>NC_138184.1:43924622-46427122 GCF_964194105.1 Spermophilus citellus | reverse complement strand
ATTGAGATTAAAAAATAAGGAAAGTATTTTATTTATGTACTTTTCATATGACCAAGTTTATATTTTAAGAAAACAGCCTCTAACCCGATGAAAAATTATATGAATTTAACTTAAGTACAGTTTACAAAAAAGGGTTATATCCTGCTAAAATAGAAAAGGAGAGGAAGGAAGAACTAAGGAGTGAAGAAGAGAGGAAAACAATAAAGATTTTAATTTCAAATTTAACAGATTAAAGGCATGATTACCCATAATTTATTTTTTATTTGAGGAACACCAGAGCTATCAATCTTTGATTATTCTCTACTTGATTCTGACATGTGTCTATTATTTACCCCCTTTTGTTTAATAGGTCAAAGAATGATGGGGCAGGAAGACAGAGAGCAATATGCATGTATGTATGTTTAGATGTTAATGTGTACTAGAACCCAGCACAAAGTCTGGTTGATAGTTTTATACATTGAGAACTCTTTTTTCCAACTACTTTCTCATATGTTTAACTGTTCTAGAGTTAATAGAGCTGCAGATAATCAACCCAGAAGGAGCATTTTCTCTAAGATAATAACTCTTCATTTGACAACTCAATTTGATAGCTTGATTTTATAGGAAAAAAAGAGTTCAGAGCACTGTTCTAACCCATTTTCCTTTCTTTGGTATTTTTATCTACCAACTCTGGTGAATAAGAATGCTTATGCAGTCATGTTTATATTGAATGAACTTATTTGTCATTGCTTGGGTCAGGTGACAAGGACAGAACTAAACCCAAGATACGATAATTAAATTTCCCTAGAGAATCAGAACTTGAGTCTCACAAACCGAAGTCAGGTGGAACTAGGCATTAGGACTAAAAGGTCATGGTAATTTTTCAACATGTTGGTTTCTATGTGCTAGATAATTATATGCAGAAACAGGTACAAAAGTTTTACAGAAGAAATTGGTCCTCAAATATAGTAGAGTCAAGTCCAAGATGACAACACAGTTGCAGAGAGAGAAAGATAGACGCAGAACCTCCTCTTTGTGGCAAGGGCAATCAGGAATGATCAAAAGCAGGAGATAATTCTCCAATATTGAGAAAAATACTCCAGAAAGAGAAAGAAAAAGAGATTAAATGCTTTCCACTCATCCTTCAGATCTGGATACTTCCTGTAGTTGGTAAAATAAAATGCTCTGTTATGGTTTGGATTTGGAATGTTCCCTAAAGGCTCTTGTGTTAAAGTCTTGGTTCCCAGTGAAGGAATGTTCAGAGGTGGGGCTTTTAGAAAATGATTGGATCCTGAAGGCTTTTATCTCATCAGTGAATAAATCCATTGATGTATTCATAATTCAAATAGACTAGTGGGAGGTAGTGAAAACTGTAGAGGTGGAAACGATTAGAAGGGAGTAGGTTATTGGGGCTGTGCCTTTGGGAATGTGTCTTGTCCTTGGCCATTTCCTTTCTCTCTCTTTTCTTCCCAACTGGTATGAGGTGAGCAACTTTGCTCTACCACATCCTCCCTGCCATGTTTTTCTGTCTTACCATAGGCCCAGAATCAATGGAGCTGGACTGAAACCTCTGACTTAGACTGGATCCTGAAAAATGTGTGCCAAAATAAATCTTTCCCCATCTAAATCAATTTTCTCAGGCATTTTTGTCACAGTGATGAAAATCTGACTACACAATTGCCATATATATTCTTTATTTTAAATGGGCTTCTGCTTCCTGCAAACAAACATTCCCAAGAATCATATAATAGAACCACAAATGAACTGAAAGTAAATTTTGCATCTCAGTCTTGTCTATAATAAGCATAACAAAGTTAACAATAATGAGAATTAATGAAATATTATGTAAAAAAGCATATTCTTAGCATTCCTATTTAAACATTCTACCATTTAAATCTTGAGTTTTCAACTCAAATGCTATTTTACCATCAAAACAGTAGCAAACAAAAGCACATAGCAAATATTGTTATTATTTTAAAATAGTAAATAATAATTTAATTCATGTTCCTTGGCTTGGTTGACTGTTTTGGTGATACTAGGAATTGAATCCAGGGCTTTTTTCTTGTTGGGCAATAGCTCTACCACTGAGTGCCCCAGTCCCTCAATGGTATATCTATAAATAATCTCTGCTAAATTTGGATCCTTAATCTGAAAAGTTAAAATTGAGAAATATACCTTAAAAATCATTTACCATTAATGGTCTAAAATCAAAGAACAAAGCATTTTATAAAAAATGAACATTGTTAATATATATTAGAGATATTAAAAGAGGATAATTCATTATTTGTAAAAAGTATCCTGGTCTTTAACATTTAAGAATCAAAAAGACTAAACTTCAGTCATAATATCACTAGTGTGGGGGTAAGCTTTGAAATCTTTAAAACAAAATCTTTTTTTTTTTTTTAGTGTGTGTATGTTTAATTTTGTAGTTTAGGATAAAAGGGAAAAGCAGGTTTTGAACTATGTAGGGGAACTTTCTTCTGCAGAACGTGGCATAGAATTCATGGCTAATTATTTAGTGTATTTAAACAATGTCTGTAATAATCAATGGAACCTAGGCAGTAGGATATTGTTTAATAAATTTCCTTCTAATAGTAAGATAAAATACTTGAATCAAAAGACACTTACATTCCTTTTATCCTTGAGTCTTAATGGGAAATAAGCTAGTAAATGACCCTTAGCCTCTCTTGCCTTTTAAAAAGTTCAGTGAGGGAACAATGAGAAGCTTGTTTGTTCTGCTCTAATGAACAGGAATTAGGAAGGGAAATACTATAGAATATTCCATCCATGGTTGCAGGTGGGGGATGCCATAGAATATTTTTCTAAGAACCTACATCTTTGGTTTCCCAAGATGGAGTGGGAGAGTACACCTGACCAAATATTCCTTATGATCACATTTATGCAAAACTAAACCTATCCAAAGAGAAAGGGTACCTAAACACTTTCAAAGTCCTCTGCCTCTGAGTGAAACTAGACTGGAATGGAGAACAGTGGAAGATTACTAAAGGATTAGTGCAGTATCTATTCTGATTTTTTTAAATATTTTTTTTAAGTTGTTCAAGTAACCCAATCAATAAATGGGCCAAGGAACTGAACAAACATTTTTCAGAAGATGATATACAATCAATCAACAAATATATGAAAAAATGTTCCATATCTCTAGGTATTAGAGAAATGCAAATCAACACTACCCTTTAAGATTTCATCCGAATCCAGTCAGAATGGCAGCTATTAAGAATATAAACAACAAAACGTGCTGGCCAGGATGTAGGGGAAAAAAGCACAGTTACACATTGCTGGTGGGACTGCAAATTGGTGCAGCCAATACGGAAAGCAGTATGAAGATTCCTTGGAATACTGGGAATGGAACCACCATTTTACTCAGCTATCCCACTCCTCAGTCTATACCCAAAGGACTTAAAAATAGCATACTACATGGACACAGCCACATCAATGTTTATAGAAGCACAATTCACAATAGCTGTGAACCAACCTACATGCCCTTCAGTAGATGAATGGATAAAGAAATGTGGCATATATACACAATGGACTATTACTCAGAAATAAAAGAGAATAAAATCAGGGCATTTGCAGGTAAATGGATGGAGTTAGAGAAGATAATTCTAAGTGAAGTTAGCCAATCCCAAAAAACCAAATGCTGAATGTTCCCTTTGATACAAGGAGACTGATTCATAGTGGGATAGGGAACAGAAGCATGGGAGGAATAGATGAACTCTAGATAGGGTAGAGGGGTTAAAGGGAGAAGGGAAAGGGCGTGGGGTAACTAATGATGGTGAAATGTGAAGACATGAATTGGTGTGAATATACTATGTATATAACCAGAGATGAAAAATTGTTCTCTATATATGTAATAAGAATTGTAATGCATTCTGCTGTCATACATAAATAAAAAATTTACATAATAAAAAATAAATAAATCCTATATACTGGAAAAAATGTGATATATATACACAATGGAATATTATTCAGCAATAAAAGAGAATAAAATCGTGGCATTTGCAGGTAAATGGATGAAGTTGGAGAATATAATGCTAAGTGAAGTTAGCCAATCCCAAAAAACCAAATGCTGAATGTTTTCTCTGATATAAGGAGGCTGATTCATAGTGGGGTTGGGAGTGCGAGCATGGGAGGATTAGGTGAAATCTGGATAGGGCAAAGGGGTGGGAGGGAAAGGGAAGGGGCATGGAGTAGAAAAGATGGTGGAATGAGATAGCCATCATTACCCTAAATACATGTATGAAGACATGGTGTGAATATACTTTGTATACAATCAGAGATATGAAAAATTGTGCTCTATATGTGTAATATGAATTGCAATGCCTTCTGCTATCATATATAACAAATGAGAATTAAAAATAAATAAAAAATTTTTAGTTGTCAATAGACCTTTATTTTGTTTATTTATTTACATGTGGTGCTGAGAATCGAACCCAGTGCCTCACACATGATAGGCAAGTTCTCTACCACTGAGCTACATTCCCAGCCCTGATTTTTTATTTTTTAATTATCCTAAAGTGAAGGAATACCTTATTGGGTAGGACTAAGGAGGACTAAAAGGCCTGAAAACTTATAAAGTTAGCCTGTAGGAGTCATTCTGCAATGCTGTTTAATTGTGTAAACTTGAGCCTCAACTAACTTTTGTGGACAGTGGTTTTCTTAACTATGAGGTACAAAAGAGAGCTGCTAACAAAGTCTCTTCCACCCATAACACTGTATGATTCTATAAAGAAAAATAATGTAAGAAGAGCATTTGGCTGCGTTAGATGAATCTGCAATAAATACAGTATTGGCTGTAGACTACTTGCCTCCCTGCCTCTACCTGCAACTCTCACTTCTTATATTTCTCTCCCCCATAAACACGTGACAAGATAATGTCAAAACCATCCCTACTGGGGTGTTCCTAGAACATTTTTTTTTTGGAGTTCTAGATGGACAGCATACTTTTATTTTATTTGTTTATTTTTATGTTGTACTGAGGGTCGAACCCAGTGCCTCACACTTGCTAGGCAAGCACTCTGCCGCTGAGCGACAGCCCCAGTCCCTCCTTGAACAACTTATTATCCAGTCAACTACCTCCAACCACTAATAGATGTAAGAAAAATTCTCAAATTCAACTTTTAAAGTGAAGAGTCAAACGCGGCTTTCCCTCCCACAATCCTTCTGCCCTTCCTTTCTAACTTGGGCCTGGCAGAATGGCTCCCAGAAAGAAGGGCTGTTCTGCCTTCAACAAGGTCGTGACCCGGGAATACACTATCAACTTTCACAAGTGCATCCATGGAGTGGGCTTCAAGAAGTGTGCTCCTCGGGCACTCAAAGAGATCAGGAAATTTGCCATGAAGGAGATCCGAACTCCAAATGTGCGCATTGATACCAGGCTCAACAAAGCTGTCTGGGCCAAAGGAATAAGGAATGTCCCATATTGTATTGGTGTGCGATTATCCAGAAAAATCTAACCAGGATGAAGATTCACCAAACAAGCTCTATACTTTGGTAACCTATGTCTCCGTTACCACGTTCAAAAATCTACAGTCAATGTGGATGAGAACTAACTGCTGATAGTTAAATAAAGTCATAAAACTGTAAATAAATAATAAATAAATAAAGTGAAGAGTCAACTAAAACTTAAGTGAACCTGACAGAGTGTGACTTACTTACCCAATAACAACCCCAATGTATTTTAAAAACTTTCATTGTAAATTAATTTCTTCTGTATAAAGATACATGTAGATATCATACAGGCAGAGTTTAGGCTTTTATTGTACTTTTATCTTCTGAAATTCTCCCTTCTAAAGATGATAATATTTCTCAATATCTTTTAGTTGTTCATTATTAGCTGCAGACTACAGAATAAGAGCATTTTGTTCTTCAAATTCCAATCAAGGGGCTGGGGTTGTGGCTCAGTGGCAGAGTCCTTGCCTTGCACGTGTAAGGCACTGGGTTTGATCCTCAGCACCACATAAAAATAAATACACAAAATAAAAATATTGTGTCTATCTACAACTAAAAATTTTTTAAAAAAAGAAATAAAATATTTTTTAAAAATTCCAATGAAGGCTGGGATTGTGGCTCAGCGGTAGAGCGCTCGCCTAGCATGAGCAAGGCCCTGGGTTCGATCCTCAGCACCACATAAAAATAAATAAAGATATTGTGTCCAACTACAACTAAAAAATAAATATTTTTAAAAATTCCAATCAAGTTTTCAATAATTCAACAGTAAGTTATTCTTCTATGGGTTTAAAATTAGTTTATATGTCATCATATTTAATCAATTCCTTTTCTTTTCCAGGAAGGCTACTACACCATTTTCCTCAGGGACTGGAAGCAAATTAAAATCTTAGGAATCAAAACATCTCTAGGGGTAGTCACGTCACCCCAATTGGAGTAGGGGCAGAGCAGAGCCGCTGCCCGCGCCCGGAATAGGCCCAGTGGCCCGCCGGCATGGTAGACACGTCACCCCAATTGGAGTAGGGGCAGAATAGAGCCGCCGCCCACGCCCGGAACAGGCCCAGCGGCCTGCCAGCATGGTAGACACGTCACTCCAATTGGAGTAGGGGCAGAGCAGAGCTGTCGCCCGCGTCCAGAACAGGCCCAGCGGCCTGCCGGCATGGTAGACACGTCACCCCAATTGGAGTAGGGGCAGAGCAGAGCTGCCTCCCGCACTCGGAACAGGCCCAGCGACCCGCTGGTATGGTAGACACGTCACCCCAATTGGAGTAAGGGCAGAGCAGAGGTAGGCAGACCTGCGACCGACTGGCAGAACAGGCCCAGCGGCCTGGCAGCATGGTAGACAGATCACCCCAATTGGAGGAGGAGCACAGCCACCGCCCGCCCCTGCAAGGGAGACTTTTCAACTATACAAGAGCAATATAAATATATAGGGGGAAAATTCAATAACACAACAGTTTCACCAAGCAGAAAGAAATGCGAGCAGTATGAAAAGACAAGGAAAGAAAGGACCACAAGCAATGCAGGTCAACTCAACTTTAGAAGAGGTAATAGCTGCAACAGATGGAATGTCAGATAAAGAATTCAGGATATACATGCTTCAGATGATCTGGAGTCTCAAGGAAGACATTAGACAGCAAAATCAGACAATGAAAGATCACTTCAACAATGAATTACATAAACAAATCCAAGAAGCAAAAGATCAAC
The DNA here is from genome assembly GCF_964194105.1 of Spermophilus citellus. Lineage (NCBI taxonomy): Eukaryota > Metazoa > Chordata > Mammalia > Rodentia > Sciuridae > Spermophilus > Spermophilus citellus. Next base: position 46,419,970 of record NC_138184.1, on the reverse strand, counting down.
TATACAGGGAGATAGAGGTTATAAAAAACAAACAGAAATCCTAGAAATGCAGGAAGCAATAAACCAACTTAAAAACTCAATTGAGAATACTACCAGCAGAGTAGAACACTTAGAAGATAGAACATCAGACCATGAAGACAAAGTATTTCGACTTGAAAAGAACATAGACAGCTCAGCAAGACTGTTAAGAAACCATGAGCAGAACATCCAAGAAATATGGGATAACATAAAGAGACCAAACTTAAGAGTCACTGGGATACAGGAAGGTATAGAGGTCCAAACCAAAGGAATGAGCAATCTATTCAATGAAATAATACGAGAAAACTTCTCAGACTTGAAGAATGAGACAGAATCCCAAATCCTAGAAGCCTACAGGACGCCAAATGTGCAAAATCATAAGAGATCCACACCTAGACACATTATAATGAAGATGCCCAATATACAGAATAAGGAGAGAATTTTAAAAGCTACAAGAGAAAGGAAGCAGATTACATATAGGGGTAAACCAATCAGGATAACAGCTGATCTTTCAACACAGACTCTGAAAGCTAGAAGATCCTGGAATAACATATTTCAAATACTGAAAGAAAATGGGTTCCAACCAAGAATTGTGTATCCAGCGAAATTAAGCTTCAGGATGGAAGATGAAATTAAAACCTTCCACGATAAACAAAAGTTAAAAGAATTTGCAGCTAGAAAACCATCTCTTCAAAACATCCTCAACAAAATATTACAGGAAAAGGAAATGGAAAATATCAATGAAAACCAACAGCGGGAGGTAGTACAGTAAAGGGGGAAAATAATCAAAGAGGAAAACAAACCATGTTTAGTAACATAAATAAACAAATATGGCTGGAAGAACAACCCATATCTCAATAATAACCCTAAATGTTAATGGCTTAAACTCACCAATTAAGAGACACAGGCTAGTAGAATGGATCACAAAACAAGACCCAACAATATGCTGACTTCAGGAGACGCATTTGATAGGAAAAGACATACATAGACTGAAGGTGAGAGGTTGGGAAAAATCATATCACTCATATGGACTTCGGAAACAAGCAGGAGTGTCCATACTCATATCAAATAAAATAGATTTCAAGCCAAAGTTAATCAAAAGGGATAAAGAGGGACACTACATACTGCTCAAGGGAACCATACACCAACAAGACATAACAATCATAAATATATATGCCCCAAACAATGGTGCAGCTATGTTCATCAAACAAACTCTTCTCAAGTTCAAGAGTCTAATAGACCACCATACAATAATCATGGGAGACTTCAACACACCTCTCACACCACTGGACAGATCTTCCAAACAAAAGTTGAATAAGGAAACTATAGAACTCAATAACACAATTAATAACCTAGACTTAATTGACATATATAGAATATACCACCCAACATCAAGCAGTTACACTTTTTTCTCAGCAGCACATGGATCCTTCTCAAAAACAGATATATATTATGTCACAGGGCAACTCTTAGACAATATAAAGGAGTAGAGATAATACCATGCATCTTATCTGATCATAATGGAATGAAACTGAAAATCAAGGACAAAAGAAGTAAGGAAAAATCATGCATCACTTGGAGAATGAACAATAGGTTACTGAATGATCAATGGGTTATAGAAGACATCAAGGAGGAAATTAAAAATTTCTTAGAGATAAATGAAAACACAGACACAACATATCGGAATCTATGGGACACATTGAAAGCAGTTCTAAGAGGAAAATTCATTGCTCGGAGTTCATTCCTTAAAAAAAGAAAAAAACCAACAAATAAATGATCTCATACTTCATCTCAAAATCCTAGAAAAAGAAGAGCAAAACAACAGCAAAAGAAGTAGAAGGCAAGAAATAATTAAAATCAGAGCTGAAATTAATGAAATCGAAACAAAAGAAACAATTGAAAAAATTGACAAAACTAAAAGTTGGTTCTTTGAAAAAATAAATAAAATCGACAGACCCTTAGCCATGCTAATGAACAGAAGAAGAGAGAGAACTCAAATTACTAGCATGCGGGATGAAAAAGGCAATATCACAACAGACACTTCAGAAATACAGAAGATAATCAGAAATTATTTTGAATCCTTATACTCCAATAAAATAGAAGATAGTGAAGGCATCGATAAATTTCTTAAGTCATATGATCTGCCCAGATTGAGTCAGGAGGATATAGACAACCTAAACAGACCAATATCAATTGAGGAAATAGAAGAAACCATCAAAAGACTACTAACTAAGAAAATCCCAGGACCGGATGGGTATACAGCAGAGTTTTACAAAACGTTTAAAGAGGAACTAATACCAATACTTTTCAAGCTATTTCAGGAAATAGAAAAAGAGGGAGAACTTCCAAATTCATTCTATGAGGCCAACATCACCCTGATTCCTAAACCAGACAAAGACACCTCAAAGAAAGAAAACTACAGACCAATATCTCTAATGAACCTAGATGCAAAAATCCTCAATAAAATTCTGGCGAATCGGATACAAAAACATATCAAAAAAATTGTGCACCATGATCAAGTAGGATTCATCCCTGGGATGCAAGGCTGGTTCAATATACGGAAATCAATAAATGTTATTCACCACATCAATAGACTTAAAAATAAGAACCATATGATCATCTCGATAGATGCAGAGAAAGTATTTGACAAAGTACAGCATCCCTTTATGTTCAAAACTCTAGAAAAACTAGGGATAACAGGAATATAACTCAATATTGTAAAAGCAATCTATGCTAAGCCTCAGGCTAGCATCATTCTGAATGGAGAAAAATTGAAGGCATTGCCTCTAAAATCTGGAACAAGACAGGGATGCCCTCTCTCACCACTTCTGTTCAACATAGTTCTCGAAACACTGGCCAGAGCAATTAGACAGACGAAAGAAATTAAAGGCATAAAAATAGGAAAAGAAGAACTTAAATTATCACTATTTGCAGACGACATGATTCTATATCTAGAAGACCCAAAAGGGTCTACAAAGAAACTACTAGAACTAATAAATGAATTCAGCAAAGTGGCAGGATATAAAATCAACACGCATAAATCAAAGGCATTCCTGTATATCAGCAACAAATCCTCTGAAATGGAAATGAGGACAACCACTCCATTCAAAATATCCTCAAAAAAAATAAAATACTTGGGAATCAACCTAACAAAAGAGGTGAAAGACTTATACAATGAAAACTACAGAACCCTAAAGAGAGAAATAGAAGAAAATCTTAGAAGATGGAAAAATATACCCTGTTCATGGATAGGCAGAACTAACATCATCAAAATGGCGATATTACCAAAAGTTCTCTATAGGTTTAATGCAATGCCAATCAAAATCCCAAGGGCATTTCTTGTAGAAATAGAGAAAGCAATCATGAAATTCATATGGAAAAATAAAAGATCCAGAATAGCAAAAACAATGCTAAGCCGGAAGTGTGAATCAGGCGGTATAGCGATACCAAACTTCAAACTATACTACAGAACAATAGTAACAAAAACAGCATGGTACTGGTACCAAAACAGGCGGGTGGACCAATGGTACAGAATAGAGGACACAGAAACCAATCCACAAAACTACAACTATCTTATATTTGATAAAGGGGCTAAAAGCATGCAATGGAGGAAGGATAACATCTTCAACAAATGGTGCTGGGAAAACTGGAAATCCATATGCAACAAAATGAAACTGAATCCCTTTCTCTCGCCATGCACAAAAGTTAACTCAAAATGGATCAAGGAGCTTGATATCAAACCAGAGACTCTGCGTCTGATAGAAGAAAAAGTTGGCTTCGATCTACAGATTGTGGGGTTGGGCTCCAAATTCCTTAATAGGACACCCATAGCACAAGAGTTAACAATAAGAATCAACAAATGGGACTTACTCAAACTAAAAAGTTTTTTCTCAGCAAAAGAAACAATAAGAGAGGTAAATAGGGAGCCTACATCCTGGGAACAAATCTTTACTCGTCACACTTCAGATAGAGCCCTAATATCCAGAGTATACAAAGAACTCAAAAAATTAGACAATAAGATAACAAATAACCCAATCAACAAATGGGCCAAGGACCTGAACAGACACTTCTCAGAGGAGGACATACAATCAATCAACAAGTACATGAAAAAATGCTCACCATCTCTAGCAGTCAGAGAAATGCAAATCAAAACCACCCTAAGATACCATCTCACTCCCATAAGATTGGCAGCCATTAGGAAGTCAAACAACAACAAGTGCTGGCGAGGATGTGGGGAAAAGGGTACACTTGTACATTGCTGGTGGGACTGCAAATTGGTGCGGCCAATTTGGAAAGCAGTATGGAGATTTCTTGGAAAGCTGGGAATGGAACCACTATTTGACCCAGCTATTCCCCTTCTCGGTCTATTCCCTAAAGACCTTAAAAGAACGTATTATAGGGATACAGCTACATCCATGTTCATAGCAGCCCAATTCACAATAGCTAGACTGTGGAACCAACCTAGATGCCCTTCAATAGACGAATGGATAAAAAAAATGTGGCATTTATACACAATGGAGTATTACTCTGCATTAAAAAATGACAAAATCATAGAATTTGCAGGGAAATGGATGGCATTAGAGCAGATTATGCTAAGTGAAGCTAGCCAATCCCTAAAAAGCAAATGCCAAATGCCTTCTTTGATATAAGGAGAGTAACTAAGAACAGAGTAGGGATGAAGAGCATGAGAAGAAGATTAACATTAAACAGGGATGAGAGGTGGGAGGGAAAGGGAAAGAGAAGGGAAATTGCATGGAAATGGAAGGAGACCCTCAGAGGTATACAAAATTACATACAAGAGGAAGTGAGGGGAAAGGGAAAAAAATACAAGGGGGAGAAATGAATTACAGTAGAGGGGGTAGAGAGAGAAGAAGGGAGGGGAGGGGGGAATAGTAGAGGATAGGAAAGGCAGCAGAATACAACAGACACTAGTATGGCAATATGTAAATCAATGGATGTGTAACCGATGTGATTCTGCAATCTGTATACGGGGTAAAAATGGGAGTTCATAACCCATGTGAATCAAAGTGTTAAATATGATATGTCAAGAATTATGTAATGTTTTGAACAACCAACAATAAATATTAAAAAAAACCAAAGTAATAAATATAAAAAAAAAACCAAAGCATCTCTAGGATTCTTTTTTCACCTGCTGTTTCTTTGTTATCTCATTGGACATCATTTTGGCAGAGTCTAAGACTTTAATAGCACTTTCATCTTCTAAAATGTTCCCTTCTGAAGATGATAATGTTTCTAAAATTTTTGTCTCTATATCATTTAGTTGCTTCTTATTAGCTGCAGACTGAAGAATAAGAGCATTTCGTTCCTCTTCTAATTCTGGTCTAAAAAGATAGAAACATTTAGTCTAAATTTATCTAATGTATATCTAAATATATCAAAATTTTGTAGACATTTAAATTATTTTATATACAAGTCACAAACTGAAGTGATTGGTAACTTAAGAGAAAATATTTTCATGCAAATAACAACTTAAATTCAAGCAAAGAGAATATTGTTTGTATCAAAGATGGCAATAACATGTGCCACAGTAAATCTAACAATACTATTATTAAGTATTAAACAACATTATTAAGCTATGTCTTAATAAAAAGATGGGATGAAATTTCAAATAACACAATTTACTATGTTATAAAATATGCTGTCACATAATTTACTCTTAGACATAAGTGGAATTTCAATATTGGAAGTAAAAAAACTACTTCACAGTTATATACTTTCACTTTTAATTTGACTTCATGTAATAGACCACTTATGTTATACTAAACTTCAAGAGAAATAAAAGATTTCTTTCCAGAAGCAATTCTTTGCTGTAACTTCTCTGGGTTTTATATTTTTTCTCATTTTAAAGATAATATATATTAGTAATGAAAAAAAATCTAAGCATTAAGCAAACAATAAAAGAATCCACAATCTTACAGAACCATTAATAATCACTGTTAGCAGGTATACTGCTTTCCAGTCCTTTTTTTTCTTTTTGTATATATAGATATCCATCCACCCATTACTTTTTGAAATAAAATGTTACCTATGCTGTATGTACATAGTTTTGTGTCCTACTTTTTCCTTAGTATCCTAAGCATTTTCTAATTTCATGCACATTTCTATACATCTTTTATTTTTTTATACAAGCCTTTGAATGTATTTCTGATTATCTCCATGGCATAGATTCTTAGAGATGAAAATTTAGTCTCAACAAAATGTAAGTCAGAAGTCATGGCATGTAACCTGAATCCCACTACCCATACTAAAAACTCAACATAACCTGGTTGGCTTATAACTTACTCGTTACTGGCTATTTTAAAGAATTATATAATTATTAAATTTATAATAACAAAATACAAAAACAGTTTCAAAATAATCCCCAAACAACAATATAAAATGGTCTACAAATATTCCTCTCTAGATTATAAGGAAGCTTCTAAGAAATTACATACCTCTCCTTTGCAACAACAATGCCTAGTAATTGATCTTCAAGTCCTTCTGGAGTTATCATGAAATTGAGCAAAGACACTTTTGTGGCCAGCTCTGGCATGTAGTGTGGATTTCTCAGTTTTGTAGTGATATAAAATTTGAAGTCAAAGGAATACTCAATAATGACTTCACCAAGTCGGATGCAATCAAGGCCACCTATATTTCAAAAATCAAATGCGTTATAAATAAGCCAAAATTACATAGCTCCTCCCATGTTCTTTTAAGGCCTTGCCTACATTACAAATAGAGTCCTAAATAATTTGAAATAGTCCTAAATAATTTGAAATAGAAAATTGGTATGACAAAAGTCATAGATACAGAGGCAAGTAAGCAATTAAATAGATTCTTCAGTAGTGGTACTTGGAGTAGTATAGGATATTTTCTCTAATTGTCATGAACTTCACAAATCAAAATTTCTTTTGAGTTTCCTTAATCCATCAAATTTCAATCATGATCCCAAAATAACTATATATAAGTAAAGCTCTTAAAGGTACTAGACCTTAGCAGAGACAAAATTTTCATAAGCAGAAAGATATAAAATGGGCAATGTTTACCTAAACTCAATTCTAGCCCACATTCACCACCACTGTTCATAATAATGGATTTTGTGTAGTCAATAGTCACAAGATAAAGAAATTTCAGACTGGCTTCAACTTCTTCATGTTCTCTATAGAACAAGAGTCTAGATAACAATAGTTAAGACAGAGAAGAGAAGGCAACATACTTATCTTGGAATATCCAACCAAGGTTCATTCCTGATGATAGCTGGTTTCAAATGTCTTTATACTCATTACAATGATGAAGAAGTTATCAACATTATTATTAAATTTACACAGTAGTTTTCTATCATGTCTCAAAGATAAGACAATCATCTGTAAGTTCTACCAATATTAACTGCCTTGTACCTTGTTTAAAAGTTTGTCTAAGTAGTAAAGGCTCCAAAGATGGATCCAGTTCTTCACCAACATTTTCTAACAGAAGTGGAGTTCCAAACTGTATACAGTTTTCCAATGTTCTTATATAGTCTGAATCTGATAGCTTAATAACACTGAGCTGATTTTCTTTCTCAGAGTTTTTGATCCACTTATTGGCTTGACCCTGGGGGTCAATCATTAAAGGCCTAGAAATATAATAAGAAAAATTCTGAGAGGAACACATAAATATTGGGATTTCCTTAAATTATGTAGCTTAAAAATATCACCATCAATCTACACAAATACAAAGTGATATTATCAGGATAAATTTTTACAAAAGTACTTTGAGAAAAAAGTGAAAAGGAGTTTTATTCTTATTTATTTTTTTTAGAAAGAATTTTAATGTTTATTTTTAGATTTTGGCGGACACAACATCTTTGTTGGTATGTGGTGCTGAGGATCGAACCCAGGCCGCACGCATGCCAGGCGAGCGCTCTACCGCTTGAGCCACATCCCCAGCCCCTCTTATTTATTTTTCAAACAAAAAAATTCAGTTTCAGGAAGTACTTTCTTCAGGATTTCAAGATTCTAAAACTAGTTTAGTGTTAGATGAATTAGACCTTGTATGGAATGAGATGGATATCATTACCCTAGGAACTGTATGAAGACATAAATGGTGTGACTCTATTTTGTGTACAACCAGAGAAATGAAAAATTGTACTCCATATATGGACTGTTAATTGAAATGCATTCTGATGTCATGTATAACAAATTAGAACATTTGTTAACAAATTAGTAAATAAATAAATAAATTTTAAAAAAAGAACTGGACCTTGTAAACCTGCGAGTTGACTGTTCTTTCCAATGTAACACACTGACTTCATGGAAATTTTAATTCATTATATCAATTAACATAATATGAAAAATAATACTATACATTATTTGCTAAAAATGTAAAACCAGGGATTCACTAGATTGTAAGGGATTTTCTCAGTTTGTGAGTGGAACCACAAGTACAAATTGAGTGAAATTAAGTCTCATATATTTAGGATTTTTTTTTTCCTGAGATAGTACATCAGAGACTTTGTGTTGAAGAATATACAGTTCATTAGAAGGAGAGAACAGTACAGTGGTTACCAGACCTTGGGAAGTTGTGAGGAGGGAAGATCTAGAGAGAAAAGTTGATAAGTACAGGGGTGCACTTGGATAGGAGGGATAACTTCTTCTAAGTTTCGATAGCATAGTAGGAAAACTACGGTTGACAACAATTAATTGAATACTTCTAAATAGCAAGCCAAGAAGATTTTAATCCCAAAGAAAATTACAAAGAAATGGTAAATGTTTGCAGTGTATATATACCAACTACCCTGATCTGATCATTACACACTATATAAATATATTGAAATATGACATTGTACCCTATAAATATGTACAACTATGTGATTAATTTTTGAATTAAAAATAAGTCAGTTTCAGATATTTAACGTATGATATGGTTTCATCTCCTTTAGTGATGATGGTGACATCTTAGTTTCTCTCTGCATTCAGTATGGTACATCCAGTATTCTTTAAATATTTCAGTCAAAATAAAATGAGCATTTTGATTAATTTTTTTTTTTTTTGGTGCTGGGAATTGAACTCAGAAACACTCAACCACAGAGCCAAATCCCCAGCCCTATTTTGTATTTTATTTAGACAAAGGGCCACATTGAGTTGCTTAGTGCCTCGCTGTTGTTGAGGCTGGTTTTGAACCCAAGATCCTCCTGTCTCAGCCTCCTGATTTGCTGGGGTACAGGCATGCACGACTGCGCCTGGCTAAATTTCTTGCTGATGGCAAAAAAATGAGGCAAAAAAAAATCAGCCTTCCCAGATATCCTCCTCCTACCTTAACAGCTTCTAGGCTAAAATTCCCTTTCCCTTTGCTCACAAATAAGCTCTTTAATCAGCTACTCCCAGACAATTGTGATATTTTTTCCTTCCTTCCCAAAAGACCAAATTAGCTAACTGGTTGTTTTCTTTCTTGGTTCAAATGGTGGTGAAATTCTATGCAAGAATAAAAAGGGCTGGGGTTGTGGCTCAGTGATAGAGCACTCACCTAACATGTGCAAGGCACTATGTTCGATCCTCAGCACCACATAGATACAAATAAATAAAATAAAGGTATTGTGTCCAACTATAACTAAAAAAATTTTTTTAAAAAGAATAAAAAGGTCCAGACACTAGTTAAAATTTACTTTTCCTACCACATAAGACAAAGAAGAAGTGTTCTACAACAACACAGATATTTTGCATACAACTGTTAACAAGTTGCCCTGTGTTTAGACTGGATGTTTTTATAGTACCTTTGAAGTCCCTGTTTAAGGGGAGTTTTCTTCCTTGTATGTCCTTATAAGTAAAAATAAAAACAAAAACGGTATTTGTTCATTCCACTGTACAAAATAACAATAACTTTAACATTCTAATGTTTATCAATGCTTATGGTAATGCCTAAATCAATGTTCTTGGTAATACAATAATTAGAGATTTTTGTTTAATAGAATCATATGAATATTGGAAAATGGGGTTGTTGTGTCCCTCATAGAGATAAAGCCATAACATTGCATTTGTACTCTAAGTACACCCTACATTAGGTATGAAAATAATACTAGTCTAAAGTTGAGATTTTGGAAAATCTGAAGAAAGTAGCATAATTTCTTTGAAGAGGCAGCAATCGGGGGGAAAATAAAGCTTGTTATTAAATAGCCAAATTGATATATTAATAAACACTAAAAATGGAGCCCAATATTTTCATCATGGCTAAAACATAAGTAAAATAAGAATTAAGATATAAATATTTGAAGATAATTATTAAAAACTGACATTTGTTGGGCACTTATCATGTGCTAAGTGCCTTCCTATAACATTTCCATGAGGTAGGAGATTTTTTTTTTAAGATTTTTTTTTTTTAAGAGAGAGGAGAGAGAGGGAGAATTTTTAATATTTATTTTTTAGTTCTCGGCAGACACAACATCTTTATTGGTATGTGGTGCTGAGGATCGAACCCGGGCTGCACGCATGCCAGGCGAGCGCGCTACCACTTGAGCCACATCCCCAGCCCCGAGGTAGGAGATTTTTATCTCCATTTACGTATGTGTCTATGGAGGTCACAAGTAAGTGATCAAGTAAGTTACCAAAATCTCAAGACAGAAAGTGATAGAGAAAAACTGAAATAAAAATATCCTGACACCAGTCTGCACTGCTCTGAATGACTACATAATATTATAAACAAACTTCTAGAAAATTTGATAAGTAGAATGATTATTTATAAACTGTGATCCTAATAGCATGACTAGCTAACTAATTTACAAATCCTTCTTCTACCTAGTACTGATAGATAAAATATGACATTATTTTAGTTAAATTGAGGTATTCACTTGAAAGATATAGAAGACTGATATAATACATGCATATAGAAAAACAAATGTTGCAGAAACAGACAAAACTGAAATCCATTAACATTAAGTATGTGAGCTGAACTTGCTAGGAGCCACAAGCAAATAATATGATGCATGGCACTTTCGGTTGTAAGGTGACGCCAGCTAGCCATTGAGATGATATGATTATGTTAAGATTTACATTCATATGGAAATTGGACTCCTGCTGTTCACCTTGGCCTGCTACAGGACTCATGTTATGGGACTCCCGGAGAGTTCCCATTGGTTGGGGAAGGATAGTAGGAGGGAATTCCTGGGGAGGTCCGGGCCCCCCGGTTCTGGTAGACGCACGCGTGGGTGGACCGGTTTTGGCTTGCCAGCGCGTACGGAGTATTGGCGGCTTTTTCAAAAATAAAGTTTTGTTCCTGCTTGAGTGGCTCGTGATTCTGTGCCCAGCCAGACTGAGGCAATTGGTGGCCCGGACGGGGAACGCCTGAAACTTAGAGGTGAGTAAAATTGCTCGCCCCTGAGGGAAGGCGACAGAATGGGTGACCATTTCAAAAAACAATGTGTTCTTGTTTTGATTTATTTTGTTTTTATTTCAAGCTCCCTAGCCCTAGAATTTTCTCAGGTGAACTGGGAAAAATGGTTGGCTCAAGGTTTGAAGTTATTCGACCCTGAGAAAGAGAAAATTGATATAACCATTCTCTGCTCCGTTTTTGTTTCATTCTGCTTTGGCTTTGTTTTATCCTATCTTATTGGGTTACGTTACCTTTATAGTAGATTAGAATCTAGTAAAAAACAAACCGAAAAACTGTTAAGTAAATTGTTAGAGGTCCAAACTATGGTAGAAAAAACGCTAGGTCAAGCAAAAGAGAAGGTCTCTCAAGCTAGTCAGACAGAGGAAAATTTAAAGAAAGAAAGCTTGGAGGAAAAACAGCCATCAGGTGGAGAATTACAACAGGAGGCTGCTACTAACTCCGTTCTATCACCAGAGGGCATAATTCAACCAACAGCTCCATCTACAGCTGAGCGGCCCTCAACTCCCGTAGTTGATGGACGGAATTCTGAGGCAGGACCCCAAAGATTAGCATGCCCTGTACTTGAGCAGGCAGGAGGGCAACGAATTCACCGTGCTTTAGATTTCAAAACAGTAAAGCAATTAAAGGAGGCTGTAACAACCTATGGGCCGCAAGCTCCCTTCACGGTAAGCATGGTCAAATCTGTTACCAACTTGGACATGACACCAGCAGATTGGGCTAACATGTGTCGATCTGTGCTAAATGGAGGACAATATTTGTTATGGAAGGTTGCCAATGAGGAATTTTGCATGGAGACAGCTAGGCGAAATGCAGAAGCCGGTTCCCCTCAAAGAAATCTAGATATGTTATTAGGAAAGGGACCTTATGAGGGTCAAAGACAGCAAATTGAATATGACCCTGGCATATACGCACAAATTGCTGTAGATGCAGTTAGGGCATGGAAAACTTTACAGGGGCATGGAGATTTACAAGGTCAATTATCTAAGGTAATACAAGGAACTAATGAACCTTACGCTGAATTTGTAGATAGGCTTATTCAGACAGCCTCTAGAATATTTGGAAATACAGAACAGGCAATGCCATTTATAAAACAACTGGCTTATGACCAAGCAAATCGTTGCTGCAGAGAGGTCATTAGACCATGGAGACATGAAGATTTAAACACATATATTAAATTATGTAGAGACATTAATGAACAAGGGCAAGTCTTAGCAGCAGTACAACAGGCTTTAGATGCTAGGCCAAAAACATGCTATAATTGTAATCAAACAGGACATTTTAAAAGGAGTTGCCCCATAAGAGGAGGGTTTAACAAAACTAGGTATCAAAGGAATAGAATACCGGGTATTTGCCCACGATGCCACAGAGGGAAACATTGGGCTAATGAATGCCGTTCTCAAACCACCATAGAGGGTATTCCGTTATCAAAAAAACGGACAAGGACCAAGTGTTTACCCACGATATTATGGAGAAAAGTATCAGGCTCCATTGCCAAAAAACGGACTAGAGGGCCCAATTCCCCGGGGCCCAAAACCACAAATATACGGGGCAATGGAGGAACCCAGCAGCACCATCAAGGTAGTGCCCAGGACACATTATCCATTAAATCCCTCATCAGACAAACTAGAGGGAACGCAGGGTTGGGCATGTGCGCCTCTGCCAGAGCAGTACTAACTCCAGAGATGGGAGTTCAAATCATTCCCACAGGAGTAAAAGGACCTCTTCCCCTGGGAACAGTAGGCTTATTATTGGGACGCAGTTCTTCTACACTAAAAGGACTTATGATAAGTCCTGGGGTAATTGATCCCGATTATGAGGGTGAAATAAAAATTATAGCTAGTTCTCCAAGAGGTATATCAGTAATTTCACCAGGAGATAGAATAGCACAGTTATTAATAATACCCAGCCTGCATGATAAATTTTCCAGTTGTAATATAGAAAGAGGTTCCAAGGGATTAGGCTCCACAGGTGTAGATTGGGCTATGCTGTCTTTAAATTTAGATTCTCGCCCAATGCTAAAATTAAATATTCAAGGACATGACTTTAATGGGCTGCTGGACACAGGTGCTGACCTCAGGATCATATCTCGTCAAGAATGGCCAAAACATTGGCCATTACAACAAGCCACTCAAATGCTTCAAGGCCTAGGAGTGGCAACAAATCCCCATAGAAGTGCTATGGTATTAGATTGGAGGGATCCTGAAGGATGTGAAGGAACTATACAGCCCTATGTATTGGATCATCTTCCCGTAAATTTATGGGGACGAGATGTCCTAGATCAATTAGGATTGACATTAACAAATAACATCCATCCTAACGCGCCCACTACTAGGGCTAAACAAGGCTTTAGGAAAGAAAAAAGATTAAGAGAACAAGAACAAGGTATGACAGCACCTATTCAAATAGATCAAGAAATAAATAGACATGGATTGGGTTTTCAGAAAGGGCCACTGAGACAATCAAAATTACTTGGAAATCAGAAAGACCAGTGTGGGTTCCTCAGTGGCCCCTGACTAAAGAAAAGATACAAGTAGCCCATGACTTGGTCAGACAACAATTAGCAGAAGGACATATACAACCTTCCGTAACCCCCCATAATACTCCCATTTTTGTCATTAAAAAGAAATCTGGTAAATGGAGATTATTACAAGATTTAAGAGCCATTAATAATGAGATGGTTATTATGGGACCTGCTCAATCAGGGATTCCCCAATTGTCTGCTTTACCAAAAACCTGGCATGTTTTAGCTATAGATATTAAGGATTATTTCTTTTCAATTCCAATTCATCCCGAGGATAGTCCACATTTTGCATTTACTATCTCTGCACTGAATCATGAAGGTCCTGATCAGAGATATGAATGGAAAGTACTCCCTCAAGGGATGGCTAACAGCCCAACTATGTGTCAAATTTATGTTAATAAAGCAATCCAGCCACTTAGAAATCAAAATCCCGAACTACAAATATTTCACTATATGGATGATGTGTTATTGGCACATAAAGATAAAAACACATTGCTAGAATGTTATGCCACACTTACAAACTTATTGAAAAATTATAATCTAGAGATAGCAATAGATAAAGTACAATTAAATCTTCCAATTAATTATTTAGGAGTTCTATTATCCTCAACCATGGTCCGTCCACCAAAAATTCAAATACGAGTAGATCAACTCAAATCACTTAATGACTTTCAACAGTTATTGGGAGACATAAATTGGATAAGGCCTTATCTAGGCATACCAACAGGAGAGTTGGGACCTTTATTTGATATTCTAAAAGGTCCATCAGATCCAAATTCACCCCGAATGTTAACGCCTGAAGCAACAAAAGCATTAAAAATCATTGAGACATATATGGAAAATATGCATTTGGATAGAATTGATATAAGTTTGCCTTTATTATTTATTGTACTACCAACAAAAAATATTCCTACAGGAGATTTTGGCAAGAAGGTCCATTATTGTGGATACATTTATCTTATTCTCCTAACACTATTCTTACTAGATATCCTGAGGCTGTAGGACAATTAATACTCAAAGGAATAAAAGCAGCAAAGGGAGTGTTTGGGATTTCTCCCAATAAAATTATTACTCCATATACTATGGATCAAATTGATGAGTTAGCTAATGAGTTAAATACTTGGGAAATAATCATGTGTAAAACTAGTGTTTCATTTGATAATCACTTACCATCTAATCCTTTGTTGTCTTTTTGGTCTAAGCATCCTGTAGTTTTTCCAAAAATTACAAGAAAAACCCCTATCATAAATGCTCCAAATATATTCACTGATGGGTCAAACAATGGTACAGCAGCAGTAGTTACTCCTGATCAAACTTTTACATTTTTAGTACCCAAACAATCAGCTCAAAAGGTAGAGCTTAATGCAGTATTGCAAGCTTTTATGATGTTTAAAGATTCTGTATTTAATTTATTTTCTGATAGTCAGTATGTAGTTAATGCTATAGTATCCCTTGAAGATGCTGGTAGGATTTCACCTTCTTCTACTGTTTTCTCTTTGTTTTCCGCTATACAAAGTCTAATCTGGGACAGAAAAGATCCATTCTTTATAGGACATATCAGGGCACATACAGGATTGCCTGGAGCCCTTAGTATGGGCAATGAACTAGCAGATAAATCTACACATGACATACATATTTTCTCCACAATAGAAGAAGCTATAAATTTTCATAAAAGGTTCCATGTCAATGCTAATACTTTACAAAAGCGTTTTAAAATAACTAAAGAACAAGCCAGACATATAATAAAACAATGTCAAAATTGTGTGACATTTTTACCACAAGTTAATCTTGGAGTCAATCCTAGAGGACTGATACCTAACCATATTTGGCAGATGGACGTCACACACTTGCCAGAATTTGGAAAATTAAAATATTTACATGTTACAGTTGATACTTCTTTCAGATTTTTGATGGGCTCCCTTCATGCCGGAGAAAAAACTAAAGATGTTATAGCTCATTGCTTACAAAATTTTGCCACTGTGGGCGTTCCAAAACAGTTAAAAATGGACAATGGTCCTGGTTATACTTCCACCTCTTTTAAACAATTTTGCTTATCATTTGGCATTACTCACATAACAGGAATTCCATACAATCCACAAGGACAAGGCATAGTTGAAAGAGCTCATCAAACTATTAAAATGTACTTATTGGAAAGGGGTATATATCCCCCAAAGATAAACTTAAAATAACCCTTTTTACTCTAAACTTTTTAAATTTGGATTCATCGGGACTTAGTGCTGCGGAAAGACATTTGTATCCAAAAAAATGTACATAAGCCTAAGGTACTTTGGAAAGATATTCTAACAGGACAATGGAAAGGTCCGGATCCAGTGATAGTCTGGAGTCGGGGCTCTGTCTGTGTTTTTCCACAGGAGGAACAGCAGTCGATTTGGATTCCAGAGAGATTAACCAAAACAATTTCTACAGAAAAAGAAGATGATTTGACTCAAATCCATAATAGCTGATATCCAGAACTCCAGCTTGGCTATTCTTACATCTTCGACAGTGATCAACCAGGATGCTTTTTTCAATATCTATTTTATTATTGCTTTTCCCACATCATAAAGTTCCATTTTAATTTTGAGCTCATACAGACATAAATTAATGTTTTTCTGATCAGTTTTATTTTTTGACTATGGAGTTTTTAAACATTGCAATGGAGATTTCACCTAGGTAATCTACAAGGCCTTTATTATTGTCTTATATGTTGTATGTTACGTGTGCACATTTCTGTTTTGTGTTGTATGTCTGTATGTGCGTATGTCCATATATCATATATGAGGAGCGCTCATAAAAATATGGATCCCAAATTTTTTTTTATTATTCACGTGATTTTAATGGTTTAATTTAATTTGGGTAAACAGCTGTTGAAGACTGTTTTAATATGTGTACAAATAAGCGGGTTAAAAGATCTGTTTGTTTACTTTCACCTTTCCTTTTCATTATATTTAATAATTCTGTTCAGGATAATGTAAATTGTTCTAAAAATTGTTTTCTTAATACCTGTTGAAACGTTACATTTTTTTTCTTCTCTTTTCTTAACATCATTGTCAATCTCTATTTTCATCCCAGTGCCGGTGAAGACAAAGATGAAACCAAACTACAACTTCTTCAATAATTATCACAACAAACTGTATAAACTGATGCATCAATGAATAATAACTCAACAAGTCATGCTCAATCACTGAGTCAATTTATTTTGGGAGGAAATGGACATATTGATAGATTCCTCCACTTTGAACTGCTTACAAAACTTGCCTGGACTATGTATCACTTGTATGCATTGTGCTCTATCTGTTGATGCAGCGAATTATGGTAGTGCTGGTGTATCTTTGCTGTAGTGTCACCAGTGATGCAATTTTTCCTAAAGAGCCGTCTATTGACTTGATGTCGTGGCATTTCTGTATCCTCCTCCCTTCTACTAGTGATGGTCTAATTTTGGGGGCCAACTGAGGTGAGGCAAAGAACTTCACCCCCCCACCGGCACCAAGGTCAAATTTGGGGGCCAACAGAGGTGAGACAAAGAACCTCACCCCCCCACTGGTGCATAGGCCTATCCACAGGTATGGCTATATACTGGACCGGTAGTCAGTGACGGGTATGATTCAGTTGCAGTGGTATCAACCTAAGACAGGAGGCTGACGCCTAGAGGTCAGTTTTCCGATGACGGGTAAGAACCATATGTTGAATTGGACATACCTAACAGGCACAGTCCCTAGCCACATTGCCTGTTGCTTAATTAAACAGAAGGGGGCAGATGCTAGGAGCCACAAGCAAATAATATGATGCATGGCACTTTCAGTTGTAAGGTGACGCCAACTAGCCATTGAGATGATATGATTATGTTAAGATTTACATTCATATGGAAATTGGACTCCTGCTGTTCACCTTGGCCTGCTACAGGACTCATGTTACGGGACTCCTGGAGAGTTCCCATTGGTTGGGGAAGGATAGTAGGAGGGAATTCCGGGGGAGGTCCGGGCCCCCCGGTTTCGGTAGACGCACGCGTGGGTGGACCGGTTTTGGCTTGCCGGCGCGTACGGAGTATTGGCGGCTTTTTCAAAAATAAAGTTTTGTTCCTGCTTGAGTGGCTCGTGATTCTGTGCCCATCCAGACCGAGGCAGAACTGACAGCCAGACTTGGGGAGAGTGCCAGTCTGATAATCTATGGGCTCACTGGGTCCATATGTGGAAGAAGGCTAGAATTTAGAACCCTGTATTAAGCTGAAACCCACAAAGAAGCTTTTTAAAAGCATGGATAGAAAAATTCTAAACCTATGCATAAGGAGATAACAAGAAAATATTTGAAATCTTGTTTCCCTTCTGGCTGGGAAATAGTGTCCTCTGAGATCTATAGCTATGGGTCTACCATTTATATAAGTTTAGGATACAAATTTATGTTACTTATAAGATGGAGAAAACTCTAAGCTGCAAAATATGTATTTGGCCAACAATACTCCTGGGAATCCCAGAAGCAAAACACACAAAAGAAAAACTCACTCCCTCAGGGAGAGGAAGGAAAATGTTTGGGCCAAAATATTATGCCTTTACCAACTTTTAATAAATAGAGGTCTACAGGGGAAAAGGGAGAGTGGGAGAAGAAGGACAGAGAGAGAGAGAGAGAGAGAGAGAGAAGACACAGACCCTCCTCTTTGTGGCAAGGGCAATCAAGAATGATCAAAAGCAAGAGATAATTCTCCAAAATTGAGAAAAATACTCCAGAATCCTAGCTTGTGTTCTAAGTTTGGATCCATAACTAGACTAACTTGAAACTTCTGGCTTGTTACCATAGCAACAACAAAATCTAAACCCAGCTCTACTTCTAATTAGACTAACAAACCTCTGAACTAATAATACGATAGAAGAGGCATGCCTACTTCCAGGAGTAAGTGCTATTAAACTCAGTCTTTTTTTTTAATTTATTTTTTTTTATTGTTGGTCGTTCAAAACATTACATAGTTCTTAATATATCATATTTCACAGTTTGATTCAAGTGGGTTATGAACTCCTATTGTTAGACCTATGATATATCTGGCATTAGGAGAAACTTAAATAAGCAAGAAAAACCCCCAACATATTCTTAAGAGACAAACTGATAGAAACAGGCTCTCAGAAGACACAAATATTGAAAATATCTGGCAGGAATTTAAAAAATATCTATGACTAAAATGTTAAAAGAGTTAATGGAAACACTGAACAACATGAGATGATCTTTAGCAAAAGATAGAAACCATAAACAAGGATTAAATCAAAATACTATAAATAAAAACATGATGTCAAACCTAAAAAATTCTTTTCATGGACTGTGTGCAGACAACCCACTGGGGAGAGAAACAGCTAATATAACTAGAAACTTGAAGACAGGTTAGTAGAAATTATCTAGACTGAACTCAAAAAGAAAAAAGAGTGGTGGGTGGTAAAATACAGAACAGAACTTCCAATAATTATGGCATTATACAGACTTACAAATATGACACTGGATCACAGGAAGAGAAAAGGGAAAAAAATGAGGTGAATCTAAGAAGCTCAGAGAACCTCAGTTGGGATAAACACCAAAATGAAAAAACACATAGAAGTGTGCATATACACTTGTACCCATCAAACCTCTAAAAACTAAAGATAAAGAAAAATGTGGGGCTGGGGCTGTATCTCAGTGGTAGAGCGCTTGGCCTCACACTTGTGAGGCACTGGGTTCGATCCTCAGCACCACATAAAAATAAATAAATAAAGCTATTGTGTCCATCTACAACTAAAAAATATTTTAAAAAAAGAAAGAAAGAAAAATGCGAAGGTGACCAGAAGAAAAAAAAGACACTTTACATAAGAGGAACTAAAATAAGAGAGTAGTGAACTTCTCATCAGACTATACAAGACAAAGGCAGTGGAGTAACATTTAAAAAAATTTTTTAAAAATGTATTCTTATGTGGTGCTGGGGATAGAACTCAGTGCCTCATGCATGCCAGGCAAGAGCTCTACTACTAAGCTACAACCCCGGCCCCTGGAGTAACATTTTAAAGGAAACAAAAGTTAAAATAACAACAACAAGGAGCTGGGGTTGTGGCTCAGTGGTAGAGTGCTCGTCTCACATGTATGTGTCGATCCTCAGAACCACATAAAAATAAAATAAAAAATAAAGGTATAAAACAAAACAAAATAACAACAAAACTGTCAACCCAGAAGTCTAAACCCTGCAAAAATAATCTTTCAAACTAAAGATGAAATAAATATTCTTTAAGAATGCTGAATGAATTTATTACCAGCAGATTTATACTCAGGAAGTATTAAAGGACACCCTTCAGGCAGAAGAAATATGAAATGAGATAAAAACAAAGAAATGAAAAAGTCCAAAGATAGGAGGAAATGGAGGGTATATATGAAAAACTCTTTCTTACATTTAATAACTCAAAAATAAATTAATATTTCAGGCAAAGACAGTTAACAATGTGTTTGAGTATTTATGGTATATGAAAAAGTAAAACATATAAGAACAGCACAATAGATATGAAGGAATCATTGGAATTATACTGTTGAAAGATTCTTATACTATCTGTATAGGAGGGTTTATTTGGTTCTTTTGATTTTGCAGTGCTGGGAATTGAAACCATGGCCTTGTGCATGCCAGGCAAGCATTCTACTACTGAGCTATATCTCCAGCCTGTATATGTATAGTATTATTAAATTATTTGGATGTGTTCAGTAATAAATTAAAGATGGATATTGTAAACACTAGAACAAATAAACACTAAAAACATAGTAAATAATAATTAAGTCAATCCTGGAGATAAAAATGAAATCACAAAAATATTGAATTAATTTAAATCCAAGTAGAATAAGAATATTAAAAACAACAAAGAACAGATGAGAGAAAAGAACTAGCAAGATGACAGGTGAAAATCTAGATGTATCAATAATACCATTCAATGTAAATGATCCAAATACTTCGATTTAAAGTGGGGGAAAAAAGTCATTTTCCAAACTAATTCACAAATCCTCATAAAAGAAAAACTAAAAGGACAAAATTAGCATTGCAAATCAGTAAAGAAAGTCGAGATAACTCAAAACAATGCTGGGGTAAAAGAATGTCACTTTACAATAAGTAAAATTATACTCTATTTCAGCATTTCCAAAAAATGCAAAAAGGAGCAAGTACTAGAGTCCTAACTGTCAAAAAGTATACTGCTTTCCCAGCTCACTCTTTCTGACAGCTACTCTCCTGGCATCTAGTTCCCATGTTTATTAACATAAAGGCACAGCCCTGAGTTACAGGTCACCAGACCTACAGTGAATTATTTGGCCCAAGGTAGAACAATGAGGTTTTCTTCACAGGAATTAGAATTTGAATTTTATGTTTCTGCTTCATCTATATCATTCAACTCAAGATTTTTGACTCAGGAACTAAAGCTTTCTTGGATATGTGTACAGTAGACTAGAGCCAGTGTATCTTTAAAAATAGACTAATGAAGCATCTGCACAAAGAATAATACAGAGGATGAGACAGAGAGAAATAGACAGAAGCACAGACACAGAGAGAAAATAACTGCCTTAGTTACTAATGGTTTCCATTTTCAGCTTCTAGAGGCCTGGTCACCCATCTTTTCTCTGAGATACCCTTAAGATAGTTTAAAATGAGTACTCAAAGAGTAAGCATTATTAGCTATATTATTAGGCTTTGCTGTGAAGAGGTACAGAGAGGAAACTAAGCTTTTTATATTAGTGACAAGAAGGATGATAATTGTGACTACACTGGGCCCAAAAGGCAAGAAGTAGAATCTAGGCTATATATGGAAATTATTCCTCCAAAACTGACCAAATCCATGGCCCCTTGATCACCTAGTCCAAAAATAACAAGTAGAAATGATAACTATTGGAATGTCACTTTATTAGAAGAGTCAACTTTATGTCAGAAATGACAGACTATTTTCCTCAATTTGCATTTCCTTGAATGTCAATTAAGGGTTACAGATATACCAAAGGCATCTCTGAACTACAATTTTTAAAAAATGATGGCATTTGCCAGTAAACGGATGGAGAATACCATGCTAAGTGAAATAAGCCAATCCCCTCAAACCAAAGTCTGAACATTTTCTCTGATATGCAGATGCTAATTCACAATAAAGGATGGGTAGGGGGCTAAGGAAAAACAGAGTTACTTTGGATCAGGAAGAAGGAAGTGAAGGGAAAGGAGGGATGTGAGGGTAGAAAAGATAATAGAATGAATTGAGCATTATTATATTACCCTATGTGCATATATGACTATATTGTGATTCTACATCATGTACAACCAGAAGAATGAGAAGTTATACCTCATTTATGTATGATTTGTCAAAATGCATTCTATCATGTAAAACTAATTAGAATAAATAAGAAAAAAAGATACATATTTAAGAAACTAGAAATCTTAACTGTCCTAATTGATCATTACACATTGTGTGTGTGTTTATGTATACATACATATCCATACATTTAGAATTCTCACATTATACCCCATAAATAAATAATTTTACATCAACAAAATGAATAAATGAGATCTTTATTTTATCATAATTTCTTTTACTAAAGTTTAAAGATGAAATAACTCTTGACTTGGAAACTTTTAAAAATCTGAATGGCCACCAAATGCATGGAAATGGAGTCTAAAATAGAATGAATACTTAAGGCTCTAATATATTGAATATTAGGGTATAATAATCTTTGCTTTACAACATATTTTTTGAGTAGTTAAAATATATTCTTTCTCAGAGTATGTTAAATTTTATTCATTGCTTAGAAGTTTCAAACTAAGGATGTTCATTTTCAAGTAAAATTTTGAGCAAATAAACACTCAAAATATGATTATATAATACAACAAATATAAAGAACACTTAAATGTTTTGCAGTTTCTTTTTTTCTTCTTTTGTACTGGGGATTGAACCCAGGGGCACTTAACCACTGAGTCACATCCCCAGCTCTTTTTAAAATATTTTATTTAGAGACAGGGTCTCACTGAGTTATTCAGGGCCTCACTAGTTGCTGAGGCTGGCTTTGAACTTATGATCCTCCTGCCTCAGCCTCCAGAGCTGCTGTGATTTTTAGGTGTTCCCACCGTGCCCAGCTAAATGTTTTGCAGTTTCTAATAAGGTTTCCAAAGAATGTAAACAAACAATAACTCTAATTATCAGGAAGTAAGATCTCCTTTTTTTGGGTGGTACTGGGGATTGAACCCAGGGCCTCACACATATTTAAGCACACAGTCTATTATTGAGTTACATCACTATCCCAATATTTCCTTATATCTTTAGTTTTTCCCATATTGCAAAAGAAGACAAAAATTTTGTATATAGTTTTGAGGATGGTGAAATGAATCTATATAGATGAATTTATGTAGATGCATTTCATTTCATGAATCTACATAGATTAATTATATTTCACTTTGGCATAGTTATAAAGAGCAGGGATTTGGTAGTTAGGTTGCCTGGGTTCAAATTCTGACTCTGCTATTATTAGCTCAGTTATCTTACTAACCTTCCAATTCCCCATCTATAAAATGGAATAAAAATAATGCCTAACTCATGATGTAAGGATATAGGGCATTTAGAATAGTATCTGATGAATACAAGGACTCAATATTGTTTGTCGTAATATGTTTGAGAAATGGTCCCATGTGAAACTTTTTAAATTAGATAACAACAGGACTAAATAACCATTATAGAAAACTACTTCTCAGAGGAAAATAATTTTCCAAGTTTTTCAATGTGATATGGATAAAAAAATAACACTAAATCCATTTGGAAAGTTCTTGTAATTATCAGACTATTAATGATAGAAATTAAAAAATATATCCATGAGATCACATAAGTTATCGAGTTTTAATATCATGAAAATGGGTATCAATAAAAACAGATATGCTATATAGGCAAAACCAGAAATAGCCCAGATATACATTAACA
Source organism: Spermophilus citellus (assembly GCF_964194105.1). Taxonomy (NCBI): domain Eukaryota; kingdom Metazoa; phylum Chordata; class Mammalia; order Rodentia; family Sciuridae; genus Spermophilus; species Spermophilus citellus. Next base: position 46,396,144 of record NC_138184.1, on the reverse strand, counting down.
GGATGATTCATAAGCAGTGTTCATGTAATAGAATACTACTCAGCAATAACAACAACAAAAATAGAAAATACCAATATATGAAGTAGCATGAATGAATCTCAAAAATTTACAGAGTAGAAAAATTCTTACACACTAGAACACATACTACATGATTCCATTTATATGAAGTTCTAGAATAAGCATAACTAAATCTATGATGGGAAATAATTAAAAAATGATTTTGAGGTGCAATAAAGGCAAGGATTTATTGGAAAGGGTTAATAAAGGAATTTCCCAAGGAGTAGTTATGTTATGTATCTTGATAGAGATATGCTTTTCATAGGTATTTACTTTCACTGGCACTCACCAAATGATACACTGTTTTATGAATTTCTTTGTAAATTTTACCTCAGAAGAAAAAAAAATGAACTTAATTAAGGATATGCATGCGTAAGTATCTGAGGGGAATATATCTATATCTGTAGCATACACTAAAACACATTTTAAAAATGTGTTGATGGATTGGTACAAAGATAAACAGACATGTATACGTAAGTAGCAAGTATAATAAAATGTTAATTACAGAATCTAGGAGGTCTCAGCTCTATTGGTGCTTATTGTAAAATTCTTTCAACTTTTACACACTGAAAACTTTAAAATAAGATAATAGAAAAAAATTAATACTTTATGTTTCTTACCAACGCCTAGAGTTATTAACAATCACTCCATTATCTATGGAGAATGTATCTGTTGGTAGTCCAGCAATATTCCAAGCTCTAATTTTTACTGGATCACCCAGGGTCTTACTTAGTGAGAATTCTTCTGAACATGGGATTTTTTTCTCCTGTAGGAAATAAACAAAAATCTGATGTTTTCTTTCATCTTGCTAATTGGAACAATTTTTAAATTAAAAAATTGATTTAATTACCATTAGGTATTATGTAATAACTCTAAGAGCCAGGGGAGGGAAAAACAAAATGTTGAGCTGTAAAAGTATTTTACTGAATCAAAGAAGCAGCAAACAAAAACAAGAAGCAAGAAAAACCCTGTATTTTCACTTTCGCCCAAAATACTTCAAAATGTACTTTGAATGTTCTAAAACAAAACTTACTAAATATAAAACTAGTACCTTGCACAACATGCTCCAATCTTCTGTACAAGTTTGTCGAAAGCCAGAAGTGAAAGCACCAAGGTAAGCTATTACTCCTGCTGATACTAAGACATCACCAGTTAAATTTTCATATGTTATCTGAAGGTCATCTGCAGCTTGCGCCCATCTGTGTGATTAGCCAGAGGCAAAAGAGACATACAATAGACAGGGAACAACAGAAGACACAGTAAGTAAAAGGGCAAGGGCTTCCAAACCAAATTCTATAACAAAAAGTTATTTAAACCTTGGGCACTTGTTTATCTGTACAATAAGGAGATTGGATCCCTTCTAACTCTAATATGCTATTATTATTTATACCTATATATATATATATATATATATTATTTGAATGATAATCTGCCTTTCATTTTTAGAATATTAGGAAAATGGATGGTGTTGGAGAAGATAATGCTAAGTGAAGTTAGCCAATCCAAACAAAAACAAAAACAAAAAACAAATGCCAAATGTTTTCTCTGATATAAGGAGGCTGACTCATAGTGGGGTAGGGAGGAGGAGCATGGGAGGAATAGATGAATTCTAGATAGGGAAGAGGGGTGGGAGGGAAAGGGAGGAGGCAGGGGACTAGCAAGGATGGTGGAATGTGATAGACATCATTATTCAAAGTACATGTATGAAGACACGAATTGTTGTCAACATACTTTATATATAACCAGAGATATGAAAAATTGTGCTGTATATGTGTAATAAGAATTGTAATGCATTCCGCTATCATTTTTTTTAGAAAATAAAAAAAGAATATTAAGTATTTCTTATAGGACCTAGCTCTTCAGAAAAAGCAAAAACAAAACATGAGCATTTTGCCTAATAATTTTTGCTAGGATGATTTAGTCTAATGTTTCTACTATTTGTTTCAGTATTCATTGTTAGACTGTTAACAGAAAAAATTTGCAACTCATTATAAAAACTGTATGTAAGTTGTATAGAAGTTGAAATACTAAGATTAATATTTTTCTAATTTAATGGAAATAAATGAGAAGTTAAATAAAAAGTTATATTCCAAAACCATCTAATCTGTCCTATAAAACACTTTCAAAGACATATTACCTTATCATGCTATGCATTGAACAAATATAATTAATAAATGAAATAGTTTGCTGTCCAGCCCAGGTAAGTAGATTAGAAAAAAGCTAACTGCCTTTATTAAATTAAATCAGTTTTATTTTCTTTGAAATAGTTTTAACCATTTTATTAAAAAAATTTTTGAACACATACAAAATTGGGAAGAATTATATATAACTAACAACTACATATCACAAATTAAAAACCAGGGCTGGGGTTGTGGCTCACTGGTAGAGTGCTTGCCTAGCATGTGGGAGGCACTGGGTTCGATCCTCAGCACCACATAAGTAAATATCAGGCTGAGGTTGTGGCTCAGTGGTAGAGTGTTCACCTAGTACATGTGAGGCCCTTAGTTTGATCCTCAGCACTGAAGGGAAAGTAAGAGATGGGTAAGCAAGAAATGAAAGACTGAGACCAGGCAGAGATACAAAGGACAGTTTATTTATAAGAGCTGACAAAATAAAGGCAATCTCTCTATAGAAGAGAGAGGCAAAACAGGCTTGAGTTCTGGGACTTTTATGAGGGAGGCTCAGTAGTCAGAGCCAAGCAGGTCCTAATGTAGTTGGTTAAGGGCTGGGTTGGTATGAGGGAGTGGTGAGCCTTTCTCAGAAAAGCCCTTGGGCAGGAAAGTGAAACTTTTTTCTTAAATTGATGGCTGTCACTTAAGATGGCCATCCAGATACTAAGCAAGGAACTTATAAGCACCACATAAAAATAAATAAATAAAATAAAGGTATTGTGTTCACTACAACTAAAAAAATAAATATTTAAATAAATAAATAAAGGTATTGTGTTCACTACAACTAAAAAAATAAATATTTAAATAAATAAATAAAGGTATTGTGTCCATCTATAACTAAAAATATTTAAAAAAATAGTTACTAACTGCCTTTTTTAAAATAAAGATGTAGATAGATACAATACCTTTACTTATTTATTTTTATGTGGTGCTGAGGACCGAACCCAGTGCCTCACTAGTGCTTGCTAGGCAAGCACTCTACCACTGAGCTACAACCCCAGCCTCTACTAACCGCCTTTTTAAAACTATTTAAAAGCAAGTTACAAACACCATGCTCAACCCTGATATTCATCTTTGGAGAGGTCTGGCCAAGTATCTTGTACAAGTCCCATATTCTCAACTAGCCATTTTAAAACTGGTAGTAATATAAAAAAAATACCCTGAAGTAGTCACATAGTCAAGTCTGACATTCTTAAATCTTGTTAAAATGAGTAGAAATCTGACCTTGTTTTTTCTCCACCCAGTCCCCCAATTAGTTTTGAGGCTCTTTCAAGTTTCTTAGCACAGAGTTCCACCTGATCTTCTAAAGCAGCCTTTTCCTCAGTTTTCTCTTTAAATGTCTTTTGTAAATTTTCCAAATGGTGTTCTACTTCTGCCAGTTCTGCTCTCTTCTGATTCAAAAGTCCCATTGTCTCAGCTAAGGATTTCTGAGCTTCTGCTAAGCGAGCTTTTTTAGGTGCCACGACCTATTTGGAAACAATATATATAGATGTGAACTATGTAAAACTTTAAATAATTCCTTTTTAGGTATTATGAGTACAAATGTATTAAGATAATAAATTACATAAAAGTAAAAAGTATGTATATAGTTCAAAAAACATATAAATCATCTGGACTAGTAAAATGTCACCTACAAAATAAATTATTTCGGATTGACAAAGTAAGAAACTTCTGGTCGCATGACGAACAGAGAAAATTTATAATAGAAATAAGAAGTATTTAAGGGGTTGGGGTGTGGCTCAGTGGAAGCCCATGTGTGAGGCACCGGGTTCAATTCTCAGCACCACATATAAATAAATTAATAAAATAAAGGTCTGTCAACACTAAACAATATTTTTAAAAAAAGAAATAAGAAGTATTTAAAATACATGAATGTGTTTTTTGTTTTGGTGTTTTTTATTTAATTTCCAAATCTGTGATTTTCCTCCTAGTCACCCCAAGCTACACATGTACATGGAGTGATAAGAACTGTGAAAATGAAATACAAAGGAGAGCTCCTTGGTATTCAGTTTCACAAAATTAATTTTTCCTTGACAAATATTGAAAAGCCACTCTGTTGAGAAAAGAGAGATCTTCTAAGTTGTTATTTTGTTGTACTTATTAGCATGTCAAGAATGAGGTTTGGCCAACTTGATCACTAGTACAAAAAATTCAGATGATGATCAGAGAGTCTGTGCCAGTTAGAAAAAAGGTCCTCCTGACAGTTCTGGTTCATCAACATGAATGAAGAAGACAAAGAGGGAAGTGAAAGCATGGTTATCAGCTACCAATATCCTGCTTTCTCTCCTCTGAAATCCTGAAGGAAGAGCATTTTGAAAAAGCAAACAGAGGACGGAAGCTCCCTTTCCTAGTTTGGATTTCAGAGGGGACATTGCTAGTTATCTCCCTTCCATCCTCTTGCCTCAACATGGGACAGCTGCATCAGAATAAAAATGGCAGTGTGGATATATGGAGTGGGAAGACAGGACAGAGCTTGAATACTTTGGCTTCTCTGCTTTGTAGAAAGGATCCAGAAGAATCCATATGCCCTGTGGGACAGTGGAAATTAGCCAAATTGAGAGGTTATCAGCCTTCCATGAGATTACTATGTGGACAGACTAGATGTTCAAGGGAAGGACATCCCAGATGAAATTAGTTTTATTTACATTAAAGCCCCTACCTCTATACAAGCAAATGTTATATTCATTAAGGAATATCTTTCAAATTATTGTAGTCTGATCACTCATTCTGTTCTCTGAATTTATTCTAAATACATGCTACTACATATTTTCATCTACATTTTTACTTTCATTTCCTGCTTCCCTGGGTATAATTATGCCTTTTAGGGGGTAAAGTTTGTGTTTCTCTGATCCTTTACTAGACATACTTACAAAATGCTCTTAACAATTCTCCGCTCTCTCATGAACTTGATCCCAATGTGTACTTTATAAAAGGTTCCTGATCAGTGACTGCCATGGCTTCAGGGGATCGTTCCATAATCTCTGTTAAGGGTTACCTACTAGATCTTCTTCTGATCTTTTCAGTCAACTTAAAAAAATACTTTATTGTGATATAATTCCCATATCACACAATTTGCCCATTTGAAGTGTATAATTCAATGGTTTTTAACATATTCACGGAATTGTGCAACAATCATCACAATTTTAGTACATTTTCACTACCAAAAAATAAACTCCATAACCATTATTCCCACTTCAACCCTTCCCCATAATCCTTTCCCCTAATCTTTTGTCCCCAGGCAATCACTTAGCTACTTTCTGTCTCAGAATATTTCCATATTCTGAACATTCTTTATTCCTCCTTTCTAACTATAATTACACATCCTTTGACCAAGATCTCTCCATCCCCTCTCCCTTCTAATCACCCAAGCCTCTAGTAACTACTTTATAATATCTAAAGAAAATGAATTCCGTATATTAAAAAGATATATGCACTCCCACCAAGACAATAGATAGTTGGAGTTGTGGTACCTATGCACAATGGAATATTATTCATCCATAAAAGGAATGAAATCTTCTCATTTCCAACAACACAGGTGAACTAGGAGGATGTTATATTAAGTGAAATAAGCCAGCCACAGAAAGATAAATTCCACATGATCTTATTCAAATGTAGAATCAAAAAAGCTGAATCAAATTTTTAATCTGCTGCTTTGCTCTCAATGTTTTGAAATTTTCTTTTTCAGTTCTCCCCTCATCAAACCCAAATTCCCTTTTGTCTCAAGGCCTTAGGTTAGTTTGGATAATTCCACTGCTCGTCCATGCTCCCACAGCACTACCACCAGTACCAAGTCCAACCAGGAATAGTCTCTGTATCTTCTAGGTATACAATCAACATCTGATGATTACTCTGTAACAGGACAAATTCTCTCTGGAATTGCTTTGAAAAACTCTTTAACTAGTAAATATATGCATAGGCTTTAGTTTCTGAGAATATTTTAGCAGAAAATAGATATGAAAATGCTCAAAATACCTTTGCAACTCTGTCATACACTTCCATAGCCATGATCCACTTACACAGACCCTCTGCTGCAGAAGAAGCTTTAGCAATCTTAGCGGGGTCAAATTCGGGGTTTGTCAAATATTCACCACGGATCTTCGGCATAACAGTCACCTATTCAGTAAAGATTTAGATTTTAAAATTTCAACATGTATCACAATCATAAGATGAAGAAAGCATATGTAATAAAAACATTTGAATAAAGAAGTTATATGTTGTCTTTAAAATCCAAAATCAATATTTTGAGATAATTTAAAAATAAGCATAACTATGGTAGATACACAAGTAATATTTATGTGAAAATATGCAAATTTATTATAGATACTAAAGCAAGATTTTTTTTCAAGAATATTAAAAGACTCTTGTGGGTTGATGGAAAAATGAAAACAAAGTAAAAGAACAATTAAACATTAATAAAATAACAATGTAAATGGAAAAGATAATACTTTATCTTAAATAAATACATGTATAGTTTCCTAATAAACTATTTGTTGTAAGAAGACATTTAGAGAACTCTTTCAAGTCAATAATACAATAAACCAGTAATATATTAAATAACTTTCCAATCATCTGAAAGTGATGTTTTATGCATTATGACAACTCATAATAAATCATTAGTAAATGTAATGTCCTTTTATTAATTACCTTAATCCTAAAAAAGGACTTTCTCCTTATGTTTTATAAAGTATTCTATAATTTTAAAGATCTTACACATCTTGGCAAAGTCACATCTAGAGAAAAAAAAATACAATATAACTCACTGGGATGTTGTCCTTGTCATATTCTCTCAAATCTCTTAAGAAATTCATATCTCCCAGAAGTTTTTTGCTAGGTCCCCAGTAATCAAATATCTAAAAATAAAATTTATAGAACTTACTAAATGTGCAATTAAAAATACTCAATATGAACGGCTGCCCTGCTGGCCCCACCCACCACACGGAGCAATGACCATGCTTCAACTCCCCATCTACCAACATGTGGCTCCTCGGGCCTGCCTCTGTCTTGGTACACTGCAGCCACCACTATACCAAACCCCTTACATGGTAGCCTCCACCTTGGGACAATGGACAGGGTCCAGAGGCACCAACCCACTGAAGCACTGCATGCCATAGTGCTACATCTCTTAACAGACCACTCGATGCAACCCCATGGCCCACCCTCATAGCCCCATCTCTGAAAGCAGTTGCCTCCATCTTGGGACACCTCCACCATCATCTTGGGTTACTGCCGCTGCAAGTGCTGCCACCACTGCTATCTTTACTTGGGGCAGATCCCATTTTGGGACACCAGCTGGGGCCTGGAAGGTCAACATCAGGGTACCTAGAGGTTTGACACTGCTGCTACCACCAACCAGAGATGTGGCTGTTTCCATCTAGGAACAACAGCCAGGACCTGGAAGACTATCACCAAGGTCCCTGCAGGCTTGGTTACACTAGAGGTATCCCTGCTAGGTATGCAAATAGCCACCAACTTGTTGCAGAAGCAGGAGAGAGCCTTGCATGGGATCAGTAGGTAGGAAGACGGCAAGAGGGCATTTTGATCCCAGCTCACCCACCCAACCAGCCTGGTGCCCACCAGTCTCCCAGGGCCAACTTGGGGGGCACTTGCTGGGACTCAACACCAGCCTGGTCTTCTACTCCCTCCCCAATCCAACATCCACCAATCACCTGATCTCATCAGTTTGGCAATCACAGGGCCCTCTGGTTCCTCAAACCCTCCAGCCACCAACCCAGCCTAGTGCTTGTAGCTACATGGCTGGCCTGTAGATGTCAACACCTGGTCCTGATCTACCTGATACAGAACAGCTTTCCACGACAGGTATACGGGTCCCAGCACTCTGCCCCCAGAATCTCTGGAGAGAGAGGTTCCTGATTGGGAAGTTGAAAGGGTAAGGGCAGGATAGTTACAATTTAGAGACTAAATTAGAGACTAGGAACTTGTGGGGTCCACAAGCATTATAAGAGGCTAAGATCAGGCTCCTGCATTACACCAGTGGACCCCAAGGAGATTCCTGGGGTGCAGTCTTCCAGTGGGACTGACAATTACTATACCCCACTGCCTCCAGGAGTTCTGCCTCCCACCTTAGTAACCTTCACCACCATAGGGTGGAGTTATCAGCAAACTCCAGAAAACCCCACCTATCGGATAAGAAGAAATGCAGAGAAGATATTGAACTCCAACAGAAACAATGTTCAATTTTCCTTTGATATTTTTTTCTTTCCTTTTTCTTTTTTGGTTCCCTGCTCTCATATTCTCCACATTTTTGAAACCAAGTACTTTTCTTATATCAGGTTATTGAGGACTGGGATGTTTGAACAGTATGTTACAGTTTCTTTTGTATATGCTTCAATATTTATTTCCTTTTCTTTTCTTATTTTTAAACTCTATTTTCCTCTCACTTATCTGTTTCCCCAGAGTCTCTCTCTTTTCTCCTACTAACAGCCAACTTCTTTTGATTCCTTTCACTCTTCCTATGCTCTAATACCTCTATATTCTCACCTCCTACCTCATAAACATCACATCCTACACCTCCTCCCAGTTCTGTCTTTACCATTAGAAACTGAAGACCCTTTTGCAATTCTACTATTTGTATTGTAGATAATAATCATATATATCATTTCTGTTCATTGTGACAAAACTGGAATCATCTAAATAGGAGCTGTTTGGTTTAAGGCTGAATATTGTTTGCATTGGGTGTTAATATTAATCTCCCTCTTAAAGGTGAGGTATTGGAAACCTGCAAGGACACTATAAGTTTATAGGATAAAAACTATAATACTTTGGATTCACAGTGCTAGAGGGAAGACACATGAACAACATGAAACAACAAGGGAAGAAAGTGCTCCAAACAAACCAAGATGCTATGATAATAGAATCCATTGGCAGCACAGTAGAAGAAATGTCAGAAAAGGAGTTCAGAGTGTACATAGTTAAAATGATCTGCTAAGAGGAGCTGGGGATGGGCTGGGGATGTGGCTCAAGCGGTAGCGCGCTCGCCTGGCATGCGTGCGGTCCGGGTTCGATCCTCAGCACCACATACCAACAAAGATGTTGTGTCCGCCGATAACTAAAAAATAAATATTAAAAATTCTCTCTCTCTCTCTCCTCTCTCACTCTCTCTTAAAAAAAAAAAAAAAAAAGAGGAGCTGGGGTTGTGGCTCAGCGGTAGAGTGCTTACCTAGCATGTTCGAGGTCTTGGGTTCAATCCTCAGCACCATATAAAAGTAAACAAAATAAACTATTGTGTCCAACTAAAAAATAAATATTAAAAATAAAATAAAATGATCGGCTAAGTAAAGAATGATTTAAGAGAGCAAATCAACAACAATTATCACTTCAATAAAGAGATAAAAAAGTAAATGCAGGTAGCAAAAGATTACTTCAAGAAAGAGAGATTGTGGAGAAACCCCCCCAAAACAGAAATCCTTGAAATGAAGGAAACAATAAACCAATTAAAAAACTCAATAAAAAGTATCACCAACAGACTAGATCACTTGAAAGACAGAACCTTAGGCAAAAAAGACAAAATATATAATCTTGAAAATAAAGTTGACCACTCAGTGAAGATGGTAAGAAACCTCCAAAAATTACAAGATAACATGAAAAGACCAAATTTAAGATTTATTGGGATACAGGAAGGCACAGAGATACAAACCAAGGGAATGTATAATCTTTTCAATGAAATAATATCAAAAAATTTCCCAAACCTGAAGAATGAATTGGCTTACAGGACACCAAGTATACAAAATTACAACAAATCCATACCAAGGCACATTATAATGAAAATGCCTAGCATGCAGAATAAGGATAGAATTTTAAAAGTCATAAGATAAAAGTTTCAGATTACATATAAGGGGAAACCAATTCAGATCTTAGCAGATTTCTCAACCCAGACCCTCAAAGTTAGGAGGTCTGGAACAACAAGCTCTTAAAGAAAATGGATGCCAACCAAGAATCTTATATCCAGCAAAATTAAGCCTCAGATTTGACTGTGAAATAAAAATCTCTGTGATAAACAAAAGCTAAAAGAATTTACAATGAGAAAGCCTGCACTATAAAACATTCTCAGCAAAATATTCCATGAGGAGAAAATGAATAACAACAATGAAAATCAGCAAAGGGAGGAACTACAGTAAAGAAAAAGCCAGTCAAAGCAGAAACTAAGTCAAGTTAAAAACCAAAAATAAATCCAAATGACCGGAAATACAAACCATATTTCAATAATAACCCTGAATGTTAATGGCATAAACTCATCAATACAGACATAGACTGGCAGATTGGATTTTTTAAAAAGACCCAACAATATGCTGCCTTTAAGAGATTGATCTCATAGGAAAAAGACATCCGCAGACTGAAGGTAAAAGGATGGGAAAAAGCATATCACTCACATGGACTGGGTAAACAAGCAGAGGTTTCTACACTCATATCAGATAAAGTGGACTTCAAAGAAGAATTAATACCAATACTCCTCGAATTATTCCATGAAATAGAAAAGGAGGGAACCCTTCCAAACTCATTCTATGAGATTAGTATCACCCTGATACCAAAACCAGACAAAGATACATCAGGGGAAAGAAAACTTCAGACAAATATCCTCAATGAACATAAATGCAAAAATTCTCAATAAAATTCTGGCAAATCCCATACAAAAATATTTAAAAGATGATCAAGTGGGTTTCATCCCAGGAATGCAAGGTTGGTTCAAAATACAGAAATCAATAAATGAAAATCATCACATCAATAGATTTAAAGATAGGAATCATATGTAGAAAAAAAGTTTGACAAAATACAGTACCCTTTCATGTTCAAAACACTGGAAAAACTAGGGATAGTAGGAATATACCTTAATATTGTAAAAGCTACCTATGCCAAGCCCAAGGCCAACATCATTCTAAATGGAGAAAAATTGAAAGCATTCCTTCTAAAAACTGGAACAAGACAGGGATGCCCTTTTTCATCACTTCTATTCAACATAGTCCTTGAAACTCTATCAGAACAATTAGATGAAAGAAATTAAAGGGAAATGAATAGGAAAAGAAGAACTCAAACTATCACTATTTGCTGACAACATGATTCTAATTTCAAAGATCCAAAAAATTCCACAAGAACTTCTATAATTAATAAATGAATTCAGCAAAGTAGCAGGATATAAAATCAATACCCATAAATTAAATGCATTTCTATACATCAATGACAAATCCTCTGAAAGAGAAATTAGGAAAACTACCCCATTCACAATGGTCTCAAAAAAAATTGGGAACCAATCTAACAAAAGAAGCAAAATACTTCTACAATGAAAACTATAAAACACTAAATAAAGAAACTGAAGAACACCTTAGAAGATGGAAAGATCCCCATGTTCTTGGATAGGCAGAATTAATATTGTCAAAATGGCTATAGTACCAAAAACTTTCTACAGATTTAATGCAATTCTAATTAAAATCCCAATGACATTCCTCATAGAAATAGAAGAAGCAATCATGAAATTCATTTGGAAAAATAAGAGACCCAGAATAGCCAAACCAATTGTTAGCAAGAAAAGCAAAGCAGGAGGTATCATAATACCAGACCTTAAACTATACTACAGAGCTATAGTAACAAAAATGGAATGTTATTGGCACAAAAACAGACACATAGACCAGTGGTACAAAATACACAGAAAAAAACCCACATAATTACAGTTATCTCATACTAGACAAAGGTGCCAAAAATATACATTGGAGAAAAGATAGCCTCTTCAACAAATAGTGCTGGGAAAACTGGAAATCCATATAAAGCAAAATGAAATTAAACCTCTCTCTCTCTCACCATGTACAAAACTCAACTCAAAGTGGATCAAGGACCTAAGAATTAGACCAGAGACCCTGTACCTAAGAGAAGAAAAAGCAGGCCCAAATCTTCATCATGTCAGATTAGGATCTGACTTACTTAACCAAATTCCCAAAGCACAAGAAATAAAACCAAGAATCAATAAATAGAATGGATTCAAACTAAAAAGCTTCTTTGCAAAGGAAACAATCAATAATGTGATGAGAGAGGCTACAGAATGGGAGAAAAATCTTTACCACACACACATCAGATAGAGTCTCATCTCTAGGATATATAAAGAATTCAAAAAACTTATCAACAACTACAACAACAAAACCCCAATCGATAAATAGGCTAAGGAACTGAACAGATATTTCTCAGAAGATGTACAACTAATCAACAAGTATATTAAAAAATGTAAAACATCACTTGTAATTAGAGAAATACAAATCAAAACTACTCTAAGATTTTATCTCATTCTAGTCAGAATGGCAATTATCAAGAATACAGGCAACAATAAGTGTTGGTTAGAATGTGGGGGAAAAGGCACACTCATACACTGCTGGTGGGACTGCAAATTGGTGCAACCACTATGGAAAGCAGTATAGAGATTCCTTAGAAAACTTGGATTGGAACCACCATTTGAGCCAGCTATCCCATCAGCATACTATAGTGACACGGCCACATCAATGTTTATAGCAGCTCAATTCACAATAGCTAAACTGTGGAACCAACCTAGATGCTCTTCAACAGATTCATGGATAAAGAAACTGCATATATACACAATGGAATATTACTCAGTAATAAAAGAGAATAAAATTCTGGCATTTTCAGGTAAATAGATGGAGTTGGGGAATATGTTAAGTAAGCCAATCCTTTCCCCCAAATAAAAATCAAATGTTTTCTCTGATATGTGGATGCTGATTTGTAATGCGGAGGGCAAGGGAAAAATGGAGGAACTTTGGATTGAGCAGAGGGCAGTAAGGGGAGTAGAGGTGGCATGGGGGTTGGAAAGATGGTGGAATGAGACATCATACCCTAGGTATATGAATGTTTGCATGAATGGTGTGACTCCACGTCATGTACAACCAGAGAAATGAAAAGCTGTGCTCCATTTGTGTACAATGAATAAAAATACATTCTGATGTCATGTATAACTAATTAAAACAAATAAAAATAAAATAAATGTTAAATATAAAATTTTTCTTCTTAAAGTTTAAGACATATTATCCAGGGCTGGGGATGTGGCTCAAGTGGTAGCGCGCTCGCCTGGCATGCCTGCGGCCCAGGTTTGATCCTCAGCACCACATACAAACAAAAATGTTGTGTCCACCGAAAAATAAAAAATAAATATTAAAATTCTCTCTCTCCTCTTTATCTCTCTCTATCTATCTTAAAAAAAGGCATATTATCCAGAAAAGCTGTTCATATGCTTTCAAAATGTCAACTTACATCTCTCCTTGGAAACTAAGATTCTTCTCTGAGAACATATTACATAAATCAAATATTATAACTATGGAGATGAAATTATAAATTTTTGTCAAAAAATTAAATACTGAAAAGAGAATGTGTAGTCATTTCTTTTGAAAACCTAAAGCTAACATAGACATCAACTTCATATAAGAAAGTACATTTTTATCATTTCAATTTTTTATGTTCCTTTATTCTTTGACTCTTTCAAACAACAAGCATTTTCTTTTCTTCTTTTGGAACCAGTGATTGAACTCTAGGGCACTTAACCATTAAGCCACATCTCCAGCCTTTTTGTATTTTTTAATTCTTATTTTTATTTATTTATTTTTATGTGGTGCTGAAGATTGAACCCAGTGCCTCACGCTTGTGAGGCAAGCACTCTACCATTGAGCTACAAACTCAGCCCTTGTTTGTATTTTATTTAAAGACTGGGTCTTGGCTGTGCTCCCGACTTGTGGTTCCGGGCTGTTTGGGAGCAAAGTTCCACCTATCCCGTTTAAGAGAAGCTAAGCGTTTCCACGGAGAACATCGACCTTCCATAAGAGAGCTGGGTGCAAAAAGAATCCCTGAACGCGTCAGGAGTCCTTCCTCTGAAAGAGCGCCTAGGAGGGCTACGCAGGTGCAGGATCACTAGGCAATGCTGAACTGACGTGGATCTGGGGCGAACTGTCTGGGCCTCTCAGAACATACACTGAGCCCGGATCGGCTGAATTCAAGCTCCCGTTCGCCTGCTTCCCGCAGACAAACAGCTGTGACTCAGCACTAATCCATCTGGCTGAAACAACTGGTCGGCCTTTCTGTTCCTACGGAGGTAAATGCCAACTGAGCCTTCATAGGTAGTGGCCATAGGTTTGAAACGGGGCTTGGGAGAGACAGTAAGGACCCACCCGTTGCATTGGTCACCCGGCAAAGGGAAATGAACTGTCGCCATTTGCAAGAGATACCACCATGGCAGAGAACTGACGTTACCAGACTGTGGTGGAGGAGATAACTTCATTGAAACCTGCGTCTACAGGAGTAAACAGTATCTCAGCAGTCAAACAGAACAAGAAGTAACATGAGCAACTTGAAAAAGCAAGGAAGAAAAGGAATACAAACAATGCAGGACAGCCTAAATATTCAGGAGGATCTAGAGTCATCAGAAAAATGGTCACATAAAGAACTCAAGGAACACCTTAGACAGATGGAATGGAACCTTAAAGAGGATACGAGACAGCAAATTCAAGCAGCGAAAGAACACATTGAGAATGAATTACATAAACAGATAAAAGAAGAAGTTAAGCATCTTTATCAGGAGATAGAGATCATAAAAAATAATCAAACAATAATTCTAGAAATGAAGGAAATGATAAACCAAATTAAAAACTCAATTGAGAGTATCACTAACAGAGTGGAGCAAGTAGAAGCCAGAACGTCAGAGAATGAAGACAAAATATATCATCTTGAAAAGAGTCTAGCCAACTCAGAAAGGCTGGTAAAAAATCACGAGAAAAACATCCAAGAGTTATGGGATAACATAGAAAAACCAAACTTACGAGTCATCGGGATAGAAGAAGGTACAGAGATTCAAACCAAGGGAATGAGTAACCTGCTGAATGAAATAATTACAGAAAACTTTCCAGAAATAAAAAAGGAAACAGATATACAAATTGAAGATGCATACAGGACACTGAGCACACAAAATCACAGTAGACCAATGCCAAGACACATTGTTATAAAGATATCCAATATACAGAACAAAGAGAAAATATTAAAAGCTACAAGAGAAAGGAGACAGATTACATTCAGGGGTAAAACAATAAGGTTAGCAATGGATTTTTCATCACAGACGCTGAAAGAAAGAAGGTCATGGAACAATGTATTTCAAACACTGAAAGACAATGGATGCCAACCAAGAATTCTGTATCCAGCAAAATTAAGCTCCAGGTATGACAACAAAATAAAGATCTTTCATGATAAACAAAAGTTAAAAGAATTTGCAGCCAGAAAACCAGCATTGCAAAGCATTTTGAGCAAAACACTACACGAGAAAGAAATGAAAAACAACAACCAAAACCATCAGTGGGAAGTGCCTCGGTAAAGACAGAGGGCGAGGGGAATGATAATCATGGAGAAACAAACTAAATTTTTTTAAAAAGGATAAATAATCAAACATGGCTGGAAGTACAAACCATATATCAATAGTAACTCTGAATGTTAATGGCTTAAACTCTCCAATAAAGCGACATAGGCTGGTATCATGGATTAAAAAAACAAATCCAACAATATGCTGCCTCCAGGAGACACATCTGATTGGAAAAGACATACACAGGCTGAAGGTGAAAGGTTGGGAAAAAATATACCAGGCACACGGTCCTCGTAAGCAAGCAGGGGTGGCCATCCTCATATCGAATAAAATCAACTTCAAGACTAAGTTAATCAAAAGGGATAAGGAAGGATATTATATACTGTTAAAAGGAACCATTCACCAACAAGACATAACAATTATCAATATTTATGCACCAAATAATGGTGCTGCGACATTCATAAAACAAATTCTCCTCAAGCTCAAGAATCAAATAGACCACAACACAATAATTATGGGTGACTTCAACACACCTCTCTCACCAATGGACAGATCCTCCAAACAAAAGTTGAATAAAGAAACTATAGAACTCAATACCACAATCAATAACCTAGACTTAACTGACATATATAGAATATATCAACCATCATCAAATGGATATACTTTTTTCTCAGCAGCACATGGATCCTTCTCAAAAATAGACCATATATTATGCCATAGGGCAACCCTCAGTAAATATAAAGGGGTGGAGATAATACCATGCATTTTATCTGATCATAATGGAATGAAACTGGAAATCAATGATAAAAGAAGGAAGGAAAAATCCTACATCACATGGAAAATGAACAATATGTTACTGAATGATAAATGGGTTACAGAAGACATAAAGGAGGAAATCAAAAATTTCTTAGAGATAAATGGAAATACAGACACAACATATCGGAATCTATGGGACACAATGAAGGCACTTTTAAGAGGAAAATTCATCGCCTGGTGGTCATTCCTCAAAAAAAGGAAAAATCAACAAATAAATGAGCTCACACTTCATCTCAAAGCCCTAGAAAAGGAAGAGCAAAACAACAGCAAATGTAGCAGAAGGCAAGAAATAATTAAAATCAGAGTGGAAATCAATGAAATTGAAACAAAAGAAACTATTGAAAAATTAACAAAACTAAAAGTTGGTTCTTCAAAAAAATAAATAAGATCGACAGACCTTTAGCCATGCTAACGAAGAGAAGAAGAGAAAGAACTCAAATTACTAACATACGGGATGAAAAAGGCAATATCACAACAGGTGCTACAGAAATACAGAAGACAATTAGAAATTATTTTGAAAACCTATATTCCAATAAAATAGAAGATAGTGAAGACATCGATAAATTGCTTAAGTCATATAATTTGCCCAGACTGAGTCAGGAGGATACACACAATTTGAACAGACCAATATCAATGGATGAAATTGAAGAAGCCATCAAAAGACTACCAACCAAGAAAAGCTCAGGACCAGATGGGTATACAGCGGAGTTTTACAAAACCTTTAAAGAAGAATTAATACCAATACTTTTCAAGTTATTTCAGGAAATAGAAAAAGAGGGAGCTCTTCCAAATTCATTCTATGAGGCCAACATCACCCTGATTCCGAAACCAGACAAAGACACCTCAAAGAAAGAAAACTACAGACCAATATCTCTAATGAACCTAGATGCAAAAATCCTCAATAAAATTCTGGCGAATCGAATACAAAAACACATCAAAAAAATTGTGCACCATGATCAAGTAGGATTCATCCCTGGGATGCAAGGATGGTTCAATATACGGGAATCAAAAAATGTTATTCACCCCATCAATAGACTTAAAGATAAGAACCATATGATCATCTCGATAGACGCAGAGAAAGCATTCAACAAAGTACAGCATCCCTTTATGTTCAAAACATTAGAAAAACTAGGGATAACAGGAACTTACCTTGACATTGTAAAAGCTATCTATGCTAAGCCTCAGGCTAGCATCATTCTGAATGGACAAAAGTTGAAGGCATTGCCTCTAAAATCTGGAACAAGACAGGGATGCCCTCTCTCACCACTTCTATTTAATTTAGTCCTTGAAATACTAGCCAGAGCAATTAGACAGACAAAAGAAATTAAAGGCATAAAAATAGGAAAAGAAGAACTTAAATTATCACTATTTGCAGATGACATGATTCTATACCTAGAAGACCCAAAAGGGTCTACAAAGAAACTACTAGAACTAATAAATGAATTCAGCAAAGTGGCAGGATATAAAATCAACACGCATAAATCAAAGGCATTTCTGTATATCAGCGACAAAACTTCTGAAACGGAAATGAGGAAAAACACTCCATTCACAATATCCTCAAAAAAATAAAATACTTGGGAATCAACCTAACAAAAGAGGTGAAAGACTTATACAATGAAAACTACAGAACCCTAAAGAGAGAAGTAGAAGAAGATCTTAGAAGATGGAAAAATATACCCTGTTCATGTATAGGCAGAACTAACATTATCAAAATGGCGATATTACCAAAAGTTCTCTATAGGTTTAATGCAATGCCAATCAAAATCCCAACGGCATTTCTTGTAGAAATAGATAAAGCAATCATGAAATTCATATGGAAAAATAAAAGACCCAGAATAGCAAAACCAATTCTAAGCAGGATATGTGAATCAAGCAGTATAGCGATACCAGATTTCAAACTATATTACAGAGCAATAGTGACAAAAACAGCATGGTACTGGTACCGAAACAGGCGGGTGGACCAATGGTATAGAATAGAGGACACAGAGACTAATCCACAAAGTTACAACTATCTTATATTTGATAAAGGGGCTAAAAGCATGCAATGGAGGAAGGATAGCATCTTCAACAAATGGTGTTGGGAAAACTGGAAATCCATATGCAACAAAATGAAACTGTATCCCTTTCTCTCGCCATGTACAAAAGTTAACTCAAAATGGATCAAGGAGCTTGATATCAAATCAGAGACTCTGCGTCTGATAGAAGAAAAAGTTGGCTCCGATCTGCATATTGTGGGGTCGGGCTCCAAATTCCTTAATAGGACACCCATAGCACAAGAGTTAATAACAAGAATCAACAAATGGGACTTACTTAAACTAAAAAGTTTTTTCTCAGCAAGAGAAACAATAAGAGAGGTAAATAGGGAGCCTACATCCTGGGAACAAATTTTTACTCCTCACACTTCAGATAGAGCCCTAATATCCAGAGTATACAAAGAACTCATAAAATTAGACAATAAGATAACAAATAACCCAATCAACAAATGGGCCAAGGACCTGAACAGACACTTCTCAGAGGAGGATATACAATCAATCAACAAGTACATGAAAAAATGCTCACCATCTCTAGTAGTCAGAGAAATGCAAATCAAAACCACCCTAAGATACCATCTCACTCCAGTGAGATTGGCAGCCACTATGAAGTCAAACAACAACAAGTGCTGGCGAGGATGTGGAGAAAAGGGTACACTTGTACATTGCTGGTGGGACTGCAAATTGGTGCGGCCAATTTGGAAAGCAGTTTGGAGATTCCTGGGAAAGCTGGGAATGGAACCACCATTTGACCCAGCTATTGCCCTTCTTGGACTATTCCTTGAAGACCTTAAAAGAGCATGCTACAGGAATACTGCCACATCGATGTTCATAGCAGCAGAATTCACAATAGCTAGACTGTGGAACCAACCCAGATGCCCTTCAATAGATGAATGGATAAAAAAATGTGGCATTTATACACCATGGAATATTACGCAGCACTAAAAAATGACAAAATTATGGAATTTGCAAGGAAATGGATGGCACTAGAGCAGATTATGCTTAGTGAAGCTAGCCAATCCCTAAAAAACAAATACCAAATGTCTTCTTTGATATAATGAGAGCAACTATGAACAGAGTAGGGAGGAAGAGCAGGAAGAAAAGATTAAACAGAGACATGAGATGGGAGGGAAAGAGAGAGAAAAGTGAAATTGCATGGAAATGAAGGGAGACCCTCATTGCTATACAAAATTACATATAAGTGGTTGTGAGGGGAATGGAAAAATAAACAAGGAGAGAAATGAATTACAGTAGATGGGGTAGAGAGAGAATATGTGAGGGAAGGGGAGGGGGGATAGGAAAGGTAGCAGAATACAACAATTACTAATAGGGCATTATGTAAAATTGTGGATGTGTAACCGACGTGATTCTGCAATCTGCATTTGGGGTAAAATTGGGAGTTCATAACCCACTTCAATCTAATGTATGAAATATGATATGTCAAGAACTTTGTAATGTTGTGAACAACCAATAATAAAAAAAAAAGACTGGGTCTTACTGTGTTGCTCAGGACCTTGCTAAGTTGCTGAGGCTAGCTTTGAACTTGCAATCCTCCTGCCTCAGCCTCCCGAGCTGCTGGGATTACAGTTGTGCACCACTGCACCTAGCTCATGCATTTTTGTTAAAGGCAATCTCCTTACCTATCTAGGCTCTCCAAATGAAATAAAAAGAAGAGAAAATGGAAAGTCAAAAATTATATACATTGCTCTATCTGTAACAGGGTAAAGCCACATACTAATTAAAGATGTTGAATAACTAGCTCACCATTCTTTTTCTACTATCAGAAGCCTGACTGGAACTGGGGGTGCATGTAAATGGGAATAACTTGACAAGAGCCTATTTATGTTCTTTATTATTTCAATGAAGGATAGAATGGCAAGAAGAAGAAGGAGAAGGAGAAGGAGAAGAAGAAAAAGAAAGCAAGCAAGAAAAGAAATGAGGACCGCAGAAATGGCGGCCCCGCTGGGTGGTATGTTCTCCGGGCAGCTGCCGGCCCCCCGCAACCCCCGCTGGGACTCCAGGGCCAGGTTTCGCTTCTTCAGGCAGCGCCTGGCGCGCCGAGGACTTCTAGCAGCACTTTGGTGGACTAGCTGGAGTCGTCGTTCGAGGCTTGCTTTGCTTCTCTCGTGAGTCAGGATTATGTCAATGGCACCGATCAGGACGAAATTCGAACTGGTGTTGATCAGTGTATCCAGAAGTTTCTGGAGTTTCTGGATATTGCAAGACAGACAGAATGCTTTTTTCTACAAAAAAAGATTGCAGTTGTCTGTTCAGAAACCTGGGCAAGTTATCAAAGAGGACGTCTCAGAACTAAGGAATGAGTTGCAGCGGAAAGATGCGCTGGTGCAGAAGCACTTGACAAAGCTGAGGTATTGGCAGCAGGTGCTGGAGGACATCAATGTGCAGCACAAAAAGCCTGCCGAGGTCCCTCAGGGCTCCTTGGCCTACCTGGAGCAGGAATCTGCCAACATCCCTGCGCCTATGAAGCAGACCTGAGAGAGGTCTGGCCTACAAGGTAGAGTCCTGCAGACAGTTCCTCCAGACCTCTCTGTGTGGACGTGGCATTTTAGAACAGCTATTTGCTAGAGAATGAGTTGGTATTAATTTTACCTCCACCTAAAAATTTCCCCAATTTTTATGAGCTGTTAATTACTTAGTACTTTATAAAGTGCTTGGTAGACAAAGTGAGGTTTCATTTTGTTTGTTTTGTCTGTAGCAAAGTTTAGACTATTAGTTTTCCACAGATTTTTTTTTTCTTGGCTTTTTGCTTATTTTTAAAATTTTATGTAGTTTATATATAGTTTTTTTCCCCCAGTTGTTAGTTTGTTAATATCTGAGGGGGAAAATTAAAGTACTTCTAGAATGAGGGGAGAAGGAATTTGGTTTTTGGTCTTTTATGATTACTACACATCCATGGTAGTACAGAAAAATACGTAAATTTGCTATCTCAAGACTTTGAACTACCTCAAGAAGACGAATCTAATGCAACATTTGTAATGCTTCCATAGCAGTACAGAGTGCAGATATTTTGTAAATATGTCAGAAAAAAGGGTTCAAGTATGCTAGGTTAGCAGAGATACTTAAGTTGATGCTGCCTTTTGTTTGGGTGAGTGTATGTGTTGTGCGGTGTTTGCTGTGTTGAGGGAGGTGTGTTGGGAGCACGACATGCTGAAGGCCTCGTAGTGATGAACCAGTGTGAGTAACAGCAGACCCAGTCTCCCTAGCATGACAGCTGGGACACAAGTGATGGACAAGGGGTCAAAGCTTGGTCTGATTCTTTTTCTTTTGAATTTTGTTTTGTTTGCTTGTGTTTTTATTTTACTTTTTGGAGAAAAGGCAGTTTACATGAAGGAAGGTTCTTGTTTAGTGGATTTGATTCCAAGAGCCTAGGGCTTTGGGGTGGAGGTGACCTGCAGAGTGATCCCCAGCTCCTTCACCTCCACAGAGAGCATGTAGATCCTCTGTGGGGAAGGTATTTTGCCCTCTTGTCAGAAGAGGTTTTCTATTCTCTGTTTTATGCAACTCTTGGATTATATCCCTCAGCCAGTATAAACACTCCTCTGTCTTCTGAATAGTCAGTAGGTCTGTGGCTGTGTCTTGGTTCATTTTGTCCTTTCCAACCCTGAAGATCCCTCCCCATGCGCCTCGATATCCACTCATGTTGCTGGTGTGGCCTGGATGCCACCTGGTCCACAAAGCCTCCACTCCATTCCAGAGCACAGGGCTTTTATTCCTTCCACTGTCTTGTGGGTTAGTGAATGGTATCTTTTTTTGTGCTCCTTGCTGCATTGTATGCTCATGGGAAATGGGCATTACTATCCTGAAATATACAGGAACATGTATTTTGTACTCACTTTGTGTGTACATATTACTCATTTTGTTTGTGACCTGTGAGGATGATACTTGGCTTGTGGACCTATAACCTGTGATGACTAGCCTGAGGCCAGCGTATCTCCTCTTGGTTGGAGTGTATAAGTCAAAACTTTATAAAGTTATTTTTTACTCTTAGGGTTTTAACCTGTCATCTCATGCCAGATAGAAGCTCTGATTGGCAGCTTTAGGTTTCTTGATTAAAAACCTAAATAAACGCCCAGTGTGATGGCACATACCTGTAATCCCAGTGGCTCAGGAGGCTGAGGCAGGAGGATTGCAAGTTCAAAGCCAGCCTCAGCAAAAGCCAGGTGCTAAGCAATTCAGTGAGATCCTGTCTCTAAACAAAATACAAAATAGGGCTGGGGATGTGGCTTGAATGCCCCTGAGTTCAATCCTTGGTATCCCTGCCTCCCCTCACATCCCCCACAAAATAAACTAAGTTTGAGGCAGTCTTTCAATGATAAAAGTGTTTTTAGTGAAAAGATCAGAAACTGTTCTACTTGGTGCTTAATGAAAATGTTTTGAATGAATGTAAATACAAGTTACTGTCATTTCTTTATATTAATTCAGAAGTTATCCGTCAAATAAATAATGATTTTCCAATAAAAAAAAAGAAAAGAAATGGAGGAAGAAAGGACAAAAGAAAAGAAAAAGATTTCAATTTAGGAATTCAAACCTAGGCATTATGAAACCCTGAAAAGAAAATCAGTCTGTAATATGGATGGATACTATGCCTGCCTTCTTAAGGAATATATCCTTGAATAATAATTATAATAGCAGCTAACATTTATTGTAATTTTATTTATAAGGTTTTATACATAAGAACTTTATATATATTAATTACTCTAATGCTCACATTAGTACCGTGATGTCTTTTCACAGAATTCCACAGAGATTAAGCATCCTGTATAAGATTACACAGCTAGGAGTTTCATGATTTCTCAATATAGATATTCTGGCTTCAGAACACATGCTTTTAACAACTTCACTATACTGCTTATTTAACAGTATATTTTGAATGTTCAGAAATATAACCTATATGGTATGTATCACATTCTCAAGAATCTTAGCTACAAATGTACAAGTATCTCAATGTTCATTCAATTCTAACTCCAAGATGGCAGGGAGACCTGTATAGACAGAAAAGGATACAGAAGCAATTGGAATCACATTTTCCAGACACTATACTCCCTAGAATACAGTGTTTCTACAGATAATTCTCCATCTATTCAATCTAGAAAGGAATATTTCTTTCCTGGATTAAGTACTATTGATATTTAATTTGATATTGATATTACAAACAAGTCCTATATATTCAGGAATATGATTGAATCTGGGCCCAGTTATTACCTTCCCTCCAGTTCCTGAAGGGTCTGAAATTTTTTCTGGTTTTATGTCTTTCATGACACAAATAGCAGCCATAACTAGTTTAACACCAGATGGAGGATTCTTCATTGATTTCACAATTGTAATATCAGATGGCTAAACCAAAAGAAAACAAGACATCTTCAGAATAGTTTATTTTCAAATAAGGAGAGTTTTTAAAGTAATTTTGGGGAATAATGAAATATACCCTTTCATTCAAAATTGTGATTTTTTTATTTTGCTTTGTATGGTTATGAAATAATTACCAAAACAGTATTTATCACAGGTTAAGACTAGTGTTCTCTAATGTTTGGGGGTTCATAGATTCTTATGAGGATGACAGCTCTGAACCTTGCAGAAAATGTATTTTTACCCATGTACAATCACATACCCAAGCTTCCATTATCTAAAACTCAGGTTAAGAACCCTGATTTAGATAAAGATTTATTTCTGTATTTGCCCATATACATTAGTTTTATTGACAAAATAATGAAATAGGTCCCACTTCTAAACTTAATTTCTAAAAATGCATTTATTGTTATGACAGACACTAGAGATTCACTTATTTATTACCCATTCCCACATAAATATCCTTCTGACATTTCTTGCAATGATACAAATGCTGGAAAATTAACATCTACATATCTTTCTTTCACATGCAACTAGAGCTCTGGGTGAGAATTATTTCCCACAATCAGATAACTTGAGTGAAACCAGAATTCAGACAATAAATGGGGAAAGTGATAGTGTGAAGTATCCATTTTCTTGATATGGATTATAGTGGAGGCAGTGTAGCTTGTAGAAAGGCTCTGTTGGCTACCTTTTCAGAGGAACAGTTAATCTAGTACACAATGTCAACAATTTGGCTTTGTGAGACATTTCTAGTGGCTTAATATAGTATCTATTTCTATAGCTCTTCCAATAATTCTGCAATCCATTTATAAAATTCCCTTTAAAAATCCTTATCTACTTGTTCTAAATAGAGTCAACTCTGTTCCCTGCAACTGAATTCTAAATTATATAATATGGTATTGCATACCAGAAAGGGTACAAGCAACACACTCATAAGCAAAGAGGAGCTTAGGATTAATGAACTGAACTGGTGGGGTTTGAAGGCATCAAGAATCCTGTATCAGAAGAGGGAGTGCTAAAAGTTCATGGAACATAGTAATAAAACTGTTCCTTAAAATAATGGTCTTGGATGTCTAGAAATGAGTGCCTATAAAAAACAAGGCTTTGGGGCTGGGGATGTGGCTCAAGTGGTAACTCGCTCGCCTGGCATGTGCGGGGTGCTGGGTTTGATCCTCAGCACCACATACAAATAAAATAAATTTTTTGTCCACCGAAAACTAAAAAATAAATATTAAAAAAATTCTCTCTCTCTTAAAAAACAAACAAACAAGGCTTTGTCAAACTGAGTGGTTGCTGTGATAAATAGCTCTAAGAAAGGAATGAAGAAAGACTATAGAGTGCACATGGCTTTTAAATGTGCTGGAGAGCATAAAGAAAGAAAATAACCAACTCATTTTTAAATTCCTGGTTCATGACACAAAACAGTAGGAAGTTTCTATAAACGCTCTAAGATAATCTCATTTTAAAACTACTAAAAAACCGATGTAACCTCAAGACATAGCTTAATCCTTTGAGATACTGAATTACCCATAGGCTGAGTTCAGTCTTTCAGGTCTATTACATAAAAGTTAGGGCACTGATTAGGAAAGAAGGTGCAACAACAAAAAAAGGGGGGGGGTGTTGTCTGAATATCCTGAGCTCCCATGTTACACTGGGCTTCCCTAGTCAACAGATGCTCTCTCTCCTGTTCTCTTTGGTGAGGTTATTCTGGTCTTGCTTAAAGAGCCTGTCAAAACGACTATATAACACATTGTGGTACAGACAGGTGCATCGGAAATAACTTTTGAGTTTTTCTGTGCATACATGTAGAGAAAAGACTGAAGAAATTACAACACAATCTTTTTCTTTTTTCTTTTTCGGTGCTAGTAATTGAATCCAGGACCTTGTGTAACCACTCTTTTTAACATGTACTTCCTGGTCCCTGTACAGAATCACATTTGCCTCTCAGAGACTGTTCATTCTATTCTCAATGGAATATCCTGATTGAAAATTAGAAATAATAAATGAAAAGCAAACATATAACAATATATCAAAGAACTGTCAAGAGACAAGTTTCATTTGACTGAGCAAAAACAATACCACCTAAAGAAACAGAACTATGTGTAACTAACCAAAGACCTGTATAGTTTCACTTTGTTGAGGAAACACAGTGACTAATTCAAATACTTGCTTTAAGTGTATCCAGTGCAGACAGAGCTGCTTCCAAGGCTGGAATTGCCTCAGCTAGATCACTTTCACACTCATTTTTTAGAGCTTGGGCTTCTTCAGCCTTTCCACTGGCTATCTCTTCATCTAATTTCACAAACTTTTTTTTTGCTTCCACTTCTGCAGATTCTATTTCAATTATCTAAAGAAAAAAAATAAAGACAATTCTGCAAGCATCCAATTGCTCTCTCAATCCTAGAGGCAAAAGAATATGTAAAAATAAGTCATCCAACATATTATTTTGAAGGCTAGAAAGGTCTAGGGTAAAATGAGAAATGCAAATATATGTGAGCTATTTTGGAAATGGGCTTCACACCTCTTCAAAAACAAATTGGGCTGGGTTGTATCTCAGTGGTAGAGCACTTGCCTATTATGTGTGAGGTACTGAGTTTGATCCTCAACACCACATAAAAATAAATAAATAAAAATAAAGGTATTGTAAAAATCTACAATAATAATAATAATTTTTTTTAAAAAATGAACTCACACGGGACCCAGTGAGACAGAAAAGGGTTAAGTCCCTAGGATCTAGTGATAAAAGTGGGGGGAGAGGGCTTATCTTCAAGACAAATTTAACATATTTCAATTGTCCTTTGATGGCAATAAAAACATTCAGGATACTCTACCTGCATCATACGTGCATTTTCAATTTTAGCTTCCTCCAACTTGGGCTGTAACTGAACAAGCTCTATTTGCATTTCACCAACCTAAATAGACAGTTTGTCATTAAGTTTCCATTGCTATCATAGCTACTAAAATCAAACATAGAAAATACAAATTTGAACATATCATAAAGTATTGGGGCAGAAAAACTTAATGTTTTTACAGTTCTTTGTATGATAAACAAAATGATGAGAATGTAGCCAGTTTTTCTCACAAAAATATTTTCTTGGGCTGGGTTGTACCTCAACAGTAGCGCACTTGCCTGGTATGTGTGAGGCACTGGGTTCGATTCTCAGCACTGCATATAAATAAATAAAATAAAAGCCTATCAACAACTAAAAAAAATCTTAAAAATTTTTTCTCCTTCTTGAATATATGACAGGCTAGTGGGAGAATGCAGTTACCATGGAAGAAATGCAGACAGAAAACAAGTGGGTAGCTCAGGTATCCCTATTATACCATTATTATGGTATACAGTGCAAAGATGAACCAACAAAAACTTCTATTACTTATACTAAACTAATACTAATAAGTATTACCAGCACTTGATTAAAAAAAACCCAAATCTTATAATTAATAAAAAGTCAACACAGACTTTTTATATTTTCTCAAATGCCAAAAAGTTAACTAAAAATAAAACAGTGTGGTCTGGGCAATTTAATGAATGTTTCTTAATGTAACGCTATCTGTAAAATGACAATCATAATAGTGATGATCTTATGGAGTTGTTATGAGGAATAATTGAAAGAATGCATGTGAAAAGCATGCATATAACAAATTCCCATTCAATTGTAGCTCTTGTTATTATTTCTTGTATTTCTCAGTATATATTACCATTTTGAGCAGCTCATCAAATTTACCTGAGACTCAGCAAAAGCTAATTTGTCAAGACCATTTACATATCGTTGTTTTGCTTCCATGACAGTTTGTCGCTTCTTAGTCAAAAGCTGTCGAAATGAACCAATAAGTTCAAGATAAGAAGTAGCAGTAACATAGTTATGTCTTCCTAACTCATGCAAGAACCTAAAAGAGAGACAGGTAACATATATTCCTGTAAGTAATAAGTTTCATAAAGAGGTAAATTCAACAGAGCCTTAACAACAAACATTTAAGAATGAAAGTCAAATTTTATGTAGAAGTGCTAAGTACTTGAACTTTATAAGACTCCAGAATTCTGCACATAACCATATCCTAATTTCTTATCTGCAAAATATTAAATAGAATGACATATTTTAAAAACATAAACCAGTGAAGATGTCTGCAAAAAGTGAATTATTGTACAAACAATACAGACTTTTTTCCTCCCTAACATTTTATTCACTGGGATCTAAACCTGTAAGTGACCCAAGATATTGTGAGAGATAGGCAAGTAGAATTGGAAAGAGAAAATTTCCAACAAATTTCCAAGCATCATTCCATGACACAAGTATGTTACACAATGCTTGAATGTTATAAATCCAAAATTATAAGACTACCACACAATGATATTTAATGGTAAGTAATGAACTATAGCATACTACAGCCACTGTCTAAGCCAACTGTGCTGGCTATTTGATTCTGGACAGGCAATATAACATGGGTACTTAGGGTTACTCATCCTTGAGATGAGTATGTCAGATGAACAGAGTTAGAAAGGATATTCTAGAAGTATCTATACCCCAACTAGCCCCCTCTTTCTAAGAACTTCTACCTGGTGCCTGGGCAACAATGTTTGATCTACAAAACCTGCTACTCTAACCACAGCTGATCAGGCCAGGGTTGAGCACTGGACACAAACAAGACTAATCATTTATTTAGAATAAATTTGGAATAAGGAGCTAGAAATGACCTTCTAGTCTCTCTTTATAACTGTAACTGCAAGAAGTAAACTGGAGAGCTGAGAGGTAGCCAGCTTCTTCCAACTGTACTGCGAAGTACACCAGGCAGTTTACAAAAAGAGACAAGAAAGCAGATGCCCAGAGAGAAGCAGTGATGAGAAACAGGAAAACAGGGCTGGGGTTGTGGCTCAGTGGTAGAGTGCTCACCTAGCACGTGTGAGACGCTGGGTTCGATCCTCAACCCACATTAAAAATAAATAAATAATATAAAGGTATTGTGTCCAACTACAACTAAAAAAAATTATTAACAAAAGAAACAGGAAAACAAAACAACAAAAGAAAAAAAAATAAAGTAGGTAAATAAAAGAAAAAGAAAAACTAGACATTCTGGGGTCCTGATTTTTTTTTAAGTTTTTTAAGTTATACATAGACACAATATCATTATTTTAATTTTTTATGTGGTGCTGAGGATCAAACCCAGTGCCTCATAAGTACTAGGCAAGCGCTCTGTTACTGAGTCACAACCCCAGCCCCCTCCCCACCCATGGCTTTCTAACACCTGCTTTTCCAATTGCTTTTTTTTTTTTTTTTTTGATACCAGGGATTTAACCCAGGGGCACTTAACCACTGAGCAACATCCCTAGCTCTTTTAATGTTTTATTTAGAGACAGGGTGTCCCTAAGTTGCTCAGGACCTTGCTAAGTTGCTGGGGCTGGCTTTGAACTCATAATTCTTCTGCCTTAGCCTCCTGAGCCACTGGGATTACAGGCATGCGCCACCGCACCAGGCTTTTCCAGTTACTTCTAAGATCCAGCTGTATACTTCCCCTTAAGCTTTGTGAAACACCCCTGGATCTTTATAATAAAATTCCCCCTTTTATTAAAGCTAGACCAAATAGTTTTCTATTATTTGCAGGCTGAAGGTTTTGACTAATTGAAGGTTTTGACTAATTAAATGATCAGAAAGAATGTGAAGAAATAAAAAGTATATTAAAAATTTGGACTTTAGCAGAAAGAAATGCTTTAAACTATAAGGCATTAATGTCATTTTAAAAGTTATTACTACTGACCTCTCCGAAAGGTCCATAATGGAGGTGTGAAAGTGTTTACAGACTGGAACTATCTCTCTTCGTTCGACTTCAGTAAGCTCCAGTGTTTCTAAGAATTTCACAGCTACAAGTTCGAGAGCATCTTCAGGCCATGGCTAAAAATGGGGGGGAAAAGTTATGAAATTAAAGGTGAGCAGTCCCAATCCAACTATATAAGTGAATTCCTATAGAAAAAGAATTTGGGATTGAGAAAATTAGGGCCTTAAGGAGAAAAATAGAATAAGGAGGACTGAGTTCACAATATTTATTAGGTTTATAAAAGATTTAATAAGTATTTTTATGAATTAATTAAAAAAGATAACACAATATAAATGAAGAATCAATGATATTTTAAATATTAAAGACATATTACACTGCTTTTCCAACTCTTTTACTTGAATGCATGCCAGTGGCAAAAATTCTAGTTGTCCACCCAGCATCATCTTCTTAGGAAGATTTTATTCTGGATAGCAATATGTCCAGCTAAAAGACAACAATTGCTAGATTCCCTTGTAATTCAGAAGAGCATAAGCAGTTGTTGGGTAGGATGTCAGAGAAAGGTCTTTAGAGGGTTACAGAGTTGGTCTGCATACTTTTTGTCCTATTTTTATTCTTCTACTTGTTGTCTGGACTACAGTTATGAAAACTCGAGGTCTACCAATCATCTTACAGACTATAAATTGACCTTGAGAATGAAAATCACATGTTAAAGATAATAAAGCAGAAAGAACGTGGGATACTGATGCTTTATTTAAAAAGCCACAAACACACCAACCACTTTGCTTACCTTCAGCTGTTTTGTTTTTGTTTTTTGGTGGTGGGAATCAAACACAGGGCTTTACACATGCTAAATATGTGCTAGCAAGGAGTGACATCCACAGCCCCCAGAGCACTCTTTTTAAAATAGCATTCCTTCTGTTATTACTCTGAACATTATAATCAGTTTTATTCTTAGTACTTACAAATACTTTGCATATCATTTATTCATCTGTTGTTGGTCTACCCCTCAGCCCTGAACTAAATTGTAAAATTCATGAAAGCAAGGACTTTTTCTCAGTGCTATACCTTCAGTCCCTAAAAGAACACTTCGCAACAAATATTTAATTAAATGTTAATGAGTAACTTTCATTTTCTCAGATTTCCTTTAATTTAGATTCAATAAAAGGCTTGTAATTGTTTTTCTTTTAGAAAAAACAATATTTATTTTTAGACTTTTTTTTTTTTTTTTTTGCAGTGCTGGGGATTGAACCCAGGGCCTCAAGCATGAGGGAACATGTTCTGCTACTGAGCTACATCCCCAGTCCCAAATTCAAACTTTTTTTTTTAAAGATTTTTTTAAGATGGACACAATATCTTTATTTATTTTATTTATTTTTATGTGGTGCTGAGGATCGAACTCAGTGCCTCACATGTACGAGGCAAGAGCTCTACCACTAAGCTATAACACCAGCTCCCCAAATTCAATCTTTTTGATGAAGCAACCTATTAGTAAAAAAGTTTTAAGCACATATTGCCATTATATACTTTGGGGAGGGGGTTGGGGGGACCAGGGATTGAACTCAGGGATACTCTGTCACTTAGCCATATCCCCAGCCCTAATTTGTACTTTATTTAGAGACAGGGTCTCACTGAGTTCTTAGGACCTCACTTTTGCTGAGGCTGGCTTTGAACTCTTGATCCTCCTGACATAGCCTTCTAAGCCACTGGGGATTACAGGCATGCACCACCACACCCGGTCCCATTATATAGATTTTTATTAATAGATTACATTCATGCAATATTATTGTTCTGATACATTTTTTAAACCTAAAAGAGACTTCTAGGATTTATTATATTAGGAATGAAGAAATTTTGTAAAATAAAGAATAAATCATTAAATTCTTAAAAGCCTCTCTTTGTATTCTGGTATTCTGGGTGATTCTTTTTTTTTTCCCCCTGGTACTAGGGATGAATCCAGGGGCACTTAACCACTGAGCCACATCCCCCGCCTTTTTAAAATATTTTATTAGAGGTAGGGTCTCATTGAGTGACTTAGGGCCTTGCTAAGTTGCTGAGGCTGGCTTTGACCTCACAATCCTCCCCCCCCAACCCTGTGGCTGGGTGGTTCATGTGTATAATGACGCAGTAGGAAAAGGGCCTTCAGGTCTCTCAACCTTGTTTCTTAAGGGTGCGATCCCCATAGCTACAGCAATCATTTTGTCACGATAATAAATGAAACAGAGTACACTGAGAATGGTAGAGCAAAAAGATGGAAAGAACCTGGATCCCAGATAACATGGTTGAGCCTATAAATTAAGTAAAACTGGAGATACTTTTGACTTCTTTCTATATGAGATGATACATCCCTTTTTGGGAAGACATAGTAATATTATTAGTTTTCTTTTAATCATAAATATTCTAACTTCTGAGCTGGGGCTCAGTGGCAGAGTGCTTTCCTAGCATGTGAGAGGCACTGGGGTTTGTTCCTTAGCACCACATACAAAAAATAAACAAAGTAAAGGCATGCAGTCAATCTAAAACTAAAAAAAAAAAATTAATGGCTACAAATGGTATTAAACCTTCATGATTAGAAATGAACCACTCAGCCATGGGGTGGGAGGGTACATGACACATAGCAGTTTACACTTACTTCCTGAGTTTCACAAACCCAAGTCCCAAATAATGCCATTAGCTCCACTGACACAGGCTCTTTCTCCTCAGTTCTTTTTTTTTTTTTTTTTTTTAGTTTTAAATGTACTTTATTTATATATAGTGGTGAGAATCAGAATCGAACCCAGTGCCTCATACATGCTAGGCAAGCACTGTAACTCTGAACTACAATCCCAGCCCTCTCCCCAGTAAAGTCTTTATTCCTCTCTGTTGACTATTTAATATCCCTTATTTTCAAGACTCATTTTCTTCAAAATTTTCCCAGTAGGTATGACTCACTTATAATAGAACTGCAAATATCATGGTTATGGAAAAAAAAACACCCAGAAGTTACAGAACTGTATTTATAAGATTTTATAAAAGAAGACTATGGTTGGACAGATTATGTTTGTATGGTTTTGGATTTTGTCTACTTAATAGAAGCAATACTAAGATATAGCTTACATAAAGCAAAATTGTTTCACATAGTTTCTGTTACTGTATGAACACACTAGAACATCCACTGATAAAACATGCATGTAATCCTCAAAAGGTCAGAATTAGATTTTAAACATAAAATTCATGATAAATTAGTTCCGAAATTAACTTTTAAAAGAAATTATCCAGGTTCAATGTATAGTCCACATTCTCTTGGGCATAAAACAAATAAGTAGAAGGCATCATGAACTACTGTTTTCAAGATTATTGATATTTAGCGCTCCTACACAGGTGATGACAAATTAATACCATCATTTGCTGCCAACATTACTAAAATTGCTGCTCAATTGATCTTTCTGTCTCTTGTTTTGCCAAAATCCAATTCTTCTACCATACAACCTCCAAGTGTTTTGTTTCCCCTAAAATAAAGATTAGCTAAAAATATATTAATGCCACTATGACATCTTTGTTATAATTTCCTTTATAACCTGGCACCCATCCAAACTCCAACTTAATTCCTGGGGCCTTCATTACTAGTCAGCTATACCAAACTAGGTGAAGTTGCCCAAATGAGCCATTTTTCCTCCATCCTTCTGCCTCTGAACATGCTATCCTCTCATGATTATTAGTTATATATATCAACTTGACAGGGCAATGAGGTATCCAGATATTTGTTCAAACATTATTCTAGGTGTTTCTGTCAGGATGTTTTTACATTAATTCATTTAAATTGGTAGACTAATGAAGCAGGTTGTGCTTTCTAAGGTCAGTGAGCCCCATCCAATTAGCTGAAGGCTGAAATGGAACAAATATATTGAACTTCTCTCAAATAAGAGGAAATCCTCCTTTTTATTTAACTTCAATCTGGGATATTGGTTTTATTGCTGACTTCAGACTTGAAGTAAAAGAGTAGTTCTTTCTGGTCTTGAGCCTAATGGCCTTCAGAGTGGAAATACACAATTGACCCTTCTGGGACTCCAGTTTTGCAGATTGCAGATTTTGGGATTTGTCAGCCCTGTAATCAAATGAGCCAATTTCTCATAATCAGTCAATCTCTCTCTCTCTCTCTCTCTTTCTCTCTCTCTCTCTTTCTCTCCCTCCCTCTCCATACACATGTATATATACAAATATATTTATAATATTTATATTCTAGAATTATACATTGCCTAGTATTAGAATATACATTATATAACATAATATTAAAACATATTATATATTATTAATATAGTAGAATACATATAAACTAATATACATGTACATATGTATATGTACATATATGCATATATAAACCAATATATTAGAATAAAAACTAATTATGACCTTTTAAGGCAAAACACACGCACACACATATATAAACTTTAAAATGGAATTAGTTTTAAAACATAAAATTGATAATAAAGTTAAAAGTAATAAAACAAATTAATATCATAAATTAATTTTTATTAATCATGTAATTATATATTTTATTAATCATTTGTATAATCTCCTATTAGTTCCTAATATACCACTGTATGTAATTCATACTTCAGAAATTTACTGTCTTTATATGTGTATCTTTTGTATCCGAACATTATGGCTCTTTAATTTTGACTGCTAATTGCTTTTCATATCTTCTAGTTAAGAATATGAGCTCCTTGTGGAAAACATGTACCTCTGCTAAGCACTATGCTTGTTATTATAGTAGTTTACCAAAAACCACAGAATATATATTAATTGAGCTTAAATAAGACTTAAGTAAAATTCCAAGAGTTAGCTATCCACTCTGTCACCAAAATTACAAACCTGAAACCAGTCAATGGTACAGCAATTGATGAGGGATGGGAACTGTCTCAAGCGATTTCGAAAAGCATCTCCAATAGGGCTAAAGGCCACTACAATATGAAGATTATCTTTGCAGCGATTCACAAAGAAAGCAAACAGTGCTAAAGGACTGAGTTCTTCATGTTTACTGCCAGCCTGAGCTACTGGACGAACACCCTAAAGAATATAAAAAAATAAAAACTTGTAAATAATAATAGATTTGCTGATAACAAGATTAATGTATATTAGAACAAGAAGAAGTTTTATTACTTCCAATAACTATTTTTAAATTTTTGCTTTTATGTCAACAGAATGGCTTTGGCATAATTAATATCTA
Organism: Spermophilus citellus; assembly: GCF_964194105.1. Taxonomy (NCBI): domain Eukaryota; kingdom Metazoa; phylum Chordata; class Mammalia; order Rodentia; family Sciuridae; genus Spermophilus; species Spermophilus citellus. The sequence continues at coordinate 46,361,380 of NC_138184.1, read as the reverse complement.
CAAAATCTCTTCCAATTCCAAATTCAATAATTTAAAATAAACATTTATGTTCAACATCTGTAGTAATTAGAGAAATACAAATTAAAACTCCACTGAGATTTTATTTCACTCCAACCAGAATGGCAATTACCAAGAATACAAGTAATAATAAATGTTGGTGAGAATGTGGGGAAAAGGGTATACTCATACTGCAAATTAGTACAACCATTCTGGAAAGCAGTATGGAGATTCCTTAAAAAAACTAGGAATGAGGGAGTTGGTGCTGTGGCTCACACTTGCCTAGCGTGTGTGAGACACTGGGTTTGATCCTTAGCACCACATACAAATAAATAAAAAATAAAGGTACATCAACAACTTAAAAAAATCTAGGAATGAAACCACCATTAGACCCAGTTATCCCATTCATTGGTATATATATATCCAAAGGAGTTAAAATCAGCATACTACAGTGACACAGCCACATCAATGTTTATAGTAGCACAATTCACAATAGCTAAGCTATGGAACCAACCTAGGTGCCCTTCAACAGATGAATGAATAAAGAAATTGTGGTATACACACACAATGAAGTATTTACTCAGTCATAAAGAATGACTTTATGACATTGCTGGTAAATAGATTAATTTGGAGACTATCATGCTAAGTGAAATAAGCCAATCCCCAAAAGCCAAAGGTTAAATGTCTTCTCTGATATGTGACTGCTAATCCACAATAATGAGTTGGGGAGGGGAATAACAGAAGTTCATTGGATTAAACATAGGTCAGTGAAGGGGGAAGGGAGCAGGGATAGGAATAGGAAAGAGTGGAAAATCTGACATAACTTTCCTATGTACATATATGAATACACCACAGTGAAACCATCAAGTACAACCACAATACTTGGATCCTAATTAGAATATGATATATTCCATTCTTGTATAAATATATCAATATAGAGTCTAATATCATGTATAACTAAAAATATTAATAAAAATAAAAACAAATATTTGCCAAGAATTTACTTCAAAAGAGGATCTCAAAAATTCACCAAGCTATAGATTAAGAACTATAATTCAACATTGTAAGAGGAAAAGAAAACCAACAGAAACAAGAAGAGTCAATAAGAAACTAGTTAAAAACATCAAACATCCATATATTGGAATTTCATACAACTTTTAAAAATAAGGTATATGCCATTTCTGGTGGGATGGAAAATTGGTGCAATCACTATGGAAAGCAGTATGGAGATTCCTTGGAAAACTTAGAATGGAACTACCATTCGACCAAGATATCCCACTCCTCCATCAATACCCAAAGGTCAATACCAAATCAGCATACTACAGTGATGCAGCCATACTCATGTTTATAGCAGCTCAATTCACAATAGCTAAACTGTGGAACCAACCTAGATGCCCTTCAATAGATGCATGGATAAAGAAACTGTGGTATATATACACAATGTAATATTACTCTGCATTAAAAAAGAATAAAATTATGGCATTTGCAGGTAAATGGATGGAGTTGGAGAATATCATGCTAAGTGAAGTAAGCCAATCCCAAGAAACCAAAAGCCAAATATTTTCTTGGGTAAGTGGATGCTGGTCCATAATTGGGGGGTGGTGGTGCATAGAAAGAATGGAGGAATTTTGTGTTAAATAACACACAGATACAAGCCATGCATGGTAGTGTGTACTGGTAGTTGCAGCTACTTGAGATGTTCAGGAAGGAGGAACACTTGAGCACCAGAGTTTGAACCCAGCCTAGTCAACAAAAGAAACAAAAATACAAAACAAATATATATATATATATATATATATATATATATATATATATATATATATATATATATATATATATATATAATGCGAATATATGAGAAAGAGTGAAGGAATGGAAAGGTTTAGTATTGAACTGATAGAAGGAAAAGACAAAACTATTAAAGTAACCAGGGGAGCTTGGCAAAGCTTAGGAAATCCCACTCTTCCAAGGTAACAACCCTTTGAGTGTAAATAAGAAGGGTGAATTTCTCCTGTGAGAATTACCCTTCATCGGCAACCTTCTCCACATTCCTGATATCGCCCAGGTAAAAGCAAATAACTTGAATTTTTCCCTGTTATTTTCTTCTTCTTCAACATAAGCAAGCCATAACTGCTAAGGCTTTCTAAGTGCCTAACACTATATAAATGTTTCATTTTCTTTGAGTCTCAGACTTCAACAACTCTATGCACAAGGAACTATTAGCTGTGCTCCTATTACAAAGAAGGGTGAATTCATTCCACTCCAGGTACTATTACTAGAGGCTGAGAATGAAACATCCAAGCTTGAGTGATAAATTCTGTAGATAAGAGCAGTTATACTAATGAGGAAGGGAAAAATCACTAGCAGAGATCTTAGTGGGAAAGATTGGGATCAAAGTATGTGACATCTGACAGTAGTAGATGCTTCATAAGTGTATTTTTCATCAATTAGATCATAAACCTGACTTTCAGATATATCAGAACTATAAGATAAGTAGTTTAAATCTTAAAAAACTTTTACTAACCAGAGTTAAGCCATAAAGCTAAAAGAATAGCATTAAAATCATGTTTACTTTTATCAATTTAAGAGACGAGTTTAAACTCCCTAATCATTTATAACACATGCTAAAATAATATCAAACAGGTAAAACAAACTTCCATTATTATGAAGATAAGAATTATAAAAATTCTACCTTGTAACCATGGTAGATGCATTCAAAATTCACCAAAATGATGTATTAAATTAATATACTTTAATTTTTTTTTCCTTTTTTTATTGGTTGTTCAAAACATTACAAAGCTCATGACATATCATCTTTCATACATTTGACTCAAGTGGGTTATGAACTCCCATTTTTACCCCAAATACAAATTGCAGAATCACATCGGTTACACATTCACATTTTTACATAATGGCATATTAGTGACTGTTTTATTCTGCTACCTTTCCTATCCCCTACTATCCCCCCTCCCCTCCCCTCCCATCTTCCCTCTCTACCTCATCTGCTGTTGTTCAATTTACTTTAAATTTTTAATTGAGCAAACTATATTTATGCTGAATAACAGAGGAAAGGTTTCAAGATGAGAAAACTGCTATTGTAAGAGCAGCACTTCCCCAAAAGTTTTTACCTCCATTACTTCTTGTTTTTCATCTGCGGCAAAGATGTTAGGTATTTCTCCAGTATTGAGCATGCTGTCAATATCTTCTAGAAAAGCTTCCTCTTTAATCTGAGTGTCTGTAATTAGAAAGACTGTCTTCTGGCCTCTCATGCCCACATTTTTCAACAGACCCTTAAAAGTAAAATGCCTTTATTAGTAGAATGTGATAGACTTATGTTGGTTTTCTTTCCCTCCCTTTCTCCTTCTTTTGACAACACTTTTAAGGACAATAAGTCTCCCTACTTCTGGTGGGGCTATCAATCAAGTCTCCATTTCTCTCATTCCCTAGGTGGGTTATCCAAACTAGTCAGTTTCCCCAATCCCCTAGGCATAGACATTGATTCAGAAGAAGGCACATTATTTAAGCAGAACCCTGTCATAGTGTTGCTTCGGGGCCTGAGATGGAGTTGAAACAAAAAGTTTTCTTGTTTTGAGATGGAGGATACAAAGGCCAATAATTCATGAAGCCAATTGTACTTGCCTCATGGATTAAGCCTGCTGGAGAAGGAAGACAAAAGAATAAGAGCTGTAGTAGAAAAGAATAATTACTGAAGACATAATTGGAGGCCCTAAATTCAGCCATATCAAACGTCAATCTACCTACAGACACTTGAATCTTGTAAGTTATTAACTTCTTCTTTAGCTTAAACTACTATGAACTATTTTTGTTTGGTTATCAACTGCAATCAAAATTTCCAACTGATAAAAAGATATGGACTCAGTAGTGTGCTGGAACTGATTGTATAGTCTTGTTAGAACAGACTGTTAAAACTTCAGGAACTTCTGAGCAGTTTGTTAATTATGTATGTAGCAACTTAGTGAGAACCTATTTCTAAATAAAATACAAAATAGAGCTAGAGATGTGGCTTGGTGGTTGAGTGCCCCTGAGTTCAATCCCTAGTACCCGCTCCCCCAAGAATTCAATATTTTCTAATTGTATAAAACTATCTTTTCCTAGTAAAGCTATTTTCTAATATGTAGGTTGATTTGTTCCTGGAAATAATTTTCTATCATCAAAACCAGAGTAGCTAGTAGTTTTTCAAGAAGTATTATATCTAATCATATCAGTTTTATACTTATTAATATATCTAAACAAATAGAAAATACAACATAATTAGTTTTAACTTATTGCCATGATCATTACTATATGTAAAATTAGTATTCAAACATGTGTGAAACTATCTCCCAATAAAAAGAGGATTAACATTTTCAAAGTAGTAATTATATGTCAGGCATATTACAAGAATACTTTGTACAATTTAACCACAATAATCTATAGAACAGATTGTATTATTCAAATTTTACAAATGAAAAATATAGCAAGTGGCAGCATCAAGAGAACAGACTAGGAATCTTCAGATCCTCTTAGGAGTATCTCCAAGCTGATATCCTACCTATGGTGTTATTCCTATCACAATTCCAAGCCAGGTGAGACAGCCCTAGGACAAATCAGAATACTGAACTCAAGTGAAATATGGAGGCAGGATTTGGGAATTATTCTCCCAGTCTCACCACACCATAGAAAACAGGCATGTGCCTTAGTGGGTGACAGCAGCAAGGGGAGCAAGAGATCAAAATCAAAGGTATAAAACAAAAAACAAAAGGGCCTGAGAATAGAAAATTAAGACAGTCAAAAAACTCTTCCATACACTAGAATAAAAGCACATGCATGGTACTGGCACCAAAATAGACATGTAGACCAATGGCACAGAATAGTAGACATAGAGACAAACCCACACAAATACAGTTATCTCATATTAGACAAAGGTGCTAAAAACACTCACTGGAGAAAAGACAGCCTATTCAACAAACAGTGCTGGAAAAATGAAATTAAACCTCTATCTCTCACCTTGCACAAAAATCAACTTACAGAGGATCAAAGACTTAGGCACTAGAACAGAGACACTGCACCTAACAGAAGAATAAGTAGGTGCAAATCTTAACCATGTAGGCCTAGGATCTGACTTCCTTAACAAGACCCCTAAAGTGCAAGAAGTAAAATAAAAAATCAATAAATAAGATGGATTCAAATTTAAAAGCTTCTTCTCAGCAAAGGAAACAATCAGTAATGTGAGGAGAGAGCCTACAGAATGGGAAAAAATCTTTAACACATGCACCTCCAATAAAGCATTAATCTCTAGGATATATAAAGAACTCAAAAAACTTAACACCAAAAACCAATTAACCCAATCAATAAATGGGCTAAGGAACTGAACAGACACTTCACAGAAGAAGAAATACAATTGATGAACAAATATATGAAAAAGTATTCAACATCTCTAGCAAGTAGATAAATGCAAATCAAAACTACACTAAGATTTCATCTCACTCCTGTCAGAATGGCAATCATTAAGCATACAGGCAACAATAAATGTTGGCAAGGATGTTGGGGAAAAAGGCACACACACATTGCTGGTTGGACTGAAAATTGGTGCAACCACTATAGAAAGCAATATGGAGATTCCTCAGAAAACTTGGGACGGATTCACCATTTGACCCAGTTATCCCACTCCTCGGTCTATACCCAAAGGACTTAAAATCAGCATGCTACAGTGATGCAACCACATAAATGTTTATAGCAGCTCAATTCACAATAGTTAAACTATGTAACCAACATAGGTGTCCTTCAATAGATGAATGGATAAAGAAAACGTGGTATATAAAGTCAGTGGAATATTACTCAGCTATAAAGAAGAATGAAATTATGGTATTTGCCAGTAAATGGATGGAGCTGGAGAATATTATGCTAAGTGAAATAAGCCAATCCCTCAAAACCAAAGATTGAATGTTTTCTCTAATATGTGGATGCTAGCTCACAATAAGTGTTGGGGGCACTAGAGAAGAATAGAGTTATCTTAGATTAGGTAGAGGGAAGTAAAGGGAGCGGAAGGGAGGTAATGTGGGGATAGGAAGAATAGTAGAGTGAAACAGACATTATTACTTTATGTATACATATGACTACATGACCAATATGATTCTACATCATGTACACTCAGAAAAAGGAGAAATTATATCCTATCTATGTATGATATATCAAAGTGCATAAATACATTCTACTGTCATATATAACTAAAAAATTAAAAACTAAAAAAGAAAATTTAAAAAGCACATGTGTGTCTACATACAAACACACACAACCCCCAAAAAGATACATTCTAAGAAAAAGTCTGAAAGGTCTTAGGCTAGAGATCCAGGTTGGTTGGTAAAGGTCTTCCCTGGCCTATAGTCAGTCATAAAGACTGGGAGAAGTAGCTTGTGTTTTCAAATGCCAAAATATCAATAGAAGATCCAAAGGATGCAAAGACACAGGGACACATGGCCTGCAAAGAAATAAAATAAACTTCAGAAACCAACCCTAAGGAAATACAGATCTATAAAATACCTAATACAGAATTTAAAATAACTACTTCAATGAACTAAAAAGGAATACTGTCAACTAAACTAAACCAGAAAAACAAAATGATAATATCCACAAAGAAATACAAACTAAAAAATCTAATCAAATAAAAATTATGGATCTGAAAATGTACAATAACTGAACTGAAAAATTCCTTAGGGGGAGGTTCAACATTAAATTGATCAGACAGAATAAAGAGTCAGCTAACTTGAAAACAAGTTATCAGGTGGACCACCATATATATTATGGGAACCCCAGAAGGACACAGGGAGAGAAAGGGGCAGAGTTAATGTGAAGAAATAATGCCCCCAGACTTTCAAAATCTGAGGAAAGAAAGGGACATACAAAGTCAAGAAACTCAATGAATAGTAATTAGGATAAGTTAAAAGGGACTACACTGAGAAACATTATAATCAGACTTTCAAAAGTCAAAGACAAAGAGAAGGTATTGAAAGCAGTAAGAACCTGCAACTTATCATGTATAAAAGAGTTTCCCCAAGATTATCAGTGAATTTTTCAGCAGAAACCTATATAGTAGAAGGAAGTCGGGTAATATATTCGAAGTGCTACAAGAAGAAATGTGTCAACCAATACTATATCTGGTAAACTTGTCCTTCAGAAATGAAGGAGAAATTAAGGCCTTTCCAAATAAATAAGTTCATTGCCACTAGATCTGCCCCAAACAAATACTAAAGGGAGTCCTTCAAGTTGAAGTTAAAGGACCTAGACAGCAACCTAAAGCCATACAAAAGTATCAATTTTCCAGTAACAGTAAACAGAGAATCCTCATTACTGTAATTTTGGTGCACAAATCTAGTTTTAATTCCAAAAGGAAAAAAGCATAAAAACATAAAAACTTATAAATGTATGTTAATGGGCACACAATTTATGAAGATATACTCTGTGACATCAATAACAAAGTGGAAAAGTGTGGATCTGAGTAAAATTTTTCTATGCAGTTGAATTTATCAGTTTTAAATAGACTGTTAGAACTTTAAGTTGTTTCATATAATAACAATGGTTACTAAAAGGAAAATACAGTTCTTTTTATATCCTGAAAATTAATACTTTATCTGAGATGCAGGTGGGAAAGATTTTCTCCCATTCTGTATGCTCTCTGTTCATGTTCTTGATTGTTTCCTTTGCTGTGAAGAAGCTTTTTATTTGATGCCATCCCATTTATTCATTCTTGATTTTACTTCTTGTGCTTTAGGAGTTTTATTGATGAAGTCTGTTCCTGAGCTGATACGATTGAGAGTTGGGCCTACTTTTTCTTCTAGTATGCACAGGGTTTCTGGTCTAACACCAAGGTCCCTGATCCACTTTGAGTTTTGTGCAGGGTGAGATACAGGGTTTCAATTTCAATCTAGCACATATGGATTTCCAGTTTTCCCAGCACCATTTGTTGAAGAGGCTATCTTTTCTCCAATGAATGTTTTTGGCGCCTTTGTCTAGTATGGGACACCTGTATTTATGTGGGTATGTCTCTTAGTCTTCTGTTCCACTGGTCTTCAATTCTATTTTTGTGCCAACACTGTGATTATGTAGTATAATTTAAAGTCTGGTATTGTGATGCCTCCTGCATTACTTTTTTCACTAAGGATTGCTTTGGCTATTCTGGCCTCTTTTATGAGTGCTTTTTTCTATTTCTATGAAGAACGTCACTGAAATTTTAATGGAAATTGCATTAAATCTGTATAGCATTTTTAGTTGTATGGCCATTTTGACTTTTTAAATATTTATTTTTATTTGTAGCTGGACAAATACCTTTATTTATTTATTTATTTTATGTGGTGCTGAGGATTGAACCCAGGGCCTCACATATGCTAGGCAAGTACTCTACTGCTGAGCCACAACCCCAGCCCCATTTTGACAATATTAATTCTGCCTATCCAAGAACATAGGAGGTCGTATCTTTTCTAAGGTCTTCTTCAATTACTTTCTTTAGTATTTTGTAGTTTTCATTGTAAAGGTCGGTCTTCCACTTCTTTTGTTAGATTGATTCCTAGTTAGTCAGAATTTTCACTGCTGTGATTAAAAGATCCAACCAGCACAACTATAGAGAAGCAAAGGTTTATTTGGGGGCTCATGGTTTCAGAGGTCTAAGTCCATGGACAGCTGACTCTATTCCTCAGGGCTCAAGGTGAGGCAGGACATCATGGCGGAAAAGTGTGGGAGAGGGAAGCAGATTAAATGGTGACCAGGAAGCAGAGAAAGTTTATAACACCTCAATTCACAATAGCAAATCTAGGGATCCAGCCTAGATGCCCTTCAACAGAAGAATGGATATAGAAACTTTGGTATATATATGAAATATTACTCAGCTATAAAGAAGAATGAAATTATGACATTTGCCAGTAAATGGATGGAACTGGAGACTATCATGATAAGTGAAATAAGCCAGTCCCCCCAAACCAAAGGTTGAATGTTCTCTCTGATATGTGGATGCTAACCCATAACAAGGGAGGGTAAGATGGGGAAATATAGAAATTCATTGAATTAGATAAAGGGAATGAAGGGAAGAGACGGGAGGGGAGGTGGTAATAGGAAAGACAATAGAATGCACCAGACATCACTTTCCTATGCTCATATATGAACACAAGACCAGTGTAACTCCACATCAAGTTCAACCACAAGAATGGGAACAAAATTGTAATGGGTTGCATCCCATGTATGTATGTCAAAATATACCCTGTCATGTAAAAACAACTAATAAAAAAAGGAAAATACATACCCAGAAATAAAGAGGTCACTATAACCAATGCCACAAAATAAAAAAGATTACAGGAGAATTCTATAAACAACTGAGTACCAACAAATTGAGTAACCCAGAATAAATGGATAAGTTCATAGAAACTCCATTACAACACAGATTTTGACATATTCTTGACAAATATTCCAAAACATATCTACCAAAAAAACCCAAACTTATTATATATCACAATATACATATAAATATACTTACCATTTTATCTCGTTTATAACAATCATATTATACTATATATATGAACAATTAAATTTATTTGAAAAATTAAAATATGCAAAGACAACACAGCTAACAAATCATGCAAAGCAGAAGTTAAAATTGAGTATATCTGACTTCAAGGTTCAATGTTTTTGCTACTTTGAAGGAATCAATACGTAAGTATTATGCTTTCTAAGTCTATTAGTTTATTAGGCAGTGAACATATAAAAGTTTTTCCTTTAAAGCATGAAAAAAAAGAGGAAATGATATAAATATATCCTTTTTCCTTTCACGTCTATGTGGAACTCTTTGATATCTCCTTCAGTTCTACCATTTCTACCTGCTACTAGCCAAGAAAAAGTAATTCTCTATGCTAATGTTCTTTAAATATTTATTTTTTTAGTTGTAGTTGGACACAATACCTTTATTCCAAGCATTCATTTTTATGTGGTGCTAAGGATCAAATCCAGAGCCCCACATGTGCTAGGCAAGCACTCTACTGCAGAGTCACAACCCCAGCCCTCTCTATGTTAATTTTTAATATGTAAAGATTTAATGGGGTTGTGGCTCAGGGGTAGAGTGCTTACCTAGCATATGTGAGGCACTGGATTTGATTCTCAGCCCCATATATAAATAAATGAATAAAATAAAGGTCCATTAACAACTAACAATATTAAAAAACTATATAATGGGTATGGTCCAATGAAAGTGAAAGAAGTCCACAACATCTCCTTTCTACTTCTCCTTCTCTCTCTCTCTCTTTTCTTTTTTGGCCATTTTTGGGTCATCTCTGTACTGAAGTCTCTATAGAAGACTGTAGATCCATATGTAAATTAAGTATAAAACGCTAAATATGCACTGCACTGTTCTCTTGGTTGCTAGGACAGCAACACAGCTCTAAAGAAATTACTAATACATCATTATCATCATCATTATTGATATACCTAGCCTAATTCTCTCTGTAGATTGTCACAAGTTATGAAGGATTCATTTCTGTTTTCTGTAAAAATATTAGGATGTCTGTATAGCCTGGCCATAAGTTGATGGTGTAAAGCTACCCATGCCTTGAACTCACCCATGCCCGGTTTTCCCTGACCAGATAACAACCCTTTCCTAAACCTTAGTGACACCTCATAAATCCTGGCCTTCCCTGGCTAGATAACGACCCTCTCTGAGGCTCTAATGACTTTCATAAATTCTAATGTCGGGGCTAGCAAAAATGTAAACTAGCATTTATGTTATGTTCGTCAGAGTTTTGTTATCTGTAACGCCCTCCCCCAATTTTAACTTTTTGGGCTATAAAGCTAGGCTGCAAGAAAGGTGCAGGGCTGTCCTTGGCTCCCACGATTTTGTTGGGAAAGGCAGCCCAGCAGGGTGAAATAATAAGCTTGCTTAAATTTGATTTTAATTGGAGTCAGTGGTCTTTTCTTGCATCGTGGTCTAACAATTATGAGGTTTTTTTTTTTTTTTGAAGAGCTAGAAATTGAACCCAAACCATCATACATGCTAGCAAGGTACTCTGCCACTGAGCTAAATCCCTAGCCCATACTGCTCGTGTTGTCTACTGGAAGTCACATATTTATCTAAAATAAATCCTCCCAGAACTAGAGTAAAGATAGAATCAGCAGCAACAGTTGTAATAGTATAGTGAATAAGACTTGAATCAGAAAGCCATGCTCTACTGTGCATCACTTCCCTCTGTTTCAGTGTGCTCATACTGTTGTGCCTATAAAATAAGATCATATGATAAAATGCTCAGGACAGTGTTCAGCACACGTAGTAGGTGATCAATGGACAGTATTATCATCATCCGTGTATTCAGTATACATCTACACAGGATATTTCTTTCTATATGGGTAAAAGTACACATTATTATAATTTTAGATGCTAGATTTCTTCATAATTTTACCTTTAAATCATCTCTCCACTCATTCATACTATAGCTCTTAGAAATTTCTGGTTGGAAAATCTGCATTTTTGCCATGGATGTAGCCAGACGAGTTAAAGACTGACGACCACTTCCTCCAAGCCCAACAAGCAAAGCATTTCCACCAGACTGCTTTAGATTTCGACATATTCTTGACAAATGTTCCAAAACATATCTAAGAAAAAACCCCACACTAATTATATATCACAATAAATAGGTAAATATATTTACCATTTTATTTCATGTTTCTAACAATTATATTATACTGTATATATGCACAAGTAAATTTATTTTAAAAATATGCAAAATTAGACTTTGCATAGATGTGTAAGAAAATATACAGGTGTAGTGAAAGTCCAAAGAAACACATGAGTTACTATTACTATAGGTTATGATGGGAGACACAGTGAAGAAGGGTAGACTACAACAGGGGACTTCAAATAAATATCTCATATAATATATGTATAATGTGTATTTAATATATTTTTCTTTATATCTTTTTGAACATTTTAAATATTTCAAAATAAAATTTTACAAATACCAATTTAAGCATTAATATCAAATTTGGGTACCTAAACACAACAAGATTCATTCTCGTTTTGTGAGTTTGATTATACTCATCTAAGCATTGGTCTACAATGTCACTAAAATGGCGAATATTTGGAATTTCAATATAAACTCTATCATCTCCTTCAAGGTCGGGATTCATATAATCACCAAACATGAGATTTCTTAAGTCTTCTTCAGTCACCTATAGAATGGAAATGAACAGATTACAAAACTTAAAATTTTTTCTAAAATATATTTAAGGAAATGACACAAAACTTAGTTTTATGTATGTTATGGAATGATTATAAATTCAATAATTGTTTTAAACATTAAGTAGGGAATCATATACTTGTAAAATTAATGCCTAAAACTATATTTCTAGTAAAAATAAGTTTTTTTCCTAGTCTGGAGGATCATCTTGGGTGACTCCCAATTATTATTTACTAAGGGATGGTACTATGTTACATATTTTATTATATCACTTAACTACTATCATACAAGGTTTTATCCTTTAAATAACTTCTGTTATATTCATTTCTCTGAAGATTAACTTCCTCAAAATAAACACCTATTCATAAGAAAAGCTGCAAGAATATGATCATTAGAAAGCAACATTTTGCTGGGTGGGTATGGTGGCACACAACAGTGACTTGGTAGGCTAAGGCAGGAAGATCGAAACTCTAAAGCCAGGCTTGGAAATTTAGTGAGATTCTGTTTAAAAATAAAAAATAAAGTCCAGGTATGGTGGTGCACACCTGTAATCCCAGCAGCTCAGGAGCCTGAAGCAGGAAGATTACGAGTTCAAAGCTAGCCTCAGCAACTTAATGAGGCCCTAAGCAACTTAATAAGGCCCTAAGCAACTCAATGAGAGCCTGTCTCAAAATAGAAATATAAAAAAGAGGTTGGGAATGTGGCTTAGTGGTTAAGCACCCCTGGGTTGAATCTGGAGTGCCAAAATAAAATATAAATAAATAAAATTTTTAAAAAGGGTAGGAGATGTAGCTCACTGGTGGAGTTGCCCCTGGGTTCAAATGCTGCAAAAAAGCAATATTTTTTTTAAAAATAAATTAATTGATTAATACAATTCATGCAAATGTATTGCTTTAACTTGACATATTTTTTTAATCACTAAATATACTCACTGGTGCATTCTCTTTCCTCAAATGTAAAAAAACACCATCAAATGATTCTTTAAAATTGTCCTTTATAACAATTTTGATTAATTTGAACAACCAGTTTCTATCATCATCATTAACGAGGCGATCATAAAACACTCGGAGAACCTCATGCACAAACAGGCGGATCATAGTGTGCTTGCTCTCTACAGCATCTCTTTGAATGAGTAAACAGCCACGGATGACACGTGAAAAATCACGCAAGTTGAAAGTATAATGAGATTTTGCAGGAGTGGGCAAAAGATTTTCCATGGATCGTTTATATATCTGTATGCAAAAAAAAAACACAACAAAGCAAAAATGAAAGGCTTATAATCAGTGAAAATATAATGAATAATACAAGAAATATTTTATTTATCCTATCAGATTATATCATCCTGGAAAATTGTGTAGTACTAAGCCTAACATAGCATGTTTCTTTTTTTCTATAGCTCTCAACCAGGCTTTATGAAGTTAAAGGAACTTCTGATTCTAAATTATTACAGTTGTGCCATTTAAAGATGAGTGACTGGGGTTAAATAGTTAAAAATTTAGTAGGAAGTGAAATTAGGTAATTCATTCTGAAACATTCCAAATAAAGAGGATTAAATAATTTCCCATTGACTGATTCTTTCTCTTCCCTTCCCTTCTTTTACTATTTGTCCTTCTATTCTTTCCTCTATTTTTACTGGTAGATTATGGAAACGAAGTATATATTGCTATCAATATTCTGTTAAGAAAGGTGATTTAAATCTTCTATAATATAGAAAGTCAAAGAAAAATATTTTTAAATTTGTATGCATTCTTTGGTTCATCCCCTTGTCCCAACTTCCACACATTGGTTGGTCTATAATGCTTCAAAGAGAGGAGAAAAAAAAAAAAAAGAAAGGAATCCTTTTTGTGTCCAACCTCCTTACCTTTCCAATAGAGGCCTGATATATAAATATTATATTTTATAAATAGAAGCACTTTTCTGTATCAAAATAAATGTACTACCCCTTTGCTCATAGCTTCTCTACTTTAGCAGCATAAATTTTCCACTGAAACAAAGAGAAAAGAACCTTAAAAAGATACAGTATTCTCAGAAACTGATAGAATAAAGCTAGGGAATTTTTTGCCTCCTGTTGCAGTCATCCCAAAATGAACTCCACTTTATCAAGCTTCCAGAAAGCTTAGTTTGATGAGATTGCCACTGATTGCTTTAAATACTTTTTTCTTTTTACCATTAAATATGAGGCTGGCTTTGGCCTCTGTGCAGGGAGCTTTTCTTTGATCATATAGGAAGTCTTGTTTTCTACTCCCATGCTTTTATTCATCTATTATCTTTTCACTACTACTTCTAAGTTATGTATTCATAAACTCCTTCCTTCCTTCCTTCCTTCTTTCCTTCCTTCCTTCCTTCCTTCAAGACAAGCATGAAGAACAAGAGGGAAGACAGGAGAAAATTAACAAATACCACAGTAGAAACCTAACAACTGGGAAAATACCTATGATATGGCAGATACTGGTTCTGGATGAATTTCTTATAGGAATCTTGTGAAGTGGATATTATATCCCATTTTAATGATTAAAAAACTGAGCTTCTAAAAGGTCAAATTACTTGCTCAAGTCAATCAATCATGAAACAGTAGTCAAAGCTCAATCCTACTTAGATCCACTAATTTCAAAGCCTGTGATTTGTTTGCTGTTCTTAAATCTTCTCTGATAACAAAGATCAAAGTAGATGGCTAAGGAAAAATGTTTTTAAAAGGGTCAACATATTACCAAAAGTGATCTATATATTCAATGTAATCTCGATCAAAATACCAACAACATTCTTCACAGAACTAGAAAAAATAGTCCTAAAGAAGAATAAAAGACCCAGAATAGTCAAAGCAATTCTAAGCAAAAAAAAAAAAAAAAAAAAAAAAGCAATGCTGGAGACATGCAGATTCTTGACTTCAAATTATAGTACAGAGCTATAATAACAAAAATTATATGGTACTGGCATAAAATGAGACACAGAGACCAGTGCAACCAAACAGAAGCCACAGAGACAAACCCACACAAGTACAGTCATCTGAATCCTTTATAAAGGTGCCATAAACATGTTGGAGAAAAGACAGCCTTTTAAACAAACGATGTTGGCAAAACTGGATATCCATATGTGGAAGAATAATACTAGATCTCTATTTTTTACCCTGCACAAAAGTCAATGTAAAATGGATCAAGTACTAGAAATTAGACCAGAAACTCTGTGACTGCTAAAAGAATATGTAGGGTCAACAATCCAACCTATAGGCATAGACAACAGCTTCCTCTATGGAAGCTCAGGAAATAATACCAGGAATTTATGAGTAGGAGGGCATTAAATTAGAAAGTTTCTGCACAGCAAGGAAACAATTAAGAATGTGAATGGAATCCACTGGGTGCGGTGGCCCATGCCTGTAATTCCAGGGGCTCGGAGGCTGAGGTAGAAGGATCATGTGTTCAAAGCCAGCCTCAGCAAAAGCAAGGTGCTAAACACTTGGTGGGACCCGTCTCTAAATAAAATACAAAATAGGGCTCGGGATGAGGCTCAGTGGTTGAGTCCCCTTGAGTTCAATTGCCACTAACCCCCACCAAAAAGAAAAAAAGAATGTGTAGAGAGAGAGAGTCTATAGAGTGGGAGAAAAATCTTTGCAATTTACTCTTCCAACAGAAGATTAATATCCAGAGTAGAGAGAACTCAAAAAACTTAACACTGAAAAAACAAATAATCCAATCAACAAATGTGCAAATGAACTAAAAGACATGTTTCAAAAGAAGAAATACAAGTGGCCAACAAATATACGAAAAATGTTCAACATCTTTAGCAATCCAGGAAATGCAAATCCAAACTACACTGAGATTTCATCTCACTCCAGTTAGAATGGCAGCCATCACAAATATAAATAATAATAAATCCTGAAGAGGATGTGGGAGAAAGAAACACTTATACTGTTGGTATAATATAATTTCTATAGAAAACAATATGCAGTTTCCTCTAAAGACTAGGAATGGAAACATCAAAAACCAGCTATACCAAGAATTAATAAAAGAGATAGCATCACTTCTCAGTATTTATCCTAAAATATTCAAATCAGCATAATATATAGATTGTAAAAATTATGGAAGCAGCCTAATGTCCATCAACAGATGAATGGATAAAGAAAATGTGGTATATATACTCCATGGAGTTAGCCATAAAGAAGAAATTATGTTGACTGCAGGAAAGTGGATAGAACTCGAGAGCATTATATTAAGCAAAATAAGCCAGATTCAGTAAGTCAAGGGTTATATTCTTTCTCTCATATGTTGAAGTTAGAGAGACAAAAAAGGGAAAAATAGAGGGGGAGCTCATGAAAATAGAGGGGATATCAATAAAGTAGAGGAAGGGAACCAAGGGAAGGGAGGAAGAGAGGGAAATGGGAAATACTACTGAATTAAATAACCCAATTATATTGTTATATTGTGCACATGTATGAGAATGTAACAACAAATCTAACTATTATGTTTAATCATAAAGCATCAATAAAATACAAAATATAAAAAGGGCCAAATGAGGGAAATATGTAACACCAAAACAATTTATACTGCATTACTTTCTCACCTCCATAGTCCCACTGACTATTTGGTTCCCAGTTATAAAATACTCTGTAGGAAATTCACGAGTCCTGAGGTAGAATGCCACAATTGTTGAGAAGATTCGAACCATAGTTTCATCACTAAAAGAATTAATACTGCAGATGTTGAAATGTCGAAGAAAACGGGGAGTGACTGGATTTCTTCCACCACCTGGAGGACCCATGGCAGCAATCAGCTCTATATCAACCAGTGTGATTTTACTTGTGTCCTTAAGATCATACCTTATAAATACATAAAAAATTTAAACAATCTGTTATAAATAAGATGGAATTAATATAGATATCCCTAGAAATTTAATCTGATTTTAGCTTCTATAAAAGGAATAATTTTACATATGCTTTAAGTAGGAGATAATCTTTTATTTGAAGTAGAATTTTATTTCTGCCTTCAATGACACTGATTCTGTTATCCAGATTCTATGATGATGATTTTTCTATGATTCAATACAAAAGGCATGATCTATGAAAGAAATAATCAAAAAGCTGACTTCATTAAAATTGAAGCTTCTGGGGTTGTAGCTCAATGGTGGAGCACTTGCCTAGTATGTGTGAGGCACTGGGTTCGATTCTCAGCACAACATATAAATAAATAAATAAAAATAAAAGTCCACTGACAACTAAAAATTATGGCCCTTCATCCTGTCCTTCCATTTATTTCCTTCTACATTTCATTCCAATTTGACTCTCCATTTTTCCTTTTCTTTCTCCAAACCCAGAAACATGGATGAATGCTCCTACAACCTACTTGTAGCTAGATATAGGTAGGATGGATTTATGTCCCACTTTACCGACAAATCTAGTTTATGCTGGTTGTCCAGTAAATATTAATGACATCCTCCTTTTATTCTCAGAAATGCCCCAGTTTGAACCATGAATTATACAGTTGCCCTAGTTATGGTGATGTCCTGGCTTTCTTTTTCTCATATCAAATCTTATCTTCAGAATACATAAGATTGTCTAAATAGTACCTATATGTACTTTGTTATGCTAGAAAGAAATGAGCCAAAAGAAGATACAGAGGAAACTAAAATGCACATTATTAAGTGAAAGATGGCAATCTGGAAGGATTATATACTGTAAGATTCCAATTATATAACTGCTATAGTTTGGATCTTGAATATCCCACATAGGCCTATGTGTTAAAGTCTTGGCACCATTGGGAGGGGGTAGAAACTTTAAGAGGTGGGGTCTAGTGGGAGGTTTTCAGGTCACTGGGGACATGCTCTCAAAGAGGATTCTGGGACCCTCATCTATCCCTTATGGCTTCCTAGCCATAAGTTGAGTGGTTTTTGCTCCCTACACACTCCCTGCCATAATGTGTTGTTTCTGCAAGACTGAAAGCGAAAGGGTCAACTAACATGGACTGAAACCTCTAAAACTATGAGAAAAAAATCCTTGTTCTTTATAAGCTGATTATTCATATATTGTTAAAGCAACAAAAAGCTGACTAAGTGGAAAAGGCTAAACTATGGAGATAATAAAAAGATCAGTGGTTGCCAGGTAGGGGGTGGTGAAAAACAGTACAGAAGACTTTTAAGGCAGTGATACTAATATATATGATATTATAATGATAGATACATGAAATTATACAGTTTCCAAACTCTTGAATGTACAACATGAAGAACAAATACTAAGGTAAACTATGAACTTTGGGTGATTATGATTTGTCAATGTAAGCTTATCAACTAAACAAATGTACCACTCCAGTGGAAAATGTTGATAATGGGGGAGGCTAGCATATTTGGGAACAGAAATTATACAGACAATCTCTATACCTTCTTATTACTTCATTATAAACCTAAAACTCCTCTAAAATAATCTTCAAAAAAGATATACAACTGGGTATGGTGGCACACACCTATAATCCTAGCTACTTGAGAAGATCACTTAAGCACAGTTCAAGGCCAGTCTAGACAACACAGAGAGACACCATCTCAAAAAACAAACAAACAAACAAACAAACAAAAACAACAACAACAAAAAAAACACAAGATATAGAAAATCCTTCCAAAACTTCTGTATAGGAAAATCTCAGCAATGATCTTTTTCCTTAAATAACAGAAAATGTACTATTTTTCTTTGAAAAACTAAAATATAAAAATGAGCAATTACTTCAGCATAGCTTACTTATTAAGGTGTCAGTAAAATATTTACCAATTTCCACAGTCAAAAAACTGTCGTAATAATTCAATAGGAGGTTGAGCTCCATATTTCTCCAATGCAGGCATATTCATATCATCTATGAAAATTATACATTTCTTTCCCATAGGTGGTCCAAAAACTCCTTTGCGTCTCTTATCCAATCTAGCCATAATGATATTCTAAAGTTTTTAAAAGAAAGAGTGATATATTAACCTATAATCATATTACATATTTGTTATTATTATTATTGCTTATGTTAAATTAGTATAAAGAAGGGCTTATACTGCCAATATCCATGGGATTTTTATTAGTAGGAGATACCATTTGTTTATCTTATCAAAGACTAACTCAACATAAAATCCTTATTGAACACTAGAAAAAAAAAGGAGTTTAACAGTTTTTGTAAAGAAATAATGTTATCCATTATTATGTATGTGCTTCTTCTTCTTTATTCAAATTTAGGGTAATACTTCATAATATCATTCAAAGGATATTTATGGAAACCCTTTTTCACATTCAGAATTGTTACACAGATATTTATATATTATGCTTATATTGTACATGCATATATTTCTATACTGTTTTCCTCATTTTATATCCCAACATTAACTTAATATTTAAAAGCACTTATCTTTACAACCTCTATAAACTTTTTTTAAGAGAGAGAGAGAGAGAGAAAGAGAGAGATTTTTAAATATTTATTTATTTATTTTTAGTTTTTCGGCGGACACAACATCTTTGTTTGTATGTGGTGCTGAGGATCAAACCCGGGTGGCACACATGCCAGGCAAGCGCACTACCGCTTGAGCCACATTCCCAGCTCCAAATTTTTTATAGTTAATAGGAATATAAATGTTTTCTTGTATTTCATAATTTTGGAACTCTCTTGTCTATTGTAAACATGAATACTGAATTTATTATTTTAATTCAAATTAAGCTCCACAGTAAAGCAGCTTTACTTTTGTCAGATTTGTGCAGTTAAGAGAATGTTATGAGCTTGAAACAAGAGAAATGGGGTCAGGTAAGAATGAATAGGCATGGATTTAGGAATGGATGCTAAAAGTGACAACTGAAAAGGTTTCATGAGTAGTTTCACCTTGTCATATTTAGGGGCTAAGGGTGGGATACACAACCACATATTCTTATTACACAAGGTCACATGATAGTCCATGTTTTAAAAGACCCAATGAGCAGCATATGCTCCTAAGACAACACAAGGAGTCTAGAAAGAACAACTGGAAGTTCTCTTATCTCTACCCACTACTGCCTGGTGTGTGTGGTTTATCTTTCTTTTATATTCCCTTCTCCAGTTAAGAAATCAATGTTTGCTTCTTCTCAGGCAAAAAAAAAAAAAAAGAAAAAGAAAAAAGTGACGATACTAAATAATACATTATTAACACAAAACGGTTCATTTTAACTTTATAGGAGATTTATTCAGTTTCTCATTTGACATGAAATTTAAAACATTTATCAGATAAGGAAAAAATTTCATAGTTATAGACCCATGTTTCTGGTTTTAAACTAACCTGCACTTGATTGGCACTGGTCCGTGCTGAGAAATTAACATAAAAAGGGAAGTACTGGTCCTTTTCCAAGTGATTCATTAGCTTATCTTTCACATACACTGATTTTCCAGTGCCTGTTGGACCCACAAAAAGCAGTGGCCTTTATGAAAATAATGAATATATCATTTAAAATGTAAGAAATTTGGAATATATTTTCACTGAAAGAAGCTGGAGTTAGTTGAAAACTTAAATCATAAATTATTCTTTATCTAAAAATTCACTTTTATCTATAATTATTTTATTAAAGATTACTAAAATTAATGATTGGCATACATTTATGCATAATGTTGCAGTGTCTAATAGTAATAAATTATTATTTAAACAGATTAATGTTAGTATGAACAAAACCACCCATAAATCCAGGCATGGTGGTGCATGTAATTCCAGCTATTTGAAAGGCTGAGATGGGAGGATTGCAAATTAGAAGCCAGCCTGGGCAATTTAGTGAGACCCCATATCATAACCATACCCCACACCCCAAAATGAAACACTCATAAAACAAGTAATGATATATCTGTTTGTTTTTTCATAAAAGAAAGTCTAAGTTTGTCTCCCCAGAAAGGTGATGTATTTGTACTTCAAATTAGGGGTACAGACATAGGGTTGGCAGCGTGGAAAAGAATAATAAAGTGATAATGTTATAGGTTTAGGATTTTAAAAATTAAAAGCATAAAATTTTTGTGCAAATGAAATAACAGTGAATTCTCAAGCTAAATGTACATGTATATGTACACACACACACACACACACACACACACACACACCTGTTAAGAGCATTTTTAAATCAATTCAATTACTAACTGAAATTATTTGTCTGAAAGAAAACTCTAGGAAATTCCTCCTTCAGTGAGACCTCAATCAGGGTTTCCCATTCTTGAATAAAATTTACTAATTTGAAAGGGGAAACAATCAAATGAGTTTATGTTCACAAAACTAAGGAATTGAGAAATTGAAAAACTAAGTTTGAGAAATGTTGCAGTAAAATGAAATATTTTCACCTTGGTAATTTCTCATCATATAATACATAAATATAAATGCAAAGGTTGGCACTGAAACAGAGCAGTACTCAGTTGTAAAAGGTTACCTAAGTGAGCCAAATTATGCTAATATTGAAGGAGGAACACTAAGTTAAAATTCTTTCAGAACTACTATAGGGGATGGGGTTGTGGCTCAGTGGTAGGGTGCTTGCCCAGCATGTGTGAAGCACTGGGCTCGATTCTCAGCACCACATATGAACAAATGAAAATGTATGAAATATGATATGTCAAGAGCTTTGTAATGTTGTGAACAACCAATAAAAAAAAATAAAGGTCCATCAACATCTAAAAAAAATTTTTTTTAAATACTATAGTCTTCAAATCCACTGCTGTATCTTATTAGTGTGTTAATAAAGAAGCAGAAACTTGGCTTCTATAACTTAAATATACTCAGTATTTTAATACATTTTTATATAAGTAGTTTCCTCTGTAATTATGTACTTATTAATTTTAAAATATTTTTCTTGTTGTTGTTGTTTTGAGGTGGTTTCTCACTATGATGCCCAGGCTAGCCTTATCCTCCTATATTAGGTTCCCAAGACCTGCTACAAAGTTTTGACTATTAGCCTCTAAAGTTAAAAAAAAAAATGTAACTAGAAATACAAAACAGGGATAAAATAATTTTCCCCATAGCTATTTTCCTGTTTTTTTAAAAAACCAACATGAAAGTGCTACAAAATACACTCAGATGCAAGTTCTTTATTTAAAAATAACATGACATTTATAAAGTTTAAGTAGTACTGATGATAAGTTACACCTAATCTTTTAAAAGAAACTGAAAATATTATTTTAAAAGTTGGCATGGTGCCAGACATGGTAGTATATATCTAATCTTAGCTACTTGAGAGGCTGAGGCAGGAGAATCACAAATTCAAATCCAGCCTTAGCAACTTAACAAGATTCTGTCTCAAAATACAAAAGAAAGGGCTAGGTAGGTAGCTCAGTAGTGCAGTGCTGGGTTCAATCCCAAGTATTCAAAAAAAAAAAAGTTGGTATAGATATGGCTACAGTAAATGTCTAGTCTCCTGACCAGTTTTATATACTATTTTTTGATGTATTATTCTGATTAAAATCTGAGTTTGTAATATTCATATTAAGCTATAGAATCAGAACCAGCATAGAACATATTTTAAAAAATGCTAAGTGGAATGGGAGAATGTGGATCATCATCAATTTGATATCAAAGATATCTTAGATATCAAACTGAACTATAACTAAGCTATAATGTATAGCTTTTCACAATAACATTGCAACTGGCTTTTAGTCATTTGTTACAAACAAGAGAAATACAAGGTGACTCACAAGATAACAAATATGATGGCAGATATTGGAGTACACAATAGGAAACCTGAATTCTAGGTTTGCCAATAGCACAGATGTCACTTTAGGCATACAAAAGGATCTCAGTTACCTGAAACTGGATAACCTCTGAGTTTACTTTAAAAATTGCTAGAATGAACTGTTACATTTAAAATTCATGTATATAATAGGGTTCCTTACTTTGCATAGGTAATACTCAAATCCATTAGAAATGTATATCTAATTGTGTCCATTGTAGGGACTATGATATCTTGAATCTTGATGCGCTTATCTTCTAAATCAGTACTTTTAATTAATTCATTCCAGTGAAGCCAGCGACCTCGGTTTTTCAACTACAAGAGAATATATTTCAAAATATTATAACAATGCAATTGCTATACCTGAAAGGCTCTTTTCAATACTTAAACTGTTTACTTTTAAAATCTTTAGTCTTAGAAACACACAGTGGAACACACCTGTGATCCCAGCTACTTGGGAAGCTGTGGCTGGAAAAGTCCAAGTTCAAGGCTAGCCTGGGCAATTTAGCAAGACCTTGTCTCAAAAATAAAATACCAAGACTGGGGATGTAGCTTAGTGGTCCTCTGTATTCAATTTTCAGTACCACAAAAGTCAAAACAAGACAAAACAAAAAAACTTCTAATCTTTTCCTCTTTTATGGAAATATTAGATTTGTATAAAAGAATATAAGTAATAAAGCAGATTAATAATATAAATACCCATGAATCTACCACCCAGTTTAAGATATATATTTTTCTTTAGACTTTTCTTTTTAAATGATAATCTGAAAAATGTAATGTTACTTTATTACTATTTTAACATATCTAGAATTCCAAATATATTTGCCTTTATGTCCTCTTAAACACTCTAATCTCCCCCCAATTTCTTTAAGATATCAATTTGCATTTAAATGCCACATATTTATCTGAAAGCCACTATAATGTACCTCTAGTTAGAATTTTCTGCATTTTGAGACCATGTTTTTCATATTTTGAGTAAACAAGCAATAAACTAAAAACATCACTTTAATTCTCTATATTTGTTTCTATAAAATTATTCTCTTTGGCATTTTGATACTGGCTGATAGTCTAACAGGACATATCAGCATGGTGGAACTAATTGTTAAAGTACTAAAATTCTTCTGAACCACTGGCTAAATGAGTTATTGTGTTGACACAATTAAGTGCTTTTCCATCTGCACCATTTCCACCCATTATTTTCTTCTTCATGTTGTCTTTCTCTCTCCCTGGAGACTACCAGGCTTTCCACTGTCAAGTAATAATAAAAGGACTCATACCTGGCAAAGTAGCAGAAGCCTAGGATCTTGCTCTGGTGTTACAGCTGGCTCTAAGAATCTTTTCCTATTTTCTAGTCGTTTTTATGTGTCTATGACACATGTATATCTGGTGGTAATTTTCCAAATTTGAGTAAACATTTCTTTAGTAATTCATTATTTTAAGTTTTAGCTTTTATTTTCATCAAAGTTATATAAACACATATTTTAGAGAAAAGATTTACAAAAAAAACAGTAGTTCCCTCCTCCCATTTTCCCCTCCAGTGGCAACTACCTTTACCTCTTTAATCCAGCCATTTTGGTATTTACCTTCAATTCTTAAAAGAACATGCTGGCATTACTACCTCTTGGTTTTTCACTTTTAGTGAGTACTTCATTGACTTCTCTCTCTGACTACTGAGATTGATACTCTTCCTGGTCATATTCTTAAATTTCTGTGTCAGCATATTTTGAGGGAAGGAGTCCTGCACTGTTGGTCTGCCAAACTGGGTTCAAGTTCTGGCTCTGCTAGCCACTTACCTTTCAAAGTTTCTATAATTTAGGTAAAATTAGAATTAAGGCTCTATCAAGATCTTCTGGATTGTGAAATAAAATTTGTATGAATAAAATGATGCTTAAATACTTACTATTTAAAAGAATCCTTTTGTGGATTCTTTTTATATAAAGTGGAATAGTAAATTAAAATTAAACATGAAATTATATGATATTATTAAAGAAAATCTATATTACCAACAAGTTATAGAACAAGAAATAAAGAGAAGGGATGAAAAAGCTCACCTCAAGAATCTAAATCACACTGGGATAGAAAATCAGGAGCTTTGTCTACTGATCCAAGACACTATGTTTTATATCTTATCATAATAAACATTTTATGTCATACCTCATACATGTAGTCATAGACCAGGCCTTTTTCTTCAAATTGGCATTCCCATTTACCCACACCATCTGGCACTGGGTATTTTTCATTTTTGCCCATTATGAGTGATCTTATGAAAGAATCAAAATTAAGACGACTATCTGTATCACAACCTCCTCCAATGGACCATATTAAAGAGAATATAAAGCAAGCCTGTTGATGAAAAAAATTTAAAGAAATTTAAAGAAAAACTTAACTAAAATTTAACATACCAGGACTTGCTCAAACTAGTTGGTCACAGATATGAATAAAGTACAATGAAGCACAGCTAAGCTATATGAAGAGTCATTTCTCTAGCAATATTTATGAAAAATTCAAACGCCCATACTAAATTACCTAGGAATTTAACTTTATCCTCAAATATATTCCTGCCTGTGAAAATGCACAATAATAGTGATTGCAGCACTATTTGTAAATGACAAAAGATCAGAAACAACCCAAATGTTCTTCAACAGGGGTTATGTTTAATATTATGCTACACATATATGTAGCTCTTTGTTGGTATGTGGTGCTGAGGATCGAACCCGGGCCGCACGCATGCCAGGCAAGCGCGCTACCGCTTGAGCCACATCCCCAGCCCTGTAGCTCTTAACATATATGTAGCTCCTAACATATATGTAGCTCTTAAAAAACAAAGTGACTCTTAAGTACTGATATGAAACAAACTCCAAGACACATTTTGAGAATACAAAAAAAGTATGTGCATAAAATACCTCTAGTAAGCTACACAGGAATGAAATGAAACAGACTCTGAAATTAGGGCAACTTCTTGATACCTGTTTTTCAGCATCCTGTACTTCCTCAGACTGAGAGAAGAGGCTGAAGGGCAGCCTCTCACTTCCCTGCCCTGTCCTACCACCTCAACCTGCTGGGAGCCAGGAAACCTTAGACTTGAATGTTTCTGGTGAACACAGGCTAGCTATATCTACACATGTATGTTTTCTACCTTTGTCCTACTCTGCCTTCTCTTCTAAGTTTTTTGTATTGCTGAACTCCCCAGAGATGGAGATTTGAAACTGAAAGATTTCTTCCATCTTCTTCAAAGCTGGCTTTGAATAAACCAAATTTCCTGCCAAAGTTCTCTGAGTTTTTAGTGGAGTGACAAGTAATGTATAAAGAGCTATTCCTTCTGGTAACTGTAATAGTTGCCTTGAGGGTGGCTAGGGACTGATATAGATAGAAGACCTACATTTTCCCTTTTGAATTTTACTCTATGTATATATGCCTTGCCTAGTAAAAGGAATGAGTAAAATATATTTTAAGAGAAGATGTTCAAGGAATTGTCAACCTATGTAACCCTTTAGAAGTGATTCTGAATCATTTGAAAAAGTTGAGAGTTTCAGTTTACCTGGAGAATAAAATTTTTCAGGAAATGCGTGTCCTGA
Source organism: Spermophilus citellus (assembly GCF_964194105.1). Classification (NCBI taxonomy): domain Eukaryota; kingdom Metazoa; phylum Chordata; class Mammalia; order Rodentia; family Sciuridae; genus Spermophilus; species Spermophilus citellus. Next base: position 46,334,933 of record NC_138184.1, on the reverse strand, counting down.
AAATTATATGTAGATGAATTCTTTGTGGGATACTTTTATTTTGTAAAAGGTAATACTGATGTGTATGGAAGAATGTTAGATACTAGTCCTGCGAAAAATAGTTCCAAGCCTGGGGGTAGGGAGAAGGGATAGATAAATTATACTTCAAAGATATCTGTTCAGGGCTGGAGTTGTGGCTCAGTGGTAAAGCACTTGCCTGACATGTGTGAGGCCCTGGGTTCGGTCCTCAGCACCACATATAAATAAATAAAGTAAAAGATCCATTGACAACTAAAAAATATTTTTAAAAAATATATCTGTTCAATTTTTTTCTAAAGTGGAGGTATGTAACAATAACAAGGGAGGCAGAAAGGAAGAAGTTATGGTTTCAGGAAACCTTGGAATGTGAGATGTCTAAGGTAGAATATTTTCTGTGACAACAAGGTGAATGGAAAACAACAGGAGGGAACTGCTATGACCATAGAGTAAGAGGACAGCAGAAAAACTCAAGGCATTAAGAATGCAGTGGCAGTCCTCCTTTGGCAGCACATATACTAAAATTAGAATGATACAGAGATGATTAGCATGGCCCCTGCACAAGGATGATATGTGAATTCTTGAAGTGTTCCATATTATTGCAATTATGAAAATGACTAACATATAGAATAAGAATAAAATTTTAAAGGCTGTCAGAAACTTTCCATGATAAACAAAAGTTAAAAGAACTAGAACAAAAAGTAGACCCAACTCTCTAACATGCCGGCTTAGGAACCAAATTCCTCAACAATACTCCTAAAGTAAAAGAAGTAAAATCAAGAATCAATGAATAGAATGGTATCCAACTGAAAAGCTTCTTCACAGCAAAAGAAACAATCAAGAATGTGTACAGAAGAACTCAAAAAATTAGACAATAAGATAACAAATAACCCAGTCAACAAATGGGCCAAGGACCTGAACAGACACTTCTCAGAGAAGGATATACAATCAATCAATAAGTACATGAAAAAATGCTCACCATCGCTAGCAGTCAGAGAAATGCAAATCAAAACCACCCTAAGATACCATCTCACTCCAGTAAGATTGGCAGCCATTATGAAGTCCAACAACAACAAGTGCTGGAGAGGATGCGGGGAAAAGGGTACACTTGTTCATTGTTGGTGGGACTGCAAATTGGTGCAGCCAATTTGGAAAGCAGTATGGAGATTTCTTGGAAAGCTGGGAATGGAACCACCATTTGACCCAGTATCCCCCTTCTCGGTCTATTCCCTAAAGACCTAATAAGAGCATGCTACAGGGACACTGCTACATCGATGTTCATAGCAGCACAATTCACGATAGCAAGATTGTGGAACCAACCTAGATGCCCTTCAATAGATGAATGGATAAAAAAATGTGGCATTTATACACAATGGAGTATTACTCTGCTTTAAAAAATGACAAAATCATGGAATTTGGAGGGAAATGGATGGCATTAGAGCAGATTATGCTAAGTGAAGCTAGCCAATCCTTAAAAAACAAATGCCAAATGACTGCTTTGATATAAGGGGAGTAACCAAGGTCAGGGTAGGGACAAAGAGCTTGAGAAGAAGATTAACATTAAACAGGGATGAGAGGTGGGAGGGAAAGGGAGTGAGAAGGGAAATTGCATGGAAATGGAAGGTGATCCTCAGGGTTATACAAAATTACATATAAGAGGAAAGGAGGGGTAAGAGAAAAATAATACAAGTGGAAGAAATGATTTACAGTAGAGGGGGTAGAGAGAGAAAAGGGGAGGGGAGGAGAGGGGAGGGGAAGGGGGATAGTAGAGAATAGGATAGACAGCAGAATACATCAGTCACTAGAATGGCAATATGTAAATCAATGGAAGTGTAACTGATGTGATACAGTAATCTGTATACGGGGTAAAAATGGGAGTTCATAACCCACTTGAATCAAACTGTGAAATATGATATATTAAGAACTATGTAATGTTTTGAACGACCAACAATAAAAAAAAAAAGAATGTGTACAGAGATTCTACAGATTGGGAGAAGATCTTCACCACCAGTACCTCATATAAGGTATTAATTTCTAGGATATACAAAGACCTCAAAAAATTTACCACCAGAAAAATAAACAATCCAATCAATAAATGGGCAAAGGAACTGAACAGGCACTTAACAGAAGAAGTATGAATGTTCAACAAATATATGAAAAAATGTTCAACATCTCTAGCAATTAGAGAAATGCAAATTAAAACTACACTGAGATTTTATCTCACTTCAGTCAGAATGGCAATTATCAAAAATACAAGTAACAATAAATGTTGGCAAGGATGTGGGGAGAAAGGTACTCTCATACACTGTTGGTGAGACTGAAAACTGGTGCAATCACTCTGGAAAGCAGTATGGAGATTCCTTAGAAAACTTGGAATGGAACCACCATTTGACTCAGTTATCCCACTCCTTGGCATATACCCCAAAGACTTAAAATCAGCATTTTAAAGTGACATGGCCACATCAATGTTTATAGTAGCTTAATTCACAATAGCAAAGCTAGGGATCCAATCTAGGTGTCCTGCAACAGATGAATGGATAAAGAAAATGTGGTATATATATATAAAATTACTCAGCTATATAGAAGAATGAAATTATGACATTTGCCAGTAAATGGATGGAACTGGAAACTGTCATGGTAAGTGAAATAAGCCAATCCTCAAAAACCAAAGCCTGAAAATTATTTTTTATATAAGAATGCTAACACACAATAAGTAGGGAAGGGAAGAATAGCAGAGTTCATTGGATTAGACAAAGGGGGATGAAGGGAAGAAAGGGAAGATGGGAATAGAAAAGACAGTAGAATGAATTGGATATAACCTTCTTATGCTCACGTATGAATACACGGACCAATGTAACTCCCACAAGGATGGGAAGTTTTACTACATGTATGTATAATATGTCAAAATATACTCTATTGTCATATATATCTAAAAAATATTTTTTTTTATTTTTGAAAAGAAAAAAAATGTGACAGATGGGGAAGAGGCCTAGACAAGGAAAAGGAACAAAACCTTTCCTTTGGTTCTCTTTGATAATTTCTCCTCACTATTACCATGGTCTCTGGTCTTCTCTGAACTCTGACATTAGCTAGCCAAGTCTACTGGCTTCTCTCTACTTAAATCCTTCAGGGATTCTGCCTGTCATGCTTCTTTAGTCTTTCATAGCTAGTTTGTATGCTGTTTAATGCTGGCTTATTATAAAGATAAATCAATTTATCTAAAGTCTCAATGGGTTTACTATTAAATCACCTTATCAAGTGTTTATCAAATTATGATGTTTCATAAAATATTGGGCAGTTTTGGTTCATTCTGACATATGTTATTTTCTTGTGTTTTTTAGTATCAGAATCAAACTTGCTCGGTCGGGTAACTTTAGCGTCTTCAATATTCTTTCAGTGATCACCAGAAAACAGTTTTGAATCTTATAAATGTCTTACTCAATACAAGTAAAACTTGCCAGAAGCATATTTTCTTCTGTAATTTAAAACTACATAAAGTATAAAACCAACCATAATCCAAACACGAATGTGCTTGCTAGTAGGATCGTTTTCTACCACATTACAGAGTAGTACTTCAATGAGCCGTGTGAGAGAGACAACCACATTGCTATTACTGGTACGAATCAGTTCCTGCAAAGTGAAAAAAATAAGATATTATTCATAACTTTCAGGTTCTTTGAAGAATAAAAGAAGATAAATATTTCATTTTTAAAAACTGATAACATACATTATATTCATAAACATGAATTTTAAAACATTCATTTAAAAACATCTAAAGAATTTAATTTTTTGACTGATAAAAACCATTTCTTGACTACTTTAGCTTGGAATATAACCATAACCAAAAAATTGTATATAACACTCTAAATCCTCTGAGAAATGCAAACTAGTTTCTATAAGGGAATAAACAATGTTGTAAAGATACTGAATGTGTATAAAGAAAACTGTTTATTATTCACTACCATTGTGACTTTAGATTAATTAAGTTGAATAAAAAACTTAAGAAACTTGAAGAGATCAGAGAATCATGTTACCTTGCAATTTTTCTTACGAAACCTCAAAGAAGGTGTTATTAACCAGTCAAAAAGTTCTTTCAGAAGAGTTTGATGTTCTGGTTCAAGTAGAGGTCCTTTCAGGGAATGCAACCAAGAAGACACAAGTGGTTCCCATCCTAACTGTGAGGGTTCCAAATAAATCATGCCACATCGGCTTACAGTGGCAGGCTAGAGAAAAAAAGACAAGTTTTCTTTTTCCATAGTTACCTCTATACCAGTAAAACCTGACAATTATCAACACTTCTTAGCATGATTTATAAGGCCTGTCATAATCTGGTTTCTATCTCTACAGCCTCATATAGATGTTCACCAAACAGAAAACTGTTTTCAGTTCTATTCCCCAGACATGTCATAGCTCCATGTCTTTACACATCATCTTATTATTATACGGAATATCCAGGCCCAACCAATCTCCCTGGAGAAGTGTTACATCTTCCTCAAAACCAGATCAAATATTCAAACACCTTTCATGGTCCTCCACTATCCATTCCCCTTATGGCGGCTCAGTCTTCTCCATGCTCTTGGAGCACTCACACGTAACTGTGTATTGGAATTATTTATAAGAATGCTTCTTACCCTTCCTAAACAAGCTTATACTGTGTCTTATCATCTGTATACCCACTACTAAACCCATTTTATGACACATAATAAAAAATTCTGACTAATGAATGAATGAACAAATAAATGAACTACTATTGTATTAAATTACAAACTTACCGAAGCCTGGGAAAGGTCCATTGTTTCAAAGATCAGGCTCATTTGAGGAGACATCTGAATGATTTCTCCACTCATAAGACAAAGCTAAAAGCAATTATTTTCCAAACATTTATTTTAAAATATTTCAAGCTTTTCAGATAAAAACTTATTCTACTTATAAGATAAAGGTTTTCCTGTGGTGTAATGGGAAGTATTAGTGGGAGCCAAAAAATCCTGACATAGAGTTTGGGGTTTATTACATCTCCTAATCTCCTTTAACCTAAAATATGTCAGATATGTCAAAAACTGAATTTATCAACTGCTTCCTTCCTCTCAAATTCTCATCATGTCCATTATTATTATAGCCATCTCTTCAATATCCTTGGCTAGCACCTAGGGAATTATCATTATAATAGTTTTCTTTTGCCATACTAAGAATTGAACCTAGGAGTACTCTACCACTAAGCCACATCCCCAGGCCATTGATTTTTGTTTTTATTTTGAGACAAGGTCTCATTAAGTTGGCGAGGGTGGCCTCAGCTTCCCTAGTCACTGGAATTACAGGCATGTGCCACCAAATCTGGTTTTATAATTAATTTTTAATGTATTAATGATTGTCTATTGATAAATTAATTTTCCCACTCTTAAATTCCACATATATTTCTCATTGTTTCCTCTCTGCTTCTACAATCATTGTTCTAACCCCACCTTTACTCCATCTAGTTATTTGTCAACAATGAGGCATTTAACACATCTATATTCAGTTTTTTTTAATGTAAAATAAATGGTCTAGACCTGGATTGTCCATTATGTAGCCATTAATATTTAATTTTACCTAACGAAAATAAAATTTTAAATTCAGTTCAATTCACTAAGCCACCCTTAAAAGAACAAATAGCCAAAGTGAGTAGTGGCTAGCTTATCAGATAGCACAGATATTTCCAGCACTGCAGAAAACCATATTAGATGGTGCTAGTCTAGAATACTTTTCACCTTCCACCAGATAATTTCAGCAAAGACTCTTCTATCTGCCACCAATTTGGGAGGTGGAATCAATATTTTCCTCACCCTACTGTATTGTTTCCCAACTACTTCTACTTCACCATTGCGTACAACTCTGCGCCACTTTGACAGTTCCTCCATTTTCTGTCACCTATCAATATCCAAGTAGTCTCCTCTCATTAGCTAAAGCCTTTGGCACTTGACCTAGTCTTTCTCCCTTCCATAAGTCTGGCTTCATCCAGTTTTCATAAGGATGAGCATCTCAACACAATAGCCCCTCAGATCCTTGACCAACTTGTCTTCACTTATTTTCTCCTTACTCCATTCCAGCCATACAATTTATATATCTGGAAATTTCTCTGCTAAAATACTACATAATCCAGAAATGTTAAATACAAGTACCTCATTCTCTGCCACAGATTCCTAATACACCTAGTTCTCCCACTCATGGACACCTAACCCACCTGCTATACATTTTCATAAGGATTTCTACATGACTGAAGCTTTCACTTCCTTTGCTAGGCAACTTCTGTTCTAGGATCCCATGTTTCTATTATTATCATGCCTGTATCTTTAAAGTATTACTATATTTCTAGGTTTGCATCATTACCTACATCTACATCTATACCCAGCCTTCTTAGACTGGTAGAGAATATTTCACACAAAGTTAGACCTTCATAGTATGAATAATTACTTAAAGCCTTTAACTCAGTCAGCCTTTAGAACTATTCAGATATGCTTATATGTTTTCCTAGGCAGATCTCTTTCACATTTTCCATAAAGGTTAATTTAAAACACTTCCTTTCTCTTCAAGTCTGCAAAGAACCAGGGTGTACCTCTTAAGGAAGAAAAATCATCAGAAGGATCTGCCTTTACATTTCCACTATCAAATCCGTATATCTAAACTTTTATATTTTTCTTATCATCTAATATGAGACAACCCTTCTACTTGGCTCTGAAACCTTAGCCTTCATCCCACTGACTAACCGTTCTTTTCTAAATCATCACGGTTTCTTATCTGTTTAAATTCCACCCTTAGCTCAATCAATATAAAGTGAATGAAAGAAAGAAAATGAATAAATGAACAAGCATCTATGATAAAGCACTTGAGTATATATTTGAATGCTTATTTAGAATTATAGCCATTTCCTATAAATGTGAAAATAAACTGAAATGGAATCATACAATATAACACTAATTCAGACATAAAAAGAATAAATAAATAAATAAAACATATCAACATGAATATCTCATATACAATGATAGAAAAAAGAAAAATATTCAAAAACATGATTCTATAACATGAAGTTCAAGACCTGGCAAAACTAATTTATCACATAAGTCAAAAGAGTGATTATCTGAGGTAGAATGTACAGACTGGGGATGTACATAGTGAACCCTGCAGGGTACAGGAAATTTTACCTATCTTTATTTGGATGATAGTTGTATGGGTTTACCTATATAGTAAAAAAAATTAAAAAAATTACAGAATCTGTATTTAGAATTAGCACACATTCAATACTTTATGTATATTATCTCATATATTAAAATAAATATTAGGAGACTTTCACTTTCTAGTTCTTCTAACTTATACCTATGGTAATAAATATATTACTTAAGTATAACACACATAAGGACTAAAGTGTTCAATGTTCTGAAAAGGAACAAAGCCTTTTTGTTTTCTCCTAAAAATTTTTAAAGTCCTATAAAAATGATAAAGTTATTTGACAATTTATTATTTCTTAGTAGTAGATTACTATGCCTTCTTCTTAATACAGTAGTTTTAATATATTATGTTTTCATTCTATATCAAAAAAGAACAAAGCACTCACTACAGCAAAGTTTTCGTTGAAATGATCATTTATAAACATTAAATTTGTTGCATCCTTTAAATACATAATCCTAGTTGATGAGATGTTAAACACAACAAATTACTTAATCATGTCTGAATCTGCTCTGCTTTTAATCATAGTGATTTACCTTTTTATTATCATCCAATACTGTGTTCATACTCTCTATCCACAAAGTGTCAATAGGACCGTCAAATACAACCCATTTCCGGTCAGGGGTTTCTGATAAGGCAAATTCTCTAAAAGTATTTGCCACAATACCATCAGTCCACTGAAGGAATAAAAGGAAGAGTTGGAGAGTTCCTTTCAGATAATTGGATTTAGCAGTAAAAACATAAAAACACTTGAAATTCTTGTTTATTATACACTGTCAATAGGAGAGTTGAGAACATTATGTTGTAGCTTACCTCATGAGACACTGGGTCAAATTGTCCAAAAAGTTGGCCCATGGTAATTGATTTGGGATTCACAGTTCTATAAATGACCTTTTCTTCTTCTCCATAGCCACGTTCATTCATAAGAGATAAAGTATCAGCCAGCACATGTAGTACTTTTGTCTTACCAGCAAAAGGCTTTCCTACTAACATAAAACTATTAAAGTAATTACTCAATAAGTTCCAAAAACTAGAATGGGAAATTATTTATTCCAGTATATAAAAACTTTAACCTGTGATAATTACTACATGTAATTTTTTTTCTTCCTTTTTGTTTATTTTTTGGTGTGTGGTATGAAGGACCAGGGCTTATATCCATGCTAGACAAGCACTCTATCACTAAGCCACATCCCAAGCCCTACTACATATAATTTTAAAACTCAGCTTGATAGCAAAGCTCACTTCAAGGGTAGAGTCATTGTATTACATTATTAAAATCTATGAAGGAATAATGTGGTTCCTAGCACAGTAGTCCCCTTATTTGTGGAGGATATGTTCTAAGATTCCCACTAGATATCTGAAATCATAGGTTGTACTGAACCCTATATAATACTATGTGTTTTCCTATACATACATAACTATGATAAATTTTTATCTATAAACTGGGCACAATAAAAAAATTAACAATAATAAAATGGAACAATTATAACAATTTACTATAATAAAAAGTATGCAAATATAGTATCTCTCAAAATGTGGAATTTTTCCCTTTAATATTTTCAGATTACAGTTTACCATGGGTAACTAAAACAGTGGAAAATAAAAATCATAGATGAGGGAGAACTAATGTAATCATTTCAGGAAGGCAAAAATAATTCAGGGAAAATAGACTAAAGGTGTGATTCTTGCAACTAAACCAGACAGGTTCAAATATACTACAAGGAAATTTAGAAGGATGTGATTTAATAAGGACCATACTTATAGCTACAGGCACATGGAGTGCCTGGAATAAAAGAGACAAAAAGTTGATTAAATTTTTAAAGGCATTTAATGACACCCCCCAAATCTAGCCTAAAACATATATGAATATATAAAACTCAAAGTGATTCTTAGGTATTAGATGCACCAGGGTTGATTGCACTCATTCCCCTCATTTTTGTGTATGCTGGAAAATTTGCATAACACAAAGTGTTTTTTAATACCTTGCCTTTAAAAAGAGTCATGACTGGGCTGGGGTAGTAGCTAAGTGGTAGAGGGCTTGCCTCCTATGCATGAGCCACTGGGTTCAATCCTCAGCACCACATAAAAATAAATAAATAAAGATAAAGATTTTTTTAAAAAAAGAATAATGACTATTGAGATCTTTATTTTCTATAAGCAGGAAGCAAGCTGAAAACATTTCTCAGTTACAAAGGACAATATTTTCCCCAATGTCGACTTCACACAGTAGGGAAAATGAAAAGACCTTACAGAAGGTTAAACCAAGCCCTACAGAGAACAATGAACTGGGAAGCTCCTTTGAGGGAACCACATCATGCAGAAGTAGATCCAAGTTTTCAGGAGCTTTAAGATAGTACACTTTGGAAGGGGAGCTCTTTAGATCTAAGTTTTCAGGAGCTTTAAGATAGTACACTTTGGAAGGGGAGCTCTTTAATGAATATATAATTACAAATATAAAATTACCATATCCACTGTAATGATACCCTACACAATAAATTATGTAAAGAAAATGTTTATGGCCTCTTGGAATGGCCCAACAAGTGAGAGGTCCAAAGTTTAAGCCCCATTAGCTTTATAGTAAATTCATCTCTGGAACTGGAGTCCTCAGATGCCCAGGCAGATTTTAAAATTGCTATAGAACAGTGTTGTGTTTTCTATTCTCCAAATTCTGAATGGGAGTGTTTGCTCTGGAAAACTTGTTCTGTAAACCCATTACTATATACGGAATGTGTAGAGGTCAGACAACTTGTCTTTCTAGTTTGGAGGACTCTGGATCAAGAGGAACAACTTCCAAATCTGATGTAGACATAACCATGCCTCTAGAAATTCTGAATTTATGTATGTTTCATTTATTGATTACAACTTTTAAGTTGTCTCTCTGGAAAGGGAAGAGTGTATATATGTGAATAAGACTTTATTGCACAAATTGTGATGGCTATTACTACTAGTCACTAAGCACTTCTTACCAACCCATATTGGACATGTAATATGAAAGAGCAATAGACCTTTGTCTTATAAAAGGGAAGGGAAGGGCTGTTTGTTTCCTATCTTACTTAGTATATAAATTTGTTGCTTCTTTTAATTATGAATTTCAGTTGTTAAACAGTTTAATTTCAAATAATACCATCTAACTATGGTAGATGATGATCTATAATCTTACCCATGTCTAACAATCATCATTTCATATGTCTGAATTATTTTCTCAAGAAAAAATTTAACAGGCTGAAGATTATGTGCACGGCAAGTTTCATGAGTACATTCCAAAAATTCCTGAAACAAAAAAAAAGTGGAATTCATTTCTATAAAATACAAAAATTATACACTATTATTACAAATCATGTCACATAGCTTTTTTCCAAATTGAGAAGAATTAAGATAGCTTTACTATATTAGTATAAGTTATTAATAATCACAATATAATAGCATTGGGTGTACTCTTCATTAGAGAAAAAAAAGAAGACACAACTCTTTAATAGTGTTTCCCAGAATTTTGGTTTGGGTTTTGGTTAGAATGTCAGACAATCCTTCTCCCAGAGTAATTATAAATAAACAGAGAAGCTAAAAAATTATATAAATATTGAAGATACAGGACCACCCTGGATGCAATTAAGTTTAAAGTATTTTAATTTCAGAAAGAGTGAGCCTTTCTTAGGTAAGCTGTTTGCAGCCTGGTAATATTTCTAAGACTGGACATGATATGCATTTGTTTGGGCCTGCTGTAGACAAAGGGAATTAGTTAGTAAAGAGAAATTAATAGAGATTAATGGTTATGTGGGCTGATGTGATAGGATTGAATGACCCCAAATGCAAAGGTGGTTCTTTCTATTGTTCATGTTTTTACCAAGCATGTAGACACATATAAGATCAAATTATAAGAGGTTATGAGGGGCAAGGGGGAGGGAAAAAAAGGGAGAGAATTGAACAACAGCAGGGGAGGTAGAGAGGGAAGATGGGAGGGGAGGGGAGGGGAGGGGGGATAGTAGGGGATAGGAAAGGTAGCAGAATACAACAGTCACTAATATGGCATTATGTAAAAATGTGAATATGTAACAGATGTGATTCTGCAATCTGTATTTGGGGTGAAAATGGGAGTTCAAAACACAATTTGAGTCAAATGTATGAAAGATGATATATCATGAGCTATGTAATGCTTTAAATAATCAATAAAAAAAAAGATCAAGTTCACCTAGAAAAATGACAGAATTTCCTTAGTCTCAAGATGCTTAAATCTCAAAATCCTCCTGGAGAGAGAAGTCTATAATAGAACAAGATAGTGATTGTTCTACAGGCATTTGAAATCAGCAGGAAACGATAAGTCAAAAGAGCTGCAATAAAACTCTAACTTAAGTCAACTCCTGATAGAATTGATCAGCAACTCAACCTAGCTATCTAAAAGAAAAAAATAACATGATATTTCTCTAGAAAAATAAACCAATATAGCCCCTAAATTCATGTTATATGACAATGTTTAAAATAAAATCAGAACGTAAAATCATGAGAAATAGCTAATGACCAAGAAAAAATAGTAAACAAAATAAATACAAATATTCAAATACTACCATTAGTAGATAAGAACTTTATATTTTATAAAGTATAAAAGAAAAAAGACAAGATGATGGAAACAGGGCTAGGATTGTAGCTCAGCGGTAGAGCACTGGCCTAGCATGCGCGAGGCCCTGGTTCAATCCTCAGCACCACATAAAAATAAATAAATGAAATAAAAGTATTGTGTCGGAACTACAACTAAAAAAATAAAATATATATATTTTTAAAAAATGATGGAAACAGGGGCTGGGGCTATAGCTCAGTGGCTGAGTGCTCGCCTCACATGCGTGAGGCACTAGGTTCAATTCTCAGCACCACATACAAAAATAAATAAATAAAACAAAGATATAAGAAAATGACAGAAACAGATGAAAAGATAGAGAATTTCAGCAGAGAAAGAGAATCTATAAAAAGCGCCAAATCAGATACACTATTAACAGAAAGACAAAATATGTAAAATTAAGAATTCTTTGGGGGGCTGGGGTGATGGCTCAGCAGTAGAGCTCTCGCCTCGCAGGGGCGAGACCCTGGGTTCGATCCTCAGCACCACATAAAAATAAATAAGTGAAATAAAGGTATTGTATCCAACTACAACTAAAAAATAAAATATTAAAAAAGAATTCTTTGGATGGGCTTATCAGAAAACTGGACAAAGCCAAAAAAAAAGAATAATTAATCTTGAAAATAGGTCATAAATGTCATTGGAGCCCTAGAAGAGGAGAAAAAAATATTTTAAGGAAAGAAGAAATATTTTAAAAGATAATTACTGAGAATATTCTAAATAGGCATATCCACAGATTCAAGAAGCATAGCAATCTCAAGCAGGCTAAGTTAAACACACACACACACACACACACACACACACACACACACTCATACAGCACATAGTCAAATTGCTCAAGACGAAGGAAAAATAAAAATTATTAAAATAGAAAAATACACATTACATTCAGGGGATCATAAATAGAAAAATATCTACCTTCTAATCACAACAATGAAAGCCAGTGGATAAAAATAACTTTAAATATAAGGGGGAAGAGGGGACGACTCTACCAATTTTGAACCCTATTACACTAAGGAGAATATTCACATACACACAAGATAGACCCAAGGAAGTCTTCTAGATTAAAGAAAAAGATCCCAGATAAAAACATGAGGGCTGGGGTTGTGGCTCAGTGGTAGAGCACTTGCCTACCATGTGTGAGTCACTGGGTTTGACTCTCAGCACTACATAAAAATAAAGGTCCACCAACAACTAATAAAATATTTTAAAAAATACATATGCACTGAAAGGAGGGTAAATAAAATAAGCACAATAAGCATTAGAAAACACCATACAGAAGTCTTTCTGTAAGGTTAGGGATGTAGCTCAGTGGTTGAGCACTTGCCTAGCTTGCTTCCCGAGTTCAAATCCCAGCATCAGGGTTGGGTTGGGGTTCCTTTCTTTTCAAAACTATTGTCTGAAGCAAAAGATAATAACACTGTATTTTAGCAACAACAGTACAATGGGCAGAAGTGAGGAGAAAAATAATTATGCCATTGAAATTGCTTAAATTGTTTGCAAAATGGCAAAATACTAACTTAAGGTAAATAGTAATAAGCCAAAGTATATATTATAATCTGTGGAGTGACACTGAAGTCCAAAAGAGAAGACGAAATGGAGTGATAAACTAGGTGCAGCACAGTAGAGAGGTACAGTGCATTCTTAGCATGCATAAAGACCTATGTTTGATCCCTAGTATTGCCAAAAAAAATAGAGAAAAAAATGGGTAATAAATATCACCTGAAATCCAAAAGAAGTCAGTAAATAAAGACAAGGGAATGTAGGACATATTAAAAAGCAAAATAATACATTTAGTAGCATTTTTCAAACTGGACTCTATGGACCTACTACTATATTAGTAGGGGCACAAGAATCTTTCAAGATAACATTAAAATTTGAAATTTTCATTTCTGATATTTAAAAAAAATCATATTAGGCTGGGTGTGGTGGCACATTCCTGTAATTCCACCTACTTTGGAGGTTGAGACAGGAGAATTCCAAGTGCAAGGCCAGCCCGAACAACTTAATGAGACTCTGTCTCAATATGCAAAAATAAAGAAGGCTGGGATGTACTCAACAGTATGTTTGCCAAGCATGTTTACACATGAGTTCAATCCCCAGTATGAAAAAGAAAAAAACATTAGCAATTCTGAATCATCCTGGTAATCACTTCAACTTGGTATTGCCAGAGGAGAAGTATATTAGCATTCAAGAGTGAGAATTTTAAAAAGTCTAAAAAGAAAATGATGACTAAGTAAAGTGATTCCTTAATGATTTTACAGTTCAAATGAAGAGGAAAAAAAATTGCAGTAATATCAACAGAGAAACATGGTGGGAGACATGAATCTTTATATGGCAAAAAGAAGTTCATACATGCTGAATGCAAAACAATCCTCATTTTACAATAGAATTGCCATAAAATGACAACTTTGTTCTCTAATTTAATTAACTGAGCTAAATTGAATATTATTGAGATTGTTTTAATGGCATTTAACTTTTAATTTTATTTTGGCACTATATTACAGGCATATCTCATTTTATTGTGCTTTACTGTGCTTCACAGAAATTATATTTTTACATATTGAAGGTTTGTTGCAACATTGCATTCAGCAAGTCTATCATCATCATTTTTCTTTTTTATTCTAATGCATTAAAATTCATATTACACTTTTATAGCACAATTTTTCATATCTCTGGTTGTATACCAAGTATATTCACACCATTCGTGTCTTCACACATGTACTTAGGGTGATGATGTCCACCTCATTCCATCTTTTTTACACCCCTTGCCCCCTCTTTTTTGCTGTCTCCACTTTGTCCTATCTAGAGTTCGTCTAATCTTCCCAAGTTTCCTCTCCCAACCAACCCCACTATGAATCAGCCTCCTTATATCAGAGAAAACATTTGGCATTTGGGTTTGGGGGACTGACTAACTTCACTTTGCATTATATTCTTCAAATCCATCCATTTACCTGCAAATGCCATGATTTGATTTTATTCTCTTTTATTGCTGAGTAACATTCCATTGTGTATATGTACCACATTTTCTATACCCATTCATCTAGGTTGGTTCTACAATTTAGATATTGTGAATTGTGCTGCTATAAACATTGATGTGTCTGAGTCCCTGCAATATGCTGTTTGTAAGTCCTTTGGGTATAGACTGAAGAGTGAGATAGCTGGGTCAAATGGTGGTTCCATTCCCAGTATTCAATTCAAAGGAATCTCCATACTGCTTTCCATATTGGCTGCATCAATTTGCAGTCCCACCAGCAATGTTTGACTGTGCCTTTTCCCCCACATCCTTGCTTGTTTGTATTCTTAATAGCTGCCATTCTGACTGGAGTGAAATGAAATCTTAAGAGTAGTGTTGATTTGCATTTCTCTAATTGCTAGAGATGTTGAACAATTTTTTATATATTTGTTGATTGATTGTATATCATCTTCTGAGAAGTGTCTGTTCAGTTCCTTGAATGTGTTATTTGTTATTTTGATGTTTAGCATTTTAAGTTCTTTATATACTCTAGATATTAGTGCTTTATCTGATGTGCAAGTGGTAAAAAATTTGCTCCCATGCTATAGGCTCTCTATCCACCTTGCTGATTGTTTTTGCTGAGAAGAACCTTTTTAGTTTGAATTCATCACATTAATTGATTCTTGGTTTTAATTCTTGCACTATAGGAGTCTTATTAAGGAAGTCAGGGCCTAATCCGATATGATAGAGATTGGGGCCTACTTTTTCTTGAGAAGGCACAGTGTCTCTGGTTTAATTCCTAGATCCTTGATCCACTTTGAGTTTTGTGCATGGTGAGAGATAGGGATTTAATTTCATTTTGTTGCATATGGATTTCCAGTTCTTCCAGCACCATTTGTTGAAGAGGCTATCTTTTCTCCAATGTATGTTTTTTGGCACATTTGTCGAATACAAAATAACTGTAATTATGTGGGTTAGTCTCTGTGTCCTCTATTCTGTACCATTGGTCTACCAGTCTATTTTGGTGCCAATACCATGCTGTTTTTGATACTGTTGCTCTGTAGTATATATAGTTTAAGTTGTCGTATAGTGATGCCACCTACTTCACTCTTCTTGCTATGGATTGCTTTAGCTATTCTGGGTCTCTTATTTTTCCAGATGAATTTCATTATTAGAGTCTGTAAACAAGTCAAGATGGTGCCTGGCATTTTGCAGAGGTTTGTGAAGTAACGCCAGCGAGCCATTAACTGTGGAGATTCCTTATTGGTTGACTGCTGTATCTAGTTTATGTTAATTAAGATAAGCTGTGTGTAATGTATGTATATCCCTCCTGTCCTACAATAAAAGGCTCCCACTCCTGCTGTATCAATCTACACAAGTTGCTCGTCACCCCCCTGTTATTTTGCTGCAGCCGGACTGCGGCATTTCATGACTGCTTCTTCTATTTCTATGAGGAATGTCATTGGGATTTTGATTGGAATTGCATTAAATATGTATAGTGCTTTTGGTAGCATGGACAATATTAATTCTGCCTATCCAAGAATAAAGGGAGATCTTTCCATCTTCTAAGGTCTACTCTAATTTCTTTCTTTAGTGTTCTGTAGTCTTCATTGTAGAAGTCTTTCACCTCTTTTGTTAGGTTGATTCCCAAGTTTTTTTTTTTTTGTGAGGCTATTGTAAATGGGGTAGTTTCCCTCATTTTCCTTTCAGAGGATTTATCACTGACACACAGAAATGCCTTTGATTTATGGGTGTTGATTTTATATCCTGCTACTGTACTGAATTCATCTACTAGTTCTAGAAGTTTTCTGGTGGAATTTTTTGGGTCTTCTAGGTATAGAATCATATCATTGGCAAATAGTGCTAATTTGAGTTCTTCTTTTCCTATATGTATCTCTTTGATTTCTATCATCTAATTGCTCTGGCCAGTATTCCAAGAAGTGTCAAATAGAAGTGGTGAAAGAGGGCATCCCTGTCTTGTTCCAGTTTTTAGAGGGAATGCTTTAAATTTTTCTCTATTTAGAATGATGTTGGCCTGGGTCTTAGTGTAGATAGCTTTTACAATGTTGAGATATGATCCTACTATCTCTAGTTTTTCTAGTGTTTTGAACATGAAGGGGTGTTGTATTTTGTTGAATGCTTTTTCTGTGTCTATTGAGATGATCACATGGTTCTTATCTTTAATTCTACTGATATGATAAATTTCATTTATTGATTTACATATGTTGAACAAACCTTGCATCCGTGGGATGAACCCCACTTGATCATTGTGCACTATCTTGCTGATATGTTTTTGTGTTTGATTTGCCAGAAATTTATTGAGAATTTTTGCATCTATGTTCATTAGAGATATTAGTCTGAAATTTTCTTTCTTTGATGTGTCTTTGCCTAGTTTTGGAACAGGGTGATACTGGCCTCACAGAATGAGTTTGGAAGCTCTCCCTCTTTTTCTATTTCATGAAATAAATTGGAGAGTTTTGGTATTAATTCTTCTTTAAAGGTCTTGTAGAACTCAGCTGTGTATCCATCTGGTCCTGGGCTTTGTTTGGTTGGTAGGTTTCTGATGGCATCTTTTATCCTCACTTGAAATTGATCTGTTTAAATTGTATATAGCATCCTGATTCAATTTGGGCAACTCACATGACTCTAGAAATTTGTCCATGCCTTTGATATTTTCTATTTTATTGGAGAACAAGTTTTCAAAATAATTTCGAATTATCTTCTGTATTTCTGTAGTGTCTGTTGTGATATTTCCTTTTTCATCATGTATGTTAGTATTCTGAGTTTTCTCTCTCCTCTTCATTGGTATGGCTAACAGTTTGTCAATTTTATTTGTTTTTTTCAAAGAACCAACTTTTTATTTTGTCAATTCTTTCAATTGTATATTTTGTTTCAATTTCATTGATTTCAGCTCTGATTTTAATTATTTCCTGTCTTCTACTGCTTTGGCAATTATTTGTTCGTCTTTTTCTAGGGCTTTGAGATGTAATGTTAAGTCATTTATTTGATGTCTTTTGCAACCTATTGTTCATTCAGTCGCATATTATTTACTCTCAGGTTTTTGAGTAGCTTTTATTTTTTATTTTATCATTGATTTCTAATTTCATTCCATTATTATCTGATAGAATGCAAGGTAGTATCTCTACTTTTTTATATTTGGTAAGAGTTGTTTGGTGGCATAATATATGGTCTATTTTAGAGAAGGGTCCATGTGCTGCAGAGAGGAAAGTGTATTCATGTTCACTGAAGGATGAAATATTATTTATATGTAAGTTAAGTCTAAGTTATTGCTTGTATTATTTAGTTCTATAGTTTCTTCATTCAGCTTTTGTTTGGAAGATCTATCCAGTGGTGAAAGAGGTGTGTTAAGGTCACCCAGAATTATTGTGTTGTGGTCTATTTGACTCTTGAACCTGAGAAGAGTATGTTTGATGAATGTAGATGCTCCATTGTTTGGCGCATATAAATTTATTAGTGTTATGTTTTGTTGATGAATTGTTCCCTTAAGCAGTATGAAATATCCTTCTTTATCCCTTTTGATTAACTTTGGCTTGTAATCTACTTTATTTGATACGAGGATGGAAATCCCTGGTTGCTTTTGCAGTCTATGTGAATGGTATGATTTTTCCAAAACTTTCACCTTCAGTTTGTGGATGTCTTTTCCTACAAGATGAGTCTCTTGGAGGCAGCATACTGTTGGATCTTTTTTAAAAATTCAATCTGCCAGTGAGTTTAGGTGAGTTTAGGCCATTAACATTCAGGGTTATTATTGAGACATGATTTTCATTTCCAGCCATTTTTTGTTTATTTTTGGTATTTAACTTGTCTTGGTTTCTCCTTTGATTAGTTTTCCTTGTGTTTTTTTTTTTAGAACCTCTATGTCCCTATTGAAGTAATCTTTTGCTTCCTGTATTTGTTTATGTAGCTCTTTGTCAAAATGATCTTTTGCTGCCTGTATTTGCTCTCTTATATCATGCTTCAATTTCCAAGACATTTTAATTATGTACATTCTGAACTCCTTCTCTGTAATTTCTTCTGCTGGCTTGCCATGGATTCTAATAATGTAGTATCTGGATTTGTTTGGGGCACTTTCTTCACTTGTCTTTTCATATTGCTTGTGTGTCTTCCCTTCTAGCACAGTGTGTCCTAGGCATTACCATTTTTACCCTATAGGTTTATAGTGCCCCTGTTGGGATCCAAAACCTCTTCTTTGAGGTGAAGGAAAATGTTATCAGATCCCAATATAAATAATATACACCCTAAAAACAAATGTTTGCTAATAAATTTACAATTTGGTCACAATGTACATAAATGGTGAATTCAATTATTATCTACTCAGTAGTTTTGTAAAAGTGTTTACAGTTTCTGATGGTGAACAAAGAACTGGAGTGAAGAGTAGGATGATATGCTGAGGAGGTAGGAGGTAAGGATAGAGTTACTATATCTTAGGAAGTGTGAAAGAGAAAGCTAAAGAGGAAGATTAGTAGCAGGAGAAAGGAGAGGAAGTAATTTTGGGGTAGACAAGTAAGTGGGAAGACATAGAGTACATAAAACAAACACACATATATATCAAGAAAAATTAAAAATGTTAAAATAGCAGAAATTTAAAAAATAAAAAAGAATAAAAAGAATGTACAACACAAGTGTAATATACTATTCAGATGTCCCAGTGTAAAAATCCTAATTCATGCAAAGTACTTAGTTTAACATATGTTGGGGATGTGAGGGCGGAAGAAAGGAGAGAGAGAGGAAAAGAAAAATAAAAATCTTGAAGGAAGGCCCAGGGCTTGTTTTGGTTGGAGATCAGTATCTTTCCTGTTTCCCTTCTCTTTCAATAGGTGGGGTCGTCTGTTGTTAGCTGGTATCACCGCCCTCAGGATGGTAAAGGTAACCAGGGTGTCATTGTGCCCAGTTAGAGGCTGCTGGAGAGAGTGGGGAGTTAGAAACTGTGAACCTGGAAGATGGTGATGAAGGTGACCCAAGATGGAGGCTCCTGCTTTCAGCAGTGGGGTGTCGGGTTGGGTGGAGGGAGCCCGGGCGATAGTGTTGGATGATGAGTTCAGATGAGCTCTGTGGCTTGCAGTGTCTGGCTGTCTTTAGAGCCTGTGTGAAGTTCCTGGGTGCAGGCAGGCTACTGCTCATAGGTGACTATGTCTGCTGCTGCAGAGTCCAAAGATGGCGGTGACGGGAGGAGCCCCAAGTTGGTAGCTGGGGTTCCACCCCGGATGGCAGCCAGAGTTCCTACTCATGGGAGGCTGCTGGATGGATTCCATGGGGAGTGGCATCTGTGATTTCTGCTCGGGTGGGTGGCTGAAAGTTCTTTTCGTGGGTGCTGCTGCCACCACTACTGGTCGTCTTGCTTGGTACCCAGTAGTTCTGCGTGGGGGAATAGTTGTGGGACCTACTCTGACTCTGAGGCCTGGAACCCTGGACAGGTATGGGTGGGGATGGGGTGGGGAAGGAATATCACTTGCAGAAAAGCCGTATTCTAACTACTTGAATCCCAGGTCATGGAGAACACAGAATGCTGCCTCCCTCTGGCCCGCCATCTTGGATCTGCCCCTCCTCATCATTTTTCTAACAGAACATGCTCACTTCATGTCTCTGTCATATTTTTGTAATGTTCACAATGTTTCAAAATGTTCACTATTATTAAATCTGTTATGGTATTTGCAATCTTTGATGTTATCCTCATAACTGTTTTGGGACACTATGAACCTCTCATACATAAAATGGCAAACCTTTTTTGAAAGCTTTATAATGATTGCAATATAATAAAACATTGACAATGGCTACAGTACCAGTGTAGCAAAATCACATCTGATTAAATCTTTAGGTCCATATATAATGATAAAAATTGGAAAATACAAAAAAGTCATCACTAAAATTGTCTTTCACTTCACAAAAATATTAATGACAAGTTGGTTGTTTGAGTGTTGTTGACATTTAGGTAGTTTGAATATGTAAAAATAATACTAGTTTGCACTTAAAATTTAGTTACAGATGCCAAGAAACAGTTTCAAGTATTTTCTGAATATTCATTATACATATATGACACAATTATATCTTCCTTCAATGAAGTTTTCATATCATACATTTATTTAATGGGAAAGAGTTAAATGTTACATGAATTATCCAATAAAGGTGATCATATATTTTTCTCTTCAAAACCTCTACATACTCTTGGGACGCTTAGTAGATCCTGATCTGACATACTAGTAGATTTTAGAGAAGTTCTAAAGGATCCAGATTCAAATTGAGCAGTAGCTTTTCCTAGTTCTCTGTACTTTCTCCAACTCCTGCTGCAAGTCAGACTTGTTATCTGACTTAGTTTCTTCTTTAAGTCTTGTGTTTCATCTTCTAAATTAATGTGATAACCTGATGAAACTTCTAGTGAAGTCTCTGACCGAGAGTGTTCTTTCAGGGTATCAGCCAGTTCTTGGTGAAGTTGTCTTACAACCACTTCTCTTTCTGCTCTTTCCTTTTTGTACTGATCAGTCTTTCTTTTAATCATCAATTAACTCCTTATTTCTGTTTTCCAGCATGAGACTGTGATTAACACTCTTGTCTTGAAGTTTCTTTAAAATGTAATAAACTTTGTCATAAATATTAATTATTGCTTTCTGTATTATCAACTTTGTTGTGTAGGTCATCTAATTGCTGTCAAACAAGTGTATTTTTAGTTTGCAGTTGAGATAATCTATCCTCTGTATACTCTTGCTTTTGATGTACTTATTCATTTTACTTTGCTCATTTTGATACCTGTGTTCAATCTCCTTCATTTGGCATTGTATTTGCATTAGGTTCGCTTATACCTATTCTAAAACCAAAGTCTTTTTTCTAAAAGCATCACTTATATGGTGGAGCTCAATTTCAGGACTAATTTTTATTTCAGATTTAGAAAGGTGTTGGGAAGGACTCTCACTAATAAGTTTTAATTTAGACATATCAAAAATCATCTTGTCCTATGAACTAAAGCACTCTTACTTTCTGGAAAGCAAACTCTAGGTATATTTTTTTAATTATTTTTTAAATATTTATTTTTTAGTTTTCGGCGGACACAACATCTTTATTTGTATGTGGTGCTGAGGATCGAACCCGCATGCCAGGCAAGCGCGCTACCGCTTGAGCCACATCCCCAGCCCTCTAGGTATATTTTTGTCTTTCATCATGATGGTGTGAAGCAGCAGTCAGTCGGACGTAATATGATTCAACTTCTGTTTCTAGTTTGTGTGTGTGTGTGTGTATTTTGTTTTTCATTCTTCAGTTTAAAATTTAGTGATGTAATATCAGATTTTAGAACTTGACACTGTTCAATATACTTGCATGCTGTTTTTGTGTTTCTCCATTCAGTTTGATTATCCTTTGAAGGTCAACAATTCTTTTAAAATTTCAAAATCCTCAAGATATTTCTTTTCCTTTTCTTGGTTCTAATTTTTTTCTATTTTCAGTCTTATCATGGCAATTTCATCCTGCAGTATGTGATATTTATGCAATAGCTCTTTCTCCATTCCATCACTAGTAGAAATCTTTGAGATAGGTGATGAAAAGGAAGGATGAGAAAAGCTCAGGATTTCCCTTAATCTTACCAAAGTGGTTTTAACCATGTTTTTATTTTGACTATTAGAATTACTGTTGTCAAACAATATTGTATTTTCTGGTTTCCCCAAAATGCCATATTTTGCTTCTTTTTTCCCTAGATTGCTGAAAAGGTTCACATAATTATCCTTTATCTTTTGGGATATTCTTTTTATTGAATTTATGTTAATCCTGATCTGATGTAGGATAGGAATCACCAGGACCAGGTTTATTAGACAAACTGATTAAAGGTACATCTCAAGAACTCTCATTCTATGGATTGCTATTTTCTGACTTTTTAGGTCTCTCTTTAGTGTATTCAAAAACTGCTTGCATATTATAACCACAGCATAAGTAAATGAGTTCTACTTATAGTAATCTTCAGAGAAGATTATCAATACCTCCTTGAAAAAGTAGCTTCACTGTATTTGCTGAATCACATCCTACAGCAAACATTAGGGCTGTTTTAGGATAATCTAACATCAGTATTCTTCAAAGAAAGAAATTTAAAGCCAAGAGTCATTCAGAAGAAAAAAATGAGGTATTTCTTAATTGGTAAGCAGAGAGCTGAGGCAAGAGCCATCTTGAGGAGGTCTCACTGCAGCTTGCTAAAATGGTAAATTTAAATGAATATTGTGTCTGTTCTGACTGCTTACTGACTGGCTGTTTCCCTATATCTCTCCCTTTTCTCAGGCATCTTTGAAATACAATAATACTGAAATTAGGACAATTAATAATCTTACAATGGACTCTCAGTGTTCAAGTGAAAGAAAGTCACAGTATCTCACTTTATCCTCCAGGAGCAGTGCAGAGAAAATACCTTAAAAATGCATCTGCCACTGGGTTTAGTGGAGCATGCTTGTAATAATAGTTACCCAGGAGGCTGAGGTAGGAGAATGGCAGGTTCCACTTAGCAAGACCCTGTCTCAAAATAAAAAATAAAATGAGTATGTATCTCAGTGGTAGAGTACCCCTGGGTTCAGTTCCCAGTAACACACACACACACACACACACACACACACACAACATCTCCCTGTTTTGTCATGGAAAGGGTTTATGTCACATATCACATGCCCTCAACTTTTACAACTACCTCCCAAAGGACTCCATCCTAAACCTCAGTTCTGTAAATAAAAGGAACTATACATATATGAGTCTCCCTAGATCACAAAACAAAAATGTGGTTTTTTAAAGTTTTCAAATACTTCCCTCTTGGAGGAGTGCAGAAAAAGAGTAGGAACATGCAGTTCCCATTTTTCTTTTCAGAAGGTGCTTGCAGCACACACTTCCAGTGGCTATATGTAACAATCTGAGCTCCTAACTAACTTGCTTCAGGGAGCTTAAAAAAAAAAAAAAAAAAAAAAGCCCTTCAGGAATCAAAGTTGGAGCTCAGCTTCCTAAGCCCTTTCCTTCTGGCTCACCAGAGAAATAAATCAAAGCTTACTTTTTCTTCCTGGAATGAGTTTGGCTACACAGTAAGTATCACAATTTCCATAACGATTTCCTTAACAATCTAGCTCCATTTACATTTATTATTGGCCTCAGTCTCAGAAAATAAATAGTTGGACGTACAGTGGAGTCATTTCCATCAGCTACTTCCTTGGATCAGCATTTGCCACAGATCCTGTCTTGGCTTAGTGACAAGGCAGTAGGAGATGAATGCCCACACTTAAAAGTTTCATCATGGGGCTGGGGATGTGGCTCAAGCGGTAGCGCGCTCGCCTGGCATGCGTGCGGCCCGGGTTCGATCCTCAGCACCACATACCAACAAAGATGTTGTGTCCGCCGAGAACTAAAAAATAAATATTAAAAATTCTCTCTCTCTCTCTCTCTCTCTCTCTCTCTCTCTCTCTCTCTCTCTCTCCTCTCTCACTCTCTCTTTAAAAAAAAAAAAAGTTTCATCATGAAGACAAAGGGAATTGGAACACACATTCAACATCCCAACGCTTCCAACAACATCTACAGTATGACTATTATCATCCCAGTTTTAGGACAAAGAATTACATGAAACATCCCAAACTCTGGGAGCCACCAAAAATAGAGACAGCAATCTGAATGAAGACAAAGATTTGAGCAGAACCTTAAAATTTCTGACCAGAAAGCCTGGCAAGATCCTTCTCCTATACAAGGACAGTCTGACAAGATTGGAAGAGGTAGTTATTTAATGAAAATAAATCAATACAGAGTGTCAAGAACAAAGAAGAAACTGGGGAATTCATTCCAAATGAAAGAAACAGACCTAAGTAGATATATGTGATTTATCCAAAAGGGAATTCAAAATAATGGTCCCTTTGCTCACTTGGTTCAAGAAAGCAATGGAAGAACTGAGAGTTTCAACAAAGAAGTATCTAAAAAGTACCAAAGAGAAATCAGAGCTGAGAATAGTTTAACTAAAATGAAAAATTCAATTTGGTAGTTCAACAGCAGACTATATTGGCAAAAGAAAAGGTCTATAATAGATACACAAAAGATAAAAAGATCACAAACCATACCACTGCAGGAAGTCATCAAAGCACAAAGGAAGAAAGGCAAAATGAAAGAAACAACAGATTTAGAAAATTACCAGAAAACAATTAACAAAATAGTATGAGTAAGTCCTTATATACCAATAACTACTTTGAATATAAATGGATTTAATTCTTCAATCAGAAGGTATAGAATGGCTGAATTAAAGTAGAAACAAAACAAACAAAAAGCCAAGACCAAAATATTTGCTTTAATATTTTATCCTAAAGAACACTCATAGGCTGAAAGTAAATGGATGAAAAGGATATTCTGTGCAAACAGAAATTAAAAAGGAGCAGGTTAGCTATACTTATTTGAGATAAAAGAAGCTTTAAGTCCAAAACAGTAAAAGAAGGCAAAGATGGTCATTAAACAGTAGTAAAGAGATCAACTCATCAAAAGGATATGACAATTGTAAATATACATGCACTCAAGATGAGGGTACCTAATTATATAAAGCAAACTTTAAGAGATCTGAAGGGAGACACAGATTGTAACACAATGTGCAGGGGATTTCAATATCCCACTTTCAACATTGGACAGATTATCCAAACAGAAAATCAATAAAGAAACAATAAACCTGAATGATACTTTAGACCAAATAGAGCTAACTGATATATATAGGACATTCTATCCAATAGCAACAATACACATAAAACATTCTCCAGTATGGATCATATTAGGCTACGAAACAAGCCTTAAGAAATTTAACAAGATCAAAATCATATCAAGTGGGAGCTGGGGTTGTGGCTCAGTGACAGAGTGCTTACCTAGCAAGTGTGAGGTACTGGGTTTGATTCTCAGCACCACATATAAATAAATGAACAAAATAAAGGTCCATCATCATTTAAAAAAAAATAAGAGTTTTACAAGACCTTTAAAGAAGAACTAATACCAATAATCTTCAATCTATTTCAGGAAATAGAAAAAGAGGGAGTACTTCCAAATTCATTCTACGAGGCCAACATCACCCTGATTCCAAAACCAGATAAAGACACTTCAAAGAAAGAAAACATCAGACCAATTTCTCTAATGAATATAGATGCAAAAATCCTCAATAAAATTCTGGCAAATTGGATACAAAACATATCAAAGAGATCGTGCACCATGATCAAGTGGGATTCATCCCTGGGATGCAAGGCTGGTTCAGTATACAGAAATCAATAAATGTAATTCACCACATCAATAGACTAAAGATAAGAACCATATGATCATCTCGATAGACGCAGAAAAAGCATTTGACAAAATACAGCATCCCCTTATGTTCAAAACACTAGAAAAACCAGGGATAACAGGAACTTACCTCAACATTGTAAAAGCTATCTTTGCTAAGCCTCAGGCCAGCATCATTCTAAATGGAGAAAAATTGAAGGTATTCCCTCTAAAATCTGGAATAAGACAGGGATGCCCTCTCTCACCGCTTCTATTCAACATAGTTCTGGAAGCACTAGCCAGAGCAATTAGACAGATGAAAGAAATTAAAAGTATAACTATAGGAAAAAAAGAACTTAAACAAGCACTTTTTGCTGATGATATGATCCTATACTTAGCAGACCCAAAAGGTTCTACCAAGAAACTTCTAGAACTAGTAAATGAATTCAGCAAAGTGGCAGGATATAAAATCAACACCCATAAATCAAAGGCATTTCTGAATATCAGTGACAAATCCTCTGAAATGGAAATGAGGAAAACTACCCCATTCACAATATCCTCAAA
Organism: Spermophilus citellus; assembly: GCF_964194105.1. Taxonomy (NCBI): domain Eukaryota; kingdom Metazoa; phylum Chordata; class Mammalia; order Rodentia; family Sciuridae; genus Spermophilus; species Spermophilus citellus. The sequence continues at coordinate 46,308,360 of NC_138184.1, read as the reverse complement.
AAAAAAAAATACTTGGGAATCAACTTAACAAAAGAGGTAAAAGATCTATTCAACAAAAACTACAGAACCCTAAAGAGAGAAATAGAAGAAGACCTTAGAAGATGGAAAGATATACCTTGCTCATGGATAGGCAGAATTAATATTATTAAAATGGCCATATTACCAAAAGCACTTTACAGATTCAATGTGATTCCAATCAAAATCCCAATGGCATTCCTCGCAGAAATAGAAAAAGCAATTATGAAATTCATCTGGAAAAATAAGAGACCCAGAATTATCTAAAGCAATTCTAAGCAAGAAGAGTGAAACAGGTGGTATCGCTATTCCAGATCTTAAACTATACTACAGAGCAACAGTAACAAAAACAGCATGGTAATGGCACCAAAACAGGCTAATAGTCCAATGTACAGAATAGAGGACACAGAGACCAACCCACAAAATTACAACTACCTTATATTAGACAAAGATGCTAAAAGCATGCAATGGAGAAAGAATAGCATCTTCAAAAAAATGGTGCTGGGAAAACTGGAAATCCATATGCAACAAAATGAAATTGAATCCCTTTCTCTCACCATGCACAAAAGTTAACTCAAAATGGATCAAGGATCTAGGAATCAAACCAGAGACTCTGCATCTAACAGAAGAAAAAGTTGGCCCTAATCTCCATCATGTGGGGTCAGACCCCAAATTCCTTAATAAGACACCTATAGCACAAGAGTTAAAACCAAGAATCAACAAATGGGACAAATTCAAACTAAAAATTTTTTTCTCAGCAAGAGAAATAATATGTGAGGTGAATAGGGAGCCTACATCCTGGGAACAAATTTTTACCTCTCACACATCAGATAGAGCTCTAATCTCTAAGGTATACAAAGAACTCAAAAAGTTAAACAACAAAAAAAAAACAAATAATCCAATCAACAAATGGGCCAAGGACCTGAACAGACACTTCTCAGAGGAGAATATACAATCATCAAATACACGAAAAAATGCTCACCATCTCTAGCAATCAGAGACATGCAAATTAAAACTACTCTAAGATACCATCTCACTCCAGTAAGAATGGCAACCATTATGAAGTCAAACAACAAGTGCTGGCGAGGATGTGGGGAAAAAGGAACACTCATACATTGCTGGTGGGACTGCAAATTGGTGCAGCCAATTTGGAAAGCAATATGGAGATTCCTTGGAAAGCTAGGAATGGAACCACCATTTGACCCAGCTATTCTTCTTCTTGGACTATACTCAAAAGACCTAAAAACAGCATACCATAGGGACACAGCCACATCAATATTTATAGTAGCACAATTCACAATACCTAGACTGTGGAACCGACCTAGATACCCTTCAATGGATGAATGGATAAAAAAAAATGTGGCATATATACACGACAGAATATTACTCAGCACTAAAAAAATCAAGATCATGGCATTTGCAGGGAAATGGATAGCATTAGAGCATATTATGCTAAGTGAAGTTGTTAGCCAATCCCTAAAAAACAAATGCCGAATGTCTTCTCTGATATAAGGGGGGTATCTCAAAATGGAGTAGGGAGGAAGAGCACGAGAAGAAGATTATCACTAAATAGGGAAGAGAGGTGGGAGGGAAAGGGAGGGAGAAGGGAAATTGCACGGAAGATGGAAGGAGACCCTCATCATTATACAGAAAACATGTATGACGATGTAAGGAAAAAGAAAAAAAAGAAGTGTGTCACATTAGATTGGGTAGAGAGAAGCCAGGGGAGGGGAGGGGAAAGGGGAAAGGAAGTACAGCAGAATAAAATGGACATTATTATTGCTCTGTGTGTGTGTGTGTGTGTGTGTGTGTGTGTGTGTGTATTAGTGACTGCATGACAAATGTGATTCTTCAACTGTACACTCAGAAAAATGAGTCTGATTCAAATGTATGATATGTCAAGATCATTGTACTGTCATGTGTAATTAATTAAAACAAATAAAAAAATTTTAAATCATATCAAGTATCTTTTATAACCACAATGTTATGAAAAAAGAAATCAAAATCAAGAGAAATCATGGAAAATTAACAAATGTTTATTGAAATTGAACAATATTATATTGTATGCATATACAAATATGATATAATGAATCTAACCATTACGTATAATTAAAGTGCATCAAAAATTTAGAAAAAAAATAAATTAAGCAATATGTTCCTAAACAATTATTCTTCAAGGAAGAAAATTTAAAAATATCTTGAGACAAATGAAAATGAAAACACAACAACTCAAACTCTCACAGCAAAAGCAAGTCTAAGAGGGAACTTTATAGCAGTAAACACTAGCAACAAAAGAAGAAGGAGAACTGCGCCCAGTGGAACATGTCTCTAATCCCTGAGGCTCAGGGAGCTGAGGTAGGAGGATCATAAATTCAAATCCAGGCTCAGCAATTTAGTCAGACCCTAAGCAACTTAGTGTGAATTTGTCTCAAAATAAATAGGGCTGGAATGGTTAAGCCCCTCTGATTTCAATTCCTGGTATCAAAAAAAAAAAAAAAAAAGCCTAATGTTATGCCTTAGGAAAAGAGAAAAGAAAGAAAGAAAGAAGGAACAGAAAAAACTAAAACTAAGCTCAGGGTTAGAAGGAAAAAGGAAATAACAAAAAATTGTAGCAGAAATAAATAAGTAAATACTTATATATAAAATATCAACAAGATTGAGTTGGTTTTTCAAAAAGCCATACAATGATACAAAGCTTGCTTTATATGTAACAAAGTCCTAGGTTCAATTCCCAACATTGTAAAAATAAAACATAAATAAATAAAACAGACAAAAATTTTAACTATATTAAAAAGAGAAAATTCAAATAAAATTAAAAATGAAAGAATATAACTTCTAACACAAATACAAAGAAGGCAACAGTGAACAATTATATGACAAAAAAATTGAATAACCTAGAAACATATAACCTACCCAGGCTGTACCATGAATAAATTAGAAATTTAAACAGAGCAATAATGTATAACAGCTTCCCATCAAAGAAAAGCCCAGGACCAGATAGTTTCATGGCTAAATTCTCACCATTTAAGGAATAATTAACAACAAATCCTTCTCAAATTATTTTCTGTAAAAATTAAAGAGTAGGGAACACTTGCAAACTCATTTCACAAGGCTGGTATCACTCTGACCAAAATGAGACAAAGATACTACAAGAAAACTAAAGTATAAGTCAATATATTGATAATCATAAATTTTTAACAAAAACTAGCAAACCATATTTAACTATACATTAATGCAGTACATTCACCATGATCAAGTGAGAATTCTCTCTGAAAAGCAAGGCTGTCTCAACATATGACAATCAATAAGTGTGATTCACCATATTAACAGAATGAAGGGCAGAAACCATAAGATGATCTCAATAGATCAAGAAAAAGCATTTGAAAAATTCAAATTCTTTAAGACTCAACAAATAAGGTAGAAAAGGAATGTTCCTCCTTACAATAAAGGCTACATATGACAAACTGATAGCTAACATTATACTCAACAGTGAAAAGTTGAAGACTTTTCCTCTAAGATCAGTAATAAGATAAGGATGCCCACATTCACCACTTTTATTCAATATAGTACTGGAAGACCCAACCAGAGCTATTTAGAAAGATAAACAAAAGACATCTCAATAAGAAAAAATGAAGTGAAATTGTGTTTCCTGATGCCATGATCTCATATATAGAAAATCCTAAAGACTATACAAAGAATATCATAATTGATAAACACATTCAGTAAAGTTTCGTGATATAAAATCAACATATAAAAATCAGTGGTGTTCCTTTTATCTTTAGTAAAGATGAAAATGCATGCTTTTTTTAAATCTTCACTTTCCCAAAGTATTAAAGTATTAAGATGTTTCTCAAAACCAAAAAAATCAGTGGTATTCTTAAACATTTAAAAAATTTGATTATAAATTTTAAAGTTTTGGGGCTAGGGCTGTAGCTCAGTGGTAGAGAAAGCACTTGCCTCACTTGGGTGAGGCACTGGGTTCAATCTTCAAACCCACATACAAAATAAATAAATAAAATAAAGTTTTAAAAAAAATTAAAAGCTTCATTTACAATAGTAAATGAAATAGTAAAAGAAAAAATTACTGCTAAGTACATTTTATTATATTTATTGATGCATTATACTTTTACATAATGGTAGGATTAGTGGTAACATACATATTTGTACATGCAGACAATATAACAATTGGGCCTATCTCATTCTCCGGTATTACTCCTTTCTCCTCCTCCTTCCCCTGGCTCCTTTCCTGTTCTCTACCAATCTCCCTTCATTTTTCATGAAATACTCCATCTACTTTTCTTTTCCTTCTTCCTCTCTAACTCCCAAAAATGAGAGAAAATATTTGACCCTTGACTTTCTGAGCTTGGCTTCTTTCACTTACCATAATGTTCTCAAATTTCCTACAAATGCCATACTTTTATTCTTCTTTATAGCTGAATGAAACTCCATGAGGTATATATAACTATTTTCTTTATCCTTTTATCCATTGATGGACATTCTAGGCTGGTTCCATAGTTTGGCTATTGTGAATTGTGTTGCTATAAACATGAGTATGCATGTGTCTCTATATTATGCTGACTTTAATTCTTTTGAATAAATACCAAAGAGTGCTATAGAGGGTCATATGGTGGTTCCATTCCTAGCCTTTTGAGGAACATCCACACTGCTTTTCATAGTGGTTGTACTAATTTACAACCTTACCAAGAGTACGAAAGTGTTTCTTTTTCTCTATAAACTTTCCAGAATTTATTAGTTTATATTCTTGACTAATACATTCTAACTGGAGTGAGATAAAATCTCAGTGTAGTTTTGATTTGCATTTTCCTAATTGCTAATGATGTTGAACATTTTTTTCATATATTTATTGACCATTTGTACTTATTCTTTTGAGAAGTGTCTGTTTAATTCATTAGCCTATTTGTTAATTGGGTTGTTCCTTTGGAATTAAATTTTCTGAGTTCTTTATATGTTCTTAATCCTCTGTCAGAAGAATAGCTGGCAAAGATTTTCTCCCATTCTGTAGATTTTCTCTTCACATTCTTATTTGTTTCCTTCACTGTGCAGAAGCTTTTTAATTTAACACTATACCATTTATTAACTTTTGGCAGTATTTCCTGAGTCTTAGGGACACTAATGGAGAAAGGTGCTGCCTGTTCCTATATGTTGGAATATTGGCCCTATATTTTTGTCTAGGAATTCCATAGTTTCTGGTGTCATTCTTAGGTTTATGATCCATTCTGAGTTGACTTTTTGAGTAAATTTTACCATGTGAGTGAGATATCTGTATATTGAACATATAAAACACTGATGAAAGAAATTGAAGATGATATAAATGAATAAAAAGATGGCCAATGTTCATATATTGTAAGAATTAACACTGTCAAAATGTCCGTACTATTCAAAATGATCTTCAGATGAAAGGTAAGTCATTATTAAAATTCCAATTTTGTTCTTACAGAAATAGAAAAAAAAATCCTGAAATTCATACCCAAATAGCCAGAGCAATGTTGACCAAAAAGAACAAAATTGGGTACTGGATTTAAAACAAATTACAAAGCTATGGAAATCAAAACATCATGGTTTTGTTATTTGTCCACTGGGATAGGAAAGAGAACCCAGAAATAAATGCATATACCTATAGTCAACTGACTTTGACAAAGGCACCAAGAATACACACTTTTCAATAAATGGTGTTAGTACAACTGGCTATACACATCAAAAGAATGAAAATGGAACCTTACATCATCCACTATATAAGGATCAACTCAAAATGAATTGAAAACCTAAATGTAAAATCTGAAATGTACAAAACAAGTAGAAGAAAATATAGGGGGGAAAGCCCAATGACACTTAGCCTAGGCAGAAATTTCTTAGATCTGACCCTGAAAGCACAGGCAATGAAAACAAAAATAGAAAAATGGGATTTCATCACATTTAGAAACTTCTTCAAGCAAAAGAGGACACAAGTAGGGCTAGAGATGTGGCTCAAATGGTACCACACTCACTTAGCATGCATGAGGCACTGGGTTCGATTCTCAGCACCACATAAAAATAAAGGTGTTGTGTCCACCTAAAACTAAAAAATAAGCATTAAAAAAATAGGACACAAGTCATGGAAAGGGAAAGAAATACTTAGAAATTATACATTGGATAAGAGCTACTACCCTAAATATTCAAAAACAAAAGAAAAACCCATTTAATAATGACCACAGAAATTGAATAGAATTTTCTCAAAAGAAGACTTAGAAATAGCCTACAGATATTTTTTTAAATTTTAATTTTAATTTTAAATTTTGTAAAAATACTCAACATCTCTAGTCATCAGAGAAATGCAAACTAGGACCAGAAGGAGCTATCGCCTCATACCTTTTAGATTTACTATTATAAAAAAACACACAAAATATTGGCGAGAACATGGAAAAAGGGGAACTCATACACTATTGGAAGTATTTTAAAATAGCACATCCATTTTGGAAAACAGTATGATACTTCCTCAAAAATTTAAAAATAGATCTACCATATGATCAAGCAATCCTGCTATTGGATATAGCTGAAAGAATTGAAATCAATTATACTTAAAAGATGTCTGTACTCCCATGTTCATTGCATCATTATTCATAATAGCCAAGATATGGAAACTATGTAAGTTAATAGGTTTTTAAAACATGGTATATTAACACAATGGAATATTATTCAGCCTTAAAAAAACAGGAAACTGTCATTCATGAAAACATGGATGAGCCTAGAAGACATTATGTTAAGTGAAATAAGCCAGGTACAGAGAGGCATATACCATATGATCTCCCTTATTTGTAGAATCTAAAAAAGTCAAACTCATAGAAGTAGAGAGTTAATTTGGTGGTTACTAGTACCTAAGGGCAGGAGCAGGTGGAGAGGGAAAGAAAAGTCAAAGTTGAATAGGAGGAATAAATTCTGATGTGCTATTACACAGCAAAGTGATTATAGTTAATAATAATGTATTGTACATTTCAAAATATATAAGAGAGGGTTTTAAATGTTCTCACCACAAAGAAATGATAAAAATACAAGGTGATGAATACACAAATTTACTTGAATTGGTGATCTCACAGTGTATAAATGTATCAAAACAACACCATAAATATAAGCAATTATTATTTTTCAACTAAAATTTAAAGCTTAATAAAATTTGATATAATTCAAGATATACAACATGATGATTGATATAAATACATAATTGTGTGATAGTTAACAAACTAATTAACACGTCCATCACAACCCATCATTACCATTTATCTGGTAGAGGGGAAGATTGCTTCCTTTAGGAAAAAGGTCAGTACATTAGTTAAACTTGAGAAATAAACCCTTACTATGTTAACTACAGGGTGTTTTACTACTTTCATTTCTGCCTGAAAAAAATATACAACAAAGGGTTGGGGTTGTGGCTCAGTGATAGAGCACTTGCCTAGCATGTGTGAGGCCCTGGGTTTGATCCCCAGCACCATATAAAAATAAATAAAAAAATAAAGTATTGTGTCCATCTACAACTAAAATTTAAAATATATATATATATATATATATATATACATATATACATATATATATATATATACACACACACACACAACACTAAGTATTATAGTATGTATGCTAGAAGGTATTATTAATCTCAAGATAGGAAATTAAAGATTTATTCTCTTAAAAAGAACATTACCTTTGACTTAAATTTTAAACATGTTAAACCTTGTAACATATAACAGAAGGTAACAAAATTTACTTATCCTAATTAAAGTGGTTAAATAGACTACCATCCTCCAAACAGAGTAATTTCATTACTTTAATAAAACTCTGTGAACAATTGAGTAATCAGTTGAATTTGTTGTGCAAAGCAAGTCATTCACACAGGTTTACTTACATTATAGTCAGCTTCAGGAAGTTTAACACCAGGAAATAAGTCACTAGTTATGCCATTAAATAAAGGTATGTCATGTGACAGAAACTTTGGTTCATTCACATCTTTAATTGATCGAAGAAGCTAAAATCACAAAAAAGGACAAAATAAGCTAATTGCCTACATTTATTGTTCCATTCCACCCCATTAACCAAAAGTTTATTTTACATTTCTCCAAGGAATTCCCATAGTGAAAAAAATAAAAATAATTCTATGCTTATCAAGCCAAAAGGTCCTTGTATTCATATAAATAATAATAAACATAACCCAAAACTATAATTTCAACCCCACATAAAAAGACTTGAAGCAACACCTGCCTTACTTGCCTCTGCATAGTTCCTGACTAATCTCACTAAAAAACTTTTCTACTGAAAATTTCACAGTATATTTAGATGTATATAAATATTTAATACTTACCAATATATCTTCATTTTCATTTGGATATTTTAGTTTTAGGTTTCCAGCAGCCACTAACACTGCTTTTACTGCTCGCATTCCATAGTCATAATGAAATTGCGATGAGAGCTGCTCTGAGCAAAGTCTGTAAGTCATTACTATCTTCACAGACAGAGGTTTTGCATTCAAAAATCCATAGGAGTAGAGGGAAATTTCTGCTATAAGGGCATAGTTTGGAACCATCATAGCCACTGTTCTAAAAAGAACCTGGAGAGTATAATAAATGAAATATTTACATAATATAAGCCATTTTAAAAACTAGTTATAAGCATTCAAAGAAAATGTGTTGATATTCAAGTTTATTCCCCCATAGCAACACAGTTTCATAAAAATATTAAAGTGCTACTGAAAAAACAATTATAGTTTATATGCTTAGTATCTTTTGTATGTCTAAAAAATTTTTTAGAAGCATACCTTATATCAAATGGAGTCAAAATGGAAATGACAGATACATGGGAAGAATTTTAATATTTTGAATATTGTGCTATTATTTGTGATTAACAAACTTAAAACTTTAACAAATATTACCTTAAGGTTGTCTGGCAATTCAGAACGCCCTGCATAGCCAGGATTCATGGTAATAGCTACAAAACAGTTTGGATTGAGCTTAAGTTCTGTCCCTTCAAAAACAAACACTTCCAACTTCTGTTGAATGGCTCTCTGAATGCAAAGGATCTGTTGAGCCACCACTGACAATACCTCCAACTCAATTCGATTAAATTCATCAAAGCAAGCCCAAGCACCAGAAGAAGCCAATCCTTTAAAGAACTAAGGGAAAAAAAAAGAAAAATAGAGGTGATTTTTCTTGGGAAATGTCATCAATATATGTTTTTTTCTTCTTGAAACCAAGAATTGAACCCAGTAATGCTTAATCACTGAGATATACCCCCACCCTTTTCAATATTTTATTTAGAGACAGGGTCTTACTATTTTGCTTTAGAGCCTTGCTAAGTTTTTGAGGCTAGCTTTGAACTTGTGATCCTCTGCCTCAGCCTCTTGAGCCACTGGGCTTACAGGAGTGTGCCACTGTGCACGGCAGAAATGTCACCAATAATTAAAACAAATGTTTAACCTTTTGGGTAAAAGTTGAAAGCTCAGTTTGATAAAAGTCCCAAGAATAAAAACAACATTTTTAGCTCTAAAGCCAACATTCAAGAAATGCTTAACCCACACTGCAATAGTATTTATATAAGTCTGCTTCAGTTTATCCAGTTAGACTTAAAGCTATAAAGTTTGGAACATTTAATATTACCAACTCAGTAAATGAATCACCTTTCCCATTGCTAGATAATCTAGCCCATCTGAACAGTTGAATACCACACACTGTACAGCAAGAGCTTTAGCCAAGTCCTTGGTAGTTTCAGTTTTTCCTGTGCCTGCTGGTCCCTCTGGAGCACCTCCAAGGTTTAAATAGAAGGCACCTATCTGAAAAGGAAAATATATATGAAAAGGAAACTATGCATCACCGAAAACAAACAAACAAATAGATAATTGCTTACCAAATGGATTTATTCTTAGTTGTAGCTTCAGAGAAGCTGGTTATATGTTTTATTGTTGTTACTTTTATTTATTTATTTTTGTACCAGGGATTGAACCCAGGGGTGCTTTATCACTGAACCACATCCCCAGCCCTTTTTTATTTTATTTTGAGAAAGGGTCTCACTAAGTTGCTGAGGGCCTTGCTACATTGTTGAGGCTGGCTTTGAACTATGCTCCTCCCACCTCAGCCTCCGGAGCCATTGGGATTAGAGGAACATGCCACCATGCCCATTGTATTCAGTTACTTTTTAGCATAGAAGTTTCTGGTTGCAAAAAGTAAAAGCAGCTTAAAATACCCAAAGAAGAATGAAAATGCGTCAAAATCTTGTTTTCTAATATTTCATATGTAGCCATTTGCCTTTAAAAACAAAGAACATCTAGCTTTGAAGGGGTAAAATTAGTTCAAAAAGGTTTTAATTAGAAGTTATGGAGATGACTTTAGAAGACAATAGTGACACATTCTAGATGGTCAGTTGAAGAGGACAATCACCTGAAGTGAGTACTGTTTGAAAGAGAAACAAATGAACTATTCTACAAATTTTGGCCATGATTTGCCTGGCTGTTGTCTTCTGTTCTCCATACGTTCTCCATTTTCTCCATGCCCATAGCACTGTTCTATACTTCTCTTACCAGTTCTATTGTTTTTTGCCTTGTAATGTTATTACATACACTCTTTTTCTCATAAATTAGTATTTAAGCTCCTTAAGTAAACATCAGCAATATCTGAATTATTTCTGGGTATTTACATTAATTAGAACAGCAACTGGAAATTTTTAGCATAGAAATTACAGCCTGTTCTAATTATGGAATTTGTTTCACAAAAATCACCACAAGAGTTTGTGAAACTTAACTCCTTTTAGAAAAAAATAGGGTTAAAGGATCAAGATTGTAAATTTGGGTGTACAAGGGAAATAAAAGAACCCTGTCCTTTCCATTTAATTTCGCTATAAACCTAAAACTGCTCTAAAAAGTGCAGTCTATTTTTAAAATAAATCCATAAAAATGATAAAAATTTTCACATTTACCAAAAAACCAATAGAGATAGCTAAGTAAATAAAGTCAATATCAAAGATATTATACTTGTTTTAAATTTATAATGAATGTTATACTGTTAGTGTTCATTAACTTAATTTCTGGGAACCTTGGCCTCTCCCCTCAACTTCAAGAAAATACTCACAAGTATGTTCTTTTTATTTTATTTATTTTGATTGTACGCATATTATTTTCTCTTTTATTTATTTATTTTTGGTTTTAGTTCATAAATTGTGATGCTTTCTTTGTTCTTAGGAATTCACATGATTGAGTTGCTATTTTCTTTTTTTTAAATTAGTTACACATGACAGTACAATGATCTAGACATATCATACATTTGCATCATATGGGATATAATTTCTTATTTTTCTGAGTGTACAGGTTGCAGAATTACATTGGTCATGCAGTCACGTATATACTCACAGCAATAATAATGCCTATTTTATTCAGGTAGCTTGCTGAAAAACAGAGGGTTTGGTGAAAGGCTTTATCATAGAAATTACAGCCTGTTCTAATATCATAGATATTATCTAATATCATGGACCCTTTAGAATCTCATCCAAATCCCCCTTTATCAGGTCATCACATTCAGCTCCCATTTGCTGTGAAATCTTGGTTGCAAATAGCTCAGAGTTGCTTTTTTTCTCCTAAGAACTGTCCTCAACTTGCTCTCCTATTGGAACTACCTCATCAGCAAATACTGGAAAGCTTACTCATTCCTTTGTCCCAGAGGTGACTAACCAATGACAATAAAGGGGTACAAAAGCCAGATCTTATTGCCTTAAAGTAAAGTAACTCATGTCATTTATGCCTCAAAGCTCCCCTTGAGATCCTGTTACAACTATCCATTGCTCAAACCACTTCTTCATTTAATTTTTCCCCAGCCCCAAACTGTTGCCCTCATTTCCTTACAGATTTTTACTGAGAGCATTCCCTAAGAAATAAATCATTTGCACAAGTATCTTTATTTTTTCTCTGCTTCTAGAGAACTCAGTAGAAGACACCTTCATTTCACTTACTCACATAAGTGGATTGGTATTCCTTGATGTTCCTCTTCAATTCCCAGGTTGGGTTGCCAGATTTAGCACAGAAAAATCTGAAATGCCTAATTAAATTTAAATTTCAGATAAATAATAAATAATTTATTAGTATTACAAAAGTATGTCCCTTGCAATATTGAGGACATACTAAAAAAATTACAGTCATGCATCATATAATGATGTTTCAGTCAACGGTGGACTATATAAATGATGATATATACAACACACTTTAGATGAACTGTACCATCTAGTTTTGTGAAGGCATATTCTGATTTTTGCATGATAAAATCACCTATTGATGCATTTCTCAGAATATATCTCTATCATTAAGTGACACATGACTGTCTTTGTTATTTGTTTTAAATTCAGAGTTAACCTGGGAGTAAACCTGGCAACCATATTCCCAGGGTTTTAACAGTCATTGTTCTATCTTCCATAGCTTCACAACTAAGCACAGGCCTAACTAAGCATCATCCCCTACACTTAAGCTCTGTCCTTCCTATTGAGTTGCACTAAGTTGGAGTTTCAGTACCCAAAGGTACTTTTCTCATCTTTCTCTTATCTCTCCCAGTATCCCACTATAAAAACTAATACTATTTTGTGAAGCTTTGGCTTTATTTTCATATTTTCAGTCCCTCCCTTTTTCTAATTATTCACAATGGAAGAGACTCACAACTTCTATACATTAGAATAAAAACATTCTTGTATGCTACAAAAGTACCCAGAAGTAATTATTTATTGCCATAATTTCACATAAAGAGAATTTGGGATTAGGAAGGGATAATTGTATCAACTACTACCAGTAAAACAATAAATGAAGAGAGCCATATTAAATTTAGACAAGAAAATTTGACACCTCACTGAAAAGTAATTTCAATATATGGATTAAAATAATTTAAATGCAGTCCAGGTGTAGTGGCACACATCTGTAATATCAGTGGCTCAGGAGGCTGAGAGAGAAGAATCACAAGTTCAAAGCCAGCCTCAGCAATAGTGAGGCGCTAAGCAACTCAATGAGATCCTGTCTCTAAATAAAATACAACATAGGGCTGGGGATGTGGCTCAGTGGTCGAGTACCCCTAAATTCAATCCCCAGTACCAAAAAAAAAAATAATAAATGCATACCAATGTTCTGTAACACCTGTCAGTTAGAGGAGTAATGACAAGTCGAGGTGAGTTACCAAGATATTCATAAGCATATTTTACATCACAATTAATGATACGAACTCGAGCATTCTCATATTCCCAATAATAACGAAGCTGAGCAAGCCACTGGAAATCTGTATCATGTGAGACACCTAGAAAGAATAAAACACATAATCCTTAAATGAAAATAATTCGAAAAATAGTATTTTATCAGCAAATATCAAACAATTCACGTTTTCCAACTTATAGAAAAGATCATGCAATTCTGTTGAAAAAGACATACAGTAATAAATCTTTACTCCTGAAAGCTATAAATATTTTTAACTTTAATATTAAAGGAAAAAGTCGGCCTGGGGTTGTGGCTCAATGGCAGAGTGCTTGCCTCGTATGTATGAAGCACTGGGTTCAATCCTCAGCACGATGTAAAAATAAATGAATAAAATAAAGATTAAAAAATTATGTTCATCTACAACTAAAAAAAGATTTTTAAAAATATTAAAGGAAGAGGGGCTGGGTTATGGCTCAGCAGTAGACCACTCGCCTAGCACGGGCGAGGACCTGGGTTTGATCCTCAGCACCACATAAAAACATATAAATAAAACAAAGTATTGTGTCTAACTACAACTAAAAATAAATATTTTTAAAAAATATTAAAGGAAGAAGTCACAAACCTGTTTCAATCATGTCCATGACCACATCTCTAGCATGGACATCAATTGTAACTAATGCACCCAGAGAGATCCTGATCTGCTTAGACAATTTTCCTCTTACCAGCTCTACAATATCATTTAGTTGATTCTGGAGTTCCATATAGTACTTCTTTAATCCCTACAAAATAATAAAACAATTTAATGGATTTTATACGCATTACCTAAATCTATATTTTATATATTTATTCATTTACAAAAGAATTATGACTTCATAATCTATCCCATATAGAAATACATTATAGGGCTGGGGTTATAGCTCAGTGATAGAGCACTTGCCTAGCATGGATAAGGCACTGGGTTTGATCCTCAGGACCACATAAAAATAAATAAGATAAAGGTATTGTGTATACCTACAACTAAAAAAAAAAAAAGTTAAAAAAAGAAATACATTATAGAGTGGATTTTCTCTAAACCCAGTAAAAAGAATAAGTTTTCTAAGAATTTTTTTTTAAAGAGAGAGTGAGAGAGGGGAGAAAGAGAGAGAGAGAATTTTTTTTTTAATATTTATTTTTTAGTTCTCGGTGGACACAACATCTTTGTTGGTATGTGGTGCTGAGGATCGAACCCGGGCTGCACACATGCCAGGCGAGCGCGCTACCGCTTGAGCCACATCCCCAGCCCAAGTTTTCTAAGAATTATATAATTTTAATACTATATACAGAAATTTAGGGAAGTATTGCCTTTGCAAAGAATAGACAAACAGCCAGGGGCAGTGATTATAGGTGCAGGCCTTCAATCCCAGCAATTTATGAGGCTGAGGCAAGAAGATTGCAAGTCCAAGGCCAGCCTGGGCAACTTAGTGAGAACTTGCCTTAAAATAAAGAAATGCTGACAATGTAGGTTAGTGGTAGAGCACCCTTGGGTTTATTTCTTAGTACTGAAAAGAGACACAGAGAGAGAAAGAGACAGAGAGAGAGACAGAGAGAGAGAGAAGAGAGAGGGAGAGGGAGAAGGAGGGAGGGAGGAGAGGGAGGGAGGGAGGGAGAGGGAGAGTGGGGGGAGGGAGAGACACAGAGAGAGAGAAAGAAACAGAGACACAAGCTAACTAAGAAACTAAAGAAATATGCAATGAAGTAAAGAATGTTGTTCAAAATCAAATAATGCTTTACCTCTGTCCCACTACTTATAACTTCCTGTGTCTCAGAAGTCCAGAACATTTGAGAAACACAAAGTACAACCTGGCCAGGCCACTCTCTAACCCAGTCTTTTCTTGGAGATTCTGGATAAGCCTGAATAATTAAAAGTAATTTCTAATTTTAAAAGTTTGCAGAAGAAAAGAAGCTAAATGTTTTATAATGTAAAGTTCAATATTTAGTATATTTGTGGGTTATAATATCATACATCCATGAAAAACTTTGGAAGACTAAAAGATGTGAAAATTTTTACAAACCAAGATTATATTTTTGACATGTTTCTTTATTTATAGAAGAACTAAAAATGAGCACCAGTATACTAGTAATGGGTTATCTCTGGACAAATGTGATTGTTGATTCTTCTTGAAGTTTATTTCTATGTGATTTTTATATTCCTTGCTATGGGAGCTGTCAAGTTTTTACATAGAATACATATTACTTTTATTACAAACCAACTTAAACTGTAAAAAATAAAGTCAAATAGATTTTGTATATTGATGACATATTTAGTTGAAAAGGTGACTATATACTCTAGTAGAAAACTGGACTAGAAGTTACAACCCTTATACTATTTATCTACAGCTTTTCTAAAAACTTCTATGACCAGAGTACATAAACAATTTGTCTGATTATATATAATTGAAAAAAATCTGTGCTGTGGTGTTCAAAGTATACTTTCATTTATTTCTAAAGCTTTCATATTTAAAAGATATTTAAATAGATTTGTGGATTCATTATAAAAATAGTTTACTTTGATAATAAATGATAATGCAGACATAAATTATATATTGAGAAAACCAAGTACAGATTGAATTTTGAAGTTGATGCTAATGGAAACTATGCTTTCAATACAATCACACCATCTTATATATAATAATGTGTTTAACATTTATAGTTTTGTGAAGGCATATTCTGATTTTTGCATGATAAATATACATTGTTACAAAATCTTTATTACTAGCAATCTTTGTAAACAAATGACAATAACCTAAGGCTTTAAAGAAGGGTGAGCAGTGATATTAAAGCATATTTTCTATAGTGATTAAGGAAATACTATCATGGATAATGTTTATTCTTTCTTGTGTGTTTTAAGTTTGTTTGGAATTATAAGTAGCGAAAGGAGAGAAAAAGTACAGCTTTATCTGCAGGAACAGAAAAGCTACCCCAAAAGAATGAGCTGAATGGGCTCTTGATAAAATAAAAAGGCTACTTCATTTATGCAGAGAATTGCTGAATATAAGTCTATAAGGGCTTCAAAAACTATTTCTTGTACAATATAATTGCTCCTTTGTGTTCCTAAGGCAGAAACACATTGAAGTTTGTCATTCAAGATTATCATTAAGTGAGGTACATGTACTACCTAGGTGTTATATTTCTTTCCAATTTATTATGTATCCTCCTTCGATGTTTGTTCGTCTCATTTGGAATTTTAAAGTAGGTGTAAGTGTAAAAAGCAGCAAGTGAACTAGATCATTCACTTAACTATTTGAGGAGAACTAACCTACAGGGCAGCCAAGCACTGAAGGGCATGATGGTTTGCCTACAAGACATATACACAAGGCTACCTTATAAGCATTTCAATTAAACCCGTCTCAAATTAAACCCATGATTTTTCTCCCAAGCTTCCACAAGCCTGCTTCTCTTGCAGGCATCTCCGCAGAGTAAATGCCACACATATACTCAACTCAGAAAACTTAATGCTAATTCTTGAGACTTTCCCCTCCTCATCTTTCTACTCTACAACCAATTCATCACCAAGACCTGTTGAAATTAACTACAAATTATGTTTCTGTCTACTTTGCTCCACATTTTTGCTACTTCCCTAGTACCAGCCCATATCACTTTTCATCTGGTGCCTCCCAATTTGCCTTCCTATTTTCATACACCAACTAATTCATTCTTTATACCACAGCCATAGTGGTGTAAAAATATAAATCAGACTATATCCTTTCTCTGATTAAAATACCTTTAGCCTTTCTTAGTATTTAAAATAAAATGCAATCTACTGTGTTCCTTTCCAACCTCATCTGACTTCACTCTGTACTCACTCTATTCCAGACACAGTTGTCTTCTTTCAGGTTCTCACAAATGCCTGCTTCTTTTTGATCCCAGGGCCTTTACACAGGACACTTACACACTCTTCCACTTGCTTTTCACCTGGTTATTCCCTATTTATCATTGGTGTCTCAGCTTCAACCTCACTTTCTCTAAGAGCCTATCAGTGGACCCTCCCCCATTCTATATAAAAATACCTTTTATTATTTTTCTAATATCATTTTGTAATATTTAGACACATATTATCAATTCTAACTAATATTGTTATTTTAATGTTAGTTACAAATAAATAAAATAATAAATGGTTTAAAACAGAAAGAACTTTAAGTATTAATTTATTGGTACCAACTCAAACCTTCTAAACAGCATTTGCAGAATATAGTTTTATACATTAAGTCCTAAGAAACATACCAGCCTGGCTGCAGCAATCACATCATGAATACTTCGAAGCATTAGATCTTCTACTTGAATGAGCCACTTTTCTACAGCACCGCGGGCTATAGATGTGGAAATGAGTTCAATCAGCTCCACTCGCTCACCTTCAGAGCTATACATGGCCTTAATGTCCAAATTGGGAAGGAACTCCAGTTTAGCAATGCCCTCAAAGCATTTTTTTAAGTGAGGCTGAACTCTAAGTGGATCTTTGGTCTCTGATAAAATCTCCAACATTTCATCATTAGATAAGAAAAAAAAACTAAAAAAAAACAAGCAAATACAAAAACTTTAGTGATATTCATCAATATCAGATAACATTTTAAATCACAGCACTTTTGATTATCCATCATACCGAGGGAAGAAAAGACGTTTCTTTTCAAGATATGCATTAAGTCCTTTCATAATTTTATCCAAAAGTTCATTGCAGTTTTGTAGTTTTTCCAATAAACCTGTTAAAGAAGTAGCAGCAAGAACCTAAAAGAGACATGTTGGTATAAGAGACACTTGTATACTAGATATAAGACCTAAACAATCTATACTATATGATAAAATATTATAATTTCAAAAAGTTTACACGGTGAATTTTTTTAATTTTTAAAAATTCGAATTAGTTATATTTGACAGTAGAATGCATTTTGACACATTGTACATAAATGGAGCATAACTTCTCATTCCTCTGGCTGTACATGGTGCTGAGTCACACCGGTAGTGTAATCATAAATGTATATAGGGTAATAATGTCTATCTCATTTTACTATCCTTCTCACTCCCACCCCTCCTCTCACTCCCCATTCTGCACAATCCAAAGTTCCATCATTCTACCCTACCTGACTCCTCACTATGCCCTGCTTATCAGAGATAACATTCTGCCTTTGGTTTGTGGTGATTGGTTTATTTCACTTAGCATGATATTCTCTAGTTCTATTCATTTACTTGCAAATGCCATAATTTCATTCTTCTTTAAGGCTGAGTAATATTCTACTGTGTATATGTACCACATTTCCTTTATCCATTCATCTGGTGAAAAGCATCTAATTCACAATAGCTAAACTATGTTGGTTCCATAGTTTAGCTATTGTGAATTGAGCTACTATAAATATTGATGTGGCTGTGATACTGTAGTATGCTGATTTTATATCCTTTGAGTATAAACTGAGGAGTGGGGTAACTATGTCAAATGGTGGTTTCACTCCAAGTTTTCTGAGGAATCTCCATACTGCTTTCCATAGTGGTTGTACCAATTTATAGTCCCACCAGCAATATATGAGTGTACCTTTTCCCCACATCCTTGCCAACATAAATTATTGCTTATATGCTTGGTGATTGCTATTCTGATTGGAGTGAGAAGAAATCTTAGAGTTGTTTTGATTTGTATTTCTCTAATTGTTAGAGATGAATTTTTATATATATTTGTTGATCAATTTCATTTCTTCTTCTGTGAAGTGTCTGTTCATTTCATTAGCCCATTTATTGATTGGATTATTTGTGGGTGTTTTTTTGGTGTTAAGTTTTTTGAGTTCTTCATATATCCTGGAGATTAGTGCTCTATATGAGGTACATGTGGTAAAGATTTTTTTTTGCATTCTGTAGGCTCTCTCATTATGTTGTTGTTTCCTTTGCTGAAAAGGAACTTTTTAGATTGAATCCATTCCACTGATTGATTCTTGTTTTTCTTCTTCCACATTAGAAGTCTTGTTAAGGAAGCTGGGGTCTAAGCCAACATGATGAAGATTTGGGCCTACTTTTTCTTCTATTAGGCACAGAGTCTCTATTCTAATGCCTAAGTCTCTGATCCACTTTGAGTTGATTTTTGTGCAGGGTGAGAGACAGAGGTTTAATTTCATTTTGGTGCATATAGATTCCAGTTTTCCCAGCACCATTTGTTGAATAGGCTATTTTTTCTCCAATGTATGTTTTTGGCATCTTTATCTACTATGAAAAAACAATATTTATGCCTCTGTGTCTTCTCTTTTGTACCACTGTCTACATGTCTGTTTTGGTACCAATACCAGGCAGTATTTGTACCAAATACCAATTTGGTATTTGGTACCAATACCAATGATCTGCTATTGTGATGCCTCCTGCTTCGCTCTTCTTGCTAAGTATTGCTTTGGTTACTCTGGGTCCTTTATTTTTCCAGATGAATTTCATGATTACTCTATTAGAAAAAGCAATATAACTATAAAGTTCTATGAAGAATGTCACTGGGATTTTAATAGGAATTGCATTAAATCTGTATAACAGTTCTGGTCGGGCTATTTTGACAATATTATCTCTGCCTATCCAAGAACAAGGGAGATCTTTCCATCTTTAAGGTCTTCCTCAATTTCTTTCTTTTTTTAAAAAAATTATTTTAGTTGTGGTCAGACGCAATATCTTTATTTTATTTTTATGTGGTGCTGAGGATTGAACCCAGGGCCCCACGAGTGCTAGAGGAGTGCTCTACCACTGAGCCAAAAGCTTTTACAATGTCGAGGTAAGTTCCTGTTATCCCTAGTTTTTCTAATGTTTTGAACATAAAGGGATGCTGTACTTTGCCGAATGCTTTCTCTGCGTCTATTCAGATGATCATATGGTTCTTATCTTTAAGTCTATTGATGTGGTGAATAACATTTATCGGTTTCCGTATATTGAACCATCCTTGCATCCCAGGGATGAATCCTACTTGATTATGGTGCACAATTTTTTTGATGTGCTTTTGTATCCGATTCGCCAGAATTTTATTGAGGATTTTTGCATCTAGGTTCATCAGAGATATTGGTCTGTAGTTTTCTTTCTTTGAGGTGTCTTTGTCTGGTTGCGGAATCAGGGTGATGTTGGCCTCATAGAATGAATGTGGCAGAGCTCCCTCTTTTTCTATTTCCTGAAATAACTTGAAAAGTATTGGTATTAATTCTTCTTTAAAGGTTTTGTAAAACTCCGCTGTATACCCATCTGGTCCTGGGCTTTTCTTGGTTGGTAGTCTTTTGATTGCTTCTTCTATTTCATCCATTGATATTGGTCTGTTTAAATTGTATGTATCCTCCTGACTCAGTCTGGGCAAATCATATGACCTAAGAAATTTATCAATGTCTTCACTATCTTCTATTTTATTGGAATATAGGTTTTCAAAATAATTTCTAATTGTCTTCTGTATTTCTGTAGCATCTGTTGTGATATTGCCTTTTTCATCCCGTATGTTAGTAATTTGAGTTCTCTCTCTTCTTCTCTTCGTTAGCATGGTTAAGGGTCTGTCGATCTTATTTATTTTTTCGAAGAACCAGCTTTTAGTCTTATTAATTTTTTCAATAGTTTCTTTTGTTTCAATTTCGTTGATTTCCGCTCTGATTTTAATTATTTCTTGCCTTCTGCTACATTTGCTGTTGTTTTGCTCTTCCTTTTCTAGGGCTTTGAGATGAAGTGTGAGCTCATTGATTTGTTGGTTTTTCCTTTTTTTGAGGAATGACCTCCAGGCAATGAATTTCCCTCTTAAAACTGCTTTCATTGTGTCCCATAGATTCCGATATGTTGTGTCTGTATTTTCATTTATCTCTAAGAATTTTTTTGATTTCCTCCTCTATGTCTTCTGTAACCCATTGATCATTCAGTAACATATTGTTCATTTTCCATGTGATGTAGGATTTTTCCTTCCTTCTTTTATCATTGATTTCCAGTTGCATTCCATTATGATCAGATAAAATGCATGGTATTATCTCCACCCCTTTATATTTACTGAGGGTTGCCCTATGGCATAATATATGGTCTATTTTTGAGAAGGATTCATGTGCTGCTGAAAAAAAAGTATATCCACTTGATGATGGTTGATATATTCTATATATGTCAGTTAAGTCTAGGTTATTGATTGTGATATTGAGTTCTATAGTTTCTTTATTCAACTTTTGTTTGGAGGATCTGTCCAATGGTGAGAGAGGTGTGCTGTAGTCACCCATAATTATTGTGTTGTGGTCTATTTGATTCTTGAACTTGAGGAGAATTTGTTTTATGAACATTGCAGCACCATTATTTGGTGCATAAATATTGATAATTGTTATGTCTTGTTGGTGAATGGTTCCTTTTAACAGTATATAATGTCCTTCCTTATCCCTTTTGATTAACTTAGTCTTGAAGTCTATTTTATTCGATATGAGGATGGCCAACCCTGCTTGCTTATGAGGACCGTGTGCGTGGTATATTTTTTCCCAACCTTTCACCTTCAGCCTGTGTATGTCTTTTCCAATCAGATGTGTCTCCTGGAGGCAACATATTGTTGGATTTGTTTTTTTAATCCATGTTACCAGCCTATGTCGCTTTATTGGAGAGTTTAAGCCATTAACATTTAGAGTTACTATTGATATATGGTTTGTACTGCCAGCCATGTTTGATTATTTATCTTTTTTTGTTGTTTAATTTAGTTCGTTTATCCATGATTAGCTTTCCCCCTGCCCTCTGTCATTACCAAGGCTCTTCCCACTGATGGTTTTGATTGTTGTTTTTCATTTCTTCCTCGTGTAGTGTTTTGCTCAAGACGCTTTGCAATGCTGGTTTTCTGGCTGCAAATTCTTTTAGCTTTTGTTTATCATGAAAGATTTTTATTTCGTTGTCATACCTGAAGCTTAATTTTGCTGGATACAAAATTCTTGGTTGGCATCCATTGTCTTTCAGTGCTTAAAATACGTTGTTCCAGGATCTTCTCCTTTCAGCGTCTGTGATGAAAAATCCATTGTTAACCTTATTGGTTTACCGCTGAATGTAATCTTCCTCCTTTCTCTTGTAGCTTTTAATATTTTCTCTTTGTTCTGTATATTGGATATCTTCATAACAATGTGTCTTGGCGTTATTCTACTGTGATTTGTGTGCTTGATGTCCTGTATGCATCTTCAATTTGTATATCTGTTTCCTTTTTTATTTCTGGAAAGTTTTTTGTAATTATTTCATTCAGCAGGTTACTCATTCCCTTGGTTTGAATATCTGTACCTTCCTCTATCGCGATGACTCTTAAGTTTGGTTTTTTTATGTTATCCCATAACTCTTGGATGTTTTTCTCGTGATTTTTTACCAGCCTTTCTGAGTTGGCTAGACTCTTTTCAAGATGATATATTTTGTCTTCATTATCTGACGTTCTGGCTTCTACTTGCTCCACTCTGTTAGTGATACTCTCAATTGAGTTTTTAATTTGGTTTATCGTTTCCTTCATTTCTAGAATTATTGTTTGATTTCTTTTTTATAATCTCTATCTCCTGATAAAGATGCTTAACTTCTTCTTTTATCTGTTTATGTAATTCATTCTCAATGTGTTCTTTCGCTGCTTGAATTTGCTGTCTTGTATCCTCTTTAAGGTTCCTTTCCATCTGTCTGAGGTATTCCTTGAGTTCTTTATATGACCATTTTTCTGATGACTCTAGGTCCTCCTGAATATTTAGGCAGTCCTGCATTGTTTGTACTCCTTTTCTTCCTTGCTTTTTTATGCTGCTCATGTTACTTCTTGTTCTGTTTGACTGCTGAGTTACTGTTTACTCTTATAAATTTATTTGATGCTTGGGAGGAAAGATATTAGAAGGGAAGGGAAGAAGTCACTAAAGAGAATGAGAGTAGGCAGGTAGAATTCAAGGAAGGGGGAATAAGCAAAATTGAAAAGAAATGAAAAGACAAAAGAAAAAAATAGAAAAGAAAGAAAGAAAAAAAATTTAAAACAAAAAATAATGATAATAAAAATGGAAATTAAAGTTTAAGATAATAATAATAATAATAATAAATTTTAAAAATTGAAAACATTAAAAAAAGTTAAAGAACAACAACAAAAAAATGAAAATGAAAGAAAAAAAATAATAATAATAAATGCAGTCATAGAGCTCGATTAACTTCTCTTCCAGTAGGTGGAGCTGTGCCCACTGGGCCAAGCTTCTCTTCTCAATAGGTGGGAACCAGTCACTGTGCAGCAGCTCTTCCTCCCAGACTGTGCAGGTCTCCAATCCTGAGTGCCTAGGGCCTTCTCTTGTGTTTCCTCCAGCCAGATCCCGCTCACCTGTTACACTCACCACAATACTGGCGACACGCCAGGTCTGGTGCTCCTGGGAGCCCTGTTTTCATGAACATCTGGGCATACTCTCCCTGTTTGCCTCCCTTAGACCCTAAGTTTGTAGAGCTTGGGGCTGAGAATCCCCAGCGAATTTTCTTGCCCTCCAGTATCCACTCCCCCGGTAGCTGGTGCAAGGGACCTCAGTTGTCAGCACTGGTGGGAGCGGTAGCCGGGAGTTCCGCACCGCTAGTCCCGCGCCACTCCTGATTCCCTCGGTCTGGCTATCGTGCTCACAGGAGAGCTGGGAGGTGCCCTTAAGGTTTCCCCGCTGTGTGGAGAGGGATGGCTAGGGGATTACACACCTGTCGCCGCTGGTTTCAATGAAGTTATCTCCTCCGTCCGTGACGTCAGTTCTCTGTCATGGTGGTATCCCATGCAAATGGTGACCGTTCGTTCCCTTTGCCGGGTGACCAATGCAACGAGGGGTCCTGACTGTCTCTCCCAAGCCCTGTTTCAATCCTGTGGCCACTGCCTATGAAGGCTCGGTTGGCTTTTTACCTCTGTAAGTTCAGGAGGGCCGACCAGTTATTTCAGCGGGATCGTTAGTGCTGAGTCACGAGAAGCAGGCGAACTGGAGTTTGAATGCAGCCGATCCGGGCTCGGTGTGTTCCGAGAGGCCCAGACTGTTAGCCCCAGATCCACGTCAGCTCAGCATTGCCTAGTGATCCTAAGAAAACAGCATTTAGACAGTTTACGTCTCCCTATGCCCGCGCAGCTGAAGGGGTCAGAGACTTGATCTCTCCGCGCCCGCCGCCATGTTGGATCCCTTAGATTTTAAATTGTCACTCATCAGCTGTTCCATTTTGCTCGGCGGGTCGGCGGCTCACTCGCGCGGTGAAGAGTCTTCTCTAACGAGCTCCGCAGGAAGCGGCGGCGGCGGTGGCAGCGGCCGAGCTGCAGCCCTCGGGACGCCCGGGGAGGGGGTGCGGGCTGGGGGAGGAGAGGCGGCGCCGCGGGGCCCGCGCTGGCCAGGTGACTGGGCACGTGAGAGAGTGGGCAGGGCGGGGGAAAGAAATTAAGATTGAGATTCAGAGAGCGAGCTCAGGAGGAGAGACGGCGGGACAGAAGCGAGGCGGAAAGGCAGAGAGGAGGGGGAAAAGGGGCCGAGAGAGCCGGGCGGCTCGGGGACTGCAGCCTTACGCTCGCGCTGGAGTCGTGACGGACTCACTCCACCTAGGCCCCTTTCTTGACACGGTGCTTAGTCTTTGTCGACAGATCTCCTTTAATGATCTCTACTTTTTCTTTTAAGAAGCGGCAACCCACGCTGCGGGCGCGGCGGCGCGGAGCACGGGGCGGCTCACTCCCTTCCCACCGCCATCTTCCTAGCTATCGTTCTAACTTTGACTTGAAGTCCACTTTATCTGATATGATAGAAACTCCTGCTTATTTACACAGTTCATGTAATACACTTTTTCCCAACCTTTCACGTTCAGTCCAATATTTCCTTGAAGGCACGTCTCTTTTAGACAGCATATTGTTGGGTCTTTTTTAAAAATCCAATCGCCAGTCTATGTCTTTTTATTGATGAGTTTAGGCCATTGACATTCAGGGTTATTACTGAGATATAATTTGTATTCCTGGTCACTTGGGTTTATTTTTTATTTTTAACTTCACTTGGTTTCTCCTTTGATTGTCCTTTCCTTTAGTGGTAGTTCCTCCCTTTGCTGGTTTTCATTGTTTTTATTTTCTTTTTCAATTACTTCTCATAGAGTATTTTGCTGAGTATGTTCTGTAGTGCAGGCTTTCTAGCTGTGAATTCTTTTAATTTTTGTTTATCATGGACGTTTTTTATTTTGTCATCAAATCTGAAGCTTAATTTTGCTAGATATACAATTCTCAATTGGCATCCATTTTCTTTCAAAGCTCAATATATGTTATTCCAAGACCTCCTGGCTTTCAGAGTTTGGGTTGAGAAATCAGCTGAAATCCAAATTGGTTTTCCCATGTGTTATATGACTTTTTTTCTCTCACAGCCTTTAAAATTCTATCCTTATTCTATATGTTAGACATCCCATTATAATGTGCCTTGGTGTGGGTCTGTTGTAATTTTGTACATTTGGGGTCCTGTAAGTCCTATAAGCCTCTTGTAGTTGATTTTCCATTTCATTCTTTAGGGAAATTTTCTGATACTATGTCATTTGAAAAGATTGTGCATTCCTTTGGTTTGTATCTCCATGCCTTCCTCTATTTTGGCAAATCTTAAATTTGGCCTTTTCATGTTATCCCATATTTCTTGGAAATTCTGTTCATATTTTTTACCATCTTCTCTGTGAGGCTGACTTTATTTTCAAGAGTATATATTTTGTCTTCATTGCCTGAGATTTTGTCTTCTAAGTAGTCTAGTCTGCTGATATCTTCCATTGAATTTTAATTTTGGTTTATTGTTTCCTTCATTCCAAGGATTTCTGCTTGATTCCTTTTTATAATCTCAGTCTCTTTACTGAAGTGATCATTCACTTCCTGTATTTTCTCTCAAATACCATCCCTTATTTCAAAGATTAGTCTAACTATGAAACTTCTAAACTCTTTCTCTGACATTTCTTCTATTATATTGTCTATGGATTCTGTTGTTGGAACATTTTGGTTTGTTTGAGGCACTTTGTTCCCTTGTTTTTTCATGTTGTTTGTGTGTTTTCCTATCTAGCGGTATGGATCTGAGGCAATACGGTTTCTTAACTGTAGTCTTATAGTGTCCCTGAAGGTTTCCAGTAGCTTACTGTGGGTACTGTGACAATGTATTTCCAGGGAACAGCAGGCAGCAGGCAATCCCCTGGTAGTCTGTGGGCAATTTGCAGGCTAACAGCAGGCAATCAGCAGGTGGACATTAAGCAGTAGGCAATGGGTAGGTGAAAGGCAAGCAATAGGCAGGCAAGAGGTGGGCAAACAGGCAAATGGTGGATGATAGGGGGCCGTCAGCAAGTGATCTGCACTCAAAAAGCAGGTGATATGCTGGCAGACAGTGGGCAATCAGAGTGGACAAATGGCAGGTAAAAAGCAGAAGGTTGGTGGGCAGTGATAGCTGCCTCTCAGAGAAACATTATTTCCTCTGCTTGAATTCTGAGGCACAGAGTAACAAGGAATATAGCCTCCCTGTAGCTTGCCATCTTGTATCTCTTCAGTGAAATGTTTTGTAATATAAAAACTATTAAAATTCAATAGATCATAATTATTCTTATCAAGGATATTAATTACAAATGAGAAATTATGGTTCACATGCATATTTTCACTTCACCTACATTCTTCTGAATGCTGTAGAAAGAGTATATTTTAATTTTTACTTTTATAGCCTTCAACTATAAACATGATTTACCGCAGGAAATGATAAACTATATCCCACTAGCCAAATTTAGCTTGATGCGAGTTTTATATGGTTCATGAATTAAGAATTATTCTTATACTTTTAGAAGGTTAAAAAAATCAGAAGATTTTGTCATGATATATAAAAATATCAGTGTCCAGAAGCAAAGTTTTATTTTGTCACAGACAATCCATTCATTTACATATTATTTCTGGCCATTCTCTCACTATAATGACAGCAGAATTGAGTCACTGCAAAAATGACCATATATCTCACAATGCCTAAAATATTTACTATCTGGCCCTTTGCAGAAAAAAATTGTCACCCTCTGATTTACAAGCACTCATATATCACAAAGCTTAAAAATCAACAGGTAAGACAAAATTTCTGAAACTTATAAATTTCAGCATACTATTGACTCTCAATAAGTCTAGAAGTGAAATAAATTGTTATGTAAGTTGAATGCCAGATTTAAAAATAAATGTATATCATGATCTGTGGTTACTATGTGTCTGAAAAATAGTCTGTTTTCAGTATTAAAAATAGACACAAGGTATTTTCCTCACTAGGAAAGATACATATGAATTGAGACCAACTGAGCAGATTCTTTTTTCTCCAACATTTTTGAGCATACAGAGAATCACCTTTACCAATCAACTATTCTTTACTGACTTCTCCATTTTATTTACCTATTTATTTTGTTAGGAGAGAAATGGTGATTTTATATAGTCAAGTAAATTAAATGTCCATTTGAAGCAGCTCCACTAAATAGTAAAGAGCTATAAGTTAGTGTATTTTATGAATTGAAAAGCTAAATTACTAAAACTTTCATACATTTTTACATTTTCTGAACTAATTTGTATATACTGCATAGGATTTACTTCTGTAATCAGAAAAAAAGTTAATGTTTTCTTTAATATCCAAAAATAAAGGTTCAGGAATGCATATGTGACTCAGTGGTAGATTGCTAGCCTACTAGGCTTGAGGCCCTTGGTTCAATCCCCAGTACTGAAAAATAAATAAATAAACGAAGAAAAGAAGGAAAGATTGGTTCACCTATTATAAGAGTGAAAACAAACACTTCACCTTTGGATCTTTTGCACAAAATTTCATAATATCCCTCCAATGTCTGTCTACTGTCTGAAACTGACGTCCTTCTTCTGGCATCTGTTGCATGATATCCTCAGAACAAAAGATAGGCTCCAGATAAAGCCATTGAGCTTGTACTTTTAACCATTCATCAATTGTTTCTTGTATTCGGATCAGACGGTCCTCCCAAGCCTTAATGAAAAGCATACTGTACTAAATTCCAGTTATTAAATAAATGCTCTAGATTATAAGACAAATTTATTTAAAATTTAATGTTTTTTTAATCAATGGAAAATAGTTTACAACTAAAGATTGCTCTGGGTATCTTACATAGGCTTAGAAAAACTCTAGGAAGCGTGAGGGTTTTTTCTAAAGCATTGAAACTCACATTTGGAAATGACTATAAAGTTATTAAACCAGTTTCCTAACCTTTAGAAAAACCCCAAGTCCAAAAAGGATGTAACCTGCTCTATATTAGTGGTTGTCAATCATAATCCATTTGTCTTCCACACCAGGGAATATTTTTTTTAAGAGAGAGGGAGAGAGTGGGAGAGAGAGAGAGAATTTTAATATTTATTTTTTAGTATTTGGCGGACACAACATCTTAGTTTGTATGTGGTGCTGAAGATCGAACCCGGGCCGCACGCATGCCAGGCGAGCGTGCTACTGCTTGAGCCACATCCCCAGCCCCACCAGGGAATATTTGACAATGTCTAAAAAAAATTTTCAGTTGTCACA
Source organism: Spermophilus citellus (assembly GCF_964194105.1). Classification (NCBI taxonomy): domain Eukaryota; kingdom Metazoa; phylum Chordata; class Mammalia; order Rodentia; family Sciuridae; genus Spermophilus; species Spermophilus citellus. Next base: position 46,279,689 of record NC_138184.1, on the reverse strand, counting down.
AATGACAGTGAAAGGATGGTAGTAATATATAGTGGGTAGAGGCTAGAAATAATGTTAAATGTCCTACAACACACAGGCCATAACAAAGAATTATTACTCAGCCCAAAATATGAACAGCACCAGGGTGAGGAATCCTGCTCTACATCAACACAATTTGGAGAGAAATGAAATGACATTGAAAAAAAAAGGTAAAATAAATTTCCTTGATCTCACAGGTTGCTTATACTTAACAAGTTATTTCATTAATTGAAAATAATTCATATAACTCTTTTTAGTTCTTAAAATATGACCTAAAGTCCTATATGTCAAGAAATTAGGCCTCATCTCTCTCTTTAAAAAAAATTCTAGCAGAACTTTTAAATGTCTTCTAAATTCCCCTTGTTAGACAAATAATAACTTTCCACACTGAGGATATAGCTCAGGGTTAGGAGTCCCTGGATTCAATCCCTAGTACTGCAAAAAAAAAAAATAAAAACAGATAATAATAATAATTTTCCACAAAAGACATACTATCTAATCAGGAAAGGCTAGATGAATCTGATTCATGTGAAAATACCCAAATTTATGTCCTCTGAGAAGACCACTACACTTTGTTGCTTCCAGATAATGGCCAAGATCTTCTACAAAACACTACTGATGTTCAAATTAAATGTTACGTATTGTAAACATACTTCAAAACATCAATGTACCACAAAGTTATTATTTTTCAATTAAAATAAAATCAACTATAATCCCAATGGTTTGGGAGGATGAGGCTGAGGTTCAAACCCAACCTCAGCAACTTATCAAGGCTATAAGCAACTCAACCAGATCCTGCCACTCATAAAATATAATAAAGGGTTGAGGATGTTGATCAGTGGTTAAGCACCCCTGGGTTCAATTCCTGGTATCAAAAATAAATAGATAAATAAATAAATAAAAGTTATTGCTGGTAAAAAACACAATAGAGGCCTGGGGTTGTGGCTTGTGCTAAGCGCTTAACTAACGTGTGAAGCACTGGATTCAATCGTCAGCATCAGATACAATTAAATAAATAAAATACAGGTATTGTGTCCATTTACAACTAAAAAAAATTTTTAAATAACATAAAAGATTGCCTCGGTTTGAATCACTCTGTCATTTATTAGCTAAGTGAATGTAGACAAATTATCCAACCTTCTATTCCTTGGTTTCCTTCTCTACTTATACAGATAACCAAAGTATCTACTTTAGAGGTCTGCTATATGAATTAAATTGGTTAATAAATGTAAATGTGCCAAATCAATATATGGCACACAGATTTGAAATATTTAAGAAATGAACAGAGGTGGGGCTGTGGTTGTAGCTTAGTGGTAGAGCACTTGCCAAATGTGTTAGGCACTGGTTCAATCCTAATCACCACATAAAAATATATAAATAAAATTAAGATATTGTGCTCATCTAAAACTAAAAAATTTAAAAAATACATTACCTCCTTAAAAAATAAACAGAGGATAGGCAGGAGGTAGGTAGAAGATGACAAATATAAAGGAGAAGGAGTTTTTAAAAGTACTAAAAACCAAAAGAGAGGAAGAAGAAACAGGAAAATTGGATACTATTGGGGGAAGAGAGCAAATAAGGGGCAATATGAGGGACAAAAACTAAGATATGAACAAACAAATGTCAGATCAAAGCAACTCAAATTTGGAGCTGGGGTTGTGGCTCAATAACTAGTATGTGTGGGGTACTGTGGTCGATTTTCAGCACCGCATATACATAAATGAATAAAATAAAGGTCTATCAACATTTAAAAACAAAATTTTTAAAAAGCTCAAATCCACATATAATTATACCCCATCTAAGTCAAACCAAGGCTAAATCATAAGCAGGTGAAGAAGAAAGGAATTAAAATGAAAGTACAATTATATGTGTGTGTGTGTACAAATATATACACATAAAATATACATTGTACATACCTACACTCCCTCTCCACATAATCTTGCAGGATGGAAAAATGTAAAATAAAATATAATTATACTGATTAATTTCAATATATAGAAGAATAAAACTACATCCCTATCTTTTACGCTGCACAAAGTCAAATCAAAGTGAATCAAAGTCTTAGGAATTAGACCATAAACTTTGCAATTGCTAGGGAAAAAAAAAAACATAGGACCAACACTCCATCATACTGGTGCAAGCACTAACTTCCTCAAACAAGAGCCCTAAAGCTCAAGTAATAAAACCAAGAGTCAATAAGTGGAATGTGAAGGAAAAAAGAGCATGAAGAGAGAGACTACAGAATGGGGGGAAATCTTTGCCTACTATTCCTCTGACGGGAGATTAATATCCAGCATATATAAAGAACTCAAAAAACTTAACACCAAAACACAAATAACCTAATAAATGGGCAAAATAACTAAACAGACATTTCTCAAAAGAAGAAACACAAATGACAAATATACAAAAAATGTTCAACTCCTCTAGCAATCAGGAAAATGCAAATCAAAACCACACTAATATTTCATCTCTCTCCACTCAGAATTGCAACGATCAAGAATACAAATAATAATAATTGTTGGTGAGGAGGCTGGGGTTGTGGCTCAGTGGTAAAGCACTCACGTCTCACGTATGAGGCATTGGGTTTGATCCTCAGCACCACATATAAATAAATAAAATAAAGGTATTATGTCCTTCTATAACAAAAAAAAAATTTAAAAAATATGTTGGTGAGGAAGTGGGCAGACACTGTTGGTGGGACTGTAAGTTAGTACAACTACTCCAGAAAGCATTATGGAGATGCCTCAAAAAATTAAGAATGGGGGCTGGGATTGTGGCTCAGTGGTAGAACGCTTGCCTAGCATGTGAGAGGCCCTGGGTTCCTCCCCAGCACCAAAATAAATAAAGGTTAAAAAAATTAAGAATGGAACCACTATAAGACCCAGCTGTCCCATTCCTTGGTATTTATACAAAAGAGCTAAAATCAGCATACTGATTTTAAAATCAGCATACAGCATAGTGACATGACCACTTCAATGATTACAGCACCACAATTCACAATAATCAAATTATGAAACCAACCCAGGCAACTCTCAGTAGATGAATGAATTAAGAGTTTTACTCAGGCAAAAAGAATAAAATTATGACATTTGCTAGTGAATGGATAGAAATGGAAACCATTATGCTAAATTAAATAAGGCAAATTCAGAAAAATCAAGAGTCAAATGTTTTCTCTCATAAGTGGAAGCTAGAGCAAAATAAGGGGAAAATTTGTTGGGGTGGGTGCCTCAGGTGTTGGGAAGATCAGTAGAGAAGAAAAAGGAGATCAAGAGGGAGGTAGGAGGGACAGAAAACAGGAGGAAATGCACAGTGAATTGAACATTCAACAAATGGACTTGTTTACTTGACAGCACATATGTAATAAAACTGCATATGTAACATACCTTGATCTCTTTTTCAAATGGTTTGATAAAAGGTGAGCCTCTCATTGTCTGAGTTTTTATAATCTGATCATCAAGGATTGCCTGAATCTCATCCACTGAAGAAAGAATACAGACTCCAGTATCTCGATACAGACTTATATGAAAAGCAATATCATCCCAAGTTCCTATCATGTTATTCATGGCTTTCTCTAAGGAAAATTCCTAAAAGAGAGAAATAATGGTTTGGTGAAAAGAGGGTCTTATTTATTATATTGCCTTTTCCCATGTGATTCAGTAAGCAACTTGCTGCATTACACTAGCATTTTCTGTAACATAATAATTTTTTGTTAGCAAGTTTTTTTTTTTAATAATTCAAAATTTTGCTATTCCAACATGGCGGCGGGTGCGGAGAGATCAAGTCTCTGACCTCTTCAGCTGTGCAGGCATAGGGAGTCGTAAACAATCTAAATTCTGTTTGCTCAGGATCACTAGGCAATGCTGAGCTGATGTGGATCTGGGGCAAACAGTCTGGGCATCTCAGAACACACACTGAGCCCGGATCAGCTGAATTCAAGCTCCCGTTCCACTGCTTCCCACAGACAAACAGCTGTGACTCAGCACTAATCCATCCGGCTGAAACAACTGGTCGGCCCTTCTGTTCCTACGGAGGTAAATGCCAACCGAGCCTTCATAGGTAGTGGCCACACGTTTGAAACAGGGCTTGGGAGAGACAGTAAGGATCCACCCGTTCCATTGGTCACCCGGCAAAGGGAAACGAACTGTCGCCATTTGCAAGAGACACCACCATGGCAGAGAACTGACGTCACCAGAATGCGGTGGAGGAGATAACCTCATTGAAACCTGCGGCTACAGGTGTGTAATTCCCTAGCCTTCCCTCTCCACACATCGGGGAAACCTTAAGGGCCCCTCCCAGCTCTCCCGTAAGGGCCCCTCCCAGCTCTCCCGTGAGTGCGATAGCCAGACCGAGGGAATCAGACGTGGCGCGGGACCCGTGACGCAGAACTCCCGGCTACCGCTCCCACCAGTGCTGACAACTGAGGTCTCTTGCACCAGCTACGGGGCGTGGCTACCGGAGGGCAAGTAAAATTCACTGAGGATTCTCAGCCCCAAGCTCTACAAACATAAGGTCTGAGGGAATGGCAAACTGGGAGAGTGTGCCCAGTGGTTCATGAAAACAGGGCTCCCGGGAGCAGCAGACCTGGCGTGTAGCCAGTATTGAGGTGAGCATCACCCGTGAGAGGGGCCTGGCTAGAGGGAAAGTGGGGAAGTGACTAGACACAAGAAGAGGCCCTAGGTACTCAGGATTGGAGACTCGCCCAGTCTGGGAGGAGGAGCTGCTGCACAGTGATTGGTTCCCGCGTATTGACAGGAAAACGTGGCCTGGTGGGCACAGCGCCACCTACTGGAAGAGAAGATAATCAAACTCTGAGACTGCATTTATTAGTTTTTTTTTTTTTGATTTGGGTTTTTTCTTTCATTTTCATTTTTCTTTCTTGTTTTTTTAAAATTTTTTTTTAAATTTTTTTCTTCTCTTTTTATTTTAATTTTTTTTATTATTTTTTTTTCTTTTTTTATTTCCTGTTTTTTTTCTTCTTTTGTCTTTTCATTTCTTTCAATTTTCTTATTCCCCCTTCCTTGAATTCTACCTGCTTACTTTCATTCTCTTTAGTGACTTCTTCCCTTCCCTTCTAATATCTTTTCTCCCAAGCATCAAATAAATTTATAGGAGTAAACAGTAACTCAGCAGTCAAACAGAACAAGAAGTAACATGAGCAGCATAAAAAAGCAAGGAAGAAAAGGAGTACAAACAATGCAGGACAGCCTAAATATTCAGGAGGACCTAGAGTCATCAGAAAAATGGTCATATAAAGAACTCAAGGAATACCTCAGACAGATGGAAAGGAACCTTAAAGAGGATACAAGACAGCAAATTCAAGCAGCGAAAGAACACATTGAGAATGAATTACATAAACAGATAAAAGAAGAAGTTAAGCATCTTTATCAGGAGATAGAGATTATAAAAAAGAAATCAAACAATAATTCTAGAAATGAAGGAAACGATAAACCAAATTAAAAACTCAATTGAGAGTATCACTAACAGAGTGGAGCAAGTAGAAGCCAGAACGTCAGATAATGAAGACAAAATATATCATCTTGAAAAGAGTCTAGCCAACTCAGAAAGGCTGGTAAAAAATCACGAGAAAAACATCCAAGAGTTATGGGATAACATAAAAAAACCAAACTTAAGAGTCATCGCGATAGAGGAAGGTACAGATATTCAAACCAAGGGAATGAGTAACCTGCTGAATGAAATAATTACAAAAAACTTTCCAGAAATAAAAAAGGAAACAGATATACAAATTGAAGATGCATACAGGACATCAAGCACACAAATCACAGTAGAATAACGCCAAGACACATTGTTATGAAGAAATCCAATATACAGAACACAGAGAAAATATTAAAAGCTACAAGAGAAAGGAGACAGATTACATTCAGGGGTAAACCAATAAGGTTAACAATGGATTTTTCATCACAGACGCTGAAAGCAAGAAGGTCATGGAACAATGTATTTCAAACACTGAAAGACAATGGATGCCAACCAAGAATTCTGTATCCAGCAAAATTAAGCTTCAGGTATGACAACGAAATAAAAATCTTTCATGATAAACAAAAGTTAAAAGAATTTGCAGCCAGAAAACCAGCATTGCAAAGCGTCTTGAGCAAAACCCTACACGAGGAAGAAATGAAAAACAATAACCAAAACCATCAGTGGGAAGTGCCTCGGTAAAGACAGAGGGGAAGGAGAAAGATAATAATGGAGAAACAAACTAAATTTTTTAAAAAAAGGATAAATAATCAAACATGGCTGGAAGTACAAACCATATATCAATAGTAACTCTAAATGTTAATGGCTTCAACTCTCCAATAAAGCGACATAGGCTGGTAACATGGATTAAAAAAACAAATCCAACAATATGTTGCCTCCAGGAGACACATCTGATTGGAAAAGACATACACAGCCTGAAGGTGAAAGGATGGGAAAAAATATACCACGCACACGGTCCTCGTAAGCAAGCAGGTTTGGCCATCCTCATATCGAATAAAATAGACTTCAAGACTAAGTTAATCAAAAGGGATAAGGAAGGACATTATATACTGTTAAAAGGAACCATTCACCAACAAGACATAACAATTATCAATATTTATGCACCAAATAATGGTGCTGCGACGTTCATAAAACAAATTCTCCTCAAGTTCAAGAATCAAATAGGCCACAACACAATAATTCTGGATGACTTCAACACACCTCTCTCACCATTGGACAGATCCTCCAAACAAAAGTTGAATAAAGAAACTATAGAACTCAATATCACAATCAATAACCTAGACTTAACTGACATATATAGAATATATCAACCATCATCAAGTGGATATACTTTTTTCTCAGCAGCACATGGATCCTTCTCAAAAATAGACCATATATTATGCCATAGGGCAACCCTCAGTAAATATAAAGGGGTGGAGATAATACCATGCATTTTATCTGATCCTAATGGAATGAAACTGGAAATCAATGATAAAAGAAGGAAGGAAAAATCCTACATCACATGGAAAATGAACAATATGTTACTGAATGATCAATGGGTTACAGAAGACATAAATGAGGAAATCAAAAAATTCTTAGAGATAAATGAAAATACAGACACAACATATCGGAATCTATGGGACACAATGAAAGCAGTTTTAAGAGGGAAATTCATTGCCTGGAGGTCATTCCTCAAAAAAAGAAAAACCCAACAAATCAATGAGCTCACACTTCATCTCAAAGCCCTAGAAAAGGAAGAGCAAAACAACAGCAAATGTAGCAGAAGGCAAGAAATAATTAAAATCAGAGTGGAAATCAATGAAATTGAAACAAAAGAAACTATTGAAAAAATTAACAAAACTAAAAGTTGGTTCTTCGAAAAAATAAATAAGATCGACAGACCCTTAACCATGCTAATGAACAGAAGAAGAGAGAGAATTCAAATTACTAACATACGGGATGAAAAAGGCAATATCACAACAGATGCTACAGAAATACAGAAGACAATTAGAAATTATTTTGAAAACCTATATTCCAATAAAATAGAAGATAGTGAAGACATCGATAAATTTCTTAAGTCATATGATTTGCCCAGACTGAGTCAGGAGGATACACACAATTTGAACAGACCAATATCAATGGATGAAATTGAAGAAGCAATCAAAAGACTACCAACCAAGAAAAGCCCAGGACCGGATGGGTATACAGCAGAGTTTTACAAAACCTTTAAAGAAGAATTAATACCAATACTTTTCAAGTTATTTCAGGAAATAGAAAAAGAGGGAGCTCTTCCAAATTCATTCTATGAGGCCAACATCACCCTGATTCTGCAACCAGACAAAGACACCTCAAAGAAAGAAAACTACAGACCAATATCTCTGATGAACCTAGATGCAAAAATCCTCAATAAAATTCTGGTGAATCGAATAAAAAAACACATCAAAAAATTGTGCACCATGATCAAGTAGGATTCATCCCTGGGATGCAAGGATGGTTCAATATACGGAAATCAATAAATGTTATTCACCACATCAATAGACTTAAAGATAAGAACCATATGATCATCTCGATAGACGCAGAGAAAGCATTCGACAAAGTACAGCATCCCTTTATGTTCAAAACATTAGAAAAACTAGGGATAACAGGAACTTACCTTGACATTGTAAAAGCTATCTATGCTAAGCCTCAGGCTAGCATCATTCTGAATGGACAAAAGTTGAAGGCATTCCCTCTAAAATCTGGAACAAGACAGGGATGCCCTCTGTCACCACTTCTATTTAATTTAGTCCTTGAAATACTAGCCAGAGCAATTAGACAGACAAAAGAAATTAAAGGCATAAAAATAGGAAAAGAAGAACTTAAATTATCACTATTTGCTGAAGACATGATTCTATACCTAGAAGACCCAAAAGGGTCTACAAAGAAACTACTAGAACTAATAAATGAATTCAGCAAAGTGGCAGGATATAAAATCAACACGCATAAATCAAAGGCATTTCTGTATATCAGCGACAAAACTTCTGAAATGGAAATGAAGAAAAACACTCCATTCACAATATCCTCAAAAAAATGAAATAAAATACTTGGGAATCAACCTAACAAAAGAGGTGAAAGATTTATACAATGAAAACTACAGAACCCTAAAGAGAGAAGTAGAAGAAGATCTTAGAAGATGGAAAAATATACCCTGTTCATGGATAGGCAGAACTAACATCATCAAAATGGTTATATTACCAAAAGTTCTCTATAGGTTTAATGCAATGCCAATCAAAATCCCAACGGCATTTCTTGTAGAAATAGATAAAGCAATCATGAAATTCATATGGAAAAATAAAAGACCCAGAATAGCAAAAGCAATTCTAAGCAGGAAGTGTGAATCAGGCAGTATAGCGATACCAGATTTCAAACTATATTACAGAGCAATAGTGACAAAACCAGCATGGTACTGGTACCAAAACAGGCGGGTGGACCAATGGTACAGAATAGAGGACACAGAGACTAATCCATAAAGTTACAACTATCTTATATTTGATAAAGGGGCTAAAAGCATGCAATGGAGGAAGGATAGCATCTTCAACAAATGGTGTTGGGAAAACTGGAAATCCATATGCAACAAAATGAAACTGAATCCCTTTCTCTCGCCATGCTCAAAAGTTAACTCAAAATGGATCAAGGAGCTTGATATCAAATCAGAGACTCTGCATCTGATAGAAGAAAAAGTTGGCTCCGATCTACATATTGTGGGGTCGGGCTCCAAATTCCTTAATAGGACACCCATAGCACAAGAGTTAATAACAAGAATCAACAAATAGGACTTACTTAAACTGAAAAGTTTTTTCTCAGCAAGAGAAACAATAAGAGATAAATAGGGAGCCTACATCATGGGAACAAATCTTTACTCCTCACACTTCAGATAGAGCCCTAATATCCAGAGTATACAAAGAACTCAAAAAATTAGACAATAAGATAACAAATAACCCAATCAACAAATGGGCCAAGGACCTGAACAGACACTTCTCAGAGGAGGATATACAATCAATCAACAGGTACATGAAAAAATGCTCACCATCTCTAGCAGTCAGAGAAATGCAAATCAAAACCACCCTAAGATACCATCTCACTCCAGTAAGATTGGCAGCCACTATGAAGTCAAACAACAACAAGTGCTGGCGAGGATGTGGAGAAAAGGGTACACTTGTACATTGCTGGTGGGACTGCAAATTGGTGCGGCCAATTTGGAAAGCAGTTTGGAGATTCCTGGGAAAGCTTGGAATGGAACCACCATTTGACCCTGCTATTGCCCTTCTCGGACTATTCCTTGAAGACCTTAAAAGAGCATGCTACAGGGATACTGCCACATCGATGTTCATAGCAGCACAATTCACAATTGCTAGACTGTGGAACCAATCCAGATGCCCCTCAATAGAGGAATGGATAAAAAAAATGTGGCATCTATACACAATGGAGTACTATGCAGCAATAAAAAATGACAAAATCATAGAATTTGCAGGGAAATGGACGGCACTAGAGCAGATTATGCTTAGTAAAGCTAGCCAATCCCTAAAAAACAAATACCAAATGTCTTCTTTGATATAATGAGAGCAACTATGAACAGAGCAGGGAGGAAGAGTAGGAAGAAAAGAGTAACATTAATCAGTGACATGAGATGGGAGGGAAAGGGAGAGAAGAGGAAAATTGCATGGAAATGAAGGGAGACCCTCATAGCTATACAAAATTACATATAAGAGGTTGTGAGGGGAATGGGAAAATAAACAAGGAGAGAAATGAATTACAGTAGATGGGGTAGGGAGAGAAGAAGGGAGGGGAGGGGAGGGGGGATAGTAGGGGATAAGAAAGGTAGCAGAATACAACAATTACTAATAGGGCATTATGTAAAATTGTGGATGTGTAACCGACGTGATTCTGCAATCTGCATTTGGGGTAAAATTGGGAGTTCATAACCCACTTCAATCTAATGTATGAAATATGATATGTCAAGAGCTTTGTAATGTTGTGAACAACCAAGTAAAAAAAAGAAAAAATAAATAAAATAATTACAGAATTAAAATAATAATAATAATAATTCAAAATTTTGTCAGAAGAATGTAGCTTTAAAATTCACTTTTTGCTCTAAAAACTATTGCTGTCAGTATTTAAATGGAAAACAGAATAAAATACCTTCTGGAGTTTCTCTAACATAGTCTTTCTGTAGGCCAGGTCTGAAGATTTTCTGTGTATTTCAAGAACCCTATCTCTATGGCCATTTATTTTACTAGGAAACACACACACACACACACACACACACACACACACCTATGTTACACATGTACCTCCCCAGGATTCCTTTTATTATAACCTGTGTTTTATTTGTTTATTTTTATGTGGTGCTGAGGATCAATCCCAGTGCTTCCCTCATACATACTAAGCAAGTGCTCTACCACTGAGCTACAACCCCATCCCCTCCCCAGGATTCTTTTTTTTTTTTAATAATTATTTTTTAGGTTTTTTTTTTTTTTAGGTGGACACAATATCTTTATTTTATTTTTATGTGGTGCCAAGAATCCAACCCAGTGCCTCACGCATGCTAGGTGAGCGTGCTACTACTTAAGCCACATCCCCAGCCCCTAATACATAATTAATGGAATAATTATGTATCATTTATCAATGCAAGCTTATTATCCAGCCATATTAGAATGTGGATGAATCAGGAAGACGTCAAAAAAGCCATTTCTAATCTGTATTCAAGACCAGCAAGCACATGCTTTGTGCAGAAAAGAGAGTGTTCTCTCATTTTTGCCCTCATCTCTATCCACTGCTATCCAGTACTAAACACATTGGATAACAAGAAAGTTATGATTATGCAATTTACAAATTCATCAAAGTATTTCAGTTTATCTTGATATTTACCTTGCTTGCTCCTGCACTTATCACTTCAAATTTTTCCAAGTATGGTGTAAGGTTTAATTTCAAAATTTTTCTCAATGTTGTTCCAGAGTCTGGAGTCAAGTCATAGCCAACAATTTCTGACATCTGTTTCCAGTGACGAGCTCTCATTCCTGGATTGCATAGAATGGAGACAGTAGGAATATACTCCTAATGGTAAAAATATAAACAATAATGTCATTTGACTCCCATACACGTATATTCTATAGACAGCCCTTAATAGTATGAAATATATATTTCTTCAAATTATTTAATCTATTTACAGGAATACAATTAAAGTCTCAATTACATTTTGAGGAAGAGGAAAACTAACAAAATGATTCTAAAGTTCATCAGATGAAATAAATACACTTTTACATTTAAAGATAAAAAATTTATTTTAAAAGTTAACCTGAAAATAAGCATGTAAAAATAGCCAAGAAAATTATAAAAGTTATACAGAATGAGAGGTAAATGTTCTATAAAAATGTATATGTTAAGGGCTGGAATTGTGGCTCAGCAGTAGAGCACTCACTTGGCAAGTGTGAGGCCCTGGGTTCGATTCTCAGCACCACGTATAAATAAATGAATAAAATAAAGGGCCTTCCTTCACCAAAGAAAATTTTTAAAAAATTTATCTGATAAAAGTATAGTAACTAAAGCTATAGCATTATTTTAGAAATTTTAAGTTGTTATATATACTATATGTAGAAACATATGTTACAATATTAAAATATAACACACACACACACACACACACACACACACACACACATGAAGGGGGAAAAAGCCTTATCAAAATGCCAAAATGTAGCAACGTTTTAATTTCTTCTGAGTGAGATCAAGAGTTTTTAACCATCATCTTACATTTTTCTGTAATATCTGCTTTTAAGTACTGCTTAAAATAATATAAATTTTAAAGTTTTTTTAAAATAAAAATAATATATTCAACAACACATTTGTCATTCTTGATATCAACAGAACATTTTTCTTAAAATCAGGTACAAAATAAGCATACCAATTGTTACTACTTCTAATCAACATGTATTCAGTGTTTCAGCCAGTCCAAAAATTTACATAAATAAAAGATATGGGGATTAAAAACCAAAACCATTATGCTTCACAGATTGCTGTCTATGTATAGTTTCTGGACATTAAATTAACATAAAGAAATTAAATAAAATTTCTACATACTAGTCACAGCTAAAAACATAAAAAGATCAATTTATAATAGTAATAACAAAATAAAGTATACTGGGATAATCAAATTAAAGCTCTGCAAAGCTATTTGGGAGAAACCATATAACTTTAATCAATAATGTTATTGAAAATCTAAATAATAAAGATAAATATAATAAGATACAAATAAATCTAAATGATAGAGATTCACATAAGTGACAAAGGTCATTGTCCAGAATATATTATAAAAATCCAAAATATTAACAATAAAAACAGAAACAACCAACCACACAAGTGGAGTCCAAAGGTATAATTGAGGATTATGCAGAAGAAGAAATATGAAAGTCAAATTGAATGTAAATTCTATGGTGGTAGGAATTTTTGTTCTTCTTACTGGTATGTCTAAATGAAGCACACAGAACACTACCAGTTATATCACTGTCAACCAATAAGAATTTGTTTAATAAATAAAATTTGAAGCTAAGTTACATTTTATTAGAAATCAGGGAAATATAAATTAAAACCTTATTAACATAATTTTGTATTTACTAGAGTAGCAAAAAATCATGACATCTGATGATATGAGAATATGGGACTGGTAGGAATTTAAACTGAGGAATAATTTGAAATTTTCTGACAAAACTGAACAACCATATATTTTAATATTCAGAAGTCTCACTACTAGGCATATGCCTTTCTTAGAAAAACTCTTGCCAATATACACTAGGACACAAGACTATAAGTTAACAGTATTATAGGTACATGAAAATGTGCTTAACATCACTAATAAACAGGGAAACACAAATTAAAATTACAGTGAGATCTCATCTGTGTTAACCAGCTTTCCATTACTGTGACAAAATGCCTAAGAAAACAAGTATTGATAATAGCAAAAAGGAAATATACCATATGACTAGGAAAATTAATAAATTAAGTAAGAAATATTCTATAGTAGTTGAAAAGAAAGGAAATATAATTTTGAATTGAGTATGGTGATATATACCTGTATTCCCAGCTACTCAGGTGACTAAGGCAGGAGAATAGCAAGTTCAAGCCAACCTGGGCAACTCAAAAGACTGCCTCAAAATAAAAAGAGTTGAGGATGAAGCTCAGTGGTACAGTGCTTGCCTAATGTCTGTGAGGCTCTGAATTCAACCCCTAGTATATACTGGGAAAAAACACAGTGTTCCATTTTTTAAAAAATCAATTTATACAAAACTGCTTATGGATGGCATATTTATTAAATTCAAATTTGGGGCTGGGGCTGGAGCTCAGCAGTAGAGTGCTTGCCTTGCACGTGTAAGGCCCTGGGTTCAATTCTCACACCATATAAAAATAAATAAACAAAATAAAGGTATTATGTCCATCTACAACACATATATATATATTAAAAATTCAAATTTGATTAAAACAAAAAAGCAAAGGAATTTGAAACATAAAACTTATGATACATTTAACTTTAAGAGGAATTAAAGGGATAAAATAGGGAAGAAATCACAGAAAGAAAACAACAGTATTAGTAACCTGAGTCTAAAGAAGAGGAAAGGATTCATGGGTGCTCATTTTCTTACTGTACTTCATAACTTAAACACATTAAATATATACTGTGTTAAGGGGCAAAGATAAGTAAGAAATGGTTCTTGCACATCAAGGAGAATAAAATATAGTGAGAAAAATAGATTTTGGACAACTACTCCAAAGGTGGTAGAACAAAGAAATCATTTAAAAATTTTTAATGTATAAGATATATAAGATAATATAAGATAATACAAGTGTTGAGAAGAAAGAGTGCTTATTTGTCCCTCTTCCCAATCCAAAGCCTTAAAAATCACACTGTTATTCTGATCTACCTCCTTAAAATAAAATGCACCTTACCTGTTCTCCAAATGAAAAAAATTAATTGCTTCAGGCCCTATTTTCTCACAGGATACTGATATCCTCTACTTAGGAATTTCTTTATTCTATGAATCAAACATTATTATTTTATGTACATATGTAACTATATTACCAGTGGGGTTCTACATTATGTATAACCAGAAAAATAAGAAATTATACTCCATTATATATGACATATCACAGTGCATTATATTACTGTCTCATATAACTAACTAAAACAAATTTTAAAAATTTTTTAAATGATTTCTTTGTTCTACCACCTTTGGAGTAGTTGTGCAAAATCTATTTTTCTCACTATATTTTATTCTCCTTGATGTGCAAGAACCATTTCTTACTTATCCTTGCCCCTTAACACATAAAAAATACTCCTCTCAGTAATGGTCAAATATTTTCTGAATTTAATTTTATTTTATTTGTATCAATTCTATACTGCAAACAATGTTCAATTTCACTAATGAAATTATTAGATATGGTTGAAAGTCAATTTGAGAGACCTGGGCAAAAACTAAAAACAACAATAACAAAAAACCCATACTACATTATTAGACCTTATTTAATGTCAATATCCAAGCCAAGTTGGCAAAAGAATTAAAGAATTAAAACCAAGAATCAACAAATGGGATGGATTCAAACTAAAAAGTTTTTTTCTCAGCAAAAGAAATAATCAGTGAGGTGAACAGGGAGCCTACATCCTGGGAGAAAATTTTTACCCCCTCACACATCAGATAGAGCACTAATCTCTAGGGTATATAAAGAACTCAACAAGCTAAGCACCAAAAAAACAAATAATCCAATCAAAAATGGGCCAAGGACCTGAACAGACACTTCTCAGAAGAGGATATACAATCAATCAACAAATATATGAAAAAATGCTCACCATCTCTAGCAATCAGAGTAATGCAAATCAAAACTAATATATCATCTCACTCCAGTCAGAATGGCAGCTATTATGAAGGCAAACAATAACAAGTGTTGGCGAGGATGTGGGGAAAAAGGTACACTCATATATTGCTGGTGGGACTGCAAATTGGTGCAGCCAATTTGGAAAGCAGAATGGAGATTCCTTAGAATACTGGGAATGGAACCACCATTTGACTCAGCTATTCCTCCTCTCAGACTATACCCAAAGGACTTAAAAACAGCATACTACAGGGACACAGCCACATCAATGTTTATAGCAGCACAATTAACAATAGCTAAACTATGAAGCCAACTAGATGTCCTTCAGTGAATGAATGGGTAAAAAAAATGTGGCATTTATACACAATGGAATATTACTCAGCACTAAAAAAGAACAAAATCATGGCATTTTGCAGGTAAATGGAAGATAATGCTAAGTGAAGTTAGCCAATCCCAGAAAAACAAATGCCAAATGTTTTCTCTATTATAAGGGGGGTGACTCATAGTGGGGTAGGGAGGGAGAGCATGGGAGAATTAGATTAAATCTAGATAGGGAAGAGGGGTGGAAGGGAAAGGGAAGAGGAAGGGGATTAGCAAGGATGGTGGAATGTGATGGTCATCATTATACAAAATACATGTATGAAGATTTGAATTTGGGGCCAACATACCTTATATACAAACAGAGATATGAAAAATTGTGTGTATATATATATATATATATATATATATATATATATATATATAGAGAGAGAGAGAGAGAGAGAGAGAGAGAGAGACAGACAGACAGAATTATAATACAAAAAAAATCAAGTACATGTATAATGGCATAAATTGGCATGAACATACTTTATATACAGAGATAGAAAAAAAATGTGCTCTCTATGTGTAAAAGGATTGTAATGCATTCCACTGTTGTCGTGTATTTAAACAAATAAATAAGAAAATCTTAAACAATTTTGTTTTAAAAAATGAGAACTATACCTGGTTGCAGTGGCACACTCCTTTAATCTCAGTGACTTGGGAGGCTGAGACAGGAGAATTCCATTTGAGACCAGCCTTAACAATTTAACAAGGCTGTAAGCAACTTAGTGAGACACTATCTCAAAATGAAAGAATAAAAATGACTGCCTCAGTGGTTAAGTGCCTCTGAGTTCAATATCTGATTGAAAGAGAGAGAGAACTATATCACTCCTCAGTATTTATTCTAAAGAATGAAAGTCATCATACTATAGTGATAAATGTACATCCCACATTTAGAGCAGCACAATTCACAGTAGCCAAACTATGGAACCATCCTAGGTGTCCATCAATAGATGAATAAATAAAGAAAACGTGGTTTATATACCACAAATTATGTCATTTGCAGGAAAATGGATGGAATTAGAGACCATTATATCCAGGGAAATATGCCAACTAACAAGGTCAAAGGTCATATTTTTCTCCCATATATGGACACTAGAGAAGAAGGAAAAAAAAGAGGGGTGGGAGGAACAGAAATCGCATGAAGATGAAAACTGGCTAAATTATATTGGTACATTGTGTGCATGTGTGAATATCTAAAAAAAACAAATCCCATCATTATGTATAAGTATTATATACCAATTAAAAAATGTGGAAAAAAATGAGAACTAATGAGTAAGGTTGCAAGATACAAGATCAATACACAAAAATCAATTATATTTCTATGAGCTAATAATAAGCAATCCAAAATTAAAAGTAGGGAAAATTCTCACACATCATAATATCAAGAAGAATGAAATACTTATGAATAAATTTAATGAAAGAAGGGCAAGACTTAGCAGGACAAAATGGCAACACTTGTAATCCCAAACATTTGGGAAGCTGAGGTAGGAAGATGACAAGTTCAAGGCCAGCCTGGGTAATTTAACAAGACCTTGTCTCAAAGTAACAAAGTCTGTGGATATGGCTCACTGGTAGAGCATTCTTGGGCTCAATGTCCCAGTACTTCTAAAAATAAAGAATTAAAGTGGGCTGGGATTGTGGTTCAGTGGAAGAGCACTTGCCTAGCATATATAAGGCCCTGGGTTCAATCCTCAGCACCACATAAAAATAAATAAATAAAATATTGTGTCCAACTACATCTAAAAAATAAATATTAAAGATTAAAAAGTAAAAGACTTATAAGTAAAGAACTTCTACAATTCAATAAGAGACAAATAGCTCAATAAAATGGGCAAAGGATTTGAATAGGCATTTCTCCAAAGATGACACACAATTGACCAAAAAACACATGAAAAGATGTTCAACATGAGCCATCAGGTAAATGCAAATCAAAACCAGAATGTGATATAACTTCATACCCAGTAGGATGGCAATAATTAAAAAGATGAACAGTAACAAACATTGACTAGGATGTGGACAAATTGGAATCTTACACTTTGCTGGTGTTAATGTAAAATGGTATAGCCACTTTGTAAAACTGTCCAGCAGTTCTTCAAATGTTAAACATTAAATGACCATGTGACCCTGCAATTCCACACTGATATATATACTCAAAAAAAGTGAAACATATCCACATGTATTTTTGTGTTGTACACAAATATTCATAGCACTATTATTTGCAATAGCCAAAAAATAGAAATGCAAATGTCCATCAATTAATAAATGGATAAACAAGTTGTAGTATACCCACACAATGAAATATTATTAATCAATAGACACGAATAAAGTACTCAAACTTGCTATATGAATATACCCTGCAAACATGCTAAGTGGAAGAAGTAAGTCAAAAGGTCACATATGATTTCATTTATATAAAATTTGTTTTGTTTTGTTTTGTTTTTCTTTTTTTATTGGTTGTTCAAAACATTACAAAGCTGTTGACATATCATATTTCATACATTAGATTCAAGTGGGTTATGAACTCACATTTTTACCCCAAATACAGATTGCAGAATCACATCAGTTACACATCCTCATTTTTATATAATGCCATATTAGTAACTGTTGTATTCTGCTACGTTTCCTATCCTCTACTATCCCCCCTCCCCTCCCCTCCCATCTTCTCTCTCTACCCCATCTACTGTAATTCATTTCTCTCCTTGTTTTTTTCCCATTCCCCTCACAACCTCTTATATGTAATTTTGTATAACAAAAAGGGTCTCCTTCTGTTTCCATGCAATTTCCCTTTTCTCTCCCTTTCCTTCCCACCTCATGTCTCTGTTTAACTAATCTTTTCCTCCTGCTCTTCCTCCCTGCTCTGTACTTAGTTGCTCTCATTATATCAAAGAAGACATTTGGTATTTGTTTTTTAGGGATTGGCTAGCTTCACTTAGCATAATCTGCTCTAATGCCATCCATTTCCCTGCAAATTCCATGATTTTGTCATTTTTTAGTGCTGCATAATACTGCATGGTGTATATATGCCAAATTTTTTTTATTCATTCATCTATTGAAGGGCATCTGGGTTGGTTCCACAGTCTAGCAATTGTGAATTGTGCTGCTATGAACATTGATGTGGCAGTATCCCTGTAGCATGCTCTTTGAAGGTCTTCAGGGAATAGTCCAAGAAGGGCAATAGCTGGGTCAAATGGTGGTTCCATTCCAAGCTTTCCCAGTAATCTCCAAACTGCTTTCCAAATTGGCCGCACCAATTTGCAGTCCCACCAGCAATGTACAAGTGTACCCTTTTCTCCACATCCTCGCCAGCACTTGTTGTTTGACTTCAGAATGGCTGCCAATCTTACTGGAGTGAGATGGTATCTTAGGGTGGTTTTGATTTGCATTTCTCTGACTGCTAGAGATGGTGAGCATTTTTTCATGTACTTGTTGATTGATTATATGTCCTCCTCTGAGAAGTGTCTGTTCAGGTCCTTGGCCCATTTGTTGATTGGGTTATTTGTTATCTTATTGTCTAATTTTTTGAGTTCTTTGTATACTCTAGATATTAGGGCTCTATCTAAAGTGTGAGGAGTAAAAATTTGTTCCCATGATGTAGGCTCCCTATTTACCTCTCTTATTGTTTCTCTTGCTGAGAAAAAACTTTTTAGTTTAAGTAAGTCCCATTTGTTGATTCTTGTCATTAACTCTTGTGCTATGGGTGTCCTATTAAGGAATTTGGAGCCCGACCCCACAATATGTAGATCAGAGCCAACTTTTTCTTCTATCAGATGCAGAGTCTCTTTGATATCAAGCTCCTTGATCCATTTTGAGTAAACTTTTGTGCATGGCGAGAGAAAGGGATTCAGTTTTATTTTGTTGCATATGGATTTCCAGTTTTCCCAACACCATTTGTTGAAGATGCTATCCTTCCTCCATTGCATGCTTTTAGCCCCTTTATCAAATATAAGATAGTTGTAACTTTGTGGATGAGTCTCTGTGTCCTGTATTCTGTACCATTGGTCCACCCGCCTGTTTTGGTACCAGTACCATGGTGTTTTTGTCACTATTGCTCTGTAATATAGTTTGAAATCTGGTATCGCTATACCACCTGATTCACACTTCCTGCTTAGAATTGCTTTTGCTATTCTGGGTCTTTTATTTTTCCATATGAATTTCATGATTGCTTTATCTATTTCTACAAGAAATTCCATTGGGATTTTGATTGGCATTGCATTAAACCTATAGAGAACTTCTGGTAATATTGCCATTTTGATAATGTTAGTTCTGCCTATCCATGAACAGGGTATATTTTTCCATCTTCTAAGATCCTCTTCTATTTCTCTCTTTAGGGTTCTGCAGTTTTCATTTTATAAGTCTTTCACCTCTTTTGTTAGGTTGATTCCCAAGTATTTTATTTTTTTGAGGATATTGTGAATGGAGTGTTTTTCCTCATTTCCGTTTCAGAAGTTTTGTCGCTGATATACAGAAATGCCTTTGATTTATGCGTGTTGATTTTATATCCTGCCACTTTGCTGAATTCATTTATTAGTTCTAGTAGTTTCTTTGTAGACCCTTTTGGGTCTTCTGGGTATAGAATCATGTCTTCCGCAAATAGTGATAATTTAAGTTCTTCTTTTCCTATTTTTATGCCTTTAATTTCCTTCGTCTGTCTAATTGCTCTGGCCAGTGTTTCGAGAACTATATTGAATAGAAGTGGTGACAGAGGGCATCCCTGTCTTGTTCCAGATTTTAGAGGGAATGCCTTCAATTTTTCTCCATTCAGAATGATGCTAGCCTGAGGCTTAGCATAGATAGCTTTTACAATGTCAAGGTAAGTTCCTGTTATCCCTAGTTTTTCTAATGTTTCGAACATAAAGGGATTCTGTACTTTGTCGAATGCTTTTTTCTGCATCTATCGAGATGATCATATGGTTCTTATCTTTAAGTCTATTGATGTGGTGAATAACATTTATTGATTTCCGTATATTGAACCAATCTTGCATCCCAGGGATGAATCCTACTTGATCATGGTGCACAATTTTTTTGATGTGTTTTTTTATTCGATTCACCAGAATTTTATTGAGGATTTTTGCATCTAGGTTCATCAGAGATATTGGCCTTTAGTTTTCTTTCTTTGAGGTATCTTTGTCTGGTTTCGGAATCAGGGTGATGTTGGCCTCATAGAATGAATTTGGAAGAGCTCCCTCTTTTTCTATTTCCTGAAATAACTTGAAAAGCATTGGTATTAATTCTTCTTTAAAGGTTTTGTAAAACTCCGCTGTATACCCATCCGGTCCTGGGCTTTTCTTGGTTGGTAGTGTTTTGATGGCTTCTTCAATTTCATCCATTGATATTGGTCTGTTCAAATTGTGTGTATCCTCCTGACTCAGTCTGGGCAGATCATATGACTTAAGAAATTTATTGATGTCTTCACTATCTTCTATTTTATTGGAATATAGGTTTTCAAAATAATTTCTAATTGTCTTCTGTATTTCTGTAGCATCTGTTGTGATATTGCCTTTTTCATCCCGTATGTTAGTAATTTGAATTCTCTCTCTTCTTCTGTTCATTAGCATGGTTAAGGGTCTGTCGATCTTATTTATTTTTTCGA
Source organism: Spermophilus citellus (assembly GCF_964194105.1). NCBI lineage: Eukaryota > Metazoa > Chordata > Mammalia > Rodentia > Sciuridae > Spermophilus > Spermophilus citellus. The sequence continues at coordinate 46,258,349 of NC_138184.1, read as the reverse complement.
AGAACCAACTCTTAGTTTTGTAAATTTTTTCAATAGTTTCTTTTGTTTACATTTCGTTGATCTCCGCTTTGATTTTAATTATTTCTTGCCTTCTGCTACATTTGCTGTTGTTTTGCTCTTCCTTTTCTAGGGCTTTGAGATGAAGTGTGAGCTCATTGATTTGTTGGGTTTTTCTTTTTTTGAGGAATGACCTCCAGGCAATGAATTTCCCTCTTAAAACTGCTTTCATTGTGTCCCATAGATTCCGATATGTTGTGTCTGTATTTTCATTTATCTCTAAGAATTTTTGATTTCCTCCTTTATGTCTTCTGTAACCCATTGATCATTCAGTAACATATTGTTCATTTTCCATGTGATGTAGGATTTTTCCTTCCTTCTTTTATCATTGATTTCCAGTTTCATTCCATTATGATCAGATAAAATGCATGGTATTATCTCCACCCCTTTATATTTACTGAGGGTTGCCCTATGGCATAATATATGGTCTATTTTTGAGAAGGATCCATGTGCTGCTGAAAAAAAAGTATATCCACTTGATGATGGTTGATATATTCTACATATGTCAGTTAAGTCTAGGTTATTGATTGTGATATTGAGTTCTATAGTTTCTTTATTCAACTTTTGTTTGGAGGATCTGTCCAATGGTGAGAGAGGTGTGTTGTAGTAGTCACCCATAATTATTGTGTTGTGGTCTATTTGATTCTTGAACTTGAGGAGAGTTTGTTTTATGAACGTCGCAGCACCCTTATTTGGTGCATAAATATTGATAATTGTTATGTCTTGTTGGTGAATGGTTCCTTTTAACAGTATATAATGTCCTTCCCTTATCCCTTTTGATTAACTTAGTTTTGAAGTCGATTTGATTCGATACAAAGATGGCCACCCCTGCTTGCTTACGAGGACCGTGTGCGTGGTATATTTTTTCCCAACCTTTCACCTTCAGCCTGTGTATTTCTTTTCCAATCAGATGTGTCTCCTGGAGGCAGCATATTGTTGGATTTGTTTTTTTTAATCCATGTTACCAGCCTATGTCGCATTATTGGAGAATTTAGCCATTAACGTTTAGAGTTACTATTGATATATGGTTTGTACCTCCAGCCATGATTGATTATTTATCTTTTTTTTAAATTTAGTTTGTTTCTCCATGATTAACTTTCCCCCCACCTTCTGTCTTTACTGAGGTACTTCCCACTGTTGGTTTTGGTTACTGTTTTTCATTTCTTCCTCGTGTAGTGTTTTGCACAAGATGCTTTGCAATGCTGGTTTTCTGGCTGCAAATTCTTTTAACTTTTGTTTATCATGAAAGATTTTTATTTCGTTGTCGTACCTGAAGCTTAATTTTGCTGGATACAGAATTCTTGGTTGGCATCCATTGTCTTTCAGTGTTTGAAATACGTTGTTCCAGGATCTTCTCCCTTTCAGTGTCTGTGATGAAAAATCCGTTGTTAACCTTATTGGTTTACCGCTGAATGTAATCTGCCTCCTTTCTCTTGTAGCTTTCAATATTTTCTCTTTGTTCTGTATATTGGATATCTTCATAACAATGTGTCTTGTTGTTGGTCTACTGTGATTTTGTATGCTTGGAGTCCTGTATGCATCTACAATTTGTATATCTGTTTCCTTTTTTATTTCTGGAAAGTTTTCTATAATTATTTCATTCAGCAGGTTGCTCATTCCCTTGGTTTGAACCTCTATACCTTCCTCTATCCCAATGACTCTTAAGTTTGTTTTTCTTATGTTATCCCATATCTCTTGGATGTTTTTCTCGTGATTTTTAACCAGCCTTTCTGAGTTGGCTAGACTCTTTACAAGATGATATATTTTGTCTTCATTATCTGACGTTCTGGCTTCTACTTGCTCCACTCTGTTAGTGATACTCTCAATTGAGTTTTTAATTTGGTTTATAGTTTCCTTCATTTCTAGAATTATTGATTTTTTTATAATCTCTATCTCCTGATAAAGATGCTTATTTGCTTCTTTTATCTGTTTATGTAATTCATTTTCAATGTGTTCTTTCACTGTTTGAATTTGCTGTCTCATTTCCTCTTTCAGATTCCATTCCATCTGTCTAAGGTATTTCTTGAGTTCCTTATTTGACCATTTTTCTGATGCCTCTAGGTCCTCCTGAATATTTAGGCTGTACTGCATTGTTTGTACTCCATTTCTTCCTTGCTTTTTTATGCTGCTTACGTTACTTCTTGTTCTGTTTGACTGCTGAGTTACTGTTTACTCCTATAAATTTATTTGATGCTTGGGAGGAAAGGTATTGGAAGGGAAGGGAAGAAGTCACTAAAGAGAATGAGAGTAAGCAGGTAGAATTCAAGGAAGGGGGGAATAAGGAAATTGAAAAGAAATGAAAAGACAAAATAAAAAAATAGAAAAGAAAAAAAGAAAAAAATTTTTAAAAAATAATAAAAAAAATTTAAAATTAAAATTAAAAAAAATATTTTAAAATATAAAAAAATGAAAATAAAAAAATAAATAAAAAAAATTTAATAAATGCAGTCTTAGAGTTTGATTAACTTCTCTTCCAGTAGGTGGAGCTGTGCCCACCGGGCCAAGCTTCTCCTCTCAATACGCGGGAACCAATCACTGTGCAGCAGCTCCTCCTCCCAGACTGGGCGGATCTCCAATCCTGAGTGACTAGGGCCTTCTCTTGTGTCTAGTCACTTCCCCATTTTTCCTCAAGCCAGGCCCCTCTCACCAGTGACGCTCACCACAATACTGGCTACACGCCAGGTCTGCTGCTCCCGGGAGCCCTGTTTTCATGAACGACTGGGCACACTCTCCCTGTTTGCCATTCCCTCAGACCCTAAGTTTGTGGAGCTTGGGGCTGAGAACCCTCAGCGAATTTTGCTTGCCCTCTGGTAGCCACGCCCCGGTAGCTGGTGCAAGAGACCTCAGTTGTCAGCACTGGTGGGAGCGGTAGCCGGGGGTTCCGTGCTGTGGGTCCCGCGCCACTCCTGATTCCCTCGGTCTGACTATCACGCTCACGGGAGAGCTGCGAGGGGCCTTTACGGGAGAGCTGGGAGGGTACCTTAAGGTTTCCCCGCTGTGTGGAGAGGGAGGGCTAGGGGGTTACACACCTGTCACCACCGGTTTCAATGAAGTTATCTCTTCCGCCGCATTCTGGTGACATCAGTTCTCTGCCATGGTGGTATCCCATTCAAATGGTGACAGTTTGTTCCCTTTGCCAGGTGACCAATGCAACTGGTGGGTCCTGACTGGCTCCCCCAAGCCCCGTCTCAATCCTGTGGCCATTGCGTATGAAGGCTAGGTTGGTACTAACCTCCACAGGTTCAGAAGGGCCAACCAGTTATTTCAGCAGGATTGTTTAGTGCTGAGTCACAGCGGTTTGTCTGCGAGACGCAGGCGAATAGGAGCTTGAATTCAGCTGATCCAGGCTCGGTGTGTTTTCTGAGAGGCCCAGACTGTTCGCTCCAGATCCACGTCAGCTCAGCATTGCCTAGTGATCCTGAGCAAACAGCATTTAGATGGTTTATGACTCCCTATGCACGGGCAGCTGAAGAGGTCAGAGACTTGATCTGTCCACGCCCGCTGCCATGTTGGATCTCATTTATATAAAATTATAGAATAAACAAAATCATAGAGAAAGTGGATTAGTAGCTGCCATGGCCAAGGAGGAGGAAGGAATAGAGAGTAACTGCTAACATTCGTTGGTTTAGTTTTTAGAACAATGAAGATGTTCAACAAGTAGATGACAGTGATGGCTGCACAACACTGTGACCTTTTTAAAAACCAGTGACTACATATTTTAAGAAGGTGGATTTTAGGGTATGTGAATTATATCACAATAAAGCCATTATAAAAAAATACTAGCCAAGGGCTGGGGATGTGGCTCAAGCGGTAGCGCGTTCGCCTGGCATGCGTGCGGCCCGGGTTCGATCCTCAGCACCACATACAAACAAAGATGTTGTGTCCGCCAAAAACTAAAAAATAAATATTAAAATTCTCTCTCTCTCTCTCTCTCTCTCTCTCTCTCTCTCTCTCTCCCTCCCTCCCTCCCTCCCTCCCTCCCTCCCTCTCTCTCTCTCTCACTAAAAAAAAAAAATACTAGCCAATAAAAAAGAAAAACAGGGGCTCAGGATGTGGCTCAAGTAGTAGTGCGCTGGCCTGACATGCATGAGGTACTGGGTTCGATCCTTGCACCACATAAAAGAAAATAAAGAGATTGTGTCCACCTAAAACTAAGAAATAAATATTTTTTAAAAAAGAAAAGAGAAAAAAACAGCAAACTACTGGTAAAATTGCAATGATAAGTATGTAACAATTTTTTCAAACATGAAAGCAGTCAACAAACCTTACCCTATTTCAATTTTCCTTCTATCATTGAGTGCTACATAGCACACACTAGGATACTAGTACCAAATTTTTAAATTTTCAACAGGTGTTACCAAAATTTATTTAAAACCTGGGGCATCGTAGGAAGTAGTGGTTGTCCTTATGATTAAAGACTTCTCTATTCAATTCACTGTTTACTATTTACTAAAGGTCACAGACTATACAATTACATGTTTACTTTTGTCTGGCAAAGATGCAAAAAATTTCTGTCAATTATAAAAGATACCTCCAGATGTTATATTTCATTACCCTATATGACATTACTTGCTTTTGTGTCAATACTAGCAATTTTTATTTAATATTCAGTTATTAAATTATCTATAAATACTTATCTCTTCAAATGCTTTTTGAACTAGCCTTATCAACTTCTAGATTCTCTCAAAATATTAGACACATCTCATTTTTGTATGAGTTATGTTTCTATTTCATGTAAATAATAATTTAATAAACTTTTAAAATTGGAGGACTATAAGCTAGTAACTTTATTTTTTAGTTGTAGATGGACATAATACCTTTATTTTATTATTTTTATGTGGTGCTGAGGATGAAACCTAGTGCCTCATACATCTGAGGCAAGCACTCTGCCACTGAGCCACAATTCCAACCCTATTTTATTTATTTTTATGTGGTGCTGAGGATTATACCTAGTGCTTCACATGTGCTAGGCCAGCACTCTACCACTGAGCTACAACCCCAACCCCATTAGTAAACTTTTTATTTTGCTTGATAAGAACATTAAATTTTTGTTTTTAGTTCAAATTCATTCCCTTTTTATACAATGTCCAAGTGACCCTTACATGATTTGCTATTCAATAAAAGAAAACTTGTTCAAATAAGGTAACATAAGAATTTTCCAGGTAACTGTTTATAATCCAGAAGCAATATCAATAAATCCTTAGGAAGCCGATCCATGGACTTTACATTTTGTCAAGGACCAGTTGCTCTGGATTGAAGATTCCTAGTTCTTTTAATGTTGGTCTAACTCTGGATGACATACGGAGTAGATTTTCTTATGAGCTTTGTCCTTAACAAGCTCTAGGATGTGAACAGCACTAGCAAATCATTCAACCATCTGCATCAATGATTTGGAAGGTTCACTCCCTTTGTATACTTGTAGCTAGTTGTTATAGTCTTTTATATTTATCAAGTATTCTTACATGAAGGGACAGATTTCAATGGCTTTAACAGGAAAGAAATAAAAAACAGATTTCATAATAAAATCAAGTTTTCTGGATTCAGCTTTGATTCTGCTTCCAAATATGTTAATTTCTCTTCATTAGTACTTAATGATGAGAATAGTTCTACCAGGTATTTCTTGAGTTATTCTTAAGACTCAGTGTCTATTGGTTAACAACTTCTAGAATAAAACCCTTTTTTTTCCTCCTAAGTATTTTTGCAAACACTAAGAATTGCAAATGTATTCATCCTGAAAAAAAAATAGTTAAAATGTTATTCAAAATTTGGATTATACTGAATTAATGATAGACTGCTTCATTTTGTTTTTGCTATTGTTTGGGTAAGTGGCCCTCCAAAGGCCCATGTGTTTTGTTCCCAGCCTGTAGTGCTATTGGTAGATGATAGAACCTTTAAGATGTAGGGCCTGGTTGAAAGTTAGTCCCTGGCTCATAGTTTGTTCTCTCTCTCTTCCTTCCTCCTTCTCCCCCTCCCTCCACCTTCTCTCCTCCTCTCTTCTTTCTCTCTCTCCCTTCCTCCTCCCTCTCACTGCTTTCCAGACACAAAGCAAGAAGTTTGTTCTGCCTGCTTCACCAATGACCCAAAAGCAATGGGGTCAACCAACTATTAACTGAAACCTCTGAAACTATGAACCAAAATAAACCTTAATCGTTTTAAGTTGATTATATCAGATATTTTGTTACAGTAATGAAAGCTAACAGTTTTATTATAGTAAATTATAAACAGTTGCAAAATCTTCCTGTTTTCCAGCTACTGATTTGATGTCATGTTCAGAAGGCAATATGTCATATAGGTCTGAGCAATCATCTTCTGCCTTTCTTGGGCCAAAGAAACCCTTTTGCCAACATGTTGCCTCATATGGCTTTATATGTATGTTTCCTTCAGTCGACTCCAATGGAACTACTATTCACCACTTAATCAGTCTTTTCTATACACCACCCTTGACAGTGCTAATTCATGATGAGAGACTGGAATATGAAACTGAGACACTAAAATGTCAAACACACAATAAATTTTAATTGAAAATATGAGAGGGGTTGGGCACCAGGGCCCATACCTACAATCCCAGCATCTTAGGAGGCTTAGGCAGGAGGATTGTAAGTTCAAAAGCAGCCTCATCAACTCACCCAGGTCCTAAGCAACTTAGCAAGACTTGTTTCTAAACAACAACAACAACAAAATGTAAATAAGGTTGGGAATATGGCTCAGTGATCAAGGACCCTGAGTTCAGTCTCTGGTTTAAAAAAAAATCCCAAGAGGGGGAAAATGTCCCTTCACCACTTCCTCCCAAAAGTGATCCCTCATTTCTCATAATATCCATGTCCAGAATAGAAGACAGGATTGAGTCAGAGCTTGACCAAGAGGTTGATGCAGAAAAGAAACTTTGAAAATCTTACTGTTTTCTGATTATTTATCCTCAATGCCATCCTCAGTGTATTCCTTTGATTACAATAGAGATGCAATCCACTGATCAAAGAAGGTAGGGAATCTGGGCATGCTGGCTTACACCTGTAATCCCAGTGGCTTGGGAGGCTGAGACAGGAGGATCTCAAGTTCAAAGCCAGCCTCAGCAAGAGTGAGGCACTAAGCAACTCAGTGAGACACTTTCTCTAATAAAAATACAAAATTGGGCTAGGGATGTGGCTCAGTGGTTTAGTGCCCTTGAGTTCAATTCCCAGTACCAACCCTCACCCCCAGCAAAAAAAAAAAGAAGGTAGAGAAATAGGGGCAGAAGAAAGACACTATTAGCTTGCGTTCAAAGTGAGATGAGGCAAAAATAAATACCTCAAGTATCTATCCTGGAGCCTAAAGAAGTGAGCATAATCAGGTCTCTTTATTTCCTCTTTTCTCTAATATCAATGTCATTCTCTCAAGCCAGCCCTATGGCTGGCTACAGGGATCTCACAACTCATACCTTCACAACTTATAAAGAAAAAGAGGCTCCTTTTAAAGAGTCAGTTCAAAAATTCCAAAGAGAACTCTGACCCAGTTTGGGTTTCAGGCTTATCCCTGAACCATTTATTATGGCCAGAGAGATGATTAGAATTAATCTTGAGTTACATGACTGCTGAGGATAAGACTGGCTAGATGCTGACCAAACCCATTTTACACATAACTACGTAAAATCAGAGGATGGATTTTATTTATTTTATATAATATGCAACACAAAGTTGAGAAGACATTATAATATTAAATGCCATATTAAATATGTTTATACCTTAAAAACCTTTATCTGCTCCATTACTGTAGAGCACATGATGATTGTAGGATTATCTTTTGGTTCTTCTTCAGGTTTCTCTTCTATCAGAGATCGTTTCCTTGCTGCCTTTCTTTTTTCTTGTAATTCTTTCTTTTGCTTCATTTGGAAAAATTTCAATGTCTTAAAAATCTCCCGGGAAAATTCTTCTACATCAGCTTCCATGCTTTCTCCATTGAGGTCCAAAAACCCTCCATCCATCCAGCTGAATTGAAAAAGAAAAAAATACTATTAAACTTAGACTTGGATCATGAGAGGCCTTAGACAGCCTTTAGGTTAGATCCCTCATTTGGGTTTTTTTTTTTTTTTGGATGTTGATTGACCTTTATTTTATTCATTTATTTATATGTGGTGCTGAGAATCGAACCCAGTGTGTCACACATGCTGAGCAAGTGCTCTACCACTGAGCCACAAATCCAGCCTCTAGATCCCTCATTTTTAAAAATTCATTTTTACTGGGAATGGGTTGTAGCTCAGTGGTAGAATACTTGTCTAGCACATGTGAGCACTGAATTCAATCCTCAGCACCACATTAAATGCATTCATACATACATAAATGTGTTGTGCCCGTGTACAACTAAAACTATTTTTAAAAATTAATTTTTACTGGTACATTATAATTATACATAACAGTGAGATTCAATCTGATATATTTATACATGCACATAGCAAAATTTGGTCTGCTTTATTTCCCATACCTTTTCTCCTTCACCTTCTCCTTCTCCCAATTTCCTTTTACTACTCTACTGATCTCTCTTCTATTTTCATGAAGTCCCTTTTCTTTCCCTTTTTCTCTCATGAGAGAATACATACAACATTTGGCTATCTGAGTCTAGATTTCACTCAGTATGATATTCTCCAGTTTCAACCATTTTCCTGAAAATGACAATTTCATTTTTCTTTATGGCTAAGTAAAACTCAATTGCATTTATGTCACATTTTCTTTATGCATCCATCTGTTGATAGACACTTAGGCTGGTCCCTTCACACTTGGCTATTGTGAATAATTCTGCTATAATTAGAGATATACATGTGTCACTGTAGTATACTGACTTTAATTCTTTTGGATAAATATCAAGGAGTGGTATAGCTGGCTCATATACTGGTTCCATTTCTAGTCTTTTGAGAAACCTCTATATGGATCTCCATAGTGGTTGTATTTATAATTCCACCAACAGTATACAAGTTCCTTTACCCCTCACAACCTCACCAATGTTTATTATTGGTATTCTTGATGATTGCTCTTCTAAATGGAGACAAAATCTCACTTTGCATTCCTTGATTGCTAAGATGTTGAATATTTTTTTCAAATATTTGTTGGCCATTTGTATATCTTCTTTTGAGAAACGTCAGTTGTTTAATTCATTTATGCATTTATTGATTGGGTTTTATTTGTATTTTTGTGTATGTTAAGTTTTTTGAATTCTTTATGTATTTTGGATATGAATCCTCTGTCAGAAAAGTAGCTGGCAAAGATTTTCTCCTGATCTGTATGCTCTTTCTTCATATTCTCAATTACTTCCTTTGCTGTACAGAAGCCTTTTAACTTGACATACCATTTATTAATTCTTGGTTTTATTTCCTGAGCTTTAGGGATCTTATTAAATAATAAGTTGATGCCTGTATCTATATGCCAGAGAGTTGATCCCCTCTGGCAATTGCATAGTTTCTTGTCTTATTTACAGGTTCTGATCCACTTTTAGTTGACTTTTTAAAAAATTTAGTTTTTTTAGTTGTAGTTAGACACAATATCTTTATTTTATTTATTCATATGTGATGCTTAGGATCGAACCCAGGGTCCCGCATGTGCTAGGTGGGCGCTCTGCCAGTGAGCCACAATTCCAGCCCTTAGTTGACTTTTATGTAAGGTGAAAGTTAGGGATCCAGTTTCATGCCATGTATAAATATTCATTTTTCCTAGTACTATTTGTTAAAAGTCTGTCTTTTTTTCAATATATGTTTTTGACACCTTTGTCAAGGATCAGATGACTGTATCCATGCAGGTTTGTTTCAATATCATCTAGTCTATTCCACTTTCTATATGTCTGTTTTTATGCCAGTGCCATTCAGTTTTCATTATTGTAACTCTGAAGTATAATTTGAAGTTAGGAACAACACCTCTGGCATTGTTCTTATTGTTCTTATTATTCAGAATTGTCTTGGCTATTCTTTAAATTTATTCTTCCATATGAATTTTAGGACTATTTTTATAGGTCTGTGAAAAAATGTCATTAATATCTTACTGGAGATTACATTGAATCTATATATAACTTTTCGTAATTTTAATTTTAATTTTGACTTTAATGACTTTTGGCCATTTTAATAATATTAATTCTGCTTATCCTAGAACATAGGAGATCTTTCCATTTTCTAGTGTCTTCTTCAATTCTTCAGTGTTCTGTAATTTTCACATAGAGGAATTTTACCTCCTTGATTAGATTTATTTCTAGGTTGTTAAATTTTTGGAAGGTATGGGTGAATTGTGTTTTACTAACTTCTTTTTCAGCAGATTTATTATTAGAATATATAAAAGCTATTGATTTTTATATGTTAACTTTATATCCTGCCACTTTGTTGTATTTATTTAGTAATTCTAACACTCTGGTAGAATTTTTTAGGTCTTCTAAATAGGATCATTTCATCTGCAAATTGTGATAATTTGACTTCTTTCTTTCTTATTTGTACCCTTTTCTCAGTGGCAGGGGCTGGGGTCCTGGGGTTTGAATTCAGGGGCACTCGACCATTGAGCCACATCCCCAGCCCTATTTTATATGTTATTTAGAAACAGGGTCTCACTAAGTTGATTAGCACTTCACTTTTGCTGAGGCTAGCTTTGAACTTGCAATCCTCCTGTCTCAGCCTTCTGAACTGCTGGGATTATAGGCGTGTGCCACCACGCCCAGCTTGTACCCTTTTTTATTTCTTTCTCTTATTTTTCTGGTTGAAATTTTAAGTACTATATTCAATAGTACCATATTGACTCCTCACTTTTGTAAAAGAAACATCTGAGGGTAAAAGCTGTTATTAGTTTTTCTCAGTCACAGTAATTAACATCATTGAATTATCTCTTTAAAAGCTCATTGAGAATGCTAAACATAAAAGAGAAAGTGAACTAATAGCCAAGAGAGAGAAACTGATCTTGGAAGTAGAAAAGGAATCACGCCACATGGAGGAGTTTACAGAATTTGCAGAGTTAGAACGCTTGCAACAGGTCTGATTTAATATTTGTGGTAGTAGCTGTAACTACTTTTAACTATACTTCATGTGATAAAACATGTATTAGATTACAGATGGGCAACTAACAGTACCCAAATAAAATGTAGATTTTATCCCACCCATCTAATTTTTTGTGTAAATATAAGTCAAGTTAATTAATTATAAAATAAAGTGAATTGGGGGTTGGGGTTATGGCTGAGCAGTAGAGCTCTCACCTAGCACATGCGAGGCACTGGGTTCAATCCTCAGCACCACACAAAAATAAATAAATAAAATAAAGTCATTGTGTCCAACTACAACTAAAAACTAAATATTAAAAAAAATAAGTAAATTGACTCTGGACAACTCAAATGATACTGCAGAAATTATATTGATAAAGTTGGGTGACCCATTAGTATCATTGATACTCTTCCTATATGATACTTGGTTCTCATTAAAATGAGCAAATAAATCTTACTTTAAATATTTAGCCAAAAGAAAAAAAAAACAACTTATATTTTACATATTCTTATACCTCATTTACTTAGTTTTTATTACATTACTAGAAATTACCGTTTTTCAGTTCGTTGCCATTTCAAAACCAAATTAAAAAACTTCTGATAGGGCTCAATGTTAACTTTTAATTTATCCAGTTCAGGATATTTTGTCAATTCCCACTTGAAAAGTTCCTCTTCTTTATTAATAAACTGAACTGCTTCTTCAGATTCCTGAATGCGTTTCTGTAGTTGTCTTACATCTGTCACATACTGAAAGCAAATAAAATTTTACCTTAAAAAACATCCCAAGTAGCTCAGTGTAGAGTGCTTGCCTCACATGCACAGGCCCTGGGTTCAATCCCCAGCACCACACACACACACACACACACACACAAATCCATGTTATAAAAATAAGATCATATATTACACAGCGTATGTCCTTATATTTATATTAAATATTAACTTCACAACATTACTATGATAAAGAACAGAAAATATGGGTACATCTACTCTACAAATAAAAAATTAAGTCACAAAAAAGATCATGCACATAGTACTAGTTCTAGGCCTAAGAGTGAAGTAAATCTTTGTAATAGTAAGCATATTTTTTCTATAATTTAAAATTTATGTTAGTGTTCTTATTAATCTGTGGGTAAACCACAGCTACTACCACAAATATTAAATCAGACCTGTTGCATGCGTTCTAACTCCGCAAATTCTGTAAACTCCTCCATGTGGCGTGATTCCTTTTCTACTTCCAAGATCAGTTTCTCTCTCTTGGCTATTAGTTCACTTTCTCTTTTATGTTTAGCATTCTCAATGAGCTTTTTAAGAGATAATTCAATGATGTTAATTACAGTAGTACAAAAAAGTTTTCAAATAAAAAAAATCCATCAGAGAAAAATAAATAAATAAATATTGTCTATAATGACTGATAAAGAAATGCAAAGAATAAACCACACAGAAAAAAAATATAGCTCTCCAAAGTGAATAGCAATTCTTATTAGTTATTTAACAGAATCTGGGATAATAATAAAAAGCTACCCTTCATTAAGAAAGTACATGCCATGTATCGAAAGCAATTAAATATTTTACCTACATTATCACAGGTATTATTTTTTTAATCCAGAAATGAAGAAAATGAAGCATGTCCAAGGTCACAAAATCATAAAAGTCAAAATTTAGATTTGAACCTTATTTCATCTGATTGAAGCCCATGCTTTTTATTACTATTCCATTTTTACCTCCCAATTTAGTTATGCTGGTTTATATGAAGAATTTTTTAAATTTTGAACTACATTAAGTCTAATATAAAATGCTAAATCCACTAACTCTTATCTCTATGATATTGAGTAATTATTAACTTATGAGTTTCATTTTTTTCTTATATATGAAATGGGAGAAACAGGAGCACCTGGGATTTTCAAAAATATTTGATGAGTTAATAAAAGGAAAGCACTAAGTTCAGGGCTTACTATATCATCAATTTATATAGCAGTCTGACTTCTTATTAATCTGTGGGTAAAACACAGCTACTACCACAAATATTAAATCAGACCTGTCGCATGCATTCCAGCTCTGCATGCAACCCTCTTTTTTACCAAACCCTGTGAGTTAAATCTAAAAGTGTGTCCTAAGTCTTCAAGGGCATAAATGTGGTCAAAATCAAACTTACATTGAAGCATCCAGTTTTTAAAAATAGGAGGTAAGTAGGTATGAAAATTAAATGTGCACTTATGCTTAAAATGTCAGAATACAAACATATATACAGAAAAATATAGTTACCTCATCATTTTCATTAAAGACGGGACTGATTTTTCTAGGCCACATGAGGACAGCTGCATTTAAAGCTAAGTCTTCTTGAGGAAACAGAAAATTATCTAAAAAGTAACTCATTTGGCGTCTAGATTCCTACAAAAGAAACTCTAGATATAATATGCCATATAGAAAATTTGAGGCATTATGAGAAAAAAATCCAAACATCTCTAATATTCTTTCAAATTTCAACATGACTCAGATTAGTAATTGGTATTTTATGTAATTCTCAAATCACATGGGTATTTTAATAGTCATAGTATTAATTTGGCTTCAGGTCTTACATTTGTATTTTTATAGTAGCAATAAAGCTTTTCAAGATTTTCACTTGCAGTTGGCAAAATAAGGTACTCTTGGCCCTTCTTGCATATGTCTGAAAAAAATGTTCAAATCCTCACCAACCCTTGAAACATTTTTAAAAGATTTTTAAATTTTTTTTATTTCTAGAATCAAAAAAATATTTTTAGTCTTCTGTGATAAATATTTTATTATCTTTAATTTTACTTTGCATCTTCAGTAATATTGTCATCTTTTTTGGCTACTTAACATTATAGCAATAGTCCAGAAGGAGTTTGTGGCGAATAGCAAAGGGAAAAAAAAACTTAAAACACAGATTTATCTGATTAAAGAAGAATACTTTTTATCCCCTATTCCTTTTTTTTTTTTTTTTTTTTTTTGGTACTGGGAATTGAACTCAGGGGCACTCGACCACTAAGCCACCTTCCCAGCCCTATTTTTGTATTTTATTTAGAGACAGGGTCTCACTGAGTTGCTTAGTGCCTCACTTTTACTGAGGCTGGCTTTGAATAGTGTTGAATAGCAGTAGATAATAGCAGGCATTCTCATCTTTGTCCCATCTTCAAAGGGAAAGCTTTCCAGGTTTTACTATTAAATGTGACATCTACTGTACATTTTCAATAGGTACTTTTATTAAATTCCTGAGTTCCCTTCTGTTGTTGATTTGCTACTAGCTTTTTAAAAATTATTATGAGTAGGTATTGAATATTATTTAACACTTAACTTTTGTGTCTATAGAGATGCTCACATGCTCACAGATGTTTTCCTCTTTTACTATGTTAATATAATGAACTATAAGAATTAATTTTTAAAGTTATATCTCTATATGCATTACATGTACATGTATATAATATGTAAAATCTAAACTTTAAATTAGCATTTGAATCTGAATTTCAATTCTTAAATATCATAGCACGATAGCACAACATATGGATCGATGAAAGCAATAGGGGCCGGTCGTGGTAGTGCATGCCTATAATCCAGTGGCTTGGGAGGCTGAGGCAAGAGGATCATGAGTTCAAAGCCAACCTCAGCAACTTAGCAAGGCCCTAATCAACTTAGTGAGGCCCTGTATAAAAAATAAAAAGTACTGGGGATGTGGCTCAATGGTCAAGTGTCCCTGGGTTCAATATTTGGCACCAAAAAAAAAAAGAAAGAAAAAAAGAAAAGAAAAGAAATATGTAATATTTGATAAGGACAGAAATAAGACTGCAATTGTTTAAAAGTTACATGATGATAAATACAGACATTCCAGAATAATCTTCAGATAAACTATTAAAATCAAGAAATTAAAAATATATTAAATTTTTTAATAAAATGAAACATTTTAAAGTTATCCTTGAGGGTCATGGATATTAAATTAGCATATAAAATAAATTATATTATAGTCCAATGTATAAAATAAATATCCATGAGTCCACAGTGATATAAATAAATGACTGAATAAATTTAAAAATGGAGGAATACAGACAGATCTCAGACATAGGAGAATTCCAAACAAATTATATAGATATTCCATCTTAAAGGAGGGAGAGGATATACTTTCCCACTTCTTAAGTATGGGCTGTACATAGTGACTTTCCAAAGAGTACAAAATGAGCTGGGTCTGATGACGCATGCCTATAATTCTAGTGACTCGGGAGGCAGAGGCAGGAGAATCACAAGTTTGAGAACAGACTCATTTGAATGAAAAATGAAAAACTTTTAAAAAGAGTTGGGGATGTAGCTCAGTGGTAAAGCACCCCTGGGTTCAATCTCCAGTACACTCCATAAAAAAAAGAGACAGAGAACAAAAGAGAATGGGGTAAAAGAGTAGAGAGACTTGACAAACACTAGTTTTACCAGGTACCAAAACCAACATCAACAGAGACAAGTCATGTTAATAATATATGCCCTTGATATGATAAGATCACTTTACTCTGTGATCCTCTTCCAAAAAAATCCCCATACATAAGTCTCATCATAAGGAAAAACATTAATAGAGAGCACCCTATAAAACACATAACCAGTACTCCTCAAAACTTTCAAGTCATCTAAAAGAAACAAACAAAAAGCTGAAGAAACTACTATCAGCCCCAGAAGCCTCTATGGATAAATGACTAGATACCATGTGGTATCATGGATGAGATGGATTCTGGAACCAAAAAAAAAAAAGGACATTAAATTTGAATCAACTTCATCAGCCTCATTTAATAATAATGTGTCAATATTGGTTTATTAATTATAACAAATGTACCATATTAATGTAAGGTGTAAATAATGGGGAAATTAAGTGTGTTCAGGAAGGGGAGCTATTAAGAGAACTCTGTACTATCGAATCAATTTTTATGTAAATTTAAAACTTCTAAAAAAGTCTGTTCCTTATTTTAATAACCTATGTTTCTCTATTCAAGCAATGAATAGAAGATGAAAAACTTAAAAGTGGGGCTGGGGATGTGGCTCAAGCGGTAGCGCGCTCGTCTGGCATGCGTGCGGCCCGGGTTCAATCCTTAGCACCACATACAAAGATGTTGTGTCCGCCAAGAACTAAAAAATAAATATTAATAAATTCCCTCTCTAAAAAAAAAAGTAGTTTAAAAAAAACTTAAAAGACCATCTAAATGTAAAAGATATTAAATACTTGAAATTAACAAAAAATGTATACAACTTTTACAGAGAAAACTATAAAAAAGAGATAATAAAGAGGAGATAAATGAATAAAAGGTCTATCATGAATCAGCTTTCATCTTGTAAATGTCACTTCTCTCATCACCCATTTAATTACTATATTTCTAATCAAAATGCCAACAGAATTTTCTGGAACATTAAAAGATGATTCTAAAATGTATATGAAGCTGTGTGTAGAAGAAGAGGAGCAGTGTGACCCCGGCCCACAGAGGACAAGGAGCAGAGCAACTGCTCAAGCGCAGAGGAGGAAGGGAAGGAGAGCAATGATCCCAGCCCAATGCAACCTAAGGAGGAGAGCGACAGTGCTATGGGCCCCCATCTACCAACCGCGGCTCTCCCGTCTGCTTCCATCTTGGGACACTGCAGCTACCTCCTTAGCCCCCTGGGACAACAGACAGGACCTGGAGGCAGCAGTGGCCATAGCACTGCACTCCACAGTGCTGTATGCCCAAACGGTCTACCCAATGCCACCTCATCCTGCCCTCTCATCCCCATCTCCAAAAGTGGTGGCCTTCAATTGGGACATCTCCTCCACCATCTTGGTTTACCTCCACTGCCACCACCATCATCACTAGTTGAGGCAGCTTCCATCTTAAGACAATAGCTAGGGCCTGGAAGCCTAACATCAAGATACCTACAGGTTTGACGCTGCTACCACCACCAAGTAGGGACATGCCTGCTTCCATCTAGAGACAACATCCGGGACCTGGAAGACCATCACCAAGGTCCCTGCAGGCTTGGTTATACTAGAGGTATTCCTGCTAGCCTATGTCTTTTAATTCCTCTTGCACTCTTCCTGTGATTTAGTACCTCTATATTCTTACCTCCTGCCTCATAAACTCCACATCCTACACACACACACACACACAACTCTCTCTTTGTCCACCATCAGAAACTGTAGACCCTTATCCAAACCTACTATTTTTATTGTAGACATTAATCAAACACATCATTTCTGTTTATTGCAACAAAATTGTAATTGTCTAAATAGGAGCTATATGGTTTAATACTGCATATTATTTGCATTGGGTGCTGTAAATATGGATCTCCCTCTTAAAGGTAAGGTATCGGTAACCTGCATGGACACTACAAGATTATAGGACAGAAACTATAATATCTTGGATCTGCACTGCTAGAGAGAAGACACATGGACTACATGAAAAACCAAGAGAAGGGGCTGGGGGTATGTCTCAGCGGTACAGTGCTTGGCTAGCACATCTGAGGCTCTGGGTTCGATCCTCAGCACCACATGAAAACAAATAAATAAAATAAAGGTATTGTGTCCAACTACAACTAAAAAAAAAAAAAAACAAGAGAAGAAAGTGCCCCAAACAAACCAAGATGCTACAAAAATAGAATCCACTGACAGCACAGTAGATGAAATGTCAGAGAAGGCATTCAGAATGTACATAATTAAAATGATCTGCAAAGCAAAGAATGACATAAGAGAGCAAATACAGGCAATAATTGATCAATCCAATAAAGAGATAAGAGAGCAAATATAGGTAGCAAAGGATTACTTTAAGAAAGAGATAGAGGGGCTGGGGATGTGGCTCAAGTGGTAGCGTGCTCGCCTGGTATGCGTGCGGCCCGGGTTCGATCCTCAGCACCACATACAAACAACAATGTTGTGTCCGCCAAAAAATGAAAAATAAATATTAAAATTCTCTCTCCTCTCTCTCTCTCTCTCTCTCTCTCTCTCTCCTTAAAAAAAGAGAAAGAGATAGAGACTCTGAAAAAAAAAACACAGAAATCCTTAAAATGAAGGAACAAATAAACCAAATAAAAATTCAACAGAAAGCATCACCAACAGATAGGTCACTTGGAAGACAGAACCTCAGGCAATATATAATCTTGAAAATAAGTTGAACACACTATGAAGATGATAAGAAACCATGAACATAACCTTCAAGAATTATGGGATAACATGAAAAGACCAAATCTAAGAATTATCGGGATAGAGGAAGGCACAATCTCTTCAATGAAATAATATCTGAAAATTTCCCTAAACATGAAGAATGAATTGGAAAATCAAATACACGAGGCTTACAGGACACCAAATGAACAAAATTACAAGAGATCTATACCAAGGCACATTATAATGAAAATGCCTAGCATACAGAATAAGGATAGAATATTAAAAACTACAAGAGAAAAGTTTCAGATTACATATAGTGGGAAACCAATTTGGATCTCAGCAAAGTTTTCAACCCAGACCCTCAAAGCTAGAAGATCCTCCAACAACATATACCAAGCTCTGAAAGAATTGGTGCCTACCAAGAATCTTATATACAGCAAAATTAAGCTTCAGATTTGATGACAAAATAAAAGCCTTCCATGATAAACAAAAGTTAAAAGAATCTATAAGGACTAGTGTTGTGGTTCAGTGGTAGAGTGCTTGCCTAGCACATGTGAGACACTGGGTTTGATCCTCAGCACCACATAAAATAAATATGTATGAGTGTGTGTGTGTGTGTGATATTTTTTTACAGAATTTACAACAAGAAAGCCTGCACGGATATAAAATCAACACACATAAATCAAAGGCATTTCTGTATATCAGCGACAAAACTTCTGAAACGGAAATGAGGAAAAACACTCCATTCACAATATCCTCAAAGAAAATAAAATACTTGGGAATCAACCTAACAAAAGAGGTGAAAGATTTATACAATGAAAGCTACAGAACCCTAAAGAGAGAGGTAGAAGAAGATCTTAGAAGATGGAAAAATATACCCTGTTCATGGATAGGTAGAACTAACATCATCAAAATGGCGATATTACCAAAAGTTCTCTATAGGTTTAATGCAATGCCAATCAAAATCCCAACAGCATTTCTTGTAGAAATAGATAAAGCAATCATGAAATTCATATGGAAAAATAAAAGACCCAGAATAGCAAAAGCAATTCTAAGCAGGAAGTGTGAATCAGGTGGTATAGCGATACCAGATTTCAAACTATATTACAGAGCAATAGTGACAAAAACAGCATGGTACTGGTACCAAAACAGGCGGGTGGACCAATGGTACAGAATAGAGGACACAGAGACTAATCCACAAAGTTACAACTATCTTATATTTGATAAAGGGGCTAAAAGCATGCAATGGAGGAAGGATAGCATCTTCAACAAATGGTGTTGGGAAAACTGGAAATCCATATGCAACAAAATGAAACTGAATCCCTTTCTCTCGACATGCACAAAAGTTAACTCAAAATGGATCAAGGAGCTTGATATCAAATCAGAGACTCTGCGTCTGATAGAAGAAAAAGTTGGCTCCGATCTACATATTGTGGGGTCGTGCTCCAAATTCCTTAATAGGACACCCATAGCATAAGAGTTAATAACAAGAATCAACAAATGGGACTTAATTAAACTTAAAAGTTTTTTCTCAGCAAGAGAAACAATAAGAGAGGTAAATAGGGAGCCTACATCATGGGAACAAATTTTTACTCCTCGCACTTCAGACAGAGCCCTAATATCCAGAGTATA
The DNA here is from genome assembly GCF_964194105.1 of Spermophilus citellus. NCBI lineage: Eukaryota > Metazoa > Chordata > Mammalia > Rodentia > Sciuridae > Spermophilus > Spermophilus citellus. The sequence continues at coordinate 46,238,575 of NC_138184.1, read as the reverse complement.
CAAAGAACTCAAAAAATTAGACAATAAGATAACAAATAACCCAATCAACAAATGGGCCAAGGACCTGAACAGACACTTCTCAGAGGAGGACATACAATCAATCAACAAGTACATGAAAAAATGCTCACCATCTCTAGCAGTCAGAGAAATGCAAATCAAAACCACCCTAAGATACCATCTCACTCCAGTAAGATTGGCAGCCACTATGAAGTCAAACAACAACAAATGCTGGTGAGGATGTGGGGAAAAGGGTACACTTGTACATTGCTGGTGGGACTGCAAATTGGTGCGGCCAATTTGGAAAGCAGTTTGGAGATTCCTGAGAAAGATGGGAATGTAACCACCATTTGACCCTGCTATTGCCCTTCTAGGACTATTCCCTGAAGACCTTAAAAGAGCATGCTACAGGGATACTGCTACATCGATGTTCATAGCAGCACAATTCACAATAGCTAGACTGTGGAACCAACCCAGATGCCCTTCAATAGATGAATGGATAAAAAAAATGTGGCATCTATACACAATGGAGTACTATGCAGCAATAAAAAATGACAAAATCATAGAATTTGCAGGGAAATGGATGGCACTAGAGCAGATTATGCTTAGTGAAGCTAGCCAATCCCTAAAAAACAAATACCAAATGTCTTCTTTGATATAATGAGAGCAACTATGAACAGAGCAGGGAGAAGAGTAGGAAGAAAAGAGTAACATTAAACAGAGACATGAGATGGGAGGGAAAGGGAGAGAAAAGGGAAATTGCATGGAAATGAAGGGAGACCCTCATTGCTATACAAAATTACATATAAGAGGTTGTGAGGGGAATGGGAAAATAAACAAGGAGAGAAATGAATTACAGTAGATGGGGTAGAGAGAGAAGATGGGAGGGGAGGGGAGGGGGGATAGTAGGGGATAGGAAAGGTAGCAGAATACAACAATTACTAATAGGGCATTATGTAAAATTGTGGATGTGTAACCGACGTGATTCTGCAATCTGCATTTGGGGTAAAATTGGGGGTTCATAACCCACTTCAATCTAATGTATGAAATATGATATGTCAAGAGCTTTGTAATGTTGTGAACAACCAATAAAAAAATAAATAAATAAAAATAAAAATTAAAAAAAAAGAAAGCCTGCACTACAGAACATTCTTGCAAAATATTCCATGAGGAGGAAATAAAAAACAACAATAAAAATCTGCAAAGGGAAAAACTACACTAAAGGAAAAGCCAAATCAGGTCAAGTTTAAAGCCAAAAATAAATCAAAATGACCAGGAATACAAACCATATTTCAATAATAAATATATATGTTTGAGTAAAGAACATATAGGCATATGTATTACATATGTGTGTGTGCTTTATATATATAATATATATTTATAAATATATACTTATATATATTTAAAATATAAATTTATATATATTCATAAATATATATATAAATATATATTTATATAAAGAGTGCTCACCTCACATGCACAAAGCCCTGGGTTCAATCCCCAGCACCAGAAAAAAAATGCACAGTTAGATTTAGGAATTGGGGTGGAATTAGAACAGCTTTGAAGTCTTTGTATAATCTTTTAAATTAAGCACCTATAATTATAATTGTGCATTTGGGCTACAGCTGTAGAGATTAAGAATTGTTGATTAATACTAGGAATACTGTTAGAATTATGGTAGTATATGGTAGCAATTTCTATACAAATAAAAATGAATATATATAAATAGAGGTAGATATTTATGCATGTATATATAAACATTTTAGAAAGCATAATAAATTTGTAAATATACAGGAGTATGTTTAGTATTTTCATATGTGTTACAATTTGGTTTAGAAGATTTGGGTTTCTTGTAGTGATATGATAATGGTTAACATTAGTCACATATATATACATACAAGTGTATATAATGATATGTGAAAATAAATATAGATATTCAAAGTAATATTTTTAGTTTATATTTGAAAGCTTTTGTTTAGGGTTAATTCAGAGTTACAAACTAGCATTGTGGTTAGGGTTATAGATTAAAATATATATGTAAATATGACTATGAATATAAACATATAAGCAAAATTATATATAAAAATATATACTTATATGTGCTTTTATCTCTTGTTAGGTTTATGGTAAAGGGAATTGTTAGGTTTTGTGTTAATGATAGGGTAAGCCTGCAGAAATGAACATATATGAACATATATATGAATTTGTATGTGAATTTATAAATATATATCACAAAATATACAGAAATATTCATGTAAAATATTATTGCTTATATGTAACAATATTTATGAATCTGTATTCCATAATGTATAGGTACATTCATGTAAATTGTTATAGTTTATATGTATAGAGGTTTCTGTGAGGCATATTGGTAGGTATAGGAATAAGTATAGAAAAATAGTTAGCATTAGTTTAGGTTTTTAACATTATTATCCAACTACATGAATATAATATAAATATATATGTAAAAATATACATGGAAATATTTAAATGTATACAAATTTTTATATAGCTAATTTTTTTGAGATGGATGTTTACATTGTTGTTTAGATATATTTTATGAATATGTAACTGAATATATATGAAAACTTATGAGTAGGATTTTGTTTAGCATTGGGGTACATATATACATGTTTATAAACATAAAACATATATGGGTATTCAACGTGATAATTTTTGTATAAAAGACTGATGGTTATGGGTATGTTAGGTTTAGTTCCAAGTTAAGGACTTAGTTGAGGGTAAGGATTACCACTGGAATACATATATCAATATATACGTGTAAATATAAATATAGAATTAAAATTATATATGAAAGTTTATAAATATATATTATTTTATCTTGACCTGGTTGGTGGAAACATAGATGCTCACTTCAAAAATATTTTTAATTACATTTTACGTACTATCAATATGTATATCATATTTCACAATGAAAAAAAAAATTTTTTAATATATAAATTACAATTCTTACCTGGATTCTTAAGGCCAACTCTTGAATTCCTATAGTCCGGGCTTTTTCTACATAAGATATCAGATCCATCATCTCTTCTGTTGTTTCAGGGACTTTTAATGCATGATCTTTAATTGCTTCAAACTCACTGCAAATACTGACATGATTCTCTGTGTTACTATTCTTAAGGTAATTAATTTTATGTTCAATAAATGTGTATTATTATGATTAGCATAAAATATGAACTGAATATCCTAAAAATAATTAGTTAATTCATTAAGATATAATATTTAAACTTGTCTAATATAATTCAGTATACAAGTCTATAAAATTATGTAATATCTTCATGTGAAATTATGGCATATTTAATTTTTTTTCTAGTAATCACTTCAACCCTCTTCACTACCAAGATAAACATACCTTCTATATCAGTCAGTAATAAATTTTAATTTTGCCTCAGTTTCTACTAACTTTGTGAACTTCAGCAAATCTCTAAGACTCGGTTTCCATATTTTATTTAAATTAAGCTATTAATCTTCCTAGGTATTGTTGTAATGCAATAAAAAATATAAAGAGGACTAAGGTAACCAGCGGCCACCATCTTGGACAGCGGAAGTAAACACCGCCACTCGCCGACAGATTGCAACAACAAACAGGTGTGTGTCACCCAGCTCAGCCCCCATACATAGGGGGATTTCGCTTAAAATCTCTCCTAGACTTTCAGGGGGAGGGACTATCAGAGTGAGCCTGCATAAAGACTAAAGGAGAGCTAGAGGCACCTGACCCTCAACCCGCCCCCCTCCCATCAGCGGCCAAAACAAAACCTGTCTAGCCAGCGCTGGGGAGGGGCAAGCAGAAAAAATCAAAACCATAGAGTGCTGGGGATCCCAAAAGCCAACGGTGTGACCCCGGAGATCCAGGCTGTCTGATTCGCGCGGCCTGCCCCGAGGCTACAGAAGGCGTGGCGCCCCAGAGAAGGGGTTAAATAGTCAGCACGGAATTAAGTGGCTGCGACACCGTGGTATCCCACCAGCTAAACCCAAGCCCGCACTGACCCCCGGGCTGAGTTCGGGATTGTTGGCGGGGACGGAAGCGGTACAGCCCCACCCCCCACAAGGGACACTCCACTAAGGTAACCAGCGGCCACCATCTTGGACAGCGGAAGTAACCACCGCCACTCGCCGACAGATTGCAACAACAAACAGGTGTGTGTCACCCAGCTCAGCCCCCATACATAGGGGGATTTCGCTTAAAATCTCTCCTAGACTTTCAGGGGGAGGGACTATCAGAGTGAGCCTGCATAAAGACTAAAGGAGAGCTAGAGGCACCTGACCCTCAACCCGCCCCCCTCCCATCAGCGGCCAAAACAAAACCTGTCTAGCCAGCGCTGGGGAGGGGCAAGCAGAAAAAATCAAAACCATAGAGTGCTGGGGATCCCAAAAGCCAACGGTGTGACCCCGGAGATCCAGGCTGTCTGATTCCCGCGGCCTGCCCCGAGGCTACAGAAGGCGTGGCGCCCCAGAGAAGGGGTTAACGAGTCAGCAGGGAATTAAGTGGCTGCGACACGGTGGTATCCCACCAGCTAAGCCCAAGCCCGCACTGACCCCCGGGCTGAGTTCGGGATTGTTGGCGGGGACGGAAGCAGTACAGCCCCACCCCCCACAAGGGACACTCCACTAAGGTAACCAGCGGCCACCATCTTGGACAGCTGAAGTATCCACCGCCACTGTCCGACAGATTGCAACAACAAAACAGGCACAGAGTACAGTTTGAACTGCCGAGAATCATCACTGAGGGGAAATCTGGTCTAGCAGGAGAAACCAAGGCTAGCAGGAGAAACCAGGAGCCTAGAGGCAAGGCCCTCGCGACTGGGCAGCTGTAAACTGCAGGCCCACCGGCGACAGTTCACCCACTGCCCGCGTAACTTGGCGGTAGGAGAACGCCCTCCCGTTGGTGACGGATCACCTGCCCGCGGCCTGTGATACTGGGCGGCTGGAGTCTACCCGCCTGCCACGACCGGGAGCTGAAACCACACAGAGACAGTCCAGTCACACCCCCCCATTAGGGCACCCCAGCAAGGAGACTGGGGCCCGTCATAGCAGAGTAGTGTTGTCACTGGAGCTCGAACGTCGGAATTCCTTCCCAGCGGAATCCACGTTAGCAGTCATACTTCAACAACACAAAGGAGAGACATCAGAGTAATACAGAAACAAAACAAATCTATAGAGGAGAGCAGAAACACGACAATCAAAAAGAGCTGGAAAGTAACGTGGACAACATGAGAAAACAAGGGAAAAAAGGATTACAAACAATGCAAGACTACTCAATTCTACAGGAGGACATAGAAACTTCAGAAACAGGTATAGGGAAAGAACTCAAGGCATACCTAACTCGAATGGAAAGGAATATTAGAGAAGACATGAGACAGCAAGTCCAAGAAATAAAAATATATTTTGAAAATGAATTAAACAAACAAATTCAAATGGCAAAGAACGAGCTCTACCAGGAGATAGAGATATTAAAAAAAAATCAAACAATAATCCTAGAATTCCAGGAAACTATAAACCAAATTAAAAACTCAAACGAGAATATTACAAATAGACTTGATCAAGTAGAAGTCAGAACATCAGATAATGAAGACAAAGTTTATCAACTTGAAAAGAATATAGTCAACACAGAAAAGATGCTTAATTCCCACGAGCAATCTATTCAAGAGATATGGGATGTCATAAAAAAACCAAATCTGAGAGTCATAGGGATAGAAGAAGGCACAGAGATTCAAACCAAAGGAATGGACAGCATATTAAATGAAATAATTCTAGAAAACTTCCCAGAGATGAAAGATGGAATGGATTGCCAAATCCTGGAAGCCTACAGGACCCCAAACATTCAAAACCATAATAGACCAACCCCAAGACATATAATTATGAAGATAGCCAACGTACAGAACAAGGAGAGAATATTAAAAGCTACGAGAGAAAAGAGGCAGATTACTTTCAGGGGTAAACCAATTAGGTTAACGACAGATTTCTCATCACAAACTTTGAAAGCGAGAAGATCCTGGAATAACGTATTTCAAACGCTGAAAAATAATGGATTCCAACCAAGAATACTATATCCAGCAAAATTGAGCTTCAAATTTGACAATGAAATTAAAATCTTTCACGATAAACAAAAGCTAAAAGAATTTGCAGCAAGAAAACCAGCTCTGCAAAGCATTTTGAACAAAACACTACAAGAAGAGGATGTGAAAAATAGTGCCCAAAACTAACAGCAGGAAGTATCTCAGTAAAGGGGGAGGAAAATAACCAAAAAGCAAAACTAACCAAACTAAAATAAATAAATAAAGAAGCATGACTGGAAATACAAATCATATCTCAATTGTAACCTTAAATGTTAATGGCCTAAACTCACCAATCAAGAGACATAGGCTAGTAAACTGGATCAAAAAAACAAATCCAACAATATGCTGCCTTCAAGAGACTCATATGATAGGAAAAGACATACACAGGCTAAAGGTAAAAGGTTGGGAAAAATCATACCACTCACATGGCCCTCGGAAGCAAGCAGGAGTGGCCATACTCATATCGAATAAAATCAACTTCAAACCTAAGTTAATCAAGAAGGACAAAGAAGGTCACTATATACTGTTAAAAGGAACCATCCACCAACAAGACATAACAATCATCAATTTGTATGCACCCAACAATGGAGCTGCAACGTTCATAAAACAAACTCTCCTCAAGTTCAAGAGTCAAATAGACCACAACACAATAATTATGGGTGACTTCAACACACCGCTCTCGCCATTAGACAGATCCTCTAGACAAAAACTGAATAAAGAAACTATAAAACTCAACAGCAAAATCAATAACCTAGACTTAACCGACATATATAGAATATATCAACCGTCATCAAGTGGATACACGTTCTTCTCAGCAGCACATGGATCCTACTCAAAGATAGACCATATATTATGCCATAAGACAACTCTTAGTAAATATAAAGGCGTGGAGATAATACCATGCACCATATCTGACCATAATGGAATGAAATTGGAAATCAATGATAAGAGAAGGAAGGAAAAATCCTACATCACATGGAAAATGAACAATATGTTATTGAATGATCAATGGGTTATAGAAGACATAAAGGAGGAGATGAAAAAATTCTTAGAGTCAAATGATAACACAGACACAACATACCGGAATTTATGGGACACAATGAAAGCAGTTTTAAGAGGGAAATTCATTTCTTGGAGTTCTTACCTCAAAAAAAGAAAAAACCAACAAATAAATGAACTCACACAACACCTCAAAAATCTAGAAAAGGAAGAGCAAAACAACAGTAAATGTAGTAGAAGACAAGAAATAATTAAAATTAGAGCAGAAATCAATGAAATTGAAACAAAAGAAACCATTGAAAAAATAGATAAAACTAAAAGTTGGTTCTTTGAAAAAATAAATAAGATAGACAAGCCCTTAGCCACGCTAACGAAAAGAAGAAGAGAGAGAACTCAAATTACTAACATACGGGATGAAAAAGGCAATATCACAACAGACACTACAGAAATACAGAAGATAATTAGAAAGTATTTTGAAACCCTATATTCTAATAAAATAGAAGATAACGAAGATATCGATAAATTTCTTAAGGCATATGAATTGCCCAGATTGAGACAGGAAGACACACACAATTTAAACAGACCAATAACAAAAGAAGAAATAGAAGAAGCCATCAAAAGACTACCAACTAAGAAAAGCCCTGGACCAGATGGGTATACAGCGGAGTTCTACAAAACCTTCAAAGAAGAATTAATACCAATACTTTTCAAGCTATTTCAAGAAATAGAAAAAGAAGGAGCTCTTCCAAATTCATTCTATGAGGCCAACATCACTTTGATCCCAAAACCAGACAAAGATACTTCAAAGAAAGAAAACTACAGACCAATATCTCTAATGAACTTGGATGCAAAAATTCTCAATAAAATTCTGGCAAATCGAATACAAAAACATATCAGAAAACTTGTGCACCATGATCAAGTAGGATTCATTCCTGGGATGCAAGGATGGTTCAATATACGGAAATCAATAAATGCTATCCACCACATCAATAGACTTAAAGACAAGAACCACATGATCATCTCGATGGATGCAGAAAAAGCATTTGACAAAGTACAGCATCCCTTTATGTTCAAAACACTAGAAAAACTAGGGATAACAGGAACTTACCTCAACATTGTAAAAGCTATCTATGCTAAGCCTCAGGCTAGCATCATTCTGAATGGAGAAAAATTGAAGGCATTCCCTCTAAAATCTGGAACAAGACAGGGATGCCCTCTATCACCACTTCTATTCAATTTAGTTCTCGAAGTACTAGCCAGAGCAATTAGACAGACAAAAGAAATTAAAGGCATAAAAATAGGAAAAGAAGAAATTAAACTATCGCTATTTGCGGATGACATGATAATATACTTAACAGACCCAAAAGAGTCTACAAAGAAGCTGCTAGAGTTAATAAATGAATTCAGCAAAGTGGCAGGTTATAAAATCAACACGCATAAATCAAAGGCATTCCTATATATCAGCAACAAAACTTCTGAAATGGAAATAAGGAAAACCACTCCATTCACAATATCCTCAAAGAAAATAAGATACTTGGGTATCAACCTAACAAAAGAGGTGAAAGATTTATACAATGAAAACTACAGAACCCTAAAGAGAGAGATAGAAGAAGATCTCAGAAGATGGAAAAATGTACCCTGTTCATGGATAGGCAGAACTAACATCATCAAAATGGCGATATTACCCAAAGTTCTCTATAGGTTTAATGCGATGCCAATCAAAATACCAACGGCATTTCTTGTAGAAATAGACAAAGCAATCATGAAATTCATATGGAAAAACAAAAGACCCAGAATAGCAAAAGCAATTCTAAGCAGGAAGTGTGAATCTGGAGGTATAGCGATACCAGAGGTCAAACTGTACTACAAAGCAATAGTAACAAAAACAGCATGGTACTGGTACCAAAACAGGCGGGTGGACCAATGGTACAGAATAGAAGACACAGAGACTAATCCACAAAGTTACAACTATCTTATATTTGATAAAGGGGCTAAAAGCATGCAATGGAGGAAGGATAGCATCTTCAACAAATGGTGCTGGGAAAATTGGAAATCCATATGCAACAAAATGAAATTGAATCCCTTTCTCTCGCCATCCACAAAAATTAACTCAAAATGGATCAGGGAGCTAGATATCAAATCAGAGACACTGCGTCTGATAGAAGAAAAAGTTGGCTACGATCTACAAATTGTGGGGTCGGGCTCCAAATTCCTTAATAGGACACCCATAGCCCAAGAGTTAACAACCAGAATAAACAAATGGGACTTACTTAAACTAAAAAGTTTTTTCTCAGCAAGAGAAACAATAAAAGAGGTAAATAGAGAGCCTACATCCTGGGAACAAATCTTTACCCCCCACACCTCTGATAGAGCCCTAATATCCAGAATGTACAAAGAACTCAAAAAATTAAATAATAAGATAACAAATAACCCAATTAACAAATGGGCCAAGGACCTCAACAGACACTTCTCAGAGGAGGACATACAATCAATCAACAAGTTCATGAAAAAATGCTCACCATCTCTAGCAATCAGAGAAATGCAAATCAAAACCACCCTAAGATACCATCTCACTCCAGTAAGATTGGCAGCCATTATGAAGTCAAACAACAACAAGTGTTGGCGGGGATGTGGGGAAAAAGGTACACTTGTACACTGCTGGTGGGGCTGCAAAATGGTGAGGCCAATTTGGAAAGCAGTATGGAGATTCCTGGGAAAGCTGGGAATGGAACCACCATTTGACCCAGCTATTGCACTTCTCGGACTATTCCCTGAGGACCTTAAAAGAGCGCACTATAGGGATACGGCTGCATCAATGATTATAGCGGCACAATTCACAATAGCTAGACTGTGGAACCAACCTAGATGCCCTTCAATAGATGAATGGATAAACAAAATGTGGCATCTATACACAATGGAATATTATGCAGCACTAAGAAATGACAAAATCATAGAATTTGCAGGGAAATGGATGGCATTAGAGCAGATTATGCTAAGTGAAGCTAGCCAAGCCCTAAAAAACAAATGCCAAATGTCTGCTTTGATATAAAGAGAACAACTAAGAACAGAACAGGAAGGAAGAGCATGTGGAAAAGACTACAGATAACAAAGACGAATGGGGGGAGAGAAACGGAGAGAGAAGGGAAAGCATATGGAAATGGTAGGAGACCTTCAAGGATACATAAAATTACAAGAGGCTATGAGGGGCAAGGGGGAGGGAAAAAAAAGGGAGAGAATTGAACAACAGCAGGGGAGATAGAGAGGGAAGATGGGAGGGGAGGGGAGGGGAGGGGTGATAGTAGGGGTTAGGAAAGGTAGCAGAATACAACAGACACTAATATGGCATTATGTAAAAATGTGAATATGTAACAGATGTGATTCTGCAATCTATATTTGGGGTGAAAATGGGAGTTCAAAACACAATTTGAGTCTAATGTATGAAAGATGATATATCATGAGCTATGTAATGCTTTAAATAATCAATAAAAAATTAAAAAAAAAAAAAAAAAGAAAATAAAAAAAATAATAAATAAATAAATAACTGTTGGGTCCAAAAAAAAAAAAAAAAAAAAAATATAAAGAGTCTAAAACATAGTATACTCTCATTTATCAGTAACTATAATCATTAGTTTAATTATTAGTGCCTTTTGTGAAACATGACCATATAGGAATTAAATATATCAAATCCTTATCTCTTTCTTTTAAATATTCTTTTAGTTGTAGATAGGCACAATATCTTTATTTATTTATTTTTATGTGGTGCTGAGGATCGAACCCAGTGCCTCACACATGCAAGGCAAGCGCTCAACCACTGAGCTATGATCCCAGCCTCCTTATTTATATTTTTAATGCTATAATTCTCTTTTAATATCCTGTGTATGAATGTATTGGATACCCTATAGCAATTACTGAGTTAAAACAACATGTTATAGAATTGTCATCTTGTGCTTTAAAATACCTGTATTATCATGTTACTACCAGACATATTAGGGGGAAAAGGCCATGCCAAAAAAAAAAAAAAAGTATAAAAGTGATGTGATTTTAAAAATAAATCTTAGCTCATGCAGGTATTTCATATATATTATGTGGAGGAATTAACTTGTTCCTTTAATAAAGAATTGGGCGCCTACAACGTTCTATAAGCACTAGAGAAACAGAAGCATATACAACCAAGTCCCTGCCCTAATAAAGCTTATATACAAGCTAAGGAGAGAGTCGAAAGCACATAAACACACATAATGTTAAGTAATAAAAATGTGCTATCTGGAAAAAATAAAGCAAGGAAAGTGGGGGTGCGGGGGAATGATGGAGTATAGGGAAAGGACCTATTTTATATAGAGTAGTTAAGGAAGGCCTCTCTCAAAGCTAGAGAAGAAAACTGAGTCATGCAAATATCAAGAAAGAGCTTTCAGAACAAAGGCCCTGAAGCAGCATTAAATTTGGCATACTTCAGGAATAGTAAACAGGCCAAGGGAGAGGACCTGGTATGAAACTGGAGAGGTTAGCAGGAGTCAGATCATGCAGAACTTTATAGTTAATTCTTGAATAGCAAAAACAAAAGCGATGCCCCAGTGTGGATAATGCAAAAAGAGAATCTTGTAAAATTTTCTTCTTGACAGAGTAGAATCTGTCCCTTGGGAAGGTATTTCATCAGAAGTACAGGAGGCAAACAATATGGTAAGATTAAGGTGGCCCAAGCAAATTGTTCTTTAATGATCCTGCACATAACATAGTGGCAACACATTTCCCCTATCTCAAGCATGGAATTTATTCAGGAAGGAATTAAAGAAACAACTAGGTAGAATAAACTGGGAGACTTTCCAGCTGCTCTTTTATTATGGGTTTGTAAGTTATAGTCATTTTGTTGGAAATAATAAAAATTTCCAAAAAATCATAAGTACTATTTTTAAAAAATCTTTTATATATATTTTTTAGTTTTAGATGGACACATATCTTTATTTTACATTTATATGGTGCTGAGGATTGAACCCAGTGCCTCATGCATGCTAGGCGAGCACTCTACCACTGAGCCACAACCCCAGCCCCTAAAAAATTTTTAATAGGTTATGTTAAACATACAACCATTTCTGGATTAATTATGCCATTATCATTGCTCTTAACAAAATTGTTAAGATTCTCAAGAAAGGGATAGGGACTAATACTTTACCATCTTTGATATTTTTTTGTGTAGTATGTTTTTGTCCTAAGTATACATGATAAACATTTCACTTTCTGACAGTCATTTGTATATTCATTTCAAAGTATGCATTGGATGCCTATTTTATGTCATTCATAAGGCTATATGCTTTAAAAATGTTATCTGTTATCATAACAGTAATTCTAGGTATTCTTCATAGGTGACATAGTAGGAAACTGAGGCTCAGGGAAATCAAGTAACTTGCCCGCATAATAGTTAGTTAATGGCAGAGCCAGGATTTAAATTCAGGTCCGATTCCAAAATACATACTCTTTGCACTCTGCCTCTGGGAAGATAAACATAATAGCTAACATCTATAAAGTACCTACCATATGTCAGACACTGAGCTAGGTATTATACATATATTAGTTTTAACTTTTATAGAAGGTACAAACTCAAATTTTGCAGGGGCTGAGAGGAAACAAAAAAAATGAATTTTGATGAGTTGCTCGACCACTGGTGAACAAAACACAGGACACATTTCCCATCTAAAGAGAAAAGTCACTTCTTAGTTCCTTTTACCACTGCAGTCCCGATATGGCATAGTCTTAACCTTTTTATTCAAAAAAGTAGGAAATCTAGTGGGTTGGGGGGCATGTGAGCTTTGTGTATGATCTAAATTTTGAAATGTTGACAGAAATGGAAATTTTTTAAAACAAAATAAAACAATGTGAGAAAAACAAAACATATCTGCATGACACACACAGCTAATAGGCCACTAGTTTATGAATCCAATTTTATAGCTACCCTACAAAGTATTATCACTGTCTCCATTTCACACAAAAAAAAATAAGCTATGCGATATGAATAAATATTTGGGTAAGGAATGATTACAGATCTTCCCAGTATCACAGAAAATATATCACCTTTTTATTGCCATATTTCCTGTGTTCAAACACTGACTTCTTTCAATTTCTTTTCTTTTCTTCAATCCTGAGTTGCCTTAAAACCAGTCTCAAACAGTACCAGACAAAAAGAACCCAGCCCAATGAGACTAAAAAGGAACCTCCTTAGGAGAGCAGCTAATGAGGAGAAATTGTAAGTACTTTCTGTGTTAATCTTTTCTTTTTAAATGAGAATTATTTTAGCAAAATATTTCTTTTGGCCCTATTATTCTGAGGATGGTAATTAATTCTACTTACCATTCATTTTCTTTTCTGTGTTTTGAGGCTATGTCATTTAATAATATATTTGCAAAGGCTTTTGCTTTATTTGTCAAGCCTGTCTTCAAATCTTCACAATCCAAACGCACCATAGGGTAATGCATCCACTGAGGCAACAGCATTATTTCTGAGGCAAGACTGAAAAATGATTCTATAAACTTTAAAAAAAAGAGTTTTTAAAGAAAAAAATGCTTAGAATTTTCTAATCATCAGTGATTTTATAATATTGCACTGTATGAAATTATTAATCATGAATATAAACTCATTTCTTTTTTGCTAAATAAATAAAATTTTTCCTTTCATTGCATAAATCTTTTTTTTTTTTTTTTTTGGTTCTGGGAATTGAACCTAGGGCCTCAGAGACACTAAGTACATGCTCTGCCACAAAGCTATACCTTCAGCCAACATAAATCTTTTTCTAACCCATCTTTTCACTAAGTAGTTTGTCAATCTACTAGTAAATAAATATCCAGTATGATGCCATTTACAGCATTTCACTAGGTGAAATTTTCCTCGATAATTATTTTCAAAAATTCTGCCCAGGGGGTTAGGGTTGTAGCTCAGTGGCAGAGCACTTGCCTAGCATGTGTGAGGCACTGGGCTTGATCCTCATTACCACATAAAAATAAACAAATAAAATAACAATATTATGTCCATCTAAAACTAAAAAATATTTTTAAAAAATATTTATATATTTTTAAAAAATAGTTATTCCCAGAGCCAACTCATTCCTCTCCATTTAGAAACCTGTAACATGTGACAATTTCTGTAGCTAATATATATTTGCTTTTATCATTACTAATGCTTCACTAATGATTCTAGTTCAATATTTAGGAAAAGAAATGTAGGAAACTTTTTGGTTCAAAATAATCTAAAAGGAGAGAAAATTGAGACATTCTGCTATTACCAAATATCGAAGATACTGGTTATAAATTTCTTAACACCCAAATAAAGGGATAATTTTCTTTCTTCTTTTTTTCTTTCCCTCCCTCCCTCCCTTTCTTTATTGAAATTGAACTGAGGGGCACTCTACAACTGAAATGCACTCCCAACTCTTTTTATTTTGGGGAAAGATCTCACCAAATTGCCAAGGTTGGCCTCAAACTTGGAATCCTCCTGCCTCAACATTCTGAGCTTTTGGGATAACAAAATTGGCAGGGCATGGTAGCTCACGCCTGTAATTCAGAATTATAAGTTCCAGGCCAGTCTCAGCAATTTAGGGAAGCCCTGTCTCAAAATAAAAAATGAAAAGGGCTAAAGATGTAGCTCAATGGTAGAACACCAGAGAGTCAATCCCAAGTATTGCCCCCCTCAAAAAAAATTTAACTAGAGATAAAGAGGAACACTTCAAAATAACAAAAAGGGTCAATCCACAAGCAAGATATATAACATTTACTTACACATTTGCACCTAACAACAGAATACTAAAATACATGCAACAATAACTGAGAGAAATGAAGCAAAAATAAAAATAAACAATTGCAAAATAGTTGAAGATTGCAATATCCCACTTTCAATAATGGATTGAACAACTCGGCAGATGCTCAAAAAGGAAACAAAAGACTTGACCAACACCATAAACAACTAGAGTACCAGACATAAGAAACACTTTACCCAACAAAAACAATGTACACTCTTTCAAGTACACAGAAAACATTCTCCAGGATACACCATTTACTAAGGAATAAAACAAAATTAGGTAAATTTAAAAGGGTAGAAACAATACAAAGTATCTTCTCTAACAATAGTGAGATGAGGTTAGAAATCAACAAAAAACACAAATGTGTAGAAATTAAACTGTCTTAGGTTATTGGTAAAAATAAATCAAAAGGAAAATCAGGAAATACTTTGAGATTAATGCAAATGAAGGCAACTACTATATAAAAATTTATGGGCTGCAACTGAGGCAGTGCTTACAAGGAAATATATAGCTATAAATTCCTATATTAGGAAGAAAGTTCCCAAATGATAACCTGAACATCCACCATAAGTCCCTGAGGAAAACTAAAGCAAACAAAAAAATAAAGCAAGTACAATAAAGGAAATAAGAGATTAGAGTGAAAATTAAATAGAATATTTTAAAAAGAAGAAAAAAATCAATAAAACCAAAATCAGTTCTTTGAAAAGAACAACAAAATCAACAAACCTTTAAATGCAGTGACTAAGATAAAAGATGATGCAAATTACTGTAATCAGAAATAGAAGAGGAGTATGATCAGATCAATCTAAGACAGCATCTGTGGAACTGGAAACTACCTCTACTCCTAATCACCTGCCTACAGAAGAGAAGAAAACAGAATATAATAATCAGGAGGTTGCTAACTCATAATACTATATAAAACATTTACAGAGTGGATGGGCACTCTCATTTTTAAAAAATGATTAAAGTAACTTGGCAAGCAAACTTTTAACTGATCTCTAAGTTTGATACTGTTGAAGACCATTTAGGCTCTCCACAACCATAACTAGTTGTCTAGTAATTTAATGCCTCTCTGTGACTACTCACTTTTTAAGGATGGTATTGATCCTATACGGGAAGATGAGAAATACAAACGGGGTAGAAGATGGCTCATTATATTGAACAAACGGCCGAGATGAAGTGACCTGCTGTGCCTTACTGTAGAATCTTTTGATGACTATAGTGATGATATTTGTGGAGCTGTTGTTAATGTTAGAGCCAAAGGTGGTAAGATAGCAATATGGACTACTAAATATGAAAAGAGAGGCTACTACACATATAGAGAGACTATACAAGGAAAGGTTAGGACTTCCTCCAAAGACAGTGATTAGTTATCAGTTCCATGCAGACACAGCTACTAAGGCAGCTCCACCACTAAAAACAAGTTTGTTGTTTAAGACACCTTCTGAGTAGTCTCCTAGGAGACTGCATCAAGGAATCCATAAATGGGAACTGAACCAAAACTTCTTTAAAAGCAGAGTAGACTGAATTAAAATTTGATTCCATCTGAATGTTGCTAAGATATAAAAGAAGTCCCATTTGCCTTTGTCTTGTACTTTTTTGTTCATTTTTGAAAATTTTTATTAGTGTTTCCACTGTTCCAATCAAAGAATTACAGCCACATCATCCCCAGAAGCCCTATATGTGTTCCTGGCCCACTCTTAATTAGTTTAGTTGAATTACCATTACAAACACATTTTACCCATTCATACTATTCAAAAGAACTTAACATTTCTATACCTTAAAGGAAAATAATTGAGTTTACATTCCATTGTATGCAGGGACATATTTTGCTGCTTTGAAAGAATATGATGCATACAGGGTTTTTTAGCAGTTTTCTTTGTTTCTTTTTTTTAATATTTATTTTTTAGTTTTTGGTGGGCACAATATCTTTATTTTATTTTTATGTGGTGCTGAGGATAGAACCCAGTGCCTCACGCATGCCAAGCTAGTGCTACCACTTGAGCCACATCCAGAGCCCTTCTTTGTTTCTTTTGACAGCTTTATCTTTGCTGTTCTCTTGCTGATGGTGGCTAGATTTTAGTTGTTTCCCTACTTGATAACATCAGTGACTCTGATTTCAGTTTCTCATTTGTTTTGCTTTTGTTTTTTCCTAAAGTAACATTGGTGAAGGATCCAGGAATATAACACAAAGGTGGAATAAACATTAATTTTTGTAAGAGAAAGAAAAATGAAAGAGGACATCCTGACAGAAATAAAAAGGATCATAAGGGAATATTATGAACAATTGTATACAATAAATTACATAACTTTAGATGAAATATATAAATTTCTATATAGACACAATCTACTGAAACTGATGTGATAAAAAATAGATTATCTGAGTAGATCTATGAAAAGTGAAGAAATTGAATTAATAACCCAAAAACTATTTACAAGGAAAGTCCAGACCCTTCATTAATAAATTATACTAAGCACTTAAAAAAGAATACCAATCATTCTTCCAAATATTTTTGAAAAGTTTTTAAGACCAGTGTTACTTTGAAATAAAAAGCAGACAAACTATAATATCACAATAACAGAAACTACAGTATCTCTTATGAAGATGGACACAAAACTCAACAATATATCATAAACTAAATCTAGCAACATAAAAATAATTATATATCATGACAAAGTGAAACTTATTCCAGCAATGCAAAGTTGTTTTCATCAATTAATGTAATATATCCTATTAATAGGATCTGATCATATATATAGAAAATCTTAAGCTATCCCCTAATAAAAGAACTATTCAAACTAATATACAAGCCAAGCAAGGTTGCAGGAAGTGAGATCAATACATGAAAATCTATTGCGTTTATATGTACTAGCAATAAATAATCTAAAAATAAAATAGCATCAAAAAATTAAATATTTTTGGAATTAATTTAACAAAATAAAAGCAAAATATGCATTCTGAAAACCATATTATTAAAAGAAACTCAAGAATATCTAAACAAATGGAAAGATATTCCATGATCATGGATTAGAAGACTTACTATTGTTTGGATGCCTAAACTCCTCAAATTGATCTACATATAAATTCAACACAATCCCCATCAGAGTTCCAGTTAACTTACTTGAAGAAACTGAGACAGTGATTCTAAAATTCACTTGAAATTGGAAGGGACTCTGAATAACCAAAACAATCTTTAAAAAACAAAGCAGTAAGACTTGTAATTTCTGATTTCAGATTTTACTACAAAGCAAAAACAATCAAGGAAAGAACATAGATCAATGGAATAGAATTGAGAGGCCATAAATAAAACCTTGCATGTATGGTCAATTGATTTTTGACAAGGGTATGAGGATTATCCAATGGTACCCTTGTTGAAAATAATTTTTTAAAAATTGTGCTGAGGCAACTAGAGAGTCATGTGCAGAAGAATGAAATTAAAGTTTTAGCTCATTACATATGTAAAAATTAACTCATCAAATCAAACTGGAACAAAGATAGGAATGTAAAAGCCAAAACTATAAAATTCTTCAAAGAAAACATAGGAGTAAATCTTCATGACCTCATGAAGATTCAGTCTATAACAATTATGAACCGTGAAAGCAATATACTAAAGAATCCAGGAACAAAACACAACGTAATTCTACAAAATTATGCTCATAATAAAATATACAAACATTGGGCTAGGGATGTGGCTCAAGCAGTAGCGCGTGCTCACCTGGCATGTGCGGGGCACTGAGTTCGATCCTCAGTACCACGTAAAAAATAAAATAAAATAAAGATGTTGTGTCCACTGAAAACTAAAAAATAAATATTAGAAAATTCTCTCTCTCTCTCTCCCTCTCTCTCTCTCTTAAAAAAATATACAAACATAAACACAGAAAAACATATCAGTAGTTGTTTAGGATCTGAGGTTGGGATGGGGAATAATAGCTACTGGGCCTGGAGCTTCTTTTAAATATTTTTAAGTCATATTGTAATGATTATAAATATACTTAAAATATTGAATTGCATAATGTGTGAATTACACCTTAGCAAAACTTTTCTTAAAAATGAAATATAGAGAGTATTTATATCAGGTTTTAGATTAAGGATATTTTTCTGGAATAAGAGGGGCATTTCAAAATAATAAAGGGAGTTCATCAAGGAAATTTAATCCTAAATGTGTATGTATCCAGAATCAGAACTTCAACAGTCTATGGGAAACTGAATCCTAAGTGAACTTGGAAGCATGATTCTGTTCTCAAATGAGACTTCATATGAAACTACAGCTCCAGCTGACAGGTTGACTGCAACCTGATGAGAGACTTTGAGACACTGGCACCTAGCTAAGCCAAGCTGGATTCTTGACTCACAAATACTGTAATAATAAAGTCTGGATTTCTTTAAAATTTTTTTGATGGACCTTTACTTTGTTCATTTATTTATATGTGATGCTTCACACATGCCAAGCAAGTGCTCTACCACTGAGCCACAATCCCAGCTCCATAAGGTTTGTTATTTTTAAGCCACTAAATTCTGGAAGTAATTTGGGTTTATCTCAGGAAAGCAACATTGGGTTAACATCTAAACATTAATAAATGTAATTCAAACCATTAACAGAAAAGAGGAGAAAAACCACATGATCTACTCAATATATGCAGAAAAAGTAAAGATTCAAAAACCAATGAACCTACCTCCATCTTAGCAAACCTGGATTAGAAAGGAATTTCATCTACCTGATAAAGAGCATTTACCAAAAAACCTATACCTAAGACATTTTGATGATAAAAATCTGAATATGTTTCCATAAGATCATAAATAAGACAAAAATGTCCTCTCTCACTGCTACTATTCATTCAACATTACTGGCAATCCTATACAGTGCCAATAAAGCAACATAAGAAACAAAAGATCCAGATAGGAAAAGGAAAATAAAAAAGGTTTATATTGTGCACATATATAAAAAATCCTAAGGAATCTTTAAAAAAGGCTGTTGTAGGATCAAAATGTCAAAAGTATGTTTGTATATAGTATCAATGAAAATGAAAACTGATATTTTCAAGATATTTGTAAAATCAATGAAAACTACAAAACATTGTTGAGAGGCATTAAAGAAAGTCAAAATAAATTAATATATACAATATGGCTGTGTATTGAAAGATTCAATTTTAAGATGGCAATTCTTCCCAAATTTGATTTAAAAATTCAAAGCAATTCTAACTAAAATCTAGCTAGCCTCTTTAGAAATCAACAGATTATTTTAAAATTTCTATGAAAATGCGAAGAACCTCAAAGAGTCAAAATAACTTTGAAAAAGAACACAGTTGGAAAATTTATATAATGTGATTTTAAAACTTACCTTTAAACTACAGAAATCAAGAGTGTGGTACTATAATAAAAATAAATATATAGTAGAATGAATTAGACATAACTTTCCTATGTTCATATATGAATATATGATCAGTGTAACTCTACATTATGTACAACCACAGAATGGGAAGTTATATTCCCTGTATATATTATATGTCAAAATACATTCTACTGTCATGTATAACTAAAAAGAACAACAACAAAAAAGCTCAAACTGCAGGGGAGGATGACAAGCTGCATGTTTTCACAGAAGAAGAAACTGGGACTGTTTTCTTATAGCTTTAGACTGAAGCAACTGTAGTTATAGTTGTTCCTCCGTATCTGTGGGGCATACATTCCAAGATATTCCTCAGATGCCAGAAACTGCAGATAACGCTGAATCCCACAGACATTTCCCCCCGTACTTATAATAAAGTTTAATTTATAAATTAGGCACAGTAAGGGATTAACAATAATAAATAATAATAAAATGGAATGATTGTCAAAATATATATATAAATCAATGGAAAAGAATAGACTAAGAAATAGACTAAGAAACACAAATACAGACAGTGATTTTCAACAAACATGCCAAGATAGTTTAACAGGGAAAATATAATATTTTCAATAAACAACGATGGGATAGCTAGATATGCATATGGAAACAACAACAACAACAACAAAAACCAAACCATGGCCCATATCCTATTCCACATGAAAAAGTTAATTTATGATTGATCATAGACCTAAATGTAAAAACCATAACTATAAAACCTCTAGAAGAAAACATAGAAGCAAATATTTATGATCACAGGGTAGGAAAATATTTCTTAGGACACAAAAAGCATGACTCTGCAAGAAAAAAATTGATAAGGTAAAATTCATTATAATTTAAAATGTTTGCTCCTTAAAAGGCATCATTCAAAAATGAAGAGTCCAAGTTATAAGCTAGAAGAAAATACTTGCAAAATATATTTCAGATTATAAAACTTTACCCAGCATATATAAAGAACCTTCAAAACTCAACAATAAGAATTATTATAATACCACCCAATAATATAGAGCCATTATAGTTCAACAATAACATTTTTAAAATCCAATTTAAAATGTGGAAACTATCAGAACACATTAATTTTAAAAAGATACACAGATGAAAAGTAACACATTAAAGATACTCAACACCCTCAGTCATCAGAAAAATGATAATTACAACCAAAATGAGATTCCAATGTGCACATAACAAAAATGACTAAAATTAAAAAGACTGACAAAGATTGGAAAGTATGTGACAGAACTGGAACTCTGTGGTAAGACTGTAATTAGTATAATTGCTTTGAAAAAAAAACTAGCAGTTCCTTCAAAGGTTAAAGATACAATACCCATACCATTCAGCAATCCAAATCCCAGAAGAGAACTGAAAACACTATGTTCACACAAAGACTTATACACAAAAAACAGTAGTAATTTTATTCATAATAACCAAAAACTTGGAAATGACCCAAATGTTCATCAAAAGATGAATAACTAAACAAATCATATATCATCCATACAGTGAAATACTACTCAAAAACAAGGATACAGATAACATAGAAAAATTTCAAAAAGTATCTTAATAAAAGCAACCAGACTCAAAAAAGTATCTACATACCATTCTATTTATGTGAAACTTTAGAAAAGAAAGATATAATGTAACAGCTGTTGCCTGAGGTCTGCATGGAAAAAACTGACCAGGATAGAGCACAAGAAAACTTTCTGAGGTAGTGAAAATGTTATATATCTTGATTCTGGTAATGGTTACATGGGTGTGTAAATTTCCCATTATTCATGTAACTGTAAAATTAAAATAAATACATTTTATTGTATGGAAACTTAACCTCAATAAAGTTTATTTTTAAAAAGTTATTCATTCTTGAAATTAATGAAGGATAGAAAAGGGAATGAACTGATGAATAAATGTGTGGGTAAGCAAATACAGTTAAATGCTAAAATCTAGGTGGTATTCCCTATAAAATTCCTTCAACTTTTCTAAATGTTTAAAATTTTCTTATTCTAAAATATTATAATAATTAAAATTTATAAATTTTACATTAAAAATAGAGGGCTGGGGGCCAGGGGTTGTAGCTCAGTGGCAAAGTGCTTGCCTAGCATGTATGAGGCACTGGGTTCGATTCTCAGCATCACATATAAATAAATAAAATATAGGTCCATCAACAACTAAAAAAAAAAAAGTGGTAGAATGCTTGCCTGGCATATAGAAGGCTCCAGGTTCAATCCCTAGTACCACAAAAGAAAAAAAAAATCAAAAATACAAGCTAAACAGTCAGTAGAGAGAAGATGAAGAAATAAGAAAAATAAGCTCAGTTTTAACCAACAGAATAAGGTCCATTGAGGAGATAGGAATCTTTTCTATGCAGTTGTTTTTCCCCCATTGCTGCTAGAGTTCCTAAAGCTCAACTCCAAGTATATTACTTCCATGGCTAAAAACTTTCAGAACAAAGTCCAAAGTCTTGATCAAGAGTTTCCCAGGGGCTGGGGTTGTGGCTCAGTGGTAGAGCACTCACCTAGCACATGTGAGGCGCTGGGTTCTATCCTCAGCACCACATAAAAATAAATAAACAAAATAAAGGTATTGTGTTCAACTAAAAAAAAATGAAAAGAAAAAAGAATTTCCCATGTGAATCCAACCTACATTTCCAACCTCATCATATTCTAAATCTGCCACATACAGTATTCCTGTTGCCCATTCTTTCATTGTTTTTATTTATTTGATGTTCTTTAAAAACCTTTGAACACTTTAGGTCTTTGTTCATGCTTTACCCTCTTCCTTCTGCATCTAACATCTACTTCAAAGATTAGCTCACTTTTCATTTTTTATGAATCCTTCAATTTTCCAAAGCAAAAGCAATCATTCCTTCTTCTGTATTTCTACCATACTTTGACCATCTCTTCCTTCCAGTATTTATCTTATGTCATACTAGTTCTTTCTATATCAGGATTTCAAGCCAGATTTAAGCTCCTGAAGAAAGTATTTATGTATTATTTATTTCTGAATCACCAAAATCTTAGGAGGTATCTGAATATGATAGGGATTTTTTTGTTAAAATGATGAATAAGTAAATGAGTAACTAAGAAAAAAAACACTAACCAATTAGTTTATTAAAATGGTGTTTAAAATAAAAATTCTATTTAACTTAATTAAAACATCTAGACCTAGAATAATTTAAAGAGAAATTCAAAAAGCGTCAACAAAAAACAGAATTACTACTTACCTCTGTGTATTCATCAAAAGTATGATCTTCTGCCTGAAAATTCTGTATCACCCTAACTGCAGTACCATCAAGGAGCCAATTATATTTTTCAACTGAAAATTAATAAGCCAATTAAAATCTTGATAATACTCTTTTAAAAAGGTAAAGTGCTTCTTTATATGATCATAAAATAGGGTAGACTACTCATATACTTTTATTAATATACTATGCATATACATAGATTTCTGAATTTAAAAGAATGGATAGAATAAAATAAAAGACTTAATAAGCAAATGAAGTTAAGTATATTTTTAATAAGGGCAACAGAGTATTTGAAGCTTTTAAAATAACTTAGTGATATAAATGATACCAGTAAATAATAGACTGCCAAATAACAATTATTTGACCTCAAACAAACTTAGAGAGACTACACACCAATAAAATTTTCCCCCAGGCTTTTCAAAACTGTTTTCAAGAATTATCTTGGTTTTACCCTTGATTTAGCTTCCTCCTTATTTAAATAAAGGCATTTTGTCTATCTGTAACTAAAAAAAAAAAATTTTTAATGGAGGGGCTGGGGTTGTGGCTCAGTAGTAGAGCGCTTGCCTCATATGCGTGGAACACTGGGTTCTCTTCTTCTGTTAACATTCATCATATATACCAGGCAATAAAATTCAAATTTGGGAGGTTTGATCCTTGACTCTTGTCAAAAGCAGTAACTATGCTCAGTTCTGGGTCATCCTTAACAACCCTGGATAACCAAATATCCAATCATATTGTAGTTAAAATGAAGTGTTTAAAAAGACATATAATATTAAATATTTCAAATATACCATATGTCTCATGATGTTTCCTTGCACCTTGTAAGTTCTGATGTATTGCCACCTTCAATGTATTAAGAGCCCACTGTAACACATGTTCAGGAAGTTCTGTGTCAAGATTTACAGGTGTTGAAGTTCCTGATAGCCAAGAGGGTACTGTTTGGATATTCTAATACAAATACAAATAAAAACATATGTACTAATTATATGTGCAATTGATCCATATGGAGATTTTTATTCTATATTTTTAAAAATTCTGATTTCCATAGTCCAATAAAAAATAACTCAATGCAAAGTAATAATTTAAAAGTGACAATAGCTTGCAATCCAATATAAAAACTTAAGTTGGGTTAGTTTTACATCATTCCACAATATTTATTTATTATAATGTCAATGTGATTACATAGACAGCTCTAGAAATTAGATCTTGTTCTTAAGAAGTTCACAATTCAGTCAGGTATGGCAGCACACACTGTAATCCCAGGGATTTGGGAGGCTGAGGCATGAGGACTGCAAGTTCGAAGTCAGCCTCAGCAACTTAAAAGGTCCTGTCTCAAAATAAAAAGGGTTTGGGATGTATTCCAGTGGTAAAATGTCCCTGAGTTAAATTCCCAGGGCCAAAAAAAAAAAAAAAAAACACCTCATAATTCAGTAGGGGAAATGAGACATGCACAAAAATTCAGTTCATAACTATAAGAAAAAACTCAAACAAGGATAATGTCCTTTTCAATCAGGAGACATTTTCAAAGAGAAAGCACTTTCTAATTTAAAATAACTTGTGGGGGTATGGGGTTGTAGCTCAGTGGTAGAGCACTTGCCTAGCACATGTGAGGCACTGGGTTCAATCCTTAGCACCATATAAAAATAAATAAATAAGAAAAAGGCATTGTGTCCATCTACAGCTAAAAATATTAAAAAATAAAATAATTAAGGGAAGAAAATAAAACAAAGTTAAAGCACTTTATGCATATAAAAATTTCATAAAGATTCAACTCAAATAATTTAAATTTCCTAAATAGAGCTATATAAAGAAACCTGATAGGTAAGGATGATATAATACCTGCAGAGTTTCAGCTATTCGTTCTACCACACTCAGAACAACATCTTCCAAATCTTGAAAGGTAGGATAAAACTCCATTTTATCATCATCAAATGTCAATTCCATCTTAAATATTGGCAATCTTTGTTGATTTTCTGAGTCAAACAGTTCTACAAATGCTTTTACAGTCCTTACTAAGAGATCCTTTAGCTGCGTGATATTATAAATTACTATTAATTTATAAAGTACAAAAATCAATCTTTAATTAAAATCATTAAATTCTTTTACATAATTAAATCACTATAATCTATAAGTCTTGGAATTACCATTCAGCAAATATATTTTTTAATAAATAGTCTAAGATAATAAACAGAACAATATATGTAAACCACATTTTTCTTTATATATTTTTAGTTGTCAATGGACCTTTATTTTTTTCTTTTTACTTATTTATATGTGATGCTGAGGTTTGAACCAGTCCCTTACAAGTGCAAGGCAAGCACTCTGCCACTGAGCTACAGCCCCAGCCCCGCAAACCATACTTTTAAATAGAATATCAACAATTTGAAAATGGCAACAGAGAATTTTCCAAATTCTTTAGTAAGTCTGTCCCTGGCACATAAAACATTCCAGAAGATCAAATAACATGGTAAATACTGGGCATAAGGCAGGACTGACCCTTAAAAGTGAGTGTTGTAACAGCGTGGCATGCACATGAGAAGTGGTGTGCTAGAGCTCCTGTTTTTACAAAAGCCAATTATTAAATATTCAAGAATCATGGGAGTCAGTTGTTAAACACTAAGAAACTAGAGATTATGGTGAGAATATTTACACCACAGAAATCATCAAACACCAGAACTTAGGTGGTTATTTTCTCTGGAGAGCCAGATGTCTAGCACACTCGTTAGGTGAAGTTGAAGCCACTGGAACTTGGTATTTACACAATATATTTCTAAGTATAAAAAATGCAGTCTTATAGAGAACCAACTGTTGGAAATGTAGCCCAACAGATGAATATAAATTTAAATGATCTTCAAAACGTGCATTTCTTTACTGTTCACCAAATAATTAGTCCCTTTAAGAGAGTAAAGGTGGAAAGGAAACCATATATATTAGTTACAGTAATACATACAGATATTAAACATATATATTATCCTTTTAAAGAAACAATACAAAATTCATAGAATCTTTGGAAATCTTTACCAAAAGAGAGTTTTTAATCAAAACTGTTTTTCTAGGATTGTTATGTTTACAGTAATAAAAATTTGAGGAGCCTATAAATATAATTGTTTGAAGTTAATGTTCTCTGTCATTCAAAGATGATAAATAGCTGAGTTCAGTAGCACATGCCTGTAATCCCAGTAACTCAAGAGGCTGAGACAGGAGAATCACAAGTTCTAGGCCAGGATCAGCAACATAGTGAGACCCTCTCTCAAAGTAAAAAAATAAAAAGAGCTGAGGAGGCAGCTGAGTCGTTAAGCACCCAGGTTCAATCTCCAGATGGCGGGAAGAAAAGGAGGGGTGGTGATCAATAATCAATAACATTTTGAACCAAGACTCAATGAGAACAAAATGAGAAAAAAATCAATCAACTTGGAATTTAATAACTTCAAAAATGTATTACTAGAACAGTCCTTTTCTTAACATACTCATAGAGATGATTAGCTTTCAGCCTTTAAGAATGAGCCAAGTTAATCACTCATAATATTGGCACATACTTCTAGACTTTCCTCATTTTTTATTAAGTTACTTATTTTTACAATTCTAGGGATGGAACCCAGGGTCTCACACTTACTAGCAAGCATTCTACCACTAAACTATATCCCCAGTCATCTCTCATTTTAGATTGCCTCAAAAATTATTTTTTGATAAATACAAACAAAATTACAATAAAAATATTTTCTTAATTTATTTCAAAATAATTACTCAGCACTGTTTTAACAGAATGGTTATCTAAAATATTGAATAATTTTAACAATGCTATCATTTAAGATACATAAAATGTATTTACCTGATTTGACATAAGTGTGGAAACACAACTATAAAATGCATCCAATTTTTCAGGCTTAATGCCTTCTAGTGACTCCTTCTTGGTAAAGAGACTTATAACCTGTGGATACCATGTGTTCATTATCTTCTCTTCTGCCTTTTTAGCTTGAATGGACAGATCAGTTTTTAGTGATTCACAATCAATTGGGCCTTTAGCTCTATTTTTGAGGGAAAAAATATCTATTTTGAAGCAAAAGACATTGGTTTTCATACACAATTATTGATGACAATTGTTTTTAGTTCTAAAATCTAAAGAAGTGTTTTGAACATTTATGAGTCAGTTTAAAAATTATACAGTCAAAATGTCAAGCAAGGATACATTTAGAATGATAATTAATAAATATAGTATTTTACCTAATTCCTGTTACATCCAGCAAAACTGTATTAGCAAATGTTATATAACCAAGGTCCAGTAATATTTTCATAGTTGGATGAACAATGTGCAAATCAGATGCTATTTGATTTCTTGCCTGCACATAGTTGTAATGCCAAGGATTGGAATAATCTAGTCCTCTAAAAAGCAAAACACCACGTCAAATATGATTAAAACAATATACCCTAGTGCTTCACAACAGTAGACGTGAATGTAAAATCAGTTCATTTTCAAACAGTATAAAAAAACTAGATGTAATACTACTTTTAAAATATTTTACTATGTCCATGCATGAATATATGGATAAATAAATTCTGATATGTGCACAAAAAATAGGAAAATAAATAAAGTAAATGATTTACTCACAGAGGGGATTCAGGTAAAGGGCCTCCTTCATCTTCAAGCCATTTAACTGGTGGTTTCACAAGAACACTCTGTACTAAAATATATGTTTGTATTAATATTTCTTGAAATCCTTGCAAGACCTGTTCATATCAAAATCTCTGATTTGTGTTACGGGATGGTAGTTTACTATGAATTAAAATGAGTAGAAGGAAAAAAACTTTATTTAGAACAAAATCAAGCTCTTTCGCGGGGGTGGGGGGGGTACCAGGGATTGAACTCAGGGGCACTCAACCACTGAATCATATCCCCAGCCCTATTTTGTATTTTATTTAGAGACAGGGTCTCACTGAGCTGCTTAGTGCCTTACTTTTGCTGAGGCTGGCTTTGAACTCTCCATCCTTCTTTCTCAGCCTCTCGTGCCACTGGGATTACAGGCATTCACCATCAAATTCAGCAAAATCAAGCTCTTAATACTATTTTAGCCATAGTATGGAGGTAAATTCAGTTACAGGAAAACTCTTAATTCTCAGTTCTTTGTGTTGTCTACTCAAAGGTCCCTGATATGGCCACTTAAGAAAACTTATGGCATGGTGCTTACTAGGGCTGGAGGGAAAAGGGGCTGGGGAGATGATGGTTCAAAGATATAATATTTCAGTTCTATAGGAGGAATAAATTCAAGAGATCTATTATACAATATGGTGACTATAGTGAATGACATGTATTGCACTCTTGATAACTGCTAACAAAGTAGATTTTAAGTATTCTTATCATACACACAAAAAAATAAAATCATGAGAGGGCTGGGTTGTGGCTCAGTGGTAGAGCGCTCGCCTAGCATGTGGAGGCCCTGGGTTCAATACTCAGAACCACATAAAAATAAAATAAAGGTATTGTGTCCAACTACAACTAAAAATTAAATATTTTAAAAAATCATGAGTACATGAGGCAATACATATGTTAATCAGCTAAATTTAGCCATTATTCAATGTATACATATTTCAAAACATGTTGTACATGATAAAATATACAATTTTTTTCAATTAAAAAAATATTCCAGGGCTGGGGTGGTAACACAGTGGTAACAACGCCTATATAGCACCTGTGAGGCACTGGATTTGATCCTCAGCACTACATAAAACTAAATAAATTAATGAAACAAAGGTATTGTGTCCATCTATAACAAAAATATTTTTAAAAAAGAAAAATATTCCAATAACAATCATAACGATTAAATTCCTAATAAATCTGCCAAATACATTAATATGTTCTGAAAACCCTGTAAACAGGAAAGTTAAAACCAAAAAGGCAAAGTTAAAAAATCAAAACTCTACAAGGATTAGCTAATAAACACAGAAATTACAAAAAGTGCCCTTAAACTACAAAGATTTTGACTGTATTATGGGCACAAAATAAAACTTTCAGGGCTGGGGTTGTGGATCAGTGGTGGAGTACTTGCCTAGCACATTTGAGTCACTGGGTTTGAGCCTCAGCATGACATAAAAATAAATAAATAAAGTAAAGATATTGTGTCCATCAACAACTAGAAAAATTTAAAAATTAAAAAACTTTAAGAAAAATTCATATCTGAAATTGATAATAGTTTAAATATATAGTGTTCACTATTTATTTTGCTTCTACTTTTGATTCAACACCAGAAGCAAAGGCAAAAGAAGCTTGATGTGTTACTTACCCAAATATCTCTTCATGCTTTTTTCAAAGTCACTTGACACCTCATCTATGAGACTTTCAAGCAGTTCTTCTCTTTTTTTCCCTTCCTTTAAAGACTCAGGTATCAGCATTAACATGTTATCCAGCCATTCCTGCTGAATAGGTACTATAGGACTACTTTTTACACAGTGCTTCATAAACATGTAGTTGAACTGAAAATATAATAAGAAATATTAAATGTTCTTCATGGTGTGACATTTCAGTATAATTCCTGAGCTCAAGCCTACTAAAACATATTTTTCAGAATAAAAATATTCGTAGCCATGCAAGGTGGCATATATCTGTAATCCCAGCTGCTTGGGAGGCTAAGGAAGGAGGATTACAAATTCAAGAATAACACAGCAATTTAGCCAGACTCTGTCTCAAAATTAAAATGAAAAGGGCTGGAGCTGTAGCACAGTGGCAGAGAACTTTCAAGAGCTTTAGTTTAATCGCCAGTACTGAAAAAAACATATTGTCAGCAATAACATGTTTTCAGAATAAAAACCATTTTTTTCAGAAAAAAAAGCGTCGCAAACATTTTATCTTTTTTTTATGAGCTCTTGTCAAATTAATGTTCTTAGTACATCCTTCATTTTTTCAAGCCAAAAAGAAGCTCCTTTAACTAATTTATTATTCCTTAATTCAACAAATACTCAAACACTGTTGTGACTACTGAGATATGTATTAAACATAATGACTAATTAGAACAAATAAAAAAATGTTAAAGTATTAAACATAATTATTAAAAATGTGGAAAAAACATAACAGTAGCCTATGCTCTCTTGAATGTTATATTATGATATAAGAGTACTATAGTCTAATTTCACAAATTCTTCCATAAGAATGAGAAGTCTAACAAAAAATAGACATGAATAAATGGAAGACAACATTTAATCTCAGTAAAGGCATTTAATGTCCTAAAAAATATCAATTTTGTGTTCCAAAGTTAACACAATCCAATAAAAATATCTATACACATTTTAATAAAACTAGATAACTTGATCATAAAGTTCTTGTGGGAAAATAAACATATAAGAATAGCCAAGAAAACTTTAGGAAATAAGATACCATGGAGGACTGGCCCTGGGAGACATCAAAACATACTATAAGGCCTATGTGATTAGAACAATAAGATAAAGGTATATGAGCAGACAGGCCAGTGGAAAAGAATACAAAGTCCAGAAACAGAGCAGTATATCAGAAAATTTAACATAAAATTATCATTGCATCTCAAAGCAGTGGGGCAAAGATCAAGGTTTGAATAAATAGTCCTGGGACAAATGGTTAGTCATTTGGAAAAAGATAAATTAGTCCATACCTTCTACCATACACAAGAATAAACTTCAAACAGATCAGAAATTTAAATTCTACATTGAAACTACACAAGAAGAAGAAAAACATGAATCAAGGGGCTAGGTTTGTACTTCAGTGTAGAGTGCTTTGCCTAGCACATGTGAGGCACTGGGTTCGATCCTTTACACCACATATAAATAAAATAAATGTACCGTGTCCATCTACAGCTAAAAATATTTTGAAAAAAAATCAAGTTTATAGCTCAAGCATAGGGAAAAACTTCTCAAGTATGATTCAAATTTCAGATACAATCAAGAAAAAAAGTGATAACTTTTGCCATATGAACCCAATGCCTCATGCACTCCCAGCAAACACTCTACTATGGAGTCACATCCCCAGATTTGTGATAGATAAATTTTGACTATATAAAAACATTTGCAAGGGCCGGGTGCAGTGGGCATGCCTGTAATTCCAGCAGCTTGGAAGGCTGACAGGAGGATAACAAGTTTAAAGCCAGGCTCAGCAAAAGCAAGACACTAAGCAACTCAGTGAGACCCTGTCTCTAAATAAAATACAAAATAGAGCTGGAGATGTAGCTCAGTGGTCGCGTGCCCCTGAGTTCAATCCCTGGTACAAAAAAAAAATAAAAATAAGAACAGTATGCAAGGCAAAAATGTCAATGAAAAAGTCAAAAATACTGGCATTCCAGGAAAAAATATTTGCAAGATACACCTCAAGATAAAGTACAACAAATTCTTGGAAAATTTAGGATATGGGTGAATCTTGAAGACAGTTTATTAAGTGAATCAAGATAATAATGAAAAGACAAATACAGGGTAGGGAATATAGCTCAGAGGTAGAGCACATGCTTATTAGTATTGGCAATCACCAAAAATATAGACAAATATTGTATAATTCCACTTATATGAAGCATCTAAAGTTATTAAATTCATAGAAAAAAGAAGGGTAATAGCAAGAAGCTGAGGAGAGGAGGAAATGGAAGGTTATTATTTAATAATACATAGGGTTTTGGTTTTACAAGATGAAAATGTTCTGGAGATTGGTTGCATAACAAGGTAAAAAGGCTTAATACTACTGAACTATATTTGTAAAATGGTTAACACAGTAAATTTTGTGTTATGTGTATTTTATCACAATTCATAAAGGGAAAATAAGTCCAAACTCACAATTAAAATGGGTAAAACAGGGGCTGGGGTTGTGGCTCAGAGGTAGAGTGTTCGCCTACTATGCGTGACCGGGTTCTATCCTCAATACCACATAAAAATAAAATAAAGATATTGTGTCCACCTATAACTAAAAAATAAATATTTTTTTAAAAAATGGGTAAAACATATGTACCAACATTTCAAATATTTTAAAGATGGAATCATCTAGCCAAATACGTAGTAATAGAGGAAGGCTTCCTGGGCATGATGACTGAGCTGGATTAGGGACAACCAGAAAGCACAGATGGAAAGAGGACATGTTGGGCAAAAGTAGCAGGTAAGAAATGTCCTGTTTCCTCAAGCAAGTCCATTATGGTGTAGTATAAAGTATAATATAGAGAGTGATGAGAAGAGGTTGGCAAATAGGTAAGGGTCACATTATGAAAGGCCTTGCCGGCCACATTAAGCTTTAATTCTCTAGGTTGTGGTAAGCTACTGATGGTTGCTGTAGTTAAAACAAAAAATGAAATTCTGATCTAAGGATAGAACATGAATAGGATCAATTTGAGAAATAGTCACAGCCATGTGGGGACAAATTACATGGCAAGTGGGTAGTTGAGAGGGAAAAGAAGTGACTATTCAGACATTTTAAGCATGAGTGATTGATAGTGATAACAACTAGAACAATCTCAGGAAGGAAGGTTCATTTTTCAACATGTTGAATTTGAGGTATTTTTACATAAAATTATTTTGGAATCAGCAACATATAAAAGGTAGTTAAAACCAGAAATTGAATCATCCAGGAAGATTCACAGAAAGAGAACAGCAGCTACAGGCAGACAAGGAAGAGGAAACCATGAAGATGACAGAGAAATAACAAGAGTCAGAAAAGCAAATACAAGGGAATATTCAAAAAGAAAGAAATCAGCTGGAGCCAGGCACATGCTTTTAATCCCAGCAACTGAGAAGGCTAAAGCAGGAGGATCAAGAGTTCAAGGCTAGGGCTGGGGATGTGGCTCAAGCGGTAGTGCGCTCGCCTGGCACGCGTGCGGCGCGGGTTCGATCCTCAACACCACATACAAACAAAGATGTTGTGTCCGCCAAAAACTAAAAAAAATAAATATTAAAAAATTCTCTCTCTCTCTCTCTCTCTCCATCTCTCACTCTCTCTTTAAAAAAAAAGAGTTCAAGGCTAGCTTCAGCAACTTAACAAGACTAAGACTATTTGAGTCTGGCTCAAAACAAAAAATAAAAAGGACTGAGATGTAATTCAGTTCTAAAGTGTCCCTTGGTGGGATGGGGTTGTGGCTCAATGGTAGAGTGTTTGCCTAGCATGTGTGAGGCACTGGGTTCCATTCTCAGCACCGCACATAAATAAATGAACAAAATAAAGGCCCATTGACAACTAAAAAAAAATTTTTAAAGTGCTCCTGGGTTCAATCCCCAGTAAAAGCAGCAGCAGCAGCAGCAGCAGCAGCAGTAGTCATAAACTGGAATTGTCTCTATTTTATTTCAGCTATTCTAATAGGTATGTAGGAAAAATTCATCATGGTTTTAAATTGTATTATCCTAATGGTTAATGATATTGATTTATCTTTGATGTGCTTATTTGCCCCCAATACATCCTCTATGGTGAAATGTCTTACCCAGTTCTCTATTAGTTGGTTTATTTTTATACTGTTGAATTTTAGGAGTTCTTTATATATTCCAGATACTAGTTCTTTTTGGATATGGGAGTATTTTCTCTCAGTGAGTGACTTGTTTTTCATCCTCTTAATGGTCTTTTGCTGAGCAAGAGTTTTCAATTTTGATAAACTCTTATTGGAGTTTTTTATGGATTATGCTTTTGAGGTCATACACAAGAACTCTTTGCCTAGTCTTTTGACATTTTTTGTCTAAAGTTTTATAATTTTATGTTTCTCCTATTTTTTCTTCTCAAAGTTTTTTTTTCCCCTGATATTAAGGATTAAACCAGGGTCTCAGATATGGTAGGTAATTGTTCTACCACTAAACTACATCCTAGATGTCAAAAGTATTTTGATAGACTTTATTTTAAATTGGTACCAGGGATTGAACCCAGAGGTGCTCAACCACTAAACCACATCTCCAGCCCCTTTATTTTTTAAGACATGGATTTTACTAAATTATTTAGGGCCTTGCTAAGTTGCTGAGGCTGGCTTTGAACTTGTGATCCTCCTGCCTTAGCCTCCCACACCACTGGGATTATGGCATGCCCCACCACAACTGGTTGTGTGCATGTGTGTCTATGTGCTTATGTGTGGTACTGAGAATCAAAGGCACTGGGGAATCAAAGCCAGGGCTTTATGTATGCTATGCAAGCACTCTACCACTGAATTACAGTCCCAGACCCTATATTTTACCTTTTATATTTAAACCTATGATCAATTTTTTGTTAATCTTTGTATAAGGTATGAGGTTTAGACTAAGGTTTTTGTTTTGTTTTTATGGATGTCCAATTGTTCCACCCCATTTGTTGAAAAGGTTATTCTTCCTCCATTGAATTATTTTTGTCAAAAATCAGTTGGAGGGGCTAGGGTTGTGGCTCAATGGTAGAGTGCTCACCTCGCATGCATGAGGTACAGGGTTCTATCCTCACACCACATAAATGAAAAATAAAGATATTGTGTTCATCTAAAATTTAAAAATAAATATTAAAAAAATCAGTCAGATGGGGCTGGGGTTGTGGCTCACTGGTAGAGCGCTTGCCTCTCATGCGTGGGACACTGGGTTCGATCCTCAGCACCACATAAATAAGTAAAGTAAAGGTATTGTGTTCATCTACAACTAAAATTTTTTTAAAAAGTCAGTTGGGTGAGCTGGGTGTGGTGACACATGCTTGTAATCCCAGTGGCTCAGAAGGCTGAGGCAGGAGGATGGCAAGTTCAAAGCCAGCCTCAGCAACAACAAGGCACTAAGCAACTTGGTGAGACCCTGTTACTAAATAAAATACAAAATAGGGCTGGGGATGTGGCTCAGTTGTTGCCTGCCCCTGAGTTCAATCCCCAGAACACCCCCCCCTCCAAATCAGTTGGGTATATTTGTGTGGGTCTATTTCTAGATCATCTTTCTGTTTCATAGATCTATGTGTCCAACTATTTCAAAGTAAAAAAGAGATTTTGTTAAATCCAATGAAAGTCTAATGAGAGAAGTATTGAAAAAATATCCTTCAGATTTAGCAATTTGTGACATCAATGATGAAGTAACAGAATTCCTAGAAGCCAGATTGCCAAGAAGAGCTGGTTCAATGACTGCTTTCATGCAACTATTTTCTTTTTCTTTTTTTCTTTTTAGAAATCACAAACTGTGGAGAAATAAGAAGAATGATAAATTGGGGCTGGGGATGTGGCTCAAGTAGTAGCGCGCTCACCTAGCATGAGTGAGGCACTGGGTTTGATTCTCAGCACCACATAAAACAAAATAAAGATATTGTGTCCACCTAAAACTAAAAAATAAATATTAAAAAAGAATACTAAATATATATACAAATACACCTTACAATTCACCCAACCTCATGTTTGGGGGTTATGGTGTACATTCCAGTTCTTATATCTTGTAAAGAGGCACATCTAAAGTCTCCAGAAAAGTTTAGAGACAGGGGAAGAAAGGGGAAGGGCATTTAAAGAACAAAGCCTTGACTAACTAAAAAAAGAAAGGTTCTTCCATATATCCTCAACCCATAGGAAGGTATTCTCAGCCCTCTATCCTCAAAGAAAAGAAAACCTTCCAGGACTTATAAGGCTTATAGCCCCATCTGGGAACATGCAGTAAAATTTCCTCTTTTGCATACCAATTCCAAAAGTCTCTGTATCCTTCCTATTAAATAATATTTACATGCTGTCATATTTCTGCTAATCACTTTGCAGTCCCACATCATCATCCATGCAGTCAGAGTCATTTTTTTAAAGAATCTCTAGCACCTAGTATGTATCTAGCATATATTAGATTCAACAGATATGAGGTATCTGTTGTTTGGATAAATAGCCATCATTATATCAATATCAGTATAATCAATTATAGACTTAATTTTAAAATGAAGATGTATTTCCTTTAAAACTGCCACTCAGAATATTTTTTAAATTGTTTGGAATAAGAACTATTACTTACACAACTAACCCTCAAATAGTAAATGACAACAAAGCATAACTCTTAAACCCCATATTGTCACTGGGCACCGTGGCACACGCCTATAATCCCAGCAACTCGGGAGGCTGAGGCAGGAGTATCCAGCATTCAAAGCCAGTCTCAGCAAAAGTGAGGCACTATGCAACTCAGTGAGACCCTCTCTCTAAAATACAAAATAGGGCTGGAGATGTGACTCCGTAGTTGAGTGCCCCTGAATTCAATCCCTGTACCCCCACCCCAGAAAAACCCCGTATTATGACATGCTTGTTTCCTTGGGCAGAAAAAAAACCCCAAAACCTCAGTTTCTAAATTTCTTTCTTTCCTAGGATGAGGCATAACAAGGGGTCTTAGAAAAATGACTTTGAATTAATTTATTTGAACATTTTCAAAACAAGAAATAAACAATTGAACTCACTCCTTTTCTTTTAATTTCACTGGTCATCTGTAAAAAACAAATAAGATAATTAAGAAGAAAAATTTTAAAAATCGAAAATATTTTAAATTTATCTATTATTTAAAATTATTCATATTGAGATTAAAATAATTAATATAGTATAAGGATAAGTATTTTAAAAATAAAATAACTTACAGTTGGAGGATAATCAACTTCTGGTAATGGAGGTATTCGTTTATCCAATGTTCTGTCTAGATTTTTTTTGGCTCCATCAATTCTGAAATTTATAATTAGAAAAGCATATAACTCTAGAAGCTAACATTAACATAAATTATTAAAAACACTGAAAGTCTAACATTTTTTCAACTCCACTAAAAGGAAAGATATTCAAAAACTCTTTATCTGACTAAATTTTCTATGAGAAAATTATCAATGAGTCCTAAAATTTTATGTTATGCAAGTATAAGGTAAAAGGGTGAGAGTAAAAATAAAATCAACTTTTTCAATTGTAACTTACTGACAATTTGAAAATTAGTCCCAATGCAGAGGTTCAAATTAATCCTGTCAGAGAAGGTTTCCCTTATCTACTATATAAATAAGTACCTCTCTCTTTCACTATCTGTCTTCATTTATCTTTCTTCGTAGCACTTACCAACATTTAATATATACTGTAGACTTTTTTATTCATTGCCATTATCCCCAATAAGAACAGTATCTGGCACACATTATGTACTCAATTTTATCTTAAAAACTGTGTATGGATTTTTATCATATATAATTTCCTCTTTAAATTAATTTGTACCATATTGGATAAAAAATTCATCTTACAACAAATATTAATACATGCAAATGGTATACTAGGTACTATTAAAATATAGCAGCAATAAATCTCTAGGAATTTATAAACTGAATGAGAAAATAAGAGAGTGCCGGGCTGGGGATGTGGCTCAAGTGGTAGCACGCTTGCCTGGCTTGCATGCAGCTGGGGTTTGATCCTCAGCACCACATACAAAGATGTTGTGTCTGCCGAAAACTAAAAAAATAAATATTAAAATTCTCCCTCTCTCTTTCTCTCTCTCTCTCTAAAAAGAGAGAGAGAGAGAGAGAGAGAGAGAGAGAGAGAGAGAGAGAGAGAGAGAGAGCCATAAGGGCACTCTGGTGGTTCAGAGGAAAGATGAGTTTGTTCCACCTGATGAACACATCAGCATTTGCAATGAGCTTTAAATGAAAGAGAAGATTTCAGGTGGAGATGTGGTTTTACTGGGATCTGAAAAACAGGAAGGCAAAAGAAGGATCAAAGGAAAAAGGGATAAAAGGAGTTGTCCAAACTGTCCAAAGTTTACGGGATGAGATGGACATAGGTCTGGAGAAGTGGTTTGGAATATCCACCTAATGGCCTCAAATGGCAACTTTTGCATTCAATCAACAATGGGAATGACTAAGAGCTTTTGAGCAAGGAACATTTTAAGACAAACCTAACCATTTATAAAGGCCAGATAGATTTTAAAAGATGACCAAAGAAGAAGATATTCAAGGAAAAGAGACCTCAGAAAGATTAGAGGACGCCCAGTATGACAGGAATTATTAAAAAACAACAACTGAGAGGGGTGCAATGGCACACACCTGTAATCCCAGAGACTCAGGAGATGGGAGACTGAGGTGGGAGGATCTCGAGTTCCAAGTCAGCCTCAGCAACTTAGTGAGGCCTTAAGCAACTTGGCAAAACCCTCTATCAAAACAAAATGTAAAAAGGGCTGGGGATGTGGCTCAGTGGTTAAGCGCCCCTGCATTCAATCCCCAGTACAAAACAAAACAACAACTGAAGGATGAAGGAGATACCATTAGAAAGGTAAGAGAAGAACCAAAAGGAATTTCACAGTAAGTGTGGTTACAGGAACCATAGCCTGGGCATAAAGGGCCATGTCTGTTTTACTCACTATTCCAAGTTACATAAGCTCAATAAATACTTAATGAATGAATGACCAGAATAGTGGATGTGGGGAAAATATCAGATGTCTAGTTCAGTACTTTGCTTGATATGTGAACATTCTCAACAATATCAAGCTATACCCATGGTAACCCAGGGCAAGGGCTCAGTTGGGGGGATGGTCAGTCATCATCACTTTCTGTGACAACCCAATTTATTATCAGTTAAGCTCATTTTCTTAGAAACAAATTTCTTATATTGACTTGTGGCTTTATACTTCTATTCTCTGCAACTATATACAAAGGGTCAGATTCTTCCATGTTACTCTTCCAAAAACTTGATAACCTGCCCAGTTCCTTCAACTACTTCTGTTAATAAGAGTTACTGTTTATAGGAGCTTATTATATCCTAGGCATTGACTTAAGACCTTTATAAGCATGGATTTCATTTAACTCTCATACCAATCCTAAGTAAGCAATATTCTTTTCTACATATTTTTTAAAAATATTTTATTTTTTAGTTGTAGTTGGACACAATACCTTTATTTTATTTATTTATTTTTATGTGGTGCTGAGGATTGAACCCAGGGCCTTGCACGTGCCAGGCAAGTGCTCTACCATTGAGCCACAACGCCAGCCCCTCTTTTCTCCTTTTATAGGTAGGTATATAAGTAAAGTTATATAACTTGTCAAATTCACATGACTGCAGAGATGGGATATGAATCAAGGCCTGAGTGATGTGAGAGTCTATATTCTCACCAATTAAGTAAATTTTGTGGCTTCAAATTTCCTTCCTCCTCTGTACCTATTCTGGTTTATCAATGTCTCTCTTAAAATGTGATCCCAGGATCCCAGATGTTGACAAGTACAGAGTGAAATTTTCCTCTTCCCTATACTAGATATTCTACATTTATTAAAGCAGCCTAAGACTGCATTTGCTTTTTTGAGTACCCTTACCACCCCTATTGAATCTTACTGAGCCTGTACTAAACTCCTAAGACTTTTTAAAAATATTTTTAGCGTACACATAGACACAATATCTTTATTTATTTTTATGTGATGCTGAGGATCAAACCCAGTGCCTCACATGTGCAAGGCAAGCCACAACCACAGCGACATCCTAAGACTTTTTTGACATTAAGTAGAAATACTCCTTTTTTTTTTTGATACTGGAGATAAAACCCAGAAGCTCTTTACTACTGAGCCACATCCCAGTCCTTTTTATTTATTATTTATTTTTATTTTGAGACAAGGTCTACAGTAAGTTGCTTAGGACTTCACTAAATTGCTGAGGCTGATCTTGAACTTGCCATCCTCTTTTCTCAGCCTCCTGAGTTTCTAGGATTACAGATGTGCACCACCACACCTGGCCCTCCTCTTTTCTTTGTTAATCTTCAAGACCCTCCTTCATTTCTCCCTGAATAGCCTAGATTTCAGCAATTGCCACTTTCAAGGAATGTTACTTATAGATTGGTATGCTAATTGGCATTTGTGTAGGCAGGCTTGCACTGTAGTTATCCCAACATAAAGATAAATGCCAATTTCCTTGAACTTTCTATATGAAAATGCCACATCTTAATAAAGCAACAATTTCTGGAACATGTTTTCTCCTACTGTCTATGAATAAAAAGAACTGGGAAGGACATAATAACGAGCCTTTTACTCCCTGTTTTTGCTCTGTATATTAACAATTTAAAAGTAATAAACAAAAACTGGATTTCACAGGACTGTGGATGACCACATGTGGTAAAAAAGAGAAACACTGGTTTAATTCAAGAAAGGAAGTAGCAGCCAAGGAAGAAGGCAGCTCTTTCCTAGAACTTGGGAAAGCTATGAAATGATGCTGACTCATCAATGTGGGTCTCAGGAACTGGTACCAGCAGCAGGCCCAATTCTGCTTAGAATTCCTTACATTCTACCTCACCCTGGACTCTATTCCACAAACCTCATTCCATCTTTGAAACAAGCCTGCATTCCAATTGTCTAACTCTCCAATTGTCTAATATGAGGAAATAGAAAATTCCAAAGCCTGTGGCCATCCAGAAAGACATGTTTCCAGCATTAAAACTTCCAATTCTAAATGCTTTATTCCCAAAGAAACATATGGCAATTCTAAGTCTGATATTAAATATGACATTTACTTCAGTTAATTTTGAGGCAATATTTTTTGATTACGCAGCCAAATAAATGTGGTACTATTTACAAATCTGTATAAAGCACAATCACATTCATTCACCAATAATAACATACCAAACACTATGTTTTGTGTTGAAATTTCTCTCCTTAAGCATGTGAGAGTTTAGTGAAAGAGAAATACTACTAGAAAAAAACAGCAATGCGCCCTGTAATTCTCTTTTCTGTTGCTTTTCTTTCTGCTTTATCAGTCATATTTAGTTGCCCTTGCTCCACACTGCATCTAATTCCTAATACCTCAGCCCTAGGTTTTTCACTTCATATTTCCCTCAACCCTCTGCCTCTTCCTCCTTCTTCCCCCTTTGGCTCCTCCTCCCCTACCCCCATCCTAGTGATTTTCAATCATTCCCCTATCTTTAAAAATCGTCTAAATGCTGGTGATCCCCAAATTTCTATCTTCAGCCTAGACTTCTCTTACTAATACCAACTTCCTAATAACATTTTCCCTTAAGTTTCATAGGCAATTCAGCTCCAAAAGTGAGTTGATGTTTGTTTTTTTTTTTACCCCCATCTCCTGGACTTCCAATTCTCTATAAATGATACTACCATCCACCCAGCTACCGAAGCAAATCTAATAGCAAGTCCTACTGACTCTGGTTCCAAAACATAGCCTCGAAAATCTTCTCTCCAGCCTTACCCAAATTACCATATGCTCTCATCTATGCTACTGTGATAGCATCTGACCTGGCTTCTTTCCTTTTACTCTAGCATTCTTCTCTACCACTCTGTCTATTCTTAATAACTGGAATGTTTTAAATGTAAATCAGATTTCACATTCATCCCCATTTAGAATATTTCAACAGCTTCTATTACACTAAAATGATCTGAGTTCATTATCATGGCCCATAAAACCCCATGCAATTTGCCCCACTTTCTTCTCTGTCTTCACACCACTCTTCCCCAGACTTGCAATACTCTAGTAATGCAGGCATTTGTCAACTGCTGCAACAAACTAAAAACATTCATATTTCAAGGTTTTTGTGGCTGCTATCACCTTTCTTAGAGTGCTTTGCTCCTGCTTATTTGAGTGACAGGTTTCTTCCCATTCTTTAGATCTTTGCTTAAATATTATCTCCAGAGGCCTTTTTCCTGCAGTGTTCCTGGGAACACCTTCCCTGTCTGTATATCTCACTATCTTACTTCTTCATAGCATCTATCACTATCTAAAAAGACTAACATAACTTTTTTTTCTTTACTCATTTACTGTCTCCTCCCACTAGTATACAAACTTCTTAAACGCATAGTTCCTTTAAAAAAATATTTAGTTGTAGACAGACATAATAACTTTATCTTAATTATTTATTTTTCTATGTGGTGCTGAGAATTGAACCCAATGCCTCACACATGCTAGGCAAGCACTCTACCACTCAGTACAGTTCTTCCCTTAGTGTTTTTTATGATCTCCCTAGGAGCAAACACAGCATCTGTATAATAGCAAGCACTTAATATTTCTAAACATCCCTGAATATTCTAAATTGAGGTTAGAAGAAATAAAAATAGGTGTAAGGAAAGACAAAGAAATATAATTTTTAATTTAAAGTTCTGCATACCTTTCCAGCCCTGTCACTCCTAAATTTCTGGGAAATCCATAAATCTTAAAAAGTTACTCACTTATAAAAATTATCTTGTGCATTGTCAGCCCACTAATAAACAGATTAATAGAGAGATGACATTTTAAAGACCTATAATATTGGGACTTTCCAACATTATCTAGGGACCACATCAGCCTAAGGATCCTGAGACTAGCCAGACTGATGTCACCCTTATATACCTTCCCATACCCACCCCTCACCAACTTACCTTTAAAAGAATAGTCAGGAACACTGAAAATGCATCTCTCACTCTTAAGCTGGTTGATCCTCATTCTCCCTTGAATGTATACTACTTGCTTTCCTAAATAAATCTCTTGTGTTTCTACTAATACATGCAGAAATTCTTTTCTGTCACATACATCAACGACCCCATTAATACTAAGTCAAGTCTCCCCCCTTCTGAGATCTCCTTGGTACACTTTTCCAGAGATATCTCTTCTCTGGTGATACAATGATTTAAGAGAAATATGTAGAGAGGGATAAAGAAGGGATTTGGAGGCTTTCCAAAGGAGGAGATCCATAAATAAGCATTGAAGAATTAGTGTTAAGTATTTAGTCAGGCAGTACAGTGAAGCAAATTGTGGAGTCCATCTTTAAACTGTGAAAATAAGATTCATTCATAGAATTGTGAGTAATTCAATATGGCAATATGAGATAATAAAAAGCTTCAGAGGAAGAATAGTCTTAACTCCTAGTGAACTCCCTTTTAAGTCTTCTGAAACACTTAATAGAGTCTTAGAAATAAAGGGGATAAAAGATGTCTAATAGTACATGCATTGGTATTTGTCAATACACTATAAATTAAGATTTAAATGAGTAAAGATTGATGACCTAATAAAAAATTAAAATCTAAAAAAGTTATATGATTAACACATCTATTTAGCTGTAAGAAAAGTAACATAAGCCAATATTTAAATTATTAAAGTGACAACACTGACGGAGGTGGAAATTTACAACCCCTAGTGGGGGAAAAGGAAACTGAGGACTTTTTGCAATTTCCCTTATCTGCCAAAGTTCCCCTGCCTCCAAAAGTAAGCCCACCAAAAGTATCTGACAAACTCTTCCCATGGTGTGGTCCTGCTAAACCCTATAAAACTCAGATCCTTGCTGTAGCCAGTCACCATTTTCCTGAAAATGTGCTCCTCCGATGCTTAATAAAGCATTGCTGATGAATTGAGGACTGTCTCCATTTTTTTTTCCTTTTTGTATTCTCTTTCATTTGCTTTCAAATATGATCATTGACAATGTTATAATAAAACCCAATCAATTGTAAAATTGTTGATAAAAGAATCGAACAAAGAAAGGAAAGAGAATCCAGAAAGAGAAGCAGAAAGAAATCTCCCATTTCACAGGTTGGAATTTTGTTAGGTTGGAATTTTGTAAACAAGATCCACGTCTTTTTCTTCTTTTTATCCCCAGAGTCCAACAGAGTCAGGTACCCAGGAAATTCTAACTATTGAATTGAACTGCATCAGCATTATCACAGCCTTTGGTTACTGGTACCTAAATTAATTTCCACTAAATTGGGGGAGACAAGAAAGATGTTAGACTATGTTTTCTTTTATATAGAAAAAAAATTAATTGCAAGTAGTTTAAAGATAATTTACTTTCTTAAATATTTTTTTCAAATGAAATGCTATTTTTACAGACCCAATTATTTGGTTTACCTACTTGAGAGGTAGAATAGTATGGTGCTTCAAGTATGTGAACTCTAGAACCAGACCACTTGAGTCTCAACCCCAGCTATGTGACCTTGGGCAAATTACTTAACTTCTCAGTACTTCAGTTTACTCATCTAAAAAGTAGAAATAATAGTGCCTACCTTATTTGGCTGTTGTGAGAAATATAAGTGAAAAGAACAATATCTGAAAAAGTAAGCACTATATAATATTAGCTATCATTATGATTACTTTTTAGCTGTTTTCCTGATAGTATCTTGCCTGTAAACAACCTACAATGCTTAAAAATTTTTATGGGAATATGAACACTAATCAGTTCACTTGAATTCCAAGCAAGAATTAATTACTGATATGCTACTTACACTAACTGATTGATGGTCTTCTGCTGCTCCTTGGATCTTTTGTAGTTTAGCAGCTTACTTTGTTGTGGTGTATCAACCCCTATGTCTTCTGGGGGATGGACAATAGGGGGTAATTTCAAGTTCAAAGCCTCCTTTTCTGCTTCAATGGCAGCTTTGTTTGGATCTGACATCTTGTCCCCTAAAAATTAAAATATACTCTG
Organism: Spermophilus citellus; assembly: GCF_964194105.1. Classification (NCBI taxonomy): domain Eukaryota; kingdom Metazoa; phylum Chordata; class Mammalia; order Rodentia; family Sciuridae; genus Spermophilus; species Spermophilus citellus. The sequence continues at coordinate 46,193,860 of NC_138184.1, read as the reverse complement.
AAGAGAAAAGTTCCATATAGCCATTATTGTAAAAGCAAGCCTCAATACATTCATAACATCTCAAGACCAAAATAAAATTCTACACCCTTTTAGATCTCATCTCCCTCCCAAATATGAGACAGAGGGAAAGAGGAGAAGAGTGTAAGAGAGAGAGGCAAAGTAGGAGGAGAGGACGAGTGACAGGGAGAGAAAAAGAAAAGAGACTTCTCCTCTGGTGAAAGTAAAGAGGTAAGGAGGGGTATCCTCAGGCATCTCACAGGCTCCAGATCCAGTAACTGGTGAACAGCAATCCTCAACCCAGTGTTAGCAATGTTGTCGCCATAGAAACCTTGTGGCCAATGCCAGAAGGGCTGAATGAAGGTTGCCTGGAGAGCCTGTTGTGAAGCACGACAGATTTAGATCACCTGTCACAACAATAATTCCCATTACTCAAGTAAATGGAGGGTGAGTGAGTCAGATTACCTTTCTTCAAAAAGGGTTCAGAAAATCAGGACCTTCAAACTCGAAAAACTGTGTGACTGGAAATTTTAATCCGCTAGAAAATAAACAGGTTTATATAAATACTTACTCTCAGAGGAGAATCAAGTCTTCAAGTGTCCCCATAGTTCGGGGAGCTGTGGCGCATGCCTGTAATCCCAGAGATTGGGGAGGCTGAGGCAGACAGGTCACAAATTTGAAGCCAGCCTTAACAATTTAGCAAGATCCTGCCTCAAAAAAATTTAAAAAGGGCGGGGAGGGAGTGGCGCTTTACTCAGTGGTAAAATGCCCCTGAGTTCAATCCCAAGTCAAAAAAGAAAAGAAAGAAAATCAAGTGTAGCCATAGTGACTTGTAAATATTACAACTAATCAGCAATATAATTTATCTTGTTTTTATATTTGCTGTTAGTTTACAGTAATTTCAGGAAATCTTGCCAAAATCAAATAGGTAAGGTGTGTAACTTTGTGTCTGGAAAGCAAATGTGAAATGTTGCAATTGAAGCTGCACAGTATATACTCCCTCTAAAGAACAGCATACGTGGAGCTGGGGTTATGGCTCAGTGGTAGAGTGCTTGCCTAGCACATAAGAGGCCTTGGATGGGTTTGATCCTCAGTACCACATTAAAAAATAAATGAATAAATTTTAAAAAGATATCGTGTCCAACTACAACTAAAAAAATTTTTAAAAAAATTTAAAAAGAACAGCATACATGATTAATCAATACCTAAACAAAATCAGGGTTGTGTATTGACTGGCATAGTCATTTGACAAACATTTGAGTACTTTCTCTGTGCCAGTCACCAGGTTAAAAAAAATTTAAATGAGGGTATATAGCCTATCCTGCTGAGGCTCAGACCCTGGGAAAGAAATTCAGGATCCCAACAGATGAAGAAAGATGCCATTGGTAGAGTAGTCATGCTGTATTTGGAAGCAACAGTAGCCCCAGCCTGATTTCAGCACCCTTGAGTCCTTTCATAGGCCTTTTTTATATGCACACCAGACAAAGAAGGCACATTGCCAATGAGTTACATAAGTGAATGCATGCTCACAAGCACTGTTTATGACCTTGAGTACATATGCTGAATCAGACTATGACTTTAGCTATATCTAAAAATAGCCTGCCAGAAGCCTTAGTGAAGAAGCCATCTTGGGCCTTCCCTACACAGCCTTACACTATTATGTCTGACACACAGTAAGTGCTCCAAAATGTCATTTAAGTCAGTGAATGACAAAATAGAATGTCCTGATAGTTTTTTTGTGAACCCAGGAGTGCTTTGGCACTGAGCAATATCCCCAGCCCTTTTTATATTTTTATTTTGAGACAGGATTTCACTAAAGTACTTAGGGCCTCGATAAGTTGCTGAGGCTGGCCTCAAACTTGTGATCCTCTTGCCCCAATCTCCTGCAGGATCACAGGTGTGCCACCATGCCCAGCTTGTCCTGGTAGTTTGTAAAAGCAAACTATCTTTCTGTAGAAAACAAAATACTTTTATAAGTTTGTGATGGTCTTTTGAGTGCTAATTTGATTAGGCTTAACTGTACTAACTGAAGGGAAGGCAGCAATCTTTTGTATGATACGCTTTCTCCCAGTTATTCAATCAAACACTAATTTGGTGCTGCAATAAAGAAAATTTGCAGATATAATTCAAATCCCCCATCAATTTATATTAGCCTAGAAAGATTATCTTTAATGAGTTTGTCTCAATCAGTAGAATTCCTTTTTGGGGGGTTGGATGGGGGGTTTAACAGGGATTCAACTCAGGGGCACTCAACCCCTGAGCCACAACCCAGCCCTATTTTGTATTTTATTTAGAGACAGAGTCTCACTGAGTTGCTTAGCACCTCACTTTTGCTGAGGCTGGCTTTGAACTCAAGATCCTCTTGCCTTAGCCTCCAGAGCTGCTGGTATCACAGGTGCCCAGCTAGAGAATAAAATTATATTCATTCTGGCTATAAGAGTTTTATCAGATAATTTATAAATATATCCTCCTGACTTGTCTTATCAGATTTTTTCCCAGTACTAGGGATTGAACCCAAAGTCTTGTGCATACTTAGCAAAGTACTACATCACTGAGCTTTACTCAACCCAACCCTGTATAATCACCCTTTTTTTCCCCTTCCAATACTGGGGTGCTGAGGATTGAACTCAGGGCAGTCTAGCACTGAACTACATACAATCCTTTTTAAAATTTTGAGACAGGGTCTTGCTAAATTTCCCCAGTCTGACCTCGAACTTGTAATCCTCCTGCCTTGGCCTCCCAAGTTGCTGGGATCAATGGTCTGTGCCACTACACCTCGCTGTCTAATCCTTTTTTTGATGGTATCTTTTGAAAAGCAAGTTTTTAACTTTGATAAAACCCAGTGTATATATTTCTTTTATAGATTGTGATAGTGAAGTCATCTATAAAGACAGAAAATCATGAAGATTTTCTCCTATGTTTTCTTCTAATTTTGTTTACTTGGGTCTATGATCCAGTTAGAGTTAATTTGTGTATGCAGTGACAATAAATGGTGTAATTTTTGCATAGGGTTAATTCTGCATATAGATCCATGTGCATTTTTCCATCCCTAGCTGAGTGACCTTGGCACCTTTGTTTTAAAAAACCACTTCACTAGCTGGGCATGCTGTTGTACGTAGACTCAGCTACTTAGGAGGGTGCTGGAGAATCACTGGAACCCTCTAGATCAAAACCAGCATAGCCAACTTTGTGAGACCCTGTCTAAATTTTTACTCCTCACACTTCAGATAGAGCCCTAATATCCAGAATATATAAAGAACTCAAAAAATTAAACAATAAGAAAACAAACAACCCAATCAACAAATGGGCCAAGGACCTGAACAGACACTTCTCAGAGGAGGACATACAGTCAATCAACAAGTACATGAAAAAATGCTCACCATCTCTAGTAGTCAGAGATATTTTTGTGGTATGTATTAAAACAATGATTAAAACTAAAAGAAGATTAAATTAGATCAGCTTGCCTAAAGGAAAATCTTATTTTTTAATGGAACTTTTATTTTGCATAAATAAGCTATTTTAAGATTGACTAAATTCTGCAAAGTTGCTTGAATACTGGGGATAAGAAAAATAAATGACATTTCAAAATTCAGAATTGTGGCTCAGTGGTAGAGCACTCATCTAGCACATGCAAGGCCCTGGGTTCTATCCTCAGCACCACATAAAAAAGAAAGAAAGAAAGAAAGAAAGAAAGAAAGAAAGAAAGAAAGAAAGAAAGAAAGAAAGAAAGAAAGAAAGGTATTGTGTCCAACTACAACTAAAAATAAACATTAAAAATTTCAGAATACTCATATGGGTCCTATAAACTGGAGACTTACCTCTTGCTTGCCTTAAGTCTGGGACAGGAGTCTCTGTGTTTCTCCTTTGCTAACAAATAAATAAAATGTCTTTTTTCTAAAAACTTTGTTCTCATTTTTGGATTGGCAACAGAGCCAAAGACTGAACATGGACCTGGTACCATGAGCAAGGACTAACTTACCTGTAGATGCATGTTATGGCTCAGAACTTTAAGAAGACAAAGAAAGACTGGAACAGTGGCATGTACCTATAACCCCAGCAACTTGGGAGGTTGAGATAGGAGGATCACATATTCAAGGTCAGCCTCAGCAACTTGGCAAGGCCCTAAGCAACTTAGTGAAACCCTCTCTCAAAGAAAAAGAAAAAATAGTGCTAGGGATATAGCTCAGTGGTAGAGTAACCTGAAAAGAAAACCAACAATCCCCAATTCAAATCCAGTCTGGTCTTTCAGGAAGATACATTTTCAAAATATAAAAATCAAATACATTCTATTTAATAGCTTGACTTAAAATGCTATGTGGGCCTCCATTTGGATACTTGCCCTAGACCTCTCAAATAAGAGCAGGTCTTCTCATGCCTGACCTTTCCACATCCAGATTCATATCCAACTGCCTATGGATATGAGAAATAACCTCCTGGAACCTAACAAATATCTAAAATTTAATATGGTCTAGACAGTCTCTTGATTTTCTTCTGCAAATATACTCTAATCCTAATATCTCCCATTCCTGTAAATGTCCTATCACTTGTTTAGCTGCTCTGTTTATTCCTGCCCTAATAATCCACTCTTTTTTTTTAAAGAGAGTGAGAGAGGAGAGAGAGAGAGAGAGAGAGAGAGAGAGAGAAAGAGAGAGAGAGAGAGAATTTTTAATATTTATTTTTTAGTTCTCGGCGGACACAACATCTTTGTTGGTATGTGGTGCTGAGGATTGAACCCAGGCCACACGCATGCCAGGCAAGCGCGCTACCACTTGAGCCACATCCCCAGCCCTAATAATCCACTCTCTATTCTGAAATCAGAATTGTCTTTTTAAACATGTATCATGAAAGTTTACTCCCCTGATTAAAATCTTCCCATGGGAGAATGGATCAACAAAATGTGGTACAACCATGCAATAGAACACTTTACAGCCACTAAAAGGGAATAAGACACTAATACATATTACAATACAGATGAAATTTGAAAATATTCTAAGTGAAGCTAGGTGTGATGGTGCACCCCTGTAATCCTAGCGATTCAGAAGGCTAAGGCAGAGGAATTACAAGTTTAAGACTAGCCTGGACAGTGAAACCCTGTCTCAAAATAAAAAATAAAAAGGGGTAGGAATGTAGCTCAGTGGTAAAATATACCCGAGGTTCTCCACTGTGGGGTGTGGGGATTGGGGTCCATCACAGTACCCAGTGCATACCTGTAATCCCAATCACTTGGGAGGCTGAAGCAGGCCTCAGGAATTTAGTGAGATGCTCAGCACTTAGCAAAACCTTGTCTCAAAATTAAAAAAAAAAAAAAAACTGAGCATGTAGCTCAGTGATAAAGGGTTCCTGTTTCAATTCCAAGTTGCAAGAAAGAAAAGAAAAAATTTTAAGAGAAGCCTATTAAGGTCCCTTAATGTATGATTTAAATATTCAGATTAGGTAAATCCATGGAAACACAAAGTAGAGTGGTAGTTACCAGTAACTGGGGTAAGTGGGAATGGAGACTGACTGCTGGTGGGTGTGGTATTTCTTTTGGGGCTGATAAAGATTCTGGAATTGCCTAGCATTATGGTTGCACAAATTTGTATGAGAGTACTAAAAGCCACTGAACTATGTCATTTGAAAAGAGTGATTTTTATGTTTATGAATTATACCTCAATTTTAAAATAAAAGAATCAGGGCTGGGGATGTGGCTCAAGCGGTAGCGCGCTGGCCTGGCATGCGTGCGGCCCTGGTTCGATCCTCAGCACCACATACCAACAAAGATGTTGTGTCTGCGGAGAACTAAAAAATAAAATATTAAAAATTCTCTCTCTTCTCTCTCACTCTCTCTTTAAAAAAATAAAATAAAATAAAAGAATCAGGAAAAAAACTTAACAAAAAGTTGTTTTTAATTATACAATGCCTTACTAGATATGTGTATTTGATTTTTGGGGGGTAGGGGCATGGGTGGAGGTGGGTAATGGGGATTGAACTCAGGGGCACTTGACTACTGAGCCATATCCCCAGCCCTATTTTGTATTTTATTTAGAGAAAGAGTCTCACTGAGTTGCTTAGCACCTCGCTTTTGATGAGGCTGGCTTTGAACACTCAATCCTCCTGCCTCAGCCTCCCCAGCCATTGGGATTATAGGTGTGCACCACAGCGCCCAGCTTAATATTTTTCCTTTTTCTCTTCTTTTTGGTGGTGCTGAGGATGGAACCCAGGATCTCTGGCTACATGAACAGCCCTTCCTGGGCTATTAAGGCTCTATGAAAATTGTGAAACAAAACTATATGGAAGCCAATGAGAATTAGGATACACAAAACTTCCTTCCACGATTAAGCAACAATTAGCTTTCCTCCTTTGAGAAAAATGAAAGTTAAAATTATTTTCCAAAACTGAAAGCAAAGCTACTCCAATGCCTTCTCTTTTTCTTAAAACACACACTCCATTAGTGCTCAGCCAATGAGAAATCAGAGGAAGAAACTTGCACTCTATGGGATAAAATGCTGGTTGTAGGGCTGGGGTTGTGGCTCAGTGGTAGAGCCCTTGCATAGGAGGCTTGAGGCACTGGGTACGATTCTTAGCTCCAAATTAAAAAACAAACAAACAAAAAAAAAAACAACACATTTTTTAAAAAATGCCGATTGTAACTGTCCTCGGGGGTGAGACCACCATTAAAGTTTCGCTTTCTCTGTATAAATAAGTAGAAAACGCAGACCTTCATACTGTTGCTCACTCAATGTAGTGGGTGACTTTCCAACCTGCTACTCTTCCCTGGGCTCACTGCAAGTTATACTGGACTTCTTTCTGGTCCACAAACAAATCAAGATCCTTTCCTTTCAAGGGACTTATGAGAAATATATCAGTTAAGTTTGAATTTCAGAAAAAAAAATTTAGGTGTTAAGTATGCAGCATTATCATTATTTTTCTTTAATTCACTTAATTGGCAGCCCTGGATTTTTATTTGCTAAATCTAGCATCTCTAAAAAGATAAGATCTTCTTTGCTAACTAAAAATGAACAGCTTTCCGCAGTTCATCACTACTATTTGTTTTTGTTCGTTTACTAAGCTGTCTGTATAACTTTGACCGGGTTTCGGATAAACCCTACTTCACAAAAAATGTGAGGCTTAAAAATAGACACCAAGCGTGTACCGTTTTTAGCATACTCAATGTTCACTAAATGGGACTTAATGTATATTGGTCATTATCAGAGACTCAGTTGGGCGCTTGGTTGCCGGCCCCGCCAGAGTGAACCCTCCACAGTTCAGGAAAAGGCGAGCAGGGTGAACAATACCATAGAAAGGAAACGAGCAACGCTTTCCAGGTCCCCAGTGAGCCTTCCAATTCGGGTGGGAACCCCTAAACCCTCACTCAGTCCAGCCACAGGAAGTATGAGGAAGACGCCTCCAGAAAACCCGCTCAACGCCCGCCTCAGTTCGCAAAGTAGAGCGAGTGACGCCGTCCAACCTCTTCCGGTTTGATGCACCTTTCCCTCCGGGCCCCAAGTTGCACTTTCAACAAAGCTTGGAGTACAATATTTCTCTCTAGCACATATATATATATATACTTCCTCCACCTCAATAAACCTAACTCTGGTTGAATATAAAAATTAATTGGCTAGTAATTAGAGAAAAGTATTGCCACGAAAAGGAGCAGATAAGCAGGCCTAGCGAAAGTGCGTGGCGCGAGCTTTGTGCGCCTTCTCCTAGCCTGCCGGAAGTCGCTGGGTCGGAATGGGTTCCGGAGCCGGCGGATGTAGCTTCTCAGTCTTCACTTGACACCGGGCGGCTGCTTGGCTGCTGGTCTTGTCAGCCTCTGGGTTGCCAGGTTCATGTGGAGGCTCCCAAGCACCCGCGCCGTGCTTCGTGGGGTCCGGACGGCGGTGGAGCAGTGCAGCCGGACTGAAGCGGCTCCTGAAAAGGCGGCAGGCGCGATGGAGCGCGCTGTAGTGCGCTGTGTTCCCTCGGAGCCCAAGCTGAGCTTGTCGTTTGCGCTGGCCGACGGCAGCCACAAGAACATGCAGCGCGACCAGAGTGAGCCGCTGGGTCGGGCCCTCAGCCGGATCGCTACCAATGCCCTCAAGGGCCACGCTAAGGCAGCCGCAGCTAGAAAGAACCGGAAGAACCGGTCCAACGCGAGCGGTGGCGCGGCCTGTGCAGGGTCTGGGTCGGAGACGGCAGCAATCTGCGAGCCGGTGGTAAAGCTGTACTACCGAGAGGAAGCAGTGGCTGAGGATGTGCTCAACGTGGACGCCTGGCAGGACGGCGCGGTGCTGCAGATTGGCGATGTCAAGTACAAGGTGGAGCGCAACCCACCCGCCTTCACCGAGCTTCAGTTACCACGCTACATCATGGCCGGCTTCCCCGTGTGCCCTAAGCTCAGCCTTGAATTTGGGGATCCGTCTGGCTCTCTCTACCGCTGGTACAAGGAAGCCAACCCTGGTGCCGCGGAACCTGAAGGTGGTGGCCCTTCGTCATTGTCTCCCTCTTCGCCATCTTCTACTTGGACCGAAACGGATGTGAATGAGCGCGTCTACATCCCGTCCAATGCTGACATCGGACTACGGCTGAAACTTCACTGCACTCCAGGCAATGGGCAGCGTTTCGGGCCGAGCAGGGAATTGGAAAGTGTGTGTCCAGTGGAGGCTGGGCCTGGTACTTGCACTTTTGACCATCGGCATCTCTACACCAAGAAAGTGACAGAGGACGCTCTCATCCGCACTGTCTCCTACAACATTTTGGCAGACACGTACGCCCAGACTGAGTTCTCACGGACTGTTCTGTACCCATACTGTGCCCCCTATGCCCTGGAGCTTGACTACCGCCAGAATCTTATCCAGAAGGAACTCACAGGCTACAATGCCGACCTGATCTGTTTGCAGGAGGTTGACCGCGCGGTGTTTTCGGACAGTTTGGTACCCGCATTGGAGGCTTTCGGGCTGGAGGGCGTGTTTCGAATCAAGCAGCACGAAGGCCTGGCCACTTTTTACCGGAAGTCAAAGTTCAACCTCCTTAGCCAGCATGACATTTCTTTCCAAGAAGCCCTGGAGTCTGACCCACTTCACAAAGAACTGCTGCAGAAACTAGTTTTGTACCCATTGGCACAGGAAAGAGTGCTCCAGAGATCTTCTGTCCTTCAGGTGAAGTAGCTCTTTTTTCATACTTTCCCATTTTTAGGGGCCTGGAATGCGGAGTAGAGGGAGGGCAGCAGAGGTTATGATTGAAATCATCCAAATTTTATTGAAATGTTAAAAGTTTAATTTTCATTTATTTGGCATTTATTGAGCACTCTTGTGTGCCTCCTGTGCTGCAGGTTGCCTTCAGCAAGACAAACAAGGATTTTCTTAGTGCCTCACAATCTGGGGGAGACATGTTAAATACAAGAAAAATAGCAATATTTAATTTTTTAACTACTTGTCAAGCACTGTTCTGACATATTTTAAAGTACTTAAAGTGCTTGGTGACCTTTACCATGTGCTTCATAACTATTAACTAGTAGTCTTTATCATTGGAGCATTTAATCTTCACAGTAATCCCTGTGTTCTCATTTTACAGATGTGATTCTGCTCATTTTATAAATGGTCAAATTTACTTATCCATATTCACACAAACATGGAGCCAGGATTCTCAACTATATACATATAACAATCATCACTGGGCTGAGTATTAACTGCTACTTAAAGCTATCTTTGTTTTTAGAAATATGTTTACTGTGTTTGTCCAGAATTTTGAGGTCATTGGTTTGGTTCAGAGTAAAAAGAGTTAGCTACCTTTTGGGGTTTTCTGGAGCACCTGTGTTTTATGCACCTTTTTGTAAATTTATATAATTGAATACACATTGAAGTCCTCCATGAGGTAAGGATAGAGTTTTTTTACCATTATGAAACTAGCTTAGAAGTGTGTTTCTCCATGTCATACTGCTGTGTTGAATATTCAAACATAGGTCCATCTGACTCCAAAGCCTGCCCCTGACCACTAGAAAACACTGTCTCCAACCTTAATATATTCATCTATAATGTATCATATTAGCTTTATATGTTGGACTATTAAAATACATTACACTAAATCCTACTCATATATATTCTAAAACTTTTCATACTTGATATCAGTTCATCAAGGGAAGGATATGGAATAAAATGTCCATCATATAGACTTAGATTTAAAAAAAAAAATCTGGGGCTGGGGTTGTGACTCAGAGGGAGAGCACTTGCCTATGCATGAGGCACTGGGTTCAATCCTCAGCACCACATAAAAATATTGTGGCCACCTAAAACTAAAAAATAAACATTAAAAAAAATTTTTCAGGAGATTGACAGACATCAATTGACTTCCTGACACTTTCCATTTATTTTAGGTTTCAGTTCTTCAATCTACAAAGGAGTCTTCTAAAAAGATATGTGTTGCTAATACCCATCTCTACTGGCATCCAAAAGGTACATTTTATTTTTTGTGACTTAAACATGGTGACTCAATGTTATTAAATCTGTTTTATACATATATTTTGAGTGTCACCATATGAAATGTTTTTTTTTTCTTTTTAAAGACTACTTTAAAAGTACTTACATTAATGTTTTTTATATTCATAGGTGGGTACATTCGTCTCATTCAAATGGCAGTAGCTTTGGCTCACATTAGACATGTCTCATGTGATCTGTATCCTGGCATACCAGTTATATTTTGTGGGGACTTTAATAGTACACCATCAACAGGAATGTATCATTTTGTCATCACTGGCAACATTCCAGAGGATCATGAAGACTGGGCTTCCAATGGGGAAGAAGAAAGATGCAACATGTCTCTAACACATTTCTTCAAACTGAAAAGTGCTTGTGGTGAACCAGCTTACACAAATTATGTTGGTGGCTTTCATGGATGTCTAGATTACATTTTCATTGACTTACATGCTTTAGAGGTTGAACAGGTGATTCCATTACCTAGTCATGAAGAAGTTACCACCCACCAGGCCTTACCTAGTGTTTCCCATCCTTCTGATCACATAGCACTTGTGTGTGATCTAAAATGGAAATAGATTTCTGTTTTAAGTATAGAAAGGAAATTCGTTACTTTGTAGAAAATTTGATATGAATCAAAGCTAATATGTAACTTTCAAAGAGGAAATATAGACTCAATGGTAAAACTTTCTATTCATTCCCTACTAGTTATGTTCCAAGACTATTTATGTTTGCATCATATAGACCCTTTTTCCCCCTACACTTGGAGGTAAAGCAAATATATTTATGGAGAAACAGGAAGTTCAAATACTGTGTACATTTTTATAAATGATTTTTAATCTAATTAATAATTTTTTAAGTACCATTTGAATGATCTTTTAATTTTTTTTCATGACACATTTCAGATTGAATCATGTTTATTTAATTATATGAAAAAATGCATACAGGTTAAGGTGAAAGACCTAAATTCTGACACATGGAATAACCTTAGGGTCTACCTCTACCTCAATTTGGTCAGCAGTTTATTACAATTTCAGAGTTGACAAAAAATTAAAGTTGTTGTTGATTGCTTCTGTTTTTTTCCTCCACCCTCCACCCCCAAGTACCAGGACTTAAACCCGAGGCTCTCACACAGTAGGCAAGTGCTTTGTCATTGAGTTACATCCCCAACCCTTTTTGAGATGGTGTAAGTTGCCCAGGCTGGCCTTGAACTTGGGATGTTCCTACCTTAGCCTCCCCAGCTTCCCATGCACCACTGTAACCAACTTCCGTTTTTCAGCTAGTTTTTCAGTGTCTTCATTCTCTAGTATTTTTTTTGTTAATATATGGTAAAATGGACATAATTTATATTCTGAGTCATACAGCAGCTCATTTTAATTTCTAGTATGTAAGCACAATTTAGTATTCAAAATAAATAGCAACATTTGATCCCATTTTATTTAATTACTCTTGCCTACAAAAAACTTAAGACAAAAGAGTATTTGACCAGGTGATATTAACAAAATACAGCATAATACATTATTTTTGAGAAACTGCCTACTGATATGGACTCGAAACTTTGGATAAACTCATTCAGCATTTCTATGCCGTAAGCATTTTCAAAATTGTTAGTTTTTATGAATAGGGAATAGAGAAGTAGTTTGGCTTTTGAGTATATCTGAAATAAAAACTTATTTTTATAGGTAAGCATTATAATTTATTGTAAAACAAGATTTAAATAGGAGGCCAAACTCTTTTAAGATTAGAAATTACAAACAGCCTACAATGATAACTAAGCTATACTAATTTATTACCATACCTTATTTGTAATGCTTAAGCTGTTGCTTTTTTGATATTCAAGATAACTATAGTGTTCTCTCATATTTCTGCATTTAATTTCTAGATTAGGTATTAAATCCTACTCATCTCAAGAAAAGCTCTGATTTTCCAGTTATGAAAATGCTCATTTCAAATTCTTCTCTGAATCCAATACCATAAGAATTGTCTTCTTTAGATAATCTGCTGTCAGATGTATTGTTATCTCTTAGTTTAGCAAGTTTGAGAATGAAATTTTACCTGCCCTTCAGATTAAACCTTGAAGTATTTGAAGTACTTGAAGGGAAAGATTGAGGTACCAGATTGAACTGGGGATTGAACTCGGGCACTCAATCACTGTACCACATCCCCAACCCTATTTTGTATTTTATTTAGAGACTGAGTTGCTTAGCACCTTAGCCAGCTGAGGCTGGCTTTGAACTCACAATCCTCCTGCCTCAGCCTCCAGAGCCACTGGGATTACAGGCATGTGCCTCTATGCCCAGCAAGGTGGCAGTCTTGTGATCTTATTTAGAAAGAGCTATTAAATGGGGGCGGGGGGGGGGGGCGGAAATAGATGCTACCGACTTGTGCCTTTCTAAAAACCATTTTCAAGAGCATTTTAACAGCAGTTTATAAATAAACAAATAAAGCTAAAATCTGATTTTTTTAATATACTTTTTCTTTCTTTTAAAAATTTGGTTTTGGTCTGCTTCCAAATACACGTTGACAGACCCATATAGTAACTTAAGAGAAAACAAGTTTCTCAAAAAAAATGTTTAAAAAAAATTTCTAATGTGATATAATTACCCATGTCCATGAAAAGAACACACAGGTTCTATATTATACAAGTCCTAGCTAGATTGGAATCTAGTCAGAAAAACTCTTAAGCACTTACTAAATAGTCCATATATCCTAAATACCTAAAGTTGGTATTTCCTGACTAAATAGTGTAATCAGATTATATACAGGTATTTAAAGGTATGTTATTTTCAAGTGCTATATACTCTAGTCAGATCTCCCATTAGAATGACTCAAGTCCAAAGGTAGATAGATGACAGTAAGAAAATTATGTAAGTAGCATACCAAAATTTCCTGTATTCATAAGTTAAGACAAAGTGTTATTCAGAAATGTTTAAAGCTATCTTTGTGATTGATTTTTTTCTATTACATTGGAATTTTCAGTATATTTCATTGTAACAAATATGGGAAGTTTAACAACTTTTTATGGCACATCACATTTTATAATGTCCTAAGTTCTTGCTGCAGGAATTAACATTTCAAAATTTTATAGCTATAAATGAATACAAGTATTTTAAGATGTTATTCTATTTTTTTAATATTTATTTTTTAGTTGTAGTTGGATACAACACCATTATTTCACTTGTTTATTTTTGTATGTGGTGCTGAGGATCGAACCCACAGTCTCGCATGTGCGAGGCAAGCGCTCTACCGCTGAGCCACAACCCCAGCCTAATATATGTTATTCTATTAAAATGATCTCTTGCACAGTTGTCACTACAGCAAATATATACATTGATAGTTCAGAATTCATTAGCAAACAAATCATTTCTGGCAACAATGTGTGTTGTTTTAAAATTTTGAATACTAAAATCAGTTGTTCCAAATTTCCTTTTGAATGTGGTGTTTCATACTGGAGGATAGATGTCTGAAGAGCAAACAAAAGGAGAAAAGATGGGAACTCTACTGTGGGAAGATCTCCCTAGTCAAAATAGTCATTTTTGGATCTCACGTTTTAGCTCTGAAATATAGGCAAAGGTTTCCTATAAACTAATCCTTTTAAGTAAAATCCAAAATCCATATATAATAATAAAAAGATACTGCATATTAATTTAACAAGACCCAAATGAACAACTCATTAGGAAAAATCTTTCCTCTAAAATCAATTTAAAAACATTTAAATGTATTGAAACTTTTTAATATTTTGCCTAGGATAATATTCAAAGGAAATACTGTTTAGATTTCATTTGGGGGAAGGAAAGAATTTTAAGAGCTTTAATTCATATGGGTTAAGTCTTTTGGTCCTTTTTTATAAGGAAATATTGCTACACTCTGAGATGATACCAAAGCATTTTTAAAATGAAATTCACATAGGATTAACCATTTTAATGTGTATAATGCATTCACAATGTTGTACAACCATCTAGTTCCAAAGCATTTTCATTACCTCCAAAGGAACAAGCAGTCAATCCCCTGTCTCACCTCCCCCAGCAACTGAAAATTACTAGTCTGCTAGGGATCTATTTTTGATATTTCATCTAAATGTAATCCATATGATCTTCTGTATCTGGCCTTTTTCATTTAACATATATTTTCAGGGTTCATCCCTTCTTATGGCTGAATGACAGTCTATGTAGATATACCACATTCGCTTATCTAAATGGACACTTACTTGTATGGTTTATATCTTTTGGCTATTTTGACTAGTGCTGCTATAAACATCTGTGCAGTTTTTTTGGTTTGAATCTGTTCTTCCCAGTATATACCTAAGAGTGGATTGCAGGGCTGTATGTGATTCTGTTTTCTTGTTGTATAATTTTACATTCCCTCAGTAATGTATGAGGGTCCCCCATTTTTTCCACATCCTCACCAAATAGTGGGTTTGAAGTGATATCTCTACCAGTGCTTTTGTGTTTGTATGTGGTGCTGGGTATTCAATCTAGGGCCTTGTGCATGTGAGGCAAGCACCCTACCAACTGAGTTATATCCCCAGCCCCTACCAATGTTTTTTTTTTTTTTTTTGGGGGGGGGGTTGTGAGGAGGTACTGGAGATTGAACTTGGATACTCCACCACTGAGCCACATCCCCAGCCCTATTTTGTATTTTATTTAGACACAGGGTCTGAGTTGCTTAGTGCCTTGACATTGCTGAGGCTGGCTTTGAATTCACAATCCTCCTGCCTCAGCCTCCTGGGATTACAGGCGTGCACCACCATTCCCCACTCTACCAATGTGTATGTGATTCTCTTTTCTTTTTTAACTTTAGTTGAATTAATGTTGACAGTCATGAACTAGATTATTCACAAATGGTTTACACGACTTCCTATTTTCCAAGAAGGCCCATATTCAGTTCCTTCTCATTTTACAAGCTTTTGTCAAGTGGGAAAGGTCAGTTTCCTGGCTTCCTTTGAAGAAATTTGAGAAGACAAAAATTAGAAAAATACCAAAGCGTAAGCTGTAAATAAATAAAAAACCTAAGATAACAAAAAGTTAAGTCTTAAAATGTTTGTCTCAGAATGAACTTGTTTAGTAACACTGGCTTACAATTAACAATGCTCCTTTTTAAATCTTAGGTACACAGAATAATAGATCACAAGAATGTATAAATACTGCTGGGTATAGTGGCACATGCTTGAAATCCCAGTGACCCTGGTTGATGTGGATTCATTGTTATGACAGCGAACTCTGGCATGTCAAAATCCACATTTGTGTAGGTTTTAATCGTAATTTTAAATTTCCTTGAAAACCTTCCCTAAAAACAATTCATCTCCATCTGCCCATTTTGTGTTGATGCTGTCAAAACATTTGCATATTTGCATAACATAGTTCATTGTGCCCAGTAACTCATCTTAATGATTTCATCCTAAAGTGTTGCCAATGGACATTTTCTTAGTGTGCTTAAGTATTCCTGGGTTATATTTTTACTAGCTTGTCCTATTTGTGTTCTTTCTATATTTAAATTGATTCAGTAGAGAAGTCAATTGGATTTAGATGTTGTATTGGATGAATATGCACTTTTACAAGAATTATCAAATATCTTTATTTCCCTTGTAGAATAATTTAGAAATAATGGCATACTACCCTTAACATCTTTTTATTACATATCTTAGAAGTCTGGCTTTTTGCATATTGCATTGTGTCCTTTTTCTTTTCTCCAAATGAAATAACTCCATGATGATTTGGTTCTTCTATCCTAAATTGATGTTTTTTTGTCTATAAGGGATTTCACTGCCTGTCAATTTAGTTCACAGGCCCTAAAAGAAACCCTAGCAGTCACTCCCCATTCTCCCTAGCTCCTGGCAACCACTTACCTACTTTGTCTATATGAATGTCTACTCTGTACCTTTCATATAATTGGAACCAAATTATTATGCAGTTTTTTGATTGGCTTCTTTTCATTTAAGATGGGCCCATGTTGTAGCATATATTAGTACTCATTTTTATGAATATTCCATTTCATGCATACCACACATTTATCATTTGTCAGTTTACAGACATTTGGATTACTTCTATTTGCTGCAACAAATATTTGCGTACACGTTTTTTAGTAGATAGATGTTCATGTGGGATCTGTTATACCTTTTGAGCATCTACCGAAATATTACCAAAATTAATACTATTAACTAAAGTACTATTTTACATTCCCACCAGCAATACACATAGGTTCTAATTTCTCTACATAAAATAAAATGTATTAATAAATTTTATTATTAATATCTTATTATAAAAATAATACATGCTCTTGTAGTTGCAGTGGTACTTACCTGTAATCCCAACTACTGAGGAGGCTAAGGCAGAAGGATCACAAGTTCAAGGGCAGCCTGGACAATTTAGCAAGATCCTATCTCAAAATAAAAAAGGATGGGGATGTAGCTCAGTGGTAAAACGTCCCTGAAACTAACCCCCCCAAAATATGCTCATTTTTAAAATGGAAATCACAATACAGCAATGTAAAAACTTGTATTTTCCATACCTGAACACCCTAAACCCATTTTAATAGCTAGTGTTTATCTGTCCAGGCCATTTCTTTGAATATCCATAAATAAAAACATATACCTATTTAAGTACATATAGGATCATCTGCATTGTATATTATCTTCCCATGTCAATAGACAATAACTATTTTTCAAGTTGTGTATGCCATAATAATTTAACCAGAATACTTTTGTATTATTTTTGCCATTGAAAGCAGTGGTTTTTGTACACGTATCTCTTGCCCAATTGTTGGGTATATAGCAGTATAGGACTACAATTGTTGAGCCAGAGTTGTTATTCTCTTTTTGATTATAAGTATCTTACTATGAAGTGGCATCTCATTGTGGTTTTGATTTAGATTTCCTTGATGGGGATGTGTTCCAAGACCCCCAGTCTCAGTGGATGCCTGAAACAACAAATAGTGCCAAACCCTATATATGTTATTTTTTCCTGTATATACTTATAATAACATTTAACTTATAAATTAAACACAGTAAGATTAACAATTAGTAAAATACATTTTACTATATTAAAAGTTACTTAAAACTTATGGTTTCTGAAATTTCCCATTTAAGATTTTGGGAATACATTTGAATTAAATACTGAAACCATGGAAAATAACACCAGAATGGGTAACTACTATACATTTCTATTTAGTTGAATGGCAATCCAGCCTAAAAAGAACCATGTGGCCAGACATGGTTATCAACACACACACAAATATCACTGCATTATAGTTGTACATAATGGTGGAATTTGTTATGCGTTCATACATGCATACAATATAACAATACAATTGTCAGTATCATTCCCCAGTATTTCCCTTCCTTTCCCTTCCCTCCTCCAGTCACTTTCTTCTATTCTACTATTTTCATTTTCATGAGATTCCTGCCCCAGCACCCACCACCTTTCTTTTCCCTTTCTTGCTTCCACATATGAGTCAGTTCTTAACCAGTTCTCTGCCTGCAGAAGGCAGGGCTAAGCCTCCCACCACCAAGTACTTAACATGCCTATGCATACTATTACAACAGTAAAGGAATTGGTGACAAGGTCAAGAGGGAATCTAATTTCACTGTTCTTAAACACTTAAGTGATCTAGGAGTCACCTGCTAGTACAGCTACATTGTTTCTTGCCTTAGTCCAGATATTTGCTCATGCTATTTACTTCTCAACAATCTTTGTTCTTAAAACGTTTTATATGGCTTGTGGAAATACAAAATAAAGGACATTTTCTTCCTGTACTGATAACTTAGGCACTTGAATACAATGTCATAATGCATATACTAGAAGAAATGTATCAAAAATATGATAAAGTTTAATAACTCAAGTAAATTTTAGAACCACATCTGAATGAATTCCATTTTTATAGTAATGTAGCCTTTAAAGTAAAACGTTTATATTATTCTCAATGACATTAAGAATGTAAAGCTAGTACCTCATTCCAAACATTTTCCTAAAAATTAACTAGTTGATTACATAAATGTTATCTGAGAAGAGTTCTTGGCATGCTAGTTAGTGCTGTCCCAATACTAATTCTGTTGATCCCTCGGAAAAATGCTAGCAATGTGATTGTTTCCGATAACATTCTCAGAATTGAACGTTCTTAAATAAGTAATCAGTGAAGATTCTAGAACTGCTTCAATAATTTCCCCTACATCAGATCTTTAGACAGTGTACTAGCAAATACCATTTGTTCTTATTACTCAACCTTTCATATTAATTCTATCCAAGTTGATAGCCAGTATTTACATTACCGAAATATTAGCATGCCATGAAGTACAACACTTGTTTTCAACAAATCCAAAGTCACTTTCAAAGCTCCATCACAAAGAACCAGAAATCCATATTAAAGAAAGTTTAGTAATTATTACATATAAGGAAATAAAGTATCTAAGTGAGACATTGGTACTCTACAAAACTAAGGTAATATATTTCACTCAGGTTTTATTTTCAACAAAGAGTATGTAATATGTAAGATAAAGGGGGGAAATCCATGGAAATTGAAATCTTTAGCAAAATATCAAGATATTACACCACAGAAAAGCAACTGATAGCTAGACAAAAGACAGTGGGAAATATATTATTGACCAAAACAATTAATGCTTACTGGAGAGGGGTCAGAGAACAGATAATGGCCCATCTTCAACTCTGATGCTGCTAATGAGCCTTTAAAAGTAATTACAATTCCTCTTCAGTTTTTCTATTAACATATTTGACTACTATTTGGCAGAATACTTTTTAGGGGTATAATTAACTGGTCTGTATAAGGGAGGTCACTGAGATGTCTTACTGACTGACCAACACTAAGTTTTAACATTTGAGTAAACATTGAATCTTGAGAGTGTTAAATATTTAATAAGACTAATGAACAATAAATTAGGACAGTGATAGTGATTTCATAAGTCTGTATAAAACAGGGAAAATCATTCTAGCATCATCTCATGATTTACTCTCCCAAAGCATCTGGTCACTTCTATTTGAAAATAAAATTCTCAGTTTGGCTTTAATATTTTAAGGATTTAAGAAAAAAGTAATTTCTAGAGGTAAGAGTTGCCAAGTTACCAAGTTAATGGTTTCTGAAATTTTCATTTTATATTTTTGGAATGCATTTGAACAAATAATGAAACCGGTTACCAATTTAATGTTTTCAGAACAAAACAAAACAGTCTTACAAGTATTTTTCAACCCATTTGGTGAAAATTAGACAACTTTATTGGGGGGGGGGGTGGTAACAAGGATTGAACTCAGGGGCACTCAACCACTAAGCCACATCCCCAGCCCCATTTTGTATTTAGAGTCAAGGTCTCACTGAGTCAGTCACTTTTGCTGAGGCTGGCTTTCAACTCTTGATCCTCCTGCGTTAGCCTCCCAAGCTGCTGGGATTTTAAGCATGCACCAGCACGCATCCGGCTTTAACATTTTTAATACAGTCATTTCCAATGGTAGCAACAGCTGCCCTTTATAACAAATTAGAGTATATGGATTCTCTAGAGTCCATGAAAAGTAACTTCAGCTTAATTGAGTTATTAGCTTTTTAAAATTAATGATCTGAACTTTGAACTTACTGTCTACTTCATATCCCATATGAAGAGAGAATTCATCCAGTAGTCTAGGAAAGTTGTAATCATATCAAGTGACACAAACTAGTTAAACATATACTATATCCCAGAACCTCTTTTAATGATCATAAACTGCTTACGTACATTTTCCTTATATTCATTTTAATTCAAAAGTATACAATTTTTAAAGCTTATACCTGGTTTTAGAAATAACTTTTTGATACATAAATATGTCTGAATCTATTCAGGCCATAAAAAAGTAACACTGTGGTAGAGTACTTGCTTAGCATGCTCAAGGCCTTGGGTTTGATCCTAAGTATAATAAAATAAAACACCATAAAAAAGCAAGATTTATAATACATAAAATATTAGAATACAGACAAAATCTTTAAGTCACTCAAAGCTAACAAGTTCTAGTCCTTAATAACTTAGTAGATACAGTTAATAGGGTATAATTTTATTGCCTTAGTAACCAAAGAATGAGTCACATACAGCTCTCAGTTGAAGTTTAAAATCCGTAAAGTCAAAAAGAGAAGTGATTGTAAACTTTGCTCTTCTTTGTAGTGCAGTGGCATCACCTAAGTCTATGTATTCTGCCATGCAAACAGGACTTGAGGAAAAAACTTTCAACTAGTGTTAGCTGTAAAATAAACATCACACATGCTTTTGGAGCAGTCCATTTGTTTGCTCTTGATGCAACTTTTGAAATTTACTGCTTCAAATGGGATTTTACAAGTCTAAATTTTTCTGGCTTTTTTGTTTGTTTGTTTGTTTGGGTACTGGGGATTTACCCCAGAATGATTTTCATCCCCAACCCTTTTCATTTCTTAATTTGAGACAGGGTTTAACTAAGTTGCTTAGTGCCTTGTTAAGGTGCTGAGGCTGGCCTCAAACTTGTGATCCTCCTACTTCACTTCCCGAGTTGCTGAGAATTACAGGTACACAGTTTATAAAATATGCAAATCAACTTTGCTATACAGGAAAATTTATTTCAAACACAAAGAGATGAAGAACACACAGTTATATTTTATCATTTTATTAGGAATAATTTCAAATGGGTTATGAAGAAAACTTATTGTGTTTGCTGAGTTTTCAAAAAAACTCTTAATGAAGACATGTTCATCAATAAACAAAACACCAGCAGAACTATCATATACTGGGCAAAGAGTCAGGCTGATACCAAAAGCAACATGCAACATAAAGAAGATAATAATATAAAGAAAGACAATCTGCTGAGTATTAAAAGCCATCTCAATATGAACTCTTTGCAACCAGCACAGAATTAGCTATCAAATCCAAACCACACCAAGGTTAAGTTTGGCTGATGGAAGCCAGGAGTCAATAATAGGGAAAAAATATTAAGTTCCTCAGTGCAAGAGAGCTGAATAGTGTTTTGGAGCATTTCCCTGGCTGGTACAAGCAGTATTAGAAAATCCTTTTGGCAAGGGATAGAAATAAATACAAATGGAATGCTACATGTTCAAATCAGCAGACTGTCCCAGGAATGATACAGGTATCAGTAAAGTAGCAAGGGGATAACTTTAAAACATTTGTTGTGGGCTCAAAAAAAACATTCAAAACTGATTTATTTAAAGGTGTCACAATAGCTATGTCCAGGCATTTAGGTTTAAAGGAAGTCAAAATTAAAAGAGGATACTTTTTTCCCCAAGAATTTCTTCAAAACCAAGCATATTGCTAAAGAGCAACATTATACTTGGTAAACAATAATTGGCAACAAAATAAGTTTAAACGCTGTAATATTCTGCCCAAACCAGTCCCAGATACAGTTTAATAACCAAGATGCAAACTAATTTTGTTGTAACAAGCCTAGACCAATTCTATCAAAATGTGTCCTTGGTTAGATATCCAGTTTCATTTAACGTTTTGAAAGCTCGTTTGACAGCCAATCAAGTCCCTCATACAGACCAGTTCCTTGTGTAGCACAAGTGGCTTGAACATACCACTGTGAAGAAAGGACAAGAAAATACTGATTAACAAGATTGTGTATAAGCAGTGTTCAAAAACAATGGAAAATATGAGGAAATGTATTAAATGACTACTTCTCAAACATAATTAATTTGTTATCTAAAGATTTTCTAACTATAAAGATTACTCAAAATTATCTATGCTTTAAGATTAGGAGTTTTCTCACACCTCTTGCTTCTCACAAACCCCCCCCCCCTTATATTTAAAGCTACATCTACCTAGTCATTAAATTTAGTAAACTTTCCACCATTTAAACTGAAGAGAATATTCATGAGGAAACAGTAACTAACAAACTACTCAACTGAAAGGGCTGACTTTTGTATAATCAAAAATTATCATATTGTATTAGGGTTTGAATCCAGGGCCTCACACATTAGGCAAGCATTCTACTACTGAGCTAACAGTATTAGAAAATCCTAATCCCAGCTCTTTTTACTTATTTGTTTTTGAGACAAAGTCTCACTAAGTTGTTGAGATGGCCTCAAACTTGAAATTTCTCCTACATCAGCCTCCCCAGTAGCTGGGATTATAAGCATGAACCAGCCTGGCTTATGTTACCATAATTTTTATAAATGATGTGCTCATTGCCTTCAAAGAGGATAACTATCAACTTTTAAATTGAGTATTAGCTGAAATAGTAACTCTAGAAGTCAGGAGGTCAGTATATTAACCTTCAAATACTTACTGTTCTGTTACGGAGAGACTGAAGGCCTAATTTATCCGTCATTTCGCTGATAGCCATAGCATTTGGCAAATCCTGTTTGTTTGCAAAAAGTAGCAGCACTGCATCTTGCAGCTCATCTTCCTCAAGCTACAAATAAAAAGTAGGCCATTAACAACTACAAAACTGGGATCCAATTATTGTAACTAACTGTCCAAAACAATGTCTTCCTATATATATATATATATTTTTTTCAACATTAAATAGTGTTAAACAACAACCAAATTTCTCTACGTAAATTTCAGGTACTCTTACAACTTAAATATCATATCTTTCAGTTTTTAAATCCAGAGTAAATAATCATATGCCTTGAAGTAAAGCAAAAATGTTTTTTAAGCCAATCATCCTATATCCCATCAAGGCAAATCACCTTCATTAATTTCCACAGAGAATGAGGACTGCCAAGGACAAGACATATATAAGGGAATATAGTGTTTAAGGCACGATCTTACAGTACTTAGAGGCAAAAGTATTTAGATGGTGATCCTTTTGGATTTTTATCCTTTCCAGACAATGGGGTCTCACAACACTGAGAAAATAAAATTACTAAGATATTAGTAGTATCATAAAAGGTGCAAGAAGAGTACCAAGCATAAAGCTAGTAGGATTAAATATTGTATAACACAATATGGATGACCCTTGAAAAATCATTCTAGGTGAAACAAGTTAGACACAAAAGATCACATATTAATATTTCCATTTATAGGAACATAAAGAATAAATAATTACAAAGAAACAAATACTAGATTAGCGGTTGTCAGAGGCCAGGGATGTGGGTAGGAAAGGGAAGTAATGGGGAATGACTGCTAATGGTTCCAGGATTTCTTTTTGGAATGATGGAAATTTTCTAATATTAGATTGTAGTGATGTTTATAAAACTCTGTATACTAAAGACCACTGACGTATACCTTTTTTAGGGTACAAGGGATCCAACCCAGAGCCTTGAATATACTGAATGCTATGCCACTGAGCTACATCCCAGCCTTGACTTGCACATTTTATTTTATCTTTACTTATTGGTGTTGGGGATTTAACCCAATCCAGGGGTATTAACTACTGATACATATCCCCAGCCCTTTTTTATACTTTATTTAAAGACAGGACCTCACTGAGTTGCTTAGGACCTCACTAAATTGCTGAAACTGGCTTTGAATTCATGATCCTCCTGCCTCAGCCTCCGGAGCCACTCGGATTATAGACGTGTGCCACTGAACCCAGACTTAGCTGCCCATTTTTATGGTTTGTGAATTATATTTCAATTTAACTGTTTGCAACAAAGAGTAGGTGAAATTTGACTTAACAGGCAAAAAGCCATCAGTGACTCAGTTATACAAATAACAGAAAAAAGTTTTTTATAAACTATTCCACTCACAGGAGCAATGAATGAGAATTACAATTTCATTTCAGTCAATATTTCATGGCCATACATTTGAAACCATAACAAGGTTCCTCAACAATTTTTCTCTCTTCCAGATTTTTAATAATCATAAATACATGAGAACATTAATCAGATACATGGCAAGGCAGAAATGCCACTGTCAACCAAATCTCCTCTTTCTAATGGAATTCTTTATCATAGCTGTTGTTATAAAATATAATATTTCTGAATAATAGGCACAGCACAGAAAAAACTGAACCCGAGTCCAGTGTGGTAGCACATTCCTATAATTCCAAGAATTGGGGAAGCTGAAGCAGGAGAATTTCAAGTTCAATGCCAGCCCAGGGGCAACTTAGTGAGATCCTGTCTCAACATTAAATCAAAAGGCTGGAAATATAGCTCAGTGGTAGAGTGCCCCTCAGTACTGTAAAAAATGGAAAAAAAAAAAAAGAAAACTGAACCTGATGACCTTGAGAAGAAGGTATTCAAACCAGAAATCTCAGGTTAAAACTGAAAAACTGCAGACTTTATATTTGTAAAATAAAGAACTGGACTAAATCAAATATCCTTAACCAGAAACAGGCATTGAAATCAATCAGAGCATTCTGGGCAGTTTTTCTTTCCCTTTTTTTTTTTTTTGTCATACCAGGCAAGTATACTATCACTAAGCTCCATGCATCTTTTTCTCAACTTACCGAGGAGCTTTTCTTCTGTTTTTTAAAAAAAGCTCTACAGGGACTTGCACAGTGGCATAATACTGTAATCCCAGTGACTCAGAAAGCAGAAGCAGGAGGATTACAAATTCAAAGCCAATCTCAGCAACTTATCGAGATCCTGTCTCAATATAAAAAATATAAAGGACTAGGGATATAAGCTCAATGGAATCCCCAGTACCAAAAACATAAATGAATAATAAGCTCCATAGGGGGTCATGGATGCAAGTCCAGTGACAGAAACATATTTCCAATGTATAATCGCTGGAACCGAATAAAAAAATAAATAAATAGCTTTATAGGAGATTTTTCTTGTGCATTCTTAAGAATCTGAGAATAATACAGTTTCTCAAGTTACTTTCTACCTCTTAAAAATATATACCAACCACTAACACCACCACAATCGCCCAGAAAAACAAACCTTGGAAATGATAAAATTTAAAATATATCCTTACCATTTTCTGCAGTACTTGGGCTCCTTCCTGAATTCTTTCACGATCATTGCTATCTACCACAAAAATAAGACCCTAGGAAAAAAAATTATTTCAATAAATTATAAAATAAAACTTAAGGCACAGAATAAATATGAAACATAACTAGCAAAATGTTATCAAGGTTAGACACTGGAAGAAAATGTTCCCTTACTGAAATGTAACAAAAACAACAAAAAAAAAAAAACCCTCAGGGCTTTAATACTAAACACTAATAAGCTTTAATTGTGATTTTAACTTATGTAATTTCAAATCTAAAAGAAAAATCTTAATCTTAACCAATGACCACTTCCAACTATGCTTAAATTACTCAACCCTTTTTTCTTCCCTAGCATATATAAGCACAAGTAAGTAAAGAGCAAAATAAACACAACGTGAAGACAAAAGGAAAAAGAATAAACTAAGGATCCCAAAGAATCATGAATTTACTAAGAACAGGCTTATTCCCAAAAAAGCATGCTACAAAAAAGAAAAAAAGTGGCAGGAGTGAAGGGAGAGCATGCTTCAACGTGGAAAGAAAAAAAGAGCCTTATTCCAGAATGTTGCCTGCCCACTCTCATGAGAAGACTCAAACAAAATATAACACAAGGATTGGTGATATAGCACAGTAGCTCAGTGGTAAAGTATTTGCCTTGCACACACAGGCCCTGGGTTCTATCCTCAGTACTGCCAAAGGGGAAAAATAAAATCTTTTTTTTTTTTTAAAGAGAGAGAATTTTTAATATTTATTTATTTGTTTATTTTTTAGTTTTTCGGCGGGCACAACACCTTTGTTTGTATGTGCTGAGGATTGAATCTGGGCCGCATGTATGCCAGGCAAGCGCGCTACCACTTGAGCCACATCCCCAGCCCCATAAAATCTTTAAAACTATCTTATCAAGTTTAATCTGGGAACAAAACAAACAAAAACATGAAAATTTCAAGGTTCACTTGATCAAACAAAAATTTGTTGCTTAGGGCCTCGCTCAATTGCTGAGGCTGGCTTTAAAATTTCAGTCCTCCTGTTTCAGCCTTTGGAGCCACTGGGATTACAGGGGTGCACAACTGTGCCCTGTGCAAATAAGAAATTCTCAACAAAAAAGGAAGGTAGTGATTTTTTTTTTTTTTTGGCAGTACCTCAGGGTGATCTACCACCAAGCTACATCACCAGCTGTTTTTATTTTGAGGCAGGGTTTCAGTAGTGACAGTCTTTAAAGATATTTACAAATATAATAATTCTGTACTACAAAAGAGATACCATTTGGAGGCAATTATTTGAATTAAGACTTTTTGAAAAAATTTCAAATGGAAGCCAGGCATGGTGTAATCCCAGCAACTTGGTAGGCTGAAGCAGAGGATTGCAGAGGATTGTAAGTGTGAGACTAGCCTCAGCAATTTAGAAAGGCCCTAAATAACTTAGCAAGATCCTGTCTCAAAAAATACAAAGGGCTGGGATGTGGCACAGTGATAAAGCAGCTCTGGGTTTAATCCAGTACCTCAAAACGTTAAAACAACTTTCATATGGGAAAGTATGAAATTCTCAGCCAGAAAAGCAGGGACAGATTAATTTAACAGCTTTGGTAAAATCTATTCGTATTTTGCTAATGTGATTCACTGCTTTAAATATTTTTCTTCATACAACCCTATCTTCTAAAATATTTTTTATGTTTTTTTTTTTTTTTGTAATGGGGGATTGAACCTAGGGGGCTCTACTAGTAAGCTACACCCCAGCCCTTTTTACTTTTCTTTTTTCTTTCTCCTTATTTTTTTAGTTGTAGATGGACACAATACCTTTATTTATTTATTTATTTGTTTTGTGGTGCTAAAGATCAAATCCAGTGCCTCACACATGCTACGCAAGCACTCTACACTACTGTGCCACAACCCAGCCCTCTTTTTACTTTTCTTAAATATTTTTTTAGTTGTTAATAGACCTTTATTTTATTTATGTATTTATATTTGGTACTGAGAATCAAACCCAGTGCCTCACACATGCCAGGCAAGTGCACTACCACTGAGAAAAACTGATCAGGAATGCTAGAAATGCAAGCTAAGAGCTTAACTGTGATTACATCAGGTGACACCTAAGTCTTTCTCCAGCAGATATGAATTCTCTAGGAAGAAATAGTTGGGATTTTAATTCTAGGGTGGCCTGAAGGCCAGGAATGGAGCTAATCTAAAATTTAAAACTCAAAAATTCTTACAAAGTGTTGTAAGTAAATCCAGAAATAAAACCATGGTTACTGGTGGATCAAGAATTATAAGGTTTTACATGATGCTTAACTTTACTTCAAAAATATGCTCCCTAGTCAGGCCCAGTGGTGGCACCTGTAATCCAAACAACTTGGGAGGCAGAGGCAAGATCATCATAAGTTCAAAGGCAACCTGGGCAATTTATCCAGAGACCCTATCTCAAATTTTTTTAAAAAGGGCTGGGAATGTAACCCAGTTATAAAGCACCCTGGCTTCAATCTCAGTACAAAAACAAACTCCCAAAACAAAAACAAAAACTTCCTAAATGAAACGCTAAGACTCATTTTTAAATAATTCAAGGGATTGGGGTTCACTAAACATGACTATCGGTTAAACAATATTGACTATATCCAACAACTAAAATTGTAATAAATGGGAATTTATTATGCTACTCTATTTTTTTGTGTATGTTTGAAATTTTCCAAAATAAAGTTTTTTAAAGTATGGGCAACTTTGATAAGCAAAGCTATTTTAATGACATACACATTCTTGTTTTTAAATAAGAAAGTATCCCATTTTCTTATTTTGACCTACTACTTATACTAGGTTTGTTCCAACCTCTCACCTGGGATATTCACTGCCCTCTGGTGGCATTATATCTCATTTGCATGCAATATTTTAAATGTTGGAGAGCAAGTCTAACGTTACAAATTTAAAACATATCAGTACTTTTAATATCACACTTTAATTTTTTTTAATATTTATTTCTTAGGTGTAAATGAACACAACACAATGCCTTTATTTTTATGTGGTGCTGAGGATTGAACCTGGGTTCCGCCCATGCTAGGCAGTGCTCTACCGCTGAGCCACAATCCCAGCCCCATCACACTTTAATTTTTTAAAATTATCAACTTCAGTAATAAATAAAAACTAGTGAGTAGAAGAGACAGCAGAATCGGGACTAGATTAAGCAAAGAATTCTCCAATCTTGAATTCATTTCAAGTTTTAATTTCCTCATGAGATTTAAACTACAACAGTGGTTCTCACTGAAAAGCAATTTTGCTCCCAGGGACTATTTTCCAAATTTTGGATTGTCAAAATTCAGTGAGACAGCTGCTACTGACATTTATCGAATGAGTAGAGGACAAGGAAGAGAGCCTCACTTACAGCCCAAAAGTGTTAGTATGACTGTAAGATCCAAAATCAGCATCACCAGAGAACTCGCTAGAACCCCAGGCGCTAGAACCCCAGGCGAGGCTCTGTTTAACCAATATGTATTTTTGACAAATATCCAGGTAATTCATATGCACATTCATGTTTTAGAAATGCTAATGATGCTTAGTTACTTGCTCAGAGATTCTGATTCAAGTGGTATTTTGATATGATTGAGGCTTCTGGATTTTGAGAGCTCCTTAGGTGATTATCATATGCAGCTAAATTTGAGAACTCCTAATCTACAGGATCACTAAAGTCCCTTCCATGCCAGTATTACATATACTACATGACACTAATAAAATTATCTTACAAGTCAACATAACATTTATTTTAAATATTTTAAGATAAATTTTAAATAAAGTAACAAACACTGGGCTACTTGAGAAGGTCTATCATTATCTTACATTCATTAGAAACCACTACGATAGAAATTTACACATACTTTTCTTTCTAAACTAACAATGAGAAACCTAATTCATGCTTTTTTTTTTTTTTTTTGAGAAAAAGAAGTTTTATTTTATTTTATTTTTTTGCTTTGCTAGCAAAGGAGAAACACAGGAGACTCCTGTCCCAGAGGCTGTGATTCTGCACATCAGCAGGACAGGAGGTTTTGAAGAGGTGATTCCAAGACCATATTCCACTGTTCTCTGTGGAAGTTGTAATTCACTTGTTAATTTGGGAGATAGTCTGAGATCTTCTGGTACCTCATTCTTGAAAACCACATCTGCACCCATCCCACCTCATCTTTCAAAATCTTACTAGGTTAGCTAACTCTCACCACAGGCAGTTTAGCTTTCAAGATCAACTCATATGGTACACACCAACCTCCAAGTAAACACTAGATATTAATGTAAAATTCATTACATGAAACCTATAAAAAAGATCTTAAATTTTTTTTTATACCATTCTTACCTGGGTATTCTGGAAGTAATGCCTCCAGAGAGGCCTAATTTTATCTTGACCACCAACATCCCATACTGTGAAACAAATGTTCTTATACTCTACTGTTTCCACATTAAAACCTACAAGGAAAAACAAAAATGCTGTGCATAATGCATTGTTAAGAAAATAAACTCCTTTACTATGGAATATCTTAGTTATCCTATCAAGAAAATCATCAAGTTTTAACAAAAACACAGACTCTGCCTTTTTTCCCATTAAGATGTAAGTTAAGGTCAACAGTAAACTTTCTTACCAATGGTAGGAATGGTGGTGACTATCTCCCCTAACTTCAGTTTATACAGAATGGTCGTCTTGCCAGCAGCATCCAATCCAACTAGAAGAAGACATTACAGATTTAAAATCTAGACCAAAAGCATACAAAGAAATAAATTTTATAATGACTTATTAGTTTGAAAGTAAAAGTTGACTGTTCACGGCACAAATCTGAGTTAGAAACAAAAATCACCTCACTTCTGATTCCCAAAGGGAATATACTAGAAGCCTTTCTATTTTTCTTTCTAGACCTATCAAGACAGCATAAAGTAGCAAAAGGAAAAGAATATCTGGTTGACTCAGAATCTAACCTTTGGTTCTGCCACAAACTTGATAGGTAAGCACTCTGCAGTGAGCCATATACTCAGCCCTAGGTTAAATGATTTTTATTTTTTATTTTTTTTATTTTTTTTTGTGGTACTGGGGATTAAACCTAGGGGTGTAAGTACATCCTCTCAGTCCCTTTTATTTTGAAACAGGGCCTCACTAAATCGCTGAGGCCAGCCTCAATCTTAAAATCTTCCAATCTCATCCTCCCAAGGAGCTGGGATTACAGGTGCACATCTCAGAACCTGTCTATCACCCACCCTCTTTTTAAAACACAAATTAGAAGGTAAAGCCTGGTGTAGAGGCATACACCTGTAATCCTTGCAACTTGGGAGTGCGAGGCACAAGGATCACAAGTTCAAGGTCAGCCTAGGCAACTTTAATGAGACCCCGTTCTCAAAATAAAATAAAGGGTTCAATACCTGGTACTAAAAAGAAAACTAAAAAACAAAAACAAATTAGAAGATGAATCAGAGAACACAGAATAATAACAAAATCTATAGAGCAAATTTTAAGCAAAATGTCTTGATGTTAAGGAGAAAATATAGGTAACAGTGTCTTGGTCTCCTTATAATAATAAATAAAGAAAAGGCTAAATATACCTCTACCTCATCCATTTCAACTTCAAATATGCACAAATAAGAACCAAAGTCTGGGGCTGGGGATGTGGCTCAAGCAGTAGTGCGCTTGCCTGGCATGCGTGTGGCCTAGGTTCGATCCTCGGCACCACATACAAAAACCAAAGATATTGTGTCTGCCGACAAACTAAAAAAATAAATATTAAAATTCTCTCTTTCTCTCTTTAAAAAAAAAAAAAAGAACCAAAGTCTGGCTTAATTTTTATTGTAAAAATGGTTCTCCAATATAAATCAAGTCTTTCTTCTTAAAACAATTCAATTGAAGCTAAGGTGTAAGTAGGGAGAAATGTACTTGCTATAGAGGAAAAATCCACATTAGAAAATGATAAACTTTTTACAGTGATAGGGAAGAACAAATTAAATCCTTTCAAATATGACTCTCTCAAAATCTGTATATTCTATATTGTTTGCAAAAGCCCTCATAAATCAAAGACCAATATCTAATAACCTCACTGAATGTTCTCAATTTTCTAAGAATGTCACATTTAGCAGCCTCATTTATTTTTATGACATATTTTTAAAAAAATCAATTGAGTGGCCAGGGTTGTGGCTCGGTGGTAGAGCGCTTGTGTGAGGCACTGGGTTTGATTCCTGGCACCACATTAAAAAAATAAATAAATAAATAAATAAAGGTATTCTGTCCATTTACAACTAAAAATATATATTATTTAAAAATCAACTGAGTACTGATTGCAACAAGGACACATTCTATATATTAAAATCAAAGCATAATTTAGCACATGAAAGCAATGACAGTTAAGTTTTATAAAAAACTGAAATCATCTCAATTATCTTGTTTTCATTCCTGTGCAGTAAGTTTAATTTTTATCAGTTTGTCCAAAATGAAGACTATATAGTAATTCAGACTTATCCCATCTAATCCTTCCTATTCTCCACCCTACTTTAAGATTTCCCTTCATGCTCTAGCCTCTATGACTTCTTATACCTGTGCCCTCTAATCAAGCCCTTTTCCCCCTTTTATACTAGATCACAGGTTTACTCTTTCTAAAATTCTATGACACATACAGTACAATGAGTCATCCACCCCAAGCCTTCATTCTTGGGCATAAGAACTACTATACAAAGTTTTATTTTTGAATATGAAACAGTATCAAAATGATCAGTAGAGGGTGAGGACTATTGCTCAGTTGGTAGAGTGCTTGCCTTGCATGCACAAGGCCCTTGGTTCAATCCCCAACACACACCAAAAATAAAAATAAAGTGCTCTTTGGGGCCAGTGTTGTGGCTCAGTGGTAGAGATCTTGCCTAGCATGTGTGAGGCACTGGGTTCAATCCCCGGCATCACATAAAATAAACAATAGAATAAAGGTATTGTGTTTAAAAAAAAAAAAGATCGGGGAGCATGGGATATAACTCAATGGTAGAAAAGTGCCTACCATGTGCAAGCCATGGGTTTAATCCCCAGCACCACAAAAAATAAATAAGAAAACAATTTGAATAATTAGCAAAGAGAAGACACTACTGTAAAGTCTGACATCTTCAGTGAAAACACACACAAAAGGAAGGGGTGTAAAACAACCAAATCTTTTAATTTTTCTACAATGCTATCTCTCTTGAGAGAATAAGATATTTTTAAGAAAACAACAACAACAACAACAAAATCACCTTAAAATCCAAACACAATTAAGCCAAGTCATAACTGAAACTGAAATGCTGGTTAGGAAAAAGGAAAATGAAAAACAAAAGCACTCAAATCATATTCTGAGAACTGACCAATCCTCATTGGAGATCCAGGAGGACCTCATACCACCTTTTAAAAACAATGTAAAGGGCTGTGGATGTGGCTCAAGCGGTAGCGCGCTCGCCTGGCATGCGTGCGACCCGGGTTCGATCCTCAGCACCACATACCAACAAAGATGTTGTGTCCGCCGCTGAAAACTAAAAAATAAATATTAAAAAATTCTCTCTCTCTCTCCCTCTTAAAAAAAAAAAAAGTCTTAAAAAATAAAAATAAATAAATAAATAAATAAATAAATAAAAAACCAATGTAAAAGCCAGGCATGGTGGCCCACGCTTGCATTTCCAGCAAGTGAGGAAGCTGAGCAAGAGGACTGCCAGTTTAAACTGCCTAAGCAAATTAACAAGACCCTGTCTTAAAATAAATGAGAAGGACTGGGGATGCAGTTCAATGATAGAGCACTACTGGGTTTAATTCCCAGTACCACACCAATAAAATATAAATCAAAAAATACTAAGAATGCATAAAGCCCAAGATGAATCATGATTACATAATTATTTTAAGTTATAGAAAAAGACAGAAGTATTCCAATTATTCTTTTAATAAGTTTTATAACGGTAAGTCTTTTTTCCCTTCTTTTTCAGTACTGGAGATTGAACCCAGGGCCTCAAGCATTCTATTAAAGCACTCTACCACAGGCTCAGGATGCCTGTTTTCATAGTTTCTTCTACTTATCTACTGCAGACTATTTAAAAAAAAAAATTCTTTTCAGTTGTAGATATACACAATGCCTTTATTTATTTTTTTATGTGGCACCAAGGATCAAACCCATGCCTCACACATGCTAGGCAAACACTCTACCACTTAACTACAATAGCAACCTGCAGAGTCTTTTTTAACCTGATTAGCAAGTATGGCTTTCATTAAATAAATAAATAAATAAATTTCTTTTATCAAAATGTTGAACTGTTTACATTTCCTGAAGCATCCTTTTGAAGATGACTGCTTTATAGCCTTCAATAAGAACTTTTATTTTTCAGGGAAACATTTACAAAATAATGCAATCAGAAAGACCTTTTAAGCACCCACAAATTATTTTTTACATGAAAATTACAAGGGGTTAGGGCTGTAGCTAGATGGTAGAAAGCTTGCCTAGTATTCAAGAAGCCCTGGGTTTGGTTCCCAGCAGCATAACAAACAAACAAACAAACTACCAGACAACAGGGCTGGGGATATAGATCAGCATGCATTAAGCCCCAGGTCTGATCTATAGCACCACAAAACTCCCTCCCAAACTACAGTTTTAATAGCTCATAGCCACATAAAAGATATCTTCTCAATTGTATCCAAAATAATGGTGCTGTATAAATACAAACGAAGAGTTGTTTTGTTTTGTTTTTTAAAGGCTGGGATTGTGGCTCAGCAGTAGTGCACTTGCATAGCATGTGTGAGGCACTGGATTCAATTCTCAGCACTGCATGTAAGTAAATAAAATTAAAGGTCTATCAACAACTCAAAAAAAGGCATTTCTATTGTGAGCTTTAAGATGCACAAATTGTAGGAACACACCATCATCAACTTAAAACTCATTATATAGTTCTTTACACAAAAACTTATTGGTCTAACAATTTTATGCCACTTTAGTCATTTCTATTTTTTTAAATATATATATATATATATATATATATATATATATATATATTAGTTGTAGATGAACACAACACCTTTATTTTATTTGGTTTCATTTTTATGTGGTGCTGGGGATTGAACCCAGTGCCTCAAGCATGCTAGGCAAGCGCTCTACCACTGAGTCACAACCCTGGCCCCACTTTAGTCATTTCTTAATATGTATTTCCCTATTTTTCAATATTTGGCAATAGATTTTTTTCCACAAAGTGAAACTATTACCAATTCTCAAATAACCAAGGGAAGAATAATCTGTA
This sequence comes from Spermophilus citellus, assembly GCF_964194105.1. Classification (NCBI taxonomy): domain Eukaryota; kingdom Metazoa; phylum Chordata; class Mammalia; order Rodentia; family Sciuridae; genus Spermophilus; species Spermophilus citellus. The sequence goes on along the minus strand of NC_138184.1, from coordinate 46,159,366 downwards.
CAATTCAGTAAGTTTTCCCTCCCCTTCACTATTATAAATAGGTCAATGTATTGGAAGATATGCTGGAATCACTACTTATTCTTAACTAGGCCTGTACTTTGATCAAAGTGTTAATATTCCAAGCAAAACTACTTCAGTAACCTTTGCCAATCATTAAAAAGTATGTCTACCAACTTACAGCAGTAAGAAATTCTTATATTTCAAGTTAAAGAAGGCCGATGCAGGGCTGGGGATGTGGCTCAGTGATAGAGCACTTGCCTCGCATGTGTGAGGCACTGGGTTCAATCCTCAGCACCACATAAAAATTTTAAACAAAATAAGTTAATGTGTCCTTCTACAACTAAATAAAAATATTTTTAAAAAGAAGTCAGATGCAATTATATCAACTTTGAAAGGAAAATAAAAGGTACAGAAAGAACCCTTTCCAGATGGGAAAAATTATTTTTCTTCATGTTTTCCTTTCTCTTTCAAATTTTGTTTTCCTTTTAATTTCATTTTCCACTTCAAATTTTCTTTAAAAGTTTGAAATACACCATAATTTTAAAATAATCATTTAAAATTGAGAGTTACTGTGTTCCACGCACAGTACCAGGTCCATATTTTTGACACTTACATCCTTAAATTAACCTTCCATTTTTCAGACTAGGCATCTTAAGTTCAGAAATGTCCCCAGAATCACAGAAGTAAAACAGCAGGTGTTCAAAACCCTAGGTATTCTGTAGAATTAGAACCCTCAAATGTTGCTAGTGGGAATGTGAACAACACACTGCTTTTGAAAACAATTTGTCAGTTCTCCAAAATGTTAAACAATTATCATATAACCCCCAAATTCCAATCCTAGGTTTTTACCTGAGAATTAAAATATGTGCCCACCAAAACAAACTTGTCACATATGTTCATAATATCATAATGCCATTATTTATGAGACCAGTAAGTACAAATGTCCAAATTTCCATCAACTAATGAAAGGAGAAACAAAATGTGTTATAGTGTCATACAATGGAATTACTATTTGGCCATTTAAAAAAGGCATGAAGGGCTGAGGTTGTGGCTCAGCGGTAGAGCACTCGCCTAGCAAGTGTGAGGCCCTGGGTTCGATCCTCAGCACCACATAAAAATAAATAAAACAAAGGTATTGTGTCCAACTACAACTAAAAAATAAATATTTTTAAAAAATTTAAAAAGTAAAATAAATAAAATAAAAAAGGCGTGAAGTACAAATACATGCTACAACAAGAACTTTGAAAACATCATTCCAAGTGAAAAAAGCCACACAAAGGGCTACATATTACATGATTCCATGGTATAAAATGTTCAGAATAGACAAACACAAAAATAAAGTAGATTAGAGAGGCTGGACTTTAGCTCAGTGGCAGAGCATTTGCCTAGCATGTGTGAGGCACTGAGTTCAATCCTCAGAACTGCATAAAAAAATAAATAAAGGCATTCTAATTCATCTACAACTACAAATTTTTTTTTAATATTTATTTTTTAGTTGTAGTTGTCAATAATACCTTTTTAAAATTTACTTTAATGTGGTGCTGAGGATCGAACCCAGGGCCTCACACGCACTAGGCAAGCACTCTTCAGCTGAGCTGCAACTCCAGCCCCCCCCCTCCAAAATTTTTTTTTAATAAATTAATAAAGTAGATTAGAGACTGCCAGAGAATGGGAAGAGGAGAATGGAAATGTCTGCTAAAGGGTATGGATTTCTTTTTTGGAATGATGAAAATATTCTGGAATTAGAGAGTGGTGATGGCTACAAAATACAAAAATACTAAAAACCATAAATTTTATGGTACATAAATATTACAACTTAAAAAAATAAAACGACAAACAACCTAATCCTGACACCAGAGTACTAAAGTATTGTTTATAAATACTGCCATTCTGCCTTTAACTTTTTCTGGAGGATGTATTGTACCTTAATATTATCTGTTTGACCATTCAAACAGAAACTGAGGCTACCAGCTATGAAAAAATACAGTGAGTGTAAGTTTTGCTTCTACTTAACAGTTTAGGAACATTTGCATTTGATTTATCAGGTTAATTAGAAACATATCATAAAAGTCAGTGTTAGCCACACTTTGTTGTAATGCAGATGTATCTAGGTATGGCTGCATCTATCAACTTCTAGTAACATGAAACTTGATTTTTTCCCTTCCAGATTTTGAAAATTTCCTATATTCTCATAACTAATCAGAAAGGCCTTATTTTATTTTGCAGTGCTGGGACTCAAATCCAGGACCGCAGGCATGCTAGGCATGTACTCTACCATTGAGCTACATCCTCAGCCCAGGACCCTTTACAAAAAAAATTTAAAGGGCTAGCAAAATGCTTGCAATAAGGATAAGTTAAAAATGAGAACAAAAACTATCACAAAAACAATTTTAGAATTGTAAAATGATATAGCTACTTTGGAACTTTTAAAACATGAGAGTAAAGATGACAAATAATAGTGAAATAGTAATTACAAGCAATTATTACTTTATTCGGTCACATGTTGTCTAAATTTCACAAACAGGACATATTTTTTAATCAGTGCAAAAAAACTACATAATAAATGGATTTACGAAATATGCTGAAAAATATGAAACACCACTTTTAGTTTGAAGACCCACATAAAATATTGCTAATATTTCTTAAACTTGGCAAATAAAAGATCCTTCCTCTTGAACCTCTCTGGTCCCAAAGAACCACAGTAACATTCAAGGCAATACAGACTACACTGGTATTAGCAAACTTTTAAAGCAATACTTTTCGATCCTTTTCAACAGGTTAAAAACTCAAAAATTCAAAGTAAAAGAGGTGAGAATAACTATCCTCTGCAGAACCCATGAGCATATTCAGATATAAACAAAAATTCACAGATTCCCTTATTAAAACTAACATTTTATCACAGACCAAGATATGGATACCTACTTAAAATAAGTTAATGTAAGGCTAACTGCTTTCTAACTCCAGCTGTATAAGAACTCGGATGATATCTGGCTGCCCTTGAATTTAAACTTAATAGCAAAACATGAGTAATTAGCCCTTATAAATACTACATAGTTTCTGTCCTTCAAGAGTCCAAAAGACTTTAAATTTGATAGTGTTGGCTTTTTATTTCTAATTACAGTTAACTACCAGCCCTATCTTCCAACACTGACTTTTTCAATAACTTGAACTTTTGGGACAGCAGTAAAGGCAGGAATTAAATTTACATCTTTTCCACAGTAGCCTGGCAAAACAGACACATTAGCTAACTGCTAACTTTTAATACATTTTGTGACCTACTATTTATGCTGTCAATCACTCTTAAAGCCACAAAGAAAAACCTAAGACTTATCAAACTTTTAAACCACCTCTTTCCCTGTTCTTGAGAACATATCCCTATTTGTACTTACTCTAATAAGTTACCATAAAAGTTGGCCTTGTGACAAAAGTGTTTTTAATCAAGTAAAACTGATTATTCCTAAACTAAAGTGCAAAAGAAAAAAAGCAAATCATAGGACTGGAGCTGTAGCTCAGCAGCAAGCACTTGACTAGCATGCATGAGGCACTGGGTTTAATCCTCAGAACTACATAAAAATAAACAAATAAAGGCATTCTGTCCATCTATAACTACCAAAAAAAGGAAAAATTAATGAAAAACAATAGCAAACCATAAAATAAATAATTCCAAATCCTGTCTTCTATCACTTGCAGAAAATTAAATACTTATCCCCTTCCATTTTCTTCTGATCATTATGTGGGAAAGAGGGGAAAGCAAATATAAGACATTGTTTATAGCAGATTTCTGCCCTTCTTCCCATTCTGACAGTTTTAACCATCACAAAAGACCAAGGAAAGGAAAAATAGCAACTGATTTGTGATAAACATTAAGTAAAACGACCAATGTACTACATTTTCAGGAACACAATTACGTCCAGGTAAACCTCTAAGAAACAGGCTGGAAATTTTATTTATCATAGTCCAAAAGTTCTCCCACTGACTTCAGATTCTTTTTCTGACTGCCAATTTTCAGCCACTTAAAACTTAGATAATATGCCTGCCCTTCTAAGTCTGTCCTCTTATAAAGGAAATATGAGAAACTTAAAAACACTAACTTGTCTTTGTGAACGAATCATGAACAATTGTTTTATGGATTGTAAAGAAACTGAACTAAGAGGAAAATAAAACAAGAACCAAATGTGTAAAGCAATATTAAAATATTGAACTTATCACAGTAGCAGAACTAGAAAAATAGGTCCCACTGCCACTCTCTAGAAAACAAATAAACCAACAAGCTTCACACTTGAGAGGCTACTTTTAACATTATTCAGGTCTATTATTCGGTTGTGAGGTAGAAACTACTCCCAGTACTAGGAAGGAGGGGTTGCTTACATCACCCAAGTGACAGCCCTTCTCCCTCAGCTGTGCAAAAAAAAAAAAAAAAAAGGCCTCTGAAAAAATAGTTTTTAAAATTTTAATTTTCGAAAAGAAATTTTAAAAAATTGTAGTTACTATTTAATAAGGTTATCTTAAAATCAAGCGTCATGATGTTCGGTTAAGGTATTAAAAATTTACCAGGTTTTAAAAGTAGTTTCTCAAAGTTTTGTGTGTTAAACCTTAAGCTGGACAGATATTAGTTTATAATAAACAAAATATATTTAGAGTTCTTAAAAGTAGACAAAAGAAACAGATACATGCTAAACTTGGTTTGCATGGAATCAGCTCATTAATAAGGGGGGAAAAAAGAAGCCGAATCCAGCGCAAGGCAAAGTTTAGCAAAATGAGCTAAAGATTCCGGACTCCCCACAAACCTAGGGTGCCCCCTCGCCAGCGCACTGGCCCTGATCACTTCCTGCCCCAGGCGGCTCCAAGTCGTCGGTGGCCGCTCGCTCACCTACCAATGGTGTACGCAGACCGTGTACACCAAGGGGAAAGGAGGAGGAGGAAGGCTGGAGACGCTTAGCCTCCCTCTCAATTGCTGCCCACACCCAGGTTAGAGGGAAAGAAAATCTCACTCTCAGAACGGGCCTTACCAGCGTTCGCTTTCCCCAAATCTCCACCCAATCTAGTCCGGTTTTCAATTAGATCAAGGAAAATCAAGTCCAGAATAAGAAAAATGTTTTCCGAGGCTCTGAACCTGCCTCTTCAGCGGCCGACCTGGGGTAATCGCTCACCTTTCGCCATTGTTCCCCCTAAAGAATTCTTTCCGACCCCCGACCCGTCACCCCTCCCCCACCACAGCTGGCGGAGGAAAAAACAGGCCCCGAGGCGGCCCCAAGCTTCAAGATCCGGCCTCCTTCCCGACCCGTACTGGGGTCTGGCCTCCGGTCCCTCACTCACCCATCAAAATACGCATCTGCTTCTTGCCGAAGAGGCGGGAGAACAGAGAAGAGATGGTGAGGCCCATGGCGGTAGTGGCACTTGCGATGGGCAGAAAAAGGGGTCGGGGCGTCCCTGGGCCTTCTCCTTTCACACTCCCAACAAACTGAGCGCAAGGGAAAAGAAAGACCTGAGGCAGAAAGGGGGCGACAGGGACCGCTCGTTGGCCGGCGTGACGGGTGAAGCTTCGGGACAGGAATTAGCGGGTGGAGGACCGGCTTGGCGACTGGCGCGGCAGCTCAGGCTCTGACTTTAATTCTCCGGCTGTGCCACGTCACACGGCGGCCGCGGCAACTCCGGCTGCGGCCCGGCCCCTCCAACGCGGACAGATTCGCGTCACCGTCGCCCCATCCCCCTGTTCTTCCGGTACTGCCAGCGCCACTACGCCTGCGCACGCAGGGAATTGGCCATACCTTTGCTGACGTGCATCTCTCGCCGCCGCCACTTTCCGGACGTGGCTCCAGGAGTGGGGCGATGCCGGATGCACAGGCGTACTGGGAGAAGGGCGAAATCCCATGATGCCTCACTTTGTCACTTCCAATCAGACTCAAGGCAAAAGTGCTTCCGCCCGGAAAAATGTGTTGTAGGGTTGTATCCTTGCTTCCGGGAATGCGAGAAAAGCATTATGGGTTAGATAGTGAATGTTTGGGCGTCTTTCTCTTTCACGCTATGCTTTGGGGATTCCCAGATCCCCCGAATGTACCCTTTTCACGCACGCGATCAAAATCTGGCCTGGTGGAGAGGCGAAGATGGACCCTGCATTTCAGACAGATAAGTGGTTAATAACAGATCTGTGGGTGAGAAACAGTGGCAATCTAGTAAGGTGGTAGGACACACCAGGTCCTATATCAAGACGAGAGTTCCAAGACATTTCCATCGGCTGTTGCTTTTTTAACAGAAGGAAGTCAACGAGGTTTCTTGTATCTTTCCTCTCTTAGAAGCATGAAAGATTTATTCTGTATGTTCAGGAAGTGTAAAGCTTCCTTATTTTAAAAACATATCATTGTTTTTTTCTAATTACAAAATAAATGTTAAAAAGAAGGAACGTTTAATAAAATAAAGTTCTTCATGAATTTCACCTCCTTCATCACTCTGCTGTTGACGTTTCGGTTTAATAGTGCCACAGTTCCCACCCTTTCACTAGTTCTATGTTTATCCACCCTTCAGCTCTGTTTATAGTACTTTTTTGACTTCTTGGCTAAATAGATATTCTGATTACTCAGGCTCAAAGCATCATAAACCTCCAAAATAGTTAAAATTTCACATTTAATGATGTCTTCACAATTCGCTCCCCCTTCCCCAATTGTCTAAAAGCACTAAGAAGGCAGAGAACTAGTCTGTTTTTGTATTCCTCGGACTTGGCACACCTTGGTCACTCAGTAAATATGGTTGAGTGATAGGATGACGAAATAAACTCACATCGGTACTGTGGAATACTGTCACGAGTTAGAATGATATAAAACTATGTACAGCTGTCTAAGGTAAAGATCCCCAAAGTACAGTTGGGGGCGGGAATCGTGAGAGCTGTAGGTAATAAAAAAACGGGGGGAATAGGGGCAGGAAACAAGCACCTGGAAAGCCCCACAGGTAGTGAGAAAACCTGATTTTTGGAGTGATAGTAAAAGGAGATCTGTGATATTAAAAACTGCTTTATTGAGATATAATTATAGCAACACGATTCACCAATTTAAATGTACAATTTGATAAATTTTTAAAAATTTTTTGAAGTTGTAGGTGGACAGCATGCCTTTATTTTGTTTCATTTTTATGTGGTGCTAAGGAACAAACCCAGTGCCTCACACATGCTAGGCAAGTGCTCTGCCACTGACCTACAGCCTCAGCCCCCAATTTGATTAATTTTAAAAAATGTGTTCAGTAGTGTAGTTACCATCTTTACATTTCTTTTACCCCAAAAAGTTTCCTCAGTCACCTTCTTTTCACGACCAGTCCAGCAGCAGATCATTGTTGTCATAATTTTTTCTTTTCCAAGATTTCATAATGGAATTATATATAGTTTTCTTTTTTTATGTCTGTCTGCTTTCTGCTAGCATGATTTTGAGATTCATTATGTAATTGCATGTATCACTAGTTTTGGGGGTATTTTTGTGGTACTAGGGAATGAACCCAGAGCTCTGACATACTAGCCAAGTGTCCTACCACTGAGCTATATCCCCAGTCCTCAGTTATTATTTATTTTTTTAAACTTTTATGTGGTGCTGAGGATCAAACCCAGTGCCTCACATCGAACCCAGTGCCTCACATCGAACCCAGTGCTCTACCACTGAGCCACACCCCTAGCCCCTCAGTTATTATTTTTAATTGCTAAGTAATAATTCATTTTTTATGCACTTGCAAGTTAATGGACTTTGGGATGTTAAAGTTTGGGGCTATTATGAATAAAGCTATTATGAATATTTGAATATATGTTTTCGTTCCTTTCCCCCCCCCCCTTTTGGGTACTGGGGATGGAACACAGAGATACTTTACCAATGAAATACATCCCCAGATTCCCCTGCCTTCTTTTGAAAGTTTTTGAGACAGGGTCTCACTGAGCTGCCCAGGCTTGCTTTGAATTTGCAATCCTCCTGCTTCAGCCTCTCAAATATGGAATTACAGGCATGCACCATCACATCTCACCCCTGTGTTTTTGTTTCTGCATTAATTTTACAAGATTAATTTATTTGTGCTTTACTTGTGTAATTTAAAAAATAATATTCAGATTTGAATTAAGCACAATTAGTTCCTCATATATTCTTCCAGACTTTCCTCTTTGAAATACTACTGTCTCTACATAAACATGAATGGGATTTTTATACTGATAAGCAAATCCTTTTTCTATTTAATATGCTGCAAACATATTAGTTCTTAATATCAATACTTAAAAATTTTAAGCTGTTACATATATATGTATTTTAGTTGTAGATGGACACAATACCTTTATTTATTTTTATATGTGCTGAGGATCAAACCCAGTGTCTCATGCATGCCAGGTGAACGATCTACCACTGAGCCACAACCTATTTTTTTTTTTTTTTTTTTTTAGATACAGCGCTTCACTGTTGCTGAGGCTGGCTTTGAACTCACAATCCTCCTGCCTCAGCCTCCCGAGCCACTGGGATTACAGGTGTGTGCCACCATACCCAGCAACTTGTTCTTTTTATGGGCTGCACGTCATTGTGTACATATAAAATAACTTACTTAACCTATCTGTCAAATTATAAAATGTACATGCTCTTTGATCCAAAAATTCAACTTTTATGATAAGGAACCAGGTGCAATGGTGCATTCCTGTAATCCCAGCAATTCCAAAGGCTGAGGCAACAGAACAGCAAATTCAAGACCTTGTCTCAAAATTAAAATAACCTGGGCATGGTGGCACTTGTGACTCAGGAGGTGGAGGCAGAAGGATTGCAAGTTTGGAGACAGCCTTAGTAATTTAAGACTCTTAGCAACTAAGTAAGACCCTGTCTCAAAATAAAAAAGAACTGGAATTGTAGCTCACTGGTAGAGCACTCCTGAGGTCAATTTCTAGTACTCACCAAAAAAAGTTTTCCTGATAGTGCTGTCCTATGCAGGCCTGTAGTTGTTTATTCCAAATAACACATTTGTGTAGAATGGGTTACATTAAGAAACCTGGAAAGTTTCAAAAAGGATAAGCTTTTTGTGTTGTTGAAGGCTTCCTGAGGAAAGCTCCCTTTGATAGAACTACCCTTCAGAGGCTTGTTTCTCAGTAGTGGCCCTGAGCACTCTTAGAGCAAAAACTTCTTAGATAGATCAAAGGTAAAGCCATTGTATAGACAACAATGGATTTACTGATTTTTTTTTTCACTGTCCAAATATTCCAGTAATAACATTCTTAAGATTAAATATATAACATTTAAGGAATATGAGTGAAATGCTGGGGAAAACTAAATTCAAGACTTAAAGTCTAAAAGAAATGTTCATTTTTAGTGCAAAGAAAATACTATTTAATTTTTTAATAACTTAAGGCCTCTGAACACACAATGGCAGAGCCTGTAATTTCAGTGAAAAGCAGAAGATAGTTTGTTATATTTGGTCAAAAATGCTTTAGGGAGCCACGTGTGGTAGCAGCACACCTGTAGTCCTAGCAGTGTGGGATGCTAAGGCAGGAGGATTGCAAGTTCAAGACCAGCTTGGGCAACTTAGCAAGTCCTATCTCAAAATAAGAGCTGGAGATGTGGCTTGATAGTAGAGTGCCCCTTGGGTTCAATCCCCAGCATAGTGAAACAAAAACAAAAACCATGAAATTAGCAGATCTACCCATTTTCCTGAAATTTAATCTAAATGCAGTTGAAAACTCCTTGAGAAGAACAGAAAAACTCTCCTTTGCAGGGAATATACAACTGGAGTTGCTTAGCAATTGAATAAAATAAAAATGCATTCTGAAAGCTTGCTGGTTAAGACATTCTTATATCTTTGTGCATGTGCATGCTCCCCCAACCCCTACCCCCCCCCCACAAAAAAAAAAAAAAAAAACCTGGGATTGAACCATTTTTATACCTTTTGGCAACTGTTTTGTTATATATAGAATTATATAGTTATATAGAGAGAATTTCTTAAAACAATATTCACCCAGGGCTGGGGATGTAGCTCAGTGGTAATGTGCTTGCCTAGCACAGACATGACCCTGAATTCAGTCCCCAGCACTGCAACACACATACACATACTCACCCACTTTTTTCAAAGGATCTTCTCAAATTGACTCCTTGAATTTCGCAAGACCAATTATATGAAACCTGCTCCCTATAATTTCTAACAAATCTTTTTTTTAAAGAGAGAGAGAGAATTTTAATATTTATTTTTTAGTTTTTCGGCAGACACAACATCTTTGTATGTGGTGCTGAGGACCGAACCCAGGCCGCATGCATGCCAGGCGAGCGCGCTACCACTTGAGCCACATCCCCAGCCCTCTAACAAATCTTAATATGTGTTTTCTAAACAAAATAAAAGACAAAAGTTCTCTTGTCCATATTTAGCCTCCAAAACCTAAATTAAAATTACATCTTATTACTTAAGAGTATGCTACACATCAAGTACCTAACCTAGGTACTAGGTTATAAAACAGGATGTTAACAACAGGCTGGAATTTTTTTTTTTTTTTTAGTTCTCGGTGGACACAACATCTTTGTTGGTATGTGGTACTGAGGATCGAACCCGGGCCGCACGCATGCCAGGCGAGCGCGCTACCGCTTGAGCCACATCCCCAGCCCTGGAATATTTCTATTATAGTACTGATAAAGCTAATCAGGACTAGAGAAGTAAACTGTCCAAAGTCACATAGCTAAAGGTAGTGGAAACCATTTGTGGGCTGGGGATGTGGCTCAAGCGGTAGCGCGCCCGCCTGGTATGTGTGCGGCCTGGGTTCAATCCTCAGCACCAGATACAAACAAAGATGTGTCCGCCAAAAACTAAAAAATAAATACTAAAATTCTCTCTCTCTCTCTCTCTCTCTCTCTCTCTCTCCCCCTCCCTCCCTCCCTCCCTCCTTCCCTCCCTCCCTCCCTCCCTCCCTCCAAAAAAAAAAGAAAGAAAAGAAACCATTTGTTACTATGTATGGTGGCAACTAGCACATAACCCCAGCTACTCGAAGCTGAGGTGATAGAAAATTTGACACCAGCCTCAGCAACTTAGGGATAGCCTGTCTCAAAACATTTTTTAAAAATGAGCTGGGGGTGTAGCTCAGTGGGAGAGTGTCCCTGGGTTCAATCCCAAAAAATGGGGAGCAGGGAGAATCCATTTCTTCTGATATTAACATCTTTGATCACTAAAAGTATTGTCTTATATTTAGAAATAAGGAAATTGAGCTCCATAAGAAAAAATTTGTTATTGTTTATTCCTTTCCATGAATCAAGTCCTGTACTTCATTAAATCTTAACAGTTTTCAGGAAGGTGTTATAAGGTTGCCCAAATTCTAAGGCATGTGTTCATAAACACATTACATTAGATATTATTTTCCTCATCTGATTATTTTCAATCACGAGTGCGTGCATGTGTGTATGTATGTGTGTGTGTGTGTATGTGTGTGTGTGTGTGTATACACATTTACCAAGAGGCTAGTGGTAGAGTATTTGCCTAGCATGTGCATGGCCCTTGGTTCTATCCCTAGCAACACACACACAAAGGCAAAATATTGTTTTTTTCAATAATATGAAAGTTGAAAGAATTCATGAGAATCTCTGCAATATAAGAAATGTTAAAGGCAAGCAGAAAATGACTGTAATCCCAGCAACTCAGGAGGCTGAGGCAGGAGGATGGCAAGTTCAAGACCAGCCACAGCAATTTAGTAAGGCCTAAAGCAACTTAGGGAAAACTTTTCAAAAAGGGCTGGGAGGCCCACGCCCATCCCACCAACTTGGAGACACCTGTGGGAGTTTAGGCCCCGGGCCAGGACCACCTCCTCAGACCAAGAGACAACCACCAGAGCTCAGGGCCCAACCCAGATCTGCCTCTGCTGGACACTCTCCCACTGAGCTACACCCCCAGCTCAGAGTAGGCCCAGGTCCACCCACTCCTCCACCTGGGTGCCCAGGCCTAACCCACTTCCATCTTGGGACACTGCAGCTATTGCCATAGCCTTCCCAGTAGCCTCTACCTTGCAACAAAAGACAACGCCTAGACACAGTTGCATCTCAAAGCAGGCGTCCCAAAACCAGTGTAATGCCCACCCTTTGAGCCCCATCTCTGAAACACTTTGAATCCACCTTGAGGCACCTCCACTGCTATCTCGAGTTACCTCCACTGTTGCTGCCACCACCCTTAGTTGCAATAACATCCAACGTGGGACACTGGCAAGGTCTGGAATCCCAACATAAAGGTGAGGTAGAGATAATCTGCACAGATACTACAAGATTACAGGGTAGAAACTGTAATATCTCAGATACACACTGCAAGAAAGGAAGACACATAAATAACATGAAGAAACACGGGAGGAAAGTGCCCCAAACAAACCAGGATACGACAATAACAGCACAGTTGATGAAATGTCAGAGAAGGAGCTCAGAATGTTCATAATTAAAATAATCTGTGAATTAAAGAATGACCTAAATGAGAAAATACAGGCAAAAATTGATCACTCCAACAGAGATAAGAGAGCAAATAAAGGCGTCCATTGATAACACCAAAAAAAAAAAAAAAAAAAAAAAAGATAAGGGAATAAATACAGGTAGCAAAAGACCTGAGTTAGAGACACTGAAAAAAAATCAAAATCCTTGAAATGAAGGAAACAATAAACCAAATGAAAAATTCAACAGAAAGCATCACAAACAGAGTAGATCACTTGAAAGACGGAACATCAGATAATGAAGACAAAGTTTAAAACGTGGAAAATAAAGGTGACCACACAGTGAAGATAGTAAGAAACAGTGAACTGAATATCCAAGAATTAGGGATAGTATCAAAAGACCAAATCTGAAAGTTATTGGGATAGAGGAAGGCACAGAGTTTGAAACCAAAGGAATGCAATCTCTTCAATGAAATAATATCAGAAAATTTTCCAAACATGAAGAATGAATGGGAAACTCAAATACAAGAAGCTTATATGACACCAAATATACAAAATTACAACAGAGCTAAACCAAGGCATATGATAATGAAAATGCTTAGCATACAGAATAAGGATAGGATCTTAAAGGCCATAAGAGAGAGGAATCAGATCACATATAGGGGGAAACCAATTCATATCTCAACAAATTTTTCAACCCAGACCCTCAAAGGTAGGAGATTGTGGAACAACATATACCAAGCTCTGAAAGAAAATGGATGCCAACCAAGAATCTTATATGCAGCAAAATTAAGCTTTAGATTTGATGTGAAATAAAAACCTTCCATGATAAAATAATTTACAACTAGAAAGCCTGCACTACAGAACACCCTTGGTAAAATATCCCATGAAGAGGATATGGAAAAAAAAACAATGAAAATCAGCAGAGGGAGGTATTACACTAAAGGAAAAAACTAATCAGAACCAGCGGCCACCATCTTGGACAGCTGAAGTAACCACCGCCACTCTCCGACAGATTGCAACAACAAACAGGTGTGTGTCACCCAGCTCAGCCCCCATACATAGGGGGATTTCGCTTAAAATCTCTCCTAGACTTTCAGGGGGAGAGACTATCAGAGTGAGCCTGCATAAAGACTAAAGGAGAGCTAGAGGCACCTGACCCTCAACCCCCCCCCCCCATCAGCGGCCAAAACAAAACCTGTCTAGCCAGCGCTGGGGAGGGGCAAGCAGAAAAAATCAAAACCATAGAGTGCTGGGGATCCCAAAAGCCAACGGTGTGACCCCGGAGATCCAGGCTGTCTGATTCGCGCGGCCTGCCCCGAGGCTACAGAAGGCGTGGCGCCCCAGAGAAGGGGTTAACTAGTCAGCAGGGAATTAAGTGGCTGCGACACAGTGGTATCCCACCAGCCAAGCCCAAGCCCGCACTGACCCCCGGGCTGAGTTCGGGATTGTTGACAGGGATGGAAGCGGTACAGCCCCACCCCCCACAAGGGACACTCCACTAAGGTAACCAGCGGCCACCATCTTGGACAGCTGAAGTATCCACCCCCACTCTCCGACAGATTGCAACAACAAACAGGTGTGTGTCACCCAGCTCAGCCCCCATACATAGGGGGATTTCGCTTAAAATCTCTCCTAGACTTTCAGGGGGAGGGACTATCAGAGTGAGCCTGCATAAAGACTAAAGGAGAGCTAGAGGCACCTGACCCTCAACCCCCCCCTCCCATCAGCGGCCAAAACAAAACCTGTCTAGCCAGCGCTGGGGAGGGGCAAGCAGAAAAAATCAAAACCATAGAGTGCCGGGGATCCCAAAAGCCAACGGTGTGACCCCGGAGATCCAGGCTGTCTGATTCGCGCGGCCTGCCCCGAGGCTACAGAAGGCGTGGCGCCCCAGAGAAGGGGTTAACTAGTCAGCAGGGAATTAAGTGGCTGCGACACGGTGGTATCCCACCAGCCGAGCCCAAGCCCGCACTGACCCCCGGGCTGAGTTCGGGATTGCTGACGGGGACGGAAGCGGTACAGCCCCACCCCCCACAAGGGACACTCCACTAAGGTAACCAGCGGCCACCATCTTGGACAGCTGAAGTATCCACCGCCACTGTCCGACAGATTGCAACAACAAAACAGGCACAGAGTACAGTTTGAACTGCCGAGAATCATCACTGAGGGGAAATCTGGTCTAGCAGGAGAAACCAAGGCTAGCAGGAGAAACCAGGAGCCTAGAGGCAAGGCCCTCGCGACTGGGCAGCTGTAAACTGCAGGCCCACCGGCGACAGTTCACCCACTGCCCGCGTAACTGGGCGGTAGGAGAACGCCCTCCCGTTGGTGACAGATCACCTGCCCGCGGCCTGTGATACTGGGCGGCTGGAGTCTACCCGCCTGCCATGACCGGGAGCTGAAACCACACAGAGACAGTCCAGTCACACCCCCCCATTAGGGCACCCCGGCAAGGAGACTGGGGCCCGTCATAGCAGAGTAGTGTCGTCACTGGAGCTCGAACGTCAGAATTCCTTCCCAGCGGAATCCACGTTAGGAGTCATACTTCAACAACACAAAGGAGAGACATCAGAGTAATACAGAAACAAAACAAATCTATAGAGGAGAGCAGAAACACGACAATCAAAAAGAGCTGGAAAGTAACGTGGACAACATGAGAAAACAAGGGAAAAAAGGATTACAAACAATGCAAGACTACTCAATTCTACAGGAGGACATAGAAACTTCAGAAACAGGTATAGGGAAAGAACTCAAGGCATACCTAACTCGAATGGAAAGGAATATTAGAGAAGACATGAGACAGCAAGTCCAAGAAATAAAAATATATTTTGAAAATGAATTAAACAAACAAATTCAAATGGCAAAGAACGAGCTCTACCAGGAGATAGAGATATTAAAAAAAAATCAAACAATAATCCTAGAATTACAGGAAACTATAAACCAAATTAAAAACTCAAACGAGAATATTACAAATAGACTTGATCAAGTAGAAGTCAGAACATCAGATAATGAAGACAAGGTTTATCAACTTGAAAAGAATATAGTCAACACAGAAAAGATGCTTAATTCCCACGAGCAATCTATTCAAGAGATATGGGATGTCATAAAAAAACCAAATCTGAGAGTCATAGGGATAGAAGAAGGCACAGAGATTCAAACCAAAGGAATGGACAGCATATTAAATGAAATAATTCTAGAAAACTTCCCAGAGATGAAAGATGAAATGGATTGCCAAATCCTGGAAGCCTACAGGACCCCAAACATTCAAAACCATAATAGACCAACCCCAAGACATATAATTATGAAGATAGCCAACGTACAGAACAAGGAGAGAATATTAAAAGCTACGAGAGAAAAGAGGCAGATTACTTTCAGGGGTAAACCAATTAGGTTCACGACAGATTTCTCATCACAAACTTTGAAAGCGAGAAGATCCTGGAATAACGTATTTCAAACGCTGAAAAATAATGGATTCCAACCAAGAATACTATATCCAGCAAAATTGAGCTTCAAATTTGACAATGAAATTAAAATCTTTCACGATAAACAAAAGCTAAAAGAATTTGTAGCAAGAAAACCAGCTCTGCAAAGCATTTTGAACAAAACACTACAAGAAGAGGATGTGAAAAATAGTGCCCAAAACTAAGAGCAGGAAGTATCTCAGTAAAGGGGGAGGAAAATAACCAAAAAGCAAAACTAACCAAACTAAAATAAATAAATAAAGAAGCATGACTGGAAATACAAATCATATCTCAATTGTAACCTTAAATGTTAATGGCCTAAACTCACCAATCAAGAGACATAGGCTAGTAAACTGGATCAAAAAAACAAATCCAACAATATGCTGCCTTCAGGAGACTCATATGATAGGAAAAGACATACACAGGCTGAAGGTAAAAGGTTGGGAAAAATCATACCACTCACATGGCCCTCGGAAGCAAGCAGGAGTGGCCATACTCATATCGAATAAAATCAACTTCAAACCTAAGTTAATCAAGAAGGACAAAGAAGGTCACTATATACTGTTAAAAGGAACCATCCACCAACAAGACATAACAATCATCAATTTGTATGCACCCAACAATGGAGCTGCAACGTTCATAAAACAAACTCTCCTCAAGTTCAAGAGTCAAATAGACCACAACACAATAATTATGGGTGACTTCAACACACCGCTCTCGCCATTAGACAGATCCTCTAGACAAAAACTGAATAAAGAAACTATAAAACTCAACAGCACAATCAATAATCTAGACTTAACCGACATATATAGAATATATCAACCATCATCAAGTGGATACACGTTCTTCTCAGCAGCACATGGATCCTACTCAAAGACAGACCATATATTATGCCATAAGACAACTCTTAGTAAATATAAAGGCGTGGAGATAATACCATGCACCATATCTGACCATAATGGAATGAAATTGGAAATCAATGATAAAAGAAGGAAGGAAAAATCCTACATCACATGGAAAATGAACAATATGTTATTGAATGATCAATGGGTTATAGAAGACATAAAGGAGGAGATGAAAAAATTCTTAGAGTCAAATGATAACACAGACACAACATACCGGAATTTATGGGACACAATGAAAGCAGTTTTAAGAGGGAAATTCATTTCTTGGAGTTCTTACCTCAAAAAAAGAAAAAACCAACAAATAAATGAACTCACACAACACCTCAAAAATCTAGAAAAGGAAGAGCAAAACAACAGCAAATGAAGTAGAAGACAAGAAATAATTAAAATTAGAGCAGAAATCAATGAAATTGAAACAAAAGAAACCATTGAAAAAATAGATAAAACTAAAAGTTGGTTCTTTGAAAAAATAAATAAGATAGACAAGCCCTTAGCCACGCTAACGAAAAGAAGAAGAGAGAGAACTCAAATTACTAACATACGGGATGAAAAAGGCAATATCACAACAGACACTACAGAAATACAGAAGATAATTAGAAAGTATTTTGAAACCCTATATTCCAATAAAATAGAAGACAACGAAGATATCGATAAATTTCTTAAGGCATATGAATTGCCCAGATTGAGACAGGAAGACACACACAATTAAAACAGACCAATAACAAAAGAAGAAATAGAAGAAGCCATCAAAAGACTACCAACTAAGAAAAGCCCTGGACCAGATGGGTATACAGCGGAGTTCTACAAAACCTTCAAAGAAGAATTAATACCAATACTTTTCAAGCTATTTCAAGAAATAGAAAAAGAAGGAGCTCTTCCAAATTCATTCTATGAGGCCAACATCACTTTGATCCCAAAACCAGACAAAGATACTTCAAAGAAAGAAAACTACAGACCAATATCTCTAATGAACTTGGATGCAAAAATTCTCAATAAAATTCTGGCGAATCGAATACAAAAACATATCAGAAAACTTGTGCACCATGATCAAGTAGGATTCATTCCTGGGATGCAAGGATGGTTCAATATACGGAAATCAATAAATGCTATCCACCACATCAATAGACTTAAAGACAAGAACCACATGATCATCTCGATGGATGCAGAAAAAGCATTTGACAAAGTACAGCATCCCTTTATGTTCAAAACACTAGAAAAACTAGGGATAACAGGAACTTACCTCAACATTGTAAAAGCTATCTATGCTAAGCCTCAGGCTAGCATCATTCTGAATGGAGAAAAATTGAAGGCATTCCCTCTAAAATCTGGAACAAGACAGGGATGCCCTCTATCACCACTTCTATTCAATTTAGTTCTCGAAGTACTAGCCAGAGCAATTAGACAGACAAAAGAAATTAAAGGCATAAAAATAGGAAAAGAAGAAATTAAACTATCGCTATTTGCGGATGACATGCAAATATACTTAACAGACCCAAAAGAGTCTACAAAGAAGCTGCTAGAGTTAATAAATGAATTCAGCAAAGTGGCAGGTTATAAAATCAACACGCATAAATCAAAGGCATTCCTATATATCAGCAACAAAACTTCTGAAATGGAAATAAGGAAAACCACTCCATTCACAATATCCTCAAAGAAAATAAGATACTTGGGTATCAACCTAACAAAAGAGGTGAAAGATTTATACAATGAAAACTACAGAACCCTAAAGAGAGAGATAGAAGAAGATCTCAGAAGATGGAAAAATGTACCCTGTTCATGGATAGGCAGAACTAACATCATCAAAATGGCGATATTACCCAAAGTTCTCTATAGGTTTAATGCGATGCCAATCAAAATACCAACGGCATTTCTTGTAGAAATAGACAAAGCAATCATGAAATTCATATGGAAAAACAAAAGACCCAGAATAGCAAAAGCAATTCTAAGCAGGAAGTGTGAATCTGGAGGTATAGCGATACCAGAGGTCAAACTGTACTACAAAGCAATAGTAACAAAAACAGCATGGTACTGGTACCAAAACAGGCGGGTGGACCAATGGTACAGAATAGAAGACACAGAGACTAATCCACAATGTTACAACTATCTTATATTTGATAAAGGGGCTAAAAGCATGCAATGGAGGAAGGATAGCATCTTCAACAAATGGTGCTGGGAAAATTGGAAATCCATATGCAACAAAATGAAATTGAATCCCTTTCTCTCGCCATCCACAAAAATTAACTCAAAATGGATCAGGGAGCTAGATATCAAATCAGAGACACTGCGTCTGACAGAAGAAAAAGTTGGCTACGATCTACAAATTGTGGGGTCGGGCTCCAAATTCCTTAATAGGACACCCATAGCCCAATAGTTAACAACCAGAATAAACAAATGGGACTTACTTAAACTAAAAAGTTTTTTCTCAGCAAGAGAAACAATAAAAGAGGTAAATAGAGAGCCTACATCCTGGGAACAAATCTTTACCCCCCACACCTCCAATAGAGCCCTAATATCCAGAATGTACAAAGAACTCAAAAAATTAAACAATAAGATAACAAATAACCCAATTAACAAATGGGCCAAGGACCTCAACAGACACTTCTCAGAGGAGGACATACAATCAATCAACAAGTTCATGAAAAAATGCTCACCATCTCTAGCAATCAGAGAAATGCAAATCAAAACCACCCTAAGATACCATCTCACTCCAGTAAGATTGGCAGCCATTATGAAGTCAAACAACAACAAGTGTTGGCAGGGATGTGGGGAAAAAGGTACACTTGTACACTGCTGGTGGGGCTGCAAAATGGTGAGGCCAATTTGGAAAGCAGTATGGAGATTCCTGGGAAAGCTGGGAATGGAACCACCATTTGACCCAGCTATTGCACTTCTCGGACTATTCCCTGAGGACCTTAAAAGAGCGCACTATAGGGATACGGCTGCATCAATGATTATAGCGGCACAATTCACAATAGCTAGACTGTGGAACCAACCTAGATGCCCTTCAATAGATGAATGGATAAAAAAAATGTGGCATCTATACACAATGGAATATTATGCAGCACTAAGAAATGACAAAATCATAGAATTTGCAGGGAAATGGATGGCATTAGAGCAGATTATGCTAAGTGAAGCTAGCCAAGCCCTAAAAAACAAATGCCAAATGTCTGCTTTGATATAAAGAGAACAACTAAGAACAGAACAGGAAGGAAGAGCATGTGGAAAAGACTACAGTAAACAAAGACGAATGGGGGGAGAGAAACGGAGAGAGAAGGGAAAGCATATGGAAATGGTAGGAGACCTTCAAGGATACATAAAATTATAAGAGGCTATGAGGGGCAAGGGGGAGGGAAAAAAAAGGGAGAGAATTGAACAACAGCAGGGGAGATAGAGAGGGAAGATGGGAGGGGAGGGGAGGGGAGGGGGGATAGTAGGGGATAGGAAAGGTAGCAGAATACAACAGACACTAATATGGCATTATGTAAAAATGTGAATATGTAACAGATGTGATTCTGCAATCTATATTTGGGGTGAAAATGGGAGTTCAAAACACAATTTGAGTCTAATGTATGAAAGATGATATATCATGAGCTCTGTAATGCTTTAAATAATCAATAAAAAATTAAAAAATAAATAAATAAATAAATTAAAAAAAAACTAATCAAAGGAGGAACCAAGTCAAGTTAAATAACAAAAATGACTGGGAATACAAATCATGTCTTAATAATAACCCTGAATGTTAATGGCCTAAACTCACCAATAAAAAGATAAACTAGCAGACTGGATAAAAAAAAAAAAGACAACAACAATATGTTGCCTCCAAGAGACTCATCTCCTACGAAAAGACATCTGCAGACTGAAGGTGAAAGGTTGGGAAAATCACGCCACTCACATGGACTGTGGCAGCAAGCAGGATTTTCCATCCTCATATCAAATAGACTTCAAGCTAAAGTTAATCAAAAGGGATAAAGAAGGACCCTTCATACTGCTAAAGGGAACAATACACCATTATAAATATAAGTATAAATACAACAAGACATAACCGTTATAAATACATATGCCCCCCAAAATGGAGCATCTACGTTCAAACAAACAAACTCTTCTCAAGTTCAAGAGTCAAATAGACCACAACACAATAATTCTGGGTGACTTTAACATACCTCTTCCATCACTGGATAGATATTTCAAACAAAAGCTTAATGAAGAAACTATAGAACTAAATAATATAATCAATAACTTACACTTAATTGACATCCTTCAATGAGCAAATACACATTCTTCTCAGAGCACATGAATCCTTCTCTAAAACAGACCATGTATTATGCCACAAAGCAACTCTTAGCAAATATAAAAAAGTAGAGATACTACCCTGCATTCTATCAGATCATAATGGAATGAAATTAGAAATCAATGATAAAATAAAAAATAAAAACTACTGCAACACCTGGAGACTAAATAATATGCTAGTGAATGAACGATGGGTTGCAAAAGACATCGAGGAGGAGATTAAAAATTGTTAAGAGATAAATGAAAACACTGATACAACATATTGAAATCTCTGGGAAGGCAGTACTAAGAGGAAAGTTCATTGCATGGAATTCATTCCTTAAAAGAAGAAAAAGTCAACAAATAAATGACCTACCAATATATCCCAAAGCCCTAGAAAAATAAGAACGGACCAACACCAAACTAGTAGAAGACAGAAAATAATTAAAATCAGAGCTGAAATCAATGAAATTGAAATAAAAGAAACAACTGAAAGAATTGACAAAACAAAAAGTTGCTTCTTTGAAAAAAAAACAAATAAAATTGACAAACCCTTAGCCATGCTAACGAAGAGAAGGACAGAGAAAACTCAAATTACTAACATACATGATGAAAAAGGAAATATCACAACAGACACTACAGAAATACAGAAAATAATTAGAAATTATTTTGAAAACTTGTACTGCAATAAAATAGAAAATATCAAAGGCATGGACAAATTTCTAGAGTCATGTGAGTTGCCCAAATTGAATCAAGATGATATATACAATTTAAACAGATCAATTTCAAGTGAGGAAATAGAAGATGCCATCAGAAGCCTACCAACCAAACAAAGCCTAGAACCAGATGGATACACAGCCGAGTTCTACAAGACCTTTAAAGAAGAACTAATAGCAATACTCTCCAATTTATTTCATGAAATAGAAAAAAAGGAAGAGCTTCCAAACTCATTCTATGAGGCCAGTATCACCCTGAATGCAAAACCAGGCAAAGACACATCAAAGAAAGAAAACATCAGACCAATATCTCTAATGAACATAGATGCAGAAATTCTCAATAAAAATTCTGACAAACTGAATACAAAAACATAACAAAAAGATCGTGCACCACAATCAAGTGGGGTTCATCCCACGGATGCAAGTTTGGTTCAAAATACAGAAACAAATAAATGTAATTCACCACATCAATAGACTTAAAGAATCATATAATCATCTCAATAGATATAGAAAAAGCATTCGACAAAATACTGCACCACTTCATGTTAAAAACTCCAAAAAAAACTAGGGATAACAGGAACATGTCTCAACATTGTAAGAGATATCTATGCAAAGCCCCAGGACAACATTATGGAGAAAAACTGAAAGCATTCCTTCGAAAAGCTGGAACAAGACAAGGGTGCACTCTTTTACCACTTCTATTTAACATAGTTCTTGAAACACTGTCCAGAGCAATTAGACGAAAGAAATTAAATGGATACAAATAGGAAAAGAAGAATTCAAATTAGCACTATTTGCTGATGACATGATTCTATACCTAGAAGACCTAAAATATTCCACCAGAAAACTATTAGAATATTCCACCAGAAAACTAATAGACCTAATAAATGAATTCAGCAGAGCAGGATATAAAATCAACACCCATAAATCAAAGGCATTTCTGTATATCAGTGACAAATCCTCTGAAAGGGAAATGAGGAAAACTATCACATTTACAATAGCCTCAAAAATAATAAAATAGGGGCTGGGGATGTGGCTCAAGTGGTAACAGTGCTCGCCTGGCATGCGCGGGGTGCTGGGTTCGATCCTCAGCACCACATAAAAATAAAAAAATAAAGATGGTGTGTCCACCAAAAACTAAAAAATATTTAAAAATTCTCTCTCTCTCTCTCTCTCTCTCTCTCTCTCTCTCTCTCTCTCTCTCTCTCTCTTTCTCTCACAAAAAAATAATAATAAAATACTTGGGAATCAACTTTATGAAAAAGATGAAAGACCTCTACAATGAAAACTACAAATGGTAAAGAAAGAAATTAAGAAGACCTTAGAAATGGAAAGATCTACCTTGTTCTTGGATATGCAGAATTAATATTGTCAAAATAACCATACAACCAAAAACACTATACAGATTTAATGCAATTCCAATCAAAATCCCAGTGACATTCCTCATAGAAATTGAAAAAGAAGTCATGAGATTCATCTGGGGTCTTAGCAAGAAGAGTGAAACAGGTAGCATCACTACACGAGACCTTGACTATATTACAGAGCAATCATTTAAAAAAAACAGCATGGTATTGGCACCAAAATAGACTTGTACACCAGTGGAACAGAATAGAGGACACAGAGACAAACCCACATAAAACTACAGTTATCTTATATTAGACAAAGGTACCAAAAACATACATTGGAGAAAAGATAGTCTCTTCAATAAGTGGTGATGGGAAAACTGGATATCCATATGCAACAAAATGGAATTAAACCTCTCTCTTTCACCATGCATAAAACTCAACTCAAAGTGGATCAAGGAGCTAGGAATTAAACCAGAGACACTGTATCTATTAGAAAAAAAGTAGCCCCAAATCTCCATCATATCAGTTTAGGCCCCAACTTCCTTAATAAGACTCCTATACTGCAAGAGTTAAAATCAAGAATCAATAAATGGGATGGATTCAAACTAAAAATCTTCTTCTCAGCAAAAGAAACAATCAGTGAAGTGAAGAGAGAGCCTATATTTGGGGAGTAAATTTTTAACACATGCACATCAGATAGAGCACTAATCTCTAGGATACATAAAGAAATAAAAATCTTAACACCAAAAAAACAAAAAACAAAAAACAAATAACCCAATCAATAGATGGGCCAAGGAACTAAACAGACCCTTCTCAGAAGATGATATACAATCAATCAATAAATATATGAAAAGATGTTCAACATCTTTTACCAAATAGAAAAATGCAAATCAAAACCACTCTTAAGATTTCATCTCACTCCAGTCAGAATGGCAGCTATTAAGAATACAAACAACAATAAGTTTGGAGAGGATGTGGGGAAAAGGCACACTCATACATTGCTGCTGGGACTGCAAATTGGTGCAGCCAATATAGAAAGCAGTATGGAGATTCCTTGGAAAAGCGGGAATGGAACCACCATTTGATCCAGCTATCCCTCTCCTCAGTCTTTACTCAAAGGACTTAAAAACAGCATACTACTGGGAAACAGTAGTTTATAGCAGCATAATTCTGTTATGCTGTTTATAGCAGCATAATTCACAATCTCTAAACTGTGGAACCAACATAAATGTCCATCGGTTGATGAATGGATAAAGAAAATGTGGTATATATACATAATGAAATACTATTCAGCATTAAGAGAGAATAAAATCATGTTATTTGCAGGTAAATGGAAGGAGTTGGAGAATATAATGCTAAGTGAAGTTAGCCAGTCCCTTATATCAGTCTCTGATATAAGGATGTTGATTCATAATGGGGTTGGTGGGGGAGCATGGGAGGATTAGACAAACTTTACATATAGCAAAGGGGAGCGTGAGGAAGGGAGCAAGCATGGGAGTAGGAAAGACAGTGGAATGAGATGGATATCATTACCATAAGTACATGTATGAAGACATGAATGGTGTGATCCTTCTGTACAACCAGAGTTATGAAAAATTATGCATTATATGAATTGTATATCATTCTGCTGTCACACATAACAAATTAGAATTTTTAAAAAAATGACTGGGGATGAACTTAGTAGTAGAATGCCAATGGGTCCAATCCCCACTACCACTAAAAAAGAGAGTTACATTCTGTTTTACTAGTTGAGTCAAGAAGATATGGACAGGGGTTGGGGTTGTAGCCAGTGGTAGAGTGCTTGCCTCACATGTGAGGTACTTGGGTCCAATCCTCAGCACCACATAAAAATAAATAAAGGTATTGTGTATATCTACAACTAAAAATATTTTTTAAAGAATCCTGACAAAAAATATCATTTTTTCAGATTGAATTCAAAGTAGAAATAACCTATATGCTACCTACAATTAAAACATTTAACTATAAAGACAAAACTAGGTTATGAGTAAAAGTATGGAAAAGATATAAGCTGGGCATGGTGGTACATGCCTGTAATTCCAACTCAAGAGGAAAAAGCAAGATGATCCCAAGTTTGAGGCCATCCTCAGCTATTTAGCAAGACCCTCAGCATCTTAGCAAGACCTGTCTCAAAATAAAAAATAAGAAAATTTCTAAATATCATTTAGAGACAAGGTCTCACTAAGTTGCTAGGGCCTCACTTAGTTGCTGAGGCTGAATTTGAACTTGGGATCCTCCTGCCTCAGCCTCCCGAGCCGCTGCAATTACAGGTGTGTGCCACCGTGCCCAGCCGAAATGAACAAATTTCTTGAAAGACAAACTACCACAACTCTCTCAAGAAGATATGGATAAGGGTTGGGAGTGTAGCCAGTGGTAGAGAGCTTGCCTCACATGTGCGGTACTTGGGTCCAATCTTCAGCACCATATAAAAATAAATAAAGGTATTGTGTATATCTACAACTAAAAATAATATTTAAAAAAGAAGATATGGACAATTTAATAACCTTTTAATCCATTTGAAAGATTGAAAGTGTAAACACTACTAATAATACTTTTATTTCCTCAAAGAAAACTCCAGGTAAACCAGATGCTTGTGTTGCAGAAGGATCATAAGTTTTAGGCCAGCCTTGCCAACCTAATGACACCTGTCTCAAAACATAAATGAAAAGAGCTGGGCTGGGGATGTGGCTCGAGAGATAGCGCGCTCACCTGGCATGCATGCGGCCCAGGTTGGATCCTCAGCACCACATATAAACAAAGATGTTGTGTCCGTCGAAAACTAAAAAATATTTTTAAAAATTTTCTGTCTCACTCTCTCTTTAATAAAATAAAATAAATAAATGAAAAGAGCTGGAATGTAGAGAACCCCTGGGTTCAATCCCCAACACCACAAAAACAAAACTAAAAAAATTATTGTGTTCTACAACCAAAAGCCTCCGACTATAAAAATATTTACCTCTTTCATTAAATGAAAACAATCATTTCAACAGTTTCCTACTGAGGTATGAAAATACATTCACTTAATAACAAATATAACAACTTTGAAATGTAAACCTACTATTTTCCAAAAAGTATTTTCAGTGACTCTAGAAGCAATTTATACTATAATGTATTCATACTGGCTGACATGAAAAAATGTGGGGGACAGAAGCAGTCAACCACAGTGGTGAAACTAGTAAAACAGAATGAGACCTATGGTTATTAGTTGACAATGATTTTTTTTTACATTTTTTTGGTAGTTGTAGATGGACAACATGCCTTTATTTTATTTACTTTTATGTGGTGCTAAGGATGGAACCCACTGCCTCACAAATGCTAGGCAAATGCTCTATCCCTGAGCTACAGCCTCAGACAATGATCTTAATTTGGAGAAAGGTTTACCATTCAAGTAGCAGTAAAGAAAGGCTGGCATTCAGAAGTCTGAAAGTAACACTAGAGAAAAGGATGTGGTGAAACTACCATCTTTTCTTCCTCAACATCTGTATATCATGAGATAGGCAATGTTATAACTGTGAAAAAAACATCATAAGATGGGTGTGGTGGCCCATACCTGTAATCCTAGCAACTCAGGAGGCTGAACTAGGAAGATTGCAAATTTGAGACCAGCCTCAGGTAGTGAGGCCCTAAGCAACAAAAAATAAAACAAAGACATTAAGATCCTAAACTTATCTTGCATTAACCAACTACTAGTTTAAAATTTATTTATCCAAAAATTGGTTAATGTGGAATAAATTTTAGTAATCATATTTCTGTATCATATAAAATTGTTAGATCTTTTTAAAAACAGGGAAATGTAATTAGAAAAAATTTAGCTTTTTCATTAACAAATGCTAATTTCCACTTATAAATACTGAAATTTGGCCAACTTTTAGATGGCATATATGTAATACATCTTGGATATATGAACAGATATTTATGATAATTCAGTCATTACTTGTACTATCATACAAATTAATTATTTTATTATTTTAAAATATCCATAATTAGGAAAGCTTTTGCCTTCAATATTTTGGAAAACTAATACTAGAAAATATATAAATTTTTCCCCAAATTATGCTAAAAAAGGAAAAAATTAATAAAACCCAGCTCTAAAAACCAATGAATGAAGTTATGAGAAAGTGAAAACAAAGACAAGTTTTAATGACATCTATGCCAACCTTTTCCAAGTCAAGGAGACAGGCCTCAGAATGAGACCTATACTGCTTAGACCTTGATCTTGAATTTCTAGTCTCCAAAATTATGAAAAAATAAAATTTCTGTTGTTTGGGCCATAAAACATATTTTAATGGCATCTCTTTTACTGCAATATTTTGCAGTGTATCATCTTGTAGGCCATTAATTATCTGTAATTTCAAAGAGGAATTACATCTAATATGTATTTAACAAACAAGTTAAAATTCAAAGAATAATGTATTTGCTACTTTAACATTCTATTTTTTCTTTTTGGCAGCACTGGGGATGAAATTCAGGGCCTCATGTGTGCTGAGCCAGTACTCTACCACTGAGCTATATTATGCTTGTTATATTTTAAAAGGAAGAGGAAGAAACAAATGTAACTTATTTAAAGCGTTAGAGATTTTAAAAGTTTTTTCTTAAGTAGTAAATGAAGGATAATCTTAATAAAATGTAGATACTTGAAAAGATTTTTTTAAGACAGTGCCTTGCTATATTGCCGAGGGTGCTCTCAAATTCATGGGCTAAGGAGATTCTTCCACCTCAACCTCACAGGTAGTTGGGACCATAGGAATGTGCCAGTATGACTGGCTAAAATATTTTTATTGGAATATTTTGTAAAATCAATGCACTTGTATAGAAGGGATATCAAATCTCTTAATTAACCTTTTACTAATTGAACTATTCATCTGTTCATAGTTAGTACACAGAGAAAGGTTTTTTTTTTTTTTTTTTTTTGGTACTTGGGATTGAACTCGGGGTCACTCAACCACGAAGCCACATCCTCAGCCCTATTTTTTAGAGAAGGGGTCTCACTGAGTTGTTTAGGGCCTTGCTAAGTTGCTGAGGCTGGCTTTGAACTCAGAATCCGCCTGCCTCAGCCTCCCGAGTTGCTAGATTACAGGCATGTGCTACAGTTCCTAGTGTTCATTTCTTAAAATCTGTCCGAAAATAAAAGGAATCTCTTAATACATTAGTTTCATTAACTATGCTTTGCTTTTCCAAGCATTTCAAACTTAAAGAAATAAGACAAGACATCCAGGTGATTTAAAATCCAAGGCCTTTAATTCAGTTTTGGTAATGACCAAAATGCCTTCACAAAATCTCTTTTGGACTATAAGTAGAAGGCACTCTAGGCATTACTTAATACCCTTAAAGCAGTGATTCCTTCTGATGCTGGTGGAGAGAAAACATTAAATGGCAGGGCTTAGATATTAACAAAGTCTTCTAAAAAAAATCTGAAAATCACACAAAAAAATTACCAGTCTTTCTCAGTTTCCAATGAAACTTTAAGTTATTCTTACAAGTACATAATTTGAAATTAAAGAGATAAACTGTGTGAGTATAATGTTTTCAAACATGTTAAGTTTCAGTTACATACAGTAAATGAGGACACCATTATCATGCTAATTGGCATCTTTTGCTACTCTTTAGCTGTGCAAAATAAACTTGAAATGACACATCCTGTAGTGGTATAATTTAAAAGATCCTTGATATGACACTAATGACTCAAATTCTGGTCACAAACTGTATATAAATTGTAAGATTATTAAAATACACCTTTTTGAAAAATAATAAGATGACCATTTATACCTAAATAAAATTTCCAAGAAAGTTATGAAATACTTTAGCATAAAAAAGTAGTTGCCCCTTTTCTGAAAGGTCAACTGTTGTTTCACAAAATAACCCCTATGATGCTAGGCAAATGAGTTCTTCCAAATGCCATACTCTAGACGTAGAGGTATGCTTCAAGATACTGCATCCATGAGGAAAGGGCACATCTGGGTATCGAACCACAGTAGACCAACTTACAAACACAAGGAGCCTTTCTTAGGTCAGGAATGCCCTTTAGAATTATAGCAACAGAGAAAAAGAGATAGCTTCTGAAGTCACTTCTTTTACAAATACATACAACTATATTTGGTAGTTGAGAGGGTAATTAAGACACAACTATTTACATTTGTGCTACATCATGTGTGCCTATTTTAAATAGTGGCTTCTGTAGGATATTCTCATTCAAACACAAACCAATCTTACTAAACTAAATCACATTCTTCTTTTTTGGCAAGGTAGTATAAACAAAAGAGAAATAACAACAACAACAAAAAAAAACCATAGTAACCATAACATTGATTCAAAACAAAAGTTCCCATGTTAAACAATAGGAAGAATGTTCGGAGAAACATTAGTTTTGGGGAAATAACACTACCCAACAAATAATGCTGGAAATCAACCTTATAATCACTCAAATAACTATTGCATAAAAGGCTTATGAATGCCTTTGAAATAATAATACTTCAGTTTTAAAAAATATTTGATTATGAGATTCATAATTAGAATTATCTTTGAAAAGCATCCAAGCTTATTAATTTACATAGACCCAATGAATAAAGGGTAAAGGAAAATAAAGTCTTCCATAATTAATACTAGATGCCTTCTTGCCTCTGGAGAAAGTGGTAAGATTACATTGTGAAAATAGTGAAGAAAATAATGAAATAAAAACCTATATGACAATTGAAAAAAACCACCATGCCTTCTAATAAACATTTTAAAGCATTGATTAGTCAATATAATCCTTCATAAAATTATGTTTCATAATCAAATAAGAAAAAGCCTCAAGAATAGCAGCTGGACTTTGTGAAACATGAAGGACAACAAAAGGCACTACATAAGCATCAACTATAGTTGGACAGTTCAGTCTTTTCCTTCTTAAGAAGATAGCCAGTGTGAATGTTATTTTTATAACCCCCTGAGTTTTAACATGATTGGGCAAAGCAGCACCAATTTAAAAAAATATCTGCAATGCCAGCACTGCAGTTTGGAATCACGTATACGGATGGCCCCTCAGGTCTCTCATAAGAGCACTTTAGAACATGATTAAAAATATAGAACTGCCTTTCGGTGTTTCAGTATTAAAGTGGAACCACCACAGATATCCATTTTTAAAAATAATGCAATAAAAAGTTCTGTTTATACAATACAGTCTTTCCACCCTGTATCTTAGCATTCACAGCTATTTTCCACTCTGCTGCCACTGGAAGATCTTTGTGCGTCTGGTTGAAATGTCAGTATGCTTCATGATGCACAATCCTTTTTGGCTGGAAAATATCACGTCATGCCTGTTTTGAGCAGTATGCCTTGCAGGTCCTCTGGCAATGCTAAGATAATTGCATCTATGTGTGTCCGTAACTTTTCCATAGTGTCAGGTTTCACAGGTAAATGCTCTCGATCAGCCTGCAACTACAACATTTGGCAGCATTTAAATGGATCTTTATTAATATATTATGATCTCTATATAAACAGTCTTAACACTCTAACAACTTGGAAACTTTCAGTCTTTTTGTCCCCCCCCCCCCTTTTTTTTTTTTTGGTACTAGGGTATTTTACCCCCAGCCCTTTTTATTTTTTGAGACAGGGTCTTAATAAGTTGCTTAGGACCTCACTAAGTTACTCAGGCTGGCCTTGAACTTCAGATCCTCCTGTCTCATGCTCCCAAGTTACAGGGATTACAGGTGTGCACCACCAAGCCTAGCTGGAAACTTTCCATCTCAGACTAGAATTTACAGAAACTAAAAAATCAAAGAACATGCCATTTAAAAAAATACATGAATAAGCCAAAAAAGGGCTCCTATATAAATTCATAGATAAAACCTAGATATACTACATGATATTAAATATAAATGGCAATGTTTTTGTAGAATTCATTAAATTCATGTAAAAATCTTTAGAATAATATGGCATCTCTATGATCTCCCTGAGTGACCAAATATTTTTGTTCAGATCTACCATTAACAGACCAATCTCAAATCAGAGGAAAATACCTTCACACACCAATTTAATCTTCAGCTGCTTTGGCTACATACCAGCTTATTTTTCAGCTTCAGTACAAGGTCTACTATTTCTACTTCTGTGTGTTTCTGGATCCAGAGAAGTAGGTCCTAGAACAATAAGCAAATCCCAAATCAGTATGTACTCAATATTCAAACCTCTTTATTTTAATAGCTAAGGCTAATGCAAAAGAAGGAAAAGAACAGTATTTAACTCATATATACCATTACAATATAAGAATAATTATCATAGTATTCTAGAATTTGTTTGTTAGGTAAGTTTTGACATTAGTTAGAAAAAAGTTTATACAATTTGGAAGTAAAAGAAAATGGAAGAAAGTTCCTTTCTGAGATAGTCCTTTTAGGTCAACCAACAAACAGACAACTAAAACACAAAATTGTGGCTGGACACAGGGGCATATGCTTGTAATCCCAGTAATTTGGGAGCCTAAGGCAGGAGGATCACAAGATCCAAGGCCTGCATCAGTAATTTAATGAAATCCTATCTCAAAATAAAAATTTAAAAAGGACAGGAGATGAAGTTCAATGGTAAAGCACCCATGGGTTTAATTTTCAGTACCAAAAAAAGTAAAAATTGTAGCTCAATGCAATATTAAATTCCTTTCCCATACCAATAAATAATTTATAAGAAATATTAGTAGCTGGATGTACTGGTGCACACCTGTAATCCCAGCGGCTCAGGAGGCTAAGACAGGAGAATCGCACGTTCAAAGCCAGCCTCAGCAATGTCAAGGTGCTACGTAACTTAGTGAGACCCCGTCTCTAAATAAAATACAAAATAGGGCTGGGGATGTGGCTCAGTGGTCAGGTACCCCTGAGTTAAATCCCAGGTACCAAAAAAAGATATATATATATTGATTAACAAATCAAGAAAGCTGAACATGAATGTATTACTGGATGTAAACTTTGTATCTTCAAATAAACTCTCCTGGACTTACTTTGTTGTTTTCTTCATTCTTTTTCTCAGAGCCAGAGTCACTGGGAATTTATGATTAGAAAGAAAACACTGAGGCTAGGCTGCCTCAATATTTAAAGCTAAATACAAAAGAAAAATAAGACTATATATTTTCACAAGTAGTTCAATTTAAAATAGGCTGGTGGTAAATTATACTGTATGAAAAACCAACCCAAGCCATGAAAAATTTGTTAATACTGAGTGAGAAAGATGAGTAAATCATATTGGAAAAGATCTGAAGTTAGATGGCTTGAATTTGAATCCTAACTCCCTCCAGTTGCTGATGAATATTAAGCAACCAGTTCTTCAGAAAAAGTCTTTATAGTATTTGCCAACTGTATGCAATTTCAAACTACCAACCTGAAGTCACTAAATGCTTAACTAGGAAAAGATGTGCACAATTAGCTCTTATGGACAAATGCAAGTGGACTCCAGAACACTGCTGGCTCTGCTACTTAGTAGTGATGTGAAATTAAGACAAGTCACTCAAGTTCTAAGCCACAAGTAAAGATCCTAACGTGCCTACCTTGATGAATTGTGAAGATTAAAAAAGGAGTACCCATATAAATCATCTACACACAGTCCCTGTCACAAAGTATATAATCTAGAAAAGTTAAATATCATTGCTATTTATAAAGATGCAGACGTGGGCATTATCTTCAACCTCTAAAGATAATTTTATCTTTACTTTCAATAGTTGTTAGTCATCACACAAACACACTTTTTCTACCTCTTCACAAAGAGCTTCTAGATGGAGTGCCTCTAGTTTTTGAGTCATTTCTTTTCGCCGAGTCTTGAACCAGCCATCAAAATTTGGAGACTTTAGAAAATGCCTATTAAAAATAAATGCAAGAAGCAAAGTTTGACTATGACTTATTTCCTCTCTTTAGTATATTTCTTATCTATAATTCAGAAAAACATTCCAAATAATAGAATTTTCTAAAAAGAATGTATAAGGCCATTTTTTATTTTGTTTTCTTTTAAATAAAGCTCTACAGATGAAGGGAAAAGACTAACCGGTAAAGTCCAATCCAATCGCCTTTTATTCTAGAAGTTAGCTGAGGTCCTGTTTTCTCAAGTGTTTTCATAAATTCTTCTGGAAGGAACTGTCTTAATTGGGGTGGACTCTACAAAACAAG
The DNA here is from genome assembly GCF_964194105.1 of Spermophilus citellus. NCBI lineage: Eukaryota > Metazoa > Chordata > Mammalia > Rodentia > Sciuridae > Spermophilus > Spermophilus citellus. The sequence goes on along the minus strand of NC_138184.1, from coordinate 46,126,166 downwards.
ATATGCTATATTAAGAAATTAGAAATGGATACATTCAGAGAAGTTAATTATAATTACAAAATTTAAATAGGAATTTATTTGGATATATTCATACCTTCCATGGAGAGATACTTTTCTGCAAAGGCATCAAGCTTGCCACATACCTTTCCTAAAACCAAAACATAAGTTAATAAGGGCTGGGGTTGTGGCTCAGTGATAGAGTGCTTGCCTACCATGTATGAGACACTAAGTTCAATTCTTAGCACCACATATAAATAAAGAAAATAAAGTCCATTGACAACTAAAAAGATATTTAAAAAAAAAATAAGTTAATAAAAGTTAACCTAAAGGTTAACATTCTTACCTTACAAGCAGCAGTTACTAGGAATTGAACCTAGGAAGCACTCTACATACAGCCACATCCCCAGCCTTCTTTTTTTGTGTGGGGTGTTGCCAAGTTTTCCAGGTTTGACTCAAACTTGTGATCCTCCTACCTCAGCCTCTCTATTTGCTGGGATTACAGGTATGTGCCACCATGCTCAACCCAGAGCTCTTAAACTTAAAAAAAAAAAATGGGTTTTCTAGTATAATATTATGATATATATTTTGGGGTTTTTATCCACAGTTCCTGACTTATAACTCCCTTCTCAAGGCAGGCCACAGTAACTAGACTATCTCTCTCCCAAGGTGGGTCATAGAGACTCTAATCTTCCATCTAACTAGGAACTGCTGAACATATAAATAAATTCTCTGATATACCTTGTCTGATAGTAGATGATGAGACCCCCATTTCAGAAGGGGTCCTGTCCCATACCCACAAGGAAGGACTGCTGAAGAATATGAATACACACACCTTGCTGGTTTTCTCCACTCAGTCTATTAGCATTAGATCATATCTTTTTTGTCCAATCACATATTAACATAGTTATCCATGCTTTAATCATGCCAATGCAATAAAGTCTCCATAAGAACCCAAAAGACAGTGTGTGTAGAACTTCCCAACAGCTGAATACATGAAGTTCCGAAGGGTAGTAGAACAGGAGAGGACATGGAAGCTCCATGCCCCTTTCCCCCCCATCTTACCTTATGCTTTTTTTTATCTGTACCATTTGTAATACCCTTTATAATAAACCAGTAAATGTTAAGTGTTTCCCTAAGTCTGTGAGTCATTCAAGCAAATTAATCAACACCAAGGAGGGGATTGTAGGAACCCAACCGCCAGGCAGTTGGAAGCACAGGTAAACAACTTGAGGTTTCTGACTGAAATCTGAACAGAAGGGTGCAATCTTGGGAACTGAGCCCTCAACCTGTAGGGTCTGATGCTATATCCAGATACACAATGTCAGAATCAAAATAAAGGACATCTCACTGGTGTCTGTTGCAGAACTGCTTGCTTGCTGGTGGACAGAAAACCCACACCATGTAGATCACAGAAGTGATCTATGTTGTGAGTGTACAGGAGACTGAATCATTTTTTTTCTACTCACCATCATATGCTCTTTCAAATTAACAGCAACAACTCCATCAATGCCCACAATAGATATAGCTAAATTTAGATTGAGTTGGAAGTCATTTACAACAAAAATGTTACTAAATCTTTGACAATCCAAGAGAGAACATTTTTTGCTTTGTTTTGTTTTTTTGAGATGGGTATCTCACTATGTTGGCCAAGTTGGTCCCAAATTCATGGGTTCAAATGATTCTCATACCTCAGCTTCCAAAGTAGTTAGGACTTACAAATATGCATCACTGCACCCAGATCTTATTTTAGTGATAACTGTTAACCTTATTGAGTAACTATGTGCCAGCAAATATACTAAATATTTTACATGCGTGATCTCTTGTAATCCTTGCAACCATGCTCTGTGTTAGGTATTACTGTGAAACCAAAGCTTCAAAAAGCTAAGTAACTTCCCTCTGTCTCTGAGCTATGATCCCAGCCTGAAAGGTAGGTATATAAAGAGAACAAAAGTAATTGACATCCACACACCAAGAAACAACATTTCTTCCCCCAAATGAACAAAGATCTTCAGATTGCCCTCATATAATGTTCAGATAGATTATATTAATAACTAGACAAATAACCAGACAAAATTTATGATGCAGTCTCCAGGTAAGGACCACATTGTGAGACTCTGTATGTTTATGACATTCCACTGAATTTCTTAAAATAGTCATATTATTTAGTCATTTACTCCATAAATATTAGAATGCTATCACATGCCAGACTGAGGAAATGATAACAAGACAGACATGATCCCTGTTATCCTGAAGGATAGTTTCATGAATATGATATCAATCTATATTTAAAAAACAATATCAGAGAAAGAAAATCCAAGGTAACTTTCTTTTAAGGTACAAAACACAACAATCAAAATAGTATTTCAGTCAGGCACAGTGGCAGACACTTGTAATCCCAGAAGCTCTGGAGGGTGAGCCAGGAGGATTGTGAGTTCAAAGCACCTCAGCAAAAGCGAGGTGCCAAGCAACTCAGTGGGACCCTGTCTACATAAAATACAAAAGAGATCTGAGGATTTAGCACAGTAGAGCAATCCCCCAGTACTCCCTCCAAAAAAATAGTATTTCACATTAAACTAGTGAGTGGATGTGCCTAGGACAAGCTCCTTCTTCAGACTGACCCATGCAGAGGCATAACCCTCAGCTCTGCATTGATCCCCAATCAGGCAGCTGTAGCTGCCCTCCAAGGTCATGTCAGAGCAGTTTCCAGGCTGCAGAAGAACCTGAAGAGCTATTGGATAGAACTGCACTTTAGCAATAATGGAAATGGGAGCAGTGCTTCAGTTTCAGTTTTTGTTTATAATGATGACATGGAAAAAATACTGCCAGGTGCCCAGCATGAATCTGGGATGCAGTAGCTCCAAGAGTTCTCAATGTGACAGCCATCTCACTCATAGGCACCACTAGATACAAATAGAGCTTCTGAAACAGACTCCCTTAGCATTAGAGAAAACAACAGCTCTCAGTCCAAAAAAGATGTTATTAAGGAAAGAAGCTGGAAGATCTTGAAGAAAAACTTGGATTGAATAAATGGCTGATCAAGTCATCTAAAAAATATAACTCCCCAAGGAGTTCCTCCTTAAATACCAGAAGTACACATCTACTCTCAGTATGAGAAACACCACACTAAAGAGAAAGGAGCATCTTCTTGGTGAAATTTCTAAAGGTTTTTCATCTCTGCTGCTCTTTCCTCCACTGGCCATTGGCCCAGGAACTATGTTAGAAGGCATATAACAGCATCCACCAGCACCTTTTGATAAATAATTAGATCTGACTTTGTTCATACAGTGTGGATATATAGCTGAGCATCTGACAGCTAACTGAAGACCTAACATGACCCTTGGATTGTTGTTCAACCTATGTTTATTTGTTCTGTAAATGCTGTATTCCTAATATAGTAGATTGAAAGAACAGACATTAAACTATTATTACAAACCTGTGGAATCAATCAATAAGTGTGTGTCAGACTGATTCATAGCTACTATAACAATTTAGTGTTGACTTTTCTTTAGATACTAGGGAAAAATAAATACCTAATGTAAATAATTATACTAAACCAGTCATGATGTATGTAGTATTTTCAAAATTACCTATAACCTGGGCTGGGGTTGTGGCTCAGTGCCAGAGTGCTTGCCTTGCATATGTGAGGCACTGGGTTCAATCCTCAGCACCACATAAAAATAAATAAACATGGCTGGGATGTGGCTCAAGCTCGCCTGGCATGCGCGGGGTGCTGGGTTCAATCCTCAGCACCACATAAAATAAAATAAAGATGTTGTGTTCACCGAAAACTGAAAAATAAATATTAAAAAATTCTCTCTCTCTCTTTAATAAATAAATAAACAAACAAAATATATTGTACCCATGTATAACTAAAAAAGTATTTTTAAAAAATTATCTATAACTTTAATTCACTTAAAACACTTTGTTTCCAAAGAATGAATAACACTGATATTAAAATCACTACATTAAGAGGTTTATCCAAAATATTGTGGTCTTATATTCATCAACTGTAGAAAATACTGTTTAATTTACATGGTTGCAGGGTATCTACTAAAGACTACAATTAACTATGCTAATAGTTATTAATAATATAAATAAAAGTCCAGCTACAAATTATGCTGTAGCTAAGTATGGTGGTGCATGCCTATAATCCTAGCTACTCAGAAGAGTAAGACAGGAGAATTGGAAGTCAAAGGCACCTATCTTTTTTTTTTTTTCCCTGTATTAAGGACCAAACCCAGGAGTACTCCACCTCTGAGCTTCATTACCACCTTTGTTTGTTTGTTTTAATTTTGAAACAAGGTCTCTCTAAGTTGCCCAGGTTGGCCCCAAACTTGTAATTCTCCTGCCTCAGCCTTCCAAGTTGCTGGGATTACAAGTGTGTATCACTGTGCCTACTTTTTCTTGGTATCTTTTACTGTTCATCACTCTGGATTATTGGATTTAATTTTATCACTCGCATTCAACTTTTGTGTGCTCTTAAAATCATCTTTATTCTAAGCAAACTGTATCTACTTTCAAAGAATGGAAATAGAAAAAAAATTTTTTTTGCCAAATTAAAAAAAAAACTCAGATTAATGATCTCATTTAAGATTCATACAAACATGGAAAGTATTTAGGTAAAGTAGAATTAGCCACATATTACAAACATGGAAACTGAAGAAAAAGTGGAATGAACTGGCTTATCAAAGTTGCACAGTTAATACCAGAACAAAGAATCCAAGTCTCTTGCAAAGGGCTTTAGGCTAATTTATTAAGCAGGCACACAACTTAAGGCTTAGAGGATGGGAAAATAGTTCATATACCTTCAACAAATCATTAGATTAAGCAAAGACACATTTGTTAACTTACTAATGGAATGATGAAACTTTGCGTCAGCTCCAAAAAATATCGACGGAGAATCACACTTTGAGCCTCAGAAGGACGTTTCTGTTGTACACCCTTAAAAGAGGAAATAATGAGAACCTACGTTCTAGTGGCCAGAAATATAAAACACTGATAATTACCAAGTTCAACTTTGTAAACATATTTATATTAACATAAAAAAACCTAGAACTTAATCTTCCAGTAATTTAATTTGAAGTTAATTGTGTCTTATCCTGTGAAATGAATCATTTGCAAGAAGTTGGAAGAGTAGAGGGAGGGGAGATAGAGAAAGAGTGATCCATTAGTTCTAAGTTACAGCCAGGATCAAGAAGTTCTGGTGTGCTATACTGCACAGTAAGGTGACTATAGATAATAATTATGTACTGGATATCTCAAAAATCCAGAAAAAAAGGAGTTTGAATGTTTTCACCATAAAAAAAATGATGAAAAAATTGAGGATAGGTATGTTTGACCTGATTTAAGCATTAAATAATGCATACATGCATCAAAACATCACATGGCACACCACTAACATGTATAATTTTATGTTTTTGCTTCAATTAAAAAATAAATTTTATTTAAACACAAACAGAATCTTTAAAGCAAAACTTAAAGAGACTTTAGCTTAGGGAACATCCTATACTTAAAAACATCAATTCATGCTGTACACAGTGCACACCTGTAATTTCAGCTACCTGGAAGGCTGAGGCAGGGGGCCTGCAAGTTCAATGTCAGCCTCAGTAACTTAGAGATCCTGTTTCCAAAAACAAAAAAAAAAACAAAAAAACGGGGGAGGGGGGCGCTAGGGATGTAACTCTGGTAGAGCACCCCTGGGTTTGAACTCTAGTAACACATACACACATCAAAAAAAAAAAAAAATCAGTTCATAGTGAAGAAATCTTAATTTCATATTTTCTATATTAATACTATTTACATTTAAAAACTTTATCTCCTACCATTAGATGCTGAACTACCTCATGGTAGAATCTATGACTTTCTTTTTACTATAACTCCCAAGTTTCTAGAAAGATTGGCATTCCTTGGTAGATACAGCTTCAATATTCAAGCTATTACTTTGACTTTTATAAAACTTTGGTTTTAAAGTGAGATTCACTGGGCTTGGTGGCACACACTTGTAATCATATCATCTCTGGAGGATGAGGTAGGAGGATTTCAAGTTTGAGGCCAGCCTCAGCAACTTAGCAAGACCTTGTCTTAAAATTAAAAAAAAAAAAAAAAAAGCACTGAGGATGTAGCTCAGTGTATGTATAGCACCTGTGGGTTCAATCTCCAGTAAAAAAAATAATAGACTCCATTTCACAAAGCATATATTGCCTAAATAGATATTACATACCAGAACAGAGACTTAATAATATGAACAAGTAATTACCTTCTGTAATTGTTTTATAATCTCTTCATCTCTATTTAGATATGGCTTATAAGAAGTATAAACTCCTAAGAAGAAAAGAAAAGAATATGGTAAAGAGAAAAATTCAACTACCAGAGAAGTATATATTTAAAACTTAATAAAAGTCAATACCATCTCTTCCTGAACAGTGCCTGAGGTGGTCTGAGGTGATCTGTGAAAATGGTTCTTATTCTCTTAACCCAGAAAGTCCCCCCAAAATCACACAAATCGAGAGGTTCAAATCTTTATGTTAACTTTAAGAATACCTGTGAAACTGCTTAGTCCATCAAGGACATGCATACATGAAAAGCCACCAAGTATTTGAAAGAAGTCACTTTAAAGAAGCAATATGTGCCATTCTAGTATTACAATGGTGGAGTGGGTTGATATTGCAGGCCAAGTGAGGCTGGACATAGGGTCAGTGACCTATAATTTTTGCATTTAGAATTTAAATTAGAATAAAATTAAGTTCTTAAATAGCTAATTTCAATTAAATCCCACTTATTTTAAATAAATTTTTAAAATTTTTATTCATTTATTTTTAATTGGTTCTAATTACTTACCCATGATAGAAGAATGCATTTTGACACCTTGTACACAAATGGAGCACAACTTTAAATGGTTAAATTCTTGAATTTAGAATTTTTGCAATACCTGCTTAAAATGCAGAGAGTAATGCTGAACTTACATGTCGATTCTCTGATTATTGACCATACCAAGGTGAACAAAGCACACGAAACACACTGCCATACTTAGAGAGCTCATGGTTGGATTAATCCATACATGAGCTCCCCTACTACACAGAAATGATCCTCCCTGGAAAGAAATAAACTGTTCCTAAACCAGAAGAGAAGGTTGCACAAAAGAAAAAGACATCCTAGAAGAAGTGGAAGAAATCAAAACTTATGGCACAGAAATAAATTCAGCATAAAATAAATATAAATAAAAGTTAAGAAAAGAAAAAAAAGAAGTCAATACCAGGTTTTGAATCCAGAGTCTTTAGGTTCTTCAATTTTTTCACTTTAACTTGTTTAGGAATTTCACCTGAAGGAAACAGCATAAGCATCCTTATTAATGATTATAATCATACATATTACAAAACTGGAATTTTATATGATTAATGATCTAATAACTGTTAAGAGTGCTGTAAATAAAGCATTATTCTTTTTTTGTATAAATTTTTTTTATTGTTAAATATAATTTTTTTATTGTTGGTCGTTCAAAACATTACATAGTTCTTAATATATCATATTTCACAGTTTGATTCAAATGGGTTATGAACTCCCATTTTTACCCCGTATACAGATTGCTGTATCACATCAGTTACACTTCCATTGATTTACATATTGCCATTCTAGTGTCTGATGTATTCTGCCGTCTATCCTATTCTCTACTATCCCCCCTCCCCTCCCCTTCCCTCCCCTCTTCTCTCTCTACCCCCTCTACTGTAAATCATTTCTTCCACTTGTATTATTCTTCTCTTACCCCTCATTTCCTCTTATATGTAATTTTGTATAACCCTGAGGATCACCTTCCATTTCCATGCAATTTCCCTTCTCTCTCCCTTTCCCTCCCACCTCTCATCCCTGTTTAATGCTGATCTTCTTCTCAAGCTCTTCGTCCCTACCCTGTCCTTGGTTACTCCCCTTATATCAAAGAAGTCATTTGGCATTTGTTTTTTAAGGATTGGCTAGCTTCAGTTAGCATAATCTGCTCTAATGCCATCCATTTCCCTCCAGATTCTATGATTTTGTCATTTTTTAATGCAGAGTAATACTCCATTGTGTATAAATGCCACATTTTTTTTATCCATTCATCTATTGAAGGGCATCTAGGTTGGTTCCACAATCTTGCTATCGTGAATTGTGCTGCTATGAACATCGATGTAGCAGTGTCCCTGTAGCATGCTCTTATTAGGTCTTTAGGGAATAGACCGAGAAGGGGAATAGCTGGGTCAAATGGTGGTTCCATTCCCAGCTTTCCAAGAAATCTCCATACTGCTTTCCAAATTGGCTGCACCAATTTGCAGTCCCACCAACAATGAACAAGTGTACCCTTTTCCCCACATCCTCTCCAGCACTTGTTGTTGTTGGACTTCATAATGGCTGCCAATCTTACTGGAGTGAGATGATATCTTAGGGTGGTTTTGATTTGCATTTCTCTGACTGCTAGAGATGGTGAGCATTTTTTCATGTACTTATTGATTGTATGTCCTCCTCTGAGAAGTGTCTGTTCAGGTCCTTGGCCCATTTGTTGATTGGGTTATTTGTTATCTTATTGTCTAATTTTTTGAGTTCTTTGTATACTCTGGATATTAGGGCTCTATCTGAAGTGTGTGGAGTAAAGATTTGTTCCCAGGATGTAGGCTCCCTGTTTACCTCTCTTATTGTTTCTTTTGCTGAGAAAAAACTTTTTAGTTTGAGTAAGTCCCACTTGTTGATTCTAGTTATTAACTCTTGTGCTATGGGTGTCCTATTGAGGAATTTGGAGCCTGACCCCACAGTATGTAGATCATAGCCAACTTTTTCTTCTATCAGACGCCGTGTCTCTGATTTAATATCAAGCTCCTTGATCCATTTTGAGTTAACTTTTGTGCATGGTGAGAGAAAGGGATTCAGTTTCATTTTGATGCAAATGGATTTCCAATTTTCCCAGCACCATTTGTTGAAGATGCTATCCTTCCCCCATTGCATGCTTTTAGCCCCTTCATCAAATATAAGATAGTTGTAGTTTTGTGGATTGGTCACTGTGTCCTCTATTCTGTACCATTGGTCCACCCGCCTGTTTTGGTACCAGTACCATGTAAAGCATTATTCTTAACATCAATTAATACTGAAGAGTTCATTCCTAATATATTAAAACTGGAAAAGGGGAACATTGGATTATTAACACTATAGAAACAATTCAGGTAAACTGTACTAAAAATAGATATTTGATCTTTAATTAATATGTATCTATCATTACTTAAATTGTTCCCTTTTTGTTACTCAATTTGTAATTTAAAATGTGCAAAGTACATGAAACTAGAAAATTATGTTTCAAATAGGAATAAGATACCCTTTAAGAGCAAATGGAAGGGTAGGGGTGTAGCTCAATGGTAGAGCACTTGCTTAGCAGGCACAAGGCTCTGGGGTATAATTCCTGGAACCACCACCAAAAAAAAAAAGTAAATAGAAAGAGAGAAACTCCAAAGTGACCAAGCAGATATAATATTCAAAAGTTTTATTTTTTGTTATTTCCACTACGTCCATCTTTGGACTCTAGAAACTTACACTGTCATCAAGTGATAAGAGTGTGTGCAACCACCACAAGTCTGAGCCACAGATCACAGAGCTGAGAAGGCTGCTGTGTCGAATAGTATAGTACAGGTAATGGCCCTGGTCTTGTGGTCAAAGGAAGCCATAACCTAAACATCCCATATAATAGGCAGAAAAAAAAAATGCCTCTAGGATCACACTTAAAAGTGTCACGAACAGGGCTAGGGTTGTGGATCAGTGGTAGAGTGCTTGCCTAGCATATGTGAGGTACTGGGTTTGATCCTCAGAACCACACACAAAGAGAAAAAATAAAGTTATTATTTTTAAAAAAAGGGTCATGAACATACATGTTTTAAAAAACATTTTTTTCCTATTTTCTGCCCTCCCTCTCTTTGCTAAAGAGTAAAAGAAACTAAAGATTGAAAAAAAAATCTAAAAACTATCTAATTCAAGCATCTAAATTTACAAAATATCTTTCTTTAAACATTACATAGATCAAACTGGTAAATGTGCTATATACAGGGGTGGGATTGTTGCAATAAGGAACACTTTCACTGGCAATCTTATATTGTTAAAAAAATTTTTAAGAGTATGTTCTATGGTAAAACAGATATTTTAATAATCTTTTTACCCTGAAATAATTTCAATCTTACAGAAAAGTTGAAAAACAATTCAATCTATACTCCAATTTTTCCAGCTGCCCAGATAACTTTAAACAGATACATGTTAAGAAAATCACAGATTTGCATTATTTTTCCATTGATCCAGTAAATAATGCAAGCGACATGTAATACAGTCATAAAACAACTAAATCCTGATACCAAGAGGCTCATACTCTAATAGAAAAATATGACAAATAAAGATAACAATTCAGAGGAATACATGCTAGGGTAGAATTATAAATAAGAGACCATGGAAAAAGAGTTTCCTGTACAAAGGAGTGAGAAAATTATTGAGGGTTCCTAGAGGAAGTAACATATAAGCAGTCTTATAAGAGAAATAAAAAAAAAATCTGTATGTAAATGGGGGAAAACAACTTTCAAATAAATAGTTAAATCAAGAAGCATGAAGAACATGCTGCTTAAAGAGTTGTGGTAAATGGTAAGGAGATTAATAATCGCTATTTACTAAATTCTTATTCTGTGCCAGTCTCTGCTCTGGGAAAACTGCACAAATTATTGCATTTAATTTTCAAAATAAAAGTGTGTTTATGATACCTATTTTAAAGATGAAGAAATTAAAGCATGAGCCAGGCACAGTGTGCATGCCTGTAATCCCAGTATCTCAGGAAGCTGAGGCAGGAGGATCACAAGTTCAAAGCCAGCCTCAGCAATGGCAAGGCGCTAAGCAACTCAGTAAGACCCTGTCTCTAAATAAAATACAAAATAAGGCTGAGAATGTGGCTCAGTGGTTGAGTGCCACTGAGTTCAATCCGAGTACCCGTACCACCCCCTCCCCCAAAAAAAAGAAAGAAAAAGAAATTAAGGCATGAGCAAAACTAGTGTTCACCTCATATGCACCAATACCAGTTGTTTACTGTTGTCATCCATTCTGACTGATGAGTACCCCTTTCAGACAGGTTGTTAGCTCTAATACAACTATACACAGAAAAACATGTCCAGGGATACACAGATAACATGGCTAAGTCAGGATATTATGTAGGGCAACCAACTTCAGAGCTATCATGCTTAACCAAGACACCAAAACAGCACGGATGGTGAACTAAGTTACAATGGGCAGGAGATGATGCTTGAGAAGTGCCGTCAAACCAAGAGGAACTTTATAAAGATGTCTGACATCCAAGGTAAATGAGTGATTGGAAGCACGGACATGTGAGATATAGTAAATGAGGACAGTATAATGACATCATCAAATCTGCATTCTAACACACTTATTGCCACCAGGTGGTGATAGTGTATGCCACAATCAAAGGACTGAGCCAGAGCTGTTGTGCCTGCACACAGGAGTCTGAAGTGCAAGAGAGAAAACTAGAGGATAACATGTATACATGGTAGAGCACTGCTCCTAAGTGGAAACAGCACCTGAAGCAAGGCAAGTACATCAGGGAAAGACGAGAGGGAGATACTGGAGCACCATTGAGATAAAACCTATAGATTTGCAGGATAGACTGAGAGAAAGGAAAGAATCCAGAAAACCTGGATTTCTTCCTTCCTCCCTCCCTCCCTCCCTCCCTCCCCCTCTCCCTCCCTCCCTCCCTCTCCCCCCCCCCCCCCCCCCCGCTCTTTCTTTCTTTTTCTTTCTTTTGGTGTGTATGTGGATTGGGGATTGAACCAGGACTTTGTTCATGCAAGGCAAGCACTCTACCAACTGAGCTATACCACCAGTCTCAAACCTCAGATTTCTGTTTTTAATCATACCCTGGTTTGTATTCTGTCAATTTAGTTTACCTATTCCCATTTATTAATTATTTTGAGAATGCCTCTCTTCTAGAATCTTAGGGTATGCTTCACAGAATTCAGCATAACTTGTCATCACAAGACTCCCCTCTCCTTCATATATGCATATGTATTAATATATATTTATCAGATAACTAAAAAGCCATCTGACTCAGACACCAAGAATCCAAAGAATGTCCAAGAGTCAAAACCACAATGGTTTGAATAAGTACTTACATGCTTATTTTCTGTTTCCTTTTACTCCATCACAAAGGACCATCAAATCCTCTATCAATCAACCCTGTTTATTACAACATATTACAGTCTCAATATCATTAGGAAAAAGCAAATTAAAACCACTGTCTCACATATTAGATGGTCATAATGAAAAAGACAATATCAAATGTTGGCAAGGATGTAAAGAACTGGGAACCTCAAGAGCTGAAGGCTCAGTAGTAGAGCACTTGCCTAGCATGCGCAAGGTCCTGAGTTCAACTTCAGATCAAAAAAAAGAAAAAAAGAAAAAGAAAAGAAATGAAAACCTCAAACATTTTGTTAAGAATGTAAAGTACTGGAACATTTTGGAAAAAACATGGTAACTTCTTCCAATACCTTTATCAGTTCATGCTACTGGAATAATGATTTTATATAAAATTTCTCTATCTACACCCCCCAAGACAGTCTTTTTTAATATGGGAAGAAAAAATAAACACTGGTCTAGTATATTACAATTAACCAAATAGCCGAGATTAACAGAACCAAACCATGAAAATAAATATGAAGATTAAGGATTTTTAAAAATTCTCCTATCTTCTTATATCTAAGATTCTAGTATGCTCTAACTATTGCTCTCTGAACTATCATTAGTATCAAACAGGACACCAATAAAATGGCAGGGGACCATGACCTTTATAGAGTGCCATGCAAGAGGTATTGTATTTAATCAAAGAACTTGAAGCTTACAGAAGCTGTTCTAATATCACACAGCTCTGATTGCCAAGGTGAAGCTCTTTGCTCTTTCCCCTATTTCATAAAGCTTCTAAGGATTTCAGATTAAGACTGAGTCCAATATTTATAAATAACATGATTTAAGATGTTATCTCTGACTCTAATACATCAATCTATATGTATGTGTATAGTAGAGAAGATAGCTTAAGAAATGTTATTTAATAATACATTAAACATACCTGTATATACCAAAAGGAATAATTTTCAAAGGTAGCATGTTATCTCATGTTCCAATCATTTCAGTGAAAATTCAGAAAGTCAAAGGACCCTACATTTTCACATAGGAGCTAAGTCACAAAACACCAGTGGATTGTGCAGTGCCTGCTGCCAAACCCCCCCAACACCTCTCCACTCTCTGAGTGTGTAGCACAAAGGCAATAGAGTCCTTGACATGCTGCAATACGAATGTCAGCCCTGCCCTTGGACTATGCAGCACAAAGGGCACCAGAAGGAACCTGTGCCAAACAAGTTCCACATTCTGCACTAGCTTGGTAACATGCTGCAATGTCAGCACCTGCCCTGCTCTTGGACTGCACAACCCAGATAACTCTGGAATAAATCTCTGCCAGGAATTCCTTATCTCATTCTGGCATGCAGGGCAGCTGAGAGGTAATCCAACTGACTAGTCACAAACCACTCATGCTGGTTGCCTGGCAAGCATCATAGAGGAAAGAAGTAGGGAAATAATCCCCAGCCTTTGCTCTCTTCAAGAAACACACAGCCGGGGCTGGGGATGTGGCTCAAGCGGTAGCGCACTCGCCTGGCATGCGTGCGGTCCGGGTTCGATCCTCAGCACCACATACCAACAAAGATGTTGTGTCCGCCGAGAACTAAAAAATAAATATTAAAAATTCTCTCTCTCTCTCTCTCTCTCTCCTCTCTCACTCTCTTTAAAAAAAAAAAAAAAAAAAGAAACACACAGCCTAAAATGACACAGAACGAAACTCTGATCAGGACAGATTGCAAACATCTGCTATTGCCTGCACAATTGAACACTTCAGTGGAAAAGAAAGTTTTTATTTTTTATTAATATTTTTATTACTGCCAATTTTTGTTTATATATATACATATATATAAAGAAATATAAATATTTCTTTCTCACTTTTTTTTTTGGGGGGGAGATACTGAGAATTGAACCCAGATGGGCTCTACCACTGAACTGCATCTTTTCATTTTTATTTATTTTTTTTAGTTGTATATGAATACAATATTTATTTTTATGTGGTATTGAGGATTGAACCCAGTGTATCACATGTGCTAGGCAAGTGCTCTACAAATGAGCTACAACTCCAGCTCCTTCATTTTTATTTTGAGACAGGGTCTTGCCAAGTTTCCAAACTGGCCTTAGAACTTGGAATCTTCCTGCCTTAGCCTTTAGCCTCCCAAATAGCTGGGAATACAAGCATACATGACTTATTTATTTTAGTTGTAGATGGACACATACCTTTATTTTATTTATCTATTTTTATGTGGTGCTGAGGATTGAACCCAGTGTCTCATAAATTCTAGGTAAGTGTGCTCTACTATTGAGCCACAACTCCAACCCCCACCATTGCTCTTAATAATTTTTCTTTTCTTCCCTTTTTTCACACTTTTTTTTTACTTTTACTTTTCTCCTGCTTTCCCCTTTTCCCTTTCATTTTTTACAAGTTTTAATTTTTATTATTTTTCTTCTCCTTTTAAAAATTAATTTTAAATTTTTTATTTGTTAATACTTTGGTTTATTTTATATTATGTTTGCCCCTTTTCATTCTATTGTTGTTGATGTTGTGGTTGTTGCTTGGTTTTTCCTTTTTTTGGTACCGGGGATTGAACTCAAGGGTACTTAACCACTGAGCCACATCCTCAGTCCTTTTTTTTGGGAAACAAGTTTTCATTAAGTTACTTAGGGCCTCGCAAACTTGCTGAGGCTGGCCTTGAACTAGCAATCCTCCTGCCCTAGCCCTTTAAGCCACTGAAATTACAGGTGTGTGCCACCATGTCCAGCTACTTTATCTGTTTTTTTGGTTTAATATTTTGTTGTTGTCTGTTTTCTTCTTTCTACGCCATGCTTGGGATAGGGTTTTGCCAATAGGGGTTGTAATATTACTGAGTTCCACTTTCAGCCCAGCTCAGAAAAATTGCATCTTACTCCAGCCAGAACCTAGTCCCAGTTGGACCCTGGTGCATAATTTACCTTAAAGAATAGAGCAATAAAACCCCCCCAGGTGTCATAAGGCAATATGACACCTCTTAAAGTTCATAACTCTCTAGTAACCAATTCCAAAGATGCTCAAGTGGATAAAATGCCATACATAAAAATTCATAAGAATCAATTTTTTTTAAAGCTCAGTGAATTCCAAGAGGATACAAATGAGACAATGCAGGATATGAAGGAGCAATTTTTTTAAAACAGTCAAACAGAAATCTTGGAAATAAAGTTTAATAAAGTTTAGATGAAAAACTCAGTAGAAACCATCACTAATAGACTAGATCAAGAGGAAGAGAGTTATCACGTCTCAAAGATAATTTCTCTAGGAATTATCATATTCAGACAGCAAAAAAAAGGAAAAAAAATAATAAAGAATGAATAAAACAGAAAAGATCTCTGTGACACCTATTTGAAATAGACAAGAGGAGAAGGCTACATGCTGAAGGTATAGAAAACCTATTCAGTACCAGCCATGATGGCACTTGTCTATAATCCCAGCTACTTGAAAACCTCAGGCAGGAAGATCCCAAGGTCAAGACCAGTTCTGGACTACCTAGTGAGATCCTGTCTCAAAGTAAAAGGTACTGGGTACACAGTTAAGTGATAGAGTATTCATCTAGCACACACTAAGCCCTTGGTTCAATCCCCAGTACTACCCTCCCCCCAAAAAAAGACAAAGATAAATAGGAAAATTTATTTAGTAACATTACAGCAAAAACTTTCCAAATCTAGGGAAAGACATGGACATTCAGAGGAATTTAAAACCCCAAATAGACACAACCAGAAAAGAATCTTTCAATGATGTATTATAAACTCCCAACAGTATAGAATAAAGAAAGAAGATTAACAGTTGCAAGAGGCTGGGTGTGGTGGTATATGACTGTATTCCAAGTGACTCAGGAGGCTGATGAAAGAGAATCACAAATTTGAGGCCAGCCTCAGGCAACTTAGCAAGATCCTGTATCAAAAGAAAAAACAAAGAGCCAGGGGTTTATGCTCAGTGGTAGTGTGCTCCTAGGCTCAATCTCCAGTATAACCAAACCAAACCAAAACAAAAACAAATTGTAAGAGAGAAGCACCAGGTCACAACTAAAGGTAAACCCATCAGAGTAACAGAAGATTTCTCAGAAGAAACTCTAAAGCCCAGGAGAACACGGAAAGATTAGTTCAAGTCCTGAAAGAAAATCACTGCCAGTCTAGGTTACAATACTCAACAAAGTTTTCCTCCAGAATCTAGGAGAAATAAAGACCTGCTATGATAAGCATAAACTAAGGAAATTCATGGCCAGTATTAACAAGCATCACAGAAGATACTTGCTGATTTGATTAAAAACAGAACCCAACAATATGATGTCTGCAAGAAACTCACATCACTGTCGAAGACATACAGATGGAAGAGATGAAAAAATGTTATTCTGAGCAAATGGAATCCATAAGCAAACAGGAGTAGCTATACTTGCAACATACAAGAGAGACTTTAAGCCCAAATCAGAAGAGACAAAGAAGGTCATTACATAATGATAAACGTAACAAATCATCAAGAAGATATGACTGTAAATATAATGCACTGAATATAATAGTACCCAATTTTATAAAATAAACATTATTGGACATAAAGGGAGAGATAGAGTCCAATACAATAATAGTGGGTGGCTTCAATATCCTATTCTCACAAACAGATAGAGCATATGGACAAAAAATCAACAATGAAAGATGAAAGTTAAATAAGACAACAGATCAAATAGACTTAACAGACGCACACAGAATATTCCATCCAGGGGCTGAGGCTGAGGCTCAGCTGTAGCACTCTTGTCTGGCATGTGTAAGGCACTGAGTTAGATTCTCAAATAAACAAAATAAAATGAATACATAAAGGTCTACCAATAACTTAAAAATATCTATATAAAAAAGAGAATATTCCATCCAACAGTTGGAGGACACATATTCTTTTCATCAGCACATGGATCTTTTCCAAAACAAATATCAGGCCATAAAGTCAGTCTTAATAAATTCAAAATATGAATAATCTTATCAAATTATAATAGAATGAAACTAGAAATTAACAGCAAGAGAAAACTACAGAAATTATACAATCCATGGAGACTGAAAATTACACTCTTGAACAAATAGTAGGTGCTGAAGAAATTGTAAGGGGATTAAAATATTCATAGACTCGAATAAAAAGAAACACAATATACTGGAATCTATGGGTTACAATGAAAGCCATACTAATAGGAAAGTTTATAGCTATGATTGCCTAAATAACCTAATGATATATCTTAAGGTCTTAGAAAAATAAGAACAAACTAAACCCAAAATCAATAGAGGAAAAAATAATAAATATCAAGGTAGAAATAAATGAAATATACACTAATATTATAGACTATATAATATAAAGGATCAATGCAACAGTTGGTTCTTTAAAAAGACAAAATTGACAAACCCTCCACTAACTAATCAAAAAGAGAAAACATAAATAAACAAAATTGGAAATGAAAAAGGGGATATTACAAAAGATACCACCAAAATTCATAGCATCATTAGCGAACTGAAAAATCTAGAAGAAATGGATTTCTTAACACATATGACTTAACAAATTTGAACCAAGAGGATATAAAAAACATAAAGATATCGTTAACAAGCAGTGAAATTGAGGCAGTAATAAAAAGTCTCTCAACAAAGAAAAGTCAAGGACTGGACAGATTCACTGCTGAATTTTATCAGACATTTAAAGAAGAACTAATACCAATGTACCTCAAACTATTTTATTTAAAAAACAACAACAACAACTGTAGACCAACATTCTTGATAAACACAGACGCAAAAATTCTCAACAGATATTTGCAAACTGAATTCCAAAGTACATTTAAAAAGTTCATACAAAATGGACATGGTGATGCACATCTGTAATCCCAGTGGCTCAGGAGGCTGAGGCAGGAGGATCATGAGTTCAAGGCCAGCCTCAGCAACTTAGCAAGGCCTTAAGCAACTTAGTGAGACTCTGTCTCAAAATAAAGTACAAAATAAGAATTGGTGATGTGGCTCAAAGGTTAAGCATCCCTGGGTTCAATCCCTGGTACCAAAAAAATATATATCAAGTTGGTTTCATTTCAAGGATGCAAAGATGGCTCAACATATGCAAATCAATGGATGTAATAAAAGCCATGTGCAGTGACACACACCTGTAATCTTAGCTACTCAGAAGCCTCAAGCAGAAGGATCACAAATTCCTGGCCAGCCTGGGCAATTTAGTGAGACTGTCTCAAAATAAAAAAAGTTGAGGATGTAGAGAATCCCTGGATAAAATGCTCATTACTGCAATAAATAAATAAATTAGATAAATATAATATACCACATAAATAGAATCAAGGATAAAAACCACATGATCAACTCAATAAATTCAGAAAAAGCCTCTGATAAAATCCTATATCACTGCATGATAAAAGCCTTGAATAAATTTAGGTGTAGAAAGATTATACTACAAATTAATGAAAGTTATATACAACAATCTCACAGCCAACATCATAACTAAAGGGGAAAAAGAGAATGCATTTCCTCTAAAATCAAGGATGAGACAAAGGTATCCACTCTCAGCACTCTTGCTCAATATAGTACGTGAAATTTTAGCCAGAATAATTAGGTAAGAGAAAAAAAAAAGAGATACAAATAGTAAAAGTAGAAGCCAAATTATCCCTGTATGCAGATGATGATTCCACACTTATAAAACCCTAAAGACTCTATCAAAAGACCCTGAAATTTTAAAAACAATTTGAGTGAAGTAGCACAATACAAAATCAACATACAAAAGTCAGTAGTTTTTTCATATACCAATAATAAACTAGCTGACAAAGAAATTGGGAAAATAATCCATTCACAACAGCATCAAAAGAAAAATAAACACAAACAACAAAAATTCCCTAGAAATAAATCCAAACAAGGAGGTGAAAGATCTTTACAATGAAAAATTACAAAACCCTGAAGAAGGAAACTGAAGAAGATGCTAATAGAGGCGGGGCGGGGGGGACCTCCCCAGGGATTGGAAGAAATAATACTGTCAAAATGATCATACTAGGGGCTGGGGTAATGGCTCAGTGATAGAGCACTCGAGTCGCACGTGCAAGGCCCTGGGTTCGATCCTCAGCACCACATAAAATAAATTAATTAAATAAAGTTATTTTAAAAATACTTTAAAAAATGATCATACTACTGAAAGTGATATATAGATTCAATGCAATCCCCATCAAAATATCAATGCCATTCTTCACAGAACTAGGAAAAAAAAAATCCTAACCTAAGATTCATATGGAAGCATTAAAGACCCTGAATAGCCAAAGTCATCCTAAGCAAAAAGAGCAATACTGGAAGCATCATAATACCCAATTTCAAAATATACTACAGATCCCCAGTAACAAAAACAGCATGGTATTGGCATAAAAATATACACAGACTAAGAAATAAACCCATAAATCTACAGCTAACTGATTCTTAACAAGGGTACTAAAAGCATACACTTGAAAAAAGACAGCCTCTTCAATAAATGGTGCAGGGAAAACTACCACATGTAGAGGACTGAAACTTGATCCCTATTTTTCACCCCCTGAGTTTAAAAAAATCAACTCAAGATGGATCAAAGATCTATAACTTGGAAACTAGTACAGGGAAATACTTTTAAGATAGGCACAGGCAATGATTTCCTGAATAGAACTTCAGTAGTTCAGGAAATAAAAGCAAGGATTGACAAATGGAATTAGATTAAATTAAAAAGCTTGTGCACAACAAGGAAACAATCAACAAAGAAAAGAAACAATTTACAAAATGGGAGAAAATTTTTTCCAGCTGTGTACCTCACAGAGGATTAATATCTAGAATACATAAGAACTTAAACAGTCTCAACAATAAAATTACAAGTAATCCAATCAAAAAGAGCAAAAGTTCTTAGCAATTTCTCAAAAGAAGTACAAATGGCATATGTATATGAAAATATATACATATATTTCATAAAAAGGAAAAATTTTCAACATCTTTAAACATCAAGGAAATGCAAATCAAAATTACACTCAGAATCCATCTAACCCCAATCAGAATGGCTACAACCAATAATAATAATAATAATAATAATGACAACAATAATAACAATGATGATAACAAATGCTGATGAGGATATGGAGAAATAAGACAATGTGTGAAGGTAAATTAGTACAGTCACTATGGAAAACAGTATGGAGTTTCCTCAAAAATAAAAATAATCTAAAAATAGAATTACCAAAAGATGCAGCCATTGTCACTCTTGGATACTTATCCAAAAGCAATGAGGTCAACCTTCAAAAGAGGTATCTGCATACTCATATTTATTACAGCCGTATTCACAATAGCTGGGATATACAATCAGTCTAGTCGCCCATCAACAGATGAAAGAATAAAGAAAATAAGGCATATATACACAATGAACAATTATTCAACCACAATGAATGAAACCATGTCATTTGCAGGAAGATGACTGGAACTGGAATACATCACATTAAGTGAAATAAGTCAGACACAGAAAGACAATTATTGCACATTTACTCTCATATGTCCAATAGAAAAGGAAAAAAAAAAGATGACCCAAAAGTAGAAGAATGACTATTAAAGAAGGGAAAAATGGCTGTGGAGAGGATGGAGAGAGAAATAGAAAAGAGAAAATAGATGGGAAGGTGAACATGATCAAAGCATGACATACATGTATGGGAATGTCACAGTGAAACCCATTAATTTGTATAATTAATAAGCATTAATAATTTTAATTTTAAAAAATTTTCCCCCCAAAAAAGAATCCACATATTTTACTGGGAACTTACATTCTTCCCCAAAGGCTTTAATTTAGGATGCCTTAAAGAAAGCTCCAACAATGTAAAAAGTAACCAAGGAATGAAAACAAAAGGGAAGAAATAAACCTGCTCAGCCACATTACACACTAAGAATAGAATACCAAGTTTATACTTTACCTGCAGGTTTAAGGTCTCCTATTCGAATAATGTGTGGCCAATGCTGGAGTGTTTTAGCAAAAAAAGGGTTGGTTACTCCTAATATGACTGAGGGCCTATATAAAAATAAAACAAAACAAAATTTAAAAAGGTAAGAAAAATATGAATGTTAAACCAATGAAGAATAATTTATAATTTCCTTTGAGTGAACAATATATAGATATCTTTTCCTTCACTTAATTATTAATATCAACTACATGCCAGGCAACATATTTAGTACTTCAAATAAAGATTAAAAGCACACAGAAAGAATACATAAATATCATGCCCAAAATCATGACACTGAAGGTAGAATAAAATGCACAATAATCACAAAGAAAAACCTATGGTCTGCCAAGGTATTAAAGGACAGCCTCACCAAAGGGATGACATTTACACAAAGACATGAAAGATGAATAGTTTTCTGTCAAGTGAATAAAGGAAGTTAAAGGTAATGCAGGAGAATAAACAGTATGTGCCACGTGATGAGGTGAGATGGTAGTCTATTCATAGATCTACACACAGTTCAGCATTTTTGGAACACAAAGTGAGAAGGATGAGTAGACAAAAATGAGAGTAGATGGATGAGTACCAAATTTATATCTAAGAAATTTAGATGTTATCTTATATGCAGACAAGCTTTTAGGGAACCAAGTGGAGACAAGTCACATGAATGAAAAAGAGATGCCCTACAAAGAAGGGAGGGTAATAGGGGGAAAGCAACAGTTAGGAAAAATATAACAGAATGCTGATTAATAGAATTTGGTTAAAATTTGACAGAGGGCATATTAAGGAAGAGAAATTTATGACAATTTCAGATTCTGATAACTAAATGCCATTAAGACATGCAGGTGGCAATGTGCTTAAACAACAACACAACCTAGATACATAGGTCTGAACCTCAGAGAGAGATCTGGGGCGGGAAGATATGTTTCAGTCATTAATATAGGGTTTTGTTTTTTTGCTTTTAGTACTGAGATTGAACTGGAGGGGCACATGACCACTGAGCCACATCCCCAGCCCTCTTTATTTTTTGAGATGGGATCCTGGCTCAGGACCTCACTAAACTGCTTAGGCTGGCTTTGAACTTGCAATCCTCCTTCTCTGAGTTGCTGGGATTATAGGTATGCACTACCATGACTGGTGGTACAGGATCTTTTAGCTTTCTTTCTATTTTCTTTTTCCATTACTGGAGTTTGAACCCAGAGCCTTGAGCACACTAGGCAAGCACTCCACCAATGAGCTACATTCCCAGTCCCTCATATAGGGTTTTATCAGAGATCATGGGTACCAGGAAGACTATACAGAAAAAATTATCAGACTGAAATCAGGACCAGAACACAACAGTGGAGAACATCAATACTTAAAAGGTTAATAGAGAAAAAGTCTGTAAAGCAGACTGAAATGTACCACCAGACAGCCAGAAGAGAGTGGGATCAAGGATTAAAATAATTTCAAGAAAGAAAAGGTGGGGCAAATAGGGCAATAATACACCCTCTGGATCAGGCAGTAAGAAATATCTTGGTGAATAAGGCAAGAACAAATTCAGTGGATGCAGAGAAGTTGATCTGCAATTCACTGAGAAGCAACCAGAAAATCAAGAAGTGTAGACATCAAATGGAGATTTTTGTTATTCTAGAAACTTAGCTATGAAAAGAAAATAAGCAATAGAACAGGAACTAAAAGAAAAAGGAAAAATTATTTTTTCCTTGCTACACATTGGAAAAGATTTTTCATAATGACAGCAGAAACAAAAGTACAGTCTAATGACAACACAGATTCCAATTATAAATAAAATTGCCCAAATAAAATAAGTTAGTAACACCTGAAATATAAAATTATTACCAGCAGCTCCTCAAACCTTCCTTTATAAAATCAATCTGCCTATAATTAAAAATTTAAATTAAAAATTTATTACCAAAAATAATTCTACATAATTTTGGTTATAAAGTTAATACATGATGAATAAAAGTTATTCTGTTTACTCACGGAGCTTGAGTACGGGTAGTATATTCTTTGAATTCACTGTCATGGATAGTAAAATAAGGTCGGAAATCACTGAAATACTTTAGTGGAGAAATACAGCTGTGGAACAAGAAAAACATGTAAAACAAAGGACAAAAATTAAAGGTTCTATGCCATAACTATGAAGCATCTGTATAAACAGTATATACCCACTGGGATAACTTATTTATTTTGATAAAACTAATAAACTCATTTCAAGGAACTAAAAAGACAAATGGAAATATACAACATGGAATGGCATAATGAAAGAACACTGGGTTTAATGCCGCAAATAGGGTGAAATTCTGGCTTTCCCTTTCACCAGCTATGTGCCTTTGATTAAACCCTTACCATTTGCACACTAACAGTTTTCAAGGGCTAACTTCAGGTATGTGAATGAATGCGCTTGTTGCTCATAACAACAAAGACACAGTTCTAGCCCTCATGGAACTTGAATGAGTATTCTCATCCATAAAATGGTGCTACAATAAAAACTACCCTCTGACATTATTGCTGTGTGGATGTTAAGTAATGATGTATTGGGAAACATACCACAGAAGGGAAAGTGCTGAAAATATCACTATCAGGAAGCAAATATACTCACTTAACAAGAGCCAGCACAGTCTCTGATGACTCTGATGGTGATGGTGCCATGACCACAATGGGCTCTCCCAAAAGCACCAGCTCCCAAAGCATCTGACTATGAAGGAAAACTGGGCAGAAACACCTGGAAGGTATTTACACAGAAGAAATATTTTGTTATTTATCCAATCCTGCTTTTTAAATCCCTGTATAATCATTCTAAAAACTTCACATTGATCTAAATTCTTCCTGGTATTTGTATCTTGATCTGATATACTAATTTAGAACATGGCAATGTATAATCAAAAGCTTTATTTATTCATTTATCAGTGCTGGAATTAAACCCAGGGCCTTGAGCATACACTATACCGTCGAGCTTCTATTTTAACTCCCTTACTTTTCTTAAAAGAGACAGGGTTTCACTGGCCTCAAACTTATAATCATTCTGCATTAGCCTACCAAGCAGCTGGGACTACATGCATACACCACATACTAGCTTCTAAGTTTCTTTTATACACACAAAAGTATATATCAATTTGACACGTGCCAATTTTTATAAGATTAAATGCAATACATTATTGAAAAATGAAATAGCTGACAAACAACAAAAGCATATAATTAAACTGTTTTACCATATGATAATTCTATTTTATTAATATTAATAATTTAAATTTCTGTTCTAAATACTTTGAAGGAAATTTTGAAAACTAATTTTCTAAGGGGGGCATTTATTGGATGTATTTAATTTACAAACCAGTGCTGGTCTCAGTGGTACAGCATGTGCTTATTAACATGCCTGAGGCCCTGAGTCAATCCCCATCACCACAAAAATATGGGAAAGACAAAAGCCAATGCTTTTTTCATTTACTATTTATGATCCAATGCAATAGTAGGAAGGGGGAAGAGCAGAATAAGAAGTTTCATTTGTAACTGTGATACAATAAGAAGTTTCATTTGTATCTGAAGATAGTGAGATAATTCACTATCTTCAGATCAATAAAAAAGCCAGTACATATGTGTGTGTGTGTATATACTTTTTTTTTTTTTTTTTTTTTACTTTTCTTGTACTAGAGATTGAGCCCAGGGATGTGTCATCACTGAATTACAGCCCCAGTACTTTCTACTTTTTATTTGAGACAAGGCTCCCTAAGTTGCTGAAGCTGACCTCAAATTTGTGATCTTTCTGTCTCAAGTCTCCCAAGTCCCTGGGATTACAGGTGTTTGCCACTGCACCTGGCTCAATCTTTTGATGTTAAAAATAATAGAGGGCTATTCTATCAGAGATAAATACAAACATGAGAAGGGAAAAAAACTAGAGCAAACACTGTCATATTGTGTTGTAACTGAGGGTATCAATATGACTTAATGGTTATCAATATATATGGGTACAGAAACATATATACAGATTTTGTGTCTATATGTGCATATATTCCCTCTCCTCCAGACACACCCTAGTTTTACCCACTAAAAAGGTCTAAAAGCAATGATATTCCATACCTATTGTCTACTCTGCAAATGGGTAGAAAACCAAAATCTCTTCATTCTTAACATACAAGGGGATATGAGAGGGAAAAATCCATAAAACTATGCCTAGGAACCAACAGTCAAGTATCGTCATGTAAATACCCCTGACCCTAACTCTAAGAGATTCTAAGCCAAGAGAATGACGGTTTCTTTCAACTATTTTAGAAAACTGCTCTTCAATTCCAATCTCAACTTAAAAACTTAATGAAAGGACTGTTTCTGTGGTCAATAGAGAGAGATGAAACCAAACACATGGTCCTTGGGATAAACAGTAGCCTAACAAGTCTTGGACAAATGAAAGGAGGCACACAGGCCCCTAAATTCAACTGCATTTCTGCCACTCAACCTCATAAGCCTTTCCAGATTAGGTGTCTGTTCTTTGCTCTCAAACTCAGTCCTGGGGGCTGGGGTTGTGGCTCAGCGGTGGAGTGCTCACTTAGCACGTGCAAGGCCCTGGGTTCGATCCTCAGCACCACATAAAAATAACAAATAAAACAAAGGTGTTGTATCCAACTACAACTAAAAAATAAATATTAAAAAAACCCTCAATCCTGTTGTAACAATATTGCTTCAATATAATTGGTATATATTTAAGTTCTCATTCAGACTAATAAATATAAAATTAAGTTCTACACACACAAAATAGAGTGCTATTATAGACAAAGTATTAATCCAATCATCAGATATTAAATGCTTGACATAGTTCTATCATTGTGTAAGATTATTTTTCAAAGTTTAGTTTTTTCATCTCTTGAAAAGTATTAAAAAACAACAACAGCAACAAACTGGGTTGGGAATATATCTCAGTGGTAGAATACTTGCCTAGCATGTACAAGGCCCTGAACTCAATCTCTAGTACTGCCAAAGCAGCAGCAGCAGCAACAACAACAACAGCAAACATCCTAGTTTGAAAACATTAACAAGTAACATATTCAGAAAAGACACACACTAATCAAAGGTGTTAGTGATGGGGGTAATTAATTACTCTTATAGCACAGATTTCGGTAATAAACAAAAGGGCTTCACACTTATTTCTGAAGTTCAAAAAAATAATTTCTGTTAACTGAATTCTATGTTAATTTATGCCAATTTCTCAAATCATTTATTAATGAGTCATATATCAAAACTATCAGTAGCATGCCTGTAACCAGCTACTTGGCAGTCTGAGACAGGTTGATCACAAGTTCAAGGCCAGCCTGGGCAACTTAGTGAGACCCTGTCTCAAGTTTTAAAAAAAGGCTGGGTATGTGGCTTAGTGGTAGAGTACCCCTTGTTTCAACCTCCAAAACTGCAATAAAACAAAAAAAAAGTAGGAATAGTATACATTCCTCTGAGTATACTTCCTGTGATATCCGTGTATTCATTTTGGGGACACTCCTTATTAAATTTTTTTTTAGTTATAGATGGACACAATATCTTTATTTTACTTATTTGTTTTTATGCTACGGATTGAACCTCATGCTAAGGATTGAACCCAGTGCCTCACACATTCTAGGCAAGCACTCTACCACTAAGCCACAACCTCAGCCCCCTCTTTTCATTCTAAGAACGCTCTACCATAATTTTTTTAAGAAAAGTAATTTTGTTTTGAAGTCACATTTATAACCTATATACAGTAAGACTTACCCTTACCAAAGATAAAGAATTGTTCCATCATTCAAAAAATTTCCTAATTCCTCTTTTTTAAAAAAAATATTTATTTTTTAGTTGTAGTTGGACACAATACCTTTATTTCACTTATTTATTTTTAATGTGGTGCTGAGGATCGAACCCAGGGTCTCACACATGTGAGGCAAGCAGTCTACTGCTGAGCCACAACCCCAGCCCCTATTTTATTTATTTTCATATGGCGCTGAGGATTCAACCCAGGGCCTCAGATGTGCTAGGAAAACACTCTACGCTGAGCCAAAATCCCAGCCCCCTCATTCCTCTTATAGTCAATTTTCCTTCCCTAGCCCCCGCACTGATCTGATTTCTATCCCTAGAGTTTTGCCATTACCAGAATATTATATGAAATCATCCACTGAGTAGCTTTCAGAAGTATGGCTCCTTTCACTCAGCATGTTTTTGAGAGTCACCGATGTTGTATGAATCAATGGCTCATTTTCTTTTTCTGCTAAGTAGTATTCTATGGGCATGCATGTATTATGCTTTGTTATCCATTTACCAACTGATGGGGATTGAGGTTGTTTCCAATATCCGGATGTTATGAATAAAGCCACTACATGCCATTACATAGTATAAACATTTGCAAACAAATCTTTTTTTTTTTTTTTTTTTTTTTTTTGAGGGACTAGGAATTGAACACTAGGGGCACTCTATCACTGAGCTATATCACCAACACTTTTTATTTTTTACTTTGAGACAGGGTCACTTAATTGCCCAGACTGACCTTAAATTTGCAATCCGACTGCCTTAGCTTGTATTATAGGTGTATGCTATCACACCTAGTACATACAATTCATTGTGTGGACATATGTTTTCATTTTTATTGGACAAATACCTAGAAATATAAGTAAGCATACAAAATAAATCAAGCATATAAAACAAATAAACTTAACTTTTTCTTTTTTTTTTTTTTTTGGTGGTACTGGGGATTAAACCCAAAGTTGCTGGGGCTGCGGTATAACTTAGTGGTAGAGTGCTTGCTTAACATGTGTGAGGCACTGGGTTTGATCCTCAGCATCACATAAAGATAAATAAATAAAAGTATTGTGTCCATGTACAACTAAAAAAATTTTTTTTTTTAAATCCAGGGGTGCTGGGGGCTGAGGTTGTGGCTCAGTGGTAGAGCGCTTGCCTAGCACATGCAAGGCCCTGGGTTCGATCCTCAGCACCACATAAAAATAAATAAATAAAGGTACTGTGCTCAACTACAACTAAAAAATAAATATTAAAAAAAAAATCTAGGGGTGCACTCTACTGCTGAATTACACCTGCAGTGCATTCCTTTTTTTTATTTTTATTTTGAGACAGAGTGTCACTAAATTGTCCAGGCTAACCTCCAATTTGTGATCCTCCTGACTCAGCCTCCTGAACTGCTGGGATTACAGGCATGTACCACCACATCCAGCAACAACTCAACCTTTGAGGCAGTATTCTATAAAGTTTAAAGTCATCCAAAAAACCCTACTTTCACAACTTTTTTGACATATAGTAATCGCTCATTGATAGTAGTGGTTTCTCAAGCTGGGCTATACATCAGAACTTCGTGCAGAGCTAGAACTGGGTACCAATCTAAAGATTCTTTATTTGGATGTTCTGGGTAAAGGCACAAACACTAGTATTTTTTCTTTTTCCTTCCTTCTTTTTTTTTTTTCATATCATGCTAATTTGTGACTACATTTTATTATTTAGGGTCTAATATCCAGAACTGTTTAGATTTACAGAAAAACTGAGAAAATAGTACACAGAATTCACACTGCGCACATTCAATTTCTCATGTTAATACACTAGTATATTTTATTATTATAATAGTGTGTTTTATTTATTATTATTATTATTATATGTGTTTTATTATTTAAAATATATTAGTGTATTTTATTATTTATTGCCACAATTAACAAGCCAATACCGAATCATTAATAATAATAGAAATATATACTTTATTCAGATTTCCTTAGGTTTTAATCTGATATCCATTTATACTCCAGTTTTTATGCCCCGGTAGGCTTCTTTTGGCTATGGCAGTTTAGATTTTCCTTGTTTTTGATCATGAGAGTTTTAAGGGGTGCATATTAGGTAAATTATGGAATGTTTCCCAGTTGGTATTTGTCTGATGTTTCTCTTATTGTTAGACTGAAGTATAGATTTTAGGAAAAAAAATCAAAGAGATAATATGCCAATGTTATCACATCATATGAAGAGAGTACAGTAAGATTATTTTCTCTTTTCCTCCATTTCCACATTGAAAATTTTGTGAGGAAGTCTCTATATACAGAATGAGTAGAGATTTACTCCTTGAGAATAGAGAACATACATAATTAATCTAAATGATTGCAAGGAACACTTATTTAATAATATACTATATCATTATAAATTAATGTATATTTATCTTGTACACTGGTTTTAGTTTAATCATACTTTATTTTTGTCATTGGGTACTCTTTCAGTTTGCTCCTAATGACGTAAACTCATGAGCGTGGAGGTAATGAGTCTATTTTTGTTATAATTTTATTTTTATTTATTCATTAAAAAATTTTTTTTTCTCGTCATATACAAAGCATATTCACACCATTCGTGTCTTCATACATGTACTTAGGATAATGATGTCCATCTTATTCCACCCTCTTTTTGACCCCCATGCCTCCTCCCTTCCCCTTCCACCCCTATGCCCTATCTAGAGTTCTTCTAATCCTCCCACACTCCCTCTCCCAACCTCTCTATGAATTTTTCTTCCTTCTCAAATGCCAGAGTATCTATTTTTGTTGTTTTGCTTTGTTTTTATTTTATATTTTTGGTGTGGGGGATCGAACTCAAGGGCACTCAACTACTGAGCCACATCCCTAGCCCTATTTTGCATTTTATTTAGAGACAGGGTCTCACTGAGTTACTAAGCCTCTTTGCTGAGGCTGGCTTTGAACTCCCAATACTCTTGACTCAGCCACCCAAGACGCAGGGATTACAGGCATGCACCATCAGTATCTCTGTTTTTTAAACTTTGCATTTTGAAATTTCCAAACATACAAAAATGAAGACAAAAATGTAAAATCCCCACATACATAACAGGTAGATTTAACAATTAGTATTTGCTGTTTTTACATCATTTATTTTTTCTTACTAAAGCATTTTAAAATAAAGCACAAACATCATGACATTTCACCCCAAAATTCTTCAAAATGCATCTCTAAAAAAAGTGTATTTTCTAACATCATTCCAAAACCATTCATACCAAACCCCGCCAAAAAAAAAAAAAAAAAAAAACAATTTGCTTTTACCATGTAATAGCCTGCCCGTATCCAAATTTCTCTGTCAAAGCTTATAAAGATGCAGGCAGCCAGGGATGAACCATTAACCATTAATTGATTTTATTTATTTATTTAGGTACTGGGGATTGAACCTGAGGTACTTTACCACTGAGTTCTTTCGTTTTTATTTTGAGACAGGGTCTCACTAAGTTGCTTATGGCCTTTATAAGTTGTTGACACTGGCCTCAAACTTGTCATCCTCCTGCCTCAGCCTACCAAGTCACTGGGATTACAGATATGTGCTACCACAACCAAAGAACACTAATTTTGTTTTCTTTTTTTAAACCGGCAAACACCGATTTTTATCATATAAAACATTATGAGTGTTTTCTTCTGGTTTTTTACATATGCTACATAAGAACATTCTTTTTCTCAACAAACAATATCACAAAGCAAGAGAAAAAAGGCATTTTTAAAAAGGTTTTTTTTTTTTTTTTTTTACCTGAAAAGATCCACTTCATGAACAGTAGGTAAAATAACAGATATGTGTGAGTCTACCTAAGAGGCAAAAGACAAAAACAAAAGAGATGATGTCACTAAAAGATGCAGAAATTGATTTTTAAAGTATGCTTATCTCATGATCAATAAGCCAGGCTTCCCTGTCTACCTTTTGAAAATTCTATTCTGCTAGAAGCAACCAGAGAGAAAATGGGTCTTACCAACTTCCCATAGTATGGCAGAAGACAGAAAACACAGATACTATGAATAAAGAATTAGTTCAATAATCAGATGTAAGATTAGTTCACAAATGTATGAAATACTATCATTAATATTAGTTGACATATGTAACAGAAAACTATCAGCTTTTTTACTGCTCTCAATTTTTACTCAATTCAAAGAACAAAGGGAATGCTAGCTAACACACCAGTTAAAACATTTCAAATGAAAAATTCAACCCCACCCATGAACAGATGTTGCTTTTGGAAAACTGGAGTGGAATCATAACTAGGGAATCTTTTGTCTATGTGTATGTATGTGTGTGTGTGTGCACTACTGAGGATTAAACCCAGGAGCACGCCTTTTTTTTTTTTAAAGAGAGAGTGAGAGGAGAGAGAGAGAGAGAGAGAGAGAATTTTTTTAATATTTATTTTTTAGTTCTCGGCGGACACAACATCTTTGTTGGTATGTGGTGCTGAGGATCGAACCCGGGCCGCACGCATGCCAGGCGAACGCGCTACCGCTTGAGCCACATCCCCAGCCCAAGGAGCACGCCTTTTTAAAAGTTTTTATTTTGAGATACAGTCTCCCTAAGTTGCTGAGGGTGGCCTTGACTTGCCAAACTCCTGCCTCAGTCTTCTAATTCACTGGGATTACAGGCAAATACCACTGTGCCTGGCACCACAGAATCCCTTTGACTGAGTCTTTTAAAATCAGATATCTACTGACCACTCTTCTAAAATAACTGCTTTTGCCAGAATTAAGCCTTTTGGGAAAAAAAAAATTCACATTCCCCTTGTCCTCACAATTAAAGTTCTGGGTTCTCCAGTGTCTCCTGGAGAAATACCAAGGGGGAAAAAAAAGCCTAAGAAATATTAGAAAGTTGATTACTCAATTCAAAGTTAAAAATTATTCAATATACTGGGCATGAGGAGGCTGAGATAGGAGGATCTTGAGTTCAAAACCAGCCTCAGCAAAAGCGAGGCACTAAGCAACTCAGTGAGACCCTGTCTCTAAATAAAATTTTAAAAATAGGGCTGGGGATATGGCTAAGTGGTCAAGTACCCCTGGGTTCAATCCCCAATATAAAAAAAAAAAAATTCAATGGAATATTTTAGTGACATTCAAAAATATATAATGAACAAACTGCATTTGCTCATTTAAAACTTCTGTGATCATTTCACCATAGTAGCACACTACCTGCTGAGTTAACTGTACTATTTGAGTTGTCCCAGGCTTGTCATAACATGTGGGAATCCGTACCTTAAAGAGAAAGAAATTATCTTTGGCTATGAAAAACAAGAATAAGAAGCACCCTTAAAGGTATATTTGGCAATATCTAAAAAGCTATAAATATTAAGTATTCATATCAGATTTTAAAACTAAGGTCATATTAATTTTAGCCACAGTAGAAAGTAATTGAACCAAGGACTCTATAACCGCATGCACAGAGAAATCACTAACCCACTGAGAAGCACAACTGTTGAAAAACAGAAAAAGGACATCAATCTCATACTGTTTCCTGTTTATCATACCAATCTTTGGTTCATTAATATACACACCCACCCAAACACACCCTCTTAATCTTGCCAAATTTTTGAGTAAATCCCACAGGAAACTATCAGTATTATTTTTCATGATTTCCCATGGAAAAAAAGAATACACATTTTAAAAAAATAAGCACATCTAAAAAGAGAACATTGTCAAAAGTAAGTCCAACTTGATAGTGAGTTGCAAAGCCTGAGAGTAAAATGCTAATTATTTTTTTTTAAAAAAATCATCTTAACAGAGAATACTTAGGGATAGACATATTTGGTCAACACTACATGTTAAGAAGATCATTTAGGACTCTTAAATATCCAATTAAAAAAGTGAACTGTTTCTGCTTACCACTGGAGGCATTAGTAGAAACATGGAGTTGTAAACTTCTAGGAAGCAACATTTATGTTTACATATATTACACAGAAATGATACTCCTGTGAAAACTCCACAGGATGCAATGGGACTGGAGCTGCAGAGTTGTGCGACTAATGATTCTGTCAAGTAGGTTCTTTGTAATGCCTCACAACAAACAAGTGAAAACAATGACACTACAAAATATTATGAGGAAGTTAGTAAGTAAAACCCATGTGTTAACTTCCTACCAAGTTCTTTAAAAAGGAGACAAGTGAGCTAAAAGCTATTACCTTCATCACTACCCCCATAATGGGCAGATGTAACGTTTTCCCCGGCACTGGAGCAGGCCATCGATCAACATCATTACAAGCTGGAAAATATTTTCAGACAAAATGTTTTCTTGGTGTTAAGTAGAAATATTAAAATGGGGTGTTAAAAATTAGAACTCTACTTTCTGTAAAGCAGGAAAAATATACTGGGAAGAATGGAAGAGAAATAAAGTACAAGTGATGAAAATATCTTAACATTTCACTTAGAAACATGTTCCAGGATATAAACTGATTATTTATATATATGTGTGTATATATATGTATGTATATATGTATATAGATATATAGATATACAATACAGATATAGATAGATAGCTTTTGTTGTTGTTGTTGTTACTATTGTTGTTGTTTAGCATTAGGAGTTGAAACAGGGGCGCTTTACCACTGAGTTATATCCCCATCCCTTTTTATTTTTTATTCTGAGACAGGGTCTCATTAAATTGCATACAGCCTCACTAAATTGTTGAGGCTGGCCTTGAATTTGTAATCCTCCTGCCTCAGCCTCCTGAGTTGCTGGGATTACAGGCACCACTGGGCCTGGTTAATAATTTTTTGAAAGCAACAAATTAATTTAACGGAAGTTCTCCTGTTCATTTATTTTTTATGGTATTGGGGATTGCTTTACCACTGAGCTATATCCCAGGCCCCCTTCCCCATTTTTTTAGACAGGATCTAGCTAAAATACTGAAGCTGGGCCCAAACTGGCAATTCTGCTTCAGTCTCTAGAGCTGCTAGGATTACAGATGTTTGCCACCGCACCTGACTCCTGTTCACTTATTACTATTAAAGTTGGCTACAAATACATACCACACTCCAACTGTATCAAGTTACTAAGGATTCTGTTCAATGATAATAAGAACTGTCAACTCAAAATTCATTTATTATTATCCTAATAAATAGACATTGTCTATGTTGTTAGAGGAAATACCAACAGATACTATTTTTGGTGTTTGTGGGGGAAAAAGTGCCAAATAATTTTGTTTCTCTCTCCCACCATATAACCCTTAAATTCTTCTGATTTTTTCAGAAGGTCAACTTCATTTCTATCATATATTTTCAGTGGTCTTTTAGATTCCTTCATAAAGGTACATAACTCTTGCAATCATTAGCTTACCTGCTTCCAAATAAGGTTCATTTTTTTCAAAATACTCCGGTGCTATCTGTTTGAGCACGGTGTGAAAAAAATGAATATAAGGTAGTTTGCTGATCAAAACCAAAGACTGGAGGGGAAAAAGAAACAATGTTTCTTTTAAATGTGTAATGATTATAATTTAAATTTGCCATTCATGTCTCACAAGAACAATTACTAACAAATTGAATTCATCAAAAAGTATGCATTTTGAAATAAAAAGGCTTTTATAGCAGATAGTTTAAAGGAAATACAAAAATATAGCCTCAGAATGCATAAAGTTTAAGTTTATTATCACACTTGAAAAGCATAAAGAAATAACTCAGATGTTCCTGTACTTTAAGAACAATTTATAATAAACAGATTAAGGTCATGGATAATTTCCAAAGCCTAGCTACTATTGTCCATAGCACAGGGACATTAGGAATTAGCCATATGAAATCATCCTATTAAGGAAAGAACAAACTGTGATGCTTTCCCCACAGACCTATGACTGTTGTGTTCTATAGTTCAATTGTCATAGCTATCTAATTAGAAATTGTGACCCTCTACTTGGATCACTTCAGATTTGGATTATGCTGATTTTTTTTTTTTTAATGAAGTTTTCCTAGAAAAACACTCTAGCTTTCTATACAGCATCCAATGGTGGTCAGGGCAAATTTTGGTTACAAATGGAAAAGGTGTGTCCTGCTAGCTGGGATTAAATAAAATTGAATTGTTTTTTTTTTCTTTTTTTTAAGAAAAAGACTAAGTTTACAAGAAACAACAGTAGCTAAGAAGTTGCTAAAATTTACTTACTGACTCTTAAAAAAAAAAAGATACACAAGCTTTTATTAGTTGTAACAATATTATAATCCGTTTATTCTTTCTCTTATTCTAAAATATCAAAATCAAGCAGACTCCTCCATATTAACAAACATTATCAGGAGCCTAGCACAGAGATAGCAAAAATTCAACAGCTATTCAAAATCTAGGTACAGGTATCTATAATCTAAAAACTATAAAGTCCAGTATGTTTAAAGATAAAATACCAAAAATTGAAAATTATAAAGCATAATCATTTCTACTTTACTAATCACAGTATAAAAATATTTGTACTAGTGTATATGAAAATTACCTTCTGAAAGTAGCCTCTTTTAAGGGTTTTATCTCGAACTTGCCGAAAGTATACATATCCATAAAAATAAGCAGGATCTTTCTAAGAAAAAATTGAGCAAAAAATAAATAAATAGCCATCTTTTAACATTAACATCAGCTTCCTTTATAAACCCAAATAGAGATGTTAGGTATATACACAAAGAGCTATTAGTGCTTATCTAACAACACAATTCATGATAGCAATTACCAGATAAAAACCTTCTAACCTGTCCAAATTACAAAACAATCATAATCTAAACACTAAATGAGACTTTTCCCCCTGTAACTTGGCTTACGTTCTTCATTCCCATCAATATTAGTTAAACTGAAGATATTTAAAATCTATATTTTCCCCAAAGCTATACTAACTTTTATTTTTTAATTCTGATTAAAATTTTGAGTTTAACAAGACTAAGGGAGCAGTCTTTTTCCAAACATGAGATGCCCTAATATAAAATCTTGAAAGAGAAAATAAAAGGACTTAATGCAATATGAATCTTACATAGCCAGATATATGTTAATCCAGTAATAAAGAATCATTAGAATGTTATTAACACATGATCTGAAAGGTGATTACATTCCAAAACCTTTAGGGCTTTTATATCCTAATGGAAAATTTTGACTCAGTCCCTTACTTGACTGTTATTTCTTAAAAAAAATATTCATTGACAACCTACTTTAAACAATGTATTGTGTTAGAAAAGAAAAAGATGCATAAAACACAGTTCCTATAGGAGAATACAATTTAGGATGGATAAGAAAAGTACAAAAATTATTATTATATAATAGGAGGAGGGTTACCATGCAAAGCACAAAGTATTACAGGAAGGGCAAGAGAGAAGAATATGATTTTTTAACTGGACATTGAAGAATGGATTAAACAAAAACAAATACATTCTAGGTTTAGAGGGCCAGGAGTATGAGCAAAAAACAGAGACCAAAAACCACAAGCTATTTCAGGAAAAAGTACATAGTTCAGTTTTGCTAAAATATGGCACATGTATAGAAGGGAGATGAGGACGAAAACTGAAAAGGTAAAGGGTTTTATTTTATTGTATTTTTAAATATTTATTCTTTAGTTGAAGGTGGACACACAATATCTTTATTTCATTTTTATGTGGTGCTGAGAATCAAACCCAGTACCTCACCCATGCTAAGCAAGCACTCTACCACTGAGCCACAACCCCAACCCCAAGGGTTTTATTTTATTTTTTTTAAATATTTATTTTTTAAGTGTAGTTGTACACAATACCTTTACTTATTTATTTTTATGTGGTGCTTGGGATCGAACCCAGGGCCTGGCACGTGTTAGACAATCCCTCTACCACTGAGCCACAATCCCAGTCCAGGGTTTTATTTTTAATGGTCCAAAAAGAAAGGACCCAAAAAAAAAAAAAGTACTATTATTAGCTCTTTTTTCCATTCAGCAATTGGTAGTCATTTTAGATTCTATTTTTATAATATATATGTAAACTTCAGCTGGCAACAGCATGTAAGATGTAGTGTGTTAGAAAAAACAGCCACATCAATGTTTATAGCAGCACAATTCACAATAGCTAAACCGTGGAGCCAACCTAGATGTCCTTCAGTGGATGAATGGATAAAAAAAAATGTGGCACTGGGCTGAGGATGTGGCTCAAGCAGCAACACGCTCACCTGGCACGCGGGGGTGCTGGGTTCAATCCTCAGCACCACATAAAAATAAAATAAAGATGTTGTGTCCACTGAAAACTAAAAAATATTAAAAAATTCTCTCTTTCTCTCTTTCTCTCAAAAAAATATGTGGCATTTATACATAATGGACTATTACTCAGCATTAAAAAAGAACAAAATCATCGCATTTGCAGGTAAATGGATGGCCTTGAAGAAGATAATGCTAAGGCAGCAAATCCCAAAAAAACAAATGCCGAATGTTTTCTCTGATATAAGGGGGGTGACTCATAGTGGGGTAGGGAGGGAGAGCATGGGAGGATTAGAATAATTCTAGATAGGGAAGAGAGGTAGGACGGAAAAGAAGTGGGAAGGAGATTAGCATGGATGGTGGAATATGATGGTCATCATTATACAAAGTACATGTATGAAAACTTGAATTGGGTGTCAACATACCTTATTTGCAGAGATATGACAAACTGTGGTATGCATGTGTATTAAGAATTGTAATGCAGATTCCAACATGGTGGCAGGCGCAGAGAGATCAAGTCTCTGACCTCTTCAGCTGTGCAGGCATAGGGAGTCGTAAACAACCTAAATCTGTTTGCTCAGGATCACTAGGCAATGCTGAGCTGACGTGGATCTGGGGCGAACAGTCTGGGACTCTCAGAACACACACTGAGCCCAGATCGGCTGAATTCAAGCTCCCGTTCGCCTGCTTCCCGCAGATAAACAGCTGTGACTCAGCACTAATCCATCCGGCTGAAACAACTGGTCAGCCCTTCTCATCCTACGGAGGTAAATGCCAACCGAGCCTTCATAGGTAGTGGTCATAGGTTTGAAACGGGGCTTGGGAGAGACAGTAAGGACCCACCCGTTGTATTGGTCGCCCGGCAAAGGAAAACGAACTGTCGCCATTTGCAAGAGATACCACCATGGCAGAGAACTGACGTCATCAGACTGCGGCGGAGGAGATAACTTCATTGAAACCTGCGGCTACAGGTGTGTAATCCCCTAGCCTTCCCTCTCCACACATCGGGGAAACTTTAAGGGCCCCTCCCAGCTCTCCCGTGAGCACGATAGCCAGACCTAGGGAATCAGAGGTGGCGCGGGACCCGTGGCGCGGAACTACCACTCCCACCAGTGCTGATAACTGAGGGCTCTTGCACCAGCTACCGGGGGCGTGGCTACCGGAGGGCAAGTAAAATTCGCTGAGGATTCTCAGCCCCAAGCTCTACAAACTTAGGGTCTGAGGGAATGGCAAACTGGGAGAGTGTGCCCAGTCGTTCATGAAAACAGGGCTCCCGGGAGCAGCAGACCTGGCGTGTAGCCAGTATTGTGGTGAGCGGCACCCTTGAGAGGGGCCTGGCTAGAGGAAAAGTGGGAAGTGACTAGACACAAGAGGAGGCCCTAGGCACTCAGGATTGGAGACTCGCCCAGTCTGGGAGGAGCTGCTGCACAGTGATTGGTTCCCGCGTATTGACAGGAGAAACTTGGCCTGGTGGGCACAGCGCCACCTAGTGGAAGAGAAGTTAATCAAACTCTAAGACTGCATTTATTAGGTTTTTTTTTTCTTTTTTTCTTTTCTCTTTTTTTTTGATTTGGGTTTCTCTTTCATTTTCATTTTTCTTGTTGTTTCTGTAAATGTTTTTTTAATTTTTAAAAATTTTTTTTCTTCTAATTTTAATTTTAATTTTTTTAATTATTTTTTTAATATTTTTAATTTTTTTATTTCCTATTTTTTTCTTCTTTTGTCTTTTCATTTCTTTTCAATTATCTTATCCCCCCTTCCTTGAATTCTACCTGCTTACTCTCATTCTCTTTAGTGACTTCTTCCCTTCCCTTCTAATACCTTTCCTCCCAAGCATCTAATAAATTTATAGGAGTAAACAGTAACTCATCAGTCAAACAGAACAAGAAGTAACATGAGCAGCTTCAAAAAGCAAGGAAGAAAAGGAGTACAAACAATGCAGGACAGCCTAAATATTCAGGATGAACTAGATTCATCAGAAAAATGGTCATATAAAGAACTCAAGGAACACCTTAGACAGATGGAATGGAACCTTAAAGAGGATACAAGACAGCAAATTCAAGCAGCGAAAGAACACATTGAGAATGAATTACATAAACAGATAAAAGAAGAAGTTAAGCATCTCTATCAGGAGATAGAGATTATAAAAAATAATCAAACAATAATTCTAGAAATGAAGGAAACGATAAACCAAATTAAAAACTCAATTGAGAGTATTACTAACAGAGTGGAGCAAGTAGAAGCCAGAACGTCAGATAATGAAGACAAAATATATCATCTTGAAAAGAGTCTAGCCAACTCAGAAAGGCTGGTAAAAAATCACGAGAAAAACATCCAAGAGTTATGGGATAACAT
The DNA here is from genome assembly GCF_964194105.1 of Spermophilus citellus. Lineage (NCBI taxonomy): Eukaryota > Metazoa > Chordata > Mammalia > Rodentia > Sciuridae > Spermophilus > Spermophilus citellus. The sequence goes on along the minus strand of NC_138184.1, from coordinate 46,086,777 downwards.
AAAAAAACCAAACTTACGAGTCATCGGGAGAGAGGAAGGTACACAGATTCAAACCAAGGGAATGAGTAACCTGCTGAATGAAATAATTACAAAAAACTTTCCAGAAATAAAAAAGGAAACAGATATACAAATTGAAGATGCATACAGGACACCGAGCACACAAAATCACAGTAGACCAACGCCAAGACACATTGTTATGAAGATATCCAATATACAGAACAAAGAGAAAATATTAAAAGCTACAAGAGAAAGGAGACAGATTACATTCAGGGGTAAACCAATAAGGTTAACAAGGGATTTTTCATCACAGACACTGAAAGCAAGAAAGTCATGGAACAATGTATTTCAAACACTGAAAGACAATGGATGCCAACCAAGAATTCTGTATCCAGCAAAATTAAGCTTCAGTTATGACAACGAAATAAAAATCTTTCATGATAAACAAAAGTTAAAAAAATTTGCAGCCAGAAAACCAGCATTGCAAAGCATTTTGAGCAAAACACTACACGAGGAAGAAATGAAAAACAATAACCAAAACCATCAGTGGGAAGTGCCTCAGTAAAGACAGAGGGTGAGGGGAAAGATAATCATGGAGAAAGAAACTAAATTTTTTTAAAAAAGGATAAATAATCAAACATGGATGGAAGTACAAACCATATATCAATAGTAACTCTGAATGTTAATGGCTTAAACTCTCCAATAAAGCGACACAGGCTGGTATCATGGATTAAAAAAACAAATCCAACAATATGCTGCCTCCAGGAGACACATCTGATTGGAAAAGACATACACAGGCTAAAGGTGAAAGGATGGGAAAAAATATACCACGCACACGGTCCTCGTAAGCAAGCAGGGGTGGCCATCCTCATATCGAATCAAATCAACTTCAAGACTAAGTTAATCAAAAGGGATAAAGAAGGACATTATATACTGTTAAAAGGAACCATTCACCAACAAGACATAACAATTATCAATATTTATGCACCAAATAATGGTGCTGCGACATTCATAAAACAAATTCTCCTCAAGTTCAAGAATCAAATAGACCACAACACAATAATTATGGGTGACTTCAACACACCTCTCTCACCATTGAACAGATCCTCCAAACAAAAGTTGAATAAAGAAACTATAGAACTCAATATCACAATCAATAGCCTAGACTTAACTGACATATATAGAATATATCAACCATCATCAAGTGGATGTACTTTTTTTTCAGCAGCACATGGATCCTTCTCAAAAATAGACCATATATTATGCCATAGGGCAACCCTCAGTAAATATAAAGGGGTGGAGATAATACCATGCATTTTATCTGATCATAATGGAATGAAACTGGAAATCAATGATAAAAGAAGGAAGGAAAAATCCTACATCACATGGAAAATGAACAATATGTTACTGAATGATCAATGGGTTACAGAAGACATAAAGGAGGAAATCAAAAAATTCTTAGAGATAAATGAAAATACAGACACAACATATCGGAATCTATGGGACACAATGAAGGCAGTTTTAAGAGGAAAATTCATCGCCTGGTGGTCATTCCTCAAAAAAAGGAAAAACCAACAAATAAATGAGCTCACACTTCATCTCAAAGCCCTAGAAAAGGAAGAGCAAAACAACAGCAAATGTAGCAGAAGGCAAGAAATAATTAAAATCAGAGCGGAAATCAATGAAATTGAAACAAAAGAAACTATTGAAAAAATTAATAAAACTAAAAGTTGGTTCTTCGAAAAAATAAATAAGATCGACAGACCTTTAGCCATGGTAACAAAGAGAAGAGAGAAAACTCAAATTACTAACATACGGGATGAAAAAGGCAATATCACAACAGATGCTACAGAAATACAGAAGACAATTAGAAATTATTTTGAAAACCTATATTCCAATAAAATAGAAGATAGTGAAGACATCGATAAATTTCTTAGGTCATATGATTTGCCCAGACTGAGTCAGGAGGATACACACAATTTAAACACACCAATATGAATGGATGAAATTGAAGAAGCCATCAAAAGACTACCAACCAAGAAAAGCCCAGGACCAGATGGGTATACAGCGGAGTTTTACAAAACCTTTAAAGAAGAATTAATACCAATACTTTTCAAGTTATTTCAGGAAATAGAAAAAGAGGGAGCTCTGCCACATTCATTCTATGAGGCCAACATCACCCTGATTCCGAAACCAGACAAAGACACCTCAAAGAAAGAAAACTACAGACCAATATCTCTAATGAACCTAGATGCAAAAATCCTCAATAAAATTCTGGCGAATCAAATACAAAAACATATCAAAAAAATTGTGCACCATGATCAAGTAGGATTCATCCCTGGGATGCAAGGATGGTTCAATATACGGAAATCAATAAATGTTATTCACCACATCAATAGACTTAAAGATAAGAACCATATGATCATCTCGATAGATGCAGAGAAAGCATTCGACAAAGTACAGCATCCCTTTATGTTCAAAACATTAGAAAAACTAGGGATAACAGGAACTTACCTTGACACTGTAAAAGCTATCTATGCTAAGCCTCAGGCTAGCATCATTCTGAATGGACAAAAGTTGAAGGCATTCCCTCTAAAATCCGGAACAAGACAGGGATGCCCTCTATCTCCACTTCTATTCAATAGAGTTCTCGAAACACTGGCCAGAGCAATTAGACAGACGAAAGAAATTAAAGGCATAAAAATAGGAAAAGAAGAACTTAAATTATCACTATTTGCAGATGACATGATTCTATACCTAGAAGACCCAAAAGGGTCTACAAAGAAACTACTAGAACTAATAAATGAATTCAGCAAAGTGGCAGGATATAAAATCAACACGCATAAATCAAAGGCATTTCTGTATATCAGCGACAAAACTTCTGAAACGGAAATGAGGAAAAACACTCCATTCACAATATCCTCAAAGAAAATAAAATACTTGGGAATCAACCTAACAAAAGAGGTGAAAGATTTATACAATGAAAACTACAGAACCCTAAAGAGAGAAGTAGAAGAAGATCTTAGAAGATGGAAAAATATACCCTGTTCATGGATAGGCAGAACATCATCAAAATGGCGATATTACCAAAAGTTCTCTATAGGTTTAATGCAATGCCAATCAAAATCCCAACGGCATTTCTTGTAGAAATAGATAAAGCAATCATGAAATTCATATGGAAAAATAAAAGACCCAGAATAACAAAAGCAATTCTAAACAGGAAGTGTGAATCAGGCAGTATAGCGATACCAGATTTCAAACTATATTACAGAGCAACAGTGACAAAAACAGCATGGTACTGGTACCAAAACAGGTGGGTGGACCAATGGAATAGAATAGAGGACACAGAGACTAATCCACAAAGTTACAACTATCTTATATTTGATAAAGGGGCTAAAAGCATACAATGGAGGAAGGATAGCATCTTCAACAAATGGTGTTGGGAAAACTGGAAATCCATATGCAACAAAATGAAACTGAATCCCTTTCTCTCCACATGCACAAAGGTTAACTCAAAATGGATCAAGGAGCTTGATATCAAATCAGAGACTCTGCATCTGATAGAAGAAAAAGTTGGCTCCGATCTACAGATTGTGGGGTCGGGCTCCAAATTCCTTAATAGGACACCCATAGCATAAGAGTTAATAACTAGAATCAACAAATGGGACTTACTCAAACTAAAAAGTTTTCTCTCAACAAAAGAAACAATAAGAGAGATAAACAGGGAGCCTACATCCTGGGAACAAATCTTTACTCCACACACTTCAGATAGAGCCCTAATATCCAGAGTATACAAAGAACTCAAAAAATTAGACAATAAGATAACAAATAACCCAATCAACAAATGGGCCAAGGACCTGAACAGACACTTCTCGGAGGAGGATATACAATCAATCAACAAGTACATGAAAAAATGCTCACCATCTCTAGCAGTCAGAGAAATGCAAATCAAAACCACCCTAAGATACCATCTCACTCCAGTAAGATTGGCAGCCACTATGAAGTCAAACAACAACAAGTGCTGGCGAGGATGTGGAGAAAAGGGTACACTTGTACATTGCTGGTGGGACTGCAAATTGGTGCGGCCAATTTGGAAAGCAGTTTGGAGATTCCTGGGAAAGCTGGGAATGGAACCACCATTTGACCCTGCTGTTGCCCTTCTCGGACTATTCCCTGAAGACCTTAAAAGAGCATGCTACAGGGATACTGCCACATCGATGTTCATAGCAGCACAATTCACAACAGCTAGACTGTGGAACCAACCCAGATGCCCTTCAATAGATGAATGGATAAAAAAAAATGTGGCATCTATACACAATGGAGTACTATGCAGCAATAAAAAATGACAAAATCATAGAATTTGCAGGGAAATGGATGGCACTAGAGCAGATTATGCTTAGTGAAGCTAGCCAATCCCTAAAAACAAATACCAAATGTCTTCTTTGATACAATGAGAGCAACTATGAACAGAGCAGGGAGGAAGAGCAGGAAGAAAAGATTAACATTAAACAGAGACATGAGATGGGAGGGAAAGGGAGAGAAAAGGGAAATTGCATGGAAATGAAGGGAGACCCTCATTGCTATACAAAATTACATATAAGAGGTTGTGAGGGGAATGGGAAAATAAACAAGGAGAGAAATGAATTACAGTAGATGGGGTAGAGAGAGAAGATGGGAGGGGAGGGGAGGGGAGGGGGGATAGTAGGGGATAGGAAAGGTAGAAGAATACAACAATTACTAATAGGGCATTATGTAAAATTGTGGATGTGTAACCGACGTGATTCTGCAATTTGCATTTGGGGTAAAATTGGGGGTTCATAACACACTTCAATCTAATGTATGAAATATGATATGTCAAGAGCTTTGTAATGTTGTGAACAACCAATAAAAAAAATTAAATTAAAAAAAAAAAAGAATTGTAATGCAAAAAGATACATGAATAATGGCATAAATTGATGTGAACATACTTTATAAACAGAGATACGAAAAATTGTGCTCTATATGTGTAATAAGGATTGTAATGCATTCCACTATTGTTGTATATTAAAAAATAATAAAATCAATTAAAAAAAATAAAATTAAAATTAAAAAAACAAGAGGTAAATGTCTTGGTAGTAAATTTCTTTTTTCTTTTTTTAAAGAGAGAGTGAGAGAGGAGAGAGAGAGAATTTTTAATATTTATTTTTTACTTCTCGGCAGACACAACATCTTTGTTGGTATGTGGTGCTGAGGATCGAACCTGGGTCGCACGCATGCCAGGTGAGCACACTTGAGCCACATCCCCAGCCCGGTAGTAAATTTCTTACTCTCGCTCAATTTCCTCATTTGTAAAAAGAACCCTTTCAGAGGACTATAGGTAGTAAATAAGTTAATCAGTGCTTCTTAATACAGTGCCTAGAACATAAAGAGCTTTAGTAAATATTAGCTATTATTATCATCAGTTGGAAGACCATGTTGATTGTGGTAGCAACAGAAAATGGAAATGGAGTAACTAATGACTCTAAGACTCAACATTTCAAAAGGTATTATCCGGGCTGGGGATGTGGCTCAAGCGGTAGCGCGCTCGCCTGGCATGCGTGCGGCCCGGGTTCGATCCTCAGCACCACATACCAACAAAGATGTTGTGTCCGCAGAGAACTAAAAAATAAATATGAAAAATTCAAAAGGTATTATCTGTGCTGAGAGCGGGTTCCAAACAGGAAGGTCAATTTGTAAAAGTTGATTTTAGGCAAATGATATTACGTTCATATTTATTGTGCTGACAGGACATCCAAATGGGAATGTTCTTTATCTAACCAGACATACAAGCATGGAGTACTCAAAGAGAGAAACTTAGATTCCGAAATCATGAATTACTAAAATTGTTTAAATAAACAGTAACTGCAAAAAAAAATCATTAAAAATATAAAAGAAACAACTAAATGTATGAAGGACAACTTGGGGAACAACTACTTCAACATTAGATGATACTGACTACCTAGTACCACTCCACCCCCACATTCAAACAAATAATTATTAATGAAAGAAAATTACTTCAGCATTCTAATTCACTTTTATAATTCATAATGCCATTATGTTTCCAGAACATATTATAACTTATAATTTTATAAGGTCTCTTTCACTCAAATGCTGAATTCTTATCAATTAGACTCAAATTCAGCTATATAACAAATAAAAGTAAAAGCAAATTTCTGAAAGCTATCAGAGGTAATGGAATAAATGAGTTCCACAGTAATAAGCTCTTCAGTTTCTTCTCACATAGACATTTTTTTATGACTACTTTTCCAACCTTTAAGTAAACTGGTAAATCTTTGTCAAATTGATCCAGGAGACAATGCAGTGACACCTTCCTCCCAGAAGACTGTCGAAATCTAAAACAAAACTGGGTATCTCCAAGACAACCTAATAAAAACAAAAATGAAAGAAATTAAGGATAGCATAGCATAATATTTATTTATCCAGTTTCATCAATTTTAAAGGAACCATATGAATCATTTTTTTAAATGTTTTTAGTTGTAGATGGACATAATACCTTTATTTATTTATTTTTATGTGGTGCTGAGGATCAAACCCGGTGCCTTACATGTGCTAGGCAAGCACTCTACCACTGAGCCACAGCCTCAGCCCTTGTATGAATAATTTTAACACAGTCTGTCATGTTTTTAAAAAGAAAAAGGAGATCCTAAAACTTCACGTGCCTCAAAAGATGACTCAAGACCTGGAGCTGGGCTGGGGATGTGGCTCAAGCGGTAGCGCGCTCGCCTGGCATGCGTGCGGCCCGGGTTCGATCCTCAGCACCACATACCAACAAAGATGTTGTGTCCCCCGAGAACTAAAAAAAAAATTAAATAAATATTTAAAAAATTCAAAAAAAAAAAAAAAAAAAAAGACCTGGAGCTGTGGCTCAGTGGTAGAGCGCTTGCCTAGCATGTGTGAGGCACTGGGTTCAATTCTCAGCACTGCAAATAAATAAGTAATAAAATAAAGATCCATCAACAACTAATAAAAAAAAAAGATGACTCAAACCATCTTTGCTGGTTAGAGGCAAAGCCATAAGTAAATGCATATCATAGCATAATATTTATTTATCCAAGTTTCATCAATTTTAAAGGAACCATTTTTTAAAATGGTTTATGTGAAGGAACCATTTTTTAAAATGTTTTTAGTTATAGACATAATGCCTTTATTTATTTATTTTTATGTGGTGCTGAGGATCGAACCCAGGGCCCCACACATGTTAGGCAAGCGCTCTACCACTGAGCCACAACCCCAGCCCCTAAAGCATATCTTAACTCTAAAGTCTCTTTAATTTTTCTATTCCATTTCCCACATGTAATTAAAAAAATTTTGAAAACTGTTGCTATTGAGCAAAAGAAGCCAAGCACAAAATAATACATATTGTTCAAATCCATGTATATAAAAAAGTTCAAAGTTATAATGATAAGGAGTACATGATTGGGGTCTGGGGTTGTGGCTCAGCTATAGAGGACTTGCCTCACACGTGTAAGGCACTGGGTTCGATCCTTAGCACCACATAGAAATAAATAAAGAAAGAAACAAATAAAATAAAGGTATTGTGTCCATCTACAACTAAAAAATAATTTTAAAAAGGAGTACATAATTGGATGATAAAAGTATAAAGAAAAGCAAAAAATTTAGTGGTTACATTTGAAGGTGAGGGGAAATAATATTGGAGGTGGCATGAAGAAGTTTCTGAGATGTTAGCCAAGTTCTGTTCCTCAATCTTGGATGTGTTTTATATTTCACAATAAAAGCTCTTTCCTACACCACCCCATCCAGTACTGGGGATCGAACCTGTGGCTTCACATAAACTAGGCAAGCACTCTACCACTGAACTCATCCTCAGCCCAAGCAGCTTTTTTAAAAAGATATACTACAGAAGATTCAGAGCTCAAGTAATTGATTTACTACTGAATTTAAAATGAAGTTAATTATATTAGCCAATCTCTTTAAATGCAAACTTTAAGCTGTCAGGTATTAACTTTTTTAAAAAACTATAGATACTCTAAAAAAAAAAACCATGAAATAACTTGTCACTCAAATTTTCCAAGTTACTATATTTAGAATTAGTAACATTGTAATAAATGTGAAATGTGCTCAATATATTCCACCCATGGGGTGATAAAACTGTTTTAAAGTTGATTATGGCAACAGTTGCACAGTTCTGTGAATATGCTAAAAATTACTGAATTATGTGGGACTGCAGCTATAGCTTATTGGTAAAGTACTTGCCTAGCATACACAAAATCCTAGTTTGATAACCAGCCAATCAAAACTCAATGGATTGCATACTTTATATGGGTAAATTTATGTTATGTAAATTATATCTCAACAAAGCTATTATTTTTTAATTCATTTCACTGCCAATTGGAGAAAAAAATGAAACTTTTCTTCATTTAAATACAAAAGCCCCTCTGAAAAAGGCCCCTCAGATCACAGAGCTCTAGAAATCAATGGTCTCTGGGCCATACTGTTCATTCAAGGAACCAATTCTTTCAATCCTGGCTCCTCCTTCATGAGCAGGTAATACGGCAGAAAGAGATGTCCCATTTTAAAACTATCGTAGGCACAGAGTATTCTGTAAGTTTTCTTTCCATATGATACTCAAACTGAGACCGCAAAGTAAATGTAAACAGATGGAATCTTCCTATACCCCCACAAAAAGTTTTTTCTGAGAAAAAAAAAAGATTAAATATTTTACCTAAAGGTAATACATAACTTAAAAATATTATTTCTATTTTATCATAAACACAGCTATAGAGTGGGTTAGAATATGTATGACTAAGAAAAAATTTCTAGAGTCATCCCCATTCCTGGGCCCTCAACTTTACATAGTCACTCCCCCTGTGATTAGCATGGCTAAGTTGGAATTCCTGAGAAAAAATACTTTAAATTAGAGATTCTCAAAGTGTAGTTGTTAGAATGATGCCAGTCTGCAAACTTTTGTTACTTATCCAAGACCAAATAAATAAGGACAGTGAGAATAAACATTTGAAAGGTTTATAGCAATTGGACATTGCTGTGACAAATTTGAGATTTTTGTTTTGCATTCCTTGTTTTTTTCATTTTGTGTCATTAGATTATTTATTATTAGATAATTATCCATTATTAAATAATGCATTTAAATTGCATTTTACAAAAGTGTTGGTCCACAACAGACTGAACATTAAAAAAAACCCCAAATGATCCTTCAATATAAATGTGCAAAGTATAACATATGTAATAATGTCACTGCTGTATATAGACAAGAAATTATGAGACAAATATTATCAAGTCCACCCAGAGCAAAAACTGATTTTTCCCTTAGACTCATCAATGCTTCAAATTTTCTCTACTAATGCTGAGTTTTCTCTCTGGACATGTTATATAATACAGTGTGTACTGTACTTGGGTAGCCAATATAGCTTAAGCTGCAAGAACACCTAAATACAAATGATGTCAATGATAAACAATAAGGAGGAAAAGAATCTGACAAGTATGTATCAGAGGGAAAGCACATTTAAACTTACATCTCTAAGATAAAAGGTACTCAAATGGAATAAGGAATTGAACCGTAAAAACAAACCAAAGTTTTTTCTCAAGTCATTAGGATCTAAAGTAAGTGTGTGTGGGATCAATCCTCAGCACCACATAAAAATAAATAAATAAATAAACAAATAAAATGTGTGTGTGTGTGTGTGTGTGTGTGTGTGTGTGTGAGAGAGAGAGAGAGAGAGAGAGAGTGAGTGAGAGACAGACAGAAAAGAAGGATGGTGAGACTGGCAAACCATTCCATTGAGAATTCCAAAATCATTTTATCAATATAGCCTTCACACTGTCTAAAATGCTGCTTTACTTTTTCTTCTGCATATCCACAAACACAAAACCTTGATTTATGATACTTTCCTAAAGTCTGCTCCACCATGTCCTTCCATAGCACTATAAAATCCATTCCAAAGTTGGCACAGTAATTTCAGCTTCCTTTTAATAGACACAGAAGAGAAGCAAACTGTTTGGAAATCATAACTGGGACCAATGATCATGTACAAAATACATAGTCTCTTGCTGTCTAATTAATGTTCATCAATTCAGATGGCAAGGTGACTACTTTCAAAATCTTTTATCAATTCCACTTGAAGTACCAATGATACTTTGGATAAAACGATGTGCAGGTTATTAAAAAAAGGCATTAGGGCTGGGGGTATAGCTCAGTGGAAGAGCGCTTGCCTACATGCGTGAGGCACAGGGTTCAATCCTCAGCACCACAGAATAATAAATAAATAAATAAACAAATAAAATAAAGGCATTTTGTCCATCTACAACTACAAAAAAAAATTTTTTTTAAAGGCATTAAAAAGCATCTCTAAGGCCAGACATGGTGGTGAATGCCTGTAATCCCAATGACTCAGAAAGATAAAGCAGAAAAATCACAAGTTTAAGGCCAACCTAGCCTTAGCAATTTATTGAGAGCCTCAGCAAATTACCAAGATCCTATCTCAAAATAAAAATAAACAAATAAATAGGGCTTGGAATGTAGCTCAGTGGTAAAGTGAACGTGGGTTCAATTCCCAATACCAGAAAAAAAAATGTGGGTCATTTATATGCCTAAAATATTGGAAAAAATGTTTTTTATTTACATAGATATACAATTGAGTTTAACTTCCAAAAACAAAATGATACATGCAGAGGCTAACTTTAAAACAGCTACTCAAACACCAAGGTATCTTCTTGAGAAATTAACTTCTAGGACTGGGGCTGTACTCAGTGGTAGAGCACTTGCTTCATACTGAGTACAATTCTCAGCACCACATAAAATTAAGTAAATAAAATAAAGATACTGTGTCTATCAACAACTAAAAAAATATTTACCAAAAAAAATTAACTTATATGCTTGCTGGGGTGGAGTGAAGTTTCTTCTCCACTCTCTTAGGTTTAATAGCTAGGACCCGTGTATTAAATCGACCAAAACAGATTAACAAGAGAAAATATTTATTTCACATGCACATGAACACTTCACAGAAAAAAGTAATGACCTCAAAAGTTAGTTAGATCTGGGAGCTTATGTAACATTTTAGCAAAGGGGATAAACTGCAGAGAAATGATTAGTCTTGGGGTTTGGCTTCTTGAAACCAGTAAATTGTGGAACAAAAAATACATGTAGAAAAAAAACTAATGGAGGATAAGGTTATTTTAGTAAGACCTATTTATACAAACTGAAGCTAATACCATTCTAAGGAAGAGTCTTTTTCTTTTGTCTTTATTTTTTATTTACTTTTTTATTTTTTGCATTACTGAGGATTGCACCCAGAGCCTGGCACATGCTAAACAAGCATTCTACCACTGAGTAACATCTCCAGCCCTGTTTTTCAGTTTGAGACAAGGTCTTGCTAAATTGCCCAGGCTGGCCTCCTACTCATGATCCTCCTTCCTCAGCCTCCCAACTATCTAGGATCACAGCTTGTGAAACCATGCCCACCTAAGATAAGAGTCTTCTACAATGTTTCAGAATCTTTCTACCCTTCTCAGTATGACAAAGGAGCAAGTAAACACCTTCATAAATTTGTGTCCTGCTTTTCGGAACACAATGAGAAGGGAGAGGGATCTTTGCAACTGCTGTTTCCCAATTGCCTTCAGCTCAAAATAATCCTGAGACCAAGCAGCATGAAGAGAAGGGGGTCTCTGATCCCCTTATGCTCATGTTTAGATATGAAAAAAAGAGAGAGAGCTATGACAACCAGCTGTGGTCTGAAAGAGAAGAGCATAATACAATCCACTGGATTTCAATCTCAAAAATTTAATTCATCCTATAAACCACACATCTCAGTTGGAGTCCTAGAAATCCACCCCAACATTAACTACAATTCAGAACTGAATGTGTAGATTTTATAATAATAATATTGACTTAAACAAGGACAGATCCTAGAAGACCTCTATGTAATTATTTCATTAATAGGCAAAAATTAACTGGGTGCTATGGCACACACCTAATCCCAGAAGCTCAGGAGGCTGAGTCAAGAGGATAAGGAGTTCAAAGCCAGCCTCAGCAACTTAGCAAGGCCCTAAGCAACTTAGGGAGATCCTGTCTCTAAATAAAATACAAAATAGGGCTGGGGATGTGGCTCAGTGGTTGAGTGCCCCAGTACTCCCCCCCAAAAAAGGGCAAAAATTACTAAAAATTCTAATAATTACAGGTCAGAACAAAAGACCTATTATAATCTCCCAAAGGCAAATATCTAATTTACTGAGATATCTATCATTTTTCTTCCACATATTTCACCAAGGCTGCAAATTCCAAATGTATTGGGGAAAAAAAAAAACACTCTAGAAACATTTATACAGAAAAGAGAAAAATGCTTAAAAATTTTTTTAAGAGAGTGAGAGAGAGGGGGAGAGAGAGAGAGAGAATTTTAATATTTATTTTTTTAGTATTTGGCGGACACAACAACTTTGTATGTGGTGCTGAGAATCGAACCCGGGCCGCACGCATGCCAGGCGGGCGTGCTACAGCTTGAGCCACATCCCCAGCCCAAAATTTTTAAATGTTAAATCTCCCAAATCAGATCAACTGAACTAAATTAACAGGATATTAGAAGTAACCACAAAAGGAAAGGGAAGTGGAGTGATTCTGCTTTATAGAGTTCTAATTGTGTGTGGCCCAAGAATCTAAATGTTCTGGTCACTGTAAGCCTAAAAAGTTGTTTTGAAAGTAAAATATAGCAGGCAACCTGAAAGATGTCAACAATTAGGACCACACAAGTGATACTTTGAAAGAGACTAGCAAAGTGAAGTTTAACAATAAGCAAACACATGATTTTTACACACCAAGCACTACTGCAAGTACTTGTCATATTAATCCATATAAAAATAAATGATAGTCATGTTTCATAACTGGATTCACTCTGTTGTTGTTTCTTCTTTAACTCGCTGTTTTTACAGTTAGGCAAGCTCATAAATTCTGAACTCAAAGTAAACTACATACTCTAAGTCCCCAAACATACCAATGTTGTTAATTTTCAATCTCACTATTTCAACAGTTTATTGTCCCCTGATGTATTATTACCTCAGCACACTGTAAAAGTTCCTTTAAGAAATGAACCAACTAAAATCAACTATGACATGATTAGACATCATTAAACCAGGAATCAAAATCACTGATTTGTTGGGCTAAAATTGAGACTTCATTCTAATATGCCATTTCAATTAACTTTCACAGATTAAAATTGTAACCAGTATTCTTAGTATATAATTCAACAGAACACCACATGAAAAATAGTTACCTGAATTTGAATCTGGAAAAGACAAATAGCAAATATTGGTTTTCTGAAAAAGAAAACAAAAGCTATATATGCTGACATACACACATCAATAAAAACAAATAGAAATATAACAATAGATTATACGGAGCAATAGTTCTACTTACTTCTTTATCAGTAAGTTTGGAATGTTGAGGATAAATTACCTGGAAGAAAATAATTAATTTTGTTAGGCATAAACATTAAAGAATACTTCTAAAATTCTAGTTAACTGAGGTAAAAGAGCTGTAGGAAATACTTCAAAGCTAGTTGTGGTGGCACATACATGCAGTCCCAGCTACTCAGGAGGCTGAGGGAGGAAGATCACTTGAGCCCAGGAATTCAAGGCCAGCCTGGCAAACTTAGACAGACCTGTTTCAAAATTTAAAAAACATGGGTTGGGGCTGTAGCTCAGTGGCAGAGCACTTGCCTAGCATGTATGAGGCACTGGGTTCAATCCTCAGCACCACATAAAAATAAATAAATAAATAAAGGTATTCTGTCGATTTACAACTACAAAAAAAATTATTTTTTAATATTAAAAATATGGGACTGGGGTTGTGGCTCAGTGGTAGGGTGCTCGCCTAGCACACGTGAGACACTGGGTTCAAACCTCAGCACCACATAATGATGAAATAAAGATATTTTGTCCACTTACAACTAAAAAAATTAAAAAAATATAAAATAAAAAGGTAGCTTAGTGACAGAGCCCTGGATTTGTCCAAATAAAGAAAAAGAAAAGAAAGGATGAAAGGAAGGAAAGACAGAAAGATAAGAAAAAAAGAAAGAAGAAAAAAAGAATACAACAGGAAGAGAGAGAGGAAAAAAGAAAGAAAAGAAAAAAATCTAAGCCAGGCACAATGGCTCACACCTATAATCCCAGTAATTTAGGAGGCTAAAGCAGGAGGATCCCAAGTTCAAGGATAGCTTTGGTAATTTACCCTATAAAGAAGGAAACCTATCTTTCCACTGGGATCAACGTTTAAGAAAGAATTTGATTGATTATAAGAAGTAATATACATCATTAATTACATATTAAGAGAAAAACAAAAAGAAACAAAAGAATTACCTGAAGTTTAAAAAGTCTTCCCTTCATTTCCCTTAAATAATCATTATACATTTCCCGAGACTGGTTAGTTTAGTACCTTCAGTGATCACAGCACCTTCTGAGAACTACTGCCCCTTGGACCCTTTGAAAGAAGAAGGACTAAGGCAGAGCATCTGCTGTCAGAAAAAAACACTATTCAACACCAAATCCAAAGGGCATCTGTTCTATAGAACAATCCACTGCCACGTTATGACCATCCTGATCTTCTTAGAAGATGAGCAATAATTCACTAAAGTGACAAAAAAGTGGGTACTCAATACTTGTTAACTAGCTGACTGACCCCATACATTCTTGAAGTACAAAACGCATATTTTGGAACTGTCAGTAATACCTCTTTGTCATGGTATCAATATCATAAGACTGATTTTTCAAACAGGACATCAGAGGTTTGGTGCTGAAGGGCAATCTAAGGTTGAATGTTAGGCCCACAACACAAACATACATACACAATTTAGTCTTCCCTGTATAACAGGCAATGTTATAAATTTTTCAAGCTGTAAACTTTTCAATTCACAGTAAACATTTTGTAGTTCAGTTTTGGTTATTTGATGGAAAGAAACTTTAAATTCATACGCTGTCAAATCTACAGACTATGATTTATTATTATTATTACTCTTAGAAAGTTCTTTCTTTAACCTTTATATATTAAATCTTTGTTTTCTAAATAATCAGACAATTTAAAAATTTTAATAGTTATTTGTATTTTAAGTGTACAGAGAAAAAAACCTAACATTCAAAAAATCAAAATAACCTAGATACAAATGCTTGAGGCATAGCAAAGTAAAAGCAACAGGTAGAGGTGGGGTGATGAGTCCAGTTAAAAATATTCAATAGTAGTACAAATAATATGACAGGGAATTGAAATTTGGAAAACAACTATGAATATTAGCACACTTTCCTCTAGTATTTTGTGGACTTCTTCTTATTCAATTCTGAGCTGTCTCTCAAACTGGGTCCCCCCCCCCCACTTCAAACTGCGAATATTCCCAAAACTATTTGCTCCAAACAAAAATTCTATTTTCCCACTGAGGCTGAAGGTAGGGCTCAGGGGTAGAGTGCTTGTCTAGTTTGCACAAGGCCAAAGGTTCAATCCCCAGAAGCACCACCAAAAATTTTTTTAAATAATTAAATTACAAAGCTATTTTTTCCAGGCACAGTAGCACATGCCTAAATTCTAGCTACGTGGGAGGCTGAGGCAAGAGAATCACAAGTTTAGCCTCAGCAACTTAGCAAGACCCTGACTCAAAATAAATGTCTTCAGACATTTTTATTTCTCAGTGAAAGAGCACATCATAGTTCAAACCCCAGTGCAGAACAGGGGGCTGAGAATATTTGCCATTGATGTGTGATGCTCTATTGTTATCTTTCAATAACTGTTTCAACCTGCTATTAATATATTTAATGATATTTCATATCATTTAAATATACAATATTTATCAGACCTCTACAGTGAAACAGCAGAAAGATAAGAGAAACCAAGTTCTTACCACATATTTAAACCATAAATTCAACTGTCCTTTGGATCAGGCATACCTGAGGACTTTATAATAACATGAATAAATTCTATTTTCTTATTCCAGTTTGGGCTGTTTTTGTCACTTTTAACAGAAAGAAGCACAGTTGACTTCTTTCCTTGAGAGAAAAAGGTACTGCTAGACTTTAATTTTCTAGACTTTAAATTTTCTTTGCATTAGAAAGGCATTTAAGGGAAGTCTGATTCTTTTCCCTATTGGCTATAATCCTTCTTGGTCCCTAAATAGAGACATTTGCTAAGGGTTAAATGTATCTTTTATAAAATGCTATGCCATTCTTAATTTCCAACTATATAAATCCTGAACTATTTATCCATTTTTGTCAAAAACTGTTATTCATCACAATAAAACAGTCCAACATATCTCATTTAGCCATTCCTATACAAAATGACTGCTAAAAGGAAAGGACTTAACCCACTTAAATATAACACTAAAATCTAACTCTCACATCAAGTTGTGGTTCTTTTGGTTTTGGTACTGGGGGTTGAACTAGGGGCGCTTTACCACTGAGCCACATCCCCAGACCTTTTTATTTTTTATTTTGAGACAGGGTCTAGGTTGCTAAATTTGGCCTCAGACTTTCAGTCCTCCTGCCTCATCCTCCCAAGTTGCTGGAATTACAGGTATGTGCCACTGTGCCTGGCTTATTATCATGTTCTTTATCTATTTTGTTTTAGTTGTAGATGGACACAATACCTTTATTCACTTATTTTAATGTGGTGCTAAGGATCGAACTCAATGCCTCACATGTGCTAAGCAAGCACTCTATCACTGAGCCACAACCCCAGCATTCAAGTTCTTTTAACAGTCATAGAATCATTTCTCTAATTCTTTTTTCCAGAATACAGCTTTATAGAATACCTTCTCCTCTTCTTTCCCCAAGTGCTGTGGATCCAACCCTCATATACTAGGTAAGCTCCCTAACACTAAGCTACACATCTAATCCTAGAATATCTTCTTGATGTTAATTTTTAAAGAAGTAATCCTTCAGTTCCGAAATCAATAGGAAATTCTCCCACAACATAAATGCCTTGATAAATAGTTACTGTTTTCTTCTGAGAAACATATTCTTCCAAACCCATAAAGAGTATCTCACACAAAATTCCCCTCTGAGGTCACATGAAACTGTGGTTGGCTTCTAAACTGAGAATAAATTTAGTTTTAAGAATCATTTTCAGGGCTGGGGATATGGCTCAAGTGGTAGCGCGCTCGCCTGGCGTGCGTGCGGCCCAGGTTCGATCCTCAGCACCACATACAAACAAAGATGTTGTGTCCGCCGAGAAAAGAAAAAATAAATAAATATTAAAATTCTCTCTCTGTCCCTCTCTCTCTTAAAAAAAAAAAAATCGTTTTCAGGGTTGGGGCTCAGTGGTAGAGTGCTCACCTAGCATGCACAAAGCAATGGGTTCAAGCCTCAGCACTATTTAAATGTAAAATAAAGATATTTTGTCCATGTAAAACTTAAAAGAATCTATTTTCTCAGGAAATCTGGGGATAAATTTGGATTCCAATTTTAAAATGTCTAGTCCATTTGGATGGTACTGTAACTGAATTGCCTCCCTAAAATTCTGATGTTGAAAGCCCTGAGCCCCATTGTAATGAAACTTGGAGATGCAGACTTTGGGACATAAGAATAATTAGGACATAAGAACAGAGCCTACATAAGGCTAGGTTCCTTATAATAAGAAACATGAGGGGTTGGGGTTGTGGCTCAGCAATAGAGCACTCGCCTAGCACATGTGAGGCGCTGGGCTCAATCCTTAGCACCACATAAAAATAAATAAATAAAGGTATTGTGTCCAACTACAACTAAAAAAAAATTAAAAAAAAGAAACATCAGAAAAATTTCTTTTTATTACACCATGTAAGGACATAGTAAGAAGATGGCTGTTTGAAAGCCATAAAGAGAGATCTTAGCAGAAACAGAATTGACTGGCACCTTGTCTTGAACTTCCCAGTCATATTAAACACAATATCTATCTATTTCTCCCTCTCTTTTCAGTGCTGGGTATCAAAACCAGGGCTTTGACGACCCTAGCTCAACATAAAACCTCTCTTTAAAAAGAGACCTAAAAGATGCTGCTAGTCACATACTGACCTTCTTCAGGATTCTGCTGTCCTTGGTCTAATTCTGAAAACTGAAGGCTCTCCAAATGACTCAAAATAAAGTTCAAGTCTGGGAAGAGGTGGTTCAGACTTGAACTTAATTGATTTAGTGAAAATAATGACTTAAACACTTGAATTGGAAGAATGGAATTCATATTCCCTTTAAATCTTTCTTCCCTATTTTATGTTCAAGATTATACTGAACATATTATGAAACATTTTTTTAATTTAATAATAAAATGAACATTTTCTTTTTTTTAAAAATTTATTTATTTATTAGTTATTGGCGGACACAACATCTTTGTTTGTATGTGGTGCTGGAGAATCGAACCCGGGCCACACGCATGCCAGGCGAGCACGCTACCGCTTGAGCCACATCCCCAGCCCCAAAATGAACATTTTCATTGATTTAAAAATAAGAGAGAGAGAGAGAGAGAAACCTAAAATAATCTACTATGTTTTGGATATGATTTGAGCATGCCACTAAAGGTTCACATTCAGGGAACTTAGTCCCAGTGGGGGTTTTGAGGTGGTGGAAAATATCAGAGGTGGGGCCTGGTGGAAGATAATTAGGTCATGGGAGCCCTACCCTGAGAAGAGATTAATGCTGGTCTTGAGGAGCAGATTAGTTCCTTGGACAGGAAGTTGTTATAAAAAAGCAGCCTGGGGTTGGAAATGTAGTTCAATGATAGAACACTTGCCTAACATCGCAAGGCCTTGGGTTTGAGTTCCAGCACTGCAAACAAACAAAAAAAAAAAGAGCAGCAAAGCTCCCTGACCCCACTATAGTCACTTTTTTTTTTTTTAATTTTTTAGTTACAGATGGACACAATGTCTTTATTTTATTTATTTATTTTTACATGGTTCTGAGGATCAAACCCAGTGCCTCACACGTGCGAGACAGGCCCTTTCCCACTTGCTTTTTATCTTAATCTGCCCTAATATGTGCTTCCACCAAGATGCCATCCACCCTGTTGTCATATAGCTAGAAAGCCCTCACAAGATTAAGCACACACCAGTGCCAGGTTGTTGAACCTCCAAAACTGTAAGCTAAATAAACCTAGTGTCGGATATTTCACTACAACATCAGAAAACACACTAATATAGAATTCTCTCTGACTGGTGCTATATTAAAAAAAAATTATTATGGCCTATCCAAACAGCCTTAGTATATCTTACAACAGGTACCCATCAAAAATTAACAATACACGAAAATTGATCCTTTATAACATAAAAGACTCTAGAGTTAGGCAGGAATTCATTAAATGAGTAATACGGATATAATTCCTGCAGGAGAGAGTGGTGCACATCTGTATTATCAGTGACTCAGAAGGCTGAGGCAGAAAGATATCAAGTTCAAGGCCAGCCTCAGCAACTTAGTGAGACCCTGTCTGTCTCAAAATAAAAAAAAAATTAAAAGGGCTGGGGATGGGGCTGGGGATGTGGCTCAAGCGGTAGCACGCTCGCCTGGCATGCGTGCGGCCCGGGTTCGATCCTCAGCACCACATACAAACAAAGATGTTGTGTCCGCCAAAATAAAAAATAATTATTAAAAAAAAAAAAAAAAAAGGGCTGGGGATGTAACCAAGGGAAAGCACTCCTGAGTTTAATTCCCAGTACCAAAAAAAGAAACAACATAAAAAAAGAAAAGTATGCTTGAATGCCCTATAATATCAAGTTAACTATGCAGTATAGAAAAACTGAAATCTATTTATTCACCTAATTCTAGCATAAAACTAGATAAGGAGGGGTTGGAGTTGTAGCTCACTGGTAGAGCACTCGCCTAGCATATGTGAAGCACTGGGTTTAATTCTGAGCACTGCATATAAATAAATAAAATAAAGGTCTATCAACAACTAAAAAAATTTTTTTTAAAACTAGATAAGGATAATGGTTACCCTTGGGGAGGGAGAAGTGAGTGGTCATGATTGAAAGAGGACTTAGGGAAATTTCTGGGGCAATAGTAATATTCCGTTTCTTGATCTAACATGGTAGTTATATGCGTATTCTCACTTTATGAAAATTCACCAAATTACAGACTTAGGATTTGTGTGGTTTTCTCTATGCATGTAATAGTTCGATAGAAAAGTTCGTTTTCTTTTTAAAAGTGGAAAAATGCTCTAATATTACAGTATCAGAAAAGACTGGGCCTCAGACTCCAGCTCACTAAAAATCTAAGCTAAATTACACTACTGGAAAACTAATACTTTAAACATGGAATGAACAGTTAAGCACTTCCCTCAAAACAGGGTAAAATTTAGAAGCAATTGTCAATGTTTCACATCACTTACTCTTACAGTAAATAGAAAAAGCATAAAGCATTTGTGCAAAGGCTAACTGGATAAGAGGATGTCTCAGATTATCTCCAAAATGGGATTATATAATTTCATAACAGAATCATTAGTTATTAAAACTACAGAACCCTTTGTAAAAAAAAAAAAATCTGGGGGGTATAAGTGGCTCAGGAAGTCACTTGAGGCTTTATCTTCCAAATCAAAAAATTATATCAAGCTACTTATGAAGTACTACCAGGTTGTGAGGAAATTTAAAGGCCATTAATACCCTGCACTTCCTCCTATTATCATGGCCCACTTTTCCTGATACTATAAAACTCCATGAAGTGGGCAATGATTAAGGCAACATCTCCAGAACACATCTGTATTAGGAACATGGTAGTTGTCCGCTAAATATCTGAAGAGAGGGCTCAGTGAGACACCCTAGCAACATACCCATTTCATTAAAACAGTAAACTTCTGAGGATCAAACAGAGAGCATGGACACTCTGATGAAAAGGGCAAGAAACACGCAACTGCCTTTATTCTCTTCAAAAGAATAAACAAAGCACTGACATGTACTTCTTCTCTATTGTAAGCTTTCGATTTAGTTTGCTTCTGATGATTAAATCTAAGTCATTTGGAGGAAAAAAAAATAAACAGAAACTTTGCTAAGATAAAAAAAAATGTGGTGACACTCCAGGATCTACCTTTTTACCAGATAAGGAAGGAACAGGCAGTAATTAAAAAAAGCATGGGCTGGGGATGTGGCTCAAGCGGTAGCGCGCTCGCCTGGCATGCATGTGGCCCGGGTTCGATCCTCAGCACCACATACCAACAAAGATGTTGTGTCCGCCTAGAACTAAAAAATAAATATTAAAAAAAATTAAAAAAGCAGGAGAGGGAGAGTCAATTCTGCTAACTGCTCTTTTAAAAATGGCATAAGTTTCTCTTTACTGGAGACCAGAGCTGGAACAGTCCATTTATACCCAAGGCTATTTTATGACCCAAAATATTAAAAAGTGTTTATCTTTAGGGACTGGGGGAATAGCCCAGTGGTAGAGTATGTATTTACCATCCAGGAGATCCTGGGTTCAATCCCCAACACCAAAAGGGGAAAAGAAGACAAAGATTTATCTTCAGTTTACAGGGAAATTAAAAATATAGGACAAGGGACAGTATCTCATTATAGCTTAGTGGTAGAGTGCTCACCTGGCATGCATGACACCCTGGGTTCATTTCCCAATACAGTAGTCAAAAAAAAAAAAAAAAGGAAGGGAAGAGACCAATAATCATAATAAAGTCTATAAATAAATTAATGATACTTTCCTGTTTTATATGGATAATTTAAGAGGTCAAAAATTCTTTTCAACAAGAAGTAGAATGCAAAATTTATGTACATATAAATAGGCTGTATCGTAAACTATCAGCAAAATGAAATCTAATAAACTTGATTCCAGGAAAGGCTTTTAATATTGATGATATACATGCATTCCAGGAAATTGTGTATCTTAAAAAAAAAATCACTTGACCATGCTTGTATATCAAAATAGATTCTACTGTCGTGTATAACTAAAAAGAATTTTAAAACATATTTGTAGCAAAATAATGGGAATGGGTGATTAGCCAAGAAGAGTCCCATTCTGATTATTCAATTAATCTATAAAATAAACTAATATATTGAGCAGGCATTCAATGATAGTCATCAGTTCTTACATGCATTCTCTCTTTACCTTCAAGAGTACTTGCAGGATAATATTTTCTCATTTTATAGTTAAGGAAAATGAGAGCTGATGAAATGAGAGCTGATGAAACTGGCTATTAATCACAACAACTAGAAAATGTTCAAAACCCCAAAGGTTGGGCTCTTTTCACTAGATTGAAATTCTGTCCAAGAAGTTGATAAGTCATAGCCTTCAAGACAGAGAGAGCTGAGTGATGTTTTAATTCTTTTTTTTTTTTAAACAATTCCTCGTTTATTTTATTTATTTTTTAAGAGAGAGTGAGAGAGGAGAAAGAGAGGGAGAGAGGGAGAGAGAATTTTTTTTAATATTTATTTTTTAGTTCTCGGCGGACACAACATCTTTGTTGGTATGTGGTGCTGAGGATTGAACCCGGGCCGCACGCATGCCAGGCGAGCGCGCTACCGCTTGAGCCACAACCCCAGCCCTGATGTTTTAATTCTTATAAAATCTGGGGACCAGAGTGGATCAGGCAGCAATCCCAAATTATGGAAACATCAACCTTCTGTGAAGTGCCATATATTCCTAAAACATAAAGAACCTGAAAAATGGAGAACATCTCCAACATGTATACGAAGGAAGCAAACAACCCCCTACATTGTGTAAATAATATTAATAAATAAATATTAAAATTCTATGAAGAGTCTCTAATGATCCAGCAAATTGTTTATGAAAATGCTTATCAGGGGGGGCTGGGGATGTGGCTCAAGCGGTAGCGCGCTCGCCTGGCATGCGTCTGGCCCGGGTTCGATCCTCAGCACCACATATAAACAAAGATGTTGTGTCCGCCAATAACTAAAATAAATAAATAAATATTTTTAAAAAAAATGTTTATCAGGGGCTGGGGATGTGGCTCAAGCGGCAGCGTGCTCGCCTGGCATACGTGCGGCCCGGGTTCGATCCTCAGCACCACATACAAACAAAGATGTTGTGTCCTCCAAAAACTAAAAAATAAATATTAAAAAAAAAAAGAAAATGTTTATCAGGTACATGTTTGTGGGACTGCTGCCCAACCCATGCAATAGAAGTGTCCCCTTCTATTGCAGAGGTAAGCCTAGGTGGCCTCTATTACTACTAACACTCTTATCTCCTGACCACAGCTGACTGAACCAAAGAGGGTACTGACCTTTGCAGAGTCAACTGGATATTCTAGTATTTGCATTATGCTTCATACTGGTTCCAAAAGAAAAGTGTAGATTTTGGCTAAAATTAATACCAGGTACCTAAAGTAAGGCATAAGTGAAGGAGTAGCAATTGAGGCTCTGTTTACAGAGAAAAGGGGCATCAGGATGGCATATGGAGCAGACATCCAAAGAGGAGCAGAAACAAAAGACTCAGAGACAAAGGCAAAAGCCTGGGCTTTCAAAATCCCATGAGGGTGGGCTGGGGTTGTGGCTCAGCAGTAGAGCCCTTTTCTAGCATATGTGAGGCCCTGGGTTCAATCCTCAATACCACATAAAAATAAATAAGTAAAATAAAGGTATTGTGTCCAACTACAACTAATAAATAAATAAATAAATAAAAGAAGCAAAATAAATAAATAAATAAAAATTCCATGAGGTTCATCCTTGCTTCCTGCACTTGGGTTTTGAGACTGCCTAGAAGCTTCTCAATCAATCTCCCTTTACTTTTAAATGAGATTTTTGTTCATAACAATCACATTGATCCTTAATTAATGTAAAAGTTTATAAAGAGAAAAAAGCATAAACATAAATGCCAAATATTAACAGAAGTTTCCTCTTAGTAGTGGAATTAGGAGGGATATTTTCCAGTGTTTATGATTTTCTTTTTGGGTCAAGTTTTCAACAAGGAGCATGTTACTATCATTCAAGAAAAAACCTTTTTTAATAAACTAGACAGTTCTGGATTCAGATAATTCAGCCCTTACTATATAATCAGATAATTTCAAAGCTAGAAGTGCAAGAGTCTATAAAATCCAGGGAGTTTCAAACCTTATTTCAGAGGACAAGGATTTTGTGATGCTATCACTTCAGGGGAAAAGCTAAGTGCATCTCCTATAGTCAACACAATTTTCAATCTTTTCTCACCCTAAAAGATCTCCTTAACATCTCCCTTACCTAGGACAGGGCCTTCCACAGACATTTAATACAAGGTGAACCACTCTCCCACCCAGCCAGGTCTTCAGCCAATTGTATCTCAGTGGAAACCTGCTCAAAACATGGCTACCTTCCTCTGGTGTTTGGAAGATTCCAAGTATAAAAGATTCACTCTTCAATTATGCAGTTAAAAAGGGCAACTTCCACACCATAAAGAAGAGAGAAGCAGAAGTCAGTCTGTGGCAAGAATGTAGCATGAAAAAGACCCACAAAAGAGAAAAAAAAGAACAAAGATTTCTTTTTTTTTTCCTGGCTCTGGGCTCTAGCCATTTTCCGAAACTCCACTTGAATAGCTTTTTACACTCGTGTCCTTTACTCCAAGGTCCCCTTTTCTGTTTGAACTAGCTTAAGTTAGTTTCTGTAGGGGCTGGGGTAGTAGCTCAGTGGTAGAGCACTTGCCTAGCATGTGCGAGGAGGCATTGGGTTCTATTCTCAGCACCACATATAAATAAATGAATGAAATAAAAAGATCTATCAACATGTAAAAAAAAAATATTTTTTTTAAAAAAAGTTAGTTTCTGTAGTCCACAACCAAATACACACATGCAAGCCCAATTTTACAAGTGATAAAACTAGGGCCCAACTTCAGAATGCGAAAGTCAGGAATTCTCTTCACTGAAAAAGGGAATTTCTAGAAAATAAGTGTTTCCCAAATAAAAACTTACATAGATTTATTTCCCAGGCACTGTTCCAAATGCTTTACAAACACTACTTTGCCTTACCCGCACAAGAATGCCATGATATAGGTAGTTGTCCTATTATAAAGAGGAGGAATGTGAGGCTCAGGAAAAAAAGCTAAGTAACTTACTCACATGGATTTTGGCAATTCAGCTCTAGATTCTAGGTTCTTGATCACTATTCCATACTATCATTTTAGTAGGGATTTAAGCTCAGTTAAGTGTCACTGTGTTTTTTTAATATTTAAAGTTTTAGGTGGATACATATCTTTATTCTACATTTATATGGTGCTGAGGATTAAACCCAGTTCCCTGTGCATGCTAGGGGAGCACTCTACCACTGAGCCACAACCCCCACTAAGTGTCACAGTTTATGCAATTGTAAGAAATCTACCAATATATGCTGTCAGGGCAGAACAGTCGTCTCAGTCTCTCTCAGGCCAAGGTTCAATGACTGCCTTTTTGATAACACAGGTGGGTTCCAGGATATTACTTTCCAAATTTTCTTTACACCTATTCTTTAATTAGTATTCCTCTTGAGCCCCTTTGGTTGTACATTATAGGATGTAGGGTTATAGCTACTCTATGTCATTTCTCCAACACAAGTCTACACATTTCCATTCCAGCCACCCCTTTTATCCATTTCAACATGGATATGGTCTTAATACAAATGTGAAACATTTTTTAACTAGTTTTTATACTAGTTACTAATTTGTGTTCATTTTCTGGTTTTTGTTTGTTTGGGTTGGGGGGGTTATTTTTGTTGTTGTTTTGTTTTGTTTTTGTTTTGTTTTGTTTTGTTTTTTTAGTATTGGGGATGGAACCCAGAGGCCCTTTAACACTGAGGTACATCCCCAGTCCTTTTTATTTTGAAACAGGGTCTTGTTAAATTGCTTAGGGCCTCACTAAACTGCAGAGGCTAGTCTTGAATTTGTGAGCCTCCTGTCTCAGCCTCCCAGTCACTGAGATTACAAATATACACCATTGGCTCGGTCCATTTTCATTTTAAAAGAGGCAAGGTACAATATTCCACATTCCTCCTTTAGAAACAAATAAAGCAAAATTGTTTGTATCTCATTTAATGTGCTAATCTTTCTTTATTAGGAAATCTTTCCCACCCTCATCCTACACCTTCTAATATCAGTGATACTCAATCTGGAATAGAAGGTTCATGAATAAATTCAAACAGTCCATCAAAGCATACACATAATTTTGTCTTAATAAGACATTTTGTAATAGAGAATTCATGGTGTTCACATTTTTTGAAGGTTTAGGCACAAAAGAAGTTCAGAACTACTGACCTAAAGGAAACCCTGTACAGTTTGGGGAAATGAAATTAAAAGTAAGTACTTTAATAATTCACATTTTTGCAGAACCTCAACTATGATAACCATCTTATTTCATTTAAAAAAAAGCAAAATCATATTCATATTGTAAAGAATGTTCCAAATGATGAGAATCCAAAAGGATCTCTTTTAGCTATTTTAAAATGCAGTCAACTACAAACACCCAATCCTATGCTTTCCGGCTAAATTCTACTTTACTGTACCTATAACTTCAGGTTAACATGTCAATGTAATCATACATTGTCTATCAATGTCTTGCTCACATATTCACTCATTCTGTCAACAAGTATTTACTGAATGCCACTGTGTCTGGCCCTGAATTAATTCTTGAATATACAAGAATATACAAGTTAAAGTATATCATTATACTTTAACTTGAATATACAAGTTAAAGTATATCATTATATCTATATGTCTAGTAACTAGCATATTGCCTAGATCTTAGCAAAAACTCAATGCTTATTGAACTGTATAATGATAAAACATCAAGAAGACAGGTTAAACATAAAAGCAGCAGTTCTTGTCAATTTTTTTTCTCCGTCCATTTAGACCACCAAAGTCATAATAAGATTAAAAACTGTCATTAACACCAAAAGAAAAAACAATACAAAATTTCTAAATATATGACCTTTTGATAACTTTTTTTTTTTTGGGGGGGGGGTAAGGAGGAACACATAAAGACAATCTTTTGTGTTACAAAAAAGGACCTACACACTATCAAAAATTACTGAAATCAATAAGATGACATAAAAAGACAGAAAATTTGAGATTTACAAGCAAATTATTTTCCCTATGTTCATCTTGACATAAGTCCTCAGGCCAACTACTCCAGAAACAGTATTAAGAAATAACAGAAATGAATAATAAAAAGAAGGCATCGAACAAAATGCCTAAAAACTTTTTCAATTTAAGCTATTACAGTTCACCATACGTCAAAATATTGTTTCTTTCTCATGCAAGTCTCAAACATCCTGCCTGCTGCCTTCTCTAGGTGCTGCTAACCCTTTCAGTTATTCCTGTGACTTTTTTACTTTTCTTTTTTTTTTTTTAAGACAAGCATTTAGGAGGGGCCTATAGCTCACGTTTCAACCCTAGCCACAGCCCAAGATCCTCCCAAGAGAACGGCAGACGAACCGCAGCCAGGCCCAACCCGCGGAGGGGCTGCGGGCCACGCCCGGATGAGCGGCAGCTGGGGTCTTGGCCGGCCGGCCCGCGGGCCACAGGCTCTGCTGGAGCCAGACGCGCCCGCGCGGGGGCGAAGCGTGGAGACAGGGTGCGGCCGGGCCTCACCTCCACCGCCTGGCCCAGCTCCAGGTCGAAGCCCACCACACACACGCAGTGCAGCCATGCCGAGAAACCGTCCCAGCGCAGCAGGCCCCGGCCGCGGCCATCGTCCTCTTCATCGTCCTCCAGCGTAGCTCCCGTCGCCACAAGGGCCGGCACCTCGCGCCCCTCGGCCGCCGCCACAGCCTCGTCCAACGGCCCGCAGGAGCCGGGCCCCAAGCCAGCTGGGCCCCGCAGAGCCATCGGCCGCCCCTTTGCTGTTTGCGCCGCCTCCACCGTGGACCGCGCCGCAGAGCGCGCGGCTCGGCGCACGCGCAGCAGCCGCTACTGCGGCTGCCGGGAACCCGCTTGGTAGGGGCGGGGCTTCAGGCCACGTGACCCTGGGAGCCCGGTTCGGCTTGGTCTCCCAAGCCAGCGCGCGGACTTGGAGACGTTACGATGCTGCCGGTCTAGGTCTGTGAAGCTGGCCTCGTCTTAAAGCTCTTGAAGACTGAAACCGTGGCGTATGAATCTTTGCCACTCTTGTTCTCCGTCCAACGACCAGGCAATGACTTATTCTTGGAATGACAGCATTGACCATCACAGTAAGGTAGTATTAAATTATTTAAACGGCATTAACAATGGCAAACATTATTAAACTCTTACCCTGTGCCATTTGATGTGCTCGGTTCAAGTACAAATATTTACACATATTATTTACACCCCTCCACACTGAGGACTGGACCCACTGGCCCTCTAACACTAAACTACATCTCCAGCCCTTTTTATTTTATTTTTTGTAATTTTTTTTAGTCGTCAATGGACCTTTATTTTATTTTATTTATATGTGATGCTGAGAATCTAACTCAGTGCCTCACACATACTAGGCAAGCTCCCTACCACTAAGCTATAAACCCAGCCCCTTATTTTTTATATTTTATATATAGGATCCTCCCACATTAGCCTCCCCAGTAGCTGAGGTTATAGACGTGAGCCACTGCACCTAGCCACATATTACTTTTGAATCCTCACATCATCATAAGTTGGTAGGCATTATTTATTTCTCTTTAAAGATAAGGAAATTCAGGTTTTGAGAGGTTACATTACTGGCCCAACAAGTATGACAACTCCAGTGACTGCTTGAGCTGTACCTTCCCTCAGCTGTTCCCTCTCTACTGACGCCTCTCCCACCTTTGTTGGTCTACAGGTTGACTTTCACAGCAATTTGTGGATCATGCTGTCTGCACACTGGGACAAGGGCTGGTCTCAGGCTTCTTTGTATTTTCTGAGATCAGCACTAGGCTGCACCCAGAGGCACTTGTTCTGTTGAATTATTACTGATTATTGCTACAGCACCTACTATGCTGGCAATAAACAGGAGTGAAAGTAAAGAGAAAATACAATAATACCCCAAGAGAAAAATGGGTAGAAAACAATTGATGAGAATATACAATAAACATATTTTTAAACAGTAAAATGTTTATACTCTCATACTTATTATCATATCTAATATTCCCAACTACCCCAAAAATCCTATTATTATTCCTATATAACTATTAGGAAATTGAAGCCCCACGTGAAGAACATGTCACATTAATAGGCAGCAAGGTAATAAAACAAACTTAAACCCAGGTTTTCTGACTCATTCTGATCTCATAAGTATTTTTGCTGCACTACCCAGTTAAATCTACTCCACTGGACAAACACTACCCTCTCCACATCCTTGTAATTTTTATTTGGAGTAAGTGTTGGAATCTTTATTTTTAAAGAGATGGTCAAGTGTTCTCAGACATCAGTATTGGTGTCTGCTAGAAACTTTCTTTAGGATAAAAGATGAACTTAAAGACACCATTTAAGTTAGAGGCCAAGTCTTTGATCAAGTCAACCTGCCATCGTACTCCACAGAACCACTATCATTAAGAGAGGAAAATGTAGACTGGGGTTGTAGCTCAGTGGTAGAGCACTTGCCTCGAATGTGTGAGGCCCTGGGTTCGATCCTCAGCACCACATAAAAATAAATAAATAAAGGTATTGTGTTCAACTACAACTAAAAAAAAATTCTTAAAAAAAGAAGAGAGGAAAATTATATTCTGCCTTTATGAAAGATTCTAAACATACTATATAGAAGAAAACAGTCAATATAAGAAAGAGGATTGGACAAAAAATCAGTCTGGATACTAGTGCCAGCCCATGCACGATCATGGTGGGCAAGAAGCTCTGGGCCCCAGTTTGTGCATTGGTAAATGAGAATGACCATTACTTCATTAACTGTTGGGGAGAGTCAAGCTATCCTAACACACACATTTTACTGGATGCTACTTCATTATTAATGATTAATGACCTCCAAAGACCAGTTGCTCCACAGGGCTAGTTCTTTGACATTTGACCACAAACTGCCATTCTCTGAAATGCTGCTTTATAATATTGGGCTAAAGGTAATCTTATCAGGGCTGGGGTCATAGCTTATCGATAGAGCACACATAAGGCACTGGGTTCAATCCTCAGCACCACATAAAAATAAATAAATAAAGATATGTGCCCATCTTTTTAAAAATTATTTAAAAAAAGTTAATCTTATCACAATATTGTACCCTTGAAACAATATATTAAGGAGCTGGGGCTGTAGCTCAGTGGTACAGTGCTTGCCTGGCATGGGTAAGGCCCTGGGTTCGATCCTCAGCACCACATAAAAAACAAATAAATGAAATAAAGTTATAAAAATATATTTATTTTTAAAAAACAACATATTAAGAGGATCAGACATTTTATGAGAAATCAAGCTCACCAAGAATATAGAGAGTTTTTTATATTTATTTTTTGGTTAGACACAATACCTTTATTTTGTTTATTTATTTTTACGTGATGTTGAGGATCGAACCCAAGGCCTCACGCACACTAGGCGAGCACTCTATCGCTGAGCCACAACCTCAGCCCAAGAGTTTTTTAATGGAAAAAAAATCTTCAGTCTGTTTTGGAAAACATGCACATTTTATTACTTAAACCTTCATATACAGAATCCTTAGAGTCTATTTTAACAGTTTCTAAGGTTAATACTTGTGTGGAACCTTGGAGGAAAAAAGAGTAACACCTTCTTAAGTTTTTGTCATTAGAATCTTTGACTCTAGAAGGATCTTGGATCAGATCATCTCTTCAAACTTCCTATCCTATCCTTTCATCTTCTGATATTCAGTCAACCTCTTTTCTTATACCCCCAAGTTAAAGTTAAGTCACTACCTTTCAGAGCTGCTGTTTTCAAATGTTCATAAGGTCTAGAAATTTCTTCCTTTTATGGAGAAAAGAGATCAGACACTTTGTAATGTACACCCATCAGTCTAAGTTGGGCTTGCTGAGATTACACAGAACAGTCCAACTCTTCTACATGATAGTCCTGTGAATGTTCCAAAATAGTTATCCCATACCACCATGTCTTCTAGTTTCTAGGGTAAACTACCACAGATCCTCCAACTGTTCCTCAAAGGATGTAGTTTCTAGGCCATTCATCATCTTATTGCCCAACTTGAGCATACTCCAACTTCTTTTGCATGGCTGTTAAAATATAGAGGAAATACCATCCTCCAGGTATGACCCTGGCCACCAAAGAATATAACATGGGACTATTACTTTGCTTGTCCCCACCACTAACCTTCTATTAATGGCAATTCAGATCAGATCACATTTGCTTGTTTTGGCAGTTAGGTCACATTTTGGCTTAGGTTGTGTTTATCATCAGCTAAAGCCCTAAGTCTTTTTTTTTTTTTCATGTGAGGAGCACTAAAGTCAGGGTAGGCTGCTTTAGCCAAGAGCATGACTGGATTCATGGCTCTACTGCTCTTCTAATATTACCAAGAACACTGAACACAGGATTAAAAACATTCCTGACTTCTCTATCACCCCTAACCAAACTCCTGGCATTTCAGTAATTTTCATAGAAGAGAAAGGGTAGGAATGTGGGGAGGGAGGAAGGAATTGCAATGTCAGATTTCTGGGCTTGGTTTTACTAAAAGGACCTGCAAGGAGAATAAATGCCTTAGGTATCCATCTGGTTGGACAACAAGGGGATTTCCCTCTTGCTTCTGAGCCAAATGTGGCCAAGGCTCCTGGGACATAACTACAGTGCAGTGGCAAGAAAATATGTAGAGAAATACACAAAGGCCAGTATTGTGTTATCTCTGAAAGACAAAATGTTCTAATGCATATTTTGAAGGTAAGACTGAACCAAAGACTATAAAACTATTAGGTGCTTCCTCAACAGTGTTCATGAAATCTTTAAAAAATTGGAAGAGCTTTGTATTTTTTCATCTTTACATTTTAAATATGTATACAGTACCTCGCACATGGCAGGTACTTTAGTATCTACTGAGAGTGAAAAAGTACACACACACACACACACACACACACATAAATATATATACACATCTCATATATATTACATATATCACTGTTCTCTTGTTCTACAGAATTTCCCTTCATGGTCAGTTGTGTAAACACATGAAAAGTTAATATAAAATCTTTTTGTATGTGTGTGTGGTACTGAGGATTTAATCTAGGGGTGATATACCTCTGAGCCACATCCCCAGCCCTGTTTCACTAAGGTCTCACTAAGTTCCCAAGTCTAGTCTCCAACTTGTGATGCTCCTACTTCTGCCTCATGTGCATTACCACAACTAGCTTTAGATTTTCTTAAATGTAGTGCACCCTTAGCTTATGAAAAGTAAATATATTAACACTTAACTTATTTGAAGGTTACTTTTCCAACTGTCTGACACAGTACCAGGAAGTAGATTTCACACACCTAATAGCAGCTGAAATTCAAAGCAGAAAAGATAATCAGTAAACTTCATGCTTTTTAATTAGAGAGATGTGAGGCATTCTCTCATATATTTTTTTGTCTGAATTTTACATATAATTATAACAAATATGTTTGTCTGATATCCCAAACTAAGCAGAAGAGCAAAGAGGCTACTTGAGGCTGAGAATGAAAAACAAAACAAAAGGTTTACAGGTTATAGAATAAATGTAAAAGAAAAAAAGCAGGAAGCAAAAAGAGTCAGAAAGATACACAGTAAACCATTAGAAGTAGTTGTATTATTTGCCTCATGGAGAATAGAAGTGTTGGAAAATACAAGTACAGGTGAATAAAATAGGGAATTTTGCTTTTTATGTTACCAACTTCCATATTATTTTAGTTAGAGAGGGCCTATATTGCTTTCATAATTAAAACATTAAGAGATACTAAACTAATGTACCAATAAAAAATGTGTAAAGAAAAAAAGAAATATTAAGAGTATAAAAGAGGTGTTTATAGGGCTGGGGTTGTGGTTTAGTGGTAGAATGCTTGCCTAGCATGCATGAGGCACTGGGTTTGATCCCCAGCACCACATAAAAATAAACAAATAAGGGCTGGAGATGTGGCTCAAGCGGTAGCGTGCTCGCCTGGCATGCGTGCGGCCCGGGTTCGATCCTCAGCACCACATACAAACAAAGATGTTGTGTCTGCCGATACTAAAAAATAAATATTAAAAAACTTCCAAAAAAATAAATAAATAAACAAATAAAATAAAGGTATTGTGTCCACCTACAACTAAAAAAATATTTTAAAAAAGAGTTGTTTATAATACTGAAGAATTGGAAACCACCTATTTATTCAACAATGAGGACTGGGTATGATGGTGTACCCCTATAATCCTAGTGACTCAGGAGGCTGAGGCAAGAGGATCACAAGTTCAAAGCCAGCCTCAGCAATTTAGAAGACCTCAGCAACTTAGTGAGACACTGTTTCAAAATAAAAAGTGGACTGGAAATGTTCCTTAGGACCCCTTCTTTCAATCCCCAGGACCAAAAATTAAATAAATGTTTGGTAAAAGGAAATTGATTGAAAAATATATATCCATTTAAAAGACTATTATGCAGTGAATAAAAATGTCACAGATTAATATTTTAGAAAGTGTTCAAATTATATATATGTGTGTGTGCAGTGTGTGTGTGTGTGTGTATATATATATATATATATATATATATATATTTATATTTGTGTTTATTTAAGGTGCTGGGGATTGAACCCAGAGGTGTTCTACCACTGAGCTACATCCTCATCTCTCTTTTTTATTTTTATGTCTTTTTTCTTTTTCCAGAGTGCTGGGGATTCAACTCAGGGCTTCACACATTCTGGGTAAGAACTCTACTAGTAAACTGTACCTCTAGCCCCTTATTTTTTATTTTGAGAGAAGGTCTTGCTAAATAATGGAGACTGGCCTCAAACTTGTGATTGTCCTGCCTTGACCTCCTGAATAGCTGGGATTACAGGCATCCACCATCAAAGCATGTATTTTAAGTTGAAAATAGTAGGTTACAAACAAAATATTAGAAATGGTACTGTTTTATAGACTATATGCAAAAAATTTAAAAAGCCACTGGAGTAGGAAAAAAAAGTCCTGGTATAAAGGGAATTTTTTTCTTGGAATTAAACATTTCATTTACTTTATCTGTGTAACATCTTTGAAATTAAACAATTTTTTATAACAAGAAAAAACTCTCAGCTAAAACAGAACGAAAATAAAATTTAATGTTTTCACCAATATTTCTTGTGATAGAAACTGCTAGTCCAGAGCTGGGGTAGTGGCTCAGTGGTAGAGCACTCGCCTCGCACGTGAGAGACCCTGAGTTCAATCCTCAGCACCACATAAAAAAAATAAATAAGTAAAAAAAAGGTATTGTGTCCAACTACAACTAAAAAATAAAATATTTTAAAAAGAAAGAAACTGCTAGTCCACTATGATAATTAATTTTATGTATCAATTTGGCTGGACCATGAAGTGCACAGATATTTGGTTAAACATTTTTCTGGGTGTGTCTACAAGGCATTTTGGATGAGATTAACATTAGAAAATAAGTACACTGAATAAAGCAGATTCCCCTCCCCAGTGTGAGTGGGCCTGAACAGGGGAAAAAAAAAAAAATGCTGAGTAAGGGAGAATTTGCTCTCTGCCTGACTGCCTTTGAGCTTGGACATTGGTCATCAGCCTTCTGACTCAGACTTGGTCTGGAACTTGTACCATAAGTTCTCAGGCCTTTGGACTTAGAGTAGAACTCTTAGGCTTTGCTCGGTCTCCAGTTTACCAATTATAGACCAGCCTCAATAACTGTGTGAGCTGATTCCTTATTTTATATGGGTTTGCATATGTATATTATTAGTAGTTCTGTTTCTCTGGGGAACCCAGACTAATATAGATTTTGAATCTGAGAGTAAGGTGCTACTATAACAATATCTAAGAATGTAGAAGCAACTTTGGAATTGAATAATGGGTAGGGACAGGGGGAATTTTGAGGTGCATACTAGAAATATAGGTATTAAGGATGATGGTTTTGGTGAGGTCTTAGAAAAGAGCTAAATATCTAACTGAATATTTAACTGGAGATTGTAAGCAAAGTGTTGAAGCAGTGCCTTAGTGCTTCTTCACTGTTTATAGTAAAAAGCATGAAAGGAAAAAATCAATTAAAAGAGGAATTGTTAGGGCTGGGGTTGTGGCTCAGCGGTAGAGCACTCGCCTAGGTGTGCGAGGCGCTGGGTTTGATCCTCAGCACCACATAAAATTAAATAAATAAAATAAAGGTATTGTGTCCAACTACAACTAAAAAATATATTTTAAAAAAAGAAAGCGGAAGTGTTAAGCAAGAAGGAACCAGAACTTAAAGATTTGGAAAAACTTCTCAGCCTATTCATAATTTTAAAAGAAGACCAATTTGGAAAGCAGTATGGAGATTCCTGGGAAAGCTGGGAATGGAACCACCATTTGACCCTGCTATTGCCCTTCTCGGACTATTCCCTGAAGACCTTAAAAGAGCACACTACAGGGATACTGCCACATCGATGTTCATAGCAGCACAATTCACAATTGCTAGACTGTGGAACCAACCCAGATGCCCTTCAATAGATGAATAGATTAAAAAAATGTGGCATTTATACACCATGGAGTATTACGCAGCACTAAAAAATGACAAAATCATGGAATTTGCAGGGAAATGGATGGCACTAGAGCAGATTATGCTTAGTGAAGCTAGCCAATCCCTAAAAAACAAATACCAAATGTCTTCTTTGATATAATGAGAGCAACTAAGAACAGAGCAGGGAGAAAGAGCAGGAAGAAAAGATTAACATTAAACAGAGACATGAGGTGGGAGGGAAAGGGAGAAAAAAGGGAAATTGCATGGAAATGGAGGGAGACCCTCATTGTCATACAAAATTACATATAAGAGGTTGTGAGGGGAATGGGATAATAAACAAGGAGGGAAATGAATTACAGTAGATGGGGTAGAGAGAGAAGAGGGGAGGAGAGGGGAGCGGGGATAGTAGAGGATAGGAAAGGTAGCAGAATACAACAGTCACTAATATGGCAGTATGTAAAAATGTGATGTGTAACCGATGTGATTCTGCAATCTGTATTTGGGGTAAAAATGGGAGTTCATAACCCACTTGCTTCTAATGTATGAAATATGATATGTCAAGAGCTTTGTAATGTTGTGAACAACCAATAAAAAAAGAAAAGGAAAAAAATATATATATATATATCCAAAAAAATAAACAATCTTATACAAAAAAAAAGAAATAAAAAAAGAAAAAGCTTATTTTGAAGAGAACACTGAATGTGGCTGAACAGTCATTTGATAAGGAGATTAGTACATATGAAACCCAGACCTAATCAGCCATTCTTTTTTTTTTTTTAGAGAGAAAGAGAGAGAGAGCGAGAGAGAGAGAGAATTTTTTAATATTTATTTTTTTTTTCAGTTCTTGGCGGACACAACATCTTTGTTTGTATGTGGTGCTAAGGATCGAACCTGGACCACACGCATGCCAGGCAAGCGCACTACCGCTTGAGCCACATCCCCAGCCCCATCAGCCATTCTTTAACTAAAGGGGATAGAGATGGGGCAAAATGCAGGAAGGCAATGGGACTTCTTAGAGCCATAATGCAATCATTATCATTGAGCTAAAGAATATTTATCTCACAAGGAAAGAAACAAGTCTTCTTGAAAAATAATCTTCAAAACAAAAATAGATAATTGAATTCATTCTCTCTTCATTCAAATATTTATTTAACTTATGAAAGATATAGTGCTAGCCAGGCATAGTGGCTCATGCCTGTAATCCCAACTACTTGGGAGGCTGTGGCAGGAGGATCTCAAGTTCAAAGACAGCCTCTGCAACTTAGTGAGATTCTTTTTTTTTTCCTTAGTGAGACTGTCTTAAAATAAAATAGCTGGGGATGTAGTTCAGTGGTAGAATTCCATGGGTTAAATCCCCAGCACTGCTAAAAAAGGAAAAATAAAAAAGAAAGATAAAGTGAACTGTGAGGAATAAGCTGAATAAGATATGTTTTCCTTTTTTCTATATTTTTATTGCTGCATTATAATCATATGTAATAGTGGGATTCATTGTTACATATTCATACATGCACACAATATAAGATACACACACACATACACAGAGAGAGAGCATATTTCTAGGACCTTATAATTTAATTTAGCAGGGCAGATAAAAAAGAAACCTATGTATATAGATGGGTTTTACACAATTCTCTGAGAATTAGGGAATTAAAGAAATAATATTTAGAAAACGTTAAAAATCTTATAATATTATTAGAGCTATTGTCACATTTCTCACGACTAAAACACTCAGGGTCACACCGGGGGAACTGGGCTGCACGAAATAACCACACAAGAGACAGAGATACCTTTTTCTTTGGGTTCCTGTGATGGCTCCTCTGACCATAAAGGTCCACAGAAAGAGAGAGAGCACACATGCTAAATCCTTTTATTGAGGAGAAGCCATTCAAATGAGGCATGGGGTCAGGCTTCAGGAGGTTGAGTCTTGCTTCCTGATGTTTGCTGCCAGCAGGTTGACTGACATCTAGGAAAGCCACACCCAAAGGCAGAGCAAGAGAAAGAAATACACAAAGGGCGTTTCCATGGAACATTCTATCCCAAACAGGGCAAAGGGGTAATATCACAAAGGAACAGGTGAGTGTAGCTCAATCCATGGGGCGACATGCCTACATCTGAAGAGGCGTCCTCAATCTCCGAGACTGGGGCAATGTCCAGGACACTACAAGATGTAATGACAATCAGAAGCCTCTCCATTCAGGGAAGGAGAATGCAAATCATTCAGACTGGCTCCCCACAAGCTATTAGAGTTTTTGGAGATGTATTGATTGTCTCAACACATGGTAAAGGAATTTGTAGCTTAGCAAACCAATGCCTTAGTTCTCATATTAAGTCAGTACAAAATGCTTTCAGACATACCTCTTAGACATAACCCAACATTCTTTTTCACTGTCTCACTCTGTCTCTGTTAGGAGAAAAACAAAATACGAAGAAGTATCTCAAACTATGATTTTTCTTCAGCACAACCTATAATGGAAAGAGAATCTCAAAGGTCACACAAAAATATCCTTGATTCTCCTTTTATCATTTAAAACAACCAAGGCTCCTCTTCAGTTACCAGAGTCTGGCTTCAGCTTTCTGTCATGGTTTTTCCCTCATTGATTTTTGTTTTTTATTAATCTAACCTTGCCTGGGAAAAATCCCAAGCAACTTGTTTTGAATATGTTTATTCTCTTCTCTATTCTAGGAAAACTAATAGAATCTGTACAAAGTAAGAGAATTACCTAAATGAAACTGAATCCAGGAAGTCTTCTTTGGCAGATTTCCCAGTACAGCAGTGACAGCCTGAACAGAAGACTAGGATAAGAGCTTTGTCTAGGAAGAATAAAGGAAATACAAAGATGCCAACCTAAGACTGCTGTTCCTGGACACTGTCCTGTTAAGAATTTACAAAGAGGATTAGTTCTCATTATAAATAATAGATATGAACAGGTATTTTTACATTGTCACTGAGATGACAACTCCTATGAATGATTTAAGATAGTGGATTAACATCACACTATAGTGACACAGCCACATCAATGTTTGTAGCAGATCAATTCACAATAGCTAAGCAATGGAACTAGCCTAGGTGCCCTTCAACTGATGAATGAATACAGAAAATGTGGTGTATACACAGTGGAATATTACTCAGCCATAAAGAAGAATGAAAGTATGGCATTTGCCAGTAAATGAATGGAACTTGAGACTATCATGCTGATATAAGGCAATCCCAAAAAACCAAAGGCCAAACATTCTCTCTAATAGAAGATGCTAATACCCAATAAGGGGGTTGGGAGGGAAGAATAGAATTTCATTGGATTAGACAAAGGAGGAAGAAGAGAAGGAAGAGGAAAGACAGTAGAATGAATCAGACATAACTTTCCTGTGTTTATATACAAATGCACAACCAGTGTAACTCCACATCATGTACAATCACGAGAATGGGAAGTTATACTCCACAAATGTGTAATATATCAAAATACTCTCTACTGTCATGTCTATCTAAAAAGAACAAATTTTTAAAAGATGGTGGATTAAAAATTTAGTTTCAACAATGAAGGAAGACTCATACTCCCTGATTTTAAAACTTACTACAAAGCTACAATAATCAAAACAGTGCAGGAGTGGCATAAAGACAGAGAATACAGAAATAAACCATTGCATACGTGTTCAAATGATTTTTTTTCAAATAATTTTTAATATGAGTGACAAGACCAGTCAATGGAGAAAGGACAGACATTTCAACAAATAATTCTGGGAAAACTGAATATCGACATGGAAAACAATGAAGTTGCATCCTTTCAACATCAATATCTGACATCATATTCAATTTATAATTCAAAATGGGTCAAAGATCTAAGCATTAAAATCAAAACTACAAAGCTCTTAGGAGAAAACACTGAATAAAACTTTATGACATTGTATGTGGCAATAATTTCTTAGATATACACCAAAAGCACAGACAGCAGAGGAAAAAAAATCAATAAAACCGGACTTAATCAAAATTAAATTTTTGTGTATCAAAGGATACCTCCAATAGAGTGAAAAAGCAACTCACAGAATGGGAGGCAATATTAGCCAACATTTATCTGGTAAGGTAATAATAGCTAGAATATATAAAGAATTTCTACAACATAAAAACAACCCAATTCAAAAACAGAAAAAGGACTTGAATTTATTCAAAGAGAATAAACAGATAGTCAAATCAGCACATGAAAAGATGCTCAAAATCACTAATCATTAGAGATTGCAAATCAAAGCCATGATTACATACAATTTCATATCTATTAGGGTAGCTATCATTAAGAAAGAGAGAAGGAAGGCGAGGTGCAGTGCAGTGATGGACACCTGTAATCCCAGCAGCTCAGGAAGCCAAAGCAGGAGGATTACAAGTTCAAA
This sequence comes from Spermophilus citellus, assembly GCF_964194105.1. Lineage (NCBI taxonomy): Eukaryota > Metazoa > Chordata > Mammalia > Rodentia > Sciuridae > Spermophilus > Spermophilus citellus. Next base: position 46,047,006 of record NC_138184.1, on the reverse strand, counting down.
GCCAGCCTCAGCAAAAGTGAGATGCTAAACAACTCAGTGAGACCCTGTCTCTAAATAAAATACACACACACACAAAAAAAAAAAATAGGGCTGGGGATGTGGCTCAGTGGTTGAGTGCCCCTGAGCTGAATCCTGGATATCCCCTCACCCCCCAAAAAAAGAAGAGAGAGAAGCAAGGCAGGAGCAAGTAAGGGAGGAATGGCAAGAGCAAGGAAGATCCAATTTCAACAAGGATGTGGAGAAATTGAACACTTATGCATTGTTGGTTGTAATGTAAAATGGTGCCACTGCTATAGAAAATAGTATGGAGGTTCCTCAAAAAATTTAATATATTGGCGCTGTGGTAGAACACTTGCCTAGTATGATTCCACCATGAATTTTGAAACCTCCATAAAACTCCAAGAGGACAGGATTCAGAGATCTTCCAGGTTAGTGAACATATCAGTGCTTAGAGAGGGCATAGAAGCTCCACTCCCCACTTCTATGGCTGTTTACCTTATCCATTTCTTCCACTTGGCTATTCCTGAGTCATAGTCTTCATAATAGACTTCATAATAGCAAATAAAATGTTTCTCTGATTACCATGAACCATTCTAGCAAATTATCAAACCTGAAGAAGAAATAATGGGAACACCTAAGTTATAGCTGGTTGATCAGAAGTATAGATGGCAATCAGGACTTGAGCTGGCATCAGAAATGGGAGAGCAGTTTTGAGGTTTGAGTCTTTAATTCGTAGAATATGCTGCTGAATCTAGACAGATTGGGTCAGAAGTCAATTGAATTATTTGATAACCCGTTGGTATATGAAGAGTTCAAGAATTGGTTAGTGTGAGGGGAAAAACCCACATTTTTGGTTTCAGAAATAATGTAAGTAAAAGCAACATGGAGGCTGCCATAACAATAGATCACTGACTGAGTGGTTTAAATGACAAAAACTTATTTTCTCATCATTCTAGAGGTTAGAAGGTCAAGATCAGTTAGCTTTCTGGTAAAGCCTTTCTTCCTGGTTTGTAGACAGCTGATTTCTTGCTATATTTTCTCATGAAATGTCTTAAGTGTGGAGAGACAGAGATACAGATAGACAGACTGAGAGAGGTCTGATGTCTTGTCCTCTTCTTATAAGGTCATCAATTCTATTGAATTGGGGAGGCCTTATTACAAAATACAGTCACATTGGGGGTTAGGGCTTCAACATAAGAACTTGATGAGGATTAAATTTAATCTATAACTCACAGGGAGGGCCTCTCAGAAGAAGGGACATTTTCACTGAGACCTAAAGAATCTATAGGAGCTTATTATGGGATGAGCCAGATAAAGGTCACTTTACAGAGAAGAAATATGTGTAGAGGTGTAAAGTGCATTTGTTATACTGTTTGAGAATAGTAAGTTATGCTACAGGTGAAAATTTAAAAAATAAGGTAGATGAAATTCAAATGTATTAAGTAATTAGTGGGTGGAGCATGTGTATGTTAAATGTAGATGAAAATAAAAGGATTAATATTAATGTAATTAATATTAATATTAATGTAATTAATATTAATGAGGCATAATATACACAAAACACCTAGGCACTAAGTATTCATAACAAATTAAACGTATACCAGACAATTAATGTCCAGGATAGACTGACTATATGTGAGTGTTTAATATTCATAAGGTTAAACTTTTTTTTAGTTGTTGATGGACCTTTATTTTTATTTATTTATATGTGGTGCTGAGAACCAAACCCAGTGCCTTACACATGCCAAGCAAGTGCGCTACCCTGAGCCCAAGCCCCAGCCCCTATTTATAAGGTTTTAACCATTCATTGGTAATAACTATTCTGGTTCATGTGTCTTCTAACCAAAAATGTAAATTTATGGCCTAAATAAAACCCATATTTGTAGAGTTGGGGATGTAGTTCAGTAGTTTAGTGCTTTTCTAGCATGTGTGAGGCCCTGTGTTCAACCAGCACCACAAAAACAAACAAAAGCCATGTTTGGTTCAACACGTCCATTTTCGAGTTGACCTAGAAGTCGTGTGTACTTGTCTCTCCTGAGTCCTTCTGGTAGAACAAATGTCCATACATGACCCCAGGCAAACTTCTCACTGTGACCCCTTTCTTTGAACCTCACTCTGGCCCATCAGCTGAGAAGACTGATGCAACACAGAAATTCTAATATTTCCACCTTCCTCGTATACTTTCATCATAATATTTGAAATTATACCATTTCTTTCCCCCTTGCTTTACATTGTATTTTAAGTTGATTTAATAAACTGTGTGTGTGGTTCAAGCATTTTAATTTAGTCTGTTAGCCCTTCTGTTCTTCAATATTTGGGATACCTTGTCTGATAATATAATTGAAGTCTACCATTGCATTAATTTCCTACATACACAAAGAAAGGTCTTAAAATGGGACAATTTTGATGTCTTCTAGAATTGCCCTGCTCAATATGATAGCCACTAATCATATGTGGCTATTTAAATTTAAAATAAAATTAGGAAGTCAGTTCCTCACATTTTACATGCTCAATAGGTACACGTGATTGGTGGGCGCCAATGGACACCTGAACAGTGTAAAAGAACATTCTCATCATCATGGAACATTCTATCTGGTGGTGATGTTCTAGAAACTTAGAGGCCAGTTTAGCTTGAGGGTAATGTTGAGGACAGTGGCAAGAGTTTAAAGAGGAATGCTGTTTTGATGCTAAATGGGGACTTGTGCACCATGGGAAAGAATTTGAATTTTAGTCTAAGTATATGATGCACATACTCTGATTTATATTTTAAGAAGATTCCTGCTAGCAATTGACAGAAGAATAGGTTGGAAGAGGAGAGTTAACATAGCAGGCTTGATTATTATCCTTTGAAAGCCCAGCTTACTTGTTGGTCCTTGGCTGGAACTTAGATTTGGGGAGGGTTCCTATCATCCAACTGATAAGAATGACTCATTGTATGTAAATTGTACAATGTACCTTATGATAATCTTATTAGTCTTTGTGGGCTCTATAAGAAAATATCATAAATTAAGAGGCTTATAAGCAACAAAAGTTTCTCACAATTTTTGAGGCTGGGAAGTCGAAGACTAAAGCATTGGCAGATTCTTTATCAATTAGGGGTCTGGCTCTGTTGCTCATAGATGGCACCTTCTTGCTGTGTCCTTGCATGGTGGGAAGGATGAGGAGTCTCTTGCCTGTTTAATGAGGACACAAATCCCATTCATGAGGACTCTGCTGCTAAAACCTTAATCACCTCACAAAGGCCACACCTCCTAATACCACCGCCTTGTGAGTTAGGCTTTCAACACATGAATTTTGGGAGGACAAAAACATTCAAGTCATAGCAATTCAGAACCATTTGCTTTCCTTTGAGGAGTCTGGAATTTTGGCACATGCCAGGCAGTGATTAAGAGACCAGCTTCCAATAAAATTCCTGGGGGCAGAGTCATTCATAAGCTTCCATAGTTAGCAACATTTCACTTAATGTTGTCACAATGCAATGTTGACTCCAGTGGGAGAGGACCCTTGGAAGTTTGGGCCTGATTTCCTCTGGACTTTGCCCTACATGTCTTTTCTTTTTGTTGATTTTGCTTTGGATCATTTTGCTATCATAAATCATAGCTGCATGATTATATTCTGAGCCCTGAGTCTTCCTTGCAAATCACTAAAACTGTGCTTGGTCTTGGGGACCCCTGATATGGAGGGGGAGGAGATTTCAATAAAATGGGAAGATAATTTAATAGGCAATTTTAATTCAGGTGAGAGAAAATGATGGCTTGGACTATAATGGTAGCAATTAAGATCAAGAGAAACAAACAGGTAAATATTTCCAAACTATTATCTTTGTTGTAGAAATACAACTCAGAAATAGAATGGGAATCCCCATCTGAAATGTTGATGGGAAATTTTTTTTTCTATCCAAGTCCCCACCTCTTCCAGTGTGTTAACTTTGATTAACTGTACTAAGTATTTACCTGCCTGCTTAGTATCTTCAAAGGGTGAGGTCAGCTATGTGTAACTTGCCTTCATTATTCGTAACCACACAAACCTGTTTCCCCGACTTACACTGCTCTCATTTCTATCCCTTCCATCTCTTCTTTACCGTTGTTGGCCCCACTGTTGTATGTCTTATGATCTGTATTAATGTATCAATTTAGAAAGTCAGTCTTTCTAATCAGGTTCTTCCATCCTTAACCACTCTCAACATGATCTAATCTTCCTTGACTTATCAATCTGTTCCTATTTTGGGCACATCAAATTCCTTTACCCCAGTTTCAAGACTCTCCCAAAACCTAATCTCATCCTATTTAGCTTAACTTCCCATCTTTGTCCTCCCTGGCACTTATCCTCCTCTCCCCAGGGCCCCACTGACAAAATGTGCTCATTCCTACCCCCAAGGTTTTAGTTATGTACTTCCCCCCTCACCCCCAATTTTCTCTCTTCTTGTCTCTTTCCAATTCATTCAAGACCCATTTTACTCATAAAAGCTTTCCCTGACTGGCCTTTCCTTGACTATATTTAGTTAATCCCACTCAACCAAAACATTTAGAGTAGATACCATACAATTTAGGATTTAACTATGTATCAATTAGGACTCTTTGGGTTTCAAGGGACAGAAAACTCAACTCTGAATATATTAAACAATAAAAGGTAACAATTGTGGGGAGCCATCCTGACACGTGACTGGGCGACTCCCGGTTTGGGTCTGAGGCGCTCTGGCTGTGTCGGAGCTTTCCCGGCCCTCTCCTGATAAGAGAACCCGTCCATGTGGCGGTGTGACTGACCACTGACCCCAGGGGCCCAATCACTGACCCTGGCCTTGGAGTGCGGCCCCCCTCAACCTTCATTGGATGGAATTCTCCCCTAAATTTCTTGTACCCCAATAAAAGGCTACTCCCTGGTGTGTTCACTCTCTCTCTCTCCTGCTAGCCCTGAGTAATCCTTGCTGCCCTGCCGGGCGGTTAGAGGTGGGAACCAGAGAGGGGAGCCGTCTCGGACCTGACAATAAAAATAAGGTAACTGAGTCTGTGTGTTTTATTTCGATCTCTGCTAGCTAACTTTTATGCCAAAACCTCATTAATGAAACCATTGCGCTGGCCGCATGGTGGAAACAATGATTCATATATCTTAAAAATTCAGAGAATATCTTCCTTTATTACAGCTCTATCCAAAGTCTCCAACAATGTCATCAAGATTTTTCTTATTTCTTCTTTTTTTGTTGTTGTTGTCATTGAGGATTGAACCTAGGACCTTGCACATACCAGGTAAGCACTCTATAACTGAGCTATATTCCCTTCCCCTACTATTGGGATGCTGTTTCTGGGTTCTTCCTCTCACTAAGTTGTTTTATTCTCAGAGAAGCTCTATGTGATTCCTCTTTTCTTCTCCCCCACCCAACAGCTTCACCTTCATAAACATCCAGATTCAAATCCAATGGAAAAATAAAGAGCACTTCCTCATGGAAATTTTCAAGAAACTCCTGGAATTCCATCTTTCAAATTGAGCCTGTCACCATAAACACTGTGGTAATAGGAATTCTGGGAGCTGACTGGTCAAATTTGGGTCACATGTTCCAACATGGTATAGTCAGTTTTCTGTTGCTGTAACGAACACCTGAGATAAATTAACAGATAAGGAGGAAAAGTTTATGTTGGCTCACAGTTTCGGAGGTTTCAGTCCATGATCATTTGGTCCTACTGCTTTTAGTCCTGTGATGAGGGGGCACGCTGTGGTGAAGAGCATGTGCCAGAAAAAGATGTTCTCATAGTGGCTGGTAAGCAAAAGGAGAGAAAGAGAAGAGAGACAGGATCCCAGTATCCCCTATAAAGGGCACCCCCCTAGTGATCTAACTTCCTTTCCACTAGGCCCCACTACTTAAAGTTTCCACCACCCCAATGGGCCATCAGCTAGGGACCAAGCCTTCAACACATGAGCTTTTGGGGGAAAGTTTAGATTCAAACCATAATAAATCCTAAACCTGGAAGTTGAGCCCTAGTGACTCAAATGAACTCAGAATGGAATAAGAAGATTCTAAAAGAAAACTGAGATAGGATTATCTGAACACTGGAAGGCAAAAACATTCTATAATCACTATAATTCATTCAGCCTTAAGAACTGCTTCATGGGCTGGGGATGTGGCTCAAGTGGTAGCGTGCTCGCCTGGCATGCGTGTGGCCCTGGTTCGATCCTTAGCACCACTCTCTCTCACTCTCACTCTCTCTTAAAAAAAAAAAACTGCTTCATAACCTGCAGAAACTTCACCTGTTATCTTTTTTATTTTTAATTTAATTTAAAAAATTTTACTCATCTTTAATTTTTTTAAGAGAGTGAGAGAGAGAGAGAGAATTTTAATATTTATTTTTTAGTTTTCGGCAGACACAACATCTTTGTTTGTATGTGGTACTGAGGATCAAACCCAGGCCGCACGCATGCCAGGCGAGCACACTACCGCTTGAGCCACATCCCCAGCCCTCTTTATTTTAATTTGATCTTTTAAAATCAAGTTAAATTTGGCACTGGCTTCATCTGCTTAATTAATGCAATGACCACTGTTTAAGTACCTCTTACCCTTGAAGCATACAGGAATTCTTGTAAATTATGGAATCCAGGAAAGTTGAACCAAGAAGCTTCACCTTTTGTTCATCATTATGAATTGGAGATATTTACTGAGCTTATTTTCCTTTTGAATATGAGCAGCTCTGCAGGGTGATCTTCTCTCTCTCTCTCTCTCTCCCTCTCCCTCCCTCCCCCTCCCTGTTTTGGTTTGGGGGATTAAACCCCAGGGTGGGTGCTTATCACTGAGCTATATCCTACATCCCCAGTCCTTTTTTTTTTTTTTTTTTAATTGAGACAGTCTTGTTAAGTTGTTGAGGTTAGCTTCAAACTTGCAATCCTGCCTCCATCTCCTAATTGCTGGAATTACAGATGTGTGCCATAATGGTTGGCTTAAGATCATCTAATCTTTGTAGATTCACTGGGAATTTTATTATAGATTCCAAAGCAAATTTTCTTAGTATTGAGGGGCCCAGGTACCCATATACATCTTCATTGGTTTTGTACCTCCCCAGGACAGTACAGAAGATCAGGACTCACATCTACATTAGTCATATACTTAAATCCCCTTTAAAGTAACTACTACACTTGTTCATGGGTTAGGTTTTTTTCCAAGCCAAACCGTTTCATAATTTGTCTTTGTATGTCTCACTATGCTGAGCATACATAATCCAATAAATACTTGTTGATATGTACAAAGAAAAGAATACACAGTTTCTGTCTAAGGGAATTTACAACTTCCCAAGGAAGCAAAACAAAAAGGGTAAGGCCCAGAAATGGCCACAAATCAAGGAAAAGAACAGGAAAATGAGAATAAAAAGGAAGGTAGCACAACAGAAGATTTTAAAAGAAGAAATTTTGCTGAGAATTCAGAAGGACATATAAAGACGGACACATTTAAGAATATCCATGAAGCCTTTAACCTTTTCAAGAATAAAAACAAAGAGGGAGACTTTTTTTGATTTTCTAATTTTTTGAAAGCAGTATTAATAAATCTAAAACAATACTATTGTGGGGGGGATGCAGAAGTCTGGAATACATTCTGTTGTCTCTCCCTCTTGAACTCTCTTTATTAAGATTAAGGCTTTATTTAAATTTAATTTCCAAGAAGTATCATTTTATTAATTTAACATTTAATATCTATTAATTCAAAGTTGAACTATGTAATTTAATTTATTAACTAGTAGGTATGCTATGAGTTTTACCTTTCTGTTACCCATTCTTCTCTGCCTTCATGTCAGCAGTGGGAACCCTCCTCAATGGCAGTCTGTAGTGACAAAGAGGTTAACCAGCAGTTTAGGCATCAAGCACTTATTTGGTCACTTACCCTACCACCAATTCCCAAGCCCAGAATAATGGTATAATAAAGTCAAATTTACCTATGCAGGGCTGGGTTGTAGCTCAATGATAGAGCACTTACCTAACATGTGTGAGGCACTGGGCTTGATTCTCAGCAGCACATATAAATAAAATAAAGGTACATTGACAACTTAAAAATATTTTAAAAAATTTACCTATGCAACATCACAAACTTACAAATACCATAACTGCCATGATACCCTTCCTCTTTCCAGGGACTTTTCCTATAAGCCTGACAATAAAACTGGCTGATATGATGTGAGATACTGGTAAAGGAGATCATGGTGACTTAAAGAAAGCATCAAAGAGAAAAAAAGCATTCTCTTTTATTACATAAGAAAATGTTAAGAAGCAGAGAAATAAACATTTAATTACTGATTTATATTTCATTTGTATATTAGTGATGAATAACTAATCAAAAATGAAATTCTAGAATGCTACTACCATATTTTTGAAAAAGAAATGTGAGTATAGCATTTACCACAATCTCTCGAAAAAAAACCAGTACTATAGGCTGGGGAATATAGCTTAGTAGAGTGCTTGCCTCACATGCACAAGGCCCTGGGCTCAATTTCCAGCTCCACAAAAACAAAACAGTACTACATAACAATAGGGTCATAACTAAACTACTGTATTTCAAATAACTCTCTGCAGGACAGGCTAAGGAAGTGGGATCAGAGTTGTAAAGATAATGCAATATCAAGAAAACCAGTATTGGGCTGGGATTGTGTTCAATGGTAGAGCGCTCGTCTAGCATGTGCAAGGCCCTGAGTTTGATCCTCAGCACCACGTTAAAAAATAAATAAATAAAGAGATCTAAAATTTTTTAGAAAATAGTTAAACCTTTAAATAAATAAATAAATAAATAAAGGTATTAAAAAAAAGAAAGTTTAAAAACTGAATTTAAAAAAAGAAAATAAAAGCAGTATTAAGAATAGAAGCTGCTTTTCAGGAGCCAAGAGTTCTCTGATGGTTCTTTGAAGATTAGTATATATCAAATACTAATTGAAAAAAATGGCTTGTAGGGTCCTTTAAGAGAATCACATTCAATAGATGCAAGTTGGGGGCTAGGAATCTGCATTTTTAACAAACCCTCTAGATTATTCAAATGGGAGTGATCTAAGGATTCTACCTTGAGAAACATTGTACCGTTAGAGCAGTCATTCCTTTATATTTTCTACACACAAGGTAGAAAGTGGAAAGCTCTCTAGTTGGAGAAGGTGGCTAGGTGACTTGTCCAGAAAGTTGTTTTAGAAAGAAAATATGTTGTATGTTTATTTGAGTTACTGAGGGGCTGCTGAGGGAGACTGGGACAGCCATTGGTTAAGGGATGCTCAAATGCAGTTCTTCTTAAGTTTTAAGGTACACATAAATCACCAGGGATCTTATTAAAATGTAGATTCTAATTCAGTGGAACTGGCTGAATTCTGAGAATTCTGTATTTCTAATAAACTCTCAAGTGACGCTAATGCTACTGGACTTGGCACCTAGATAAGCAGGACTTTAGACTGAAAGTGAGGTATATTAAAAGAGAGATATAATCAGAAATTGCATGTGAAATGGAAAACCAAGACATGAAGTATAGCCAGGGTCTGAAATAGACTTAATCCAAAGGTTAAGCAATTTTGAATCATGAAAGGAGAAATGGCTGAGTTAGAACTCCATTCAACCCAGATTGGTTAAAAATAGATCACCAAGATTTTCAGTCTTTCCCACACTCATTTTGCTCTCCCACCGTGGAACATGTTTGAGGCCTACCTGAAAAGAGAGGATCATATACATAGGCCAAGTCCTATCAGCCTGTATGTGGAAAATGTCTTTCAAAGTTTCTTAAAGTAACACTATTTTCTCTAATTAACAAATCCACTCCCCACCCTAGAAAATGTAACTTTTAAACACAAGACAAGTAATAATCCCCACAAAGATCCCCCAAATCAAGATCTTATATCTTTCTCTGCTGAAAATCCTGACTAGTTCCTGACTGGGTTTTTTTTTTTATTTTTATTTTTTGTTTTTTTAATATTTATTTTTTAGTTTTCGGCGGACACAACATCTTTGTTTGTATGTGGTGCTGAGGATCAAACCTGGGCCGCACGCATGCCAGGCGAGCGCGCTACCCCTTGAGCCACATCCCCAGCCCATAGTTCCTGACTGTTAAGAACAAACTTCAGAATTCTGAACTTTGAATTCAATTTCCACCTTCTGTTCTATTGCTATGTTTCCAGTCCTTTCTCTTACCAAAAACCCATTTTGTCACACTTTTAAGTTTCTGCTCCAAGTGCAAAGACTGGAATACCCTTTTTTCTAATATGTTCTCCAAAGCCTATCTTAAATACCATAATAATGGTGCAAAAACAACCTATATGTAGAGAGTCCTTCCTATTCACTAGACACTGTTACCTCACTGAATTTTCATTTCAACCATGAAAGATAGGGATTATGATTGTCTATTTGTTCATTTGACAAATATTTGTTGAGCCCTTGATAGTGGCTGAGAACTACTCTAAACACTGAAAACTGAAGAGGCAAGTCCCTTCCTCCGACGGCCTGGCATTCCAGCTCTAAGAAACAAATAACAAACAAATAATTAAGCTAAACATACAATATGACTATGATAAGTGCTATCAAGAAATACGAGGATGTGGGCTGGGGTTGTGGCTCAGTGGTAGAGCGCTTGCCTACACATCAATGTGTAAGGCACTGGGTTTGATCCTCACCATCACACGAATGAATAAATAAATTAATTAATTAAATTAAATAAAGTTATTATGTCCATCTACAACTAAAAAATATTTTTAAAAAGAAATATAAGGATGTGATAAAGGTAATATTTTCAACAAATACTTGAATGGAGACCACCATTAGCCTTTGAGAACAGCTGAAGGCACAGAAAATAGAAAATGCAAGGGGCATATGTTTGGCAAGGGTAGAATGACTGAAAAGGAAGATGGTTAGATAGAGAAGTGGGAGAGATGGATACATCACACAGGGAGGTTTTTTGCTTTTTCCTCTAAATTAGAGAAAAAGCCATTATCTATTTTAAAAGTCAGAGGCTATTGTCTTGAAAATCGATCACAGGAAAAGAAGAATAATTAGGGAGACCTGTTAGGGGCTACTGTAAAGTCCCAGATAAGACATGATGGAGGTCTGGCCCAAAGCCAAAGCTGTAGAGGTTGGGGAGAAGTGGTCAGATTTTGGATTTATTTTGAAGGTTCAACAGGCAGAATGTGATGGCGTGAGGGCAAGAGAATGAGAAGAGCAAAAAACAACTTGAGTTTTTTAGCCTCGGCAACTGGAAGAATAGAGTTGCTATTTGTTGCTATCTTATAGATAAAGAATTTGAAGTTTAAGGAGGTTAAGTAACTCCTCAAAGGCAACTGTCTAGTTTCTGTTACAGGATTATCTGGAAGGATTGAGTGGCAATTCCCTTTCTCCCCATCTCCTCAAGAAAAGTGCACTGGAGTCCTCCCCTTCCTTTGACCCAGCAGGGAATTAATAGGCCTTTGTTCTCCAAGAACTCTTTGCTAATATAAAGACAAGAAAAAACTGCACTGAGACTGGGGAAGTATTGTGGGATTTAGAGTTTTCCAAGTGTCTGCCTCCCTTAGAGGATCTGCAAAGGACAGAACTCAGGTCAGGATGCCTGAAGGAGGCCTGGGAAACATGTTACAGGGTGGCAAAGGTTTATAATCCCAGCTATTTGGGAGGTCGAGGCAGAAGGATTGCAAGTTCAAGGACAGCCTTGGCAACTTAATGAGAACTTATCACACACACACACACACACACACACACACACACACACACACAATAGAATATACCTCATTGGTAGAGTGCCCCTGGGTTCAATCCCCAGTATGACAAGAAAAAACTAAACACCTTGGGAATAATCTGAATGATAAATGTTCAATGTTGTAGGAAAGGTTGATTAAATTGTATTTATATAGAGTATGATGCCATGTACCCATTTAGAAAGCTAGAATAGATCCATATTTATAAGTATGAAAAGATGTCCACAGTGTGTAGCAGAAGGAAGGATCAGTGTATGTAGAGTATGATTCTACATATGATATACCCTGTGCATAAATATATATACACAAGCATGAAGGAACAGTTAAACGCATGTTCACAAATTTAAACGCACGTTCACAAAATATTAAAAGTGTTTATCTGTGGCTAATAGGTTTATGTAATTTATTTCCTGCTTTTCTGTATTAACTGACTTTTAAAAAATGAACATGTCAATTATGTAATCAGAAAAAAAACAATATTTTGTTTTAGAAAAAATGTCTTCTACTTAGGATTTTGCGGTTTTACCTTTAATTCTGTTATAAAACTTTTTAAAATATTCATTAGATATTTTACACCTTAGAAAATTTTTATTAAGCCTCCTTTTTCATCATTTTAATGTTGAAAAAGTTAAATACATTAAGTGGTGTCTCTTTATGCTTGAGTTCTTTCCAGTAGGCACTCTGATAAAAAAAAAACACAGCTCCATTTACTGTTTTTTTTTTTTTCCCTTGGTCCCAGGGATTGAACCCAGGGGCTCTTAACCACTGAGCACAGCCCCAGTTCTTTTTAAATTTTTTTATTTTGAGACAGTGTCTCACTAAGTTTCTGAGGCTGCCTTTGAACTTATAATCCTCCTGCCTCAGCCTCCTTCCTGCCTCAGTCTTCCCAAGTGGCTGGAATTACACCACCACACTAGGCTCATTTACTTATTTTTTACATCACTTTCCTTTGTACTGACAAAGATTAAATGGCTACTTTTTAAAAACCACAGCTATTTCCACAAATAAGATGGCACAAATTTTATTGGTAGTAATTTTTTTACTGAGGTAAAAGTAGTTTTGAAACAATCAAAAGTTCTGTTCAAAGTCTGGCATTTTAGCCCATTTACTTCTGTGTTTCTCCTTCCCAGCTTCATTATAAAACTATGACTTATAAATAAGTTTTCCTTTAATCCTTGAAATACTAATGCTATGCACACCACATTATCCATATGGTATTATTTCTGAATACATAATTCTTGGGTAAGTAGAAATCCAGTGAACTGATTGAACTCCAAGTCTTGCAGTATTGGGTACTAGACCATACTTAGAGGTTAAAATCACTCTGTTATTTGGAAAACAATTTCAAAGAATTAGATGACTGTGGACAGTAAAATCAAGAACAATGATATCCTCTCCAGTACTCAATAAAGGAAATTAAGATCCCTGCCACACCTATTATATATTTAATAAGGGGGAAGGATTTGTTTTGTTTTGTTCACAAAGAGCAGGAAGAGGAAAAAGAAAAAAAACAGGAGGAAGTATCAGATTATGAAGCTGATGCAAATTGACTGGAAAATAGGTGAAGTAAACAGAAGCAAAATTTAATTAATTTTTTTAAAAATTGGTGATAGAAAAATGGGTCATAGAGCCTAAAAAATTAGAGGTGATGAAATAAGCATATCAAAAGTTCAGTCTCTACATTTAATTAACCACCAGGTTCGGATGATGTGTTTAATCCTCAGCAAAATTGAAAGATATTAAAAAGTAGTCTTTGAGTTACTCTCACTACCTCTATTTGGTTCTAACCTAATTTTATCCCAGTTTGTATTTAAATCTTATTTTTAAGTGGCTTTACTGTTACCAGTTCAAGATAAATCTAGAACTCTAAATTTTATTTAGATTTTATTTTGCTCATGAAATTATTTACATTTTAATAAGGCATGCATGCATGAAAAAGCCTTCAAATAGTTAAATCTTACTGGGCGTGCTGGCCCACACCTATAATCCCAGCAGCTGGGGAGGCTGAGGCAGGAGGATCAAGAGTTCAAAGCCAGCCTCAGCAAAAGTGAGGCACTAAGCAACTCAGTGAGACCCTATCTCTAAATAAAATACAAAATAGGGCTGGGGATGTGGTTCAGTGGTTGAGTGCTCCTGAGTTCAATCCCCTGTACCAAAAACCAAACAAACCCTTAAGTCTCCTTCAATCTGATCTCACTTCCTCCTGGTCCTGCCCCAGAATAGTGTTTCTTAGTTGCCTGCCCACTGTACACATCTACTTAAAAGTACCATTCAAACTCACCCCATTACCCCAAAAAACTTTCTTCTCCTCCTGGTTCTCACCTCTTCCCTTTCATTTGTTTCTCATATTCTAAAAATATATCTCCTTTAACCCTCCGAGTCTATTTGTTCTTCCCTGTTCACATTGATAAGGCCTTAATCATTTTTCATCTGAATGTGCAAGAGTTTCTAAGTGATCTTTCTGCCTCCAATCCATTTTCCATTTGACCATCATTCTAAAATTTACTGTTGATTTATGTCAGTTACTTGTTTTAAAATTCTTTAATGGCTCCTCATTGCCTTCAGGATAAAACAACAGATACAAGGAGATGGCACAGAAGGTCCTTTGTGAGCTGTATCCAGTCTGCTCTTCTAATCTCTCTCTACTTCATTCTTTAACCATGCACCCCAGCCATGTCAAACTAACTGCTGTTTTTCAAATAAGTCATGTCTTCCTACTTCTGGCGGTATGGTCAAGTTTTTCTTTCAGCCTGAAATGACTCCCCTTGCTCCACCTGCAAGCTCCTAGTCATTGCTGAAGACTTAGCCAATAGTCATTTTTTTAAATGTTTCTCTTTTTTTCTGAAGACTTTCTTGACCTATGTAGGCAGAGTTTTACATAGACGTGATTTCTATAGAATCTACAATGTACATTTTTTATTATCTATCGCTGCATAACATATTATCCCCAAACTTAGTAGCTTAACAAAAATATATTTATTATCTCTCAGTTTCTATTGGTAAGGAAGTTGGGATCTACTTGGCTGGACAGCTCAGGCTAGGAGTTCTCATGGGGTTCAGTAAGATGTTAGCTAGGACTACAGTTATTTGAGGGCTTGAATGGGCTAGCAGATCCACTTCCCAGGGCTTACTCACATGGCTGGCAAATTGGTGCAAGCCTTGGCTCCTTCCCTGGTGAGTCTCTCCACAGAGTTTCTTGAGAGTCCTCATGAGATATGAGATGACTGCTGGCCTCCTCCATATCAAGCAACCCAAGAGACCAAAGCAGAGGCTGCAACTTACTCCTCAAAGTCACTAACTATAACCTCTGCCATACTTATTTCATTTAAACTAATCCTGATTCATCATGAAAGAAGACTACATTAAAGACAAGAAAACCAAGGCTCACTGGGAGCCATCTTGGAGACTGGCTCTCACATACAAAGTAACTCAATTATACATCAGATCTCACCAGTTAGTGACTATAAAATAAAATTATACTTAATTAATTTTTTTTGACAAATAATAATTATATATAATGGAGTTCAATGTGATAGATACACTATGGAATTATTATATCCATCATCTCACATTATTTTCTAGTGTGAATACTTAAAATCTATTACCTTAGCAATTTTGAAATATATGTTACATTATTATTAACTGTAGTCATTATACAGTGCAATTGATTTCAAAAACTTATTCCTTCTGTCTAACTGAAACTTTAAACCTATTAACTAAGCCTCATGTAACCACCATTCTATTCTTCCCTATTATGAGTTTGACTTTTTTATATTCCACATATAGGTACCTGGTTTATTTTAATTAGCATAATGACTGTCCTTCAGGTTCATTCATGTTGTTGCAAAAGGAAACTTTTTTCTTTTTTAAGGCTGAGTAGTATTCCAGTGTGTGTGTGTGTGTGTGTGTGTGTGTGTGTGTATAAATAGATAGATAAAGAAAATGGATATATATATCCATTGCTAGATACTTAGATTGATTCCCTATCTTGGCTCTTATGAATAATATACTTCAATGAATATGGGAGTACAGATATCTCTCTTTGACATACTGATTTCAAATCCTTTAGCTGTGTTCCCAAAGTGGGATTGCTGGGTCATATGGTAGTTTATTTTTAGTTTTTTTGAGGAACCTCCATACAATTTTCTATAGTGCCTGTCCCAATTTAAATTCCCACCAACCGTGTGCAAGTGTTCTCTCCATATCCTTAGCAACCCTTATCTTTCATCTTTTTGATGACAGATGCAAAGTGGTCTCTCATTGTGGTTTTAATTTGCATTTCTCTGATGATAAGAGATGTTGAATTTTTTTTTCATATACTTGGAAGCCATTTGTATGTCTTCTTTTGAGAAAAATATCTACTTAGGTCATTTGCCCATTTTTAAATTGGCTATTTGTTTTCTTGTTACAGAGTTATTATGGTTTGGATATGAAATCTCTCCCCAATATCTCATATGTTGAAAACATGGTTTCCAGTGCAACAAGGTTCAGAGGTGGGGCATTTAGGCAGTGACTGGATCATAACAGCTTGGACCTCATCACTGGACCTCCACCATTTGCTGGATTAATCCAGTGACAGCTGACTGGACTATTGGAAGTGAGGACCTAGTTAGAAGAAGGTCACTTGGGCCATGCCCTGGAAGGGTTTATCTTTTCCCAGTCACACACCTCTGTTTTCTAACTGCAAAGAGCCAAACAGCTTTCTCCTTTTATGACCTTCTGCCATGAAGCCTTGGAGCTGGCTGACCATGCACTCAATTCTTTGCAACCATAAGCCAAAATAATCTTTCCTCCTCTAATTTGTTCTTGTCAGGTAATTTGGTCACAGTGATGAAAAGTTAACTAACCTAAGAGTTCTTTAAGTTCCTTATATTTCTCTCTCTCTCTCTCTCTCTCTCTCTCTCTCTCGCTCTCTCTCTCTCATTGTGGTACTAGGGATTGAACCCAGTGGTATTTTACCACTGAGCTACATTCCCAGCCCAGTTTACTTTTTGTTTTGAGACAGGGTCTCACTACATTTCCCAGGCTGGCCTTGAACTTGCACTCCTCCTGCCACCGCCTCCCAAATAGCTGGGATTATAGGCACGCACCACCATGCCTGGCAATAGTTTTTATATTAAGGTTATATTTAAACTTACTGTTCAAATTACAATGGCTTAACTCTCATGGCTCATATCCTAGAAATAGCAACCTCTTCCTCTCCCCACATGTCTGATAACATCCCAGGATATAGCTCTCGTGTTTTCTGGAGCAGTCCCTCCTATTCTGTCCCTAGCCTGATGGATCTGCCGCAGCTCTGCTATCTCTCATCCTTGTGAGTATGCAAATCCACTAGGCACCACTGTATTGATGATTGTCACCATTGCTCTCATCAGTGACTTTGGGAAGTACTGATGTTCCTGCAGGTAACTGAAACAAGACAAATAGCACAACTGAAACCAGGCTGTGACTTTTGACAAGTCTTTAGAATTTTGTTTATAGGAAGTAGACAGGGCAATTTATGCGGCCATTAGCAGTGGCTTCTCTGAGAGATTCATAGTCTGGACTCACCCTCAGAATGGCACAAACCTAGGTTCTCTAGAAGTTCTACAACCATCAGATGGTGTCCTCTTGATTTACCCTACAGAAGAATAAGTACAGCACAGTCTGTCATCACTCCAGTTCCCAAGGTCTGGGATTTTCAGTCTTTAATATCACAGGTGGAACTCAATAATCCATGCCACACAATATTGAGCTGAGCACCTTTCCTCCAGCATTGGCTGAAAAAACAAGTCTTCACTGTTAACATTCCTCCATCCCACTTCCACAACTCTCATAAATAATTGCCCAAAGAATGAACAGTCCTCTTAACTCTGCAAAGATATACAGTAATGCACAAGCATAGGTCAGTCTTAATCCAACCTTAGAGAAAGACATAGAGGTGGGAAACCACTAAGAAATACTCTATGAGCCTTAAGTATCTACCTTAATTAAGCTTTACCTTAATTAAGCTTTACCTTAATTTTTTCAGGCCTTCACCTTGAGCTAGACATGGGTGATTGCTTTGCATTTACATAACACTTGAGGTTATTTCCCAGGACTAAGGAAGAATCAGTACCAAAAAGAAATTGATCCTTTGGTTTTAGAAGTTAAAGTTTCTAGCTGCTTCACTCACCAAGGTTAAAAAATAAAATCGTGACTTGGCCCAACTCAGTTATGATATCAACTGCTGTAATTACTTGCTGGAAAGCATGCCTCTTTTTCATTAGAGCTTGGAGGTCAGATAGCAAAAATAGAAGCTGGAAGAGATATTAAAGAAATAAGTGGTGCCTACTGATAGAAACTGATGTCAAACAGGTTGTCACGTGAGAACAGTGGTCTGTGGTGAAATGATGAGAGATTTTGGACTTGAACAGATGTAAGTCTACATTTTGGTGGGACACTTCCTCCAAGGTAGGATGACTTGTACTTAACTTCTCCGAGCCTTAGTTTCTTTACATGTAAAGTGATGGTGATAATCTTACTTCATAGGATTGAAGACTAAATGAGAAAACATAATCAAACTCTGGCAGACAGGCAGTCAGTCTATGCTCAAGGTCCAGCACAGATGCTGGGAATAAAGTGGTGAACAGATGAAAATGAGCTACTATCAACTGGGCATTGTGGCATATACCTATAGTCTCAGCTACTTGTGAGACTGAAGTGAGAAGATCACTTAAACCCAGGAGTTCAAGACCAACCTGAACAACATTTTGAGATTCCATCTAAAAAAAAAATATATATATATATATATATATATATGCATATATGAAAAATATAAAATATATAAGGAGCCACTATCCTGTCCAGAAGAAAAGACAAGCATTAAACAAAGATCTAATTACAATTATGATGAATACTATAATGAGGCCTAGAATATCATAAGAAGAGGACTGACCTAACTTAGGATGGCAGGGAATGTTGTCTTGAGGAAGTGATACAAAAGCTGAGTAATCTAGGTTACATATGTAAAATTTCAGTTAAAGCATTCTAGGTTCACCAAAGGTACTCAATAAATGGGAGCTGCTATTATTATAATTTATCCCAATAAACATTTATTGTCTATTATGTATATTCCACTACTATGCATACTGAGGTACAATAAAAATGTGAATTTGAGCAAATAGCTTAAAACTTATGAGCCTCAGTTTGCCCATCTATAAAATGAGAATATTAATAGTATCTATGTGAGCCAGGCACAATGATAACTAAGGAGGCTGAGAGGGGACAATTACTTAAGCCCAGGGTTTTGAGGCCAGCCTGCACAACACAGTGAGATCTATCACAACACACATACACAAACATATACACACACAAGTACATATTTAGTCTTTTTTTAAAGAATCAATGAGATAATGTATGTGAAATATTTAACATAGTGCCTGACATAGAGAGAACATAATATATGTCAGTAATATTATTATTGTTCACTAATCAGGACTGGCTACATAATTTGCAAAGCTTAGTACAAAATGAAAATGTAGAGTTCCTTGTTAAAAAAAAATCCAGAATTTCAAAATGGCAATAGAAGAACATTTAATCAAAGGAAGCCCGGGTCACTACATAGTTACCACACTCATGAAGACAGCTATGTTAGTCTTTTCTTTTTTTCTTGGCAGTGCTGGGTGTCTAACCCAAGGCATTATACATGATAGGCAGATCCTCTGACACTGTCCACACCCCCAATCCCAGCTTTCTATTACTGTAACAATCATGCCTGAGATAATCAACTTAAAAGATGAAAGGTTTATTTTGGCTCACAGTTTTGGAGGTTTCAGTCCAGGACCAATTATCCCTGTTGCTTTAGGCCTGTGGAGCACAGAACGTCATGGAAGGAATGCTCGGTAGAGGAGAACTATTCACTTATTGCTAGGTTCAAAAGAGAGAGGAAGAGGAAGGGATGGGGTTCTACTAGTCTCTTAAGTGAATATCCCCAGTGACTGGAAATCCTTCCACTAGCCCTCACCTATTTTTTTAAAAAATTTTTAAAATTGTTGATAGATCTTTATCTTTTTTATTTATTTATATGTGGTGCTGAGAATCAAACCCAGTGCCTCACACATGCCAGGCAAGTGCTACCGCTGAGCCCCAGCCCCTAGGCCTTACCTCTTAAAGGTACAATAATCTTCCAATAGTGCCACATGATGGAGACCAATCCTTTAAAACTTGGACCTTTGGAAGAACTGATCCAAACCACAGCAGCAACCCTGTCACTATTATGTCTATACATATATGTATTTATATAGCTTACCTATTCAAAGAGGTTGACTTTTTTGGGGGGGCAACTTTTATAACTCAATCTGTTGAATTTAGTATATAACATATATATATATATATATATATATATATATATATATATCACTATATGATTGGTACTTCTATTTTTCTCAACATTCTGTTAAGAAAAAATTTAAATAGCCAAATTCCAAGAATTTTATAATGAGCACACGTATAGACACCACCTAGATTCCACCTCTAATATTTATTATATTTCCTTATTATACATACATGGATACTCCTTTATCCATCCCATTAGTCAATCTATATTGATATTGATGCATTTCAAAGTAAATTCCAGATATCAAGATCACTAACTACATTTCCATTTGTTGTTTTTTCCCTTTTAATGTAAAATTGTCATACAGAGGAATACACAAATCTTAAGAGCAAATGACAAATGCATACTGAGTTCTGACAGATGCATACAACTTTGTAACCAAAACCTCTATAAAGATGTTGAGCATTGCTGTCACCCTAAAAAGTTCCTTCATAATGTAAATTTGTAATAAATCCTCGCCCCAGGTGCCAATAAAAGACCTTTCTTTGTGTGTGTGTGTGTCTGTGTGCATGTGCACATGCGCATGCTTACATTTTTTTTTTTAAAGAGAGAGAGAGAGAAAGAATTTTTTTTTAATATTTATTTTTAGTTTTCGGAGGACACAACATCTTTGTATGTGGTGCTGAGGATCCAACCCGGGTTGCACGCACGCAAGGCGTTCGCGCTACCACTTGAGCCACATCCCCAGCCCACATTTTTCAAAAGGAACCTTGATAAATACTTAACTCCAATGCCTTCTTATAAGGGTACATAGAAAATCCTGTAGCCTGTAAACTAGGAGAGATAAATCTAGGATATTTGGGTGAAATCATCAAATATTTGTTGAGTCAAGCAGTAAAACTAGTGAAATCACTTGAATGATTTTTCTTTTTAATGTTTTATTCTTTGGTAAAAGTAATACAATGAGCATTCTAGAAAAAAATAATATGAAAAAATACAGAGGAAATTAAAAATCAACCATCATGGAAAGATAATATTTTGATGGAAAAATAGTGATTCTGTGTATGAAATTTGACATAAATGGAATCACATACATGTTATTGTGCAACCTAATTTCATCATTTAGTAATATATTATAGATATTTTTCATCAATAAATATGGGTTGAAGCTATACCACTCCTTGATATCTATCCAAAAGAATTGAAATTAGCATATTGTATATGCATAACCATATTTAGAGCAGCACAATTCACAATAGCCAAATTATGAAGCCAGGTTAGGTGTCTGTCAACAGATGAATGAATTAAGAAAATGTGCCATAAAGAAGAACAAAATTTGGGGCTGGGGCTGGGGCTGGGGCTCAGTGGTAGCGCATGTGCCTGGTATGTGTGAGGCACTGGGTTCGATTCTCAGCACCACATATTAAAAAAATAAAGTTTTATCAGCAACTAAAAAAAATTAACAATTAAAAAAAAAGAAGAACAAAATTGAGCTGGGGTTGTGGCTCAGTAGTAGAGCGCTTGCCTAGCATGTGTGAGGCACAGGGTTCAATTCTCAGCACTGCATATAAATAAATATAGTCTACTGACAACTAAAAATATTTTAAAAAGAACAAAATTATGTCATTTACTGAAAATGAGTGGAACCCTAGAGCATTATATTAAGTGAAATGAGTCAGACTCAGAAAGTCAATGGTCATTTTTTTTTTATCATATATGGGAGCTAGGGAGAAAAAAAGGGGGGAGATCTCATGAAATTAGAAGGGAGACCAGTAGAATAAGGGAGGGAGTCAATGGGAGGGAAAGGAGAGGTACTGGATAATGAAATTGAGCAAATTATGTTATGTGCATGTACAAATACGTCACAATTAATCCAACTATTATGTTTAATTATAATACACAAATTAAGGGCTGGGGATGTGGCTCAAGCGGTAGCGCGCTCGCCTGGCATGCGTGCGGCCCGGGTTCAATCCTCAGCACCACATACCAACAAAGATGTTGTGTCCGCCGAGAACTAAAAAATAAATATTAAAAATTCTCTCTCTCTCTCTCTCTCTCTCTCTCTCTCTCTCTCTCTCTCTCTCCTCTCTCACTCTCTCTTAAAAAAATACACAAATTAAAACATTAACTAAAGAAAATCAATTGACCTTAAAAAATATGGCTTGAAATAACCATTTTAAGAAGTAACCTAGATGACTATACCATTCTTAAATTAACCTACCCAAAAACATTTAGACTGTTTCCAAAATTTCAATATTATCAGCAACATTGCAATGAGGATCCTTTTACGTGTATCTTTTTCTGAAGCATGTAATTATTTCAAAAGGATAAATTGCTAGGGATACTCAAATCATGAGTACATTTTACACATTTCCAAAAAAATAAGCACTAGCTTACATCCACTGATTGTTTTACATTCTTCAGAAAAGAAAAGAAAACGTTTGTTTCATATTTTTCCATTAGGCTAGAAAAGAAAGAAACCTATATGGCTAATAAGAGTATTAAAACCAGCAAGCAAAGTTGTATGTAGATGCACCCCTTAAATCACTCAGTGATAGAGTGCTTGCCTAGCAAGTGTGAGGCACTGGGTTAGATCCTCAGCACCACATAAAAATAAACAAATAAAATAAAGGCATTCTGTCCATCTACAACTACAAATAATTAAATACTGCAAATTAATCCAGTTGATTAATTGAATTAAACACTTATTAAACACCTACCATATGAAAAGATAGGGCTCACTACTAACTAAGAAAGGTGAGAAGCCACAGAACCAGTTTAAAATATTCATAGCCTTATAGGACAACTTTCCTAGTTATAGTGATTTATTCTACTTAAGCCTACATGGTAGGAACAGACTTCAAGGAGTTGTTCCTAAAGGAACAATGACTCCTAGGTTGTTTTTGGTACAAATTTCAAAAGACATAAATATAAAGCAGTCTCCCTCCCTTCCTTGTCGTCCAGCTCCATACTTGTATTTGTAGGTCCCCTCTTCAGAAGTTATCACTATTGTCGATTTCCTGTATATATTCCCAGAAAATACTCTGTATATCTGTATATGGGCATGTACTAACCAGACAAAAATACTGATTGTCTACTTGCTACTTACTCATTCATGCAATCTTTTAATATGATAGCATTATAGTTACATATGATTTTGCAGATCACTCTTAAAAATATATATTGGAGATTTATCTGTATCCATTCATACAGATCTTTCTTTCTTCTTTCCTCCCTATTATTCTTAAGTTTTAGGTGAACAAAATATCTTTATTTTACACGTATATAGTGCGGAGGATCAAATCCAGTGCCTCGTGTATGCTAGGTGAGCACTCTACCACTGAGCCACAACCCCAACCCCAGCCCATATCTCTCTCTCTCTCTCTCTCTCTCTCTCTCTCTCTCTCTCTCTCTCCATATATATAATATATATATTATATATATATATATATATATAATATATATATATATTTTAGTTGTAGTTGGAACAATACCTTTATTTTATTTATTTATTTTTATGTGGTGCTGAGACTTGAACCCAGCACCTCGCATGTGTTAGTGAGCACCATACCACTGAGCCACAACCCTGGCCCTTTCTCCCTCTTTTCCTCCTTCCTTCTCTCTCTTTCTTGAGGTCCTGCTATGTTATCCATATTGATCTTGAATTCCTGCACTCAAGCAAGCATTCTGCCTCAGCCTCCCAACTAGATAAGATTACAGATGTGTACCACTGTTCCTGGCTTCATTAATTTTTTTCCCTTGGAGTTTATTTCATACCCACTCTTGTAAATCTGCTTCATTTTTTTCTTACCATCCTCACAATATTGCAATATGCAACATTTATGCAATACAAACATTGCATGAATATTTTTAACCATTATTCTATGGTTGATTGGTCCAAAGTTTTGCTAATACAAAGGCTGCTATGATTATCCTAGACTGAAATATTTTTGTAGTAAGAGATGACTGTGAAGTTAGTAGTATTTGACTTCAAGTTGGTAAGTACTTTGCAGAGAAAATTTGGGGTTATAAACAAGTACTTAAAAATACAAAGCAGTAACTATATACACTGTGTCTGAAATACATCTCCCCAAACAATTGTTTTTAAAACAAAAGTATAAAAGCCAAAGGAAATCTCCACCCATTTAGTCAGACTCCTCAAGAAGAGTAAATAGATAGGCCTTATCCAGTGTCTTACAGGCCCATAGTGGAGCTCTGTCACACAAATAGCAATAATTCATCAGAGTACATGCCTTGGCACTAAGAACTTCCCCTAGAGTTTGGATCTAGCGGTAGAACACACAAATGTTCATTTGTCACATAATAATTCATCAAATGACCCTTGGACATGCTAGTGGAAGAGCACATTTCCTCTGTCCTGCCCATTGACATTCTTTTCAATTTCATTTTGAAATAATTATAAACTCAGAGACAACTTTCAAGAATAGCACAAAGAACTTTTACATACCCTGTATCCAAATACACAATTGTAAAAGCATTTTGCCAATTCCCTCTCCAACTCTATAAATGCATACACATTTTTCTTCTGAAATTTTTTTTATATTTTTTTTTTAAAGAGAGAGTGATAGAGGGGAGAGAGAGAGAAAGAGAGAGAGAGAGAGAGAGAGAGAGAGAGAGAGAGAGAAGTTTTAAAAAATATTTATTATTTTTTTTTAGTTCTCGGCGGACACAACATCTTTGTTGGTATGTGGTGCTGAGGATCGAACCTGGGCCGCACGCATGCCAGGCGAGCGCGCTACCGCTTGAGCCACATCCCCAGCCCTCTTCTGAATTTTTTGAGAGTAAGTTGTATAATATCATGTCCCTTTATCCTTTAATACTTCAGTGTGTATTTCCTAAAAAACAAGATTTCTTATTAATTTTGGGGATGAGAAATTAACCTGGCCACTTTCCTGTTACTCTTTTTTTAATATTAATTTTTAGTTATAGTTGGACACAATACCTTTATTTTATTTTCTTATTTTTGTGTGGTGCTTAGGATCGAACCTAAGGCCTCGAACATGCTAGGTGAGTGCTCTATTGCCACACCATAACCGCAGCCCCTTTCCTCTACTCTTTTATAGAATCATGGAATGGTTTCCAGAGGCAACTATATCTCATTTTTAAGGGGTTCAGGAGAAGACTAATTTTCCTGAATGCATACTAAGTGGGCTGGTGAGTGGACATCTAATGTTTTTTGCCTGCCCAGATACCCTTCTCCCATCCCCTCTGAAAACAGCTTTAAGAAATCATTATTTTTCCATTAGATATAGAGTTAATGGGACTGTCCTTCAAAGTACCTTGTTCTCCTGGCCATGAAACAGGCATATGACTCAACCTCGGTCAATCAGCTTCCCTAGGCCACTGGAATCTTGAAGAAACTCAAAGATTGAAAAAGTTTAAGCCAATTGCCCCTAAAGGTGATGTCCTGAAGAGGCTCTTATCTCTCATCAACTCTCTCATCCTTCCTCAGATGGGTTTCTTCAGCATTTCTTTCCATCTTCTGAGCTACCCCATATCTTTCAGATAATTTTCAAACATTTAGGATGGACAGGGTCCCTTTTGTTGATTGGAAATAGGGCCCTGCTCAATAACAGCTGACTTTAAAACTTTTTGCTTTCAAAAACACTTTCTCAAATGAAACTTTGATTTAGACTATACCAAAAAAAGTTAGCCCTGAGTATACCCTTCCCTGATCTGCCAGTTGGTCTAATGACATCCTATTTTCACACTCTCCAAAGTGACCATTACTGAAAAAGCAGAGCAGCCCTTCTGTGAGTTGTAACACTTAGAAATGTCTCCAGCAAAGGGGCACTGTTTTAGTGGTTATTTTAACTCCACTGCCCCCAAACTGCTCCATGTGAGAGCCAGTGTGTTGAAATACAATCTAACTTGAGCACAACAGCCCAGGGCGGACTCCCTGTCTGATTAACTCCAGAGTCCACTGCCAGGAGGAAGTGAAGACACTGCTCATTGTTTTTCTTGACAATCTGTTCCTGGCCTACTGTGACAACTTTTAGTAGGAACTCACACATGCAATAATACACTAATTTCTCCAAAAGGACATTTAGTGTAATCTGAATTTACATCCTGGGGGGGAAAATCTCCATAAAAGTATGATCATGGACTGGGAATTATAGTTCAGGGTGAGAATGATTGTCTGTCATGTGTAAGATCCTAAATTCAATCCCCAGTACTGCAAAGAAAAAAGAAGAAGGGGCTGGGGCTGGGGCTGGGGCTCAGTGGTCGAGCGCTTGCCTAGCATGTGTGAGGCACTGGGTTTAATTCTCAGCACCATGTGTTAAAAATGAATAAAATAGGGCTGGGGATGTGGCTCAAGTGGTAGCGCGCTCGCCTGGCATGCGTGCGGCCCGGGTTCGATCCTCAGCACCACATACCAACAAAGATGTTGTGTCCGCCGAAAACTAAAAAATAAATATTAAAAAATTCTCTCTCTCTCTCTCTCTTTAAAAAAAATGAATAAAATAAAGGTCCATCAACATCTAAAAAAAAAAAAAAGAAATAAAGAAGACAAAAAGCATAATCATCCACAAAGGGGTCCCCAAATTCATTTTGAAAACAGCCTTTTCTTTTCTTCCTTAAAATAATTATTGTGGGCTGGGGTTGTAGCTCAGTGGCAGAGTGCTTGCCTAGCACATATAATGCACTGGGTTTGATCCTCAGCACCACATAACAATAAATAAATAAAGGTATTGTGTTCATCTACATATATATGTATATACATTTATATGTAATTATTGTGCATAAAGGTTGAGCTTCCCAGACACTCAAGAACCAGACTTCAACTTTATCTCTGCATAACCAAAAATTCAATTTGGTTATCCTTGCATAACCAAAAACTGAGGACTGGATGTAGCTCAGTAGTAGAGTGCTTGCTTATTATGTGCAAGGCCCTGGGTTTGATTCCTAGCCCCACAAAAGAATAAAAACTCATAGCTGGGTTTGGTGGCACACACCTATAATCGTAGCAATTTGGGAGGCTGAGGCAGGAGGATCACAAATTTGAGGCCAGTCTCAACAATTTAGTGAAACCCTGCCTCCCTCACCCCTCTTTTTTGGTACTAGAGAATGAACCCAGGAGTGCTAAACCACTGAGCCACAGGATCTTGCTAAGTTGCTTAGGGCCTTACTAAGTTGCTGAGGCTGGCTTTGAACTTGCAATCCTACTGCCTCAGCCCTGCAAGTGGCTAGGATTACAGTTGTGGACCACCATGCCTGGATTCCTGTATCAAAATGAAAAGGGGATATAGCCCCTGGGTTCAGTATATTTCACAATAACAAACAAACAAATAAACATTAGCCCATCATGTGCCAAGAAGTGTGCTAGGTGCTGTAGGAAAGCAGAAATAGGGTCTTCATTCTCACAACACCTACAGTCCAGAGGGGATACAGATATTAATCCAGATGTTATACTAATATCTTATTAGAAATTGTTACTATGAAAGACAAGTACAAATATCTGTGTAGGAGATTAAGAATAAACTGTTTTCCTAAAACAAATAGCTTCTAGAATTCCATCTAAATTTCTTAAAAGAATTTGAAGACAAACCCTACCCTACCCTACCCTTTAGTCTGTAAGTGGTCTATAATTGCACTAGCCTAGCCCAATCCAAAACACAGTAGATCTAGTCCTCCTTTCAGAGCCAAACCTATAGGTTCTGCCTTTATTTTTTTCAATGCATTCATCATTATTGTCTTCAAAGTCAAATAGAAGAGAAAAATATTTCAGGGAAAATATCCTTAAGAAAAAAAGACTATCATTCAAAGGCAAATACAAATAAGAAGGTACATTTGTTATCTATTGCTGCCATAATAAATTACCACAAATTTAGTGAGTTAAAAACACCAATTTATTATTTTAGAATTCTATGTTAGAAGTCTGAATGGGTCTCACTAGGATAAAATTAAGGTGTCAGCACGACTGGGTTCCATTCTGGAGGCTCTATGGGAGGACTGTTTTCCTTTCATAGGCTGCTTTCATCCCTTGGCATATGGCCCCTCTTCTTCCATCTTCAAAGTCAGCTACATGAGGTTGAGTCCTCATGTCACATCTGTGACCTATTCTCTGCCTCCCTCTTCCACTTTTAAGGACTCGGGTGATTGACAGTATGTCTACGCAGATAATCCAGCTCCCCAGCCCAAGTTCTGTACCCTTAATCATATTTGCATTGTCTCTTTTGTAATGTAATGTAATATATCCACAGTCCTAGGGATTAGGACATGGACATCTTTGAGAGGCCATTACTCTGCCTGCTACAGAGGGCATGGAAAATATTCAGGTTACAGGTGAAATGAAATAAAGATGTGTAATACTATACACGTAAAGCAAGAGGTACAAGGTGATGTCATTTTTCTGTATGACACCAAACTACTTACAGTGATTACCCCTAAGCAATGTAATTATGAGTAATTTTTTCATTTTATTCTTTAAGCTTCTCTGTTTTCTATTTTAAAAATAAAATACTTTTTAAAAACTCCATATATTGTGATTATTTAAGAGAATGTTCCCATTGGTAAATGTACACTGATCTATTTCTGGATGAATTGTCTGCAATTTACCATCAAAGAATTAGAAAACACATACATTGATAGTTAAAGGAAATATGACAAAGTGGTAGCAGCTTTGAATCAAGAAGTTATATATTTTGCATTCATTGTAATTTTTATTTTAAAATTTCTGTACATTTGAAATTTTTATTATAGTAAGTTTGGGAAAATCTTTCCAAATGCAAATTTTTAGTGGACAGAGATTCTATATTGATGTTATATTATTCTCATTATCATTTTCAGGAGTAACTTCAGAGTCTAAGCTAGAATGAGAAGTTACAAAAATCAAACAAGCTGGGTACAGTGTCACCTGCCTGTAATCCCAGCAACTCAGGAGGTTGAGGTGGGAAGGCCTCAGCAACTTAACAAGACCCTCAGCGACTTAGCAAGACCCTAACTCAAATTTTTAAAAAGTAATAAATAGGATGTGAAGAAAAAAGGATGAGTTTTACACTTTCTGTGGGATTGTAAATTAGCACAACCACTATGGAAATCAGTGTGGAGGTTCCGCAAAAGACTAGGCATCGAACCACCGTATGACCTAGCTATACCACTCCTCAGTATTTATCCTTAGGAATTAAAGTCTTACAACTACAGTGACACATGCACACCAATGTTTATAGCAGCATAATTCACATAAGCCAAACTATGGAACCAGCGTAGGTGTCCATAAATAGATGAATGGATAAAGAAAATGTGTATGTATGTGTACACACACACTCACACACACACACACACACACACTGGAGTGGGTTTTTTGTTGTTATTTATTTTATTTTATTTTATTTTTATTTTTTTTTCTTTAATTTTTATTGTTGGTTGTTCAAAACATTACATAGTTCTTGACATATCATATTTCACACTTTGATTCAAGTGGGTTATGAACTCCCATTTTTACCCCGTATACAGAATGCAGCACAATGGAGTTTTATTCAGCCATAAAGAGGAATGAAATCTGGGCTGGGGATGTGGCTCAGCGGTAGCGCGCTCGCCTGGCATGCGTGCGGCCCGGGTTCGATCCTCAGCACCACATACCAACAAAGATGTTGTGTCCGCCGATAACTAAAAAATAAAATATTAAACTTCTCTCTCTCTCTCTCTCTCTCTCCCTCTCTCCCTCTCTCTTGAAAAAAAAAAAAAAAGAGGAATGAAATCATGTCATGTCATTTGCAGAAAAATGGATGGAACTGGATAACATCATGTTAAGAGAAAAAAGCCAAATTCAGAAATTCAAGAGTCGTTATTTTCTTTCCTACGTGGAAGTTAGAGAGGCAAAAGGAAAAAAAAAGGTAGCGGGAGGGGAATCTTATGAAAATCAAAGAGATCAGTAGAGGAAAGGGACCAGGGAATGATATTGACTAAATTATATTGTGTGCATGTATCAGTATGTAACAACAAATCCCATTATTATGTACAACAATAATTCACTAATAAAAAATGGAAAAAATAAAATAAATTTAAACAAAAAAAGATAAAAAGGACTGGGGATGGGGATGTAGCTCAGTAGTAAAGAACCAAAACCAAACAAAAAATCAAGGTAAGTTTTTTCTGCTATTGCTTATCCCGCTGGTTCTAACTTACCATATAATTAGATACTGTGAAATGGGGAAATGGGCCTGATTTCACTTAAAGGGTCTAATTTCTCTATGGTTACTGCTTCACTGTCAATAGCTCGCTAATTTCTTTCTCCTACAGCATTTCCCATATCATGCTGGTCAGCATGCTTGCCTTGTACAGAGAAAAGAAGGCTGAGGTCTTGAAGTGGTTTATTTGAGGCAGGACCAGCTGTATAATTTAAGGGAGCCCGTGTGAATGAAAATGAAAATTACTGTTAAAAAATTGAGAATTTTAAAACAGTGCAATCCTTCCATGCATGGGCACGGATGTTGACCATTATCTGTGAGAATGCTATATAGTAGCAACCATGCTTTATCTGAACCAAAAGCTCTAAGGGAGCTTATTTAAAAGAAACACAAATAATTACATTTAAGAATGATTATTCCAATGTCATAGTATTCCAAAATGAAGAATACACTTTAAAATTCTTTTTTAAATCACTAGATGAGCAAAACCACCACATATAAATGGGGCCTGTATTTTAATTGCTAACTAAGAAACAAACCCAGATATATCAATAAAAATTCAGAAAGAAAATGTCTGGTATGGCTTTTTGTCCAAGCCCTTTTATCTTAAGCATATACTGTGGGAAGCCATTTCTGACACGTGATTGGGTGGCTCCCGTTAAGGGTCTGAGGCGCTCTGGCTGTGTCGAAGCTTTCCAGGCCCTTTCCAGATGAGAGAGCCCATCCGTGTGGGGGTGTGCCTGACCACTGACCCCGGGGACCCAATCACTGACCCTGACCTTGGAGTGCAGCCCCCCCCCCAACCTTCATTGGATGGAATTCTCCCCTGAATCTCTTGTTCCCCAATAAAAAGCTACTCCCAGGCGTGTTCAAACTCTCTCTCTCCTCCTAGCCCTGAGTAATCCTTGCTGCCCTGCTGGGCGGTTAGAGGAGGGAACCAGAGAGGGGAGCCGTCTAGGACCTGGCAATATAAATAAGGTAACTGAGTCTGTGTGTTTTATTTCGATCTCATCTAGCTAACTTTATGCCTAGAACCTCATTAATGAAACCATTGCGCAGGCCGCGTGGTGGAATATACTACATTCCAAGTAACATTCTTGAATTATGAAGAGCATAAGGACACTTTCAGTTATCAAAGGAGACCAATATAAGAGTGACAAAAATAAACAAAATTTCTCTCTTCTTTTTTCTGCAACACAGGCCTTTTGCTGTCAATATAAATTATTTATCACTTTTAAGAATAAGGCTCTTGGTATTGACTTTCTTATTTCTATTAAATAATGTGGCAGTTTTTAAAAAAATATTTTTTTAGTTGTAGTTGGACACAACACCTTTATTTCACTTGTTTATTTTTGTATGTGGTGCTGAGGATCGAACCCAGGGTGAGGATTGAGCGCGATACCGCTGAGCCACAACCCTAGCCCCTATAATGTGGCAGTTTTAAAAGAGCATGCCTCATGTGGCTTGGAAAATATATCTGGAAGGATATAGCTGTTAAACTTAACAGCCCTAGACTGGGTATATATGACTGGGCTAGAGAGGACTTTTTAATTCCTTTTGATTGTTTGAATATATGCAAGCAGCATGCATTCCTATCAGTAAAAAAAAAAAAAAAACAATAAATTTTTTTAGAAAGAAAAATATCCCAACATGTATTTGGGTCTAGTATGGTAATTTAGAATCAGTCACATTGAAAATCTTAACCTTTGGGCATTGGCCTCAGTTTCCCTAACTATAGAATAGAGGTAATACTAACCACATGGAGATTTTACAAGAAAATGCTTACCACATGATAAATACATATTTAATGAAGTTTCTTTCTCTGAGCCTCAGTGTCCTTCCCTATAAAATGAGGAAGATGGATTAGTTGTCTGTGATATTTTCTAGAGTTAATATTCTGATATTCTGATTCCCTCTTTTTATATTCACAGAAAAAGATTCCTAACTGAAAAAAAAATGTCTTTACTTGTCTTCAGGTAATTATTTTTCTTTCATTTCCTGAAGAACCAGGAAGCCAAAAACAGATGAGCAGTGCTTCTGGAATGTCTGAGCAACTCCACCCTGGGCACCTGGGAAATGACAGGGTATTTCCACTCATTAGAATTTCCCATTTGAGGAGAGCCTTCTTTAGTGGGAAAAGGATCAACTTCATTTTTAATAAGCAAGTATGTGACATTAAAAATATTATATACCCTCAGTTTTTGTCTTTGAGTTCTTTTACCTTACTCTTTTAATTGGTCTGCTTACCTACACAGTATTTCAATCCAGATATCTGCTTAAACAGTTATGCAAGCATTCCATAATTTATTATATCCAGTGTCATTAGTTAAAGTCCAATTGACTATTATCAGTTACGGAGGGATGCATATTAACTGAGCTTACAGAGTTGTCTCTTGTATATTTGAAATGTTTAATACCACCCATCTTTGAGGGTACTAGTATAATAAGCTTAAAGTTATCTGCTTTTCTAAGGTTGAAAAGTAGCCTGAATCACAGAAATCATAGTACTTATCAGTCTATAAAAGGATAAAAAAATTAAAAGGGAGAGAGCAAGCTACAACATCAGGAAATACTGCCATTCCAATTTCTCAAAACATGACATGTTTTTTATTTAATTAAAATTTTGTATGGATACAGAACCATAGAGAGGAACACCCACATGGCTTAGAATTCAAAATATCTCATGTATGAGATTTCTTAATTTAAGCCTTTTCTGTGCCTGCCAAATAACAGTGGGTGAAGAACGCCTTCAATGCCATTTTGGCATTTCTAGCACCCTGTGTGTAAGCTTGGTAGGATTCTTTACCCTGCCAGGTTATAGTAGCCTCAACTTTTCTTATAGAAGAAAGCCCACTACGTTAGTTTGAAATTAATTTTAAGAGATGTAGTAGTACTAAACACAAGGAGACAGTTTTTATTTTTATAACCAAGTTATACAAATTAGAGACAAAAAACAAACAAACAAACAATTTGCTTCTTACTATATGTGGGAGGATATGAGAATTTTATTAGCAATAATAATAAAAAAATAACATTCTCAGACTTTCTACTATTTTCTAGGCATTATGGTTGGCATTTTATTTTGCATCACCTATTCGAACAAGATTCTGTGAGGTATTATCTACTTTTTTTTTTTTTCCAAAAGGAGGAAACTGAGACTTAGAGACACTGAATAATTCACCAGTTACAGTGTTGGTAAATGGCCACATCATATCTGATTCTGAAATTTGGACTTTTATTACTCCATTTTGACCTTTTAGAAGGAAGATTAAATGTTCTGAAGTCTGTTGTATTGCCTACAGGTTTTTTAGCAACAGAAGTCACCTTTCTTTTATTGGGGGAGGGGGTACTGGAGATTTAACTCAGGGGCACTTAACCACTAAGCCACAATCCCAGCTCTTTTTTATTTTTTATTTCGAGGCAGGGTCTTGCTAAGTTGCTGAGGCTGGCTTTGAACTTGAGATCCTTCTGCCTCAGTCTCCTGAGTCACTGTGATTACAGATGTGTACCACCACGCGTGGCTGAAGCCACACTTCTGACCCCCTCCCACACCTTCTCTTTCCCCTTATGTGCCATTAATACACATCTTCTTGTAATTCCCTTAAAAGTCCTGTTCTCTCAAGTCTCTGGGCTTTTGTGGATGATATCTTCTTGGCTTAAAATGTCTTTATCTCACTAATATTGGACTAATTGACCTACTCCTTTTTTTTTTTTTTTTTTTTTTGTACTGGGAATTTAACCCAAGGATTCATAGAGCAACATGACTTACATCCCCAGCACTTTTTTTTTTTTTTTTTTTTTTGAGCCAGGGTCTCACTAAGTTGTTTAGGGCCTCACTAAATTGCTGAGGCTGGTATTGAACTTGGAAACCTCCTAACTCAGCCTCCCAAATTTGTGAGTTGCTAGAATTATAGGTGTGTGCCACCAGGACTTAATTTATTCCATTAAGTAAGGATCTTACAGTGTCAACATCTAAACTGTGGGCATTGTTGTAGTTCCAGATCCGGTATCTGTTTCTCAGAAGGTACTCAATTCAGTATTTATCAAATGAATGAAAGAATACATAAATGACTTACAAATTTATACACAGAACTCTTTAGGAATGTGTGGAGAGGCTTTCTTTGTTCCATTTAAGTTCAAAAGTTATCAGAAATGAAAAACTTTCATCCTCTTATAATAAAACTTTCCAACATGTCCTTATAATTCTCTAGAACAAAGTATCTAGGACAGAGTAGTAATGAAACCAAAATTTTGAGAGAAAACTCAATTCACTGCTTCTACTAGCAGATGGGGTCTGCACAAGTTGTAGGCATCTCCTGCAGCTAAGAAGCCTTCCAGATCTTAGTGGTGTATCATCCCCTCCAGTATTGCAGCAGACCCCAGCAGTTCACTGTCAATTTCTTCTTCTTTTAGGAATCTTGTCACGCGAATTCGAAGAATGAAATCCACAAACCAGGATAAGTAAGTGTAAGACTGGGATTAATTGAAGGATAGAAAAGGAATAGAACTTAACCATTAAAAGTGGGTCCAATAACAGATTTTCTCCATCCACATATGCTAGTCTAGGAGTTTATATAGCACTTGAGTCACTGCTAATGGTCTAAACTTATACACATTAGGGTTTGAAAAAGTACTAACCAACACCATTGGTTCAAACTTGCTAACTGGGGTTTGGAAATGTACTGAGGCTATTGGTCAACTCTTGAGTTCCATCTTCCTTTCAGGACTGCCCCACTCTATTTTCTCACAACAGGTCAGGAAGTTTAGGTCCTCAGATGGTCTATGTTTACAGTGGGCTTCTGTAATGGGTGTCCACACGATGCCCAGGCCTGGATGCTGAAGGGTAACAGGTTGGCACACTTTGGCTTTGCCTTGTTTTGTTGGTGGTTCGCTGTGCCTTAGGCCTACCTTGTTGGTGTGGCAGGCTCCACACAGCTGTTTTTTTTTTTTTTTAAGAGAGAGAGAGAGAGAGAATTTTTAATATTTATTTTTTAGTTCTCGACAGACACAACATCTTTGTTGGTATGTGGTGCTGATGTGGTGCTGAGGATCGAACCCGTGCCGCACGCATGCCGGGCGAGCTTGCTACCGCTTGAGCCACATCCCCAGCCCCCTCCACACAGCTGTTGACTGTGCTTGCCGCCTGCACTCCAACCCACTCAAGCTGCCACTCTCTGGTCTCAATTATACACTGCTGCTTCTAGGCAGGGACCAGTAGGTCAGGTGCATGACTTGGCAGCTGGGGAACCAAGTCATTCCCTCCTCTGAAGAAGTATCCCTAACTGCTGTTAGGGGAAAGGAGTTATGTCTGCTCTGGCTATTTCAGGCTGAAAAGGGGCATTGAGGGGGGAACAGCAGTCAGGGTCTTTCTACAGAGGCCTATCTAAGTGTACCCAGTAGAAGGGGAGCTTGGTTTTGGATTCCATGTGTAAGGCTATTTGGAACTTGTGAATCTTGCACATCAGTCGAGGTTCATGGTGGTGGTTGGTAGATGACAGGACTATGAATACATCAAGCAGATATCATGTTAAGACAACAATATACAAGTAAACAACAGCACAAAAGCAATAAATTATTAGCCAATCCCTGAAAACCATGAAGACGGGTAACTTATTAAAGATTAAGGTGGAGGTCTAACAGTAACTCAATACATATTTGCTGAATTGATGAAGTCTTTTTTTTCCACATTTTTTTATTGGTGCATTATAATTGTACATGCTCATGAGATTTGTTGTTAAATATTTATTTGTACATATACACAATACACAATATAACAATATAATTTGGCCAATATCACTCCCTGATGAAGAACCTTTTTTTAATATATTTTTTTAGTTGTTGATCGACCTTTTATTTTTATTTATTTGTTATGTGGTGCTGAGAATTGAACCCAGTGCGCCAAGCATGCTAGGCAAGCACGCTACCACTGAGCCACAACCCCATCCCCTGATAAAGAATCCGGAGGATGTAGCTCAGTAAGAGCATTAGCCTAGCATGCACGGTGGCCCTGGGCTCAGTCCCCAGCATATTAAAAAAGAAAGAAAAGAAAAAAGAAAGAGCAAAGTACAAAAGTACCTGTCTTAAGCCTCCTATTATCTCCAGACTCATTTTGCTCCACTTCTACTAATCATTAGTAACAGTATGTAATCTTTTCATCAATGCATCAAATATTTATTTAGTCCTGTGCCAGGCATATTGGTGTGCAACTTTTAACAGTCTCATTTCTTTTCTTGCTATCCCTTTTCCTAGAAACTTAGGAAACCATTCAGTAAATACCATATTTATTGTGGTTCTCCTATCTTCCTTCATTCAGTTCGGTTACGTTTCCCAGAATGGTGATCCCTTTAGCATCTACTGCTTGCTTCTATCTTATGACTGATTACATCAGAGTGAAGTTATACTTGTGTTTGACACCTCCTCCAAGCCCTCACCTTCCCCAATCTCTAACCAACAACAC
Source organism: Spermophilus citellus (assembly GCF_964194105.1). Classification (NCBI taxonomy): domain Eukaryota; kingdom Metazoa; phylum Chordata; class Mammalia; order Rodentia; family Sciuridae; genus Spermophilus; species Spermophilus citellus. Next base: position 46,010,424 of record NC_138184.1, on the reverse strand, counting down.
CTGCTATCCTCTCAGAGGGAAAGGATTGAGGTTTTATTCACCTACATCACCAGGGCCCGGCACAAAACCTGGGTTGGGGATAAAATTCTATAAATAGGTAGTTTAATGAACAAAATGGCTTAACATCTTGAAGTCTCTCTACAACAAATGAGTTAAGTATTATTATCTTCATGATATAAAAGAGAAATAGAGGCTTGAAAACATTTTGAAACTTCCCCAAGGTTACACTGCGGTGGAGCCTGTAATCCCTGGAATTCAAAGAATGAAGTAAACATTGATGCTAAATGATAAAGATCTTCCCTATCTTTTCTTGAAGTTTTCATTTAGTTTTTGCTAGGTCTTCTTTAGACCAATGATTCCTTATCTACCTTAAGATTGTGAATGAATTTTTCATATCAGCAATTGGTCGATCCCTCTCTGGAAGTAACACAAAAAAACTTTTTTTTAAGTCTCACTCTTCCGGGGTAGAATCCACGTAAGAGCCCTGGGGCACACAGTAGGTCCAGTAAGAAGAACGGTCATTCGAAATTAAATAACTAAGAAATAGTTTTTCTTCCAGTACGAAACACAACGAACAGTTTAGCAGGAGGAGGGTAGTCTGTCTCACGTTCTCAAATCCTGAGACTCGTGGAATTTGCGGGCTCACACCTAGTGCGGCAGTGGGTGACTGTGTTGCCCACAACTAAGATGGCTGCTGACGAATATCACCTTTGAATGCTTTGTCCTCTTTGCTAGTTAGTATTCTCAGTGATAAATGTACTGAAGAAAACTTAGTAAAAGTTGGTACCTCCTTACTTAGAAGGTAAAATAGGAAGTAGGCATGGTTCATTTATGAAACTTTCAACCATTCAAATTCTTTCCTGCCCTCAACCAAAATGGTGGTCAAGGTTTTCCGGAGGGCTGAAGCCTTCAGCCCTTAACTAAGATGGCACCCAGAATTTGGTTAAAAATTAGTTTGCCCTCTTTTTGCCCTCGACCAACATGGCCTCCGCAGCGTCGTTCACGTGACATTCCCGGACTACGGCACGGGAGAGGGGGTAGGAGGGCCCTTGAAAAGGGTGCGCGTTCCCGTGGCGGTGCACCGGGTAGGTTTCAGTCAGAGTCACTATGGCGGCCGGCGCTGGCAAGGTAAGCTGAGGCGGCGGCGACCGCAAGGAAGGCAGGACCGGTCGTGGCGTTCTTGCTTCAAATCCCCGCAGCCTGCTTGCGGAGAGATCCACCGAGGTCGTGGTCAGCGACGGGTTCTGGAGGGGGTCTGGCTGAGAGGGGCGAGGGCTGAGACCGGCGGGCACCGGCTCCTGACGGCCGTTTGTTTTGATGTTTTCCCCACCAGGTCGGAAAGTTTCCTGCCTCGTCGGGCACAGCCTGAGCTTGCCCCACTGGCCGCGAGTGGTGGAGGCTGCGGCGGACCCAACCCGGGGCCTCCAGGCCTCTCCCTCAACCTTCGGGCCAGTCTCCCTCCCCCACCTCTTCGTCCTCCGGGATCTGCGGCTGCCGTCCCTGAGATGCGACCCTCCCGGGGGCGATCCTAAGGGGTTGTGCTGAGCGGCAGCCGAGAGCTCAGGCGTCCAAGAACCAACTTCCCGCCGACCCGGTCGTCCGAGCCTCCCTGGGGTAGCGCCTCGTTCAGTCCGCACCGGCCTGCGAAGCCGGGTCCCCGCCCTGGTCGCGGGGACGTCCGCCAGGTGCCCGGGAGTCCGGATTCGGCTGCTGCCAGAGCCCCTGCGGGCCTCTACCCCTCGCGCTGAGGACCGCCGCCTCGGCTCGTGCCTGGCCGGGGACCCTTGCCCACTCCCGGGCGGCCTCCGCGCAGCAGTGGCAATGCAGACTGTCCCGCTGGCCCTCTAGATCCCCTCGCCGTCGCCTTCGCTTCTCCACCCCCGAGGCCCTTGAGCACCAGCGGTGGCTGCCCAGAGGTGCTTTGGCTACACCTTTCTTTGGCCTCGAAGGACCTTCCTGGCCGAACCAAACCGACCCTTCCTTCATGCTGCAGTGCTGCAACGTTTCCGCCACCAAGGGGGAGAAGCGCCCGCGATCTCAAACAAAACACAAGAATTGGTGTGTGACTCATCTGCTTGGATACCTTCAGTCCCCAAACTGTCTTCCAGGAGTTTTCTTGGCCGAAACTGCCCGATGTTTGAGCCTTTTCTTCCCAGGGAAGATGGACTGAAAGATGCTGGTTGGGGACTTTTTGTGATCTGGGCGCTGCTGTGTTTTAAAGGAGGTGATGGGACTTGGGCTGGCTTGTCTCCCCACCCAAGTGAAGAGTTGTTGATGTTCACTGGTTATGCTTAGACAATGTGCAGTGTGTTTTAATTTAAAATTTTTTTGGGGGGATAGGGGTGTTGGCTTGTGAAGAGCATTCCGAATCTAGAGGAAACTCCTTGTTGTCCCCGGTAGGAGAGACATCCCCAGTCTGTCCTCGATGCCGTCTGCCTTGGCCATCTTCACTTGCCGCCCGAACTCTCACCCGTTTCAGGAGCGTCATGTCTACCTGGATGAGCCCATCAAAATCGGCCGCTCGGTGGCACGCTGTCGACCAGCACAGAATAATGCCACCTTTGATTGCAAAGTGCTCTCAAGGAACCATGCTCTCGTCTGGTTTGATCACAAGACTGGCAAGGTAATTTCACCACATTGTCTAACAATCTTTTCAGTTTTTCTTTGCTGAGAGCCATAATGTATGCAGGATCCCAGGGTTGCATCCAGAGGACACTGTCAAAAAGGCCATGGAACCAACTTTTTGTGTGCCTTATTCTAGTGGAAATCTAATTGAGGTGGTTGAATGAAAACAGAGAAGGTATTGTAATTAAATGACTCAGGAGGGCGATGGCATCTTGATAACGTGGTCATTCCCAGTGAAATCTCAAACCCTAATTCTTTGCAGGAAAACTAGATAGTAAAATTTGGCATCTTGCTTTCAATCTTTTAGAAAGGTGAATCTGCACTTCAGTGCTTGATTAAGCAAGCAGCCTTTCCCAAAGCAATTCAGGAAATTTGGCCTGTATTACACTGGGGCTCAAGTGTCCCTGTGTTGAAACTTAGTTAACACAGCTTTTAGTTGAGTTCAGATAAGGGCCTTTCTAGTAAGGATAATCGCTTGTGTAAGCTTAATGTTTTTCAAAGGTCTGTTACATATTTATACTTTTGAAGGAATAATTTGCAATAACTAAAGCAACTTAATTAAGTGTGAACAACTGTAAATTTTTGTTTTCAGAGTTTTGTTTACAAGTTGGGTGAAAAATATACCTATTATTTTTGAAAATCACTTTTTGATATTCTCTGCAGCACTTTTTTTTAGTACATAATGCTTACTTACAGGGTGATATTAAAACATTAGTGTTAGGAAATTAATTTATTTTCTGAAATTATATCCAGTGCTATCAATTACAGCATTACTTAAATATAACAGGATGAGTTCAGTGCATTTCATTTTTAGTGTAAACATTTTGGCATTTTTATGTTGACACTCTAATTAATGTATGTGTGTGCTTTAAATTTAAGAAATCAAAAGAGTAAGATCCTTTCGTTTTTTAATCTTGTATGGAGGGAGTATGTATACCAAAGAGTTCATCTTTGTGCCTAAACCTGAGGTTTTATTTGAACTGATTCAATTTATACTGAATCAATTCCAACTTAAAGTAAGTTATGTAAGGCTAATAGGAATATCTCAGGTTTCATCTCCTGACTTTTTGCCCCCTCTTTGAGTTAAATGATCAAGCTTTTCTTAAAAGAATATAAGTCTTCAAGAGTAGTTTTTTGAAATGAAAGAAACATGAGCCTCATATCGAAGCAAGAAAATACTTCTGTGGCTACTGACTTAAAGAATTATTAAATAAATTACCTTTTAAATAGAGGAGGATGAGATTGCCCAAGTGTGTGTGCTTGTGTAATACCTATAACCTACTCTGTGTAGGATAAAATCTGAAAAATTATGTCAATTTTTCTGTATTAACACCAGCTGCTCATTTACCTGTGGAACAGATTCCTTTTTCTCCCTGGAAGCTAAAGCTTGGGTGCTTCAAAGACTTCATACATTTTCTGTAATCCTTTAAAATGAGTGTTCTCGGAACTCATCTTTCCAACTGTTGAACTAAGTATCAGTTAACTAGTGTCTTAATTCAACCAGCTTTTACATTTTTGCCTTTTTGTCCTTGGTCCAACTTAATCAGATGATAGGTTTGCTCACAGTGTATGCTATTAAATATACTTTCTTTGATTCAACACTAAAAGGAGACTACAGTTTTTCTTTTTTTAAAATAGTGTTACATGCACAGTGCTTCCCATGGCTATACCAAAACCCTCATAGTAGGTTAATTTACAGATCAATAGGAGCTGGGGAATAGATTGTTTAGTGGTAGAGCACTAGCCTAGCATGCAGCACCACAAAAACAAATAAGCAAACAAAAACCCAACTATTTTGGGATGACTAAGAATATATCAGTATTGAGTAGTTATGAATTTAGATGACATGTTGAAATTTAATGGAATTTGTAGTTAGGAAAACTTTTTATCTTTTGGCTGGGAATATAGCTCAGTAGAGTGCTAGCCTAGCATGTGCAAGGCCCTGGGCTTGATCCCCAGTACTCACTCCCCCGCACACATATAAAAACCCAAACAAACAAAAACCTTATTTTTGAAGGATAGACTTGTTTTATTTCTATCATTTTCACTTGTTTTTTTTTCTTTTGCCTTATTAGCTAAAATAACAGTCAGGATATGAGGCAATTAATGTGTACATAGAATTATAAACTAACTACCACATAGTCTAGTTAAAATAATAACCTCTCAGATCTTGCCATGTTTTCAACTTGTTTTAGGAATTAAAGCTTGATTTGACTAGACAGGTTTTTATTGAGCACCTATTATGTGCTAGATGCTGGGAGTTACTGAAGAAAACCATACCAGTTTGACCAAATATCATCATTTACTGTTTTCTATGTGTACTTTGTAGTTTGGAAATTTATTCTGTGATCAGCTAATAACAAAAATCCTCAGGCCTAATATATATCTCCAGCAAATTATAAAACACAAGAATCCTCTCCTATAAGTATCATTTCAAAGAAGTTTGTTGTTTAAACATTTCTAAGCTTCAATTTTCTTTTCTTTTTGGTGCTTGGGTGCAAAGCAGAAGCTTACCACTGAGCTGTATCCCCAGCCCCCCTCTCATTGTTTTGAGGATTGAGATAATTATGTAAATCACTTAGCACCTTGTGCCTGGTCCTTATTAAGGGCTCAGTACTCAGAGAAGGAGGAGGGTGTTTGTGGGGGAACAGAGAATCCTCTTGACAGAATAGCACTTTGTAATTTGCTATTGTGCTATGCAATTTTAGGAAGCTAATGAAAAATCATTTTTCTTTAATGTGATACACGTTGAAGTAATTTTAAAAATAGAAACTAATGAAGTTGATAACTTTGTCCAAGTAGACATTTTGCTTGAGGGGTTTGAAATGGGAGTAATATGCCCTTTGGTTGACTTTCAATTTGTGGGTAACTTGGGAGGGCCATTAAAAGTTGGAAGAAATAATAAATACTTGAAACTTTTTTGATTATTCAAATAACATTCATTATAAAAAACTGACAAAATGTAGGCAGATGGAAATCTAGCTGACACTTTTTAATGCTAAATCCATGGAATGTTTCATTGTATTTAAATCTGCATGTTGGAGGATGACAGGTTTGCCACAAAGTGTAGTTTTTAATATCTTTCCCAAATCATCTTCTCAGGGATGTAACAATTGTCCTGGCTCTGTGTATCATCCTTCACTCCATTTTGGAGTTCAGAATCTTCAAATTAGGTAACAAAACGATTATTAGTCCTTCAGTTGACTCAAAAGTGCTCATGAGCAAGCAAATCAACCCATACGGTAGTTGCACAGAAGGAGTTGGTGAATGTGATTTGAATGGTACCTTTTGATTTGAGGCTTTGGGCACTGGTGACAGACAGGCTAGTGGTTGACACAGTAGTCTACCATAGTCTCATTGAAATTTACTTAGTAGTACTGGCTGTCTTGCCATTCTCACTTTGCATATGTTTGAGCACCTGTTCTGTCATGATCTGTTTTAATGAAGGATATGGTATTGAGGTGAGAAGAAATGGCAACTCCTAAGAAGTGATTATTTCTTCTTTGTAGGAGCTTATTATATAGAGAGGGTGATTATTCACCTTGAAAACAGTTGATTGAGATGATAATATATGTGTTTAAATCATAAGAAAGTGATGGGGTGGATAAATAAAAGTAAAGCTTTTTTTTTAGTTGTTTTTGTTTTCAGGGGATGTGGGTAGAATAAAAGAAAAGGAGAAAGGTTTGAATCAGCTTGGCATTTTCCCATTGCTGAGGAAACTGATTTTATTATATTGGAGTGTTCTTTTGGAGAGTTATGGGTAAACATCATCCATTTTATGGGTGTGATGTTGTTTTTATGTTTGTGTCTTTGTAATTAACTATCAGACCCTGGAGGAGATGTGTCTGTTTCCTACTATTTTGTATAAAGTGGATTTTGAGTAAATAAATCTGAGTAGTGTGGTGTCAGGTTGTGCAGTGCCTTCATTACCAGGCCAAGAATGTGGCACCTTTGTTTCAGTAAAGGTCAAGGAGAATTCTGAGCAGAGGCACTGACACTAAAACCACCATTTAAGAAAGAATGATGTGGGCTGGGGTTGTGGCTCAATGGTAGTGCGCTTATCATGTGTGAGGCCCTGGGTTCTATCCTCAGCACCACATAAAAATAAATAAATAAATAAAATAAAAGGTATTGTGTCCAACTACAACTGAAAAAGAAATATTAAAAAAGAAAGAAAGAAAGAAAAAATAATGCAAGAACAGTATGTATAGACTGACCTGGAACAGGGAAAAATGAGTAAGTGTTTAACCAACACTTGTGCACTAACTATATGCCAGGCCCTGTACCAGGCCCTGTCCTAAATGCTTCACACATGCCAGGAGCAGTGACAGAAGCCTATAGTCCCAGCAACTTGGGAGTCTGAGGCAGGAAAATCACAAGTTTGCGACCAGCCTTAGCAACCTTGCAAGACCTATCTCAAAAGAAAAACTTAAAAAGGGATGGGAATATAGCTCAATGGTAGAGCACCTCTGCGTTCAGTTCCCAGGACCAAGACAAGACAAAAGAGATTCAATTAACTGTTTTACCTTTAACTTATTTATTTAATCCTCAACTCTTTGAGATAGGTGCTTACTTTTCCCACACAAATGAGGAAATCGGGGCACAGAAATTAGGTTAGGTTAACTTGCCCAAGTTCACATACCTAGTGAATGGTAGAACTGAGATTTGAGCCCAGATGTTTTTACTCTTGACTCTAGAGCCTGAGCTCATAACCAAAACCATTCCAAGACTTTGTAATATTTTAGCTAGGATGTGATTTTTGTAAGGTCAGTTGGAATAAAAAGATTAATTGCCAGAAATGAAATCAGACAAGAGTGTTAAATTGTCCATTAGAACTTCAGCAAAGAGAGAAACTGTAAGAACTAAAGATTTTATTGACCTTAGGACTGTGTGTGAGTGTGTTACTGCAGATTGAATTTAGGGTTTTGCTCTTACTAGGCAAGGTGGCCATTGAGCTTTAAACCCCAGTCTCTAGACCTTAAAATTTTTAATAAAGGGCACTCTATTTAGATAGAGTCAGTCAAGGAAAGGAGGAATTGCTTAAGCAAAGGCAAGGAGGAGGAAGGATAGGACATGTTCCAATGACATTGCAAGGAAGTCTTTGCAAAGGAAAAAACCAAGATTGGTTCTTTCCTTTTTCTTAGCATGTCTAAACATGACTGCAAAGATCCTGGCCATATCTTTTGAGAAAGGTAGATTATACATTCACTGGTTTTGTGGGTTTAACAGATAACTAATTTTTTTTTCTTTTTTTTTTTTTGGTCACAGAAGTAAAAAGGTCATTAAAAGGTGCTGTTTTTTTTTTTTGGTGAGAAAATTGTTTGACACACACTATATTTAAGGTTAATGTTAACATGGATAGAAAGCCAGGTTGTATATATAAGGCACATATTTATTTCTTTCTATGTTACTTTTTGTGGTCTCACTAAGTTGCTTAGGGCCTGGCTAAGTTTTTTGGGTGGGTGGGTGGGTGGGTGGGTACTGGCGATTTAACCCAGAGGTGCTTTACCACTGAGCCACATTCCCAGCCCTTTTCATGTTTTATTTTGAGACAGGGTATTGCTAAATTGCATAGGACCTCACTAAGTTGCTTAGGCTGACTTTGAACTCACAATCCTCTTGTCTCAGCCTCTCTAGTGCTGGGATTACAGGCATGCACAACCACACCTGGCCTGACTAAATTTTTGAGAGTGGCCTCAAACTTGCAGTTCTCCTGCCAGAATTGCTGGGATTATAGGTGTACACCACTGTGCTCAACTCAGTGTTACTTTTTACATTAGTGGGAAATAGATGAACTATTTTCTCTGTTATTTCAAGTAGTTAAAAAACTATGGGTGGTGGGTTGAGAATGTGGCTTAGTGGTATAATGCTCGCCTAGCATGCATAGCCTTGGGTTTAATCCCCAATTCTAATAACAAAAACAAAAAAAGTATGAGTGGTGGGTGGGTACATGCCTGTAATCCCAGCCACTTCAGAGACTGAGGCAGGAAGATCACAAGTTAAGGCCAACCTGGACAATTTAGCTAGACCTTTTCACAAAATAAAATGGGCTGGGGATATAGCTCAATGGCAGAGCACTTGCCTAGTGTGTACAAGGCCCTGAGTTCCAAGCTACCACAGGGTGGGGAAAATATACATATGTATAATTTTATGAGTGAGTACACTTAAAACCATTTTTTTCTCCACTTATTTGTAAGTAAGGTTAAATTCACTCTAGCTTCTCAGGCTCTTATTTGGTTTTCTTAAGTGGTTATTTATGTTAGAGTTTAGTATCCATTCTCTTTGGTAAATAGAGAGGAGAGTGTCTGTCATTTAGGGTTTAAGTGAAAAGATTGCGAGATTGGTTCTTAGTGTATGTTGGTTACTTGGTGATTATTTGAATCAAGAAAAAGGTTGGCATTTATTAGCTGCTGAAATGTTGTCAGTACTCTTTCCTCTCCTGGGTACCACGTTTCTCTTACTGGTACTTCAGGTAGACGATTTATACCCCTGTTCAAAAATCTTGGTTGTTGCCTCATTAATGTTTAATATTAAAATCTGTTCCTTGTTTTCTTTTTTTCCTCTCAGCTTTATCTTTTATTACAGTTTTTTCTTTATCCCAAACTGTGTATCCACCCTTTGACAATGCTTACTGTTTCTACAAGTGCCTTTTGCTGTATTCCCTTCCAGAATGACCTCTCTCCTTCATCCCTTGAGGCTTTGTTCCAATGTGAAACTTTTCCTGTCTCCCACTAACTGAAGAATTAATTGCTTCTTTCTCTATATTCCTATAGAACTTTGTATATAATTTCATTATAGGATATAGACAACAAAATAACCATGATGCAAATGTACTATTTCCCTGAGGCAAGCACTTGAGAACAAAGGAGTGGGTACTATATAAATTTTGAGTAAATGAAATATGAACAATGGAGTAGTTGTATTTCTACAAGCCCCTGGAGAGTCAAAGGGCAGAAGGTCATTCAAGTTAGTTCTCAATTTGAGATCATGGACTCAATTACCAATATATAGTCTTTGTATAAATCATTGTGTGATTGAGAATAATGATGTTCAAGACACTTTGCTAAGTGTTTTGGGACTGTAGATAATCATGTGGTTTATATTAGTTTTGAATATACATACATACACTCATGCAGAATAATACTTTCTTGGGGGAGATTTTAAAGTATTTTCTTATTTTATTTGATCTGTTTAACACTCTTAAAAAGTAAGTAGAACACTTGTTTAACACTCTTAAAAAGTAAGTAAAACACTGTAGTCTGGCTCCTTTTATCCAAAAAGAGTTTGTTTAGAGTTTATTTGCACAAGGTCATTTAGTAGTAATTAAAACTAGAATCTAGATTTCTTATCCCCCAAATAAAAACCAAGTACTAGACCCTTATTCTAAATTCTCACTCCCTACCCCGCCCCACCACTGGGGATTGAACCAGGGATACTTTATCACAAAGCTACATTCCCAGTCTTTTTTATTTTGAGACAGGTTGCTAGGAGCAGGGAGTAATGGGGAGTGTGATTGTTAATTTTGGGTCAACTTGGCTAGGTTGTGTTTTTGGTCAAACTCAGTCTAGCTGTTGCTGTGAAGGTATTTCTTAGATATGATTAACATACCAATAGATTTTGAGTAAAGTGTATTTCCTCTGTAATGTGAGCAGGCCATTATCAGTTGAATCAGTTGAATCCTAAGGAGAAAAGACTGAGACACCTTACCCCTGCCTCCAAGAAGGAATTCTGTCCCCAGAGAACCACTGGTTAAAACTGCAATAACAGGTCTTCCTGAACTCTCCAGTCTGACACTGCTGATTTCAGACTTGCCAGGGCCCACAGTCACATGAGCCAATTTCTTAAAATTAATCTCTCTGGGGGCTGGGGTTGTGGCTCAGTGGTAGAGCATTTGCCTGGCACATATGAGGCACTGGGTTTGAGCCCCAGCACTACATAAGACTAAATAAACAAAATAAAGGTATTTAAAAATATTAATCTCTGTGTGTGTGTGTGTTTTCATACACATGTTATTGGTTCTGCTTTTCTAGAATCCTGACTGATATAGAGAAATACTGCTAAATGGGTACAGGTTTCTTTTGGGGATGATGAAAATGAAAAATCAACTGTGGTGATAGTTGTGTAACTGTGAATCATATAATTTATTTACACACATATAAATATATTTATTTACCTCCCCCCCCCTCCCCAAACTGGTGTTTGAGCCTAGGTCCTCACACATGCTAATAAGCAAGTGCCCTACTACTGAACTACAGCCTTGGCTCTTTTTTAGAATTTTATTTTGAGGTATGTTCTCCAAAATTGCCTAGGCTGGCCTTGAACTTGTGATCCTCCTACCTCAGCCTCCCATATAGTTGGAATTACAGGTGTGTGCTACCGTGCTTGGCTTAAGTTATATACTTTAAATAGGAAATTGTATTGTAGGCAAATTATATTTCAAGAAAGCCCTTATTAAAAAAAGGAACATTAGATGGAGTAATAGTTAGTATCAGTTTAGTGAAACAAATTAGGGTGTAGGAATGGAAGAGAGTGAGTATTCAGATGTGGATTAATTCAGCATCTTTTGCAATATAGTTTGATTTGTCTCTATTAGTGCAAATGTCTTATTCTTGGACCTTTGCTTTAACAAATATAGTGGATGGAGTATTTCCAATTAAAAAATATTTGTGGGGTTAGGGTTGTAGCTTAGTGGTAGAGCACTTGCCTGGCATGTGTGAGGCACTGTGTTCGATTCTCAGCACCACATAAAAATAAGTAAAGGTATTATGTCTATCTATACAAGTAAAAAATATTTTAAAAAATATTTGTAATTTGCTACAACTGTGGTATTATTTGGAAATTGTAATGCTAGAGTCTTAACGTGGGCATTGAAAAATGATTTGTAAGATGCAGTTTAAAATTCCCTTTCTGAACTTAGGAAGTGTAAGATAGTAATTTTACTCATCAATGATTTTTGAGGTATGTGGCCATATAGAGGTTGGTAAAATATTATTAGAATGAATGATGCTGGTTGTTTTTTTTTTTTTTTAAGTGGGTGGGAGGGGATGGGGATTGAACCCAGGGGTACTTTACTACTGAGCTACATCCTCAGCCCTTTTTGAGACAGGGGCTTACTATGTTGCCTAGGGTCTTGCTAAGTTGCTGAGGCTGGCTTCAAACTTTTGATCCTCTTGCCTTAGGTATGTGCCATTGCATCTAGCAAATGATGCTGTTTTGATTAGTAGAAACTATTCACTTAAATTATAGTTGAACTTAAACTGGGATCATTATGCATTCTAGTCTAAAGCTTGCAGTGTAATATAGTGTCCAGTAGGTAGCTCTGTAAAAATATAATTATAATTCAAATAAATTGAACAATAGAAGTATCTGTGATTCATTGTTTCCAGGGAGCTAGGAGTGATGTGTTTCTTCCCCCAGGAATGGGGGCAGAAAGTGTGGGAGGAATGAAGAGGGCGTCACAGAGAAAGTTGTTTTTAAGCCACTGTTTGAAAATTGAGTAGGGTTTTGCTAGGTGGATAAAAAAGAGCAGTGCATTCTAGCCTGAGGCAACAGCATGAGTTTAAGGCAGGAAAGTCTAAAAGAGAATGATATATTCTGGGAAACACAAATCCAGAAGTTAACAGAATTGGGGAGGGGAAATAAAACTGCTGTCAAGTCTCTGAGGTACCTGAACACTGCTGGCTTAGGCCTGATTGAGGAGTAGTTAAATTTTTTGGAGTTGGTCTCCCTGAGTTGGAATCATGGCTCCATTGCTTCCCAGATGACTGGCGTTGGGGAGTCTTTGTGCTTCATTTTCCCCTCTATAAAAATAGTCTTGGGCTGAGGTTATAGCTCAGCCACAGAGTCCTTACCTGGTGTGCTCAAGGTCCTGGATTCAATTCCCAGCACCTCAAAAAACAAAAACTAAAAGAAAGCTAATAGTAAAATTTAGCTCACAAGACGTCATCAAGATTTAATAAGAATTCATATAAAGCACTTAACAGGATGTCTGGAACATAAGTATTCAATAACTGTGGCTATTATAATTTTTTCTTGTTTTGTGTTTGCACAAAATACTTATATGCTTATTTTCTGTACAAGTACTTTTTCATTGTTAAAAATTTTCTTCTTTGAATAGCTGTCTTTAGAGTTTTCTAAACAAAGTAAATTATTTTACATGTGTGAAATTTTTGAATGTGTTAAAGAAAGTCTTTTAGTAATACCTATTATTCCGTACTCTCAGTTTATATATTTTCACTCTAAAAGCAGGACATATCAGTAGCATGCTTGGTCTGTCTTACTTGAAGTTATGAAATTAAAGGAGTTCAGTAAACTAAAAGACAAGAATCTAGTCAATCAGGAAACACATATCAAAGTTTGTAATGCCATAATAGGCAATGGATCATAATGAATGTATTATGATGTTACTTCAGTCTTCAAGGATCTTTTAGTTTAATTGAGAAGCTAAAGCTAACTGCTGTTAATAATTAGGGAAGAATTAAGTTGTAAATGGAATTAAGAGCATTGTATGATCAAGATAGGAACAGCTTATTTGTCTAGGAAGGGGCACTGGAATTAGAACCTGAAAGTTTAGGATAGATAATAACATATCTTTGACATGTAAAAGCCTAGCACTAAAAGACATAAGAGCAGAGTAATTATCAGAAGGCAACTGAGTCTAGAAGAGCTGCACATTATTTGGAATTTTAGTTGTGTAACCTAGATACTATCTTAAGCAGAACATCAGTGTATTGAAAGGACATAGGGTAGCTCACAGAATTGCTGGGAATCCAGGTTTGGAAACACTGATGCTAGATCCGTAGCCAAAATCATGCCACAGAAATGGTCTGGTGTAGAGATGCTGCTGCATTCCTTGACCACTAGATACCTTCCCTTATAATGTGACATTTGGGATGGGATGATTCTTTTGGCACGGTTGTCATTGCTACCTCTGGAAAGTGTGTACTTTCTTTTTTTTTTTTTCTTTTTTTTGGGGGGGGGCAACAAGCCACTCTTTTTTTTTTTTTTAAAGAGAGAGTGAGAGAGGAGAGAGAGAGAGAGAGAGAGAGAGAGAGAGAGAGAGAGAGAGAGAGAGAGAGAATTTTTAATATTTATTTTTTAGTTAGTTCTCAGTGGACACAACATCTTTGTTGGTATGTGGTGCCGAGGATCGAACCCGGGCCACACGCATGCCAGGCAAGCGCGCTACCACTTGAGCCACATCCCCAGCCCGAAAGTGTGTACTTTCTACTCTGCCACCAATCATGTATATTTGTGACCCTCATGTAGGGTCAGAGGCTAAGGTGTTTGATTGGCTGAGCCTAGGTTATATGTCATGACTTAGTGTTAGTCAACTCTCTATCTCTGTGACAAATACCTGATATAAATTAACTTATAAGGAAGAAAAATTTATTTTTGACTCACAAAGTTCAGAGGTTTCAGTCTATGGTCACTTGGCCTTGATGCCTTTGGGGCTGTAGTAAGGGAGCATATGATGGTGTAGAGCATGTGGCAGAGGAAGCTGCTTACTTCATGGAGGCATGCTTCCAGTTTAATTGAGAAACTAAATTAAAGTGATTAACTTCGACTGGATCCTACCTCTTAAAGGTTCCACTATCTCCTAATAATGCCACAGACTGGCAACCAAGCCTTCAACACATAGGCATTTGGAGACAAGACCCAAACTATATGTAGAACTACTATATGATCCAGGTGTCTTACTACTGATTATATATCCAAAGGAACTGAACTGAATGTGTTTCAAGGAAAGATCTGCATATGCAAGTTTATTGGAGTTGTCTTTATTTATAAAAAGTAGTCTAGGACTGGGGGTAAAGACAGTATATGACATTTCAGCTTTTGGTTGGGAGTAGGCTTTGCTTCCTACCAAGTTGGTTAATTATTCAGTCATATCCAGGAATTTTAGATTCTGGTATCTGGGAAGATGACCATTGTTCTCATCAAGCAGAGTTTGTGTATTAAGGAACCCTGCAACTGGATTGACCAGCTGGGTTAGGTTAAATGACAGAGATAAACTTGTTCCATTTTAAAAGAAGTTTGTGGAGGTACATGGTTAATGGGGCAAAAGGAAAAAAACCTTTAGGAAATTAAGACATAAACCTTGGGGAAAGAATTTTGGAGTTGCAGGTATGCGCAAAGCTATGCTTCCCTGAAATCCATGCAGGTAATCCTGATAACTAAACTAGTATGTTTTGAGGTGAATTGTGAAAGACTCATCTGCTTTAGCATGCAGACTTCATAATAAGAAGATTAGAAAATGAGGAATATTGGATTCACAGGTATAGGGAGTGAATAGGTAAGACTTGAAGACATTACAAGATATGATTTATTATTTTCAACATTATTTCTATCTTGGCATATTATTATGCTTATGTACATTGTTTTGAGTTTTTTTTGCCAATCACTTTAAATTTTGCAATAAATTTATTTAAATACCATTTCTCATATTGTTAGAAGTATAAATTTAACAATTTGAATGAAAGCTGAAAGAAGTTGCCAGGAATGATGGCTGGTATGAAAGGCAGATATGAAGTGATAGTACCTACTTCAGAATATCAAAATTTACATAGTAGTTCTAGTCTTGCCATTTTAGATTGATATCGAGATTTACTCATAATTCTAAGTATGTGGAGGCAGAGTTTTCAGATGAGCATCGGGTAAGTTTATTGGCATTACACTTGATTTTTATTTTTTATTGATACTTAATAATTGTACATGTGTATGGCATACATTGTGATATTTCAATACATGTAATACGCATACAGAATGTAACAATTGGATTAGGGTAATTGGCATATACAGTTGGCATATACATTCCTTTTTTTAAAAATAATTTTTTAGTTGTTGATGAATCTTTATTTATTTATCTATCTGTCTATTTATTTATTTTTAGTGCTGAGAATTGAACCTAGGGCCTCACAGATGCAAGGCAAACACTCTGCCACTGTGCTACAACCTCAGCACTATATGTCATTTCTTTGTGTTTCAGGAATATTCAAAATTCTTCCCATTAGGACCAGGTTTATAGCTCAGTGGCAGAGCGCTTGCCTAGCATGCATGAGGTACTGGGTTTGATCCACAGTACCACATAAACATAAACAAATAAAATAAAGGTAGTCTGTCCGTCTATAGCTACAAAAAAAAAAAAAAAATCTCTCCATTAGGGCTGGGGTTGTAGTTTGGTGTGAGGCACTGGGTTCAATCCTCAGCACCACATAAGATAAAAAATAAAAGATGTTGTGTCCACATGTAACTAAAAAATAAATATTTTTTTAAAAATTACAAAAAACACAAAATACTGATACTATACTTGGTATTAGTAATTTTTTCTACCTCTCCCTTACCAATGATCTATGATCTTATTTGAGAATTGTGTCAAATCACACAATTCTCATTTGTGTGACTCGGCTGTAGCTATTTTGAAAGATGATACAATAGGCAAGCTGTTCTAATAGTGTGTGAGAAAGTGATTAAAAACCATTTGCATTAAATTGTGGCATTGCTAAAATTAGTCATTATTGCTTCTTCCTTTTACAAATCTTTATTATTATTGCTTTATCACATAGCAATGTAAATGCTTAGGTGCACTAAGGAAATTATATACTTTAATATTATTGAGAATTATTTTCTTGATTGGCTGCTATACTGCTGATTGGCTGTTATCTTCTGTGTTTTATACATAAATATACGCATGCATGTGCACACACAAACACACATAAAGTGTTTATGTTTTATATATAAATCTTGCTGCAAAAATATTATTCACCAAACCACGTATTTGTAGTGTTGATAATCTGAATGTTAGGGCTGGTGGAGAAAAGCTTAATGTTTCAAGTTTAGCCACTTTAACATGATTTACTGGACGAGATTATTCTTTCTTCTTTTGAGAATCAAGCCATACCTCCATTTTATGACTATGTAGTACTCTGATAATAGTAGCAATTAATACTGTTCTCTAAGTCATCTACCCTGTCAACTTTTTCTGTGTGTGTAATGCTAGATTTGTAACCCAGGGCCTTACACATGCTAAGTACATGCTCTATCTCTAAAGTACATTCCCAGACTTTGAATTTCCCAGTTGTCTGCATTGTTGGACTGGGTAAATCTGAGTTATATATGTGAGCAATTCAGGCACACAAAATAAAAATTTTATATAATTTTTAAATGATTTTTTTTTAATTGTAGATGGACACAGTATCTTTATTTTTATTTTTATTTTTTTTTAAAGAGAGAGTGAAAGAGGAGAGAGAGAGAGAGAGAGAGAGAGAGAGAGAGAGAGAGAATTTTTTTAATATTTATTATTTTTTAGTTCTCGGCGGACACAACATCTTTGCTGGTATGTGGTGCTGAGGATCGAACCCAGGCTGCACGCATGCCAGGCGAGCGCGCTACCGCTTGAGCCACATCCCCAGCCCTCTTTATTTTTATTTATTTATTGTTATGTGGTGCTGAGGATCAAACCCAGGACCTTGTGTATACAAGGCAAGTGCTCTACCACTGAGCTACAATCCCAGCCCAATTTTATATAATTTAACATTATTACTCTTGTTATAAACATTTCCCATTTCCTGTTGATATCACATGCCAGGTTCTATACTAATTCATACTTTGTGGTTTTTATCATTGACTCTTAAGTATGGATATATTTTAGACAAGTTCTGGATTTTGTTGTTATTCTAAATCAGAATTATTAAGGAAAGTTAACAGTTTATTCATGAAATTTTTCTAATTATCATAATTCTCATTGATTTGTCCCTGCCCTTATTATTTTAAACTTTGATCATGTTTAACCCTTAATTTAACCATTACTTATATATTGCTTTGGGTTAGCTCTTTGGTTTATACAAGTTAAACATCACTCATCCAAAAATCTGAAATGCTTCAAAATCCAAAACTTTTTGAATGCTAACGTGTCACAAATGAAAAATCTCATAGCATGAATCTTTATTTCATGGCACAAAGTTATTTTTTAAATTGTATCAAATTATCTTCAGACTGTGTATAAAGTATATGAAATGTAAATTTTGTGTTTAGATTTCGGTCTCCTCCCTAAGATATCTCATTATGTATATACACATATTACAAAATCTGAAAAAAAATCCAAAATCCCAAACATTTCTGGTTCCAAATATTTTTTTTTTAAAGAGAGAGTGAGAGAGGAGAGAGAGTGAGAGAGAGAGAGAGAATTTTTTTTTAATATTTATTTTTTAGTTCTCGGCGGACACAACATCTTTGTTGGTATGTGGTGCTGAGGATCGAACCCGGGCCGCACGCATGCCAGGGGAGCGCGCTACCGCTTGAGCCACATCCCCAGCCCCTCCAAATATTTTTGAATAAGTTATGTTCAACCTGTAATCTGCTGAAAGGTAATTTTAATAGCCTGTTGTGTTATAGTTCTACAATACAGGTACAGTCCCTGGCAAGTAGTTAAAAAACACAATGCCTTTCTCCTCAAATTATAGAAGTCCTAGCTTTTTTTTTTTTTTTAAATACCTCTTAGAAGAAAATGTAGGAGAATATTCCTGTGACCTAGGGGTTGGGAAGGATATCAGTAATTTACAAAAAAGGACCCACTGAAGGAGAAGATTGATAAATTAAAATACATTAAAATTAATTTTGTTAAATAATTTTCAAAAGTGAAGGAGAAAAATATTGTATAAGAGATTTGTAATGCATGTTTCTTGTAAAGGATTAGTAACCAGAATACAGAAAGAACTTGTCCAAATTAAAAAAAAAAAAAAAGACAACCCAACAGAAAAGAAATAGTTAAAAGATACAAATAAGAATTTCACTGAAGACATAAGAATGGCCAATAAATGATGTTTATTTTAACTTGGGAACTGTAAATCTAAACAATGAGATACCAATTTTCATCATTTAAGAAGTTGAGCATCAATTATAGGTAACACTGTAGAACTAGCTATAGGAACTCTCACACTCTGTTACTGATATGATGAATTATGTTGATTTTTTTTTTTTTTAATGTTAAACCAACTTAGCATTCCTTGGGTCAATTCCATTCCTTCTTCTCTTTAGTAAGAGTATCCCTTTTTTTTTTTTTTTTTGTACTGCGGATTGAAGTCAGGAGTGTTCTACCTCTGAGCTCATCCCTAATCCCCCTCCCGCGTTAAAAAAATTTATTTTAGGGGCTGGGGATGTGGCTCAAGCGGTAGCACGCTCGCCTGGCATGCGTGTGGCCCAGGTTCGATCCTCAGCACCACATACCATCAAAGATGTTGTGTCCGCCGAGAACTAAAAAATAAATATTAAAAATTCTCTCTCTCTCCTCTCTCACTCTCTCTTTAAAAAAAAAAAAATTTATTTTAGGACAGAGTATCATTAAGTTTCCCCAGGAGGAGACCTAAATTTTTTATCCTTCTACCTCAGGCTCCTGAGTAGCTGGGATTATGGTCATAATATATATATATATATATATATATATATATATATATATATAGTCACCATCACACCCCAATTGAATAATCATTTTGACAGAGTTTGACATAGTTTAATGCTAAACTTGAATATCTACCTAATAACCCAGCAGTTTTATGCCTTGGTATATATTCTACGATGTGTGTGTGTGTGTGTTTCTGGGATCTAACAAAGAGCTTTGAAAAAAAATTTTATATCAGCATCAGGATTCATTTTCAAGCATGTTTGTAGTGGAATTTTCATAGTAGCAAAAAATGAAATAATGAAAATGTTCATAGACAGGAATATGTAAAGCAGTTAATTTACACAATGGAGGGCTGTACAGGAGTGAACATGAATGAATAGTAGATGCATATATCCGTGTGGATCATCTCAGAAATGTTGAATGAAAAGAATAAGTTGCAAAGGAATATTTATACTTGATGCTATTTAATATAATTTTTTTAAAAAAATCATACTATTTACTCATGTTTACTACTATCCATAGTAATAGGATGGTAAGTGTATTTCCTTGTGGGGAAGACAGAAAGTTAATACAAAAATAGCTACATTTTACATATTATATGTTTTAAATTATTGATAAATATATACTTACTTATTCCTCACTTCTTAATACTTAAAGCAGGTACTTGTTATTTATAGCTTAGAAGCAGAAAAATCTTAACTTACTAAAGTCACACTTCTAATAAGTAACAGTCTTTGTAATCAGATCCAAGGAGTCATCTCAAGTCTATACTTTTAACAAGTAAGCCCTACCTACTGCTTGTCATGATGTTTAGTCCGTGGCCAGTGCAGACGATATGAAGGTTCGGCTATGCGGGAAAATCCTAAGGGAGTTTAAATTAAAGACACAGACTCCAATTACCTTTAAACCAGCTCTAGGAGGGCTCCTTGAACTCCCAGCCTCAAGTTACCCATTAAAGTAAGGAGGCTTACTGAAGAGGATAGCGAGAGACAGTGAGCGCGCCAAGGGGAGGATTTTTATTGGGGAACAAAAAATTCTGGGGAAAATCCCATCCAATGAAGGTTAAGGGGGGGTCAGTGTTCCAAGGTCAGGTGAGACATGGTCAGCCACTCTCCACACAGACAAGTCCTTGGACCCAAGAAAGGTGGGGAAAGCTCTGACACAAAGAAAAGTGTCTGAGCCCCTCTCACCCAGCGGGGGAGGTAACTCAGTCACGTTCAAGGATGGCCTTCCACAATGATGGAGAACAGAAAGGGGCTTCTCAAGCTGAGTGTTGGGGTGTTGGGTGAATAGAAAATTTGTTTTAATGATTTCTCTTTGTCTTGTTTGTCTGTTTTTTTGAGGCACTGAGTCTCCCTTTTTCTAGTGCCATTTAAATTCTTTTTTGATTGTCTTCTGCATCTTTTGGACAGTGTGCATTTATAAGCAAAACTTTATTTTTCATACTTTAGTATTATAACCTTATATTTAAACAGTGTAAAGACTGTTTTGTTAATGTGACTGAGTTTTCATTTACTTAAAAAATAAGAAAAGTCTGTGTTTTTATGTGGTCCAAGTATTTCTTCTTCACTCCCTCCCCGCCCCAGTACTGGGAATTGAACCCAGGACTTTACAAATGCTAGGCAAGCATTTTACTACAGAGCTTTGCCTTCAATATAGAAGAGAAAACATTTTTCTTTTAAGACAGGTCTTGCTAAATTGTTGAGGCTGGCCTTGAACTTAAGATTTTCCTGCCTCTGCCTCACAAGTAGCTAGGATTACAGGTGTACACCATTGCACCCAGCTCCTTTTTATCTTTTTAAAACTTTATTAAGAAGTTTATTTGGAAAATGAATATGGAACTATTTTTATAAGCTTTTTAATTTAGTCTTGGTGCTTTAGAGCAAGAATTGTATGAATGTTGAGGAGAATTACAAAAATTGAGGTTCACTTTGTAGTGTTAGCTTAATGTTAGTTTTTAAATGAATATACAGTTATAGGATAAAATGGTAGCAAGATGCAGCAAACATAAGCATGTACTTTGTTTTTAGAAAATTTGAGCACATCTCTTAATTATATATATAATTTAAAACTCAATTTTATGATAGGTTAGGGATTACACCAGTCATAATGATGCCATAGTTTCCGGAGATCTTAGAGAATGAGTCATTTTAGCAAATTGCATTTTTTGATCAGATGAGAATTTACACCTTTTGCACCCAAATCTTTAAGAAAAAAAAATGTACTTGGTATTGAGCCTAGGGCCTTGAGTATGATAAAGCAAGCATTGTACCACTGAGCTATATCCTCAGCCCTTTTTAAATAAGATATTTTACTTTTGAGACAGGATCTCATTTAGGTTGCCCAGGCTGGCCTCAAACTTGTTATCCTCCTGCCACAGCTGTGATTATAGGTATGTGCCACCACCCAGCCCAAATCATTTTTGTATGATAGATTTTCAGAAGTGATCAAATACTTCCTTGTTATTTTAAAAAGAATAAATGGTATAATTTAACCTTTTCTTAGTGAATTAGTTGTATCTACTAATAGAATTACATACATAGGGGCATGAGAGATTATAATTTTTTTTTTTGCCCCAGCTTTAAGTGACTTTAGATTATCATGTTTTTTTTTTTTTTTTTTTTAGAGAGAGAGAGAGAGAGAGAGAGAGAGGGAGGGAGAGAGAGGGAGAGAGAGAATTTTAATATTTATTTTTTAGTTCTCGGCGGATACAACATCTTTGTTTTGCATGTGGTACTGAGGATCGAACCCGGGCCGCACACATGCCAGGCAATCGCGCTACTGCTTGAGCCACATCCCCAGCCCAGATTATCATGTTTTAAGATTACCAATATAGGGCTGGGGATGTGGCTCAAGTGGTAACGCGCTCATCTGGCATGCGTGGGGCACTGGGTTCAATCCTCCACACCACATAAAAATAAAATAAAGATGTTGTGTCCACCGAAAACTAAAAAAAAAATATATATATATATATATATATATATATATATATATATATATATATATATATATATAAAGATTACCAATATATATGTTTATATTTTGGTTCTTCTGGATTATTGTGTTTTCGTTGTCAGTCATTCCTATGTTCCTAAATTCTTATTTAGTAACAAAATAACTAGACTTATATATTAAATACAAAATTACAATTACAAGTTTCTGCTCAGAAAGGGCTTTTATCCCTTCCACTCGCATTTCATTGACCAAAGTATGTCATCTGGCCATACCTGATGGAATTGATCAGGGAAGTATAATTAATCGCATGTAGGAAAAAGCTGTAGAATAATTGAGTATGGTAATACATTCTACCACACTCAGCTTTGCTTCCAATTTCTCAAGCAAAAGTTAGGTAGCATTGGTAGCTATCAAGGATTCATTTGAGCCAGGCATGGTGGTACATGCTTGTAATCCCAGCAACTCAGTAGACTTAGGCAGGAGGATCACAAGTTCAAGGCCAGCCTCAGCAACCGGGAGACTGGGGATATAGCTCAGTGGTAAAGTGCACCTGGGCTCAATCCCCAGTGTTAAAAAACAAAACAAAACAACAACAACAAAAAAAAACACTTAAAAAATGAAGTCATTTTTCAGTCCCTTATGAACATTCTAATATCTATAAGGTAATTATCTTTTAAAATTTTTTAAAAATTAAGGTATGATGAAATTATAATTTGAAGTACTGTTTTTCTTTTTATGAGAGAAGACTATGATTGATATACTATTTTATATTTTTCATGATTAATTCTGACATCTGATATTGAATTAAAAGGTTAATCAAAAGTGTTTTTTTCTTTTCACATCTTTCAGTCTACTTTATCTTACATATTCATCTGCTTTGTTGTGGACAGAATTTACATCAATCACATTTGAAGTAAAAACCTTGCATATTAGTTCATGGGGTGAGATGTTACAGTATTTAAAATAGGGAGTTTCAGGAATTATGGAGCATTTGCTTATTGGACATTTTTATGGCACATTTGTCAATTGACAGGAATCCAAGGGTGAAAAGATATGATTCCTGCTTTTAGGGATTCTGCATAAACAGACATGTATACAGATAATTATAATACAGTGAAATAATTGCTAACCAAGCTACTTTTCAAATAAACTGCAGTTGAAATATTGAGGATGGAATTACCGGTAATAAGACAGTGAAGAAGGAAGGATTGGAATGGCTTCTCTAGAGGTAAAAACTGAAACAAGCCTTTAAAGAAGAGTATCTTTTGGCAGGGAAGTTAGGGGAAACACATTCTAGACAGAACTAATAAATATCTTGAGTGATAGCATGAAAAATAAGTGGCTTCACCTAGGTTTGGTGGTGCCCAGCAGCTGGGAAGGCTGAAGCAGGAGGATCACAAACTCTAAGTCAGCCTTAGCAACTTAGTAAGGCCCTGTCTCAAAATTAAAAAGGACTGGGGGTGTGACGAAGTGCCCCTGACTCTGGGTTCAATCTCTGGTACCAAAAAAAAAAAAAAAAAAAAAAAAAAGATGGCTTGTTTGAGAAACTGATTTTGTGTGACATCATATGGGAGGGGACAAGAGATTAGGACTCCTATGTGAAGGACTTTAATCTTATGCTGCCTTTTCCTTTAGGATCAAGTGGTCAGGAGTTCCAAAAGATTTTAAGTGTAGATAGTCCCCAATTTATGATGGATCCACTTAAGAATTTTTTTCTTTTTGGGGTTGCTGTGGACTGAACCTAGGGCCTTATGCATGCTAAGCACATGTTCTACCATTGAGCTACATGTCTAGCCCTGGATTTTTTGATTTTATAATGGTGTAAAAGCAATATATATCCAGTAGAAGCTGTTCTTTTATCTTGTTCTTTCCTTGGACAGTGGTAACAGCCATGCAATTAGTGTAAATAACCAGTACTCTATACTGTACTGTGTTTCTAAGCTATCATGTTCAATAGGTTAAGTTTATTAAATGCATTTTCAACTTAAAATATTTCAAAGTATAGTGGGTTTATGTAGACATAATCCCATCATGAGTTGAGGAGCTATACAATAGACTTGTGGTTAGATCTTTGTTTTTTGAACAGCTGTCTTGGTGATAATTTGGAAGATATATGTGCCTGGAGGTAAGGGGTCTGGGTAAAGTGATACAGTTTAAAAGACGGGGGGGGGGGGGGAGGGAGAGAGAGAGATTGATTTATTTAGTTCTTGGAATGCATCCGGCTCATTTTAGTGGAAGTAGATAGATTTGGGAGTTATCAGCCTCCATTGTGAAGGCTACAGATAATACACTCTCAGGGAGGTTTGTAGATGTCTAGAAAAGTGGAACCTGGGGAAAATCTTGTGGATGACCAGTATTTGAACAGCAAGTGGGGAAAACAAACAAACAAACAAACAAAAAAAAACCAAACTTGTATTTGAACAGCTAGTGGGGAAAAAGAAAACAGACTTGACAGGAAAAGAGAGGTCAAAAGGCCAAGAAAGATTGGATTTGTGTGGTACAGGGTAAGGAAGAATTTTTGAGAAGCGATAGCATTCAAATGTTCCTTTATAAAAGCTGAAAGTAGTCCTTGGATTTGGCCAGTAGGGATCTGTCTCTTCTGTGGCGTGGGGGCTGTCAGTGGAATGGTTACCTAGTGAGTGTGAATGCTGTGAAAGTGCTTATGTGAGATGGTACCAAGAATAATTAAGCATTTCCATATGAAAAAAATGTTTGTACACTTAAGGATGATAATTTGGTTTTCCCCTAGTTTTGATTGTTGCCACTCAAACAACAGAGAGCCTTGCATGAGGAGTGAAATGTGGCATTAGAAAAGCTATGTAGGTCAGGCACTCTTTGTCCCCGTGAATTCCTCAGTAGGCTTACTTGTTAGTTGAAATCTTATTGAGTTAAATATAATTTGTGCAAAAGGGACATGAGTCACAGATGTCAAATTTATAGAAATGTTAAAACTTTCTAATTCAGCATAAATTAGA
Source organism: Spermophilus citellus (assembly GCF_964194105.1). Taxonomy (NCBI): domain Eukaryota; kingdom Metazoa; phylum Chordata; class Mammalia; order Rodentia; family Sciuridae; genus Spermophilus; species Spermophilus citellus. Next base: position 45,985,470 of record NC_138184.1, on the reverse strand, counting down.
AATTTAATAGTCATAGGTAATATTCTTATTTTTTATGCTTGGAGTTTTTAAAGCTAGGAATTTATCTTTGCATTATTTTTGGTAGAAAAAAAGTCTATGAAAAGTCTTTGTAAATGTGTGTGTGAGGAGGGGGCTGGATATATATTCAGTTCTTACTGTGTCAAAAACATGAATGAGAGGTTTTCTCAGGATTGTTTAATATGAAGATGACTGATTATGGTTTTCTTTAATTTTTTTGGTACCTAGAATTGAACCAAGGGGTATTAACTCCTGAGCTACATCTCCAGCCCTTTTTAAAATATATATCTTATATATATTTATATGTATATTTTATTTAGAGACAGGGTCTTGCTGAGTCTCTTAGAGCCTCACTAAGTTGCTAAGGCTGGCTTTGAACTAACAATCTTCCTGCCTCAGCCTCCTGAACCATTGGGGTTACAGATATGCATCAGCTAATTATGGTTTTACTTATGGCTCAAAATTAAAATTTTAACTAACATTTTATAGAATCCAACAAAAGAATTGAATGTTTTAGTGTCCATCCTGACAAATACCTCACTTTTAAAGAAAGGTTACAAAAACTTACAAACCAAGGTCAGGACAAAAAAAAAAGAAGTGAAATAGTGTGGTAAAAGTATTAATCTGTTTGCAGTGAAGAGCTGTTTTAATTATCAAATTTAACTTTATCAACTTTAATATTTTTACCATTTATTTAATACTTTTACCAATCTATTCATCTAATTTTATAATAATATTTGACTTTTACATTCCTGTTTTTGTGGTAAGTGATGAATATGTGACTCTTGACTAAAATAGACATTTAACATTAAGAAAAATGAAGATATCAAGCAATTACCAATTAAAGACATGATGAATAATTCCTCCTCTTTTATATTGTCTAAAATGAGGTCATATACGTGGAAATATTTTATAAACTAGGTACCTATAAATTAGTCACCTTTAAGTAGAGTAAAACTGCCAAATATTCACTAAATTTAGTAGAAAAGCATAATTAAATTGCTTTTGAACAAAGGAGTCAAAGAAAATATTTTCAGTTTTAAAGTATCCATGAATATAAAGATAATAAATATGTACTGAAATATACATTTTAAGTACAATTTATGAGTTCTGAGATGGAAAACTCATTTTGGGCAGGGCTTGGGAAAGGAGGAGATTAGAGAAATAGGTTTTATGAATTTTTGGCACAGTATAAGTATATAGCAGTCTTATTTTTTAAAACTGCATCATTTGCCAGGCATGGTGGCACACACCTGTAATTCCATCAACTCAGGAGGCTGAGGCAGGAGGGTGGCAAGCTTGAACCCAAACTGGGCAACTTGGCGAGACTCTGTCTCAAAATAAAAATGGGCTGGGGATGTAGCTTAGTGGTAGAGTGCATTTGGGTTTAATCTCTAGCACTGCAAAATAAATAAAGAAAAAACCAAAAAAGATTTAAAAAAATAAAAACAAACTGTGTCATTTTATTTAGCACATGTTGTAGTTCTGAGCCTTAGTATTCTGTACTTGCATAATGTTTATCTATTGTAAAGCCTGTATGTCATAACCCCAAATCTGCATTGTCACTTCCTTCTTGTAAATCCTGATGTTACTAAGATAACATGATTGAAACAAGAGTGTTAGTTTCTTCAAGTTGTAAAAAAACAGTTTGAGAACAGAAAAAAAAGTTAAGGTACGAACAATTTTTGGTTACTACTGTTATTATTTAAAAGTTCATTTCAGTATTTTCAATAAACCATTCAGGGAATTCGTTTAGCAGAAAACTCTAAAAATTGCCTAAGCTTCTGAGCATAACATCTAAGTTGGCTCAAAACTACTCAAAACTTGTAATTTTAGTGGATAGTAGAGATCTTATAATGTGTATCTTTTACCAAACTTTAGAATTCAAATTGATTCATATAAAGACATTCATTAATGATATAAAATTTTGTTTCATATTTTAAATTTAGATAAAGTCTTAAAATAGGTAAATCTGAAGCAGAATTCTAATTTGGGAAGAATAACAGGGTATGTTAGTGACTTTTATTGCTATCTGTTCAGAGGAAATTGAACATGGGCTGTAGTTTTAATTGTATATGTCTGTTGCCTGCAGTAATCTTTAAAAAAAAAAAAGTGAGATGAACTAACTAGTAACATTTATTATTGTTCTCACAATAAAGTACTTGGATTTAAAGAGCAAAATTTTATAATAATTGTTTTGATTAAAATTTTAAATGCAATCTTCTTAGTGATTTTTATATAAAATGGATGATACTGACTTTACTATTTAAACTTTCATATATTTGTATTAATGTTTCATAAAAACATCAGTATCTAGGCTGGGATTGTGGCTCAGCGGTAGAGCGCTTGCTTAGCATGGGTGGGACCCGGGTTCGATTCTCAGCACCACATAAAAAAATAAATAAATAAAGACATTGTGTTTTGTCCATCAACAAAAAAGATTCTCTCTCTCTCTCTCTCAAAAAAAAAAAAAAATCAGTATCTTTTTTTTCTTTTCCATTTAAATTTGTAAGTAAATTAGCTGAGTCAATTATTGTTATCAGGACTGATAATGTAGCTAAGTAGTAAGAGTAGTTGCAAAAAAAAAAAAAAGAAATTAGTCTTATCTTTGTTGTAGCATTTATTACTGTGTTTTTGTTATCTATTCCTTTCTTAATTCTTCTAAGAATTAATTTTCTTAATTCCTTTAAGTTGGAGGCCTGTCTTATTTGCTTTTGTTTTCATCATTCTTAGTTAATATTTAATAGGTTTTGACAGTTAGGTTTTATATTTCCTCTTTAGATCTCTCAGATATTGGCTGTGTCCTCTTTTGTTTAAGGGGATTTTATCTTAGATATATTGTGTTCCTTAAATTTACCATGATGAATTTTTTCATCATGTGTGATGATACTGGGAATGGAATCCAGGCATATTAGGCAAGCACTATACCACTGAGCTATATCCCCCACTTGACCTGTCATGATGAATTCTAAGTGAACTGTATGTAGTTATTTGTGTCATTTAAATAGTTAAATCTTTAAGGAGTGCATGAACTCATATTTTTCAATATACTGACAGTATAAAAAAATACTAAAGAAGAGCCAAGAATATAGCTCAGTAGTGGAATATCTGCTTAGCATGTGCAAGGACCTAGGTTTGATCCCCAGTGTTTCTCAAAAAAATAAAAAACAAAATGTTGGTAGAGGCCAAAGATGCTACCAAGCATCTTAGAATGAACAGGGTCATTTCCTCCAAAGAACAATCCTGTCCAGAATGCCAGTAGTGGTAAGCTTGAAAACCCTGCTCTAGACCAGTCTTAAGATACATACTTATACTGTATCTTGTTTTTGTTGTTGTTGTTGTTGCTTTTTGGTACCAGGGATTGAACCCAGGGTCACTTATCCTCTGAGCTACATCCCCAGTCCTTTTTATTTTTATTTTGAGACAGGGTCTCATTAAGTTACTTATGGCCTTGCTAATTTGCTAAGGCTGGCTTTGAATTTCTATCCTGCCGCCTCAGCCTCCCAAGCCACTGGCATTCCAGGAGTGTGCCACTATTCTTGGCTACTGTATCTTATTTTATGTTGTCCTCTAATTGGTTCCATGGTTCAATGCACATGAGTCTCAATCCTAGTTTTTCTACATACCCAGTTGTACAATAGTGCCCATGTTATTTAATTCTGGAGGTGAATATCCCTATCTGTGAAATGAGATAATAATATTTAACTTAAGGATTGTTTTAATGATTAAAATTAATTCAAATTAAAAAGGAAATTTATTAATATATTTAAGCATTTAATAACAGCAAGGGGCTGGAGTTGTGGCTCAGTGGTAAAGCACTTGCCTGGCATGCGTGAGGTCCTGGGTTCAATCCTCAGCACTGCAAATAAATAAATAAATAAATAAATAAATAAATAAATAGAAATTAAATAAAAGATTCATTGACAACTAAAAGTAGTTTTTAAAAAATAACATAAGCAAGTTATTTTTGCTTCTTATGTTCCTATCAGTTTGGTATTTTGATGGAAATTCTTACATTAAATTCTAGTTTTAGATCTCAGATCTGTGGCTTTTTAATCCATTAAAATCCTTTTTCTAGATGTGTCTTCATAAAACATATACAATATTTTATAGATTTCAAAGTTCAGTTCATTCTTTTAGGTAACTGTATTGCACGCTTCCTGTGTGATAATCACAGTTCTAGGTAAACTAAAGTTCCTATCCCCTGTCCCCACGAAGCTGACATTCTAGTGTGTAGAGTGCCATCATCCATCTTTCCTCATCCCTTCAACCTTGGATGCTTCAGATTCCTCAGATGTTTTTCGTCCATTTGTAGTAAACTTCTAGGAAACTTGACATACATGGTTGAAAGGTTGTAGAATTAAAAGTCTAACATAGTGAATAAGAGCATGGATTCTGGAACCCACCTGCCTGGGTGTAAGTTCTGGCTGTGTAACATCCTAGCTATATGATTTTGAGCAAGTCATAGTTTTCTCTAGGCCTTCATTTCATCCCTCAGAATTGTTTCAAGGATTAAAGAGTCTATCTCTGTGAAGCACTTAGAATATCTGTGCTGTGAAGTGTTTATACATTGTGAATATATGTATACAACTTCAAATATAATTTAGAATATTTGTGATGTGCTTGAAACATTTTGGCAATAGTGACCATCATGTGTTAGTTCTTATATCCTTTAACTCAGTAATGTCATTCTTAGGGACTCAATCTGAGAACATTATTTAAAATGCAGTATAAACACATACCTATAATAATTTTAACCAAGAGACTGATTGCAAAAAGTCTATCATGTATAGTTAGTTGACCTTAAATAGGTTATGAAATGTATGAAATATAATATGACCATTTAAGTCATTTTGTCAAAATATATTAATGCTGTGTGAGAATATAAATGTTATGGAACAATTTAAGTGAAAAAGTCAAATATACTGCTCTATATAGAATATGTCCCTGAATTCTTTAAAAATACAAGGTGAGTGGAATGTTAGTTGTGTAATGTGTATGAAGAACTTTGCTAAACTATTAACCGTGGTTATCCTTGAAAACCAGGAGGGGTTATTTTATTTTCTTCTGTACTTTGTTTTCTCCTGATTTCAATATTAAGTATCTTATTCTTAGAAAAGCAAATTATTTTTGGAAAGGATCAAATGAGGTGAAAAACCTTATAATGTGAATAGAAAAACAAATTGTTGAAATTAGTTCTGCTATTAAATAGTTATGAATCCTGAATGAATTTCTCTCTTCCATGGGGAACGCAGTTTGCTCATCTACAACATGAGGAGTTGGACTGTAACAAAAAAGTCATGGTAGTAGAGTAGTAAAGAGCTGAGAAGTGAGGAGTACAGCAGTGGAGATCATTGCATGTGTTTATATCCTGATTCTGCCTGTTATTGCTGGGTGGCATTTGGCGAGAAGTTTAACTTCTCTGTGCATTAGTTTTCTTGTTTATAAAGTGGGGATAATAATAATATCTCGTGATAATTGTGAGAATTAAATGAGTTAATGTATGTGAAGGACTTAATATAGGACCTTGCATACCATTAGGACCCAATAAATGTTAACTGCTTTAACGGGTATACAAGATCCTTCCTAATGAAATTATTTATTACCAGGAATATTTTTAGTGAAGTGGATGGTTCTTAAATTTGACATTTGAAAATTTCAGCTATTTTTCTACTTAGATATTTTCGAGATTGTGGAGGGTATCAATTTGTGAAGCAGAATATTTTGGACTTTGGGCTTGTCCCTTCCTCCTACCTTTGCTTACTTGTTGTGTGTTCTTGTACAGGCAGCTTATTTGAGACCTTGAGTTATCTCTTTGATGAAGGTATTTTGAAAAACTTTTTCAGCACTAAAAATCTTATATTTTATTTTCTTCAATATGTTTTAATTTTATAAATTAATCATTTAATTGCTGCATTGGCGATTGAACCCAAGGGTGCTATAACACTGAACTACATCAGCCCAGCCCTTTTTATTTATTTATTTATTTATTTTGAGAGAGAGAGAGAGAGAGAGAGAGAGAGAGAGAGAGAGAATTTTTTTAATATTTATTTTTTAGTTTTTGGCGGACACAACATCTTTGTATGTGGTGCTGAGGATCGAACCTGGGCCGCACGCAGGCCAGGCAAGCGTGCTTCCGCTTGAGCCACATCCCCAGCCCCCCAGCCCTTTTTGAGACAGAGTCTCCCTAAATTACTGAAGCTGGGCTTAAATTTGCAATCCTCCTGCCTCAACCTCATGAGTAGCTGAGATTACAAGTGATTATACACATGTGCCACCCATAGAAATTTTTAAGGGTGTATAATATTTACAGGCACCATCTTCAGTTTTAAATTTAGGAAATGGCATAAAACCCAAGATAATATACTCAGTTGACCACCCCATTATAGGAAAAGCTAATATTATAACCTAAACTCAGCTAGAAATGGTGGAGCATGACTTCCAGCTTAATTCAGTTGATGCATAGATATCCAAATGTTAGTAAAAAATAAATCAAAATATGTGAAAGTCACCTTCAGAATCAGCAACTGTAATGAAATTTTTTTTTGGAATTCTGAACAAAGACTACAGAAATAAATTACTTTCATATTGTATCATTTTCTTTCACCAACTATATGAAATAATTAAGTTCTTCAATGAATATTGACTCACTCAGCTCTTGGATTGCTTTGGAAATTTTTGAGCAAGTCACACTCTGGAATCCAAGTATGTAGTGGCAATCCTAATGAAGATGGTTATATTTCTTTCTCTAGAGGGGTAAGAATGGAAATTATATTTTAATACATTTATTAGATCTTTAGCAACTCTTTGTTTTATAATATGGTATAACTTAGTGGCAGCCTGCTAGAAGGGTCATTATTTCTTTTAGAATATAAATTAGCAGAGCAACATTGCCAAGAAACAAAGGAGAATTTTGCCATAGTTAAGGGCCACAATTTGTTACATAGATAATGGAAGACATTCTCTACTAATTTAATAACTTATTCATAAAACATACAAGCTAAGCCTCATCACAGGAGAGAGAGAGTGTAAGACGTCTTCTGGTTTGACAGTTATAGCCAGTGGGTATTGTGACCTACTGACAGAAGGGAGGGCTTTTCCTTGCCTTTAGATTGGGTTTATCCAAGGGTGAGTTGTTTATGTAAGTATACAGTAGATGTGAGGAAATTCCTATTCTCTATGGCAGTTAACTTATTCTGTCTTCCCAGAGGTTTAACTCATTTCCTCTAATTCCCCACATATGTACTTCTTTGTGTCTGTTAGTTGGGTTCCATTAATTACATGGTATTTATATTTCTCTCTGAATGCAGAATTTCTGAGCTTTTCCTTTAGACATTTTGAGCTTTTTGTTTTGTTTTGTTTTTTTCCCTAATAAAAATTTTTTATATCTTAATCTATAAGAGATCGATAACATACTTGCTTCTGAACATGCAAATTGGAAAGCTGTTGCCGCAGTCTAGCTGGGCACAGAATCACGAGCCACTCAAGCAGGAACAAAACTTTATTTTTGAAAAAGCCGCCAATACTCCGAATGCGCCGGCAAGCCAAAACCGGTCCACCCACGCGCCACGTCTACCGAACTGGGGCCCAGGGCCTCCCCCGGAATTCCCTCCTACTATCCTTCCCCAACCAATGGGAACTCTCCAGGAGTCCCGTAACATGAGTCCCATAGCAGGCCAAGGTGAACAGCAGGAGTCCAATTTCAATATGAATGTAAATCTTAACATAATAATATCATCTCAATGGCTAGCTGGCAGTCACCTTACAACCAAACAGTGCCATGCATCATATTATTTGGTTGTGGCTCCTAGCAAGCTGTGGGTGGGACATTGGGAAGATGTACTTTTGACTTTACCACTAGACCTTTGGAACCTACTGAATATTTTTTCCAACTTTTAAAATGCAGTGTTTATGGAATAATTTAACCATTTGATTCACAAACTTGTTTGTTTTATAGGTTTTACTCTTCTTAACAGAGTTAGGAATATAAAGTTTCTTAAAGTTGACCATGAATGATCCATTGAAAACATAATAATAAATTTATAATCTTCTTTTAAATGATCTGCTTAGACTTGGTCCACTGATAGGCACTATGGACTTCAAAATACACAAGTGATAGCCTAGTTCTACAGGTAGTTTGGGATCAACTGTAGCAAACTGAATACCTTTTTTTTCTCAATGTCAATTTCCTTTGATTCTTTAACACTAGCAAGATTGATCTGTACCATTTTATCTTTGAGAAGTGTAGTGGAGTCACTCTTAACTTCTTGAATTTCAAGTTGTGTATTTGATAACTGAGTCCAGGATTCTTCCTTGATAGTGGTAAGTCTCTCTCTCTCTCTCTCTCTATATATATATATATATATAGTCAATGTAGTAAGTGAATAAACATTCTTGGGCTAACCACAGAAATAAATATTTTGCTAACTGGTTGTTACATTAAATTAGCAAAATCAGAATATGTAGTGTTACCTTATGATGGTAAAATGAACTTTGTATGTTGGATTAGTGATTCTGAGGTAAATTTTCATTTTAGTTTTCTTGAGTATAATTAAAATGGTTTAGTAGTAAATTAGTAAGAGAGAGAATAAACCAAAAGGTAAGAAAGGTTACAGAATTTCCCATGGGCTGAAGTCAAGTCTGATCATGCCTTTCTCCACTCTTTCTCTTTGACTCACCCAAACTCCGGAGGTGCTAACCCAGCATAACTTCTTTTTGGACAAGAGAACTACATGTTTGCTCTGTCTCTGAATCCTGCTTTTCTAGCTTTGACTAAATCATGAATCCAGTTGTTCTGTAATCCAGTGACTCATACCTTAGGAGTTTGCCCCACCCTACTCCAATAAAAACGCTGATAACTTTTTCATTTCAAATAATTCTGTGTGTCCTTTCTGCTGTTTACTGATTTTGCTGTAGGCATTCATCTGAATATATGTTTCCTGTTGATATTTTTAAAGTTCTTTGTGGAGTTCTGTATGAGTGGGGCCAAATACTTACGAGTTACTCCTTCTTAGTTATACAGTCATCCAAGATTAAGTGATTTTTAGTTTTACGAAGTATCTACCAAAAAGTTATAAAGAAGCTAAAAACAAGAAACGAAAATTGGTCTTTGCTCTATTTTCCCCAGTATCATGTTTTTCCCCCAACATCAAAGATTCTTTCCATTTCTTTTTTTTTTTTATATTTTATTTGTTTTGGTTTTAGGTGGCCACAATATCTTTATTTTTTATTTTTTTTATGCGGTGCTGAGAATCGAACCCAGAGCTTCACAAATGCCAGGTGAGCACGCTACCACTTGAGCCACATCCCCAGCTCCAGATTCTTTCCATTTCTGATAATTTTTATTATTTGCATTGGTAATGTTTTTGCCTGATTACTAACATTGACGTTTCCTACATTAAATATGTTTTCTTGTTACAAGGGGCTGTATGATTTTTAAAAAATATTTATTTCTTAGTTGCAGTTGGGCACAATACCTTTTATTTTATTTATTTGTTTTTTTAAAGAGAGAGTGAGAGAGGAGAGAGAGTGAGAGAGAGAATTTTTAATATTTATTTTTTAGTTCTCGGCCGACACAACATCTTTGTTGGTATGTGGTGCTGAGGATCGAACCCGGGCTGCACGCATGCCAGGCGAGCGTGCTACCGCTTGAGCCACATCCCCAGCCCTATGTATTTGTTTTTATGTGATGCTGAGGATGGAACCCAGGGCCTTGCATGTGCTAGGTAAGCGCTCTGCCGCTGAGCCACAACCCCAGCTGTATGATTTTTATACTATTAATACTTGAGTTTATGTGAGGTCAAAGATGAGGAGGTAATGTGTGAAGATCAGGAATGATAAAAAGTATAGTTTATTCTTTTAGTTTTTGAAACTGGGAATTGAACCCAAGGGCGCTTAATCACTGAGCCGCAACCTTAGCACCCACCCACTCCCCTTTTTGAGAAAGGGTCTTGCTAAGTTGCTTAGGGTCTCACTTGATAATTTGCTGAGACTGGTCTTGAATCCATAATCTTCCTGCCTCAGTCTCCTGAGCTTCTGGGATTTCAGGCATGTGCCACTGTATCGGGCCTCATTTTATATACTTGACAATTTTTAATTTATTGAAAATATATTACCAATTTAGTGTAAGAATTTTCTTTACACTCTACTATAACTGTAAATGATCTACTGCAGGTAGTAGTACATCTGTTAGGTCCCTTTAGTCTTTTCCATTCACATTAACTTGACTACTTTAGGACTTAAGAAGAGATGTCCCTATAGATTCTACTAATTTTTGAAAAGTTAATACAATAGAATTAGGAAGTCCAGGTTGTTACGTGACATGAGTTTGATCTCTTTGGATTTCTGTCAGCTTATTTAGGTCACCTATGGGTTCTCTTTATATCCTGACTGGTAGAAGTATAGCCGTTGGCTGTTTTCCTGGCTTTTTTGATATTTTTTTTCTGATATTTTTCCTTGTAATTTTCTGACTTTTGTATCTGAAATCCCTTTAAATATTTTCTTCATTGATTGATCCTTAAATTTTAATGTTCTTAGATGTTCAGTTACTGTTTTCTCTGTAAGTGTGCTTTTTCAGTAATTTCATATATTATGATAATTTTATTGATCACTCATATAATGATCCTTTTCAGCATATTGAGCCCTATGTCTGAGTTTTCTGTTTGTCTGCCTACATTTACTCATTGGATGTCCTATGGAGAATCCAAAAGTAGTGAGGCATAGTGGCACACACCTGTAATCTCAGGGATTCAGAAAGTTGAGGCAGGAGTATTGTTAAGTTCACAACCAGCTCCAGCAATTTAGCAATACCCTATCTCAAAAAAAAAAAAAAAAAAAAAAAAAAAAAAAAAAAAAAAAAGTAAAAAGAACTGGGAATGCAGCTCAGTGGTAAAGAGCCCATGTATTCAATACCCTAGTACCAAGGTGGGTGAGTGGAGAGGAATCTAAAAGTAAATATCCGAAACTGAAATTATTCATTCACTAGCCATTCCTCCTCCATTATTTCTGAGCATGAATAATGGCATTATTGCTGTCCAGTATCCCAAACTAGAAACTTATCTTTTTAACACTAAGCATATAGGATCTGTCAATAAACCCATTTTACCACTTACAACTGTCCGAGTTCAGAACCTTGTTTATTTCAGTCTTGTACCCCTAGAGTCATTTTCATCCTAAACAAAATATCAGTTTTATCTTAGTACTTCCCTGCCTAGACCCTATATTGATAAAGACTGTAGTATTTTATGTCTTGAGAGGTTGGGTAATCTTTTTACCCATCATATCTTTTAATTCTCAGCCTTAATACTTTGCATAATAGTCTTTCTCTCTCTTTCTCCTATTAGCCCCACACATCATGCTGTTTGCTCATGCTATTCAGTCCTTTCCCCACTCATCCTGACTCACCCTCCATCAGCCTTTATGGCTCAGCAGGAGACAGCCTCTTTAGGAAGCCTACTCTAAATCCTGAAGTCTGAGCCAAATGCCTTTTCTCTCTACTGGATAATTCTTGTTAGTGTATAAGGCAGTATACTTTTTCTTTTATTTAAAAAAAAAAATGTTCTCAGCTGGCACAGTGATACACATCTGTAGTTCCAGCTACTTGGACTGCTCGTAAGGCTGAGGCGGGAGGACTGCTTGAGCCTAGGAGTTTGGGGCCAACCTGAGCAGCAAAGTGAGACTCCATCTCTTAAAAAACAAAACAAAACAAAAACTCTTGATCCCACTTTCCCTTCTAGCTATTATTTATTTCTTTGCTTCACTTTAGAACAAAATTTAGAAGATTTGTCTGTATATGTTGTCTCTCATTTCTCTCTGTTCATTTTCACTTGAATCATTCTGGTTAGGCTGTCGTCCTCCACTGTTGTTTTCTTTTCTTTCTCTTCCCCCCTCTCCAGGGATGCTCTGCCACTGAGCTACATCCCCAGTCCTTTTTATTTTTTTGAGACAGAGTCTTGCTAAATTGCTAAGTGTTGCCTTGAACTGCCGAGGCTGGCCTTGAACTCGAAATCCTCCTGCCTCAGTCTCATGAATTTTTGGGATTACAGGCGTGAGCCACAATGCCTGTCTTCGACTACTGTTTCCTTTTTCATACTTTTCTTATCAAGATCATTAGTGGCTTCCATGTTGCTATTTCCAGTGGGCAGTTCCTTACCTTACTTAATCTATCAGCATCATTCAACAATTGTTCTGTTGCACATTTTTGGAAGATATCCTTCACACAGCTTCTAGGACATAGCACTTTCTCCACGTTATCATATGTCACAGGCCATTCTTTCAATTTTCCTTTGTGTGTCTTCATCTCTCTGACCTCTAAATTTTACACTGTTTCAGGGCTCTGTCCTTGGACTTCTTGTGTATCTATTCTTGCTCCCTATAGTCTCATCTTGTCTCTTGACTTGAAATTCTACTTACATTCTGATGGCAACCAAATTAATACCTCAAGTCCATGCTTCTTCCCCTAAACTCTAGGCTCATATATTCAGTTGCCTTTAAAAATGTGTTTTTAAAATTACAGTAAGAACATATAATGCAAAATTTATCATTTTAACCCTTTTTAAATTTAATGTCTTTTAGTATTGTTTTTATAGTTTTCATTATACAAATCTTTCCTGGTTAATTTCTAAGTATTTTATATTTTTATGCTATTATTGATGCATTTTTTGAGACTGAGTTTCACAACTAAGTTGTCCTGGTTGGCCTCAAACTTTTGATCCTCCTGCTCAGCCTCCCATGTAGCTGGGATTACAGGCATGTGCCACCATGCCCAGTTTAATATTCTTAGATTGTTCATTATTAGTATATAGAATTCCAACTGATTTTTGTGTGTTGACTTTGTACCCTACTTTGCTAAGCTTATTATTAGTTCTAACAATTTTTGTGGACTCTTCAGGGTTTTCTACATGTAATACCATGTTTACTGGGAAAAAATAATTTTACTTCTTCCTTTCCAATTTGAATGCCTTTTATTTCTTTTTCTTGCCTAGTTGCTCTCGTGAGAACTATGTTGAGTAGAAGTAGTGAATGTACATATCTCTGCCTTATTCCTTATTTTTTTCCCCATTGGGAATGTTATTCACTGTGAGATTTTCATATATGGCTTTTATTATATTGAGGTAGTCTCCTTCTATTCCTAATTTGTTGAGTGTTTTTTTTTTTTTTATCATTGAAAAGTGTTGAATTTTGTCAAAGGATTTTTCTGCATCAGTTGAGATGATCGTGTGATTTTCCCCCCTTCATTCTGTTGCTGTGGTACATTACATCAACCATTTTTTTTAAATTTTTTTATTTATTTTTTTTATTGGTTGTTCACAACATTACAAAGCTCTTGACATAATCATATTTCATACATTAGATTGAAGTGGGTTATGAACCCCCAATTTTACCCCAAATGCAGATTGCAGAATCACGTCGGTTACACATCCACAATTTTACATAATGCCCTATTAGTAATTGTTGTATTCTGATACCTTTCCTATCCCCTACTATCCCCCCTTCCCTCCCCTCCCATCTTCTCTCTCTACCCCATCTACTGTAATTCATTTCTTTCCTTGATTATTTTCCCATTCCCCTCACAACCTCTTATATGTAATTTTGTGTAGCAATGAGGATCTCCTTCCATTTCCATGCAATTTCCCTTTTCTCTCCCTTTCCCTCCCATCTCATGTCTCTGTTTAATGTTAATCTTTTCTTCCTGCTCTTCCTCCCTTCTCTGTTCATAGTTGCTCTCATTATATCAAAGAAGACATTTGGTATTTGTTTTTTAGGGATTGACTAGCTTCACTAAGCATAATCTGCTCTAGTGCCATCCATTTCCCTGCAAATTCTATGAATTTGTCGTTTTTTATTGCTGCATAGTACTCCATTGTGTATAGATGCCACATTTTTTTAATCCATTCATCTATTGAAGGGCATCTGGGTTGGTTCCACAGTCTAACTATTGTGAATTGTGCTGCTATGAACATCGATGTGGCAGTATCCCTGTAGCATGCTCTTTTAAGGTCTTCAGGGAATAGTCCGAGAAGGGCAATAGCAGGGTCAAATGGTGGTTCCATTCCCAGCTTTCCCAGGAATCTCCAAACTGCTTTCCAAATTGGCCACACCAATTTGCAGTCCCACCAGCAATGTACAAGTGTACCCTTTTCTCCACATCCTCGCCAGCACTTGTTGTTTGACTTCATAGTGGCTGCCAATCTTACAGGAGTGAGATGGTATCTTAGGGTGGTTTTGATTTGCATTTCTCTGACTGCTAGAGATGGTGAGCATTTTTTCATGTACTTGTTGATTGATTGTATATCCTCCTCTGAGAAGTGTCTGTTCAGGTCCTTGGCCCATTTGTTGATTGGGTTATTTGTTATCTTATTGTCTAATTTTTTGAGTTCTTTGTATACTCTGGATATTAGGGCTCTATCTGAAGTGTGAGGAGTAAAAATTTGTTCCCAGGATGTAGGCTCCCTATTTACCTCTCTTATTGTTTTTCTTGCTGAGAAAAAAATTTTCAGTTTAAGAAAATCCCATTTGTTGATTCTTGTTATTAACTCTTGTGCTATGGGTGTCCTATTAAGGAATTTGGAGCCCGACCCCACAATATGTAGTTCGGAGCCAACTTTTTCTTCTATCAGACGCAGAGTCTCTGATTTGATATCAAGCTCCTTGATCCATTTTGAGTTAACTTTTGTGCATGGCGAGAGAAAGGGATTCAGTTTCATTTTGCTGCATATGGATTTCCAGTTTTCCCAACACCATTTGTTGAAGATGCTATCCTTCCTCCATTGCATGATTTTAGCCCCTTTATCAAATATAAGATAGTTGTAACTTTGTGGATTAGTCTCTGTGTCCTCTATTCTATACCATTGGTCCACCCGCCTGTTTTGGTACCAGTACCATGCTGTTTTTGTCACTATTGCTCTGTAATATAGTTTGAAATCTGGTATCGCTATACCGCCTGATTCACACTTCCTGCTTAGAATTGCTTTTGCTATTCTGGGTCTTTTATTTTTCCATATGAATTTCATGATTGCTTTATCTATTTCTACAAGAAATGCCGTTGGGATTTTGATTGGCATTGCATTAAACCTATAGAGAACTTTTGGTATCGCCATTTTGATAATGTTAGTTCTGTCTATCCATGAACAGGGTATATTTTTCCATCTTCTAAGATCTTCTTCTACTTCTCTCTTTAGGGTTCTGTAGTTTTCATTGTATAAATCTTTCACCTCTTTTGTTAGGTTGATTCCCAAGTATTTTATTTTTTGGGGGGATATTGTGAATGGAGTGTTTTTCCTCATTTCCGTTTCAGAAGTTTTGTCGCTGATATACAGAAATGCCTTTAATTTATGCGTGTTGATTTTATATCCTGCCACTTTGCTGAATTCATTTATTAGTTCTAGTAGTTTCTTTGTAGACCCTTTTGGGTCTTCTAGGTATAGAATCATGTCATCTGCAAATAATGATAATTTAAGTTCTTCTTTTCCTATTTTTATGCCTTTAATTTCTTCTGTCTGTCTAATTGCTCTGACCAGTGTTTCGAGAACTCTATTGAATAGAAGTGGTGATAGAGGGCATCCCTGTCTTGTTCCAGATTTTAGAGGGAATGCCTTTAACTTTTGTCCATTCAGAATGATGCTAGCCTGAGGCTTAGCATAGATAGCTTTTACAATGTCAAGGTAAGTTCCTGTTATGCCTAGTTTTTCTAATGTTTTGAACATAAAGGGATGCTGTACTTTGTCGAATGCTTTCTCTGCGTCTATCGAGATGATCATATGTTTCTTATCTTTAAGTCTATTGATGTGGTGAATAACATTTATTGATTTCCGTATATTGAACCATCCTTGCATCCCAGGGATGAATCCTACTTGATCATGGTGCACAATTTTTTTGATGTGCTTTTGTATCCGATTCGCCAGAATTTTATTGAGGATTTTTGCATCTAGGTTCATTAGAGATATTGGTCTGTAGTTTTCTTTCTTTGAGGTGTCTTTGTCTGGTTTCGGAATCAGGGTGATGTTGGCCTCATAGAATGAATTTGGAAGAGCTCCCTCTTTTTCTATTTCCTGAAATAACTTGAAAAGTATTGGTATTAATTCTTCTTTAAAGGTTTTGTAAAACTCCACTGTATACCCATCCAGTCCTGGGCTTTTCTTGGTTGGTAGTCTTTTGATGGCTTCTTCAATTTCATCCATTGATATTGGTCTGTTCAAATTGTGTGTATCCTTCTGACTCAGTCTGGGCAAATCATATGACTTAAGAAATTTATTGATGTCTTCACTATCTTCTATTTTATTGGAATATAGGTTTTCAAAATAATTTCTAATTGTCTTCTGTATTTCTGTAGCATCTGTTGTGATATTGCCTTTTTCATCTCGTATGTTAGTAATTTGAGTTCTCTCTCTTCTTCTCTTCGTTAGCATGGCTAAAGGTCTGTCGATCTTATTTATTTTTTTGAAGAACCAACTTTTAGTTTTGGTAATTTTTTCAGTAGTTTCTATTGTTTCAATTTCATTGATTTCCGCTCTGATTTTAATTATTTCTTGCCTTCTGCTACAGTTGCTGTTGTTTTGCTCTTCCTTTTCTAGGGCTTTGAGATGAAATGTGAGCTCATTTATTTATTGGTTTTTTCTTTTTTTGAGGAATGACCACCAGGCGATGAATTTTCCTCTTGTGCCGCTCACCACAATACTGACTACATGCCAGGTCTGCTGCTCCCGGGAGCCCTGTTTTCATGAACGACTGGGCACACTCTTCCAGTTTGCCATTCCTTCAGACCCTAAGTTTGTAGAGCTTGAGGCTGAGAATTCTCAGCGAATTTTACTTGCCCTCCGGGCGAATTTTACTTGCCCTCCGGTAGCCACGCCCCCGGTAGCTGGTGCAAGAGCCCTCAGTTGTCAGCACTGGTGGGAGCGGTAGTTCCGCGTCACGGGTCCCGTGCCACCTCTGATTCCCTAGGTCTGGCTCTCGTGCTCACGGGAGAGCTGGGAGGGGCCCTTAAAGTTTCCCCGATGTGTGGAGAGGGAAGGCTAGGGGATTACACACCTGTAGCCGCAGGTTTCAATGAAGTTATCTCCTCCGCCGCAGTCTGATGACGTCAGTTCTCTGCCATGGTGGTATCTCTTGCAAATGGCGACAGTTCGTTTTCCTTTGCCGGGCGACCAATACAACGGGTGGGTCCTTACTGTCTCTCCCAAGCCCCGTTTCAAACCTGTGGCCACTACCTATGAAGGCTCTGTAGGCATTTACCTCCGTAGGATGAGAAGGGCTGACCAGTTGTTTCAGCCGGATGGATTAGTGCTGAGTCACAGCTGTTTGTCTGCGGGAAGCAGGCGAACGGGAGCTTGAATTCAGCCGATCCGGGCTCAGTGTGTGTTCTGAGAGTCCCAGACTGTTCGCCCCAGATCCACGTCAGCTCAGCATTGCCTAGTGATCCTGAGCAAACAGATTTAGGTTGTTTACGACTCCCTATGCCTGCACAGCTGAAGAGGTCAGAGACTTGATTTGTCCGCGCCCGCCGCCATGTTCCAGTCCAACCAATTTTTTTATGTTGAGCCATCCTTGCATTCCAGGATTAAATTCCATTTGGTCAATATGTTTAATTCCATTAATGTGCTACTGAATTCATTTTGTCAGTAATTTTTTGAGGATTTTGCACCAGCGTTCATGATATTCTTTAGTTTTCTTGTAATATATTTGTTTAGCTTTGGCATCAGTGTAGGCTGGCCTCATTGAATGAGTTAGGAGGTTTTCCCTTTTGAGCATTTTGGAAAGTTTGAGAAGGTTTGATGTTCTACTTCCCGTTTGACATTCCCATCTGATGTCTAACATATATCTCAAAGTTAACATGTTCAAAAATGAACCACTACTATTCTCTCCACCCCAATTAAAATACTTCCCATCTTTCACTGTCTTGTAAAGGCAATTACATCCTTGTAAGCTGCTTGGGCTCCAAACTTGAGCATCCTTCCTGACTTCTTTCTTTCATGTCATATATCCAGTCTGTCAGAAAATGTTGTTCTGAACAATTATCATTTTCTGTGTACTGTGTTGCATAAAAGGTTAACATTATGCTTTTTCAGTTTTATAGCATTATTTTATTTTAAGGGCAAAGATCCTGAAGACCATAGTTATATCAAGTGCCTTGGTGTAAATTATCCTTAGGTTAAAAAAAAAAAAAACTCTCGTGGGTTATTAAAGAAAGTGATTCCTTTCAGAACTGGATCCTGTAATCTGAAAGCACAAAAAAATAACTGAACTGTAAAAACTTATCAGAAATCAGTGATTTTATTCCTGGTGTCAGTGGTTTGACATCTGAACTCTGTTCCTCACATGTGTGGGTTGATGACAGTTTACTAATCCCTTTGAATGTATTCAAGTCTTTCCTCTTTCATCTCTCTTTTTTTTAAAAAAATATTTATTTATTTATTAGTTATTGGCGGACACAACATCTTTGTTTGTATGTGGTGCTGGAGGATCGAACCCGGGCCGCATGCATTCCAGGCGGGCGCGCTATCGCTTGAGCCACATCCCCAGCCCCTCTTTCATCTCTCTTAATGTTTGTCTCTTTTCTCTGTTTTTGTGTGCATTTATCTCATTGTATAGTAATATTTGTCTCATGTTTTCTTTGTTCCTACCTTTTCATCTTTCTTACATTCTTTTCTACTATATTACTATAATTTGATAAAACTTTATATTCTTAGTCGTTTTTTTTTTTTTTTTTCATGCTGGGCAAGTGCTGTACCACTGTGTTACATCCCCTCCTTTTTAAAAATTTTGAGACAGGGTCTCACTAGATTGCCAAGATTGGCCTCAAACCTGGGATCTTCCTGCCTCAGTATCCTGAGTACCTGTGATTACAGGCATGAACCACCATGCCTGGCTTTATATCCTTCTTAATTTAACATTTAACTCTGTAAGATTTATTTTTGTTGAGATAACTCTGTAGATAGTTTGTTCTCTAATGCTGTCACATATTTGTCTGTAGATAGTTTATTCTCTAATGCTGTTACATATTACGTGTGTGTCATTTGTTATGGTTTAGGGATGAAGTGTTCCCCCAAAATTCATGTGAGACAGTACTAGAACATTCAGTGAATAAATGTGAAATGATTGGATTATGAGAGCCTTAACCTAATCAGTGCATTAATCCACTGATAGGGATTAACTGGGTGGTAATTGTTAGCAGGTAGGGTGTGGCTAGAGTTGGGTCACTGGGGGTGTGCCTTTGGAGTATATATTTTGTCCCTGGTGGGGATTCTCTCCCTGATTCCTGATTGTCATGTTCTTAGCTGCTTTTCTCTACGGCCTTCACCTAGTCAAGAGCAGTGGAGTCAGCCATCTGTAGACTGAAACCATGAGCCCCAAATGAACTTTTTTCCTCTAAAATTGTTCTTGTTAAGTCTTTTGGTCACAGAGTGAAAAAAAAAAACTGACTAAAACATTATTCTTTTTACAAAAAGGGATTGTTGTATATTTAGTTATATGTTAATTCCTGTACGTATAACTCTATTTAATTATCACTAATGATTACACAATGTTTCACCAGATGAAAATACAATTTGGATGGGCATTAGAGTTGTTTCCAGTTCTTAACTGCTATTAGCCTAGCTTCAGTGAAGATGCGTATAAGTTTGCTAAGATACATGCGAATTTCTGTAGGAATTTTAGATTCCTAGATGTGGAATATCTGAGTCCAAGGGAATAAGCATTTAAAATGTTCATAGATATTACTGAGCTGTTTTTAAAAAAATCAGTTTATACTCTTATGCCTAGTATATGAGAGTGTGATGTCTCCACATTCTGGCCAGCACCAAGTAATACTAGTCTTAATCTTTGCCAGTCTTATATTGAAACCACTTTAATTGTCCATCCTCCTGAGTTTTAAGTGTCTTAAGTCTTTAAGTGTCTTTAAGTGTCTTTAAGTCTTGACTATCTGTCTGTATCTCTCTTTTTTTTTTTTTAGTTGCAGATGGACACAATACCTTTATTTTTTTTATTTAGTTTTATGTAGTGCTGGGGATCTAACCCAGGTCTCACATATGCTAGGCAAGTGCTCTACCACCGAGCTACAACCCCAGCCCAGTTTTAAGTCTCTTGACAGTTTTGGAGTCACCTATTTGTCCCCTCTCATACATGCCTTTTTTTTTTCTTTGTGGAAATTGTAAATAGTATAGAGGAGTATAACTGGAAAGTCCCTATCTTACCATAATAGTTTATAGGATATCCCAAGAAGCATTTTGGATTTTTAACAGAGTGAGTTATGGCATTCTGTTAGCATCATTCTACGGCCCTGTCTTTCTGGTCCAGAAGTATAAGGAGGGCTCTGTTTTAGAAATGGACTTAATATGTTCGCTAAATACTACTTGCCTTAATTTAGTCATAGACTAATTCACACTGTTAATTGATCTGTAGATTGCTAGTCTAATCTAATATATATATTACATCTAAGCATATTTAACATATACACAGTAGATGAGTATAATTTCCTTTTGATATAACTTTGTTTAGGAATGCTCTAATTCATACTATAGTGTTTCCTATGAAACAAAGGCTTTTCTTCTATACAGAGGTTGTAGTTATTTATGATAATGTTCATGTATAATGAGGCAATGGTAAACTATTTTTACTACCTGTATGTGTTAGATTTTAGCAGTTTCTGATCTATATGTCAATCGGGCATTTACTGTTTAATGAACTTGGCAAAGAACTTTTTTTCTAAGAATCTTAACCAATAGTCTTGAAGCAGTTGCCTGAATGAAGAAAATCACTGTGATTACATATTTATGTAAACTGTCAGTTTAATAATGGCTACTGGTTAACAGTTTCTATGTACAAATACTATGCTAAATCCTTTATATCATTTAACCTTTACTACAAACACTCAGAAGTAGGTACTGATAGTATCTTCAATTTAAATGTAACTGAAAGGAATCTCAGGTTAAGTAACTTGCTCATAGTCAAGTTAGAAGATACTAGAGCAGGAATTAGAACCTTTGTTGTGTTCTGTATTCCATATAGCTCACTGAATGTGATAGTTTGGCCTGCTCTGTGTTAAATCAAAACTTCATATTTACCATTCTAGAGTATAAATTAATTTATTGCTTCTGTATTTAAAGAAATTGTGACTTGTGCCTATTGAAACTTTCTGACAGGAAATGAAAGTTTGTAGATGGGAAAAGATGGTGCTGTTCAAAGTGTGATTTGGAAATAGAGGTTTGAAAATTAGTCTCTAGTCGGAATTGAAGGGAAAGCGAGGAATTAGAGACGGGTAAGCAAGAAATGAAAGATGGGGAAACAGGTAGAGCTACTCAGAGCTGACAAAGAGCCTATCTCTCTATAGGAGAGAGAGACAAAAAGGCTCGAGTTCTGAGACTTTTATGGTGGAGGCTCAGGAATCAGAGCCAGGTGGGTCCTAATTCGGGCAGTTAAGGGTTGAGTTGGTGTAAGGGAGTGGGGAGCTGGCCTTTGGGTAGGAAAGCAACCTTTTCCTTAAAATGGCAGCTGTCACTTAAGATGGCCATCCAGATGCTAAGCAAGGACCTTACAGGAATAAAACCTTGAATGTGATTTAGTTCAAGGAGTGTGTTTATTTATGAGAAATTTTATTTCTTACAATATTTAAATTAAACTTCAGAAAGAAAAGGAGACTTTTAACAGGTAGAGAGTGTGGCCAAGTGGAAGCAAGGGTTCTTCCTGTCCAAGAACCACATAAGCAAACCCAGAGGTCCAGGGCTTGTTTAGGGAGCTGCTAGTAGTTAGGCAAGGGTGAAATGGATGATTTTAGTAAGAGTAGAACATCATTGTTAGTGGGGTGATTAGGGTTATTTTGAAAGACTTTGAAAGTTATCACAGCTCTTGGATTTTATTTTGAAGTCAGCAGAGGATCAGTAGCCCTTTTATGAAGTGAAACAATGTGTTCAGGTTTGTATTTTAGGAGAATTCAGTATCATTGTAGAGGGTGAAGTGTGGGATCATCTTGACAATAGTTGGGGGCCTGAAAGGAGAGTAGTAGGAAAGGAAAGGTAAAATGAAATTGAGATTGTTCTGAACCAGAATTCATAGAAATTGGTGACATAATAAATGCTCTGTGGGGTTATTGATTTTCTTTTTTCTTTCTTTGGTGTGTGTGTGGGGGGTGGGGGTGGGGGTACCAGGAATTGAACCTGGGGTGCTCTACTACCAAGCTACATCCCCAACCCTCTTTATTTTTTTTTTTTATTTTGGACAGGGTCTTGCTAAGTTGCTGAGGCTGCCTTGAACTTGGGATCCTCTTTCCTCAGCCTCCCAAGTCACTGGGATTATGTGCCACCTAACCTAGTTGATATTTGTTATTACTGATAGCACAATAGCCCCTTGCCCCAGTTTTGCTTTATATGGTTTTAGTTACTCAAGGTCAAGTATAGTCCAAAAATATTAAAAGGAAAATTCTAGAAATAAGCAATGTATGAGTTTTAAATTGTGTGCCATTCTGAGTAACATGATGAAATCTTTCACAGCCCTGAGTAGTGTAATGAAATCTCTCCCAGTTCTGCTCTGTCCCATCAGGGATGTCAATCATCCCTTTGTTTAACATACCCCACATTGTGTACACTACCACCCAGTGATAGTCACTTAGTGACCATCTGAGTTATCTGATTTAGTGTTGTGGTATGGTAGTGCTTATGTTTAAGTGACTCTTGTTTTTTTTTTTTTTAATAGTTTTTAGTTATCAATGGGCTTTTATTTTATTTACTTATTTATATATGATGCTGAGAGTCAAATCCAGTGCTTCACACATGGTAGGCAAGCACTCTAGCACTGAACAATAATCCCAGTCCCAAGTGACTCTTATTTTACTGAATAATTATTTCAGAGCATAAGAGTAATGATGTTGGCAATAATGATACGTCAAAGAGAAACCATAAAGTACTTTCTTCAAGTAAAAAGGCAAAAGCAAAGAAAATTATATGCTGAGGTTGCTAAGGATCTATGGTAAGAAGGAATCTTCTCTCTGAAATTGCGAAGGTGGAAGAAATTCATGCTAATTTTGCCATTGCTCCTCAAACTGCAAAAGTTAAGGCGATGGTGCATGATAAGGGCTTAGTTAAAATGGAAAAGCATTAAATCTGTGGGTAGAAAATATGAACAGAAAACATGTTCCAGTACACAGTAACTTTCATATTACTGAGGTTCCAGGTATCCACCAGGAGTCCTAAAACATGTCCCCCATGAATAAGGGGTACTGTTGTATTTATTAATATTACTACTATGCTTTTGCTGTGATTGGTTTATGATGGTCACTTATTTATTCTATTACCAATGGCTGCTGATTGAATTTCTGACCAGAAATACTGAGGAAATGGTGGGTAAATGACAAGATACATCTAGTCTGGATATATTACACTCATGAAATATTTATTTTAAAAACTTCTTTTTTAAATCATTTTTTAAAATATTTATTTTTTAGTTTTAGGTGGACACAATATCTTTATTTTATTTTTATGTGGTGTTGAGAATCGAACCCAGTGCTTCACACATTGCTAGGCGAGCGCACTACCACTTGAGCCACATCCCCAGCCCCCCAAAAAACTTCTTTTTTTAAAAAAATATTTTCAGCTGTAGATGAACACAATATCTTTATTTATTTTTTATGTGGTGCTAAGAATCAAACCCAGTGCCTCACACATGCTAGGCAAGCGCTCTACCACTGAGCTTCAACCCACCCTTAAAATACTTCTTTTTAAGACCCATAATGCCTAAAGCAATTCTAAGACAAAAAAAGACAATGCTAGAGGCATCACAGTACTACTTCAAATTATACTAACGAGCAATAATAACAAAAACTGCATGGTACTGTCATAAAAACATGGCAAACCCACACATCTGCAATTATCCAATCCTTGACAAATGTGCCAAAAGCATACATTTTCTGTGTAGAAAAGAGAGTCTTTTTAATAAATGGTGCTGAGAAAACTCGTCATCCATATGTAGAAGAATGAAACTAGACCCTTATCTCTCACCCTGCACAAAAATGAACTCAAATTGGATCAGAGACCTTGGAGTTTGGGACTGGGGTTGTGGCTCAGTAGCAGAGCACTTGCCTAGCATGTGTGAGACACTGGGTCCGATCCTCAGCACCATGAATGAATGAATGAATGAATGAATAAAAAAGGTACATTGGGGCTGGGGTTGTGGCTCAGGGGTAGAGCACTTGCCTAGCACATGCGACACGCTGGGTTTGATCCTCAGCACCACATAAAAGTAAATAAATAATATATATTAAAAAACATAAATAAAGGTACATCAACAACTAAAAAACATTAAAAAAAAAAAAGACCTTGGAGTTAGACCAGAAATGATGCAACTCCTAACTTTACACCAAAAAAATCAAATAACCCAATTAATATATGGGCAAATGAATTAAACAGACATTTCTCAAAAGAAGAAATACAAATGGCCAATAAGTATATGAAAAAAATGTCTTTTCAAGGAATTTGTGGTAGTTATGAGGTGTCTAATAGGCTGTTTGCTGTCCCTGTTTTTTTTTTTTTAATAATTTTGGGGAATATCTTTTAATTCCTGTCTTTTCATTAGACATGGCATACTGCTAGCATCATGGTACTCTGAAATTTAGTTAAGGTAATTTATATAAAGCATACTACATAGGCTTTGGCACAAACAAATACTAGTTCTCTTCTAACCTTCCATGGACATGGAAATTAGAAGACCCAATTTTTTATTAGAATTGTGTCAGATAAGTGGCACCAGATAGTATATGAATTTCTGAAATAAATTTTTAGTTTACCTTTATTAAAATTCTAATTGCTGTCTTATTGTTTTCATCATTGTGACTATAGATAGGTCACTTGCCTTAATTTGTCAGCCTCAATTTACTGATCTGTAAAATCAATAAAATCATTCCTGTTTCATAGAGTGTTGAGAGAAACAAGTGTAGTATAGGTATAAAATCACCAAACATAGTGTTGAATGGTTGAGATCAAAAAGTTTGAAATGGGGGCTGGGGTTATGGCTCAGCGGTAGAGCGTTTGCCTTGCATGTCAAGGCCCTAGGTTCAATCCTCAGCAACACATAAAAATAAATAAAAGTTATTGTGTACAACTACAAAAAAATAAATATTTTTTAAAAAAATTTGAAATGTTTTGGAGGATCTTTGGCATGCTACTTAACCTCTTTGAGTCCTAATTTCTTTGTCAATAATATGGGGATAATATATCAACTGCCTCAGAAGATTGTCATAAAGATTAAGTAAAAAAAAAAAAAAACCACATACAAAGTAGTTTATCCAAGGACAAGGTATACACTCAAAAACTGGTGGTGATTTTTATAAATTGTGAATTTCTTTTGTCACTATTGAAAAATTAACATTCTTTCTTTGGTTTGCTTTGGTTTAACCTTAGGTTAAAATTTTTGTATAGCTGAATTCTGTATGTTAGTGCTTTCAAGGTCTTAAAATCAAACTTTGGCCCTAGGGGAAGATGATTAGGGCTTATATTTAATCCATAAATGGAGGAAAAATTTGCATGTAATACTATTACTAAATTTTAGTTCAAATTTTTAAAATAATTAGTGATGGTTTACTAGAAGCATTACTTAACCTGAGAAGCATATTGGGATATTGGGAATAGATTGTGTTTGAACATCTGAATCATGTGGCAGCCAAAAATGAGGAGCCTCTGCACTATACTCAACCCTATAAGGAATATTTTTTTCCTTAAAGAGTCAATTTTCATCTCCGTCAAAATGATTGTTTCACAAATTGTATTGTTATTATTTCCATTTTTTAACTTTTACTCAGTAACTTTGTTTCTTTTTCTTTTTCTTTTTTAATACCTTTATTTTATTTATTTTTATGTGGTTCTGAGGATTGAACCCAGGGCCTCATACAAGCTAGGTGAGCGTTCTACCCCTGAGCCACAACCCCAGCCCTCTTTTTCTTTTTCAAAGTAGAATTATTATAATTTTTAAAGAACTCTCCCATTGATATGTAAATTGTCAAAGCCTTGAGGAGTTAAACACTGTGGAATTAACTATCAATAAAAATGGAGACACATAAGGGGGATGGAGTTGTAGCTCAGTGGTAGAGCACTTGCCTAGCATGTGTGCAGCACTTGGTTCCATCCTCAGCACCACATATAAAAAAAATGAATAAAATAAAGGTCCATCAATATCTAAAAAAATTTTTTTCAAAAATGGAGACACATAAATAAAGACCAAGGTATTTTAAACGGTAAAATTATGTTCACTTAAGTGGTTGTGCCTAAATAACTGAAAAGGTCATCATAATTATTTTCATTACCTTATAAAGCATTGTTAAAAGTTATGAATGTTCTTCGATGGGGAGATGTACTACTTGTATTTTTAAACATTTTTACTGAATTTGTTGGCCAAATAAATTGTTTTATATGTAAGAAGTTTTTTTTTCCCCTAAATAATATCTGTTTTTCTATGTCTTGCTGATTTTGCCAATTTTTTTAAAGGAAATTTTTTATTTTTAGTTCCTCTTTCCCACCTCTTTCTTGGTGACTTTATAGATCAATATCAACTTTCCTTATGTTGAGCCCATTGTGTACATTATTAAACAGTATGTAAAGCTTTAAACATAGTGATCTTGTTCTTTTTTTTAAAATTTTTTAAATTTTTTTCTCTTTGCTGGGGATTTTTATTTATTTTTATTTTTCCCATGCTTTTATTATAATACAAAGTGATAGAAAATTTTTATAAAAGCAATAAGAAGTTATTGATCTTAGAAAATCATTGAACTATACATTGGTTCCATGACAATATGTTTTTTACATGGACATAATAAATGGATAGGATATATGTGTCAGACTTTTTAGAGTCCTAGAACATTATTCATAATACTGTCACCGTCAGGTGATGAAAAATGTGAATATCTATGCAAGACAGTTTCTTCATGTAAAATAAGATTAACAAAAGATTTTATCTTGACATAAACTCTTTTTTTTTTAAAGAGAGAGTGAGAGAGGAGAGAGAGAGAGAGAGAGGGAGAATTTTTAATATTTTTATTTTTTAGTTCTCGGCGGACACAACATCTTTGTTGGTATGTGGTGCTGAGGATCGAACCCGGGCCGCACGCATGCCGGGCGAGCGTGCTACCGCTTGAGCCACATCCCCAGCCCAAACTCTTTTTTTTAATTGTTGACATTTAAAATTTATTTTTTTATTATTAGTTGTTCAAAACATTACATAGCTCTTGACATATCATATTTCATACATTTGATTCAAGTGGGTAATGAACTCCCATTTTTACTCTGTATGCAGATTGCAGAATCACATCGGTTACACATCCACGTTTTTACATACTGCCATACTAGTGTCTGTTGTATTCTGCTGCCTCTCCTATCCTCTATTATCCCCCCTCCCCTTCCCTCCCCTCCCATCTTCTCTCTCTACCCCATCTACTGTAATTCATTTCTCTCCCTTGTTTTTTTCCCTTTCTCCTCACTTCCTCTTATATGTAATTTTGTATAACAATGAAGGTCTCCTTCCATTTCCATGCAATTTCCCTTCTCTCTCCCTTTCCCTCCCACCTCTCGTCCCTGTTTAATGCTAATCATCTTCTCATGCTCTTCCTCCCTGCTCTGTTCTTAGTTGCTCTCCTTATATCAAAGAAGACATTTGGCATTTGTTTTTTAGGGATTGGCTAGCTTCACTTAGCATAATCTGCTCTAATGCCATCCATTTCCCTGCAAATGCCATGATTATCATTTTTTAGTGCTGAGTAATACTCCATTGTGTATAAATGCCACATTTTTTTTATCCATTCATCTAT
The DNA here is from genome assembly GCF_964194105.1 of Spermophilus citellus. Taxonomy (NCBI): domain Eukaryota; kingdom Metazoa; phylum Chordata; class Mammalia; order Rodentia; family Sciuridae; genus Spermophilus; species Spermophilus citellus. Next base: position 45,957,674 of record NC_138184.1, on the reverse strand, counting down.
TGAAGGGCATCTAGGTGGGTTCCACAGTCTAGCTATTGTGAATTGTGCTGCTATGAACATCAGTGTAGCAGTATCTCTATAGTACGCTCTTTTAAGGTCTTTAGGGAATAGTCCAAGAAGGGGAATAGCTGGGTCAAATGGTGGTTCCATTCCCAGCTTTCCAAGGAATCTCCATACTGCTTTCCAAAATGGCTGCACCAATTTGCAGTCCCACCAGCAATGTACAAATGTACCCTTTTCCCCACATCCTCGCCAGCACTTGTTGTTTGACTTCCTAATGGCTGCCAATCTTACTGGAGTGAGATGGTATCTTAGGGTAATTTTGATTTGTATTTCTCTGACTGCTAGAGATGGTGAGCATTTTTTCATGTACTTGTTGTGATCTTGTTCTTTATTTCTCCTAAGTGTCATCTCAATGATTTCTTATTGTGGCACGCAAGGCTGTTACTCTATGGGTAGAGTTGTTTTTTGTTGTTGTTTTTAACTCAGAATGGTGGTACAATTATTTTATTGCTGTTTTAGCTGATCTCCACATGGTTTAAGCTAACATTTTGTGAGGAGAATACTGACCTATAAATTATAGTCAGAACATGTGTGTATTTAAAATACCACAGTATTTTATTTTGTCCCTAATATGCTAAAATATATGAAACTTGCATAAATGTGCAATTATTTTAGATACTAGAATTTACATATTTTGAAGTAATTAGAAACCTCTTGAAGTTGAACAGATTGAGTTTGGATAATAATTATCCAAGTAGGAGTCCAAAAAGAAAGGTACCTTACTGTGATTATATACTATCAGCAGGAAAAAAATAATCAGAATTTACTTGTTGATACATTAGTTTTGTGATGAGGGAAATAGGTTACTCTGCTCAGAATTTTGTGTGGGCTTTCAATAGCCTCACCTCTTGAAATTGTAATGTTCTGATGATGTGTCTGTTTTTTTTTTTTTTTTTTAGCTGTAGATGAACACAATACCCTTATTTTATTTATTTATTTTTATGTAGTGCTGTGGATCAAACCCAATGTATCACACATACTAGGCAAGCCCTCTACCACTGAACTACAACCCCAGCCACAGTGTGTTTGTTTTTATGTTGCTGATATTCAGAAATCTAATTTACTTTGTTTTGAATTCTCAGTGAAGAATTATCACAATTTGAAAGCATATTTGCTGGGCGTAGTGGCACACACATATAATCTCAGCAACTTGAGAGGTCGAGGCAAGAAGATCATAAGTCCAAAGCCAACTCAGAAACTTAATGTGGCCCTAAGCAACTTAGCAAGACTCTTTCTCAAAAAATAAAAAGGGATGGGGATGTGACTCAGTGGTTAAGCACCCCAGGGTTTAATTCCTGGTACCGATAACAATAACAACAAAAACAAAAAATAAGGAAGCATGTTTAAGAAAGATATAATAATGCTACCTGTGTTGTATGTTTTGTAATGTTTCAGTTACATTTTTAAAACTTTCTCCTTCCTACCTTCTCTACTTTTGTCCTTCATAATCTTATCTCTGCTTGTATATAGAGAGATACAAATATTTTTTCTTTCTCCTTTTTGCCCTGTGAACTGGACCCACAAGATTTATTATACAGTGTCTGGAATGTCACTTGGAAAATGGGAAAAACATTTTGGGAAATTCATATTTACAAGATGTTTGAGTGAGAAGTTGACAAGTTTCATTGTAGTATGTGTGCAATTTCATTTTGGTGAAAAACATTCCAGCAATTTTCTGTATATTTTCCCTTAGCCTTTGAATAAAACTTGATATCCCCCCCTGCTGCCTTCAGTGGCACAATTTAAAAGCTCTAGCTTCTGAAATATACAGGAACTGGAAAGGCTATGTAAATAAATAAATTTATATTGAACATGCTTATAAAGACTAAATATGAGTACTCCATGAAACAACTAAATAATTCGTGGCAAAAATGAACAAGTCATAGGTCACCCTATTTCTAGTGACTCCCACTGCAGTTCATCCTACACACAGCTGCTAGATCACCAGAGCTGTTAGAATAATTTCCTCAAACAGTATTTTCACCAAATCCTTTATTAGTACCTTTTGTTTAAAGAATCTCATCTCCTTAGGTCAATGTTAAGGCCCTCTCTTCATAAAGTCATTCTATCTCTCCTTTTTCCACTTGTTCCTTTGTTTTTTGTTAACTCTCTGGTGCTGGGCCCTAACTATATATAAACGTACTGTAATACCTGTTCCTTCTCCTCCTCGCCTTTTCATTTCAATTACCACCCTCACTCATAATCTTAGCAACTGATTATGTTCTAACTATATTTCTCATCAGCCTCTCAGGATTTTGACATTTAATTCATACTCTATTAATTTATTCTAAACTTAGGGTTGCCTTGAATATGATTTTATGGATGTGTGGTCTTTTCAAGATGGGTGTCAAGTAAATGTTTACAGATTAAATGATTCACACTAATGATAGAGTTAGATTGAAATTAGCTCTACGTATTCTAATTGCTTCAAGAAAACTTCATAAGTGAAGTGGGGTTTCATCAGAGGTTTGGAATCAGAGACCAGAGAGTGTTTAGTCTAAGTAGGGAAGGAAGGCAGTGTGGAAAGTTCTGTAGGAATAATTGTGTCAAGTCTACAATAACTGTGAGACCATGGCAGTCTGAGCCTCAGTTCCTCAGTCTATGAAATAGAATGGTAGTATGTACTTTAATGTTGTTCTGAGGATCAGAAATAATGCATGTCAAATACCTGCATATAGCAGGCAGTCAGTAAATGGAAGCTATTATTGATTAGGAACTTGTTTGATTTGGCCCAAGTAAAGATTTGTAGATTAAAGGATGAATAATGGGATTGACATCATGTTAAATGGTGGAGTAGGGGAGCTCCAGGAGTTAGTTCCTTCCCCCAAAAAACAACTGTTGAACTAGCGTGCATTGACTGAAGCAACTATTTCAGAACTCTGGAGTCTAGTCAAGCATTTGCAACATCCAGGAGAATGCTTGATAAAGAAAGGCTGTTAAGTTTTAAAGAATTTCACTGTTCTGGTGTTTTGCATAGTGGCTACAATCTCCCATCCCTCATTTTTTCAGTAGCCACAGGGACAATGACCCATGTTTATGATGTGACTTGGTGGTCCCAGGGTGAGCAATAGGGACTGGGGAAAACTGGGTTAAGAAACCCATTTTTTTATTCCCGAGGGGCCAGTACAGAAAATGGCCATCCTTTTACACCTGCCACCTACCCGCCTGGAGTGGGTTACCTGGCATCAGACAAGGGGATTCAAAGAAAAAGAATTCCCCCACAACCCTGTACCTTTTCTTACTGGCTCCAGGCGTTTAAAGAAATCTGTTAGATCATTAAGTGTGAAGATAATGGAATAGACTTCAGTGACCACGTACAACAAAGAATTTAGTCCTTGCCAAAGGAAAAAAAAAAAAAAAAGAAGGACAATAGTTTGAAAAGTTACTAAACAAATGAATGTCTGCCACTTTCAAGTAACAATAGCAGTCCCTGGGGAAAGAGGAGCCTGATTTTCAGAGTTACCACTTTATAGTAGTCAAAATGTACAGTTCTCAACAAGAAATTAAAAGGCATACAAAGGAACAGGAAAGAATGGCCTGTTGACTGCGGGGACAGGGGAAATGTGATAGAAACTATCCTTGGGGAAGCCCAGATATTGAACTTACTAGATAGATACAGACTTTAACTCCCTGAAATATGCCCAAAGAGCTAAAGGAAACCATCGATGAAAAGTCAGGAGATTTCTAAACAAGCAGAGAATATAGATAGAAGTCATAGAAAGTAAAATAGCTGAAATAATTTATGGGTGGTTCAACCACAGATTTGAGTGAGGGAAAGAAAGAACCAATAAACTTGAAGGTCGAGCAATTGAAATTGCTCTTTCTGATTAGCAGAGAGAAAATATATGAAAAAAATGAACAGAACCTGAGGCACCTATATGAGCCAAACCAGGTATACCAATTTATGCATTCTGGTAATCTCAGAAGAAGAGAGAGATAAGAAAAGAAAAAATAACTGAATAAAGAATACTTGGAAAGTATTTTATGGTTTTAGCTTTTATATTTAGGTCTTTGATTCATTTTGAGTTAATTTTTTGTATGTGATGTGAGCTAGGGTCCAACTTATTTATAATTTCTTTTTCTGTAATATAGGGATAATTATTTTGCATGTGTCTATCCAGTTGTCCCAGTACCATTTTTGTCCTGTCCTCATTGATTGGCATGTATTTTTGTTGAAATTCACTTGACTGTAGATGTATGTATTTATTTCTTTTAGTTCTCTTCCATTGATCTATATGTCTATCCTTACACCAATACCACCCTGTTTTGTTAGTGTAGATCTGTAATACATTTTGGATTCAGGAAATATGCATTCTCCAATTTTGTAACTTTTCAAGATTGTTTTGCATGTTAAAGGTCTTTTGCCAATTTTGTATCAATTTGAGGATTTACTTTTTTATTTTTGTAAAATGGCTGTTAGAATTTTGATAGAAATCATGTTGAGAAGCTGCTTTTGGATGTGCATACACCTTCTAATCCTAGCTACTCAGGAGGCTGAGACTGGAAACAAGTTTGAACCCTGTCTGGGCAACATAGTGAGACCCTATCTCAAGAAAACAAAGCAAAAAAGAGTGTGTTGAATCTTTAGATTGTTTGGAGTAATACCAACACCTTAACAATATTAATTCTTCCAATCCATGAACATGAGACATCTTTATTTAGGTTGTCTTTAATTTCTTTATATAGTTTTCTGTGCTCTTAATATACAAATCTTTTATGTCCTTGGTTAAATTTATTTGTAGGTATTTTTTAAATGCTGTTAAAAATGGAAGTGCTTTCTTAATTTCCTTTTTGGATTGTTGTTCGTTACTGGGCATATAGAAACAGCTGCTGAGCTGTGGGTGTAACTCAATGATAGAGCACTTGCCTAGCAAACAAAATCCTCAGTAATTTAAAAACACAAGTGCTTTTTATGTGTTGATTGTGTAAGCTACAACTCTATTGAACTTATTAGCTCTAATATTGTTCTTGTGGTTTCTGTGGGATTTTCTTTCTTTTTTAAAAATATTTGTTTTTTATTTGTACACAATACATTTATTTTGTTTATTTATTTTTATGTGGTGCTGAGGATCAAACTCAGGGCATCGAACATGCTAGGCAAGCGCTCTACCGCTGAGCCACACCCCAGCCCCTTCTGTGGGATTTTCTACCTATGGGATCATATCATGTGAATATAAACATAGTTACTTCTTCTTTTCCAATTTATATTTATTTTATTTCTTGCCTCTGGCTAGAACTTCCAGTACATTGTTAAATAACAGTGGTAAAATCCGATGTCCTCATCTTGATCTTAGGGGGAAAGCTTTCACTCTTTTAGTATTGTGTAATAGGTTAACTGTGGGTTTTTCATAAATGCTATTTTTCATGATGAACAAGTTCCCGTCTAATCCTAACTTTCTGAGTGTTTTATCATAAAAGAATATTACATTCTGTCAAATGCCTTATCTGCATAAATTGAGATGATCGTGTGGGTTTTCTCTTTCTACTAATGTGGTGTATTACATTGATAGACTTTATTAAGTTGAAGCACCTTGGATAAATCCCACTTTTCTAGGAGTGCCAGTCACTTTTCCAGGAGTGCCAGTCACTTTTCCAGCTTCGGTGAGTTCTAAAGTTGGCAAAATAAGGACTAGAGATGTAGCTCAGTGGTAGAACATCTGCCTACTATGCATGCAAGGCCCTGGGTTTGACCCAGCTCTGGGAAAATAAAAGGGTTATTGAGTTAGGCCAAACAAAGATAAGAAACTTTTTCAGCCCTTCAGTTCACCTCCAGAAAGGTTAAAACAGACATTATAATTTGTGATTAAGGTCTGCTCTGCTCCCTCTGGAATACCAGGTACCAGGATCTCACACTAGCAAATGCTGGTGGCTGACTTTAGGACTTCCTTTGTGCTGGAGAGAGGGATGGGACAAGGGTAAGTTAGGCCCAAAGCCTTCCTACGTTTTTTAAGTTGTCATTTTCTTGATTCGTATTTGCTTGTTTGCTGTAAACCAGAGTTGGTTCTGATGGTTTTCTTGATTTTTCAGTGTTTCTCTGTAGTCACAGAAGCTTGAAGTTGCCTACGCTATTTTGCTGGTGATACTTTCTTTCATTTCTTTTTGATCTTAAAAAATTTCCTCCTTTTTCCCCCCCTTATATTTCTCTTCAGACATTGTTATATTTAGCCACACTTATGTTCCTCCTACTTTGTGTTCATTTATGAAATGTTCTTTCCTTTTTATTTCTATTTCTTTTTTGAGGTTTCTCTTTAAGAGTTTTATAGTTATGATTGATATTGTTCTTTTGTTTCTTAAATTATTTCCTAATAGCTTTTAGCTTGTTTTGAAATGGACTACAATTTTGATCTATTCCCAAGGTATGTCTTTCAATTTCTGTAAGATGTTATTCTGCTCCTTTTTCTCTTTTTTCTTAAAATAACTGTATGAGATGTGACATTGATAACTTTTTATTGCTCACTTTTATGTGAAATTGTTTTTTCTGTACTTTAAAAGGAGGTCATGGTTCACAATAACTTTTCTAATTCACAGAGCTCCCTCTTCTGTTGTTTTTGTAAAATGTTCAAAAATATGGTGGCCTCCTTTTCCTTCTTCACTTTTATCTGAACCTTTTCTTTCTTTTCTTTTGTTCCTGTCCTACTCAATTTTGATTCCACTCCTGGAAGCTTTTCCTCATTGTAAAGCCCTATCTTGGGAGCCAGCTTTGAGTTCCTTCAGGTTGGTTTTAAGAGTTTACATAGGGACTGGGCATGTAGCTGAGAGGTAGAACCTGGATCACCATGTATAAGGCCTTGGGTTCAGTCCCAGGCACCCAAGGGAGTTATCTGACTCAAACTATTCCAGCCTTTTATGGGGCTTGCGCTGATTTGTTGTTGGATTGAGCTAGACCTTTTGGCTTACAGCTTCTCCTCTCAAACTGGCCCCCATACCATCCAGTGAATACCTAGTGCCTATTTTTGATGCTCTTCTCAATTTTCTCATATGCCCCCCTTGCCTCTATGTGCGTCCTCCTGCACAGATACTGAAACTGTGTGGCTCTGTGCTTCTTGGTAGTTTTCCCCGTTCACTTGAATTTTGGAGTTTGTGTGGATACTGTTTCACCTACTCTTTTTGTAAATGGGATATTGGTGTGATCTTAGATTGTTTGATATTAGATGGTGATTAAGGTAAATTAAAAATCTGTTGTAATCTGCCTTCTACACAGAATCCATTTTGTGTTCATATTTTGTACTCCGCCATGTGGACTTAGAGTTCATGGTGACCTATGGCATTTCTGCTGTTTGTGCTTTGTCGTGAAGCATTAGCTTACCTATTAGTGTTTGGATATTGCCAAATTTATCAACATAGAAAAGGGTTAGAAAGAAGCAGTATATTGTTATAACAGAAACAAAAAGTATTTATAAATTGTAGCAAAGTTAAAAGTAATGCAAAATGCAAGTGTGTTTGATAGCTACAGCAAAAACTTTCTGAAAGCCAGAAAGCAAATTATGCAATCTGGGACTGGGGTTGTGGCTGAGCGGTACAGCACTCACCTAGCATGTGTGGGGCACTGGGTTCGATCCTCAGCACCAAATAAAAATAAATAGATAAAATAAAGGTATTGTGTCCAACCAGAACTAAAAAAAAAAAAAAAAAAAAAAAAAAAAGCAATCTGAGTAATGCCATGTCTGTCATTGAAAGTAATCAGCAAATGACTGAGGAAAAATGACTATGTGACAGAGGAAATTCAGAGGATTTTTGGGAAGTTAAAGTTCCCTCAGGGGAAAGCAAGGAGTTAATTGAAGAATTAAATACTGAAAACAATGGAAAGCACTGTTGTTGAACTTTGGCTGCAAGCCACAAAGGATTTTATAAGAAGTTTAGGGTTCCTTACACACCTGCTCAACATCAAAGTGAATGGTGGCTATTGTAAACACTTAGAACTATTAGGGCATTCCTAGGCTGCTGGGAAAGAAAGATAGTTAAGACTTCAACAGATTTAATGTTTTTTTTCTTTAGTATGGTCAAAACTGATTTCTTTTAAGGGGAGGGAGGAGCCTGATAGAGGTTTCTTGGCAAAGAGAACACTTCTGATTTGAAAGTGACAAAGGACAAATAACATACCTATTATTAAATAAGTCCTTTTCCAATCCCTTGTAAACAAGTTGACATCTTTAATAATAAATACAATAACTTCTATACAATATAATTTAATATTAACGGATTATTTTATAGACAGTACAAAATCATTATTTTTAATATCAGTCAGAACAACTAAGGGCATATATTTCTACAGGGAACTAAACTTAATGCATGTTAGCGATACACAAATGCAGAGAGTCAAGTACATAAGTGGATTGATGTGATTGAGAGGGATAAGAGAGAAAAATAAATGGAGTGACTGAGTTCAGAGAAGGAATCAGAAGCCAGATCATGTAGGACCCTAAAGGCTACAGTAGTCCAGTCTTATGGAAGCCATCAGGTTGAGAAGACAGGAAGGAAATGATATGTTCTTTTTTTTTTTATTGGTTGTTCACAACATTACAAAGCTCTTGACGTATCATATTTCAAACATTAGAATCAAGTGGGTTATGAACTCCCATTTTTACCCCAAATACGGATTGCAGAATCACATCGGTTACACATCCACATTTTTACATACTGCCATATTAGTGACTGTTGTATTCTGCTACCTTTCCTATCCTCTACTATCCTCTCTCCCCTCCCCTCCCATCTTCTCTCTCTACCCCATCTACTGTAATTCATTTCCCTCCTTGTTTGTTATCCCATTCCCCTCACAACCTCTTATATGTAATTTTGTATAACAATGAGGGTCTCCCTCCATTTCCATGCAATTTCCCTTTTTTTCTCCCTTTCCCTCCCACCTCATGTCTCTGTTTAATGTTAATCTTTTCTTCCTGCTCTTCCTCCCTGCTCTGTTCATAGTTGCTCTCATTATATAAAAGAAGACATTTGGTATTTGTTTTTTAGGGATTGGCTAGCTTCACTAAGCATAATCTGCTCTAGTGCCATCCATTTCCCTGCAAATTCCATGATTTTGTCATTTTTTAGTGCTGTGTAATACTCCATGGTGTATAGATGCCGCATTTTTTTATCCATTCATCTATTGAAGGGCATCTGGGTTGATTCCACAGTCTAGCAATTGTGAATTGTGCTGCTATGAACATCGATGTGGCAGTATCCCTGTAGTGTGCTCTTTTAAGGTCTTCAGGGAATAGTCCGAGAAGGGCAATAGCTGGGTCAAATGGTGGTTCCATTCCCAGCTTTCCCAGGAATCTTCATACTGCTTTCCAAATTGGCCGCACCAATTTGCAGTCCCACCAGCAGTGTACAAGAGTACCCTTTTCCCCACATCCTCGCCAGCAATCATTGTTGTTTGACTTCATCATGGCTGCCAATCTTACTGGGGTGAGGTGGTATCTTAGGGTGGTTTTGATTTGCATTTCTCTGACTGCTAGAGATGGTGAGCATTTTTTCATGTACTTGTTGATTGATTGTATATCCTCCTCTGAGAAGTGTCTGTTCAGGTCCTTGGCCCATTTGTTGATTGGGTTATTTGTTATCTTATTGTCTAATTTTTTGAGTTCTTTGTATACTCTGGATATTAGGGCTCTATCTGAAGTGTGAGGAGTAAAAATTTGTTCCCAGGATGTAGGCTCCCTATTTACCTCTCTTATTGTTTCTCTTGCTGAGAAAAAAATTTTCAGTTTAAGAAAATCCCATTTGTTGATTCTTGTTATTAACTCTTGTGCTATGGGTGTCCTATTAAGGAATTTGGAGCCCGACCCCACAATATGTAGATCGGAGCCAACTTTTTCTTCTATCAGACGCAGAGTCTCTGATTTGATATCTAGCTCCTTGATCCACTTTGAGTTGACATTTGTGCATGGCGAGAGGAGGGGATTCAGTTTCATTTTGTTGCATATGGATTTCCAGTTTTCCCAACACCATTTGTTGAAGATGCTATCCTTCCTCCATTGCATGTTTTTAACTCCTTTATCAAATATAAGATAGTTGTAGCTTTGTGGATTAGTCTCTGTGTCCTCTATTCTGTACCATTGGTCCACCCGCCTGTTTTGGTACCAGTACCATTGCTGTTTTTGTCACTATTGCTCTGTAATATAGTTTGAAATCTGGTATCGCTATACCGCCTGATTCACACTTCCTGCTTAGAATTGTTTTTGCTATTCTGGGTCTTTTATTTTTCCATATGAATTTCATGATTGCTTTATCTATTTCTACAAGAAATGCCGTTGGGATTTTGATTGGCATTGCATTAAACCTATAGAGAACTTTTGGTAATATCGCCATTTTGATGATGTTAGTTCTGCCTATCCATGAACAGGGTATATTTTTCCATCTTCTAAGGTCTTCTTCTACTTCTTTCTTTAGGGTTCTGTAGTTTTCATTGTATAAATCTTTCACCTCTTTTGTTAGGTTGATTCCCAAGTATTTTATTTTTTTTGAGGATATTGTGAATGGAGTGTTTTTCCTCATTTCCGTTTCAGAAGTTTTGTTGCTGATATACAGAAATGCCTTTGATTTATGTGTGTTGATTTTATATCCTGCCACTTTGCTGAATTCATTTATTAGTTCTAGTACTTTTTTTGTAGACCCTTTTGGGTCTTCTAGGTATAGAATCATGTCATCCGCAAATAGTGATAATTTAAGTTCTTCTTTTCCTATTTTTATGCCTTTAATTTCTTTCATCTGTCTAATTGCTCTGGCCAGTGTTTCAAGAACTATATTGAATAGAAGTGGTGAAAGGGGGCATCCCTGTCTTGTTCAAGATTTTAGAGGGAATGCCTTCAATTTTTCTCCATTCAGAATGATGCTAGCCTGAGGCTTAGCATAGATAGCTTTTACAATGTCGAGGTAAGTTCCTGTTATCCCTAGTTTTTCTAATGTTTTGAACATAAAGCGATGCTGTATTTTGTCGAATGCTTTTTCTGCGTCTATCGAGATGATCATATGGTTCTTACCTTTAAGTCTATTGATGTGGTGAATAACATTTATTGATTTCCGTATATTGAACCATCCTTGCATCCCAGGGATGAATCCTACTTGATCATGGTGCACAATTTTTTTGATGTGCCTTTGTATCTGATTCGCCAGAATTTTATTGAGGATTTTTGCATCTAGGTTCATCAGAGATATTGGTCTGTAGTTTTCTTTCTTTGAGGTGTCTTTGTCTGGTTTCGGAATCAGGGTGATGTTGGCCTCATAGAATGAATTTGGAAGAGCTCCCTCTTTTTCTATTTCCTGAAATAACTTGAAAAGTATTGGTATTAATTCTTTTTTAAAGGTTTTGTAAAACTCCGCTGTGTACCCATCCGGTCCTGGGCTTTTCTTGGTTGGTAGTCTTTTGATTGCTTCTTCTATTTCATCCATTCATATTGGTGTGTTTAAATTGTGTGTATCCTCCTGACTCAGTCTGGGCAAATCATATGACCTAAGAAATTTATCAGTGTCTTCACTATCTTCTATTTTATTGGAATATAGGTTTTCAAAGTAATTTCTAATTGTCTTCTCTATTTCTGTAGCATCTGTTGTGATAAAGCCTTTTTCATCTCGTATGTTAGTAATTTGAGTTCTCTCTCTTCTTCTCTTCGTTAGCATGGCTAAGGGTCTGTCGATCTTGTTTATTTTTTCAAAGAACCAACTTTTTGTTTTGTTAATTTTTTCAATAGTTTCTTTTGTTTCAATTTCGTTGATTTCTGCTCTGATTTTAATTAATTCTTGCCTTCTGCTACATTTGCTGTTGTTTTGCTCTTCCTTTTCTAGGGCTTTGAGATGAAGTGTGAGCTCATTTATTTGTTGGTTTTTCCTTTTTTTTTTTTTAAAGAGAGAAAGAGGAGAGAGAGAGAGAGAGAGAGAGAGAGAGAGAGAGAGAGAGAGAGAGAGAGAATTTTTAATGTTTATTTTTTAGTTCTCGGTGGACACATCTTTGTTGGTATGTGGTGCTGAGGATCGAACCCGGGCCGCACGCATGCCAGGCGAGCATGCCACCGCCCGAGCCACATCCCCAGCCCAGGTTTTTCCTTTTTTTGAGGAATGACCTGCAGGCAATGAATTTCCCTCTTAAAACTGCTTTCATTGTGTCCCATAGATTCCGATATGTTGTGTCTGTATTTTCATTTATCTCTAAGAATTTTTTGATTTCCTCCTTTATGTCTTCTGTAACCCATTGATCATTCAGTAACATATTGTTCATTTTCCATGTGATGTAGGATTTTTCCTTCCTTCTTTTATCATTGATTTCCAGTTTCATTCCATTATGATCTGATAACATGCATGGTATTATCTCCACCCCTTTATATTTACTGAGGGTTGCCCTATGGCATAATATATGGTCTATTTTTGAGAAGGATCCATGTGCTGCTGAGAAAAAAGTATATCCACTTGATGATGGTTGATATATTCTATATATGTCAGTTAAGTCTAGGTTATTGATTGTGATATTGAGGTCAATAGTTTCTTTATTCAACTTTGGAAATGATATGTTCAAGCTTAAATAAGAGGCTCATGTACTACGATGTGCTTTGAACGGTAATATAGATGTAAAAATGAAAAGAACCTGGGTTAGAATTGATTTATATTTTTTTAAATTTCAGAAGGTGTTGCTATTTTGGAGTTACATAGGAACGACCAATGTGCGTGTATTTATTTGTTTTTCAGTAGGTTTTTTGAAGCAGTACTGAACCATAGTTCATGTACTTTATTTCTATTCTGTTCCCTTTCATTTTTAAAAAAATATTTATTTTTTTTAGTTGGACACAACACATTTATTTATTTATTTATTTATTTATTTATTTATTTATTTATGGTGCTGAGGATCAAATCCAGGGCCTTGCACGTGCTAGGTGAGCACTCTACTGCTGAGCCACAATCCCAGCCCACCCCTTTCATTTTTTTTTAAGCTAGTTGCACTGCACTAAATTGACTTAACCTACTAATGGATTACTACTTGAAGTTTGAAACCACCATAAATCTGGTATAATCCCCTTATTTGAATTGTCCAGGCACACATTACTGAAAACAACTAAACCAGAATCTAGTTATTGCCACATTTACTAAGAATATATTTATTAAAAAACAAAAACAAGAAATAACTCCCATATACAGTAAATGCCAGTGCAGGGACAAAATAAATAAATAAATAAGTGAGGATAATTGTTCCTACCTGAAAGTATTGCCTGTACTTATGTCCCTGGTGTTAAATGTTAAGGCCCGTAAATTTCAAATGGCTCTGTAAAATATGAACACAATTTTCTTTATTAATAGTCTGTAATTAAATCTATAAAGTCTAGCCAAAGTAGCAGTTGGTCTAGTTGAATTATAAACAGAATAAGTCATTTATAGACAGCCTGATAGCCTTTAAATTGTCACACAAGAATTAATAAAATGAAATGTCATTTTCACATTTGCTGTCAAATTGCTTAGTCTTTGTTGTGTTTCATTTTGGAAGAGTACTGTGGTAAGAGTGAAGGATAAATGAAATAATGAAGTTCAGCATGAAGTAATGGGGGAAACTGGCCCTTTTATTTCTATTATTGAATCCTTATTCAAGTGTTCCCTAGCTTTGTAACCTTTGGAAAGATATTTAACATGCCTATAACTTTCACTTTTCTTGTTTATAAATGAAAGTGCACATACCTATACATTTATATATAGAGAAATATGTATACATGTATGTATACATGTATGTACCTGCACATACATATATTTAAGGCTAAATAAGGGCTTAATGGCATGAAGTATATTTTAATATATATTAGGTGTCTTCTTTCCATCCTTTCTTGGGAAGGAATTTCAGTGAAAATAATGTTGTTAGAATAAGTAGGACTGTAGAATGTCAAAAAATACAAAAAGAAAGGTGGTACATCTATTCTTTATTGGTTGTTCTCATCCTAATAAGTTGTGTGTTCCTAGTTGTTGTTAATTACTTTTAGGTTTGCTAGGTGATAGACTTCCTGTGCTGCCTCCTATTCCTCCCATCTTTACTGGGGATTAAACACAGGGCACTTTACCCCTGAACTATATCCCCAGCTCTTTTTATTTTTTTTTTATTTTGAAACATAGTCTCACTAAGTTGCTCAGGCTGGCCTTAAACTTGAGATCCTCCTGCCTCAGCCTCTTGAGTAATTGGAATAACAGGTTTTCACCACTATACATGGCTTACCCTTTCCCCTTTTAAAAAGGGAAGATTATCCAAGCAACAAAAGGCAAGTTTGGGAGGCCAGAAAATAGTACTTTCATAGATGATTCCAATATTTTAGTATCTCAAATCTGCTTGATCACAAAGAATTTTTGAGGATGCATCAGTCTTGATAGCAAGTTATGTTAGATAATTGATAGCTATTAATTATAGGTATTACCAAAAACCAGTTGCCCTTGCTTGTGCAATAAATACTGCTTCCTCTGGTTGGATCCAGTTACTTGGGAAAAAGATTGTAAAGTTAGGGTGCAGTGGAAAGAAAAAATTTTGTCTAGATGACCTTTTTAATTAATTTATTTATATATGATGCTGAGAATTGGACCCTGTGCCTCACACATGTGAGGCAAGCACTGTACCACTGATCTAGAACCCCAGCCCAACAAATTTATTAAGATACAATTCAGATGCTATAAAATTCACCTTTAAAAGTGTACAGTTCATGGGGCTGGGATTGGAGCTCAGCGGTAGAACACTTGTCTAGCACATGCGAGGCCCTGGGTTCAATCCTCAGCATCACATAAAAATAAATAAATAAAAATAAAGGTATTGTTTTTTTAAAAAAGTGTACAGTTCATTGGGTTTTCATTTTGTAGCCTTCACTGCTACTTTTAGATAATTTTCTTCACTCTGCCAAAATGCTTTTACCCCTAAGTACCTAGTCTCCCTGACAACCATTGTTTTTTGTAATCACTAGTGTACTTTTTGTCTTTATGAATATGCATATTCTGAATGTTCCATACATTTGGAATAATATATATGGTCATCTGTGATTGGCGTCTTTTATTTCCCTAATGTTTTCAAGGTTCATCCATGTCACAGTATGTATCAGTACTTTATTCTTTTGAAATGACAAATAATAATCCATTGTGTGGATTTATATTTAACCATTCTTCAGTTGATGAGGCATTGGCTTTTTCCTACTTTTTGCCTCTTATGAATAATGCTCCTATGAATATTTGTGTACAAATTTTTGTGAAGATGTTCTCAATTCTGTTGAATAAATGCCTAGGAGTTTAGTAGTTGGATCATATGCTTTATTTGTGGTTGCACCATTTTGTGAAGTTGGATTTTATTTGAACTATTTTTAGGGTTTTAATTTCATATGTTGAACATTAGCTGAAATAAGTTTGAATTGATGAGGGGAATCCATCTGAAAAGTTTGCAAAGTTGGAAGTGCTTATTTTTTAAAGTAGATTTGGAATTATTAATCTTTGGCTTTTTTTTCCCCCCAGTTTTATCTCCAAGACACTAAAAGTAGTAATGGTACCTTTATAAATAGCCAGAGATTGAGTCGAGGCTCTGAAGAAAGTCCACCATGTGAAATTCTCTCTGGTGACATTATCCAGTTTGGGGTAGATGTGACGGAGAACACACGGAAAGGTACGGGTATGGATCGATTTTTCCTATTATTTGTTTCTTTAAGATTGTTTCTTTGTTTTGTCAGTGTTACAAAATGTTACATTCTTTTACATGCTTACAAAAGCTATTTAAATACAACATTATATCTATACAGCGAGAAGTCAAATATCCTACTTCCCCTGTTGCTTTTCTAAATTTTAAATTCTAAAATATCAATTTATAATTTATATTTGTAATCACATTATGTAAACAGAGTGTTGTATCAGTTAGGAAACAGTTATTACAGTGACAGTATACCCAACTAAGATAAACTATAAACCATGGGGTATTTATTTTTCATTTACTGAGACTTAATGAAAAGTCTGGAGGCAGATAGGTCTTATCATTTGTTCAGTTGGCTCAGTGATATCAGGGTTTCAGGATCTTATGTCCTCCTGTACTGCTTCTGTGACTCTGTTTTGAAAGAACAATCTTTCACAGAATGCTTCCAACGTATTTTTTCTTATGTCCCACTGACCACACAGGTCACATATATAGATACCTATAGCTACAAAGAAGCCTGGGAAGTTTTTTTACCCAGCAAAGGAGAGCAAGGAAATCTCATGACTGATGTAGATCAGTTTTGATTTATCTTCTCAGGTTGTGTGTGCATTGTTGTCCCACCCCTACCTCACCCCAAATCAGAGTTTTGTTAGCAAAAAGGAAGAGGTAAAGGCTATTGAAGGCATGCAGTTAATCGTACCTATGACAACTATAAAGAAAAATTTCATGTCTTAGAGTTTTTGAAACTAGAAGTTCTCTAGCTAAATAAATGTAGATTGGTTTTTATTTTCACAATTCTAAAGCTTCTTGGCTCTATCTAGGTCACTATTTTGTGACCATGACGTTGTATGGCTCAATCATAAAACTAAATGGTTAGAAACCAAAAGTGTGCAGTTCCACTGTATTATTTTAATAGGAACAATAGAACAATTTGGCAAGTTTCTCCTTTCTGAACAAACTCTGATCTGGTGATATAGTAAGTCATTAGACTCTGGTATTTTTCACAGTAGAGGTGAGCCTGATGGTGCTAATAATGGTGAAGATGCAGATGTTAGTGTGTGTACATTCACATCCATATTGGTGTATATACATTCACTGGTATTGCAACAGTAGTTAGGTTTTTACTGGGTTTTGTTGGTCTCCTTGGGAAGTTAGTTTTTGATATTTGAGTTCGTACAGTCTTAGAAATTTTTATTTGCAGTTGTAAAACACAAAAGAAAGAGTGAATTTTGGTGCAAAATAATTAACTACTCCTACTAAAAGAACTTATGTATGACCACACCAGGAACAGCTGCATTGGATAGTTCTGTATTTGGTGTTATTATAATGTAACTCTCGTACCAAGTCATTCAACAAAGAGTAAACCAGCCCAGCTGTGAGTAATCCACAGAGAGGTGAAGAATTTGATTACACTGTCTTTTTCTTCAAGGAATGTCTGTTACCTTGGCTTGTATTTCCCTAAGCGACTTATTAAGTGTTAATTGATGAAAAAAAATGAAGTAATCAAATACATTTAGGCAGTTTAGTTAATCTAAAGTAAGCAGAGCCTTTAATATGCTAACATATGTGCAGATTTCTAGAGTGATGGCCTATAGAATGTAGCTCTTTCCAAACTTCTTTCCCACTTAGGACTGAAGAACATCTGTTTAGAAAATACTGTAGAAAAGCCAAGGATGACCCTGAAATTTAGGGATACTATTAGTGTAATGTCATTTCATCAATATTAGATTCTTGCAGGCTTCTTGGAAACTTCATTTATTTCCTTGCTTAATTACTTATTTATTTATTGTGGTTCTGGGGAAAATTGAACCCAGGGCCTCTCATATGCTAGCAAAAGGTCTACCACTGAGCTAATCCTAGCCTCTGTGTTAGCTTTAAGGAATTAAGTAAAGAAAAATTTATTCATTTAAAATGTTGAGAGTTTTTTTGTACTGACTGGTTTAAAACAGTCAACATGTTATTCAGAGGATACAAGTATGTCACAAGTTGAGATTACCTGTTTATGCTTATGCCAGAAAAAAAGTGTGGATTTTTCCTATACTATATAGTACTATGATTAGCTTTATACTATTTGCAGATTTTCTCTTGAAACTATATAGTATTATGGGATAATCCCAAAATCAAAGAAGAAATCAAAAGGAGTGTTTTAAACTGTATAGAAAAGAAAAGAAACTTTTTAAAAATTTTATTTATTTATTTTTAGTCATACATGATAGCAGAATGTATTTTGACATATAAAACATACATGTAATGTACATACATCAATCAAATTGTCTATTCTATTCTGCTGTCCTTCCTATCCTCCCTACTCCTCCCCTCCTCTCCCATCCTTTCTCTCTATCCAATCTAATGTGACACATTTTTTTTTCTTTTTCTCAATACAACATCATATATGTATTCTGTATAACAATAAGGTTCTCCTTCCATCTTCTGTGCAACTCCCCTTCTCCCTCATTTTCCCTCCCACCTCTCTTCCCTATTTAATGGTAGTCTTCTTCTCATGCTCTTCCTCCCTATCCCATTTTGAGTCACCCCGCTATATCAGAGAAGACATTCAGCATTTGTTTTTTAGGGATTGGCTAACTTCACTTAGCATAATCTGTTCTAATGCCATCCATTTGCCTGCAAATGCCATGATTTTATTATTTTTTAGTGCTGAGTAATATTCCATTGTGTATAAATGCCACATTTTTTAATCCATTCATCTATTGAAGGGCATCTAGGTGGGTTCCACAGTCTAGCTATTGTGAATTGTGCTGCTGTAAACATTGATGTGGCTGTGTCCCTGTAGTATGCTCTTCTTAGGTCTTTTGGGTATAGTCCGAGAAGGGAAATAGCTGGGTCAAATGGTGGTTCCATTCCCAGCTTTCCAAGGAATCTCCATACTGCTTTCCAAATTGGCTGCACCAATTTGCAGTCCCACCAGCAATGTATGAGTGTACCTTTTTCCCCCGGCATCCTCACCAGCACTTATTGTTGTTTGACTTCATAATGGCTGCCATTCTTATTGGAGTGAGATGGTATCTTAGAGTATCTTAGAGTAGAAGAAGCCATCAAAAGACTACCAACCAAGAAAAGCCCAGGACCGGACGGATATACAGCAGAGTTTTACAAGAACTTTAAAGAAGAACTAATACCAATACTCTACAATCTATTTCAGGAGTTAGAAAAAGAGGGAGTACTTCCAAATTCATTCTATGAGGCCAATATCACCCTGATTCCCAAACCAGATAAAGACACCTCAAAGAAAGAAAACTACAGACCAATATCCCTAATGAATTTAGATGCAAAAATCCTCAATAAAATTCTGGTAAATCTGATACAAAAACATATCAAAAAGATCGTGCACCATGACCAAGTGGGATTCATCCCTGGGATGCAAGGCTGGTTTAGTATACGGAAATCAATAAATCAATAAATGTAATTCTCCACATCAATAGACTTAAAGATAAGAACCATATGATCATCTCGATAGATGCTGAAAAAGCATTCGACAAAATACAGCAACCCTTTATGTTCAAAACTCTAGAAAAATTAGGGATAACAGGAAATTACCTCAAAATGGTAAAAGCTATATACGCTAAGCCTCAGGACGCCATCATTCTAAATGGAGAAAAATTGAAGGCATTCCCTTTAAAATCTGGAACAAGACAGGGATGCCCTCTCTCACCACTTCTATTCAACATAGTTCTTGAAACACTAGCCAGAGCAATTAGACGAAAGAAATTAAAGGCATAAATATAGGAAAAGAAGAACTTAAATTAGCACTATTTGCTGATGACATAATCCTATACCTAGCAGACCCAAAAAAATTCAACCAAGAAACTTCTAGAACTAGTAAATGAATTCAGAAAAGAAACTTTTATATCATAATATAGAAGTTATTTAGTCAAGTAAAATTTATAATCTTAAATTCCTTCACTATTAAAGAAAGGCAAAATAATGAGGGAACTTGACACTTAGAAAGAATTAGAAAAAAAACAATAAAAGGCTGTGAAAAATAAATAATAAAGCAGAAATAATTGACAAATAGAAAACTCTAGAAGAAATAAACCCAAATGCTAATTCTTTTAAAACAAGCAAACAATGTAATTTATAAACCTTAATGCCTTAATTAAGTTCACGTACCAGCAGAAATATGCAGGGTGAGAAATGAGAAAGGAGAAATAAACCAGATAAAAGATATAAGAATTTTAAGAGAATATTATATGTCTACCTATAGCAAAGAAAAATAAAACCTAGAGTAAACTGATGTTGCTTGGTTCAGTAGTACACACCTGTGATCGTAGCAGCTCGGGAGGGCGAGGCAGGTGGATCATGAGTCCAAAGCCATCCTCAGCAATGGCAAGGCGCTAAGTAACTCAGCAAGACCTTTTCTCTAAATAAAATACAAAATAGGGCTAGGAATGTGGCTCAGTGGCCGAGTGCCCCTGAGTTCAAGCCCCAGTACCCCCCACACACCAAAAAAATAAAATAATGTTATCCTAGTAAAATTATCCCAAGTGGAAAACCTGTATAAATCAATTTATTTGAAAGAGACTAAAAAGCTATTAAAGATTCACCATTGAAAAGACATCATAGAGATTCACAGTTCAATTTGATCTTATGTGTATAAACAGATTAATTGAACATTATCTATCCCAAACATGGATTAAAAAAACTCTCAAAATCCTTCAAAGAAGTTAGCATATCATTAATGCTAAAATGATTAAGATATAGCACAAAAATTAAAACCATAAGTAATTTCACTTGTGATAATAGGTGAAAATTTTAATGAAGGTACTAGTCAGTTAAATTCAGAAACAAAGCTAGAATAAATAACAAAGTTGTTGTAAAAATACAGTGATTCAGTATTAGAATATCTGTCAGCATAATCCACTAAAGCTGAAAAAACATGTAACTGTATAACCAGTATTTATATAACTGAATAACCCATGGATGTTGAAAAGGCATTTGGATAAATTCAGGGGTTATATAAATTAATAGGGTGAAGAGAAAACTAATAAAAATCCAAAGTAAAATAGGATTAAAAATAGCTACAAAATATATGCACTAAAAATATATTTGCCCCTCTTTTTAGTAGCTTGAGCTCTAGGGTCCTTTGTCTGTAAACCCATCATTGTAAACAAATAGGCTTATATACTAATAGATTTTGTTGAAGAAAGAGAGAAAGCCATGAATTAGTCACCCAAATACTATTCCCAAACCACAAATTGATAGAGTGTGAGTGTTGTGGGTCACATACAAACCATTACAGTAACCCTTTGTTGCAAATCTTGGACCAGTTTGTTCTATAAATTTCATATATAACTCTGATCAGCTCATCACCCCAGATCCACTTCACAGATATTTGTTTCTCAGTTAAACTATTAATGAACAAAAGGCCTGGTAAAGTAAGGTCATTGGTATCTTATATTAGCTTTGTTCCAACTACACTGAATTAAATTTACTTGCCACAATGGACCTTGCCTTTTCTGACCTTTGCACTTGCTTTTTCCATTCCTAGAAACCTTTCTTAATCCCACAAGGATAGATGAGGTACTTTCCATTCCCCTGTTACACCCCATACCCTTCCCTTTTATGTATCTGCCTTCCTTATTAAACTGTAAGATATACAAGAACAGCTAATTTGTCTCCCCTCCTTATAGAATCTGCACACTCAGCCTGGCACATACTGCTTGCATAAATTTTAAAATGTCCCATGAATTTTCATCTACCATTTTATACAAGTTCTTTCTGGCATCTTAACCAAGATTTTGACAACCCTCTTCCTAATCTTCGGAGGCTAATGTGAGGACATGATATTGGCAATCTTATTATCACTCACAGTCTTTTTTATTCTGCCAGTCTAAACCTAAATTTCTTCATCTTAAAAAATGAAAATCATGGGGCTGGGGATGTGGCTTAAGCAGTAGCGCGCTCGCCTAGCATGCGTGGGGCGCTGGGTTCGATCCTCAGCACCACATAAAAATAAAATAAAGATGTTGTGTCTACCGAAAGCTAAAATATAAATATTAAAAAATTCTCTCTCTCTCTCTCTTTAAAAAAAAAATGAAAATCACGATCTTATTATCTACCTTACTGACTTGTGGTATGGTGTTTAGTTTTCACTTTGCGGCACAATGTTCAATGTGAACATTTGAAGAGTATATATGAAGTGCTTGACTTGGAACCCAATAGTGTTGTTGCTACTAAAGTCTTTGCAAATCATTTGTATAGTTATTGTTTGTCATTAAATTTGCCCCTCTTAGTAGATTCAGCTCTAGGGTTCTTTGTCTGTCTTTTGGAACCCATCATTGATCTTTTGAAAGTTACTCTTAATTTCCACTTTCCAAATGTTAAGGGAAATTACAAAGCTGTTTCAGCACAGACTGCAGTAAATTTACCATATTGGCTAAGGGAACTTTTCGGAATTGAGCCCAGGTACATTTAGCCACTAACCCACATCCTCAGCCCTTTTTATATATTTTATTTAGTGCTGCAGTCTGGCTGGGCACAATTCAGGAGCCACTTGTCAAAAGAAACGAACTTTATTTTTAGAACCACACACGCCAAACAAAACAGCTCCTCAGGAAAACCTTCAGAGCCCAACTGCCACTACCAGCTTCCCACAAGCCTCTCAACCTCCCCCATTCCTCCTGCTCTTGAGGCCGATTGGCTGGGTCGCGTGGGCGGAGCCAAAAAAGTCCCCCAGTGAGCATCTCCATGGTCTGAAAGGGCGGGGAAACAGCCCAATGAGCATCACCGCAGAGGAGCCAATCAGTTGGCAGCTAGAAGTTTCTGGGGCTGCTGTGAGCCAATCATCAGCTGGCAGCTGGAAGTTTGCTGGCAGCTGGAAGTTTGCTGGGGCCCCTTCAGCTGTGGCTCTCAACATCTCCCCCTCTCTGTTTAAACAACAAGCAATTGGCTTAGGGACCGTGCCTGCCTTAGGTTGTCCAATAGTACATATGGTCCTCACTCATTATCAGATGAGCTGACCTCAAGGCGTCAGCCTCCTGTCTTAGGTTGGTACCATTGCAATTGGATCTTACCCATCACTGACTACTGGTCCAGTATACAGCCACACCTGTGGATAGGTGTTTGTATGGGGGGGGGGTGAGGTTCTTTGCCTCACCTCTGTTGGCCCCCAAATTTTAGCTGAACGATCATGACAAGCAGAAGGGAGGAAGATACACCAAGCCAATTGACGGCTCCTTTTGGAAAAATTGTACCACCTATGACATCATCAGCAAAAATACCCCAACACTACCACAAGTCGCTACACCAACAGATAGTTTACAATGCATACAAGTGAGTTCACAATGCATACAAGTGAGTTCACAATGCATACAAGTGATTCATAGTCCAGGCAAGTTCTGCAAGCAGTTCAGTGATGGCTCCTTTTGGAAAAATTGTACCACTGATGACACCATCAGCATAAATACCCCAACACTACCACAAGTCGCTACACCAACAGATAGTTTACAATGCATACAAGTGAGTTCACAATGCATACAAGTGATACATATTCCAGGCAAGTTTTGCAAGCAGTTCAGTGATGGCTGTCGCAGAAGCTGTAGATTGGTTTTATTTTTGTCTTCACCGGCACTGGGATGAAGATAGGAATTCTGGCAATAATGGCTAAAGAAAAAATTATATAACATTCCAGAAGGTACTAAAAGAAAATAATTTTTTTTTTTAGAAAACAATTTTCTTAACAATATCTTCAACAGAATTATTAAATATAATGAAAAGGAAAGGTGAAAGTAAACAAACAGATCTGTTAACCTCCTTTTTTGTTCATATATTAAAACAATCCTCAACAGCTGTTTACCCAATTTAAATTAAACCATTTAAATCACATGAAAAAAAATATTTGGATCCATTTTTTCATGAGCGCTCATCATATATGATATATGGACATACGTACATTCAAACATATAACACAAAACACAAGTGTGTACACATAATACATACAACACATAACATAATAGTAAAGGCCTTATAACTTTTTACAGGTGAAATCTCCATTGCAATATTTAAAAACTCTATAATCAAAAAAATAGAACTGATCAGCAAAACATTAACCAAGGTCTGTATGAGCTCAAAAAACAAAATAGAACTTCATGATATGGCAAAGGGCAATAATAAAATAGATATTGAAAAAAGCATCCTGGTTCAGCCAGATGTAAGAATAGCCAAACTGGAGTTTTGGATATCAGTTGTTATGGATTTGAGCCAAATCATCTTCTTTTTGGTCTGTAGAAATCGCTTTAGTTAATCTTTCTGGAATCCAAATTGGCTGCTGTTCTCCCTGTGGAAACACATAAATAGACCCCCGACTCCAGACAATCACTGGGTCAGGACCTTGGTTAATCTCTCTGGAATCCAAATTGGCTGCTGTTCTCCCTGTGGAAACACGCAAACAGACCCCCGACTCCAGACAATTACTGGGTCAGAACCTTTCCATTGTCCTGTTAGAAAATCCTTCCAAAGTACCTTGGGCTTATGTACATTTTTTGGACACATATGCCTTTCTGCAGCACTAAGCCCTGATAAATCCAAATTTAAAAAGTTTAGAGTAAAAAGGGTTATTTTAAGTTTATCTTTGGGGAATATATACCCCTTCCCAATTCCTTCTTTTTGCTTTAATAAGTACATTTTAATAGTTTGATGAGCTCTTTCAACCATGCCTTGTCCCTGTGGATTCTAAGGGATTCCTGTTATATGAGTAATGCCAAATGTTGAGCAAAATTGTTTAAAAAAGGTAGAAGTATAACCAGGGGCATTATCTGTTTTTAACTGTTTTGGAACGCCCACAGTGGCAAAATTTTGTAAGCAATGAGCTATAACATCTTTAGTTTTTTTCTCCGGCATGAAGGGAGCCCATCAAAAATCCAGAAGAAGTATCAACTGTAACGTGCAAATATTTTAATTTTCCAAATTCTGGCAAGTGTGTGACGTCCATCTGCCAAATATGGTTAGGTATCAATCCTCTAGGATTGACCCCAAGATTAACTTGTGGTAAAAAGGTCACACAATTTTGACATTGTTTTATTATTTGTCTAGCTTGTTCCTTAGTTATTTTAAAACGCTTTTGTAAAGTATTAGCATTGACATGGAACTTTTTATGCAAATTTGTAGCTTCTTCTAGTGTAGAGAAAATATGTACGTCATGTGTAGTTTTATCTGCTAAATCATTGCCCAAACTAAGGGCTCCAGGCAATCCTCTATGTGCCCTGATATGTCCTATAAAGAATGGATCTTTTCTGTCTCAGATTAGACTTTGTATAGTGGAAAGCAAAGAGAAAACAGTAGGGGAAGGGGAAATCCTACCAGCATTTTCAAGGGATACTATAGCATTAACTATATACTGACTATCGGAAAATAAATTAAATACAGAATCTTTAAACATCACAAAAGCTTGTAATACTGCATTAAGCTCTACCTTTTGAGCTGATTGTTTGGGTACTAAAAATGTAAAAGTTTGATCAGGTGTAACTATTGCTGCTGTACCATTATTTGACTCATCAGTGAATATATTTTGAGCATTCATGATAGGTGTTTTTCTTGTCATTTTTGGAAAAATTACAGGATGCAATGACCAAAAAGACAATAAAGGATTAGATGGTAAGTGGTTATCAAGTGAAACATTAGATTTGCACATGATTATTGCCCAAGTATTTAACTCATTAGCTAACTAATCAATTTGATTCATAGTATATGGAGTAGTAATTTTATTGGGAGAAATTCCAAACACTCCCTTTGCTGCTTTTATTCCTTTGAGTATTAATTGTCCTACGGCCTCAGGATACCTAGTAAGAATAGTGTTAGGAGAATAAGATAAATGTATCCATAATAATGGACCTTCTTGCCAAAATACTCCTGTAGGAATATTTTTTGTTGGTAGTACAATAAATAATAAAGGCAAACTTATATCAATTCTATCCAAATGCATATTTTCCATATATGTTTCAATGATTTTTAATGCCTTTCTTGCTTCAGGCGTTAACATGCGGGGTGAATTTGGATCTGATGGACCTTTTAGGATATCAAATAAAGGTCCCAACTCTCCTGTTGGTATACCTAGATAAGGCCTTATCCAATTTATGTCTCCTAATAACTTTTGAAAGTCATTAAGTGATTTGAGTTGATCTACTCGTATTTGAATTTTTGGTGGACGGACCATGGTTGAGGATAGTAGAAATCCTAAATAATTAATTGGAAAATTTAATTGTACTTTATCTATTCTATCTCTAGATTATAATTTTTTAATAAGTTTGTAAGTGTGGCATAACATTCTAGCAATGTGTTTTTATCTTTGTGTGCTAATAATACATCATCCATATAGTGAAATATTTGTAGTTCAGGATTTTGATTTCTAAGTGGCTGGATTACTTTGTTAACATAAATTTGACACATAGTTGGGCTGTTAGCCATCCCTTGAGGGAGTACTTTCCATTCATATCTCTGATCAGGACCTTCATGATTCAGTGCAGGGATAGTAAATGCAAAACGTGGACTATCCTCAGGATGAATTGGAATTGAAAAAAAACAATCTTTAATATCTATAACTAAAACATACCAGGTTTTTGGCAAAGCAGACAATTGAGGAATCCCCGATTGAGCAGGTCCCATAATAACCATCTCATTATTAATGGCTCTTAAATCTTGCAGTAATCTCCATTTACCAGATTTCTTTTTGATGACAAAAATGGGAGTATTATGGGGAGATACAGAAGGTTGTATATGTCCTTCCGCTAATTGTTTTTTGACCAGGTCATGGGCTACTTGTATCTTTTCTTTAGTCAGGGGCCACTGAGGAACCCATACTGGTCTTTCTGATTTCCAAGTAATTTTTATTGTCTCAGTGGCCCTTTCTGAAAATCCAACCCATGTCTGTCTGTTCCGTGATCTATTTGTACTGGTGCTGCTATACCTTGTTCTTGTTTTTCTAATCTTTTTCCTTTCCTAAAACCTTGTCTAGCCATAATAGTGGGTGCATTTTGATTGATGTTATTTGTTAATGTCAAACCTAATTGATCTAGGACATCTCGTCCCCATAAATTTATGGGAAGATGATCCAATACATATGGCTGTATAGTTCCCTCACATCCTTCAGGATCCTTCCAATCTAATACCATTGCACTTCTATGGGGATTAGTCGCCACTCCTAGGCCTCGAAGCGTTTGAGTGGCTTGTTGTAATGGCCAATGTTTTGGCCATTCTTGACGAGAGATGATGCTAAGGTCTGCACCTGTATCCAGTAGCCCATTAAATTCATGTCCTTGAATATTTAGTTTTAGCATGGGGTGAGAATCTAAATTTAAAGAAAGCATAGCCCAAATTACACCTGTGGAGCCTAATCCCTTGGAACCTCTTTCTGCAGTATGACTGAAAATTTTATCATGTAGGCTGGGTATTATTAGTATCTGTGCTATTCTATCTCCTGGTGAAATTACTGATATACCCTTTGGAGAACTGGCTATAATTTTTATTTCACCTTCATAATCGGGATCAATTACCCCAGGAGTTATCATAAGTCCTTTTAAGAGTAGAAGAGCTGCGTCCCAATAATAAGCCTACTGTTCCTTTGGGAAGAGGTCCTTTTACCCCTTTGGGAATAATTGGAACTCCCATCTCTGGAGTTAGTACTGCTCTGGCGGAGGCGCAGATGTCCAACTCTGCGCTCCCTCTGGTTTGTCTGATGAGGGATCTGATGGACAATGTGTACTGGGCACTACCCTGATGGGGTTGCTGGTTTCCTCCAGTGCTCCGTATATTTGTGGTTTTGGGCCCCGGAGCATTGGGCCCCCCTGTCCATTCTTTGGCAATGGAGCCCGATGCCTTTCTCCATGATATCGTGGATAAACACCTGGTCCTTGTTCGTTTTTTGATAATGGAGTACCCTCTATGGTGGTTTGAGAATGGCATTCATTAGCCCAATGTCTCCCTCTACGGCATCGTGGGCAAATACCCGGTATTCTACTCCTTTGATACCTAGTTTTGTTAAACCCTCCTCCAATTTGGGCAATTCCTTTTAAAATGTCCTGTTTGTTCACAATTGTAGCATGTTCTTGGCCTGGCATCTAAAGCCTGTTTTACTGCAGCTACCACGACTTGCCCTTGTTCTAAAGCCTGTTTTACTGCAGCTGCCACAACTTGCTCTTGTTCATTAATGTCTCTACATAATTTAATATATGTGTTTAAATCTTCATGTTTCCATGGTCTAATGACTTCTCTACACCAATGATTCGCTTGCTCATAAGCCAGTTGTTTTATTAATGGCATTGCTTGTTCTGTATTCCCAAAAACTCTGGTAGCTGTTTGAATAAGCCTATCTACAAATTCAGCATAAGGTTCATTAGCTCCTTGTATTACCTTAGATAATTGACCTTGTAAACCTCCATGTCCTTGTAAAGTCTTCCATGCCTTAACTGCATCTACAGCAATTTGTGCGTATACACCAGGATCATATGCAATTTGGTGCTGATAATGCCAAGGTCGCGGGTTCGCTCCCCATACGGGCCACCAAATGCCGCAGTCTGGCTGGGCACAATTCAGGAGCCACTTGTCAAAAGAAACGAACTTTAGTTTTAGAACCACACACGCCAAACAAAACAGCTCCTCAGGAAAACCTTCAGAGCCCAACTGCCATCACCGGCTTCCCAGAAGCCTCTCAACCTACCCCACTCCTCCTGCTCTTGAGGCCGATTGGCTGGGTCGCGTGGGCGGAGCCAAAAAAGTCCCCCAATAAGCATCTCCATGGTCTGAAAGGGCGGGGAAACAGCCCAATGAGCATCACCGCAGAGGAGCCAATCATCAGCTGGCAGCTGGAAGTTTGCTGGGGCCCCTTCGGCTGTGGCTCTCAACAATTTAGAGACAGGGTCTCATTCAATTGCTTAGGCCCTAACTAAGTTGCTGAGGCTGGCTTTGAACTCATGATCTTCCTATCTCATCTTCCTAAGCCACTGGGATTATAGGTGCATGCTACCATGCCTGGCCCAAGGGGAACTTTACTGATGGCATGAATCCTCAACCCAGACTTACTTCAGAACTTTGTACAACTACAGATACTATGGACTCCTTCCTTCTGTCCTAAGAAGGAATATTGCAAGGGGTGCAACCTGTGATTCTGTTGTCCAACTGGGTTTAAAAACCTTGCTGAAATAGGTTCCTAGCATCAACTGTTTTATATGCTTTCTCCTGTCCTAAAGTCCTACATTTCCCTCATTACCTTGTCTGCTATGAAACCATTCTTGGTGGCTCAAAACCTGTATGTACTCCTGATGTCTATTTGCTGTTTTCTCTTGAATGTCCCACTGTTGTCTTATAGTTATTTTGTACAAAACTTAATTCCCTCTTCAATCCAGAGCATTCTACTGACTTCCCAATGTCTTTTATTGTTCCTTCATTCTCTCACTCTAGCTCAAACTCGACATCTTTTTTGATTCCTGTTTTACTTACCTCTAACAATATTGTTGACTAGATCATTTTCCTCCTTTCCCTATAATTTCCGTTGTTTTCCTATTGCCACCCCAGAGTGTTACAGTGGCTCTCCACTTCTGGCCATCGTACTCTGCCAACCTACTGCTTCTAGGATATTCTTCCTTCACAGCTTTATTTATGGCTTCTTTCTTGCTTTGAGAAGCAGTGCCATAAATAAAATCTGAAATGCTTAATTGTGTATTTGAGGTCCTGAAAAATGTACTCATTTCAATCTTTTGATCCCCCCCCATCACTCCCTTAAATATGCTAAGCAGGGTTGTTTAGAAGATGGTATGTAGAAAAGATTCTTTTGAATCTTAGCACTGCCTTTGATCAAAGGTCTGATCTCAAGGAAATTACTTTGGCCTCTTTGTCCTTAGTCACCTCATCTATAAAACAGGGAATAAAAGTAACTATTGACATGGTTCATCATAAATAGTTAACATGTATGTTTTCTTTGAGGCCTGGTATCCAGAGGACCTTGAAATGTAGTTTCTTTATATTCTTTATATTCAATTTTCTCCAACTGCTCTCCCTACATGTACACTTTCTCACTTCCTTTTCTTCACTCATGCCTCTGCCTTTCCTTCCATTTCCAGCTTTCAAATTTTATTCTGTTTTAGTTTTTTCTTTTTTACTCTTCATAAAGCCTTCTTTGACCTTGCCCATTCCAAATGCCCATAGTAGTTGGTACTTCTTATAGCCTTTATGGTCCCCCCCCATCTGCTTTCATTTTATATTAAGTATTTCTAGTTTATTCTTACTGTATTGAAA
Organism: Spermophilus citellus; assembly: GCF_964194105.1. Classification (NCBI taxonomy): domain Eukaryota; kingdom Metazoa; phylum Chordata; class Mammalia; order Rodentia; family Sciuridae; genus Spermophilus; species Spermophilus citellus. The sequence goes on along the minus strand of NC_138184.1, from coordinate 45,927,754 downwards.
TTTCCACAAAGCCAGGGATCTAGCTGTCATAATCATCTTGTTTTTTACAGTCCTTCCCAGAATATTGCTTTGCAGCCATCATAATTTTTTTATTTTATTTCTTGATAAACCAAATTTTTACTCCCAAAGTTTAGTTTCAAAGGTTAGATTGAACTGTTTACAAGCAGGTCAAGTAAATCCCTTAGTGAATTTTTATTGAGTAAATAGGTAATATCACTCCATGGTATGCTCAGAGAAATAAAGTACTAAATTAAGAACTATATTTAGAGAAAGAACTCCTTCTCCCAACTGGATAGAACCAAAATTCTTTGGAAAAATAGCTGACTCCGAGTCTAGAAGGTTTTTTCATGTCATAAAGCAATGAGCCTATCTAACACTGCTGGACTTCTAGTCCAGAGGACTTCTAGGAGTTATCACAAGTGAGTCCCTGCTTATCAAAGATGGACAATTTGAGCATTAAACAATAATAATAGTAGTGATTTGAAATATATCAAATATGTTCAGATCAGTGTGCTTACAGTGATACTAAAAAGGACAATAAAAAGGTTTTATTAACTTTGGAAGAACTTAGGAAAAGATTTATCATTCTGAAAACAGATAAAGAGAAAGGATAAAGCAGTTAGCCATCTTTTCCTGTAAAAAGTATTCCTGAGACTGCTAATTTTGTAGCTCAGTGGTGGAATGCTTGCCTAGTACACATGAGGCCCGGGGTACATCCCCAGCACTGGGAAAAGAAAAAGAAGAATTTTACCTGAGGTAAACAAGTAGTTAAAGAAGAAAATTTTTCTGATGGCTGCACTACAGCTCATAAGTGAAGACAGAATGAGAGAGGAAAAATTCTAAGACTTAGAAGCTCTATACAGAAAAAAAAAAATCAAGATTGAGAGTTCTTTTATCTGTTTATCTTATAGTCAAAAGGCAGTTAATGCAGATAATTCCCCAGTCTAAAAATGCTTATGCCTCTGATTTAGGTCTTGATTTTTTAAAAATGTTCCTTAGGTTTTTATGGTCACATTCATTGACCTTCCTATTGCTACCAATCATTTTAAGAGGTCTTTCAGACCATTCTTAAGTGTAAAGTGGTATTGACCTTCTTAATTCTTATAGGTTGGGAGATAGGGCCAGACTACAACATAACCCCAGAGTTTCTGTCCTCCATGGGGTCCAGGGACTCTTAACAATTTTAAACTTACCAAAGTGAACTGGGCCCTCTAAGTAGTATTTGTGTGAAGAGGCAGTAAGAAAGGCTGGGTGTATGCACAAAGTAAATATGTTAACTCAAGAGCAAAATAGGTGGTCTGTATAATAAGATAACATAGGGAAAAAAACAGACAAGTAGCAGTCAGCACTAGTGTTACTCTGATATTTAATAGCCTCATATCTATAGCAGGCAAGTGCAGATTGTTCTTCCAGATGCCTTATTTTCTCAATTCATACACACCTGGTTTTTATGTTTTTAACATTTCTGAAATTTGCATATGTCTTATAAATATATGTGTATATTTAATATGGCAGTGTTCCAGTGGCCCCTCTAACCCTCCTGGGAAGCTATTTAAATACTTTTCTGTTGAAAATCAAAAAGATAGCTAACATTTCTGTTGTCTGTGGATCTGGTTGACATGAGATCTTTCCAAAGGCAGGATTGGATGGACCAGATTGGCAGCTTAGCTAGACATGGTCTTTCTTTGAACTGTCTCTGAAACTGGCATTCCTATTCTGCCCAGCCAGTAATAGCCCTTGGTTTACCTCAGAGAGATTTATGTATCAGTCATTTGCTGAATTTCAGGTTGGTACATCTGTGCAACATAGTTCCTAATGTAGTATATCATCAATTATCAGTTCTGGCACTGCAGTTTTGTTTGTAACTAGTTCCCTTATTTGAAAAAAAAACATTTTAATAACCATTTAAATATATTGGTAAAATGTAGTTTTAACAGGATTTTCATCTTATATTGTGCTCTTATATTTATTGTAAGCTCTTTATAGTAAATCTTTGGTGAAGCCATAAAGTTGGGATAAATCCATCCCTTCCTTGTCTTCTGTTAGGGAAAGAAAGGGGCTGGGTGATTCTTATAAATGATGGTGAACCCTAAAACTTAGAAACATCTTTATCCCTGAGTAATGGGAGCTGTAAAATATTAAGCATTAATATTTTCTTTGACATAATAAGCTTTTATTCAGTTTCTACTTTGTACCAAATGACTATGCTAAGGACACAGGTTTAAAAAGTGAAAAACACCAAATTCTTGCTGCCCTCAAAGAGTTGAATCTAATTGGTGAGATGGCAGTTGTTTAAATGATAAATAATCACAATGCAGTGTGCCGAAGTGTTACAGGAAGTAAATATAGGAGACTGTCTCTTTGGTGAAGAATCAGAAAAGTGTGAGCCTTTAGGATAAGTATAGTATTGGTCATTTAGGCAAGGGAACAAAGGACATCACTGACAAAAGGGATAGTTTGTATAAAAGCCATGGGGTTATAAAAGTAAAGTGTGTGTAGAATGCAGGTAGCTTGGCTTATAGGAAGCCTATGGTGACAGGATAGAGGATGAATCCAGAAAGGAAGGAGCCACATGGTTCATGACAGTGATTGCTATTCTATGCAGCTTTGAATATTATCTAATAGCTAGGCAGGTGGGCACACGCCTGTAATCCCAGCTAGTCGGGAGAATGAGGCAAGAGGATCTCAAGTTCCAAGATCAGCCTCAGCAACTTAGCAAGACTCTGCCTCAAAATAAAAAAATAAAGGGCTGAGAATATAGCTCTGTGGTCGAGCACCCCTGGTATCACAAGGGAAAAAAAGATGGTCCAAAGCCTGTGGTCTCCTTTTTCAAATGGGATTCTTTTAAAAACACTGAAATACAGAAGACTGAGGTAGGAGGATAGCAAGTTCAGGACAGCCTGAGCAACTTTGCGAGACCCTGTTTCAAAATAAAAAATTCCAAAAAAAAAAAAAAAAAAAAGACTGTCTAATAGGTGATTCTTGATCTGTTAGCACTTTTTGTATAATTGACTAATGAAGATCAATATTGAATAAATTGCCGTGAAGTCCTTAAATTGAACACACATTACTAGATGACAATCATATTACTTCATGTTTATAATATTGTCTTATGTTATCATCCAATAAGTCGCCCCAAAGGCATTAGCTTTGTTCTTTAATGTCAGTTAAATTGAAGTGTAATTTATTCACACATCAATTTTACATATACAATTCAGTCAAGTTTGACAAATGTATATAGTCAACCTAACCATCACTCCTCTTATCATTATGGTGTATTCTTATCAGCCAATATCAGCTTTTAATCATTTTGTTGAACTAGATAATCAATGAGACCCTGGAAAGTACAGTATCTGAGGAATAGGGAAATTTAAAAAAACAAAAACAGTCTTTAAACGAGGAAGCAATTTTTTTTCCGTATAAAATCCACACAAAGAAGCTCTGTACAAGTGCTTCATTGGTGTAGGTTTATCTCTTGAAGTCTGCAGTAGGAAAAGGAAAAATTGAAAAACAATGATGTGAAGCACACCTATAATCCCAGAGGCTCAGGAGACTGAGACAGAAGGATGGTGAGTTCACAGCTAGCCTCACAACAGCAAGGTGCTAAGTAACTCAGTGAAACCCTGTCTCTAAATAAAATACAAAATAGGGATGGGGATGTGGCTCAATGGTTGAGTGCCCCTGAGTTCAATCCCTGATACTCTTCACTCGCCGCCATCGAAAAAGAAAAGAAAACAGCTGAGCATGGTGGTACACACTCATAATCTCAGAGATTTGAGAGGCTGGAGCAGGAGGATTGCAAATTTGGAGCCAGGCTTGGCAATTTAGGGAGACTCTGTCTCAGAATAAAAAGAACTGGGGATGTAGCTCAGTGGTAAAGTACCCTTGTTCAATCCCTAGTACCACACCAAAAAAAAAAAAAAAAAGCAAAATAAAATTTTTAAACTGAACTGAAAGAACCTCCCATGTGAGTTCTAGCAGGCATCTCTTGTATATTTACTACCATAGAATTGTGGAGGCACTTTCACATATCTGAGGTCTTGTAACCAGCCACCAAACCAAGGGAATCTGCCCAGATTGGCTACCTACTTGCATAAGAAATAGGGGAATGGTAGAAAAAGAAACAGAAATTTCTTTGTCTGTTTCTTATGTGAACAGCTGAACCTGGCGAGCTGGAATCTAGGCAGGTTCCCTTGCCATGGCTGCAATAAGAGTCTTGGTTTCCTTGCCCATAAAATGGGGGATATAATGGTATATTCTTAACTGTATTCTGAAGAATTTTAGCATTGTGTGAGGTGTGGTCAAGGACAGGAGAATTAGTAATAAAGAGTATGTTTTAAAGGAGAGTCAAAAAGGGGCTGGGGATGTGGCTCAAGCGGTAGCGCGCTTGCCTGGCGTGCGTGCTGCCCGGGTTCGATCCTCAGCACCACATACCAACAAAGATGTTGTGTCCGCCGAGAACTAAAAAATAAAATATTAAAAAATTAAAAATAAAAATAAAAAATAAAGGAGAGTCAAAAAAAACCATGTTTGATGTTGGTAAATAGGGGGCAAAAGTGCCTTTTTTCTCTTCAGTTGCATTTACACATGTTCGGCTGACTATTTATTTATTTATTTATTCATAGAATTGGATATTCAATCCCTGTTATTGTTATAAAACGTATCCTATCTATCTATAAATAAATAAATAAATAAATAAATAATTTAGGATACTTTTTATAATAATTCATTCGTTAATTCTTCCTTGCAATTGTGGTTCATTATGGACAGGGATATTTCTCCTCGGTAATATTGTCATTAAGTCACCAGACTTATTTTTCCCCAGAAGTTACTGCTTTTAAGAATAAAATATACGTTTAGATACAAGAGATACAAAGTTTTATATTTTTAAACAATTACTTCATGTTATTTGTTTGTTTTAACCAGTTACCCATGGGTGTATTGTTTCCACAATAAAACTTTTTCTACCAGATGGTATGGAAGCCCGGCTCCGCTCAGAGTGAGTATAATTTAGTGCTGTGAAGTTTTTGGATTAATTACCTTGGATAATATTAGAAGATGATATGATGCTAATACTTCAGGGTCATTTTATAATTTTATAATATCATTATTACAAAACTGATGTGGTGCTTTTTGAAATATACTTGTTTAAATTGTTTTTTACATTATTTGCAATTGGAGTAAATAATAATGTACTCGGGGCAGAGGTTATTTTATTTCCAAATGTAACTTTATAATTTATATTTGGAAGGATAATTAGTTACTTTCCACAATGTTTAGAGTATGTTATTGGTGAACGATAACATCTTCTTTGATCTTCATTTAAGATAGAGCTTCGTCAACTGTGATTAGCTTCATCAACTGTGATTGCCTCTGAAGTTAATAGCATTGTCATCATCTTATAGGACCTTGGTGATGATAATATAGTTAGTAGCTTATTTTGTTCAGAGTATAAGTACACTTCAATCCTGTCCTTTTCAGATTAACATTATACAGTGTTGAAGAAAGTTAAGAAGTATTTAAGCTTCAACTTTTTTTTATTTGGGGCAGGGAGGATCCCTTGAATATAGTAAACACTTGTTTCTAGACTCAGTATTTTCTGTCCATCAAAAGCTGTTTCTGGCCAGGTGAGGTGGTACATGCTTATAATCCCAGCAATTTGGGAAACTGAAACAGGAGAGTCACAAATTCAAGGAGAGTCTGGGCAATTTAGCAAGATCCTGTCTCTAAATAAATAAATAAATAAATAGGGATGGGGATAAAGATCAGTGATAAAGTGCCCCTAAGTTCAGTTCAGTGCCCACCCTCCCCACCCCCCTCACCCCCAAAAAAGCTGTTTCTATTTAACCTCTTTTTTTTTATTAGCAACTTGGTTTGGGTTACATGACAATACCTAGAAGTTAGAATAATGTGTTGGAAAGATGAGGCAGAAAGAGGCCCTTCCATTACTGTGGTAGTCTGCTTTCTTTGATTTGTATCACATTGTTTACGCATCAATTAGAAGCTACCTTTTTTTTTAAAGATAGTTGAAGCAAAGCAGAAAATATTTTAAACATTTTTAATTTAAAGCATTATTTCCTATTTTAAATTAACTTAATAAAATTGCATTGAATTTTAGGAAATTTGACATAACAGCTTTTATTATGAGTCCAGAGTTTTTGTTTTAGAACTAGTCAACAGATGATGTGTGGCTTTTTAAAGAATTTGATATTTGTATTTGAGAATGAGATTTTTCTTTCATAAAGTTGAAAGCTTTGAGCAGTTACATAAGGAGTTATCTGTTCTCAGATTCCATCTAATAGAGCATGTGAATTTTTTCAAAGTCTGATTGCATGACTTATGTCCCTATTGCTCTTGTTTCCCCAATCCTTTTAATCTTTGTCCCTGTCTTCTCATAGTTTCACTTTCCTTATATAGTTAAATATTAACACCATTCAAATTTTTGCTATAAATTTCAGTGTATATAATTGGACTGACTTTCTAAAGAAAATGAATTTTGAACAGGCAATTCTCTAAAGCTGGAGTAAGATTGAAATAGTCTTTAGAAGTAGATAGTCCAGTTCAAAACCTGACATGACTTGTTTTGTGATTTAGTTGGGCCTCAGTTTTCTCATTTGAAACATGAAGATGTTAACAGTACCTGTTGAGCAGTAATTAGGGAGATTGTGAGGATTGCATACTTAAAGAGTTTAGTGTATTATCTGGCATATAATAAGCCCACAATAAACATTAGCTGTTTCTGTTATTATAACCAAATTTTTATTAACAATATACATGGTTTTGGATATGCTAGAATACCTAAAGTTTAAGTCCACTGTGTAAATACCATCAGTGATTTTAAGGTCTTCATTAGGTCGTTCTCAGAAGGCTGACTTTTTTTCTTTTTTCATTTTTGTTATATTGCATAAATAATTTTTAGATGGTAAGAAATAGAGAAATGCTGGGCACAGTGGCACCCGCCTATAATCCCAGCCACTTAGCAAGGCACTAAGCAACTTAGTGGGACCCTGTCTCAAAAACCAAACAAATAAACAAACCTGAGGGTATATCTCAGTGATAAGGTATGAGAGGGTTCAGTCTCAGTACCAAAAAAAGGAAGAAGAAAGAAAGGGAAAGAAATTGCGTATCATCCCATTATTGAAACATTAAGTAACAGTTTTCATTTTCTACATTCCTTTTTTTTTGGTTTTTTGTATTCATGTAGATTTTTTAAAAAATTTTTTTAGTTGTAGATGGACACAGTATCTTTACTTATTTTTATGTGGTGCTGAGGATCGGACTCAATGCCTCACACATGCAAGGCAATTGCTCTACCAGTGAGCTACCGCCCTAGCCTGCATGTGGATTTTTAAAGAACTCAAAATAAACCATATCCAAGGTAGTTTTTGGAAGATCAAATATCATTTATGGAATGTGTTGCAGAATACTTAGCTTTGTGTGTGTGTGTGTGTGTGTGTGTGTGTGTGTGTGTTGGGAATTGAACTCAGGGCCTTGGGCATACCAGGATTTTCTGGCCTTTCATTTGTTAGTCAGATTTTCATGGGAACAGAAGAATTTGTACTTGGGTCTCTGGGAAAACTGCTCTTAAAAATTCTTGTTAATACTATTTGCTTCCATTTAGGCATTATTAAGTTCACTCTTCTATATGCACATATCTGAAGAGAAAAGGATATATATTCAAAGTGGTTATCTCTGGGTACTGGTATTGGATAATTTCAATGTATTTCATCATGCTTTACTTCATATATTTTCATAATCGATATATATTGCTTGTATAATCAAGAAAGGTAAATGTATGGCCAGGTGCAGTGGCACATGCCTGTAATCCCAGTGGCTAGGGAGGAAGGCAGGAGGATCCCAAGTTCAAAGCCAGCCTCAGCAATGGCAAGGTGCGAAGCAACTCAGTGAGACCCTGTCTCTAAATAAAATACAAAATAGAGCTGGAGATGTGGCTCAGTGGTTAAGTGCCCCTACACAGTACCCCCCCAGATAAATAAATTTATGTTTGAAATGTCTGTTGTAGTTTTGTAGTATGAAAGTGAAAAACTTAAATTGTACATAATTTTTTTAAACCTTCACTAGACATCAGCTTTGTTAGATTCTGTGATAGTTTCTGGGGATGCAGAGGTGAATTGATAATAGTTCCTGAGACACAGGTGTATAATCAGAGAAGTACAGTATAGGATTATATAGGTTCAGGATATCAAGGGTGCTGGTACTTAATATTCTGTTTTACAAGTCAGTTTCTCAGTTTTTACACATGGTTAGCCACAGGAATCTGGGAACTTTTCCTAGTCAGGTTTTAAGCTCTGGCTGTCACTTTAATGGATTATAAGTTCTGGAGTGATAGCAACCAGTAGATGGGTGGCAGCCTTGCTCTGTGTCCCATTGCCCACCCTCATCTCACATATAGTATATGAGCATTGTCAAATAGAGACCCTGACTTCCTCAACTGCTTATTTCTCATGGGAGTGGTCATAATGATCAGTTATTCCTATATTTTCAACACTGTTTTAAGCTCTTTATTTATGTTAACACATTTAATACTCAAAGTAACCTAATGGGATTGGTTTTATAATTACTACCTCCATTTTATGGCTGAGGAAGCTAAGACCTATCTTTATAAGGCAGTGTGCCTTTCAGCTAGTAAGTAGACCCAGAATTTGAACCCAGATAGTACAGCTTCTAAGCCTGAATGCTTACCAGCTACTGTATTACCTGTCAATAGATTTTTATCAGGGCAGAAATGAAATTAGTACCAATTAATGTCATTTATTTAAATTTTTTTCTATTTTGTGTGTACATGTATCGGAGGTTAGTACTGGGGATTGAACTCAGGGGCATTTTACCATCAAGTTACATTCCCAGTCTTTTTTTTTTTTTTTTGGAGACAGTGTTTTGCTAAATTGCTAAGGCTGGGCTAAAGCTTGCAATTTTTTTTACCTTAGTCTCCAGAGTCACTGGGATTATAGGCACATGCCATTGTGTGTAGTTTAATGCTTTGTTTTAAGTAATATTTCTTTTTGGTTGAACTTTACTTTTTAAAACTTTTCATATAGGAGTATTTTAATTTTAAAATAATTTATATGTTGTATATAATTCAAATGGATGATTTAAATAGTACTTCTTTTCTGTATGAAATCAAGGAATTCACCATAACCCACAATAAGTAGTCGATCCTCAAAGAACATTTAGTACATTTTGAATTTAAAAATTTGATGTGGGGCTGGGATTGTGTCTCAGCGGTGGAGCGCTCGCCTAGCATGAGCGGGACCCAGGTTCAAACCTCAACACCACATAAAAATAAAGACATTGTGTTGTGTCCATCTATACCTAAAAAATAAATTTTAAAAAATAAATAAAAAATAAAAATTTGATGTTAGAAATACATTAATGTATAAAAAAGTAAGTTTTAATATGTATTACTTTATTTTCTACTGATTTCATCCATTTATAAAGAATTGAAAGTTTCATACTCTTTTAATTATATGAGGGCAAATGTATCAGTTTTGTGGTTTACGATATTCTGGTTCTATCATGCTGTGTTTCCTCTGTTGTCAGGAAATTAGATAAAAATTCTAAATTTTACATTTCAGTGTCATCCATGCTCCATTACCAAGTCCTGTTGACAAAGTAAGTTGCTAATGATTATTTTTTCCTAAACTGTGCTTTTAAAATGTCTGTTTTTAATATGCTCTACCTAGAATTTATTTTACAACAAAACATGTGAAGTGCATATAACTATACAGTTAATTTAATCTTTTAATCTTTAGTATCTAGAGAATTTAGAATGAATGTTTCTTTGGAAAAAAAAAGTCTTGTAATTTTGAGTAAACTATTGACTGTGTAGACTAGGAGTACCTGTTTTGCTCTTAGCCAAAGGTAAGAAATGTTAGCTTTTACTTTTTATTCTGAATCAGTTCTGTCTAGAAATTTGTTGAAGCATCTACCCAGTTTAGTTTACTCAAAATATTATCCCTAAAGGAAAGTAGCACAGAAATATGAATTTACAGAAATTATTCCTTTATTATCTTTGAAGGTCAGTTTTAACACAGTTTGATTAGAAACTGCAGTAATTGCTTGCTACAAAAACATTCTTTTTTCTGTCAAGAGATAGTGCTGTCATTGGTAAAGAGCATAAAAACCAACAAACAAAAACCCCAAACAAAACATCTTTTTCATCATTTAACATTAATGTAGATGTTATTTTCTTAGTGCAATAATTAAACTATTGGGGGAAATATTTTGCATCTTTTCTTCCATTTGAGTGAAGAGCAAATGCCTACCTGAGACTGAAGTGGTCTCTTAGATTCCTTTATTAGAATTAAAAAGAGGTTAATCAACTTCTGCAATGCCAAAAATTATTTCAGAAGTAAATAATGGTCTTACTGATCTAGGACTAACTTTAAAAAATAATGCCAACTCTTTTAGTCATCATATTAATAAAAATATACTTTCTGTGCTTAATGAGGAATAATATGGTAATCAACTAACACAGTGCTTATTAGTGTTGAGGATGTGGGTAGATATTATAGCAACCAATTAAGTGCTCTTTTTTTTTTTTTATGCCGTGATTCTATTTCCACAGCCTTGCTAGGCTGTGCAGTAGTGCTCGCCTATAATTCCAGCAATTCAGGAGGCTGAGGTAGAAAGATCACAAGTTTGAGGCCAGGCTTAGTAACTTAGTGAGGAAGGGCTGAAGATGTAGCTCAGTGGAAAATCACCTCTGGGTTCAATCCCCAGTACCACCACCATCAAAAAAAAAAAAAAAAAAAAGTATATATATTTCACAGCCTTGAAAAACTCTTCTAGAAAGTGCTTCTTCTAATACTCTTGGATTCTAAACAATTTGACTGATTTGTAGTGTTTAAGCACCATTATTAGGGCTGGGGATGTAGCTCAGTGATAGAGTACCTGCCTGGCATACAAGAGGCTCTGGGTTCAATCCTAGTACTGCAAAAACAAAAAACAAGACTAAACACCATTATTTTCCATCTTTTCCAGAAAGTGTATTTATAGTTGAAAGGGGGGGAAAAAAAGAAAAGAAAGACAGGTCTGGCTGGGATTGTGGCTCAGTGGCAGAGCACTTGTCTCACTCACATATGAGGCACTGGGTTCAATCCTCAGTACCACATAAAAATAAATGAATAAGATAAAGATATTGTATCTATCTTCAGTGAAAAAATATTTTTAAAAACTATTTTATTACCCCTGACCATTGAATATTGATAGATTTTATGTTGCCCTCCCTACTTCAAATAACATCTTGAAGATGGTTACTTCTAAATGAATTGTGAGTTGTTGACATATTGAAGAACTATTTAATGATGAATCTTAAAGGGAAAATATGTGGATCTCTGGATTTAGGAGGTTTATCTGGATTAAGAAAATACTGGATGGCCTTTATACTATAAATTTGTGATTCAGCTTATCAAGGAGTGTTTTCATGAGTAGCACTTGTTGTACCACTAAGGAAATCAGTTAATTTGAAAAATAAATTTATGTGCATATTTAAATAGACATTTCAAGGAATTGGTCTTAATTTTGTTTTGTTTTTCTTTTTCTTTTTTCTTCTGTCTTTAATTTCTTTTATGAAGTTTTTTCTGTGACTGTTGACACTTTGACTTCTTTTTCTAGGTTGCTGCTAACACTCCAAGTATGTATTCTCAGGAATTATTCCAGCTTTCTCAGTATCTACAGGTAAAAGTAAACTTTGAAAATTCTTAGTCTTTAGAAGTACCATTAAACAACTTAGATTTTATTTTGCCGGTATGCAGATAGAGGATAAAAAGTGTTGGCTAGATACAAGTACAAAAGAAATATCTTTTCAAAGAAGAACAAAGGATTAAAAATAGTCTTATGAAGAAAAAAGAAGTCAGTTGTTAAATACAGAGAACATAAGCTTCTGTATAAGATTTTTTTCTTCAATATGAGGAAGTTCCAAAACAGTTTTTTTAATCTATAGATGGCTTTTAAATAAAATTAGACCTGCTAAATAATAATATCATTATATTTTGGGATGCTTAATAATGTTAATATCACATAATTATATAACACTATTGTACCCTAAGTTCCATTCTAGCACTTTACCTATATTAAGTCATTTAATCTTTACAGCAGTCCTATTATGCACATATTTTATTCCCACTTTTACAAATGGAGTAACTGAGAGACAGGAAGATTTAATAACTTACATAGTATCAAACATCTAGTAATGGATACATCTAGGATTTGAACCTTGTCTGTGTTTATAGTGATTCAATAGTCAGACCTCTGAGTCTGCTATACTGTGCTACTGGATACATAGAAAGATTTATTGATAAAGCAGATACTTGGAATGGTCTCCTGAAGCAGTTAATGTCATATTTAAAGAGTAATTCAAATCTTTAAAAAGCCAACAAGTGTTTTTATTTTTTCCTGGTTTATGTAGATTTGGGCTGGATTGTGGTGAGAGAATAGTTAAGGAAAACCTTTGATTAGGAGTTTAGAGATTGAAGTCTTTTTCTTGGTTCTGCTACTCAGTTAATTCTGTGTCTTTGGGTGAGTTATTTTACATGTGTAGGCTTTCAGTTGTCTTTTGTTTAAAATTATAGAATTATTCAATTATTTACAGGACTCAATGACTGAGAGCAGTTCCATCTCAGTTAAGAACATACACATCTGTAAAAATGATCAGAAAATAATGAATGAATTAATTAGATCTTATCTTACATCAGGCATAATGTACTGGTGGATAGAAAATATTTTTGCACATTTGTACTCTAATCAGATTCTCTAGATTCCATCCCTGACTTTAATTTCTGATTTGATCAAGAAAGTTGTTTAAAACCTTTGGACCTCATTTTCTGCAGCTCGGAAAAGGGTAGAACAATACTACCTCACCAAATTGTGAAAAATATGTAATTAATACACATAAAGCACTTAGAACAGTGCCTGGCACATAGAATGTATGCCATAAATGTCAGTAGTCATTTACCATTCAATAGGAAGGCACCTTAATTGATTTAGGTGTCCTTATTAGAGGTAGAAGAAAACTGAGATTAATTTGGTGTACACTTATTTTTTATGAGAACTATATTAATATATTTATATTTTCTGAAACTATCTAGTGTTGTTAATAGACTTTAATGTCCTGACTCAGAGTCTTTTTGTCTGTTCTTTGAACATCCACGTTGAATTTGTTTAAATCACACCCCACAGTCTTTTCTGTATACATTCTTATTGTACTGCTGAAATTCTAATATAAATTGTGAACCTTTTGAATAAAAGCTGGAATAGATGCATTTTATGTCATAGAACTAAAAAGACCATTCCTGGAAATACTATATTTCTGTTAACGTGGTTCAGAATTAAGAAACTAATGGAATTGAAGGATAAGTGGTGAAATTACACCATCTAGTGGAGGTAGATTTTTGTTTTTTAGTAAAACATTTTATGTCTCTTTAATTTCCTTATTATGAATGTTTTAGGAGCTTAAACATGGCAAATAATCTCTTTTAAATGTATACAGTTTTTGGGCTGGGGATGCGGCTCAAGCGGTAACACACTCGCCTGGCATGCACGCAGTGCTGGGTTCGATCCTCAGCACCACATAAAAATAAAATAAAGATGTTGTGTCCACCGAAAACTGAAAAATGAATATTAAGAAATTCATTCTCTCTCTCTCTCTCTCTCTCTCTCTCTCTCTCTCTCTCTCTCTTTCTTTCTCTCTCTCAAAAAAAAATGTATGCAGTTTTAGTATGGATTCTGAGGTGGTATGATTTTTAAAACAAAGTACTTATATTCTGATTAGGCAAGATTTCTCATAATCATTATTTATCAAGGATATAAAGAGCAATAAATTGCTTTAAATGTCAAATACTATGTTTAAAGTGTACATTTTTCTATTGAGGTGACTCAAAGCCAGTAGGATAGTACATGTTCTTTGTATAATGACAGTAATAGAAGGTCTAAATGTGCCAAAATCAAAACAATCCTGTGAGCATTTCACCTTGACTTCTAGTGAAGGAGACTGACCTTATTAACTGCTATCAAATGTTATAAGTCACCTAGAAATCAGACTTTGCTCACCAATATCTTTCTTTGTAAAATATTTCTTGGAGCTGCCAAATATAACTCCTTGGCCTCTTGATTGCATGGAACCAATATTTGGTGGATGCAGTTTATTTGGGTTATTAATTCCTGCTCAGTGACATGTAGTTAGGAAAAGACAAGAACACCTGAAAATGCAATAGATTATGAGAGTAAAGTAGTCTCTCTTTAAATACACATATATTTATATTTAATAACATGGTTAAACGGGAAAATGTGAAGCTATTATTTAGATATATTGTGCAGTTAAGCCATTGTAAAGTAATCTTTGCTGGTCAGATTAGTTTTTCTTAGTTTGTGACAAATTTGTTCTGAAGTATATGCATATTTGTGGGTGTGTATGTGTGTGTAATACAAACCAACAAGATTTGTTAGCTTTTTAGAGTCTACGTTTTTTACAACTCATTTTCCAAATTAGGAAAAACAAAACAAAAATAAGTAAGTGACGTGTTCTGTTGTGGGGGGGAGGTTGCAACAAGAGTACTTCTAACTTAGAGCCCAACAGATAAAGCTAAAACAATGTGGTACATATATACTTAAAAGGGTTATTAAGTTTTAAATACTTTGAAATATGTCAAGGGGATATAAGACTATATTCAGGAGGTACAGAAAATTGATTATTCTTCAAAGGAATCATGACGAGTTTATTAGAATCTCTTTTGTGATTTTTATAATATTAGGAGGCCTTACATCGGGAACAGATGTTGGAACAGAAGTTAGCCACACTTCAGCGGCTACTGGCCATCACCCAAGAGGCTTCAGATACCAGTTGGCAGGTATTCCAGTAGCCTTTATATTCAAGAAGCATTTAAACAACTTAATATTTCATAGGTGTGGATGAACCAAAATTAAAATTTTGTAATAAACAAAGGAAAGGGAGTGCTGAGGTGTAGCTTAGTGGTAAAGTGCTTGCCCAGCACATGTGAGGCCCTAAGTTTGATCCTCAGCACCATGTAAAAATAAATAAAACATAGATATTGTGACATTCTACAACTAAAAAGATAATTTTTTTAAAAAATAAAGAGGGCTGCCCATGTAGCTTAGTAATAGAGCGCTTGCCTATTATGTGCATGACCCTGGGTTCAATCCCCAGTACCACCAAAAAAAAGAGGGGAGAGTTATTTCCTAACTAAAGAATAGGTATTATGCCAGGTGCATGGAATACATACTTGGAATACAAGTGATTTCGGAGCCTGAGGTAGAAGGATCAAAAATTCAGTATTAACTTAGTAAGACTGTCTCAAAATAAAAAGTTATGCCCAAGCGTGGTGGTGCCAGCATTTAAACCCAGTGACTTTGGAGGCTGAGGCAAGAGGATTTGCAAATTTGAAGCTAGCCTCAGCAATTTAGGCCCTAAACAACTTAGCCTCAAAATAAAATATTAAAAAGGGCTGGGGATATAATTCAGTTGATAGAGTGCTTGCCTTACACGCACAAGGCTCTGGGTTCAAGCACCACACACACACACACACACAAAAGTGCTGGGGGCCAGGAGCAATGGCACACATCTGTAATCCCAGCAGCTCAGGAGGCTGAGGCAAGAGGATTGAATGTTCAAAACCAGCCTCAGCAACTTAGTGAGTCTCTAAGCAACTTAGCAAGATCCTGTCTCAAAATAAAACATAAAGATGTGGCTCAGTAGGTAAGCACCCTAGATTCAGTTCCTGATACCAGTACCAAAAATACATAAATTTAAAAAATAAAATAAAAAGGCTGGGGATGTAGCTCAGTGGTAGAGAACACACCTGGGTTCAGTCCCTAAGACAGCACAGGGGCACTGGGGGGGGGGGGGGAAGCAAATCAAAGTGTTAAAAAGTTAGCATTTACAGTGGATGTTGATCAGTTTTATAATTTTATTTATCTTGATGGCTGTAGACCTTTTTGATATATAGGTTGTTTTTTTGTTACTCTGGGATTTTATTTATATTTAATTTTTCTTCAACAGGCTTTAATAGATGAAGATAGACTCTTATCACGGTTAGAAGTTATGGGAAACCAATTACAGGCATGCTCCAAAGTAGGTATTTAATCTGTTACATAAAGAAGAATACATGGGTTTTTTTTTAATTTATTTTTTGTTATTTTGAGTATATGCTAAAACTTTTGTACATTTTCAACATTCTTTTGTGATGAGAAATATCAAACATACATGTAAGTAGAAGGAATTGTATAATGAATGTCAATAACTGTCTTTTTTCTATTGCAGTTGATGTTTGTTGCAAAAACTGGGTCATTTGCCCTCTTGAATTTGCCTCAATTTACGTTGTTATTTGAATATTTTTCTAGCTCCTGTACACTCCATAAATTAGTATTTTGATCTAGATATTTGGTTTAATTTAGGGTGTGTGTGTGTGTATGCGCGTGTGTATGTTGTTGTTGTTGTTGTTGTTTTGCCAAAACTTCATGGATAATAATGTGTTTTTTTATCAGAAGATAATACATTTGCCTCAAAATATTTGGTGCTTTTGAAAGTAATTATTTTTTCCTACAGTGTCAGTATGGTGACTTGCAGAGAATATCACAAATGTAAGAATAATTAATTTTACATATTTAAGAAAAATTCTCAATTGTCTTTTTTTTCTATTGGAAGCAGGAATTAACATATTCGTCAACGCATAATTTACTGATGCGACTTTTAAATATACTTCATTTAATGCAGAGCCAGCATTGTTTCTGTTTGGCGGTATAACACAAAATTTAAAGAGCATCATAATGTGTTCAGCTTTTTCAAATAGTAGAAGCTTTTTAAAAAATAATTTTGCTATAATTGTAAATTTTTTTTTTTATTCTAGAATCAGACAGAAGATAGTTTACGGAAGGAACTTATAGCATTACAGGAGGATAAACACAATTATGAGACAACAGCCAAAGAGTCCCTGAGGCGGGTTCTTCAGGAGAAAATTGAAGTGGTTAGAAAACTTTCAGAAGTTGAGGTATTTCAATTTTAAAAATACCACGTGGTAACTTTAGATAGGGCAAAGGGGAGGAAGGGGAAGGGAGGGAGCATAGGGATAGGAAAGATGGTGAAATGAGATGAACATCATTACCCTAGGTACGTGTATGTGTATGATGGCACTAATGGGTGACTCTACTTCATGTACAACCGGGAAAATGAAAAATTGTGCTCCATTTGTGTACTGTGAATCGAAATGCATTCTGCTGTCATGTGTAACTAGTTAGAACAAATTAATTAACTAATTTTTTTAAATGCCAGGTAGTAGTATTATTTTTGTGTTTGTTTGTTTTTACTTTAAAAATTCCAGGGCCCTTTAAACATAGGTATTATTATGTAGCTGGGAAATATTTTCAGTCTCTCAAATGGGAAAGAACATGTATGCTGCTTACATTGACAGGAATTCTCAATATAATCATGTGGGTTCTGGTGCTTATGGTCCTGAGTCAGTGGCTAAGGAAATAAAGCCTTAACCAGCTGGGTGCAGTCGTACACACCTATAATCCCAGCAGTTTGGGAGATTGAGAAAGGAGGATCGCAAGCTCAAAACCAGCCTCAGCAATTTATTAAGGAAAATCCTGTCTCTAAGTAAAAAATATTTTAAAAGGTTGGGAATGTGGCTTAGTGGTTCAATCCTTGATACAAACAAACAAAAAAGCCCAACCAGGGAATCTTACTGTTCGCACTGTGATGAGGATTCAGCCTCCCTATAATGGACCTTGATGTTTCAGGGAATTGATTTCTTGGCATAGATTTTGCCTTTTTTTCTTGGTCACTGTAAGACCAAGAACATACATGTTCTTACTTTACCTGTCCTTTAGAGAGGAAAATTGTCTTATACTTTGGAAGCTCAAAGGGAAACTCTCCAAGGCCCTTTCTGGGTCTTTTAAGAGTAATCAAAATGTGATTCTCAGGGCTGGGAGTGCAGCTCACTGGTAGAACCATGGGTTTAAAAAAAAAAAAAACAAAACAGTGTGTATGTCTATACATATATATATGTGTGTGTGTATATACATATATGCATATATAAAGTATATATACTTTTTTATCATTGCATTAGGGGGAAAACCCTAATTTGTAATATGGGTCTTATTATTGTGTGTTATAATTAACACAGAAATTATGTGTCCCTCAGACTGGTTAAAATGTCCATCTTAAACTAAATAGTAACATATCCTTAGAACAGCGATAATTTCTATAATGACCTTATCCCAGAGCGCCTAATTCATTTTTATTTAATTTATTTACAGTTGCTAGCTGTCTTCTCTTTTTGGTGTTAATTGCTGCATATTACTAAACATACTTTAAGAATCAATAGACTTAGCCAGGCAAGTGTACACACCCCTGTAATCCTGGTGGCTTAGGAGACTGAGGCAGGAGGATCTCAAGTTCAAGTCCAGCCTCAGCAACTTAGTGAGATCCTAAGAAACTCAGTGAGACTCTGTCTCTAAATAAAATACAAAAAAGGTGGGGGTTGCTGGAAATGTGCCTCAGTGGCTGAGTTCAATCCTTGGGTTCCCCTGAGTTCAATCCTTGGTACCAAAATAAAAAAGAATCAACAGGCTTAAAGTATTTTCAAGTCTAAAAGTCACAGCTGTTGACCTTTTAATTGTAATTGGCTGAGTACAGTAACACATGCCTATAACTCCAGTGGTTCAGGAGATTGAGGCAGAAGGACTGTGGGTTTGAAGCCAGCCTCAATGAGACCCTGGCTCAAAATAATAAATAAAAAGGGCTGGGGATGTAGCTCAGTGGTTTAGCACCTCTGGGTTAAATCCCCAGTACAAAAAAAGGTGTAATTACAGTGTCCCCTACACCCCCAACATTTTTTTTAAATCTTATTATTGTTTTAGTATGTAAATTGAAATCCTTATGTTATTTAACTCAGCTTTTTTTTTATTAGTTGTTCACAACATTACAAAGCTCTTGACATATCATATTTCATACATTAGATTGAAGTGGGTTATGAACCCCCAATTTTACCCCAAATGCAGATTGCAGAATCACGTTGGTTACACATCCACAATTTTACATAATGCCCTATTAGTAATTGTTGTATTCTGCTACCTTTCCTATCCCCTACTATCCCCCCTCCCCTCCCCTCCCATCTTCTCTCTCTACCCCATCTACTGTAATTCATTTCTCTCCTTGTTTATTTTCCCATTCCCCTCACAACCTCTTATATGTAACTTTGTATAGCAATGAGGGTCTCCCTTCATTTCCATGCAATTTCCCTTTTCTCTCCCTTTCCCTCCCATCTCATGTCTCTGTTTAATGTTAATCTTTTCTTCCTGCTCTTCCTCCCTGCTCTGTTCATAGTTGCTCTCATTATATCAAAGAAGACAATTGGTATTTGTTTTTTAGGGATTGGCTAGCTTCACTAAGCATAATCTGCTCTAGTGCCATCCATTTCCCTGCAAATTCTATGATTTTGTCATTTTTTATTGCTGCATAGTACTCCATTGTGTATAGATGCCACGTTTTTTTTTTATCCATTCATCTATTGAAGGGCATCTGGGTTGGTTCCACAGTCTAGCTATTGTGAATTGTGCTGCTATGAACATCGATGTGGCAGTATCCCTGTAGCATGCTCTTTTAAGGTCTTCAGGGAATAGTCCGAGAAGGGCAACAGCAGGGTCAAATGGTGGTTCCATTCCCATCTTTCCCAGGAATCTCCAAACTGCTTTCCAAATTGGCCGCACCAATTTGCAGTCCCACCAGCAATGTACAAGTGTACCCTTTTCTCCACATCCTCGCCAGCACTTGTTGTTGTTTGACTTCATAGTGGCTGCCAATCTTACTGGAGTGAGATGGTATCTTAGGGTGGTTTTGATTTGCATTTCTCTGACTGCTAGAGATGGTGAGCATTTTTTCATGTACTTGTTGATTGATTGTATATCCTCCTCTGAGAAGTGTCTGTTCAGGTCCTTGGCCCATTTGTTGATTGGGTTATTTGTTATCTTATTGTCTAATTTTTTGAGTTCTTTGTATACTCTGGATATTAGGGCTCTATCTGAAGTGTGAGGAGTAAAAATTTGTTCCCAGGATGTAGGCTCCCTATTTACCTCTCTTATTGTTTCTCTTGCTGAGAAAAAACTTTTTAGTTTAAGTAAGTCCCATTTGTATTTAACTCAGCTTTATATAAAGTTCAGGAAATGTATTGATTTAGAATAGCCCATGGAGTTATATTTTTTACAAATTGAATTTAGAAGGAATGCTAAATAATAAATGTACATTTATTCAAAATAAATTGTGAATTTGAATTTCAGCGAAGTCTGAGTAATACTGAAGATGAATGTACCCACCTGAAAGAAATGAATGAGCGGACTCAGGAAGAATTAAGAGAATTAGCCAATAAATATAATGGAGCAGTTAATGAGATTAAAGATTTATCTGATAAATTAAAGGTATGTATTTATTCAATCTAAAAGCATGTTAAGCTAATAATCTCTACCATACTGGGTAGCTTTAGATATTGTTTAGATATTGATGAATAGTTGTTGTAAAATAAGGTGCTTCTATTCTATTTAGTTCAATCTCAATGACCAGAGATAATTGAAAGCCTGTAAAAGCTAATATATTTCCTCTGGAGGAATTTGAGTCACTGCCTCACAATTGGCATCTTTTGATATAGAAGAGGAAGTAAATGAGAATCAACAAAACCTAAGATATTCAGGGTTTTGTTTTGTTCTCCCTGAAACTGTTTATTTTTATCCCATTCCAAAGGTAAAGCCCAACTATTTAGTACTGGAATAAGCCCAGATGAATCTTAGAATTATCTGCTTGATTGTTGTTAGCCTTTAGGGATGGAGTTGATTCTGCTTCCACTGCCATTCCTTATAGCTGTGGCACATTTAGGATAAGGAGAGATCACATCATAGAGTAATGTCTAGTTGGTCCTTTGAAATCTTATATCTGAACCAGGCTCTTGGGAGTCTGAGGCAAGAGGATCTCAAGTTCAAGGCCAGTCTGGGCAACTTAACAAAACATTGTCTCAAATATAAAAAATAAAAAGGACTGGAGATGTAACTCAGTGGTAAAGTGTACTGGGTTCAGTCCCCAGTACTGTAAATGAATGAATGAATTCTTATAACTGAGTTAGTGAAGACCCATATTATTATAATTCAAACCATGAATTGAATGCCTGGAAGATATGAATTTATTAGAGAAGACCAATGCATACATCTTCTGTGTGGTTGGTTTACCCATGGTAGTTCTATTTTTATTCCATTCTTCTTTCTGTGGATTGAACCCAAGGCCTTGTGTGTGTATGCTATGCAAACACTATTACTACTGAGCTACATTCTCAGCCTTTTTCATTTTGAGACGAGGTCTTACTAGGTTACCCTCAAACTTGTGGTCCTCCTGTCTCAGTGTTCCAGGTAGCTAGGATTACATGTGTGTATCACTGTGCCTAAATAGGCTATGATGGTTATAAAGATTGGTCTTGTTAAAAGGAAGTCTTTTTAAAAAAGACTTATACCATCATCCCTTTATCAAAGCATGATTTTGTTTAAAATTTCAGAATAAATTGTATTTTAGAACTTAAAAATTAAAACAATAATAATTTTAGGGGAACATATTACTTCCCACATTAAAATTGTGGTGTTTTGGGGTTAAGGATGTAGCTCAGTGGTAGATTACCTGCCTAGCATGTGTGAGCCCCCTGGGTCTAATCTCTAGCACTATCAAAAATATTTAAAAATAGAGTTTCATTTTGACCCTTTATCTCTAGATGTAATAAAACTGCTTGCTTGCAACAAGGTTTTCTTTTAGGTGCTATTATGGAGGAGTGAACCCAATACAGATCACTTTTGACATTAGGTCTTTGTCTTTATTTTCTTTGCTGGTTTAGAAAAAATGTCTACATGTGACGCACTGGGTTTGATTCTCAGCACCACATAAAAATAAATAAACAAAATAAAAATATTTTTTAAAAAAAGAAAAATTGGCATTATAAATACAATCTGAAATTTTGTATACATTCCTTAGAAGTTGAATAAAGGCAGTGCTGGCTTAGGCCTCTTAAAACAGCATCAGATTTAAATCTTCTTCTTCCTCAACAGGTAGCAGAAGGAAGACAAGAAGAGATCCAACAGAAGGGACAAGCTGAGAAGAAAGAATTACAACATAAAATAGATGAAATGGAAGAAAAAGAACAGGAACTCCAGGCAAAAATAGAAGCTTTGCAAGCTGATAATGATTTCACCAATGAAAGGCTAACAGCTTTACAAGGTAAGTTAGCTAATCTAAAAATTCTTTTGATTTGATTTTTTTTTCTTTTTGTCTGTGAAATATCTTTTTCTTGGACTTTTATTTACAGTACGGTTAGAACATCTTCAGGAGAAAACTCTTAAAGAATGCAGCAGCTTAGGTAGGTATCATCCTGTTTAAATTTCCTGTTTAAAGCTAAATTTTGTCATTATTAAACTTTTGACTTTGTTTATTATTTCATATTAGGTTCTTATTTTCTGTAAGTGGTGTTTTACATATTAGGTATAAAATAGCTACACTCTTAGAAAATTTCTTTGTAAGGGGCCTGGGTGGTGGCTCAGTGGTAGAGCGCTTGCCTAGCATGTATGAGGCACTGGGTTTGATCCCCAGCGCCATATAAAAGTAAAAACAAATAACGTAAAGGTCAATTGTGTCCATCTACAACTTAAAAAATATATATATTTTAAAAAAAAGAAATTTTTTTTTAAATATGCTGGATTGCCACCAGTGGGCACCATTGTTTAGTCCTTGAGATAAATGAAATTTCTGCATCTGAGATGTTCTACTTAAATCCATGAACAGTAGAATCCTTTTTCTTTTGAGGTTCATTGGAAGGCCATTAAGCCTGAATTGATGGAAAAATAGCATGTTGAACCCTTCTTGTAAAAATAAATATAAAGTGTTTTATACAATCTTAATGTGAATAGAAATACAAAATGCCATGGTTACACTTGAGACCAAGTGTAATACTTAAAACATTACTTTCTCTGATCAGGCAATGATATACTGTCTTAATCCTAGGGATACAAGTTGATGACTTCTTACCTAAAATAAATGGGAGCACAGAAAAAGGTAGTGTAAAAAACTTAAATATTTTTCTTTCATGATAACCTTTTACTATTTAAGCAGAATAGGAAATTCAGGGTTTTAAAGTTTTAACTATTTGGAATGCAAAGCATACTGCTCACACATTATTGAATTGTATCATTTAACAATCAGTGTTCCCTTTATTTTCTAAGACTTGTGCTATGATCTATTATTAGATATCCTTTGTTATATGGAAATTTCCATTAAATGATAAAAATTATAAAGTTCAACATTAGCAATGACTTGACTTAGTATAACTGTTTTTCTCCCAATGTAATTTTTAGAAAGCTAGACTATCATTTTGTTCCATCAAGCTCTGCTTTTGGCTCCCCATCTTTTGGGGAGGGTACCGGGATTGAACTCAGGGACACTTGAGCACTGAGCCACTCTCCAACCCTATTTGTATTTTATTTACAGACAGAGTCTCACTGAGTTGTTTAGCACCTCGCTTTTTGCTGAGGCTGGCTTTGAACCCGCAATTATCCTGTCTCAGCCTCCCTAGCTGCTAGGATTACAGGCATGTGCCATTATACCCAGCTGGTCCCCTGTTTTTAATGTGTGAGTTTATTTAAAAGCCCATTGTGCCTTAGACATGTAGAAACTGCTTTCTTTTTTCCATCTGTTTTATTGGATAGAGGAAATGAGGTCAGTTATTCTGCCATCAGAAAAACATTATTTTATTAGTTTTTGGGTTGTGACCCTTTCTTCTAGACAGCATAGATGTTCTCTTGCCCATAACTTAAAGCCACTAGATATTGATTTTACTGTTACTACATGGACTACTTTTTGCTCAATGACTTCTATAATCTTTTAGTCTTGAAGATACTTTTCGCCTTTTACACTTCCCCTTTCATCCAATGTTGATTGTCAGCTATGCCAAATTCTGCACTAGATACTTAGAGTACCAAAGAAATAAAAATATTTTCTTGTGTATACTGATATCACTATGTGCCTCTCATCTCAATTTTTATATAAAAATTAGTGGAAGATATCAAGGTTCATACCAAAACTTCTATAAAATATTTAAACTCCATTAAATATTTTTTCCATATATCAGAGGATATCTTTATAGTTCTTGAGCAACAATCAAATTCTGGTAAAGTTGGGAAGTGGTTTATTTTTGTTTTGTTTGTTTGGCTTGTTTTTAATCAAGAACTAGCAAAATAGGCTCAGGTGATCATGTATATGTGAACTGCAAGGTCAAGACCTAAAAATATTGTGTTTATAATGGATTTTGGAACTCTCAATTAAGATAAAGTTTCTTTAACAATTGCTATTTGACTATTCTCTTTATTTTTGTAAAATGCATCAATTTTAAAAATTCCAATTTGAATGAGTTTCAGTTTGAGAATTTTTAAAGGTGTAGTTTATATTCATTGCATAAAAACGACTTGTTACTTTTCATTTAATAAACTTAGCAAACTGATGTAAAATGAATTAATCCTTTTCTTCTAACTTTGTCTTCCTTAAATGATTTTGTATTTTCTGTTATTATTTTGTTTATTTTTCTTTCTGGTATGTACACTTTTAAATCAGTCCCTCACTCTTTTGACTTGAATGTGTATTTGTTCATAGCATTAGTATTAACCTAAAGTGAAAACCTCCTCTTTCTTCAATTGAGAGAATCATTCTTTTATATACACAGAACCATCTTTTTACTATTTATATTTGTCAAATTACTGCATGAAGTTTTTGCCAGTTCCAACTGATTTGGGAATAGTAGAATGTTTTTATATTATAGAATATTGTGGATTCCTTTATTCAAGATTAAATAAGATATTTTAGATATTTAAAGGTAACTTCGTGCTATAAGTATTTTTTCCTTATTGGTATATTTGGTTTTTGGCGATAATAAATTGAGTAATGTGGAGAGAGACTAATAGGATATTTTAAAAGATGCTAAGTAGGGCTGGGGTTGTGGCTCAGTGATAAGAGTACTCACCTAGTACGTGTGAGGTGCTAGGTTCGATCCTCAGCTCCACATAAAAATAGATAAATTAAATAAAGGTATTGTGTCTAACTACAACTAAGAAAAATATAAGTGAATAAAAAAATAAAGGTATTGTGTTCAACTACAACTAAAAAAAATTTTTTTTTTAAACATTTAATTTATTTAATTATTTATTTAGTTTTCGGCAGACACAACATCTTTGTATGTGGTGTTGAGGATCGAACCCGGGCCGCACGCATGCCAGGCAAGCATGCTACCACTTGAGCCACATCCCCAGCCCTAAAAAAATTTTTTTAAAAAAAGCTTAAGTAGTAAATTTCTGAATAAACACAAAACCTTCATCACACCACACTTACATAGGGAACTTTTGAGATGGGTTACCAGTAACATTCTGAATCACTTGTCATTTAATACAAACCAATTACCAAGCACTCCAATATTACCAAAATCTAGAAACATAATATTACGAGTTTTTAACTAAAATTATTCTATAAGCAGTAGAACACCAAGAAGGGTTATAAAAGAATATTTCAAAAATGTCTGAATATGTTAAAATTAATATTTCTTCTAGCAAACTGCAATTTTTGAAATTAAATATAATGGAGCTGTTAAAAGCACAGGTTTTGTGCTATTTTTTGTATTTTATTTAATAATTATAATTTGAACATCTCTTAAAGAGTATTAAATAATGCAATCTAAAAGAAATATAATTAGAGCCACATATATGATTTAAATTTTTCTGGTCGCCACATTAAAAATATAAAAAGAAGCAGGTAAACACATTTTAATAATATATTTTATTTAACCCACAATATCCCAAAATGTTATTTTAACATGTAACCAGTTTTCAAAGATTATTATTGAAACCTTGCACATTACTTTTTTCTTACTAGTTGAATTCATCATCTCTTTGTTTTATACGTACAAGCACATCTCAATTCTAACTAGCCACATTTGAAAGGCTCAATAGCATGTCTGACTAGTGACTGTAGTATTGGACAACATAGGCATAAAACATTAAAATCCATAGGAAACTCACATGTATAAATAAAACTCATTTTAAGTAGAGTGGTTTTCTACTTTACATTTTCATATTTGTCTTGTTTACATTCCTACAACACTGTTTAATATCATAAAGACCCCTTTTCTCACCAATAAATATCTACTTCCTTTTGGATTATCAGTGGCACACATTTTTGTAGCTTTGGCAGAGTGATTTCCAAAAGGCCTGAATTTAAGTAATAGAATATTAAAAGTGTCATAATATAAAAGCTTTATGTATACTATCTGTAAGACACTTTTCTTAAATGTTTAGGAGATGCCTTTGTAGAAGGGATATGTAGGTATCTATTTATATTAATTTTAGAATTTATCTAAATAAGTGTATGATAAACATTTTAGTATCATGTTCAGATGATAAAATCAGAGCGGATAAAAGGTTGATGTTTATCTGGTCAGATATGGTTGGGATATCCTACTTCAGTAATTTGAGTCTTTTGATATTGTTCTGAATTTTGGCTTCAGATAAGTTTCATAGAATCCTTTAGTTAGGTTAAAATTTGGTTCCAGATGAGTTTTGATGTTTAACATGATGTTATGTATGTTAGTTTGAGTTTTGAAAGTATCATAGCTTATAAAGAATTTATGTAAAACAGTTTTTTATCTTTGTAGTTGCTGTTTTACGAAGGGCTCCTTTTTTGCTTTAGTTGGCTCTGATTGATAAATTGTTTAAATTTTTTAAATTTTAAATTTCTGTAGCAGTTAGCATGTTTATGATGTGTATCTCAGTATTATGTTGTAACCAAGTCATGTGTTGATCTTTCTAAAACATGAGGTTATATCAGACTTTTTTTCTTTATGTTTTTGTCTATACTGATGGTTACTGTAAAGTGGAGTGCTCTGTAACCAAGAATAATAAATTTGAGAATAGAGGTAATGAAGGCAACTAACAGGAAGGATGTTGAGATAATTAAAGAGGTAAAGTAGGCTGAGATAGAGAAAGGAGGGTTTTACAGTGAGAGTGGTGCTGACTCATGCGTCCTTTTTTGAAGATTTTAATGCTTTCACACCTTTCACATCATATTGAAATATAATTTTAATACTGAAGTTTTCATAGAGAAAGGGTTATTTTATTTATCTGTGTGTGTGTGTGTGTGTGTGTGTGTGTGTGTGTGTGTGTGTATACATGTATGTGTGGTGCTGGGGATTGCAAGTGCTCTAACACTGTGCTATATCCCTAGCCCTTTTTAAATTTGAGGCAACATCTTGCTAAGTTATCCAGGCTAGCCTTGCACTCTTTTGATCCTCCTGTCTCAGCCTCCTGAGTAGTTGGGGTTACAGGAGAAAGGTATATTTCAGAGTGTGAGAAGCTGTTTAAGGCAGTATGTTTGGATATTTTTTTGTTGTTTTGGTTTGGAGGTTTTGTTTTAGTCTGGTGTTTTGTTTTGGGGTTTTTTTTGTTTTTGTTTTTTGTTTTTTGGTTTTTTTTGAGCTCTTTGGATAAAAACTGCACCTTTAAAAGCTCACTCACTATTCAGGGGATAAATTAATGGTTATAAAATCACTATTTTCAGTCATTTAATTCTAAAATATGTTTGCTTGTAATATTAAAATGTGTATTCAACTTTTAGTAATCCTACTCAGAGTTACCCATGTTGATACATTTTTGTTTTCCTGTCTTTGCTGTTAGTTTTCAAAGACAGCAGCAAACTATATCCTTAAAGGTGTTTCTTTCTTCATTAGAGCACTTGCTTTCAAAGAGTGGCGGGGACTGCACTTTTATTCATCAATTCATAGAATGCCAGAGTGAGTACAGAGTATTTTTCACATTGATTTTAATAAAGTCAGGGACTGAAGTTGAAAAGTGAGAGTAATAATGAGGATCTTGATATGTTTATTATAGCAGAAGTACACAAAGCCAACTTTTGTGTGCCAACTAGACAGCAGTGAACCTTTTCAGACTGTTTCTGTTTTTGTTTTTTTGAGAAATATATTCCTATTGTATCAGCCTTCACAGAGTATTTTACATTAGTCACACACACAAAAAAAGATGAAATTTAAAACTTGTTAATGTGCCATCATTACTGTACAGAAATAAAATGGACTTTCAAGCACCTCAGCCTTTTATGTGAATACTTAATAAATAGATGGTAACCATAATCTATTTTAAGTTGTAGTTCAATCACGATTTGAATTTTGAGGTTCTTAAATGAAGCCTTAAACAGTTATTCAGTTTGGGCTGGGCACAGTGGCGTGTGCCTATAATCCCAGCAGCTCAGGAGGCTGAGGCAGGAGAATCACAAATTCGAGGCCAGCCTCAGCATCTGAGCAAGCCCCTGTCTCAAAATAAAAACTTGTAGAAAGAGCTCAGGGGAGTGACAAGCAGATTGCCACATATATAGTAAAAAATTGCTGATAATGTATATGCTTTTTCCTCTTGTGCAAACACTCTCAAGCACTTTTCTCTTCCTGTTCCCTTTGAAATGAATGGTTTTCCAAATTTTTATGCACATCCATCTACGATTTTAGGAGAATTTGAGAATTATAAAGGTCACAACTGGTATAAACAGCAGACATCAGTTCAATAGATCAAGAATTATACTCCTTAAAGTATTTAAGGAAATGAGAAATTTCATTAAATGTTTTTAGAAGAGCTCTGATTTTGTCAGTCTTAAATATTATAATATTAAATGTAAGTTTAATACTACTTTGAGGCAATTTATTTAGTCAATGTGGCATTTCTTTTGTTCTTTCAAACAGTATTCATAAAGCAAAGATTGGTGCATCTTTTTATTATCTTCTAATTACAAAAATCTCACTTTATTCAAAAACAGTACAGTGATTTGGGGCAAGATAATTGGTATCTACTCAAACCAGGAAAAAAGTATATAATCTAAAATATAAACTTTTTTAGAAGAAAAACTTTATATTTTTATTACATGTGATGATTCTTGGATAAGTTTTTATTTTGAACTTTTAAAGTTTATATTTTGAGCCCCCCAAAATAAGAGAATTGTCACAAGAATGTTTTACTGAGTTGCAATTTGCAGAAATCCTTCTTTCACTTTAGTGACAAGAAAAGGTCACTAGCCTTTATTTTTATCACTTGATTATTTAGAAAAAAAAATTTAATCTCTAATTTGTTGTCAAACATTTCATTCAAAGTAATATTATAAAAATATCTGTAGTTTTAATACAGAACAATGTTTATTTTAAATAAAGCAAAAGATGTTTCAGATTTTTATTGCATCATAGTTATGGGGGGAAATGGACTAAATAAACATAAGTGAGAGCACAAAAGTTAGGTAAATTATAATAAATCCTCTCAATTAGAGTATTTGACCAGCTTATAAAATTATGTTTATAAGAACTATGTAATTGCATGGGAAAATATTAAACGTGGTATATAGAAAAAAAAATCCATATAAAATCTCATTCCTGTTTACAAAGTATGGACCAAAGATGAGAAAAAATGAAATATAGGCATTTCTAGGTATCTGAATCCATTGGATTTCTGAATACCAACAATAAAAATTTAAGCCAGAGCAGTGGCACAGATCTGTAATCCCAGTGGCTGGGGAGGCTAAAGCAGAAGGATCATAAGTTCAAAGCCAGCCTCAGCAAAAGTGAGGTGCTAAGCCACTCAGTGAGACCCTGTCTCTAAATAAAATATAAAATAGGGCTGCGGATGTGGCTCAGTGTTTGAGTGCTTCTGAGTTCAATCCCCGGTACTCTCCCCTGAAAAAACAGTGAAAGTTTAGACCATAAGCTAATATAACTAGGGTAAAGCCTATTATTGAAATGTTTGGTTTGAATTTCAAGTAGCAAGTAGCAATCATTTGGTTAATGATGATTCTACTTGTATCTCAAAATTTTCTAAATTTGTTCAGTTCCTTAAATCTGTTTAGCCAGAGTTAAAATAGTATAGGTTAGTTCTTGCTCAGTTTATTATCAGAAGGAACATTTCATTATTTTATGACAAGCTGCCGTTATAGAAATTGTTGACTTTAATGAGTATTATCACAAACAAGGCAAATTCAGCAAACATCTTACTCAGGTGAACTTACCCTCAGCACTTTTAAAGCAATTTTGGAGTATTTATTGACAAGCCTACCCAGACTTTTGGGGGGCGGGGGTTGCTGTTATTTTCATTGATAAGCATCATAAACTGGTTTATGATCTTGATCATAAAGTATAAATTCATTATACTGTAGTACTTAAGATTCTCAGTTCCTTTCAGTCTTGAAAAAAGCAAAGTTAAATACTTTGCCTTCATTATTTACTAGTGCTTGTATAGAATAAATTCACCTTGTGCTTTAAAAATTAGAAAGCAGATAATTCACTTTCTTTGTTTTTTTTTGGGGGGGTTGGGTTTTGGGGTTGTTGTTCTTGTTATTATTTGTCTTGTTTTGTACCAGAGGTTGAACCCAAGGGCACTTAACCACTGAGCCACATCCCAGCTCTTTTTTTTATTTTGAGACAGGGCCTCCCTAGGTTGCTTATAGCCTCACTAAGTTGCTGAGTCTGGCTTTGAACCTGAGATCCTCCAGTCTCAGCCTCCCCAGCTGCTGGGATTACAGGCATGTGCCACCACACCTGGCTTCCTTTGGATCCTTTGTTTATCTTTATTGTATTGATACATTTTTTTAGTTTATGTGTGTAAGAGAACATAATTGTTCTCCAAAAAAGGACAACTTGATTTTGTGGAAAATAAATGAGTTGGGACACATTTCAGACTTGTTTTCCTTTAATGGTAAAACAGATGATTTTAAAAAATGCTTCTTTTGACCTAAAGTTCTTAATCAAAGAGAAGGAGTTTGGAATTTAAATATTTTGGGCTGGGGATGTGGCTCAAGTGGTATCACGCTCGCCTGGCACGCGTGCGGCCCGGGTTCGATCCTCAGCACCACATACAAACAAAGATGTTGTGTGCACCTAAAAAAAATAAATATTAAAAAATTCTCTCTCTCTCTCTCTCTCAAAAAAAAATGTTTTGCATAATTCCCTAACCATAAAGTAGTATTCTGTATAAAAAGAGATTCATAGCATAAAATCTAGAATTAAAAAGTAACAAGTAAAACTTGCTCATATTTTTTAACAATTTTTTTTTTCTAGGATTCAGAACATGAGTTTGGTTTAGTCAGAACTCCACACTCAACGTTCCCTGCACATTTTAATTATTTCAGGTTTACTGTATTAACTTAATGGATACATTGAGACTTTTGTATTCTGTTAACGATAATTTCTGAGCCAACAAATTGTGCGCTTCTCAGTCTGCTTCTACATGTCCATGAACTCTTGCGCTTGATTGACTTACATACTGAGCAAAAAATTGACAGGTGAAAGGTAGAAAATACAAGGCCATGGAGACCTTCCATCTCTTTTAGGCATAGTAAAAGTCATCTTTCTCTGAACTGTTGCCTGACACTTTGATTTCTCTTGCTGTTGTCTGTCCTGATGAGGGGAGAGGCATTTCTGCTGGGCACCAGAGAAACTTTCCTCTGAAGTCTATCTTTTAGAGACAAACTTTCCCCTTCCCCCACAGTATCTTCCTCTTGATAGTGGATTTAGCAATTCTCCTGAAGTGAACCTCATGCCTTTGTATTCTTAATCCATGCTTACCGTTTTTGTTATTATTAGTTAAAAATTGAATTATCTTAACGTTTTGTATCTTACTGGGCTGTCCCCTGATTTTCAAAAAATTCTCTCCTTGCTCCCCACCTCATTTTGAAATTATAGGCACTATCTCTGTATACTTCTTTTCTTCCCTCCTTCCTGCTAGGGCTTTGCTCTCACACTGAAATTGCCTTCTTTGGAGGAATGTATTGAATCAGTGTTGCTATGTAACTGAATGTTTACTTTTCTTCCCTCTATGAGGTCAGCCTCTCTAAATAATCTCAGGATTATTCTGATTACATATTCTCCTTGAAACAGATTATTAAACTTTTTTTTTTTAAAAATGTATTTCTCTAAGCCAAAACAGTTAATTTATGGCAAAGAATGGAAGGCACTTGATGTGTGTTAGGTTATGTCCCTGGTATAGGAAACAGAGTGTAAACTAGATGGTGCTAATTTATTATTTCTTTGTCCTTAGTTTGTCTAGTCTAGGATACATTAGAGAATTATATTAACTAATTTTATTCTGCAGAATTGTATAAACTTGTGAGGGTCTGTGTTATTGTAATTGTAACACAGAACCTTTCCTTTGCAATCCTAAAGCTGTATTTCTACTTGTGAATTGCTGCTCTCTGAAGGTAGAGAAGTTGCTGGCTTGCTGTTGAACATTAATTGTAATTTTCTACTTTTGTTGTATCATCATGTTCGTTCTAGTATCAGTTTCTTTACCATATTTGTCTTTTTTTAAGGATTTTTTTTTTTTTTTGGTAGTTGTGGATGATCAGAATGTCTTTATTTTTATTTGTTTATTTTTATGTGGTGCTCAGGATAGAACCAGTGCCTCACACATGCTAGGCAAGCACTCTGCCACTGAGCTATAGCCCCAGCCCCCATATTTGTCTTTTAATAATCTTTTTGGTAACTTTTGCTCATTTCTATTTATGATGATTAGAATTGGATTTTCATGTGGATCCTGATTTGGCCTCTCCCTGGCAGTGATTCTGGGCAAATTAACCTCCATTCTCTCATTTACAAAATGGGATGGTAATACCTACCTCAGAGGATTATTATAAAAATTAACTGAGATTGTATTTACTAAGTGGTCTATAATGCCTGGCACACAGAAATACTTGTTATGTAGTAGGTAGAAAATATGTGGGTAGGTGGGATCATGGAGAGGTGTTAGTAGCTTTTTTGTCAAAATAATCTGTTTTCCTTTTTTTTTTTTTAAACTCCCCATCATCTTACAGTAAAGATGGTTGATCTGTCTTCCCTATCACCCTCACCCTTGCCAGTACCAGGGTACTTAACCAGTGAACTATATCCCCAGCCCTTTCTTTAATTTTTTTTTTAAATTTGAGACAGTGCCTGACTAAGTTGCTCAAACTTGTCTCAAATTTGCAGTCCTCCTGCGTCAGCCTCCCAAGTCACTGGGATTACAGGCATACGTGACTATAGGCATGTGCCTGGCTATCTAGCTTTTTATTGTTCATGTTAAAACAATATTTTCTCATAATCTAGAAATTTAAATTACCATATGCATACCTTCTTAAAATTTAGTCTCAAGCACATTGCTTTGATGGCCTAGTTATAACATTATTTTTTGAAAGCCAACTGTGAGATTTAGAAATATTTTAAAGTTGGCAGTTATAGCAGCAGATTATCTAGTGTCTTTTATATTTACCTACTCTTCTATTCCACCAGATTGTTTGGGGTCCCTAGGTAACTAACATCAGTATGAGATAGGCCATGCTATTTGAGTTTATATTCTGCTTTAACATTTCAATTAGTTGTAGCTGTCATGTGAGGAAAATGGGTCTTTCGGTTTAAGAATTCAATCCAATCTTGGCACACCTGTGCTTTCTTTGAGGTCATTGTTTGCCTTATTCTTCATTTTTATTTTGTGCTCAGTGGTAACATAGGACATAATTTATTTCTTTCAATGAAGAAATAAGCTTGGTTCTCTTTTGATTAGTTTTTAGGAACATTTAACAGTTTTTGTAACTCTATCACTTATTTTCGGACTAAACTAAATGCTTAGGTGATAGTTCTCAAATGTAGTCAAACCATCATTTCTACTCCTTGGTAGGTAGGTTCTCTATGTAAATGCCTGACCATACATTTCAAGGTTGTTTCTTTATTTTTAAATTTTTTTTTTGTTGTAGATAGACACAATATCTTTATTTTTATTTACTTATTTTTATGTGGTGTTGAGGATCAAACCCAGGGCCTCACACATACGAAGCAAGAGCTCTACCACTAAGCTACAACCCCAGCCCAAATTCAGGGATGTTTCTAACAGCAATATACACAATAATTCAAAAATGGAAGCAGCCCAGAACACTTTCACTAGCAGATGGATAAATATACTCCAGTCTGTTGGGTGAGAGAAGCCTGTTGGGTGAGAGGGAAGATTTGACTGAAATGGAGAATGTGGAAACCTTTGGAGCTTGGTGGGAAGATTCTGTTTGTTGACATGGACTGTGGTCACACAGAAATTTGCTTGATAAAAATTTATCTATCTAGGGGCTGGGGTTGTGGCTCGGCGGTAGAGCGCTTGCCTAGCATGTGCAAGGCCTGGGTTCAATCCTCAGCACCACATAAAAATAAATAAATAAGATAAAGATATTGTATCCAACTAACAACTAAAAAAATATTATCTATACTTTTTTGTCTCTCCTTTTGTGTGTGTGTGTGTGTGTGTGTGTTTTAACAATAGGTACCCATGGTTTTTAAATAGGAGAAAATGAATAGTTAGCTCTCTGGAGTAAACTTCACAGAGGAAGTTTTTTCGAAAAACGAAAGCTCTCTTTTCTTTCACTGGAGCTGAGTCAAATAGCTCTTTCAAAACAGCTGTAGTTACCATTATACAGAAGTTCTCTTTGTGAGGGGTCAAAGGCAGAGATCTGGTTCTCAGCTGTTTTGATTGTATGTGTTACCATACTAATTTTCAGTCCTCCTAAAGCCTTGCAGTCACCACTCCACATTTGAGACTCAATAGAGATTTTTCTTTAATGATGTATAATTTTTAATTCCTTCATTATAGGCCATTAGTGATTCATTGGACTGGATAATATAACCTTAAATAATTTAATATGATAATAATAGCAGTTAATTATTATTTAGCTCTTATATGCCAGTACTGTTAAACTTTTACATACATAAAATTATTAATTATGTTTTTTAAGATAATGAAAGCATTCAAAACAGTTTCTCAAAATTTTATTACTTTAAAAACAGATGCTTAGCTGGGCATGGTGGTGCATACCTATAATCCTTGGGAGTGTCTTGGGAGGCTGAGACTGGAGGATCGCAAGTTCAAAGACAGCCATAGCAACTTAGCGAGGCCCTGTCTCAAAATAAAATATTAAAAGGGCTGGGGATTTGCTCAGCAGTTAAGCACTCCTTGACAAAACAAAAACAAAACAAACTCAATCTGTGCATTCAACAAATATTAATTAAGCATCTACTATACATACACCAGGCATTATTTTAGCTATTGGGGCTTTAAAAATGCATGAGACAACCAGGAGCCATGGCTCATACCTGTAATCCCAGTAACTCTGGAGGCCGAAGCAAGAAGATTGTGAATTTGAGGCTAGCCTTAGCATTTGTAAGAACTTCCTTCAACATAAAATAAAAAGGATGTAGCTCAATGGTATAGCACACCCAAGTTCATTCACCAGTACCAAAAAAGAAAAATAACTAAATAAGCAAAACAGTGAGTGAGGCATAGAAAACTTTGTATTAATGGAATTTACATCTCTTGAAGGGACCAAAATTTTAAAAACTGGGATTGGTAAATCCATTAAAGAAAAATAAAAGCATTTTTTTCTTAGTGAATAATGTTATGAGATTCTAACTGCCAACCAGTTTTTCATTTTCTCTCAGTGAAAGTAAAGTAATTTAAGGTGATAAGAAGCAGCAAAGGTAGTATATAGCTGAACAGAAATGAGATTAAACTGTGTAAATTTTGTGTGTACACAGGGAAAATATGTGGCAAGGTGGTGCATGCCTATAATCTCAGTTGCTCCAGAGGCTGAGGCAGGAGGATTCCAAACTTAGCAGGACACTGTCTAAAAATAAAATGTATAAAAGGGCTAAGGATGTAGCTCACTGGTAGAATGCTTGTGTAGCATGCACAAGGCCTTGGGTCCAATCCCCAGTACCATACACAAATAAAGAAAGAAACTATGTGATAACCTAAGACTGAGATTATAGAGTTTTAGAACACCACAAATACCTTTTTAAA
The DNA here is from genome assembly GCF_964194105.1 of Spermophilus citellus. Lineage (NCBI taxonomy): Eukaryota > Metazoa > Chordata > Mammalia > Rodentia > Sciuridae > Spermophilus > Spermophilus citellus. Next base: position 45,891,811 of record NC_138184.1, on the reverse strand, counting down.
ATGGAAGGCCAGGTAGTAAAAATTTAGGTTTTGCAGGCTACCAGGTTTCTGTTGAACTACTAAACTCTGCCATCATAATATGAAAATGAATGAACCTGGCCATGTTTCCACAAAACAGCAGGTTGGATTTGACCTGTGGGACTGTAATTATCGGTTTCCTGTGCAGAGCATATGGATTTTGTACATTGTGGTAAGGACTTGAGGTCTTGTTTTAAGGGTTGGTGACAGTTTTGAGCAATAAATTAGTTTTTGATGTGTTTTTATAAGCTGATCTTTAGATCTTCAGTATACTATAGAACAACTAGAAGAGTTTTTTTTTTCAAAGTTTATACTGTTTTATTATTATGTTTGAGTGTTAGTAATTTGTTACTATCTATTGTGTGCCAGATCTGTGTTAGGAATTAAGTTCTTGATAAGATACCTCCCTACTATGACTAAACCCTAAATTCCTAGATTTATCACAGATATCTTTGTAATCCTTGGGAATTACTAATACTATGCCTGATGCAAAGTAAATATTTCAAGAGATTATTAGTACACTCAGGGAACCGTGGGCCTTATATAATTGGTTGTTACAATATACCTTTATATAGACATGAATATATGAAAGCTTAGAGAGGAGAGAGCAAGAGCAAAACCATTTAGATGGTAGGAGAAGAGGAATTCAGTTTTAGACATGGTAAAAATAAGCCTCTGGAGTTTCTGGGAGAAGATATTAGTAGAGTTCTGGATATTAATAGTGTTAAATTTGGCATCAGCATTTAGAAATTATTCAAATGCAGCAGGTAGTCAAAGCCATTAAAAAGGAGTTTGTGCTGGGCGTAGTGGCATACACCTGTAATCCTAGTGGCTCATAATGCCTATAATCTCAGTTGCTTGAAGGAGGCTGAGGCAGGAGGATCTGAAGTTCAAAACCAGTCTCAGCAACTCAGCGAGGCCCTAAGAAACTCAGTAAGACCCTGTCTCTAAATAGAATATAAAAAAGGGCTAGGGAGGGCTGGCGCTGTGGTTCAGCAGTAGTGCACTTGCCTGGCTATGTGAGACACTGGGTTTGATTCTCAGCACCACATAATAAATAAAATAAAGGTCTATCAACAACACCAACAAAAAGAAATCTTTAATAAAAAAAAGGGGGGTTAGGAGGGATAGGGATGTGGTTAAGTACAGAGAATCTGTAGATTGGGATACTTCAAATGTTGCCTAGAGGGGCTGGGGTTGTGGCACTGTGGCAGAGTGCTTGCCTAGTGCTTGTGAGGTACTGGATTTGATTCTCAGCACCACATATAAATAAATAAAAATAAAGGTTTATTGACAGCTAATATATATAAATGTTGGACACAAGCGTCTTAGTGGAGAAAAAAAAAAAGTGGGAGAAATCAATGAAAGCCTCTGTAGTAAATCAGAATGCTCAGCACCAAGTTTATACTCCCTCTGAACGGTGGTTAGAGGATTCTATTCCAGAGAAACCCATCAGACAAAGACAAAATGTTTCTAAGCTTTATCTTTTCTCCCCATAAATTGCCACTTGTCACCTAGCAAATAAGAAGCCTGCATATTTGAATTGAACTGTGTCAGCTTTTTATTGCCTCCCCCTTGTGAATATAAAAAGACAGCCAAGATGACCAGACTTTTGAGGAAATTCTCTATTGAAGAAAACAATGATAAAAACAAACAAACAAACAAATAAAATGTGACTAGGGAAGAAACAGGAAACAAGTTTAAAAAAAAAGGAAAAGGAAAAAGTCTTTTTTAAAATTAATTTCAGAGAAAGATAAATGTTTCATGTATGAAACAAGATAAAGATGGTTATATAGGAATGTATGTATTTGTGTGGTACTGGAAATAGAGCCCAGGGCCCTTATGCATGCTGGGCAAGAGCTCTACTAGGCACTGAACTACATTTCTACCCCTTTTTAATTTTATTTTGAGACAGGTTCTTACTAAGTTGCCCAGGCTAGCCTCACACTCGACATACTCCTACTTCATTCAGCCTCTCGGATAGCTAGGATTAAAGGTGTGTACCACCACACCTGACTGAGATGACATTTTTTTTTTTAAGGAACAGAGTACACATTAAATTTTTTAAAAGTAAAACTATAACCAGATGCGGTGGCACATGCCTATAATTCCAGTGACTTGGGAGGCTAAGGCAGGAGAATCACAAGTTAAAAGCCAGGCTCAGCAACTTGGTGAGACCCTGTCTCATAAAGAGACTAGGGATAGGCCGGGTGTGGTGGCACACACCTGTAATACCAGTGCTCGGGAGGCTGAAGCAGGAGGATCACAAGTTCAAACTAGCCTTAGGAATTATGAAGCGCTAAGCAACTCAGAGACCCTGTCTCTAATAAAATACAAAGTAAAGCTAGGGATGGGACTCAGTGGTTGAGTGCCACTGAGTTCAATCCCTGGTACTGAAGAAAAAGAAAGATTAAAATGTGATATTAGATTTATTTTAATCATAAGGGTTATGAGAAAATAGAGGAAATATTTCAGAAAATTAATAAAATGACAAGCTTTTTTAAGAAAAAAGGGGAAAATTCAAGAAAATTAAAAAATATTACTGGAGTTTAACTTAAACTCATCTGAATGAATTTAAGAATAGAAGGGGAAGAGAATGGGAGAAGATGGAGGATAGACAACCAAATTTATCAGTTACATAGAATACAAGATGATTCACCAGTGCCGGGTTTCTGTTCTCGCGACTAAAAGGCTCAGGGGTCACTCTAGTTAAACTGAGCTAACTGGGCTGCACGAAATAACCACACAAGAGACACAAATACCTTTTTCTTTGGGGTTGCTGTGACGGCTCCTCTGACCTTAAGGGTCCACAGAAAGAGAGAGAGAGCGAGAGCACGCGCTGACCCCTTTTATTGAGGAGAAGCTATTCAAATGAGGCAAGGGGTCAGGTTTCAGGGGCCTGAGTCTATCTTCATGATGTCCACTGTCAGCAGGTTGACTGACACATGGGTAGGCCACATCCAAGGGCACAGTAAGAGGAGGGGACACACACAAGGCACTTCCATGGAAGATTCTATCCTAAACAGGGCAAGGGGTTATATTACAAAGGAACAGGTGAGGGTAGCTTCACCCATGGGGCTGTAGCAAGACACACCCATTTCTGTGACTGAGCGCCTCAGCACCCAGCTGGGGAGTGTAACTCAGTCACCCGTAAGGTTGGCCTCCCACACACCAGAATTGAAAGATATGATTCTGTAAACAGAAAAAATACCCTGAATGCCCAGGACAATATATTTTTAAAGATCACAAACTAACCCTGCCACAAAAGGTCACACACTATTTTTCCTTTCATATGAAATATTCAAAATAGGTAAATCCATAGAGATGGGAAGCAGAGGAGTCACTTCCGGGCACTGAGGAAGTGGGGTGGAGAGTAAATGATTAAGGAGTATGGGACTTCCTTTTGAGTGATAAAAATGTTTTGGAACTAGATACAGATGGTGGTTGCACAACATCATGAATATACTAAATAACTACTGAATTCTTGCTTTAAAATGGTTACATTAGGTGAATTTATCACAATTAAGAAAAAAAAAGGCCATATGCTGAGGAGTAAGACATTTAAGAGCATTAGGATAAAGGAAAGATTAAGAAAACTTGAAGAGAAAAAGAAAGGCTCTCATTAATCATAATAAGCCAAATTATAAATTTTTTAAATATTTGTTTTTTAGTTGTAGTTGGACACAATATTTTTATTTATTTATTTTTATGTGGTGTTGGGGATCAAACCCAGGGCCTCACCTGTGCTAGGGGAGTGCTCTACCACTGAGCCACAACCCCAGCCCCCCAATTATAATTTAGTAGCAAATAAGCTTAGGAATCCCTTTTTTTACTCCTTTACTCTCTTTCTCTCCTTTCTCCAAAACCTGAATTTTTCTTTTTTTTTTTTTTTGTCAAAATGTGATATCATTTTTATTATTATTTTTTTATTTTTATTACTTGTTGATGGACATTTATTTATTTATATATTTACATGTGGTGCTGAGAATCGGACCCAGTGTCTCACATGTGCTAGGCAAGTGCTCTACCACTGAGCCACAATCCCAGCCCAAAACCTGATATCTTTTTTTAAAAGATATTAGTTGTAGATGGACATGATACCTTTATTTTATTTAGTTATTTATCTTTTATGTAGTGCTGAGGATCGAGCATAGTGCCTCACACATGCTAGGCAAACACTGCCAACTGAGCTACAAGCACAGCACCCAAACCTGAAGTCTTAATAGCTTAATTTGACAAACATTTCTTTCTTACTCACGGTACATGTGCATGATGTGCTCCACATTGTCACTCAGGGGTCTAGACTGATAGAGCCTGCCATCTTATGGTGTTGCTGTCTTCATATGTTTTTAGAGTTCCTTTAGTGGGAGGTGAGAGGGGATAGAATAGTCCCACTCTAGTCCCACTTTCTCTTAAGTGCTCTGGCTCTGGCTAGCATGCATTCTATGAACTTCCCTCAGTTCTAAGGAGCTCAGACATAAAATCCTCCTAGGTACTCAGAAAGAACAGTCAGACCAGGTATAACTGAGCACAAGAAATCTCTACTATGTATGCATACTCAAGAACAGGAGTCAACTTATCATCAGGCTTACCTTCTAGGTAGAAGCTAGAAGACAATATTGTATAAGAAAGGAAATATGATGCTTTCAAAATTCTAAAGGAAAATTATTTCTTATAGAATTATGTCTCATCATACAGTCAGTCAAGCTGGGCACGATGGCACATGCCTATAATCCCAGAGGCTCAGGAGGCTGAAGCAGGAGAATCTTGAGTTCCAACCCAACCTCAGCAATTTATCAAAGCCCTAAGCAACTCAGTGAGACACTGTCTCTAATAAAGTATAAAAAAGGACTGGGGATGTGGCTCAGTGGTTAAGCACCCCAGGTTCAATCTGTGGTACAAAACAAAACAAAAAACTGTCAATCAAATAAATGTGAGGGTAGAACATTAATAGGATTTTTCAGAGGAACAAAGTTACAAAAGCTTTTACCCTCTGTCCACCACTTCTCAGGATATTATCAGAAGTGTTACAAAAAAACAAGAGAATAAAATAGGAAAGGAAAATTTAAAATCTAGGGTCAGGGAGTTTTGTACAGGATACAACACAGACTAGAGCAATAAGGTTAAAAGACTGAGCAGGTACATTGCACACACCTGTAATCCCAGCCACTCGGGAGGCTGAGGAGGAGGATTCCAAGTTTCATGCCAACCTTGAGAGATTTTTTGTCTCAAAAAAATAGACTTTTGTCTCAAAATAAAAAGTAGAAAGAGCTGGGAATGTAGCTCAGTGGTAGAGCTTAGGTCCTGGATTTAATTTCCAGCAAACACACACACACACACACACACACACACACACACAGATTACAAGATTGAGAGAAGGGAAGAATGGATGGATAATGTGATAGATTACCTGGATGTTTGACAGTATTGAGGAATTTTATTATTCTCCTAAAACTTGGACTGTGTTTGAGAGAGAGATTTTTTAAAATCATTAAACAAAATGTGGCATTACAAACTCCAAAAATACTAAGTGTTGTGTAAGAAAGGAAATATAAGCATATTATATGACACATATATAAAATAGTCAATAAGAATATTGATTATAGACTAGCAAAATGTAACTCTTGTGATGATAATAGTAAGTAACATATCGGAGAATAATCCTAAAGATTTTGAGTAAGTGATGCCTCAAATGGAAGAGTTTAAAAATCAGTTTATTATTTAGTAATATAAATGTAAATAACAAAAAAAATTACTAAAAGTTAAAAAGTTGTTGCTTGTAGGAAGGAAGTGAATTTCAGGAATAGAATGGAGTAAGAAGACAGGTAGGACATCTTACATTTTACTTCTTATAGGACTGATGCCTTTTAAAATTATCTAAACCTTTTACTTTGAATTCTTGTTTTTAAAAAAGCAGGGACAAATAGTCAATAAGAAATGAAAGTTATGTGAAGTAGCTATGGGCTTTGGCAGACAAAAGTTTGTAATGATCATGGAGTCGTTTCAATGACTGAATGATGGGTGTAGGCAAGTTACAGCTGGTTGAAGAGTAAAAGAATACAGCACTTATTTCACAAACTGCAAAAGTAGATTAAAGAAGCTGGGTCCAGTGGCACATATCTGTAATCCCAGGGACTTGAGAGACTAGGGCAGATGGTTTATCAGTTTGAGGCCAGATTGGAAATTTAGTGAGACCCTATCTCAAAATACAAAATAAAAAGATCTAGGCATGGCCAGTCTCAGTGGCACTCACCAATAATCCCAACAATTCAGGAGGCTGAAACAGGAAGATTGCAAGCTTAAGGACAGCAATTTAGCAAGACCATGTCTCAAAAATACAAAATTAAAAGGACTAGAGGGCTGGGGATGTGGCTCAAGCGGTAGCGCGCTCGCCTGGCATGCGTGCGGCCCTGGTTTGATCCTCAGCACCACATACAAACAAAGATGTTGTGTCCGCCGAAAACTAAAAAATAATTATTAAAAATTCTCTCTCTCTCTCTCTCTCTTAAAAAAAAAAAAAGACTAGAGATGTAACTCGGTGAGTGGTTAAGCAACTCCAGTTTCAACCCCCAGTACTACTCTTTTTGTTGTTGTTGTTGTTATTTTGTTGTTGTTATTTTGTTTGTTGGGTTTTTTTTTAATATATATATTTTTAGAAGTAGTTGGACACAATACCTTTATTTTGTTTATTTATTCTTATGTGGTGCTGAGGATCGAACCCAGGGCCTCGAACGTGATAGATGAGCGCTCTACCGCTAAGCCATAACCCGAGCCCCTGTTTGTTGGGTTTTTGTTGTTGTTGTTGTTGTTGTTTTGATACCAGGGATTGAACTCGGGCACTCAACCAGAGCCACATCCCCAGCCCTATTTTGTATTCTATTTAGAGACAAGGTCTCACTAAGTTGCTTAGCACCTCACTGTTTCTGAAGCTGGCTTTGAACTCACTGCCTCAGCCTCAAGAGCCTCTGGGATTATAGGCATGCACCACCGCACCCTATACTACTTTAAAAAAAAAAAAAAAGAATAAATTGAAGGATACCAATTGGCATGCAGGATTTTAAAAAGGGATATTCAGAATAGTTATACTCTCTAGTGAAATGTAGAATATGAAAGTATGATTTCAAATAAATTATAAAGAAGATACATTATACCTTTACTGATAATCTTACATAAAACAAGACTTTTTTTTAAAATTTAAGTTGTAGAATTTTTTATTTTCCTGAAGTATGTTCTATAGGCATCTTTGTTGAATTGTGTCAGCAGGGAAAAGTAAACTATTGGTATGACAAAATTTTTATTTCTCGTCTAAGTAAAATTCCTTTAGAATTACTTTATTTCAGCTCAATATCCTTGACTTAAAAAGGTTGCATTGGGGGCTGGGGTTATGGCTCAGCGATAGAGTGCTCACCTTGCATGTGCAAGGCCCTGGGTTTGATCCTCAGCACCACATAAAAATAAATAAAATAAAGATGTTATGTCCATCTATAACTGAAAAATAAGAGTTTAAAAATGGGGGGGGCTGGGATTGTGGCTCAGCTGTAGAGTGCTCACCTACCACCGTGCGAGGCGCTGGGTTCAATTCTCAGCATCACATAAAAATTAATAAATAAAGGTATTGTGTCCAACTACAACTAAAAATAAATTTTTTTTAGTTAAAAAAGAAAGAGGTTGCATTGGTTGTTTTCTCTGATTCCTTCATAAAAAGATCTAGACTTGCTTTTTTTGTATTTTAAATAATTTTTTATTTTGGAGAATAGTATAGTTTGACTTAACCTATGACTTCAAATAGGAATAGACAAATAATTAAATCCTGTTTCAAATGGAAAATATACATGTCTAGAGCTTTTTAAAAATACATCAGTATAGACAAAACAAATTGATTCATTGCAATAAACAGGAGTTTACTATCTACTAATAACTAATAAAGGTTAATTTTCTGAACTTTGAAAGGTATGGAAGCAAGGCATTTTCGTATAGGCCATTTCATAGATTTTAAATGTTCTCAAAAAATTATAAGTATGGAGGTAATGCATACATTATTTCAATTTAGTTAATTGACAGTGTTTTAATTTAGTCAATTCACAATGACTTACTTATTAAATAAGGTGCAATCTAATGAAAATAAAATGCAATCGTCTCCCTACCCGCAGTTTTCTGCATTAACCTGATTGCTCTCTCATAGTTTAAATTCTCTTAGTTCCCCTTCCAGGTTCAAGTTTTTGTTCAAGCTTGGTCATAGGAGTAATGTTATCATCTTTAAATTTGGTCATGGAATGTGTTACACTGCCTCGCTCAGGGAAATGCTGCTCCATTTGGGCTTGGATAGTAACATTTATTTTCTTTGGCAGAGAAGCTGATCGTAGAGGGGCATCTAACCAAAGTGGTAGAAGAAACAAAGCTTTCAAAAGGTTTGTTTCTGTTTTTCTATGGTTTTTCAGAGTTCTCTGGGATAATGAAGATAGATAAGTGTAAATTTTCAAGGTCATAGTATTTTAACCATCAGTTTATTTTTTGCAGCTTACAAAATGGCCATCTAGTAACAATTTCAGATGTTATATAAAATAGTTGGATTTCTCTTTTAGGAAAGATTATCTTGATTGGGAAGTTTCTTTCAAAGTGGGCATGTATGTGTGTTTTTGTTTTTTGAAAGTTAATGCTTGTTATAGATTTCTTCAGGCATTAAAATTGTGTTGTGATCTATTTCACTTCCAGCATTATTTTCAGCTTTGATCGTAAAATTTTAATCAAACACAATATGAACTTATATGATAGGAAAAAATGCTTGTGGTTTCTCCTAGGGGTTATAGTACCTTTAAAATTTCTTATATTTCATGTTTTGTTGATTTTTGATATCTCAGTTTGATTTAAACAAAAATAGTGACTTTTGTCTGTAGAATTGTCTTATATTTTGTAATGAATGGTTCAGCAATTGTCCAAAGTAGTTTGTTATGTTAATTCTTTCCATTACAGTCATCAGACTTACAGAAGAAAAGTGAATTTTAATGCATCAAATCGTATTGTCAAGTCACTTTTATGCATGAGGAAAATTAAGCAAATAAATCTGGGTGGGATGTGCTCATTGTCATAGTAGAATTTCTGTTAGACTTTGCCAGTGTAAAACTAGCAATCCTTTTGGTCTGTTAAAACAATGAATGATAAAAATTTTATACTTAGTTTTAGTACATTTTGTTATGTTAAAGTAAGTAGATTCATTGGCTTTTTTAAAATGTCTAAACAGATGTTGTTATTTCAGATATCTAGTGGCTTCTATTCTGAAATTCTTTTCACAGCAGATAACCTTATTTGGGGAAAGAATGCATAGAATATGCATCACTAATATTGTTCTGACAAACAGGCATTGAGTTTCAGAATAGCGAACTATTTTTAGGACAAATGGCAATTTATTTCATCTTATTAAAGGGAGATGAGAGCACACTTTAAAATAGCTTTTTACTTCATCACCTAAATACCTATTCAGATTAGTTGGTTCAGTAGCCAGCACTTTGAAATAAAAGTTAAAGCTTGGGGGGAGGGAAGGAATCAGTGCTTCTTTAATGAAAGAAAAGTGCCTTGCTGTTTAGTGCTTCTAATTAATGCATTCTAAATTTCAATATGTTTGCTTCAAATCATGTGCCATTATTGAAAAATCTTTATGCAGTACTGCTGATTTTATTATTAAGTCTGTATATAAAATATGCATTGAAAGTTTTAAAGAATATATTTTTCATTCAGCAGTTCCACTTCTGGGTTTTTTTTTTTTAATTTTTTGTAGTTGTAAATGGACAGAATGTCTTTATTTTATTTGTTAATTTTTTAATATTTTTTAGTTGTAGTTGGACACATATCATTATTTTTATATATTTTTATGTGGTGCTGAGGATCGAACCCAGGGCCCTGCACTTGCTAGGCGAGCGCTCTACCACTGAACCATAACCCAGCCCCCTATTTGTTAATTTCTATGTGGTGCTGAGGATCGATCCCAGGGTCCCATGAATGCTAGGCAAGCGCTTTGCCATGGAGCTACAGCCCCAGCCCTGGGTTTTTATCTTAAGGAACAAATTGAACAAATGTGCAAGGATGTTTGTTTCAGTGGGGTTTTTTGTTTTGTTTACAGTGCTGGAGACTGAATTCGGGGCGCTCTACCACTAAGCTACATCCCCAGCCCCCCAACACATACATATGCTAGGCCACTCAGCCCCAGCCCCCAAAATTCATCTTTTAAAAATGAAAATATAAAGCTAAGTTTTATATACTCAGGGATTTTTCTATCAGTAGTCAACATTTGTTCCCATTAATCTTTAGAGCAAACTGGATGGCTAAAATATGTTACATTTTAAATGTTTTCAGTCCGGCTTATAAAGCTGTTTTGTTTGTTTGTTTGTTTGTTTTGTTTTGTTTAATCTGGCTAAATGTCTCTTTTTTTTAATGCTTTCATTGGTGATATTTTTGGTGAAATTTCTTTTTTACATTGAAAATATCAGTTGTTAGAAATTGACAATTGCAAACTGTTACAGTCTTAAGTATATCATCTAAAGATTTCACCTACTGTAGTGTTATCATAAGTTGTATATGTTTTATGTTTAAGGCCTAACTCAACCTAATCATTACAGTAGCTTTGGAAGTAGAAATAGAAAGAATACAAGAAGATAATTTTACCATTAAAAAACTATATGCTTTCAGGCAACATACTGTGGCTCTTTAAACATCAGTTTCCTCATTTGTAAAATGAAGTTTTCACTTGCCAGATTGTTGTGGGAATTTAATGAAATGTTGCTTAGTAAGCAGGAAACACTATTATCAGGTTTACCGTTTTTTATATTTAACTTTGTTTTCCTGTTCCAGTGGTACAGGAAATTGTATATGACCACTAAATTCGTTTTGCCCATCTGTAATTATGTCTACTCAAAGATACCTTTTTTTAGGATTCCCAGTTTGGGAACAGTTTTGGTATTGATTTGATAGCTTTCTTCCATTTTCTATATATTATTAATATACATCTATTAAGCACTGCAGAGACAATCAGTAATAGGTGGATTGGGGAGGGTTTGTTACCAGAAACTGAACTCCGGGTGCTCCATCACTGAGCTATATCCTCAGCCCTCTTTATTTTTTATTTTGAGTTGCTGAGTTGCCAGACTAGCCTCAAACTTGTGTTCCTCGTGCCTAAACCTCCCAAATTTCTGGGATTACAGGCATGCACTACCACACCCAGTGATTTTTTTTTTTTAATACTAGAAATTGGTGACACCTTCATAATTGAAGAATAGGTGTTTTAAAAATAAGTTAATGCTCTAACTGAAGAATAGATGTTTTGAAAATAAGTAGATAGTCTCACATTAGTTCATTTAGTTTTGTGTTTCATTCTTGAATAGAGTTGGTTTGCCACTGGGGGTTTTTTGTTTTGTTTTGTTTACAGTGCTAGAGACTGAACCCAGGGCTCTCTACCACTAAGCTACATACCCAGCCCCCCCCCCCCCCCCGCTTTTTTAATTTTGTATGTGTGGCCTGTTGTATCAGGCCACACAATGGTGGACTGTCATTTGACTCCCTGAAAACTTGCATTCTTATCCCAAAGTAGATGTGTACCTTCAATCAACTTCCTTCCTTCTTTCATCTCTTTCAGCATTGTTCTATGCATAGAAAATATAGTAGTTAATCAAACAGACAAAAATCCATTCTCTTAAGGAGCTTACATTTTAGTGAGATCTTGATGGAAGATTTGGTGCCCCACATTTAAGGCAATTTTATAACACAAGTTAATACTCTAAATATAGGACAAAACTTCCTTCTAAGTCAAGGAAATACTTTTGAATATACACACTGTTAAATCCATGACACAAAGAAAAGACCACCGACTCCAATTTTAAATCAAATTAAAGCAAGCTTATATTGTGTACACAAGAGAACTAGTTGGCCAGCAGCTGTTTCACCCAAAGCAGAGAACAGCAGCCCAGCTCTCCAGGAAAAAGCTTTTATAGCACAAAAACTTACAAACGGGGGTGTCTTGTGAACTTACAGCTAACAGGATTCTGGCAAGCATAATTCAAAAGCAGATAGCAGATTAATGATCCACATACTTTCAAGGTAGGGAGTAAATTGAGATTCCAACATCAGAATTTCTGAGGGGCTGCTAAGGTTTTAGGGAGGGTTGTTATCTGGTCAAGGAGAGCCAGGCAAAGGTGAGTTTAGAGCAGGGGAAAGAATTCCAAATAAGATTAGCCCTCAGAGTAAGGTCAGGCCAAATAGTTATCTTAGTAAAACAGAAAAGAACTTTTAATAACTTTGTGACGAGATGGTTCCCAATTCTATCTCTTAAGATAGAATTAAGTTGGGTTCATCAACACTTGTTTCACTTCAAAGTAAAGATCATAAAATTGTCAAAAATCAGCAAATATCCGGGGAGAGCCATTTTCCTATCTGTTCTTCCAGAATGATTCTTTTTCTATCCATTTATAGAGATTAGGTGTACAAGCGTGTTTTATTTGAGAATGTAACTTTGTGATCCAAACCAGAACATTCAGAAATGTCTGTCAGCGGCACACTATAATGTAGCAGAGGTCACAGATTAGGTTCCCATGGGCCTTGATGATCACTTCTAATCTGAGCTTCCTGTCACTTAGCAGTTGACTTTTTGACTACAAATGGCAGTGAAAAAAGAAGCAAATTAAGCCACAAATTCTAGGAGTGTTTTAATATGAAACACCCTTAACAAGTTACATTTTAATATATTAAGTATTTTGACAGTAATAGCTGTTTTAAATGTATTTCTAATTTCTTTCAAAATGGAAAATATCTCAATTAGAAAACAGTATATATAGTCACTACAAAAATGTGAAATAATAGTTTAACTATATGAAATTAATAAATGTTCGCCATGAATCTTTCTGCATAGTTATACATACTCTTTTACTTAATAGTAAGTGTATCTTGAATATTTTCCATTCCACAGTATGCACATTTCATTTTCCCATAATGAACAATATAGTATTGAGCATCAGTATACCCTGCATATACCTTACATAGACTTTTGTTTCCTTAGAAAAAATACTAGAGTTTGCACATTTAAAATTTTGATATATATTTCCACAAATAGTACAAACATATAATATTATAAGAAATAAGCATACACTTAGTGAATTTGTAATCCCACTAGAAAAATAAAATATATACACATAGACTTAGGTATAGTGGCTCATGCCTTTAATCCCAGCAACTCAGGAAACTGAGCAGGAGGATTGCAAGTTTGAGTTCAGCCTTAGTGACTTTCACAAGACCCTTTTTCAAAAATAAAAGGGTTGGGAGTACAGCTCAGTGGTAGAGCACCCAGGGTCCAAACCCCAGTACCACTATAAACATACATTTGCAAATAAATAAGACACAGAAAATTAGTAATAAAAATAAACATCATCCTGGAGAAATGAAAAGTATCTTAGAGATAATGAGGACTTCAGCTTTGTCTTACAGAAGGAATAGGCCAAGTTGAGGGTAAGGAAATACTTACTTGAGCAAAAAATTTTAGACTATTATGAGCTGGTACACCTCCCCTAAAAAGAAGCTGACATGACTCAAGCAAAACTCCTGTGGGAATTAATGGTGGGACTAATAGCTAAATTCTGCAACATAAAGTTTGCCTGAGGGGTTGTGGAGAATGAGGAAATGCTACAGGATTTTGGGCAGAGAAATTGCCTTCTTTGTAAATGCTGCCCTAAAGAATAGCATAGTATATGTGAATATGCCATTACAGATGAGAATCTGGAGCCTAATTAATTACCAGTCATCTTTAATAAAATGTTGGCCTATAATTAGGATTTTTGAGAGCAATTAGTTGAAAACTAGGCCTAGGGTGTCTTCATTGGACCTGGCAGAGCATCCCTTGCAAATAAGTACCAAACTTTTAAAAAAGTTTTCCCCCAGTGTGATTCCATATTTATGGTTTCTAAAGAAATAGATTGTTATTTTCTTATTCTAAAGGTATTTGTAACAAATGTGATTTTATAGGATTTTATTACATGAGTATAAATATTACTAAGGCAACCTTCTAGCTAGTGTTTTTATATAATAAAGCCTTTTTCTTTCATCCTCTTTATACAATGTCCACATTGTACTGGTAATTTTGCTATATTTGTTGCAGTTCTCTGAATACTTCAACAAAGCTTGCTTCATTTTTATTTCTAGTTGGCAAGTGGACAACCTTGAACAAAAAAAAAAAAAAAAAAAAAAAAAACCAGCCCTCTACGTAGCAATTTAATTTAATGTGAGCTCCGTGTAATAACCAGCATTCCATTTTGGACTGGGGTAGTGACAAAGTAAGATTCAGTGATCTCAGTTAATTTTTAAAATCTACTACTTTGCATAATAGTAGATTTTGAGCATTCATACGCTGAAGCAGTTTTCTTGTTATAAGATATTTAATTATAATAAGATTTTTACTTCTATGTTTTTTCTTGGTAGAAAACCAGGCAAGAGCAAAGGACTCTGACTTATCGGATACTCTGAGTCCAAGCAAGGAAAAAAGCAGCGACGACACTACAGGTGAGTTTTAACCTAATGTTAAATAGCAGTTTAGGTACGCAAGTTAATGTAGATGGAGATTTCAAACTTTGTAGGGGAAAAATAGTGCTTTCATTTGTCAGTTCACTCCCTTGACTGTTAGATATTTATTTAAAAACTACTTTTAACTATCCAACAAGTTAGCTGTGTAAATTTAGTTACTTATTTTGATAATAATAGATTGCTGATAGTTCTGAGTGCTGTCTGTAATTATCTCTTTTTTCACCTTTCTATAGACGCCCAAATGGATGAGCAAGACCTAAATGAACCTCTTGCTAAAGTGTCCCTTTTAAAAGGTACTTTAATAGTTTTTATGACATTATAAATCAGGGTATCAGATTCACCTTTTGCCAGAAAAATCTGTGCCATATATTGTGTGAAGTTTTTAATTAAGAGTTTAAAATAGATTCTGTAAAGTAGCAGAAACTAAAATTTTAAATGTTCATGTTGGTGCCCAATGCTTTAAAAAATTATATTTTACATGTAGAATAATTCAGATCATAATTTTAAGATTATGAAGGGCAAAGCAGTAAGTGGTAAAACATGAAATGTTTACATTTAAACTTATTAACATAATGATGATAAGGTAAAAACCTTAACTTTCTAGAATCACCTGTTTGCTGTTTTCATATGGTAACAGTATAAATTTGCTAATTTTCTAATCTCCCTAGTTCTTAGGGCACTCATCAAGAAATTCTGGACCGAGAAATTTTAGATATGGCTAAAATAAGCAATACATGTAATTAAATCTTTTACTTGTCTAACCTCTAAAAAGGAATTACATTTATTTCTTGATATTTGTTTACAAGAAATGGGTAGGAAATAAATCAATATTTATGAAAGTGTCTTTAAAGTACATTGGGGTGCCTTATTGATAAATCTATGATTATCATCATTTATTCTCTTTTATATTGCCTTATTATACACAAGAAAAATTGACATAGACTGTTAGCCCAGTCAGTTAAGCATATCAGAAGTGGTAGACTGACACCAGGAAGCTCTCTGGGACCAGAGCAACAGTAAGAGCCTAAGGAAGTTTCTTTTTGAAGAAGTGTCTATTGTTCTGGCTGAGGTATTAAGAGATATCACAGTCAGTCCTTGAGCTTTGAGATTATATTTGAAAGGAGTCCTAGTTTCACCCTGCATGACCCAGCTGTTGGCCTAGTTGTATAGTGATGGGGATGGAGGGAGATCATCGAGATTTTCTTAGTGTCCTTTAATCTGGACCTCCTGGCTTTCTTTTTTTCTCCCATGGATACTGAAAACTATAAGGCTTCTTGGACTACCTTTGATTGAATTCCACAATCAGGGAAGTTCCTGAAGTCTGCTGGCCCAGGCAGCCAATTGCTAGTTTGTTCTTAAATTTGGTCATGGTTTCCAACACATTTACTGATCAATACTCTTCTTGGGGGACCTTTGATGTTAACAAGCCATCCTTTTATTCTAGTGTCATGGTAATAAATATGTTAATGTTTGTAGAAGTCCAGGAATCTCGTCTCAGAAACACAATACCATTATTGTATAAAATGTTGTTTCTGATATTGAAAAAATATGTCAGAACCTGTGGGCATTTGTGGGAACATGGAAAGCGAGAGAGGAGCTGAATGAATAATGAACACCCCTCATACAAAAGTAGCAATTTTTATGGTGTTTTGTACTACAAAAATTTCCCAGAAATCTTTTTTTTTGGGGGGGGGGTGGCTGTTACTAGGGATTGAACTCAGGGGCACTCAACCATTGAGCAACATCCCCAGCCCCATTTTTATATTTAGAGACAGGATCTCACTGAGTTGGTTAGCGCCTCGCCATTGCTAAGGCTGGCTTTGATCTTGTGATCCTCCTGCCTCAGCCTTCTGAGCCACTGGGATTAAAGGCATGCACCACTGAGCCTGGCTCCCAGAAATATTTTTTGCAGCCAAGTGCAGATGAGTTTGTAAGTAGCATTTAGTGCTTTTTCGTTTTTATTTTTTTCAGTCTGTTTTAAATTTGATTTTAATCCCATTGCCTACCACAATGCCAGTTATTCATTAAAATTTAGTTGTTTGATGAATTAATTAATAATAGGCCTCTTACATCTAAGTTATGAAGCCTCAAAACCATTAGGAAAATAACACATTCTAGCCACAGTGCTAAGTGAATCCTGACTTTGCCGTTTATTTGTAATATGTCATTGGGCAAATTGCTTAACTCCTCTGTGCTTTAGCATTTATTTTCCTCACTTATTAGATTGGGAAAAACTGTCTTCATAGAATTATTGTGAAGAGTACATATAACAACATACATGGACCATGTTCCATAGTGGGAATGTAATATGTCAACCACCATAATGAAGACACATGATGGGGGTGGTGATGGTTGATAAAACCAAACCTATCTATTGAAGAACTTTCATTAATAGAATAAAATTTGGGGATTTTAAAATATTTCCTACTTTATCATTTAGGTAATGAATCTTTTCCAATAAATAATGCATCCAGATGTCAGGAAAATAATTTTAATCTATGAGTGTCATAGAAAGGCTAAAATCTGTCAAAATGACAGATACTGATTCTCCACAATATAGCCTAGGGGCTAAGGGTGAGGGCAGGAAGAGAAAGCTGTAGAAGAAAAAGAGGTTTGAGATTTGAGTGTGCAAGAAGGATGGTGGGTATGCAAATACTGCTAGTAATTCTTTCAGGAGCTATCAATGAAGATGGGTCTGAACTTCCTTAACCTTGCTTTATCTAAAATGACAGAACCCTCAAATTTTTCCTTTTTTTTTTCTATATGATGGGCAACTTTTGTTAATGAATTAGTATTTTTATCAACACCTATTGAAAGATTTTGCATCTTGATTTTAAGAACAGACCCAAGTTGAATTAGTCAATGATTGCATATAAAGAAAAATCATCCAATTAGAGCAGGCATATTTTAGAAGAACTTCTAAGAAATAATCACCATAACTCTAAATGGTAATTATGTTTTTCTTTTATAAGAGTTTTATAATTTTCTTAAAAATAATGTGTTTACTGATATATAATACAAACATTAGGTTATATTTTATTTATTGTGTGTGGGTATGCTTTGTAATCTTTCTAATTAGCTTCAGTGTCTTGACATAATTTTCCCCTAAGGAAAGTTTATAAATTTTTATACCTCACTGTCAACTTTTAGAGCTACAGAAAGGAATTACATACAAGTAGCCCACTTTTTTCTCTCATCAAAATGCTTTATCCAACTTCCTATGCCATAATTTTCATATTTTATTATTTCCCTTTTTAAAAACCAGCAAAGCTTTATTGAGAATTATCATATAGTCTCTTCATGTTATTCATCTAGGATTGGGAAAATAATCTAAAGTAGACGAAGCATTCATCATGAGATGTAAATAAAATTATAATAACAATAGTACATTTTTTTCTGATATATTAATCATTTCAATTAATTTATGACTTTTTCCCTTGTGGTACTGGGGAATGAACCCTATGATACTCTACAACTGAACTACATCACCAGCCCTTTTTATTATTTTTATTTTGAGACGGGATCTAAATTGTGCAGGCTGGCCTTAAATTTGCAATTCTCCTGCCTCAGCCTGCCAAGAAGCTGGAATTACAGGCATGTGCCACCATGCCCAGCAACTATTTATTCCTCTTTTGAAAGGGTAATAAAGAGTGGATCAAACTGCAGTTCTCTATGTACTTGAAATCACCTGTCACCCGCCACGAAAAAAAAAAAAAATTATGAAATTCATGGGCATAATAGCACATGCCTGTAAACCCAGCTATTTGGGAAGCTGAGACAAATTATAAATGCAAGGCTAGCCTGGGCAACTTAATGAGAGCCTGTCTTAAAAATAAAAGGAAAAGAGCTTGGGATATATTTCAGTGCTCAAGCATTTCTTAAAAATATTACTAACATTTACAAATCCATGTTTGGAATGGGAATAACACCTGTCAGGAGTCAAGTGTACAAGAGCAACCATGTGGTGGAGCATAAGTTCTATGGGACAAATACAGTGAAAGATAAGACTTGGACAGACAAAAGACAGTGTCCAGGTTTGGGACTTCTCTGCATGAAAATGGATGGTGGTAGCAGAAGGAACTTCTAGAAAGTAGAACCATTGGGAATGACAAAGGAGCCAACAAAAGATCCAACTGTCAAGGAAGAATCCTGGCTGGTTAGAATGAATGGCAAAGAGGTGAGAATCAACTTTGAAGAGGCCTTTAAATTAGGCTGCCTCCTCCACCTGAGAATATCTCCTACAGCCTCCTGTATCCATGATGGAAAAAGATTATGAAGGTTGTTCTTAGAAGCCAAGACTTTCTAAAAGAAGAAGCAGTGGTAGTGTTTCCTGCCTCAGCTAGATCACTCCTGTCAGTTGGTATGACATATGTTTTAGCTAGATCAGCCTTCAACAAGCATGCACATGCAAATAGACTGGGGAAAAATGTTTTGATTTGACCCTTTACCAAGTGATTTCAATCACATTTAGAGCAAAGATCAGAGTTTAAGTTAAATCTCCAGCCACCTTTCTGAAGCTAAATTGGTAACACACAGTTTAATTTAGAATAATATTTGGTATTCCATAGACCAAGGGCTAATTAACTTAGTGGGTTCATGAATTATGTGAATTTATATGAGTTAGCCTTAGTCTAAGAAAAGCTGGTCCCTGGCTTGTACTGTAAATCAAGCAATTATAAAGATGTACCATTTGTGTTAAGGGGAAAACAGATTCTGTTAATTTTTCTACCTGTCATAACTCCTAAATAACATTTATTTCCATTTGAATTGTACATCTAAATAAACTGGATTTGGCTTAGGAAGGCTTTCATGTACCTTCATCTGAACATTTTGCATTAATACACATCATCAGACTTTTCTAAATGTTATAAAGTAGATTAAAATAAACACTGCCTTTCTAGGACAAGAGAGAGACCCCATGAGAGTAGACCTAAGCCACAATAAACTAATAATGCATTTTCCCACCCGACTGTGTGAAATACAATGAGCCTTGATCAACCTTAACACAAAAAGATGTGCTCATTAGTCTTTGGTTTAAAAAAAAAAAATTTAAAATGTCACTTGGTTGTCTGGAAAGAGGATCTGCACACTAAGTTTGTAGTCATTTGTGTTTACTAAACTTAATTTGTAAAGCTCATAGAAGTATCTCTACTTCTGTGTTCAAACAACACTATAAAGAGTTTGTATGTTTGCATAATTTGATACATGGCAAATGTTCTAATTAAAATGCTGATCCTTTTCATTATATGATGCAGAGAATTAATTTGCAGATAGTGGGACCATGAGTTAGCATATCTCATATTTTTGCCTTGATGATATTGTTTCTTTTTTTAATGTATCCACTAACCAGTTTGATATTTTTTATATATGTGACGGTGGTATGCATTACAATTCATTTTACACATATAGATCACATTTTTTTTTGTATCTCTGGTATATAAAGTATATTCACACCAATTTGTGTCTTCATACATGTACTTTGGATAATATGTTCATCACATTCCACCATCATTTCTAACCCCTGCTCCCTTTCCTTCCCCTCCCTCCCTACTCCACTATGAATCAGTCTCCTTATGTCAGAGAAAACATTCAGCATTTGTTTTTGTGGGGTTAGCTAACTTCACTTAGCACTATCTTCTCCAACTCCATCCATTTACCTGCAAATGCAATGATTTTATTCTCTTATTGCTGAGTAATATTTCATTGTGTATATATGCCACATTTTTTTTATCCATTCATCTACTGAAGAGCATCTAGGATGGTTCCACAATTTAGCTATTGTAAATTGTGCTGCTATAAACATTGATGTGGTTGTGTCCCTGCAGAATGTTGTTTTTAAGTCCGTTGGGTAGAAACCGAGAAGTGGGATAGCTGGGTCAAATTGTGGTTCTATTCCCAGTTTTCCAAGGAGTCTCCATACTGCTTTCCATATTGGCTGCACCAATTTGCAGTCCCACCAGCAATGTATGAGTGTACCTTTTTCCCCACATCCTCGCCAATACTTATTATTGTTTGTCTTCATAATAGCTGCCATTCTGACAGAAGTGAGATGAAATCTTAGAGTAGTTTTGATTTCCATTTCTTTAATTGCTAGAGATGATGAAAATTTTTCATATATTTGTTGATTGATTGTATATCATCTTCTGAGAAGTGTCTGTTTAGGTCCTTGGCCCCATTTATTGATTGGGTTATTTGTTTTTTTGGTGTTACAGTTTTTGAGTTCTTTATATATCTTAGAGATTAGTGTTCTACCTAATGTGTGAGTGGTAAAAATTTGCTCCCAAGATGTAGGCTCTCTACCCACCTGACAGATTGTTTATTTTGCTGAGAAGAAACTTTTTAGTTTGAATCCATCCCATTTATTGATTCTTGATTTTGTTTTCCTTTTTTCTTTTTTCTTTTTTTTTTTTTTTTTTTTAATTTGTGGTGCTGGGGATTGAACCCAGTGCCTGTGCATGCAAGGCAAGCACTCTACCGACTGAGCTATATCCCCAGCCCTGATTCTTGATTTTAATTCTATAGGAGTCTTATTAAGGAAGTTGGAGCCTAATCCGACATGATGAAGATTAGGGCCTACTTTTTCTTCTGTTAGAAGCAGGGTCTCTGGTTTAATTCCTAGGCCCTTGATCCGCTTTGAGTTGAGTTTTATGCATGGTGAGAGATAGGGGTTTGATGATATTGTTTCTTGAAACAAGACATAAAACCTGTTCCATTATTATTTTGTTTGAAAAGCAAATATTAGTTTTATTTCACAGCATCATTGAAAAAGGGAAGTGTTCTACTATAGACAAGAATTTGTTTCAGTCAGGCACAGTGGTGCATGCCTATAATCCACACAGCTCAGGTTGAGACGAGAGGATTGCAAGTTCAACGCCAGCCTCATCAAAAGCAAGGCGCTAAGCAACTCAGTGAGACCCTGTCTCTAAATAAAATACAAAATAGAGCTGGGGATATGGCTCAGTGGTTGAGTGCCCCTGAGTTCAATCCCTGGTATCCAAAAAAAAAAAAGTCTGTTTTAATATAAGACTATAAACTTTAATGGAGGTGAAATTACGTATGAATCTTCATTATAAAAGGATTCCTTGAAGCAAAACAGTCCTCTTCTAGTTGTTGCAGTAATTCATTTACCATTAATAAGCTTATAATAATAAATGCAGAGGGACAAGATAAGGTGATACAGGAATTTAAGCAGAAATGGTTGAGGCTTCTTCTAAGATGATAACATTTTGATTGGTAATTTCAAGAGACCTTTCCTAATTATAAAAAATAATGAATATGAGAAAAGTTGAAGAGAACAAAAAATACCCATATATGCCCATTAGCTAGATTTAACAATTGTTTTATCATATTTCCTTTTTCTTCATTTTCTTGTGTGGTGGTGTGGACATACTAGGGATTGAACCTAGGAACATTCTACCTCTAAGCTACATCCCCATCCTGCTATCTCCCTCCCTCCCTCTCTCTCTCTCTCTCTCTCTCTCTCTCTCTCTCTCTCTCTTTTTTTTTTTTTTGCCTTAATTTTTGACCAGGGTCTAACTAAGTTGCTGAGGCTACAATCCTCAGCCTTCCATGTCTCTGGAATTGCCACCATAGGTATATACCACATTGCCTAGCTTGCCATATTTTTTTTCCTTTTTTTTTTTTTTTTTTTTTGTACCAGGGATTGAACTCAGAGGCACTCAATCACTGAGCCACATCCCCAGCCCTGTTTTTTGTAATTTTTTTTTAATATCTTCATTTTATTTTTATTTTTATGTGATGCTGAGGATCAAACCCAGGGCCCCCCCCGCACATGCTAGGTGAGCACTCTACCGCTGAGCCACAATCCCAGCCCCTGTTTTTTGTATTTTATTTAAAGACAGGTTCTCACTGAGTTGTTTAACGCCTCACCATTGCTGAGGCTGGCTTTGAACTGGCAGTCTTCCTGTCTCAGCCTCCTGAGCTGCTAGGCTTATAGGCATGTGCCACCACACCTGGTTTTTCTTGTTTTATCACATGTAGAAATTTATTTTTTATTTTTTATTCTTTTAGATGTTAATGGACCTTTATTTTATTTATCTATCTATATGTGGTGCCTCACACATGCTAGGCAAGCACTGTACCACTGAGCCAGAACCTCAGCCCCAGAAATTTTTATTTTAACTTTTTACTTTGACATAATTCTAGACTTAAGAAGAGTTGCAGTAAGAGAACAAAGAATTCCATATGCTTGTTCAAATTCTCCAAATATTAACATTTCACCCCTATCTGTTGTTAATATTTTAATCTTTCTTTTCCTTCTCTTCTCAGCCTGAATCATTGAGTCAGTTGCAGACATTATAGCCTTTATTCCTAAATACTTCAATACATAGTTCCTGTTTCATATGATTCTCAAAATAAAGTAAAAGTTAACAGTGAAATATGCTACTATTCTCAAATCTTATAGACCTTATTCACAATTTGAAAGCTATCTCAATAATGTATTTTATGACAAAAGACAATCCTGCATGATACATTGCATTCGATTGTCCTGTCTCTTTTTTCTCCCTTAGCCTAGAACAGTTAGTTTTTCAGTCTTTGTGTGTGTGTGTGTGTGTGTGTGTGTGTGCACGCGTGTGTGTGTGTGTGTGTGTGGTGCTAGGGATTGAACCCAGGGCCTTGTGCATGCAAGGCAAGTACTCTACCAACTGAGCTGTACTCTAGCCCACTTCAGTCTTTCTCTGTTTCATGAAATTGATATTTTTCAAGAGCACAAGACAGTTAAAATGTTCTTCTGTTTATATGTTTAATGTTTTCTCATAATTAAATTCATGAGTTTTTGGCAAGATCAACAAAGTAATATTAGGTATTATTATATCAGGAGATACCTGATATTGAATTGTGCACTGGTGATATTAACTTTGAGCATATGATTAAGGTATTGTCTCCCTGGTTTCTCCAGTATAAAGTTATTATTTTCTATTTTTAACTATTTCTTGTGCAGAGCTATTTTAAGACAATGTAAAAGTCTAACCCCTCAGACTTTTTTTTTTTAATTTTCTCAGTAATGGTGATTGAATTTGAGTCCTCACACATGCCAGGCAAATACCCTACCTTTGAACCACATCCTCAGCCCAACTTCTCAAACATTTATTTTTTTATTTATTATTTATTTATTTATTTATTTATTTATGTACCAGGAATTGAACTCGGAGGGCAGTCAACCACTAGGCCACATCCCCAGCCCCTTTTTGTATTTTATTTAGAGACATGGTGTCACTGAGTTGCTTAGCACCTCACTTTTGCTGAGGCTGGCTTTGAACTCATAATCCTCCTGCCTTAGCCTCCCAAGCTGCTGGGATTACAGGAGTGCTCCACTGTGCCCAGCACCTCTAAGAATTTTAACCACTTAGTTTTAGCATCTACTGATGATTCTTGCCTGATGAATCATTACCTTAATAGTTGCCAAATAGTGATTTCTTAATTTTATCATTCCTTCTATGTGTATCAGCAAGCTTTTTACTATGTCTTTTTTTTTAAATTTCTCATTTATTTATGAGTTATAATTTAATATATTCTGTCATAAACTCTGTTATATACTCTGTCACTGTCATTTGCTTTGATGCTCAGCTTGTCATATATTTGGCTAGTAGGAGACATTTGGGTTTTGGGGATTTGGGTTTTGTTTTGTTTTGTTTTTTACATAACGCAGTCCTTCTTTTATCTCTCTCTCACTTCTGGCCCAAAGTTATTTTAGGTTCATCTTGTACTTTTTCTCTCTTATCCCTAAAATCAACCATTTCTTCAGAGAACTCTGGGAGAAAATGGTATTTAGAAACCAAGATCTTTAGTGTTTGGTGTCCTCATTGCTACTGGTGTGTCATTTCTTCTAAGCCCACTCAATAGACAGACTTAAGAAACAGATGTGTAGGGCTGGGAATGTAGCTCCTTGGTAGACTGTTCATGTAGTATATACATGGCCCTGGATTTATAATCCCCAGCACTGTAAACAGGAAAAAGTGGGGAGGGGAGGAATAGATGTGGGTACATATTTATATGCACACCTCCATATTTACATGTATGTTTATTTACATAGTATCACACAAATTCATATTAATTTTTTTAATATCTTTATTTTGTTTATTTATTTTTACGTTGTGCTGAGGATTGAACCTGGGTCTCACACATGCGAGGCGAGCGCTCTACCACTGAGCTCATAACCCCAGTTCCCCAGCCCTTTTTTATTGTGAAACAGGGTCTCCCTGAGTTGCTCAGGGACTCACTGAGTTGCTGAGGCTGGCTTTGAATTTAAGAACCTCCTGCCTCAGCCTTTTGAGCCTACTGGGATTACAAACGTGTGCTGCCATGCTTGGCTCCACAATATAGTTCTTTGATTGTTTTTAGAATACACAGGAAATAGATTCATTGGATACAAAGAGGCATACACCTATATAATCCTAGTGATGCAGCAGGCTAAAGCAGGAGGATCACAAATTCAAGGCCAGCCTCAGCAACTTAGCAAGGCCCTAAGCAACTCATCGAGACACTGTTACAAAATAAAAAATAAGGGCTGGGGTTGTGGCTCAGTGGTAGAGTACTTGCCTAGCACATGTTAGGCCCTGGGTTCAATCCTCAGCACTACATAAAAATAAATAAAATAAAATCATTATGTTCATTTATAATTTAAATAAATGAATGAATGAATGAATAAATAAATATTAAAAAATACGAAGAACTGGGAATGTAACTGAGTGGTAAAGCATCCTTGAGTTCAATCCCCAGTACCCCCTCCCATTAAAAAAAATTATTGAATTATTGGCCAATGTTTCTGTGGAAAAGAAAGCCATATGTAGGTCTGCTTGTTTTGTTTTTTGTTTGTTTGTTTTTTATGTTTATCAAGTTGGAGCAGTAATCCTTGACATGGGACCTTTACCTACTAGGGGACATTTGGCAATATCTGAAGACATTTTTATTTGTTATGATTCAGGGAGGTCTCCTGACATCTGCGTAGAGACCAGGGAAACTTCTAAATATCCCGCGATGCACAGAGAAGCCACCACAGCAAAGTATTATTCAACTCAAAATATCTGTAGTGCAAAGGTTGAAATTAACACAGCTAGGAAAATATTTACTCAACAGTTTTAAGTAGGGTTTGTTTGTTTGTTTGTTTGTTTTTCTTGTCAAACCACTTGAAAGTAAGATACAGGCATCATGACACTTGTTTCTTTTCTTTTTTTTAAATTTATTTTTTAGTTTTAGGTGGACACAATATCTTTATTTTATTTTTATCTGGTTCCCAGGATCAAACCCAGTGCCTCATGCATGCCAGGCAAACACTCTACCACTGAGCCACAACCCCAGCCCAACACTTGTTTCTTAAATACTCCTGAATATTAGGGCACTTCCTTACATGATGACTAAATCCAGAGACATAGACCAGGACCTTGCAGACTTCAACAGACAGTATGGAAAGAGTTGTCAAATAAAATTTGTAGCTGGTATGACAGTGTCTCTGCCACTAAAAAATTTCTGCTTGTGTTCCTCACCCTGACCAAAAGAGCTTTTAAAATACAAATTGATAGATTGACTAGCATAAATGAACCCAGAATCAAAATTTTTGACAGGGAAAATATAATGTGACCTATGAGTATGAAAATACATGCATATAAGTAATATCTGAGACCTACTATAATTTTTAAAAAATTTTTTTAGTTGTAGAGGGCACAATACCTTTATTTATTTATCTTTATGTGGTGCTGAGGATCAAACTCGGGGCCTCACACATGCTAGGCGAGTGCTCTGCCACTGTGCCATAACCCCAGCCCCATGAGACCTACGGTAATTTAATTGTGAAGAAATATTCTCAGATCTATTTTGAAGGACCAAAGTTTTTATGGCTGAAGTACCTGTAAAATAAAGTCATTCTCAAATAGAATGCAATAGAAGAATATGGCTTGCCTGATTTGTTTATCCATCAGTAGCAGAAAGATTTAATAGAATGGAAGATGAGCAGTGAAACCAGAGAGGAAAGTGGTTAGGGGAAGTGTCATATTTGAGATGTAATGCTAGATTTAATTTATTTCAATAAAACCACTTATATCATTAATAGTTCAACATATATTGATCTGTTATGTGTGTAGAGTTGGGGAAATGGTGATGATGAAGTAAGCTCAGTAGAACTCCCAGCCCCAGTTTTTATTTTGTTATGTAACTGAGATAATGATGCTAAACTCTTTTCTTTTTTCTATCCTTTCTTCCTTCCTTCCTTCCTTCTTTTTCTTTCTGTTTCTGTTTCTTTTTTTCTTCTTGAAGAAAAGTTTATTTTGTATTTCTATTTCCAGTTAAGTTCCAAATGAAATTTTTCTGACTTATCATAAGTTTTAAAATCAGTAAATGGCATTATGCCTATTTTATGGAATTCCAGTCTTGTATCAGCAGTACATGAGTGAAATATATCACTTAATATATATTAATATATGTATTTTTTAATTCCATTACCATGAATTACTAATATATGTGTGCATAATCATTTTGTTTGTTTATATAACTGTATTTGTATTCTTTCTCCAGGGTAAAATGACTAAAATACTTACTATAATTTTTTTATGCTTACTATAATTTGCTTCTAAATTTTACTTAACTCGGTTGTGCTGTTATTTAACTCTGCATGTCTAAATATGAAAAAAGATTGCCAGTCTTTGATTGTAGAGATTGTTGTGATACTAACTCTTGCTTTTAAATTAAACATGTTTCTGTCAGATGACTTGCAGGGTGCGCAGTCAGAAATTGAGGCAAAACAAGAAATTCAGCATCTTCGCAAGGAATTGATTGAAGCCCAGGAGCTAGCTAGAGCAAGTAAACAAAAATGCTTTGAACTTCAAGGTGAGATCAAGATTACTTTGATTTGTCAGGGGATGTGAGGAGGCAGCTCAATATGGCTAGGTGGCCCCAATCTTGGAGTCCAGAAGTGTGGGTCCTTGTTCCAGGTCCACAATTTTATCATATATGTATGTGATCTTAACCACTAGTTTTGGATTTCAGGGCATTTTAGATTTCAGATTTTCAGATGAGGGATGCTCAATCTGTGCAACAAAAGGAGAAAACATAAAATAAATTTCTAAGTTTTAGTTACATGTAACTTTTGATACTCAGTACAAAGACAAGGGAAATTTATGTTCCCTCTGATGTTTTGGTATATTCTTCAGTAAATAAGAGGAACCAAGCAAGATTATGGCAAAAAATCATCTAACATCCAAGCCACTTCTTTCCTAGTAACTCACTTATCAGTGTCACAAACCAGTAGAGTCTCTGCTGTTTCCCCAGAGCTTGTACTTATTCACAGTAATTACCTTTTTTGTAGTTAATTAGTATCATGGAGCATCTTGAAATGAGAAAGTGAATGACCTATGGAGTTCTCATGTTTTCTAAGATGGTCTTCCTGATCAGGAAGAAAATTAACATCCCAGGAAGAAACTGGAAACTTCTTATTATTATTCCCTGCTTCATAAAGAAATTGGTATCTTAAAGATAGTGACCTAGCTCAATGGAAGAGTACTTGCATGGCATGTTTGTGGCCCTGGGTTTGATCCTCAAAACTATCAAACAAAAAGAAAAGAAAAAAGAATTGGCAGTGTTCCTTTAACTTGAAACTTTTTGAATATCCAGGCAGTGTGTGTGTGTGTGTGTGTGTGTGTGTGTGTGTGTGTGTGAGAGAGAGAGAGAGAGAGAGAGAGAGAGAGAGAGAGAATATGAGCGGGAGAGCAGGGGGTACTGGGGATTAAACCCAGAGGGACTCTTATCACTGAGCTACATCCCCAGCCCTTTTCATCTTTTGAGACAGTGTCTCACTAAATTGCTGAGGCTGGTGTTGAACTTGGGATCCTCCTGCCTCATCTTCCCAAATCATTGGGATCATATGCATGTACTACCATGCCTGTCCAGCTAATATATTTAATTACAATGAAACTATATTTAGCTGTAAGCAATAGTTTAGTTCAGTGCTTACTATGTGCTTGGCAGTAAACATGAGGATTTTAAGACTTTTTTTTAAATATATATATATATATATATATTTAAATATATATATATTTTTAAATATAAGCTAAAAATGGATGATTAACAGTTATGAAGAATGCTTCTTATGAAGAATACCAGATACTGGGCTGGGGCTGGGGCTCAGTGGTAGAGTGCTCGCCTAGCATGCATGAGACACTGGGTTTGATCCTCAGCACCACATAAAAATTTAAAAAATAATAAAATAAAGATATTGTACCCACCTATAACTAGAAAATAAATATTAAAAAAAAAATACCAGATACTATCTTAGTAGTAGGATGTCTAGAAACTGTACTACTCCATACCTATAATCCCATTGACCCAGGATGAGGAGGCAGGAGGATTGTGAGTTCAAAGTCAGCCTCTGCAATTTAGTAAGACCCTATCTCAAAATTTAAAAAATAATAAAAAGGACAGGGGATGTAGCTCAGTGGCAGTGTCCCTGGGTTTGATGCCTACCACCAAAAACAACCAAAAAAAAAAAAACTCATTTGAATAGCTTTATTATTTACTACTGTTTTGTGTTCCTGAAATCTTTGAACTGTCTAACTACTAATACTGATAATACTTATTGCTTAAGTATTAATACTGTTGTTTGTTTCAGTAAGCTTTAGGAGAGTTTCTTAGGCATTTTCAGCTGCTCAATTCTGAATACTTTAATTCATGAAATTAGATATACTGTGTTTTTACTTTTAGCTCTTTTGGAAGAAGAAAGAAAAGCCTATAGAAATCAAGTTGAGGAATCTGCTAAACAAATACAAGTTCTTCAAGGTATGGAGCATTCCAAGGCTATTTGAGGTTGTTATTGTTTGTTTTTAGTATTCAAAAGGAACAGAAAATAAAAGTACATAGGGTCCCCATTTGTTATGGCTTTGGTTCTTCTTTAGAACCTGACAGAACTTGGCTCTTGGAGCTTTTTTCCTTAAAGAAGATATAAGGGAAGATTCTCCAGTAATCCATTATTAGACACCTGGAGTGGAAAGAGCAGGGGTGAAGATTTGGATTGGGTAAGACTGACAATTTCTGGTTTATGCCATGAGTTACTAAGGAGAAAGCTTTGGACAGGAAATCTGTCTGAGCTACACTTGTGCCTCTGCACTTTTATATTGCTGGTGTCATTTTATCTAATAATGCTCAAAACACACCTATATTACAACATGGAATAGAACAATGGTTTCTGTACTGCCTTTGTTGGTAATGGCTGCTCTTCACACATACCATTTTGCTGTCTCTCTGGGTTATCACAGGGTCATTAAAGAAATCACCAGAATGACCCCTGCCTGCCAAATGTCTTCTTCAAGCTGAAATCCCTGGTCTTATAAAGCTATAATCCTGAGATAAACCAGGAGAAATCTTCCTTTCCTGTGCCAGTGTAAAATTCCTAAAGCAAAATTAATCTGCCTTCATTATCAAAGAAGGAATCAGTATTATTTTAAAACTTTAGCTGAAGAGGTAAAGTGAGAAGAAATTAAATAGACAAGAAGAGAATAGGGAAGAGATAGGGAATCATCATGTGAGCCGTTTGATATTTACCCAAAAATACTCCATAGAAAAACTAGTTTTTTGAGTCCTGTTATTTTTGAAGTGGGACATTTGAGTTATTTAAATTTTTGAATTTTATTATGGTCAAATTAGAATTTCTAGGGTAGGTTGTCTATATGTTTTAAAATTGAAAACTCTTTAAATTCTTACTGTAGTTTAATGCCATTTATCCTTTAGCTCATATAAATTGATTTACATCTATATTTCCATCAGATAGCGTGTATGAACAATTTTCAATAAAAGTTCCATGACAGTGCTGCATTTATCTTAAAGCTATATTGCCCAGGCATCATTGACTGCCCTCTAGTGCCAGCTTGTATATTTTGAAAATTTATCAACAAGACTTATCTATTGCCATTGTACCTTTTAAGATTTTGAACCTGTTACTTCAATCTTTCCTACAAACTTAAAAGGTCTATTGTCATCTTTAGTGTTTATGTTGCAACCTCCCTCTCCCCAAGCCCTGAGTCCTCTTAAATTATTTTATTATCCTTTGGAACTTTTTGTATTCATAATTTCCTGTTGTTATGGTAACCAATACTAGTATGCTGGTTCTGAGCCAAATATGACTTTATACAGATTGTTTCCAGGCTGGGTCATCGGGTCACAATATCTGATCTTTTAGAAACACACCTCTTAATTTAGAGATAAAATTCATTAATTCTGTAAGTTCATTAATTCAACCAATAGTTTTTTATTGTTCACACTGCCAGATATTTGGGATAGAGCAGTGAGCAAAACAAAGGCCCTTGTACACATGAGGTATATCTTCTAGTACAAAAGATAAACAGTAAACAAAAAATATGTAATGTGTTATCCTATAAAAGCTTTGAAAGAAAATAAAGCAGAGTAAAGGGCTACAGAATGAAGTATAGCTAATTTTTAGATAAGTCATCAAAGAAGACCTCTTTAAGGAATTTTTAATTTAAGGAAATTTTTAATTTAAGGAACATTTGAACAGAAAAATGAATCTTATTAACATCAAATGTTTAAAGCTTACCATTTGACCAAGCAATTCCACCTCCATGATTCATGCTAAGAACATTATCAGGATTGCATTATGAGCAGGATTGTATGTAATGATTAAAAATTGAAAGCCTAAAATGTCTAAAATGAAGGATTAGTTAAATAAATAACAGAGTAACTATTTTTGTTGAAAGATTTTCATCAGCTGGATGATATAAAACATAATATTATTTAGTGTTTTATATATATTATGACCCCTTCTTAATGTTTTTGTATTGCATATAAAGATGTAAGAATAAGCTGGAAAATACAAAAAATGTGAGAATTAATTTTCTCTGTGTGGGGGAAATAAAGATCATCCCCACACACACACTCTTGTATTTTGGCATTTTCTGCATCAAATGTGGATTGTTTATATATAATTTACTTAACAGCAACAGCTCTGACAGGTAGGCTGTGCAGTAGCAATAATCCTTTATTGGGTTATTTTATTCTTAATAAGATATTCTTAATAAAATCATTTTCTGTGGACTAATAAAATAATAGACAAATATACTTTTGTAGGCCAGCTGCAGAGGTTACACATTGATATTGAAAATCTCCGGGAAGAGAAAGACGGTGAAATCACAAGCACTAGAGATGAATTGCTTAGTGCCCGAGATGAAATTTTGCTGCTTCATCAAGCAGCTGCAAAGGCTGCTTCTGAGCGGGACACTGACATTATTTCTTTACAAGATGAGCTTAAGAAGGTGCGAGCTGAGCTTGAGCGGTGGAGGAAAGCCGCATCTGAGTATGAGAAAGAAATCACAAGTCTGCAGAACAGTTTTCAGCTTCGATGTCAACAGTGCGAAGACCAGCAGAGAGTGGAAGCAACAAGATTGCAAAGTGAGTAAATATTTTATTTACATAAAGCTCTTAACTCCTGACAAAGATAACATTATAACTTAAACAGAATAACCAAGCATGTTTTTCTCTTTGACAGCAATCAATTATATGAAGCAGTATAATGGGGCTATAAATATAATCTTATTCTACAAGTTATACAATAAATTGCAATTTTTACAAATCTGTACTATACATTTAAAAATTATATAGTATTAAAAATTGTCTTTACAAAAAGTGAAGTAGAAAAAAAATACTATTCAAGATGATGGAACTTCCTTGAGGTATAAATGCAAAGTAACAAGAATCAAAAAAATAGCTGTGTAGGGCTGGGATTGTGGCTTAGTGATAGCGCTTGCCTGGCATGTGTGAGGCACTGGGTTTGATTCTTAGCACCACATATAAATAAATGAATAAAATAAAGGTCCATCAACATCTAAAAAAAAATTTTTTTTAAAGCCATGTAAAACTACACATGCTTTAGTTGGGGGGCGGGGAGTATGTTCTCTAAAATATTTCCTTTTATCCTTTGAATAATAATAGAAGTTATGTTTCTGTATTAATAAAATGTTTTGGGACTATTTTAGGTGAACTAGAGAAGTTGAGAAAGGAATGGAATGTATTGGAAACTGAGTGCCATTCTCTAAAAAAGGAAAATGTTTTGCTGTCATCAGAACTGCAGCGGCAAGAAAAAGAATTGCACAAGTATGTAAGAACTCTATTTTAACTTAAAAATATTTGTCTTAAGGGGCTGGGGTTGTAGCTCAGTGGTAGAGCACTTACCTCACACGTGTGAGGCCTTGGGTTTAATCCTCAGCACCACATAAAAATAAATAAGTAAATAAAATAAAGATATTATGTACATCTACAACTAAAAAATATTTTTTCAAAAAATTATCTTAAATTTTTATCTAAATTAAATAAAATTTTGATACTTAAATACCTTTTGGGAGCAAAATGTTCAACCAAACTCTGTTTGGGTCTTAGCTGGGTAACCATGCTAATAAATAAATACCTCTTCATATTTTTCTTCCACCACCATCATCTTACATGTACTTTCCTTTTGGTGTAGTCATGGAATACAGATTCATTAAATGTCCTCTCCTCACCAAAAAACAAACAAACAACAAAGGTCTATAATTAGTCATTGAACTTGACCTATAATCAACTAAATCTTTCAAGTATCCAGTACCTTGCAAGCAAACTGATAAATGCAATGGCTTTACACCAGCAAATTAAGTGGAGTCCTGTTTTACCACCAACATTTGCCATATTTAAGTAAAATGCAAAATTGGTTTCTTTAAAATGTGGTCCATAGTAATTAATGTTAATTTTTAAATCAATGTTTGTGTTCTAATTCAGAATTATGAAAATTAACATATTTCTTTTTGAAGTCACTCTTAATTAATTTCAGCTCCCTCCTCCACCACCCAAAAATGGAAATCACTCTCTTGTTAACTTTTGTGTTTTCATTCCTAGAGAGCATTAAGTTTAGCAAAAATAAAAAACAAACCTTAGAGGAAAATAATGACAGTACTAGCTATATCAGAAAATAATGTTTTTTTTTCCTGTTTATAAAAACAACTGTAATGTTGATTATACATTTAAAAATTAAGAATTGCTGGACTCAGCAGCACACATTTGTAATCCCAGCAATTTGGGAGGCAGAGGCAAGAGAATCACAAGTTCAAGGCCAGCCTCAATAAAATAGCAAACCCTGTCTCAAAATTTAAAAAAAAAAATAAGATAAAAAGGACTGGGGATGTAACCCAGTGACAAAGTAAATAAATAAATAAGAACTAACTAACTGAAGGTACAAGAGGTACTGATTTCTTCTCTGCAGTTCCTCCTTACAATGCCATGCATTTGCAATATAAGTATCTATAAAGCACTTTTATTTTCTCTTCTAGTGTTATAACTTTTCCTTAATCTTTTCATATACTTTTTGTGTTACTTTTTGAATGTGGGAAGATAATTAATAATAAAGAATAACACAGATGTTTGTTTATAATATGTAAAAGTTCATAAAAGCGCTTCAAAAATATGAATAGGACATAGCCAGATGCAGTGGCACAAGGCTATAATCCCAGCGGCTCAGGAGGCTGAGGCAGGAGGATCTCAAGTTCAAAGCCAGTCTCAGCAAAAGCAAGGTGCTAAGCAGCTCAGTGAGACCCTGTTTCTAAATAAAACTCAAAATAGGGCTGGGGATGTAGCTCAGTGGTCAAGTGTCCCTGAGTTCAATCCCTGCTAACAAAAAAAAAAAAGCTATTTATACACACACAGTTGTGTGTATAAAATATATTATTTTGTATATTATATATAATATTTACATATTAAATATATATTTACTCATATATACATATATATGAATAAGACATAATAAAGGCCCAAAACACAAATATTTACGTGTGTGTGTGTGTGTGTGTGTGTGTGTGTAAGAGAACACATTTGGACAAATTATTTGGTATAAAATGTGTGTAAAATGATGCACAGATATCAAAGTTCTTCATGTTTAGAAAACAGTAGGAACTTGGTAAATCCAGTTAGGTTGATATTCTAGCAAGCAAGAATGTTACTTCAGTGTTTAATTATTAGTGTTGATTATTTTAATTATTCTTGTTTTAGAAATATTGATATTTTAAAGAAAGTGTTGAAAAACAAGTCTGCAGACTCTTTGTGATTATATGGCCTAAAAATACTAGGCTCCAATCAAGCATCATGACATATCTGTAGTCCCAGCTACTCAGGAGGCTGAGGTAGAGGATTGCTTGAGTCTAGACGTTTGAAACTGTGGGGAACATAGTGAAGCCCAGCTCAAAAAAAGGAACAGTCAGGCATGGTGATACATGCCTGTAATCCCAGCAGTTTGGGAGGCTGAGGCAAGAGGTTCGAGGCCAGCCTAAGCAACCTAGCAAGACCCTCTCTCAAAATAAAAAGTAAAAAGAACTGGGGGTGTATCTCAGTGGTAAAGCAACCATGGGTTCAATCCCCCGTTCCGTCCTCGCTCAAAAAAAAAAAAAAATCCCATAAAAGAAGGCTACCTTCTAAATACTACTTAAATTCTGGGGAGGCTTACCAAATAAATTTAGAGAACTGCATCAGAAATTTTAAGAAACAGAATTAATCTATCTTATATACTCTATGCAAGTTTATTCAGATGACCAATGATCTATTTTTCTGGATCCTAGGAAAAGGAGCCACTACAAGGTCTTATATGCCATTGAGTTCCTAGCTGTATTGCCCTGACATCATCAGAATCACCCTTAAGAATCTGTCTATCATATAATCTGATATAGTCAGGATAGAATTTATACTGTATCATATCTCAGTTACAATATTAAATCTGATTCTGATTCTTATGATCCATTCTGAAAGACCATACACTGTCACCTTAAAAACCTTACCTTTTTGTTGTTTGTTTGTTTGCAGTACTAGAGATTTAACCCAGGGCCTCAGACATGCTAGGAACCACTGTACCACTGATGTGCATCTCTTATTTTTAATTTTGAAATAGGATCTCAGTAAAATTGCCCAGGCTGGCCTTGAATTGTGATCCTCCTGCCTCAATCTCTGGGATAGTGGGTATGCACCACCAAACCCGGCTTGAACAAGGAATTTTATTTACGCATGTCAAGCTATTTTCCTCAAGTGTAAATAATATTTTTATACCAAATTATAAAGTATTTATATAATTTAAACTTCAGAAATTATTGAGTTCAGCCCTCTTGTTTGATATTGAAAAACATTGACACTTCCCTTTTGTTATTTGTATCTGTATAACATAGTACCTGGCACAGGTCTAAGCACAAGAAATGTTTGTTGAAAGAATAAAATGTGGGGCTGGGGTTGTGGCTGAGTGGCAGAGCACTTGCCTAGCATGTTTGAGGCACTGGATTCGATTCTCAGCATCACATATAAATAAATAAATAAAGATACATCAACAACTAAAAAATATTTTTAAAAAGAAAGAATAAAATGTATTGCTGGGGATGTGGCCCAGTGGTAGAGCACTTGTCTCACTGGGTTTGATCACCCACACTGCAAATAAATAAATAAACAAAGAATAAAATGTACCCATTAATTGACTTGCTCAACATCCCACTGTTAAATAGTAACAGAGCCAGGATCTAGATACAGCTTCCTAGTTCTTTACCCCATGCATTTCTCCCAGTTTGATGTTACTTCTCATTTGAGCAGGTTTATCTTTATAAGTTGATAGTAACACCAAGCTTTTAAGTTCCTTCCACCCATAATATTTGCCATAATATTTGTTAAACATACAAGAAAGTAGTTGAAATGTATATATTCTTTTTCTAGGGAAGACCTACTTCAATCTTTTAATGATACAATTAATATAATTTTATAAAGCAAAATATATAATAACCTCCTGTTTTATTTATTTATTTATCTGTTTGTTTGTTTATTTATTTTGCAGTGCTAGGGATTGAACCCACAGGCTACCACTGAGGTACATCCCCAGCCCTTTCATTTTTTATTTTAAGAAAGGTACTCACTGTAGCTCAGGCAGGAGAATCACAAGTTCAAGGCCAGCCTCAGCAATTTAGCAAGGCCTTAAACAAATAATAAGACCCTGCCTTAAAATACAAAGGACTAGGGATGTAAAGGATGCAGCTCAGTGATAAAGCACCTCTTAGTTCAATTCCTAGTACCAAAATTTAAAAAAAATTAAAAAAAGAAAAAAGGACTCACTAACTTGCTGGGGCTGGCCTTAGACTTAAGCTCCTCTTGCTGCAGCCTCCAAAATCACTAGGATTATAGGCACGCACCACCACTCCTGGCTTCTATTTTTAAAATTTCAACCTTTATATATTATTTGATTTTAGCTTTCAGGGTGTTTTAATGCTTTTTATTTATTGAAAAAGTCTCATTCTGTTTTTTAAACTTCCTTCCTCCTCTGAAATCCTGTCTTACCTAGTGAAATATTTAAGAACTTGGACTTCTTGCTGTGTCCAGTTTCTACCTGTGAGTGACTGTTGATATTTATGTTGCAGTTCTCAGAAGCAGAGTTTAGAGCTTACCAGTGATCTCAGCATCCTTCAGATGACTAGGAAAGAACTTGAGAATCAAGTGGGATCCTTGAAAGAGCAGCATCTTCGGGATTCAGCTGATTTAAAAACTCTTCTCAGTAAGGCTGAAAACCAAGCAAAGGATGTACAGAAAGAGGTAAAGCGAAAAGACATTATGAGCCCAATTATGGTTGGACTTAAAGCCAAAAGCAAATCAGATATCCATGCTAGTTAGAAATAAAGGGAAATGGAAGTCCATTACTTGTCACAAAGTTGACACTTGAAGCATCCCTGCTTGATGATTTCTAGCTGTATAGCATGGTCCATGTATAGAGAATATATTAGTAGGGTTTGGTCTCAAAATTACAAATATATAAAAGTACATTTTTATTTTTTCTTTACCAGTTGATCCATTGTTTATCTTGCAAAGAGATTATCATATTTAACTTAGAATTCTTTTGGAAAGCAAGCTGGGGCCATACTATATAATGCTGGGGTTATGTCTGAGTGAAACTAGCCTAAAAAAAAATTACTTAAAATTTACCTCATACCCAGCCTGCCAAACACACTTTCTGACTTTTTACTTTCTCCTTTCCATCCTCTTTCCCCTTCTTCACAAATATGCATGCCCAATTTTCAAGGCATTTGCTTAAAACCTTGATTTGGGTGACTTTTTTAAAAAATCATGTTAAAAAAGCTGAGGAGTATCTTTGGTACAGAGATCCTACCCAGCTTCTTCCTAAGTAACACAGGTACCTTTCCTTTAAGTTGACAACCGGGCAGTAAGACCTGTGATCAATCCTGCTGGTCTCAGATCACTCTCTGCATTGTCTCTGGCCAACCCAGGGAATAGAAAGGCTGATAAAACTTATCTGCTCATCCGGGGACCACCCCAGCTATAGACTCACTTAAAGGAAAGATGCTTTATAAATAAGAAAAAAGTTGAAGACAACTTTTTGTCTTTAATAATGAATTTTCCCAAAATTGTTTTTTGAAGATCTGTTTAATCAATGCAGTTTTTCTTTGTGCTTTGCTTTCCTTGTAGTATCCTGAATTTTGAAATGGTTACTGTTCCTCTGTTTTTGTGTTTGTTCCTAAAGAAAAAAACTGTAACTTTATTTATTTTCATGTAGGCATATTGATTTTGTAATGTGTCTGTCTTTACCTTGCTAAGGATATGTGTTTTAGGAGAATTATAATTTTTGGTTGGAACACAAATTTTGTGCCAAAGTAAATATCCTAGTATTTAATACTGTAAGCACTTTGTGTCCTTCCAGTCCATATGCCATAATTCTTTGAAAATCTGGGAAGAATGCTGTGGTTGGAAGGTGGTTCTGTTGTGTGTTACTATGGATGCATTTAGCCATTTTGTCGCATTATTTGTTCGCCTGTTTTGGGTCACTGAGCAATCAGTGCAAAATGCTTTAATTGTTTCCACAAATGGCAGTGGCATGTTGTCACAGTGTCTAAACTGTTGGTAGTCTTTGGATTGCATTAAATGCAGCACATTTAAAAATATGTCTGAGCTTGTCAATATGTTTCCTATTTTCTTGTTCACTGTTATCCATTGTGAAATGATGTGTAGCCATCATATTCTTTGTACTTGTGAAGTTGCTCTTTCTGTTTGTCCTGATTTCAATGTATTGGATACTAGTCTGTAACTAAATGTTCTTTTCTGAGGTTCTATCTCTGTGTAATCCACTGCAACTTAATTACCTTTTATTAATATACATCTATTCCCTTTCAACATTTTCCCTTTATTCTCCTTTCTCTCAAAATCATACTTAATATGCATAGTATCATGATTATGTATCTTCACTGTAACAGGCCAAAGTATTACAAGTTAAGCAAAGCCCAGATATGATTATTTTTATGAAGAAGAACCAAAGGTATTGGTGTAATGTAATATGTCCCTCTTAATCAAGACTGAGCTCATTTCTCACCTCAAAGTTAGAAAGCAAAACTGGGCACAATGATACACATCTGTAATCCCAGCAGCTTGGGAGACTGAGGCAGGAGGATCCAAAGTTTAAGGCCAGCCCATACAACTTGTTGAGACTTTATCTCAAAATAAGAGGAGATAGCTCAATGAAAGTGCACCTCTGGGTTCAATCCCACTATCACCACACCCCCCAAAAAAGTTTAAGAACAAGATGGAACAAAAAGTGATATCCAAGCAAGGTGTGAAACCACGGCTGCAGAAGGTGCTGTGTTCCATTAATTAAATTTTTATATATGGCAGTTTTCATATGAATGAATATCTTATAAGAAAATAGAAAAAAATAAATTTTAAATTTCAGTATTCAGAGAAAATAATGATCTATCACCTCTATATTTGATTTTAGAAAACATCTGTATATTTTAATTTAATAGGAACATCTGTAATTTAAGAGTTCCTAAAACATTGAGCACGTGTCTACTCTGCAAAGATTCTTGAGTTTGTCAGGGCTGGGATGTGGCTCAGTGGTATAGCATGTGCCTGACATGTGTGAGGCCCTGAGTTCAATCCCCAGCACTGTTTACAAAGAAAAAAAAGAGAGAGAGAGAGAGTTTGGCTTCACCATCCTGCTGTTTAAGCCAGTCCTCCCCACCCACTCCCCTGCTAGAGGTGAGCAGGAAGATCTTTCTGAACTGCCTTCCTGTGGTTCTGCTTCACAACTCCTGGAATGGAGAAATGATTAAATCCTTTGGTGTAAAGGGCAGTCTGGATGCAAGAATGGTGGAAAGGGAAAGTAAGGGAAAATTTTATTCAAGAAAGTACTTTTTACTTATACTTTATTAGTCACTGTTAAGAATCAGTTCATGGATCATTGAAAATTGATTACGTTCTAAGGTACATAAACTGGTTTAGGTTCACTGACTTTGCCTTGGCAGCCTGCCTATAACCTTTCTGCTTTCAGGAAGAAGTCCACAGACCTTCACATCAACTGGAAAGAAAAACTGTCATAAAGCCTGTGAATTTTACTCCTGAGTTCATTCTCTGGCATACTATTCAGGCTTATTCTGGGAACATTGTAAAGTAAAAGGGAATTTCTTTATATATGAATATTTTAGTTGAAAATGGACACAATATCTTTATTTATTTTATTTTTTTAATTTTTTTCTTTTTTTAGTTGTAGATGGACACAGTATCTTTATTTTTATTTATTTATTTTTATGTGGTGCTGTGGATCGAACCCAGGGCCTCACACGTGTGAGGCAAGCACTCTACCACTGAGCCACACCCCCAGCCCTCTTTATTTATTTTTATGTGATACTGAGAATCTAACTCAGTGCCCCGCACATGCAAGGCAAGCACTCCACCACTGAGCTACAATCTCAGCCCACAATTCCTTTATTTTATTTATTTTGTATATGGTGCTGAGGATCAAACCCAGTGCCTCACACATGCTAGACAAGTACTCTATCACTGAGCCACAACCCCAACCCAAAGGGAATTTCTTTCATGTCTTTCTTACACCTTTCTGGTAATATCCATGTTGACCCTGACACTTGTTCCCTCCCATCTCTCTTAATTACACATTTTTATCCTTATTGAAAACAATGATGAGTTCTAGTCACTCTGAGGTATTTGAATTTTTCAGAAGCACCATTCTAAAGGTGTCCTTTGTTGAGGAATTTTAGGACATAGGTAGAGAGGAACTAGAAACCCTTCAGCCTCATAAACCATATTTCAGGAAGAGGAACCTTTCTGACAATCTATACCCATTGTGTATTTATTTTGTAGTCCTTGTCTTTCTGTCTTCCTTCTAAAACATTCAGAGATGGCAAAGGGGGCAGTGGGTACAGAGACAAAGGCATGCCCAACAGAACAGTCTTCTCTTTGGGAGCCCAGTTTGTATGTAAGATGCAATATCTAGAAGTGGAAACAGTTTAGAAGACCAGCTTTCTAGGGATATTTAAAGTAGGGGCAAACAACACTATATTACATTGGTCTCACCTGTTTTCTAGGGATAGTTTATCTGAAAGTCAGTCATATATAGCTATGTATTACATATTTTATATGGATATAAGTTTATATTATAAACGTTTGAACCATGTTCAAACTAGAAAGTGGCATTTTCTCTATAGAAAAATTTCTATCAGAAACAAAGATGTTAAAATCATTTTTTTAAGAGAGAGAGAGAGAGAGAGAGAGAGAGAGAGAGAGAGAGAGAGAATATCTTTTTTTGTAGATGGACACAACACAATGCCTTTATTTTTATGTGGTGCTGAGAATCGAACCTGGGTCCCACCCATGCTAGGCGAGCACTCTACCGCTGAGCCACAATCCAGCCCTGTTAAAATCATTTTTAATTAATGTTGACAGATTTTAAGGGGGGAAAAAACAATCACTTAGCCAGGACACTTTAATACCTGGATAAAGGGAGATCTGTTGGAAGTTTTTTGGGTTTTTTTTTTTTTTTAACTTCAAAACTAAAATAGCTTGGCTGACATTGCTTACTTACCAGAATATAAACTCAGATTTCCTAACATTGCCATTTAACTAGGCAATGAATATTTTTTTCACCTGCTTTTCTTTTGCTCAGTTTGAAATTTCCCTTTTCTCCCATAACTCACTTGGTGGAAAAAGTGACCTTTTGTATTAGAAACAGATGACAAAATAATGTCTTCTGTTCACTTTTTTTTTTTTTTTAACTCTAGGGCCAGAAAATTCTTACATAGAATCAAGTCAGTGTTAAGGACTTCTTACTATGAGTGCAAATGATTTTCATCTTCCTTAAAACAAAAAGGCTTGACTTTGGTGTCGAAGGTGACTAAATGGGATCTGGTATATAAGCCTGACTAGAACCATTACTTCATACCCATTTTAAGTCAAGTCTGCACACTCTTTTTTCTTTGCCTTTAGTATGAAAAGACACAGACTGTACTCTCAGAACTGAAGTTGAAGTTTGAAATGACTGAGCAGGAAAAACAATCAATCACAGATGAGCTCAAACAATGTAAAGACAACCTGAAGCTGCTCCGAGAGAAAGGAAATAATGTAAGTCTTTGCCAACTTGGCTTAGCTTTAATTGAGAGGAAGGTGAGAGACTTGAAATTGATATTCATAGGACTTGATTGATGATTTGAGAAACTAATTGGCCTTGGGTATAGATGAAATATGCTCTTTATTATGACATTCTATGATGAATCATTGTGCTGTTGGATTTTTTAGTAAGAATTTATCCCTTTTCACTTATGCCCTATAAGAGCTTGAAGACTGCCTGGAGGAAGAACCTTGTTTGCAATAAAACAATTTACCTAAGAACTTTCAGCTTTTCTCAGATGAGACTGAAGTTCTATCATCTGGTTCATATATATTTCTTCCTGGGATGAAGCACTGTACCACATCAGGGACCCATTTAAGAAAAAGTACTACATATTGATCCTTAGCATTTGATTGTATTAAAAAGGGGAAATTTGAGATGGTTTTCATTTTATACTAATAATGTTCTCACTAAGGCACATTCCTTAAAAGCTCAGTGTATCTTTGGCATTCTGTAAGTATTAGGAAATATTCAGTGAAATTCTGTAGGGCTGAGAGAGAGAAAGTATATATATGGGAAAGAGAGAGAGAAAAGCAGACAGGCAGAGGTGGGAGAATGTTTTGATATGAATTGAGTTTGACAATATTTGTTTTTATTTCCTAGAAAGGTCTTTATAAAAATGTTATACTAAATAAATGTCATGTTGTACGTTTTGGTGATCATTGCCTTTGTGGGCCCTAATTGATGGATGTTCAGTGTGGTTGGTTGTGCTCTGACTTATTTCAAACTTTGTCATGGCTTGGACACTGTAGTGGACATGAGCCACATGCTTCCATGGAGGAAGGCACTTTGCTTAACTTACAGCACAAGTACAAGAGTGATGTTGCATGGCCATCCAGTTACACAGTTGTACACAGAATGCTCATGAGTTGTGTCCAGCTGTCCTTTGCTTAAGCATATGTTAGATTTAAACAGTAAAGGATTGTTGCTTTGATAGAAGCCTTTTAGAAATTGATAAATTGGATGTGAAGGCTTTCTGCTAGCAAAAATGGATTGCATTTGTTTTTTCAAATGTAGATTATAGAATTATTCTAAAATCAGATCATAATGATTTAATTACTACTCTTTTTTTATATTCATATCCCTCTGATAATGAAATTTTAGTCCACTTCCTGCTAAATTAACCTATGAAGACATCTAACGTAATCAGAATGGATCTCCCTATATATTTAGAATCTTCAAAAGTAACCATGTTGTTACTATTTATGTTGTTAAAAAAAAATCCACCTTGGGGGTGAATTTCCCTTTTTTGTCATACTGAATTTATGGTTCTAAGTAATCTCTTTACATTTAAAAATTCAATTATATTCTAGTATGAAAAACCCTGAGACTCAGTTGCCTTTCTGTTATATGCCAAGTGTTTTCTCATACATTGTGACACATCTTTTGCCTGATTCAAGAAGTACACATGATCACAGGGCATTTATTTTTAAGCTTGAAAGTAGTATTAGCTCATTAACTAGAGTTAGGGTTGGGAAAAAAGCAAAAGGTCTTTGATAGAGGGATAAAATAAACATTAGCTTTTGCAAAAGGAGTGCATTATCGAGTAATGGGTTTCAGATACAGAACAAAATTAATATACTGTCAAACAGAGCATCATTTGGTGAAGTGTTGTCAGTGCTCTGACTTGTTAATGTGCTAGGTTTCATTTGAGTGTTAGGGACACCCACAATGATCGTTGTCTCCAGATGTTCTTTTTAAAGTGGTAGTTTGCCAACATACACACCACAGTCCATCATTCTGGATTGTGTTAGATGTCTTTAAAATGTTTGAATCAGTGCAAAACCTGAGTGGTTTATTTCTATTACCTCAGTCTTCCTTTCCTTCCTCCCACCCTCCTGGGGTCTAAATCATCTTATCTGATTTTTTTCATAGCATAAAATGATTTTAATATCCCTTCCCTTCTTTAGCCTTCCATATTACAACCCGTCCCAGCCGTATTCATCGGCCTATTCCTGGCTTTCCTGTTTTGGTGTTTCGGTCCATTGTGGTAGAGAAAGGTACAAGCAATACTGTTGAGTCCTTGTCTGTTTGTCCCCGTCACCTATTTGTGCCAT
Organism: Spermophilus citellus; assembly: GCF_964194105.1. NCBI lineage: Eukaryota > Metazoa > Chordata > Mammalia > Rodentia > Sciuridae > Spermophilus > Spermophilus citellus. Next base: position 45,847,723 of record NC_138184.1, on the reverse strand, counting down.
ATTTGTAATATAGTGCATGGCAAAACCACACTGATATTTTGTTACCTGAAGCAAACCCTTCATTTAGTATGCCATGTATTTGTGTCATACCAATGAATGAACAATCAACTAATCACATAACATTTTGTCTTGTTTCCTTTGTAGTAATGCTAACCATGAGTTAATTCCAACCTAACCAGTTGTTAATATGCTTCCTTTAACTAAGTCTTTATCTTTAGCAAACTGGAGTAAACAGTGAATTTCTACATTAGTACCCCTTCCCAATTATGTGTTTAATCATATTTGAATGAGAAATGAAGAGTTTGCATCTTTGAAGTCTTCAGCCAGCTTTCCTCCCCCTTCTTCTTTCTCCTTTACCTTTCATAGCATAGCGTTTCTCTGTTTCAACCCTTTGCCTGTTTGCACTTTAGCTATGAAGATGAAAGAGAATGAAATTGGCATAATGAACTATTGGCTCACAATCTCAAACCCAAATACAATTTACCTGTAGGGATCTGAGCCCTATCCCATATTTTTTTCCAAGTCCTGATCTGCAAATCAGAATATTTCTTTGAAAACCAACTTCTTCAACAAGACTCTTGGAACAATAAAGGTACCAATCAAAGCAAGTTTCATTATAAAGCCTTCTAAAAGTTAACGGGAAATAGCCCATTCATACTTGCCTCTAACTGACATGCATATTAGTAGAACATATGACATGGATCACATGACTTTAATGACTTTATTACATTGGACAAGGTCTTTAACAGAAGTATCAGATAGGCAGTGTCCATAATGGCACTTCCCCATCTTGAACCTATGTGATTTTGTCTTCGTTGGTTTTAAGTTAGAGGATCAAAGCCTAGACCATTTTTTTCTATCACCTAAGTCACCAGGCACTGTATAACTATCCTAACAGCTGAGCCTTGTTTTCATAAAAGAATAAATATTTTAGGAAGAAACATACTACAGGCATTGGTTATATGTACATCAGTTATATTGGAATCTGTGGGTACCAGAGTAAATAAAGCAGGCCAACACCAAAGGATTTTTAGAAGTCACTACTATATGTCAACTATAACAAAGTTGAGAACTGCCCAGGACTTCTCTGGGAAGTATTAGGCCTCCAAATAATGACCCTGCTATTATATAGCTCTCCTTATACTTGCACTCCTTCTCTCCTTTTTTCTTTTCCTTTCTTTTTATACTTTATTCTTAAAATGCAAAGATAAAATTTTTCCAGTATTCTGTTAAGTATTCAGGACTCTGTGGAACCAAGGGGTTAATAGGAATGAAAAGAGAGGGGAGAATGTGATATTGACTCTTGGTTTCTTTCCACACAGAAACCCTGGCCCTGGATGCCCATGTTGGCTGCCCTGGTTGCGGTGACAGCCATCGTGCTGTATGTGCCAGGTCTGGCCAGAGCTTCTCCATGAGAGCGTTTCTTGAGTCCGTACACCGTCCTCCCTCTAGAAGCTGGCATCACACTCATGCTGGGGACAAACAGAACCATTTTCTTCTTTTTTACCTCTTAAAACAGCAGAAGTGCAAGAATACAACTGTAGGGTCATTGCTTTAAATTATATAAAATGTATCTGTCTATAGAGAGAATATAAAATTGTGAGTTTATTCTACTGTAAGCAATAATTTGCTTGCAATTTTTCATGTAATTTTTAAAAAGTATGTTGAGATTCTGAATATTATAGTGGCCTAATGTAGGCTTCTTGGTACACCAAATTATTTATACCATTAAATTTATGGGTATTTTACTCTGAATTCTGATGGCCAGATAATTCATTTTTCTGATTCGATAACTACCCAAACCAAACAACCTATACATACATGGGAAGAGAGGCCCTGTGTACTCAGTGCCTATCAGTTTGAAATATATGCACATATATATATATTTTTTACATATTTACGCCATTTTTACTTGTTATAAAACCACTGAGCTATTGGGAACAAGACTTAGAGACAACTCTTTGTGTGGGTTTTTTGTTTTGTTTTGTTTTGTTTTTAAGGGAAAAAAAAACATTTGGAAAATATTCCGTTTTAGTGATCATTTGGGGAGTATGTGCACGCTTGTTCTGCCTTAATGTGACTTGAAGATGTGGAGGACATCAACTTTGAAAAGCTTTCCATGAGAGTGTGTATTTTCTTGAGCAACCTGAAGTATTTCTGGGAGCAAAACATAGTAATTACACAATTTCAGTTCAGTCAACCAAACTGTTGAGTCAATTGGAATGTAATTTTATTAAACCTCATATATTTAAAGAGATATTTTCTTTACAAGCCAAGTTACTTTCTCATGTACAACATTTTAGGAAGCATGATTTTTTTTTCTATCATCTGTTCCTCCAAGCATGTTTCATTGAAGAAAGAATTATATCTCTTTAGATAAGCTTTTATTGACTTAATTTGGTTATGATGTTTCAGAGCTAATTCATGTTCAAGGTGAGCTGTAACTTAACAACAGGTTTCCTGGTTGGGTATGCAAGTGGTTATTTTCTTTTTACTGTTATTAATTGGAACTTTCTGTTAATTAGAAGTACTATTCCCAAGATTGATAGTGTTCCATGCACAGTGAAGCATCTAAACACTGCTTGATTTTATAAATTTAAAACACAGAAGTCAAATTTTAGCTATGGTTTTGTGCAGCACCATAGTTATGTCAATAAAGTTTATTTAGGTCATAGAATATCCTAAAGTATCACATAGTTAAAATTTTCAGTCAGTAAAGACTGGGAGGGAATATCAGTGAATTGGCTTGAAGGTTCTGTGGGAATTCACAGGTCTAGCCAAATATTGAAATAGGAGTTTAGGATATAATTTGCCTTGTGATGTTTGGCAGTTATTGTTTATACTTAAAGGTTATATTTTAAGCTATTTGGGATTGCTGTTGGGAGGATCACTAGATTTATGGAGGAATTAGTCACAAACGACTTATAGAAAATACTGTCATATAGTTCATTTTCATCATTTTCTGTTGCAGGAAGCCACTTCACCACAGAATGCTAATATGCCAGTGGTACCCAGTACCTCTTGTATATAGGTTATTGCAAATATTGTTCTGAAATGCTTAACTTCAGAATTACATTTTTTAAAGTAAATAATTGTTTGAAATCTATTTTGTAAAGATATAAAGTACAATAGAATTTCTGGAGTACAGATTAAACTATTTGCACTAACACACGTGATGTGCATGATTTAATAAAATAACTTTACTCTCCCTATGCATGTTTGAGTTGGACATCATTGAAATTTTTAGTGCTGATTCTACTATTCAGTTGTTAATAATCTTTGCTTGAAATGACTCTTTAGGCAAACATACCTTTGGTGTTATACGGAGTTTAAAAGAAAACACAGAGCTGTTTCCTCCAATTTTTATTAGCCTTTTATTTAACTTACTGTTTTAATTTTTTTCACTTTTCGTACGGTTATTGTTAAAATGTGACTCACTTGCCAGACAAGTCTCATTGACTATAATAAGTTCTAGTGTCAATATTTACTTTATTCAAATTGAATAAATGGGTTTTTGTAGTTACTTCCAGTTTTTTTTCTCAACAATATAAATGAGCCTATTCATAAGCAATACCTTTAGTTTTGTTCAGTCTACTTCTAGGTTAAATAAAGAGTAGGATTATTCCCCCATAGTGATAGTCATTAAGAAATTTTAAGGGCTGAGATTGTGGCTCAGCGGTAGAGTGCTCACCTCTTACGTGTGAGGCCCTGGGTTCTATCCTCAGCACCACATAAAAATAAATAAGTGAAATAGAGGTATTGTGTCCAGCTACAATTAAAAAATAAATGTTTTTTATAAAAAAAAAAGAAATTTTAAGCATAGCAGTTAAGAATCAAACCACCACTCTATAATGATACAGTTAAGAATTATTCAAAGGTGGTATACGAGGGTCAGAAAATAAAAAGGATATGGTGTTTAAAGCTAAACGGAGCCAGGCACCATGGCGCACACCTGCCATCCAAGCAGCTCAGGAGGCTGAGACAGGAGAATCTTGAATTCAAAGCCAGCCTCAACAACAGTGAGGCGCTAAGCAACTCAGTAAGACTCTGTCTCTAAATAAAATACAAAATAGGGCTGGGAATGTGGCTCAGTGGTCAAGTGCCCCTGAGTTCAATCCCCAGTATAATAATAATAAATATATAATAATAAATATATAAATAAAGCTAAACAGATCTATATTGACATCTTGACTCTGCCTTTTATTGGCTTTGTTACCTTGGGCAAATCACTTATCTCCTCTGAGTCTTCATTTCCTGATCTATAAAATGGGGGGAATAATACTTATATTTGTGGTGGTGGTGTGAAAATTAAAAAGATAATGTATATGAAGTACCATTCAAGTGATAAATAAGTGTTTATGAGAACATGATACTGAAAAATTATTGCAAATATTAAAGTTTTAGGTTAATCAGTACATCTATTTTAAATGAATTGATTGACTCACCTATTCAAAATTTTTATGCATGTGAGTGATATATGATTGTAACATTGTAAATTGAAAGAAGGCATTATCACCTGACTTAGTTCTTCCCCTTCATTGTTGTCTCTTTAGGAAATAATATACTTAGTTTGCCCATTACAGTTTGGAATTCCTACTATAATATTATTCAGACATTTTGAGTCACATTGCTGTATAGTCGGAGGCTTTCAGATAAAAAATAATGATGCATAGTTTGATCTTTCATTTTAATCACTAGACTTAAACCCCAGTAACTTTTGGTTTCTTCCATTGAATATATATCTACTATCAAGAGGATGGGAATCTGCTACCAAAGAGAAAAGTAAAATAAACATTATTGGTGTAGAATAGCATGGGTTGTATAAAGGAAAAAATGTAGACATAGCAGTACATGAATGAAATCCCAGTTGCTCCAGAGGCTATGGCAGCCTCAGCAATTTAGCAAGGCCCTAAGCAAACTAGTGAAACCCTGTCTTAAAAAATAAAAAGGGCAATGGTAAAAGAACTCCTGGGTTCAATCCCCAATATCCCCCCACACACACCAAAAAAAAAAAAAAAAAATGCAGCTTTAGTGCCAGGTGTGGTGGACATGCTTATAATCCCATTAACTCAGTGGGCTGGGGATATGGCCCAAGTAGTAGCGTGCTCGCCTGGCATGCATGAGGCACTGGGTTCGATCCTCAGCACCACATAAAAATAAAATATTGTGCCCACCTAAAGCTAAAAAATAAATATTTAAAAAATAATAATAATCCCATTAACTCAGGAGGCTAAAGCAGAAGAATCACAAATTCAAGGCCAGTCTTTACAAAAATAAGCAAGATCCTAAAAATTAAAAGGACTGGGAATGTAGTTAGTAGAGTGCTTGCCTAATTTGTACAAAGCCCTGAATTTAATCTCTAATATAAAAAAGAAGAAAAAGAAAAGAAAATGCAATCTTGCTCCAAAAAAAATTCACTACGGCTGGGCACAGTGGCACACACCTATAATCCCAGGAACTCAGGAGGATCACAAGTCTAAGGCCAGCCTAGGAACTCAGTTAAAAAAAAAAAAAAAAAAAGCAGGAGGTCGTGGGGGAGCTAATTCATACTGTTTTAAGTAAAATAAACATTATTGGTGTAGAATAGCATGGGTTGTATAAAGGAAAAAAAAATGTAGACATACAGGAAATGTTGGAACACTTGGAAAAATTTATATCCAGAAAATAGTGGTTGTCTTTGCATGATTGTCTGTTATTACCCTTCCCATTAATGATTTCAAAATTATTTTTAGTATTAAATATATGTTGCTTTTGTGAATTTTTAAAGAAAACTTTGGTTTTGCTTTAAATTACAAACAAAAAGATTCAAAGTTGATTTTTATAGTTAAATGAATAACTTGTACATGTCTAAAGGAGCTGATGTTCATTTGTATTTGAATTCTAGTTGTCATTTAATAGTTTTATAATTTTAAACATGCTTTATGCATGTACATAGAATTATAATGCTCAAGGAACCCTTAGCAATCCAGTCTCACCTTTTTGCTCATCAGAGAGAAGATCCAGAGAGTTTTTTACTTGGAATCATAATAATAGTTTATTTATGAAAATGAAAACCAAGATATTCATTTCTTTTTTCTGCTACTCTGCATGTGTCTCCAGGTTTCAAGGGCTTTATAATCATTCACTTAACAAATAATTATTGAATATCTGCTACAAGAGACACTGTTTCAGATCCTGGCCCTGCTCAGTCCCTATCTTCATAGGGCTTTTAGTGTAGAAGGGCAATACAGGCAAGGAAGCTGACACAATACAATGCAACAGAAGAGACAGGAGGCCTGGAACCATAGGGGAGAGGTGCATTTCCCCTTACTTTCAACCACACTGTCATCTAAGCCCAGGAAATCCTGCTGCAAGCCAAAGGTGAGTTGGACTTCTAGATAGTCTGGAGAGCAGAGCTCATTTCTCTGAAGTCCTGTTTTTCTGAAGTACTTGATTTTGGAAACCATTAAGATCTGAAATTAGTTTTCTTAGAAAAGGCATTGTGAGAGGCTGGGGTTGTGACTCAGCGGTAGAGCGTTCACCTGGCATGCGCAAGGCCCTGGGTTCAATCCTCAACACCACATAAAAATAAATAAACAAAATAAAGGTATTGTGTACAACTAAAAAATAAATATTTAAAAAAAAAAAAAAAAGAAAAGGCATTATGAGGGCTGGGGCTGTGACTCAGCAGTAAAACGCTCACCTGGCATACGATGTGAGGCATTGGTTCGATCCTCAGCACCACATAAAAATAAAATAAATGTTTTGTATCCACCTACAACTAAAAAATAAGTGTTTAAAAAGAAAAGAATTCTCTCTCTCTAGAAAAAAAAAAAGAAAGAAAGAAAAGGCATTGTGATTGGGAAGTATTTTTAAGGTTTTGGGAGTACTGTCCTAGAATTTTGCCATGTTAAATTGTTTGAACTGTACCTTGCAAGTAACAGGATTTTTTTTTTTTTTTTTTTTTTTTTTTTTTTTTTTTTTTAGCAGAGGAAAAATGTTTAGCCAGACTTTCTTTCTGCCAGGCACAGTGTGCACACCTGTAATCCCAGCAACTCAGGAAGCTGATGCAGGGCAAGAGGATCATAAGTTCAAGGCCAGCCTAGGCAACTTAGCAAGACCCTGTCTCAAAATAAAAAATGATTGGGCATATAGCTCAGTCATAAAATGCCCCTGGGTTCAGTCCCTAGTACTGCAAAAAGCAAAAAGAAATGAGTCTGTTATTGATGGCATTGGGGCATGATTGGATGGATCCAATAATAAATCCCTTGCAGATGGAGGCATTTATTCATCAATCATCTCTTATTGCTTGTATTTAGTGCCACTCATTCGTTAGATTATGCAATGACATATTTCCTCCTAAAGATTTAGCATGTTTCAGTCCAAATCTATGATTTTTTACTCTATCATGCAAGGACACTGAGATAAAGCCCATAAATCTTAAAAAAAAAAAAACAAAAAACAGGAATATTGAGAATAAATAGACAAAAGGGACCAGGAGAGAGAGTAGAGAAGCTTTTGTTCATTATACTTCTGCTGTGCACACTTGCTGTTCACCTCATCATCGAATTTTCTCCTCTTGAGCTAGCCAGTGTGTATCTAGATAGTCAGACCTCATTTAGCAGAAATTCATATTTCTACTCTGTGAAATTACATCCTTTAGTTTTTTCATCCTAAATTTTTGTGATTAGTTGTTCCATCTTTCATTCCACACAAAATTTGAAGCAGTCATGCCACTTGAACAGCATTCATTTTCATCTTAAACAGGATCATTTCTAAATGTTCAACATCTCTACCAATTAGAGAAATGCAAATTAAAACTACTCTTAAGATTTCATCTCATGCCAGCCACAATGGCAGCTATTAAGAGTATATAAGTGTTGGTGAGGATGTAGGGAAAAAGGCACACTCCTACGTTGCTGGTGGGACTGCAAATTGGTGCAGCCAATATGGAAAGCAGTATGGAGATTCCTTGGAAAACTGGGAATGGAACCACAATTTGACCCAGCTTTCCCACTCCTCGGTTTATACCTAAAGGACTTAAAAACAGCATACTACAGGGACACAGCCACATCAATGTTTATAGCAGCACAATTCACAATAGCTAAATTGTGGAACCAACCTAGATGCCCTTCAGTAGATGAATGGATAAAGAAAATGTGGAATATATACACAATGGAATAATACTCAGCATTAAAAGAGAATAAAATCATGGCATTTGCAGGTAAATGAATGGAGTTGGAGAATATTATGCTAAGTGAAGTAAGCCAATCCCCAAAAAAACAAATGCTAAATGTTTTCTCTGATATGAGGATGCTGATCTATAATGGGGATGGGGGATGGAGCATGGGAGGAATGGACGAACTTTAGATAGGGCAAAGCGGGAGAGGGGAAGGCAGGGGGCATAGGGTTAGGAAAGACAGTGGAATGAGATGGACATTGTTATCATAATTACATGTATGAAGACACGAATGGTGTGACTCTACTTTGTGTACAACCAGAGACATGAAAAATTGTGCTCTATTTGTATAATATGAAATGCATTCTGCTGTCATATATAACAAATTAGAATAAATGAATAAAAACCAGGATCCTTTCCCACTAGGCTGAGAGAATCTTTCCTAATGGCAGATTCTATCGGCAGACAAGAGCTCCCAGAGCACTGAAAACCTCTACCATTTTCTCTTATTTAATCCCAGATTCCCACCATAAATTACATCTCTATTCATAGAATCTTCACATAGTTATATCATTTTGATCTGGTTTTGTTTTGTTTTGTTTTGTTTTTTGTACCAGGGATTGAACCCAGGGGTGCTTAACCACATCCCCAACCCTTTTTTGTATTTTATTTTGAGATGGTATCACTGAGTAGATGAGGCTGGCTTTGAACTCACAATCTTCCTGCCTCAACCTCCCAAGTCGTTAGGATTACAGGTGTGCATCACTTCACCTGGCTCTGAGTTGAAAACTTACTGGATAATTAGCCTACGCTTATTTAGTCTCCCCTATCACTCTCCTTTCTGCACTCCAGAGCCAATCTTAAAAGAATTAATTAGGGTTTTGTTTGTTTTGTTTTGGGTTCTGGGAATCAAATCCAGAGCCTATCCCATGCTGGGCAAGTATTCTAACTAAAATATAGCCTCAGCCCAGTTTTGAATATTTTCAACCAAATTTTAATTTTCTTGAAAACACGTACCTGGTTACTTTTTTTGTTTGTTTGTTTGTTTTTTAATGGTGCTGGGGATTGAACCCAGGGCCTCGTGCATGCAAAGCAGGCACTCTAACAACTGAGCTATATCCCCAGCCCCTGATTACTTTTTTCCCCTGCAAATTGAATTTGGTATAGGTTTTAAATTGGGCATTCTAATCTAGCACTTCATGTTGCTAATAAAAATCTTTTTTTTTTCCTTTTAATTTTTGTCAGGCACGTGTCTGTAAACCTGGCAACTCTGGAGACTGATGCAGGAGGATCACAAGTGCAAGGTCAATCTGGGCAACTTAACAAGACCCTGTTTCAAAAAAAAAAAAAATACATGGGATGTAACTCCATGGTAGAATGTCCCTGGGTTCGATTCCCAGTATGTAAAGAGAAAACAACAAAACAAAACCTATATTCTGAGTAAATATAAAAGATTAGCATCATTTCTCAAAACTGGGGAAGAGTAAATGGGGATTCTTTATACTATTTGTTCTACTTTTAAATGTATTAGGATTTTGGGGGTGCTGGGGATCAAACCCAGGCCTCATGCATGCTAAACCCTCAGTCTACCCCTGAGCTACACTTTCAGCTCCTGATACATGTTTAAAATTTCTCACAATTGGGGCTGGAGTTGTGGCTCAGTGGTAGAGGGCTTGCCTAACATGTGAGGCACTAGGTTCAATTCTTAGCACTGCATATAAATAAATAAATAAAGATCCACTAACAACTAATATATATGTGTGTGTGTGTGTGTGTGTGTGTGTGTGTGTGTGTGTGTATATGTATATATATATATATATGTGTGTGTGTGTATATATATATATATATATATATTTTAATTTCCCACAATCCTTCCACCTTTCTCTCCTTTCCTCCTCTCTTCCTTCCTTTACTGGGGATTAAATACAGCTCCTTGTACATGCTAAGCATGTACTTTATCACTGAGCTACATCCCCAGCCCCACATCATTTCTTTTTGGGTTTTATGGTACTAGGGATTGAATCCAGGTCCTTATGCATACTAGGCAAGAGCTCTACCACTGAGCTACATCTGAAGTTTTTTAAAAAGTTTTCTTTTGAAACAGGTTGTTCCTAAGTTTTCCTAGGCTGACCTTGAGCTTGTGATCCTCAATTTCCCAGGTAGGTGGGATTACAGGAATGCACCATCATCACCTTTTTTGTTTTAAAAAATGTACAATAATCATCATACTCAATGAGGTGACTTTAGTAGCATTTTCATTAAGGCTAAGAACTAAACATAGATATCCATCCTCATTCCAGCTTCTCAACATTGAACTAACTAATGCTATATGATATAAGAAATGCAACATAGGAGTTGAAAAGGAAAACATAATATTAGATATTACGATAATCTGTGTAGAAAACCCAGCTGGGCACAGTGGCACAAACCTGTATTCCCAGTGACTTCGGGAGGCTGAGGCAGGAAGATTACAAGATCAAGGCCATCCTCAGCAAATTAGTGAGACCCTGTCTCAAAAAGAGCTGGGGACACAGTACAGTAGTAGAGCACCCCTGGATTCAATCCCCAGTACTGGCGGGGAGACCAGGGGAAGGGGGAGTCTTTCATCAAAGGAAACCAGGACCTAATGATGTAATTGCTGAATCCTACCAAACATATAAAGAACTAATTCTTCCAAAAGATATAACTAGCAAGTTCCTGGGGGAAAAAAATCAAGATGTCCAATAAATATTAAATCATTCAGGGAAATGCAAACTGAATATAAATAAAATATCATTCCATACCCTTCACATTAGAAAAACTTGACAGTCTTATATACTCTTAGCAAAGTATGTAAAAACATTCATTTGGGTGGAACTGTAACAATATAGCCACTTAGGAAAGCAAATGAACAATATTTTTTGAAGTATATAAGTAAATGTTAATTAGACAAATTTATTAGTAAACAGCACAGAAACAGATCATAATCATTTGGTAAACTCAGGGATTAAATACAGTTTTATTAAATAAAACTCAGTGAAATCCCATTTCTGTGTACCTCTTGATGCTTCAACCACACCTTCCACAAAATTTCTCTTTAGACAGATGTAACAGTACCCTGAATGCATAGCTTAACCTGACAGTCACTAGGCCAATTAAAATCATCCAGGATCAACTCCAGACATGACTAACCCTAAGTGCTATTCTGAAAGATAGAAGATATAGAGTTTATTGGATCCTATGGTCTTGACTATAAGGGAGGGGAATTTCCCCAAATATTTTACATAGTTGAAAAATATAACATTGAAAATGAATAATACTTTGAACAGCCCCTCTACTGGTTATACCTATTAAAGAAACATGCACCAGGAAACAAAGATCCCCATTCACTGAAATGTTCTTTGTGATAGCAAAACTTGCATATAGGGCTGGAGATGTAGATCAGTGCTAGAATGTTTGCCTATCATGTGTGAGGCCCTAGGTTCAATCCCCAGTACCACCAGAAAAAAGTAAAAATTTACTGGGCATGACTGATAGCATGCCTGTAATCCCAGTGATTCAGAAGACTGAGGGAGGAGGATAGCAAATTCAAGGCCAGCTTCAGCAACTTAGCAAGGCCCCGTCTCAAAAAAAAAAAAAAAAAAAAAAAAAATGTTTACATTGGGTGTTACAGCAACCCTGGATTAAAAAAGCACCCCTGAGGGCTGGGGATGTGGCTCAAGTGGTGGCGCGCTCGCCTGGCATGCGTGCGGCCCAGGTTCGAACCTCAGCACCACATACAAACAAAGATGTTGTGTTCGCCCGCTGAGAACTAAAATAAATAAATTAAAAAAAAAAAAGCACCCCTGAGGGGCTAGGTTTGTGGCTCAGTGGTAGAGCTCTTGCCTAGCATATTCAAGGCCCTGGGTTCAATCCTCAATACCACATACATACATAAAATAAAGGTTTTGTGTCCAACTACAACTAAAAAATAAATATTAAAAAAGCACCCTGAGGGGGCTGGGGATGTGGCTCAAGCGGTAGTGTGCTCGCCTGGCATGCATGCGGCCAGGTTTGATCCTCAGCACCACATACAAACAAAGATGTTGTGTCGGCTGAAAACTAAAAATAAATAAATAAATATTTTAAAAAAAGCACCCTGAGTTTGATTCCCACTCCACCCCCGCTCTCTCTCATACACACACACACACACACACACACACACACACACACACAAAACAAAACAACTAAAAATGTTCAGTAGAGAAACATGAATTGCAGTATGTGATGGGTCATTATGTAACAGTTAATGACTTGGGTTTATATGCATCAACTCCAATAAAGTTGAAACAATATTAAATGCAAGAAAACAGTCTACTTTGTCTATGTAAAGAAAATATAAATAGTAGCTGTATAATTACCAGCTTCCCAGATTTGCTTATGAAATGGTGGTAGAAGGAAAATTAAATTCAGTGGGATGAAGAAGGAGAAATGGATGTTTATTTACATATTTATTTAGCAGTACCAGTAATTGATATGAACTACACCCCAAACCTGTTTATTTTTAAAAAGGCACACATTGGAGCTGGGCATAGTAGCACACACCTATAATCCCAGCTATTTAGGAGACTGAGGCAGGACAATTGAAAATTTAAGGTCAGCTTGGGCAACTTAATGAGACCCTGTCTCAAGTTTTTTAAAGTCTGGGGATGTAGCTCTGTGGTAGAATACTTGGCTAGTTATGTGAGAGGCATTAAGTTCAGTCCCTACTGCCTAAAAAACAAAAGGCAAGAAACAGGTCCTAAACTTTTCTTTTTAAAGGGTATTATAACTCCTAAAAAATAGGATGTACCTAATGTGCCCCTAATCCACAGTTCCTTATGAAACCCTGGAGGCCAGATGTATTTTGTAATTGAAAGTTATTTTTTATTTTACTATTTATTTATTTATTTGGGTGCCAGAGATTGAACTCAGTGGCACTCAGTTAATTTTTATTTTTATTTATTTATATTTTTGAAAGTTAGTACAGTGGGGCTGGGAATGTAGCTCAGCAGTAGAATTCTTACCTAGAAGGTTCATTTCCCAGCACCAGAAAAAATAAAAGGTAATATGGTATTCCATAATCAAATGCAAAATTCCTACAGTGAACCATATGCATATTCAACTAAGCAGAATAAGTAAAAGCTATAAATTACCATATGTCAATTCAAATTAGGGTTGTCCACCAAATGAACTTTGGCACCAAACCAAAAAACTTAGTTTTCAGGGACTTCTGAGTTTTATCCCTAGCACAACCCAACAAACCAACAAAAAATAAATAGACTTGCTTTCTGAAAACCTCAGTACATTGCCCTTCTTTTTCTTTCTTTCTTTTTTTTTTTTTTTTTTTTGTGTGTGTGTGTGTGCCCATACTCAGGTTTGAACCCAGGGCCTTGAGCCAGCTAGGCAAGGGCTCTATCATTGAACTACAACCCCAGCCCTGGCTAAAACAAATCTTTTGTCAACTGCCTCACTTTATCTCACTCACTTTTGCAACAGGGAGACACAACACGCGATAGTATTTCATAATGTAAAATGTTCCTTTCCACTAGAGTTCTGTCTTGTATGTCAGCTGCAATGGTCCTAGTTCTGTCTCTACCCCCAAAATTGAATTGCATCCATGATCCTCTTCAGTTACTGGAATACACCCATCTAAGCTGGTAGAGGATCCACTGAGTTTGGCTTCCTCAGTGATCCCTGTCAGGTGGCAAAGTTGTCCTTGATGTTGAGTGCCAAGTACAACAGCAGTATTCTGTCAGATTTTTTAAGAATAGCTTCCTAAAGGATCTGAACTGCAAAGAGTGCAGTGGGATTGATTAGTTCAAAATAGCTTTATGTCTATGCATCCGGAAGGAGCATTAAATGTTTGAACATCCAAGTTAAATTGATGATTCACATTGAGTCAGAATCAAATGACTTCTCCAGGGATCAGCCTGAGAAATGAGTGACTTTGGAGACAGGCCTTGGACTTATTGGAGCTGTAACAGGAAGACCTTGCAAGAGGAAGGTGGGAAACTGTCAGGTGTCAAAGAATAGTTTTATGCAGACTCCAGTGAGGCTGACAGGGAGAGCAAGATTTGGAGAAGACACAGGGAAGAGGAAGCTTCAGGTGGGAGAAGTGGTTGAAGTGAAAGGGAGCTACTACACCTTCAACATGCAAAGGCTGCCCCACTGCAGGGGATGATTCACAATCTTAGTTGTGAGGAGGTAGCATTAGCAGAATCAATCATGAAACCACTTCTGTTTCTCTCTTTCTGTCTTCCTCCCAGTTTCCATCAAAAATTGCCAAAGCAACCTCTCTTGCTCTCAGCGCCTGAAGGACATTTTAATAATCCTCCTCACCTTGAGCACTTTCCATTGCAGGAGATCTGTGGTGTGGTTTCTTTCCCTATTTATGTGTACATAAATAGGACTATGTACTCAACCTGAACCACCCTGTGCCCTAGGTGGTATATAGAGAAAATCTGAAATTTTGACCCTTCAGGAAGGTACTGAAATTTTTTCCCCCTTCTGTTTTGTTTTTTGGGTTGGTTTGTTGCTTTGGCGCAGGGAGTAGGGGCGGTATACTGGGGATTTAACTCAGGGGCTCTTTTTATTTTGAGACAGAGTCTCACTAAGTTGCTTAGAGCCTAACTAATTTGCTGAGACTGGTCTCTCTCTTGCAATCATGACTCAACCTCTCAGATATCTGGGATTAAAGGCATACACCAAGCCTGGCTCCACTTGTGTATTATCTCCTACAGTCTCTTGCAAAGATTCTGTTCTGTAGTTCTGGGCTTTTATTACATTATTCTGATTAGATCTCTCTTCTGAGCAGGATGTTTTCCATATCAGGAAGTTTAATAAGGTCTTGAGTAAGCCACAGGAAGAAGAGTGGGGTGATCACAATTTTTTTTCCAGTTCCTGCATTGTTTTAGCACAAGAAAGGGAACTGGATCCTTTGCTCAACTTCTCTGAGCACCAAACTTGATCACCTTAGCTAATTCAGTGCAGATAGACTTCCTTTTCTTTGTAATTTTTTATTTTGATATGACTTCAAATTTACAGAGAAGTTGCAGAAGCACATGTAACTTACATTTACCCTTCACCCAGATTTACCAACTGTTTACATTTGCCCAATTTGCTTTTTTCTGAGCTGTTTACCTTTGCCTCTATAGACTTTAGTGTGTGTTCCCTAAGAACAAAGGCATCTCTTCTGTTTTTACTTACCAGGAGTTCTGGCTTCTTGCCCTAATATGGTGTTGACTGCCAATCAAAAGGTGGGGGAGGGCATCTGATATATCTGAAGGAATTAGTCAAAAAGTGGTCACAGATGGACTGGGGTTGTGGCTCAGCGGTAGAGCACTCACCTCACACGTGCGATACCCTGGGTTTGATCCTCAGCACCACATACAAAAATAAACAAGTGAAATAAAGGTGTTGTGTCCAACTACAACTAAAAGATAAATATTTTTAAAAAAAAAAGTGGTCACAGAATTCCCTTCCTCCTAACTAGACCTTGCCTGGACAGAAACTCACATGGACAAGTATGGGGCTGGGTATCTGTGGAAACGGCGACCTGTTGTTTCTGGGTGAAATGCAAGCCTTGACTTCAGAGCCAAACATAGTTTGGGGAAAGTGGCATCAATTAAGCCAGCCAATGGCAGACTTTGAAACATTTTTGAAGCAACAGTGGAATCCAGAAGGGAAAGAAGTGATACTATTGAAATTGTGGAAGAAGCTTTCTGTTCCACCTCCACCCTTGCTGCCTGAGGTTACAGTTGCAATCCTAACATCCCATCTAGAAGTTATCTCCCTGCCATCATCTGAGGCAGGGGTTCCCTAAACCTTCCTGCTTTTAACTAAGTTTCCAAAGACCAGGATTCAAGGGCACTCAGAAGCATCATGGGCAGCCACCCTCATTAGGGTCCCTTATTTTTTAAATTTTTTTTTTAAAAGAGAGAGTGAGAGAGGAGAGAGAGTGAGAGAGAGAGAATTTTAAATATTTATTTTTAAGTTCTCGGCAGACACAACATCTTTGTTGGTATGTGATGCTGAGGATGGAACCTGGGCCGCACGCATGCGAGGCGAGCGCGCTACTGCTTGAGCCACATCCCCAGCCCCTTATTTTTTAAATTTATTTTTATTATTTTTAGTTGTAAATGGACATGATACCTTTCTTTTATTTATTTCTTTTTAATGTGATGCTGAGGGTCGAACCCAGGTCCTCAAATGTGCTAGGCGATTGCTCTACCACTGAGCTACAACCTCAGCCCCAGAATCCCCTTTTTGGGTGATGCCTGGTGGGTAGATAGGTAGAACAACTTCTTTCTTTTTCCAAATATAAAACCAGTACATACTTTCTGCAGGGGAAAAATCCCAACTATAGAAAAACATGAAGGAGGGATGTAGCTCTCCTGTCAGCTTGCTATGGTTCTGATACTCCTTCAGATCTGGCTCTGCCATTACTAGCTTGAGTAAGAGAACTAAGTTTTGGGAGTTTTTTGGTAATGGGAATTGAACCCAGGGGCACTCAACCATTGAGCCATATCCACAGCCCTTTTTTAATTTTTATTTTAATTCGAGTAGAGTCTCACTAATTTGCATAGGACCTTGCTAAGATGCTGAGGCTAGACTCCTCAAATTTGCAATCCTCCTGTCTCAGCCTCCCGAACCACTGGGATTACAGGCGTGCACCACTACACTGAGCGGGAACTAAATTTCTTTCTTTTTAAGACTCAGTTTCCTGTATAAAATAGGATAGGACTTGGGTTCTAGCTCAGCGGTAAAGTGCGTGCCTATCACACGTGAGGCACTGAGTTTGATCTTCAGTACCACATAAAAAATACTAAATAGAGCTAGGGCTGGGGCTCAGTGGCACAGCACTTGCCTAGCATGTGAGACATTGGATTCAATCCTTAGCACCACATAAAAATGAAACATGAAATAAAGGCATGCTGTCCATCTACAACTATGAATTTTAAAAATATAGCAAATAAAGGTATTGTGTCCATCTACAACTAAAAAAAAATTAAAAAAGAAAAAATAAACAGGATAATAATAGTGCCTGATTAAATAAGCTAATAAGCTAATACATGTCAAGGGTTTAGTCCAATGCCTAACACCAAGCAATTGTTAACAAGTGCCAGTTCTAGATGACAAAAAAGGACTCATGCCAAACCACTGTGGCAGCCTACTATTTTCTCTTAACTATTGTTTATTCATTCAACAGTTTTTGTTTTTTGTTTTCAGTACTAAGTATTGAACTTAGGGCGCTCTGCCACTGAGTTACATCCTTGGCCTTGTTTTTGATTTTTGAAACAGAGTCTTGCTAAGTTGCCCAGGTTAGCCTTGAATTCATGATCCTCCTGCCTCAACCTCTTGAGTGGCTGCAATCACAGGTGTGCACCACCATGCTGGGCTCAACACATATTTTTTTGATCACCCACTATATGCCACAGGCATAGTACTAAGACCTGGCATTTTTTTTATATTTATTTTTTAGTTGTAGTTGGACACAATACCTTTATTTTATTTATTTTATGTGGTGCTGAGGATCAAACCCAGGGTCTTTCACATGCTAGGTGAGCTCTCCACCTAGTACAACCCCAGCCACAACCCCAGCCCAAGACCTGGCATTTAAACAACAAAATCCTTGTCTTCATGAACTTAAATTGTATGGGCATGCCAGTAATCCCAGTTTATGTTAAGGCTGAGGCAGGAGGACTACAAATTTGAGATCAGCCTCCACAACTCAACCCTGTCTCAAAAATTTAAAAAGGGCTGGGGATATAGCTCAGTGGTAAATCACTCCTGGGTTTGGTCTCCAGTACCCCTACAAAAATTGTATGGAAAGAAAGATAACAATATGTTATAAATATATCATGGGCTCATAAGTCCTCTGAGGAAACTTCAATGTGATAGGGCAATTGGCAGATTGTTATTTTATATTAAGTGGTCCCAGCACCTTTGAGCTGTGTTTGAGCAGAAGTCTGAATATTGTGGGGGCAGAACATCTGGAAGTGAGAATAAGCATGTGCCAGGACCCTGAGGCAGGAGCATGCCTGGTGTGTTCAAGGACAATGGAAAAGGCCATGGCATAATTGAGTGAGGAAGAGGATATCAGGGAGGTAAAAGGAACCAAATTTTTAGGGTCCTATGGCCCTAAAAAGTAAGTATTTTACTTATAAGTATTTTTTCTATTTCTCTGAGTTGAGATAGGGACCCAGGGGAAAGGGGAAGGAGGCAATGATATAACCTCACCCTCTTTAGATCTCAGTACTTGTGTAGCATAGTTGAAGTGAAAAGTTGCCCAGCTCCTTGGACTCTTAACCAGTTCACCAGCCCTGTGAACTCCTCCCCACCCAGAGCATCACTTGATCCACAGCCTGCCTGACATGATACAGCTCCCTGCCACCACACCCTGTTTTTTACATGGGACTTATATCCCGGCAACATACCCAGAAGTTTCCAGGATAGACCGTACTATGCCTGGCCATAACAGCGACAAAATTCTTGTCATAAACCAGGCCCCTCCACTCAGGAGCTTGTTTAATCCTCACAGCCATCCCGCCAGGCAGCCACTGTCATTTTCTTTTTTGTAGCTGGAGCAATGATTGATCTGATTCATGCAAGTTTCAAAGCTAGCAGGCAGGGAAAATAGGACTCCTGCCCAGTCTGTCAGACACCCAAGGACAGGGGGCAGAGATGAACAAAGGGGGTCCCCACAGTGTCTGGCACACCACAGTCACCCAGACAGCAAGATAGAAGGCTGCCTGAATGAATCTGTGCTCTTTGTCTCTTCCTAAGCCTCACTCTGTTGAGAAAATGTCTGAGAAAGCATTTTGCAAGCTGAAAAACATTATATGAGTGTGGTTATGAAGATGATCAGGAGTCTGAAACCCCAGATTCTGGCTGGGCCCTTGATTTTTCTCATGGCTGCTTCCTCCTGGGTATTGGCATGTCAGCCCCAAACACCTGAATTTCCCCAAACCTCAGCACAGCCCCCACCTTCTTCTCTGCTTTGCTCCAAACAAAGCAGGTCTTTGATAAGCGAGGGAGAGGGCATGTGGTGGCCTTGCTTTGGGGAACATGCTTTCACCTCCTTCCAGTTCATTGTTTTCATACAAAATTCCAGACACACAGGCCAGGCAAACAGAAGTCTCATTCATAGCCAGTGGTCTCCCAGACTGGTGTGTCCACACCTCCTTCCCCTTCCCTCTCATTTTCAAGCATCGGTTGAAGTCAGAACCCACATAAGGCCATAGAGGGAGGCATAGGGCAAGGAGATTTTGTATATAGCTGATGGGAATGGAGCAGAGTGGCCATAGTAGAAAGAGCCCTGGCTTTACCTGCCCATAGACTAAACTGCACTCCAGGTTGGTTCTGGTAATCAATACTCAAGTGACCCTAGACAAGTCCCTTACCCCTTCTCTTCTGAAAAATATGATTCTCAGAGTCCTTCCCAAGTCAGTGTTCCAGACAGCCGTTTGCCTCCTGTGGGCCAAGAAAATGCCTTCTTCCCTGTTTGGTTAAGTTGATATACAACTGAGCATGAGGGCTCCTGGTGGTTCTGCTAAATTATGTCCTGGTTTATTAAAAAAAAAAAAAGGGGGGGTGCTGGGGATGTGGCTCAAGCGGTAGCGCGCTCGTCTGGCATGCCTGCGGCCCAGGTTCGATCCTCAGCACCACATACCAACAAAGATGTTGTGTCTGCCGATAACTAAAAAAAAATAAAAAAATAAAAGTCCTTATATAAGACACGCCTTTCTCATTTTCCACTGCTTTCCAAATCCTTCTGGCCCCATACCTCCCTTATTTTTGTCACTTGCAAGTAGTAAAACTACAAACTGCACTGTGTGTACATGTTTTTAAAAGCCTCAATCATTGACTTCCTCAGCCCCACACCTTCTGGTCGGCACAGGACACAGTGCTATGGCTCCAGACAGGCCTGGGCAGCAAGGGGAAGCGCCCACGACAGGGCTTGTGGGTGGGAAAGTTGTCTGGTCATGAAATCCAAATTTGTAATGTGTTGCTGTCCTTAGTTGAGCATTAATGTGGCTCTCGTGAACTAGAGGAGGTGTGGGTGACTGGTCTGAGATTTGCTGGGCAATTAAAGGGAACAAAACAGAAGTGCATACTTTCACACCAAGTGGGCTCTGTTCATAGGATGGTGGTATTCTCTGGAGTATGTAATTCGGGAGAACATTTATTCTGTATACCTCTGTGTCTAAACTTTATGCAATACAATACATATTGATTCTAGACCACATTTCTTAAATCTAAGATGTCATTTATTAAAATACATAACATTATTTTAGGTACTACCATGAAGGATACCACTACCAATTATACTATATATTTCATATATTAGCAAGATACATCCAGGTTTTTTGTTTATTTGGCAGTACTAGGGATGAAACCCCATTTTACCACTTAGCTCCTAGGGATGGAACCCCATTTTACTACTTAGCTACATCACCAGCCCTTTTTATTTTTTGAGACAGGATCTTGCCAAATTGCTGAGGCTGGCCTCAAACTTGTTCTCTTCCTGCCTCAGCCTCCTGAGTCACTGGAATTATAGGTATGTGTCACAGTGCCT
This sequence comes from Spermophilus citellus, assembly GCF_964194105.1. Taxonomy (NCBI): domain Eukaryota; kingdom Metazoa; phylum Chordata; class Mammalia; order Rodentia; family Sciuridae; genus Spermophilus; species Spermophilus citellus. The sequence goes on along the minus strand of NC_138184.1, from coordinate 45,826,988 downwards.
GACTACATCCAGATTTTGAGACGTTAAACTGGGAGACTAGGGAGGGGGCAAGATGTACATTTTAGAATCGATGGAATGATACAATTTTTTTTTAGTTGTAGGACACCATACCTTTATTTTATTTATTTATTTTGATGTGGTGCTGAGTGAACCCAGTTTCTCACATGTGCTAGGCAAGTGCTCTACCACTGAGCTACAACCCCAGCCCAAATGATGCAATTTTTAAAATTAAAAAATATTTTCCATTTTTGGATAAAAAAGTCACTTAAGTTGCTTTTGCCTCTTACCCTCCTGCTCACAGTGATTTCCTCAAAAAAACGGAGGGAGCAGTGTCTGGAGATGACTTAATTTATTTTTAACATTTATGTGCCAGTCTCGTGTCAGGCCCTGTGCTTTCTCATCCCTGAGTCTATCAGGGCCTATGAAAGCTAGTGGGAAGGGAGATAACTCTCCAAATAAGGAAGCTGAAGGTCAGAGTCATGTTCCTGATCACACAGTTGAGTAAATGAGAGAAAGAAGATTCAAACTCAGCTGCTGTCCACTCCCATCTCACCTCAGCCTTGGATCTAAAAGTATCCAGAGAAAGGAGGCAATTAGATCCTCGACCCCTGCCTGAAGCCTCAGTAAGCAATGGGGCCAGGGGTTCACCCCATCCTACAAACTCCACTCCTATCTGGTTCAGGGAAGCTGACTTCCTCCTCGCACATGCTTCTGCCAATCTGAGTGACTCAGCCTCAAAAATGACCTCACAGTCCTCAGTGGGCTGCTTGACTGCCTGGTTTATGTCACTGAGCCCTGGGTCCCAGCACCTCTGGCATGGGTTTATGAGCATTTTTCTCTGCCCCACTCCTCAAATGTGGCTAGATTTGAAAAGGTCACCCTTCCTTGTGCCCTCTGCCTCTCCGCTTTCTGTTCCCAGGCTGGATCTGCCCTCCAGCTGCTTAAAATGACCAATGATGGGAGGGCTGTTTTTCTCCTGCCATCCATGGAGAGCTGGGAGCTTAACCTGGATGTTCCCAGTATCTGAAAAATCAGGTTGGATGACGGGGGACTTTGCTTACCAGACAGTGGGCAGTTCTGGATATATGTTATAGCAAAGTATAATTTTCAGAAGGGATCTCATACAAGTGTTTTACCAGAAAAATTGAAAAGTTAGTTTAAGAGACTTGAGAAAGTGACTGTGGGTTTGCTAGGACTGCCATAACAAATAACCACCAGCTGAGTGGTTTAAACCAATAGAAATGCATCCTTTCGCACTTCAGGAGGCCAGAAGTCTGAAATCAAGGTGTTAGAAAGGTTGGATACTTCTGGGGGCTAAAAGGGAGCATCTGTTCCCAGTCTCTCTCCTGGCTTCTGGTGGTGGCTGGCAGTCTGTGGCATTCCTTGGCCTACAGATGCATCACTCCAGTGTCTGCCTCTGGAGTCATATGGCCTTCTTCCTTGTATCTGTAGGCTCCGGATCTCCCTTTCCTTATAAGGACACCAGCCATTGGATTTAGGGCCATCCTAATCCAGCATGACCTCATCTTAACTTGATTATATCTACAAAGTCCCTATTTCCAAATAAGGTCACATCACTAAAGGTTAGGACTTTACCATATCTTTTTGGGTGACAAAATTGAACTTTTAACAACTACCTTACAAACTCATTTCTCATTCATTACTCAGCAACACAGACCCCAGGGCAATTTGGGGTGATAGAAAGAGCAGAGCCACAAGTAATTTTGGTGTCAGCTTTGCTCTGTCTCTGGCATTCTGAGATGCCTGTTAATAAGGCTTGGTGGAAGTCAAGCTGTCTCTAGGGGAAGTCAGCACTGCACAGAATGTAAAGAGGGAAGCTTGAAGTCACCTTCCATGTTCATCTTCTAGCTCACTCCCCACTGGGTATGACTCCTGATATTTCTTCACCTTGCTAGGTCTCAGATACCTCATCTGTGAAATGGAAGTACTCAATAGTGCATACTCCATAATATAGTACTTAAAACAGCATATGGAAGCAAGCTCTAAATGTTCACTGTTTATGATTATTATGATCATCCTAATTACTCTCATTGAAAAATTTCCAGCCCTTGCAAAAGCACAGCAAGACCAGTTCCTCGTTAAGACGAAGGAAATCTCTCTGTTTTTCACCTGCCTCGGGGATCTGTAGGATATGGCCAGCTCAGTACCTTGGCCCTGCTTCCAAACTTGCCCTACTTTTGTGAATGAGCTCTTTTGGTTGCTGGTTCCAGGACTGATTTGAAAGGTGATTTCTCCAGTTTTGTTTTTAATACAGTCTTTTAGAGTTGATGCAACTGGCTGTTTCCCTTTTGAATATCTATAGCCCCAGATAAGCTTGGCAGGGTGGTTTGGGGCCCAGAAGCAAAGGCTGGAGAACAGCAGCCTCCCTGCGGCCAGCATGGCCAGTTAGAGGCCTGTGCAGGGATCAGGTCTAGCCTTCCCATTCCAAATTGGGTGGAATAAGACCTGTCAGCACTTTCTAAGTGCCTAACCCATTGATCCTCTAGGGAGTGAGGGGTCCTTGTCATCTGTATCCAGACTATGCATCCTTTCCCAGATGGATGACAACACGTGACCAGGCCAAGCCCAAAGAGTGGCTATTGTAACTGCTGCTGCCATTGCTACCATTTTTATTACTGTCTGTGGAAGAAAGACATTGACTGGTGGGAACACTATAGCCCCTTCCCACCTGGGCCTGACTCAAAGTTCATCTGAGAGTTCTGAGTTGAAGATGGAAATAGCAGACTGGACTCCCTAGGGCCCTTCTCAAACATACCTTCCCAACCCTTAAAGTCTTCCCTTTGTAGTCCTGGGAGAGAACAAGAACTCTTCCTGGGTGGTTTTTGTTTTTGTTTTGTTTAGAGGTAGGTGTTGATTTCTACTAAAGACAAAAATTATATAGACATAAAGATCATAAAACCTGAGGCTGGAGGTAGGATTGACAGCATGTGAGCAAATGGTGCAAGGGAGGTATTTTCAAACTGGTTGATAATAGTGGTTGCACTATCATGTAAATTTATTAAGACTCACAGAACATTACACTTACTATGAGCGAATTGTATGGTGTGTAAATTATTATTCAGCAAAGCTGTTTAAAATGTACATATATATAGGGGCTGGAGTAGTGGCTTAGCAGTAGAGCATTCACCTAGCGCGTGCGAGGCCCTAGGTTCCATCCTCAGCACCATATTAAAATAAATAAATAAATAAATAAAGGTATTGTGTCCAACTACAATTAATAAATAAATATTTTAAAATTGTACATATATAAATTGAATTTTCTCTCTCTCTCTCTCTCTCTGGTACAAGGGATTGAATTCAGGGGTGCTTAATCACTGAGTCACATCCTGAGCCTTTTTTTTTTTCATATATTTTTTTAGTTGTCAGTGGACCTTTATTTATATGCCGTGCTGAGAATCGAACCTAGTGCCTCACACATGCTAGGCAAGTGCTGTACCAGTGAGCTACAAACCCAGCCCCTGAGCCCTTTTATTGTTTATTTACAGATAAGGTCTCACTAAATTTCTTAGGGCCCCTCTAAATTGCTGAGGCTGGTTTATGAATTTACAATCCTCCTACCTCAGTCTTCTGTGCTGCTGGGATTACAGTCATGCACCACCGCACTCTGCTCAGAATTCTCTTAAAACCACAATTGGTGAGGGATTGCCATCTCCAAGGTATTTTCTAGGAGGCCCTCTGATAGTGATACAGAATTTGGTGAAGTTGAATTGTAAGCTATGGACATTATGTGACCAAGGTCAGGTTCATACCCTCTCTGGCCTCAGTTCCCCATTGATGACATCCTGATGCTCTTGGAGGAGGTGAAGGATGCCAGGATGCTGGAGATGTGACTCCCATGCTGCCTCTGAAGTTGCTAAAGCCCTCAGGTCACACTGCAAATGGTGAGCTTTGCCTTTGCCCCAGGAGCACCTCTGCCTTCCTGTCTTTGTGCAGAGAATTTCCTCCTTCCAGCCCCACAGAGCAAACATGCAGCCAGGAACAATGGGAAAATCCGGGGTTGGCCTGGCCTTGTTTCCCCCCAGTCCTGGCCCTCTGACCCAGACCAGGGAAGCAGCCAAGACACTGTCCTAGAGAAAACCCTTATCATGGATCAAATGACTTGAGCCTTTACACTTTGCCTGCTTTCCTTCCTCCACCAGCAGCCCTGACAGGGAGCCTTAGCCCATATCACAGAGAAGAAAGTGGAGGCTCACAGGGAGAGGCTCTGTCCAAGACAGCACAGTGATCAGAGCTGAGCTTCCTGCAGTTTCCTGAGAATACCTGCCTGGAAACAGGTCAGACTCCTTGCTCAGGTGGCAGCTGAGCACACTGAGATGATGTCTTGCCTTCCTTCCTCTCCTGCCTTTTTCATTCTTGTCAGAATTCCTAGACAACTGAAATGCCTCCTCCCCTAGGAAGCCTTCCTCCAAACCTCTACCCATTCACCTAGCACTCAACTAAACAGGGTCCTTTTCAGGAACCACAAGAAACACCCCCCGAACCATGAAACAAATGAGGACTTGAGCATCAGAAGAAAACCTGGTGCTATAGTCTGAATATTTATGTCCCCATAAAATCCAGGAATTGAAATCTTTTTTTTAATGTCTATTTTTTTTTTTTTAGTTTTTAGGTGGACACAATATCTTTATTTTATTTTTATGTGGTGCTGAGGATTAAACCCAGTGCCTTATGCATGCCAGGCGAGCCCGCTACCGCTTGAGCCACATTCGAGCCCGAGGAATTGAAACCTTAATGCCTAAGATGACCATGTTAAAAGATAGGGCCTTTGAGAGGTAATTAGGCCATGAGGGTAGAGCCCTCATTAATGCAATTACTGCCCTTGGAAAGGAGGCCCCAGAAACAGGGACACAGGGAGATTGTCTGTCTGTATGTATGCATGTAATTTTTTTAACATTTATTTTTTAGTTGTAGTTGGACACAATACCTTTATTTTATTTATTTATTTTTATGTGGTGCTGAGGATCGAACCCAAGACCTTGCACGTGCTAGGCGAGCACTCTACCACTGAGCCACAACCCCACCCCTGTATGTATGTATTTGTGGTACCAGGGATCCAATCTAGGGCCACACCACAAGGCTAGAGTGACTATGAGGCATGGTCTATGAGAAATTGCATGAGCTTTCAGCACCTTGACCTGGGACTTCCAAGCCTCCAGAATTGTGAGAAATATATTTATATTGTTTATAAACCACCTAGTCTATGGAATATTGTTATAGCAAACTGAACAGGCTAAAACACCTGGATTTTCCTCCAAAGGCAGTAGGAAGCCACAGCAGGATTCTGAGCAGGGGTGGGAAAAGCAGATGTGGCTTAAAAGAGTCACATCTTTTAACTGGTAGAGTATGGTCAGATCAGAGTGGGGCTGGGAGGCTGGAGGACCTGGGAGGAGTATGCGACCTGAACCCCTCCATATGGGGCACTTGTCCAGCAGGAGGTGGAACACCAAACCTACTTTCCCCGTTCCCTGCCTCTCCTTCCTCACACTGTTCCTGTCCCCTGGCCTACTCCCTGGAGCCGAGAATTGCCAACTTGCCTGATAAACTCTGGGGAGTGCCCACTTCCTTGCCTGCTGCTCCTCCCAGGAACTGGTTTCTTCCTGAGGTGTATTGGAAGGCTGAGTGGTGGAAACACAGGACCCAGTGGCCCTGGGGCAGCTAGGGCAGGGGAGGGGCTCAGCCCCAGGATGGGCTGGGAACAGGCCCAGGTCCAGGGAGAGTCCTGAAAGAACTACTCCTGGCTGACTCAGACCCTCTTGCCCTTCTTATCAGGCCTGACAGTGATAAGGGGCCAGTTCCTGGATGCGGGTGCTAGGCCTGTGTTTGGGGCCGCCAGGAAGTGACTTGTGGGGTTTGCTGTGGCTTAGGAGTGGGTCTGACTCACAGGGGCGAGGGGCTGGGTGTGGCAGCGGGTGTGGGGGGTGCTGGGCCATTCTGCACCAACAGACCAGCCAGAGGGAGGTCCCTCTGGAAGTGTCCAGCCTTCACACCCTCCTGACAGCCAGCCACAGAGAGGATTCCTCACCCTGCTAGCTTAAAATGGGAGGGGTGGCCCAGGGCGTCTCCTCTTTATTTATTCTTCAAACAAAAAATATTTTCAGAATATTATTCCCCAAATGTATTGACTGTTTGCCAAATGCCAAACATTAAGTGCTTTGCCTGCGCAGACTTCTTCAATTTTCACCCAGAGACAACCACCCTGGGAGCTGATGAAGAAAACTGTCCATTGCAGATGAAGAAAACTGAGGATCAGGGAGAGGAAGGGTTCATTTCAGATTCAGGACTCAAGTCCAAATCAAAATTCATAGACAACTCCCTTAAAAAAAACACACACACACATGAAAACAATTAGGATAAGCAGGGATGGACTTCAGGAGTTCTGTTGTTATCATTATTACTATTATTACTATTATTTGTATGTGTGCTAATGGAACCCAGAGGCCGTCTATCACTGAGCCACACCCCTAGCCCTTTTTAAGAGAGGGTCTCACTAAGTTGCCCAGGCTGACCTCGAATTTATGATTCTCTGGACTCAGCCTCCCATTTCTCTGGGATTACAGGTGTGCACTATCATGCTCACTGGCTTCAGGAGTTGTGTGAGTACCTCAGAAGCCCTCCATAGCCTCTCAAGGGAGCCTAAGCAAACCACTGTTTCATCCCATGGATTCCACCAAGATGGAGCAGGTTCCTTCTCAGCCACAGTTCCCTCATGAAGGTGATGAGCAGAGAGACCAGATTAGGTGTTTTCCTTGAACCAGACATTCAGTGAGTAATTTAAATTCAGAAATGAGCAGATTGGTGACCCTGCATCTGTCTGGCTCAGGCTTTCAGGCTTTTGAAGGGGAGGAGGGTGGGTGTGGTACTTGAAGATGAGATAAAAGCCCAGGAAATTCCCAGCCCAGTGGGGGAGACCAGCCTCTATTAGTCAAGACAGAAAAGCAATTCCGAAAAAGGGAAGGTTCTGACTCAGGTCTCTAAACCATCTGTTGTCGTCAGGACTCTGCCCTCTCAGTTTATATCAATCAGGGCAGACATTGTTACCTAGATGACAACCAAGATGTCCTTAGGATGCCCAGGTTTATGCCCTGCCAGCCTGCTGGCCCTAGTGGAAAATCTCTGGGAAAAAAAAAAAAAGTCCCAGAAAAAAATTCTGATTGATTTATTTCGAGTCACATCACTGCTGTGGTCTGTGGAAGGGATTTTCTGATTGGTCAAGCCTGTCTTTTACCACCCATGCAGCCAAACTACATGGAATAAATGGGAAGTGGAAGAGAGAGAGGCAGGCAAAAGACTTGAGACCCCATCTAGGGTTTACCTCCTCACCCATACAGTTTCTCCACACCTAGGCTCTGCTGGCCATTCCTGTAAGGTCAAGGATGATAGAGGGTTATCACTGGAAAGAAGCCACTCAGTTCTCTTAATTTAGGTAATGGATTGTGTGTGTGTGTGTGTGTGTTCAGTAGAAATTGAACCCAGGGATGCTTAACCATGGAGCCACATCCAAAGCCCTTTTTAATTTAATTTACTTTTTTTTGACAGTCTAAGTTGCTTAGGACCTTAATAAGTTGCTGAGGCTGGTCTCCAACTTGTGATCCTCCTACCTCAGCTGTGCAAGTCTATGGGATTACAGAAGTGCAACACCATGCCCGGTTTAGGTAATGAATTTTTAACCTCGGCACAATAGATAAAATGGGGGCCAGATAATCCTTTGTCCTTTGCACTATTAAATGTTTAGTTATCCTTGGCCTCTATTCACTGTAAGTCAATAGAATCTTCCCTCTTCTTCCATTGTGACAATAAAAAAAAGTCTTAATACCTTGCTAAGTGTCCCTGGGGGACAAAACCAACACTATTTGTCAAGCGCAGTGGTGACAAGCGCACCTGTAATCCCAGCTACTTGGGAGGGTGAGGCAGGAGGATCAAAAGTTCCCCGGGCATCCTGGACAACTTACTGAGATCCTCTCTCAAAGGAGAGTGGGATAGACAGCAGAATACATCAGTCACTAGAAAGGCAATTTGTAAATCAATGGTAATGTAACTGATGTGACACAGCAATCTGTATACGGGGTAAAAATGGGAGTTCATAACCCACTTGAATCAATCTGTGAAATATGGTATATTAAGAACTATGTAATGTTTTGAACAACCAACAATAAAATAAAAAAAAGTAAAAAAATAAAACAAAATAAATAAAAAGTACTAGGCATGTAGCTTGGTGGTAGAACACCCTAGGTTCACCCTGGGTTCAATTCCCAGTACCCGGAAAAATACAATAAAATAAAACAGCACTGAATGAGAGCTACTGATTTAGATTATTCCATCAGATTTTAAGGTGAAGATCTCAGGAATATGAGTAGAAGAGTGGGAAGGGAGGGTGGACGGAAGGCTGACAATACAAGGGGAGGGAGCTTGTCACTGTGGGAAAGGGGGGCCAGATTCCTCAGAGGAAACCTGGGAAATAATATGGAACATGAATCTTACAGTTATCCCAGCTGACAGACAAAGGAGCTGGGGTACTTACACAACATGAGGGCCACTGGAGTGGAGAGGCATCAATCCAGGATGTGTCAGGTCTGCTGTGTGGCACAGATGGACTCTGGCGACCCAGAGGAAGCAGATGCTGTCAGCTGAAAGTTTGGTAGCAGACACTGAAGTGGTCAGGAGCAAGAGGTTATGGAGACTACACTTAGCCATGACAGAGCTTCCTGATTCTTCTTCCTTTGCTTTCCCTCTTCTAGCTTCTATAACCACACAAGGATCTGGCTCTGAGGGCAGTCTGTGGGCCTGCCATAACCTCTGACTCCTTGCAAGGACTTCCATCCTCCAAGGCCTCCTCCCACCACCCCAGCCTCACTGACCTAGGTTAGAATCCTGACCCTGCTGTGTCCAAGCTGTGTGACTGTAGGCCTGTTTTATTTTTCCTGTGTTAAAACAGGGCTGATGACACCCGACATCAGGGGATACTGTGGTTGGAATTTGTGCGTTCCCTCCAAAATTCATGTTGAACTTAATTCTCCAATGCATCAGTATTAAGAGGTATGGCTTTTAGGAGGTGATGAGGCCATGAAAGTTATTGCATCTACCATGTGAGGATGCAGCAACAAGGAGCCGTACTGCAAGCAGAGAACAGCACCACTGACTCCACTAGTGCTTTAATCTTGCACTTTCTAGCCTCTAAAACTTTGAAAAAGTAAATTTCTCCAGACAAGGTGGTGCACATCTGTAATCCCAGCCACTTGGAGTCTGAGACAGGAGGATTGCAAGTTCAAGGCCAGCCTCAGCAACTTAGACCCTCAAACAACTTAGTGAGAGCCTGTCTCAAAAAATGAAAGGGATTGGAGATGTAGTTCAGTGGTAGAGTTCTGCAAAGAAAAGCAATTTTCTATTGACAAGCTGGGGATGTAGCTCAGTATAGAGTGTTTGCCTACATGCAGAAGGCCCTGGATTCTATCTCTAGCACTGCAAAACACAATAATAATAATAAAGTAAGTAAATAAATAAATTACCTAGGGTAAGGTGTTCTGTTATAACAGCAAAAATGTACTAAGAATTTATGAGGCTTAAAAGAGCCCTATAGTAGCCAGGTCCAGTGGTACATGCCTGTAATCCCAGTGGCTCAGAAGGCTGAGGCAGAAGGACCATGAGTTCAAAGCCAGCCTCAGCAAAAGCAAGGTGCTAGGCAACTCAGTGAGACCCTGTCTCTAAATAAATACAAAATAGGGCTGGGGATGTGGCTCAGTGGTCGAGTACCCCTAAATTCAATCCCCAGTACAAAAACAAAACAAGCAAACAAAAACCTGTAGTAGAACACAGAACATACTAGTGGTAATACAATTAACTAGCTTCACTATCCCCCCCTCCCATTAGTGACTGCAGCATCTTAGGGAAAAAATTCCCCCCTAGGTATACTTATACTAGAGCTCAAAACTAGGGCAGGTGGCTATTGGCAGAAAGGCTGAGTCAGTGGCACATGAGCACTAGACAGGGGTTCAGGAGCCCTATGCATTGCTGTTGGATCATCACAGTGCAGTGCCCAAGGCAGTTATCCTGGCCTGAACCTTATTATCTTCACCCATTGATTGTTCATCTGAGCCCCCAAGGAGCTCAGAGCACAGCCCAAGTTCCCCGGGGTAGGCCTTGCTCAATCACTTATCACTGTGTGACTTAAGGCAAGTTCTTCACCTCTCTGGGCTCTTCATCTTCTGAAAAGGTGAGACAACTAGAAGGTTTTTGCCAGAGCCAAACAATAAAACCACAAATCTGACACTTGATAAGCACCTGCAGTATGCATGCATTACGTAACTGAATCCTGACTGTATGATGCAGCTCCTACCCTTATCCCTATTTTATAGACACGTTAATGAGGTTCTGATAAGGTTTAAAATCCAGGTCTGCAAAGGAATCCTCGCTTTCCTGGCTCCTCCCAGGAACCTAAAAGATGAGTCTCTGTCCCCCTGTGAACACATCTCACCCTGTTCAGCACCAATACCAGCACAGTGCCTGACCAGGTCAATAAGCTCCCATTCCAAACCTCGCTGTCAGGCACTATGCGGAGCACTGTGCTTAGGCCTTGTCTCCAGATCCTCCCAGAATGGCTATGAAGTGAGTAAGATTAACACCCTCATTCTAGAGAAGAGGAAACTGAGGCTCACCAGGGCACGCTGTCTTCACACGCTAGTGAATGACTGATAGAGCGGAAACTTGGAACCCAGTGCTAAATGAGTAACCAGAGCATGAAGAAACAAGCCCAGGACCCAAGCAGGGCACCGCTGAGGAGATGCTGGTGGCCTCAGAGTGGAGAAGACACCCTCTGTCAGGACAGAGGCCTGGTAACTGTCCCTGCCCAGAAAGCACACAGCAGCCAGTCTGGGCATCTGCCCTTCAGCAGCTCCAGGCACTGTGTGTCCCTCATTCACAGCCTGCTTAGCTTAGAAGAGGGTCCAGGGCCAGTGTCTGGGCCAAAGGGCCAACCAGGACATCCAGAAAGAGGCAAAGCAGACAGTGGATGGGGGCTCCACCTCCCTCTGAAACCTGCCTCTGCTCTCCTGGGAAGGTAGTTGCATTACTGGATTCTGACCAAAACCCTGGAGTTTTGTGGGTTTAATTTGCCACCTCCATGAATCTCTGCTGGATCATCCCATCAGCTCACCTCCATTCTGCCCCTAGTAGCACTTAGGCACCCAGCCTGCACAGAAATCTTCTGTGACTGTTACATAGATTTTTAAGGTATTAAGATGGGGTGAGCTTTGTATACATCTAGAATAATCCTGGCAGGGAACCCGTGGCCCTTTCACTGGAATTCCTGGTGATCCACAGCACAGGGATCACTCAGTATAGTATCAGTATATTATACTCTACCGATAGACTGGCAGGTGTGGTGGCACAGGCCTGTAATCCCAGCGATTTGGGAGAGTGAGCCAGGAGGATTGCAAGTTCAAGGCCCGCTTCAGCAACTTATCGAGGTCCTAAACAACTTAGTGAGACCCTGTCTCAAAATAAACATAAAAAGGTCTGGGATGTGACTCAGTGGTAAATTGCCTCTGGGTTCAATTCCCAGTTCCAAATAAATAAATTGGCCCGGGGATGTAGCTCAGTGATAAAGCACACTGGGGTTCTGGATTCCATCCACAATAAGGCAAAAAACAACAACAACAAATTCTTAGGCAATGACAATTTCATCACGACTGCTGCCTGGCCAATAGCAATTGTGAAACTTATTGATCCTAATGCAGAGATGGTAAAATGCCCTTCTTGTAATTGATAAAATACAGCATGGGCTGGGGATGTGGCTCAAGCGGTAGCGCGCTCGCCTGGCATGCGTGCAGCCCGGGTTCAATCCTCAGCACCACATACAAACAAAGATGTTGTGTCCGCCGAAAACTGAAAAATAAATATTAAAAATTTAAAAAAAAAGAAATACAGCAATACACTTATCATGGCTCCCAAGACATCATAGCATTGTGAGGACCCAGAAGAAAACATTCCACAAAATTACATAAGGCCATATATTTGCAAATTTCTCCTTGACGAAAACAACAACAACAAAAGAAATACAGCAATAGAAGAGGGAAAAAGCAGGGTAAGGTTAGAGAAAAGGCTGTATCTTTTCATTCTTTTTTGTTCACTCATCCATTTGACAGGTATTTCCTGAGCACATGCCGACCCCAGGAGACCTACAGAGGAGAAACCCAGTGGGAATTGGGGATGGAGAACTTCAGAATGGGAGCCTTGTTTTCTGACACCCTCCTTCCCCCTTCCTTACCCACCTCCCCTCCACATCAAAGTCTCTCCCAGTCATTGATCTAGAATGTTGGGAAAGAAAAAATAAAGTTGCTTCATGTGCCAGGTAGGGAGTGAGTTTTGAGGCCACAGAGTCAGGTGGGACCTAGGCAGGTCTCATGCCCTCAGCCTGTGGTTCCTCCTGTTATGCACAGAGGCAGGAAGGTCTGGTGTCCACTTGTTTCCCCAGCTCCTAACCCCTAACCCATCCAGCCCCAGCCCTAGGGAGGCAGCAGAGTCCATGGCATTCCTAGGATCACACAAGATACCCCTCAAACAGACCAGGGCGTGGTGGTGGTGCACACCTGTAACCCCAGTGGCTCAGGAGGCTGAGGCAGGAGATTATGAGTTCAAAGCCAGCCTCAGCAACTTAGCAAGGCCCTAAGCAACTCAGTAAGACCCTGTCTCTAAATAAAATATTAAAAAGGTCTGGGGAATGTGGCTCAGTGGTTAAGAGCCCCTGTGTTCAATCCCTGGTATGCACACACACAAAATCAAACAGATCAGGACTCAAGTCCCTACTTGGCCTGTTTCCAGCTAAGTGACACCATCTGCCATGTGCCTCAGTTTCCTCCTCTGTAATTACAGTTTGACATTGATTTAGTTGTCATGAGTATTGAAGCAAACAAGCCATAAAAAGGGCCTGGAGCATGGTAAATGTCTACACGTTAGCCCTTTTTATATTTTATATATTTTAGGTGACCTCAGCTCTGGGTCTCCCACTGGGTGCATCTGCCTTCCCCCAAATAGTACCTGTAATTTTTTCTGCAACCTGCTGACTATCATCCATTCTCCTCATGACTGACTTATGGTGACCTCAGGGTCTATTCCTACATAAGGTCCCAGGTTAGCTCTCTGCTTTCTCTCATTAGGAGACAGAGTTGAGCTTTGCAGACTCCCCATGAAGCTGGCAATGGAGAGCCTGGAAGTGAACTCCATTGTGGTGGGGCTGGATCTGCTACCTCTTGCCCATGCCAGATTCTGGGGCTCATTATGCCTTGATCAGATGGAGGGCTATGCCTCCCCATCCTGTCCATCTTCCCTTAGGGAAATATGCTGCCCATGGAAAGGAAAAGTGTATGAATGATGTGACACAGCAAAGGAGTAGACATTGAACTAGGGCAAAGTGCAAATGCCAGATGCTCTTCAATCACCTATCACTCATAGGGCTCCGGGTCTACAGGTAAGTGCGTGGTTCTGGTTTAGGTAGACCTGAGTTGACCCTTGACTCCTCCATTATTAGTCCTAGGATCTTGTTCCAGTCTCAGTTTCTTCATCTATAAAACAAAATTTTATTGGAAATAGTATAGTTGAAACTAAAGGGATTTACCAACACCCATGTTCTCTTCTTCTTGGGTCCCAGCCAGAATGCAATTCCCAGATCCCCTTGGTCTGGGCAAAGCTTTCTAGTGGGACTGGGAATAGTTTTAACTTAACAATTTAATTTAATAGTTTAGTTTTTATGAATTGATTTTTGCTTTGGGGAGATTGTAAATTGTGGAACTCAGTTACAAGTTAAAATGATCTGGGGAACTTTTAAAAAATACTGATGGCTGGCTTCTACCTCCAGATATTTGGATTCAGTTGTTGTAGGATAGGGCTGGGCAGAAGAGTTTTTAAAAGACCCACTGGTGTTTCAAATGTGCAGCCAGGGCTGAACCACTGATGTAATTAGTCATGTTTCAGAGCCATTTGAACTTGTAGTTCCTTCTGCCTGGAAGACTATGACCAGGTCCTCCCATGGCCTGATGCTTCTCGTCCTTCAGGTGTTGTGTGAATTTCATAGGGTTGACATAACAAATCATCAGAAACGTGGTACCACAATTCTGGAGGCCAAAACTACACAATCAAGGTGTGGGCAGGGTTGGTGCCTTCTGGGGGTCCTGAGATAGAATTGTTCTCTTCTCCATTCCCATGGCCACAGGCAACCCTCAGCCTTCCTTCCTATCTCTGCCTGTCTTCACATGGTCTCTTTTTCTGTCTCTTTATTAGCATATTTACTATTGGATTCAGGGCCCACATTCATCTGGGAAGATCTCATCTTGAGATCTTTTTTTGTCAGAGTTTTTTGTTTGTTTTTGTTTTCTTTTTTTGCAGTGTTGAGGATTGAACCCAGGGCCTCACATATGCTAGGCAAGTGCTCTACTTCTGAGTTATGTACCCAGCCAAAAGTTTTGGGTATATCAATACCCAAATTCAAATCACTACACATCTTGCCAGGCACAATGGTGCATGCCTGTAATCCTAGTGGCTCAGGAGGATTGCAGGAGGATTGAGAGTTCAAAGGCAGCCTCTACAACTTAGCGAGGCCCTAAGCAACTCAGTAAGACCCTGTCTCTAAATAAAATACAAAAAAGGGATGGGTATGTGGCTCAGTGGTTAAGCACCCCTGGGTTTAAACTCTGTCACCAAAAACAAACAAATAAACAACAACAAAAAATCTGTCACTCCATATCTCAAATGTCACATCCTCAGAGAAACCTCTGACAACCCTTTCTACATCAGACACCACTATCACTATTATCGATGTTTTTTTATTCTTCCTAGCGTTGATTAGTACCTGAATTTAAATTATTTACTTATTTGATGGATAGGTTTTTTTATTAAGTGTTTTTTAATCTGTCTCTCCTCCTTCCCACAGCAAAATATAAACTCCAGACAGCAGGAATCATATGCATTCTGTTCTCTGCTGTATCCCCCTCTTCATCATATAGTATCAAGCACATAATGAGGATCCAATAAATATGTGTTAAATGAATCTAGGAAACTGTCTAGGAAACTCAAAACCAGACCTATCTTTACTAAGTGAGGGGGTTTCATAAGTCTGTTTAGGCTTCCAACCTCACTCCTGTCCCCTATTATTCTTATTTTCACTTCATCTCTTATTTTCCTATTTTTAATCAATTTTATCTTGCTATGATGTGTTCAGATACATTTCCAGGTTGTCCTAAATAATTTGTAAACTCATGCATTCAGACATCCAATATAGGCCACTATACTCTTCTAGGCCTAAATATATATCAGTGAGGCCCTGGTGGTAGTGCATGCCTATAGTATACTTAGCAACTCAGGAGGCCAAGGCAGAAGAATCCCAAGTTCAAAGCCAGCCTTGGTGACTTAGTGAGAACCTGTCTCAAAATAAAAAATAAGCTGGATGGTGGCACACACCTGTAATCCTAGCTGCTTAGCAGGCTGAGGCAGGAGGATCACAAGTTCAAAGCCAGCCTCAGCAATTTAGTGAGGCCCTAAGCAACTTGGTGAGACCCTGTCTCAAAATAAAAAATAAAAAAGGGCTATGGATGTGGCTCAGTGGTAAAGCACCCCGGGGTTCAGTGGTAAAGCACCCAGGGGTTCAATCCCTTGTACCAAGGGGGAAAAAAAATCTTATGATGAAAAAGCCAACGGTGTGACCCCGGAGATCCAGGCTGTCTGATACGCGCGGCCTGCCCCGAGGCTACAGAAGGCGTGGCGCCGCAGAGAAGGGGTTAACCAGTCAGCAGGGAATTAAGTGGCTGCGACACGGTGGTATCCCACCAGCCAAGCCCAAGCCCGCACTGACTTCCGGGCTGAGTTCGGGATTGCAGTCGGGGAAGGAAGCCGGTAAGGCCCCGCCCCCCACAAGGGACACTCCGCTAAGGCAAACAGCGGCCACCATCTTAGAGGGCTGAAGTACCCACCGCCACTCTCCGACAGATTGCAGCAACAAAACAGGTGTGTGTGACCCAGCCCAGCCCCCAAACTTAGGGGGATTTCGCATAAAATCTCTCCTAGACTTTCAGGGGGAGGCAGTATCAGAGTGAGCCTGCATAAAGACTAAAGGGGAGCTAGAGGCACCTGACGCTCAACACCCCCTCCCATCAGTGGACAAAACAAAAGCTGCCTAGCCAGCGCTGGGGGAGGGGCAAGCAGAAAAAATCAAAACCATAGAGTGCCGGGGATCCCAAAAGCCAACGGTGTGACCCCGGAGATCCAGGCTGTCTGATACGCGCGGCCTGCCCCGAGGCTACAGAAGGCGTGGCGCCGCAGAGAAGGGGTTAACCAGTCAGCAGGGAATTAAGTGGCTGCGACACGGTGGTATCCCACCAGCCAAGCCCAAGCCCGCACTGACCCCCGGGCTGAGTTCGGGATTGCAGTCGGGGAAGGAAGCCGGTAAGGCCCGGCCCCCCACAGGGGACACTCCGCTAAGGCAAACAGCGGCCACCATCTTAGAGGGCTGAAGTACCCACCGCCACTCTCCGACAGATTGCAGCAACAAAACAGGTGTGTGTGACCCAGCCCAGCCCCCAAACTTAGGGGGATTTCGCATAAAATCTCTCCTAGACTTTCAGGGGGAGGCAGTATCAGAGTGAGCCTGCATAAAGACTAAAGGGGAGCTAGAGGCACCTGACCCTCAACCCCCCCTCTCATCAGCGGACAAAACAAAGGCAAACAGCGGCCACCATCTTAGAGAGCTGAAGTATCCACTGCCACTCTCCCACAGATTGCAACAAAACAGGCCCAGA
Source organism: Spermophilus citellus (assembly GCF_964194105.1). Classification (NCBI taxonomy): domain Eukaryota; kingdom Metazoa; phylum Chordata; class Mammalia; order Rodentia; family Sciuridae; genus Spermophilus; species Spermophilus citellus. The sequence continues at coordinate 45,810,189 of NC_138184.1, read as the reverse complement.
GTATAGCTTGAACTGCCGAGAACCATCACTGAGGGGAAATCTGGTCTAGCAGGAGAACCCAAGCCTAGCAGGAGAGAACAGGAGACTAGAGGCAAGGCTCTCGTGACTGGGCAGCTGTAAACTGCAGGCCCGCCGGCGACAGTTCATCCACTGCCAGGGTAACTGGGCGGTAGGAGAACGCCCTCCCGCTGGCGATGGATCACCTGCCCACAGCCTGAGATACTGGGCGGCGGGAGTCTGCCTGCCTGCCACGACCGGGTGCTGAAACCAAACAGAGACAGTCCACTCACACCCCCCCATTAGGGCACCCCGGCAAGGAGACTGGGGCACGGCATAGCAGAGTAGTGTCGTCACTGGAGCTCGGACGTCGGAATTCCTTCCCAGCAGAATCCACGTTAGCAGGCATAGTTCAACAACACAAAGGAGAGACATCAGAGTAATACAGAAACAAAACAAATCTATAGAAGAGAGCAGAAACACGACAATCAAAAAGAACTGGAAAGTAACGTGGCCAACATGAGAAAACAAGGGAAAAAAGGATTTCAAACAATGCAAGACAACTCAATTCTACAAGAGGACATAGAAACTTCAGAAACAGGGATATGGAAAGAACTCAGGGGATACCTAACTCAAATGGAAAGGAATATTAGAGAAGACATGAGACAGCAAGTCCAAGAAATAAAAGTATATTTTGAAAATGAATTAAACAAACAAATTCAAATGGCAAAGAACGAGATCTACCAGGAGATAGAGATCTTAAAAAAAAATCAAACAATAATCCTAGAATTGCAGGAAACTATAAGCCAAATTAAAAACTCAAACGAGAATATTACAAATAGACTTGATCAAGTAGAAGTCAGAACATCAGATAATGAAGACAAGGTTTATCAACTTGAAAAGAATATAGTCAACACAGAAAAGATGCTTAAATCCCACGAACAATCTATTCAAGAGTTATGGGATGTCATAAAAAAACCAAATCTGAGAGTCATAGGGATAGAAGAAGGCACAGAGTTTCAAACCAAAGGAATGGACAACATATTAAATGAAATAATTCTAGAAAACTTCCCAGAGATGAAAGATGGAATGGATTGCCAAATCCTGGAAGCCTACAGGACCCCAAACATTCAAAACCATAATAGACCAACCCCAAGACATATAATTATGAAGATAGCCAATGTACAGAACAAGGAGAGAATATTAAAAGCTACGAGAGAAAAGAGGCAGATTACTTTCAGGGGTAAACCAATTAGGTTAACGACCGATTTCTCATCACAAACTTTGAAAGCGAGAAGATCCTGGAATAATGTATTTCAAACGCTGAAAAATAATGGATTCCAACCAAGAATACTATATCCAGCAAAATTGAGCTTCAAATTTGACAATGAAATTAAAATCTTTCATGATAAACAAAAGCTAAAAGAATTTGCAGCAAGAAAACCAGCTCTGCAAAGCATTTTGAACAAAACACTACAAGAAGAGGATTTGATAAATAGTGCCCAAAACTAACAGCAGGAGGTATCTCAGTAAAGGGGGAGGAAAACAACCAAAAAGCAAAACTAGCCAAACTAAAATAAATAAATAAAGAAGCATGACTGGAAATACAAATCATATCTCAATTGTAACCTTAAATGTTAATGGCCTAAATTCACCAATCAAGAGACATAGGCTAGTAACCTGGATCAAAAAAACAAATCCAACAATATGCTGCCTTCAGGAGACTCATATGATAGGAAAAGATATACACAGGCTGAAGGTAAAAGGTTGGGAAAAATCATACTACTCATATGGCCCTCGGAAGCAAGCAGGAGTGGCCATACTCATATCGAATAAAATCAACTTCAAACCTAAGTTAATCAAGAAGGATAAAGAAGGTCACTATATACTGTTAAAAGGAACCATCCACCAACAAGACATAACAATCATCAATTTGTATGCACCAAACAATGGAGCTGCAACGTTCATAAAACAAACTCTCCTCAAGTTCAAGAGTCAAATAGACCACAACACAATAATTATGGGTGACTTCAACACACCGCTCTCGCCATTAGACAGATCCTCTAGACAAAAGCTGAATAAAGAAACTATAGAACTCAACAGCACAATCAATAACCTAGACTTAACCGACATATATAGAATATATCAACCATCATCAAGTGGATACACGTTCTTCTCAGCAGCACATGGATCCTACTCAAAGATAGACCATATATTATGCCATAAGGCAACTCTTAGTAATTATAAGGGTGTGGAGATAATACCATGCACCATATCTGACCATAATGGAATGAAATTGGAAATCAATGATAAAAGAAGGAAGGAAAAATCCTACATCACATGGAAAATGAACAATATATTATTGAAGGATCAATGGGTTGTAGAAGACATAAAGGAGGAGATGAAAAAATTCTTAGAGTCAAATGACAACACAGACACAACATACCAGAATCTATGGGACACAATGAAAGCAGTTTTAAGAGGGAAATTCATTTCTTGGAGTTCTTACCTCAAAAAAAGAAAAAACCAACAGATAAATGAACTCACACAACACCTCAAAAACCTAGAAAAGGAAGAGCAAAACAACAGCAAATATAGTAGAAGACAAGAAATAATTAAAATTAGAGCAGAAATCAACGAAATTGAAACAAAAGAAACCATTGAAAAGATAGATAAAACTAAAAGTTGGTTCTTTGAAAAAATAAATAAGATAGACAAGCCCTTAGCCATGCTAACGAAAAGAAGAAGAGAGAGAACTCAAATTACTAACATACGGGATGAAAAAGGCAATATCACAACAGACACTACAGAAATACAGAAGATAATTAGAAAGTATTTTGAAACCCTATATTCCAATAAAATAGAAGATAATGAAGATATCGATAAATTTCTTAAGGCATATGATTTGCCCAGATTGAGACAGGAAGACACACACAATTTAAACAGACCAATAACAATAGAAGAAATAGAAGAAGCCATCAAAAGACTACCAACTAAGAAAAGCCCTGGACCAGATGGCTATACAGCGGAGTTCTACAAAACCTTCAAAGAAGAATTAATACCAATACTTTTCAAGCTATTTCAAGAAATAGAAAAAGAAGGAGCTCTTCCAAATTCATTCTATGAGGCCAACATCACTTTGATCCCAAAACCAGACAAAGATACTTCAAAGAAAGAAAACTACAGACCAATATCTCTAATGAACTTGGATGCAAAAATTCTCAATAAAATTCTGGCGAATCGAATACAAAAACATATCAGAAAACTTGTGCACCATGATCAAGTAGGATTCATTCCTGGGATGCAAGGATGGTTCAATATACGGAAATCAATAAATGCTATTCACCACATCAATAGACTTAAAGACAAGAACCACATGATCATCTCGATGGATGCAGAAAAAGCATTTGACAAAGTACAGCATCCCTTTATGTTCAAAACACTAGAAAAACTAGGGATAACAGGAACTTACCTCAACATTGTAAAAGCTGTATATGCTAAACCTCAGGCTAGCATCATCCTAAACGGAGAAAAACTGAAGGCATTTCCTCTAAAATCTGGAACAAGACAGGGATGCCCTCTATCACCACTTCTATTCAATTTAGTTCTCGAAGTACTAGCCAGAGCAATTAGACAGACAAAAGAAATTAAAGGCATAAAAATAGGAAAAGAAGAAATTAAACTATCGCTATTTGCGGATGACATGATAATATACTTAACAGACCCAAAAGAGTCTACAAAGAAGCTGCTAGAGTTAATAAATGAATTCAGCAAAGTGGCAGGGTATAAAATCAACACGCATAAATCAAAGGCATTCCTGTATATCAGCAACAAAACCTCGGAAATGGAAATAAGGAAAACCACTCCATTCACAATATCCTCAAAGAAAATAAGATACTTGGGAATCAACCTAACAAAAGAGGTGAAAGATTTATACAATGAAAACTACAGAACCATAAAGAGAGAGATAGAAGAAGATCTCAGAAGATGGAAAAATGTACCCTGTTCATGGATAGGCAGAACTAACATCGTCAAAATGGCAATATTACCCAAACTTCTCTACAGATTTAATGCGATGCCAATCAAAATCCCAATGGCATTTCTTGTAGAAATAGACAAAGCAATCATGAAATTCATATGGAAAAACAAAAGACCCAGAATAGCAAAAGCAATTCTAAGCAGGAAGTGTGAATCTGGAGGCATAGCGATACCAGAGGTCAAACTGTACTACAAAGCAATAGTAACAAAAACAGCATGGTACTGGTACCAAAACAGGTGGGTTGACCAATGGTACAGAATAGAAGACACAGAGACTAATCCACAAAGTTACAACTATCTTATATTTGATAAAGGGGCTAAAAGCATGCAATGGAGGAAGGATAGCATTTTCAACAAATGGTGCTGGGAAAATTGGAAATCCATATGCAACAAAATGAAATTGAATCCCTTTCTCTCGCCATCCACAAAAATTAACTCAAAATGGATCAGGGAGCTAGGTATCAAATCAGAGACACTGCGTCTGATAGAAGAAAAAGTTGGCTACGATCTACAAATTGTGGGGTCAGGCTCCAAATTCCTCAATAGGACACCCATAGCCCAGGAGTTAACAACAAGAATAAACAAATGGGACTTAATTAAACTAAAAAGTTTTTTCTCAGCAAGAGAAACAATAAAAGAGGTAAATAGAGAGCCTACATCCTGGGAACAAATCTTTACCCCCCACACCTCCGATAGAGCCCTAATATCCAGAATATACAAAGAACTCAAAAAATTAAACAATAAGATAACAAATAACCCAATTAACAAATGGGCCAAGGACCTCAACAGACACTTCTCAGAGGAGGACATACAATCAATCAACAAGTACATGAAAAAATGCTCACCATCTCTAGCAATCAGAGAAATGCAAATCAAAACCACCCTAAGATACCATCTCACTCCAGTAAGATTGGCAGCCATTATGAAGTCAAACAACAACAAGTGTTGGCGGGGATGTGGGGAAAAGGGTACACTTGTACACTGCTGGTGGGACTGCAAAATGGTGAGGCCAATTTGGAAAGCAGTATGGAGATTCCTGGGAAAGCTGGGAATGGAACCACCATTTGACCCAGCTATCGCACTTCTCGGACTATTCCCTGAGGACCTTAAAAGAGCGCACTATAGGGATACGGCTGCATCAATGATTATAGCGGCACAATTCACAATAGCTAGACTGTGGAACCAACCTAGATGCCCTTCAATTGATGAATGGATAAAAAAAATGTGGCATCTATACACAATGGAGTATTATGCAGCACTAAGAAATGACAAAATCATAGAATTTGCGGGGAAATGGATGGCATTAGAGCAGATTATGCTAAGCGAAGCTAGCCAAGCCCTAAAAAACAAATGCCAAATGTCTGCTTTGATATAAAGAGAAAAACTAAGAACAGAACAGGAAGAAAGAGCATGAGGAAAAGACTACAGTAAACAAAGACGAATGGGGGGAGAGAAACGGAGAGAGAAGGGAAAGCATATGGAAATGGTAGGAGACCTTCAAGGATACATAAAATTATAAGAGGTTATGAGGGGCAAGGGGGAGGGAAAAAAAAAAAGGGAGAGAATTGAACAACAGCAGGGGAGGTAGAGAGGGAAGATGGGAGGGGAGGGGAGGGGAGGGGGGATAGTAGGGGATAGGAAAGGTAGCAGAATACAACAGTCACTAATATGGCATTATGTAAAAATGCGAATATGTAACAGATGTGATTCTGCAATCTGTATTTGGGGTGAAAATGGGAGTTCAAAGCACAATTTGAGTCTAATGTATGAAAGATGATATATCATGAACTATGTAATGCGATAAATAATCAATAAAAAAAAAATTAAAAAAAAAATCTTATGATGATTGAATTTGGATGAGGGCATACAGAAATGAACTTTTTCTACTACTGAATATTTTAAATTTTTCATAATAAATTTATTTGTTTTCTTTTTTGTCCTTTTTAATTGTGATAAAATATCCATAACATAAAATTTACCATTTTAGTCTTTTTTGTTGTTGCTATTTGTTGCTTGTGGTGCTGGGGATGGAACTCAGGGCCTCAGGCATGAGAGGTAAACACTCTACCAGTAGCTACATCCCCAGCCCCATTTTAGCCCTCTTTGAGCATACATTTCGGTGGTATTCACATTGCTGTGCCACCATCACCCCTATCCATCTCCAGAACTTTTTTTTTTGGTGTTTATTTTTAGTAAAACAACCAAAGTTGTGTACAAATGTGGTATCATCTGGGTGATTTGAGGTAGAGATGGGAATGAGTAGAGAGCTATACAAAATCTGCAGAAAACTGTGGAGAGATTAACCCTGAAGATTGATGAGGTACCACCACCAGAGTGGCTAAAGCCACCCCACTTTCTTGGATTTTAAGTTTTGTAGGCCTGGAGGGGAGGGTCCCATGAGGTCATCCTATCTAGCCCCTTGACTCCAGGCAGGACTTAATCTCACCCACGTCCAGGTGTGGGGCTGACTCACCCCCCTGTTATTCACTGGTAAATTAAGCTGTTTTCTCCTCATCCTGCCTTCCAGGAAAACCAGACTTTTGGGAAACCTGGGGGCTAAAGCTTGCCTCTTCCTGCCAGGGGTGTGATGAGGGATGGATGGAGGCAAGGGGGTAGGGGCTGGCTCATCCTGACCTCATCACTCCTTGCAGCCAGGAGAGGTGAGCCGCTTCCACTCCTAGCCTTCCCAAACCTGCTGCTGTGATTTGTGCACTGGTTTCCAGATGCCATATGAATCAAGTGGGCCTAAGGACACGCTCCAGGAAGGGACCTATCTGCCTCCATTTGGAGAAGAGGCAGCCCAAACCTGGGCTTGAGAACCTGAGCTGCCATGTCATGTTGTGTGACTCCAACTCAGTGAAACTACCTTGAGTGCAGTTCCATCGGTGAAATGGGGGTAAGGATGGTGCCTAATATACAGAGTCATGTTGAAATCAGTCGAGATGCTTTAATCCTCTGCATAATTCCTGGGACATTGTTTTTGTTCAGTAAATATCAACTACCTGGAAAGTGAAAATATTAAAGACAAAATACTTTTTCCTTAGGTGATGGACCACCTACCACCAGTTTGATGAGACTGATAGTGCCCCAGCCTAGGCTCTGGGATGGGGAACAGTGTGGAAGTGTCTAAGGACTAGCATAGCTAGTGGGTAAGGGTACAAACCTTGAAGCCAAGTGGCCTGGGTTCATATTCCAGCTCCACCTGTCATTATCTACAAGATGTTGGACAGATTACTTAATAACCTTCTGTGTACCTCAGTTTCCTTTTCTATATAATGAGGATAATAACTGCAACAGATTCACAGGGACATCATGAGAATAAAATGAATTCTACATGAAGAGCTTAGAACATTGCTCTACAGTGCCCTATATCTGTGCTGGCTCTTGTCATCTACACCATTGTGCCTGTCCAGAGCCCTCTTTGTCATCCCCAGTCATAGCAATGACAAGAATAACAATAATAATATCAGCAGCCACTGGTCAGTATCCTCTCCCTCATATTTTATCTCAACAAACCCACAACACCATTCTCATCTTATAGGTGGGGAAACTTAGGCTCAGGAATGCTAGGTGAGGCACCCAAAGTGACACTGGGGAGTCAGGACTTGAACTCAGGTCTCTCCAGAACCCACACTCTTAACCTTTTACTATATGTCACTACATAACACCTCATAAAACAGTGAGAGCAAGAGACAGTGGCCAGGTAGAACTGTTCATGGCCTATTGCAATGCAGGTGTTCAGGGGAGACTGAGTACTCAGGAGCTTGAGAAGTTGGAAGGGCCCTAGGGAGGAGATGGTCTGGCCTCTGGACCTTGAGGACTAGGCAGGATTTGGACAGGTGCACTGGAAAGGGTGTGGTTTCAGGTGGGGGCAAAGGTGTGGAGGCAGGGTGGGCAGGGCCTGGGCAAGGCCTTGGTCAGAGGCAGCGTCTGGGGTAAGGTCAGGAGCAGGGAAAAGAGCTGGCCAGCTTCCAAGTGGAAGTCAGGCACAGAGCAGAAGGCTGAAGCCTAGGCCAGGATCTGAGTACTCTCTTTTCCTGTGAGCCTGAGGACCCTTCTCCTCTGGAGGAGATTTTAGCTAGAAGTGTCCCTGTCCCTTAACATCCCAGAACTTGGAGATCCAAAGAAACAGTAGGTCCCCCTGGTCAGATTCAGCCTAAAGAGAGATCAGGAAGATTGGGTGGAGGCCCACAGTCCCATATTATTGATTTGTTCTACTCTCATGGTGAACACACCCAGACCCGATCCACCCTTTTCTCCTTCCTTCCACTGCAGGATGTGGAGTGGGACCCACTCCTGATACAGACTCACTCTTGATCCAAAATCAAATCCACATCCTACCACCCAGAAGTGAAAGTTGTAGGGTTGGGGATATAGCTCAGTTGTAGGGCACTTACCTCCCCAGGAATGCATAAGGCCCTAAGTTCAATCCTCAGCACTGAAAAGATAAAGAAAAAAAAAAAAATCTGAGATTCCTTTCTCCCTACCCCTCAGAGGCATATTTTGAAGGGGTTTCTCTGATTAGTCCTATCTCCACCCTCAAACCCTCACTTCCTATCCTGACCTTAGGCCTTCAGTAGAAAGCCTGAGGTCTTATGTTTGAACTGATCATACCTTTGCAAAGTGTTTTTACAAGGTGTTTTCTTTGTGTATGTTGGGGGGGGGGTTGTTACTGGGGATTGAATCCAGGGGCGCTCTACCACTGAGCTGCATCTCTTTTTTATTTTTTATTTGGTGGCAAGGTCTTACTAAATTGCTGAGGCTGTCCTCAAATTTGAAATCCTCCTGCCTCAGCCTCCTGAGTAGCTAGGATTACAGGTGTGTGCCACCATACCCAGCCAACCTACATGTTCTTTTCTTTTTATTTTATTTTTTAGTTGTAGGTGGACACAATACCTTTATTTTTTTATTTTATTATTTATTTATTTATTGGTACCAAGGATTGAACTCAGGGGTATCCGACCACTGAGCCACATCCCCAGATCTATTTTGAATTTTATTTAGAGACAGGGACTCGCTGAGTTGCTTAGCACCTTGCTTTTGCTGAGGCTGGCTTTGAACTCAGGATCCTCCTGCCTCAGTCTCCAAGGTACAAGATTTACAGGTGTGCACCGCCACTCCTGGCTCCTTGATTTTATGTTTATGTGGTGCTGAGGATCAAACCCAGTGCCTCACACATGCTAGGTAAGTGCTCACCTCTGAGCCACAACCCCAGCTTTGTGTTCTTTATGAAAGAGAAGTTATCCCATTTTCTAAGTAGGCAAACTGAAATTCAGAAACTCCACACCCAAGTTGGCACTTCCCAGAATGGGCACCTAAACTCTGGCCTCCAGGCCTCCTTAACCTGGAGTTGTTTCCCTCAAAGAAAGAAGCCAGGTACCAGCTGAAGGGATTGTACAGATGCTGCTAACCTCAGCAGCAACGGGACTTGGGAAGAAAGGTCATCCTGGGGTCTGATGAGTCAGGGAAGGATGGGGACATTCCCCACATCAGCCTCAGTTCTGCTGACACAGGTCTGATGTGGGCCTGGCATTCGTCTGGGGTTGGGTGGGGCTGTTACAACATGAGAAATTACAGCTAACAAATAAAATTAAAGATGGTCCTTCTGGTTTAGCAGGAGGTGAGTGGAGACAAAACAAAATTGGGAATGAGGGAGAGGAAGAAGAATAGGGTTTTGCGGTAGAATCTAGCACAAACAGGCCCCAAGCCTGGAAGGAATTTTGTCTGAGGCCATAAGAAATCAGGCCCGGGCTGGGGATATGGCTCAAGCGGTAGCGCACTCGCCTGGCATGCGTGCAGCCCGGGTTCGATCCTCAGCACCACATACCAACAAAGATGTTGTGTCCGCCGAGAACTAAAAAAAATAAATAAATATTAAAAATTCTCTCTCTCCTCTCTCTCTCTCTCTCTCTCTCTCTCTCTCTCTCTCTCTCTCTCTCCCCTCTCTCTCTCTTAAAAAAAAAAGAAAAAAGAAAAAAAAAGAAATCAGGCCCTATGTTGCCAGTTGCCACACATGTTGATAACACCTTCCTAAGGGACATGCATGCAGCCTTATAAGGAAACCTATAAAGAGATCATAAAGAGGAAGCTGTTTAATTCTGCTTTCTTGGTTCCCTTGAATGAGGTTACATTATTATTATGGAATGAAATACAAATCCACAAAATAAGCTTGTACCTTTTGTAACCAGGCTGTTAATAATCTGGCTGACAGTATTTGGGCACTCTAAGTGCCAAGCATGAGACAGGCCTGGTGCTGCCCCTTCACATAGACAAGGTGCAGAGATTGAGAGAAGAATCTTTGAAACCAAGCTAAGTGCTCTCACACTCCAGTCCAACAGAGAGAAAGGAGAATCAAAACCTTTATTCAAGAAGGCTTATCATAGGGCTATTTGTCCTGTTTTAGTTCTCACTAAAACTTAGGACACCCCTATTTTTTAAAATGAACTTGTTATTTTGAAATCATTATAGACTTATAAACTCATTATAGTATAATAAGTTCCCTCCTCAGTTTCCCCATTATTGACATATAACCACAGTATATTTGTTAAACTAAGAAATGAACATTGTCAGGACTGGGTTTGTAGCTCAGCCTTCCGTGTGTGGCACTGGGTTCCAATCTCAGCACCACATAAAAACAAATAAATAAAGATTTCTTGTCCATCTACAACTAAAAAAAATATTAAAAAAAAACGAACATTGGCACATTGCTGTTAACTGAATTACAGACTTGATTTGGATTTCACCTGTTTTTTCCTCTAATGGTCTAATATGGTGTTTTTTCTTTTTCCTTTTTGAACTGGGGTTTGAACCCAGGGGCCCTCTACCACTGAACCACATTTTTAGGGGTATCAGGGATTGAACTCAGGGGCACTCAACTACTGAGCCACATCCCCAGCCCTAGCCCTATTTTGTGTTTATTTAGAGGCAGGGTGTCACTGAGTTGCTTAGTGCCTAGCTTTTGCTGAGGCTGGCTTTGAACTCATGATTCTCCTGTCTCAGCCTCCCCAGGTGCTGGGATTACAGGCATAAACCACATTTTAAATTTTGAGACAGGGCCTTGCTAAGTTGCCTAGGCTGGCTTCAAACTTGTGATCCTCCTACCTCAGCCTCCTGAGTCATGGTAATTACAGACATATGCCTCCATGCCTGGCCAGAAAAATCTTTATTTTTTAAATACTAATTTAATTAGCTTTAAAAAAATTCCCATGGTTTGAAATGCAAAAAATACCAAAAAGAAATGTCTGTCTCACTTCTGTCCCTAATGTTGCCACATTCTTGTGAATCATTCCAGAGGTATTTTAATGCACAGACAAGCAATTAGGTATATTTTGCTCCACCTTTTTTACACAAAGGCAACACCTGTTTTGCACCCAAGTACAGGGTTGCTTGCACTAGTGAGACCCTGTAAGCAGCCCAATTGTCCCACTATGAGGAAAGGTTAAGTAAATTACATTCTGTATAGCAAAGGCCTGGCCATAGCCACAAGCAGTTACAAAAATAAATGGAATCTGTCCTCATGGAAAAGTAAGGTGTTGAATGAAAATAAAATCAAGGGCAGTGTACATTATGATTTCAATTGTGTGGAAGTTAACTGTTAGGGGAATAAAGTGTAGAAGAGATCATAAGAAACTGTAAATTATTGATACAATGAAAGGCTTGTGAGTACAATGTTTGGCTAAGAATACAAGGAAAATAAAAAGATGGGGCTTGAGCCTTTGGGAACGCAAACATCAGGATACTGAAGCTGCCACAGGTGGATGGCAAGACTGTGTTACTTTTTTCCTAGTCAAGGAGGGAAGGGCTGTTTGACCTTCTAGAATCTGTCTCCTTGGATTGACAGTGTTTGCAGTTAATTGCTTTGTGGAATTAAGAATAAACACCCCACCCAGGGCAGGAACAGGATGTAGATACTTCAGACATGATCTGTCGGGCTCGAGGCCACATATTTATGGGTGCTCCATGTCCTAGCCCTACTCACGGCCTGCAGGATGAAAGTTGCCCCTCAGCCTGACATCCTTTCATGCACCTATCTATCGCTCCATCGTCTGTCTATCCATCATCCATCTACCCACTCATTTGTTTCCTGTGTTCACTCAGCATTTATCATGTGGTTAACCCGACACCATGGCCAGGAGTACAGCTGTGCTTGAGAAGGACACAGCCCTTCCTCAGAGGGTTTAAGGTCTGTGTGGAACTTCCCCAGTGATGGGGGGAGTACTTGGGTGTCCTTACAGTGTCCTGAGGTCTCCATGCACTCCCCCACACCAGGGAACAAGCAGGCTTTGGGTTGGAGGGAGCAGCCAAGCTGAGCTGGGAGTTATCAGGCTTGGAGTACTGAGGAGAGGGAAGGGGACAAGCAAACACCCATACACTGTGTGTTGGATAGCTTTTCATTGCTGTGACCAAGTTAGCTGACAAGGAAAAGTTTATTTCAGCTCACAGTTTCAGAAGTTCAGTTCATGGTCTGCTGAGTCCATTACTCTGTGCCCAAGCTGAGGCAGAACACCATGGTGGAAGGGTGTGGCAGAGAAAAGCAGCTCAGAACATGACAGCCAGGAGAGAGAGAGAGAGAGAGAGCGCGCGCGCGCGCCTGCGCACGCACACAGGCTAGGAGCCAGGGACAAAATATAATCCCCAAGGGCATGCACCCAGTGACCTATTTCCTCCAACCATGCCCTACCTGCCTAAAGTTACCATCCAATAGTTCATTCAAATTATTAACCAATCAAATGGGTAATCCACTTATTAGGTCATAGCTCCCATGATCTAATAATTTTACCTCTAAACATTCTTGTGTTGTCACAGGAGTTTTTCAGAGGACACCTCATATCCACACCATAATAGACTGGCTCATCAAGCCCTTTCTCAGTCTGGGCCCTACTGGCTCTTGGCAGTTGCAATTTCATTTCATCTCTACAGATACTGCCATGTCCATTGTAAAGATGAGGATGCCAAAGGTAAGATAGATTGGGTGACTGGCCCAGGGCCACACAGCCTATAAATAGCAAAGGCAGGTCCTAGATCAGGAGGACTGGTTGCAGAGTCTGTGGGTTTTGTTTGTTTTTGAATCGAGGATTAAACCCAGGGGTAATTAGCCACTTAAACACTGAGCCACATCCCCAACCCCTTTTTATATTTTATTTAGAGACAAGGTCTCTAAGTTACTGAGGCTGGCTTTGAATTTACAATCCTCCTGCTTCAGCCTCCCAAACTGCTGGGATTACAGGCATGCATTACCATACTGGTCTCAAGTCTGTGATTTTAGCCTCTATGGTATTCTTGAAACACTTAAAACTATTTTCCTTGGCCTCAGACAGTCTCCTCATTCTTTACTCTCAACAGAGAACCCTCACTAGTGGCAGCCACTGCTGCCTTCTACACCTCTGCCCAGGCTCCTCCTTCTATCTGGAGCCCATACCATCTCTGTACTACTTTAACTTTATTTGAAGTCCATTTAAAAAACAGATCTGGGGGGAAGTGCTGGGGACTTATATTGATCAAATTATATTGTTATATTTTTTGCATGTCTGAATATGTAACAGCAAAACCCATCATTAGGTAAAACTGTAATATATGAATAAACAAATGTGGGAGTGATGGGTACAGTGGTGGTGGTAATCCCAGCAGCTCAGGAGTCTGAAGCAGGAGGATCACAACTTCACCTGAGGTCAAGGTTGGTCCCAAGTTTCAATCTCTGAATAACAGAGCACATTCTTTTAGCTGGGTTCCCTCAGGGTTTGGAACAGAAGGACACTGGAAGGTGCTGGGGTGCTGGATATGTGTGTGAGTTCAGTGTGCCAGAGCTCTGGCCTCCAGTCCAAAACAACATTGTTCCCATGGGCCCCAGGCCCCTGCAGGTTTCCTGAATGGAAAACAACCTTTGTCTCTCACAGCCACCCTGAGGCAATGTGTGTAAGGCCTCAGATTTCAGCTGCTGCAGAGTAGTTGGCCTTTCCCTGTCTCTGGGGACTTCTCCCTGCTTTCCATCCTGACAATCTGAGCATTATTCATAACTAAAATATCTCAGAAAGCCACAAGAGCCCTGCCCTCCACCCAGAACTACAACAGTCTTCATGCCCCACGTTCTTTTAAAAGGCCATTTCTTCCTGTTGTCTATTGCTCAACCCACCCTGGGTCCTTCATGGCCCTTCAGCTTCCCTGGACAAAGTAGAAATTGCGACTGGTGTCCCTAGCTGCTCAGCCCCAACCAGGAATTTGCCCATTGACACCATTTTCCTCTCAGTGCCAGGTGCTGGGCAGCCAAGCCTTCCTCTCAGTCACCTGTGGTGAAGGCCTCACCTAGCCCTGCATGCTGTTACCGTTTCCACCCCAGCCTGTCCAAGACAACATGGACATCTGGGAGAAAGCCTCTCCACAGACAAAAGGAACACTTTTAAACTGTTAGTGAGATTGTAAATTAGTATAACCACTATGGAAATCAGTATGGAGATTCCTCAAAAAGACTAGGCATGGAACCACTATACGACCCAGCTATATGACTCCCTGGTATTTATCCTAAAAAATTAAAGTCATCATACTATAGTGATACATGAATAACCAGGTTTATAGCAACACAATTCACAGTGGCCAAACTATGGAACCAGCCTAGGTGTCCATCAACATATGAATGGATAAAGAAAACGTGGCACATATGCACAATGGAATTTTATTCAGCCATAAAGAAGAATGAGATTATGTTATTTGAAGGAAAATGGATGAAACCTGAGAATATTATGTTAAGAAAAATGAACCAAATGCAGAAGGTCAAGGGTCATATGTTTTTCTTCATGTGTGGAAGCTAGAGAGTAAAAAGGAAAGAAAGATAGTGGGGGGAAAGGTCTCATGAAAATCCAAGGGAGATTAGTAAAGAGAAGGGACTAGGGGCTGGGGTTGTAGCTTGGTGACAGAGTGCTTGCCTTACAAGTGTGAGGCACTGGGTTTGATCCTCAGCACCACGTAAAAATGAATAAACAAAATAAAGATATTGCATCCGGCTATAACTAAAAAATATTAAAAGAAAGAAAAGGGACTAGCAGGAGGGTGGAAGAAAGCGAAAGCAGAAATACTGGTCAAATTATATTGCTATATATTGTGCATATGTGAATATGAAACAGCAGGCCTCACCATTACATGTAATTATAATGCACCAATTTTTAAAAATGAAAAATCTGGGTGTAGTGGCTCACACCTATAATCCCAGGAACTCAGGAGGCTGAAGCAAGAGAATTGCAAATTCAAGGCTAGCCTCAGCAACTTAGCTAGGCCCTAAGCACCTAAGCAAGACCTTGTCTCAAAATAAAAAATAGAAAGTGCTGGTAATATGGCTCAGTGGTAAAATGCCCCTGGATGAAAAAAATTTTTGCAGTACTGGGTGTTGAACTCAAGGCCTTGTGCATGCTAGGCAATTACTCTACCACTGAGCTCTATCCCCAGCCCTAAGACAATATTGAATTGCCAACATTTATTGATCACTTTCTCAGTGCCAAGCACTGAGCTTAGCTCCTCATATGTCTTTGTCTCATTTAATACTGTGACACCCAGTGTTGTGAGGTAGGGACCGTTACCACCTCCAGTTTACAAAGAAGCTGACTCAGAGCTAGGGCTCCAGGCCAAGGACCTCCTTCCAGGAACCCATCCTGGGCCAGCCTGAATTGCTTTCAGTTCCTCACCCTGCTATGCTGGCTCACCGCCTGACTTTTGTGCTCTATAGCATAGGGACGTTAAACCCTTTGGTCATACAGTCAGTTAGAGGTTGAACCCCTGGATTCTAGAGATCCCACTGGGCTCAGATCCTGAACATTTACCACTTCAGCTGGCAGAATAATGCCCCTCAAGATGTCCTTATTCCCTGGGTGTGGTGATACATACCTGTAATCCCAGCTACTCTGGAGGTTGAGACAGGAGGATCACAAGTTTGAGGCCAGCCTGGACAATTTCATGAGACCCTGTCTCAAAATAAAATAAAAAGGTGCCTAGCCTGTGCAAGGCCCTGTGTTCAATCCTCAGCACCACAATAAACAAACAAACAAATAAATAAATAAGCAAGCCAGCCAGCCAGCCAGCCTGGGGATATAGCTTAGTGTGAGAGCTCTAGGTTCCATCTCCAGTCCTGCAAATAAATAAATAAATATTTTAAAAGGGGTTAGGTATGTAGCTTAGTGGTAGAGTGCCTGTAGATTCAATCCCCAGTACTGGAGGTAAAAGATATTAATAGTAAAATAATAAATAGGCCAAGGGATAAGGAATAGTGCTGATCAGAGGGAGCAGCAAGCAGGAAGGCCAGGATCTGAGAGAAAGCTGTCATTTGAGGAGCTGAAAGCAAGTCAGTCTGGCCAGAGGACAGGGCTAGAAGGTGAAATTACAGAAGCCAGGTGGTACAGTGGTTAGGAAGGTGGGCACTGGAGTGATAGGTGCTTGGGTTTGAGGCCCAGCTTGCTACCTCCCAGCTATGTGATTTGGGGCAAGTAACTAGATCTCTCTTTGCTCCTTGCCTCCATTGTCTGTTACGATAACAAAATTTTGGGAGACTTAAATGCATGAACAGCTTTTGGAACAGTGGTGTAGAGAAAGGGCTTGCTAAATCTGTTATTTGTGCCTCCTCATATGAATAAGGGGTTGGACACACCTTTGGTGCCTGGGTGAGGGCAATCCAGGGCTAGCCAGTGTGTATGGGATTGGGTCAGAAACCAGAACCAACAGAGCATCAGCCCCAGACTTTGGTTAGATTTTCTGGAGAAAAAAACTCTGTCTCCTGATGGGGATATTTGTTTTGCCACCATATGGGGAGGGCTTGCCTGAGAAGGAAGTCTGGAGGGGAAAGCAGAGCCCAGGATGGAGTTAGGCACATCTTGGTGATGCATCAAGGTTCCTGGATTCAGGATCCACCCCTTGGACTGTCAGATTACAGGAACCAATCAATTCACCTTTTTGGTTTAGGAGTTTTATCTGAGTTTCCTTCACTATCAACCAGCAGTGTCCTGACTAATGGGTACTCAGTGAGGGACTGAGTAAGCATTGAGGGCTCTGGCATTCTCCTAATCCCTTTAAGTTCTGGGGTGATTGCATGGTAAGTGCTCTATTTCCCTGTAGAACTATAGGGACTTGCAGGGAATTCTTCATTTGACCTGGGAAAGTGCTCTGTTCTTCTCACTTGCTGAGTCTGTTGTCCAAATCCAGGTTTCTTCACAAGCAAGATGAGCCAGCTACTTGGGAGGCTGAGGCAGGAGGATCACAAGTTCAAAACTAACCTGGACAATTTAGTAAGAACGTGTTTCAAAATAAAAAGGACTGAGGATATAGCTGAGAGGTAGAGTGTTCACGTTTGAGCCCTGGGTTCCATTCCGGCCCGCACATGAGCACACGCGTGCACGCGCACACACAGACAACCAAATAACATAAACAAAAAACCAAAGCAGGGCTGGGGATATAGCTCAGTTGGTAGAGTGATTGCCTCACATGCCCAAGGCCTTGGCTGGGTTCAATCCCCAGTACCACAAAAAAAAAAAAAAAAAAAAAAGCAGAATGAGGTACCTTTGCACCTGACCCAAGAGACTGACTCCCTGTTTTCCTTTCCTTGATCCAAACCCTCCCCAGCAAAAAGGAGTTCAGAGGGGAGGTGGAAAAGGGGCTGATTGCTAGAGTCCTGGGGATAGCCCAGAGAGGTAAGTGCCTTCATGAGTCTCATTTTACAGATGAAAAAACTGAGGCCATAGAGGTTAAGTTACCTATCCTCAAAGCAAGGTCCTGTTAAATGGAAATCAGCCCCCAGATCACAGCTTCCTCCTCCTTAGATATTTTCTACGTGTGTTGGCAAATGTTTTCTGATTTCCTTGCCCTCTCAAATCTGGGTATTCTGATTCCTTATCATGGCCCACTCCTTGTTCTTAGGTCATAAAGAACAATGTGTAGCAGTTGGCTGGACCTGGATTTGTGTCTCTATTCCATGCTGTACAAGCTGTGTGTCTTTGACCCAATGTCGTCACCTTTCTGGGGTTGGTCCTTTCAACCAGGGCTACGGTGATAGCAAAACCAGATCCTGGGCTTTTATTTTTATTTTATATAAGTTATTTAATTTTTATTATTTAATTTTGTGATGTTGGGAACCAAACCTGGGTTTAAAGATGCTAGGCAAATGCTCTACTATTGAAGTACACCTCCCAGCCCTGCTGTTATGAGGAGCAGCTGAGTTAACACATGTAAAATGCTTCAAACAATAAGTCCTTTAGAAGCACCCAGTAAATGCCATTATCACAAAATTCATTTCCTTCAGGTTATATAATACTAAGGTGTAGTATTCCTTGAAATGAATAGGGGCAGTAGAATTTCCAAAAATAAGTAAATAAATAATATAACTTTGAAAACTGAAGTTTCACCAACCTGAAATTTCACATTTTGCTGTTTAATTTTGGAGTTTTTATCCACATAGGCCGAAGAGTCCTGGTGGGGGTGGGTTGGGGGTGGGGGCAGGTGCTTCCTACTTTTCTTTCTTTTTGTTTTTCTTTTTTTTTTTTTTTTTTTGTGGTGCTGGGGATTGAACCCAGGGTTTTGTGCATGCCAGGTAAGCACTCTATCAACTGAGCTCTATCCCCAGCCCTGCTTCCTGCTTTTCACCATGGTCTTTATATCAGGGCATATCAGGGCAGCCTTCCCACCAAGGACATCTAGAAGTGGTCCAGAAAGACAAGCCCGAAATTTGCAGTTGCCCCCAGGCTTTGAACTTTAATAACTGTGATTAATACATTTGGGAAATTAGATGATAAGAATTATAGCAGAAAACTAGAAACTATTTTTTTAAAAAAGAATGAAACAGAAATTCCAGAACTAAAAAATATACTACTTATACTAAAATTTGCATTTACTGAGATCACAGACTGAGCCACACCACCCAGGCTTAGGACCTAGTTCCAACCTCTACTATTTGCAATGCCAGGCTTTCTTCCTTCCTTCCTTCCTTCCTTCCTTCCTTCCTTCCTTCCTTCCTTCCTTCCTTCCTTTCTTTCTTTCTTTTTTTCTTATTAAGGTAAAAATTCACATAACATATAGTGAACAATTTAGAAGTGTACAATTTAGCAATATTAAGAATATCTGCAATGTTGTGCAACCTCAGCTCTCTGTAGTTTTAAAACATTTTTTAGGGCTGGGGATGTGGCTCAAGCGGTAGCGCGCTCACCTGGCATGCATGTGGCCCAGGTTCCATCCTCAGCACCACATACAAACAAAGATGTTGTGTCTGCCGAAAACTAAAAAAAAAAATAAATATTAAAATTCTCTCTCTCTCACACTCTCTCTTTAAAAAAAAATAAAACATTTTTTATCACCCTACAAAACTGAACTCTCTATCCCACCCCCCACTCAGTAACCTTGAATCTGCTTTCCATCTCTTCAGGTTTGCCTATTATGGATATGTAATAGAAAATAAATCATATAGAGTCTGTGTGCTTTGGCACATGCCTGTACTCTCAGCTACTCAGGAGGCTGAAACAGGAAGATCACAAGTTCAAAGCCAACCACAACTTAGCAAGATTCTTAGTAACTTAGTGAGACCTTGTCTCAAAATAAAAACAAAAAATAAAATGGGCTGAGAATGTAGCTCAGTGGTAAAGCACCTGTGAGATTCAATTCCTAGTTCTGGGGGAGAAAGTAATCTTTTGTGTCTGGTTTCTTTCACTTAAAATAACATTTTTGAGGTTCATTTAAGTTACAGTATTTTATTTCTTTTTAAAAATTTTTAGTTATGGCTGGAAATAATAATTTAATTTAATTTATTTATTTGGTACCAAGGATTGAACTCAGGGGAGTTCACTGAGCCACCACCCCAGCCCTATTTTGTATTTTATTTAGAGACACTGTTTCACTGAGTTGCTTAGGGTCTTGTTTTTGCTGAGTCTGGCTTTGAACTCGTGATCCTCCTGCCTCAGCCTCCTGAGCCACTGGGATTACAGGCGTGAGCCACCTTGCCCAGCTATCTACATATTTACCTATGGTGCTGAGGACAGAACCCAGTGCCTGATATATGTGAGGCAAGCGCTCTACCACTAAACCCCAGCCCCAGCCCCAGCCCTTTATTTCTTTTTATGGCTGAATAATATTTCATTATCTGACTAAGCCACATTTTGTTTATCCATTTATCCATCAGCAAACATTTGGGTCATTTCTGCCTTTGGGCTAGTATGGATAATGTTGCTATAAACATTCAAGTAGGCACTCAGGAATATTGCTTAATGGACTACGTGCAAAGCCCTGGGTTTGACCCTCCAGCACCAAAAAAAAAAAAAAAAAAAAAAAAAAGAAAGAAAGAAAGAAAAAAAAGTACAACTCTTTATGGCCATACATTTCTTCATTTCCCTTGGGCATATATGAAAACGTGGAATAACTATTTGTTTAAGGCCTTGCTACAGTTTCCATGTCTATAAAATAGGGCTGGTGGTGATCTTAATTTACAGGGTTACATGAGACAATGCCAAAGTGCTTAGCTTGATAAATGGTTGCTGTAGATCACAGTTGTTACTCAGGCTCTAAGTATTTGTTGACATGTCTGTCTCTCTAGTTACGTTGCAGGTTCTTAGAGGCCAGGAATTTTCTTCCTTCTTTCCTTTCTTTTTCTTTTTGCAGGACTGGAGGGCACTCCAACACTGAGCTACATCCCCAAACCATTTTAATTTTTATTTTGAGACAGGGCCTCACTAAGTTACCTTGAACTTGCAATCCTCCTGCCTCAGTCTTTCAAGTTGCTGGGATTACAGTGTGCACCACAGTACTGCTGGGAGCTTTATGATACATGCTTGTATTGTCGGTGCCTGGCATCCTAACTGGCATGGAGCAGATCTCCAGTTATTTTGCATTCTAGAAAGCCATTTAATTCAATGGACTTTGTCTCATCCGAGCCAACTTGTTCAGCTTCCCAAGCCAATGGAGGTATTGCAATCAAAATGAGGAACCTACACATCATCCCAAAAAGTGTAGGGGAAAAAAAAAATGTCTCACACTTCGATCTCACCTCACTGAGCTGGGCCATCCATGTTCTAAACATCTTCTTCTTTATCACTGAGCTTCGGTGGCCAAGAGTTTTTCCCACTTCAGCCTTTAGAGAAACCAAGGAAATGTGCTCTGTATTAGTTTGAACCCCTCTTCTCCCCTTTCCATTAAAGACCTGCAGAGGATTCACCTCTAGCTATTTTGGAAGGGCCTATCAATCTCCTATCGGGTGCTGATTCTGGTCTGAGTTGAGAATGTATTTACTGGCCAAAGTCTGCTCCAAAGTAAACATGTCATCAACATTCCTTGCAGCCTGTAACCTCCGCAGGGAGAGGAGCAAGGGAGGTGAGGAAATTTTATCTGACTCCATTTCAGCAAGATCCCACTTCATTTGCTCTTGGGGGACATAGGGGAAAGAAAGGAAGAGAGGTTTTTTTTTTTTTTTTTGGAGGGGGTGGGTAATGGGGATTGAAACCAGGGACACTTTACCATTGAGCTACATCCCCAGATCTTTTTATTTTTTATTTTGTGACAAGGGCTTTCTAAGTTGCTGAGGGTCTCATTAAATTGCTGAGGCTGGTCTGGGACTTGTGATCTTCTCGCTGCAGTCCCCCGAGTCACTGGGATTATAAGCATAGGCCACTGTGCCCAGCAGAAACAAAGCACATTTGGTACACCTGCCCTCCCAATGACGGGTATGGGGAAGTAGAAGATTTAGAAGGCAAACATGGTATGTATCAAATAGTAACCATTTTTATGTGGGTATGGCTTTGAATTCTTATTGCTCATTTTCTGCCTATAAATGTAAAATAGACTTTCTTACTTTTCCTTTTCTTTTTCCTTTCCTTTGATGATTGATGTACAGTAAACTGCACATAAAGTATACAATTTGAGGGTCTGGGGTAGTGGCTCAGTGGTAGAGTACTTGCCTAGTGCATGTGAGGCACTGGGTTCGATCCTCAGAACCTCACACAAAAAAATAAAATCTACAATTCCGATGTTTTGACACCCACCCATACATGTATACACATATACAGAGGTGTGTGTATTTCCATGAAACCATTACTACAATGAAAATGGTGAAATATCCATCAACCAAAAGAGTTTCCACATACTCTTTGGTAATCTTTGGTAATCTCTTCCTGCTGTCCCTCTCTGCCTACCCACTGTATTTTCCAGACCAGCATTGATCTGCTGTCAATACAGATTAGTTTACATTTTCTAGAATTTTATATAAAATGGAATCAAACAGGGCTGGGGATGTGGCTCAAGCGGTAGCGCGCTCGCCTGGGATGCGTGCGGCCCGGGTTTGATCCTCAGCACCACATACCAACAAAGATGTTGTGTCTGCCGAGAACTAAAAAAATAAATATTAAAAAAAAATTCTCTCTCTCTCTCTCTCTCTCTCTCTCTCTCTCTCTCTCCTCTCCTCTCACTCTTTCTAAAAAAAAAAAAAAATGGAATCAAACAGTATGTACTTTTTTTTTTTTGGCCTGGCTCCTTTTACTTAGTGCAATTATTTTGAGGTTCATCTATGTGGTTGTGTGTAGCAGTAGGTAGTTCTTTTTCATTACTAGACACTATTCTATTGTATGGATGCAACAATTGTTCATCCATTCACTTGATTTTGTTTCATTGTTTTTTGTGTTGGTACTGGGGACTGAACCCAAGGGTGCTCTACCACTGAGCTATATCCCCAGCCTTTTTTTTTTTTTTTTTTTTGAGGCAAGGTCTCTCTAAATTTCTGAGGCTGGTCTCGTGTTTGTTTTTGTTTTTTGGTACCAGGGATTGAATTCAGGGACATTCAACCACTGAGCCACCTCAGCCCTATTTTGTATTTTATTTAGACAGGGTCTCACTGAGTTGCTTAGTGCCTTGCTTTTGCTGTGGCTAGATTTGAACTCAAAATCCTCCTTCCTCAGCCTCCTGAGCTGCTAGGATTACAGGCGTGGGCCACCGTGCTGGCTTGCCCTTGAACTTGCAATCCTTCTGTCTCAGCCTCCCGAGTGGCTGAGATTACAGGCATGTGTCACTGTGTCCAGCTTAATTGAATATTTATATATATATTTTTAACTTGATATTTTAAAAATAGTTATTCAAAATTTATTTAGGTAGATTGTGGATAAATGGATTTTCTATTAATAAAAAAACAACATTCCTCTTTCTTTTCAAAATAAAGGATTTATTTCATGCACAGAATGTAACCTGGCCTTTTAACTTCTTTCGACTTGCCCTGGGATTACGGCTGTCTAAGCCAGTTAGTATCAACAGGGCTGTTAAAAGGCATGCATCTCAAGTGATGCACTAAAGATCACTAGGTCTCGATGGCCACATGCAGCCCTGACCAAGAACTATGCCCACATGATCCAAAACCTGAGAGAAACTGTCACCCAGTTGGATTGTAGCTTGGTGGCACAAGCTAAGATCAGACTCAGTGTTGGGGGAGGAGAGTGTTTTAACTTTGCCCAGAGGGTGCTATTTACCCCATCACTGGTTGTGACATGTGGCCCCATGAGGAAACCTGAGTTCAGTGGCACCACATTTCCACATACTCTAGTGCCATTTTTGCTCCTTTTGGACTGGCACCAGCTCTATGCATGCATTATCATATATTAGTGCTAATTTATTTTAAATAATGTGTACACAAGTTGGATTATACAAATTCATGTTGTTCCTCCTTCCCTCTTTTTTTTTTTTTTTTTTGGTACTGGGGATTGAACCCAGGGGCCTTTACCACTGAGCTATATCTCCAGCCTTCTTTTAAATTTGTTTTTTTTTTTTTTTTTTTTTAAAGAGAGAGTGAGAGAGGGGGGGGGGAGAGAGAGAGAGAGAGAGAGAGAGAGAGAGAGAGAAAGGGAGAGAATTTTTTTTTTTAATATTTATTTTTTAGTTCTCGGTGGACACAACATCTTTGTTGGTATGTGGTGCTGAGGATCGAACCCGGGCCGCACGCATGCCAGGCAAGCGCGCTACCGCTTGAGCCACATCCCCAGCCCCTTAAATTTGTTTTTAATTGTTGATGAACCTTTATTTTATTTATTTACATGTGGTGCTAAGAATTGAACCCAGTGTCTCATACATGAGAGGCAAGCACTTCACCACTGAGCTACAACCCCAGCTTATCCCCAGCCATTTTTATTTTGTATTTTGAGACAGGGTCTTGCTAAATTGCTGAGGCTAGCCCTTGAACTTGCAATCCTCCTGCGTCAATATACCAAGTGGCTGTAATTTCAGGCATGCATCACCATGCATGCCGGGCTCCCCACCTAACAAATAATATTGAAATGAGGCTGTAGGGATAGATTCATTACATTTTTTTTTCTTTTCAGTACTTGGATTGAATCCAGGGCCTTGTGCATGATAGACGAGTGTTCTACCACTAAGCTACATTGACAACACTTTCTAAATTTTATTCTGTGACAGGGTCTTGTTTAGTTGTAGAGGTTTGAATTTGTGATTTCCCTGTGTCACCTTCCAGGTATCTGGGATTATAGGCACATACCATCTAGTCCATCACATTCTTTAAAAAAAAATGCCAAGGTAGTTTATCTGCTGGATGTTTGTAAGGCAGTTCTTTTCAAACTTGAATAAGCAGGACTGGGGGTGTATCTCGGTGGTAGAGCACTTGCCTAGCATGTGTGAGGCACTGGGTTTGATTCTTAGCACCATATAAATAAATAAATAAAGGCATTGTGTCCATCTACAACTTAAACAAACAAGCAAAGGAAAACTTGAATAAGCACATGAATTACCATGAGGGGGTGGTTGTTGGACTCCAGCTTCTGATTCAATAGGTAGGGTGGTAACCTGACAAGGCGCTCACTCCCAGGTGATGTCCATGCTGCTGGTAGGACTGTGCTTTGAGAAGAAAAGCTATAATGCATTTCATCAACCCACTAGCCAGAGACACTAGGTTGTCATAAATACCGCTGCCAGATACAGTGGTACAAGCCCATAATTCAAGCCACTTGGGAGGCTGAGGCAGAAGGATCCCAAATTTAAGGCCACCTCAGAATCTTAGAGAGACACTATTTCAAATTAAAAAATAAAAAGGGCCAAGGATATAGCTCAGCCATAGAGTGCCCCTGGGTTTAAACCCCAGTTCTGCAAACAAACCAACCAAAAACAGTGCTGCAGTAAACATCCTTGAAGATAGATTTTGGAGCACTGGAGACAAGGCTTTAAGGTCAGAAGGCATAAATAATATTGAGTTCTGACCATTACTAACTGTGTGATCTTGAGTAAGAAACTTTACTTTTTTTTTTTTTTTTTTTTTTTTTGATACTGGGGACTGAACCCAGGGGTGCTTTACCACTCAGCCATATCCCCAGCCCTTTTTATTTATTTTTTAAAATTTTGAGACAGAGTCTCCCTAAATTGCTAAGGCTGGCTTTGAACTTGTGATCCTCCTGCCTTAGTCTCCCCAGTAGCTGGGATTACAGGTGTGTGGCACCATGCCTGGTCACTTCACTTTTTTGAGTTGCCAGGTAGTCCCTGCTCCATGGCAACTGAGAAAGTGGTCACAATCACCTCACTTTTTTTAGATTGCAGGGATAAAGATAAACAGCATCTGTCCTTGAGAACTCTTAGAACATTACTAGTGATCCTGGTTTGCAGTAGATGAGATAAGGTTGAAAGAGCTTTGTCAGCCATACAGGCAACCACAAAAAGAAAGTGCTGTTCCAGTTGGAAGCAGGCAAGCTCTGCAAGGTGATCAGTGGCTAGACAGGTTTCTTTAGCAGAAAAGTGCTCTGTGGCATTTGTCTGCAGTTAAAAAAAAAAAAAAAAAAAGTAGACTCATACATAAATCTCCAGAAGTGAAAGCCAGACTGGGTGGAGGAAGAGGGCCCCAGTCATTTGCAATTTTTTTTTTTTCTTTTGGGATTCCAGAAAGATTGGGACGGGGTTCGGGGCTGGCATTCCATCTTGGACTGGGAAGGCCCTGGTGGGAGATGGGAGGAAGTCAAGGGCTTAAGCAGGCTGTATATCCCAGCCCTGCTGAATGCACAACACACAAATGTAGGGTGAACGGTGGCAGCTGACTTCATTCCTTTTCTCTCTAGGCAAGCTATGCTTTGGGTAGCTAGGATTGTGTGTCCTGAGGAACTGCAAAATTCAGCAATTCAGAACTGGCTTCTAGAGTTGGTTAGACCATGGTTTGAATCCAGATTCTCACACCTAGTACCTACCGAACCTTGAGTAAGTGAGTTGGCATTTTCGAGCTTCTTTTCCCTACTTGTAACATGGAGATGATGACAATATCAGGCTCACAGTGCTCTTGAGAAGCTTAAAAAGATAACTCATGGCCATGCACAGTAATCCCAGCAACTCAGGAGGCCTGTCTTGGCAATTTAGTGAGTCCCTGTCTCAAAATAAAAATAAGAAGGTCTGGGGATGTTGCTTAGTGGTAAAGCTCCTCTAGGTTCAATCTCCAGTCCTGGAGGGAAAAAAAAAAAAAAGGCGGTGGCTGTGCTCATTTTGAAATTTTGAAGCCCACCTTTACGGATTGGTGGGTTGGGGTGGGAAAGTTGGGATAAGGGTCTAGCCTTCTTTAAACAGCATGCCTGGGGCTGGGATTGTGGCTCAGTGGCAGAGTGCTTGCCTAGCATGTATAAGGCACTGGGTTTGATTCTCAGCACCACATATCAATAAATAAAATAAATGTCCATTGACAACTAAAAAAAAATATTAACAAATAAGAACAACAACAACAACAACAACCAAAAAAACAGCATACCTGTCAGTAGCTCCACCTTATCTTCAGGCAGGACTGTTGGAGTTTCCAGGACCTTCAAAAATACCAGGATTGCCAGGTGCAATGGCACACACCTGTAATCCCAGTGGCTCAGGAGGCTGAGATAGAAGTTCAAAGCCAGCCTCAGCAATGGCGAGACGCTAAGCAACTCAGTGAGACCCTGTCTCTAAATAAAATTCAAAATATGGCTGGGATTGTGGCTCCATGGTTGAGTGCCCCTGAGTACAATCCCCAGCACCCCCCTCCCCGCAAAAAAAATCCCATGATCTTTTGCTATTCTTCAGGGAAGGCCAACCTTCCTAGTACCCCTCCACCTTCTTCCCACTAGAGGGTTTTTCTCCTAGCACCACACCCAATTTGTTGCAGGACTTTCACAGCTGGGACCAGGGTTTGGGGTGGGAATGGAGCCCTCTACCCCTCCAGGGAGTTGCTCAGGGAACCAGTTACTTTCCCTCTGGGCAGTAGAGGCAGAGCGAATATTCTCAAATATATTTTGCTTCTCTTTTTTTGCTGACAGGGTGTGGACACTGATGTAAGATTACAACCCAGAAGGTCTTTGCCCTAGGATAAAGAGGCCTAAGGCCCTGCCCCAGAGACCACATAAATTCTTCCTCTTCTCCTCCTCCTCCTTCTTTTCTTTTCTTTCTTTTTTTTTTTTTTTTACAGTACTGAGGATTGAACCCAGGTGTGCTCTACCCACTCATCTACATCCCTAAACCTTTATTTTTTATTTTGAGAGAGGGTCTCACTAAGTTGCTGAGGCTGGCCTGGAATTTGTGATCCTCCTGCCTCAACTTCCTAAGTTGATAGGGTTACAGGTGTGCTTCTCCACACTCAGCCAAAAAAATTATTTTGAAAGGTCTATTTTTTCATCTCTGTTCCCTTTGGAAAGTGGGTGTCTACATCTGAAACTTGAGGTTTGGGGTGCAGCTCAGTGGTAGAGCACTTATACCTAGCATACCCTAGACCCTGGGTTTGACCCCCAGCACCACAATCAATCAATCTATCCAGAACATTCAATTGGTACTCTTTGGATATTCACTTCTGAAGATGTACTAATTACCAGTTCAGTACCAAAAAAAATTATATATATATTCTACAATATTGATTGCATGTTGAAGTGATAATGTTTTGGGTATAGTAGTAGGATGACTAATTTGTTCTGGTTTGCCAGGGACTTCCTGATTTTAGGACTGAAAGGCCTACATCCCAGGAAATGCCTTATCCTGAATAAATCCAGACATGTCACCCTAATATTTAATTAATTAATAATAATAATTATTATTATTTTAATACCAGAGATGGAAGCCAGGTTCACTTAACTACTGGGCCACATTCCCAGCCTTTTTTATTTTTTATTTTGAGACAGGGTCTCACTAAATTGCTGAGGCTGGCTGTGAATTTGTAATCCTCCTGCTGAAGTCTCCAGTCACTGGGATTACAAGCATGTGCCACCATACCCATATAAATATATTATTATAATAATTTTACTCATTTATTTTTACCTTAATGATACTTAAAAAAGGGAAACTTAGCACATTAGCAGCTACCAATTGGGCTGAGTTGATCATATAAGTTCCTCCCACCTGGCAGGGAGAGGTCCCTAAGGGAGTAAGAGACTGAGTGATAAGTTTTGAAGGATAGGGCTGGGGATGTGGCTCAAGCGGTAGCGTGCTTGCTTGGCATGCTTGCGGCCCAGGTTCGATCCTCAGCACCACATACAAACAAAGATGTTGTGTCCGCCGAAAACTAAAAAAAAAATGTATATATTAAAAAAAAATTCTCTCTCTCTCTTTCTCTCTCTCTTAAAAAAAAAAGTTTTGAAGGATGAGTTGGGTGGAAGCCTCAGCTGGAAAGCCAAGGTTGCCAACTCTGCCTCTGGTAAACTGCTGCTCAGGGGGTCCATTGTGTGGACAAAGGCAAGTCTCAGTCTGGGCAATAGCACCAGGGCTCTTGGGCAGCACACAGGCTTGGAAATTAAACCCAGGTTCAAGTCCACCTTTGTCTAGTCTTTCCCAGCTGACCTCCAGCAAATCTCTTATTAATCACTATCAAACAGTTATTGAGTTCCTATTATGGGTCTGGTCCAGGTAATATATACTTTCTCCCAGGCTGCTGTGCGTATTTCCTAGGAGTGAGGCAATCTGAGAAAAGTACTTCAGCCAGGTGTGGTGACTGACACCAGTAATCCCCAGTGACTCTGGAAGCTGAGGCAGGAGAAGCTCAGGTTTAAGCCTAGCCTGTGCAACACAATGAGCCCCTGTCAAAAAAAATGGCATGGGGGGGTGGGGTGGGGTGGGGCTTACAATTGCTCTACCATTGAACTAGAGGTAGAGCACCCCTGGATTCAGTCCCCAGTACCCTCCCCCGACATTCGCAAAAGAGGAAAAAGGACTTCAGTGTTGTATGCAAATGACAAAATGTTTATACTGTACTCACAAATCAATGGATTCATCTGGGCAACCCTCAGGTCTGGAAGCCCTTGCCCTCTATTTTGCTCAATCTTTCTTCCTCAGGAAGCCTGCCAGTCCTGAATCTCTCTCCCAAAGCTGGGTTAGGAGCCCCTCTTTTGGTTCCAAGACATCCTGGGCCTCTCTCATAGATCTGGCTTCAAATTCTGATTATGCTATGTGTACCAGGTAAGTCATTTAACTTCTCAAGTAACTCTTGTCCAATGGGTCCCCACAGTAAGAAAACTGCTTAGCACAGTAAAAAAGTAAGAGCTCAAAAAATCAGCTCTTATTCTTAAAATTATTTAGGCTTTTAATAACAGAGAGCTGATTTGGGTCTCCACTGTTTCCAGCACCTACCACAGAATCTGAGTAAGTACAGAGTAGGTGCTTGATATATGATGGTAGGCAGAATAATAGCCCCCAAAGATGTTCACATCCCGATTCTCAGAACCTATGACTGCTATTTTACATGGCAAAGGAAATTAAAGCTTCAAATGAGATTAAGTTTTCTAATCATCTGATTTTAAAATAGGGAGATCAAGGGTGGAACATGCTTATAATTCCAGTGATTTGGGAGGCTAAAGCAGGAGGATTCCAAGATCAAGACCTGCCTCAGCAGTGTAGTGAGGCCCTAAGCAACTTAGCTTAACCCTTCTCTCAAAATAACAAAAAGGACTGGGTTGTAGCTCAGTGGTAAAACACCCTGAGTTCAATTCCCAGTACAAGAAAAAAAGGAAGAAAATTATCCTGGCCTAAAAACTGTCCCTATGTAATCCAAAGTGTCTTTAAAAGAGTTGTGGGTATGCAGGACATGGTGGCACATGCCTGGGGATCTATCAGTGGGTAGAATGCTTGCCTAGCACATACCAGGCCCTGGGTTCAACTTCACAACTGTTAGGAAAAAAAAGTCATTAATATTATTAAATCCCGGGGCTGGGGATGTGGCTCAAGCGGTAGCCTGCTCACCTGGCATGCGTGAGGCCCGGTTTCCATCCTCAGCACCACATATAAAACAAAGATGTTGTATCCGCCCATAACTAAAAAATAAATATTAATATATTATTAAATCTGGATCTGTGAGTGAATACCTTTTTTTTAAAAAATTATATATGTATTTCAGTTATTGATGGACCTTTATTTTATTCATTTATTTATATGTGGTGCTGAGAATTGAACCCAGTGCCTCACACATGCTAGGCCAGCGCTCTACCACTGAGCTACAACCCCAGCCCCGTGAATACCTTTTTTTTAAAAAAATAGTTTATATTTTATATTTAATTTATATTTTACTTTTTTTTTTTTTTTTTTTGGTGGTACTGGGGATTGAACCCAAGGGCATTCTTCCACTGAACTTCATTCCCAGCCCCTTTTATTTTTAATATTTGAGACAGGGTCTTGCTAAGTTGGACAGGTTGGCCCAGAATGTGCAACCCTCCTGCCTCACCCTCCTGAGCTGCTGGGGTTACAGGCATGCACTACCACACCAAGTTCTGATTTTGCAGGCTTTGAAGATGAGGAAGGGAAGGGTCATAGTCAAGGCACGCAGGCAGCTTCCAGAAGCTAGAAAAGGCAAGAAAACAGATTCCCCCCCAGAGACTACAGAAAGGAATGCATCCTACTAATACCTTGCTTTTAGTTCAGTGAAGCCCACATTGGAAATCCACAAAACTGCAAGATAAGAGATTTGTGTGTTTTTTTTTTTTTAACACACTGAGCTTTGATTATTTGTTACATCAGCAATAGGCAACTAATGTTTCATAGCAAACATTATGGTTCATACTACTACTAAGCTATTTGTGACAGTTGAACATTAGCCTCCGAACTCCTTGAGGTTATGGAATACAAATAAGACAAATAAGGTAATTTGTCTTATTAGCCACTGCTTTGCAGGCTGAGTGCCTGGCACACCGCAGGAACAAAAACCCTTATTGAATGCCCTCCCCACGCGCCTCTCCTCACGTCGCGGTCCCTGCCTATTCTGGCCAGCTACATGCTTCCGGAAAGTTCCCTCACTATAGGCCTGGCCTGAGACTTTCTCCTTTAGCGACATCCTATTGAATAGAGCGGCGGGACACCTTGGAGACAGTGGGGAGCTGTGCATGCTTCAGGCGGCAGGGGGCGAGCGTGGCCCGGGAGCTCCCCTGTAGGCCCTTATAGGGCCGGGCCGGGGCGGGACTTCGAGGGCGGAGCGGCTCAGCGCGCAGGCGCAGGGCCAGGCGCCTCGCGCGCTTGGAGGAGAGCGACCGCAGAGCAGCTCCGGCCACGGCTACGGTAGCAGCGAGTTCGAACCCCCGCTCCCGCTCCGCTTCTATTCTCGCTTCCCCAGCCCCTGGGCCTTCCGACGCCAGTGCCCGGCAGCTCGTTGCGCTTTGCGTTTTCTCCGCCGCCAGGATGCCGGTGACCGAGAAGGACCTGGCGGAGGACGCGCCGTGGAAGAAAATCCAGCAGAACACGTTCACACGCTGGTGCAATGAGCACCTCAAGTGCGTGAACAAACGCATCGGGAACCTGCAGACAGATCTGAGCGATGGGCTGCGGCTTATCGCGCTGCTCGAGGTGCTCAGCCAGAAGCGCATGTACCGCAAGTACCACCAGCGGCCCACCTTCCGCCAGATGCAGCTCGAGAACGTGTCTGTGGCGCTCGAGTTTCTGGACCGTGAGAGCATCAAGCTCGTGTCCATCGGTGAGTACTCTGGTCGGGCCCAGGCGCCAAAAGGTGTACAGTCCGGTCCCAGCGCATGCACCCGTGCGAGAGGCAGGGGCTCCCCAAAGCATGCCCTCACCGCACTCCCCCACCGGACTGGGTGTGGACGCGGAGGCAAGGAGAAATAGTACTTGAGTGTGGGGACGTAGGGACCTAGGCCACCTCCTTGGTGCCATAGCTGAACTGGGACCTGGCGTGATTGTTCCCCGCCATACGCCCCAGCAGTGTTCCTGGGAGCTGGCTGTGGGTTGAGTGTTATTGTTGGGGTCGCAGGTGGAGATATGGCATTTCTTTGTGCCTGCGGCGCCCCTGAAAGAGAGAGGGTCTGGAAACGCATGTCCGCGGCTCTCGGGGGCGGGACTGTAGAGTCAGAAGTTCTGGGGAGCGCTTGCCTTCTGCGCCCAGGTCGGTGCGGTCAGTGGCTGCCTAGTGGGCGTTGGCTTGGAGGCTGGGCGGGGAGACCTGGGGAGGGACTCTCTGCGTTTGGGACCTCCCTGCCTAGGTGGAGAAAAGGACCTAGTACCCTCGCCTGCAGTCTCCAGAATGGCTGTGGGCCCAGAGGTTGAAGGGGGAGCTGCGGGGGTTGTGTGGCCTTCTTGTTCCTTCTGCTCCCAGCTCACCTGGGGCCGGTTGAAATAATTTAGGGGTGGATGGAGTAGTAACAGCTTGACTTGTTGAAGTCTCAACTAGTGCTGGCTGTATGTCTACAGCCCTCTACTTTATTTTAGTCCCTATACACCCAATGAACTGAGGTATAGATCCATTTTACAGATAAGGGTGTTCAGAGGGTTAATTGACTTCCCTGGGGTCAAGCAAGTAGGGCCCAGCTTAGAATTAAAGGAAGTGGGTGATTATTGGAAGGTGGTGTTGTTTTTCTTTCCCAGTCTCCTACCAGGGTCTTCCTGAGAGAGGGAAAGAAGTGGTGTCTGGTTGTTCTTTTGCTGGACTGGGGAACAAGAATGAGAATGAGGTCTCCCTTATGGCCTGGGGGAGTTGGGGACTTCCAAGAGAATCACAGAGCTGCTGAGGATGTGTGCTGCGACAAGAGCAGGGGTTTTGTAGTGTGTGTGTGTGTGTGTGTGTGTTCAGGTGTGTGCAGAGAATGTGTGTGTATTGTGTATGTGTACAGAGAGGATGAATTTGTGTGTATACAGCATGGATGTGCACAGTATGTATGCAGAGAATTGTGTACATCTAATCTACATTGTATGTGTGTATCTTACCAGGGAGGGACTGGCCTGGGTCTGTGGTGTCTTCCTGAGGAAACCAGGCCATTACAGTGGCTACACTGATAGAAAGGAAGGGAGGTAGGTGTGGCTGCTAGGACTTTCTCCAGTGAAAAAGGGGTTCCCTCTAGGCTGAGCTCCTCCTGGCTTGCCCTGCCTTCTCCCACACCTGTCCTAGCAGGTAGGGCTGCTTCCTACTTCCTGGGCCCAGGCAGCTGCCACTACCCAGCTGGCTTCGTAGCTGGTCTCCCCTCCCAAGGATGGCTTCTGTATAGAAGGCAGCTGAGTGGGGTGCTTTAGTCTTCTTTTGGGGAGGCTGTCTCCTGAATTAGGGAGGAAAAATCCCTCTGGATTCTAGAATTTTTTTCCTTTTTAATAACCCACCTTTAAAAAAAAAAATAACCCACCTTTCCTCTAAGGAATCTCAAAGCCTGGCTGATCTCAACTTGAATCCGTTCTTTGTTTTAAATTATGTATTTATTTAATTAACTGAACAATGAAACTTAAAGTAAACCAGGAGTATCCAAACATGACATAAAATCTCTTAAAACAAAACCCACAGCATCAGAATATCCTGGACTGCTTTATACAGGCAGCAACTGCTTCCAGTGTGGCTTCACATCAGTGCTTCCAGCTCGTAGATCTCATTCTAGACTTTGTGTGGCTCCTTACATTTTTTTGCTCCGTCCTGATTTTCATTCCTGAATCCACTCTGTCCTTAGGTCTGCGTAGTTCTGAATTCCAGGATGGGCTTCCCTTTCTCTGAGGTGGGCCTATTGGCTGTTGGTAGCTTCTTCTTCTTTTATTTTTTAAGAGAGAGAGAATTTTTAATATTTTTATTTTTCAGTTTTCGGCGGACACAACATCTTTGTTTGTATGTGGTGCTGAGGATTGAACCCGGGCGGCATGC
This sequence comes from Spermophilus citellus, assembly GCF_964194105.1. Lineage (NCBI taxonomy): Eukaryota > Metazoa > Chordata > Mammalia > Rodentia > Sciuridae > Spermophilus > Spermophilus citellus. The sequence goes on along the minus strand of NC_138184.1, from coordinate 45,776,132 downwards.
ATGCCAGGCGCTTGAGCCACATCCCCAGCCCGGTAGCTTCTTTATTATGTAGACCTCTTTTCACCACAAGTTGTTTTCTTTTTCCTTTTTAATTATTTCTTGGATCATATTCCCTAAAGTGACATTCCTGGGTCAAAGGGTGTGACCACATTTATGACTCCAGCCTAGTTAGTTGCTCTCCAGAAAGCTCTCTCACAGCAAACAGGTTTTCCAGCCTCTGGAAACCAGAGGAAATCTTGCCAGGTGCTAGGACTACTGTGGGGGGTAAAGGCTGAGGCCTCATCTCTCTGGTCCTGGGGCTGTTTCCGGTAATGGCCCTTCCAAAGCTCAGGGTAGAATGGGGGAGGGGGTGTTACCCCCTGCTTGGATTTCAGTTTACTCATTCACTTCTTGCTTCTATGTTACCTTGTTCCAACAATGACACTAGTTCTATCTGGGGGCACCGACTAGGTGTTAAGTGTGTTCTGTTGACCATTTGCATTGAGTACCCCTGAGAATTATTGACTGATAGCAATTATTGCCCTTTCAGCTAATGATCTGCCAGTCACTAGGAGGGTAAATGGCTTGACTCTGTTCTGCCTACCACAGGTAGGTATGTAGAAAATGGTTGCTATTATTATTGCCCTGTTTGTTGTTAATATTATTTACCTTCCTGGGAAACATGAGTGAAGTAACTTGTGGTGGTGACCTGACTAGGAGGTAAATGGTGACTAGAACTCAAGTCTGCAAAACTGTTGAATTTGAGCCTTAATTGATCCCTCCCAGTGTCAAGAGAAGAGTAAAATACAGCCCCTCTCCCCACATCAGAGGGCCCTTGCAGGATTTGCAGGTCTGGGGTATTATAGTGGCAGCTGGATACCCACACTTAAACCTCTAGACTTGGACAAAACAGGGATGTCAAGGCCTTGGATGAGTGACAGAATTACCCTCTTGGCTATGATGAGGGTCCCAGGAGTTGAATGTCCTGTCATGATAGTAGGTGAGGGGACTTGCATTGCTCATTGTTGAATCCACTGATGGATGGCCACTCTGCTCCATTTTGTTATTTTGTTGTTGGGATTTCCTGCTACTCAGTAGATCATGTTTTACTCCATAATGAGGGAAAGTATTATTGAATGAATACAGGGTTTTGTGTGCTTTGGATAGCTCCCAAAAATATGCATCTTAGGAGCGATCAGTATGGTGTACATGTGCCCAGCTGTGAGACATAAGATGGTCAGGCAGCTGCCAGAGGACTGTGGCTTTTCTACATAGAACTCACTGAAAGACAGTTCTGGCTATTTACTCACATTAGGCACTATCCCAAAGTTGAATTACCCCCACCCATTTTTAAAATTGATGCATTATAGTTGTACATACTGATGGGATTTGTTGTTACATGTCTATATGTGCACACAATACACAATGTAACAATAAAATTTGGCCAAGATCACTCACCAGCACTCCCTCCCCCTGCCCCTTTAGTTTCTTGCATCCTGGGCAGTTCATAGTGAGGCCTCAGCATATTTAGTTCCAGTTGTTTGCCAGGAGCTGGCAATGTTATTTACTTGTTTTTCCAAAAAACTTTCTGACTAGACAGCCCAGGCAACTTGAAGCAAAAGGGGTCTCCTGGCTCAAGAGGGACGATTGAGGCTGCCTAGAAGTTTGGGAAGTGTGTTGTGGTTTGGCTCCTTAATTGATTCATAATTAATTATTTTTTGTGGTACTGGGTAGTGAACCCAGAGCCACTCTACCACTGAGCTACATTTCCAGCTTTTTTAATTTTTATTTTATTTTATTTTTTTTCTTTCTTTTTTTGTTTAAAGAGAGAGTGAGAGGAGAGAGAGAGAGAGAGAGAGATAGAGAGAGATAATTTTTTTAATATTTATTTTTTAGTTTTCGGCAGACACAACATCTTTGTTGGTATGTGGTACTGAGGATCGAACCCGGGCCGCACGCATGCCAGTCGAGCTCGCTACTGCTTGAGCCACACCTCCAGCCCCTTTATTTTTAATTTTAAGTCAGGGTCTCCCTAAGTTGCTGAAGCTAGTCTTGAACTGCTTTAGCCTCTGGGCTAGCAGGCATACATTATCACATCTGGCAGGTTTGGTCCTTTAAGGAAAGGAATTCTCTTCAGTCTCCAGCACCACCACCACCCCCCCCCCCACACACACACACACAAAAAAAAGTAAGAATTCTTTCCTTTTCTGAGATTATGGAGTGACCCTAATGTTTACTTAATTACCTGCACCAGGCTAGTGCAGGAGCAGTTGGTGTGTGTTTCCAAGACTTCCAATCACTGGGCATTTTTTTTGGGGGGGGGGCCCAGGGATTGAACTCAGGGGCACTCAACTACTGAGCATCATTCCCAGCCTTATTTTGTATTTTATTTAGAGAGTCTTTTTTTTTTTTTTTTTTTTTAAAGAGTGAGAGAGGGGAGGGAGGGAGGGAGGGAGGGAGGGAGGGAGAGAGAGAGAGAGAGAGAGAGAGAGAGAGAGAGAGATTTTTTTTTTTAATATTTATTTTTTAGTTCTCGGCGGACACAACATCTTTGTTGGTATGTGGTGCTGAGGATCGAACCCGGGCCGCACGCATGCCAGGCGAGCACGCTACCGCTTGAGCCACATCCCCAGCCCCTAATTTAGAGAGTCTCTCACAGAGTTGCTTGGTGCTTCACTTTTGCTGAGTCTGGCTTTGACCTGGTGATCCTCCTGCCTCAGCCTCCTGGGCCGCTGGGATTACAGGTGTGGGCTACCATGCTGGGTTGGGCAGTTTTTCAGGGTGGTGGGTCACCACTTCAGTTTCTTTTCCTTCCTCTTTTGTTATATCACCATCAAACTAATGTATAAATGACCCTAAATTCTGTTGTTTCCTAAGCTGTTGTGATCTCAGAAGGTGCTTTAAAAGAAACAAGAGTAGCATACTTTGTCAGAATTAGCAAGTTCTGGGCCATTTGCAACAAGATAGCACATTAGTGTGCTATGTGGCTTGTGTAGGGTTAATAAGAGCAAGAAGTCTTGGTTCAAACCTCACTTGCTGCTTAAGTGGCTATTAAGAAACTTTCATGCCTTGGCTTTCTTATCGATAAAATGGAGATAATAACTACCTCTGTAAAATGTTGTTGTAAAGATTAAACAAGTTAATATTTTAAAAAGTGCTTAGAACAGTTCAGGGTACATAGTAAGTGCTTGCTCACTAAATCAGGTACTGTCAATAATACTCTCAACAGTCCTGCTTGAGGGGTTTACACACTGAATGGACATTTAAAGTCAGCACTTCTCTGGGGAGACAGGCTTGGTTGTCTAATGTTGATCCTGCTTGCAAAAATAGAGTTATGAATTACCTAGAGAGTGCCCCTTCTTGGAAGGGGATGACCCCTGATATGTTATGGCTGCCTCCTGGGCCATTCATACCAGCTTTGTTTCTGAGCTGGACGGGAGCTCCAGGCGGCTGGTCATTCCAACCTCCCACCCCGTTCAGGAATCTCTGGGCCAAATCACTTCCAGATGGTGGTTGGGCCTCTGTGGAGCTCCTCTAGCAACGCTGGAGCCAGAGTGCCAGTCAGCAGCCGCCTTCGTTCTTGGAGAGTCTGTGCGGGAGGAGGGCTTTGATTTGGAGCCAAGTTAGGTCTCCTGAGCACTCCACCCACGGGTCTTGGTTCTGCACTCTGATGCAGCATCAGAGTAGCCTGCTAGATTAGTTCAGATGATTTCCTTGTTCCTTGGGACAGCAGATGCTCAGAGCCTGAAACTTTTAGGCCTTGCCTGGTTACAGGGTCAGGATCCTAGTTATCCTACTTTCTCTATACACAGACAATAGGTCGGTGCATACTAGGCCGTACTGAGCCTAATAATTCAGAGTGGGCCTGAAGCTAGAATGCCTGGAATCTGCTTGGAAGCTGCCCCCAACAGCTGAGCAACATGGACCCTTTCTGAACCTCTGTGTTCCCAGCTATAAAAATGGAGGAGAGTCATAGTTTTTAATCTTAGTTGCTGAGAGTATTATATTTGATTGGGTTAAGTTATAGTACGATGCTGGCATTGTCATTGTTACTATTGTTGTGGTTTTGAACCTAAGTCCAGGACTTTGTCTTATCTTCCATCTATTCTCTGGCCGGTCCTGATGTTTTTGGAGTCCTGTTGCTGTCATCTGCTGTGTTAACTCTCCCCCTTCCCCTGCTCCCAGCTTGTAACTTCTGATGAAGATGCCTCCTAAGAACCTCTTTTTTTTTTTTTTAATCCTTTCCTCATTCAAAAATAAATAAAAGACCAACTCTGAACCAAGTTCTAGGTGTTAGGATCACTGGAATAATGAGAAGTATGACCCCTGCCTGCCTCATACACTGTTCAATAGGGAGAAGAGAATTTCTTAAAGAGGAGGTCTTCTCAAACCTCCAGGCATGTACACATCACCCAAGATTGTTAAAAATATAGATCTGATTTGAGTAAGTGAAGGCTGAGATTCTCCCAAATGCTGCTGTCTCTGGACCATGCTGTGAGTAGTAAGGATCTCTATGGCAAGCCCTCTCAAGAAGAGGAACACCTGCCCCCAGGCTGGAGTGGGTGATATGGAAGGCTCCCTGGAGGAAGCATCCTTTAAGCTGAGAACTAAAGCTTGACTAGAATTGGGTAGGTAAAGAGGCAGCCATGTGAGTACAGAAGAGTTTATCAGGTGGAAGGTCACAGTACTTGGATCAGAGGTGCAGTGGGCAGGTAGACAGGGCTGGTTCATAGCAGGCTTTCTGAGGCTGAAGTATGCCAACTGGGTGTTCTTCTTGGGCAAGCTTAAAGTAGAGTGGGTGAACCCAACTGAAGTGGATCATCTAATCTGGGGTCTTCCAACTATTGTTCCTGTTTTTATCAGTGAAAAGTTTTAAATGTTCCCCTTTCCCCTATGTGTACATTTATTAGCTGTATATGCATACCACTATCAATCATTCTGTGTATGTTAAGTGTAAAGATTAGTTTAGCTTCTTTTTAGAGAAATAATCCAAATGTAAGATCTAATTTTCCTGGCTCTTATGAATTATCTTGTGTGTCCATAGCATGCCCCCAAGGGCCTGTGTTTTTATATTTAGTATTTTGTTTGTTTTTTGCTTTTACAGTGCTAGGGATCTAACCCAGGGCCACACCCCCAGCCCTTAAGTTTTTTTTTGATGCCTGCTTATCTGTCTGCCCTCCCATCCATCCATCCATCTGTCCATTTATTTATCTGTCTGTATTGGGAAACCCAGAAGTGTTCTACCATTGAACTACTTCCCCAGCCCTTTTAATTTTTTTTTTTTTTAATTTCTGGGTAGAGTATATGCTAAATTGCAAGAGAGCTCCTCCTGCCTCAGCCTCCTGCGTTGCTGGGATTATAGGTGTGTGCCACCATTGTGCCAAGTTCTTTTTTTTCCTCTCTTATTCTGCACTTAATTTTCATCTTTGGTTATCCTTAGGAGTTTGTTCTGTAGTTATAACTCCTTCCCCCAATAAGTTTGAACAGATCCAATGGAATGAACCATTTCAATCTAAAGGGAGCTATTTCCTTCTTTTATAATGATTCCAGTTGCCTTTAATGACACTCTACTAGAAGCCATCTTATATTACTGTTGTAAATCTAGTTATTCATTAAATGTTCTCAGTGATCACTTAATAGTCTCTGGTTATCATGTAATAAACAATAGTATTTTCTTATTCAGGGGCTTTGAAGTGGTCATGGATTTTTTTAGGTGCCCAGCTGACTTTTTTTTTGCTGGAGGGGAGGTACTGGGGATTGAACCTAGGGTTGTTTTACCACTGAGCTACATTCTTAGCCTTTTTTTTTTAATCTTTATTTTATTTATTTTAATGTGGTGCTGAGGATCAAACCCAGTGCCTCAATACATGCGAGGCAAGTGCTCTGCCATTGAGACACGCCCAGCCCCCACTCCCAGCCTTTTTTACTTTTTATTTTGAGAAAAGGCCTCACTGAGTTACTGAGATTGGCCTCAAACTTGTGATCCTCCTCTCATGTGTTTGGGATTGCAGGTATGAGCCACCATTCCTGGCAACATCTAGTATTTTTGAATACCTACTTTCTGCTGAGCATTGTCCCGAGTGATCTTTATTACATCTAATCTTCATTATGAACGTTGCAGAGCTAGTAGCTTCATATATTCCCATTTTTCAGATGAGAAAACCAAGACTTGCCTTGCCTCACAGACCAGGCATCCTGCTTACCTGCATCATACTATAATGTAGTTTCTTGTTGAGAGTTGGCATCAATACATTGTGAAGTGATGTACTGAGAGGATGTTGGAGAGACTGTGGGTTTGTACTGCTTCAGTTTTGTTTGGTTCATTTCTTTTTGTTTTGCTCCAAACTTTACTCATTTGTACTTGATTAATGTGACATTGAAATTTCCTTCTAGGGCTGGGGATGTGGCTCAAGTGGTACCGTGCTTGCCTGGCATGCGTACAGCCTGGGTTCAATCCTCAGCACCACATGCAAAACAGAGATGTTGTGTCTGCCGAAAACTAAAAAATAAATATTGAAATTCTCTCTCTCTAAAAGAAAGAAAGAAAAAAAAAGAAATGTCCTTCTATAAGGGGCTGGGAGTGGGGGCTGGGAGAGTGGTAGAGTGCTCACCTAGCATCACGAGACACTGGGTTCGATCCTCAGCACCACATAAATGTAAAATAAAGATATTGTGTTCACCTAAAATTAAAAAAATAAATATCTAAAAAAAATTTAAAGAAATATCCTTGTATAAGACAAAACTTTTGGGCTGGGGATATGGCTCAAGCGGTAATATGCTCTCCTGGCATGCGCAGGGCGCTGGGTTCGATCCTCAGCACCACATTAAAAAAAAAAAAAAAAACAAAAAACAATAAAGATGTTGGCTCCGCCGAAAACTGAAAAATAAATATTAAAAAAAAAAAAAAAGGACAAAACTTTCTTGGGCCCATTTACCTGTTACAACACCAGGGAGTTTTGACTGGGGCCTTTCCTTCCCTCTCTGGAGACATTTCTCTAGATCTTTTCCTGCCTTTGTTTGGTTCCCAGAGGCAGTGATGTCACTGCAGGTCAGGGCAGCAGAGACCAGCTTTAAAGCTTTCTTCAAGGGGGCTGGGCAGGGCCTGGAAGCCAGAGGTGAGGAAGGAGATGCCCCTGGAATTCCTCCTGCTGCTGTCTTATATCCTAGGGGGCTCACAGTGCACACTCAGGGCAGGTGTGCTTGAGTGTGTGTGTGTGTATGGGGGGGGAGGGAGTTGTTGAGAGCCAGCTATGCCAGGACATCCTGGGTGACAGTGGACATTGGCCTAGTTCCGCTCTGTCAGAAATGACCACACCCACATCCCTTCCTTCGGTATCCTTAAACATTAACTGGTGGGAGGGTGTGCTGGGTTGTTTGCTGATGAGCTGAGGGTGCTTTTTTTTCCAGGCCTGGCACCTGGTGATCAATCTGGCAGCCCTGTTCAGTGGGCAGCCTGTTTTCACTCTAAGCAAGTGGCTTTCCACTTATCTTTAGGCAGCCTCATGGGCAGTCCCCCTGCTGTGTGCCACACAGTGAAGCTGTGAAGCTGCTAGGTTGCCCTGCTCCAGAGCCCAGCTTACATCCCCTGAGGACTTCTCCTCTCTTGTCCCATTCAGTGCTCAGCCTCCCCTGCAGCTCAGGGCTGGCTTGTTGAAAGGTCTGGGCGTTAACACAACACTCCTGTTCTCCCTCTCTGTAGGCTCTTTATGCTGGCATGAATTCCTTTTCTCATGGAGATCTGAAAGCTCTTTTGACTAAATGGGTCACCTTTCTGGGTATTTTCATAAGGCCAGTCAGCTTTTGCCATACCAGACAACTTTTCTGGAATTTCCTTTCAGATAGAAAGGCAGCCAATGAGGTTGGAATTATTTGGAACACAGGATGGAATTTTGGCATTCACACTATATAGGGAAACGGGTGGGGATTTGTGGCAGGGACTATGTAAATTTGCTGTGGCATATAAATTCAGATTTGAAGATGAAAAGGGGCTAACAGCAGTCAGCTTTCCTTTGAGAGACAGGAACAGTGTTACTTTCTACCTTCTGCTGAGTGGGACTGAGGAGAGGCAGGTCTCCCATGGTGGCTGGCTTGGGAAAGGTTTTCTGAACCTAAAATCAATTCCCTTGATCTCCTCTGTGATCCCACGCCCCCTCAAGAAAACAGTCCAGTTCTTATAATGCTGGTATTGCACTTGTGTGAATCACTCTGACTTCCCTGTACCTCCCTGGAGTGACTTATCAGATTCCAGGGAAACAACAATGATTTGGCATTCTTCAGCCTGTGGGGTACTGGAGGGGCTTGGAGCTTCTTGCCCAAGAACAAAGCAAACATCCCCTTGGTAGTCAAGCATCCAGGGAATGGGTTAGATGGAAAGGCCCTGTCTCCCAGGGGACCTCAGGGGCTGAGAGACTAAAAGGCCTTTGTGACTTTGCAGTTCTGTTAATTGAGTTCTGAGTTTTGTTGACAAGATTACTTTTCAGAAGAGGCAGAGGTGTGCCCTGGAAGATCAGGAATGTGCTGCTGGTGGGACAGAGAGGGCCCTTCAGTGGAGCTTCTGGAAACCCAGGGGCAGTACACTCAGAATGTGTTCTAAGTGAAGGAGCTTAGGCAGATCTTGACTTGAAGCACCTGTGCAGTCGCATTCCTCTTCTCCACTGAAGGAGGCTGGGAGCTAGCACCTGGGGGTGACTCTCTCTGGGAGTCTTTTACAGGAAGCCATCCAAGTGTCACATTACACTTCTTGCAGATCTACCTCTCCTAGCCATTTCATCTGTCCTATTTGCTTGGTTCTCTTGTTTGACATCCATGGGGAGTTGCTCCTGAGTTGGAGGCCCAGTAGAATTGGAGGCTGACTTGGAGTCAGGTAGAAGCAGAGGCCCCCTCTTGGACACCCACGGCCCTGTTTCAAAGCTGGATTGGTCTCCTAACCTGCCTTTCTTATTCTTCTGTGGATCACTGCTTTTTTGGGGTGGGGCTGGGCTGTGTCACTTGTTCACTCCTGTCACTCTGAGCTTGGCTCCTAGTAGGATTTTGGTAATAACTTACTGAATAAACGAAGTTTCCAGTACAATGGGTTGAATAACAAGTCTGGAACATTGACTTGTTTGCAGTGTTTTCAGAAAATGCATAACAGTGGGCCTTTGCAGCTTGTGAGGTGGGAATAATGTATGGTGGACAACTGGGTTTGGTATTCCTATAGAACACCTCAGGGTTTGAACTGTAATACTGAACTTAAAGAACTTAGCACTTTATATTCACCCCCTGAACATCTATTACTTACTTCACCTGTTAGAGGACAAGGCCTTTTCCAAGTTGCCAGTCACAATAATATACGAAGAGTTTCCAATAGAAATAGTACACATGCCATGCGTGGGGGCACACACCTGTAATACCAGCCACTTGAGAGGCTGAGACAGGAGGATTGCGAGTTCAAGGCCAGCCTCAGCAGCTTAGCAAGGCCCTAAGCAACTCAGTGAGGCCCTGTCTCTAAAATACAAAAGAGGGCTGGGGATGTGGCTCAGTGGTTAAGTGCCCCCTGGATTTATTCCCTGGTACCCCCCCCAAAAAAAGGGGGGGGGGAGAGAGAGAGATAGTGTATACATTGAGTACCTACCAAATATCAGGCATTATGGTAAACACTTCTCAAAAATAACTAAAGGAAACCCCAGTGCAACTCTGAGGTGCAGTTATTTTTGTAATCCTCGTTATATACATGAGGAAACTGAGGCATACCCATTTTGGCTAGTGAGTTTGTGTCTGGCTATTATTCAAATCTCTGAGATTTTAATCTTCTGGTCCTATTGTTTTTTTCAAAGGAAAGCCATCAGCTCAGAATGCTTTTGAAATTTACTTTTAAAATTCACTTTTGAAAATGATATTTTTTGGACATTAAACATTTACATTTGTGAATTTGTTTTTTGTATGGGATTGAATCCAGGGGTGTTTCACCATTGAGCCATATCCCCAGCCCTTATTATTATTATTATTACTTTAATTTTGTAGTTGTAGATGGACAGAACTCCTTTATTTTATTTGCTTAATTTGTTTTTTTAATGTAGTGCTGAGAATCGAACCCAGTGCCTCTCACATGCTAGGCAAGCGCTCTGCCTCTGAGCTGTATATACCCCAGCCCTTTTAATTTGATTTGATTTAATTTTTTTTTTTTTTTTTAAATTTTGAGACAGGATCTTGCCAAGTTGCTTAGGGCCTTACTAAGTTGCTGGGGCTGGCGTCAAACTTGCAGTCCTCCTGCCTCAGCCTCCTGAACCACTGGGATTACAGGCATGCGCTACCGTGCCTGCCTACATTTGTAAATTCTTTTTTTTTTTTTTTTTTTAAGAGAGAGAGAGGAGAGAGAGAGAATTTTTTTTAATATTTATTTTTTAATTTTTGGCATACACAACATCTTTGTTTGTATGTGGTGCTGAGGATCGAACCCGGGCCGCATGCAAGCCAGGTGAGCGCCCTACTGCTTGAGCCACATCCCAGCCCCTGTAATTTCTTAACTTTGCAAAAAATTACAAGAATATAGAAAAGCATTTAAATTAAAAGCATTTAAATAAAGTATTTCAGCAAGTTTTTTTTTCTACTTTCAGGGAGTTTTGCTTACAGCTGACTTTTGATTGGAATGAGAAAGAGGGAGATGCAGTTTCTCAGGAAAAATAGAGACTGTGGACTGGAAGTGTCTTGTGAAATCATTCTGATCATACTCATGGTTGTAACAAGATTCGCCTTTGAGTTATTGCTGAGCTCTGGCCAGCATTAAAATTGGAGTCTTATTTGAGTCTCATTATGGTTTGGAAGTCTCCTTTGGTCCAGGATTATGTTCTGGTCAACCATGGAACAGGCAGGGGTGTTGCAGAGTTTTTAGGACCAAATTTTATAGGGCCTGCCAGGGTCTGTTAATAATAGTTGTTATGTTGGTAACTATTGTTACCTTGTCTAAGGGTTAGTCTAGCATAGAAACTCATTTAGTTTTTAGTTGCTGAACTGCATCGGCCTTTTAAACATGTTTCAAAAGTGCCCCTAACAGAATGGTTCACTCTTGCCTGCTGGAACTTGTATAAGACTGAAAATTATATGCAGCCCTGAGGTCCTCAGCACACTGGGTCCTTGAAATCACTCCATCTCAGCTGTGTTTGAGGCAAAGGAGATGGAAGGGAAACACTTGGGGATACAGATTGAGCCTCTTCCCAAGTGTTTAGGAATATGGGTCATATACACCCTGGCACTTTCTAGCTGGGAGACTTGGGGAAGGCTGCTTGATCTCTGTGAGATTCATTATTTTCCCTCCTGGTGTTGTTGGAGATGACAACATGATACAGTCTCAATTTAGCACTTGCCCTGGTCCTTGAGGATCATATGTGCCCATGAATGGTCATCATGCCCACCCCCTACCTTTCTTTCTTACCCTCCACCCCATTTCTGGACCTGTGATGGCCCCTGCAGATTGGAGAACGAAATGACCTAATTATCTAGGAAGGAGAGAGGTGATTGGAAGTATGCCCATAAATTGGTCAAAGATGCCTTATATCTAAAAGACTCTTTTCAAAAGAAGAGGTCACCTGAGATTTTATAATTTTAATAGTTTGAGTAACTATGAACCACAGGCTCGTGGCATTTTTCTGGTCTTCTGGCCAACCTTGCTTTGGGGGTAGAAAGCATGCCAACTTTTCTTGATGGTTTCCTCTACTTTTCTTGCTTGTTTGGCTAATGGACCTTTACAAAAACAAAAATCAAAACCAAAATACCTCCTTTGCCTGCTCACCTTCCTCCTCTCTCTCCCCGGTTCCCCCCACCTTTTTTTTTTTTTTTTTTTTTTTGCAGTGCTGGGGATTGAAAAGTTCCCTTTCTTTAATCCTTCCCCTTTGTCTCATGGAATGTCCTTCTCTCCCTTTACTTTCCTGGTTTTTTGTCTTTTCCGGATACCCCTTGGAGAGATGGGGTCTGCTGCAAGTGGGTATAATTATAACAACCTGGTCCTGTGTTTATTTGCTCATACATCTGAGTCTCAGGCTCTGCCCCATAGTAGCTGGCTGACCCCAGGAAACTGCTTCCCTCCAGGAGCATGTCTTCTAAATGCAAAATGTGACAATAAATGCTTTTACTGGTGGACTGGCCTATAGTCTCAGGAGTGAGGCTGAAGGGAAGCCAAAGCTGGAGGATCACTTGACTCCTAGGAGTGAGTTTAAGACAAGCCTGGGCAAGATGCAGATTGTGTGTGTGTGTGTGTGTGTGTGTGTGTGTGTGTGAGTGTGTGTGTGTGTTTGATGTCTGTCTGTCGTCTCTGTTTCTCTCTCACACACATATACACATAGCTCTCCCTTACAGAATGCTGAGGTATAAAAGAGAATGTGCATCTAAAGCTTTTGGCACTGTGCCTGGCTCATAGTAATTGCTCAGTAAATACCAGCTGCTGTTATTGTGTCCTTGGTTAGCATCAGTGTTATTGCTGTGAGGCTTCCCACTTCCCACTTAATCTTGGAAAAAAAAAAAGTCTTCATGTTAATGCATGGAGGCAGCTCCTGCTTCTCTTTTAGGGTTTCTGGAGTGGGATGGAGAGTAGGGTATTGGAGACACATGGAGTCTTCTCTAGTTTTAAGCCTTACTCATGGTGAGGCTGTGCTGGCTAATTATATATATATATATATATATATATATATATATATATATATATATATATATATATAATTTTTTTTTTTTTTTGTTCTGGAGTAGAGGGAGGTGTGCCAGATGCTTCCACCTCCAGGAGCCTGGCTCCTGCCTTGGCCCTGGGCATGGCTTTCTTGCCTTCTAATCCTGTCCATTTGACATCTGGGATCATGGTGGGGCTGCTTGGACCACCTGCCAAAGATCTTTGCTGCCCTGGGTGTGGCCTTAACTCTAGCACTATCCAACCTTGTGTCATAGAGCTGGGGACTTTATTTTTAAAGTAGTACTTGGAAACTACCCTGTTCATTAAGGTTTCTGGGCCAGGGTGATCAGAGGAGGCTGGTAACAGGGAATTTGGTGGCTCCTGAGACAAGAATGAATGGGTGGGGTGGGGGAGCACTGTTCTCAGGTCTTTTCAGGGATCTGTCAGTGTCTTGCACAAATCACCTGCTTCCTCCATTTCACCCCTTGAAACACAAGCTGCCTAATACTGCAGCATTACTGTTACTTTTAGGTCATCTCTCATGGGAACCACACACCTTTCCCAGAGGTAGAGTTGGTGAAAGTTTTACTCACTTGACTGAGTGACTAATGCACATCTTTAGTTTTAACAATGGGAAGAAATTAGTCAGCCCAGGTGCTTTTTCCATGTGATAGGGCAAAAATTTAAATAGCTTGCACAATGGCTTTTGTTTCTCTGGCTATAAAAGTTGACTCTCAGCTGTTATCAATAAGATCAGCAGGTGTTAACCCACTACCCTTAGGCAAACCAGTTTCTGGCCCTAGGAAAAGTCCAGAGCATGCTGGGTTTGGTAAAATTGAGGATCCCAGGGGATGGCAGGACTCACTTTTATTTCTACACATACTCTGCCATCACTAGGACCTTGATTCTGAACCTTTTCTTCCATCTGTAAAATGGGAGAACAGGGCTAGGTCTGGTCTGTGTTTCCCAAACTTAATTCATAAAGGAATCATCTCTCCTAGTTTGCTACATCCTATAGCTGTCTCTATTTCATTTTTCACTTAATATTATTTTCCCCTACAGTTGACTCACTTTTTATAACAGATGTATTTGAAAAGGAGACTTTGTGTCACTATCATAATGGAAAAGCAGTGTCACTAAGTACATGGAAGGTAACCATAAATAAACCCAAACAGTGTCCTTAGATCCCAGCCAGCAGGCTTGTCTGTTCTCAGCATGAAGCCTCCTGTCTTTTGGTTAAAAGGGGAAATTGCAAGAGAGGGGTTGAAGGTAACCTAGTCCCACACTAAGCCTTTCTCTTTGATTTACAGTAGGATCCAGAAAGAATTGGATTTGAAAAGAGAATCACATCTGTCTGTGATGCAAAGTTACTGGTAGAGCTGAGGACAGGGCAAAAATTTAAATGCTAAGTGCTTGGATTAGTAGTAATGTGCAGTGGTCCCCCCCCCTTTTTAACTGTTTTGCCCTCCATGGTTTCAGTTACCTACAGTCAAATGCAGTCTGAAAATACTAAAGGCAAAGCTACAGAAATAAATGATGCATGAGTTTTAAATTGTCCTCAATTTTGAGCAGTGTGATGAAATTTTGTACCACCTTCCAGGGCAGGAATCATCCCTCTGTCTAGCACATCCACTTCCCACTAGACAGGTACAGTATTATAGTGCTGATGTTCAGGTAACCCATATTTTACTTACTAATGATCCCCAAGTGCAAGAGTAGCAATGCTGATAATTTGAACATGTCAAAGAGAAGCCAAAAAGTACTTCCTTTAAATTAAAAGGTGAATATTATTATTATTTTTTGGATTGAACTCAGTGGCACTCAGCTACTGAGCCACATCCCCAGTTGTTTTGTATTTTATTTAGAGACAGGGTCTTACAGAGTTGCTTAGCCCCTTGCTAAGTTGCTGAGGCTGGTTTTGAACTTGTGATCCTCCTGCCTCAGCCTCCTGAGCTGCTGGGATTACAGGCATGTGCCACCGTGCCAGGTGAAAAAGTTGAACATTCTTGACTAAATAAGGCAGGCAAAAAAATTGTATGCTGAAATTGCTAAGATAAATCATGAAATTGTGAAGGAGAAAGAAATTGGTGTTAGTTTTATTGAAGCAACTCAAATTGCAAAAGGTCCTACCACAGTGTGTGATAAGTGATTATTTAAGATGGAAAGGCATTAAATTATAGGGCTCATTACCATCTCTAGGTATAGGCATCCACTGGGGGTCTGGAGTGGATCCCCCATGGATAAAAAGGAACTATTGGCTCGACACTTTGAGTACTTAGTGCCGCTTTTAACATGTGCCAGGGATATTGGGGGGCCATGAGGTTAGAGGGGGCTTTGGGACTTGGTCACTGATCTCAGATTGCAGGTGGTTAGGAGGGGAGAAAAAGTCATAGGAGTAGATTGAATGTAAACGAAGAGCGGAGAAGGCTGCAGGGGGTTATGTAACAGAGTTATGAAATAACGAACCTTACTTATCCCCCCAAAAGCTGATTTGCGTTTTGGACCTTTGGAGTCTTTGTTAGTTGTAACAAGATAAGCTAAAACAAGATGTCCTGATATACTCCTTGCAATGCTCATCCCCTTCCTCCATTAGCATATATTGTAATTTCTGCAAAGCACGATATACACCAGGGGGCTGGGGATATAGCTGAGTTGGTAGAGCCAACTGAGATAGCCTCCCATGCACAAGGCCCTATGTTCAAACCCCAGCACCACCACCAAAAAAAAAAAAAAAGATACACACCAGGAATGGACCTCTGCCTCTGAAATGCCCATGCTGCTGTTCTCTAGGAACAAACAGGTATTGTACCATTAGGCCCAAAGAAGCAAGTGGAGTTCTTTTGAAGTAATAGGATGTAAGGCTGAATGATTTTTTTTAATCCATTCGGTAATTTAGGGCTCCACTTGCTTCTTTGGAGCTTTCAGAAGGGAAGTGGTGGTAAAGAAGGAGAATTTGGGAGTCAGGCAGTTGAGGGAGTAATCATAGTTTCTACCTGAATGAGTAGGTATGAAAATTTAATGAGCTGCAGTTTATAAAGTGCTTGGCACATGGGAAGTAGGACACACTCATAGGCAATCCCACAATTATCCTATTGAAGGGGTCAGGTTTATACTACTCTGGGCTGGTAATGCATGAGACAAGGGAGATGTCAGATTTGGGGTTTGGTTAGATCATGCCGACTGGCATCAGGACATTCAGAAGGAAGGTGGAGTTTGGGGCTAATGGTGCTATACCAGTTTTATTCAACTTTGCATTCTGTAATCAAAATACCTGACAAGAACAACTTAGAGGAGGGAAAGTTTATTTTGGCTTTATTGGTTTATATTGGTTTATTATGAATGTAGAGGTTTACTCCATGGTGGGCTGATTTCATTACTCTGGGCCTAAGGTGGGGGAGGACATCTTGGAGGAAGTGTTGTGGAGGAGTACTGAGTCATTTGTGACAGCCAGAAAATGGAGGGAAGAAGGGGCCTCTGGGAAAATGAATTCTTTTAGGGCATGCCTTCAGTGACCCACCTCCTCCAGCCACACCCCATCTGCCTGCAGTTACTACCCAGTCAATCCATTCAAACTATGATGGACTGATTAAGTTATAGTTCTTACAGTCTAATCAGTTCATCTCTGAATACCTGTGCATTGACATAAGAGCTTTTTGGGGACATCTCATAACTAAACTATAACAATCCCTAAGATATCATGTATGGGTTGAATCAGGATGTAGTGGAGAGCAAGAGGAGCCAGCCCTCAAGGAGGGAGTGGAGCAATTAGGATTCATCTATAAGCAATAGATAAAAAAACTTCCTCACTGGTTCCTATTGAAGGAAGTTGACTGGTTCATGTCAGCAGGCCCAGATAGCATGGATTATAGGTTTCTGGAATCCAGTGGCTTACTGATGTCATCATAGCCCCAGGTATATTGGGTCTCAGCTCTGTTGTTTTCATTAATCCTTCAGCTATTTCTTCTATGATTTTCCGTAGCAGGGAATTCCTATAGGGTTGATAGAGAGTTCTTGAAGAGTTCAAAGAACTCTCCTAGAACACTGAAGCAAACCTCACCTTAGTTCTCATTGGCCCAAGTTTAATCACATGGCTGTTTTTGGACCAGTGCCTAGTCTGGGGGATGAATTACCCTCAGACCCATCAGGCCTTCCCTGGAGTGTGTGTTTGTGTGTATTATTTTACTTATTATTATTTATTTCTGGTACCAGAGATTCAACCCAGGGGCACTCTACTACTGAGCTACATCCCCCGCCCTTTTCACTTTTTATTTAGAAACAGGATCTTGCTAAGTTGCTGAGGCTGGACTCAAACTTGTGATCCTCCTGCCTTGGCTTTCTGAGTCACTGAGATTACAGGAGTACAGCATCATGCACATCTAGTGATAATTTCTTTGCCATTAAATATTTATTATTTATTTGAAGTAGGGATTGAACCCAAAGCTTTGTACATGCTAGTTAAGTACTCTACCACTGACCTATATCCCCATCCCTTTTTTGAGATAGGGTCTCACTAAAATGCTCAGAACTGGCCTTGAATTTGGGATCCTCCTCCCTCAGCCTCTTGAGTAGCTCAGATTACAAGTGTGTGCTGGAAAATATAATTTAAAACATGATCTTTAAATGGTACTCCAATCATAAGGGGTATATCCTTTTAAAATAAATTGTATCTTTAAAAATGGAATCAAATTGTATCTTTAAAAAGGAATCAAGTGGGGCATGATGGCACATGCCTGCAATCCCAGTGACTCTGGAGGCTGAGGCAGAAAGATCTCAAGTTTGAGGGCAGCCTCATCAACTTAGACCTTGTCTCAAAATAGAAAAATGAAAAGGTCTGGGGATATACTCAGTGGTGCACTTGGTGAGGTCCCAGTACCAAAAATAAAAAATAAAATAAACAAAATAAAAAATGAGTCAACTAGAACTCTGCTGAGTTTGGGTTCTCCTAATAGCAGGATTAGACACAGGGACCTGCACCCAAGTGGAGGTGTTTTATTTTGGGAGGCAACCCTTGGAAGCAGAAGAGAGCAGGTAGCGAGTGAGGCAAGGAAGTAGGAAAAACAAATATTAGGATGAATTCTCAAGGTCACAGCTGTGGGTAGCAGGAGCTTAGTTCTGCTAGGACCCCTGAGAAGTGTGAAGGCACCTCTAGATTTATTCATCTGAAGAAGGATTGGAAGCTTCGGAGACCCATCACCTCCTGTTCACCAGCAATGAAAGCATTCATTGCCTGAAGCTTCTGGGCTGGGCACCCGTGCATGTGGGTCCTGCTAAGGCAAAAAGGGAAAAGAAAAGCATGTGCTTGGGTTGGTCAGTAGTCCTGGGAAGGTGATCTGAACTGCCACAAAACTGTCAGTATAGCTGTGGCTGAAATTCAATGTGGGTCAATGGTGGATGCAGGCAGCAGAGGAATTTCAACGTACATAACCCTGCAACATTTTACAAACATCATATAGAGTGGAAAAAGCAAACTACAGAGAGTAACATGCTGTGATACTGTTTTATAGTTTTACATGTGTAATGAAAATACAGATAGAGTCACAGGGGTGATTATCAAACTTGAGATGGTAGTTGCCAGTATGTGTGGATAGGAAGAGGGTATGAAGTCACATGCTAGTTAATTCTGTATTATCTCCTCCTTGTTTTTTGGTATGTATTGGGCTGAGTATAGAGGTGCACACCTGTAGTACCAGCTACTTTGAGGTGGGAGGATTGCTTTAGCTCAGGAGTTTAGGGCCATCTTGGCCATCACAGTGATACCTAGTCTCAAAAAAAAAAAAAAAAAAAAAGTTTCAGTGTAATACAAGTACAAGTCAGCTTGACCAGGGGAAGGGGAAAAAAATAACTAGCATTTATTATTTTGTTTGTTTTAAAGACAAGTTTGGGCCCAGCTTGTAAGAAAGAAAACAGATCCTCCTCAGGATGTCAGGATATTAAGACAAAAGACATTCATGCTTAGCAGGATTTCTTCCTCCCACCCCCCAATGTGTTGAAATGCCTGAGCTAATTACCTTAGAATGCAAGGCCCTCCTGGTGCTTGTGAACATGGCAGGCTTGGGGTTCTCAAAGACTTGGAGCTTCAGAAGTTTGCCTCTAGGAACTTCCAATCAATAGCTTTTTGTCTAAGGGAAGGTGATGTTTCTCAAGGAAATATTTCAAAGGACTACTGAAATATTTCAAGGGACTACTGGAATATTGCATTATCTCCAGAAGTAGGTCAAACTCTAGACTATTGGATAGTTTAACAGGGGCATGAATGTTATGAGAGAATTGAATTCACCTTTGCATTGTGGCCAAATTCAAGCTGGTCCATTTTTGTGCCTTGGTCGTCTTCAAATAATGGACTGTGGTCTGATCTCCCAGGTATCTGAATATGAGCTCAAATGTGTTTTTGTTGTTGTTGTTGTTTATTTATTTTTGTTTTTTAGTACTGGGGAGTGCATTCAGTGGTGCTTTATCACTGAACTGTTGAGTCTCATTAAGTTGTTTTTGTCCCTATAAGTCACTTTACATTTTAAAGAATTTTATATGAATGGAATCACAAAGTATGTACTCCTGTCTTTTAACCTAGCACAATTCTGAGACTCATCCTTGTTATGTGTATTAGTAGTTCTGTTCCTTTTCTGGTGCTGAACAGTATTCCATTGTATGGCTACATTTTGTTTACACCTTCTTCTATTGGTAACACTTGGGCTGCTTCTACAAGCTATTACAAACATTTTTGTGCCAGTTCATGTATGGACATCATTTTTTTTTTTTTTTTTGTGGAATATCTGGATTGTATGGTAGAGGTAAATGTTTATCTTCTAAAGAAACTGCCGAACTGCTTTCTGAAGTGTTTGTATCATTTTACATTTCTGTTGGTAGTGTATGAGAGTTCCAATTCTTTTTTTTTTTTTTTAAAGAGAGAGTGAGAGAGGGGGGAGAGAGAGAGAGAGAGAGAGAGAGAGATAGAGAGAGAGAGAGAGAGAGAGAGAGAATTTTTAATATTTATTTTTTAGTTCTCGGCGGACACAACATCTTTGTTGGTATGTGGTGCTGAGGATCGAACCCGGGCCGCACGCATGCCAGGCGAGCGCGCTACCGCGTGAGCCACATCCCCAGCCCGGAGTTCCAATTCTTGCACATTCAAGCCACAGGAAGTTTTTTTTTTTTTTTTAAACCAGCATTTTTTAAGGTGGCTGGTGAAAGTGCTCTGGCTTTAGTCACTATTTATTTGTCCACAGTTTCTGTAAATAACTACAGGAAAATGTCCCTGTAGTTCTAACATATAGCTAACTATTGGAGTGGTGGGTGCTTGTTGGAAACAAAACACAGTCACAGCCATGTTTAAGGCCTGGTGGGTTAGATCATCCCTGCTGGGTGCTAGGGACTCTGTGGATTTACATCCAGCACTTCTCTGAAGTGCTCCATTTTACATATGGGGAAAAGGAGGCACTAGGAGGTTTAGTAATTTGCCTCACAGCCTAGAAACAGCAGAGACAGACTTTGAATGCAGGTGTATCAGTTAGGATGCATATAGTTCCAAGTCATGAGAAACCCAGCTTAATCCTCATTCAGCTCAAAAGGGAACTTTTGGATTTCAGCAACTGAAAAGTCTAGAGTGTTGGACAGTTTTACCTAGAGGATTCCAGGTCACCAGAGAGCCCTGGCCCTTTTCTCTATAATTCTGTTGTGTCTGCATCAACAGGCTTGTGCAGCAGTTCCAAACCCCACAGCCACACCCTATACTTCCTATAAGAGTAAGGCAGGTCCTGGTCCCGTCCGTCCCAGGAAAGGCCCGACATTGTGATTGGTCTAGCCTATATACCTGCCCACTCTCCAACCAGTCACCAGCCATAGTGTTTGTTGGGATTGGATCACACCAATATGACATTGAAGAGGATAGAAGAACTGCTTTCTAAAGTGTTTGTATCATTTTCCTCCTGGATTACTGTTATACTAGCTTGCCATTTTTTCTTTAGAAACCTCCTTCATTTTATGAAACACTGGTGTCACAGGCTGTGTATTTCTTGCCTGGTGACTTGGGGTAAACACCTTGTTCACACCCATGAAATGAGATTACCTCTTTACCCCACAGGCAGATCAAAGTGGGGGGTGGCAATACACACACATGCAAATTGTAGAGTGCTTGAAGTTTCTTTTAAGCTGTCTATATAATTAAAAGGTGCTACTTAGACATGGATATGAAATCAAATCTGACTTCAAGTTTAAGTGGCATAAAAATGCCTTTTAAAATACCAGAAAACGTCATTTGTGAGCCTCAGTCTTGCAGACTTGGATTCCCATCTGAAGAGAGGGTGCAAAATGGTGGCTTAGTGAAAGCAGCAGTCACCCCCACCCACTTCTCAGGAGGAAGAGTTGAGAGACAGAATGAATGTGTGAGGAACAGGGGATTTGATTGCCATCCAGGGTTTGTGTTGAAGGAGAGGAAAATGTAGCTCAGCCACAGTGACTCTCCCCAATTAAAAACTAAAAAAAGATTGTGGTTATGGGCTTGGATTTCTGACAAGCCAGCAGCCTCAATGAGTTTTGAGTGTTATTCCAGATTGGAAGATTCTTTTGGGAGGAAGTGGAAGGTTCGAGAATTCCTAGTTGAACAATTAGAATGGCTCATCACAGCCCCCAGGTAGAGGAGACTACCTTGTTCATTGGACAGATGAATTGGCTACATACTCTGAGGCAACATAGGAAAGGTTTTATTGGAACCAACCTTCTGCGGAGATGGACTTTCTAATGAAACCATCCTTTCCTCACTGGTGAGCTCACCAAGGCCCTTATTCCACAAAGCCTAATTGTTTTGGACCCACAAATGTAAGCTTCTTAATTAATTGACTCAAGTCTTAAAACAGATTTGCTTTTCTTTATAAATAAATCCCTGGGCTTAAATGCTTCTGACTCAGAAGAAAGAGGATCCTGGAGCACAGAATAAGAAGGATGTGAAGTCGGAATTCCTCGTTCTTTTTTTTTTTTTAAATTTGTTCTATGTAGATAAACACAACAGTAGAGTATATTTTGACGTATTATGCGTACATGGAGTATAACTTCTCATTCTTGTGGTTGAACATGATGTGGAGTTTCACGGGTCATGTATTCATATGTGAACATAGGAAAGTGATGTCCGATTCATTCCACTGCCTTTCCTTTACCCATCCCTACTCCCTTCCCTTCATTCCTCTTTGGGAATTTCTCGTTCCTATTCTGACCATGCTCTTCATCAGCTTTGTCTTTGGGCTCCATTTGCCCATCTGTAAACTTCAAGGATTGAAGCAGAATTGGGATCAGCAAGTAGCAAGCACCCATGCTGCACATTCCTCCCTCCACGGCTGGTCAGTCATAATGTTCTTTCCCACAGAGCCCAGCCTTGGCATTAGAATCCTTTTCAACATGGTACTCCTGGTAGTTGATTGATCCTGGAGATGAAATCCACTTATCCTCTTGATGAAACTGCATGAATTTTAACTCCCTTTTGTCTGTGGTTTTTGAATCCCCGCCTTGGGAAGTGCCTGCAAGGTACATTGTGCTTGGTAGACTGCTGGTGTGACCTTCTGTCCCTTGCTTTTTAATTTTTTTTTAATTTTTGAAATTTTTTTGTAGTTGTAGATGGACAGGTTACCTTTATTTTATTTGTTCATTTATGTGTGGTGCTAAGGATTGAACCCAGTGCCTCGCACATGCTAGGCAAGCGCTCTGCCAATGAGCTACAGCCCCAGCCCCTGTCCCTTGGCTTTTTTATTTTATTTATTTATTTATTTATTTTTAAATCAGTCAATGCTTTCTTTTTTTTTTTTTTTTAAAGAGAGAGTGAGAGAGGAGAGAGAGAGAGAGAATTTTTAATATTTATTTTTTAGTATTTGGCGGACACAACATCTTTGTTGGTATGTGGTGCTGAGGATCGAACCCGGGCCGCACGCATGCCAGGCGAGCGCGCTACCGCTTGAGCCACATCCCCAGCCCGGCTTTTTTATTTTTTAATATTTATTTTTTAGTTGTAGTTGGACACAATATCTTTATTTTATTTATTTATTTTTATGTGGTGCTGAGGATCGAACCCAGGACCTTACACATGCTAGGTGAGCGCTCTACTGCTGAGCCACAATCTCAGCCCATGTCCCTTGCTTTCGATAGATGATGTAGCTCTTCTTCACACCCATGCACCTTGCTCTTGCTTCTGCTAGACTGCTTGTGTTTTTCTTGTAGTTCAAAAACCAATTTATATTTTTCTATCCTTGTACAGTCCTCTTCCAGTCCCTCACATAGAATTAGTCATTTCTGGGCTGGGGATGTGGCTCAAGCGGTAGCGCGCTCGCCTGGCATGCGTGCGGCCCGGGTTCGATCCTCAGCACCACATACCAACAAAGATGTTGTGTCCGCTGAGAACTAAAAAATAAATATTAAAAATTCTCTCTCTCTCACTCTCTCTTAAAAAAAAAAAAAAAGAATTAGTCATTTCTTTCCTCGTGTTCCCACAGGACTGAACATATAAATTATAACCATAAAATAACCCTGATAGTGTTTATGGCTGTGGCCCTCCATGGACCAGTCTATGAGCTTTATTTATTTTTTGTATCAGGAGTTGAACTCGGGGGCGCTTAAATACTGAGCCACATCCTCAGCCCCTTTTTATATTTTATTTTGAGACAGGGACTCACTATGTTACATATAGCCTTACCAAGTTGCTGAGGCTGGCTTTGAACTTCGGATCCTCCTGCCTCAGCTTTCCAAGCCGCTGGGATTATAGATATAGATATTATATATCTGTGAGCTTTTTGACTTTCTTTTATCTCTATGATGATTTTTCAAGATGCCAATATTATTTTCTGAATGTCATTTTCTTTACATTTACTCATTTTTAAAATTCCTTTATTTCAAAAGGAACCATGGAACATGGTTATAAAAATAAAACCTCTGTTACTTGCCAGAAAGAACAGGCAACTGTTCTTTAAAAGACAAATAAAATCAATGAAAACAACAGTGTTAGTAGATTCTTAAGTTTATTGATGACTCTCAGCCGGAGGCTTGTTCTTACTATTACAAAGAGAGATTAGTGTGTGAGCTGCCAATGTCCTTTTAGCACCAAATTAAGACTGGCTTTCTTCCTGGCAGAATTTGAGTCTTTGTGAATAGATGGGTTTTAAAGATCTGCCTGCTCTTACCTGCAGTGATCTGCTTTGTCTATCCTGCCCCTCATACTCAGAGGGGCCCAGCCTAGGCCCCGTGGAACAGAGAGGTCTCTGTAGATGTGAGCAGCTATGTTGACTGTCAAAGGAAGAACTGCATAAAGATCATCAGCATGGTTGAGTGGGAAGTCAGACATGAGTGATTTTGGTTAATTAATTGCCTTTCACTAGTTAGAATTTTATAGGAAAAAAACAAAACAAAACAAACAAAAAACCAGAAATGTGATTCTAGGCCAAGCATGGGGGCACATACCTATAATCCCAGCAGTTTGGGAGGCTGAGGTAGGAAGATCACACGTTCAAAGCCAGACTCAGCAATTTAGCAAGGCCCTAAGCAACTAAGCAAGACCCTGTCTCAAAATAAAAATAAATAAAAAATAATAATAATAATAAAAAGGGCTAGGGATGTGTCTCAGTGATTAAGCACACCTGGGTTCAACCCCTGGTACCAAGAAATAAAAATGTGATTTTACTCTTTTTTAAAAATATTTTTAGTTATAGATGGACACAATAACTTTATTTTATTTATTTATTTTTTATGTGGTACTGAGGATTGAACTCAGTGCCTCACACATGCAAGGTAAAAGCGCTCTACCACCGAGCCACAGCCATAGCCCTTGATTCTACTCTTTTTTTTCCCAATATAGTAGTATATTTTTTTTTTATTAGTTTCTCAAAACATTACAATGATCTTGACATATCATACATTTGATTCAAGTGGGGTATGAATTCTTTTTTTTCCACGTGTACAGATTGCAGTATCACATTGGTTTTACAGCCACGTTTATACATACAGCCATATTAATGTCTATTGTATTCTGCTACCCTTCCTATTCCCCTCTCCCCTCCCTTCCCCTCCCATCACCTCTCTCTACCCACTCTATGACACTTTTCTCTCTCTCTCTTTTTTTTATTCCTCACACCATCTTATATGTAATTTTGTATAACAGTGTGTTGGGGGGGTCTCCTTCCATCTTCCCCTTCTCTCTCCCATTCCCATGCATCTCTCATCCCTATTTAATGGTAATCTTCTTCTTATGCTCTTCCTCCCTGCTCTGTTTTGAGTCACCCCCCTTATATCAAAGAAGACATTCCGCACTTGCTCCTTAGGGATTGGCTAGCTTCACTCTTAAGCAAATTCTTTGTGTGTGTGTGTGTGGGGGGCGGGTAGTGGGGATTGAACACAGCAAGGGTGCTTTACCACTCCAAACCTTTAACAAAATTATTATATTTTGAGACAGGGTCTCACTAATTAGCTGAGGCTGGCCTCAATTTTGCAATTCGCCCAAATTGCTGGGATGTGTGCCACCATGCCTGGCTTGAGCAAATTCTGAATGGAAAGTGTTATCTTGGTTCTTTTGAGCTTAGAAAAGTGAGATTCACAGTTGACCAAGTTTTGGGGGAAACTTGGTTCCCACATCACACCTTGTTCCTACCAGACTTGACTTGTAATTCAAGATATTAGGTAACAAACCAGAACCACAGTGATTAGACAGAGCAGAACTAGCCTCTGGGCTTTGAAAATGGAAACTTACTGGGGGTTCTTTTCCTTCCAAAGAATCCCAAAGTGCTCTGATTTGCTCTTGTAAGGACACCAGTCACTTTATTGACCCATTATCCCCACCCATTCTTTTTTTCTTGAAATGGTATCATGATTTTTTGGTGGGTGGGGTGTTTCAGGATTTGGTCTCAGTTGTTCAACACTCTTAGCACCTGCTCCCTCCAAGGAGGTGAAGTCTCATACTGGGAAGAGATGCTCAGAAGTGAACTAGAGTCTGGGGGCTGTGTCTGACTGTGTCTGTTGTGCTCCCTCTTGGGCAGGATTAGCATTTGTTGAATATTGGTATACCCTGACTCTGGGTGCACTGTTTTGGGAGAGCAGATGAGAAAGTGCAGTTGGGCAGGAAAGGAAGCTGCAGCAGAGTGTGAATAAACAGTTACCTTCTACCCAAACCCCACGGAGCTGGCCTCTGACCAGCAGCATGATAGCTGTTTACATTTTTTATGGAGTCCTTGGCCTTCTCATTAAGTGGGAGGAGGTGGGAGCCTTCTGAAAGCTAGAAAGTCCTGATGGAACTGGGGTATCCAATGGGAATAGGTCTGAGGACCTGATTCTTTAGAGTGTATCTGATTTTCTTTCCCTCTATATTGTTTTCTAAATATAATTCTCCTCCTCCTCTTCCTGTTTTTCCTCCTCCTCCTCCTTCTTGTAGATCACAAAACAGATACAAGTTTGTTTACAATAGTTTGATTATTGTAGAAACTTAAAGTATTATTAGAGTGCTAACCATATGGTTGAATGCTTATTCTATGTGTACTAGGCAGCCTGTTAAACCTCATCTCCCTTAATGCTCATACAAGGTCTGAGAAATGGTGCTAATCCCCACTTCTCAGATAAAGGAAAGAGAGCTCCCTTTAAGGTCACCCAGCTGGTAAGCAGGTGGCTGAGGCTGGATGAACCACAGACCTGGAATGACTCCACAGTCTAGAGCTCTGTGGTGTCTCTGTGGTCTGTGTACAGAGAGATCTAACTTGATTCTTTTTTGCTTTCAGTATCATTTTACGTTATTATAATAAGTAGTGAATCATCAGGTATTTGCATCCATCTCAGCCAGCTAAGCCCTTGTGTGCTAGATTAGTCTGTGAGCCAAAGGACACATTGTCAGGGCCTCTGGGCTTTCTGATGTGTCCTGGACCCAACAGGCTTCTTGTTTTTCTTGAAGGACTTGCTTTTCCTGAACCAACCTTCTTTCCCAACAAGTACCTCCAGTGGCGTGAACCCATCAGTGTTAAGCCCACCTTTTCATTTCTAACTGTTTCCAAAGGATAGGCCACATATCCACCCCCATTGCTTTGGTATCTCAGGCGGGGGAATTAAAATACTTGCTTTGAATCTGCCTTGAGCCAAATAGCCTTGGAGTTAGCCTTGGGATCAGTAGTCCCTTGTTTTAGCAAACAGAAGTTAAAGCAGCTGTGTAATTGCTCTGGGTCATCTGGCTCTGTGTTTTTGAAATTCTTAAACCCTACCTTACAAATCCTTCCTGGAACCCTGCTTTGCTCTTCTTTATGGACTTCCCTTAGGAGGCCATCCAGCCTGCCTTGACTGTAGCCAACTGGGTGGTCCCAGCCATACAATTTAACTGAAGAGCAGCTCCCAAAAGGGTCCTTGGCCAGTTGACTTGCCTGAGTGCCCTCCCTTATTGCTTTCTTTTTAGAGAATTTGGAATCTCATTAGAGACTTTAGAGGTTTTAGCATTCCTGAGATTCTTTGTGTGGCATTTTGGTAAACCCTCTCTTCCATTTCCCAATTGACCCAGTTGTTTCCCTTGCCCTTCAAGGGATCATCTTAGGTGCTGGCCAGTTTTGCTTTTTCAATGAAGCTGCCTATGTTTGTTGCATGGGGGTTTTCTGCAGTCTAGGCTGAAGTTTTTCAGAATCCTGAACTGTTCCTGGTTCATGCCAGCCTGGTTTTCCTGAATTGGCCTAGAAAGATACCTGTAGTGACTTGGGTTCGGTATGCACGAGCCCTGTTTGATTTAGAGGACCTGATTAGTGTGTGGTAGTGTTTGCTCATTCACATTTTAGGAGCTTTAGTGACTACAAATTCAGTCCCTCTCTTATCTCTTGCTGCAAAGCAGTTCTCAGGTTCTTCCATATTGATTATTTTGCCCTAGGAATGTTTATGACAGTGATATGGGGCCCCGAAAGGAAATTAACCTCAGGAGGCGGAAGATTGGACAATATCGAGTGTTGACCACAGTAGGTTGATATTTCTAGACTTCAGTTATGATGGACTGGAAAGCAATTGGGAAATTTCATGGACTTTTCCTTCATCGTTGGATACTTTTGAGAAAACAGTTCATAAACCCAAGATAAGCAGTTGTTTTGGAAATTTGTTAGGCTTTTTTTTTTTTTCAATTGCAGTTCTGGGGATGGAACCCAGGTGCGCTCTACTACTGAGCTACATCCCCAGCCGTTTTTAATTTTTTATTTTGAAATGGGGGTTTCCCTAAGTTGGCCAGGTTGGCCTCGAACTTGCAATCCTCCTGCCTCAGCCTCTAGTAGCTGGTATTCCAGGTATGCTCCATTGTAACTGGCATAGGCACTATTCTTTTGAGTACAAGTGAGAAAATCTCACTAGCTTAAGTTTAAAAAAAATTATCTTTCATTACAAGAGTTTTATGATTCTTTTTTTAGAGTGGCAAGTGGTAGAAACCCATTTGAAATTCCTTAAAGGTATAAGAGGGAGCCACTTGCCCCAGGAACTGAGAAGTCTGAGTAGGACTCTAGGTCACCAGGGTATGATTTCTCTGCCCATCTCCACAGTGTCTGCAACAGTCTTGGGACCTAGATGGTGAAAGAGTGGTTTCTGGCATTTCTGGACCTTTAGGCCGCTCAGATCAAAGCACAGCCAAGAAAAAGAGGAGGGGAGAAAAGGAGGGAGAGGGAGGAAGAGAAAATAAGCACAAAACTCTTTCCTTTAACTCCCATACAAGTCCTAGGATTCCCTGTTGGACCCCTTGAATCACATGCCTTGCTCTGAACTTAGGAGGGGCTGTCACATGCACCCACCTCTGTACTGGGCCTTGGAAACATCCACTAATCCCTACAAGAAACCTGGGTTCACAGACCTGCAAGTAATCTGCAGTGGAGACCTAAGGAAACATGAAACCTAAAATAGAAAAGCCATCCAGTGGGCCTCTGGTTCCTGGTATCTTTCTTTCCCTTCTCTCTGTACCTGAGTCCTGTCAGCACTGCACACAACATGGCTTTCCCACAGCTCCTGCTGTTTACATTTCACTCCATCCAGCTCTGTGTGGAGACCTCAGGAAAATCTGATGGAGTTTATGTTGCAGGTTCCACCCTATTCCAATCAGCTGTGGACAGAGAGGGGCTGAGGTGGGACCTTTCAGACAATTCTGGGTGGTTGTAGTCTGCTCTTCGTGATGTTGGGCGGTATGGTGCACCCATGCAATCCCAGCTATTTGGGAAGCTGAGACAGGAGGATAACAAGTTTAAGGCCAGCCTGGGTAATTTGGCAAGACCTTGTCTCCAACAACAAAAAAAAGGTGTGTGTGCGTGTGGGACGTCTGGCAAGGTAGATCAGTGAGTGATAGTGTGTTTGTCTAGCATTCATGAAACCCTGGATTAAAAAAGAAAAGAAAAGAATGTTGGGATGTAGGTGGATGACCCATAAGGATAGACAGGTAAGTATTTTTGTCTGGCTGAGAAGCATTGTCTTAAGTACAAAATGTTGATAATAAATACTGTCAAGGGCCTCTCTCCAAACAAGGAAAATGTCAAATGCAGTTCTAGCTGGACTACAGTTCTAGCTGGGAAGCGATGCCCAGATCAGCACCTTGGGACCTCTCTCTGCTGGCCTCTCTGCTCCAGTGTGGGCCTTTCCTTCCTGCAGAGGAGACAGCATCGGCACCGTCTGAGAGGCATGAATGGGAATTTCCTCCTTCTAGGCCCAAGTCAGCATGACTCGGGATGTGTCGCCTGGAAAAACTGAATCAAAGAGTGCGCTCAGGCCAAGGATTTCCCCAAACTCTAATCAACCCTGATTGCTTCCAGCGTGTTGCCTTTGGCTCCAGGAAGAGTTTTGTCCATTGTGGCTCCAATGTCTGACTTCTGCTGCCCAGAGATGAGAAATGGGTTTGTAGGGATGAACCTGGGAGAAGGATGTGTTCTTTTACCATCCTGACCTCTATTTGGTGTGAAAAAGCCAGTCCATGGTCAGTGACTGGCTTTGCCTCTAGTATTAACACTTGCAAGTATGTCAGGAAAAACTTCCATAAAAATCCTCACCACAGTCAGCGCTGAAAATGAGTTTTCTCTCATGTCTTTGTTTTTCCAACTGAGTTACATCGCTGAGAATGAGGAGAGACGCCATCTGAGGGAAGTAACTCAAGACCGTGAACCTGAAACTGGATCTTGGATAAACTGAATGAAGTTTATTATTCTCTCAAGTTCACAGAAGTCTAGTCACAGAAGTGCTGTTTAAAATAGAAGTAAAAGGGGCTGGGAAGTAGCTCACTAGTAGAATGCTCGCCTAGCAGGTGTGAGGCCCTGGGTTCAGTCCTCAGCCTTGCCTCCCCACCGCCCAAAAAGATTTGGAGTTGGCTTTAGTAGAATGTCTTGCAGAATCTCAATCTCAGGATGCTTTCTGGTCCAGCCCAAGTTTTACAGATTGAAAGATAAAAGCTGGACAGTATCTAGTCTAGGTGACACAGGGGTTGTGGTGGCTGGGCTAACATCTAAGTCCCCTTGGTCACAGGTCACAAGAATTTGGCCTCTCTTAGTCTTACTTATAACTGTGGTACTACCTCTTGTTAGGAAGAATAAGGCAGAACTTGTAACCAGGAAGAATGTATAGGATTTAAAAAAAAGCCAGTTTTATTGAGATTGATATATCGTAAAATCCACCCCTTTATAATATATTCACAGATATATATATAGATATATATATATATATATATCTATATATATATCTGTGAATATAATATATTCCCAGAACTGTACAACTGTCACCACTGTTTAATTTCAGAACACTTTCTCTTAAAAAAAAAAAATGATTTGTAACTGTGGAGATGGGAAGGACGGTAGAATGAGACAGACATTCTTACCCTGTATACATGTATGACTACACTACCAGTGTAACTCTGCGCTACGTACAGCCAGAGGAATGAGAAGTTGTGCAGACATTTGGCTCCTTTTGTGTACAGTGTGTCAAAATGCATTTTACTATCATGTACAGCTAATTAGGACAAATTTAAAAAATAAATAAGTAAAAAAATTAAAACACTGATGAGCTAAATAAAACAGTAAAAAAACAAAACCCAAAACAAAACCCTGTACCCACTAGCAGTCACTTCTCCTTGCTTCCTCCCCTCAGGTGTTGGCAGTCACTGGTGTCCTTGTGTCTCTCTCTGTATTTGCCCATCCTGGGCATTTCATGTAGTGGAATCCTACAGCGTGTGCTGTGGTGTGACCGATTTCTTTCACTTAGCATAATGTTTCCGAGGTTCATTCATTTCTATCCATACTTCATTTATTTTTATGACCAAAATATTGGAGTGTATAGGATTTGAATTTGGAAATAAAGCTATAAAGCTTTCAGATTTATTTTTTCCATTGCCTGTTGTTGTTGTTATTATTATTATAATCATTTAGTGGAATGCCCAATCTCCTCTGCGAAGATTAAATGTGAGTCTTAGGCTGGGGATGTGGCTCAAATGGTAGCACGCTCGCCTGGCATGCGTGAGGCACTAGGTTTGATCCTCAGCACCACATAAAAATAAAATAAAGATGTCGTGTCCACTTAAAGCTAAAAAATGAATATTTAAAATAATGTGTCTTTTTCGTCCTCCCAGTGCCTATTTTTTTTGTTTGTTTGTTTAAGTATTTTGCACCTGGGATAAAAGTTGTTTTCTGGAAGAAAGTGTGTTATTTCTTGTACCGCTAAGAAAATTAATACATTAATACAGGTGCTCATCAGCCAGAGTTGTAATGAACTTTTCTCTTGAATTTTTTTCCAGTGCTTGACATGTTAGAAAAATTCCATTTTTGTAATAATTCTCTCTCCCAATTCTTGGAAACTTTCAATCCTATAGGTAGTATTTTTAAAAAGTCACAGCACTGACATAAAATGTTCCCCTATAGTCTGCAATAGTTATTGTTTTGTCACTTGCTTGTTTTGTCACTCTCTCTAAAAATACACATCACATACTTTTTTTTGGGGAGGAGGTACTGGGTATTGAATCCAGGAGTACTTTACCACTAAGCTACATTCCCCAGTGCTTTAAAAAAAAAAATTTGAGATGGCCTTGCTAAATTAGTGAGGCTGGCCTCAAACTTGTAATCCTCCTGCCTCAACCTCCCCAGTTGCTGGGATTGCAGGTGTGTGTGTGTGTGTGTGTGTGTGTGTGTGTGTGTGTGTCTGTGCCTGTGCCTAACTCCAAATCACACTCCCACCCCACCCCTCGGGCCTCACACATGCTAGGCAAGTGCTCTACCACTGAGCTACATCCTCAGCCCACACACTTTATTTTTTTATTGAATCATCCACTTGGAGTTACCTAGTTTACAAGGTGGCCCTTCCCTCCATCATACTATGACACAGTAGTAATATTATGTCCCCAGCCCTTTTTATTTATTTTGAATGGGATCTTGCTAAGTCAGTTAGGGCCTCACTAAATTGCTGAGGCTGACCTTGAATCTGTTATCTCCTGTTTAGCCTCCTGAGTCCCTGGGATTATAGGCTTGTACCACTGTGCCTGACTGATACTTTTGAAGAAGTCAGACCAGTGGTCTTGTAGAACCATCTCAAACATTAGGTACACACATGAGGGTCACTACTACTCAGGGCTCAACATTAAAATGCACATTCTGATTTAGAAAGACAGTGGGGGCCTGAGAGCCTGCGTTTCTGGCAAGTTTCCAGGTGATGCCTGTGCTGCAGGTCTGCTGCCCACACTTGGAGTAATGAGGCTGTAGAATGTTCCATGTTCTAGATATTTTTGTTTCATCTTGGTTAAATTCAGATTAAATATTTTTGGCAAAGGCCCCTCCAGTGATCATAGGTACTTCCCATGGCAGCACCCCAGTAAGCACATCATTTCAATTTGTCTTGTCATTAGTGGTGATGCTAAGTGTGATCATGTGGGTCTCCATGGAAATGGTACCTTTCTCCTAGTATAATTATTAAGTAATCTGTAATTATAATTAATAAGTAATCTTTGAGATGGCATAATTATCCTGTTCCCCAACAATTTATTTTCACCCATTAATGAACTTTTGGGGGGAAAACGGCATCATGCAATTATAATCCCCTTCTGGCAACATATGCCTGTTTTGTAATAAGCAATTAATTGTGTGTAATTTTTAAAAAATGTAGTTAGTAGCAGATTTACTTCCACTTGTACTGTAAATATTGGCCTCTATTGCTTCCCAAATTTTGGTGTTATGATCCTATTATATGTAATGCTGTGAGAAGTATCTACAACCAGGAGTAAGAGTGCATATTTTAAAAAATAAATTAAAAAAAATTTTTTGAGAGCTTCTTGAGGTTTCTTGCTAGGACTCTAATTGTTACCCTTAAATATACCAAAGACTGCAGAAAATCACTCTTCTAAACTGGATAGGCAATTCTCACATGTTACATATTATTCTTTGTTTTTAAATTTTTTTGTAGTTATAGATAGACAGAATGCCTTTATTTAATTTGTTTATTTTTACGTGGTGCTGAGGATCAAACCCAGTGCTTCACATGTGCTAGGCAAGCGCTCCACCACTGAGCTACATCCCCAGTCCACGTATTATTCTTTTTGATTAAAATAAAGAGTTGGGTTGCCAAGAAGGAGCATTTAAGTACTTTAAGCTCAAGGGTCTCAGGTGGGTTTGGTGCTCCAGGGTTCTTCCAGCTATCAAGAAGCTGTAGAGGTGAGATTTCCTTGGCTATTTTATAAATTGGTCCAGAACCTGTAGGAAGATTATGGTAAGGAGTGTTCAAGTACTTGTTGATTGATTGTATATCCTCCTCTGAGAAGTGTCTGTTCAGGTCCTTGGCCCATTTGTTGATTGGGTTATTTGTTATCTTATTGTCTAGTTTTTTGAGTTCTTTGTATACTCTGGATATTAGGGTTCTATCTGAAGTGTGAGGAGTAAAAATTCGTTCCCAGGATGTAGGCTCCCTATTTACCTCTCTTATTGTTTCTTTTGCTGAAAAAAAACTTTTAAGTTTAATTAAGTCCCATTTGTTGATTCTAGTTGTTAACTCTTGTGCTATGGGTGTCCTATTAAGGAATTTGGAGCCCGACCCCACAATCTGTAGATCTGAGCCAACTTTATCTTCTATCAGACGCAGAGTTTCTGGTTTGATATCAAGCTCCTTGATCCATTTTGAGTTAACTTTTGTGCATGGCGAGAGAAAGGGATTCAGTTTCATTTTGTTGCATATGGATTTCCAGTTTTCCCAACACCATTTGTTGAAGATGCTATCCTTCCTCCATTGCATGCTTATAGCCCCTTTATCAAATATAAGATAGTTGTAACTTTGTGGGTTAGTCTCTGTGTCCTCTATTTTATACCATTGGTCCACTCGCCTGTTTTGGTACCAGTACCATGCTGTTTTTGTCACTATTGCTCTGTAATATAGTTTGAAATCTGGTATCGCTATACCGCCTGATTCACTCTTTCTGCTTAGAATTGCTTTTGCTATTCTGGGTCTTTTATTTTTCCATATGAATTTCATGATTGCTTTATCTATTTCTACAAGAAATGCCGTTGGGATTTTGATTGGCATTGCATTAAATCTATAAAGAACTTTTGGTAATATCGCCATTTTGATGATGTTTGTTCTGCCTATCCATGAACAGGGTATATTTTTCCATCTTCTAAGATCTTCTTCTACTTCTCTCTTTAGGGTTCTGTAGTTTTCATTGTATAAATCTTTCACCTCTTTTGTTAGGTTGATTCCCAAGTATCTTATTTTTTTTGAGGATATTGTGAATGGAGTGTTTTTCCTCATTTCCATTTCAGAAGTTTTGTTGCTGATATACAGAAATGCCTTTGATTTATGCGTGTTGATTTTATATCCTGCCACTTTGCTGAATTCATTTATTAGTTCTAGTAGTTTCTTTGTAGACCCTTTTGGGTCTTCTAGGTATAGAATCATGTCATCTGCAAATAGTGATAATTTAAGTTCTTCTTTTCCAATTTTTATGCCTTTAATTTCTTTCGTCTGTCTAATTGCTCTGGCCAGTGTTTCGAGAACTATATTGAATAGAAGTGGAGATAGAGGGCATCCCTGTCTTGTTCCGGATTTTAGAGGGAATGCCTTCAACTTTTGTCCATTCAGAATGATGCTAGCCTGAGGCTTAGCATAGATAGCTTTTACAATGTCAAGGTAAGTTCCTGTTATCCCTAGTTTTTCTAATGTTTTGAACATAAAGGCATGCTGTACTTTGTCGAATGCTTTCTCTGCATCTATCGAGATGATCATATGGTTCTTATCTTTAAGTCTATTGATGTGGTGAATAACATTTATTGATTTCCGTATGTTGAACCATCCTTGCATCCCAGGGATGAATCCTACTTGATCATGGTGCACTATTTTTTTGATGTGTTTTTGTATTCGATTCGCCAGAATTTTATTGAGGATTTTTGCATCTAGGTTCATTAGAGATATTGGTCTGTAGTTTTCTTTCTTTGAGGTGTCTTTGTCTGGTTTCGGGATCAGGGTGATGTTGGCCTCATAGAATGAATTTGGAAGAGCTCCCTCTTTTTCTATTTCCTGAAATAACTTGAAAAGTATTGGTATTAGTTCTTCTTTAAAGGTTTTGTAAAACTCCGCTGTATACCCATCCGGTCCTGGGCTTTTCTTGGTTGGTAGTCTTTTGATGGCTTCTTCAATTTCATCTATTGATATTGGTCTGTTCAGATTGTCTATATCCTCCTGACTCAGTCTGGGCAAATCATATGACTTAAGAAATTTATCGATGTCTTCACTATCCTCTATTTTATTGGAATATAGATTTTCAAAATAATTTCTAATTGTCTTCTGTATTTCTGTAGCATCTGTTGTAATATTGCCTTTTTCATCCCGTATGTTAGTAATTTGAGTTCTCTCTCTTCTTCTCTTCGTTAGCATGGCTAAAGGTCTGTCGATCTTATTTATTTTTTCGAAGAACCAACTTTTAGTTTTGTTAATTTTTTCAATAGTTTCTTTTGTTTCAATTTCATTAATTTCCGCTCTGATTTTAATTATTTCTTGCCTTCTGCTACATTTGCTGTTGTTTTGCTCTTCCTTTTCTAGGGCTTTGAGTTGGAGTGTGAGCTCATTTATTTGTTGGTTTCTTCTTTTTTTGAGGAATGACCACCAGGCGATGAACTTTCCTCTTAAAACTGCTTTCATTGTGTCCCATAGATTCCGATATGTTGTGTCTGTATTTTCGTTTATCTCTAAGAATTTTTTGATTTCCTCCTTTATGTCTTCTGTAACCCATTGATCATTCAGTAACATATTGTTCATTTTCCATGTGATGTAGGATTTTTCCTTCCTTCTTTTATCCTTGATTTCCAGTTTCATTCCATTATGATCAGATAAAATGCATGGTATTATCCCCACCCCTTTATATTTACTGAGGTTTGCCCTATGGCATAATATATGGTCTATTTTTGAGAAGGATCCATGTGCTGCTGAGAAGAAAGTATATCCATTTGATGATGGTTGATATATTCTATATAAGTCAGTTAAGTCTAGGTTATTGATTGTGGTATTGAGTTCTATAGTTTCTTTATTTAACTTTTGTTTGGAGGATCTGTCCAATGGTGAGAGAGGTGTGTTGAAGTCTCCCATAATTATTGTGTTGTGGTCTATTTGATTCTTGAATTTGAGGAGAATTTGTTTTGTGAATGTCGCAGCACCATTGTTTGGTGCGTAAATATTGATAATTGTTATGTCTTGTTGGTGAATGGTTCCTTTTAACAGTATATAGTGACCTTCTTTATCCCTTTTGATTAACTTAGTCTTGAAGTCGATTTTATTCGATATGAGGATGGCCACCCCTGCTTGCTTACGAGGACCATGTGCGTGGTATATTTTTTCCCATCCTTTCACCTTCAGCCTGTGTATGTCTTTTCCCATCAGATGTGTCTCCTGGAGGCAGCATATTGTTGGATTTATTTTTTTAATCCATGATACCAGCCTATGTCGCTTTATTGGAGAGTTTAAGCCATCAACAAGTACATGAAAAAATGCTCTCCATCTCTAGCAGTCAGAGAAATGCAAATCAAAACCACCCTAAGATACCATCTCACTCCAGTAAGATTGGCAGCCACTATGAATTCAAACAACAACAAGTGCTGGCGAGGATGTGGAGAAAAGGGTACACTTGTACATTGCTGGTGGGACTGCAAATTGGTGCGGCCAATTTGGAAAGCAGTTTGGAGATTCCTGGGAAAGCTGGGAATGGAACCACCATTTGACCCTGCTATTGCCCTTCTCGGACTATTCCCTGAAGACCTTAAAAGAGCATGCTACAGGGACACTGCCACATCGATGTTCATAGCAGCACAATTCACAATAGCTAGACTGTGGAACCAACCCAGATGCCCTTCAATAGACGAATGGATAAAAAAAATGTGGCATCTATACACAATGGAGTACTATGCAGCAATAAAAAATGACAAAATCATAGAATTTTCAGGGAAATGGATGGCATTAGAGCAGATTATGCTTAGTGAAGCTAGCCAAACCCTAAAAAACAGATACCAAATGTCTTCTTTGATATAATGAGAGCAAGTATGAACAGAGCAGGGAGGAAGAGTAGGAAGAAAAGAGTAACATTAAACAGAGACTTGAGATGGGAGGGAAAGGGAGAGAAAAGGGAAATTGCATGGAAATGAAGGGAGACACTCATTGCTAAACAAAATTACATATAAGAGGTTGTGAGGGGAATGGGAAAATAAACAAAGAGAGAAATGAATTACAGTAGATGGGGTAGAGAGAGAAGATGGGAGGGGAGGGGAGGGGGGATAGTAGGGGATAGGAAAAGTAGCAGAATACAACAGTCACTAATATGGCATTATGTAAAATTGTGGATGTGTAACTGACGTGATTCTGCAATCTGCATTTGGGGTAAAATTGGGAGTTCATAACCCATGTCAATCTAATGTATGAAATATAATATGTCAAGAGCTTTGTAATGTTGTGAACAACCAATAAAAAAAATGTAAAAAAAAAAAAAAAAAAAAAAAAAGGAGTGTTCAAGCTCTCAGACTGAAAGCTCTGGCTCTCAATCCCAGCCCCACCTCTCATCATCCGCAGTATGGCCTTAGGCAAGTTTCAGAGCCTCATTTACCTTGTCTGTGAAATAAGAATAATAATGGGTCTTGGCCTCCTAGGGGTGTTGGAAGTATGAGGTGACTTTGTGCAATGCTTAACACAAGGCCTAGTTCACTGAATGCACAAGCCCTGTTGATTGAATGAATTTCTATAGTTTGTTTGTCTCTCTCTCCTTCCATTGAACCCAGGGCCTCACACATGCTAAACATGTGTTCTTTCACTGAGCTACATACACCTTGAGCCCCAGTTCATTGGTTCTTAAAAAAGGGTCTTAAACCTATTTTTGATTTAAACTTGTAACTACATAGCCTATTTATTTGCTGTTTTTTTTTAAAAAAGAACCCATGCTCTTGACTTTTAATTTATTGCTAGTCAAAAAATGAATGCTAGCCCATATAATCAGAGATTCTATGTATAAAATTTTGACTTACTAATTTAAGAAATGAAATCTTCAAATTTTATGCATTTGTACTATTATATGCCTGATATAAGTCAAAAGGGGTAGATAAATGAAGAAATTACTGGTGGTCATTTTCAACAACATTATTCAGGAAATAAAACTCATTGATGAGATTCCACTGCATAAGTATCACCTGAGCTTCTGTTCTGTGCCAGGTACTTTTCCAGTCCAGGGTGTGAATCCTTGCCCCACAGAATTACTCCGGGTGATCAGAAATTCACGTTTTCATGTCAGGCCAAGCTATTTTCTCTGACAATCAATGCATTGGCTGGAGGCCCATGGATTTTCTTACATAAATCAAATTGAAAGTACATTATATAATTTCTAGTTTGGGCATCTTTAAGTGGAGTAAGCATACTTGTGAAGTAGTGAAAATGCAGAACATTTGGATTTTTGTTCCATTCCCCCTACTACTTCAGTTTCTTATAGTGATTTCACTTATAATTTAGCAGCCCCTAAGTTTTCCCCTAAAGACAACTTAGTGTATGTGTTCTCTCTCTCTCTATATATGTGTGTTATATATTATATAACATGTATAATATATACATATATACACACATACATACACACATCTAATAAGTTTGTTTATTCATTTATTTGTGAAGTGCTGGGGATTGAACTCAGGGCTTCATGCTTGCTCTACCACTACTGTACATCCCCTGCCCTATTTATGTTTTTGTTAGAGCATTTCTTGAAATCTTCAAGTGATAGTTTAGGAAATCATACAAGCCAAAGGAAGGGTTTGTTGGGAAAACATAACGGCAGCAGCACCCCAGAGAAAAACCCCAACATGGCGCCTAACGACTCTCTTCTCTTTTTTTCTTTCACTGGCGTGAAATGTTCCCTATGGCGCCAATGTTCAAATCCTGCTGGTGGGAAGCCTTAGCCCGAATAAGAATTAACTTCTTGGGCTCCGGAACTGACATATGGAAGAGCTTGCCAATAAACGGGCAACCCGTTATCTACCTCAGCCCTGCTACCTCTCCTTAGACTTATATAAACACAGCCTTTTGTAATAAAGCGGAACCTCTTCGGTGATCTGTGTGGTGTGGTGTCTCCCATTCGTAGTGCAGTGCGGCGTCTTCCAGTCTTACAGGGTTAAAGATTCACAAGTGGATTGGGGTTGTGGCTCAGCGGTAGAGCGCCTGTCTAGCAAGCTCAAGGCCCTGGGTTCAATCCTCAGCACCACATGAAAATAAAAAAATAAAGGTACTGTGTTCAACTACCAACTAAAAAATAAATATTAAAAAAAAAAAAGATTCACATATGTTCCCACCAGAGTTGCCAGAGAAAACACAGTTAAATTTAAATTTCAAATAAACAACAAATAACTTTCTTGTACGAGTATGTCCCAAATATGATGGGCAGTCCTTGCATCTTACAAATCATTACTTATGTTAACAATTATTTGTTGTTTACCTAAATTCACAGGTGACTGGACATCTTCTGTTGTTATTTTTATTTGTAAAATCTGGTGATCCCTAGGTCCCACCACTGGCTCACAGATGCCCCCAGTTTGTGCATTTGCTAAGGGTGATGTTTACAGCTGCAGAAGGTCCCCAGAGCAAGATTGAACTGTGGAGGCACCTCCTCACTGTGGCTTTGGGCGCTGGGGTCGGGGCCAAATAAGCAATTAGCTAAACATGACCTCACACAGGAGGAATGTGCTCTTGCTAGGTATTAGCAGAGGTTTAGGCTCCAGGGAGCCATTGTCAGGAGCTTGTCAGTGATGTCATCAGCTGGAAAAGCCAGCTTCCAGGCCTCAGGAAAAAGCTCCAAAGCCAGAGCTCCAGTTTTGGTAATAAATGGGAATGGAGTTTCACAGGTGGGGTGTAAAGGAATTTATTACCACAGGAAGCCTGATGGAGCCTCTTGCCTGTGTGCAGCCCCCAGCCAGGTTTCTGAGTTCTGATGAACAACCAGAAGCTTCTAACTCAGGCTGTGATTACACAGTTGGCCCAAGGCCCTGGAAAAATTGGCTTGTTTTCTGTGAACACTCCAGGAGTTGCAAAGGGGGTGTCAGGACTGTTTTGCTGTCCTGAGTGGGGACTTAAATCTGGGGAGAGGGGAGGCTGATGTGGAAATTGTTCATTAGGCTGTTCCAGAAAATTTTTTTTTTGTCCCGTGTGACCATCTGGGTCTTTGCCTTCTCTCTCATCTTACCCTTTACTGGGGAAGCCCCTTTCCCCAGCCAGGTGGGGTAGTCCTCTGTATTTAGACACTCACAAGATTTTTGTTTACCTTATGAGTTGGAAGAAATAGAACAAACTTTAAAATTTCCTACTCATATAAATTTTTTTGTTTGTTTGTTTATGTGAGCTGGGGATCAAACCCAAGACCTCATGCTTGTGAGGGAAGTGGTCTATCTCTGAGTCACACCGGAGCCCTCTCCCAATTTTGAAAGGATAATTTGCAGTACACAAATGGACTGTAAGACTAGAGATGGAACCTAATTTAAATCAATTGCTGTGTATGGTAACTATAGCCTCTTAATTTAATTTGAGGTCTTCACAGAACATTCTGAAATGAGGGGTTCCAGAGTGCGAGATTCTCCTCATGGACAGGGTTTTGCAGTTCAGGTTTCTCTGGGCCTGTTGGAGGTTCCACTTAGGGAATGACTCTAGGCAGTTCTGTTGGGCTGAAGTCCTAACTTCCTGCCCAGCTTCCGATGGGGGGACCCTCACATCTGTCTTTTGTCAGATTAAATTTTGGAAACATTGACCCTAAGTCACCAGGTGGGCTGAGACAGATTTTCCCAGGACCCCTTTTCTTCTATGTTGTCCAGGGTCCTCTCACTCATTGGCATGTGGCCCTGAGGAAATAACATAGCTTTTCCAAGCCTCTGTTTTCATGTCTATAAAATTAGATAGTATGCATATTCATTGTGGGTGAACTGCTTTAGTCAGGGTATTCAGGTAAAAGCTATAAACCTGTGGGTTGCTGATATTGGCTGTTGGCTGATGAATGACATTTTAGGGAAAACCTATCTGTGTTGTGCCTGATCACAGTTTTGCCTGTGTGTACGTCTTGTCCTGGTCTAGCCATTCATTGCTTGGACCCTCTCAATCTCTCAGCCTTTTTTGTAAAATAGGCGAGTTGTGGAATAGCATCAGGAACCAAAGGAGGTCTCCTCCAATGAGTGCTTGCCTCTCATTGACTAACGCCAATCTACTCCCCTTGTGAGTAGAACAGTGGTTCTTTAGGAAAGCTGGTTTTTCTTTAGGAAAGAATTAGGAACATAGGGTCCTTCTAGCCCTCTCATCACCATTATGGCATATTTATTCCAAGGGACTGGCAGAATCATCTTTTTTTCTTTTTTCTTTTTAACTAGAATGTGGTTTCCTTGCTTTGAGACAGGTGGCTCACTAGTGTACA
Source organism: Spermophilus citellus (assembly GCF_964194105.1). Lineage (NCBI taxonomy): Eukaryota > Metazoa > Chordata > Mammalia > Rodentia > Sciuridae > Spermophilus > Spermophilus citellus. The sequence goes on along the minus strand of NC_138184.1, from coordinate 45,734,658 downwards.
TGAAAGTAGAGAGCTGTCAGGGGCACCACTAAGTTCTGGGGCATAGAGTCCTTGCTTTTCTTCTTTCTTCGTGGGTCCCATTCACACAGGAAGACTACTTGGTCTTGAGTGGTGATTTTGGTGGGACTTGTGTGAGGTCTACTTGCAAACAATGGTACTAAATATTGGTTGCACTGTAGAACCAACTAGAAAGCTTTTTAAAAAAATTACTGATTACCACCCTACCCCCAAGAGATGCTGATTTCATGTTCTTTTCTTTTCGGGAGAGGCATTTCTTTTCTTCTTTCTTTTTTTTAATTCCCTGCTAGGTAGCCAGGGATGAAACTCAAGTGACTTTAGTGAGTAACAGTAGTATTGAAGCTTGAGAAGAAAAGTTGGACAATCCAAACCTGAGATAGGTAGGACTGACCGAGGTCACATGGCTGGCATTAGCACCAAGTGACCATGACATGTTGGAGAGCTGGCTTGAATAGATGGAGTCAGGGGAGTGACTAATTTTATTATATTCACACTTGGAATAAAATTTAGATTGATTGTATTGGCATGGTGGCTCATGCCTGTAATTTGAGTGATGTGGGAGGCTGAGGCAGGAGCATTGCAAATTTAAAGTCAGCCTCAGCAATTTAGGAAGACTGTAAGCAACTTAGTTAGACCTTGTCTCAAAAAATTTAAAAAAAGGGCTGGGGATGTGGCTCAAGCGGTAGCGCGCTCGCCTCGCATGCGTGCGGCCCGGGTTCGATCCTCAGCACCACATACCAACAAAGATGTTGTGTCCGCCGAGAGCTAAAAAATAAATATTAAAAATTCTCTCTCTCTTTCTCTCTCTCTCTCTCTCTTTCCTCTCTCACTCTCTCTTAAAAAAAAATTAAAATGAAAAAGGGAATTAGCTCAATTGTAGAATGCCCTTGGGTTTAATCTAGTATTCCCCCCCCCCTCAAAAAAACAAGAACAAAAAAGAAAAATCAACAAAACAAACAACCCATAAAAATTTAGATTGAGGTATTTTATAATTAGGAAAAAATCCGATGATCAGGAAAAAACAAACAAACAAAAAAAACATACCACGTACTAACATAAGAGGTAACTGGAGTGGAGTTCCTTCAGACTAAGAACTTCTTCAAAGTAGACTGTCTGTGTCCAAACCCATTCTTGTATCTAGCATTATAATGGCCTCAGAGGTGGCTGGTTTCTCTTCCTTCTCTGAGGGAGGGTCCAGTAACAGTGGTGCAGTCATTTGGCTCCTGGCCTGGTGAGTAAGACAGCTTAGTAAGAGGGGAAACACAGCCTTGGGTCAGAAAGACCAGGCTAATGAATAGCCCCATTTTCTTATCTGTTCAGAGAAGCCCAGAAGCCACACAAACTTCAGCTTCCAGACTGGTTTGTGTGCAGTGGCTGTGACATTGATATGGATGGCAGGTTATCATCTGAGCAGCCAGAGCAATAGCACACAGCTTTGTAGCTCATGGCTGGCTGGTGTCCCTGCTGTACACTGATCTGGCCTGTGTGACTTTGGTTTTGTGGTCAGGCTTGGGAGGAAGTACTAATGGGGTGAGTGGCACACTCAGAGGCTGTTATGGAACACAGCTATTGGGTAGAAGTCTTGCCCTGTCTGGTCCTGTGATACACCTCTAACGGCTGGCTGGCACCAGAGCCCATTGTCACCCTGGTGCTTCTATACTTCTACCCCCTGCCTTCTCCAATCCATGTGTTTATGAGGCCATTAGTATTCACTAGGCAGTTATCATTTATGTTCACCACCCTACCCCTTGTACTGGGAATTGATCTTGTACATGCTAGGCAAGTGCTCTTTTTGAGCCCCGTCCCCAACCCGTTTTTATTTTGAGACACAGTTTAGCTAAATTGCCCAGGCTGGCCTCTAACTTGTGATCCTCCTGCCTCAGCCTCCTAAGTAGCAGGGATTGCAAGTGTGTGCCATTGTGTCAACTCCCATTTATGTCTTTTGGCATTGTGCTAAGTGCAATCCATTGCTACAAGATGAGAACATTGTTAGCCTGTTTTATAGTGAGGAAAATGGAGGTTTTGGGAGAGTGAGATCATGTGATGATGGAATCTGATGATAACCATGTAACCTAACCTCTCTGTACTATAGATCAATCGGCACTTTAGGTTTTCCACATTCATCTAGATTCTAGCCTTTTAAAAATGTAATAAAACAAACCAGGCATGTTGCATACTTGTAATCCCAGCTATTTGGAAGGCTGAGGCAGGAGGATTTCAAATTTAAGGCCAGTCTTAGCAACTTAGGGAGACCCTTTCTCAAAATAAAAAATAAAAAGGGCTGGATATGTAGCTCAGTGGTAAAGTTTTTGCCTAGCATGTGCAAGACCCTGGCTTCAATCCCAATATCACCATAACCAGAAAACAAAGCAGATTTTTAGTTAAAATATTAATTTCAGAAAGTGGTCCTTGGCTACAGTTAGAGGATGTTCATTTCACAGAGTATAGTCTCACCAATTTCAAAGGTCTTTGGCTGGGGACATGACCTCGTCTTCATGTATAGTTATCTTGGAGTGAAGAAGAGAATGTGCATATGTTGCTGTGGTATGTTTTATAGAGCATGGCTCATTATAGAGCCTCCAAAAGTGGTGTCAGGGAAGGCCTGGGGGCCAGGGTGGGGTTGTGAACCTTGGGGGTTCAAGGGTGTGTTAGGAGACAGAGAGCAGTCTGGGCTACAGAACTGCTTGGGCCTGGGAAGGGTTGGTGTGGAAGAGAACCTGGATTACCTGCTGCCTGGCCTGACCACAATGTTTGGTGCTTGCAGAGTATTGGAACAGTTGTGATGTTGTGATGTTGGCTGAGGCATAAAGAACTTCAGAAACCATGTAAAAGGACTTTGATGTGAGAAAATGTAGAATTGTGCTATCTACTAGCCACATGTGGTTAGTTAAATTTAAATTAGTTACAATTAAATAAGGCTTAAAATTTAGCTCCTCGTTTAGCTGCATTTCAAATGTTGGATAGCCACCTATGGACTGTGGCTACTGTGTTGGACAGTGTACATATCAAACATTTCCATCATCACTGAAAGTTCTGTTGCCAAGTGATGTAATTCGACAAGAGAGTTGTACTAGGGGGTGGGGATATAGCTTGTGCCTTGCATGCACAAGGCCATGGGTTCAATCCCCAACACCACCATTAAAAAAAAAAAGAGTGTTGTACTGTACAGATGGGCAAACTATGGCCTGTGGGCTAAATCTGGCCCTCTGCCTATTTTTGTAAATAAAGTTTTATTGGAACCCAGGTGACACCCATTCATTCATATATTATTTATAGTCACTTTCTCATTATAGAGGTAGATTTGAATAGTTGCAGAGAAATTATGTGGTCCACAAAGCCTAAAATATTTACTATCTGACTCTTTACAAGAAAAGTTTACTAAACCCCACTTTAGATCTTAGGATAGTAGGTCTAAAGTTTCAAGTATGAAGTAGCATGAATGTACCTGTGGCTTAGGAAGACCAACTCAGGTGGAGGTGGGTGGGCAGACTGGTGGGGAGACCCCTTCATAGTGACCTCTAAGGGGCCCTAGGAGAAATGACTAAGGTCTTGCCCTGGCATGAATATTCCCATTAATCTTTGTTTCTTTTTACAAAACATCCATCCTTGGATTCTTTTCACTTCTTGGTTCTAAATTATTAATTGAAACTAAGGTTCTTAACTATGTGTCTTGGATTCCTTAATCTGTCTAGAGACCACAGTCTTATGCATAAAATTACATATGAGGTTACAAAGCAAACCAGTTATATTGAAATATAATTATTAGAAATGAAATTTGAATATAGTAATATATGCACATCTGTATTAATTTAATAATAAGATTTAGCAGCAAGTCTAATTACTGGCATAATTTTGACATAGTAATAAACAAAAAATTTCAAAGTCTTTTTAACAGTAGGGCATGATAGAAAAAAGATCAGATTTTATTGGTGACAATACCACAGGTATTGCTAATCAGCTGGGTTAATATGGTCTCCATTCATAATGGAAAGAAATTCTGAATTTTAGTTAGTGGTTACCAAAAATGAAGATCTGACTTTTTTTGTATTCAAGTTCCTATGTCCTCGTGCTCCCTTCTGCAAGACTGCCTGACTTACAATATCAGTCATAGGAAGCAAGGAGGCTGTTTAGGATGGTAGTTTCTCTTGATAAATGTCCAAGACCCTTGGCTTCCTAGTAGATCTTGTAGGAAATTTCACTTTTATATGGTCAGATATTCTCTTCAGCCATAAAGCACAGAGACAGAGGGAAGGGAATGTGTCAGAGGAGGCTGAATCTTTTTTTTTTTTCATACCAGGGATTGAACCCAGGGATGCTTACCACTGAGCCACATCCCTAGACTTTTTTAAAAAAATATTTATTTTTTAATTGTAGTTATTTTATTTATATGTGGTGCTGAGAATCGAACCCAGGGCCCCCCACGAGCCAGGCAAGTGCTCTACTGCTGAACCACAACCCCAGCCCTCCCTAGACTTTTTAATTTTTTTATTTTGAGACAGGGTCTCAGTTACTTAGGACCTCATTAAAGTGCTGAGGCTAGACTCGAAATTGTGATCCTCCCGCCTCAGCCTGCTGAGTTGCTGTGATTACAGGTGTGCACCACTGTGCCTGACTACAAGCTGAATCCTGACAGATGACTGAAAAGGCAGGAGGGCAAAAGATGGGAGGGGAGTGCTACCGGCATTCCTCAGAAAGGGAACAGCTTGTGCTAATACTGGAGGGATACACAGTTGGTGTTCTCCTGATGACTGGAGCATAGGAGAGCAGCCTGTGGAGAATGAGGGGAGCTGGGAGAGCTGGGCGGGCAGGCAGAGAAGAGCCTAGAGGGCCTTGTGACTTTGTCATGGATGCTGGAATGTTTGAAGACTTTGGGCCCTGAGCTGGGCATAGCAAATATAATAAAACCCACTCACTTTCATCCTTAGCGTTCCTCCCCCCCCCCCAAAAAAAAAGTGTTTACATGAATTGCTACAAAATAATTTGAAAGTTAAAAAAACAAAAAGGTTTTTGCTTATATTTGTATTTTATTGTTTGGCTGTGTCTAACTCATTTATTTTACTGTAATTTCTCAGAAATCTTGGAACATGAGAAAATGAACCTATAACTTATTTTCAAGAGTAATGGAATTTCTATGAATACTCAAATTAGTGATTAGTGAAGTCATTCATTTTCCGGCACTGAAGTCAACATCTAATAGTTTGGATATCTCTCAATTTTCTTATATTTTGTGCCTAGTCTAACTTGTCTACCTCTACCTAGCATGCAGATTGTTTCATAGGTTCCTGAGAAGCTGTACCGAGGGATGTGAGGTGGCCCTGCTGGGGTTAGTTTGGGAAGAGTTTAGATCCATAGGCCTAGACGGAGTGGCCACCGAAGTTAGCCTGACATTAGCAGGACTGGGGAGCATCTCAAAGATGATCTGCAGGATTGGGGTAAAGAATAGATTTGGTGGGAGAGGGCAGGCAGGGATGAGTCCAGCTGGGATTTTATGGCTGTTTTGGAGTTTGGTTGAGGGGTGGATGGTCTTCTGTTGGTTGGTTGTTGGTCACTGGTTGCATAGTTAGGTTGGTTAGTTGATTGGTGATAGTTGTTGAATAGTTGGTGGTTTGGTTGGACTGGTTTGTAATTGGTTGGTTGACTGGTTGATGGGTGGTTGTAGTTTAGGTAGTAGATGGTAGTAGGTCCCTACTTTTCCTTTTCTCCACTCCTTTTCCTTTTCTTCTTTCTACTGTGTGACAGGCACAATACTAGGTACTAGAATCACAGTGATACTAAAGGCAGGACCTGGGTTCTGTCCCTGTCATACATTACAGTTGACTACATCTTGGGTTTGGTTCCAGAACCACATGGAAGTTTACAGAGTGGATTTCATCAGCACCCAAACTGTGTGGCTTACTGCTATTATTGGGCTTATGGGTTTTTAATCCCTAAGTAGCGTTTCAGTTATTATGGAAACAGTTCTTCCTTTCACTAAGTTTTCTCCCCTTTCTCACCTAGGATTTTTAAGCTAAGTGGCAGTGGGTGGAAGTTCTTGAGATCTCCCCCATTCATAAAGTTATTCCATTTGCCTCCATCAGAACAACTCTTTTCTACCGACAAACAGGTGTCCAAATTACTGGGTTCCGTCTCTGCTACTTCCCTTTTAGCAATATGTTATCTGTGGACGAAGATTTTGACATCCAGGAAGGAGAAGGCTGGTTTTGCCATGAATTCTTCTAAATCATTGCCTGTGTTTAAGATGTACAGTTTGTCCTGAAGCAATAAGATATCTCTCAGTGTGGTTTTGAGTGAGTTGGTTATCACAAAGTTTTATAAACACTGTGGTTACTGAGTTTGTGCAAGGGTGTGCTTCCCTTTGGCACCCATGGTTAGGAAGGATGCTTTGAGAGCTTGCTTTTTTCTGCTCCTCATTTCTAAAACGTTTTGATTCTGAGGATCAAGGTTCTCATTTCTTAAGCACTGACGCAGAAACACTTGTTTCCTACATTCCTACTATTGTCATTAGTTATTGCCTGTCTCTCTCACCCTACCTCTACATTTTTATGAAATATAATCTCCCAAATTCTTAACATGTTTGGGAGAAGCTTGTGGAGGATCTGAAGAAGAGTTTAAGATAGGATTCCCCGAAGTATCTTCTATACAACATCAGTCCCCTTTGAGATAGAATTTTAAAAAGTTCCCTTAGTCCAATAACATTTTGGAAATTCTGCATGATATTTTAGTCCTTCCTTGGAGATTGTCAATTTACATTTGCATATTAAAAGCTCTGAGAAGTCCTGCAGTAATTTAAAAATTGTTCAGAGCCAGGCATGGCAGCATGCCTCTATCTGAGGTGGGAGGATCACTTACCACTTGAGCTCAAAAGTTGGTGGCCAATGTGGGCAGCACAATGAGACTTAAAAAAAAAAAGGCATTCAGTCTAGTGTTTCCACAGAAACTCTTGTCAGGAAAGCCAGCAAACATCTAGTGCAGTCTTTTCTAAGGCATGGTACTCAAGTTGATGCTTACGCTTAGTGTTGCACAACTGACATTTAACAGTTGTAGCTGGTATTTTTGTATGCATTTAAAAAGTGCAGTTCATTTATTGAACCTGTGATTTCATAGGTGTAATTGCTTAAGATAGGGAAAAAAGAAAATATGATTGAAGGAAATCACTAGTAGATAGCTCAGGTGGTGAGAGGAGAGGGCTGGGTTTATGTGTGGTCTGGGGACGCTGCACAGTGCTCCTTAGAGCCAAATTCAGGCAGTGCAGCTTTGAGTTGTAGGCTCCAGGGTGTTTTCTGGGAGCTGGGAGGGAGCTTCTGACTCTAGCACAGACTGTCGAGCCTGTAATAAAGAGAGGTGGCTGTGGACTGCAGTCTTTAGCCATAGTGGCAGCTGATGGCTGGGGCCTTGTCTTGGCTATTCATCGTGTGTCACTCACTTGCTCTGCACTGGGACAGTGCGCCTCAGGAATGTTAGAACGTGCTTCCCTTTCAGCAAGGCTGACCTGCTGTGTATTTGGTCTGTTTATCTTACTGCCATGACCGTCTATCATGGGACAGAGTTCAGGGGCACAGTGATAAATCTCTTAGGAGGATGATGTAACCCTCAGCATTTCCCCTTTCTTGGCTTTTTACAGTTTTGGCAGCATTTGTATTACCACCAAGTCCATGTATGGGCCTCTTCCTGTTTGTGCCTCTTCCAGGCTCCAGGGTGGAATGGTCAAGAATGGATTCTGGAATTGATGACCTGGGTTCCAGTTCCTGCTCCACTGTTTATGGGCTGTGTGGCTTTGGGTTTAGTTTACTCATTCATCAGTTTTTTAAATCTGGAAAATGGAGCTAATAGTACTTTATAGAGCAGTTGTGAGAATTCAGTAGGGTATTTGCCCTGGATTAGGTTGGACCTCTGCATCATGAAAGAGTGCTCTCAGGGTGCCAGGAAGGGGTCCTGAAGGGGTCAGAAAGGTATGGGGTTGATTTTGTTGTTGTTGCTATTGGCTTGAAAAGCACCAGTAACGACAACCAGATGACTTTATCCTCTTGCAATGTAATCTTCGGCATCTTCTAGTCCTCTGGCAGACTGGAAATGGCAAAGGCCATCTCCTGAGATTTGGAACCTGCTTGTCCAGGAGGGGTGTGTCTGGTGAGGAATGGGAAGCATTTAGTTGGCCACTGTGAGACGACTGAGCAAAGGAGTTCCTCAGAAAGACAACCAGTCCCTGGGTATTCATTGTGGAGAGGTGACATCACACAAAGTGAAAGGCATGTGAGGTGTACAAGGTGAGGGGCCCTTTCCCTCCTACTCCTCACTGCCTGCTTCTCTACCTAGAAGCAATTGCATGATCAGTGAACCATTTCTTATCTCTTTGGGAAAGATTCTGTACACCAAGAGCCCAGTCCCCTTTACTCAAATGCAAACTAAGCACATTGCTTTTATCTTTTGATGAAGCCTGTTGATTTCCCCACATTAGTGCCTAAAGATTCCAACAAGCAACTTTGTTAAAATGAAGAGCTCCTTAATATAGACATTATTTCCTGGCGTGGTAGCATACGCCTATCATCGACCCAGTGAGCCAGGAAGCCACGTCAGGAGGATGGCAATTTTGAGCAGGTCTCAGTAACTTATTGAGACCCTATCTTATAATAAAATAAAATAGAATAAAAAGGGTTGAGAGTGTAGGTCAGTGGTAAAGTGACCCTGAGCTCCATTCACAGTACCAAAAGAAAAAAAGAAAAAGTACATTATTATCTTTCTTTTTTATGGGTGATAGGTACTAAAATTTATTATCAAAGGAATATCTGTAATTTAACATTTAAAAATTCAAATAATTCAGAAAACAGTAACAACAAATGAAAAGCCATCTTCTGACACCACCTCCTGGGTCTTCTTCCTAGAGGGAGTCAGGGAGGCCAGTGGTGTGGGTGCTTCCAGGCCCTTCTGTTTAGATACAGAGCCAGGTTTTTTAAAAAACAGGATTACGTGATCCATACTTCTCTGCAGCTTGTCCTCTTCCCTTACTTAATACATCATGGATGCCTGTCACAATTGGAAGAAACACATCTTTCTCATTCTTTCCACCATAGCCTGTTACTCTTTTGCTTGGATGTAAAATTTGTTTACCACTTTTTGTCAGAGAGGCATTTAAGTTGTGTTCTGCCCTCCCCCCCCCCGCCATGTTTTATTGTTGTAATGAAATATTTTAATAGCTGAAATGATCACTTTAATACCCAAATCTCCCCCATCTCCTATTAGAAAAAGAAACCACATTATGGAACTTTCTTGAATACTTTGTGCTTCAAATTGAATTTATTGATCTTGCATTTAATTTTCTGTCAGCAGTGGCCTGGCCCAGCCCCTGCAGACTGCTCAGGAATCTGCTGGAGGAGTCGGGGTGGCCTGCAGATTTTAGCAAACTGCCAGTTCATTCAGCAGCTCACTGAGCAGAGAACATCTTGATTCTATCAGCTTTAATCCCAGGGCCCTTGTGGGCCTGGCTTTCGTGGTTGTTAGCAGATGGAATGCTTGTCGGTCTTGGAAGGCTGAGTTCTGGGGCACTGGGCTTTGAATAGTCTTGAACCAGAATAGAGTGGCATTGAGTTTTTTTTTTTTTTAATACTAATGGGGCATTATTAGTTCCTAAACTTGTGTCTATTTATATTATTATAGTGGTAGTAATAGTTGCTGTAGTCCCTGTTGATAGTATGGAGCCACCATAGGCAGGTGCTACTGCCGTTACTGCCTGATGTTACAACAGCTTGATGAGATGAGCCCAGCTATTATTCTCATTGTTCAGATGGGGAGACCAAGCACAGGGCATGGACCCCCTCAGTCCCACAGCTTCTGTGTCCTGCATACGGGAGATGAACTGGCTTCTCTGACCCCCCCCCCCCCCATACCGGGATGTCTGGGCTTCTGGCTGCTTCATCACTGACTGACCTAATGTCTGTGACCCTGGGTTACTCGGGTACTGCTGTATTTTAGCAGACTGACTCTTGAGTGGGCTCCGTGCCTTTTGTGCCCCCACCCTGCTCTTTTTACTCTGGATGTTGGAGAAGTGGAGTTCCACCTGTAAGACGTGCTGAGAGTTCTTTGGGGTTAGCTCTGTTGTGACCGATCAGGATGTGTGTTCAAAGCCCTCCTCACTCATTGTGGGTTGAAAAGCTCCAGATTTGGGGGTGTACATTCTAGCGGTCAACTAAGCTAATGTCCTAGTATAAGGAGGAGAACCATCCAAAAAGTGTCTATGAAGGGAGAGCCGGGAAAGTGTCCCCTTGTCTGTCCTGAGAATTTCTTTCCTCTAACCTCATCTTCTTTCTGGGGTGTTGGTGAGAGCCAGGAGTTATAAATTATTTAGAATTTCCCGCGGCTTGATTCCTATTCAAGACTGTAAGTTGGGAGTTTTGTTCCTTTTATGACTTCACAATCTTTGGGCAGGCTGCCATTGTTGTAACATGAGGTGAATTACAGGGGGAAATGCAAAGTGATTTGTCCCATTTCAAATGAGGAAAGTCACCTTGTCTGGTTTTGTAACAATGTTGAACTTTTACAAGTTTGCAGTTGAAGGATGAATACCTATTCTATTCATTATTATAATTTTTATTTAATTTTTAATAATGAAAAAAAAAAAAAAGAAAAGAAACCATAGCCTAGCATGGGGCACAAAGAGCCAAAGAGTTTTTTACTCTTTTTTTTCACCAGTTTTCATGTGTAATAATGTTGCCATCTCTTTGTGGAGTGTTTTAGAGCCAATTAGTCTACTTTCTTATTTAAAAGTTTAATTTGTTATCACAAGGCTTGGAGCTCAGTAGGCAGTTAGGAAATTTTCATTGGATGTAAAACCAGAAGATAACAAATTTGAGCCTGGTGTGGTGGTACACGCCTGTGATCCCAGTAGCTCAGGGAGCTGAGGCAGGAGGATCTTGAGTTCAAAGCCAAAGCAAAAGTGAAGTGCTAAGCAACTTAGTGATACTCTCTCTCTAAATAAAATACAAAATAGGGCTAGGGATGTGGCTCAGTGGTCGAGTGCCCCTGAGTTCAATCCCTGATTACCCCCCGCACTCCTCAAAAAACCAAACCTCAAAGTCAAAAAACCAGAAAATAACAAATTGGGCTTTCAAATAGATGAGGTCCCGAATTTCTCTTTTTCAGAGAAGAGCCAGGCTGACAGCATTGGACTCAAAGGATAGCTGTATCTTTTCCTAAGGAGTTGGCTAAGGAGGGGCCCTGTACCAAGCTGTGAGGCACACGTGGGGACCTTTTGGATGCAGGACAAGACCATGATCATTAGAGAACCAAGGATTATAGTAGATCAGGATCCCATTTGCACTTTCTGTGTCTTATGTAATCATTGTATGTGCTGTCCTTCTGCTATGTTTTCTCCTGGAGGCTTGTGGAGATGAAGGGAATAACTGGGTCAGGTAGAAGTCCAGAGGCTCTGCCTGGGAGTCAGAGAAGTCTGGTTTACCTCTCAAGGACAAAAACTTATTAGTTATAGGATTGTTATTCAGTCTTGTCATCTGCAAAATGAGAGTAATGCCTTCTGGATTTATCCCATTGACCTGCTGTGACATAATGTGGATTCAGAGAAATAGCAAGATCTAGGCTCTCCCTAATTGTCACTGGCTTCATCTCTGTAGACCTCTGTTATTTCATTTGTAAAATGGGATTAACCATAAAAGTTCCTGTGAAGGTTTCAGGAGGGGATGCATGGCACATAGGGCCTGGCTCAAGGGAAGGGTCTGTAATACAGAGCTGTTTTCTTGTTTTTGTTGCTGTTGACAAATTAGGAGTCTTTCCCAGGTCTGGTTTCTCCTGCCCTCGTTCCTTTCCTCAAGGGCTTCTCTGAGGCTTGCAAGAGCACAGGGCCCCTGGGTGGGCCTGGCTTGTCTCCTAGAGAATGGAGCTGTTTGTCAGGTGAGGTGACCTCTGCATGTGACAAACTGAGTTGGAGTCACAAGGTCAGGAGGATCTCCATTCACAGCCAGCATTTGTTGTTTCAGCTGGACATGTTCTCAGAGTGGTCAGTAGCTGGAAGCTGTGAGCCAGAGCCTAAAGGTCACCAAGCAGAGACCTAAAGGGGATCCCACTGGGGTTTAACCTAAACCTCCCAGAGGCTGGACTCTGAGCTCCTCAACTTACTGCTCATGCTCAAGAGTCCTTGGGGGCCTTGTCCTGTTAGTCGCTTAGGATCTGTATGGTAGTAACAGGATGAGTTTGTGTGGGGACCTATAGCTTTGAGGTAAGAACCCAGTTTAGAATGCACTGTTTTGACCATTTTGGAGTGCCTTTTCTTCTTTCTCAAAATCTTTCTAACAAGGTTACAGTCTTTATTCTAATAATTTGAGGATTTCCCTATAATAGTAAGTGAAAGGTACTATAATTTAGGCCCTTTAATATACCCATCTCATTATTTAGTACTGTGGGTTCTTTGTTTGTTTGTTTGTTTGTTTGTTTGTTTGTTTTTTGAGGTGGGTATTGAGGATGGATCCAGGGGCACTCTACCATTGAACTACAGCCCAGCCCTTTTTATTTTGAGACAGAGTCTTGCTAAATTGCTGAGGTTGGCCTCAAACTTGAGATCCTTCTGCCTCAGCCTCCTGAATTGCTGGGATTACAGGTGTTCACCCTGCTCAGGTCTCACTGTGGCTTTATTGTTGGAGGTAAACTAATTTCTAAAAGTTTTCAAAAGTGGCATTGAAAAGAAAACCACTGGGTGATAAAAATGGATTTTTAAAAATTATTTTTATTTGTTTTTTGGTAGAGTTGAACCCAGAGTGTCACACATGCTAGGCAAGGACTGTATTCCTAAGCTATATCCCCACCCCCCAAAATAGAACTTTTAAATAAAGTGATGCCTCTTAACCATAAAATAGTGTGTTTGCAAAGCAGTTCATCGTCAATCTGTGCTTTGAAAGTTCACCAAATTCTCTATGCCAAAATAAAAATCAGGTATTTATGAAACAGTTGGTTCCAACTATTTCAGGCAAAAATTGTCCAGCAAGTGAGAAACAGAAGGAATAGTTTACAAAATAGGAAATTTGAAGTGTGAGTTTATGCCTAAGGAATGTTTTATGGGCCTATAGTAGAAATCTCAAATTAGAGGTTTGGGAATGTTTACTTAATTCTTTTGCAGAGAAATACTGGCCACCCCTTCTCTATGCCTTGCCCAGGACAGACATTACCAATCTGCACAGTAATCTTTCCTGAGCTTCCATTCCAGGTGTTGGTAATCCATTTTAGCAGTCTTTCTTGCTGAGTCCAGATGTGGCCTCAAAATCATTCTCAATCCAGCAAAAGGCTTTTCACACCATGTGCCAATACCATGGTGTGTTTTATCATCTCTTGAAAAATTACCAACATAAAGACCTTCTGAATGAACTCAACAGTCTAGTCCAATGGCTCCTTTACAATCCTTGAACAGTTCATGAGCAGGAAAGAGAATCAGAAATCCAGCTGGCCCTAGTTTCCTGGTCTATCCTTATTTTATTGTGGTCTGTGTTTTCTCTTAATGATTGAAATAAGCCCATGTGACTTAAGGTCTTCTAAAGCCCAGGATGTCTTCTTGTTGTAGTTCAACTACCATAACAAAGACATCTTTTAAAAAGAACAGTGGTGGAAAGAATGTGAAAGGATGGTATTTTTCACCCTCAGGTTGGCATCTGATTCTGGGACCCAGGTTTCTTCCCCTGTCTTGCCAGGCCTCTCCCCAGGCAGGTCATATTGAGGTGACTATGGCTGGCAGTGGTGGAAAGTGTGTGGAGAATGCTTGCCCATGACCCAGGGCCCCAAAGTGAGGGCATGCTTCACTTCTGCTCACTGTCCATTGGGACACAGCTGTACCACTGAGAGGCTGGGAATAGTTGTCTAGCTGGAAGCCATGTGCCTGGGAAGAAGGGGAAAAACTATTTCCCCCAGATAAACTTCAGTCACCAGGGCTCCAAGTCACCTGGTTGTAAGAATCTGCCTCATTTCCTACTGCCCCTCAATTGGTTTGCAAAGGGCTGACAGAAAAGAGGGGAGAGAAGCTGGTCTGGCCCTCTTTATCCTGCTCATTGCACTGTCCATCATCAGCTATGTGAATGGGTTGTTAGACCTTTGGAAATGTGACCCTGGTCCTGAGCGACCTCTTTAACCTAGTCTCAGGGATAGGTTAGGATTCTAGGCATCAGAACTAGATACTCACTGAGGAGAGTGGTTGACTGCCTCCTTGTTGTTCAGGCTGCTCTCTTGTTTAGACTAAGCCTGAGGACTACAATCAAGCCACCCACCACCTCCAGCGGGTGGAGGGTCTGAAAGAAGACCGGATGGAGAGAACTGCAGAGCCAATCTGGCATGTCAGTGGGCACTGGGTCTTGCTGCCCAGGGTCTGGACTAGGTGATTAGAGCTGTAGTGTGGGGTTACCTTGGAGCAGCCCTGTATAGGCTGCTGCTGCTGCTTCAGGCTCACCCAGCAGCCAAGGCCCACAGGAAGCCCCAGTTGCAAAGTTGCAGAGCTCTACCTTGAATTGCTAAGCTTTCACTTTTTCCTCCTCCCTTTGTCTGCTGTCTCAAGGTTGATAAAAGTATGTGGAATCAGTGATGGTAAGAATATTAATAATCAATATCACTAGCACCATGTGAGGATCTGAGGGTTGGTAATGTTACAGCATTTGGTCCTCTCAGTAGTTCTACGCTCATGTTCCAGCATCATCTCAGTTTACAGACAAAGAGAGAGTGGGTGGTGGAGCTGAGCCCATCACCTGCAGAGTCTGTACCTTTTCTGATCTATCTCTCCCTGGCTTCTGTGCTGCCACATGCTGTGTTATAGGTAGGGGCAGCAGGGTTCAGAGATGACCACAGCCTGGAACAGTTTAGATTTCTGCCTGAAGAGACTGCATATGTACTTTTTTTTTTTTTTTTTTGAGATGGTTTTGTCTTGCTATTTTTCCCAGGTTGGACCACTCAAGCTACTTCAGCTTCCCAAGTAGCTGGCACTAGGGTATATGCCACCATGCCTGGTTTATTTTTTGCATCTACTTTACAACATGCAGCACTGCCTCTCCTAGGACACTGGAGGTGAGAAGGTGCCAGGGAGCTGAGTATTTGTTAGCTTGTTCCTCAGAGGGACTTGGTAGCAAAATCAACTAGGTTCCTGACTTTGTGGGGGCTGAACTTTTGCAGAGGAGGCAGATGTGCCAGGCAGGTGATTCTTTAACAGTTATAGGAGGTGCACTAAAGGAGAAGGGCATACACCCTGAGGCGTGCTTTATAGGGCGCCTTTTCTAATTTTGTGGAGTTGGATGAGGTAGAAGAGACAAGAAAAAAGGAGATGGGAAGGGAATTCTGGGCCAAGTGGGCTGCAAACCAAGGGTGAAGGGTGAGCTTGGGGCACCATGAATTTCGGAAGTCAAGGGAGGGCTAAACATCCACCTAAAGGAGCTGCTCAAAGTTCCATACTCTCTTTCAGGAAAGTATGACAAATTGTCAGGAGTTCAGTAGCTGGACTTTCTCTGGGTACCTGTTTGGGGGTCTTAGGCCATGTTGGTCTCTTTTCACCATTCAACTCAGAAGTATTCTCCTTGTATAGACCCCACATGTCCCAGGTTTACTGCAATGTAGTGGATCCGCATCCCCTGGGAACAAGAGAGCTCTGCCTATCTAATGAATTGCTTGTCTCAGAGAATTGAAAATAGAACATTTCAATCATGTAAATTCGTAGCATATTTCCTTTGATTTTCCATAACACTTGGATTATGGCTTCTGGCTTTCTGGCACTAGGGAATAGTGTTTGGCACAGCAGGTACTTAAATATCAGGTGAATACATGAGGAAAGAGAGAGTACCTACTGTGTGTCCTGCATTGTGCTCAACTCTTGGCATTCTTTGATCTGCCTACTCTTTATAACAATCCCATGAAGTTGTTCACATTCCTACTTAATAGATGGGGGAGGAGGGGTCATTCTAAATGTAAAACAGTTGAGTTGCTGCTGGTTCTGGAGCCTGTTATTGCAACTACTCTGCCATGCTGCCTCTTGGAGGGTAATGGAGCTGAAGGGACAGGGAGAGAGAGCTATTCCCAAAAGATCAAGTCATAGTGTGGAACATGGCCTTGGTGACATGTCCTAGCCACACTGTATAACTCCTTGATTCCTGTAGTCACTCATTGGCTGTTTCTGACCTTTCTATTAGCTGTGTTATGGCCAAAGATAACCTTTCTTCGTGGGTTACCACCTCAAGGTGAACTTGGTTAATTGTTGACAGCCTCTGGGAACCCTATGGATAATGCAGTGTTAGATGTGGTGGATTTACAGGTGGTTGCATGGATTGGCCCTGCCAGTGGGAATGGAGATCAGAAAGGCCTTCGTCTTCCTTACTCTGGGGAACTGGTTCTCTAAATAGACATTTCCAAGATGCTTTTGCAGAGAGACTAAAAATAGCTGGCTTCTACCTGTAAATACCCCCATTGCATATATGGAATGCATCTTAATGAGGGCTGGAGAACTGATGTGCAGAAATGATAAGTAGCTCAACTGAATTTTCCAGCAATTAAAATTAAAACAAAAACAAAAACAAAATCAACTTCTGACCTCACTTAAAAGCAACACTGGATAATTTAAGATAGTTTGAGAGAGAGTGTATGGTTTGAAGATCAGTGTTGTCCGGAACCAGGAATGGTTATGTAGGAATTGCAATTGGGGTTTGGGAGGAGAAATCAATGCTCAGATTCCAGTGCACTGACATCTGCCCCCACCAGGAGATGGGGCAGGCATGCTGGGTGCTACCTTATTTCTGAAAAAGGCCCTCAAGCAACCCTCAACCTGTAGAGGCTTTTGACTGATTTGACCTTTTCCTCCTTTTACATTTCTTTTTATTTTGGTAGATGGACACAACTCATTCATTCATTCATTTATATGTAGTGCTGAGGATCGAACCCAGGGCCTCACTCATGCTAGGCAAGTGCTGTACCACTGAGCTACAGCCCCAGCCACTCCGTTTACATTTCTGCTCCATGTTTACAGTCAGTATAAACATTGCTGAGCACACTTAGGTCTGAAAATTCTGTAATCTGTGGTAATGGTTAGACAGTGATTCTGTGATGTTGTGTAGCCTTTTGTTTTCAAGGCCTGGGGAGTCTCCTGTTTCCTGTGGATGGGAACTGGGGAGGCCTTTTGGGTAAGTTGCCATTTTTTATTGTTCCAAGAATGTGGTCAGGCATTTGAACTTTCACCTGTCAAAATCACTTTTGGAACAAGGACTGTTTTCCCTCCAGCTTCTTAGAATAGCAGAATGAAGGTATCATTTATCCCAGTGAGACTGTAATGGGGGCTTTCCCATTTGGACACCCACCTTGAATTCATTGGAAACAGAATCCTGGGCATTATATTTTTCATAAATTTGGCTCAGACTTTAACTGAGTCATATTTTCCCCCCAAATCTTTTTGATTTAAAAAAGATTCTTGTCTCTTTCCTTTAGAGCAGCATGTGTAAGCTAGATAAAAATACAGCAAAACAGCAAACTTGCTTTGTGTTTTGAGTTATGCATTAAATCTTCAGGTTTGCTTTTGAAAAGCATTTAACACAAAACTCTGGGAGGTTTTGAGTTTTGCACACTGGTGGCTTGTGGCTAGGTGACACACATAAGCTTCACTCCCCCACTTTCTCTTTCTCACCCTTCCACTTTTTTTTCAAGGTACTAGGGATTGAACCTAGGGTCACTTAACCACTAAGCTCCATTTGCAGCCCTTTATATTTTTTATTTTGAAACAGGGTCTTGCCAAGTTGCTTAGGGCCTCATTAAATTGTTGAGGGCCTCAAACTTGTGATTCTCTTGCTTCAGCCTCCACAGTCACTGGAATTACAGATATGCACCACTACACCTTGCCTGCCCACATTTTTGAAGATTATTCTTCAAGCCTTTAGCTTGAATAAAGGAAACTAGAATGGAAATTTGACCTGGAAATTCTGATGATCGATAGGTAATAAGTTGGCAATGATAGCATTTCAAAGATAACCTTGTAACAGGATATATAATCCAAAAATTTTAGTCATGGTCAAGGACTGCCAGCTGGAGAAGTTTCTGGTCCTGGGGATGAATTAATTGCTCAGATACCAAGTGCAGAGTCCAGGGTTTTCTGTGGACCACTGCTCCTATATTGACTGGAGGACCTTAGAAGCAGGACTGGCCTTGTGTTCACACAACCTGTATGCTCAGAAGGGCTCTCCACTTGATTTAATGATGTTGTGGTCTTTAAATTCTCCATGCTTTTTGGGCAAAGGGCCCTGCATTTCCATTTTTTTTAAACTAGGTACTATGAATTATGTGGATAGTCCTGCTTCAAAGTTATTATTTGACAATTAGTTACATAGAAAATTCTTGGATAACTTCACTCTTGGAGTGAAGATTGCTTGAATTTAGTTTGTCTAACCAGCCAGTTCATGATAATCTTTATTTGTCCAATGTACGTGATCAGGTTTTATTATGCCTGAATCTGCAACTGTGAAATTTGTTCTTGGTTTCTGTGGGTTTGGGTGTGGGCTTTTAGAGGATCTTTTGTTGTAAGAGATCCAACAATAACCAGCTTAATTTTTATATTTTTAAATTTATTTGTTTTTAATATTTATTTTTTAGTTTTAAGTAGATACATTATCTTTATTTTGCATTTATGTGGTGCTGAGGATCGAATATTTTTTATTTTGAGACAGGGTCAGTGCCTCAAGCATGCTAGGCAAGCGCTCTACCCCTGAGCCACAACCCCAGCCCCAACCAGCTTAATTTTTAAAAAGCCCTCAATCTTTCAGTTTTGAGTGGCAGACCATATACTCCTTAGCGGCATGTGGTTGTAGTTGGGTTTCATTGTGTGCAATCTGGTGTATGTCTAACCAGGTGGCTTGTGGTGGGACACAGGAGTGACTCAAAGATGAAGAAGGATTGGTTACTCTCTACTAGGCATTCCTGGGGCCTGAGGGTAGGAGTTGGGGAAATGGACAGAAGGTCCTATGTTGAGGGAGAGGTCCCTGGCATGTTTACAACACACATGCTGGTGGGAATGTTGCACCACCAACCTTGAGGTTTGGTGCCTGAATGATGAACCAGGGTTTGTCTTGTAGGAGGATGGTGTAAAGAGTTTTTCCATCAAAGAAATACAGAATACCAAAAGGCCCTGGGGTTCAGAATAAGATATTTTGGGGGAATAGACCATCTTTGAGCCTGAGAATGGGTTATGGTGGGTGGGTACGGGTGACAAGGGTAAAGCTCACTGGAACTTGTGTAGGTTCTGAAGGTGTGTTTAAGGAGTTGACTGTGGAAGTCAGGACCAGGGAATAAGGACTAGAAAGATGGTGCTGGGTTATGTGAACAGAGACTTAACTTCTTCAATGGCTGTTCAAGATGCTGCAAAAGAGGAGAAGGTTGATGTTTATTGGGAAGGTATAGAGATTTGCCAAGAGATTAGGGTAGGGGGAGATGATACACTGTGCAAACTATACCAGGGTTTTGAAGGAAGATCCCAAAGTGGTTCTACTGTTTTCAGCTTGGGGTCCCTGTACAAGGGGGTGGATGTTTGGTAGTGAGGGAGATAAGAAACTGAGGGGTAGAGATATTTAAAGATAATATTTATAATGCTTGAGTTTTTTTTTAAAATTCATTTGTATGGGGGATTGAACCCAGGGTTGCTGTATCACTGAGATACACCCCAGCTTGGTGGCAGGGTGTCATTAAGTCGCTCAGGTTGGCCTCAAACTTGTGATCCTTCTGCCTCAGCATCCTGAGATGGGATTTCAGGAATGCACTGCTGTACCCAGCTGTTGTTTGAGTTTTGTGGGTGTAGATGGACGTTGGTAAAAGGACAGAGAACTGGAAGCGCTGGTCAAAGTGTGATGTTTTGTCAAGCAGAGGGAAGACTAGAAAGGGGCTATGACTTTGGCTTCCCACTCCCCCCCTTGGCTTTGCCCATTTGCGTCATTTTAACTATTAAATGATTTCCTCTTTTGAAAAATTGACTTGTCAATTTTTGTCAAAACTGAAAACACTGAGCATTGGTGAGATTTAAGAGGACTCTGTCCTCTTAAACCTATAGATAGGAGTATAAATGAAAACAATATTTATAAGGAAAGGATGACTAAGACATAATGAATAGTGAAAAGAAGCATTTAAAAGCTGATTGTAGGGCTGGGGATGCAGCTCATTAGAAAAGTACTTGCTTAACGTGTGAGACCCTGGGTTCCATCCCCAGCACTACAAAACAGTCAATAGTATAGTATAATATACATTCAGGGCAGCAAACACTGTGACATTAGTATATACAAGCATACACACATACAGTCTAGACTGTGACACCAGGTTAGCAGGTGGTTTTCTCAGTGATGCCTCCACCCTCCTTTAAAAATTTACTTATGTACCTATCTATTTATTTAAATTTTTAGTTGTAGATGGACACAATACCTTTATTTTATTTATTTAGTTTTATGTGGTGCTGAGGATTGAACCCAGTGTCTCACATGTGCTAGGCAAGCACTCTGCCACTGAGCCACGACCTTAGCTTAGACCCCTTTTTATTGTTTATATTTATGAAATGATTTTTTTATAAATTGTAAAAACTTTTTCTTATGAAAAATTTCAAGCATCCACATAGAGACAATAGTATAGTGCATCCTCATGATCCAGTGGTGCCAGTGAATAACATTTTGGAATCATATTTCCTCTATTCCCATCCTCAAGTATTTTGATGCAAATCCTAGCATTGTGCCCGTTCACTCTCAAATATCTTAGGGGTGAGAACTTCATTCACTCAGGGGCATGATTCATGCTTGGGTCACCCAAAAGAATGACCACACCTATGCCTGTCTCCACAGATAGCAAAGCCATTGTGGACGGGAACCTGAAGCTCATCTTGGGCCTGGTATGGACGCTGATTCTCCACTATTCCATCTCCATGCCCGTGTGGGAGGATGAAGGGGATGACGATGCCAAGAAGCAGACACCAAAGCAGAGGCTGCTGGGATGGATTCAGAACAAGATCCCCTACTTGCCTATCACCAACTTCAACCAGAACTGGCAAGATGGCAAAGCCCTGGGAGCCCTGGTTGACAGCTGTGCTCCAGGTAAGTACCCTTTCTGCCTAAATCATTTCTTGGGATGGGAGTCATTGGGCCCTAAACTTCTGGGGTTGGCTTCAAGCTTAGCTATAACTGGTGTGTGTCTCCTGGTTTTAGCCTACTCTATGACAAATAATGGAACTAAAAATGACTGTTCACCCTCCCAGTGGCAGATGTTCTAGGTGTGTCCACAGATATGTTGGAGCATTGAATCTAGTCGTCTAAATTCCCAGCAAAGGCCTCAGTACTTATGCTTGGAGCAGACCGTGGGTTTAGCTTTCAGACTCCAAAGTCCTGTGTCTTCCCACATTGGTGCCTGGTTTCTGGATGGCTTTGGCAGAAATATGTGACCCTCTTAGTTGGCTTGGCATGAAAATCTAAAAACTTCCATAGAGTGGAAAGTTCTTGTTTTTATTAACCACTGGTTTGACTATATATGGCTTTTTTCACTCCTTTCTTTCTGTATTGCTGTGGAATAGTGCTTGATCAGGATCCAGTTGGAGTCTTTTCCACCCTTGATGGGCTCTTTTCTGAGTGGTTCAATGTACACCAAGATTGTAATTATCCTCACTGGAAGGGTTTAGATTGATGGATAGAGTTTACCGCCCTACACTCAATAGAAAAACCAGAGCCAGTGTTTACATGCACCCCCTAAAATTGTTTTTAATAAAAAAAACTACTCTGATAATTATATTTTCCACTGAGTGATCTGTATATGCTGGGCACATTAGATTTTTGTTTGTTTTACAATCTTGGTGTACACTGAGCCACTCAGAAAAGAGTCACCAGGGATAACCCAGGGGTATTCTACCTCTAAGCTACACCCCCAGTCCTTTGTATTTTCATTTTGAGGCAGGTTTTCACAAAGTTGCTCAGGCTGGCCTCGAACTTGTTGTCCTCCTATCACGGCTTCCTGAGATTCTGGGATTACAGAAGTGCGCCACTGCACCCAACTCACATTAGTATCTAATAAGGTAGTATCTAATAAGGTAGCAGTCCTAAATACAACCAAAGGAGTGCTAGCTAGTGTCCTTTGAGTAAAGGAGGAGGGCTGATCAAGCTGCATTCTTCCTTGAGAGCCCATAATGTGGTATATTCAGGAAGAACTTGAAGCACAGCATTAGTTCATCTCCCACTGCCCTCTTCTTCCATTCATTTAAAAACAGAATTTAGGATGCCTCTTCCCAATTTAAATCTGAGGATTTTTACTCCAGTCCTATACTTCGTGTGTTTATAAAGACTTTGAAAATAATTCTATGACTATGTCTTCATGCAAGTAGATTTTTGAACCACACAGATGCTAGTTCTGTCTTTTTCAGCTCTATCCAGGAATAGGATCAACAGAATTTCTCCCCGCAGAAGTCATGAAACCCACATAATCTTTTCGGCTTTGTTTGTCATAGCAGATCTTCAAGGAATGGGGAGCCCCTATCTTAATGCGGGAACATAGCAGCCTAAAGGAGAAGCCTCTGCTAATGTAGAAGAGTGTGATCCTTAAAATATAGAATTCACTGAGATTTTGGAGGAAATTTTTCTCTTGAGTTAAGAGAGTAAATGGGTTTAATTTTAGACACGTGGCTTCTTTTAATCTCTTGGGTCTGCTCTGCTAACAGCATCTTTTGTATTAACAGGTCTGTGCCCAGACTGGGAGTCCTGGGATCCACGGAAGCCTGTGGATAATGCCCGAGAAGCCATGCAGCAGGCAGATGACTGGCTGGGTGTCCCACAGGTATAAACACACATGCCATGTCCCATGAACCTGCCCCATCCCTTGTTTTATTTCTGCCACTCTGGATACCTTTCTGGGTCATAGAGGCAGTCTGATCTTGGCATTCAGCCTTCCAAGAACATGGCCTTTGGCCCTCTCCCACTTCCCTCAGTTTACTCATAATAAATAATAGATTCTCGTGGATTTAGGTGCTTTTGGATCACCCAAAATCACATGCTGGTAAACTTTGTTTTTCTTTTATTTCTTCTGTGTGTGTGTGTGTGTGTGTATGTGATATGATAATCAGTATTTATTACTAGGTAAGTATTACTGTACAGAAAAAAAAATTATTTATCTGAAAGATAAGAGATGAAGAATCCTGTTGCAGACCCTGGAAGGTGAGTCTGGGTGGGATGGCTGGGCAGAAAGAGCTCAGGTGGAGTCTGCTTAGGTTTTTCCCCGATGTTGTTTTTCGTCACCATTTTCAGAGCAGTTCAGGGCTGCTGAAAACTTATGGACCTCACCAGCTGGGAGCATCCTGTGTCCATGTTTGTCCTCAGCTACATGCACAGCCAGTGTGGCCTACGGTTTCCAGCTTGGGCCAGAACAGACACTATCTCAGCCTCTGTGTCCATAGGGCTAATTGTCACCTGGACTTCCTTTCCCTGTCTCTAAATTTTCTACTTTTTTTGCTCCAAATACTTTAAAGGCAGTCTTTAAGCCCCAAGTAGCAAATGTGGACCTTAGCTATTAGGTTGAACCATAAGAAATTGTCAGTATTCAATCATCTTTTACCTATATAAAAGAAAAACAATTTCAATCTGATATTTTAGGGAAAGTCATAGGACTTAGACCTTTTTTTTTTTTTTTCTGTGGGTGGCCGGGGAGTGACTGGGGATTGAACTCAGTATCACTCAACCACTGAGCCACATCCCCTATTTTGTATTTTATTTAGAGACAGGGTCTCACTAAGTTGCTTAGTGCCTCACCAGTGTTGAGGCTAGCTTTGAACTCAAGATCCTCCTGTCTCAGCCTCCCGAGCCACTGGGATTTTACGCGTGCAACACTATACTAACAGGACTTAGAACTTTTAAAAACACTGTAAACAGGGATAACTCACTATTAATGGGAATTGTGGAAGAATTTGTATTGCCCATAATCCTGTCACAGGAATAACAAAAGAACTTGAAAAAAGACTAAGATACCATCTATGATAGCTACATTGCTTAGCTGATGTCCATTCTTCTTAGCAGGGAGGAAATCCAGTGTTTCTTTCTAAAAAAAACTACCTTTGGTAGTTAAGCAACCATGACTCCCACGGTCAAAGTCCTGATCAAAGAGAAGTTGTAGATAGTTGGTACTGCGCTGCTGAGGACCTCACTGTAGGCTCCACTAAGGTCTGAGTTGGTGTTCAGAGCTGATTTCAGTGTATTTTGTAACAGGATTGCTAGGAAGGTAGAAAAACTTGCCTATTTCCTTGGTTTGGTTTTGGAATCATGTCTGTGCTACATGACCCATTTCTTGGCTCACCCACCCTCAGGAAGTGGTGTGGTATGTTTTTCATCTCCTTTTAAACCTAAAACCATCTCCTTTTGACGTTCATATGATGTTAGCACTGTAAAGTTTTAAAGGAGCTGCTGGGGAGAAATGCCAAACCTGTGCACATCAATTTTATATGGAATGTATTACAGGCCACTGTTCAAACCCAAAGAGCTATTTTGTTCTTGCAGACTAATCATCAGAATGTTTTCCTTTGTTGCTTTTTATGTCAGGGAGGGGGAAGTTGAATACATCAGTTTATAGCGTTTGGGTAACCTGGGTCAGGAGACCAAGCCTTCCCTTTGTTTAAGGAGTGGTGGCTTACCCACTCAGCACCATTGTTGGGGACAGGGAGCATTTGGCATGCTGTTAGGTCTGTATCAGTGGTGGCACCGAGGCTTTTACCACCTTCATGGAGGTCACCTGTCCAATGTGGATCTGATCTTAAGCTGAGTGTCAGGAGAAATTCACCCACTCCCCATTTTATTTTTTAATGACTCCTGATAGATTGAGACCACATATCTAATATGTCCCTGTATTGTCTCCTACTGATTTTGTTTATTTTTATTAGTAGAGTTACTAGAGATGTAGAGAGTGGATTTATAAGTAAAATGCTGTTTTATCTATGTACTTTTTTAAATGGTATTTTTTAATCCTGTGTGTTTCCTTCTTTCTTCTTCCTCCTGTTTGCCGTAGCTTATTGCTTTATCCTTTTTTGGAATGTTTGGCCAGGGGAGAGAGAGGAGTCTTATTTTGGGAGGGAAGAGAATGAATCTCTGGAAATTATGTGGAGAATTTTCTAGAAAAGATCCCCCAGCTTTATTCTCTAAGAGGTTAAAAATGCCAATCTGGGCATTTTGGTTTAATGTATTTCACTTTAATGTATTTCACTTCAGTGAGAAGCTGACTCAGTTTCTTAGCATTTGTAGCATTTGGTTTAAGAGCTATTTGCAAAATTTTCAGTGGTTGCCAAGTGAGACATTCTGGGTATTCATCTGCCATGTTGTTCTTCTAGGTCATCACTCCTGAAGAAATTATTCACCCTGATGTGGATGAACACTCAGTGATGACTTACCTGTCCCAGTTCCCCAAAGCCAAGCTCAAACCAGGAGCTCCTCTTAAACCCAAACTCAACCCAAAGAAAGCCAGGGCCTATGGCAGAGGTAAGAGCTGGTCCTTTTGGCTTTGAGGCTTGTCCTCTGGTATTGGAGATTGTTATGTGGTTTTGCCGGGAATGTTCTGAATGAAGACAATAGGACAGGCTTAATCCTTCCAGATATCCTAGGCCTTCTTTGTTACGTGCCTTTTTTCCTTTTATCCTAGAGATCCATTGTTTCTGACCATCTTATGATAGAGAATGAAGAATTTGCTGCTTTGTGATGTTAGTGCAGTGACCCTGCAACAGAGAAAGGGCCATTGCTCCCATTTTCAGAAGAGGAATCAGAGCCTGTCCACAAGGAGTGGGGATAGGTCTTGCCTCAGGTCACTCATCACTGATGGGGGCAGGCAAGAGCTTGAGTCATCTGACCCTTGATTCATTTCTCCCGTTATGCAAAAGTGGCCTCAGGTTTCCAGATGGGATGGGAGTTATTGTTAACCCCTGGCAGAAACTTCCTTATGGAGACATCCTGTTTATGAGACTGTGAGACATCTACAGGACAGAGTGTTGCTCACAACATGATACTGGGTTGAAGCCATTTCAAGGCATTTGGTGCCCTGGTTGGCACCTGACTTCAAGTACACTAACTTTGAAAAGAGAACAGTTGTGTGATCGCACAGTTTGATTTTTGGTAAGGATCGGCACAGCAAGATACAGCTTTCTCTCTTTTCTTACTTTTTTTTTTTTTTTTTTTTAAGAGAGAGTTAGAGAGAGACAGAGAGAGAGAATTTTTCAATATTTATTTTCTAGTTTTCGGCGGACACAACATCTTCGTTTGTATATGGTGCTGAGGATTGAACCCCGGGCCGCACGCATATCAGGCGAGTGCGCTACCGCTTGAGCCACATCCCCAGCTTTCTCTCTTTTCTATGCAGAAGAGAAGAAGTGTATTTTATTAATTTTCATAATTGCAGTTGGGATAATATTTATACACACTATATCCTATATAACCCATACCAGAATTAATAATTGTTACCATTCTAACTGAATAGTTTTTTGGCTTTGTGTTTACATTTATTTGTGTCTTTCTATGTGTGCACTTGTTCAATTAGTAAAAAGTAAGCTGGGCGTGGTGGTGCAATCCTATAATCCCAGCAACTTGGGAAGCTAAGGCAGAAGAATCATGAATTTGATGCCAGTCTTAGTAACTTAGTGAGATCCTGCTTCAAAATAAAAAGAGCTGGGGATGCAGCTCAGTGGTAGAGTACCCCTGGGTCCAGGGGTTCACGAGGGGTTCAGGGATTTTCTGGTCCCTGAGACCAAAAAAAAAAAAAAAAAAAAAAGATGCAGGTATGGTGACATTTCACATCTCAATTCATCAGTAAGCCTCTCCTCAGAATAAGATGGCCTCTTATTTAATCACAGAATTCATTATCACATATAAGAAAATTGACCATAATTTCACACCATCTGATATCTGGTTTGTATTCAAATTCTCCTGAAAATTTTTCTATTATAATAGACAACCTTACATATTAAGATTTGATTGATGTTTATATGCTACATTTGTTATTCCTCTTTAGACTCTATAAATATAGAATAATTTCCCCAAACTTTTTTTTTTGGTAGTATTGGCTTTTTGCAGAGTTCCAGGCATGTGTCTCACAGGATGTCCTGTAAACACATTCCCTTTGAGTAAAGTGTTTTCCCTGTAGGCATCAGCTAAGCCTTAAGATGACACATGTCAGGCCAGAGATGTTGACCAGGTGTTGTTCTCGCTTTCAGTGGCTGGGTCTTCTCATGGGTCTTTTTGGGCACGTTTTAGACTCAAGGAAAGCCTAGTAATGCTGGTGAGGATGCACTTGCCACTCGAGGTTCTCTCTGGCATTGAAGTCGGGTCTATGCAATGATTTGTGTTTGTAGGAACTGGGGACTTTGTTGGAAGTCCTCCTTCCATTTGTACTTACTGAAAGTTGGCATGCTCATGTTGCTTTCTCTGAACCATAATTGGAATGAGGGGATCCCTGAGTTGGAAGACTGTGCTCCCTTGTAATGGCAAAAAAGCTGCAAAAACAAATCCCTGGTCAACAAAATTGACCAAACACATTGAATCTAATCAAGACATAAAATGCTTGTTTGTAATAACCTTATCACTGGCTGTCTCATTTCCCCATTGTTAAATGTGACATGGCTTCCTTTCACAGTGCTGTTTTCTAGAATGTGACCATTCACTCTGGTTCAGGAATGTGGCTGGTCATTGCCATTTCCTCCTTCTGTCTCTTTGTAAGTGTTAGAGACAGGAGGAGGAAACAAACCTTTATTTCTTTTATATTTATATATGTGTAGCTTTTTGTATTTTAGAAATCATGGTAGAGTGTACGTAACACAAAATTCACCATTTGAACCATTTTTAAGTGTACAGTTCTGTGGCATTAAGTATATTCACAGTGGCATGCGACCGTCACCGCTATCCATCTTCAGAACTCTTCAACTTCTGGAACGAAAATATCACCGTCATTAAAATATCCCATCTCTGTTCTCTCCTCCTGGTAACCTCTTTTTTACTTTCTGTCTCTGTGAATTTGCATAGGTACCTCATAGAAATGGAGTCACACAATATCTGTGCTTTTGTGTCTGGCTTACTTCTCTTAGCATGTATTTTTAGTGTTCACATTGTCACATGGATCAGAATTTCATTCCTTCTTATGGATGAATATTCTATTCCATGCATGTGCCACATTTTGTTTATGTATTTGTCTGTTGGTAGACGTTTGAGTTGTTTCTATCTCCCAGCTCTTGTGAATAGTGCTACCATGAATATGGGTGTGCAAGTATCTGAGTCCCTTCTTTTAATTCTACAGCGGACTTGCTGGGCCACCTGGAAATCTGGTTAACTTCTCTTCCCTTTTAAACTAGGACAGCAAAATGGTCATTTTAGGTGACAGGGCCACAGTGTGAGGCTTCACAGATGGGGCCTTGAGACATTATCCTTATTCCATGGTGAAATGAAAGCCACGGCTGGTTTTGTGCTCTCTCCTAGGTGGCTACATTGCTTTGTTTCACTACCTGAGCCTAGGAATTGAGAGTATTCCATCTAGTTTTTAAAGGGTCGAGGGGTTTACTCCCCTCCCCCCCTTTTTGGATGTTGAATAGATTCTTGTGGCCAGTGAGTTAGCATTTGCAGATCTAGTCATTGAGCTCTGACATGCCTAGTTTGTGTTGAGGGGGAGGTGAACCCCAGAGCCACAAAAAAGGTTTTTGTGTGGTGGACTCCCTTGCTGGCTTAGGTTTGTTGGAAGCATCCATCCATGAGCTCAGCAGAAACCTTTTCCAAAACCTCTGTTCTATATGAAGCCTTTACTGCCTAGCAAGTCTTAAACACCCTTCCATTGGAGCAATCAAAGGAACCAGCTGTTTCTCGGCTTGGTGAGCCCAGCTCCACAGGAGTTTATGGAGTGTGGGGCTGTGGTTCAACCTCCCAACCAACCATGGTTAGCCAGGGCCCCAGAGCCCAACCAAGCCTTGACAAAATGCAGTAAGTTGGTGTTCAGGCTGTTGGAGTTAGATGAAGTAGATGTTTATCAATGTTGTAGGTGCATGTTTAAATTTATTTAAGTGTTACCCAATCATTATGTAAATTTTAAGCGAAATGAAAAACCCATAGTAAACATAAAGTTAAATCCCACTTCCTAGTTGCCCATTCTTTTCCTTCCACCAAAGTCTGAGGCATTTCTTTCTATCCTTTTTGTTTGTGTGTGCTGCATGAGTTCTAGCTGTGATTTCTTCACTTTGGTTTTTTTTGAGGGTTGGGGGAGTACCAGGGATTGAACTCGGGGGCACTCAACCACTCAGTCATATCACCAGCCCTATTTTGTATTTTATTTAGAGACAGGGACTCACTAAGTTGCTTTTTTTTTTTTTTTTTTTAAAGAGAGAGAGAGAATTTTTTAATATTTATTTTTTAGTTTTCAGCGGACACGACATCTTTGTTTGTATGTGGTGCTGAGGATCGAACCCGGGCCGCATGCATGCCAGGCGAGTGCGCTACCGCTTGAGCGACATCTGCAGCCCCTCACTGAGTTGCTTCTCACCTCGCTTTTGCAGAGGCTCAGCTTCCAGAGTTGCTGACATTATAGGCGTGTGCTGCTGTACCCGGGTCACCTTGCATTTTTTACCTAACAGTATGGGGACTTTATCCAAAATATTGTAACAAATGACCCAGTGTCTTTTAAACAGATTGGTATGAAGGATTTAAAAAAAAAAAAACAAAACATAGGGACATTAAGAGAGTAAATGAAATTTAAGAAATTATACGAACTTTATTTGGTTCCAAACTGACTGTTAGAAAGCTTCATGAAATTTATAAGATAATTGGAAACTTGAATTCCAACTGAATATTTGAAGATATTAAGGATTTATTGTTAATGTTTTGGATGTGATGTTGGTCTTGAGGTTTTATTTTTGTTTTCTGATTGTCTGTTTGTTTGTGGTGCTTAGGAATTGAACCCAGGCCCTCACCAAGGCTAGGCAAGTGCTCTGCAACTGAGCCACACCCCCAGCCCTGGTACTATTTACTAACAGTGTTTTTCTAAAGACACAGTGAATGTTTATAGTTGAAACGTGAGGTCCACAGCTGGTGTTAAAAATGACTCAGAAGGGGGAAAGAGGTCAGGGTGAAAGTGAAAGAGGTCTGGAGTTGATAGTTGTTGAAAGGAGATGGTGGGTCCATGGGGCTCACTGGACAGTTCTCTCTACAGCTGTGTAGGCTTGGAATTTTCCATAATAAAACGTTTTAAAAATTAAAATTTAAATTATTGCTTCTGGGTAGAGGAAGCAGGACTTTTTCTAGTTCTTCTTGCTAAATACCCTGGGTGTCAAATGTTAAGACAAAACCTGAGCAGACTCTGAAGGAGGACAAGTTGGGGTAGCTAAGGCCTGGACCCAAGGAGGGACACAATAGTGAGATTTTTGGGTTTTCTTCAGCTTTGTCTATCTCAAACTTGGGGCTGAAGAAGATGACAAACACCAAAAGCCCCAACAGAAGTCTGTTCTCTGTAGCCCAGGGTCTAGTAGGGCAAAATGCTTTATACTATAGCTGCTCTCTCTACTCAAGCCAAACACCATGGAAAAATCAGTGCCCTGCCTCTTACACATGTAAAAGCACTTGGAGAGCCTAGAGTTTTACCACTCTAGAGAGAAGGAAGCAATGATCTCAGTAGAAGCCAGGTGAGGAGCAATAATGAGGCACCCTGTCCCCTTCCAGCCCCTTGTGGAGGCCTTGTGGAGAGCTGGAACTCCCACCACCACCCACCAGAAAGAGCAGCCCACAAAGGTGAGGCCTTGAGGATGAGCAGAGTTTGAATGGAGATGCCCAAAGGCAGCAACAAGGTGTGCACCTCCCCTCCCCTGCTGGAATGGTAGTAAAAGGCCAGTTTGTAAGCAGAAAGTTTATGTAAGATTCAGAATCTAGTTATCATAATATCCAAAGTATCAAGATTTCAGTTAAAAAAAAATCACTTGTCATACCAAGAGCCAGGAAGATCTCAAGCGAAATGAAAAAGATAAAACTGAGTTGATAAAGACCTTAGAGTTATCTGATAAAGATTTTTTTTTTTTTTAAAGAGAGAGTGAGATAGGGGAGAGAGAGAGAGAATTTTTAATATTTATTTTTTAGTTCTCGGCGGACACAACATCTTTGTTTGTATGTGGTGCTGAGGATCGAACCCGGGCCGCACGCGTGCCAGGCGAGCGCGCTACCGCTTGAGCCACATCCCCAGCCCTGATAAAGATTTTTAAAGTGGCCATTTTAAAGAAGTCTTCAACCAGCTATTATGAACATTCTGGAAACAAATGGAAAAAAGTGAACAATTTCTACAAAGAAATAGAATGCCCTAATAAGAAATAGAAGACATAAAGAATAGGAAGCTGTTCATAAAGCTGTATGTAAAGAGGAAGCTGGGCATTGTGGCACATGCTTGTAATCCCAATGACTTGGGACGCTGAGGCAGGAGATCACAAGTTTGAAGCCAGCCTCAGCAAATTAGTGAGACTCTGTCTCAAAATTAAAAATAAAAAGGGCTGGGGATGTAGCTCAGTGGTAAAGTGCCCCTGAATTCAGTCCCTGATACCAAATAAACAAACAGCCAGATGGAAATTTTACAGCTGAAAAATATAAAATGAAATGAAAACATGTGATTGGGCTCAGTGGTAACATGGGTGAGGCACTGGGTTCGATCCTCAGCACCACATAAAAAAATAAATAAATGTTATAAGAAAATTAAAAATAGCAGAATGGAAGGACAGAAAAGAGAACCACTGAACTGGAAGATGGAAAAAAAGATATTACCCAGTCCAAAAAAGAGAAAGTACATAGCCTCAGGAACCTTTGGGATTATCACAAAACATCTAATGTTCATGTTAGAGGAGACCCAGAAGGAGAATAAAAAGAGAGTAAAACTAAAAAACTACTCAAAAAATAATTATACATATATAATTTTAAAAAATTAAAAAAAATTTTTTTGGTACCGGGGATTAAACTCAGTTGCACTTAAGCACTGAGCTACATACCCAGCCTGTTTTTATATTTTATTTAGAGACAGGGTCTCACTTAGTTGCTTAGCACTTCACTTTTGCTGAGGCTGGCTTTGAATTTGTGATCCTCCTACCTCAGCCTCCCTAGCCACTGGGATTACAGGTTTTGCACCACCATGCCCGGCTTGAAGAAATAATATTTGACTGAAGACTTTCTTAAGAAGTTGAGCGAACCCCAGACAGGGAAAATATCCCCCCCCCACACACACACAAAAAAAAACCAAAAAACCAAAAAAAACAAGAAACATCTCACAAAACTAAAGACAGTATGTTTATTTTTTGGTACTGGGGATTGATCCAGGGGTGCCCCACCACTGAGCCACATACTCTTTTTATTTTTTATTTAGAGACAGGGTCTTGCTGAGTTGCCTAGGGCCTTGCTGAGTTGCTGAGGCAGACTTTGAACTCATGATCCTTCTGCCTCAGTTCTCCAGGTTGTCAGGATTGTGGATGTATGCCTCTGTGCCAACAATACAGAAGCAGCCAGAGGAAAATGGCATCTTACCCAAGGGGGCAGAATAGTTAGAATGAATGACAGGTTTCTCATTCAAAACCATGGAGGCCAGAAGGATATAACACAACCTTTTTCAAGTATTCAAACAGAAGAATTGTCAAGCCAAAATCCTGTATCGAGGGAAAATATCCTTTAGGAATGAAAAGAAACCATTACATTCTCAGACAAAGGAAAACTGAAAGAATTTGTTTCTAGCAGTCCTACCCAGAAAGATGGCCTTTTAAAGGAAATTCTTTGAATAGAAAGGAAATCTAAATTAAAGAAGAAATTTGGGGGGGGGCTTGGGTTGTAGCTCAGTGGCAGAGCGCTTGCCTAGCACCTGTGAGGCACTGGATTTGATCCTCAGCACCACAGAAAAATAAATAAGTAAAATAAAGGTATCATGTCCATCTACAACTAAAAAAATGTTTTAAAAAAGAAGAAATCTTGGAATAGTAAAGAGAAAGAACATGATGAGTAAAAATGTGTCTATCTGTAGGAGTCGTCCCTCAACAACCACAGACTACCAAAATTCAACCAGAATGAATTAGATAACCTGAATTGATACTATAAACATTAAGGAAATTTAATTTTAAAAATTTAATTTTAAAATTTAAAAGCTCTGAAGAAGAAACCTTCAGGCCAGATAGTGTCACTGGAGAATTCTACCAAAGAGAGGAATGAAAACCAATTTCATACAATCTCTTTCAGAAAATTTGAGGAAAGAACACTTATCAGTTCATTTTATGAAACTAATAACCAAACCAAGAAAGATACTAAAAAAGAAAACTGTAGGCCAGTATTCCTTAGAGTTTAGATGTAAAAGTCCATCCCAAAATATTACATATAAAATGACTTATGTATCATGAACAAGTGGAATATATTCCAGTCATGCCTTCTGGCTCACTGTTGGAAAAATCTATCAGCATGATCTGCCCTATTTCAGTCACAGGCTAATAAAGAAAAATTACATGACCATATGAATTCAGAAAAAAATACCTGACAAAATTCAATATCCCCTGGGCATGGTGGCACACACCTGTAATCCCAGCAGCTCCGGAGGCTGAGGCAGGAGGATCGCAAGTTCAAAGCCAACCATAGCAACCTAGAGAGGTGCTTACAAACTCGAGACTCTGTCTCTAAATAAAAAACAAAATAGAGCTGGGGATGTGGCTCAGTGGTTGAGTTGCCCCTGAGTTCAATCCCTGGTTACCTCCACTCCCCCACCCCCTGCAAAAAATCAGTACCACCCATGAGAACTCAAAAGAGGAACAAAGAGGGAACTTCCTCAATTTAACACAGAATACCTACCCCAAGAAATCCATAGTTAACACTATAATTAGTGGTGAAAGACCTGAATGTGTTCCGCTAAGACTGTTATTCAACTTAGAGGTTGAAGCTTCCAACAGTGAAGTTAGACAAGAAAAGACATACAGATTGGAAAGTCAGAGATAAAACTGTCCCTATTTTCAGATGAATGTCTTATTGTCTTTGTTGAAAATCCCAAAGAATCTTAAAAACAAAAAACCCAAAGTGGGAAAAAACCCTCCTTGGATGAGTAAGCTCAGAGAGGTCACAGGATCCAAGAGCAGTGTACCAAACTCAGTTCTGTGTCATAGAGTATATACTAGAGGAAACATGTGGACTTCTGAATTAAAAATAGCATACCATTTACAATTACTCAAAAGGAAAAATGAGAAATTGGTATAAATCCAATAATGTAAGTGTAGGGCTTATAGAGTAGAAACTACAAAAATAGTGATGAAGAAAGAAAAGATCCAAGTGGAGAGACATTCTGTTTCACATGGATTATAAAAGGTCAAACAGTGAAGATGTCCGTTCTCCCCAAACCATCATGTCAGCACAATTGCTGTTAAAATCCCTGCAGTGACTGAGTGTTTGCCTAGCATGCTTGAGGCCCTGGCTCAATCTCTAGCACAGCAAAAAAACTTAAAAAATGAAAAAAGAGAGAAACAAATCAAGAATAACAAAAAACTCAGCAAGCATTTTCATAGATAGAGGCAGGATTCTTCTTTTAAAAGGTATATTGAGGTGCGTATCTGCGTGGTACGGCATGTGCCTAGCCTGCTTGAGGCCCTGGGTTCAATTCCCAGCATTACCACAAATAAAAACAAACCCACCACTCTTTTTCCTAAGATCTTTTTCTTCTAAATTTTTCAAAACAAGCCCCCCAAACAGTCCCAAGCCAGGCCATGTTGTCTGTTTTACTTTGCTACCCGGTGACCTCAGACAGATACTCCAAAGAGTATAGTATTTCTCTTCTTGTCCCTGTCAGGGGTCATTTATGAGAACTTGGGGACTGGATTTTACTTCAAAGATGTTTTGAAACAAAACTTTTTGTAGCTAAGATGATGAGAAGACAAGCTAAAATGTTTGCAAACCACATATCCAGCCAATTGCCTGCACCTAGAACATCTATGGAACTTGGAAAGCTCGGTAGTTGAAAAATGAATGGTGACAACAACCACCCAAAATTCACCTAACCATCCAGTCAGAAAACCAGCAAAAGACAGGAACATTTTCACTGAAGAGAATATACAAATGCATAGAGGCATATGAAAAGCTGGCTCAATATTGTTAAACATCAGAAAATGAGAATTGAAACCAATACCCTTTCAGGGGCTAAAATAAAAACTAATGATTACAAGCTGGTGAGGTGCAAAGAAACTGGATCTGGATCACTTCTGTTTTACTGGTGGAAATGTGAAGTGGTATAGCCATGCTGAAACACGTCTTGGCAGTATCTTTAAAATCAAAATGAGCTGGGTACAGTGGTGTAAGACTGTAATCCCAGCAGCTCAGAGGCTGAGGCAGGAGGATCACAAGTTCAAAGCCAGCCTCAGCAAAAGCAAGGTGCTAAGCTTCTCAGACCTTGTCTCTAAATAAAATACAAAAATGGGCTGAGGATGTGGCTCAGTGGTTGAGTGCCCCTGAATTCAATCCCTGATACCCGCCTTCCCTAAAATCAAAATGACTAGCTGGCGTGGTGGTACACACCTGAAATCCCAGGAGCTTAAGAGGCTGAGACTGGAGGATCACAAGTTTCAAGTCAGCCTCAGCAACTTAGAGAGGCTCTAAGCAACTTCATAAGACCCTGTCTCTAAATAATGAATAAAAAAGGCTGGGAATATGGCTCAGTGGTTAAGTGCCCCTGGGTTCAATCCCTGGGACCATAAAACCAAAACAATACAACTAAACATGCAACTATAATACAACCCAGCAGTTACACTCCTGATATCCCAGAGGAATGAAAGCTTATTGTAAAGGAAAACCTTTTTCTTTCTGTGTCCTCACAACTATGGAAAACTATTTCAACTCTCAGTACTTTATTTACTTCTGGTCACCAAACTGTAAATTTTTTCTCACATTGACCATTATTCCAATTTATTATTTAGCAACTTCATGTCTTGTATTTCAGTTTGATTCTGACACTGTCTGGAGGCAGCACAGGCACCATTCGTTAAGGGCTCAGTCCTTAACTGTCCCCACTTCATACACCAGTCATAAGGAGTGGGTCCTTATGTTCACTCACAATTTCTTTCTGACTTGGCTACAAAGTGGAGGTCACCGTGACCACCTCCACCTCCTCAGGTTGAATCAGTTGCTAGTGGGGCTCACAGAACTCAGGGAAGCATTTACTCATGTTTACTGACATAATACCAGATAAAAATGGACACCAAATGAGGAAGTCTATAGAGTTAGGTACAAAAGGGTCCTAAGTGCAGGAGTTTCTGTCCCTGGGGAGTTGGGACGGGCCATCTCCTGGCACATGAGTGTGTTCACCAACCCAGAACCTTCTTGAACCTCACGTCTCAGGGATTTTTATGGAGTTAATCAATACTCATCTCTGGCTTCTCCTTTTCTTAAAAGGAAGAAGGTGAGGCGGGGCTGAAAGTTCTAGGCTTTTAATGACAGGTCTTTCTGGAGTCCAGCTCCCAGGTAGGAGCCCACTAAAAGTTGCCTCATTGCAACAAAAAATGCTCCCAAGAGGTTTAGGAGCTTTGAATCAGGGACTGGGTTGAAGAAAAAACAGTGGAGCAAAAGGTACTCCTACACCTTTAGCACTGATGGAATTACAAGAATTTTGGGAGCTCTGTGTTGCAACCAGGGGTAGGTAATACATGCTCACACATACAGTTATTATTATTATTATTATTTCACATTTATGTTCTCACAAACCTGTATGTGAATATTTATGGCAGCTTTATAAGTAAGAGACAACTGGAAACAACCCAGATGTCTTGAATGATTAAATAATCCCAAAACATGGAGTATTACTCAGCAACGAAAAATAAGTGTTGTTATAAGCAGCAACCTGGATGAATCTACAGAGAATTCCTAATGTAACATAATTTGAAATGGTGAAATGGCCGAGATGGAGAATAGATTAATGGTTGTCAGGGGTAAGAAGAGGGTGGAGTAGGAGGGAAGTGGATGAGACTCTGAAGGATCCCTGTGGTGTGTCTTGATCCTATCAATGCAATACTTGGTTGTGATATTGTACTGTACAGCATTGTACAGGAGTTTTGTATGATGTTACCATGGCAGGGGATATTGAGTAAAGGGTGTTGTATCTTACACCTGCGTGTGAATCTATCTCAAATGAATTTGCTTCATTATGTTAAAATAAAAAAATGGAATTGAAAAATGATCAAATATGTTTTTTTAAAAATGTAATCAATACAGAATGGTGTTTGATGAAAAATGAGCCTTCTTCCTCCCCCACATTGCTTCCCTTAAGGCAAGTTCTGCTGCTGGTTACCGACCACATTGTGTTTCACCATTGTCTGAATTGCTCTATTTCAGAATTGGGTGTTGCTTATTTAACATGGACAAAATTAAGGCTTTGGACCTGTCTGATTATCCTGACCATGACAATTTGTCCGTGTCTCACGTGGGATCCACAGGGCATAGTCCCATCTCTCTGTTCCCTGAGAGAGGCAAAGCAGGTGATGGCTGGCCCAGCTTAAATGTGCTTGTGTGAACTCCTGACAGGAATCGAGCCCACTGGGAACATGGTGAAGCAGCCAGCCAAGTTCACTGTGGACACCATCAGCGCCGGGCAGGGAGATGTGATGGTGTTTATCGAGGACCCAGAAGGGAACAAAGAAGAGGTATGTTGGAGGACACTGCCTCTCCCATCCAGAATCCCCTGGAGACTAGGGATCTTTAACAGGTTCAGGGTCTGTGCCTCTGTTTTCTACATTTTAGCTCATAATGAAAATGTACTTTATCGAAAGGATACTGAAGCTCACAGGGGCTAAAGTAACTTTCCTGAGAGCTGTGCTTTGAAATATAATAGAATTTTTGATTCCCAAGGGCACAGTATTTATTAAATAAAGAATGCTTTGGATTTGGTAAAGACCTTGTTAATTGAGGTGTTAGATTCTGGGGATTCTTGTTCCATTCACTTTCTTCCCATACTGACCTGTCTTTGGGTCCTTTCTTAGGGCCTTTGCACATGCTCTTCTTGCTATTTGCTTATTTTCTTAGGGCCATACTTTATTTCTAGCATTTAGCACAATCTGAAATTCTATGCTTACTGATGTATTATCTATTTTTCTCTCTGGGGTAGAGACATGCCCAACTTGCTTATTGTTTTATCTGGCATTTTATAAGCTCTTAATAACTTCTGAGCTGACAAAGATTTGTGTTACTTGCTTCGTGTTCTGTCTCATCTGGACAGTGCCAGCCCTGAGACAGTGAGTCTTGAGTTGGTGCTGCCTGGTCTTGTTGCTATGACTTTGGGCTGCTTCTCTCCTGGCATCCTCTGCAGGAATGGTGGGGCAGGAAATAGCAAGCGCCTCCAGGGTTCCTGCTCTGCCTGCCTGCTGCAGGATTTGGCTGGCACAGCATGCTTTTTACTTAACTCCCAGCACCTTCTCCAACTAATTTTCATCTTCCTTCCCAGGCACAGGTGACCCCTGATAGTGACAAGAACAAGACATACTCTGTGGAATATCTGCCCAAGGTCACTGGACTGCACAAAGTAAGAAGAGGAGCCATGGCTCTGGCTTGGGCTGCTGTTTTGGCCTTTTTTGGGGGGGTGGGGGATATATGCACAAGAGAGTTTAGGAAGTAGAGTTTTTTGGGTCGTGGTACTAGAGGTTGATCCTAGGGCCTCTCTACCATGGAGCTATACACCCCAGCACAGAAGAGTGAGGGTTTTTTTAATGTTTGTTTTGATTTTTTTTTTTTTTTTTTTTTTTGTGGTGCTGGGGATTTTACCCAGGGCCTTGTACTTGCAAGGCTGAGCTATATCCCCAGCCCAGAAGAGTGGTTTTTTTGAGTTAACGTCAGTTATCGAAATATCCTTGCTCATTGTAGATAATTTGGAATCCCTGTGAATCAGTCTTGAGATATTAGCCAATTATTCTTGAGATATTAGCCATTGTTGAAACCCCACAGGCAAGTTCTTTGTAATGTCATAAGATCCGTCTTGACTCCACCTCTTGGTGGCAGCTGAATTCCTGGAGTGTAGATGCTACAGTGACTAAGCTGTGGGCTCTTGGTCCTCAGTGCTTCCTTGAATTCCCCTTTGAGGTAATCTGGAGGATCTGTCTACATTGAAACTTGGGGATTGAGGAAATGGCCCACTCAGCCCCTGGAGAAATGACTTTGATGGAGCCTGCAGGCCCTTCCTCTCAGTGCCTTGAGTTCTGTCTGAGATGGTATCCTATGGCCCCGAGGGCAGAGGCTTAGACAGCCTGTATGGTAGGAGACTTGGATGTTGCAGGTGTGTGCCTTCATTGGAAGGAAGTTCTCAGTAGCACACCAAGGCCGATCCCTGTATACCAGGCCCAGATTGAGACATAGACACTACTTACTATCTTGGGCTTTGGTGAATTCACCCAGAACCTTGGCCTTAGGTTCTTCTTATACTCCTAGAGCATCATGAATTTGACAAAAGAGAAATCTTGAAGGGAAGCATTTATGATGTCATTCATTCATTCCAGCCAATCATGGGTTCACATGAAACCCAACCCAAATCCCTTGAACAACTTCAGTCATGAGAAATATGACTCAAGTTTCAGATGGAAATTATTGTACTTTGTTCCAAATCCATGTATCTAAAAATGATCTTGTTCCCTTGGAAAATACTTTGGCTCTGGGTTTGAAATCTTGGGACTGTGCATTAAATTCTGGGGGAATAGTGGCCTGTTCCATAGCCCCCTTATTCATGTCTAGAGATTCTTGTGTAAGTGGTTATTAATTTTCTTTTAGAAAGGCTAATTGTAGCTGGTGTGTGTGTGTGTGTGTGTGTGTGTGTGTGTATGTGTGTATGTGTGTGTATTGCTAAAGGCCTGATATCCCAGACACAGCCTGAGGCCAAAGGAGAAGGTGTGGTACTCACTGAGGTTGCTTTACTTTTCCCAGGGCTCCTGATTTCAGCTCTTTGTGTGTAGCCTTGAGAAGGTAGAAAGAAGGTCATCAGTGCATGAGGCTTGCTGATGGTCTTATGAGGCATATGGAGAAGGAATTATAGCTTACTTCTTTGTCGTTTGCAGGTCACAGTCCTCTTTGCAGGACAGCACATCTCCAAAAGCCCATTTGAAGTGAATGTTGACAAAGCCCAGGGAGACCCCAGTAAAGTAACTGCAAAAGGCCCAGGTTTGGAAGCTGCAGGAAACATTGCTAATAAGCCCACCTACTTTGACATCTACACAGCAGGTAATATGCCATTCCTCCATGGATTGAACTTTTGGGCTTTCTTCCAAAGCCTGAAATATAATCCTCAGGAATTTGAAGGCTTGAGATACTCTACCTCTTATCTTTTGGGGAAGGTACCAGGTATTGAACTCAGGAGCAGTTGTCTTCTGAGCCACACTCCTAGCCCTATTTTGTATTTTATTTAGAGAGACAGGGTCTCAGTGAGTTGTTCAGAGCCCCCACTGAAGTTTAATAATCATCTACTAGACCAAATTCTGTGTAAGGTCTTGCAGGGGGGAAAAAGAATGAATAAGAAATTTTCTTGAATTCATTGACCTTCTTTTCAATTTAGAAAATAAAGAAATGTGAATCAAAGAGAAGTTCAGCACTAGCCCTGTACTCCAAGATCACAGCTGTGAATACCTTGGTGTTACCTTCCCAAGTGTATCTCTGACCCCTTTTGTTTGCATTTTGCACTGATCAGTAGTGAGTTTTCTGAGAGCGGGGAACTTGAACTCATGAAATGCTTGCTGTTTCACAGGAGCTGGCGTGGGTGACATTGGTGTTGAGGTGGAAGATCCCCAGGGGAAGAACACAGTAGAATTGCTTATAGAAGACAAAGGAAACCAGGTGTATCGATGTGTGTACAAACCACTGCAGCCTGGCCCCCACGTGGTCAAGGTCTCCTTTGCCGGGGAAACCATTCCCAAGAGTCCCTTTGTTGTGCAAGTTGGGGAAGGTGAGTGCCAGTGTGGCCAAGTACATCTGCTTTTGGCATAGATACTGTGTGTGCCTGGACTTTGAGACCTTGAAAGTGGCTGGGGCCTGACACTGAGCTGTCCTCTCTTCTCTTTCTGCCAGATCCACTTCAGTGGGAAATGACTTCTTTTCCTCAGTATGTTAATACTAATACAGTTTCTGTCACCGTGACAAAACACCTGAGATAATAAAATGAATAGGAGGAAAAGGTTCACTGTTTCAAAGGTTGCATTCTCTGGTTGCTTGGTTCCATTTCTTTGGGCCTGTGGTGGCACAATATATCATGGTGGGAGTGTGTGGCAGAGGAGCTTCTCACCTTGTGGCAGATGGGAAACAGAGACAGTAAGGGGCTGGGATCCCAGTATCCCCTTCAGGGACACATCCCCAGTAACCTAACTTCTTCCCGCTAGGTCCCACCTCATAAAGGTTTCACCATCTCCCAAAGAGTGCCACAGGTTGGAGACCAAACTTGTGGACTTTGGGGGGACATTTTAGATCCAATCCAAGCACAGAGTGAGCATCCCTAATCCAAAAGTCTAAAAAATCTGAAATGCTTCAAAACCCAAACGGTTGTAAGAACTGACATGATACTCAAACAGTTTCAGATTTTGGAGCATTTTGTATTTTCTGATTAGGAAGTTTCAACCAGTAAAGTTGATGCAAATATTCCCCAAACAAGAACAACAATAGAAACCCCCTGAAATCTGAAATGGTTTTGGCCCCAAGCATTTTGTATCTTCTATGAGCCACACAGAGACCTAAGTATATTAATTTGTGTTAGCTCACTTAATGAGTTAATTCCTCAGAACACTCCTACAGAGGAGTTGGCACCTGTGATGGAGTTGGCAGCAGCAGGTGCCCTGCAGCCTCCTTCTCTTGGCCATGGCTGGCTGCCAGGCACTTACCATGACTGCATCTAATCGTCACACCAGCCTGTGTGCTACAGGTGCTGTTACTAGTGCCAGTTTGCAGGTGGAGACCCTGAGGCTTGGCTAACACAAGGTTTCAGCCCTATGAGGTGTCAATAAGAGTAGCTGTGTGGTCTCTCTGGACCTGCCTTTAACCACTCTGCTAAACTCCTATGCAACCAGGAGCATACATTTTCCTCTAATATAGACTTTCTCCTGACTTGGTTGCTCTTTTTTGTTGGTTTGTTTTCCAACTCTGCTGCCTTTTCTAACCAATACTTGCCTTTCCCTGTTCTATCCTCCACATCTGCATCTGCAGACTTGGCTTCTTCTTCCGAATCCTGCCTCTGGGCCAACCTGGACCCCGAAGCTGTTGGCTTCCTAGTTGTGAACACTGGGCCAGAGGCTTTTGCTTGGTAAGGGCTGGTTGGGTGGGGCGTCTGTGCCAGTTCTTTGTGCTTCTTGTTATCATCAGCTGAGTCTGTGCTGTTTGTGTGAGTTTGTTTCAGGAAATTCCTGTGCAGGTGTTATTACAAATTGCACAGCCAGACCCTAAGCATACTCTCTAATTGCATTTAAACATACTTTTTTTTTTTTTTTTTTTTTGGCCACTTTTTGTGACCAAAAGACCTGACAACATCAATAGTAAGGAGGAAAATTTTATTTTGTGGTACAGTTTCAGAGGTCTCAGTCCAAGGACAGCCAGCTTCATTACTTGGGACTCAAGGTGAGGCAGAACATCATGGCAGAAGATTGTGGTGGAGGAAAGTGACACTCAGGATGTCACCAGGAAGCAGAGAAGAGCTTCACTCACAAAGAAAAAATATATACCCCAAAGTCACGCCCCCAGTGATCCACTTTCTCCAGTCACACCCCCATCTGCCTATAGTTACACCCAGTTTAATCCCTATTAGGGGATCAATGCACTGATTAGGTTAAGACTCTTCGAACCCAATCATTTCCCCTCTGAACTTTCTTGTATATTGTCTCACACATGAGCTTTTGGGGGACACACTTCTAAACCATAACAAAGTGCTACCATAAACTTCCACCATCAATTTCTTTAACTTCAAGCATATTTGTGTGCCTCTTCAAGTCAGGAGTGTGGCATTTACTGCTGATTCTTGCTTTTGTAGCTGTTCATTGCCAAGGGCCTTGTAACAGCCAGCACAGAAAGGCTGGTCTGCGGAACTGGTCTCTCTTGGCTCTCTTTTGTTTTGTCTGGCTGTTCGTGTGGAGGACAACAGCAATGATTAGACCTTTAGAAATGGCTGACCCAGGGTTTGGAACACAGATATTTTCAAGCACTGTATTTTCCAAGTCGACTTGAGAAAGTGTAGCTTTCCCAATTACTGGGCCCTTGAGGAAGGCAATGAGGTTTGAATAATGTCCAGCACTCTACCCCATGAAAGGGATAAATGCCAGGACCCAGGAGCACAGTGAAGGTTTGCTGCATTCTCCTGTTTTTTGTTGCCAAAGTAACATTCCCCAGCCTTCTGTGGTATGGCTGGACAAAATTATGCTGTGTCCTTCTTTGCTGGTTAGTGTGCTCCCTGAATGGCATTGCTGGTCTTGGGCAACTGCTGCATATTCTTTGTGCAAAGCAAACATTTTCTTGGTGGGTGGCTCCAAGTTACCTTGGCTTTCTCATCTGTGACTAAAGAATGAAAGGTTGAACTCATGTCAAAACTGTGTTTGCAGCCTGCAGTCCAAATGCCTGCCGGGCCAGTGGCCGAGGCCTGCAGCCCAAAGGTGTCCGCATCCGGGAGACCGCAGACTTCAAAGTTGATACCAAAGCTGCTGGAAGTGGGGAGCTCAGTGTAACTGTGAAGGGTCCTAGTAAGTGCTCCTTTCTTTCCCCATCTCAGGTGTGATTTCGGCTAATTTTTCAATCATGGCAATTTGGATTTCATCCCACATACAGTCCGGATTGATTTATCCCAGAGACCTATGACAAAGATTTAAGACTCTGGCTTCCATGGAAAAGGAAGCAGTAATTGATTAGTTATGTCTGCCCTGGATGTGGGCTAGAACTGTGGGTGGCTTGACAGTCTTACATTATATTGATACCTCTGGGAGTAGAGAAAGTAGTGATGCAAGGGAGTTAGGGAAATGTTGCTGTGGGAACAATTTGAAATGGTCCATTTTTTATTTGAGGAAACCGAGGCCCTGAATAGAAAGTTCTTAATCAAGGTCACATAGCTTGTAGGCACCTGAGCTGGTATTCAAGCACAGTCTCCAAGGCCGATGATTTCTCCAGCACAAGTTGCTTTTCATTGACTATGAAATTACATCAGTTACTACAGTTAGTGAAAGGGAATCATATTTCCCCAGATGAAGTTTTCATTGGAGATAAATGTGTGGAAGGCAAATTACACCCAGCAACCCATTCTTTGCTCCCTCTTTTGGGGAGGAATATGGCAGATATGAGGTCAAGCATCCTCCCTGCTCAAGTTTTTCCCTGGTACAGAGATGCAGCTCTGCATTTCTGGTTACAGATATACCTTACTGGTGGCTTTTAGTTCCATGGCTTATGGGACGTGAGCTTCCTTTGCCAGGGCTGCTCTCATCTTCTGTGCTTCCATTAGATTGGGGCAGAAGGGTTCCAAGCTCCAAAAAGTTAATATTTGGTCTCAGAACACCAAATTTTGAAGCAGAATGTGCCCCGAGGGCAGCCAAGGTTCTAAACTGCCCAGACCTGGAGCCAAGCTGTGCTGTGGCTGCCCTCCCTCCCAGCTTGTTGCAACAGGAGTCAGGGAGACATGTTTTCCTGACCTTGGAGACTTGCTTGACTCAACGGCTTTCCTGGCCAAACCTCAGGGCTCAACATAAAACAAGTTCTAGCCTGATGGCTGGGTCTGGGGTTTGTGGTATGGCATCTAAAACCCATCTTCTCATAGATAGCGAACATAAGGGCTTTATTGCTTTCGTTGTCCAGCGTTAGCAAAAAAAAAAAAAAAAAAAAAAAAAAAAAAGATATCCTGGGATGCATAACTTAACTCAAATACTCATAAAGGTTCTCCCTCCCCAGTGTTTGAGGGGGAGCTGAGAAGGGAAATGT
Organism: Spermophilus citellus; assembly: GCF_964194105.1. Classification (NCBI taxonomy): domain Eukaryota; kingdom Metazoa; phylum Chordata; class Mammalia; order Rodentia; family Sciuridae; genus Spermophilus; species Spermophilus citellus. The sequence goes on along the minus strand of NC_138184.1, from coordinate 45,689,755 downwards.
TGAACTGTAACTAGATTTCTTACATAGATTCACAAGGTTCGGGACCCCAGGGTACCTCAGAGCTGAGAGAACTATCTGAAGCCACTTTGCTGTGAAATCTTCCATTTGTTTACAGTCTGAAGCAGAGATGTGTCTGGTTTTAGCTTTGGAGTTCTCTCCCATGTTTTGGGGGGCCTGCCACTCTGCATTGGCCCACTTGATTCTCAGATGGCTTGTGCTTTGTGGATATTGCTACCTTTCTATTCTTATCACCGTTGTGAGGCTAGAATTGCTCTGGCAAGCTTGTGTGCTTCCTTCCCGCAGAGGGCCTGGAGGAGCTGGTGAAGCAGAAAGGCTTTCTGGATGGGGTCTATGCATTCGAATATTACCCCAGCACCCCGGGGAAGTACAGCGTTGCCATCACATGGGGGGGACACCACATTCCAAAGAGGTGAGTCTTGGGCTGGGGATGCTGGGGATGCATCTTCTTGAAGGTATGCTAGGCCCAGGGCAGACTCACAGGCTGCTGCTTCCCAGGCTGTAGGAAAGAAAGAGTTCTCCTTTGTTGATCGCTGCCCCCACCCCCACTCCAGCCCAGCAGCACACAGACACTTGGCTTGTTCGCAAAAGCAGCAGAAAAGTTGCTGTGGTTTCAGCTGCCTTACTTTAAATCAAATGCTGGTGGTTCAGGGCTGGTGGGAGGCAGGGAAGCCAGAAGGCACAGTTATAGAGAGCAAATGGACTGTGTGTGTACACCCTCATATAAACTGAGATTCTCTTTTTTCAATGAATGCCTCTGTTCACAAATGCCACGGAGGCACAGTCTGCTATGGTTTACATTAAAACCATCTACGTGAGTTCTCTCAGGGACCAAGGGACGCTGTCTACAGCTTTGCCTTGTGGGCGGTGAAGTTTCCACTCTGCACTCATATGTGTTTTCCAGCTCTCCTGGGGGCAGCTTTACATTCTGAATTAGTTTAGTTTGCCTCCAGAAATATTTGAATGTTACAGTAGGCACCCCCTTATCCACCAGGGATACATTCTAGAACTCCCAGTGGATCTCTGAAACTCTATATGTCTTTTGTTCTTTCCTAGACACACATATTTCTGATAAGTTTGATTTATAAAATAAGCATATTAAGAAGATTAATAGCAGTACTTAATAATAAAATAGAAACAATTATAAAAGCATACTGTAATAACAAGTTATATGCATGCAGTCTTTCTGAAAGTATCTTCCTGTGCTGTGCTCACTCACTCTTTTTGTGCTAATGTGATGAGGTAAAGAGAAGAGAATGATGATGTAAGTGTCCTGGCGTAAGATTGGCTACTGTCGACCTTCTGTTGATACATACTGCGTTTGACTGCATGTAACTGAAACTTTAGAAAGTGAAACCGAGGATAAGTGGGGACTATTTTATGGTGTTCTTGGTTCCTAGGCAACAAAGTTAAAGCATGTTTGTTTGTGTATATGATAAAATCTGTTGTGTTAGTCAGCTTTATATAGCAGTGACCAAGTTACCTGACAAGAGCAACTTAGAGGGGGAAACCTTATTTGGGGCTCATGGTTTCAGAGGTTTAGTTCATGGTTCTGGGCCTGAAGTGAGACAGAACATCATGGTAGAAGGGTGTGGTAGAGGAAAGCTGCTGAGCTCATGGTAGTCAGAAACTAGAGAAAAGACAGAGTGCCAGGAGATAGGGACAAAATACATAATCCCCATAGCACACCCTCATTGACCCACTTTCTAGCCATGCCCTACCTACTACAGTTACCACCCAGTAATTTGTTCAAATCATTAATTCATCACATTACAGTTAATAAGGTTATAGCTCTTATAATCTAATCATTTCACCTCCTATATTAATGCAGGAGCTTTTGGGGGACACCTCATATCTAAAACATACCATCTATTCAACCTGTTTTTCTTGTTATAGCTGAAGTAGGATATGGAGAAGTGTGAACTTTTCTTCTCTCCAGGGCTTATAGTCTGGACAGCCCTGCACATAAGAGATTAATGACCAGCAAGATATGCAAGGCACTGAGGCTTGAGGGCCAGCCCAGTGGCCCCTGAGCTCCTGAGGCAGCCACATTACATTATATTGTTGCATAATAATGGCTTTGAGGGGTCCTTTGTGGAGGAAGAGCTTGCCTGGAGTTTGGGACTCCTGGTGAAAAGAGCAGTAAGTGGGAAGAATATGTGTTAAGAGTTTTTAGCTGTAGTTAGCTCCTTCTTCACTCTTCTTTAATGTTGCTTCTAAAAAAGAAAGAGAAAATAAAAATGTTGCTTCTATTCCCTTCCTTCTAGCCCTTTTGAAGTTCAAGTTGGTCCTGAAGCAGGCATGCAGAAAGTCCGTGCTTGGGGCCCTGGCCTCCATGGTGGAATTGTCGGGAGGTCGGCAGATTTTGTGGTAGAATCCATTGGCTCTGAAGTGGGGTCTCTGGGTAAGTGGAGGCAGCTGACCAATAGCTTCTGGATGACTGAGGATTTTAGGGCATGGGGTGTCCTGGTGTCAGGTTGGGTGTGGGGGCCTTGCCCAGCTTCACCACCCTTAGCTTCCTGGCCTCCTGACCACTCCAGGCCTTCTCTGGTTGCTGCTATACAAGTTCAGTTCTCTTTCCCCTCCTGCCTTTCCAGTTTCTACTGCCTCTGGCACCAGCATTCATTCATCCACTAGACCTTGAGGGCAGAGGCCTTATGCGGGCATTATGCCTAAACAGTGCTAAGAACATAGTAGTCACTTAGCAATATTGTTGACTGCCCTTAGTTGAGATGAATGAAGTAATTTTGCTAAAATTTGAAATTTGGGAACTAAATATTCTTTGAGCCATGACAACATATTTTACATATGCATCCAACTTTCTATATGATCATTTTAGATTAGAAGTCAGCAAATCTTTTCTGTAAAGGGCCAGATAATAAATATTTTGTGGGTTATTAAGGTCTCTGTCACAGATATGTGACTCTACCATTGTAGCCTAAAAGCACCTGTAGAAATGACTGAATATGGCCCTGTTTCAGTAAAACTTTATTTACAAATAGACAGTGAGCCAGATTTGGTCCTTGAATAGTTTAGTGACCTATTTTAGGTAAAGCAATTAGCAAAAGAGGAAAAAATAAGAAATCATATTTAATTTTCCATACTGGAAAGATGAATCATCTTGGTATATTCTTCTAGTCTGCAGATGGTATTTAACCTTTTGGCATATCCTTCCAGACTTTTTTCATGTATATACATATATAAGCATTGATTTGCCACAGAAATTATCTAGGGGAAGTCTTTATATTTTTACGCATCAGATAAATATAGGGTATGCCTTTATTTTCTGTGGCTCCCATGGAATTCCATTGTATGGGTATATCTATTGTTGGGCTCTCCAGTTATTTCCAGGATTTGCTCTATAAACAATGCTGAGTGCATATTCTCTGTTATTTCCTTTAGATAAAAACCCAGAAGTGGGTTTGTTCAGGCAAGAAGTGGGTGTCACTTTAAGGCTTTTGGCATGTCTTGGCCATATTACCAACACAACGATTTGCTGGTTCACACCCAACCCCCCACCCCATTAGATCATGTAAGAAACAAATATATCTGATCAACCCTTCCATCTCTAGTAAAACATGGTGATCTGGGTTTTATGTAAAAGGAACACAAACAAATTTTATTCTTCTGGCCAATGCTTGGCTTTTGCGGGGTCAGAGGGAATGAACTGGTGGCAATAGAATAGATGATTCCTGCCATGTAACCAGGCTGGCCCTTCCACTCCATCCCTAGGGTTTGCCATTGAAGGCCCTTCCCAGGCAAAGATTGAGTACGATGACCAGAATGATGGATCATGTGATGTCAAATACTGGCCCAAGGAGCCTGGAGAATATGCTGTTCACATCATGTGTGATGACGAAGACATCAAAAACAGCCCATACATGGCCTACATCCATCCTGCCACAGGAGACTACAACCCAGACCTGGTGGGCTGCCTGTCCTGTTCTGTCCATCTTCCCTGGCTCCTGGCACTCCCTCAGCCCCCAGGCCTGCAAAGTTGCCATAAGCAGCATGCCAGGAGATGGCAGAGAGGAGCTGTTGAGATCTTAGAAAGGAAATGGGACTGAATTTGAATTCTGCTGTACTCTTAGCACTTTTGTGATGTTGGGCAAGTAATTTACCTCCCTGACTCTGGGCTTCTTCCTCTATAAAATGCAGATGATGGGAGGAGGGTCTACTTTCTAGAGCTTCTGAGATGGTTCAAAGTCACATGCAGAAAGACAGCCTGTAGCACAAAACCTGACCTGTGTAGGGGGCTCTACAGCTGCTAATTTCTTGCAACCTGGAGCATCCTATTTCAGTCTTAGCATTGTCTGTACTTATCATTTCAAGGTGCTCCATAGATAAAGGTTATTTCCACACCGCTGCTGTGCCCCTCCAGCTCCTCTTTTCTCATTGGATCAGTGTTTCCAAGGGCTTTCTCTCCAGCCCTTGCTAATCACCAATTATGAGTGAAGCCTTCAAATTGGTGACCCCACACCCGCTTGTGTGCTGCTTTTGACCCCTTGGGGGCAGCTCTGAAGAGGGTCTGGTCAATTTGGGCTGATAACTACCTTTTCTTCGACTAGCTGCTAGTCCTTTGATCCCTGGGGGCTGCAGATTTTTGTACTCTTGTCTCTGGTTAAAGGTTTTGAATTTCCTCAGAGTGAGAACATTGAAACTGGGCAAGGCTAGAGGTTCGTGCCCCACTTACTACAAGTTCTGTCAGAATAAGGCAGGGAACCTGGGCTTGTTTGGGCCTGGTTTTAGAGTTTTTATGAGAGGTTAATGATACTGTTTGTTTTTAAGTTATGGCCTATTGTAGCTTTTTACTTCCCATAACCATGCTGTTACATGGATACCAAAAAATCAGGCACAAATCATTTTGTTCTCCCCTCATTTACGAGTTATAGGGGCTTATTTGAGGCATTATACAGGAAGAGAATCATTATTGTTCCTTTCCCTCAGGTTCAAGCATATGGGCCAGGTTTGGAGAGATCTGGGTGCATCGTCAACAACCCAGCCGAGTTCACTGTGGATCCTAAGGATGCTGGAAAAGCTCCCTTAAAGATATTTGCTCAGGTAAATTTTGGGAGGCCACCTGTGCAGGTAATTGTCAGATTGAAAGTGTAATGGCAAGGGATGTGGCTCAGTGGTAAAGCACCTCTGGGTTCAATCCCCAGTACCAAAAAAAAGAATGTAATGGAGGTCACTCAGGGTACCTGATCCTCAGTTTTCTTAACCACACATTGGGAATGATAAGAATATTATCTCATGGAGTTACATGAGGATTAAATGTGATTAGCATAAAGCACGGTGTTTTTCATGATTTTTATGATTCATATTCTGTGAAAAGACATTTTAATTATTTCAGACTACCCTATAATGTTTTTCAGTCTGACTTAGGCTTTAATGGGAAGTTTGTAAACAAAATTAAAAATGTTTATCTAATTTAATAGAATTGGCCAAAAATAATTAAAAGCAGAAATTGAAATTAATAAGCAATGAGTATTGGGTCTGGGGTTGTAGCTCAGTGGTAGAGCTTGCTCAGAAGAGCGCTTGCTTCACATGTGTGGGGCACTGGGTTCAATCCTTAGTACAACATTAAAAATAAAGATATTGTGTCCATATAAAACTAAATTAAAAATTTTTAAAAATGTAAGTTTTGAGTGGCCATGGCTTGAGGAGGAGGCGAGATTTGCTCTTAAAAATAAATAAACAGGGGTGCTGGGGTTGTGGCTCAGTGATAGAGTACTTGCTTAGCACTTGTGAGGCACTGAGTTCAATCGTCAATACCACATAAAAATATAAAGGTAATGTATCCATCTATAACTACTACATATGTATATAGTATATAGATATTTATATATGCTATATATATAATATATAAATATTATTATATAGTATGTTGTATATAAATATTATTTATATATATAGACATATAAATAAACAGAACTGGTTGTGGTGACATGTACCCATAGTCCCTGTGCTTGAGTGGCTAAGGACAAAGGATCAAATGAGCCTAGGAATTTCAATCAACTTAAGCAACATAGTGATACCCTATCTCAAAACAAACAACAATAAAACAATAACAAAACAGGCATGTAGAGTTGGGGTTGTGACTTAGTAGTAGAGTGCTCATCTCGCAAGGGTGAGGCACTGGGTTTGATCCATAACACCACGTAAAAATAAAATAAAGGGGGGCTGGGATTGTGGCTCAGCGGTAGAGCGCTCACCTATAATATGCGAGGTCCTGGGTAAAAAAAAATTAAATAAAGAATGTGTCCAACTACAACTAAAAAATAAATTAAAAATAAAATAAAATAAAGGTATTGTGTCCACCTACAACTAAAATAATAATAATAATAATAATAATAATAATAATAATAATAATAATAATAAACAGGCATGTAACATTTTGTATTAAGACAGTTGGTACTTTGTGGTAGCTCCATGAAGTTTTGTTGAGTTAGTGGGTGGTGGCCCCATTTGGTGGAGACCATGTGACCATGTGAGGGACATCTCTGTTCCTAGCTGTGGCTCTTTTGCAGGATGGGGAAGGCCAGCCCATCGACATCCAGATGAAGAACCGGATGGATGGAACTTATGCCTGCTCATACACCCCAGTTAAAGCCATTAAGCACACCATTGCTGTGGTCTGGGGAGGAGTGAATATTCCAAACAGCCCCTACCGGGTAGGTTGTGAGGTGAATCCTGGCTGATGTGTTAAAAGCCTGGTTATTCACGAGGTCTGAACTCCATATGAGGAGAACCCATCCTTGATGGGCTTGGAAAGGTGGCATGGCCTAAAGGGCTGCATGCTCTAGGCTGCCCCAAAGGACCATTTCTAAGAATGTTTTCCTGAGTCCACGTGGAGGAGTACTTGATGACTTTCTCCATGTCTTTTCTAGGTCAACATTGGGCAAGGAAGCCACCCTCAGAAGGTTAAAGTGTTTGGGCCAGGTGTGGAGAGAAGTGGTCTGAAGGCCAATGAACCCACCCACTTTACAGTGGACTGTACTGAGGCTGGGGAAGGTGAGACTGTGCTTCCCCAACCCTGTGACTCTTGCTTTTTGAAGAAAGAAATTCTTTTTGTAACTTTCAGAAGGCAGCAAACTTTGACCAGGAGGTAGTCCCTCTGTCTAGGTGACTGTTCACCTAATGAACACTGTATCATTTCCTTGGTGATCTATCTTTGCTAATCCTCCATCCCTTTTCCAAAGCCCTGACTTACCACCTTCCCTTTCTTAGGTTTTCTACTGGAAACTTCCCTTTTGTTCTTTTGGGGTTGTTAGCCTGAGCTACAAGTGATGCAAAGGACATGCTGTTTCTTGTAAACTTATGTTAATAAGCTGGTCTCTTCCAGGTGATGTCAGTGTTGGCATTAAGTGTGATGCCCGGGTTTTAAGCGAGGATGAGGAAGACGTGGATTTTGACATTATTCACAATGCCAATGACACATTTACAGTCAAATATGTGCCTCCTGCTGCTGGACGATACACTATCAAGGTTCTCTTTGCATCACAGGTGTGTGTTGGGGCCTGGGAGGGAACAGAGGAGAGTGGGCCTGAGTTCGTTCTGGCCACCTATTTGTATATCTCCTTGTGGGTTTTTTTTTTTTTTTTTTTAGCAATAAGGAAGGTGTCTTGAGAATTCTTCTCAGTAGTTTTTCTTCAGTTCCTTAAAGCTAAGAAGGGAGAAAAAATGAATTTTCGCCACTTTCTAAAAGAAGTGAGGCGCTGTATTCAATGGTCAATAACAAGGTTCTAGAAAGAGACTGTTAAAAGCAATCTCAAGATTTTGATTAAAACGTAACTTCTAGATGTTCTACTTAAGTCTGTTTGAAGCAGTAACTCTGGCCTCTGTGCTTAATTTTTTTTTTTTTCCGGTATGATGAGCTGCATCCCCAGCCTTTTTTATTTTTAGATAGGGTCTCACTAAGTTGCTTAGGTCCTTGTTAAGTTGCTGAGGCTGGCCTCAAATTTGCCATTCTTGCTTTAACCCTCCCAAATCACTGGGATAACAGGTATGCACCACTGCCCTAAAACTTTTATACAGAGAGGTATTTTTGAAGTGTTAGGTTTATGATGTGATGATAGGGTGAGCAGTACCCTGAAACAGGGAGTTTTGAAATCCTGATCATTACATTTGCATAAAAACAGGAACCTCAGGAGAACATTCTGTGCCTAAATGCAATGGTTTTCAGTTGACTTCAGTTAACCTATTCTGCCTTTATCCTGATAGTCTGTAACTTTCTTTTTCTTTTTTTATTTAATATTATTTTTTAGTTGGACATAATAGTTTAATTTTGTTTATTTTTATGTGGTGCTGAGGATCGAACCCAGCGCCTCAAACGTGCTAGGCAAGCGCTCTACCGCTGAGCCACTGTAACTTTCTTTTTGAAGGATTTTAATTGATCTATTTCTAATTACTTCCTTATAGTCCCCAAACATTAGCTCTAAGCTGTCCCTGCAGGATACCTACCTCCATGTATTGTTGTCAGTTTGGGTTTTATTCTAGGTAGTGGTTTTTCATCCTCGGTATCCAATGCCGAGGTCAGAGTCTTCAGTTCTGTTCATGTAGTCAGGATCCAAAAGTGAGCAAGGACCTGTTATGGTCTTACCTGATGCTAGGGTATGCAGACTTCTCTGGCAGTAATAGAAGTTTGCTCACCACATGCTATTCATGTCATGCTAAAGTTCGTCCTTTGCATTTGGGCAGAAGGCTAAGCTCTGGCAATTGTTCAGGGACTTTCCTTCTGAGACCATGTCTCTGCTACAGGAAATTCCTGCCAGCCCTTTCAGAGTCAAAGTTGACCCTTCCCATGATGCCAGCAAAGTGAAGGCGGAAGGCCCGGGGCTCAGCAGAGCAGGTAAGAAGGCACAGGTGAGGCTGTCCTGACCTGAGCCTTCTGTGGCCAGTGTCATTGGGTATGTTTGGTTGGGACCTGGATAACTTATCTCCACAGATGTCTCTGATGTGGCAGAGGCATTGCACCTGCCTGAGCCATGGGCCAGCCCAAATGTTGGCTGGCCACCATGGCAGAATGGTACTGTTGAACCTGTCAAACTGGTTCTAAAATGAGGCCTATCTGCCAGCCCTGTCTCCCCGCTTCACGGTATGTCCTTCCAGGTGTGGAAAACGGAAAACCGACCCACTTCACTGTTTTCACCAAGGGAGCCGGGAAGGCCCCACTCAACGTGCAGTTCAGCAGCCCCCTTCCTGGTGACACTGTGAAGGACGTGGATATCATCGATAATTATGACTACTCTCACACCGTTAAATACACACCCACCCAGCAGGTAGAGTCCTTCTTGTCCCCTGCTCTGCTGGCCAGGCCCCTTTCCAGGCAGTGCTTGGACCTCTGAGGAGTGATCTGGTGCTTGTGGAGGTACTTGGCCGTGGGAGGTGGCTCCTCTTGCCTTTTTGTGACCCTCTGGGAGAGCACTGACTGAAAGCCTGTGCAATTCCTGAAGAAGAACCAGGAAGCCAGTCCCACCTCCATTTGGGGATTTGTCAGAGAAATGCTGAGTTCTTGATATTTAGGATCTAATATGTAACTTTCTCTTACACACACAACACACACACACACACACACACACACACACACACACACACACACACTCCCTCCCTCTCTTTCTTTCTCTCTCTCCCTACCCCACCGCCCCCCACTTCCTTTTCCAGCTGCCTCTTAGTCTTTCATTAATTAATCACAGAGAAAGAGCTGCCACACCTGTGTTTTTCCTTGCTAGACTTTTGACCTAGTTTAGCCTTTTATGAGGTGTTTTAGTGGGGTCTTTCCTCAAAGAGCCAGTTCAGTCTTTAAGTCCCTAAGGTCTAAAACACTATTCAGGGCAGCACATTGTTCTCCTTTACAAAATGCAGAAATTCAGCTGGATCTTGCCATATAGTGTGTTTTACTCTGATTATTTTCTGTGATAAGGATTAAAAAAAAAAAAAAGAAAGAGCACCCTTCTGTTTTCATGTTTCTTTGTTTAAAAATTTTAAAATTCATTATTTGTTTTATCATGGTAAAATTCAACATAACATTTGCCATCTTAACCATGTTAAGATGGTATTAAATACATTCATTGGTATTAAATACATTCATCATGTTCTGCCACCACCACCATCCATCTCCACAACTCTTTTAGACTTATGAAACTGAAACTCTGCACCTATGATAAGTGTTAAAACATTTTTGTTTGCTTAATGTTTATACCTCTAGAATCTGGACAGCAAAAGATCCTGGCAGAAAGGCTGGATTTTCATACTCACAACTAGTGTTATAAACAGTTGTTCTAAGCCTCTGAAATTCTTTCATTCTGAGGGAAAAAGTCCCTGTGTTCAAAATGCCATTTATGAGCTAAAGGGCAGCTCTGGCTGCAGAGACTGCTCAGGAAGCATTACTTCTCCTGGGCCTCCCGGGTGGAGCTGGCAAGAGTGAGTGGGGAAGAATGAAGGGACAGGAAGGATGAGGAGATGGTGTGACTGTTTTCCTTGCTTTGAGGGCCGCACATCCTCGCAGATTGAATCTTTTTTGAGAACTTCTCTGGCAGTGGAAGGAGTTCACTGGGGTAGGTTCTATATGCCACATTATGAATGTGACCTCTTATCTCTAGACTTAGTGATTCCTCTGCCCTAACAAGGGGTTCCTTATTGTAGTAGTGCTTCTACTACATGCTTCTGAAGCTACTGTGTCCTTTTCATATCAGGCTGCTCTATTGAAAGTAGGTAATTATTTTCTTGCTGATGGTTCTGAGGGCTGATGGAACCCTTACCACCATGATTTTATCTTTGTTGCCAGTTCTCTACAACCTTATGAGAAGGGACCAGAAAGCCATGACCATGCACACTGACCAAGGTCACAAGGTCATATATGCTTCTAAAAACTGTTTGTTACTTGTGGGTTTTTTTTTTTTTTTTTTTAGTACTGGGGATTGAACCCAGGGCCTTGGGGCTTGCTAGGCAAGTGCTTTACCACGGATCTACACCCTTAGTCCATGACTTGTGTTTTATCCTATGCTTTTCTGACAAGGTCAGTTTGCTCTGTACCCCTGGAAAGAATAGTAGAATCCATTCCCCTGGGTTCCCGATTGTCAGTCCAGGTAGAAGTCAAGAGCCCATATCTAGCTTCATTACATTTGAAGTAATGTTTCAGTGGGAGACTCTTTATTTCAGTCACCCCAAGATCAAGTTCATCTAGTTCTCTGATAGCAATGGATTTGAGAACTGTTGGCACACTCAGTAGCCTCTAGCGGTTATTTGTTCAAATGTTGGCCATGATATGTGGAGGAGCTGGTAGAGTCGTCTTAATGTTAATTGTTGTCTTTTATGTGAGTGGATCTCATGGTACCCCTTGGATCCTTCTTGTTTGTAGTGTAGAGTGAGGTTTATAGTTTCATTATTGGGGACACTTGCAATTCCGCATATTTCTCTGTAGCAAAGAAAATAGATGACATCTCTTCTCTTGAATTGTGAGTTCTCCAAGGATAAGATATTATGACCTACATGTATCTTTCCATCCCTAGCCCCCAGCCCTTGGTCCGGCGCCGAAGGTGCGTCATATGGATTAATGACTAAAAGGGTGAATCAACACTGTGACGCCTTGATGTGATGCAGAAATGGCCTAGGAGCATTGTAACTGGTAGAAGAGTTGGGCTGGCACCTCATCCTGAGGAGCTGCTAAAAGCTCAAGATCAGGTGCAAGAAGTGTGCCTGTGAATTGTGCTCTTGGATGTGGTTAAGAGGCCTGGGCTGCCCAGAAAGCTGCCAGCTCCATGGAGAGGGACCTACTTTGAGGACTGATGCCCCTGGGCTCGTGATGATGTTTTTTGGGAATAACAAACTGGAACTTTTCCAGAAAGGCAGTATTTGATGTATGTGGAAAGGCATGGCTATGTCCTGGCCTTAGGTGGGTTGTTTCTACCTCAGAATACAGACTGTGAGAAGCCACTACCCTGCCTGCCTGAGGAGACTGGCCCCTCAGGTTGATTGCTGGCTTTTGTTCCCTGCAGCTAAGAGGCTGCTGATCTTTCCTCCAGGGCCCCTCAGTTTTAGCTCACCTGCCTGGAATGGACTCGTGATGTGCATGGTTGGGGAGGTGTTTGCCTTTATCAGGATACAGTGATCAGAACTCTTTTTGCCTTACTGGAGTGGGTTGAGGCTTGAGGACCCTCCTAGATTAGGGACAGGTAATTATTTTCCTAAGGACTTTTGCCTTCTTTACCTTTGGTTGTCTGTGGCCTCAAGTGGCTTGAAATTCTCACTCTAAGCTCCCCAACCCAAAACAGTTTGGGAAGTTGGTGGCAGCAGTTCCAGTACTTGCTCTGATTAGACCCACTAGGAATTTGAAAGTGCTACTATGGCACCTTCAGGATACCCCATGAGCTCACAGAGCCTCATGAGGTAATAATCTTTACCTTGAATTCCCCTCCACCCCTGGTACTGGGGGATTGAACCCAGACTGCTCTACCACTGAGCTATATCCACAGCCATTTTAAATTATTTATTTGAGACATGGTCTCACTAAATTGCTGAGGGTCTCCTTAAGTTTCTGAGGCTGGCCTTGAACTTGCAATCCTCCCACCTCAGCCTCCTGAGTGACTGGCATTACAGGCGTGCATCACCACTCCTGGCTTGATATGTTCTTAATGTGGTGACCATGGCTCCTTGCAGGCAGCTCTGGAGGAGGGGATGCATTGGCTGACTCTCAGTCCATCCTCATCTGAGCTGTTGGGTCAGGGCCCTTGTTTATCTGTGTTTTGCAGATAAGGGTCAGGTCTCAGAAGCATATAGGGGGAGAATAAAACAGTCCTGCGGTCAGCAACATCTTGCTGGAATGAGCAGGTGGTCACGGCCCAGGCAGCCCTTATTTACAGCCCTTGGTAATAAAATACAATCTATTTCTTAGCTGGGCCTCGGGAAAACTGAAAATGGTATTGGTATTAGAGATGCAAATCTTGAAAGTTTTTTTTCCTTCCCCCTTGTTAGGTTATTTAAGATAGAGTTAATTTCCTATCTGGATTTTTGTTTTGCTTTTGTGACTGGTAAGAAAACATACTTTGTTTTATGAGATTGGTGGACTTAACTACAAGAGGACTCCACCCCCCCCCCCCTTAGCACTTCAGGGAAGTGGCCAGAAAACTCATGGGAGTGAGGGAAAAGACATTTCCAGGACCCCTGGTCAGCCTTAAAGCCTAAGAGTTAGGGGCTTGTGACCAAATTTAAGCTCAGGAAGAGTTGGCATGTTGGGAGAGGTTAAGTAATAAATCAGTCCTCCCTTAAACATTACAAGGAGACCTTTCCTGTCCCTTGGCCAACTCCCAGCCCTGTTGACTTTGACCTGTACACATTTTATCATGAAATGTTATACCCTTGAGGTAGGGGGTCATTGGCTTTGTATGCAGTGTTAAAAAATCCTGGAAAATCAATCCTTCCCCCTTCATTGATGCAACCAATTCTTTTTCTTGGCTTTTTTTCCCCTTCGTTATTACAAAAGGAATGTGAGAAAATATCCATAGGCCAAAAGCTACACCCTTTTAATGCTTGATCAGCGACAGCTTTCAGCAGGTCCTGCACGCCAGTGAGCATGATGGATTCTCGGGGAGAATCATCTCTCCCTCCCATGTCCCTTATATTATGCCTGGATGATTGAGGTGATGGGGACCTGATCTGTGAGATGGCAGTGGTCTTCCTTGGAGCCTTGGCATGGTGGATGGGGACTTGGCCAACGTGGAAAAAAGAAACCAGCAGTGAGCTGGCCTGGGATCATTCGGAGGATAACAACAGCAGCACACATGGCCATTGTGTGTCTCTGTGGCCATTGGGGCCACCGACAAGGGGACCTGCCATTTCTACAGCACAGTGTGCCTTTGCACTTGTAACTTTTTTTTTCTTTGCTAGAAACAGCAGTTAAACTGTATGCTGGCCTAACAACAGTTCTAGGTGAACCACTTTGCAGATCCCTTTTGCAACCTGGTATCCTGAAACTGATGGCCAGGAGATGGAAAAACTGGTTCTATTCACTGAGAACCCCCAGGCTCAGTGGCTTACCCATGGCCAAGTTGGCTGTGTGCTGGGTGGGGAGGTGGTGTGGGAGTGGGAGCAGTGAGGAAGATGGTGGGTGCTGTGGGTCTGAGGCCCAGTGCTTATGTGATGGGGGCCAACTTCCTTTACCTCACGGAACCACTGTTTCCATTCTTGGAAAAATGGGGATGATAGAAGAACTGTCCCTTAGGACTTCATTCTTGAGATAGAATGAAGGGAATGCTTAAAAGAGCATATAGCACAGTGCTTGGCATGTAGTAAGCACTTATTAAGTTGTCCTGCTTTTTGCTGCTCTTATTTGATCTGGTTTTTTATTATTGTTGTCTGAGATATTCTCTAAGTCCATTGGAGTCATGCCCACTGTGTCTCTGTGAGGAACAAAGTGTCTGGAGGCAGATTTAAATACCCAGTGAACATGTTGGTACTCAAAAGTGCACTTTTTCCCCCCCTCTCTTATTCTAGGGCAGCATGCAGGTTCTGGTAACTTATGGTGGTGATCCTATCCCTAAAAGTCCTTTCACCGTGGGCGTTGCTGCTCCGCTGGATCTGAGCAAGATAAAAATCAATGGGCTGGAAAACAGTAAGTATCTGATGAGGAGAGGGTCATTGAAGACCAGGAAACCTGGCTGCCATTAGGTTTCCTTGCAAAAATGAATTCACAGAGAAGCCAGTTCTATTTTAAGAGACTGCAGTGAGACAGACTTGGGTTTAAATGAGGGCTGTGTCATGAAACAACTGTGACCCTTCTGCCACTTAGCCTCAGCTTGCTCGTTAATACAGCAGGGGTGAGTAGATGAGAAACACTTAACTTTCACAGGAATATTGTGAAAATTAAATGAGCTAATGATTCAGAGGCTGGCAGGTAGTCAGACCTCAGTAACTACGGATATTGCTGTGAAAAGGTGGGGCCTGTTGCTTTTGTGTGTGCTATCTTTCCTTGGCTTCTGAATGCCATTCAAACATAAAAGCCAACTCCCTGGTGCTCAGTAACCACAACCGTAATGCACCCCCCTACCACCACCAATATTCCTTTAGTTTGTTAAGAATCTTATGGTTATAAGCTTGTTTTGTTTAGGGTGATATTTTCCCTTTTTTTTTATTATGGAAAAAAATTGAAACATACAAAAAGAAAGAGTATTGTGGTGTTGAACACTGATAGGCTCACCACTCAACTCAGATGTTTCACACATGCTCATAAAATCATTCTTACACAAGGAATATGTAAATCCAGTTTTCATCTGAAGCAAAATTACAGTTAAGAGTTCATTCCATCATTTCTGCCTCTTCCTAGGGTTGACCAAAGTTGGCAGTTCAGTTCCTCTCCTTCCACACCTTCTCTCTGTATCTTCATGTATAGATGTTCCAGTAGAAAAGATCTGGCAAGGTTTATTTTGCATTAAAGTTATCCTGCTATGTGGTATGTCTCCAGCTAGCCCCTGTGTATGTCTCCCACTCAACTACATCCTCAACCCCAACCTGCCTTTTTTTGTGTGTGTGTGTGTGTGATTCTGGAGATTGAACTCAAGCCCTTTCTTAACCTTAGCCAGCCTGCTTTGTGGTCAGCAGTGCATCTTGGAAATCATTTACACCTACATCCTCCTCATTGGTGTTAACTGCTACATGCAGACAGGAGGGACCCTGCAGTGCACATTCAAGTGGTTTCAGAGCCACCAACCCAGCAGGCTGTGTGTAGCCTCAGGGCAGGGCTCCTGTGTCCCCTGTGAGGGTTGCTGTAGTGTCCTCAGTGGATACCTTCATTGATTTGTGACCTAAATGGACAATTTGTCCACAAGGCCGGATCCCAGTTCTGAAGGCTGCAGAGCAAGAGCTCCATGTGTTGGCTTTTATGGGTGATGACAGGCAGATATGAGCATAGGAACAGTCACTGCCCAACCTTTCACCAGGACACCAAGTGTTCTTCCTCTAGAGCAGTAAAAGCTTGATGTCTCTTAGGAAAAGCTCTTTCCCTTTGGATCCTGGGGCTTCAAGATGCCCTGCTTGTGGTCCAGCAGTGTTCATCTTGGCAGGCCCCATACTACCCCAGAGTCAAGATTTCTTGGATTGTGGCAGGGCCCTGAGTTCCCAGTGCTTTTGTTTTAGTTAAAGTACCTTCCCCGTTTTTGACAAATATAACACTTAGGTTTCCTGTGGACTCTCTTTGTAAAGACCTTTCAAAAACCACACGGAGTCAGTTCTTGGGATGAGATTCAGTGCTCTTGCCTTTGCCAGCACTGTGTCTTCTTGTGGGGTGAGGGAAGCAGCTATATAGGATTGTATTTCTTGCCAAGAATTATTAAATGAAATATGGACCTATAAGTGTGTTTTCACATAAAGTTAACATGAAAAGTAAGTAAAGAACAGAGGATAGTGTCAGATTATAATTTATTGGTCTGCAAAGCAGATTGTAAGATTAAATAAATTTAGATTTGAGTCCCAGCTTGGTTGCCTGCTGGATATGCTACCCTGGCCTCATTTTCCCCACCTGTTTAAGCCATTGATTAATAATAAATACCCTTTGGAGTTTTGGTGAAAATCAAAGGAGACAATGTGTGCTGTTCTTTGTGCCTGGAATATAAAATGCCTGTAGTAAGTGACAGTTGTTATTATCATTAACCACTGTTCTTATGCCAATTGCTGTTGAGGCTGAAGTGCAGTTATGTTCACTTAGTCTTTCTGCACCTGCCTTCTTATTGAAGAGGCTAAGACAAAACCCCATGTCCAGAGAACCATCTTTCCCTGCTTATGATGGTTATTGCCTCTGGAAGAGGGCAGCTTCTCACTTTGACTTGCTCCCTTCCCCAGGGGTCGAGGTTGGGAAGGATCAGGAGTTCGCCATTGATACCAAAGGAGCAGGAGGCCAGGGGAAGCTGGACGTGACAATCCTGAGCCCCTCTCGGAAGGTTGTGCCATGCCTGGTGGCACCCATGGTGGGTCGGGAGAGCAGCACAGCCAAGTTCATCCCTCGGGAGGAGGGGCTTTATGCCGTGGATGTGACCTATGATGGACACCCCGTGCCCGGGAGCCCCTACACAGTGGAGGCCTCTCTACCACCCGATCCTACCAAGGTCAGCTTTTGACTTTGTTCTAGAACTTGCCCATTTGTTGTCAGATGTGATACCACAGTCCTTCTCTCTGGTCCTGCCCAGCAAAGACCTTTGGAAACTCATTTTGTGCTGAAAGTCAGTTCTCAGTGACCAGCTTTGGTTCTCCTATCTATCAGCGTGAAGAGTCCCCTGGGCAGCTGGGCCAACCCCTGCTCTTTCCTATCACTGTCTGGCTAGAAGATTTTGGTGAGGGACTCCCTGTCCCTGAATTCTTTTCCTTCGCTCGTAGCTTAATACTGGTACTTGGTTCAAAGCCAGCCTGTAAGTATAAGGCAAGCTAGTGAAGATGGAGACCTCTGGCCAGTGTCCGACACACAGACTGAGCTCACCCTACAGAGACTATGATAACGTAATATAAAAAGACTTTATCTAAACTAAGCATGGGGCTGGGGATGTGGCAAAAGTGGTAGCGCGCTCGCCTGGCATGCGTGTGGCCCGGGTTCGATCCTCAGCACCACATACCAACAAAGATGTTGTGTCCACCAAGAACTAAAAAAATAAATATTAAAAAAATAAAATAAATAAATAAACTAAGCATGGTGGTACACACTTGTAATCCCAGTGACTCGGGAAACTGAGGCAGGAGGATCTCAAGTTCAGGCCAGCCTCAGCAATTCAGCAAGGTTAACTTAGGGAGATGCTGTCTCAAAAAAAAAAAAAAAAACAACACATTAAAAGGGCTGGGATTGTAGCTCAGTGGTATAGATCCCTGGGTTCAATCCCCAGTCCAAAAAGAATACATAATCTTCATTACTTCTTCTGGTAGCCCTGAAATTTTGGGTTTTTTTTTTCCCATTGTCTGAATGGTGTGAATCTATGAAATGGACTTAGTTGTTGAATCACAGATGAATGCTTCATCCCTCCCTCATTTTAACAGTTTGACTTTTTTATTGTGCAAAATTTATTGAATGAGATGTAGCATTTTTAGTTGCAGTGAGGTCTGGCCTTCTGCAAGCCCTTGACCAGGGAGACCTTTGTATGCTTGTTGGATAGGATGCTAGTTCTCAAAGTCTACCTCAGGGGTTCAGAAGAATATGGGATAGCAGTTAAGGGTGGGATTGCCATCTCAACTCCAGTTCCTGTCGCTTAGGCAAGCCTCCTGCCTGTGCCTTTCAGCAGTCATTGAGTTCTTAGCCATCTAGCTATTCATGGCATTTCATCACAGCTCTAACTTGGGGGGTGTGAGTGAGTGGCACAGTAGGGCTGGGGAGAAGGACCACTTAGCTGTGGTACACTTCAGTGCTGGTTGTAGTCTTGCAGCAGGCCTGGCTAAGCAGCAGTACCAGTGCCAAGCGGGATTTAACTTTAATTCTTTCTTTGTATAGGTGAAGGCCCATGGTCCTGGCCTTAAAGGTGGTCTTGTGGGCAAGCCTGCTGAGTTCACCATTGACACTAAAGGAGCCGGAACTGGAGGTTTGGGCCTAACCGTGGAAGGTCCTTGTGAGGCCAAAATTGAATGCTCTGACAATGGTGATGGGACCTGCTCTGTCTCTTACCTTCCCACAAAACCTGGGGAATACTTCGTCAACATTCTCTTTGAAGAAGTCCACATACCTGGGTCTCCCTTCAAAGCCGACATTGAAATGCCATTTGACCCCTCTAAGGTTGTGGCATCAGGACCAGGTCTCGAGCTCGGGAAAGTGGGTGAAGTTGGGCTTCTTAGCGTTGACTGTTCGGAAGCAGGTCCTGGGACACTGGGCATGGAAGCCATCTCAGACTCAGGAACAAAAGCGGAAGTCTGCATTCAGAACAACAAAGATGGCACCTACGCGGTGACCTATGTGCCGCTAACAGCTGGCATGTACACACTGACCATGAAGTATGGTGGGGAGCTTGTGCCACACTTCCCTGCCCACGTCAAGGTGGAGCCTGCTGTAGACACTAGCAGGGTCAAAGTCTTCGGGCCAGGAATAGAAGGAAAAGGTGGGTTTTATTTTTAAATAAGGGAAAGGCTGGAACTTAAGGACTACCAGAGGCTCACAGGCTACCAGCCCCCTAGACTTTTAGGGGCCAGGTGAGGTGTAAGAGGACATGTACCTGTGGCCTCTGCTTCAGAGAATGGTTGTGGGGAAACCTGGATGAAGTGGGGAGCACATTGCTTTTCCAGAGGCTGCTTTGCTGCCCAGCCCTGTTTCTGTTTCCCCGTGGGGAATGGGGTCCAGCATTGTCAGCAGATTTTCTAGATTTTTTTTGGGCAAAGCCAGAAATATTGATTTTTTTTTTTTTTGGTTCAATATTAGAAACAACTTATTTCATTGTCAACACTTCATTGAAAAAAATAGTTTAAATGTGATGCTGGCTAACACCACACATGCTGCAGACAGCAGGTCCGCCTGTACCCTTTAACTTGTCCTAGAACCTCACCTCTGTGTATGCAGGTCAAGACTTCCCTAAAAGGGGTTGTGTTGTCACAGACCAAGACTATCCTGAAAGAGGAAAAGGGGTTAATAGTCCCGATTTTGAGAGTAAGGAAACCAGTTGTCTGCTGTCATTGAAGTTAGACTTAATTCTAGTGTTTTGGGGTTTGCTATTGGGTGCAAGGTGTTTTTTGGGACATTCTTGTCTGTGTTGTTGCTCTGCAGATGTGTTTAGAGAAGCCACCACTGACTTCACTGTTGACTCAAGGCCCCTGACCCAGGTAGGGGGTGACCACATCAAGGCCCACATTGCCAACCCTTCAGGAGCCTCCACTGAGTGCTTTGTCACAGACAATGCTGATGGAACCTATCAAGTGGAGTATACACCCTTTGAGAAAGGTAAGATTTGCTCTTCTTGGATGTGACCCTTAATCAAAGCCATGCTGACCCCTGACCTATGTGCTGGACCCATCTCAGGAGATGCATGTATAAACTGAAAAGGAATGTGAAACCTCTCTCCCCAGTAGGCTACCTGCCTGCTCAGTGCCTGGCTTGCTAGTCTTTTTGTATAACAGGTAGGCTGGGGCTTAGCCTCAGCCTCACCTGAGCAGGTTATGGGGTGATGTCAAGGTATGTTGTTCATTTGTGCTATTTTTTTGTAGGTGCATATCGGGTTTCCCGTAGCCTGTTGGTTAATAGCTAGTTGGAGTTTTCTTGAATTAGGATAATATACTTAGAATTATGACTTGAATATAGATATAGTGATATTTGCTTGGGGTAGCATGGGTGTGTTATGTCAAGTAAATTGCATTAATGGTTTGCTTTTTTTTTTAAAAAAAGAATCCATCTATACCAAAATTGTTTTTTTAACCTACTCTTTTCACATGACATAGACTTGAATGACAGAAAAAACCCTTAAGTACAATATCACTTTCCACAAATAAGTGAACTTTATGCAAATATTTATTTCTGTTTGTTGTTTTGAACAGGTCTCCATGTAGTGGAGGTGACATATGACGATGTACCCATCCCAAACAGTCCTTTCAAAGTAGCTGTAACTGAAGGCTGTCAGCCATCACGGGTCCAAGCCCAAGGTCCTGGATTGAAAGAGGCATTTACCAACAAACCTAATGTCTTCACTGTTGTTACCAGGTAGGCAGGGCCCTGGGCTCCATGTATTAAGTCTGTAAAAGGAATAGTCCTATGTAATTTAACTGCTTTAAAAAAGTTTAAGGGCTGTACCCTACAGATGTGTTATGGTCTACCATCATATGTTGAAATGCATTTTTGTAACATGTTAGTCATTTTCTTTTATAGAGACTATGTTGTAGAGAAAGACCAATTGTAGTGCCTAATAAAAACCAAAAAACAAACAAAAAACTTCTAAGCAAACTAGGACTAGAGAGAAGCTTCTTATTCTGATAATGCAGAAGTATATAGCCAACCTTATACATAAAGGAATAATTAGAAATATTCCTATTAAAATGGACCACAAAGAAGGCTGGGGGTTGGGTCGCTCAGTGGTAGAGCACATGCTTAGCATGCACAATGCTTTGTGTTCAGTCCCTTGGGTGGAATGGGCACGTATCTACATTGTATTTGCATTGTTAGCCAATGCAACTTGTTAAGAAAAACAAATGAAGGAAGCATTGGAAAGGAGAGGTCAAGGCTGTATTTATATTAGACTGTTGAGAAATACCCTGGGAGAGAGGTGTTGACATGTTTGCAGAATGAGGATGGCTCAACGAAATAGTTACTTATTATAAATGGATTTTAAAATGAATTCTGGCAATAAACAGACTAGCATGGACTGTAAACATTTCACTTTTTTCTCCACCCTTTTCTCAGAGGGGCAGGAATCGGTGGGCTTGGCATAACTGTTGAGGGACCATCAGAATCGAAGATAAACTGCAGAGACAACAAAGATGGCAGCTGCAGTGCCGAGTACATCCCCTTTGCCCCAGGGGATTATGATGTTAATATCACTTATGGAGGAGCCCACATCCCTGGTAAGCTATGCAGTGGACAGGAGTCCAAACACTAACTGATTTTGGGTGAAAATAAGTTTGATTTTGCTTATTTCTTTTGAATAGGAAAAAAAAATCTGATATTTGTGGTAGCTGTAGAGGGGGACTTTTCCCTTTTCAGGATAGAGCCCCAACCCAGGAACCCAGGAATAGGAAGAACCTCAGTGGCTCATATAGTTTTTTCAATAACCTGGCATGATGCTGAGAGGGAAATGGGCAGGCTGAACGCCCCACTTATGGCTTTCTGGATTGACTCCTAAGAAGCTTGAGTCACCACACACTTCCCTGATTCTGTCCCCTCTTTCTCTCTTACCATGTACAAATGTGCATACACAGTCACAGTCACTCTCTCACACACATTGATCAGAAAGTATTAGCATTGAACACAAATTAATTCTACTCACATGTCCATATGAAATGTCAAAGGGACAAGTTTTTCCTCAAATTTGTGCTTGCACTCATTCAATAGAGATTTTAAAGATTATCAGGGTATTTCAGCCTCTGCCTCCTACCCCTAATACTATCTATTGTTTTTGCAACTGAAACTTGTAATAATTGGTACAAAGAAGAATGGAACGAGGTGACAAGATAAAGTTACAGGAGTTTTGGAGTTTTGAGAGAGTTGAGCATCAAGAGAGAGGACATGGTGACTTAATTAGGTGGGTGATAAGCATCTGGTTGTGGCAGCATTAGAGCTCCTTTTGACTCTTGGGAAAGTGCTGGGTACCATCAGCCTTGGAATTCTCCTACAGAAATGGATGACCATTCAGGCTCTGGTGGCTGACCCATGAGCTTACTAGAAAACAGAAAAAAGACTCGTTTTGGGTATTCCCATTAGATGATAATGATGTCTGCATTCATTTTCTCCTGAACCCCAGAACTCTATCTCAAGCAAAGACATTTAGTTAAGTGATGGTTGTAGTCTTAGTGTTAAGCTATGTAGCTAAGGTAACTCCAAAGGCACTGAAACATTTGGTGACCTGCTAGCTTCTAATTGCTTTCGTGGGATTTCTGGGTGGTTAAATATGAGCCCACTTTTTCCTAGAGATACAAACCTCTAGTGGGATTTTGTTTATTTGTTTTTTTGTCAGTGCTAGGGATAGAACCCAGAACCTTGTGCATGCTAGGCAAGCATTCTACCACTGAGCTCCCTACCCAGCCCTCTAGTGGGGTTTTGAACAAAGTATCCTGTCATGCTCATAATGGCTTATTTGTTTCCTGTGGTGGACCAGCTGTGGTCTGTTGGTGACTGCCAAGACCACCAGGTTGACTAGGATTCAGAGTGTGTCAGGAGGAAGGGCTGCCATGATTGATTGATTGTGTGCCTGAGGCAGGGACCAGGGGACTGATGGCAGACTTCCATCTTGAAATTAAGATTTTTACCTTTGTGTGTTGCTTCATACCTGCTCTCATGCTGATTCTCTGATGACTTAGTGGCCTCAGAGGTAGTCCTTGGCCACCCCCCCTTGTCATTGAAGTCCTCATCTACTATGAAATGAAGCTCCAATTTCTTTCCCTAAACCACAGCATGGAGGGCTGTGCTCATCTTTGCTGGGGTCAGCCATTATTTCATTTACTTGAAGAACTAGATGCCATTGAAACTCTGCTGTGTTGTTAGAAAACCAGGGTCTTGGTTCATTGTGTGGTCTTTGTTATTTACCACCCCTAGATCTATAGATAAACTTTCTAGGATGTAAGACAGAGAGACTTTGGATTCCATGGCTGTTAGACATCTGGTAATTGTCAGGTGTCATGGGAAACATAAGAACTCTACACATGGCAAGGAGTTCATGGAGCTTGGCAAGGGACTTGGCAGCTTAAAGCCTGGTACTGAGGACATTGGGCTTCTGTTTCTGGGGAGGTCCCTGTCCTTAGGGAGTTCCATTAAGATTCCTGCCCCAGACCTTATTCCTCTGTTTAGTGCTTTTCTTATAAATTCTGATCTTCCTGCATTCTCCATATTTTACTGGTCTTTAAAATTGATACTGTGGTAGGAGTCAGAGGCCCTCAGGTTTGCTCTTGGGGTCAGCCATGCAGCAGGTCCATCCAGAAATCTCAATTGTTCAGGGAACCAAGAAGGCTGTGTGTGTTTGGGGGATGCTGGCTGTGTTGGCGGGATGGAATGAAGGAATCATTTGTGGGAGAGGAGGTTGGATATAGTCTTCAAGGCCTGCCTGTCCTCCCATCACCCAGTCTCCTCCTTTAGTTCCTCCAGCAGCCTGTCTTCCCCTCACCTCTAGGCTTCTGCACAAGCTGGTCCCTCTGCTGGTCCATCTACTTCCCCTGGGTGATAGCTGCTCTTTCTTCTGTCTCAACTTAGATGTTACTGGAAGGTTTCCTCTGGTCTCCTAAGACAAGGTTCAATGTCTCCTAAGTGTTTCACCTGATACCCCTTCCCACATATGTTATGTAGGATATTAGAGTGACATGCTCACACCTTGCCGCGCCTTGCAGGCTCCTTAAGGGTTGTTAGCCACTGAGTAGACACCTGGCACAGTGTCTACATGTAGTAGGTGCTCCATGGCCATTGATTGGGCACATGGGTAGGCACAGCAAGGCAGGGGGAGCTGATAGAGGCCTATTAAAATTGAGGTCCCTCGTGTGATTCTGTGTGTGCATAGATGGGTCTCCAATTGCTAGATACTCAAAATCCCATGACCTGTTTTCCAGGTAGCCCCTTCAGGGTTCCTGTGAAGGATGTTGTGGACCCCAGCAAGGTCAAAATTGCTGGCCCTGGGCTGGGCTCTGGTGTCCGAGCCCGCATCCCACAGTCCTTCACGGTGGACAGCAGCAAAGCTGGCCTGGCCCCATTGGAAGTGAGGGTCTTGGGCCCCCGAGGTAAGTATGTGTCCTGCCTCCCTGCCAGCATCACTTATCTGGGTGGGGACAGCCATGACACAGAACAGGTATTTGCTTTCAAATATAATCATGAACTTAAGATTATTATTGCTGATAATCTAGCTAAACTGTAAAAGATCCTGCTTAAAAGTAGGCAGGCCTGTTATTTCTTTAGAAGTCTGTCTTCCCCCATCCCTTTAACGACATGGCCTTAAATTTCTTTCTTTCTTTCTTTCTTTCTTTTTTTTTTTTTTGATACTAGGGATTGAATTCAGGGACACTTGACCACTGAGCCATATCCACAGCCCCATTTTACATTTTATTTATAGACAGAGTCTCATTGAGTTGCTTAGCACCTCACTTTTGCTGAGGCTGGCTTTGAACTCACGATTCTCCTTCCTCAGCCTCCCGAGCTGCCAGGATTACAGGTGTGCACCATTGTGCCTGGCTCTTAAATTTCTTTTAATAATTTCACTTGTTAGAGTAGCTAGTTGAAGCAAGTAGTATATGGGCTCTCATGTAAAATTACTGTGATTGCCACAAGCAACTCAGTGAGACCCTGTCTCTAAATAAAAGTCCCTGGTACCAAAAAAAGAAAGAAAGAAAAAAAAAATGTTGCTACTTCTTCATTACCTACTTCAGCATTTATGAGATGTCTAAGGGGGAAGTCCAGATGTATGGAAGGGGTGAGATTTGAAGGCAGTAATTCTCTTTGAGATGCCTCCATGCTCATGTAGAAAATTCCAGAATCTCTGAGAGTGCTAGCTCTGTGGTATTGTGTGGTTCAGCCTCTGGGAGAGGAAAGAGGGTCTTTTGGGGAATGGGGTGGATGTTTTTTTTTTTGTTTTTTTTTTTGTTTTTTTTTTCCCACTGGCCTGCCCTGTTTGCAGTCTAGAATTTAGGATTGGTGTGGCAAGCAGGGTATTTGGGGACAAAACCCCAAACTATGTTGAAACATGACTTTTTGGGTAAGTGACCGCATTCACATTCCCTCTTTTAAAAATGTGCCTTTATTCTCATACACAATTCTTAAATAATCTGGATTTTTTCCCCTGTTCTGTGTTCTTGGCTTCCAGGAGTGACAAATAGGGGGTTCCTCCTTTGAAGAGGAACCTTCTCCTTAATGGGGTTCAGCAGGAGGTTAGGCCCTTTGAAGCTCAGGGCAGAAGTGGTTTGGGGGAAATGAGGTCATGGGACTGGACTCCAATTCTGTGAAGTTACTGAGCTTTAAGACTTGCGTGCATGCATGTGTTTGTGTGAAAGTTTTACTTAGATATCTTCTTTTATCATGGAGAACTCTCAAGTAACAGCCTTTTAATTTTAGCTGATGAGATGGATTCCCAGTCATGGCGCAGCCCCTTGAAAGCCATTTCAGAGTTCTTTAAAGGTGACCCGAAGGGTGACTTTATGGAGACAGGTTTGCATTTTTCCATTGGGCTGCTGCTTTAAATTATGTAACCTAAATTCTTCTTGCTGGCCTTGCCTCTAAAGTTGGCGTGTAGCTGCCTCACCTGCTTTATTTAATGAGCATGCTATGCTTTGATTAGCCTACCCTGCCATTGACCAATCTTGACTCTCATGTTAAGGACTGCAATCTGGAATCTATCAACACAGTGCATGCCTTGATTATGCTTTAACGTGATCTCTAAGCATCCCCTACAGACATCACATTGAAGGTCTCCTCATCTCATGAGATTGACACCCTCACCTGCCCTGTACCTACATCCCAGCATGCTAGCATTTTATAGTGGTCTTTGCTCAAAAATGATCACAGATCTTAACTGGCCATCCCATTGATTAACTTTTGCTGTTCAGGGTTCTGGACTTTTGGGCACTTTCTCAGCTACAGAGTAAAAATTGCCACATCCCAAGCATGCCTAACCAGCTTGAAAGGATATAGCATGTCCACAACATGTGCCTTCACCATACGCCCTCCAGCAGCAAGCACAGGCAGTCTCCTTAATTATACTCTAGGGCAGACTGAGTGTACTTTAGCCAACCCCAAAAGCTAAAGGTGTCTCTTGGGGTCATTTCTGCAACCATGAATTGGGGATCCTGTGATTTCTTAGGCCTATGATTATGGCCTGCTTGCCTTTATGTTACTCATCAGTGGAAACAAATAGCTCTTGGGGATAGATGTGATGCTGTTTCAGACGCAGCCAAGGGTGAAGTGAATTGGAGGCCAAGCAGTCACTCAGATCTCTCATCTCTGTCCTCAGGTCTGGTGGAGCCAGTGAATGTGGTGGATAATGGGGATGGCACACATACGGTGACCTATACCCCATCGCAGGAGGGGCCTTACATGGTCTCAGTTAAATATGCTGATGAAGAGATCCCACGAAGGTAAGTGCCTCTCACCTGAGGTATGGATCTAAACCAGCCTCAAGCCCACCCAGCTGCAGGATTGGCTAGCATTGCTGTGGTAGCCCCACCCACCCACTTACCCATTCATCCAATCAGCAGATTTTATCCTGAACCTGTGTTTTCCACACACATTATACACTAGTTTGTTATTTGTGGTTCCCATTCTGCTATCCTGCCTCTACTTTTATCCATCTTTAGTTTAAAAGCAAGCTGAAATTAAGAAGATGGGGAATTTTGGAAAAACAAGGAATGTATTAGTTTACCAGAAGCTCCCATTTGGTAACTGTGCAAATGGTTTTCTCATTAAGACAAAGGTCTTTACCACTTAATTTGAGAGTCTGGTTGACAGTAAACATTCTCAGAAAGATGTTGGGTAGCAGCTTTGTTCCTTGTTTATATCAAAACAAAAAATGTGTAAGTTCTTTAGCTCTGGAATAACATCAAATTTTTTTTTAATCATGCCCCTTAAAATGGAAGACTTACCTCTAACCTTAATATATACATTTTATATGGAGATCAAAACATAGCTAGCTCTAGCTGTGTAGATATTCATTATTTATGAATTACATTTGCATATTGCTTTACTTGTCGATTGTGTACCGTGTAAAGCATACTAAATATAGAACAAGAATAAATATCATTATAGAATGAGATAAAATATTAAAGACTGGTATTCTTTCCATTTTGGTTACCATTGTCTTAGCATAATAAAAGTATTAAATGGGTTTAACCCCGAGTTTCCCAAACTAATTTGGGAGCCTGTCTTCCCTAAACTATTTATATTCCATGAAATGAACTCAGGGCAAAGCTGGTCTGGCATATGATGGCTACTACCTCATAATTCTAAATTTCTACTGGACTTAAGCCACTTTGATTAAACTCATTTTCTTATCTCCTATAGAAATACTCTTGTCAGTCCTAGTCTGGCTGTGTAAGAGAGGTCAGATGTGGCTGGACTGACCCATATCCTTACTGATGAGGGTATTTGTCTATCAAGTCCCTTTAAGGTCAAGGTTCTTCCCACATATGATGCCAGCAAAGTGACCGCCAGTGGCCCTGGCCTCAGTTCCTATGGGGTGCCCGCCAGTCTGCCCGTGGAGTTTGCTATCGACGCCAGAGATGCTGGGGAAGGCCTGCTTGCTGTCCAGATAACGGTAACCTTGAACTGTTTTTTTGAGCCAAACCTTATTAGTAAGACCTAATTTTCTCGCCAAGGATAAGAACAAGGGTTTTCATAACTAAAACCAGAACTGATGCAATTATTTGTTAGATTTTTCAAGAGTCACTGTATGTGTGGGAGAATAAGCATGCTCACCTGAGAGGCTTTATTTATTTATTTATTTATTTATTTAGGTGGTGCTGGGGATCGAACCCAGGGCCTTCTGTATGTGAGGCAAGCACTCTCCCAACTGAGCTATATCCCCATCCCAACCTGAGAGGTTTCACTCTGGGTGTCACTTTGTAGTAAATCTCCTGTATTTTCATGTTACATCTCTGTTTTTATTTTTTAAATGTTTTAAATTACCTATTGGATCATTTGGGACTACTTTCTGCTATATGTCCCAGTAAACCCCCAAATAAGTATGGCTTCAACATAAGATCATCCTCTCTTGGAAAAGAAGCCAGGTGGTAAGCCACTGAGGTATTCTATGGCTCTCCAAGGGAACCAGCTCCATCTCTGTGCTCCTGTGTCGTAGTGTGTGGCTTCTGTCTTTAAGTTCTCCTCATGCCCATGAGACTGTCAGTGCTCTGGCCATCAGATCTACATGGCAGGCCAGGAGGAGGAAAAAGGGAAGATGGAGAAGTGGGGCGCTCTTCCAACTCAGTCAACTCAGCTATCTTAAGCAGCCCGGTCAGAAGACTTCCAGCCTGTCTCATTTGGTAGAAGTTAACCATGAATCACATGGCCATGTCTGGTACCAAGGATGCCAAGACATGGAGCTTTGTATTTTGGGGGCTATGAATGAGGGAGTCCTATTAGTAAAGGACACAGGGAGAGTAGATGTAGCAGCATGTGAGCAGGAGATT
This sequence comes from Spermophilus citellus, assembly GCF_964194105.1. Lineage (NCBI taxonomy): Eukaryota > Metazoa > Chordata > Mammalia > Rodentia > Sciuridae > Spermophilus > Spermophilus citellus. The sequence goes on along the minus strand of NC_138184.1, from coordinate 45,660,991 downwards.
CTCCCCTTACCTCTGCATTTCATGCATTTAGAGCTAAAACATTATTTGTTTACTTAACAGATCATTGTGGTTTGATCTGTGACCCTGTCCTCTGCCTACCAACACAGCAGAACAAGATTATATTAAGCCATCACTTCTGTCTCCTCCCACTAAAAGCACGAATCAATGAGCAAGATATGTCAAGGATTTCCATGAACTTGCTCTACCTATGGGAAGAAACATCCTGAGTAGCATATCTCTTTTATCCACAGGACCAAGAAGGAAAACCCAAAAGAGCCACTGTCCACGACAATAAAGATGGCACATATGCTGTCACCTACATCCCTGACAAGACTGGACGCTATATGATTGGGGTCACCTATGGGGGGGATGACATCCCGCTTTCTCCTTACCGCATCCGAGCCATGCAGTCGGGTGACGCCAGCAAGTGCCTGGCCACGGGTGAGTGCAGGAGGGTGGATTGTGGAGTCAGAAAGCTAGGTTCTAGCCCTTCTCCACCACTTAATAGCTGTATTATCTGGGTGAGTTGCTCAATCTCTCTGAGCTTCAGTCATACATAGATTGAAGATCTCTTTGGGGAACGTTCAGGTTCAAGAAGTTCTTGCATGGGTCAGAGACTGTTCCACAGGATTATTGCAAAAATTAGATGAGGGTGAGGCATGAAAAATGCTGAGCCCAGTGCCAGGTTCATGGGAGCTATTTATTATATCACTTTTGAAGTGGCTATATTTGTTGAGGTCTCAACTATGATGGTGACTCCCATGAGAAGCTGCAATTTTCTGCCTTCATGAGTAGATGGTTGAGTTATTTAAGATTCAGGAGCATTTCAGTTCAGCATCAGAGAAACACATGAAAGGATCTAGGGTTTTCCTTTCAGGAATTCTCCATGGATAACTGAGCCTCACTGTTCCTTCAATTTCTTAGGCATGAATAGTTGACTGTCATGGGCCTTTCAATTTGTAAGAATAGTTCCTGCAGCTCAGGGTTGCTCCTCAAGCAGATTTCAAAACATGAAATGAAATAGATTTGCTTCTCTTGGGCCTGGGTTTTTTTTAATCTTTCATCTTACTCTGGCTTTTAGGTCAGGGTTGTCAACTGCTCCTCTTGGTCCTTTTTGTCTTACTCATTGCAAAAATTAAGAAATTTTGAAATGTTGGCCAGATTGCCGCCCCCGTTCCTGTAGTGACCTCTGACCCTAAAAGGGCATGTTAATGTGGGAAGGGGGTTTCCTTTTTGCTTTCCAGACTCTGTTTCCTTCCCTAGCACAACCAGAGTCCTGAGCAAAATACTCTCCTCGACAGTGTGGTTCCTGTTGGCCATATCTCTTGGTCTGTCCTTCATGGCCTTCCACAGATTGGCTCCAGTCTTCTCCTCTACCTACCCTCTGTGCAAATGTTCTTACCACTCCCTGATACGCCTAAACTTCATGCTCATTTTTGCTGATGTGTTTTAGTTCACACTTCTCTGTACTTTCTGATTTTATATAGATCCTGGGTAAAGGAGTGCCATAAGTCAGAGAAAGAGACTGGCTATTGTTTGGAAAGAGGTTACTAAAAAAATGCCTATCCTTCAGAGTTGAACCATTTTTTTTCTTTTTTGGGGGAGTGAGGGGGAAGATTGCCCTCTATCAATGTGGCAACTCTGAGATGTAAATTCTTAGAACCTTTGAATAGCTGGGAGGTGGAACACTTATCAGAAGAACGATTGATTATTTTATCTATGACTCAGTCCCTGCTCAGCCATTTCCATGGCAGATAGAGCTGTCATCCTTAGCACTGGCCCACATCTGTCTTGTTAGACTATGAGCATCTGAGAGGAGGGACTCTGTCTTGTTTCCCTTTGTATGGGCCTGGCTCTTAAGAGCATGCCTAGTGTGTTTGCTGATGATAGTCGACCTTCATCTCCATACCCTTGGACGTGAGCAAACCAGGCTGTTTTCTTTGGAGCTGATGGGTGGGATACTCCTTAAGCGGCACCCGCCCCCTCCGAAAAGTGATCTTTGGGAGAATCCCATGTGGCAGCAGTTAAATGCCTAATATTTACAGCTACAAGCAGCACAAATGTGTATGATTTGTTGTTGGGCCTCTGGAGCATGTGTCCCTGCTCATGCTTCTATTATCTTCTCCTGAATCTTTCCGCAGGTCCTGGCATTGCCCCCACTGTGAAAACTGGCGAGGAAGTGGGCTTTGTGGTGGACGCCAAGACTGCTGGGAAAGGGAAAGTGACCTGCACAATTCTCACCCCAGATGGTACTGAGGCTGAGGCTGATGTCATTGAAAACGAGGATGGCACCTATGACATTTTCTATACAGCCGCCAAGCCCGGCACTTATGTGATCTATGTGCGCTTTGGTGGTGTTGATATTCCAAATAGCCCCTTCACTGTCATGGTAAGTAAAATTCCTTCTCCAGAGTGTGCTCTTTTTAGCAGATACAGTAACAGCAGCCATTTGTTGAGCCCTGACTAGGATATCCTCTTCCACAGAGTCACAACCTCATAGAGCCCTAGCATAATCTCCAGAATCATAGAGACCCTTTAACTCTAAGGGTTTTGGGGGAATCTCATCAGCCACCAAAGTATCTATCATGCAGAGGGACTTGGACAATGCCCTGGCCTAAGCCCAGTTCAAAAAGAAATACTCTCTTGAAAAATACACTTTTATAAAATAGAAAGGAAAACATGACAGTTTTCACTCTGCTAGTTCTTCCTGTGTCTTCCTGCCTACCTCCATGGTTGGAGAAGAGAGAGTCCTGAGGCTTTTCCGTTTGCAGATTTGATTCTCTTATCTCAGGACTGAAAAGTACCTGCAGTTGTTTTTAGGGAAGATTCACACTTTTCATATGAGAGGGGAAACACCTTGTCTTTTTTTTTTTTTTTTTTTTTAATAGTTGTAGATGGACAGCATGCCTTTGTCTTATTTATTTATTTATTTATTTATTTATGTGGTGCTGAAGATCGAACCCAGAGCTTCACACATACTAGGCAAGCGCTCTGCCACTGAGCTATGGCCCCAGCCCAACACTTTGTCTTTTGAAGCAAGGAACATCTGGGATAGAAAGGAACCAGCATGTGAACATCTGGGCTAACTCATAACTAGAGACTTTAATTTTCAGTTTTTTGGTTGAAATAATCAAATCTTACTCTAGTTAGGTTATTCCACCAGGAGTGGGGATAGAACTTTAGGAGAATTACCTTATGTAACCCTCAGGACCAAGCCTGTTGGCCCTTTTACAAATGAGGCGTGCCTGGTCTAGACAGATCCCAGGTGCCGTCCAGTCTCCCTCCCTATGCCCTTTGATGCAAGGAGCAGCCTCCATCCTCCACAGGTTCATAGGCCCCTGATGACCTGGCCCTGCCCACAGCCTGCAAAGTGCTTTGTAATTATTTCATGTTGTGCAGCAATGGAGAAGGACATAATGGTTCCATTCCAAACAGAAGCCTGAGGACTTTCTTCCAAACAGTCTATAATCTATTATAGCTTTTTTTCTTTTCCCTTGACATTTGTATGTGTGTAAACATCATGCCAGAGGTCTGGAGGCTCTTTTCTATCTCAAGTATGTAAACACTTGTCAGCTTTGGATGTTGTCCATTGGGAGTGTTTTTCCCCTGTAGGGAAAAAAGCAGTGTAGCTCAAAAGTGTGTATCCTTATTATACAGAAGAGTCCCATTGTAGTTTTAAGAATCTGGGTGTTTTTATTTTATTTTATTTTATTTTTTTGTCCCTAGTGAGTTTTATGTTGTTAGAATTGGGTAGAAGAGCAGCCTCCAAGTGGAGGTCATGGCTCTGCTGGTACAGTGGCCTGGGGATAAGAGACTCCAGATTGATAAGGTCAGAGTGAGAAAATCAGGGTGTAAAACATTGGGAACCATCTTAGCAGGTGAACCAGAGAGGCTGAAGTTGAGGCTTTTAACTTGGTTAGAATAAATGTCCCCTGATCCTTTAGTAAACAGGCAAGGATACTTTGTGGATGCTCACTACCCCCTGACCACTGCTGAAGGTAGAAATGCATGATCCCTCATGGTACCTGGTTTGGTACTTTATTCTCCCATTTCACACTTTCCCTAAACATTTCTAAATGAATTGACTTCCACTGGATAAGTTTTCTGCCTTCCCTTAGAGGGTTAAAGGCAAAAGGACATGGGTACCTGGCACTGCATTGGTAGTGTATATCTCAAGGAGACCTGCAAGCTGATTCAGTTAGGTTCATCACATACATGGCCCATGACATCATGGATGAGCAGTTTTACTGCCTGTCACTGTTGAGAAGTCCTAGATCAAAGACCATAGTCTAACCCTTGGAAGATCTTTCTCCTGGCCAATGTAGCCCTGCATTCATCCCAGCTTGAACAGGCCCTGCAAGGCCTGTTCCTAAACTAGCAGCTCACAAGGCCTGCAAATAGAGCCCTTCTTGCATATACCACAGCACATAAAAAGAGCTAACCTGAGCACAAGGCCCCTGTAGAAGAAGCCTTTGCTGCTTGTTATGACAAAAGAAAGATGTTGAGGGGCTACCTCCACATTGGGTCAGTTAGATCAGAAGCATGAAGTCTTGAGATTTTTAAAAAATGAATTTATACCAATGACTTGAGGCTGAGACAGGAGGATCATAAGTTCAAGCTGGCCTTGGCAACATAACAAGAACCTCAGCAACTTAGGAGACCCTGTCCCCCCAAAATAAAAAGGACTGGGGATATAGCTCAGTGGTAAAGTGCCCCTGGCTTAAATCTCTGGTACCAAAAAAAAAAAAAAAAAAAAAAAAAAAAACAGAAAGAAAGAAAAGAAAAGAAAGAAAGAATTTATTAAAAAAAAAAAAACAAAAACCCTGAAGATATTTATCAAGTAAAAAGACCACTTTCTTGACCCCATGCTTCAGAGAGGACTGGTATCAGTTTTTCTCTGCTTATACAACAGATACCTCAGTTTTGTGCGTGGGATCATAACATATGTTATTTTACAACTTGCTTTCTTTTTTCAATATGCCATAGATACCTTTTCACATTAATTAATCAATTTCAGTGCTTCTTCAGAATGGCCACTCAGTGTTCCCTTGGACAGTCTTATCACAATTTATTTGACCAAAGTATCTTACTGATGGATATTAGGTTGCTTCATTCTTTCACAAGTGGCTCCTAGTAGAACTCCCTATGCACATCAGTCATCTATGGTGTCTCCTGCCAGCATAGGCCTGCTAGAATTGGGATTGGGGGTTAAAGGACATGTACATTTGACAATTAAAAAGAGAACACCAACTTGTCCTCTAAAAGGTAGTATGAATGTATCCTCCTGCTAGAGGAAGCCCCTTCCTGCTGTACCAGGTGGAGCAGTGGGGAGGAGACAGCTCCCAGGTTGTAGCATTTGTTGAGTTACAATATCCCTCCAATGTGATTCCCAACTAATCTCCATTTGCCACTGACCAGGCCACGGATGGGGAAGTCACAGCCATGGAGGAGGCACCGGTAAATGCATGTCCCCCTGGATTCAGGCCCTGGGTACACCTTTGTTTTTGTTTTTTCTTTTTCCTTTTGTATTTCTGTGTTTACTCAGCCTTCATTTCAGAAAAGCTGCCACCTGCTTCTCGGGATTGCTTAAGCCCTCTGGGTGTCCTGGTCATTGGTGTGTTCCTCCTACTGATCAGTCCATCATGATGATCCTGCTTTTTCTATAAGATCCACCTTTGTGTCAGCGTCCATGCTCCATGAATCGCCAGCCATCATGTCTGTGATCCCTCTTGGTGCAGTTTGTCTTCGTGTTTAAAGAGCAAGGTGGACAGTTCTCTGCAGGCCTCTTGCTGGCTCAGAGCTGCCACTTGCCCATTTGTTTTCTGTTCAGGGGCACAGCCACCTGCTGCTATTCTCTGGCACATAAAATGCACCTTCCTTTCCAGGCCACAAGCAACTAAACCTCTCCAGGTGGAGCCTCTTGGGACTTAGACATTGCTGTGTCTTACTTTTCCACTTTCTCATGGGCTCTGCTGGGAATTTTACAAGCAGGCTGCTGAGTGAATTTCTAGCTATTCATCAATGGGACTTCTCAATCCTTCAAGTTCTGCTCTGGGCCCTTTGGTTAGTTAGACACAGTGCATAGGCAGCCATATACCCAAGCTTGGCCTCACTGACTTGCAGAATTCCCAGCAGCTCTGCTCCCTATAGCTTCATTAGCTCATTTTGTTGCCCACTTGACCAGGTGATCACTGCTTCCTGTTTTTAGGTAACTGAAGAGGCGTATGTCCCAGTGAGTGACATGAATGGACTGGGATTTAAGCCTTTTGACTTGGTCATTCCATTTGCTGTCAGGAAAGGAGAAATCACAGGTAAGCCCTTCTTTGCATTGGGAGCCGAGAATGGTATTGGGGAGATACCACTATCCCACAGACCTAGGATCCTTAACCCAGTGCCCCTGGTGCTTGCTCTGGGGCATAGTCCTGTATTACTTTCTTAAGAGAGCCTGTGATTCCCTCTAGGTTTAGAATTGCTGTTTTAGATACCTCCTGACTGTTAGGTTCCTGTTCCCCCTTTTCTTTCTGCCTTTTTTTAAAAATATTTTTTAGTGTTGACAGACCTTTATTTTATTCATTTATTTATATGTGGTGCTGAGAATTGAACCTAGTGCTTCACACATGTGAGGCAAGCTCTCTACCACTGAGCCACAACCCCAGCCCCTTTGCCTTTTCTTATTTGTCCACTTTTCCAAATGCAGTTGATGCTGAGGTTGGGTATACAAGAGTTACTTTCTCTCCTTGCCCCTTTCTAATGCCAGCTTCTCTTTGAGTAAATGTTCTATTTATCCTGCTGGTTTTGTGGTCCTCTCAAGTCCTATTTGAGCTTCTAATTTGCCAGTTGTAGAAACCCTTTACTTATGAGTTGCCTGCTGCATTTTGTGGAAGCCAACAGGAACCAAAAAAAGCAAAATAGGTCTCCAATTTCCATCTGTGGGACTTGGATGTTTTAGGCAGCATCAGTTTTCTTGGGTCTGAAAACCTGTGTTTTGAGGACGTTTCTGTGTTGCGCTCAGCTTCTTGGAGAAAGTCACCATGAGCCCATTACCCTGTGTCCCTGTGCTCCACAGGAGAGGTCCACATGCCTTCTGGGAAGACAGCCACACCTGAGATTGTGGACAACAAAGATGGAACAGTAACAGTCAGATATGCCCCCACTGAGGTCGGGCTCCACGAGATGCACATCAAATACATGGGCAGCCACATCCCTGGTAAGTGGGATTCAGCAGCGTGACCAGCAAAACCAGCAGGACTCTACGATTCAAGGACCTGAAAAGCTGGGGGGCTGGCAGACGTTCCAGGCAGGCCGTGCAATAAATGGTTCGCAGTGGCAGGCTTAGGGAATGCAGCCTTGGCATCCCTATGAAACCAGGAAGCCTAGGATCCCAGCACATCCAGCCAGTTTCCCAAAGAGATGATGCAGCTCTGCCTCCTGGGTCTCAGTGCAAGCCTTCAGGCCTGTGGTTGTTTGTCTTTGTTGCTACATGATGGAGTATGACCAGAGGTCAAGCTGGGAGAAAAATGTGAGGCGCAGTGAGGGACTTTCCAGCCTGGCCTGCAGAACCCTGTGTGGTGTGGGGTTTGGGGCAGGGTCAGAGCAGGAACAGAAGGGTGGACAGCCCTGACAAGGAAAGCCAGCTCAAGTTTCGTGGCCATCAAACAACATAGTGCTAGTCTTGTTCTTTTCTTTTTTCTTTTGTCTTTGTTTAAATATTTTTTAGTCTCATTTTTTTGAGTAAGTAGCATATTCACATGGTTTAAAAACAAAAGCCATGTGGAGAACTGTTCCCCGCCCACCCACTCATTTCTTCCATCTACCCTCTTCTTGAATATATTAGTGATTTCCTATGCTCGATTTCAGGATATTTTAAGAAATGGATTAGGCACCCCCACCTCCCCATAAACATAAATAGTAGCATCTGTACACATTTATCTATCTTTGCTCTTTTCATCTCTCATATGGACCTTCACCCTGTTTGGATGAGCCATTATATATGTGACCAATTTCCTTTCAGAGGGCATTTCTGGTTCCACATTTTAGCTGTCACCAGTCTTTTTACATCCATCTTCTCACATTTTTCACTGGGTACTTGTGGGAGTTAGGCCTTAGAGTTGTGGGACACAGGTGCTGTCTTCTGTGGGTTGGCTATATCTTGCCAAATTGCCCTTCCTGGGGGCTACTCCATCCATACCCCCACCAGCAGTGGAGGAGAGCACTTGCCTCTTCACAGCATGGACAGGGAAATGTGCTTTCAGATTTTTGGATCTTTGTGAGTATGAAGTTGAAGAAAGCAGTATCTCAGAGTTGCTTTATTTGCATTTCTCTTGTGAACCAGATTGAGCAACTGTCCATACATTTGAGTGCTGTTCATATTTCTTTTGCTGTGAACTGAACATTTCTATCCTTGGTCTATTTTTCTATTTGGTTACTGGCCTTTGTCATATTGATTTTGGAGTACAATGTAAATATTAGAGAAATTAGCCCTTCATGATAGCAGTTGCTAATACTTGTCTGAGTTTCGCATTTCCTTTTGTTTATGTTGGTATGTATACATGATATTTAAAGAACAAATGTATTATCTACATCTGTTTAAATATTCTAGAGATACAGATGGTAGAGAGGGTAAGAAAATGTCTTTCTCACATTGCCTTTCTACTCCCTGCCTGGGTAAATCAGATGTTTCTCTGTATCCCTGCTAACATGCATACAGTTGTGTTCTGTTTTGTTTTTGAAAGAAAGACAAATTGGTATTAATATTATATAGCAACTTACTTTTTCTCTTTTTAACACAACCTACTATGGATAATCTCTCAAGTTAGAACACAAAAATCTCTCTCTTGTTTATTTTTAAATGGCCAACGAATAGACCTATTTCTCCTGTATCGTTGGACACTGGGGTCTTTTCCTGATTTGCATGTAAACACTGTGGGAATTAAAGTGTTCTTTGCATAGGGCTGGGAATGGATCCCCACTGTGGGATCCATTACTATCTCCCTAGATCAATAAGGACTTTCGTTTTGAATGGCACAGGCAAATGGCCTTCCAAAAAAGACTTTTCCAGACCTTTCCCTCTAGTAGTAGATCATTTCCTCTCATACAGTGCAGTGATTCCTCCGCTTTAGCCACTGGCCCCCAACCCCAGTCTGGAGTAGCCTTGGGGACTGTTTTTCTCTTGTAATTGAGTGAAGGAATGATACTCATTTGACCCCCTCAGAGTCCTAATATGGTGAGGCAAGGCATCTCCTTTTATCTTCCACCTCTCCTCAGGAACCTGCCTGTGGTTGGGTGAACTAACATTAAAATACCTGTCATCTGAGTGCTCGTTTATCATCTAATGAATTCCAATTTTGTGTTTTTCTTTGGCAAACCCAGAGAGCCCTCTCCAGTTCTATGTGAACTATCCCAACAGTGGGAGTGTTTCTGCATATGGTCCAGGCCTGGTGTATGGAGTAGCTAACAAAACGGCCACCTTCACAATTGTCACCGAGGATGCAGGAGAAGGTACTGGGTGGTTTAATGTTTATGTGCTTCTGGCCTTCCATTTGGGGAGTTAAGTGGACATGATTCCAGGGAAGCTTTTTAAAATGAAATTATTACCAGGTACTGTGGCACACACCTGTAGTCTCAACACTGGGAGGTTGAGAGGGGAGGATTACTTGAACCCAGGAATTTGAGACCAGCCTGAGCAATGTAGCAAGACTTTGTCTCCAAAAAAAAAAAAAAAAAGAAAATATTGAGTAGTAATATTTGCATTATCTTTTCTCTCACATAGATCTATGTATCCTTTAGGTCGACTCTGTCTTCTACCTATTATAGAATTTCTTTTTCTGGGGACAGAATCGATGGCTTTGAGCATGCTAACCAAGCACTCTACCTACCACTGAGCTATATGCCCAGTGTTCCAATACAGAAATTTTTGAAGTCCTGTGTTCCAATTAAAATCAAATTTGTACTATGAAATATTTTATATGACTCACCTGGAATTAACGTGCTTTTGTTGAAGATGTTCTTGTCCTTTTTGCACATGTATCCACAGATCCTCCTGTAAGTTTTTGTAGCAACTCATTCTAGTTAAAGCTCTGTGCCCATGTCCCTTGTATTTCCTAACCTGTGGTTCTAGTGGATTTCTGTGATGGTGTCTAGCTAACAGGGATAGAATGTGTCTGGCACCACCCTGTATGTGTTACTGACCTACAGGGCTCCATGTCATTCTTATCGCACACGTCCTGAAGAGTTAGGGATTACTAGAGAGAACCCAAGGCAGACAATGGGGTGTCTGCCCAGTGAGCTTTTCCCTCTTGTAAATTACTTCTTTGTTACCTAGGCCCCTTGTACAGCACACACATGGAATGTGTCAGCCTATTGTCCCTGGCATCAGGGTTGCCCTGGCTAAGTTGTCCCTGTGGAGACAAGGAAAGTCTCTTAACTGCCCTCCCTCCCTGGTTCACTCACAGGTGGTCTCGATTTGGCTATTGAGGGACCCTCGAAAGCAGAAATCAGCTGCATTGACAACAAAGATGGGACATGCACCGTGACCTACCTGCCTACACTGCCAGGCGACTATAGCATTCTGGTCAAGTACAATGACAAGCACATCCCTGGCAGCCCCTTCACAGCCAAGATCACAGGTGGGTTCCCTGGTTTGCTAGGGTTGTCCTCATGGGACGATATACCTGCCTCAGACAGCCATTCTCTCTGCATGAGACCAGGGGTGGCAAGCTGTATCTGTCTGAATTTAGGTTTCATAGAGACTCTTTAGAGGAGCATCCATGGTGTAAGTCCACCTTCAGGCAGGCTAAATTCTTCTCTTCACTGATAACTTAGGGAAAAACAAAAGCTACCATTTCGAGGATGATTATTTTACACCAGTATAACTTCATCATGCAAAGAACAAGCCCTCAGAGAGAGGCATGCAGATAATACTGCATGAGTACAGTAGCTCAGAGAAGTCCAGCATCACTACCAGGCAGGTTTTCTGTTCTCCATTTTATAGATGAGAAAACCATGGCTTGGTAAGGTAGTAGCTTAATTGAGTTCTTGTGTGGGTATTCTAAGATTCAGGATAAGTTATCCTATTCCAAAGCCCATGTTCCTAACCTCTGTTCCACCTGCTGGGTTTGGTTCTAATTTTCAGTGGGTTATAAGGAAAAAACACAAGTTGAGGTTCATGTCCCCGTGGTGTTTCGACCTGTCTGAAGCAGCCAGTAGCCCTCTGTGGACCATGATCAGTGCGTCCCTGAGAAATGCCAAGCCATGGCAACAGGTGGGAAGTGCCTTCCATTTCCATTCAAAAAGTGGCCTATGAGGATCCACATCCCCAGCTCCTGCCAGCTCCTAGTCTTCCCTTGAACCAGGCATGAGTACCAGTCATTCTTTGTTGGTCCTGTGTGCTCATGGTCAGAGCCACATTTTGTCACTTAACTGGGTATTTAATTCTTACCTGTTAATCTGTCAGTGGCATTTGGAGTGAGGGCTTCCATGCAGCCACATGTAACAGGATCCTTGTTGGGGCTGTTTCCCAGATGACAGCAGGCGTTGCTCCCAGGTGAAGTTGGGCTCAGCTGCTGACTTCCTACTTGACATCAGTGAGACTGACCTCAGCACACTGACAGCCAGCATTAAGGCACCATCTGGTCGTGATGAGCCCTGTCTCCTGAAGAGGCTGCCCAATAACCACATCGGTGAGTGCCTTCCAGGTGGTGAGCTTGGACTCATGGCTGGGGATGGGCTCCTGAGGTGCTTTCTTGGTGGCACATTGGAGTGTGACATGGTAAACTTGTTGGGTCACATGCATGAAGAAAGTCTTCGTTCTGATATTGACACCCTTGAATATTCTGGATTGTTGTAAATTTAGGAAGGAAATTGTCAATTACAATTTTGAGAATATGACATTCCCACTTCTCCACTTTCTTTCCTCCATCTCCTTCTTTCCTCTTACATACCTCAATGTATGTTTTGGTCCAGGCATCTCCTTCATTCCCCGGGAGGTGGGTGAACACCTGGTCAGTATCAAGAAGAATGGCAACCATGTGGCCAACAGCCCCGTGTCCATTATGGTGGTCCAATCGGAGATTGGTGATGCACGCCGAGCCAAAGTCTACGGCCGAGGCCTGTCAGAGGGCCGGACTTTTGAGATGTCTGACTTCATTGTGGATACAAGAGATGCAGGTCTGTGGCATGTTTCCAGGGGAAATACCCAGAACTTATAGGAAATGGCTTCTTTTTCTCAATCTGCTTCATCTTCATCCTACCAACTCCCTTTTCTCTCTGAATAGTCTTCAAACTCAGAGAGGTCCTTGAGGGTCCTTTTACCTACATAATCATTTAAACCTCATGACCATGGGGAGAGAACATATTTGTTTTATAAATAAAGAAACTAAGGCTCACGGGCTTATAGTTATATTTGCTCCTGAGATTTGAATCTAGATCCACAACAACTCACAGACCTGTGTTTTGTTGCCTATACTGCCCTCAGTTTGTTCTTCTCATGGTGGGTCTCCTGGCTTTATCCTAAGTGAAGAATGCTGGGCCAGGTGGCCAAGGTAGTATTCTCCTGACTGGTTTCATGGACATAGTAGGTGTTCATGAGGAAGGAGTCCTCTGGATAAAGCCTTGTTCAGCAGTTTAGTCACTGTGTGGCTTCTCAGAGGCTTTTAAACTGTTCTCCTGTCCCAGGCTCTCCAAATAGGGCTGCTTTTACTTTCTGCTATCTAGAAATAGTTAGGGGTTAGATGTCCCTTCTATAGTCAGTGGGCTCCCACTTGTCAGAGAGCTGCTGTCAGAATGGCCGGAGGCTGCTGTGTTGCAGGTTATGGCGGCATATCCTTGGCAGTGGAAGGCCCCAGCAAGGTGGACATCCAGACAGAGGACCTGGAAGATGGCACCTGCAAGGTCTCCTACTTCCCCACCGTGCCTGGGGTTTACATTGTCTCCACCAAATTTGCTGATGAGCATGTTCCTGGTACGTGTGACCTCTGCCCTCCTTTTCTGGTGCTTGGGATTTCTGTAAATGCTGTGCCTTGGCCTCTGGGCGCTCATGAGCACCTTGTTGGTTTTTCAGGAAGTCCATTTACTGTGAAGATCAGTGGTGAGGGAAGAGTCAAAGAGAGTATCACCCGGACCAGCCGGGCCCCCTCAGTGGCCACTGTTGGGAGCATCTGCGACTTGAACCTAAAAATCCCAGGTGGGTGCATGGGATCAGGGCATAGTAGTAGGCACCATAGAAAACCAATTCCAGGCCTAGCTCAGAACGTGCTACCTAAGTCAGCTCTGGTGACCGTTTTATTTCATTTCATTTTGTTTTCAATATTTATTTTCACAGATGCCTAATTAAGAAAAATAAATTTATTTACCTGCTATCTTTCTCTTCTTCCAAATGAAAATGGCTTTATTATGTTACATGGGCAGAACATGGATATGCTTTTAGGTTTACTATTTGCCAAAAAGAAAAATGTCAGTGAGAGCACTGGTCACACTTCTAGATACAGATGCCAGTGTCTGGAAGGATTTAAGTGACATTGGCCCTGCAGTGGCCTTCTAACATTTCTACTCATCTCTTTCATGCCTAAAATTAGGAAGAGGGCTGTACCGCAAAACTGGGTGGGCTACATCCAGCCCTTTGGCGATGAATTTTTCCTCGTGGGGCCAATGAGCAGTAAACAGGCCACACAGTCTGGAATGTGGTTCTAGTTCTTTCTATAGGGATCCTCCCAAACAAAATTCATGGTGTCAGTAAGAGTTCTGAGCTCCTCCACCCATAAGCTGGCATGCACCGATTCTGCAGAGAAGGAAAATCAAAACTTGTTTGTGATCTCCTTGAAAGAGGACTGGTTTTCCTGTTCCTAGTATATTGTGTATCTATTTACTCTGCCTTCTCGGCTGTAGTTGGTAGGGTCTTGTGTAGGCACAACAATGTTGGGTCACATGGGAATGTGTGAAGAAGCCTCATTACTATAAGGTCAAAACAAGATCACTTTAAGCTGGGCATAGTGGTGCACACCTGTAATCCCAGTGACTCCAGAGGCAGAGGCAGGAGGATCGCAAGTTTGAGGCCAGCCTGAGCAACTTAGAAAAACCCTGTCTCAAAATAAAAAAATAAAAAGGGCTGTGGACGTAGCTCAGTGATAAAGTGCCCCTAGGTTCAATCTCTAGTACCAGGAAAAAATTAAAAAACAAGATCACATTAGAAGAGTTGTATAGATTGTTTTGTGATTATAAAAAGTGCATATTTCCCACATTGGAGGGAGAATGCATGGCCAGAAGGGGGATTGCTGGGTGGTACATTTCATATGCAGCCATGACTTGGCTGATGGCCCTCCAGAAATGTATTGGTGCCCATTTCTACATATTTTCCACCATCACTGCCTTTCATTCTCACTTTGGCCAACCTGATGGAAAAACACAGTATCTGGTTTTCATTTTCATTTCTTGAATTATTAGTGATGAGGACTGTGTTTGCATTTGCTTTATGTTTCTGATTTTGCAAATTATCCATTCTGTTCTTTTTTCTTATTTATTTCTTGGAATTATCTTTGTATTAGTGTGGACGCTTGTTCTTTGTCTTAAATCTCTTGATGACTTTGTTATTCTTTTTGGTTACTTGGTAGCAGACGACTCTGGGAGGACACACAGTTCCCCTCATTACCCACATGGTCCCCTCTCCTCTGTTGGGGTAGCTCATCAGCTTCCAGATATCCTCAGGACCCAGGCTTTGGGCAGGGGGAAGGGGATCTCTTGGTCAGTTTGGATTGCTATAACATTGTAAATGAAGGACTACCAGCAGACATTTACTTCTCATGGTTGGTCAAGACTGGAAGTCTGAGATCAGGAACCAGCATGATTGGGTTCTGGGGAGGGTGCTCTTCTAGGTTGCAGATGGCTGCCTTCTTGTATCCTCCCATGGTGGACAGCAGAGAGAAGCAGACTCTTCTAGCTCTTTTAAGGGGACTAATTCCATCCTGCAGGTTCTCCTTTCATGAACTCATCAAATCCTGCTTTTTCCTGTAGGGTCCCACCTCGTAAAACTACCACACTGCGGGGTAATATTCAACATGAATTTTGGAGGAACATAAACATTCAGTACATAACCTGGGATGACCTCTCCTCAACCTCCCTTCCTTCTCTGTCCTCAGGATTCAGAGTCACAAACTCCTCAACCCAGATCCTGTAGGGCCGGAGGGCGCAGTTTCATATGGGCTGTAGGTGATGGTAGTGCTCAGTGTCCTGTGTGTCCCCTGCCTGCCTGTCTCCTTCACATTGGCACAGGCACAGTTGTTAGCATGATGCGTGCAGCTCACAACGTACATGTGGTCTATACCCTGGTGCTGGTGACCGAGGCATCTTGTGGCCTCTGTCTGATCTTCAGTCTGAAGCTTTTGCTTCTGAAAGCTTTTGCTCGCGCATGGTTTTCCCTTTGCCATTGAGACTGACACGTGTTCACCTTTGTCTCTGCATCTGGTGTTATTGCCTAGAAGAAATGCAAAGCTTCTTGACAGTAAAGGATGAAGACCCTTGTGTTTTCTACCCTTACCTGCCTGGTGGAGAAGAACCGTCCAAGCATGACAGATGGCCATGTCACCTTTGTTCTGGATGTACCTGAGCTACTCTGGTTTTTTATCTATATGTTGCAGCTCAGTTCCTGGTTTGAAGCTGTCACATCAGATTAACTCACTTCCAGCCAGGAAGGCTGTAAATATACTTGATGGGGCAAGAAGTGTCAATACCCTAGAATGCAATCTGCACTGGGTGCCTGAAGGGCCCCACCCACTCCATGCTGGCCACAGGAGGACAGGCCTCCAGCCCGAAGGGGAGGGGGCCTAGCACCCTATGTCCACCAGGCTGCACCTGCCTTGCCTTCTGCTGCTACCCTGCATGTTCCACCTGCCTCTGGCCCCTGCTCTAATCCTCCTTTTTTTCCCAACCTCTTGCCTCCTTTCAGAAATCAACAGCAGTGATATGTCGGCCCATGTCACCAGCCCCTCTGGCCGTGTGACTGAGGCAGAAATTGTGCCCATGGGGAAGAACTCACACTGTGTCCGGTTTGTGCCCCAGGAGATGGGCGTTCACACGGTCAGTGTCAAGTACCGTGGACAGCATGTAACCGGCAGCCCCTTCCAGTTCACTGTGGGGCCACTTGGTGAAGGGGGTGCCCACAAAGTTCGGGCAGGAGGCCCTGGCCTGGAGAGAGGAGAAGCAGGAGTCCCAGGTGAGCATTCCAGCAGCTTGGAGGAGACTGAGAGTTGTTGGGGATGATAACCTGCACCCCTGGCTCTAAAGGGAAGACTTTTCATGGATGGCATTCAGTGACATTCCTTATTCAAGGCTTCTGTGGCTAAGTAAGTTTGAGAATTGCCCAAAGCTAAACAGGCTTCCAGGACTTCTCAGAGTCTATAACTTATTAGTGTGGATCTGAAGCTCTAAGAGGGTCTGATGTGCTATGGAACACACTAGAATGCTGCAAAACCAATCATCAGGGTCCTTTATTCCCATCCTTTTCTGGCTTCATTTGGGTGTATTCAAAAGATGCCAGTTATCTGTGAACTTAATAATCATGGGCAGTGCTTAGGAGACCACAGGGATGGCCCTTGCTTGGATCCTGCCTAAGGTTAGAGAAAGAGGAAAGGGCTGGTGAGGGACTAAACCAAGCACTACAGATTTGAACAGGTAGAGGGGCTGGGGCTGTCCTTGGCTCAGTCACTAACCCAGTGTTTTTTCACTCTCAGCTGAGTTTAGCATCTGGACCCGGGAAGCAGGTGCTGGAGGCCTTTCCATCGCTGTTGAAGGTCCCAGTAAGGCCGAGATTACATTCGATGACCATAAAAACGGATCATGTGGTGTGTCTTATATTGCCCAAGAGCCTGGTATGTACTCAAGGGTTGACTGAACACATTTTGCTATTCAGAGATGGTTAAGTTGCAAGGAACAGAAACCCATCTAACTCAAGTATCCAAGGCATTTGTGGGAGGAGGCACAATAGAGAGCTTTCTAGAAAGCCAGTTGCAGAAAATAACTGGGTCTCAACGGGGTGAGGACTCTTGTTATCATTATCTTTCACAATTCTTTCTCCATTGGCATATTTGCTCTTTGCTTTCTTTCAAATGCTTCTGTCAACTCATGGCCCATGACTGGGACATTTGCCCCAGGAGAGTGGCCTAGGTGTCTAAGTTTCCTAGAGCAAGGTTCTTCATTTTTTGTGTCACAGGGACCCTTTTGGCATCTGGTAGAGTATATGGGGTCTGTTCTTAGGATGATATTTTGAAACAAAATATATTAGATTATAAAGGAAATAAATTATATTAAAATGTAGTTATCAAAATTAAAACATAGGTATTGATAGTTATCAGATATGCACCATAACAATATATGTTTCTCTCTCTTAATACATTAAATCATAAGATTTAGTGATGGTATACTAATGACCTTAATTTCAAAATAGTGATCAGTGCAAATGATATACAAAATATTTATAAAACTTAAAATGGTATAAAAAATACTGTTTTTGTTGGTGATAAGTCACAGGTACTAATCCTGTGCTGTGATTTCTTATTGACATTTCTAAAGACTAAATTTCATTAAAGATGTGATTTTCCTCCCCCATTCGAGTCTGTGGATCTCCTGAATTCTCTGCATAGACCCTTTGGGGACCCTGTGGGCCTAACCCTGCCAAATTAAGAAAATTATACTCTTTCATTCAGCTATGGCCATGGAGCAAGGCTGTGTCTCTCTCTGAAGACATTTTAGTCCTAGCTAAGAAGCCAGAGGCCACTCTGGAGGTAACTTTTTAGAATCTGTGAAATGATGGAGCTTTCCTATCCCTACAGGTAACTACGAGGTGTCTATCAAGTTCAATGATGAGCACATCCCTGAAAGCCCCTACCTGGTGCCCATCATCGCGCCCTCTGACGACGCCCGCCGCCTCACTGTTATGAGCCTTCAGGTGAGACGCAAGGAAGCATCCGTCTCCTTGGCCACAGGCCAGCCAGTGAGACCCCTGGACTCCTGAGGCCTCTTCAATCCCCCCTTGGGGATTTCACTTTGACCTCAAGTCTTGCCCCTTGTGGGCAAGCATTCCCATGACAGGGTCAGCTCCCCACGTACTTAGAGCAGAAAACAGTTGGGTCAATCAACAGCACACCTCAACGTTTAGGGACAAGTTTACTTTTAAATATTTATTTAAGAGAAACAAAGGAAGCCTGTTAATAATTGGTTAAGGGATAAGGAGAGACTTAAACAAAACAGACAGAAAACCAGCAGCCCAGTGATATTTAACCTGCTCTTGTTTGGCTGCTTTTTCCCTCAAAGTCAATTGCGATTTATTTTATAGGATGATTTTATAGAATAGTTGTAGCAGCCAGGATCCAGCTAGCATGAGGTGGCAGAGTAAGGTCTCTCTCACCTCAAAAACTGGGCTGTTGACTGCAGTTGCCTGAATCTCCACCCGGATCTAGAGGCAAATGGTTGCTTTGTCCACCCTACTGGGATACCAGGAGATGCAGCAACCCCCAACCCCATCTCAAACAGGTCACTTCAGTGTTGCATTGGCACCTTTAGCCAAACTAAGAGCCACTTGGGATGCATCTGCATCTGTTGCTCAGGACACTGAAAAATAATTTGTGTGAAATCAGAAGTAGCATTTAAGTTGTAGAATAACACCAGACTCTCTAAAGAGGATTTCTGGTTAAGGGGCTTTCTGTATAACCTTTGGCTGCCCTGAGTTCTCAAAAATATTGGCTTGATTAATATCCACTTTAGTATCTCAGATTGGTGATATCATTGCATCTAGTTCCATAGGCTTCATTTACATTTGAGATTCTAGTCTTATTCTGGGGGAATTGGAATACTCCTAGATATTCCAAATGTTAGTCTTTCAGGTAGGGACTGAGATAGAACCCAAACCAGCATCATAGTTCATAGATTGAAGAGGCCTCATGTGGAGAATACCAAGGGTACTAACTGGTCACTGTGGTGTAGATGTATTTCTTGTGTTTCATTTAAAGGCTTCTTAACAGAAGCTTCTTTTGTGGCTGGCTTAAACCTATGGAGGGAGATAAACCCAGCATTTGTTGAGGGCATAGAGCTGCCTTCATGCATCTCAAAGATTCCTTTTGGATCTTCTGAGGTGTTTATCTCCCTCTTGAGGATTTAGCGGCAAGCAGATTCAGGTAAAGTAAATGATTGTGTCCAAAATGAGCTGGTTTGGAGAAAGCCTCTTCCGAAAACCTTTGCTATAGAGTCCTCACATCACAGTTTGGTCATAAATATTTCAGTAAGCATGCAGGAGGCCTTCTATCAAGCTTTTGCAACCAGCTGCTACAGCAAGAGGGACCTGTGTGTCTACATTGTCCCCTGTTCTTTCTGGGTTATTTGATACTGAGGGTTGTGTAAATTATTTATCAGAGCCTTAGTGGAGGCCTACACAGCCACATCTGGTGCTGGTTAGGCAAGAGAGGCATGTATTGTTTTGTCTTGCTTTCAAGACTTTGTAGAAAATTAGAGTCGGCTGGCATTTCGTGGAGGAGGGAGTGGAATAGGGGTGATCTGGTGATCAAAGAATCCTTAATTTTGTGTTACGTCCTTCCTCCCCAGGCTGTAAGCTCTAGGCAGCACAGTAGAGTAGAACATTCTGCAGCAATGGAAATGTTCCCCATTTTCACTGTGCTGCATGGTAGTCCCTAGCCATCTGTGGCTAGCTATTGAGCACATGAAATGTAACTAGAATAACTGATAAGTGGAATTTGGAATTTTATTTAATTTTAAGTGTTTTGAATGTAAAGATATTCATTTTATAGTCTATATACACATAGGCAACATGTATTTTTAATTTATATTTATATATTTACATACATACATATATCCACATGTGGCTAGTGACTATCTAACTGGACAGCACAGCTTTAGGGACTTGCTACTAACATATGGTCCTTAGACCAGCACCCTTGGCATTTAGAAATGCCAGCACCTGGAAATTTAGAAATGTCAAATCCAGTCCCCACTGAGAATCTGATCAGATCTCCTGATGATTTGCTTGCATGGGAAGTGTGATCCCTGCTTTCATTAGTGTCTGAGGTGTGGCTGTCTAATCAAGTTTAAAACAAAAAAGTGCTGACTTATAAAATTTTGCTGCTTGGGATTGGCCAGTCTTAATGTGTATTAAATGTTGCTATTTGGTTTAATTCCTAAGTACCTAGTTCTCTGTCCTTCCAGGGGAGGCTATTGGGTCCCAAATAGTACATGTGGAGTAAAACTGACCCAGAGAAAAGCAAAAACTACATTTCTCCCCATTGTTTTTTGTTTGTTTTGTTCTTTTGTTTTCGTTTGTTTATTTTGTTTTGGTGGGATGGGTATAGGCATTTTGAAGTCTTTTTGTGTATGGGCCAGGCCTTGTGCTGAGTGTTGTACCTGTGTAACTTCATTTAATCCTCTCAACAGCTCTCTGAGATAGATGAATTTATTACGTCCATAAATAATGTATTATTTATGTAAGTAATTCATCATTACTTACTGAGACTCAAAGAAGGATCAGCAGCTTAGTCATATTGCTAGGAAATGGTAGTAAACCTAGGTCCAGCTGATTCTTCAACTCACTGTACAGTCCTGCCTACATTAAATGTTCTGTCCATTCCTACCCTTGAGAGGAAAAAAGAACAGTGGTATAAAACTTTAAGTTAGGGAGTACATGGTTTGGTCAGCTTCTAGGCTTCTCTTAAAGGGGAGTTCTTATACTTGCCTGGCCCACACGAGGCCCTGGGTTCGATCCCAAGTACAGAAAAAGAAAAAAAAGAAAGAAAACAAAAAAGGAGTCCTTGGTTTATTTCAGCTGGGGAGATACTACATTTTCTGGCCTGTACAAGTCTTGTTTGAGATGATTAGACAGTAGTCTGATTGACCAAGCTGTCCCAACCCTCCAACCCCAGGAGCTGTCTCTTCCAGCCTAAACCAGCCTAAATGGTTTGAGTACAAAACTGTGCAGATGTGTGTCTTGGTTTTCTTGAACTCTGTACTAGAAATGTACATGATATGCTCACACTCTTTTGTTGTCAGATGTTATTTGGAAACATATTCTGGGCCTATTTGCACGAGAACTGTCATCTGGAGTCCTGGGTCAGGTTGGTGTGTGCCACTGAGCAGGAGCTCCAAGGGCCATAACCTGTTTAATATATTAAATTCTCAGGAATCGGGATTAAAAGTTAACCAGCCAGCATCCTTTGCTATAAGGTTGAATGGTGCAAAAGGCAAGATTGATGCAAAGGTGCATAGCCCCTCAGGAGCCGTGGAGGAATGCCATGTGTCTGAGCTGGAGCCAGGTAAGCAGGAGGCCCGCAGAACATTGCTGTGTGTATGCGTCCCAAGTCTCGTCACTGCCAGCGACATTGTTTCTAAATTGTGATTTAGACATGGAACACAGAGACTCTTGACTTTGGCATAAAATTCTTTTTTTCTTCTTCCTCCTTCCTCCTCCATTCCTCTTTGTTCTTCCTTTTCCTTCTCCTTCTTCACAAATTCTACTTTCCTTTCTTTTAATTTTTTCAGATTCTTTTCACTTGACATTCTTTGTGATTTTTCTCTCATTTTAACAAAATCTTACAGATTTTTGTTACATTGTTGACCTTATGACATAAGTAAGTATACTTTGATTTCATTTTGCTGTGAGGAAAAAGTAGATCAACGTTCTTCTGTAAAGTGAAAAAAGAGAATCTAGGTTCTTGAGCTTATTACCCTAAGATTTTCTTGGGTGGTGCCCTGGTATATGGAATTCTCTGACAACGATCAACTTTAAGGAAATCAACTTTAAGAAGTGAACATTTATTGAGTGTCAAGACATGGCAGGAAGATGAGGCTGGGGAATACATGCCCCCTGCCCTCAGAGAACTGCTCAGAGCTAGTGAGCAAGGCCAGAAACCTGCCTCACCTGGTAATGACCCCCGATGGTTCCTTTGTCACAGGAGAACTGATCAGCAGCTGATGAAAACGTTAGAGCAGGAGAGAGAAGCAGGATCAAAGTGTCTGTTAGCAGTGATTTGATTTGGTCATTCAGCTGTGTTCTCCAAGCCCCAAAGATCTTGACTCTTTCTTCTGCTTTGTGGGTCATTGTGAGGCTGGCTTTGGTAGCAAGATGGCTGCAGCAGTACCAGACTTCCAGTCTTCACACTGCACCAACCAAGAGACATTTTCCTCTCAGAATTCATTTTCAGAAGTCTGAGAGATGCCTTTTCTTGAAGTCTCCAGCAAAGCTCCCCTTCCATCTCACTGAACAGGGACACATGCCCATGACTAAGTCATGTCCTGTAGCTAAAGAAATGGCCTTATACTAATTGACTTAGACTTGAAGAAAGAAGGATTTTCTTTATTCATTCAGGGCCCACATCTGGACATGAGAATGGGTACCCAGCTGGGAACTGCTAGGGGAAGTACAGAGCTGAGAGGATTAGGGTGGGCAGCTCTAGGATATTGATCTCTGGAGAGTACTTGAGTAAAAAAGAAGAAGGTTTGGGTGGAACTTTGAGGGAACAGATTCTATAGGAGATGAAGGTACAAGGAGCCAGGGAAGAATTGAGAGACTAACCAGAGAGGAGGAGGTGAAGGAGGGCAGATGCTCTGCATCCCAGGCTGGAAAGGGTCACCTCGGGCATAGGAGATGGATAATCTAGGTGCCCACTTCAGTTAACAGATTCTCTTGCCGCATGCTGTGACCCACACTCTCAAGAACAAAACCTGGCTTTTGCCTGTGGTTGTTAGCTTTGGGCTTAATTAAGGAGCATTAATGCCAGTTGGAACCATTTATTCCCCTTCAAGAGGCCAAGTATCGAGACATTATGAGAAGTGAGCTTTTCATAAAGGAAGTGTCCTGAGGCAGAGGCCAGAGTGTGAAACCAAATTTGAGACTTGGATGCATTTCCCAAAGGGCTGACCAGGGACACACAAATAGACCCGTCTGGTTTTGAAATCCACCGTGTTATGTGCCAGGCTCCCAGCAGAACCGTGTGTCTTTTTAAATGATTTTAAGGGTGGCCTGCAGTTCTGTGTCCTCACCTAACTCCAGCGTGTTCATCTGTCTGGTTTCACTCTGTGACTTTGCTTATTCTCCTAGATAAGTATGCTGTTCGCTTCATCCCCCACGAAAATGGCATCCATACAATTGATGTCAAATTCAACGGGAGCCATGTGGTTGGAAGCCCCTTCAAAGTGCGCGTTGGGGAGCCAGGACAAGCCGGGAATCCTGCCCTGGTGTCTGCCTATGGTGCAGGGCTTGAGGGGGGCACCACAGGTAAAATATCATTGCACTTCTTATCTTTAACAAAGCCAGCTCCAGAGGCAAAGCCAGGTGGAAATCTCCAAGGCCTGCAGAAGCCACCTGTATACTCCCCCTGGGAAAGTGGAGTAGCATGTACTTTGGAGGCTCCTGCTGTCCACCATTGTTTTGGGAAATAGGGCTTGACCTGTGATAAATCCAGAGTGAGATCTCTGTGGCAGTATTATCATGTCATTACTGTTCACTGTGGCCCAGATGTCTTCCTTCACCAAGTTCCTGGACCCCAGGGACAGGACACTGATAGTTGGGGAACATACCTGGTGTCATTAGTGATGAGTTTTTTTGCTTGCACAGGAGTCACTGGTATCATCCCTCCCCGTCAGTTCTTCTGGTCCCTGGACTCCCAGAAATACACCAAAATAGTATAAAATCTGTCATGGCCCATTTCCTCCTCCTTTATTCTCTACTCCTGAAATGGCTCAAGAATTCTGAAACTTTTTGGACTTATTACAATATATTTTTAATGTTTGCTCCATTAAAATGGGACATATCTGATTCTGGAAACATAGGAACTGAAGAAGGATTTAAGGTGAAATTTACTTCCTTCCTCAGCTCCTTGCCTCTCTCTGGCCCCTGGTCCAGGAGCAAATACCCCTAGCAGCTCAGAGAGATCTTCATACCATCTGCCTGTCTCTCATTTGACTTCATTCTTGCTGGCTAGGTTGGTTAGCTACTTCTTTAAATGGTCAGATGGATGGTTTTGCTTCTTTTATTTTGTGGAAGTGATCTTATTGCACAGATTGGTGAGCAGCTTGCTTTCTTCCCTTGACATCTTAAATATTTTTCTGTATCCAAACATACAGCTCCACCCCCCTCTAAATGCCTATAGTTGGTATTCATACTGTGAACTAACAACTATTTGCATGGTCAGCTAGAGATGGACATTGGCTGATATTCACTGTGTCACTGTTTCAGAAGATGCTGGGGCAGGGAATTTGTCCTCTTGGGTGTCTCTGCAGGGGAAATCTGTAGTGGGGGACTCATTTGCATTTGATGTTACTTGGGGCCCTCTTGGGAAAGCAGCCCATGCTGGTTTCTCAAATCCCTTGTTTGTGTGCATCTCTCCTCTTAGTTCCCCTGCCCCCATCACGCTGCCCTGCTGTGAGTGGGATGGCAAAGAAATGTCTTCCTCATGGGAAAGAGGATGAGTGGCCATGGTTCTTGGCATCCAGTCCTGGATCAAAAGCGTCTTAAGTTCCCAAGGGTCCCTACTCAGATTCATGAGTGACTGATGGGCTGGAATGCTCTTGGGGACTCCATCCAAAGCAATAGCCTTAACAGCCCCCCCCCCTCCCGGGATGGCATTAATGCTGCTGGACTCCTCAGACCATCCAGATTGGCCCCCACTGAACTCTGAGCCAGCAGTTTGCCCTTTGTGAAGGGCCTTAGGTGAAATCCATTTGACAGTTGAGGAAAGGGAATCAGAGAGGTCCATCACCCCCAGACTCACTCAGGTAGGAGGAGGCAGAACCAGGACTCAGTCAAGGTCCATGATCTGAGAGCCTGGTGATAGCCTAACCCCCAGGCTGTCCCTCCTCCCTAAGTGCCCACTTACCTGGAGGGCACACACGCACCTTCACCTCACTTTGTGTAGTGTCCTAAACTAGCACTCCTGTCTTCCCAGCAGCCCTAGAATAATTTCCAACAGTACAGGCATTTGACCCTTGGCAGGCTACCCACTGAGCACTGAGGTGGGGTCCTTCTGCTTCTTGAGTGCACAGCAGCCTGTGTTCCCTGTGCCAGCCAGCAACCATCTGATCCTCCTGTTGGCTCATACCTATAGTACCCAGCCTCTCCCACTTCCTCTTGGCGGATTGCATGCCTTCTCCAGAGCTCGGGTTTCAGACTGAGCTTTGCAAGCACTGGACATTGCAGGGAGAAGGAGCCTGTCTTGGAGGGAAGCTTCTAGCCAGGAGAGGAGAGTACAGAGCATGCTTGTTTCAAACCCTGTGTAAATATTGCTCTTGTCAAGGGGAAGGTGTCTTGTTTTTTCTAGCCCTCCCATTCCCAAGCCTTTCCCCAAATATCCATGTGGAGGTTACACAGCTGCAGTGTGAACAGATGAAGAGGTATCTGCTCTGCTGCTGAAGGGTCCAGCATGCTGACCTTCAGCACAAAGCAAACCTCCCTGTGTTTATCTTGGGTGGATTTGTTGTATCTCTTGGCTCAAACTTTCAATGGTCCATTCTGCAGATTTAGGAACAGGGCATGAGGAGAATTTAGGGCAGGGCTCTGCTGAGGCTTGGAGGTCAGGAGTTAGACTAGGGAGGTTTCCACTCTTTGGAGCAACTGAGTGTGTTTCCTGATAAATGCTCCAGAACCCCAGGATACACCCTATGCCTTCTTCCCCTCTACCCTCTCTCACCTTAAAGACTAAGTTGCACTGCATTAAACATGCACTGAACTCACAGGAACTCAGCCAGGCTGGGGGAGGGGAAGACCATCATGTTGAGGTGTTTGTTGGTATCAGATCCTGGTTGTAGCTGGAGGTGGTGGTGAGAGACTTCTGTATGCAGGCTCTCTCTCTCCTGTCTTCTCTCAGACAGGTGTCTTAGTTCCAAGTCAGACAGACCTTGTAACTCTGGACAAGTTCTTTGCCTTTCTGTATCTCCAATTCATTTTCTGTGAAGTGGAAATAAGGAAGCCTTAGTTAATAAGCTTATTCTGAGTATTAAAGTAGCTAATAAATAGCCAGGTAGCTCTTGTCCTGTACTTCCTAATTTCCTTTTCCCACCTTATCGTCTTTGCCTTTTTGGGCTCTCAGAGTCAGAATGAACTGATTTTTTTTCCCCCCTCAGGAATGAAATAACTTGTTAAAAAGAGTGGGGTGGGGGGAGTGGAGCTGGACTAGGGATAGAGCTTAGTTGGTAGAATGCGTGCCTCATGTGCACGTGGCCCTAGGTTCAATCCTCAGCATCACAAAAAAAGAAAAAAGAATGGTGCTGGGCTGGGCAGCTTAGTGGTAGAGCACTTGCCTAGCACGTGTGAGGCACTGGGTTTGATCCATAGTACCATGTAAAAATAAATAAATAAAGGTATTGTGACAATCCAGAACTAAAAATTAAAAAAAAAAAAAAGAAAGAAAGAAAGAGTGGAGCTGCCAGGTGTGGTGACACATGCCTGTAATCCCAGTGACTTGAGATGCTGAAGCAGGTGGATCGCAAGTTCAACAACTTAGTGAGACCTTTGTCTCAAAGTAAAAAATGAAAAGGGCTGGGGATAAGGCTCAGTGGTTAAGCACCCCTGGATTCAATCTCTGCTACCTAAGGGGGCAGGGGTGGGGTGGGTGGGGGGAGTTGGAGCTTCTGTGCACTATAGCCAGGCCTTTTAAACTTCACTTTACAAATATCTTTCCTTATCGCCACTTTACAGCTACTTCCTGGACACACCACCCCCTTGTTATAGACTCTCTACTTCCCCCACAGTCCCCAGCCTGGCAGCTGCTGCTTAAGGGGCTTCTCAGCTACATAGATTAGGAACCATGACAAAGTTGAGATAGTGGGAGGGACTTGGGACAGGAGCCTCTGGAGCTTCCAGAAACAGCTGGGCTGTGTTTGAAGGTTGCACAATGGTAGTTCCTTTTCTTTTATTGATAACCAGAACAATAATTCCTTCTCTGATCTGAGGGCTATAATTAAACCAAAACATTTCCCAACTGGGGTGGCGTCCAGGGCTCTGGCAAAAACAGCCTCCTGTGGGGGTGCTGTGCTAGGGATGCCCCATAGAGGGCACTGTAGGGGGCACGCAGCTGATATTCTGACACCCAAGCAGCCCCACTGACCCCTGGAGTAGAGAGGGGGGAGTGGGATTTTTGTGGAGCTGTGGGCTTAGGTAGGAGTGCCTTCATGGCCATCAGTTGGTACTCTCTTTTGGGCTTTTGTCACAAGCAGGATGCCCTGGGACAACCAAGAGGTTAGGTATCCTGAGGTTGCAGCTTGGGCACCTCCACTGTCTTTCCAGTGGCCAAGAAGGGCCTGGGCACCAGAGCCTTGCAGACTTGGTTCAGATGCTGCCTGCTACTTTCTGATGATACATCATGACTGGCAAGTGGTCAAACCTCCCTTAGTCTTAGTGCCATTCTGTGAAACAGAAACCACTGTGAAAGGGTCCCATGCACATGCATGTAAAATAATGCCTGGCACAGGGACTGCAGCTTTTGTGGGGTCTGTGGTTCTCAGCAGGAGCTCCTCTTTTATTCCTGTTTTTGTTGCTGGAATTCATGGCCAAGGGGGTGGGCTGGCAGATCACAGTGATTACTCCAGTTTTTGGGATGGGGTGGGCAAGGAGCCTGAAGAGGAAGAGAGGGGACACTGGGCCTCCTTGGCATCTCTAAATCTACCCAAAGGAGAAAAGAAAGGTCAAAGGGGCCCACGCCTCTCCTTCCCGCCTCTAGGCAGAGCTGGGCCAGTGGCTGAAGCAGCACTTTAGGCTTGCAGTGATGACTCAGGCTCCTCGCCCTCAGCCATGGCTCATGCCTGGAGGAGAGAACAGGGTGTCCAGGCAGTTTACACTTGTGGGCGAAATGTCAGCCACACTCCTGCCTCACCCTGGGTTAGGAAGCTACCCACCCAGGGCCCAAGGTTCTCTGTGCCAGAAGTCAGAGCTGGACCAGTGGGTTCCCATGCCATCAAGGCAAGCCCTCTTTGAGGAGACTTATGTGTACACCATCACTGCTTTAACACCCCCAGGAAAGCCCCCCACATGACACCCCTCATCCCTCCAAATCATTTACTAGTGCATTCCCTTTTCCTCTCTCCCAGGCATCCAGTCTGAATTCTACATCAACACCACCCGAGCAGGCCCAGGGACGTTGTCTGTCACTATTGAAGGCCCATCCAAAGTTAAAATGGATTGCCAAGAAACCCCAGAGGGGTACAAAGTTATGTACACGCCCATGGCTCCTGGAAACTATCTGATCGGTGTCAAATATGGCGGACCCAACCACATTGTGGGCAGTCCATTCAAAGCCAAAGTGACAGGTAATGATGAACAACCTCAGAGTTATTCTGCCCTATGGAGCTAGTCTTATCTGACTAACAATATGATTTTAGATATTAAATCTACTTTGAATCTTGAATGTAAAGAAATTGTATGACATTCCAGAGGCCGGTGTGTTGAAAACTTGCAAAAATAAGTCCACGTAGTGAGGCAGTATAGACGTGGAGAAAGCAGGTTAGGTGGGTGTTTTTGTTTTTTGATTCCCCCCCCCCCGTTTAACAGAAAAGAAGAAATGTTTACATACTTGAAATCTAATGTATTTGTTTAATCAGAGCCTGAAAAAAAAAAAAACTTTCTAACCTTTTCGCTTGAAATAATCAAAAAGTTATTTTTTAATTTATAAAAACATAGGCCAAGTGCAGTAATCCCAGCAACTTGGGAGGCTGAGGCAGGAGGATCACAGGTTCAAGGCCAGCCTCAGCAATTTAGTGAAGCCCTAAGCAACTTACTGAGACCCTGTCTCAAAATAAAAAATGCTGGGGATGTAGCTCAGTTGTTAAAGCATCCCTGGGTTCAATCAAAACAAAACAAACTTACAAAACGATGTCTCCTTCCAAACACTGAGGGAAAGAATGCCAAATAGTAAAAACAACTTCACAAGCTGGCACCCAAAGGTAACCACCATACATATTGTGGTAAATCCCTTCCATGATGTCATGATTCACTGTTCGATAAGTAATATAGGTTCATCGCAGAAAAATGAGAAAACTTGGGAAAAACATCCTCTGTTGTGTATAGAATCAATTTTGATAATGTATATATGTCCTTTCAATGTGTATATGTCCTGCTTATACATAGAGTATTTTATATGAATGGAAAGGTAAATTCTGCAGGGTTGCAGAATTTGTCAGCTAAGGCCAGACTGGTCCATTTGCCCAGAAAGGCAAATCCTAGTTGTGTGTATGGGTGAAGCCTCAGGGGATTTGGAAGACACTGTGGTTATGGGATATGGATATATAGTGGCTTTTGTATCCAGGTGTTGGGCTGTGGGGATCTTTCTGGGACTTTTACATGGGATACCTGCCTGTCCTCTGACTGAGAGTCCTCTGGTCTGGCCATGCATCCCTCCCTCCTGCTCTTCCATGTCCTAGGTCAGCGTCTGGTCAGCCCGGGCTCATCCAATGAAACCTCGTCCATCCTGGTGGAGTCAGTGACCAGGTCATCAACAGAGACCTGCTATAGTGCCATCCCCAAGTCATCCTCAGATGCCAGCAAGGTGACTTCCAAGGGAGCAGGGCTCTCAAAGGCCTTCATGGGACAGAAGAGCTCCTTCCTGGTGGACTGCAGCAAAGCTGGTAGGTAGCGTGGTTCCACTGGGGTGGGGAGGAAGGGAATGGGGCCTAGACAGGCCAAGTATCCTCCTACACTTTGACCTCCCCTGCAAAGGCCTTCAGTAGCATCCACCCCCCTCTCCCTTGCCTCATGCAACCCAACCACCATCAAACAACCATGTTTCTTGCCCTGTTCTCCTGCACTTAATGTCTATACCTGTTTGTTCTCTCTTTGCCCCTTGATTCTTTGAGATGACCCCAAGGTAGTCATGAAAGGCAGTAGTATCCCCATTACACATGGGCAGACTGATTTGGTTAATCTAGTCCCTTCTCTTCCACTAATTGCTCTAATTTCCAGCTGAACTTGGGTGTTAGGGGTCAGTTGCCCAGGTTCTGACATCCAGAGCACCTGGACTAGAAACTTGGCTCTGCCATTTCACTTATTTGTTCTCAATGCTGGGCACATGAACCTCACTGTCAAGCTCTGTAAGTCTCTGTTGGTAATCACCACAGCCTCCCACCTGCTCAGGGGCCCAGCGTCCTCACAGAAGCTCAACAGGAAGTCCCAGGCTTGTCTCCCTTGGTTCACATGTTCTCTTTCTGCTGCCCGGAGTGACCATTTTCCCTTTGCTCTTCAGGTTCCAACATGCTGCTGATTGGAGTCCATGGACCCACCACACCCTGTGAGGAGGTCTCCATGAAGCATGTGGGCAACCAGCAGTACAATGTCACATATGTTGTCAAGGAGAGGGGGGATTACGTTCTGGCCGTGAAGTGGGGGGAAGAACACATCCCCGGCAGCCCTTTTCATGTCACAGTGCCTTAAAATAGTTTGCATCAAATCCTGGGAGGAATTCTTATGGTTGCTTTTATCGCTTGTTTGTAATTCATTTTATACCATGTCCTCCAGCCTGTTGGTGGGTCTAAATCCCATCCCAAAACACTACCATTCTAAAGTGCCTTCAGAAATAAGTCCTAGACTTGACTCTTGAGGGATGCATTGGGTAATCATAAGAAATGCAAATTTGTCCAATGGACTAAGAAGATCCAACGTATACTCAGTTCACCTCAGACCTTGGAGGGCACAGGTCACTGCAGACAGACCAAGAATATGGGGAAGACTGACATTTTTAAAAAATGAAACTGGCCAACCTAAGCTACAGGTTTGCTGTTGAGCCTTTACAAAAAAAAGACGGGGGGTGGGGGGCGTGAGGGGGAGGTGGGAGGGGGCCAGGAAAAAAAGAAGAGACCTAGTTTAGGTTGTAATTTAGCAAAGGGATTCCTTCAGACCAGCTGGATATAGTCCAGGGCCCATATTCCATAGGAAAAGGCTGTTAGGTGCTCCTCCACCATGTTGACACTACTTCTCACCAATCACCCATTGCACTCTCGCCTCCTGACATTCTTTCTGGGCAGAGCCAGTTGGTGGCACATGGCTTCCTAGTGTTTCTGCACTTCTCCTCTGGTGATTATTTCCTTGCAGAGTCATAAAAGTGTGACCATTTGGCTGCCACGGATCTGCTTTAGGTTTCCAAGTCCATTTCAGTCACTTGGTGGAGGAAATTCTGCAGTGACCAGCAGCAGCCCACTTGCCAAAGATCCCTTCTCACCAACACTAGCCCTTGCTTCTAACACACGCCCCAGTCACTTATCAGCCTTACCAAAACCTTTAAAGTGACCTCAGGTGGGTGCACATGTTAGTGTTCGCCTCATGAAGGCCTATAAGGTGACACAACACTCATAGCCACCCCTGCCAACCTGTGGGTCACTCAGGAAAATATTAGTATAGACAGGAAAGAATGAAGCTCATGCCAACTTTTGGCTGAGTGTTGGGGAATTGTTGAGGGGCAGGGAAAGGCAGCAGCTTCTTTGGTGATCTCCCTCTTTTGGCAGAACAGTGAAAGCTGCGTAGCTGACAGTTTGCATCAAATCCTGGGAGGAATTCTTATGGATGCTCTTGGGAAAACAATAAGCAGGTGCAGATTTTTTTTTTTTTTTTTAATGGGGTATAGGGCAGTTTGCAAGCCTTTTGCAGACCTGAGCTGGCTTTGGGATTAAGTTAAAGCAATCAGGGACGTTGCCTCATGGCAGAGCTCAGATGTGTAGCTTGGGCCAGGCAGGCTGACTTTCTGATTTGCTGCTTAGTCCTAAGGAAGTGACCACTGTCATCATGGGTGTGGTAGGGCTCTGGAGGTGTAGCAGTTGGAGGTGGGTATTAGTGGTAAAAGTCCACCTTTTAGAAACTGGAGGCAACCCGAAGCCTAATGTGAAGGGACCACAGGCCTTGGAAACGAGGACAGGGAAGCCAAACTGGAATCAAATGCCGACTGTAAATTGTATCTTATAACTTATTAAATAAAACGTTTGCGCCGTAAAGTTTCCCCTGGCGTTCCTGGGTGGCATCTTTTTTTCTGAATAAATGGTTTGAGCCTTTGACCAGCTCTCCCAATCCCTGACTGAAAAGGCACAGAAGAGCAACTCATTTTGACAGTGAGCCTGATTGATCTCTTTCTTCAGGGAAAGGTCTGTGTTCTCCTGAGAGGCCAGGTGGCACAGCCTGAAAGGTGAGGGGACTTTGAGAAGAGGGTGTATGGACACCAACACCAACACCTCTTGGAGAGTTCTAGATACGAAGCTCACCCAGGTAAAAGCAGGGGCAGGTGGAGGCTTTTCCTGATTACATCAGGAAGTCCTTATTTTCCAGGATGTTCTCAAACAAGAACATACCACATATCATCCTACTGCCTTAGACATGCAAGGTTAATATTCGGTGTCACCATCTGCCCTCTGTGTGTTCATGCTCTTTTTTCTGAGAGCTTTTTTTTTTTTTTGTGGTGGTGGTGGTGATTGAACCCAAGGCCTTATGATGCAAGGCAAGCACTTTACCAACTGAGCTATATCCCCAGCCCTCTCTTTTCTGAGAGCTTCTGGTTGCTGAATGGCTAGGATGGGACTGGCCCCTTGCCTCCTCCTAGCATTCCTAACAGTCCTGTGTCACCGTTGACAAGGCTATTGGGTGCAGTTTGCACACCAAATTTACAGACACAGCTTACTTGGGGTTAGACCCTGGCCCTTCTGACCCCAAATGGGAACTCTGCCCCTGTTGACACTGCTATGGAAGCAGAAGCCCCCCGGGCAGTGGTTGGAAGTCCCTGCTGGGCCCCTGGCCCTCCAGTGTTGGGGCAGAAAACTAGATCTTTCCTGTTTCTTCTGACACCCAGCTGTGAATCAGAATGGTGATTTGTTTACCTCTGAGAGGTGGGAGGAAGAAATTGGAGGGAAGGAACACCCTTATCTGTGGCTTGCACTATGAAGGACTAGCCTGAGCTCCTAGCTCAGGGGGCTGTGGGGAGTCCACTCAGGCTCTGCCCTGATGTTCTGGCTTTGCCCACCGAGGAGCACAGGGGCATAGCCAATGATTTCTCCACCTTCCTGAAGCCTGACCAGGCATTTGGGGAAGGCAGCATTTGTAGGTTAACAGCATGGATTTTGACATTGGTATCCCAGAATTTAAACACTGGCACCACATTTCACTGGCTCTGTGACCTTGGAGAAGTCACTTCACCCCTCTGAGCATGCCTCTCTCTGGGTGATGATGAGGAAAAGATGAAACCCCACTGGGAGCTGTAAGGAACAGTCTGCCTGAGTCTCTCACTGCTATGGCCTATACCTGCTATAGTATCAGGACTGTACCTGGTGGCCCCCCTACATGGGGCTGGAGCACATTTCCACTGTAAAAATTATACCAAAGATATCTCAGAGTAGAAATCTGCACACCTCTTTACTGGCCAGTGGCTAGAATCAGAGGGCAACTCTTAACTGACTTGGGCTTGGCTGCCATGGAAACCTGCTGTTGTTTGTGCAAACACCTTGAAAACTTTGAAACTTGATCCCTGGACAGGCCAGGTGCCAGGTCCTTTCCCACTTTCACTAGTTGACTTTGCCCCATTCCTAGAAGGAGCTGACAGGATTGTCACTCTTCAGCATCTAGTGGAGGTTAAGCAGACAGCAACTAGCAGGTGCTCTGCAGAGATCAGTTCTCAACACAGAAGAGGCCCTGCCTGTCATGCCTGGATGCCCACCTCTTCCTCATCGGGGTTCACTTTGAGACCCAGGGCAGCACCCACCAACTGCTGCCAGGAAGGAAATGTTTTATTACCATGTCTTTGCTTCTAATGCTCTTGTGAGTACCTGGGGTCTTGACCCCAGGCCTAATGCTAGGACTTCAAAGGGGCCCTGGAAGCCACATTCTGATGAATTTGGTGTAAAATGAGTTGGGTTCATAGGGATTTAATTTCCCTTGAAAATTGCTCAGCCTTGAAAAATAGAATAAAGGTTAGTGGCAAAATGAGTGCTCAATCCTTGCCAAGTCCTCAATAAATAATAAGTTATTTATTTTTGGTTCCAGGAATTAAACTCGGGAGTGCTCTGCCACGGAGCTACATCCCCAGCCCTTTGATTTTTTTAAATTTTGAGACAGTCTCACTAAGTTGCTTAGGCTTTCAAACTTGGGATCCTCCTGCCTCAGCCTCCTCCTATGTTGCTAGGATTATAGGTGTGCACCAACAAGCCTGGCTCAAGTTTGTCTTTAAACTGAGGAAGATCACTTATTGTGATCTTCCTTGGTACTTGGCCTCATCTCATCCAGTAGGGTCAGGAAAGGAATGTAGTCTTTTCAAATCTCTATAACTTGGCTGGAAGTGGGGGCTGCGATGAGGAATTAGATTATTTCACTAATGAAAAATTTCTCAGAAATGTATCTTACTTAATTTTGTTGTTGTTTTGTTTTGTTTCCTTCTCATAAATACCACATTGCAGGGAGTTAAGGCCCCAGGCTTGCCTGGATTCAATTTTTCTTCTTTGGCTTTGTCCTAAGGATGCTGCCCAAACACATGGTGGGAGGGATTTTTTTTCCCCCCCAAACAAAGGAATCCTTCTGTGCTTTGTGGCTTTGTCTGGGGGCAGCCCATGGGGACAGCTCATGTGTGTGGAATTTAGGGAGACCTACCTCTCACACTCTTTTTCTGTTCCTCGAGCATTAAAGGCAGGAGGAATTTAGGAGCCTGATGTGGGACACATAGCCAACCTTTGCACTTGCTTATCTTTCCAGGACAAAGACTGCGGGCCTTTTATTGCTCACCCTTTCCCCTCTGCCCTGACCACTGCCTTCCCAAGGCACCCGGACACCTCCCCCTGGCTTGGAGTTGCCCTTGCTTCTAGGCAGTAGACATTCTTAGGGCAAAGTTGGTGCTGGATCCTGGCAGGGTGTTCTCAGAGGAGAAGGAAGCCTTGGCAGAGGTGCCAGGCCCTGGAAAAGTTAGACTTCCGATGGAGCAACAAGCAGCTGCTTTAACAGCAGCAGTACAACCGTGTTGAGAAGTGCTCAGCAAATGATGGCTCAGATGCTACAGCTCAAGTCTAGATTCCAATCCCAGCTCTGCTGCTTATCAGCTGAAACCTCTCAGGAAATGCCCTCTCTGCCTCAGTGCCCTCATCTGTATAATGGGAACATAACAAGAAACTTCAAAGATCAGACCTACACCTCCCCTCCTCACTCCCCCACCCCCACCCCTACGCTGACCTAGGTAAACCCTCAACTCAGAACTGCCAGGAAAGGGGCTGCCTGAGTGATCCCAAAGTGGAGTGGAAGGGGTGCCCCATTGGGGGAAAGGTGGCTGGCAGGGAAGCTATTTAGCACGGTGGTTATGAGTACAGGCATGGGCTTCCCATCCTGGCTCTGCCACGACCTCAGGCAGCTCACCATCCTCTTAGAAAACTGTGCCTCGGTTTTCTTTCCAATGAAATGGGGTGGTGGGACTCACCCCATAGAATGTTCTGAGCATTAAACAACAAAATCTGTGTAGAAGGCAAATCTCAGTGTCCAGTCCATGATGAGGGCTCACAAAATGTTATTGGTATATGGTGACTATAATTGTTCATCAGTGGGAATGGTTGGGATGGGCCAACCACAGGACTCTGAGCTGGGATGTCAGGGCCTGGGGGCATGGCCCCAATGGTGTGAGGAAAATTGAGTCAGATGTACTTGGAAAACTAACCCCCCCACACAACCTTTGTCCTTTTAGAGTTTCAGCCACCCTTTCCCCTTAATACAGGCCTAGACCAGAGATAGACCTTCACAAGTTAATTTTTCCAAGTATGAAAATTATCCCAACTAAAACTAATGGTAGGCTCAGAGACACATTATCTCTCTCTCTCTCTCTTTTTTTTTAGAGGAGCGTACCAAAACTCAGGTTGAGTGACTTGCCCGAAGTCACACAGGTAGTAATTAATGGTCAAGCCTCAATTTAGGAAAAGGGCCATGAAGTTTACACTGCTCCCAGACTCAGGGAACAGAATTCAAAAGCAATTCTCCTCATGGACCATCTGCTGTCCTTAGGCCCATTGGAAGGCATCACTTTGAGGACCTCTTTCTTTTCTTTTTTTTAAAGAAATTGTATTGAGCTGAAATTATTTTTTTAATATCTTTATTTTTATTTGTTGATTTTTATGTGGTGCTGGGGACCAAACGCACTCATGCGAGGCAAGCGCTCTACCACTGAGCTACAACCCCAGCCCTTGAGGATGCTTTTCTATACCTTCCCCAATTCTCTACCCTTCGTGGGATTGATTTGTCTACCAGGGTTCACCTTAGATTGCCTGAAGGCAGTCCCTGCAATAGGAAAGCGTGAGGTCTCTGAAGGCCCATGAACACCTGCCTCTGCCTCTCTACATTCAGGACACCCAGACTTACCAGTCCGGGGGCAAGGACAGCCTGTGCTCTGCCTGTCTTCATCTACCTTTGGCTCAGTGCCTGGCACAGGGTCAAGAAAAAATGAATTTTGTTGAATGAATAAACAAGAATACAGCTGGCAGCGAGCAGAGGCTTCTTGGAGTTCCGGGATCATATACCCATTCCCCATGATGGTTTGACCCCAGACTCCTGCCACCCTTGGCCCTGCAACTCCTGATTCTTCCCTTCATTCCTCACCCAACCTGCCCCTGCAATGGGGCCAGTATGAAATGTGCCTGTTCATCATTTCCTTGAGCACATTCTGAGCACTGTGCTAGGCACCACCCCTAGACATGCCCTGAAGATTCGTTTTGCTGGTTTTGTTTACTTGCAGCTCCAAGCAGAGTGTAGGCCCTCAGGAAAGAAGGAGTGGAACGTGTACCCTGGTCAGGAAGCCTGGATTCTAACCATCGGTGACCACTATGGGTGCTCAACCAAGACAGGTCGCACTTAGTCTACACTTAATCTTTCCAGATTTCCCAGTCTCCCTTCCTGCCATCTCACCACAGGGGCAGTCTGCAACTGTGGGTTGCATGATGGGTGACTCCCTCCACACACCAGCTGTGGCCCTGGCACATCATAGCATTTCTCCACACGTCCAGTCTTTCCTCCCCCACTCTGCCTGGCTAATTCAGGTTCACAGTCTCTGGAGGTCACTTCCTCCAGGAAGCTTTCCCTCCCCTCCACCCCCCAACACACCTTGTTAATGATTCTGTCCCTCCTTCTCAATCGTGAAACCTCCCTGTCTCTCCTTATCGGCCTTTTGGATCTGACTTGGTACCCAGTGGAGTTGAGAGCAAATGAATGTTTGTCAAAGGGATAAATGATAGCACACCCAGCAGAGTAGAAAGACAGTGGTCCTGGAGCATTGTGGGTAGCCTCCTTCTCTCTGGTATTCACCAGAAAGGCCCTGGTCTAGGAGGCAGAAGGTGCGAGGGTCCAAAGGCGGACTTCAGGGTGCTGTTGGGCATCTGGTGAGCCCTCCTCTGCTCCACCCTGCCTGTGCCCTCTTGTGGTTGTCATGGTCCATGTCTATGACATCCATGGGTTTGGGAGTCGATCCCAAAGCAACCACTTAACATTGTCAAGCCTCAACTGGTACCCGATTGGTGCTTGTTAAAGTTCAGCTGATTTTGATGGAGGGTTGCATAACACTGTCAACTCATTCTCCCAATACCAAGGGGAGTTCTCAATATCATTCCCCTGTGTACTGAGTCCACTGGGTTAACCAAGTGGCAGAACTCTGTTAGGAGCTGAGCTGCAGAATTGCTGTTTCCAGAAACTTCCTGCAGGTGGCATTTGGGCTTCCCTTGGGTGCCTACTGCATAGTAGGTGTACATCAAGGTTTGCTGCATGGAATAGAGGCCCTGGCTCCCCATCCACCTCTTGGGGACTCTGGTCATGAGGTGAAGGCCTGGGCCTGAGACCTTTGGGGGAAGAACAAGGCTCCTTGCCAGACACCCTGGGGTGAGCCTATGTAGCCAGGCTCTGCTCCTTTTTCTAGCCTGCTCTGTGCTTCTGCCTGTGGGTGGCCAGAGTCCCCTCACCAGCCCAGCCTCTCCTCTCCAATGGGGCCTTGTCAACCCAGCCCTCATTGGCTGCACGTTTCCTTGGAGACTGACACCAGCTACTCAAACACAGGCCTCAGAACTATGGGAAGAATCTTTCTTTCTTCCCTCCCTGACCCTCCCCAGCCATGAGGGAAGTGTCATTTTCCCAGAACCAGGCCTGCTGGCAAGAGCACATCCAAAAAGAGACTGCTGCCCGGGTTGCCTGGAATATCCACTATGGCCACAAGTTCCTGAAGGAGGGGACCAGGGCCAAAAAACAGCCCAAGCAGGCCCCCTTCAGATCAACCCCAGTAGAAGGCCAGGTGCCTGCCAGCAGCTCCCTTGTCAGCAAGGAGGTGAAGGTGGGACATCCACAGGTCCAGGGTGTCCAGAACCAATTGTCCAGTTTAGTGGATGTCCAGGTCCCTCCACCCAGTAGTATCAGAATAAGGAAGGCCAGAGGAGCCACTCAGGGCCCAGCAGGCCACAGCAGGCCAGAGAACTCAGTGATGAGGCAGGCCCCCTCAAGTACCCTGAAGCTGCTCTTCAAAGGTGTCTCCCACAATGGCGAAGGCC
This sequence comes from Spermophilus citellus, assembly GCF_964194105.1. Taxonomy (NCBI): domain Eukaryota; kingdom Metazoa; phylum Chordata; class Mammalia; order Rodentia; family Sciuridae; genus Spermophilus; species Spermophilus citellus. The sequence continues at coordinate 45,622,501 of NC_138184.1, read as the reverse complement.
GGGCCCGTTACCTCCAGGAGCGGTATCAGCAGTTACCAGAGGAGAAGTTCCGGTACCCGATCCTGTCATCCTGGGAGTATGGCTGGCATGTGGGTAAGGGCACCATTCTCTTGCCATTTCAGGCCTTTGGCAGGGAGGGCCAGCCTCATCTTTCATCATCCGTCTCTCCTGGCACATCAAACTGGCTTACCAACCCTGCCTTTTCATGTACACATGTGCATATCCTGGCCTCCCCACCTGGAATGTTCCTCCCGCCCCTTCCTCTGTCCTGGCCAGATTTCACATCACCTCCTCTGAGAAGTCTTCCAAGAGTCCCAGGCAGATTTGTTGAGTTCACCTTTGTGCTTCTGCAGCTTTTTGGGTCTACAGAAGCACCAAGCCAACTGTACCCCCATTCCTTGTCCTTCTGGTCTGGAGAGCCCTTTGAGTTCCAAGACTTCTTAATTAACTTTAGGAATGTTCCCTCAGCTTCCAAACTTGGGAGTGGTTCTCAGTGACTGTGTAATGAATGAACAAATGAATGAACATGGACTAGAGAAAGAGAACTTTATTTGGAATCAGGAGATATGAGTTCAAATCCTGATTCTTTGAGTTGTGTGATCTTTAGGCAAGAACCTGAAATTCTCTGGGCCTCAGTTCTCATATCTGTAAAATATAAAAAACCTAGTACCTTCCTTCCTATGTCACAGAGTTTTTGGAAAAATTGGGCAGGGTTGGGGAAAGCACCCGAAATAGGAATTATCCTAAAACAAAACAAAACAAAAAACCCTGTGCAGCATTGGAGATGTTTAGTAATCATATTCTGTTACTGGTACCAAGACTGCTAGGGGAAAGTTTTTGCACTTTAAGGAAGTGCTTTTGGCATTTGATAATATAGACAGAGAAACTGAGACACAGTCCCGCTCCTGGATGTGCTAATTATTTTGAATAACTGTTCATATGATGCACTCATGCTGATTACTGCCTGTTTCAATAAATACTATAGAAAAATTCATGCACCCTATTGCTGGTACTGGCCCTAAACCCCTCCCCATCCCAATAGTTGGTGCCCATTTGCTTTTAAAATCCACTTTCTGTCTTAAATCATGTCAGACAAATATATTCTAATATAAGTTTTTAATTTAATTTGTGGTGCCTTGCATAATGGTCAGAGGCTCATGTGTTTGTTAAGGTCGAAATAAACTATTTTTAATGCTATCAAAAAAAAAAAAAAAAAACCCTGTGCAGTGGGATCTGAATGTGACACTTAATTTGGGACATCCTGTAGAGGAAGAGTTGAAAGTACTGAATGCCAGCTTTGTCCCCAAACTAGCTCTTTCCCAGCAACTTGGGAGGCTGAGGCAGGAGGATCACAAGTTCAAATCCAGCCTTGTCAATTTAGCGAGGCCCTAAGCAACTCAACAAGACCCTGTCTCTAATAAAATATAAAAAAGGACTGGGGATGTGGCTTAGTGGTTAAGTGGCCCTGGGTTCAATCCCTGGTACAAAAAACAAACAAACAAAAACTAGCTCTGAAGAATGACTCAGTTTGAAATTAGGAGACTTTGGTTTGACTTCTGTTTCAGTCATTCATTTTTTTTGTACCAGGAATTGAACTCAGGAGCACTCGACTACAAGCCACATCCCCAACCCTTTTATGTATTTTATTTGGAAACAGGGTCTGACTGAGTTGCTTAATGCTTTGCCATTTCTAAGGCTGCCTTTGAACTCTCAAACCTTCTGTCTCAGCCTCCCGAGCTACTGGAATTACCGGTGTGCGCCACCACGCCTGGCTTCATTCATTCTTTCATTCAACAAATGTTTCAACAAATGTTTATTGAGTATGTGTCAGGAACTTTTGTTCCTGGGAATATATCAGAGAGCAAGATTAGACCAGAATCTGCACTGGAAGGGGTCAGGCCACAAATAGATACACAACGTAGGTCAGGCAGTGAGGTCCATGCTGCAAAGTGACACTTTTGGATCTTTACTGTGCATGAGGTCATCAGTGCAGTCTTGTTAAAAGGCACATTCTGATCCAGTAAGTGGAGGGGCTATGGAAGAAGATTCTGCATTTCTAATAAGTTCTCAGATGCTGCAGATGCTGGTTTGGAGACCACACTTGTAGTTTCTAAGGCCGTTAAGAGGAGTTAACTGAGGATGTAGAGGTTGTGGCTAAGGGTACTGTCCTGGTAGATGACTTTCTGGGGAAGGGACATGGGAGCTGAGTCCTGGGATAGGATGAACTGCACAGGACTTCTGGAGGAAGGGCCTGACTGCCTGCGTTCACAGTCGGTCTCTGTTTTAAGTGTTGTGCAACATCTTCCTCTTCTGCTCTAGTCCCTGGGTCCATATCCACAGCCTGTGAAGCCAATGCCAGTGAAAGGTCACCAGCTCTAGCAAATAAAAATGCAGAATACCTGGTCTCATCTGAATTTCAGATAGCTGAACCTTTTTTAATGCAAGTATATCCTAAATACTGCATGACAACTATAATAAATAATTGAGTCATGTTTATCTGCATGTCTTTTTTTATTTTTTTGTACTAGGGATTGAATTTAGGGGAGCTCTGTCACTAAGTCACATCCTCGGGCCTTCTTTATTTTTTATTTTCAGACAGGGTCTCACTAAGTTCCTGAGGCCAGCCTCAAACCTGTGATCCTCCTGCCTCAGCCTCCCTTGTCACTAGCTATTTGCATTTCCAACGTAATTGGACATTCTGCAACCCAATCACTGGAGTGCCAATACCCACATCAGAAGGCCTGATCTTGGATGCTCCCTGAGTTCTAAGGCAATTTCAGCTTCTAGGCAGAGGTAGAGAGATTGTTTACCTCTCTAGGGGTTCTACTTAAGCCCACAGTTGCGGCCAGAATCACTGGATCGTTCTGTAAGCCCCTGGCCTCACACCCCGAACCCAAGTCCAGTTCATGGATGAGTTGTAGAACAGATGATAGACTACTTCTCCCCTTCCTACCACAGTTAGGAACTACATCAACCTAGTGGATACAAATAGACACAGGGAAGAGGAGTTGAAGGCATTGTCTGGGCTCCAACTAGGTCAGCCACAAAATGCCCTTGTATACTTATAAAGTGTCAGTTAGTGCCTGGCACATAGTAAGTGCTGAATAAATGATATCTGGCATTATTGTTGACTCGAGGCAATATTTACAGCTTACAGGCATTGGGGAGCCAATTTGGCCTTGGACCAGACCCCAGAGCTCTTACTATGGAGCACTGGGATGAGTGGGGTATCCCTGATAATGGGAGAAATGTGATGATGGGTTAGAGTGAGGAGAGGGGTCCAATAAGTTAACCATTGGCATGACATCAATGTTATCCATCAGCGAAAATTCTGTTCATGGTGCCAAAGCAGGATCTTGGGGTTCTCATGCTATCTCAGGTATTAGCCTTCAGTTATTGGATCATAGGGAGGCCTGGGATAGAGGTCAGGAAGCATAAGAGGGCAGTGACTATTCTAAGTGACAGAAGTATTTCCATAGTTGTTACACTATATCTCTGCTGGCCCCCAGTTCTTTGGGTGGGGTGGTGCTGGCAGGAGGATGGTGAACCCTGGTCACCCAGGTCTCTGCTGTGTTCCAGGGGATGCCATGAAGAACTTCTCGACATCTCCGTATGCCAAGACCCAGACCATCGCAAAGACATTTTACCTCAAAAGTAGCATCTTCCATTTACCACGGCGAACAGACCAGCTCATGTGAAGTTGGCTGGGGAAGGGCCCTCAGCTGCTACTTTCCTTCCTCCTTGATCTATCTGGATCCTCCAGGGGACATGCTACCAGCCAACCCTGCCCTCCACTCTGCCTTTTGCTAAGCCCTACCTCCCTGGTTATGTGTGGATGGGCATGAGTGTGCCTCTAATGCAGATGGACCTCTGGGATGTACAGGTGACCGCCCCCCCTAACCCCACAGGTTCTTGTCTGTGCTTGCAGACCTTCACTCCTTGCAGACCTGCCCATACCCTACCATCATCAATAAGGCCTGCGCACTGGTGCTCATTTCTTGCGGAATCAACAGAGTCTCACTGTGCTCTATCAGCACACCTGGGGGTGGGGGAGGGGCTCACCAAGTCCTTAAGGTGCTAATGGGGATGTGTGTGTGAATAGCTCCATGCTTTTTATTTCTCTACAGTCCGTTGTAGGGATCCAAATCAGAGTTGCTCTATCCCAGTGTATCCCACAGTTTAGTGAAGAAATAGTTTTCATTTCTTCTTACTGTTTCTCTCACACCCAGGAGCCTGCATTAGTCAGGTTGTTATAGCCTCACTGCTGTAACAAAAAGCTCCTAAATCCCAGTTGTTAAAACCAATAAAGATATATTTTTTACACCATAATCCAATTTGACGTTCAGTGGACAAGGGTCCAGATGCTGATCTAGGAAAGGCTTCCCTCATCTGCTGTCTTGGCCATTGCCAAGGGCCTCAGAATCCTTCCCAGAGTCCTCTACATCCAACTGGGGGACAAGGAAACATGGAGTGTAGAGACACACACTCAGTCTTAACCACCTTGGCCTTCTCCTGGAACTGACAAATGCCATGTCCTCTAACATTCTATTGGTGAGAACAAGTCACATGACTTCTAGGTGAGAAGAAGCCTGGATTGGTCTATAATTGTGTTTCAGTCAGTCTTTTGTCCCTGTGACAAATACGTGAGAAAAAGAACTTGAAAAAAAAAAGGTTAATTTTAGATCACAGTTTTGGAGGTTTCAGTACATGGTTGGCTGGCTCCAAGATACAAACACTATGGTGGAAGGGAGTGGTGGACAAAACCTCTCAGCATATGGCAGCTGGAAGGCAGGAAAGGAAAGAGAGAGAGAGAGAGAGAGAGAGAGAGAGAAGAAGAAGAAGAAGAAGAAGGAGGAGGAGGAGGAGGAGGAGGAGGAGGAGGAGGAGGCTGGGTGTGGTGGTGCACACCTGTAATCCTAGCGGCTCAGGAGGCTGAGGCAGGAGGATGAGTTCACTAAGCAACTAAGCAACTCAGTGAGACCCTGTCTCTAAATAAAATACAAAATAGGGCTGGGGATGTGTCTCAGCGGTCGAATGCCCCTGAGTTAAAAGTTCAACCCCTAGAACCAAAATTAAAAATAAACAAATAAATAAAAGAAAGAAAGAGGAGAAAAAAAGAAGGGGTGGGGGACAAATTAGAGTCCTCAAGGACACCCCCCCATAGCCAACTTCCTCCAACTATGTGACTGCTTATAGTTTCCACTGTCTCCCAATAATCCATTCAAATTATTAATCCACTGTTTAGATTATAGTCCTCATGTCCAGTCACTTCCCAAAAGCCCCACTTCTGGACATTGTGTCCATAGGACAAAAGTCTTTAACTCATGAGACATTCCAGATCCAAACCATAACACTGTGTGCCCAGAAAAAGAGGAGAAAAGATTCCCAAACATCTAGCCTGTCCCTTCCCTGAGGATGGATTTGAGACACAGTCACCATCCTAAATTCAGTCATCTCCTGAATTAGTTTCCTCAGGCTACTGCAACCTGAGTGTCTCAAAACCACAAAAAATCATTATATCATAGTTCTGGAAAACCAAGGTGTCCGCAGGGCCATGTTTCCTCTAAACCTGTAGGGGATGCTTCTTTGCATCCCTAGCCTCTGGTGGTTTGCTGGCAATCTTTAGTGTTCCTTGGCTTGAAGCTGCATCTCTCTGACCCCTTCATATCACATAACGGTCTATCTGTGGTCTGTCTTCACATGGCTGTCTTTTTTAGGGAGGAAGGGAATACCGGGGATTGAACTCAGGGGCACTCAACCAGTGTGCCACATTTCCAGCCCTATTTTGTATTTCATTTAGAGACAGGGTCTCACTGAGTTGCTTAACACCTCATTTTTGCTGAGGCTGGCTTTCAACTCACAGTCCTCCTGCCTCAGCCTCCCTAGCCACTGGGATTACAGGTGTGCGCCACCACTCTGGACCACAAGGCTGTCTTATAAGGACATCTGCCATGTTGGATTAGGGCCCAACCTACTCATGTACGATCTCTTTACTAATCACATCTGCAATGACCCTATTTCCAAATAGGTCACATTCTGAGGTACTGGTGGTTAGGACTTCAACAACCTTTGTGGAGGGACAATTCAGCTAAGCCTTGGTTACTGGGACCATGTTGATGGTCCTTCCTCTTTTTCTTGGTAAAAGACCACTTGGTCTTTTGCAGAATCCCAGACCATGCAAGTCCATTGGATGTTGATGCCCATAGCCTTTCACAGCTTCAAAGGCCTCAGGGCATAGCTAAGTATGGTGGCACACTCCTATAATCCCAGATACTCCTCTTGCTAAAGCAATAGGATTGAAAGTTCAAGACCAGCCTGGGCAACTTAGTGAGACTCTGTCTCAAAATAAAAAATTAAAAGGGCCAAGGGTGTTGCCCAGTGGTAGAGTGCCCCTGAGTTCATCCCCTGTAACAGGGGATGGGGGAGGCCTTGGGCATAGGGAGCCCAAATAGTCATCGCTGTGCGTAGCTCTTTGCAAAACCAAAATGCTCATGGGTTGGTACACCTTGTTTAATCAGAGCATCGTGGTACCCTCCTCTGTCCCCCTGGATCCCAAAGCCCAACTATTCAACAATGCTGTTGCAGTGCAGAGGCAGCCATGGATGACAATATAAAACAAGGTGGACATGACTGTGTTCCAATTAAACTTTATTTGAAAAAAAAAAAAGATGGTAGGTTAATTTTGATCCACAGACTGCATTTTGATGTACCCTGGGTTAAATTTAAAAAATATATTTAAGTTGATTTTACTCCTCCCCATGTGTCTGCTAGAAGATTCCAGGTTGCATATTGACTCACAGTGTTATCAGTATTGGACAGAGCTAAGTTAAGCATTTTATAATTTTAATTCTGGGTTAACTTACCTTGGGAGAGGGATGGAGTGGGGTGTATGGTGTGTGAATTCTCATGACAGTTTAGAGAGCTCCCTAGCCAGGTTCCCCACTTCTGAGTGTGGATCCCTGGAGCACTCCTGACTGCTTCCTGCTAATATCTTGACCTGAGGTTTCTAGTCCTAGATTTCCCTTGGGACTAAAGGGAAGTTCCTTGAATGGCCACCAGGTGATGCTGTTAGTCTACTTGGGCTCTGCCTGGCTCTGCCACGGCTTTGCTGTGTGGTTTTTGGACTTCAATTTCCTCCCTTGTAAAATGGAGTTAGACTAGACTAGTGAGAACATGAACTTTGGAGGCAGACAAAATTGGATTTGAATTCCAGCTCCATCAGCACCTCAGTATGACTTTTGTGGGTCCCAGATACTTTTCCTTTTAGGTGCCTTCCTCCATCAAAATTATTTTAAAATTATATTTTATAATATGTCTGATATAAAGAAAAATATTAATACTGCATATTAAAATTTTTCTTCAACTAAAAGTTTATCATTTCTGAGGCTCCTAAAATTACTATTGTGCCTACCTTGCCCAATGGGTGAGTCAGTTCTATCCTCCTCTGCTCTAGTTGTGTGACCTTAGGCAAGTTGTTTAACTTCTCTGAGCCTCAGTTTCTTCATCTTCAGAGTTTGGATGATATCAAATCCCACCCTTTAGTGCTAGGATTGAAATTCAGTGAGATAGTGTACCATGCCTTCTTAAAACACAGCCTAGAACAGAGGAGGCTTTGCAAATGTCAGCTATTATTTGTTATTTTTGTCTTCTTTTCCACTCTAACCTCTGTGAATTGATGAACAGATCTCAAAACAAGCAGGAATCTCAGGGCAAATATCTCAGAATAATAAAGCGAAGTTTCCAGGGTATTTGATGGAGAAAGTAAAGAGTTTTCTAGAGAATAGAGTGGCAATAGACGTTTTTGCAAATGAATACAACCTCCGTCTTGCCATCAGAGAACTCATGAGAGGCAGGAACATGGGCTTAACCACCCAACCAGAAGCTGAGCTAGCTGGAGAATATGTACCAGAAAAGGGAATCCTTGGGAAATATGTGTGTATGTGTGCATGCGCTCATGCATGCATGTTGCATACATATATCCTTGCTTCTTTACATTTCCTTTGTTTTACTTTATTTCAGTAACTTCCCTGGACTCCTAAATCTTGAAGCCAGAGGTACCGGGGTCCTGTGGGTTAGCTGACTCCGTCAGGATCATTCAGGGAAGCTTGGGGGATTATTCAGAATGCTGACTCTTTCAAAATCATCATCATCAGACTTGGCAACAGATGAAGGTGTAAGCCTCTCTTAGAGGATCTGATTTCCACCCACACCTGCCTGGGCCCAGTGCCTTTTCTTGTTCTGGAAGGGATGAGGGCTTTGGCCTCCAAGTTAGTCACCCTTTACTGGTTTGGCAACTGCCCTTTATACTTGCTTTCTCCTATAATGAGCCAGGCTTGCTAACTGGAGAAACCCTCCTCATCCCCAACCTGGTAACAGGGACAAGGTAAAGGTCAATAAGGGAAGGTTTCTGTGTGTGAGGCAGGAAAGGGATGTTACTAAGGAAGAGGACACGACAAGGACTAGAAATAGGGGTGTCTTCATTTCTCAGAGCTTGGTTGCCAAAATACCTACTGTGGTGAATGATAAAGCAACAGAAACTTGGCAGGTTTCCTTCCATGGCAAAAAGGCATTCTGAATAATTAAATGAGAGCAACATGAACCCAAAGATGTAAAGCTGTCTACTGTGACAGAACAAGTTCTGATAAAAATATAGTTTCCATTTATCAAGGACTTAGTGTCATGCTCATACTCAATGTCCATCACCCAATTTAAACTTTACCTGTGAGCTCAATTCTCTTCTCATCCCTATTTTGCTCATTTAGAAATGAGAAGTGACCCTCCTGCTTAGGGTTGTACAGCAAGAAGGCAGTACAGAATATGGCCCTGAAGTGATCATGCTATGCCTCTTCTAAGGAGGGCTAGTAGAGGAATTTCAAAATCTGGTCCTCAGATTACCTGCCTTTAATATATCTGGGTTCAAGTCAGGGTGGTACCTGTTAAAAATGCAAGTTCCTTGGGGCTGGGGTTGTGGCTCAGTGGTAGAGTGCTTGCCTAGCACCTGTGAGACACTGGGTTTGATTCTCAGCACCGCATATTGATAATTAAATAAAAAGTCCATCAACAATTAAAAAACATTTTTTAAAAATGCAAGTTCCTAGTTAGTAACAGTGGCATAGCCTATAATCCTAGGATGCTGATGCAGGAAACTTGAAAATTAGAAGTCAACCCCACTCAGCAACTTAGCAAGACCCTGTCTTAAAATAATAATAATAATAATAACAATAATAATAATAATAATAAAATTATTATTATTTTAAAAAGGGACTGGGGATATATGCAGTGGTAAGTGTTCCTGGGCTCAATTCCTAGTACTGCAACAAACTAAAGAAATCATGGAGGTTCCTGGAACCCACCCCAATCTTCTAAGAGAGACTCGGGCACCTACAGCCTGCAGATTGACATGGTAACTGGTTCTCTGGGATTCTGGTACATGAAAAGTTTCAGAAACTTTGGACAAAGTCAAGGCTGAGAGGGTGAGTTTGACCAGGGTACACACCCCTTCCTGAAAACCACTGGCACTCCTTGCCCTGCTTAGGCCAGGTGACCCAAATGGATGGGAGGTTTGTAGCTGCATTAGGTAGTGGACAATGAGGACAAGTCCTGTTCTTTGCATCTTGTCTGGCAAAGTTTGACAGAATAATAGCTGGCAGGTGCTTTATAACCAGCTGTGGAGTAAGAAGAGGGGCACATCTTGCTGGGGAGGAAGCTCCAGGATATCAGGATTTGCTGACTCCAGGTCAGAGCTATGACTAGGCTCCTGTTTAGTACCTGTTCCACCTTGTCCTTGCCTCCCCACTGAACAGAGTCTGGAGCCCATGGCCAGGGCCCTTGCCCAGTTGGGCCAGCTATCAGAACTTTCAGCCCTTTATGGAAAAAGAATGATGCCCTCTCTCCAAGATAAGCTCATTTGTCAAATGCTTGCTTGACCATTTTGAGCCTTGGAGATTGGAAAGTTTCCTGGGATGTCCGTGCCTCAGAAAAGCGGTGACAAATGTTAGCAGCCTTTCTGAGATTGTTGAAGTTAATTGGACATGTGGGGAAGATGGATTCTTTTAATTAGGCCTTTGGATTTTATTCCCTCATTCAGATGTTACATAATTGTGCATACCAGGCTGCTGTAGTTTGGATCCGGAGTGCAGCGCTATTGGGAGGAGGTGGGGTCTTTAAAAGATGGGGCCTGGAAGGAGGAAGTGGGGTCACGGGGGCAGGGCCCGCGAAGGGGATACTGGGACCCCACCATTTCCTGTCTCTCTGCTTCTGGACGCCATGAGGCGAGTCTTGTGCGATGCTTCGTGCCCTGCACGATGTTCTGCTCCACTGCAGGTCCCAGAGTCATGGAGCCAACTGACTGTGGACGAAACCCCTGAAACTGTGAGGCGAGATAGACCTTCACTCCTTTACCTTTGATTTATCTCAACTTTCTGTCACAGTGACAGAAAGCAAACACAGGTGTATGGTCTCTTTTTTCTTGCATTAGTCACACTGACCCAGACATAAGGGGGAAAACAAGGAGCTGAACTCATGTGGTATGCCACACTTTATTTATTTTAATTACATATGGTGCTCATTTTTTCACAAACTCTGGAAGTGCACATAATTTGGTCAGAGGGGCTGCTTGTGAGACGGGAAACTAGGGAATAGCATTGCCATGTGACATTTCTTTTTTTGCTGATGCTTTGGCACTGTGAGCATATTTAGCCTTGCTCCTGTTACTACTTGAACAAAGGCATAATATCAATAAAAACAAATCAAAACATAAAAATGCATATCTTGGTATAGGCAAAGTAGTTCCATGTTGCTCTGCACATTTGCAGGAAAAATAAAGTCCCAGCCAGCCAACAGGGCATTTGTCACACTAAGACCCTCAACGAACTCTAGTACTGCCTTGGTGACAAATACAGTGTGGTACATGTTCCAGTGGAGACATAGGAAGTGGTGTCAAGGGCCCTTAATCCAGTCTGTGGGGCAGGGCAGGGCACCCAAGATGGAGCCAAGACCTGGAGGGAGGTAGAGCATATGATGGGCAGGGAAGAGTTGTCCTGCTGGAGCATGCAGTGCAAGGTATTGTCAGATGTAGGCTAATAGAGACCTTTATGATGCCCAAAGACTAAGCTCATGGTGATGAGAGCCCCTGAAGGATTATAGGGAGGTGATAAGAATGGGGATGAGCTGTGGACTGACTGGTACATCAGAGGATGACACTGGTGCTTACTGCTCTGGCTGACTTGAAGGAGGTCAGTCTGGAGATAGGGAGAACAAGTGGGAGTGGCCTCATCCATCCCTGTGAGATATGATGGAGGCCTGATCTCAGACTGAAGGACTTGAAGGTGAAGTCTTAAACCAGTTAATTGCCCAAGTTATGTGGTGCAGTTGGGGCCTTGGCATTTCTGCTCATTTCCTAGGAATTGGATCCCACGGAAAGCTGTCTGTCTGACATCCTCCTGCAGCCTCCAGCAGAATAGGGTTGAGTAAGGACTAGTGACAAAGGATGGGGCTTGGGGACCTAAGACCATTCTTTTGCATCACAAAGACCAACTTTTCCTTTAGGACAGTTCTTGGGAGGTATGAGCCAGAAGGGATGGCAGAAAATTCTCCTCCCAATTTGGCTCAAGGCAGAATTAACTCAAGTGAAAAATAAAAGCAGCTGGATGAGTCATCTTTCTAGAGTGTGCAGGGATCAGCTAATACCTGTTAGGACCATTTATTTAGAGGCAAGAAATAGTTAATTAAATGGTGCCTTTGTATTTAGGAATGATTGGTCTTTTTTTTCCTCTTTGGAGCAACAGATTTTTTGCGGTTTGTGAAGGCCCTTGAAGACTGTAGTTTAAATTCAACTGGAAAGTGGTCACTGACATCCAGGGCCTGTAAGAAGAAAACAGAATTAGTTTGAGAATTAGAAGATACTTAGTATAATGTTGTCATTTTGGTAATAAGCAAATTCAGGAATAGAGGGGAGATGAAATGCCTGAAGTCACCCAGTAGAACTATTGAGAATGATCCTTGGTTTGGAGTCATTAGAAATTTTGGCAGGCCTTCAAATCACAGAGTCATAAGTATTGAGGCTACAGGTCCAGTGGCCCAATGTGGCATCTTCATTGGTGATCTCAAAGGGTTATCTGTACATCTTTCCAGGATGGTGACTCAGAAAGACAAGATGGCAGCCTTACCTCCTCTTCAGATAATTTGTAGGCTTTCTGGAAGTCAAAGGTGCCATTTGATCTGGGAACCACAGATTGGACTATCTCTTGCCCTCGAAGCACAATCCTGGAGCAAGGGGAGGGAGGACAGTCATGTTACTCCATGCTGTTGATTTTTAAAATGAAACCAAGATCTGTGTTTGACATCAGAAACTGTCTAAGCAGCCTGGCCCTTTCATGTGGTGCTTCAAGTCAATACCTGTGATAGTTTGCACCCTAGAGGACAGTGCCTACAACTGTAAAATAGGTTCTATGCTTGCTATGGCTCTGTGGGCACCGGGACAGTGTCCCCTGTGTTGGCAGGTGTTTGGTGATACAAGAGCTGTTTTTATTCCCAGTACTAGAAATTAAACCCAGGGGCACTTTATCATGGAGCTTTATCTCTAGTCCTTTTTAGTTTTTATTTTTGAGACAGGGTCTCACTAAGTTCCTGAGGCTGGCCTTGAACTTAAAATTCTCCTGTCTTGGCCTCCTAACATGCTAAGATTACAGGTATGCACCACTGTGCCCAGCTTTAGGAGCACATTTTATTTAAAATCCATTGACACTGTACCTACCATGTAGTAATGGCTTGCATACTAAGAATGTTCCCCTTTCTGTCATTTTTTTACTTTTTTTGATTTGATTATGGAGAAATTCTCAGGTAGGTGCTGGTTTATCTTAAAACCTCCCTAAGGCCCCAGTTTGACAAAAAGGACTGACTGCCACCTTCAAGGCAAAAAATTTAAGACAGAATTTAACACTGAGCTTCTTTTTTTTTTTTACATTTTTTATTGGTGCATTATAGTTTTATATAATGATGGCATTTGTTACATATTTGTACATGAATACACTATAACAATATAATTTGGCCAATATTCAGCTGTGAAGAAAAATGTAATTATGTCCTTTAAAATTAATTTATTTCACTAAGAAACTAATGGATTTAAAGAAAAATATAAAGAAAAATCACAGTATAGGTGCTTTGTATTGATGACACCATTGGGAATTTGTTATTAAAATGGGTTTTGGCAGCAGACTCTAATATTAACCCAAGTGTGGTGAACCAGGTGGGGATATACAAGGTCCTGACTAAGGAATAGAAGGTAAGACAAACTGCCATTCTATGCTACTCCATTGAGCTTTTCCAATTCCTTTTTTTTTTTCCCTTGGTACTGGGATTGATCCCAGGGGTACTTTACCACTGAGCTACATCCATGGCCCTTTTTATTTTTTATTTTGAAACAGGACCTGGCTAAGTTGCTTAGGGCTGGCTTTGAACTTGCAATCCTTCTGCCTCAGGCTCCTGTGTTGCTGGGATTACAGGCATGTGCCACCCTGCCTGGCAAAAGCTTTTTCTTTTCTTTCTTTCTTTTTTTTTTTTAACTGAGCAAAGAGCAATGAGCAACATATTTAAAGCTCTTCTGTTTCTGACTTCTAGGGATATGTATGGGTCTGCTCTTCATGTTGTTTTCCCACTCTGGGTCAGGGCACAGATCAGATCTTGAACATCTTTGCTTGTCCACCAGTGCTTAACACATGGGAGATGTTCAATAAATATTTGAACACAAAACAAAGGCTTGAGGGGATTCCAACATGGCGGCGGGCGCGGAGAGATCAAGTCTCTGACCTCTTCAGCTATGTGGGCATAGGGAGTCGTAAACAATCTAAATTCTGTTTGCTCAGGATCACTAGGCAATGCTGAGCTGACGTGGATCTGGGGCGAACAGTCTGGGCCTCTCAGAACACACACTGAGCCCGGATCGGCTGAATTCAAGCTCCCGTTCGCCTGCTTCCCGCAGACAAACGGCTGTGACTCAGCACAAATCCATCCGGCTGAAACAACTGGTCAGCCCTTCTGATCCTACGGAGGTAAATGCCTACCGAGCCTTCTTAGGTAGTGGCCACAGGTTTGAAACGGGGCTTGGGAGAGACAGTAAGGACCCACCCGTTGCATTGGTCACCCGGCAAAGGGAAACGAACTGTCGCCATTTGCAAGAGATACCACCATGGCAGAGAACTGATGTCACCAGACTGCGGCGGAGGAGATAACTTCATTGAAACCTGCGGCTACAGGTGTGTAATTCCCTAGCCTTCCCTCTCCACACATCGGGGAAACCTTAAGGGCCCCTCCCAGCTCTCCCGTGAGCGCGATAGCCAGACCGAGGGAATCAGGAGTGGCGCGGGACCCGTGGCACGGAACTCCCGGCTACCGCTCCCACCAGTGCTGACAACTGAGGTCTCTTGCATCAGCTACCGCGGGCGTGGCTACTGGAGGGCAAGTAAAATTCGCTTAGGATTCTCAGCCCCAAGCTCTACAAACTTAGGGTCTGAGGGAATGGCAAACAGGGAGAGTGTGCCCAGTCGTTCATGAAAACAGGGCTCCCGGGAGCAGCAGACCTGGTGTGTAGCCAGTATTGCGGTGAGCGGCACCCGTGAGAGGGGCCTGGCTAGAGGAAAATTGGGGAAGTGACTAGACACAAGAGGAGGCCCTAGGCACTCAGGATTGGAGACCCGCCCAGTCTGGGAGGAGGAGCTGCTGCACAGTGATTGGTTCCCACGTATTGACAGGAGAAACTTGGCCTGGTGGGCACAGTGCCACCTACTGGAAGAGAAGTTAATCAAACTCTAAGACTGCATTTATTAGGTTTTTTTTTCTCTTTTTTTTGATTTGGGTTTTTTCTTTCATTCTCATTTTTCTTTCTTGTTGTTTTTTAATTTTTTTTTCAATTTTAAAAAATTTTTTTTCTTCTAATTTTAATTTTTATTTTTTTATTATTTTTTTTAATTTTTTTCTTTTTTTATTTCCTATTTTTTTCTTCTCTTGTCTTTTCATTTCTTTTAAATTTTCTTATTCCCCCTTCCTTGAATTCTACCTGCTTACTCTCATTCTCTTTAGTGACTTCTTCCCTTCCCTTCTAATACCTTTCCTCCCAAGCATCAAATAAATTTATAGGAGTAAACAGTAACTCAGCAGTCAAACAGAACAAGAAGTAACATGAGCAGCATAAAAAAGCAAGGAAGAAAAGAAGTACAAACAATGAAGGACAGCCTAAATATTCAGGAGGACCTAGAGTCATCAGAAAAATGGTCATATAAAGAACTCAAGGAACACCTTAGACAGATGGAATGGAACCTTAAAGAGGATACGAGACAACAAATTCAAGCAGCGAAAGAACACATTGAGAATGAATTACATAAACAGATAAAAGAAGAAGTTAAGCATCTTTATCAGGAGATAGAGATTATAAAAAATAATCAAACAATAATTCTAGAAATGAAGGAAACGATAAACCAAATTAAAAACTCAATTGAGAGTATCACTAACAGAGTGGAGCAAGTAGAAGCCAGAATGTCAGATAATGAAGACAAAATATATCATCTTGAAAACAGTCTAGCCAACTCAGAAAGGCTGGTAAAAAATCATGAGAAAAACATCCAAGAGTTATGGGATAACATAAAAAAACCAAACTTACGAGTCATTGGGATAGAAGAAGGTACAGAGATTCAAACCAAGGGAATGAGTAACCTGCTGAATGAAATAATTACAGAAAACTTTCCAGAAATAAAAAGGGAAACAGATATACAAATTGAAGATGCATACAGGACACCGAGCACACAAAATCACAGTAGACCAACGCCAAGACACATTGTTATGAAGATATCCAATATACAGAACAAAGAGAAAATATTAAAAGCTACAAGAGAAAGGAGGCAGATTACATTCAGGGGTAAACCAATAAGGTTAACAACGGATTTTTCATCTCAGACGCTGAAAGCAAGAAGGTCATGGAACAATGTATTTCAAACACTGAAAGACAATGGATGCCAACCAAGAATTCTGTATCCAGCAAAATTAAGCTTCAGGTATGACAATGAAATAAAAATCTTTCATGATAAACAAAAGTTAAAAGAATGTGCAGCCAGAAAACCAGCATTGCAAAGCATTTTGAGCAAAACACTACACGAGGAGAAATGAAAAACAATAACCAAAATCATCAGCGGGAAGTGCCTCGGTAAAGACAGAGGGCGAGGGGAAAGATAATCATGGAGAAACAAACTAAATTTTTTTAAAAAAGGATAAATAATCAAACATGGCTGGAAGTACAAACCATATATCAATAGTAACTCTGAATGTTAATGGCTTAAACTCTCCAATAAAGCGACATAGGCTGGTATCATGGATTAAAAAAACAAATCCAACAATATGCTGCCTCCAGGAGACACATCTGATTGGAAAAGACATACACAGGCTGAAGGTGAAAGGATGGGAAAAAATATACCACACACACAGTCCTCGTAAGCAAGCAGGGGTGGCCATCCTCATACCAAATAAAATCGACTTCAAGACTAAGTTAATCAAAAGGGATAAGGAAGGACATTATATACTGTTAAAAGGAACCATTCACCAACAAGACATAACAATTATCAATATTTATGCACCAAATAATGGTGCTGCGACATTCATAAAACAAATTCTCCTCAAGTTCAAGAATCAAATAGACCACAACACAATAATTATGGGTGACTTCAACACACCTCTCTCACCATTGGACAGATCCTCCAAACAAAAGTTGAATAAAGAAACTATAGAACTCAATACCACAATCAATAACCTAGACTTAACTGACATATATAGAATATATCAACCATCATCAAATGGATACACTTTTTTCTCAGCAGCACATGGGTCCTTCTCAAAAATAGACCATATATTATGCCATAGGGCAACCCTCAGTAAATATAAAGGGGTGGAGATAATACCATGCATTTTATCTGATCATAATGGAATGAAACTGGAAATCAATGATAAAAGAAGGAAGGAAAAATCCTACATCACATGGAAATGAACAATATGTTACTGAATGATCAATGGGTTACAGAAGACATAAAGGAGGAAATCAAAAAATTCTTAGAGATAAATGAAAATACAGACACAACATATCGGAATCTATGGGACACAATGAAGGCAGTTTTAAGAGGGAAATTCATCACCTGGAGGTCATTCCTCAAAAAAAGGAAAAACCAACAAATAAATGAGCTCACACTTCATCTCAAAGCCCTAGAAAAGGAAGAGCAAAACAACAGCAAATGTAGCAGAAGGCAAGAAATATTAAAATCAGAGCGGAAATCAATGAAATTGAAACAAAAGAAACTATTGAAAAAATTAACAAAACTAAAAGTTGGTTCTTCAAAAAAATAAATAAGATCGACAGACCTTTAGCCATCTAACGAAGAGAAGAAGAGAGAGAACTCAAATTACTAACATATGGGATGAAAAAGGCAATATCACAACAGATGCTACAGAAATACAGAAGACAATTAGAAATTATTTTGAAAACCTATATTCCAATAAATTAGAAGATAGTGAAGACACCGATAAATTTCTTAAGTCATATGATTTGCCCAGACTGAGTCAGGAGGATACACACAATTTGAACAGACCAATATCAATGGATGAAATTGAAGAAGCAATCAAAAGACTACCAACCAAGAAAAGCCCAGGACCGGATGGATATACAGCAGAGTTTTACAAAACCTTTAAAGAAGAATTAATACCAATACTTTTCAAGTTATTTCAGGAAATAGAAAAAGAGGGAGCTCTTCCAAATTCATTCTATGAGGCCAACATCACCCTGATTCCTAAACCAGACAAAGACACCTCAAAGAAAGAAAACTACAGACCAATATCTCTAATGAACCTAGATGCAAAAATCCTCAATAAAATTCTGGCGAATCGAATACAAAAACACATCAAAAAAATTGTGCACCATGATCAAGTAGGATTCATCCCTGGGATGCAAGGATGGTTCAATATACGGAAATCAATAAATGTTATTCACCACATCAATAGACTTAAAAATAAGAACCATATGATCATCTTGATAGGCGCAGAGAAAGCATTCGACAAAGTACAGCATCCCTTTATGTTCAAAACATTAGAAAAACTAGGCATAACAGGAACTTACCTTGACATTGTAAAAGCTATCTATGCTAAGCCTCAGGCTAGCATCATTCTGAATGGACAAAAGTTGAAGGCATTCCCTCTAAAATCTGGAACAAGACAGGGATGCCCTCTCTCACCACTTCTATTTAATTTAGTCCTTGAAATACTAGCCAGAGCAATTAGACAGACAAAAGAAATTAAAGGCATAAAAATAGGAAAAGAAGAACTTAAATTATCACTATTTGCAGATGACATGATTCTATACCTAGAAGACCCAAAAGGGTCTACAAAGAAACTACTAGAACTAATAAATGAATTCAGCAAAGTGGCAGGATATAAAATCAACACGCATAAATCAAAGGCATTTCTGTATATCAGCGACAAAACTTCTGAAACGGAAATGAGGAAAAACACTCCATTCACAATATCCTCAAAGAAAATAAAATACTTGGGAATCAACCTAACAAAAGAGGTGAAAAATTTATACAATGAAAACTACAGAACCCTAAAGAGAGAAGTAGAAGAAGTTCTTAGAAGATGGAAAAATATACCCTGTTCATGGATAGGCAGAACTAACATTATCAAAATGGTGATATTACCAAAAGTTCTCTATAGGTTTAATGCAATGCCAATCAAAATCCCAATGGCATTTCTTGTAGAAACAGATAAAGCAATCATGAAATTCATATGGAAAAATAAAAGATCCAGAATAGCAAAAGCAATTCTAAGCAGGAAGTGTGAATCAGGTGGTATAGCGATACCAGATTTCAAACAATATTACAGAGCAATAGTGACAAAAACAGCATGGTACTGGTACCAAAACAGGCGGGTGGACCAATGGTACAGAATAGAAGACACAGAGACTAATCCACAAAGTTACAACTATCTTATATTTGATAAAGGGGCTAAAAGCATGCAATGGAGGAAGGATAGCATCTTCAACAAATGGTTTTGGGAAAACTAGAAATCCATATGCAACAAAATGAAACTGAATCCCTTTCTCTCGCCATGCACAAAAGTTAACTCAAAATGGATCAAGGAGCTTGATATCAAATCAGAGACTCTGCGTCTGATAGAAGAAAAAGTTGTCTCCGATCTACATATTGTGGGGTCGGGCTCCAAATTCCTTAATAGGACACCCATAGCACAAGAGTTAATAACAAGAATGAACAAATGGGACTTACTTAAACTAAAAAGTTTTCTTTCAGGTGGGTACATTCATCTTCAGTATTACTCAGACTTTGCTGAAATTCAAATTCACAGACAATTTATTTTGAATAAATGTACATTTATTATTTAGCATTCCTTCTAAATTCAATTTGTAAAAAATATAACTCCATGGGCTATTCTAAATCAATACATTTCCATAACTTTATATAAAGCTGAGTTAAATACAAATGGGACTTACTTAAACTAAAAAGTTTTTTCTCAGCAAGAGAAACAATAAGAGAGGTAAATAGGGAGCCTACATCCTGGGAACAAATTTTTACTCCTCACACTTCAGATAGAGCCCTAATATCCAGAGTATACAAAAAACTCAAAAAATTAGACAATAAGATAACAAATAACCCAATCAACAAATGGGCCAAGGACCTGAACAGACACTTCTCAGAGGAGGATATACAATCAATCAACAAGTACATGAAAAAATGCTCACCATCTCTAGCAGTCAGAGAAATGCAAATCAAAACCACCTTAAGATACCATCTCACTCCAGTAAGATTGGCAGCCGCTATGAAGTCAAACAACAACAAGTGCTGGCGAGGATGTGGAGAAAAGGGTACACTTGTACATTGCTGGTGGGACTGCAAATTGGTGCGGCCAATTTGGAAAGCAGTTTGGAGATTCCTGGGAAAGCTGGGAATGGAACCACCATTTGACCCTGCTATTGCCCTTCTCGGACTATTCCCTGAAGACCTTAAAAGAGCATGCTACAGGGATACTGCCACATCGATGTTCATAGCAGCACAATTCACAATAGCTAGACTGTGGAACCAAGCCAGATGCCCTTCAATAGATGAATGGATAAAAAAATGTGGCATTTATACACCATGGAATATTACGCAGCAGTAAAAAATGACAAAATCATGGAATTTGCAGGGAAATGGATGGCACTAGCGCAGATTATGCTTAGTGAAGCTAGCCAATCCCTAAAAAACAAATACCAAATGTCTTCTTTGATATAATGAGAGCAACTATGAACAGAGTAGGGAGGAAGAGCAGGAAGAAAAGATTAACTTTAAACAGAGACATGAGATGGGAGGGAAAGGGAGAGAAAAGGGAAATTGCATGGAAATGAAGGGAGACCCTCATTGCTATACAAAATTACATATAAGAGGTTGTGAGGGGAATGGGAAAATAAACAAGGAGACAAATGAATTACAGTAGATGGGGTAGAGAGAGAAGATGTGAGGGAAGGGGAGGGGGGATAGTAGGGGATAGGAAAGGTAGCAGAATACAACAATTACTAATAGGGCATTATGTAAAATTGTGGATGTGTAACCGACATGATTCTGCAATCTGCATTTGGGGTAAAATTGGGGGTTCATAACCCACTTCAATCCAATGTATGAAATATGATATGTCAAGAGCTTTGTAATGTTGTGAACAACCAATAAAAAAAATTAAAAGAAAAAAAAAGATTACATTATATTTGTACTTGGGAGTCAAGTAAAAAACAAACAAAACAAAACAAAGGCTTGAATTAAGACCATCTTGTCTCAATCCTTTTTTTGCAGGGTTGGGGGGCAGTACTGAGAATTAAACTCAGGGGATTCTATCACTTAGCTACATGCCCAGCCCTTTAAAAACTTTTTAAAATTTGAGGCAGTATGTCACTAAACTGCTCAGGCTGGCTTTCAACTTGAGATCCTCCTGCCTCAGCCTCTCAGATATCTGGGATGACAGGTGCCACTGCATCTGGCCTAAGTCCATTTTTTAAACATCTTTTGTAAACCACAAATATACATTGTTATGGAAGCCAGAAAAACTATAGCATCAAGATAAAAAAAAAACTAACCTTTAAGAAATTATGTGTAATCCCACTATCCTTTGGCATACAGGTGTATAAATGAGGATCTTTTTAGGAAGCATCTCCCCTGCCCCCAGTACAGAGGATTGAACTCACAGGCACTCTACTACTGAGCTACATCTCCAGTCCTTTTTTTTTTTTTTTTTAATTTAGACACAGGATTTTGCTAAGTTGCCCTAATTGGCCTCAAACTTGGGATTCTCCTGCTTTAGCCTCCTGAGTCACCAGGATTACAGAAATGCTCCACCATATCCAGCTGAAACAACTTTTCTTAACCGGTTTCACCATCCAACCTGATTTGCAGTAGACATCTTTCCTTGTGATCAGCTACTCTTTTGCATCATGATTTTTGATCACTCCCCTCTCATTGGCAGATCAGTGGGACTGGAGAAGGGAAGTGACCTGTCCAAGGTCCCAAAACTGGCTTGGCTAGAGGCTCTTCCTGAATGAGGGAAAGAGGTCTGGACGCTCAGTCTCCTCTGACTTCCCACTCGGGTTTCCAGTTTTGAAAGTTGAAGTGATGACGTGTACGAAGGAAACACTAGCCCTGAAAGTCCCAAGAGGAACAAAAGGAGGCCAGGGGATGGAAATGAAAGCCAGACCTTAAGACTGAGAAGTGAGAACTTCAGGCTGTTTCCCACAGATGGCCATCTTGTGACATCTCATGCTCACTCAGCAACAGGCTGAGCTCTGGGAACCGTGGCCACCCACTGGACCAGACTCTCAGGGATTTCCCTGCCTGTGGTCTTTGATGTGGACGATCACTGATGTTTAATGCTTCAGGCACTCCCACTTCCCTCAACATTGAAGAAGCAAAAGTGAAAGTCCTTGAAACTTTCCCAGCCAGACTTTAGAATGCCATTATTTAAATGTATTCACTCACTTTTAGGAAAGTATAGCAGAAGCTTTAAAAATGCAAATCCTTTGCAGGAATTGCTCTCATTTTTATGCTTATACCCTGAGGAAATCAGAAATATTTGCACAAAATGAATATATAGGATGTTGGTTTCAACAGTGAACTCTTGGTAATATCTAATGACCAGTGAAGGAAACTGAGTCACTAAACTGTGATGTGTCTTTGTGATGGTATAGGAACAGCCAAGGAACGATTGAGCACTTACATACCCCAATTCATGTTAACAGCTTTATATATGTTACTTCATTTAATCCTCGTCTTCCTAAGTGAGGAACTACTAATCTCCAATTTACAAGTGAGGAAATGAGAACACAAAGAGCTTAAATCATTTGGTCACAGATACATTAGGTGGTAGAATCAGGATTTGAACCCAACCCGTCTGACATCAGAAGCAGTGCTGTGAGGCTTTGGTGTATAGCTCAGTGATAAAGTGCTTGCCTTGTATGTAGAGCCCTGGGTTCAATCCCCAGCACTGCTCCCCTCCCCGCAAAAAAGGCAGTGCTGGTTACTGCTAAGCGTTAATGCTCAGGGCAAAGAGTCATGCAGTTCATACACTGTCAGGGTCTGTGGTGGTAGGTTCTGAAATGGAGGTGACTTGGCTCTCAAGCTATGTGCTACATATGCCTAGAGGGAGCTGGTCTTTCTAGCTCACAGCAAACACTGTAGGGGCTAGCAGGCCTGCAGAGCCACCTACCTGTCATATGCACAGTTGGTACTCTTCTTAACTGTGGTGTCCTCTTGGTCCCCAATCAGCCAGATGAACCTCTGGTCAGTTCTTAAGCGAATGTTTTTCCAGGCCTTCTTGGGGACATAGCTGCAGCCAGCATTAAAGTCACCCATGAAAATGAAATTCTGAAAGGCACATTTTGGGAGCATCAGCTGGTGGTCACTGCTACACAACACTTTTCCCAGAGATTACAAGCAGTGACACTACCTCACCTGCCCAGTTAACAAAGGGGTCTGTTAGTAACTGAATTGTGTTCCCACCCCAATTTATACGTTGAGATCCTGACCCCCAGAAAGGAGTAATGTGACTATGATTGGAGATAGGGTGTTTTAACAGGTAAATAACGTCAAATGTGATCAGATGGGTGGGCCCTAATGTCATGGGAGAAGAGATGTCTCCAAAGAAGGGTCCAAGGAGTTCTTAGAAGAGAGAGGGAGCTCAACTCAGGACCAGTGGGGTTCTTGGCATACATGACAGAAAAGAATTTCAGCATGAGCCAAAGACATAGACAGAAGTTTATTTAAGAAGGTAGATATACATTCAAGGGAGAATGTGGGCTGTCTCCAGAGTGAGAAGCAGCCGGTCCAGTATTTATAGAAGGACTGTATCAAGGGCTGGATTGGAGGTAGATCTAGGGGGGAGCTGCACAATATCACTCCAGTTTTCCCTCATTTTACAAGAGCATGGGTCTAGGTTTACAACTGTTTTCTCCATCTCAGTGGCTTGACTCTGCATTTCAACATCTTGTGGGTATTTCCCTTAAGATTCCATATTTCTCTCTCCTTATCCTAAATTCCTGTTTTACTAATCTAATAGGATTGGCCTTCTTAAAAAAAGAGGAGTGGAGGGGATTAGCTCATGCCAGTACAAGGCCCTGGGTTCCATATCTAGCACTGCAAGGAGAGGCTAAAAGGCGATTAGCATACAGAGAGACACTTAGAAAAGACAGTTGAGACAAGGGAAGAAGATGACCATCTACCAGCCAAGGAGAGAAGCCCTCAGGAGGGAGCAACCCTGCTTACTTTAATCTTGATGTCTAACCTCCATAACTGTATTGTTTAGCCCACCCAATCTTTTGTAATTTGCTATGACAGCCCTTAGCAGATTGATAATGGGCTTGTCTTAGTTTTCTTTTTAAAAGAACAGGCGGCTTTACAACTGAGTCTGAAGGCTTTTTGTTTGTTTGTTTAACTTTTATTTTATTTATTTTTATGTGGTGCTGAGGCTCAAACCCAGTGCCTCACACATGCTAAGCAAGTTCTGTACCACTGAGCCCCAACCTCAGCCCCTTGAGTCTGAGTTTTGATGACTGCCTGGCAAGTGAGTTCGAGGAAGGTGAGATTTTTTTGTTTTGTTTGCAGTGTTGGGGATGGGCCCAGGGCCTTGTGCATGCTAGACAAGCACTCTACCACTGAGCTAGATCTCCAGCCCAAGTAGGGTGTTCTTAATGGGAAGAAGGATGTTTGCTGTCATTGCTCCCTCTTGTTCTTAGTCACCATGTGTGTAGTTCAGCTGCAGAAGTAGGTAGGAATAGAACCATCTAGCTAAGATATTCTCATGCATCTTTTGTCTCTGGCCCACATTGCTGCAGGACATAAACATATGAATGAATCAACATCTTTGTTTCCAAGCCAGAAAAATGTACTTGGGTGGTGTGCTGGCGCCACTCTCTCTCTCCTATTGTTTTGAGATTGGAGACTCGTTCCTGTGGAAATTCAGTCTTTGGAGGAAATGGGAGGAGGTTTAAGGGGAGGGGGTCATTGGGTGAGGTGTTGATCCCCACCCTAGGCCACCAACAGAAACTTTCTATTTTGGAAGTATTTTTCCCTGCAGGGCTCTTGGAATAGCATTTTAACATTCCATAATACAGAGGAAGTGTCAGATTTCCTTGTTTGAGCTATTGTTTGGGGTAGTTGCTGACTTCTGAGTTTTCTTCAAGAACATTTCATCTTGACCTCAGCCGTCAGAATTTCCCCTGAGATTAATAGGCACAGTTGAGGAAAGGATGATTTGCTGAACATTCACTATAAGGCAGGGCCAGCATTAAATGTTTTCTAAAATTCAAATTGTTTCTTACAACAACAAACACTAGGAGGTAGGAGGCATCATTAAACCCAGTAGAAACAGGATAAGGGGATTAAGTGACCTGCTGTAGGCTACATAGATCAATAGTTCAAGTGGTAGAGAAACCCAGTCTGCCTCACTAAAGGCTCCTCTTCCATAAATTTCCCCTTTTGTTTACCTTTGGGCACTGATACCACCCCAGGGCTGATGCTCAGTAGATGATCAATATATTCTTGTTGAATGAATGAATGATTTCATAATTTGGGGGATGAATAGATGAGACTTTCCCTTGTCCTGCTATTTACAAATAAATAATTAAAATGTGGCCCTTGTCCATTCCATGTTCTAACTCTGATCAACTGTGTTCACATTTCACTCATTTTGCACTTTGAACACGGAACTGAGGAGGAGGAAGGGCCATCATAGGAGGCACATCTCAAAAGAAGAAAAGAGGAATGTGGCAAACAGCCTCCAGAGCACTTCCACATTTGCCAAAAGCTTCCAGGGACCCTCATGGCCACAGGTGGTCCTGTTCCTGACCTCCAGATGAGGAAATAATGTGGCCCAGGAGGGATGACAGACATAATTTGCTCCTCCATTCAATGAGCCCCTTTGAGAACTTGTCACTTGCAATGGACACCCCTGACTTCTCTGTGCCTCTCTTCTTAGTTACAAAGTAGGACAGTAACTTCCTGGGACTATTGGGAGGATTGAGTACACTCTTGTTTTGGTACCAGGGATAAAACCCAGGGGTGGTTAACCACTGAGAAACACCACCAGCACTTTTTTATATTTTATTTAGAGATAGAGTCTTGCTGAGTTGCTTAGGGCCTTGATAATTTGCTGAGGCTGGCTTTGAACTCACAGTCCTCCTGCCTCAGCCTCCCCAGCCATAGGGATTATAGGCATGCACCACTGTGCCCAGTGAGTACACTTATTCTTGTGAAGCCTCAGCACTGTGCCTAGCATGAGTGAGTTACTCAGTAAAAATGTTGGCATCCATTATAAATTGTTCAGAGCATGAATTCCCTAGTCCTACATAGATGGTGCCCAGGCAGATTTAGCAAGAAGGATGTTTAGGGGTTGGGGTTGTCGCTCAGTGGTGGAGCACTCACCTAGCATGTGAGGATTCTCAGCATCACATTAAGTAAGTAAATAAAAGGTATTTGTGTCCATCTCATGTGTGTTTATGTGTGTGTGTATTTAAAAAAGAAGGATGTTTAGGGCTGAGGAAAGATCTAAAGTGAGGCTGGTAGTGGCCTGCACATGCCTGCCCCCTCATCCTCCTTCACATGGACAGGACTTTGACAAACACAGAGATGCTCACCTCTGCATTCCAGCGCCATTTCACATCCTTGTAGACTTCAGCCAACTCATCAATCTCTTTAACGGATGTCTCCGGGGTGGTATGCAGGGGGACAATCACGAAGTCCTTGACAGCTAGGAAAACAGGAAGCATCAGAAGTCTCAGGCTTTCCTTGCCCAGCACCCTCCAACACTGCTTGTGGAAATAGGCGTTCCCTTCTAGAAGGCATGAGCTGTATGGTGTGGGTCCAAAGATCCCATAGGGTCTAGGCAGTGGCTAAGATTTTAATGATCTTGAGTCATTGGGCTGCTTATTTTTAGTACATGAAAGACTTTTTCTGCTGGGTGCCATGGCACAGGTCTGTAATCCTAGTTACTCCCTAAGCTGAGACAGAAGGATCACAATTTTTTAAAAAATATTTATTTTTTAGTTTTAGGTGGATATAATATCTTTATTTCTATACTTATGTGGTGCTGAGGATTGAACCCAGTGCCCCATGCATGTTAGGTGAGCACTCTTCCACTGAGCTACCCCAGCCCCAGAAGGGTCACAAATTTGCGGACAGCCTTTGTGAGATTTTTGTGAGACTTTGCAAGTCTCTGTCTCAAAAACTAAAAAGGGTCAGGGATGTGGCTCAGTGGTAGAGCATGCTTGTGTTCAATCCTCAGCAGGAACACCACAACAACAAAACTCTTTTCTACCACTTGCCCTCCATTGCTAAAAGAAAAATAAAGCTGGTAGGTAATGTTCCTTGCTAGCATTGTGGATGTTTTCTCTCTCCCTCCCTCCCTCCCTCCCCCTACTTCCCCCCCTCCCCTTACCCCTCCATCCCTTTCCCTCTCTCTATCTCCCTTTTTCCTGGAAATCTGTAGTTTTCTACTGGTTCATTTTATAAGTAAAAATTGTACATATTTGTGGTTTTATTTCTTCTGCTTCTTCTTTCTTCTTTCTTCTTCTTCAGTGCAGGAGCACTCTAACATTGAGCTATGTCCCCAGCTCCTTTATTTATTTTTGAGACGGGGTCTGTCTAAGTTGCTCAGACTGGCCTTGCACTTGGAATTTGTTATAGGGCAGAGGCTTGCCACAAAGCTGAGGCAACCCGAGAGGCCTTTTCTTTATCTTGACTCTTGAGATCATGTTAGAAAGATTTCAGATGAGTCACTTAAAAATAGCAGGCATGAGTTTATTAGAAGGGATAGGAGAGGGGAAAGGGGGATACTCTCAAGGGAGAGAGTGGATACTCTTAGAAAGGAGAAGGGCCTCTGGTGAAGGACAAGGTCACAGTGAGGATGAAAGTCTTTGGCAAGGCTACACTTTTGGAAACAGAAACCATGAGACCCTTTTTTATGTAATTGAGACTTTTAATTTTATAAACCTAATAGAAGGCATGAGTATACTTATTGCTAAACCAAATTAAATTCTAGAGTATAACAGGTGGTTCATGACTTAAAATGCTGTTTTACTATCAGGACATTGAGGACAAAACAGAAAAGTATCAACAATCATTCTGGGAAATGTTACAGGAACTCTAGGTACCACAATTGATTATATCAACTAAGAATCCAAATTCATATCCTCGTCTCTCAAAGAGCCTAAGCAGATAGTTATGCCTATTGTACAAAGCCCACTATATGTAGCCTATTTGATTAAGGATAGGCTATGGTATTCATCCAGAGGAGAAAAGGCTAATAAAAATATATTTCCCTTCTAATAGACCCTCCTTTACTTTACACAGGGACTTATAATAAGCATAGTTAATGTTAGTGGCAGGGGGATTGACATACAGAGCCTGCCCTTTAGTTACAGATTAGTAAGGAACTGGTGTACTTTGACTAAGGAAAAAAAAACTCTCTGAGAAAGCAGCTCAACCAGTTTTATGAGAATAAATGTTGGCATTTTTAGATGCTTTTAGAATATACTATAAGATTGTTATAAGGGGACTTTTAAATGGGATCCTAGATTAGAAATAAAGTACAGGTGTGCTTTAAACTTAAAGGTTAATGACAGGTTAGGAGACATAGAGTCTGGTTACATAGTTTGGCATCTGTTAAACAAGGAAATGTTACATCCTGGGAAAATCTGGAAATTGTAAATTAATGGTACATTTTACTAATGATTCTTTTACTAATGAGGAAAGGCAAAATAAAAGGAGACAGAGAGAAAGCAGTTTTATAGCTCTCTCTCTAGAGGTTGCTCCAACCGAATGACTCCTTGTCTCATCCTTTGTGCTGGATGCCACTCATCCTTCAGGACCCCCTGACCTCCTGTCTTTCCTGTCCTCCAGGTTTAGTGGGGTTCCAGGGAAGTTTCCAGAGAGTTCTGCCCAGGTCCACCTCTTTACTTTTGATAGTAGGATGACAACAGACTTTTAAGTCCCTACTGTGCATGAAAACTCTAGGTCACTTTGGCCCATGCTGATCAGTTCTAATTGGAACCAGTTCTTACACATTTTTATGGTTAAGGGGAGTTATCCTTAGCTGCCTGAGTTGTGGGGTCTGGTTTGTGTAAGGATCACAAAAATCCCCCCTTTTAGGGTAACTTATTGGCATTTCAAGCCTGCATCCCTCCTGCAGATAACAGGTTATTTGCTGAGGAATTTAACATAACCTATTGACTTAAGCTAGCAGAGCTGTGGGGAAATTGCCTTTTTTTTTTTTTTTTAAAGAAAATAGTTGGGTGTGGTGGCACATGCTTGTAATCCCAGTGTCTCTGGAGGAAGAAGCAGGAGGATCCCAAGTTCAAGGCCAGCCTCAGCAATTTAGGAAGACCCTAAGAAACTTAGCAAGACCCTGTCTTAAAATAGAAAATAAAAAGGGCTATGTATGTGGCTCAGGCTGGGTATGTGGGGGTCAGCACAGTGGGCCCAGCTTATAGAATTATTCCCTTAATCTTATATTCTCAGTGCCCATGTCTGTTCCTTACCAAAATTCTCCTGCTTCAGCCCTGAGTTGCTGGGGTTAAAGGCATACACCACCACACTAGGCTATATTTTATATTTTTAAAAGTATAAATTTTTAAGTTTTTATATTTTATATAAAGGGAAATTTTTTTCTAATTAAAATTTTTTTTTGAAAAAAATTGCGACCAGTTCATACTCCTTTTGTAATCAAGAAAAAAGCCTTAAAAAAGTTACTTAAAAAATAAGACAGCCTTGGGCTGGGGATATGGCTCAAGTGGTAGTGCGCTCGCCTGGCATGTGTGCGGCCCGGGTTCGATCCTCAGCACCACATACCAACAAAGATGTTGTGTCTGCCGATAACTAAAAAATAAATATTAAAATTCTCCTCTCTCTCTCTCTCTCTCTCCCCCTCCTTCCCTCCCTCCCTCCCTCCCTCCCTCCCTCTCTCACTCTCTCTTTAAAAAAAAAAAATAAGACAGCCTTTTGTGGAGTGTTTGAAAACCTTCCCCCACCACTAGGGATCTGTGTGACCATGAAGGCAAACATCAGAATCTTGCTTGCCTGCCTGCCAATATCAGTTGTCCTGAGCATCTCCTCCTCTGACTGGGTCCCCAATCCTGCTTCAAGGTGAGACTGTGGGGTGATCACTGCTCAAGCCACACTGGGAAGCCATCACTTAGACCAGCAAGAGATTCCAAGGGGCAGGCTGATGCCCCAGCCACGTCTGCTGGGCACCTCCTTAGCCTCTGCTTCATTTCCCAACCTCTCTGATCTCCGGCCCTCTGTATGGCTGGCTTTGACAAGTCAGAGCCCAAGGGGCCATCCCTAGTCACCCCATTCCTTGTCTTCTCCAAGAGGCCATCCCTAGACACCCCATCTAAAGTAGGCCCCCCATTCCACTATCCAGTGGACCCTCGTGATTATTTCCTTCATACTCTGAAATAATTTTCTTTGCTTCTTCTGTATTTAATCCACTAGAGGTGGGAGCAGACTTGTCTGTCATGTTTACCCTCTTTGCTCTATTATCTAGCACAGTGCTCAGCACACTGAAGGTGATCCAAAATGATGGATGAATGAATGGATTGGTGGATGGATAGACAGATGAATGAATGAAATAGCTAAGTCTTTCCATCTTTAATCCCAGATCAAGGGAACATAGATTTCCTGATTCAAGAGAGAAAACTCCCTAGAGGGAGTGCTGTCTCAAAAGAGAGGGGATGGCTAGGGAAGGGATAGGATGGAGGCTCAGGGCAAACTGGTTTGTTTAATAGTTCACAAAGGTTCAGGACTCTTGAGAAGAAGTAATTATTTGGGAGCGGGGAAGCTTTCCCTTGTCATCCAAATACAAATTGTTTATATGACAAAAAAAAAAAAGGATTACTGTACATGCTCTCTGAAGGGCATTTACCACCCTCAATATCCTCCTTCTCCTCCATGTTTATTTTCTGGAAATGTTCCTCCCTGAAAGAATTAGCCCTGGGCAGAAATAAAACTTCATGATTCAGGATGTTTGTATTGGTGTTTATATTGTTTATATGACAGTATAGATGATACAGATGTACATGTAGGTGAACTTATAAATCTACATATATTTGGTAATGGGGATTGAATATAGGGCTTTGTGCATTATAAGTATGCATTCTACCATGGAGCATTCCACTACCCCAGCATATATTTATTTGGTCATGATCTGTATGTCCTGCTAAAATATAACTCGATGGGGGCAAGGAGCTTTCCTGTCTTGCCCATGCCCTCAACATAGCCTGGCACTTAATAGGTACTGAAAATATATTTTATTCTGTGTGGTTGCAATCTTCAAACCAAATTTAATTCTTGTCTCTCCATTGAGTGCTGCATAGTGGTTAAGAACATGGGCACCTGGATGGGCTTGGATTACAATCCTGGCTCATCCACTTGAATATCTGGGTGACCTAGGAATGTGGCTGCACCTTTTTGAACCTCAGTTTTCTTAAATGTAAAGAGGAGACAATCCTAGTCCCTATTGTGAAGTGTGTTGCAAGGGTTATAGGAAGCCAACACTCAATCAGGGATCAATAATATTGTTGTCAAAGCTCAGGGTAGAAATGATTTTGATTTCCTGTCTCCTGGCAGTAGTTCATGGGTGAGTCTGCTACCTAGTGACTGCAAGGAGAGTGAAACTTTCAGCCAGGGTTCACCTTTGGTGGTCATTACTGGGACTTTTTAGACTTTTTGTACTGGGGTTTGAACCCAGGAGTACTCTACCAAGGAATACATCCCCATTCCTTTTTTAAAAATATTTTGTTTTTAGTTGTAGATGGACACAATATCTTTATTTTATTTATTTATTTTTATGTGGTGCTGAGGATCAAACCCAGTGCCTCATATGTGCTAGGGCGAGTGCTCTACCACTGAGCCACAAACCCCAGCACACTCCGAGCACTTTTTATTTTTTATTTTGAAACAGGGTCTCATTAAATTGCTTGGGGCCTCACTAAGTTGCTGAGGCTGGCTTTGAACTTGCAATTTTTCTGCCTCAGCCTCCCAAATTGCTGGGATTACAGGTATGTGCCACCTAACCTGGCTCCCTGGGGCTGTTTAAAATTAAGGAATACTGTATTTGAGAGGGACCATGGAATTGCAGCAAAAAACTTCCAGGAACCTAAATACTACATGGAAAGTAAGAATAGAATATTTATCACCGATCCTGGGAGATGAGATCCAGGTTGGGTGGTCTTGCATTTTAATATTCTGAGAAGCAATCCTAGTGCCATCAAAGTACCTTCAAGGTATCAGAAGCAACAGCACATCTTCATCTCAAGCCTAGTGTCTGCCTCCCTGAAGATGCTGCATGTGCCCCGGGAACCCTGTCCACATGGTATTCAGGTCTGCCACCCTCTCATGGGCCACTGAGGAGGTTCATGGATAAGAGGGCCCTGGGGGTCTCACCAGTGTGTGGTGACTGGAACCAAACCACAAAGGGCTCCCTGGAAAACACATCTGTATCCCCATCCTGATAGTCATGGTAGAGGTACTTCTCCTTTACAGACACCAGCTTTTCCCTAGAAGAGAGAGAGAGAAAAAAAAAAGTCTATTGTTTGCTTACTTTGAAGAAGTAGAGATTTAGGTCCCCTTAGCTTTCAGAGGAGGCTCCAGCACTGGCAGCATCTTTTGCCTGAGAACAAGGCTGAGTCAACTCTTCATATTGCCTGGGCCCTGGGGAGTTGAAGATCTGGGCTGTGCTAGTCATCTGGGACTCCCACAAGGGAGTGTTCTGACAGAAATGACTAAAGAGAAGACTATGAAGTTCAGGAGTCAGTCATGTTGGGCAACTCTGGTTTCTAGCCCCAGGCCAGGACTTGACCATGAAAAATAAAGAACTGTCCCAGGCAACCATCAAGTCAACCAACAAATTAGGTGTTAGAAAGCTGCTCATGTTTTCCAGTTTGAAGATTTAATGTTTTGTATCCATCCCAATTTTGATAGCAATTATTTTTATTGATATTGAGAATTGGTTAGAAATCAAAATCTGGTTTTGAAGAAAAATTAATTTTTGACTAAATTTGTGTTCACAGTTTTAAGTAGAACCAGACAGCATAGGTTATACTTACTTGTAGATAAAGGCATACTGTTCTTTATATGTGTTTCTTCCAAGACGAGAGCTAATCACATAGCTGTATGTAATGTCTCTCCTTGAATTTCTAGAAAACATAAAGATTTCACACTGTATCTTAAAGAATGAATATCCCCACCCACCCCAACCCCCCCAAAGAATGAACATTCTGTGCTGCACACATTCTCCTCACTCCAATCTGCCTTCATATTCCCTATGGCATTGTGTGGAAGAGCTACCGATCATTATAGCTTTTCAGTCTGATAAGAAGAGCCACCATTGAATGGAACTGTGATCTGCCAGACCTTTACAGCCTTTGTTTTTGTTTTTTTTTTTTTTTTTTTTTTTTTTTTACATTTTATTTACTTATTTGTTGTGCTGGGGGTCGAATCCAGGGCCTTGAGCATGATAGGTAAGCACTTTACCACTGAACCAAGCTATATCTTAGCCTGGCCCTTCTTTCTTTCTTTCTTTTTTTTTTTTAAAGAGAGAGTGAGAGAGGAGAGAGAGAGAGAGAGAGAGAGAGAGAGAGAGAGAGAGAGAGAGAGAATTTTTTAAAATATTTATTTCTTAGTTCTCGGCGGACACAACATCTTTGTTGTATGTGGTGCTGAGGATCGAACCCAGCAGGTTTTCTGTGGCACCCATCCTTTCTGTTGGAGTCAACCTTATCACGTGGCCTTGTCTGTGGCAGCCCCTAAGCATTCATCACATGTGAGAAAATTCTCTCCTCTGAAACTCAGGCATTTTCTCCCAAGTATGGGGACTGTGATTTCAAGTCACTCTTGTTCATGTCCTGGAGATGGGAATATAGTCATGACAGCCCATGAGCCCTACCTCTCGCCTACATCGGGGAAACTACTCCTTGTGCCTTTGTCAAACCAGCTGGTGACTCCACTTTGGGCAGAGCCTGACACAGTTTCACTCCATCTACCCACGAAAAGATCTAGGACCTGTCTACAACTGTGGCAGAGTCTCAGTGTCCATTGGGAAAGAACAGAGTGACTATTTAGAGCCAACTTGGACTCTGCAGAAATTCTGGTGCTTCAAAGACATGTTCTAAGCCAGACTCGGTAATGGGGCCTCAGGAGTGAGGATGGGTTCTCAGTTCAGAAAACTGGCTCTCTTCTGAATCCAGCCTGTCAAGGCCTGAGTTGCAAATTGTATGCAGTGACTCAGCTGTGAGGTGACTAAGGCTCTTCCTGCCTATGGAGGATAAAAAGATAGCCTCGGTGACTGTTAAGTACAGTGACAGAGTGTACTCTTAACATGCGGGAGGCCCTGGGTTCCATTTCCAGTGGGGTGGGGGGAGAGAGAGGAAAACAAAAGGGGCGAGGGGAGTCGGAATCCATGGCACAGTCAAGGCAGGTTGGGGAGCACTAGCTTGACTGTGGGGAGATGCCTGGAGTCCACCTGTACCCCACACTCCTGAAAGCTGACCGGGGCCACTCCAAGGAAGACCGAGGGGGCTAAGAACAGAGCACTGGTTTTGAGTCTAACATGATTTGGGTTAAATGTAGGCTCAACCATTTACTGTCTGGGTGACCTTGGGCAGGACTTTCCTCTTTGTGCCTCAGTTCTGTCAGCTATAAGGGAAGCAGTAATAGTATCCACTCCACTGGGTTCTCTGGGGAGTAAATGAAATAGCACACATAAACAGATTGGCAGCTGCCTGATCAGGAGTTGCGTGTGACCCCTTGGACGTCACCTGCTATTATAACTCCTTTTCATTTAGTAATTATAGACACCACTGGTACTTACTGATCATGCCTTTGTGCCTCATTTGGGGGAAATGAGGCACAAAGAAGTAATTTGCCCAAGGTTGTGGCACAGCCAAGATCAAAATCCAGGTAGTCTGAGCAAAGCATGGGCTCCTAACCCCTATGAGGTGTCTCTGTCTCTACCTTTCAAAGATCAGATCCAGAAACAGAAGACCTGGTGAGACTAAAAACGATACGCTTATCTGGACTATTTTCAGATAAGAAACTAGGGCTAGAGAAGGGTCGGGGCAAGTCTAAGAGGCCCTGTGGAAGCAAGAGAACATTCCTAATTTTCCCTTACCAGGTCTAGTGAGTCCAAATTGACCCTTCCTTGCTAAAGAACAATGTGAGTTTTCCTAACTATCAAAGTCTAATAATGGCCAGATGTTTCTGTTTGTTAAAGCACAGTTTTTGGGCTTTTATGTATATTTGAGAAATTTCATAAGAAGGGGGAGTGTAATTGGAAAACGTAGAAAAATTACTCTTAAATTGCTTATAAATTTGTACCCTAAAATAGTTACTGCCAATATTTGCTGAATTTCATTTGAATCTTGCTTTTTTAAAAACAATTGAGAGAAATCGGGTATGACGTTGCACTCCTGTAATTCCTGCAATTCAGGAGGCTGAAACAGGATGATCCCAAATTTGAGGCCAGTCCCAGCAATTTAGCAAGGTCCTAAAGAACTTAGTGAGACCCTGTCTAAAAATAAAAAATAAAAATGGCTGGGAATGTGGCTCAGTGGATAAGCACCTCTGGGTTTAATCCCTGGTACCAAACAAAACAATTGAGAGAGCATGGTACCCATTGTGTACTCTTGTTTGTTGCTTAGTTTTATTATTTATTTATAAACACACCCATTATATTAGAAGTTTTAAAAAATTAAGGCACGTCAAGCTGGAGGTGTAGCTCAATGGTAGAGCACTTGCCCAGCATACACAAGGCCCTGGGTTTGTGGATTTCAATACTATAATAAATAAACAAAAAATTAAGGAACATCAGAATCACTCAGAAGCTTGTTAAAATACATATTCTCTTTCACAGATATTCTTATCCATTGGGGTGGGGAGCATGAATATACATTTTAAACTCACTTTGGGGTGGTCACTTGGGTAGGTTTGTGTAGGTTCAGTTCTCATGGTTTGGAGAGGTGTCCTCTAAAAGCCCAAGAGTTGAAGGCTTAGTTGCCAACTTGTTGAGCTATCATTATGTATGGAACCTTTGAGAGGTGGGGCCTGGTAGGCGGAAGTTAGGACACTGGGAGCATGCCCTTGAAGGGGCTATTAGAACTCTAGTCCCTTCTCTTTTTTCTCTTTCTTTGCTCGCCTGCTGCCATGAGGTCAAAAGGCCTCCCCAACCACACATGCCCACCATCATGTTCTGCCTTACCACAGTCCCAAAAGCAATGCAGCCAACTAACCATGAGCCAAAACCTTCAAAATTGTGAGATGAAGTAAACCTTTCATCTTTATAAATTGTTTATCTCAGGTATTTGGTACAGTGATTGCAAGCTAACTAGTGAGTTGAATCTGCTACTCATTCAGAAATAATATAAACCATAAATATCAGCTAATGTCATTTAAAACTATTTGAGGAAACTACTTTTTTGTTGCTAATATTTTTTAGTTATAGATGGATGCAATAACTTAATTTATTTACTTTTTTGTGTGGTGCTGAAGATTGAACCCAGTGCCTCACACGCTAGGCAAGAGCTCTACCACTGAGCCACAACCCCAGCCCCTGTTGCTTTTATTTTTAAATTATAAAAATCAACCTGGACTGATTATAAAATATTCAAATTATACAGAAGTATTAAAAAGTAACTGTTCTCCATTCCTTAAGTGACCCATTCCTTTTCAATCACGCCCCCCTGGAGCTATTAACAGTCTGGAGCTCCCCTTCCAGTCTCTTCTGTGCTCTCCCAAACACAAATTTGCCCTTATTCGTGGAAAATATAACATGGGGTCTAGAATGGGTTGCTGTACTTACAGATCTAAACTTGGTATTTTCAATATATTTCAGCTATCTTTTCATGCTAGAATATTACTTATTTTGTAAGCATGTTCTTTTTTTTAGTACTAGGGACTGAACAGGAGGCACTTTTCTATTGAGCTATATATCCCCAGCCCTTTTTATTTTATTTTGAGCCAGTCGCACTACTGCCCAGGCTGGCCTTGAGCTTGTGATCCTCTTGCCTTAGCCTCCTGTGGAGCTGGGATTACAGGTATGTATAATCATGTCTGCCTTGTAGTAGGTGGATTTTTTTTTTAACAGTTGCATGATGTTCCAGCCTGAAAATACATAATAATTGTATTTATCTTACTTCTATTGTTAACATTCAATCTTTATAACAGGACTTCTTAGCTCAGAATCTTGTTTTCATTTCTGTATTAATTCATCACCTATTCCCCTTGTTTTATTTTATCATATTAAAGCCATCAGGTTTAGGACCATGGCTAAGAGAGTAAGAAGTCTGACCAGCACTGGCCATCTGATTTTTATGGTCAGAATAAGTGCTGGCTCTCACATCAGTTTCAGACTTCCTTCAGAACCTCTATCCCTTCCCCCTTATATTTACCCATTCAGCTTATCCATCAGCATGGGACAGATCCTATTGTTGCTGTCCTTGATTTCCATTAAGAGTATAAGGTCACAGCGTTTGATGACCTGCAGAGAGAGAATTCCCAAAGGGTTGAGACCATTTACTATAAATTATAAAACCTTTTATTAGACACTTATTGTGTTTTGAGTATTACATTAATGCTTGTTAAAATAATTTCTTCCCTGAGTTAAATGAAGGACTCTGTAAAGTCAGTGCTTTTATTAAGTTCATTTTTGAGATAGGATCTCCCTATGATGCCTAGACTAGACTTAAACTCCTGGGCTCAAGTGATCCTCCTGTCTCAGCCTCCCAAGTAGCTGGAACATAGGCACAGATACAGTTGTGCCCAGCGGGTTTTTGGTATTTTTTATTTTATTATTTTTTTTTGTATGTCAATTTTAAAGATAATGAGACTGAGGTTCAGGGAAAGTCAGATTAATTACACAGCCACCCAGTTAGAAAGTGGCCAACACAGAGTTCGAACCCAAGCAATCCAGAGCCCGTAATCATGACCCCTGTACATCCTACCTCTTGGCTTTGCTTGAATAATTCCAATAATAATGGTAACAAATACTTATGCAGCCCTTGGTAATTAAATATACCAAGCTGGGTACTACAGAAATTAAAAGATATAATGTTAAGAGTTAAAATTTATCATGAACCTACTTAGTCTCACAACAACCTTATGAAATGACTGGTTATTATTCTACTAAACAGGTGGAAAATAAGCTCAGAGTGGTTTAGTGACTACCTAAAGTCACACAGCCAGTATAGATGGGAGATTTGACCTCAGATATATAACTACAAAGTCCACCATGCTAACCTCTTAAAATAAGGCTCTGCTGTCAAAGTCTTATAGTACAGTGAGAGGGACAAATGCAAACAACTAGCAATAATGGGAGGAAAACAGAATTTGTGCTGTGGGAGGTGTTGGGGAATAGTGAATTGCTTCTGCCTAGAGAATCAGGGAAGGCTCCTAGTGGGAAGTAGCATTTGAAAAGTCCCTGATGGTGAGAAGGAATTCATTGGAAAATTAATGTAAGAGAGATCCTTCAGGTTGATCAACAGCTTTTATCCAAGGTGCAGATCAAGCTTGCACCGCTTGGTGACCTCACAGGCCTTTCTGTGTATGGGATCCTGGTGACTTGTTGCTCAAGGATAAGGCACCACTAAGGTAATTTTGTCCTCTTACCTGGCCACCAAAGAACATGAAACATGAGCATTATGTCACTGTCCCTCCATTTCCACAGCATATGCTTTAATTCTGTCTTCAAGGGGTAGAGCATGAAGAGATAGCAGCACCCTATTGTCTAGATTGCCCTGTGACCAGGGACTCAGCCTTTAAGAAGCTGGGGTTAAGAACCATCTGTGTATTGACTGAGGAGGAAGATTGTGTCCCAAGCTGGGATCCTTCTATCAGCAAGGCTTGAAATCCATGGCATTAGCTGCAAAGGGATTAACGGGCTGGGTGCCACTGGTCAAGCTACCCTGCTGGTTTAGCCACTGGCAACTGCCACATCTTTCTGGAAGACTTTAAAATGTATATTTTCTTTGATTCAGTTTTCCCACTTTGAAGAATATCATCTATTATAAGGAAATATCCACTACTTCTCTGCACCTCATCTATAAATTGGGATGAAAACAGTCCATCCTTTACAGGGTTGCTAAAGGGTTAAGTACTTAGAATTTTGAACAGCACCAGGCATGTAGGAGGCACATAATAGATTATTATGATTACTTGTGGAGATCAAAGAGGAAGCTGCACTGCAAAAAAAAAATTGGAAACAACTTAAGCATCCCCAAATAAGAAAGCATTCAATTTAAGGTGTTACAAATATCAGACAGAGCATTATGTAACATTAAGTCATGTTTTGGGACTGCAGAAATAGCTTTGTGGTAAAGTGCTTGCACCTAAGTCATGTGCAACACCCTGAGTTCAATCCCCAGTATTATAAAAAGGACATTTGGAAGCGGGGTTTGTTTGTTTCGGCTTTTGCTTTGTTTTGTTTTGCTAAAGTTGTTGGTTGGTTGGTTTGTTTTTATGCTGGGATTGAACCTAAAAGTCATCTTTTAGAAGAATAGTACCATTGCAGGGAGGAATTTGTGGGGAGGAGATGATGGCCAGATTTTATTAGGACACGACAGGTACATTCCTAACTTATTAGACAGAAGTTAAATGAGTTGTCCTATATAATGAACCTAATGCTGTGGCTGGCACACAATGAAATCTTCATAAAAGGTAATTTTTATTACTGAATCACTAAATTTTCATTGTTACCCTTTGAAGTGGTCTTGTTAATGTCCCTACTATATAGTTGGCTACTCTGAAGCTCAGTGAGTTTTTGTAATCTGAACACCAAAGGAATATGGGATAAAGGGACATCACACTTGAACCCCTTCTTGACCACTACGCTCAGAAGCCAAGGAGATCAGCACGTACTTGTGATAGCTCTTTCTCAAAGAGCAAGGTCTTTTTGGGCACAGTGGCACACATCTATAATCCTAGTGACTCAGGAGGCTGAAGCAAGAATATAAGCTCGAGGCCAGCCTCCGCAATTTAGTGAGTCCCTAAGCAACTTAGTGAAACTGTCGCAAAATAAAAGATAAAAAGGGCTGGGAATGTACCTCCGTGGTAAAGCACTGCTGGGTTCAATCCCCAGATCCCCAAAAAACAACAACAAAAAAGTCCTTTTTTATGTGACCTATTGGCATTGGTACAAAGCAAACATAGGCCATGAGTTCAGTCTCCCTTTGCTGAGAGAGAGAGAGCTCAGCCTCCAGATTTCCTGTTTACAATCCATGTGTTGCTTAACAAGCACTTCTGAGCCCCACATCTCCAGCTGTTACTAATTTCTACTTCCCTTGGCTGGTCTCCTTGGTATCTCCGAGAATATTTCTTATAGACAAGAATCTACACTGCAATGAGCAGTAGTTCAAGAGCCTATTTTCAGAATTCTTCTCAGTATGGAACCTGTAATTTCAGCCAGTGGGCCTTCATTCATCCATGTATGTATCCTCCCACTCCCACCCATCTCTCCATCTATTGGTTCATCCATCTAACTAAATTTCATTATGGGTCTGCTGTGTGTCAGAGCACATGCTAGTCCTTAATTTATTCACAAATTTATCCCCAGCTCCTGCTGTAGCATCTGGCATGAGTGAAAGAAAGACAGGAAGGAGGAGAGAGGGAGAACACTCTAGAACCAGTTGGGGCAAATTCATGAAGCACACATTATCTTTTCATTTTTAAATATTCCTTGTAGCATTGAAAAAATGGGAATTATTTCCCTATTTATTTTTTTTTTAAGAAATAATTTTGTTGGGCTGCAGATATAGCTCAGTGATAGAATTCATGCTTAGCACATGTGAAGCACTGGGTTCACTCCCCAGTACCATAAAAAAAAGTTTGTGTTGTAATTTTTTCTAATAGTAAAAAAATAATGGTGCTTTTTGTAGAAAGTCTAGAAAATTCAGAAGACCGAAGATTGTAAAAGTCACAGATGACCCGAAACCCCACCACCCAGACTTTTCTCATGATCTCTATGCTTATTTACAAGATTGCCAACATAGTGATTAACCCATTGGTTCTAACTGTGGACTTTGAGTTAAATGGCCTTGGGGTTCATGTCTTGACTCAGGGTCACCAGCTCTGTGACCTTAAGAAGTTCACCTAACCTCCCTGAAAGCCCAGATTCCTTATTTGTGAACTGGGAAAAATAATACCCTTCCTATGGGAATTAAAAGACTCCCCACAGGAATTAAAAGACATAATGTATATAAAATGCTCCACCTAGTCCCTGACACAGAGCTAGCCACACACAGCCCTTTAAATTCTCAGCAAACAGTGGTGCCATTTATCATATAGTTTTATTCTTGCCTCTCTAGACTAAAATTATATTGTAAGCATTTCTCCCACTATGATTGAATATTTAGTTTTCAAATACAGTCTTGACACATTTTCCTTACTCCAATTTCAGACCAGAGGATTAGGAAAAAAAATGTATTTCTCCTGGTTTCATCTCCTTGGGAGAAACTTGCAAGGATGAGAGCCCCAGAGCCAAGCCTTGAAACTCTTGAGATTTCCCTGACTAAAGCCAAATTCCTGACTGTTTATAGGAAAGGAGTGAGAATTTAAAGGGCTGTGTGTGGCTAGCAAGGATGGAATTGGGCAAGGGGTGTCATGATTGGGCCAGGGTAAAGGAGAAGGGACAGTCTGGAGGACTCTAGAAATATCATGGACAGAGTAAGGCTCATGAAATCATACTTCATGTCTCTAACCAGGGAGCAGCATAGCATGGTGGGGAAAACCCTGTGTTCTAGCCCTCACCTTGCCACATATGTGCTTCACAACCCTGAGCAACTTACTTTGTCTCCCTGGGCTCCTGGTGCCTTATCTATAAAATGGGCCTAACAACTAGAGTAGTTGGGAGGCTGAAATTGGATACTACCTATTAAGGGCCCAGCACATCAGAAGCACTCAGAAACCATAATTATCATGTGCAGTAAGCTCTGGGAAGAGGAAGACAGTGCCTTCCATGTCCGCTGTCCCACCTCCAGTGCCTTGGAGTGTCTGCCACATCATCTGCCTTCAATGAATATTTGTTGGATGAACAAGCTGTGCACTGTAAGGGCACAAACTGAAGAACATAAGCAGAAGCAGGTTTTCCTGGGCAGGGTGTAGCATCTGGAAAACTGCCCATGGTAGGGGAGGGCAAACCCAGATGGAGAAGACGGCCTACCTCATTCTTCAACCTCCCAGTAAAGGTGAGAATGACAATGCGGTTATGGTGAGTTATCCCCAAAGTGACAAGTCCATACGAGGAGTAGAAGAGGCATCCCAGCTTACATGGGTGAGTTATGTGACCGCATCTGACGCAGACTCTTCCCCACTGGCTATGGAAACCTAGAGAGTCACTTCATCACTCTGAGCTTCAGTTTTTTCAGTTAAAGTGGGGGAAATGCCACCTATGTCATAATATTAAATAAGAATATAACTCCTGGCCTGTAATAGGTGCCCAGTTGACAGATCCTGAAGGCAATACTATTTTGAATCCCTGGCATTTGGTTTTAATTTTGAGTGCTCTTTTAAGTGGCTCTAACAGTGCTTTAGAATGGCCTCTGTTTACAGGATGGTTTTGCAGTATTTAGGAGGGTAAGGCAGCCTTGATAAAGACTTTATACACACTTGGTAGGATACAATAGCCCAAGGGAGATGCTTTGTGTAGGAGTAGAATCACCACAGCACACACACACAAAAAAAAGCCTATAAGATTGTGGTGACATTTTCAGGGTAGAATAAGTGAACTTGGTTCCCAGGCTCCATGAGGCCATGTGTGAAGAAGTGAGGAAATAGTCAGAGTTCCCCGTTGAGCCACATGTCCTGGCTCCCACAGGCTTGGCACAACTGTCCTGTTTAAACAACGTCTAGAGGTCCCCAGGTACCATTCAAGGGACAGGGCTGACCAGGGTTGAGGACCATCAAAGGAAGAACAGAGTATGTCAACACTATCTCTCCTGACAACACAAACACTTGCCTGTGGCAGTCTATGCTGGGGGTCTTACCCCCCTGAATTCTCAACCAGCTGGTGCTGGTGCTGTAGGTGGTACAGCCTCATTTTATGGGAAAGGCCTGGAAGCTGAGGAAGGTGAAGGGACTCCAGAGCTCTTGCACCTGACAGGTGGGATCTGAACCTAGGGCTCTTTGCCCTCCCACCACACCATGGGGCCTCTGGGTTTTTTTTTGTTTTAAAATATATACAT
Organism: Spermophilus citellus; assembly: GCF_964194105.1. Classification (NCBI taxonomy): domain Eukaryota; kingdom Metazoa; phylum Chordata; class Mammalia; order Rodentia; family Sciuridae; genus Spermophilus; species Spermophilus citellus. The sequence continues at coordinate 45,579,723 of NC_138184.1, read as the reverse complement.
ATTTACATTTTAAATATATACATATATATTTAGTTATATATGGACACAATATCTTTATTTTGTTTGTTTATTTTTATGTGGTGCTGAGGATCGAACTGAGTGCCTCACATGTGTGCAGCGAGTGCTCTGCCACTGAGCCACAGCCTCAGCCCACCTCTAGGTTTTTTAAAGCAATAACCACCACACCAGAGTCCTGGGAAACAATTTAGTCCCAGCATAAAAACAACAACAACAAAATTAACCTGTCCAACAAAGAATAAACTGACTTTAGAGAACTGTGATTTGTGGCATCTGCAAATACTGGCCATGTTACCAAGGACAGCATTATCTAAGTGCAGAGAAAGAACAGAATTGAGAGTTGGGAGGAAATCAGAAAGTATACTTCATGGATGGTCTGGAAGACCAGGCTGGGCTGGCATCCCAGCTCCCTCTCCCACTCACCAGCTGTTGGTGCTGCTTCACCTTTCTTTGTTCATCATCTCTGCATGGGGAATAATAATCCTTGCTCATGATGAAATAAAATCATGTATTTACAGTGCCTGACACAATCATTCAATAACTGGTCCTAAAATCATCCTAGCCAGTCAATCCTTTTCTGTAATTTACTACGAGCCAGATACCTGTATTAATAGGCTTTACATTTACCTGTTCAGGGGGGGCAGGCAGTGGAGTGCTCCTATGGGAGGCACTGTTATCAGCCTTGTTTTAAGATTTTAAGATGATGACAGGAGGTACTAAGAGGTGAAGAAGTGGTTATTGTGACGACTGCTATTCTTATCAATACCAATTCCAAGCCACCTGCTACCTTCACCCTGAAGGCAAAGTTTAAATTCCTTCAGAGTCTCCTAAAGTCTGAAGACAGAGGAGAGGGCATGAGGCATGTCCAGGATCCCACTGATGGGAATAGGGGCTCACCTTCACAATGACATCCATGGCATTTTGGTTTTCCTTCTTGCTTTGCCCAAAGGATCTCACGTTGAAGGAACAGAGCCTCAGGGCCAGGGAACTGTCGAGGGTGAGGAGGAGAAGCAGCAGGGTGGACAGACTCAGGGACATCCTGGCTTCAGGCTGGGTGAGAAGACAGCAGTGCTGGGAGTGCAGGCTTCCGCCACCTCCCGGCACACTTGACTTATTAAGCCTGTGGATAACAGGAATGACTGGATTCCTCTTTGCTACTTTCACTTCTCTGAGGAACTGAAGATCATGTGTTTCAATCCCCAAGGAAATGAAGATACTGGGCTAGCCTTTTAGGAGCCCCTGTTATTGTCACCTTGGTGAGAAAACTGGCATGCCTATTTTAGGCACCATCCTCTACAAAGTCACTCCTATCTAGACCAGAGCCAGCTCTGACCACTGGTTTTCTCTGCTGTGGATGCATGCTATGGACCTTTCCCTGACAGTTCATCAACTTGGAAGCAGTCTACCCAGAGGCACCTGGGGCAGAGGAGCCTTCTGGGGAACAATGAGGCAGTGGGCAGTGGGAAATCCTGCCGAGTTTTATATGAATCATTGGGATTTGGTGGCCAGCTGTCCCTAGATACACCCAGGCAGTTATTCTCTAAATACCCTGATGGGCATAAATTAAACTCAAATTATTTGAATGACATAATTTTTAAGGCAATTTTACTATGCACAACTTAACACAGTGTGTTGCCAGGGATGGCAATGCTGATCTGCTAGGATGGGCCAGTAAAATATCCTTGGACTTCAAGGACAAATAGCCTGTTTAAGCCTGATATTACTTTAATGTTTGTGGGATGTTCTTTGACCCCAAGAAAGAAAAGTTCTGCAAGAATTATAGACTTTCATCTGGGCGTAGTGGAGCACACCTGTAATACTAGTGGCTCGGGAGGCTGAGGCAGAAGGATTGCGAGTTCAAAGCCAGCCTCAGCAATGGCGAAGCACTAAACAACTCAGTGAGACCTATCTCTAAATAAAATACAAAATGGGGCTGGTAATGTGGCTCAGTGATTGAGTGCTCCCTGAATTCAATCCCCAGTACCAAAAAAAAAAAAAAAAGGCCCAAACTTTCTTAGAGTTTGGGCAGGAAGATACAAAGATCTGAAAAGCAAAGGAAATATAAATCTACCCAGGTTATATTTGTGAAGTTTGGCAAGGACAATTCTGCAAGAAAAAGATAGAGAATGAGAATAACTCAAAGCTAACCTTGGGCTCTCCAGACCATCCCTCTGAATTGGCAGGGCTGTGACTATAGCCACAGGGAAAAGCATATGAAGGTTGCAAACATGACATCAGTCAGCATTCAGAAGGCCACTCATGCCCAGGATATCTAAGAGAGAATCTGAACTGTACATGGAAGGAGACAATGGTTTTCTTGAGCTCTTGGATAAGATGAATTTCCCCACTGTTTTCAACTTCAACCTCAGGCGTTTTTGAGTCTCTGGTAAGAAGTAGCTCTCGTTAATTTAATTGGGTGGTTAAGTATCTCCCTCCATGAATGGATTTCTTCCAGCCAGAGGAAGATATAGAATTAAGTGTAAAAATGCTCAAGAGACTCAATCATAATACAAGCTTTTGCATTTAAAGATGAAATCTGGTGTACCCCTGCAATCCTAACAACTCAGGACACTGAGGCAGGAGGATTACAAGTTTGGTGCCAGCTTTGATAACTTAGTGAGACCCTGTCTCAAAATGAAATACAATGGCTGGGGATGTAGCTCAGTGGTAAAATGCTCCTGGGTTTGCTCCCTAGTGCCCACCCTCATAAAAAGGTGGAACATGTACATGTGTATTTTTTTTGTTGTTCTAATTAGTTATACATGATAGTAGAATGCATTTTGGCACATCAGACATAAATGGAGTATAGCTTCTCATTCATCTGGTTGTACATGATGTAGAGTTACATGGGTCATGTAATCATACATGCACATAGAGTAATAATGTCCAATTTGTTCTACTATCATTCCTACCACCATGCCCCCTCCCCTGCCTTCACTCCCCTCTGTCTAGTCCAAAATACCTCTATCTCTTCTCCCTGCTTATTGTAAATTAGCATCCATTTGACCTTTGGTTCTTTGGGGATTGGTTTATTTCGTTTAGCATAATATTCTCCAGTTCCATTTATTCACTGGCAAATGTCATAATTTCATTCTTCTTTAAGGATGAATAATATTCCTTTGTGTATATATACCACAGCTTCTTTATCCATTCATCTTTTGAAGAGCACCTAGGTTTGTTTCATAGCTTAGCTATTGTGATTGAGCTGCTATAAATATTGATAGGATGCTGATTTTAAGTCATTTGGGTACAAACCTAGGAGTGGGATGACAGCGTCAAATTGTGATTTCATTCCAAGTTTTCTGAGTAACCTCTATATTGCTTTCCATAATGGTTGCACCAATTTGAAGTCCAACCAGCAATGTATGAGTGTACCTTTTTCTCCACGTTGTCGCCAACATTTATGTTGCTTGTATTATTGATGATTGCCATTCTGACTGGAGTAAGATGGAATCTCTGTAGTTTTGATTTGTATTTCTCTAATTGCTAGAGATGTTGAACATTTTTTAATGTCTTTGATTGATTATCTTTCTTCTTCTGTGAAGTGTCTGTTCAGTTCCTTAGCCCATTTATTGATTGGGTTATTTGTTTTTCTGGTGTTAAGTTTTTTTGAGTTTTTTATATATCCAGGAGATTGATGGTCTATCTGAGGTGCATGAAGTAAAAAATTTTTCCCATTCTGTAGGCTCTCTCTTCACATTATTGATTGTTTCCTTTGCTGCAAGATTTTTTTAAAAAAAAATATCAGGTTATATTCTTTCTTTCTTTTGTTTTTAAGATGGACAAAATATCTTTATTTATTTTATTTATTTTTATGTGGTGCTGAGGATCGAACCCAGTGCCTCATACGTGCTAGGTGAGCACTCTACCGCTGAGCTATAACCTCAGTACCTTGGGTTATATTAATTCTTTCTTCCTTCCTTCCTTCCTTTATTTATTTTTATGTGGTGCTGATGATTGAACCCAATGCCTTACACATGAAGGCAAGCACTCTACCACTGAGCCACAACCCCAGTCCCGAAAAGAAGCTTTTTAGTTTGATTCCATCCCATTTGTTGATTCTTGATTTTTTTTCTTGCACTTTAGGAGTCTTGCTAAGAAAGTCAGTTCCTAAACTGACATGGGCCTACTTTTTCCTTCTGTTAATTGCATTGTCTCTGTTCTAGTGCCTAAGTCTTTGATCTACGTTGAGTTGATTTTTGTGCTGGGCAAGAGGGGTTTAATTTCATTTTGCTACATATGGATTTACGTTTTGCCACCACCTTTTATTGAAGAGGCTATTTTTTTCTCCAATGAATGTTTTTGGTGCCTTTGTCTAGTATGAGCTAACTGTATTTATGTGGGTTTGTTTCTGTACCTTCTATTCTGTTCCCTGGTCTACTTATCTGTTTTGGTGCTAATACCATGCCATTTGTGTTACTATGGCTCTGTAGTATAATTTAAGTTCTGGTATTGTGATGCCTCCTGCTTCATTTTTCTTGCTAAGGATTGCTTTGGCTATTCTGGGTCTCTTATTTTTCCAAATGAATTTTATGATTACTTTTTCTATTTCTAGAATAATGTCATTGGGATTTTAATAGGAATTGTATTAGATCTGTATAACAGTTTTGGTAGTATGGCCATTTTGACAATGTTAATTTTGCCTATTCAAGAGCATAGGAAATCTATCCATCTTCTAAGATTTTCTTTAATTTCTTTCTTTAGTGTTCTGTAGTTTTCTTTGTAGAGGTTTTTCACTTCTTTTGTTAGATTGATTCCCAAATATTTTATTTGAGACTATTGTGAATGGTGTGTTTTCCTGATTTCTCTTTCAGTGACTTCATCACTGAAATATAGGAATGCATTTTATTTATGGGGGTGTTAATTTTATATCCTGCTACTTTTCTGAATTCACTTATTAGTTCTAGAACAATTCTGGTGGAATTTTGGGGATCTTATAAATATAGAATTATGCTATCAGCAAATAGTGATAGTTTGAGTTCTTCTTTTCCTATTTGTACATGTGTATCTTAAGAACTTATATAACATCTGAGAAATTTTTGGCCTGTTAAGTTGACAATTTTGAAATACAATATAAAGTGTGCAATTAGGTGGATGAATTATTAGATTTGTGACATTTATTTATTTTTAATTTTTATTTGTTTTTTTGGGGGGGGATTGAACTCAGGGGTACTCAACCACTGAACCCCATCCTTAGTTTTATTTTGTATTTTATGTAGAGACAGGGTCTAACTGAGTAGCTTAGCACCTCATTTTTTTTTTGCTGAGGCTAACTTTGAACTCTCAATTCTTTTGTCTCAGCCTCACAAGCTAGTGGGATAATAGGTGTGTACCTCACACCTGGCTAGATTTGTGACTTTTTAAGTTGGAACCTTGCCAAGTTTATGTACAGATCTGAAACATTTTTAAGGACTTTGGTTAGTACTATCTTTGCAGATTAATTTATTAGACTTAGACATATTTAGTACCAAAAAAAGGTGACTTTTAAACACTTGTTAGCTCAAACAATTGAAAAACTTTAAAAAGTAAGAAAGATAGGCCATATTAAATCTGTAAAAGAAATTTTGAGTGTTTGTAAATAGGTCCAAAACTGCTTGAAAGTAATTGTTTAAGTTATGGGGTTTAGGGTTTCCAGATTTAGCAAATAAAAACACAAAATGGTATATAGATTAAAATTTTAGATAATTTAATTTTTGTTTGTTTGTTTGTTTTTGCACTGGGGATTGAACTCAGGGGCACTCGATCACTGATCCACATCCCTGGCCCTATATTTTTATTTTGTTTAGAGGCAGGGTCTCACTGAGATACTCAGTGCCTTGCCTTGCTGAGGCTGGCTTTGAACTCACAATCCTCTTGCCTTAACCTCTAGAGCCTCTGGGATTACAGGAGTGTGCCACCATGCGCAGCTAGATAATTTAAATTTAATTGGACGATTTCTATTTTACTTCAGAGTTTTAGTTGGACTCATAAAAATAATAAGAACTTTTGTAAGCTAAACCTACAAGTGTGGCATTTGGTAAGAGTACTGACAGAAGCTGAGGTTGCAGCTCCATTTCATCTCACCGTGGGCTCAGTAAATCATAATCACCTTCCACGCACTTTACTTGGGATATCTTTTAGAATTCCTGGGTGTGAGTGCCTGAAATGCTGACTGTTCTATGTTTGCAGTGCAAGTGCACTTTGCCCTGTATTTATGGCTACAGCCCCAGTCACTTGCTTCAGGGGAGTGGTCTGGAAATCCCAAGGCTAGCTTGGAGTTATTCTTACAGAATTTTCCACAAAGACAACCTGATTAGATTTTTCATTTCTTTTGCTGTTCAAAACTTTCTCTCTTCCTGCCCAAATCTTTAACAGTCATTGTAGAAGTAGTTCCTAGCATCAAAAAACAAGCTAACCTGGGCTGAGGTGCTTAGTCAATTGAGGTTTTACATCCATTCCCAGTACTATACTAAATAAGTGAATAATTAATTAGCTAACCTGTAGGATAAAGAGAGTCAACTAATTAGTTTTTGAATTCTTAACTAATAATTTGAATATTAATTTGAAAAATTAAGTCAACCTTTAGAAGATGCCCTTGAGGACTTAAAAAATTGACATAAACAGCCTGAAGAGGTGGATACAATTTTGTACTTGGCACACTAACTGCATAAAATTAAACTTTAAAAAAAAAGGTACCTGGATTCTAGAGAAAATCCTGAGTCAAATTTAACTGAATCCAACTCAGTGCAGGTGCTGTGTCCAGAGCTTTCTGTGTTTCAAGTCACCCAATACTCATCCAGTGCCAAGGATACAAAGCTTCTGCAAGACAGAACTGGGATTTGAACTCAGTCCCTCTAACTCACACCGGCCTTCTCCCACCCCAAGCTAGGTTTCTCAGAACCATCTACACTGTGGAGTGAGAGGCTGTGGGAAGGAGCTGAAAGGGGGACTTCCACTTTTGACTATATGAGCTTGTATATTGTTTGACTTTTTTTTTTTTTTTTTACAAACACATGTACTTTAGTCATTGAAGAGAAAGAAGCAAGTGCTAAATGCTTTTCATACTAACTATGCCCATGCAAACACACATTTCTGTCTCCGGGTGCCACAGAGTCAAAGGAAGTTCCTGCTCTCAGGAGTCACTGAGAAGGTGGAGGCCTAAATGTGTCTCTGCTCCAGTTAAAATTCTTCAGAGGCTCTTATTATAGAAAGACTGAGAGAAAGTTTTGAACAGGGTAGTCCTGGGGGCCCAGGGAGAGAGGAGCCCTTCCCCCTGCTCTGAAGTTGGGTCCTAGTGCTGGGACTCGGGGTTCCTTGACAGCTGAGAACCTGGGAGGAAAGTTAGACACTGGCCTGACCCTCACAGACCATTCTAGGCTCTCCTTACTTCTGTCATTTAGTGGCTGTGCATGACATTTCCTGCTGCATGTACTTTCAAACACTAGTGTGCAGGATGCTCATGGAATAAAGGATAAATATGTATCGCTCCTTTCAAGAGACTTACAATGCCTATTAGTGCATCAAATGTTCTGAGATGACCTGTAATTTTTTAAAAGTTGCTTAAATGAGTTGAAACAGGATGTTCCAAATTTATTGTCCTTCTACTTCCCCTTTCCCCCCAACGGGGCTAGTGGAGGTTAACCCAGGACCTCACACATGCTAGCGAGTGCTCTACCCCTGAGACACATCACCAGTCCTATTGTACTTTTTTCTTCAAGATGGCTTTGAATATTTTGAGCAACATCCACCTTGGGAAATATGTTTGATTGTGCAGGGTTAATCAGATCCCCTCAAAGCCTCAAGCTCTTGTTCTTGTTGGTAAGTCTTATGCATGTTAGGTGAAGGGGCAGAAATGAGGGCTGAGAGTTAAGACACATGACCCCAAACATCACCAGCAGCCACAGCCATTTGCCCAGGCCCTGGTGGACAGGGTACCTTGGAATCTGAGGAAGATACAGAGTCCAGGAGGAGCAAAAGTGTCACCTGCTGAATCATTCAAAAGCAGCAAAGAAACAGGAAAGTCCTCACTACTAGCAGGGATGGGCCATGTGATCCAAACAGGTGTCTCCAGTGACGGGTGCTGCCCTCTGTCTAATGATGAGTGAGCCCCAGCAATAATCTCATAATGCATGCAGATTGCTCCATGGTCACGTTTCACAACCAGCTTGTGGCACTGGGTGAGGAAGGTGCATTATTTAAGGTTGTGTAATTGGGACAACTTCACCTTTGTATGAGGGTTTTCAGTTCATGAAACAGGCTCTGGATTTCAACCTCACACAGCATCTTTTTTTTTTTTTTTTTTTTAAAGAGAGAGTGAGACAGGAGAGAGAGTGAGAGAGAGAATTTTTAATATTTATTTTTTAGTTCTCGGCGGACACAACATCTTTGTTGGTATGTGGTGCTGAGGATCCAACCCGGGCCGCACGCATGCCAGGCGAGCGCGCTACCGCTTGAGCCACATCCCCAAGCCCACACAGCATCTTTTATATGGGACTATGCCTGAACCTCAAGAGGGACATTCTCTGAAGGGCAGGCCTGAATGTGTCTCTGCTCCAGTTAAAATTCTTCAGAGGCTCTTATTATAGAAAAACTAAGCTCCTTAATGGGGCCCCTACCTACCCACATTGTCAAGGCTATGTGCTCTACTCCTTCCCCACTTCCTTTCCCAGTGCCTCCCTTCACACTGCCCAGCTTTCAGTTCCCACATCAGGGCCTTTGCTTAGTTATCTCCTACCTGCAGTGCTGTACGTGTCTTCTGTTTTCACTTGTTGGCTTTAAGTTGTTCCCTCAGTAGCCTTCCTGGCCCCCTTAGCTCATCAGGGTCTTCCCTCCTCTTATTCTATTTTATGGCACCCAGGTCTTCTGCTGCCTGGCATGTATCATGATGTATCATTGTGTGTGTGTGTGTGTGTGTGTGTGTGTGTGTGTGTGTGTGTATGTATATGTTTCCTTGCCTAATGTCTTATCTCCCTGCTAGGTAGCTCTGGGGGGTGGTGGTGGTAGAGAAACCTCCATGTGTCTATGCTGACCAGAACAGGTTGGGAACGTAGCAGATGCTCACTAAATCATTGTTGAACGCAAGATATAATGCTCTGACTTCAGAACCCAGGTTCTTGCCAGGTTGTCTGCAAGCCATCATGGGCTGTGTGTGTGAGCTATGCACATTTGAGTTTATGAGGGTACTGGCCTGACGTCACTGTCTAATTGGGCTGTTCGATGTATGTGTGCCTTTCCTCTCGCTCTGCCTGTGATCCCACACAGCACCTGAGATGGGCATGACTTGCCAGGATGTCAGTCAATCTGCTGACCACAAGACATCACTAAACAAGACTCCACCCTTTGAAACCCAATCCCTTGCCTTATTTGGGTGGAACTTTCTCGAATGTCTCTTCCTCAATAAACAGAAGGTTTAGGATGTGCTTGCTCTCTTGCTCCTGCCAGCATTGGAGCTGACCTTTGGGTCACTGAGCCATCATGCCTTAGAAACGTATGTTCATGTGATGCGTGGTTTCTTCGCCATTTTTTTAGTTGTTGATACAGCCAGCTCCTTTGAACCCAGCTGATATTGCCAGTCTGGCCAGCTGGTGATACTAGGCATGGTGGTATATGCCTGTAATCTCAGCTACTAGGGAGACTGAGGCAAGGAGAATTATAAGTTCAAGGACAGCCTGGGCAATTTAGTGAGATTATTTCTAGAAAAAATAAAATAAAAAGACTTGGGTGTAGCTTAGTGGTGGAACACCCCTGGATTCAATCCCTATACTGGATAAAAAAAATGAGCCCAAGTTCTCCACCACCACATAGGTGCTGAGCCAGAGGAACTCAGCTTCCCTGAGTAAGGAGAGGGAACCTGCCACACGCACCACAAAAGGCAACAGTGACAACAGCCACAATAGTGCCTCCTTTTATGGAGCTCTCATTGCCAATTCTGGCCCTAACTCCCTGATTCAAGAGTAGAGCATAGAGCAGACTTCTCACCGTTGGCCCTACTGACATCTTGGTTCCTGCTACAGCTTGAATCTGGAATGTCCTCAAAGGTCCACGTGTTAAAGCTTAGTCCTTAGCTTGCAGCTATTAGTAGGTGGTGGAAACTTTAGGAGGTGGGGTCTGATGGGAGGTTGTAGTCTCTGGGGCTGTGCCCTCAAAAGGAACTGTAGGATCCATCACTTCCTCTTTCTTCTTTGCACCTCAGTGAGGAGATGAGCAGCTTTGTTCCACTACATGGTCCTACCATGATGTGCTGCTTCACCACAGGCTCAAAAGCAACACAGCTAACTGCCCAGGGGCTAACCCCGACCCCCAGATTGTGAACCAAAATAAACCTTTTCTCTTTATAGATTGATTATCTCAGGTGTTTGTTATAGTGATGGAAAACTTACAAATGCAGGGCTAGGTAATTCTTTGTTGTAGAGGTTGACCTTAGTATAGGATGTATAATGGGATTCCTGGTAACTACCCACTAGTTTCCAGTATATCCCTCAGTTGAGACTACCAAAAATGTCTTCAGATGTGGATAAATGCTTCCCAGGAGGGCAGGAATCATTCTATGTTGAGAATGTTGGTTTGGAGGTTAAAGCATGTGTGATTCTATTTACTGGCTGTTTGACCTTGGAAAAACAACTAAACTTCTCTGGGTCCATTTCCTCGCCTTTAAAATGGTAGAACTTGTGAAGATTTAGCCAGTTGATAATTAAAGGGCAGATTCAGCACAGTGCCTGGCCTTTTGTGGTACTCAGTCAGGTTGATATTCTGTCTTCAGAATAAATTGTGCTACTTCCATTTTGTAGATGAAGACTTGGAAATCATCCTGGATGGCTATGAAGTGATGTCATAGGCAGGCATTTGGTTCTTAGGACTAACTCCTTTTGCAAGGCTTTTCTTTATAGGTGGAAAAGGGCCCATGTAACTTCAGACTTCATCTGACCAAGTGCAGGCCCAGAGCTGGTGGTGTTGCAATGAACAGATGGATAGATCTGTCAGTACAGAAACAAAACCTAAGGGAGTGACAACTCAGTAGTCAAGGTCAATAATCTCATGTAATATTTTGTAGAAATAAAAATCAGTGCAGAAAAAAATCCACGATGAATAGGGTATATACATCTTAAATAAAGACACCATTCGACCCTGCCCTTAGACTTGACAGAGTCTCATTCACCTTGCTCTGATCCTGCTTCTGGGATTTTGCAGATCTGTGAAAAGCAGCCAGAGTCCAAGCTTGCTGCTGCTAGAGTAGGAGATGGGGAGACCGCGCCCTCTTATGGCCAGTGGGAGCACTGCTCCTCTCCATGGCACAGGGCTCGCCTTTCTCATCCCCTAAAGGCAGCATCTCAGCACTACAACAATTGGAGAGAGATTCTCCAAAAAGTAATCACGTTTATTTAGAAATGGCAGAACACTGCTCTGAGAATATGTGTGCCATAGTAAACATGGGCATGCTCAAAGAGGCTGAGGCAAGGGGAAGTTTTTCAAGGTAAAATGAGGGGATTGGATTACAGAAGATTTTTTTGAAAAATTATTTTGAAACAATAATCCTTAATCACAAGGCCACTAACAAAGGTGGCACCAAGTCTGAGAGATAGTTGAGCAGATAGTTGGAGGACAGACATCCTTACAGAAGTATTTTTGCATGCCAATCTATTCTCCATGACTATCTTCTCCTTCTAGCTCAGCCTGCCTCATCTTGCTCTACTCTGTCCCAATGTCCATTCTACTTTTGACTCTTTGGATTGTTCCCAGATACTTTAGGGTTTCTGGCAATACATGACTAATTTTTATTTTATTTTTGGTACTGGGGATTGAGCTTGGGGCACTTGACCATTGAGCCACATCCCCAGCCGTATTTTGTATTTTATTTAGAGACAGGGTCTCACTAAGTTGCTTAGCGCCTTGCTCTTTTTTGCTAAGGCTGGCTTTGAACTTGAGATCCTCCTGCCTCAGCCTCCCAAGCCACTGGGATTACAGGCGTGCGCCACAGCACCCAGATACATGACTAATCTTGATTGTTCCTGCTCCTGACCCTGTTGGGACTCTAGAACTCTTTATCCCCAGAACCTCAATCTAAGCACCAGGACCACTATCTGAAGGGTGACTGTGGCCCATTATTATGAATACATAACCCTAGTTGCGCATGACCTTAGCAGCTCAGAGAAGAGAGGACATGGGAAAAAAATGAGGATGTGTTATCCATGAGATGAATTAGGAGCATCAGAAAGCATCATGACTGGGCTGGGGATGTGGCTCAAGCGGTAGCGCGCTCACCTGGCATGCGTGCGGCCCCAGTTTGCACCACATACAAACAAAGATGTTGTGTCCACCGAAAACTAAAAAAAAAAATAAAATAAAAAAATAAAAAAAAATTCTCTCTCTCTCTCTCTTTAAAAAAAAAGTGAAAACGTCATTATTAAAAAAAAACCGAAAGCATCATGACTTAATTAGCATAAGTTAGCATGAATCTATATATGAATATGAGTATACATGAATACATATATGAATGTGAGTATGAATATATATCAACACAAAAATGAATACATAAATAATATGTGAATATTAATATATATTGATATTTACATATATGAATATGAACATGAATATATGTATTGATATGAATATATAGGAATATGTATATATGTGTGTGTGTGCGCGCATGTGTGCGCATGTGGGGGTGTGTGTGTGTGTGTGTGTGTGTGTGTATGAGGGGCATGTATTCCTGTGCCCGCCCCTTCAGGGAAGTAGATTCCAGTGCTGTCTGTTCAGTATGGAGAATGGGTCAATGTGCCCTCCACTACTTGAGGAGAGGAGATCTCCATGCCCTCCTCCCCATGAAGGGAGTAGGTCCCAGTCTGGAAAGTCACTCTCTGTGTCCTTCACCCAATGAGGAGTTTAGATCTCCATGTTTTCCACTAGTGAGTGGAGTAGAATGATGCATATTCCACCCAATGAGGAGAGTTAATCTCTGTACACTTGATCTGATGTGCTCCTATTCCAGTTCAACCCTCAAAGTACAAAATAGGAGAAGACATCTATATATGACTATGTATATGAATATATATGAGTATATATGAATATGAATAACTATATATAATATATATGAGTATACATATGAATATATACATATGAAGAATTATACCCCTGTGCCTTCCACTCAGTATGAGGAATGGATCACTGTGCCTTCTGCTAGATGAGGGGTGTTGATATCTATGCCCTCTGCCCCATAATAGGAGTAGGTCCTGGTTGGGGGAGTAGGACCCTGTTCTCAGACATTTTCATGTACAGATACATATTTGTGAGCAATTCATATTTTTTGTATGTGTACATGTACACATTCATGTCCATGCACATATTCATATTTATGCATGCAGACATGTACATTTTCATATTCATGTACACGTACATTTTCTTATTCAGGCACATATTCAATTTCTTGTACAGGAACATGTCCATTCACATATTCAGATTTATGTACATGTATACCTTCATATTAATGTATGTGTAAATGTACATATTCATACCATATCTATATATGTTTACATATTCATACACAATTTCATATTCACACATTTGTACATGCTCATATTCATGAACATAAATATTAATATGCATATCAATTTTTTGTGTACATGAAATTGAATGTGTGCATGAATATGTGCACATATATAATATTTATATTTATACATATATTCATATTCCTATATACATTCATATACCTGTATGTATACATGTACAGATATATGTATGTGCACATGTACATATGTATTCATGTATGCATACACATTCATATGTACCTAGTCATATTTATGTACCTGTACATTACATTCATATTGCTATTCATAAACATTCATATTAATATGCCTATTCATATATACACATGCATATATTCATATACATATACCTGAACATATTTGTGCAATTATTTATGTTCATATTCTTCTTCAGATTCATATTCCTTCTTGAACATTTTCATATTCATACTTATTCATTCTTATTGATTTTATCTCTATAGAGATTTCATCTCTAGAGCTGGGAATAGAGTTAGTGATGTTGAGTAAATGAATCATGTTTAGTAATGCTGTAATTGTATAGATGTATGGATAATAATATCATTGTTTGATTCTAACTATTCAATATGTATTTTGGGGTGACTCTGGTTAGTGGAGGAAGGTCTCCTAGGGATAAGAGTACAATGAGAATTATCAAAATTAGTAGAGGGAACTATTTTATATACTAGATAATGACAGGGTGGTAGTTTTTTGTTATAATTAAATAACATAAATATATTGATTGTAAGAATAATATAGATAAATATAGTTAATGTGGGATTAACTATAATAACATATTATTCAATCTATATGGGCGATTGATGTATATGCTAAATTTTGGTTTAGTCCTCCTCAGCCCCCTAATATAATAGATAAGACTGCTATTGCTATTATTAGGGAAAAGTTAATTGATGGCGCAATTTGAAATATGATTGAGACTGGAGCAATTTTTTGTCATGTTAATAGGACTAGACGTGATATTAGTGAATTCATTGAGTAACTTCAGGCACTCATAGATGAAATGGGACTAATCCTATTTTTATTGATAAGACTGTGACAAATATTAGGTATGAAATTTGGTTGGAAATATTAAAGTTCACTGTCCTGTATTTATAAAAAGAATAATTATGGCTATTAAGATTATTGTTGCAGTGACTTGAATTAGAAAGTATTTTGATGCTCATCTGTGGGCTGCAAATTTGCTTTATTAATTAGAATAGGAATAATAGCTAATATGCTTATTTCCAGTCCTACTCAGATGAGTAGTCAGTGGGAACTAAAAAGTTGAATGAGTGTTCCTGAGAATAAAGTAAAATAAATGGTAGGTGAAGTTAAGGGATTAATTAATATGGGAAGGATATAAACCAACATTTTTAGGGTATGAGCTTGATAGCTTATTTAGCTGACCTTATTAGTAGGACATGGTGTATAGGGTAGCACGAAGAATTTTGGGTTCTTATGTTAGGTCACATATGGTTTTAGAAATAGGAGGGCTCAAACTTCTATTATTTACTCTATCAAAGTAACTCTTTTATCAGACATATTTCTTTAAGTTTGAGGGGGAACACATGCTATAATAATAGGTAGGGACATATGTTATTTGCATAAGACTAGTGTTAGGGGTAAAAGTTTTTTATAATAAGAGTATGAGTTAATCATATCAGAATCATGGATATGATACTTGAATTCATAAAAATATTGAAGTCAGGATTAAGATTTTTATAACAAAACTAAATGTAAAAGTTTCAAAGATTCATGGGTTGAAAAAGGCTCCTATGAAAAGGATTGTGGTTAAAGCATTTATTATGATAATATTAGTATATTCAGCTATGAAGAAAGGACAGAGGGTCTTGCAGCATATTCTGTGGTGAATACTGATACCAGTTCTGATTCTCCCTCTGTCAGATCAAAGGGTGCTCTATTTGTTTCTGCTAATGTTGAGATAAATCATATTATTGCTAGGGGTCATGATGCTTAATAGTAGTCATATATATTGTTGGGTTGAGATAAGGGTTGATAAGTGACCCATTTATTAGTAGAACAGATACTAGAATAATGGCTAGAGTTACCTTGTAAGAGATTGTGCTACAACTCATAGTTCTCCAATTAAGGCATTTTTTTAGAGTTAAATGCTCATCCTGATCATAAGATTGCATAAATAGCTAAACTCGATGTTGCAAGAATAAAGAATATTCCTGGGCTGGGGATGTGGCTCAAGTGGTAGCATGCTTGCCTGCCATGCGCGGGGCGCTGGGTTCGACCCTCTCAGCACCACATAAAAATAAAATAAAGATGTTGTATCCACTGAAAAAACTAAAAAATAAAAAAAGAATATTCCTATGGTTATAATAATAGGGGGGTATTGCATGGGTAGGGGAATTCACATCATAATGATACCGCTGTTGACTGGTGACGAGTCCTTGCTTCCCCGATGTTGAAGAATAACACCAAAGAAGCACGCCGAGGCAAGGTCAGAGTAGAAATTAGAAGTTTATTAAAGGACAGCAGAAAAGACTTCTCCCGGAGGAAGAAGGGGACCCAAGAGGTGGAATCTGTGGAAGTGCGGTTGTTTCCCCTTTTTATAGGTTTGGTGATGAAATGTAGGTTGGAGAGCTCGAGGGGTGGGACACTTCTTTGTGATGGGCTATCTTTAAGTTTGCTGGGGGCTGTTTATTAACACTTCTTTGAGGTGGACTTTGGCCTAGGGCCTTTTCGGGACTTCGTCATCATTCCATGAATTGTCCTGTGTTTTCCCTGAGTCATTCCCAGCATGGCCTCCATTTTAGATTTCACTGGATATTAGACCCGATTTACCTAACTACACTGACTACCTGACTTTAAATCTGGCTTCAATAAATGCCAGGGTAAGGGCTAGGGAGGGGACAATAATTAATAGTATGATGTAGAATGTTAAGGGCTTAAGTGGTTCTTTAATTTTATTGCATCAGCAAATGATTGAAGTAAACCATAGGGTCTGACAACATCTGGGACTTTTTAGAGTTGTATATAACTTAATATTTTTTACTCAATTAAAGTCAAGAATGCTATAGCTAGTAAAATTGGGATAAATAAGAGAAGTGAATTTACTAGTAACATGTTAAGAAAAGGGATTGAGGGCTGGGGTTGTGGCTCAGTGGTAGAGTGTTTGCTTAGCATGCATGAGGCACTGGGTTCACTCCCTAGCACCACATTAAAAAAAAAAAAGTAAATAAACAAAATAAAGGTATGTTCATCTACAACTAAAAATTACAAAAAAAAAAAAAAAAGAAGATAAGGAATTTAACCTCTGGTTATAGTCTTAAATCTTACACAGTTATGGGTCTCTACCATGTTAACAAACTCTGTTCTAGGGAAGGGTATATAATAGTATACTAGATTTAGATTATTTCAATCTGTTATTTTAAGGCACTTTTATACTGGGAGAAACATCTTGAAAGTGACCTAGATTTCTCCAGTCTTAAATCATGTAGGACTTTAATTGTTGAGTAAATGAATCATTAATAGTGGTTATTCCATTTGGATGTCCTGATCCAACATTGAAGTTGTAAACCCTATTATGATTATGTACTCTTGAATAGGATTGCACTGTTATCCCTAATGTAATTTGTGGCATTGGTCAATTATTTGGATCAATTGATGAATTTAAATTTGGACAAGCTTTGTCTGGATTATAATGATTTGTAGGTTAATTTATACTCCATGGTCACCCCAAGCGTATTGGTGAAATTTTATTTCTTATAGAAATTGATTTAAAATGCTTAGGCTAATAAATTTAAGCTCCGTAGGGTCTTATTGTCTTATTAACTTATTCCTGTATCTTCATGGGGAAGTCAGTTTCACTGATTAAAAGTAAGAAACAGTCAACCCCTGTCAAGCCATTCATACAAGTCCTTATTTAAAGAACAAAGGATTTTGCTACCTTTGCATAGTCAGTATACTGTGGCCATTGAACATGTGTCACTGGCAGGCAGTGCTTCTAATACTGTTGATGCTAGAAGTGATATTTTTGGTAAACAGGTGGGGTTGATATTTGCCAAGTTCCTTTTGCATTTAAAAAAATTTTTTTTTTAGTTTTACATGGACACAATATCTTTATTTTATTTATTTATTTTTATGTGGTGCTGAGAATTGAACCCAGGGCCTCACATATGAGAGGTAAGCAACTTTGCCACTGAGCCACAGCCTCAGCCCCTTCCTTTTGCATTTTTAAATCTGTATGCATCACAGTATTGGGTTAACAATATAATTAATAATGGTTGAATTATTCATATTATATTATAAGGTCATTAACTATCAATAAATTATTCTGATATAAACTTATACAGGGAGTGTTGAGAGCCACAGGCGAGTCGGAATGGCCCCTAGCATTTTGCCAGAAGGAATGGTTGAGAGATGACGCCAGAGAGCCATTAACATGATGATAATTAAGTTAAGCTGGGTATAATTGCTGTGCCTGGATAATGCTGGATTGAAACAGGCTGTGTATTCAGTTGTATATTAGACCCCTGCTGTCCTGCAATAGGGCAGCTCCTGCTGCCTCAGGCGCCTGCTACTTTTGAGTTCTGCAGAGTTCCCATAGAGTTCCCATTGAGTTCCGTTGAGCTCTCGCTGGGATTCCTGGAGAGTTCGTGTTGGTTGGTGAAGTTCCGGTGGAGGGAGTTCCGGTTGGTGTGTGGTGTTCCTGGAAGGGCCACGTGGGTGGCGTTCGTGGGAGTTCGGGCAATAAAGGAGTTCCTGTTTGAACCTACAAGTGCCTCCTGGCTGCTCAGTTATTTTGTGCCCAGCCAGACTGTGGCAAGGGAGAAATTATTTATTGTTACTTATATAAACATTATTGCTGGGGCTGGGGATGTGGCTCAAGCGGTAGCGCGCTCGCCTGGCATGCATGCGGCCCTGGTTCGATCCTCAACACCACATACCAACAAAGATATTGTGTCCGCCAAAAACTAAAAATAAATAAATATTAAAAAATTCTCTCTGTCTCTCTCTCTCTCTCACCTCTCTCTCTCTCAAAAAAAAATTATTGCTTCTATAAGCTTATAGATTAGTCCAGTTTAGAATTAGTAGGTCAATTAAAATACTAATAGTAAGTTTAGTCAGTTTAGTTAAGCTTGAATGTTTTTTAAATTGGTGGCTGCTTTTAGGCCAACAGTGGAAATTTAAGATTTACTCCTATTTCCTTTTTCTAAAGAGCTGTCCCTCTTTCGAATAACATTTAAACTTATATTAAGATTGTTGGTTCTTTAGGTAAATTTGAAGTCAAACTAAGATTCTAACCTGGACAACCAGTTATCACTGGGCTATATTGGCTTTTCACTTCTGCTTATAAGTCGTTCCTCTATTTTGCTACATAGACATATTAGCTCTTTTAGCTGCTGGTAAGAAGCTTGTCTGGTTTTGGGTTCTTGGATTAAATTCTTTTTGTGAAGTTCATTCTGGTTAAATTATTATGCAAAAGGTAAAAATTTTAGTCTTTGCTTTTTTGTACTTTTAATTATTCTGTAATCTTTCTCTTATGGTACTGTTACCACTGTTGACCGGTGACGAGTCCTTGCTTCCCCAATGTTGAAGAATAACACCAAAGAAGCACGCCGAGGCAAGGTCAGAGTAGAAATTAGAAGTTTATTAAAGGACAGCAGAAAAGACTTCTCCCAGAGGAAGAAGGGGACCCAAGAGGTGGAATCTGTGGAAGTGCGGTTGTTTCCCATTTTTATAGTTTTGGGGATGGAATGTAGGTTGGAAGGCCTGAGGGGTGGGACACAGGTGGGCCAAAGAAGTAATCTGGTCAGGAAGGACTTCTGAGTCAGCACCTTCAAGTTTGCTGGGGGCTGTTCATTAACACTTCTTTGAGGTGGACTTTGGCCTAGGGCCTTTTCAGGACTTCATTAACATTCCATGAGTTGTCCTGCGTTTCCTGGAATCATTCTCAGCATGGCCTCCATTTTAGATTTCACTCGGTATTAAACCCGATTTACCTAACTACACTGACTACCTAACTTTAAATCTGGCTTCAGTACTATCTCTATAGCTCCAGTTGATAATTTCTATATTTTATACTTTTATATAGGTAAATGTTTTATTTAATAAAATTGTGATATTAGAGTTTTGAGGATTGTGGGCTAGCATTAGTTCAAAATGTTCAGAGTTGTGTGAAATCTTCTGGGTGTAAGCTGGATGCTTTGAATCGTTAAGCTACATTTTGATTACTCCAAACATACTTTCCAGTATGTTTACCTTATTATGATTTATCTCTATTTATATCATTGGTGAAACAAAATTTTTAGTTTATAATTCATAGTACTTGAAGAGGGTGATGGGTTGTGTGTACATGCTTTATTACTCTATTCAGTTAAACTCTCTATTCTTTTTTTTTTTTTTATACCAGGGATTGAACTCAGGGGCACTTGACCACTGAGCCACTTCCCCAGCCCTATTTTGTATTTTATTCAGAGACAGGGTCTCACCGAGTGCCTTGTTTTTGCTGAGGCTAACTTTGAACTGGCTATCCTACTGCCTCAGCCTCCCGAACTGCTGGGATTATTAACCTGTGTTTCTCTGTCTGGCCAGGATGATTTTTCATGTCATTAGTCATGGTTAAATTCCATATAGAGGGGCTGGAGTTGTGGCTCAGTGATAGAACAATTGCCTTGCACATGTGAGGCACTGGGTTCGACCCTTAGCACCATATAAAAATAAATAAATAAAGGTATTGTGTCCATCTACAACTAAAAAAAAAATTTTTTAAAATTCCATGTAGAAATTATGACATTACATATTAAGTATGCTCTTTGTTTTAGGTTTTGTTGGGTTTTCTTCAAAACCTTCATCAATTTATGATGGATTAGAATTGATTATTAGTCGGGGCGGGGGGATTGGGTGTGGAATTGTATTATATTTTGGTGGGTCTTTTTTTAGGTTTACTGGTGTTTTTAATTTATCTAGAGAGAATATTAGTAGTATTTGATATATAATTGCTAGAGCAACAGAAGAATACCCTAAGACCTGGGGGTTTAATGTTGTAACTTGAAGAGTGTTATTATTAGGCTTTTTGGTAGAATTATTGATTGTTTTATTAACAGTGCTGTATGATGAAGTGGAGATTGTAATTGAGTTTAAAAATTTAGAGGACTGTGTAATGTTTGATGGTGATGAATTAGTGTTAATTCTTGAGGATTTCGTGGGGGTGGCTACTTTATATGATTATGGGAGTTGATTGATGGTTGTTGCTGGTTGATCTTTATTTGTTAGTATCTTTATTGTAATTGAAATTATTCGTGGTAATGTAAGGGTCCGGCGGCGGAGTGTTGGAGAAAGAGACCACACAAGAGACTGGCTCCATGAAATTGGCAAAAGGGGATTTATTGGGGATCCATTCCAGCGTGCTGGGGCTCCGTGCTCACTCAAGAAGGGAGAGCAGCCCAGAGCCCAGAGCAGAGGTCAAGCACAGCTTAAGTACACTTTTTGGAGAGGGTGGTGGGCTTTGCATACATCAGAACAAATCATCATGAGGCGTGGGAAAATTGAACAACAACTCTGAGACATGATTAGTCCATTCATTGGCGGGAACAGTCTGGGCAGGGGTGATTGGTCACTTCTAAGTGGGGTACACATTTAAACTGATTGGTTTTGGAGCCTAGATGCTTACAGAGGTGAGGCTAAGAACCTCACCCCCCCACTGGCACCAAGGCTAAATTTGGGGGCCAACAGAGGTGAGGCAAGAACCTCACCCCCCCACTGGTGCATAGGCCTATCCACAAGCATGGCTGAATGCTGGACCGGTAGTCAATGACGGGTTGATCTGATTGCAGTGGATTCAACCTAAGACAGGAGGCTGATGCCTAAAGGTCAGTTTTCCCATGACGGGTAAGAACCATATGTTGAATTGGACAACCTACCAGGCACGGTCCTTAAGCCACATTGCTTGTTGTTTAATTAATCAGAAGGGGGGAGATGCTGAGGGCCATTACCAAGTAGAAATGACGCATCAAAATTGCCTTGCCAGCGTACCCCATGTTAATTTCGCTGTTGACCTTGCATGTGTGTTTGAGAAAGGTGACCCTGCTCAACGACCAGGGTGGATCCAGGATTAGGGTGTATCCTGCAGTTTGAGGAAGTATAGTATCCCGGTCCTTGGGTTTAGGGCGTTCCCAGTTTAAGACCTTGGGTTTTAGGGAAGTTCATGTTGAGGATTATTGCTGCTGGAAATAGGGCGTTCCTGCTACCTGAGCTCCCTTGGAGTTCTCGTGAGATTCAGAGAGCATTTTGGGAAAAAAGCCTCGTGGAGGAGGTGAATTGGGTGGCAGCAGAACTGGGATTGCCCCAGAACGTGTGTGGAGGCCGGCGTGAGTTCGGGAATAAAGAATTGCTGTTTGAATCTACAAAGCTGTGTGGTGGCTCGTGATTCTGTGCCCAGCCGAGACTGCGGCATTGTGCCGTGCTACTTGGAGCCCTTAGCTATTAAACAACCAGGGAATCAATGGAGATATTTACTGGGCAGTTCCAGCATTGTCCTAACAACTACAGAGATTACAGGTTCTGGGGGAAGCAGAGGAGTTGTAACAATGCCTTGTCTTTTACTTTTTAGCCCAGGCCTTGTAATTTAGAAGCTTTACAATGCCCAGTCTTTTACACTTTAACTCAAGCTCTTGCAGCTTGGAATCAGCTTAGAAATTTTACCTTTACAGTAATTAGATTACAATTGCTAATGCTACAATAATAGTAGGAATGAGAAAAATAATTTAATTAAAACTTTGTGATTGAAAGTTATGGTTGAGGCTATAATTTGGAGGCTTGCAATTGATTTTGGAGTTGTTTTTTTCTAATCAGATTAAGTCTAATAGGGTTGATGCTGATTTTTTACTTGTAGTGACGTTTAGGTGGGGAAATAGTCAACGCATTGTAATTGGAAAATAATATGTTTGAGAATTTGGAATATTGGAATAGTATTTAGTTTTAAGATTAAGAGTTAATTGATTTAATTCTATGGCAATTGTGATTAGTAAAGCTGTAGTTTTAAAATATAAAGGTATAGTTATGAGTAGGGTATTTATAAAAGGGAGGGATATTATTAGATAGGAGAAATCCTTCGAAAACACTGCCAATTAAAAGGAGTTTAATTGAACTAATTAGTTGGGGATTGTTTTTTTTAATAGAAATTAGTGTAGAGAATTGAGAAAAATAGTTTTATATTGTTATTTTTACTTGAAATATATATATATAAACTTAGAGGAAGAAAAATTTATTTTGGCTCATAGTTGTACAGCTTCAGTCCATGGTCAGCCAGTTCCATTGCTCAGGGTCCAAGGTGAGGCAGGACATATTGACAGAAAGAAAGTGCAATGAAAAGTTGCTCACCTCATGTTGCCCAGGAAGCAGAGAGAAAAAGAAAGAGAAAAGGGACCACAGGGAAGATGAACCTGTCCAAGGCACCCCTCTAGTGGTCTACCTCCTACAGCCACATTCCGCCAGTTACCACCTAGTTAGATCATACAAACTAGGATGGGCTGATTAGGTTACAGATATTATAGTATAAGCATAATACCTCTGAATATCCCTGCATGAACACAGGAGTTTTTTTTGGGGGGACACTTTATTCTAAACCATAGCATTTTATTATTGATAATCTTTAGGAATATACATCATAAAAGCTGAACAATATTATTATATTTATCTATTAGAAATTAAATATCTTTATATATTTAAATTGCTTTTGATTTGGGAAATGATTTGACCATGGGCATCTTTGTATAAAGATTTTACCTAGATATATTATTTATTATCTATTGTTTCCCTAGGATAAGCACATTTAGGATTTGACATGCTCATTCGGCACCTTTGATATTATGCAATGCTAATTCTAGTAAGTTTGGAAGCATAGAATGTTATTCAAAGTCTATAATGTTTATTCAGAGAACACAATCAATATCAGTATGTGGTAACTTGGAGAACAATGTCTAATAACATTCATACAAAGATAAGAAAACTGAGATTCCCCAGAGGTTTAAAAAAATGGAAAAAATATATTGATTAAGTGACACAGTCTATACTAGAATTCACTGTTACCTATTATCATGGGTAGGTTCACCCATACCATTTCCAATGGTCCAAAGTAAGAAGAAAATTCTGGTGGTCCTTCTGTCTGTGGACTTATTGTTTTGTGGAAGAACAAGGTCAAGTAAGGACAAAGATACCTTTTGGGTTCTGTTCCTGAAAGGTCTTTGTTCTTACTTGACAAAGACCTTTCAGGAACAGAATCCAAAAGGTATCTTTGTTATCAGTTGGTAAGTGTGATACTACTGCTCATAACACTTCTAAGGAACCAGAAATCATTGTGCTTAACTGCATTCTGAGAAGGCTTCATAAAAGAGTTGAGTGAATCATTGAAAAATAACCAAAGATCTGTAGTTCCAAAGGAAGAGAAAAATGGTCAGACCATTTTTGGTAGGTGGAATGATGGTCCCCCAAAGAAAGGCATAAAAGATAATTCATATGCTATAGATGGCTGTACGGGAGGTAGCAATGAGTGTAATTAGGGCTCAGGCATTGGTATATGACCCGTTTGCAGATTCAGTAATTAGGTGTTTGTAGTAAAATCCAGTTAGAAAAGGCATTCCTAAGTGCTAGTCTTCCAATAATAAGTAAGGAAGAGGTAAATGGCAGGATTTTGAACAGTCCTCCTATCTTTTGAATATCTTGTTTGTCAATTAAGTTATGAATAATTGATCCAGAACACATAAATAATATAGCTTTAAGAATACATTTGTGGGCTGGGGATGTGGTTCAAGCAGTAGAGCGCTTGCCTGGCATGCGCGGGGTGCTGGATTCGATCCTCAGCACCACATAAAAATAAAATAAAGATGTTGTGTCCACCGAAAACTAAAAAATAAATATTAAAAAAATTCTCTCCTCTCTCTTTAAAAAAAAAAGAGAGAATACATTTGTGCAAATGTGAAGAAATGCTAGTTTCTAGGGTTGATTAATACCAATAGTCACTATTATTAACTCCAGTTGACTTCAGGTGGAGAATGCAACGATTTTTTCTTAATATTATTTGGGTTAATGTACAGATAATTACAAATAGTGTGGTGATGACTCCCAAACATAAGTGTTTGGATGGTTTTATTATTTTCTATTAGGGGATTGAAGCATACTAGGAGGAAAATCCCCGCTACAATGATTGAGCTAGAATGCAGATTTCATCTCTCTCTAGAGAGATTTCATCTCTAAAGTATCTGCCCCAGTTTCATCATTTTGGGGTTTGAACTTGAACATTTTGGAGTGGGATCTCATCAGATTGATGGTATATTTATTTATATTGATGTTCACATACATATGATTAAACATTCATGCACACATTCACAATCATTCATGCATATGTATGTGTGGATGTTTATATTCCTATTCATGTACTTTTTAAGGTACATGTACCTATGCATATTCATACACTTATTCAATTTTGTGTATATGTCCACATGCATTCATATTTATGTACACTACACCTTAATATTCATAGTCATGTATGTGTACTTTTACATGTTCATACCATACCAATATCCATATATATTTACACATTCATTTCATACTTATGCATGTGTACATGTACATATTCATATTAAGCACATAAATATGAAAATATGTATCTTTTTATTTTTTAGCTTTAGGTGGATACATTATCTTTATTTTATTTTTATGTAGTGCTGAGGATCGAACCCAGTGCCTCACACATGCCAGGCAAGCGCGATACTACTTGAGCCATATCCCAGCCCTGAAAATATGTATTAATATATACATGTACATGAAATTGAATGTGTGCATATGTGTACATATTTATGTGTGCACATGTACATATTCATATTTATACATGTTCCATATTCATATTTCTGCACACCTTCATACTCCTGTATGTGTATATGTACATATTTATGTACAGGCACATGTACATGTATATATTTATATTTATACATATATTTGTATTCATATTCCTCTTAATACACATGTACCTACTCATTCATGTATACATACACATTCATATTAATATACTTGTACATGTATATAGTCATTTATGAACCTGTACACTGTATTCATATTAATATTCATAAACATCCATATATTATACATATTCATATTTGTCTGCATATATACTCATTCATATCCATATCCATATCCATGTACATATTCTTGCAATTATTCATGTTCATATTCCTCTCTAGATTCCTATTTGTGTACATGTACATTTTTATATTCATACTCATTCTTATTGATTTCATCATTTTGGGATTTTAACTGGGACATTTTGTACTGAAACGTCATTTTCATATTTGAACAAACTTTCATATTTATACTTTCTTGTACAGATTCATATTTATTTGTACACATATAATGTACATGTATACTTTCATATTCATGTACATGTACATTTTCACATTTGTACACATATTCATATTCATTATACATTGATATGTGTATGCATCTTTTTGTACATGTATGTTGCATTTTTATGTTCATGTACATGCACATATATATTTTTATATTTAAACACATATTCATCTTATATACCTGTATGTGTGTATGGACATATTCAAACACATATTTATATTCATGTTCCTTTTCATATGCCTGCTCATATTTATTTATAGATCATACACACACTCATATTCATATATGGTTCACATTCATATTCATACATTTTCATATTAATATTCACGTACAAATACATATTCTCATCCATATGCATACATATTCATATTTGGGTCATATATTCACATTAATATTCCGATACTTATACTCACTCATATTAATGTTAATATACATATTTGAATAGATATTCATACAAATAATCATAAATATATTTATATACATTTTTATGGCTTCTCCATTTATACTTTGAGGGTAGAACTGAAAACAGCTGGATTTGGAACTCATCAGAAGGGCTGTTCATGCACACTATATTCATATTCATATAGACTCATCTACACAGACTTATCTATATCGATTTCTCTATATAGCATTTGCTCCAGTATCCATCCCAGTTTCATCTCTTTAGGACATTAATTGGCACATTCTGTCATCAAATGGAGGTTATATTCACATACACATTAACACAAATATTCATATTCATGTACACGTACATGTGTACATTCATATTACTATTCATGTACATATTGATATGTACACATACTTATCTGTTCGTGTACATGTAAAAATTCTTGTTATATATACATTTCTAGTTACATGTATATGTAACTTTTATATCCATTTCCATGTCCATGTCTATTTTCATATTTTACAAATATTTATGTACACTTTCATACATATATTTGCATGTACATGTATACTTTCTTAATCATGTATGGTACATGTATATTTTCACATTTGTACACATTCATATTCATGTACACTTTGATATTCATACACGTTTTTGTACATATGCATGTACACTTTCATGTTTATGTACATGCACATGTACGTTTTTCTATTTGAACACATTCATATTCATGCACATATGCACTTAATATTTATGTTCATATACCTGTACATGTGCATGGACATATTCATACATATATTCATATTCATTTCACATGCATATTCATATTTATTTATAGATCACATATTCATGTATTTACATTCATATTCATAATTTTCATGTTAATATTCTTGTACAAATATACATATGCATATCTGTAAGCATACATATTCATATTTGGATCACATATTCACATAAATATTCATGTACCTATACTCGTTCATATTCGCGTTAATTTACGTATTCAAATATAGATATTAATATTCAAATATAGATATTAATATTCCAATAAATAATAATTATCTTCATATAAATTTTTATGCCTTTTCCATTCATACTCTGAGGATAGAACTGGAAACAATCTGGATGGGAAATCATCAGAAGGACTGTACATGTACACTGTATTCATATTTATACAGATTCATCTATCTAAATCCTTCCACCTATCTAGATTCATTTATCTATCTGGATTTATCTATCTAGATTAATCCATCTATATTCATCCATTTACCTAGATTCATCTATCTAGATTCATTTACATATCTTCATCCATTTATCTAGATTCATCTATCTAGATTCATTTATATATCTAGATTCATCTATCGATGTTAATCCATCTATGTAGATCAATCCATCTATCTAGATTCATCCATCTAACTAGTTTCATCTTTCTATATAGATCCATCTCTCTAGATCCATCTTTTTAGTATCTGCCCCGGTATCCACCCCAATTTCATCTTTTTAGAGTATGAACTGGAACATTCTGTAATGGGATCTCATTAAATGGAGGTTATATTCACATTAACATTCATATACATATAAATGTATCTATCATTATCATATTATGTACATGTACACATGTACCTTCATATTCCTATTCATACACTTTTCATGCAATATTCATATTCATACACATGGTCACATTCATGTACATATTTGCATCCATATTCATGTACATGTATATGAACACATACTTGTACATGTTCATATTCATATACATGTACACATTCATATTTGTATGCATGTTTGCATGTACATGTATACTTTCATATTCATATACTTGTACATTCTAATATTTGTACACATATTCATATTCATGTATACATTCATATTTGTATGCATATTTTACATGTATATGTACATATACTCACATTTGTCTATTTGTGCAAGTACATTTTCATATTTATGAACATATTTATATTCATATGCACATTTTGTACATGTACATATTTATATTTATATAACACATGTATCTGTACATGCATGTATTTATATTATATATAAATATACATCTGTACATGTATATTTATAACATACATGTATCTGTACATGCATGTATTTCTATTTGTACATATTAGTATCTATGTTCATTTTATATGCATATTTGTGTACATATATACATGAATATTCATGTGTGTTCATATTCATATTCACACATTTTATATTGATATTCATGTACAAATCTACATGCATACATATTCATATTCAGGTTCATGTATATTCACATAAATATTCAGGTACATATTCACATTCATGTTGATGTACATATTCATATATACATATTCATATTCATTCATATGATAAATATATTCATATACATATTAATGCTTTTTCCATTCATACTTTGAGTGTAGAACTGGAATAATCTGGAATGTGAAATCATTAGGACTGCACAGAAATGACTCCCCAGATTGGGTGGATTATACATGGTTCTACCCGCCCACCCCCCACCCCTGTGGAGGGTATGGGAACCTGTGTCCCTCAATATGTGTAGTACACAGGTACCTATTTCTCCTGAGAAACTACTCCTCTCACTTTTGGGACAGTATGGAGTTCTATTCTCTCATTTGGGCACAGCGTACCATACCCCATACTGAGCAAAAGGCACTGGGATATTTCATCTTTAGATTGATCTATAGATCCATCTGTAGACCTAGCTATAGATTCATCTGTAGATACACATATAGATCCATCTATCCATACTTCATACTATTAAGATTTGAACTGGAATATTCTGGAGTGTTATCAGGTAGACCATACAGTGAAAGTCCCTTTATCAGGTAGAAGATAAAATCAACTTACTGGGTGGAGTTCATGGGTTTCTACTCTCCTCATGGGGTGAAAGACCTAGAGACCTACTCCCACTTGGGAACCAATAGTCCTCCTGATGTGGGGGATGTGGATAAATACTCACCTCCTCCAGCAGAGGGCAGGGTTATCCATTCCCCATATAAGCAAAAAGCACTGGGATCTAATTCATATATACCTGCTTACATATACTTGTACATTTATTTGTATATTCATAAAGATGTTCATACATATATTTATATTCATATATCAAAATCACAATACTTATGTACATGCTCATATTCATATTAGTATATATATACTATTCATGTATATATTCATGTACATATTCTTGCACATGTACATATTCATATTCATTTACAAATATATGTACATATTTATATTCATGTAATTATTTGCACGTGTACATATCTTATGCACACTGATATTCATATTCATGTACATGTGCTCATACATATTCATGTACATGTGCTCATTCATATTCATTCATGTGCATGAACATATTCATACCTGTAGTCAGGTATGTGTACATATTCATATTCATGTGTATGTTCATATTCATACATGTATTCAGGTATGTGTACATGTTCATATTTGTGTGCATGTTCATATACATTAATATTTGTGTACATGCATGCATTTATATTCATATTTATGTTAATAATCATGCTCATATTTGTATTCATATGTACAAATATTCATATGCACACATACAGGTTCATGTTCATATTCATGCACGTTTATGATAATATTCATGTATGTATTAATAACAATATTCATACATACATATTCATATTCATGTTCATATATTCACACACATATTCACGTGCTTATATTCATATTGATGTCCACATTTATATATACATATTTCATGCAATATGAATATATATAAATATTTATGTGAATTATATCCCTGTGCCTTCTGCTCAGAATAGGGAATGGATCACCATGCCGTCTGCTAGACTATGTGAGTCCATGCCCTCTACCCCATAATGGGACTATTTCTCCATTGGTGTAGTGCTGTTGCAATGTTCTTTAGCTCATTTGGAGAATACTTTCCCATGCCCTCCACGTGGTGAGGGGAATAGGACCATGTATTCTTTACCTAATCAGGGAGTTAATCCCATCTAATGATTTCCCATTCCACAATATTCCAGTTCAGCTCCCAATGTATGAAACTGAAGAAGACATAAGTATGTCATATGTATAGCTATATGTATAGATATATGTTAATATATTCATACATATATACATGAATATATGTATATGTATCTAGCCCTACACTAGATGAAGGGAGTTGATCTCCACGCCCTCTACCTTGTGTTAGGAATTGTCCCCATAGGGGGTGTAGGATCCTGTTCTCCTTCACCCCATGAAGGGAGGGATCTTCATGTCTTTCACCTGGTTAGTAAAGTAGAACCATGCATCCTACACCTATCAGGGGAGTTAATCCTTGTACATTCCTTATAATGTTTTCCCATTCCAGAACATTCCAGTTCAATCCCTGAAGTATGAAACTAGAGAAAACATGTGTGTGTGTGTATATATGAACATATATATGAATATACTACATATGAATCTATGAACCCATATATGAAAATATATATGGATATCCCTGTGCCTTTGGCTCAGTTTGGGAAATGGATCACTGTGCTCTCTGCTAGATTAGGGGTGTAGATCTCCAAGCCCTCCCCACTGAGGGAAGTAGGTCCCTGTGTCGCAGTCTGGCTGGGCACAATTCAGGAGCCACTTGTCAAAAGAAACGAACTTTATTTTTAGAACACACACACCAAACCACACAGCTCCTCAGGAAAAACCTTCAGAGCCCAACTGCCACCACCGGCTTCCCACAAGCCTCTCAACTTCCCCCACTCCTCCTGCTCTTGAGGCTGATTGGCTGGGTCACGTGGGCAGAGCCAAAAAAAGTCCCCCAATGAGCAGCTCCGTGATCTGAAAGGGCGGGGAAACAGCCTAATGAGCATCACCGCAGAGGAGCCAATCAGTTGGCAGCTAGAAGTTTGCTGGGGCCGCTGTGAGCCAATCATCAGCTGGCAGCTGGAAGTTTGCTGGCAGCTGGAAGTTTGCTGGGGCCCCTTTTGGCTGTGGCTCTCAACAACTGTGCTCTCTGCTGCCGCAGCCCGGCTGGCTGGGCAAAATAGCGGGGGTGGGGGGGGAGGGGTGGTGGTGGGGGTGGGGGTGTGATGAACAACTTGTGTACGAACAACTTGTGTACGTTGATACAGCAGGAGAGGGAGCCGTTTATTGTAGGACAGGAGCGGTATTTATACATTCCACACAGCTTATCTAATTAACATAAACTAGATACAGCAGTCAACCAATAAGAAATCTCCACACTTAATGGCTCCCTGGCGTTACTTCACAAACCACTCCTTCTGGCAAAATGCCAGGCACCATCCAGACTTGTTTACAGACTCTTACATTTGCCAGGCACCATCCTGACTTGTTTACAGACCCTAACACTCTGCTAGATTAGGGGTGTAGATCTCCAGGCCCTCCCCACTGAGGGAAGTAGGTCCCTGTGTCATTCACCCTATGAGGGAGGTAGGTCCCTATGTTCTCCACATAGTGAGTGGAGTAGAACCATGTATTCTCCACCTGATCAGGGTAGTTAATTCCTATACCCTCCATTTGGTGTGTTCCCATTCCAGAACATTCCAGTTCAATCCCTAAAGTACGAAACTAGAGAAAACGTGTGTGTGTGTGTGTGTGTGTGTATGTGTGTTTTCATATTTAAGTAGTTATTGGTAGGGTCCCTCAAGGGCCCTAGGAGAGACACCAGGGACAGCTAAGGGGGAGAGGTCCAGGTACAATGACATCAGTTAATTGGATGATGAAATGAAACCAGTGAGGCATCCAGCTAGAATCTTTGAAAGTTTTTTGTTTTCTCAGTGTGAAGAACTCTGCCCTGAGGTTACACATGGGTGTACATACCTGCTCGTACCCTTCATCCACTGATCCAAAACTCCTGTTTTTATATAGGAATATTCAGGGGTGCAATGTTTAGATTATGAGAGCTAAATCTAATATGTACAACCTCATTTGAATGAACTAACTGGATGGTAACTGAAGGCAGGTGCCATGTGACTGGAAGAGGTGGGTCACTGAGAGAGTGCCCTTTTTTAAGGGTTTTTCATCTTCTCTGTGGACCCTTCCCCAACTCTCTTGGCTTCCTGGCCACCTGGAGTAAAACAGCTTTTGTCTACCAAGCCCTTCTGCCACAATACCCTGCTTCATCTTGCACCCAGAGCAATGGAGTTGGCTAACCGTGGACTGAACATATGAAATTGTGATCCCAAAATAAGTTTTTCCTCCTCTGAGTTGTTCTTGTCAGGTATTTTAGTTATAGCAATGAAGTGCTGACTAACACTCATATTTTTAAAATTTATTTTATTTTTAAAAAATATTTATTTTTTAGGGGTAGATGGACACAACACAATGCCTTTATTTATTTATTTTTTCATGTGGTGCTGAGGATCGAACCCGGGTTCCGCCCATGCTAGGTGAACACTTTACTGCTGAGCCACAATCTCAACCCAAATAATGTTGGGCTTTAAGTATTGCCCTATTGCATCATGGGAATGACAGATTGAGGGGATTTGGGAGTTCTTTTTGGAAGAGGCAATCTTAAGGTTTAGAGAGTAAAAGTGTTACTGAAAGCTTGGCCCTTGGCCCTGATGCCAATCCAATAACGAGGATAAGGTTTTTTTTGTTTTGGTTTTGTCTTTATTTCCCCTATTCACTTTATTTTTACTCCCAAAATAAGATGCAGAACAGTGTGTATAGCAGATCACCATTTGTGTGAAAAATAAAACAAATGTATATATAGATCTTCCTGTATATGCATACAATAATTCTGAAAGAATTTGTAAGGATTGATAGCATAGGTTGACTTCCATGAAAGGGAGGATAAGGTTTTGAGAAAAAGGAAAAAGAAGGGTTATTGCTTTGCTAGCAAAGGAGAAACACAGATGACCCCTGTCCTAGAGACTGTGATTCTGCTCATCAGCAGGAACAGGAGGATTAAAAAAAAAACAAAAACAAAAAAACTACACAACACACACATATTTTTTAGTTGTAGATGGACACAATACCTTTTATTTGTTCATTTATTTTATATGGTGGTGAAGATCAAACCCAGTGCCTCACACATGCTAGGTGAGTGTTCTACCACTGAGCCACAACCCCAGCCCAGAAAAGGAAGCTTTTTAAAGAGGTAATTTAAAGGCTACATTCCTTAATTAAGTTCTTTGTTGGAGTTGTAATTCACTTGTTAATTAGGGAGATAGTAATTTCTGAGATCTGGTACCATCCCCCAAATCTGGATTACTTCCTTCCTAGGTGGGTGTGTTTAAGGACACACAAATCTACCTAAAATGGGGAAGAAAAGTAATCCTCTGTTCCTGAGATTAGGGATGAGTAGGGAGAGAGGCAGAAAGAAATATGTCCATTTTAAAAATAAGTTGCAAACTGGGCACACTGGTGCACCGCTGTAATCCCAGTGGCTCGGGAGGCTGAGATAGGAGGATCAAAGCCAGCCTCAGCAAAAGCAAGGCATTAAGCAGCTCAGTGAGACCCTGTCCCTAAATAAAATATAAAATAGGATTGGGGATGTGGCTCAGTGGTCAAGTGCCCCTGAGTTCAATCCCTGGTACAAAAAAAAAAAAAAAAAAGCGGTGGCAAAGGCTATATTCAAAGCATAAAGTAGACCACTGTTACAAAAGTATATTTTGGTGGTTTAGAAATGGAAAGTTTAATGTGAACATTTGAAGGCAACTGTGCTAAGCTGTACAGAGGTTAAAGTCCTTCACAAGAGAAACAAATTAGAAATGTCATGATATAGAGTTTGGTAGAAAAATTATGACATATATTTGAATAAACTATAGAGAAGGCCAGATTTCAGGGCTTTGCTGGGGACAACTGTCTTGGCCACGGATAATAATTTGCTTAAATTTTTTGAGACTTAATTTCTTCATCTTACTACCTCACCCTTAGAGGGTGGTAGTGAGAATTAGAGAAGTATGTAAGATATCTGCTGGCCCTATGGAGTGTGGTAATGGGAAGATACGCCATGGAGTTCTTTAATAGCGTCATACTTTCTGTTGGTAGCCATCAGTAGCTACTCTTACATGAGACCACATGTCTCATCACTCAGTGATTTTTATAGAAGAGGTGGAAAAAAAAACCTGAAACATAAATTAGTTTACTTTTAGTACTGGGGATTGAATGCAGGGGTGCGTCACTATTGAAGGGAAAGTGAGGAATGAGTGACGGGTAAGCCAGACATGAAAGATGGAGACCAGGTTTGTCAGAGCTGACAAATAAAGGCCATCTCACTATAGGAGAGAAAGGCAAAACAGGTTTGAGTTCTGGGACTTTTATGGGGGAGGCTCAGAGCCGTCTGGATCCTCATGCGGCTGGGTCCTAATGCCGGTGGTTAGGGTTGGGTTGGTATGAGGGAGTGGTGAGTCTTTCTCAGAAAGGCCTTGGGGCAGGAAAGTGAAACTTTTTCCTTAAAATGGTAACTGTCATTTAAGATGGCCATCCAAATGCTAAGCAAGGACCTTAAGATATCTCCAGCCCTTTTCATTTTTTGAGACAGTGTCTAAGTTGCCTAGGGCCTCACTAAATTGATGAGGCTGACCTGGAACTTGTGATCCTTCAGTCACTGGGATTATGGGCGTGCACCACCACACCCTGCAAAGTCACCCTTAAAAGAGTTTTCCAAAGTAAAGGGCAGAAAATTATCTCTGTTTTTCATTTTCTACACTATTATACAAGATTTGATATCCTCATTGATTTTGTGTCATCTTTATTAAACTAGGTCCTTGTGGCCTAAGGGATTGTGTCCTTTTAGGATGATGGTTCTTAAATTGAGGTCATAAGAGTCTTTGAAAGTATGAGAAAAGTGAAAAACTGTCATCCCAGAAAAGCACAGTCCTATTTCTCTTGTTATTTCATAATCCTCTATGTAGGAATCCCTGCACCGGGATATCACAGCTAAATATAAGCATGTGTTTGTGATACATGGGTTACTGTGATACTTATCATGCAAAGAGCACACAATTATGATTAGTAGTGTAAACAATGCTGAAAAGCATGTTGGGCAACGGTGTTTTCACTGAGTGAAATATTTCCCTTATTTGGTTAATTTTCAATCCTATAGGAGTATTGAAGAATATACAGTATCCTTCAGCTGGACCCACCAGTTGTTAACAAGGCTTTAGCTGTCTCTATAAATATACATTTTTTAACCAATTGAAAGTAAATTGCATATATTGTGATACTTTACTGTTAAGCACTTCAGGGTATATTTCCTAAAAGTAAAGATAGTCTCCAAGAAACACAAACCATGATCAAAATGAGTGGTATAGTTTAATGATCTAATGTTTTGGGTGAAAGCATTCAAATAGAAATGAGACATATGCTGAGATTTATTTACATATTTATTTATTTAGTACCAGGAATTGAACGCAGGGACACTTTACCACTGAGTCACATCCCAGCCGGGTTTATTTATTTTTCTTTTTTTCTGTACCAGGGATTGAACTCAGTAGCACTTACCACTGACCCACATCCCTAGCCCTATTTTGTATTTTATTTAGAGACTCTATCAGTGAGATAGAGTCTCTCTGAGTTGCTTAGCACCTCACTTTTGCTGAGGCTGGCTTTGAACTCAGGATCCTCCTGCCTCAGACTCCCAAGTTGTTGGGATTACAGGTGTGTACCACCATGGTCCACATGAAGTTTTATTTTTGTAAAGGGAAAAACTGACCATTATTTATAGCTTGACAATAAGCCCTAAAAATGATCATGCGCTAAAATAAGGAGATCTGGTGGCTAGAGATATAGCTTAGTTGGTAGAATGCTTGCTTTGCATGCATGAGGCCCTGGATTCAGATCAACATTTTTAATTTAATGATATTTATGTTCATTTAGCAAGATTCTTGCTTACGTGACCCTTTATTCTTTCAAATCATTCTCAAGCCAGTTCTTTCATTTAGGCCACCTGGCCCAGAGACTGCTCTTAACCACCAGGCTCCCCTATCTCCTGGCAGAAAACAAGCTTCTTGAGATTGGGAATGTAGCTCAGTGGTAGAGCATTTATCTAGCATGAACAAGGCCCTGGGGTTGATCCATAGCATCACACAAGGACCCAAAGACAGAGACACAAGACACACATACACACACACAAAGAAGAAATAGCTTCTTTTAGTACTAATTTTTTTTCAGTGACCTCAAAATAATTTTCCACACTTTTGCAAATTTTTAGTATGCAGTTGAGGAAGCCATGAATACACTATTCTGAAAGAGTAAAGACCCTTACTCTAGGATTGTCAACACTTAGTGCAGTGCTATGCCCAGGGTGCCTAGCCACATGGGGAACACCTGGTAATTTTTAGGCAAGTGGGTCTCATGTATAATTTTTCACATTTAGGAAAAGGAAATGATCTGGTTCAGAACTGCTTTACCTGTACATAGTTTCCAGTTTCAGTGCAGAAAACTCAAATGCACTGTCTCCCTTTTCACAGAAACCCAGAGTTTCTATCTTTAGCCACTATAGCAACTGCAATAACAAATCCCAAACCAATTCCTATTGCTCCAGAGGTATGAGCATCAAGCCTGTTGAAGAACAAAACTAAAATAAAACTCAGGGGCGTGTCACAGAGAGTGGGATTAGCACAAAACTTTTAGTCATATTTACATGGATCATAGAAAAATAAAGAAATGTAAAGACATTCTCTTTCTTTAATATAAAATTTTTTTTTAGCTAGATGTGATGTGCATGCCTGTAATCCTAGAGATCTGGGAGGCTGAAGCAAGAGGATTGCAAGTTTGAAGCCAGTCTCAATAACTTAGTGAGATGCTGTCTCAAAAAGTAAGAAAAAAAAAATGCTGGGAATGTGGCTCAGTGGTAAAGTGGCTCTGAGTTAAATCTCCAGTACCAAAGAATATGTACATAAAATGTTTAGGCTGATTTGTCAAGGATAGCAGTATGAGAGGAAAAAGCTACTCGATTGTTTGGAGGACTGTAAATGTATCCTTAGAACACTGAGTATACAAATTATCACATGAACACTAAGGGATATATCAAGTATAAAATCTCTACAAAACCTTATCTAAGAATACATTATGAAATATATTCTTTTACACTAAGCATGTATAGTTTTCAAATGTTTCCTTAATCTGCATTATTATAATTTCAAATTGAAAACACTATAATTTCTTAAAAGTCTTTTTTTTTTTTTAAAGAGAGAGTGAGAGAGGAGAGTGAGAGAGAGAGAGAGAGAATTTTTTAAGATTTATTTTTTAGTTCTCGGCGGACACAACATCTTTGTTGGTGTGTGGTGCTGAGGATCGAACCCGGGCCGCACGCATGCCAGGCGAGCGCGCTACCGCTTGAGCCACATCCCCAGCCCCTTAAAAGTCTTTTTTTTAAAAAATATTCTTTTTTAGTTATAGTTGGACACAATACTTTATTTTATTTATGTATTTTTATGTGGTGCTGAGGATCGAATCCAGCGCCCCACACGTGCTAGGTGAGCGCTCTACCACTGAACCACAATCTCAGCCCTCTTTTTTGGAAGTGTCCAATGGCCATAGTATTTGCTCCTTTGCTTAGCCTAAAATCCTAGGCAGTTGTTGGTACTGGGGATTGAACCCAGGGGTGCATTACCACTGAGTCACATTCCCAGCCCTTTTTATTTTTAATTTTGAAATGGGATCCTGCTAAATTGCTTAGGGCCTTGCTAAATTGCTGAATTGACCTTGTGATCCTCCCTCCTCAGCCTCCAGAGTTGCTGGGATTACTGGCATGAATCACTCTGCTTGGCAAGGGCAGTTGTTCTTGAACATGGTAGAATACTGTGTAGGCAGGGATTTTGGGAAACTAATTACTAAAACAATAAAGAGGAATATACTCTAAATTAGATTGAGATACAATGAAAATAACCAATTTCAGTAAGCCACTACCAAACTAAATTGGAAATAGGTAACAACTATAAGCTATAAGATTCCCAAATGGCTGTTTCATGGCCACCCTCAGAAGCTAACTGAACAATCCTGTGGGTGGGGGACTTATCCCATAGTCCTAATTTGGGACACAATCAAATAAGCCACAGAATCTCTCTCTTCCTGGAAATCCACAATGCATACTAGCATATTAAAGATACCAAGAAGTCCTATAGTAAAGATTGCTAGGAAACACTGGGTTAAACAAAACTAAATAATCTTAATCTGAGTATTCTTAGGAAAACAAGTGCCTTAGAAAAAGTTTTATCCCTGAATATTTTCATCTGAAATGTGGTGCTAAATTTAAAATTAAAGGACTACAGAAGACAGTCTGGAAATATAGTTCTCCCTCCACATGCTGGAGAATAAGGGTACACTATATTCACTATTCTATAGTTCCTGAATGAAGATAAAAATAGCAAGGTAAATGCCTTTGTTTAGCCATATGCCTTCTGGTGCTCAACAAAAACCACCTGGGGCTTTAACAGCAACAGTCCCAACTAGCCCCAGCACTACCTCTTTGTGGTTTTTATTGTATGACTGCACAGCATCGTGATTTCTAGGAACACGTATGTCACAGACTAAGTGAGCCATGAACCTGAAGTGTCTGAGTTTCATGGGGTCTAAGGTAACCTTCAATGCAGCCTCACTGCTCTTTGTTTTTTCCCCTCTGAGTTTTCTACCACTTGATCTCTGCAGGATACTTCCATGGAGTCTTATCAAATTGTTCTAAAAGTTAAAAAACCACAAGTTTTCTTTCCTTTTTGAAAATCAATTTTATCACATTAATATAAGATATCTTCTTAAAGAAGACACACTGCTTGCTATGCTATTCTACCCTTCACACTGCTCATACTCTCTGCTTTTCCTTTAGGCAGGAAAAGACTGATAAATGAATAATATGGTAAGCTTTTTTTGGGTCAGTGTGGATTTCTGCCAGATGCTGGGATTCCTGTAGGACACAGTGAAGTGCCACCATCTCTACACCTTATGGTAAGAGCTCTTAAGCCCTCTTCAGTCTTCGACACTTAAAGAAAACCACCCCCTCCACAGAACCCTTATAGAAAGGCTGATAAACACCTACAGAGTCTTGTGATACAGATCAAATGCTTCAGAGTGATTTCATATGTGACTGGAGATGCAGTTTAATATCACATACTTATGATAACAAATATCCAAAATCAAGTGATAAATGTGACAATATTTTAAATCTCCTATCATAATGGAGTGAGTATATAAGATATATACAAAAATAAGAACCTGGACAAATCACTGATTGCAATTTGGGAGAGTAAAAAGCTCTTTATTAACTTAGAAAAATAAAATAAAATAAAAACCTAAAAAAATTTCCATCCTGTAAAGCTATTTTTTGGGCTGTAACCCAAAACTCCTTTTGGAAGTTACATTATAATTTTTCAGGCAGTGGGACCCTACTTAGTAAATCCATCTGCATTCTGAATGACTTTAAATTTTCAAATGCCTTCCAAAAAATGCTTAATTTACAGAAATATGAGCTAAGTATAAAAAGACCAAGTTCGAAAGTTATATTTTAGAATAGTTTCCCTTTACAAATTTGGTTTAAAATAGACACTAATATTTCAAGAACCATTCCTTAAAAGACCAGTTCACACAAACTAAAAACCTAGGCAAAAGTTCCTACCTGTTTAGTAACAGCATCTACGTCTCCTAGCAAAGTCACAGCACCAGAAGAAGACCATTATTTTCCAATTCTTCTGTACAGATGACAACTTTAAAAAGAGAAAAAGCTGAAGAACAAGTCATGTTTATTCTTAAAATATTTAACAAGTCAATTAAGGGGTTGCGAATGTAACTCAGTGGAAGAGAACTTGTCTAGCATGTATGAGGTCTTGGGTTCAATCCCCAGTACCACCAAAAAATCAAAAACCAAACAAAAAACGCCAAGAAGTCAATAAAGGCTGAATAAATCGACTGTGTTATATGTAAAATTTAATAAAGAAGATGTGATATTCAAGAAGTGAAGTGAAGTAAAGTAAAATAAAAGGGCTAGGAATGTAGCTCCTCAGTGGTAGAGTACTGGCCTAGCATGCTTCAGCCCTGGTTCAATCCCTAGTACTTTAAAAAAAAAAAAGTAAAAACCCATAGATCTATTCAAGTATCATAGTACAGAGAACCTCATCATCTTCCCTCATTTTAAAATCTACTCTATGGAATTCTGGTATTGTCCCATTTGAGCTGATCAATTACAGTTTTGAATCTAACCTCTACTGAGCCAGCTGTGGTGGCGTACACCTGTAATACCTGTGGTTCAGGAGGCTGAGGCAGGAGGATCTCAAGTTCAAAGCCAGACTCAGCAACTTAGCAAGGTGCTTAGCAACTCAGTGAGACCTGTCTCTAAATAAAATACAAAACAGGGCTGGGGATGTGGCTCAGTGGTCAAGTGCCCCTGAGTTCAATCCCTGATACCAAAAAGAAAAAAAAAAAAAAAAGAAAAAAAAAGAAAAAGAAAAAAAGAAAGAAAGAAAAAATTCTACTGAATTACATCATTAAGGATTCCTACCTAGAGCAGGGGCTCTCAAATTTGAGTCTGTACTACCTAGTGGGCTTATTAAACCATACATTGCAGGAGTCCACCTTAGTTTCTGATTTCATTAATTCTGGAATGGGGACCAGAAATGTGCATTTCTAACAAGTTTCCTAGGTGATGCTGATGCTGGTAGCTTAGGGACCACATTCTGAGAACCACTCTTAGAATATGGCATGATTATTCCATTTGCTCACAAGTTCCATTTCTGGATGGCCTTGGATAAATGAAAATGGATTTTGCAAAAAGGAATAATTTAGCTTCCCTAGAGGTGATGCATGGTACAGGTCTTAGGTTCAAGACCTTGGTCATCAAGAGGAGAATGGTGGGCCTGGGGATGTGGCTCAAGCGGTAGCGCGCTCGCCTGGCATGCGTGCGGCCCGGGTTTGATCCTCAGCACCACATACAAACAAAGATGTTGTGTCCGCCAAAAACTAAAAAATAAGTATTAAAAAATTCTCCCTCCCCCTCTCTCTCTCTAAAAAAAAAAAAAGAGGAGAATGCTGAATGTTTCATTTTAATCTATAATCCTACTTAAAATTATTTTCTCTACCTTAAATATATCTAAACATGAAGAAGAGGCAAACTGTGCTTTTCAAACTATTTGAAACTTGATTTTGAAAGGTTTTTCTGGTCAGAAGTAAAGTATAACACTACATTTTCTAGGTTTGAAAAGGCAGCTTACTTTGGTACCATTAATTATGTTAGAAAATTTATAAAATCTACTTTTGTAAAAATAGAAAAGGTTCCTTACAAAAGCCAAGAAGAAAGCAGAGCTGATAATGGCTGAGAAGGGAACAATGAACCACAAATAGCTCTCATTTGAAATCTCTTCTGAGTACCTGTATAAACTTAATATATGGCTGTTATGTTGGAGGCAGCCCAAATGTAAAATCCAATTTAGTCTCTCCAATTACAGAGGCCCATTTAAAAAAATCTGATATAACACAAAAAAGCATATTTGTATTTATTATTTAAATTATTCTGCAAGTATCTCTGAAGTCTAAATAGTTTGGAGCTTATTTATACTTTAAGCTTACAAATTAGCTTCAAGGGTAAATCTGATCTTTTAAACTAAAGTAATAAAAATCCTACTCTGTGTAAATGCTAATGTACAAGATGAACTAAGTAGAATAAATATGGTAGGTGGGGAGAAAACAGCAATTGCAGATAACTCATTAAACATCAAAAGGGATGGAGCCAAACCACATAGGGCAAACAGGGTTGTGAGCTGCCACATAGGTAGTGTTTCTCTTAGGACAGAAACTGTATATTTTATTTCATTTGTTTATTATGTTTTTAACACCTTCACTTTAGATAATGTGGAAAAAATAGTGAAAGTATAAAGAAAACTCTAAAATAACCCCATAGTAATATCAACTTACCAGCTATTATTAGTGCCCTGGGCTCTTTTCATACAGTCTTTTTTGATATGCAATTTTTTTTCTATAAATGAGTTTATATAATACTGGCTCATACACTTTTACTTATTATAAATGTTTTACTTTGTCATTAGTTCTTAAAATTTTTAAAGGCTACATTTTTTTACACATATACCACAATTAAATATTCTTCTCAATTGCTGGATAATTTTTGGTATTAAGAGCACTGCACTGTACATCTTTATGCTTGAATATTCTCTTTCTTTTCTTTTTGTGCTGCTGAAGATGAAACCCAGGGCCTTAAGCATGCCAGACAAGTGCTCTACACTGAGCTATATCACCAGCTTTTTTTTTTTTTTTTTTAAAATGAGACAGGATATTCCTAAATTGCCTAGGATGGCCTCCAATGGCAATCATTCTGCTTCCATTTCCCAAGTAGCTGGATTATAGGCATGTACCACCATCCTAACTTGTGTTTAAACCTTTCTCTCTTTTTTTCTTTTCTCTTGGTAATGGGGATTGAACCCAGGGGTGCTTTACCCCTGAGCTACATCCTTTTCCTTTTTGAGACAGAGGATCACTAAATTGTCAAGGCTGCCCTTAAACTTGCAAGCCTCCTGCCTTAGTCTCCAGAGTAGCTTGGGGTTATAGGTGTGTGCCACTTTATGGCGTTCTACTGTGTAATTTTGGCATCTTACTTGTACATTGGCTTTCTCATCTATAAAGTGAATATAATTCAGAGCATTGTTGTGAAGACGAAATCAGTTAATACATGTAAAACACTCAGAATAGTGTCTGAACACAGTAAACTCAGTAACAGTTTACTTCACAACAATCTGCCTACTTGCTAGCCAAATATGATCATTATGTCTTGATTACTTCAAGAATCTGATGAAAGACAATCAAATCATACCCAACTACACCCTTCTCTTTAACACAAACATACTCTTGAATGTCTTCTGATCCTGTTGTCATATTCCTTCTGAATCATCCTGTCATTTCCTTTAGTTCAGGCACTAAGTCTTGGTTGCCCAAAGGGCATATGTGCTGGATGTCCCACATGCATCTCAAACTCACATTCCAAATTGAATTCATCACCTTTCCCTTCCAAATTGACTCTTCCCTGTATATTTCCCAGTCTCAGTCAGCGGCACTATGGTCCACATAGTCAAGCAAATCCCAAAGAGAACCAGTCACCCATTCTGTACATTTCCTATTTAAGTATATCTTGTTTTTTTCTGCATATCTTGCCTTTATCTTCTCAGAATTGAAGGTCAAAACTACACTTCATTCCTTCTTTATATTTCTCTCTCCCACCAGTTATGGAGCACAGTATCTAAAACATAGTACACATTCAATAAATGTTTTCTGTATGAAGACAGCAGTGGCAGGTAAACTCACTTCCAGAAAAACAGTAAAGTATAGCTCGTATTAATAGATCAATCACTTCATCTTCTCTCGAGAAAAGAACAGAAGGTTCTCCCAACTAGGAAGAGTAAAAGTTAGAGGTAAGGGTATAGCTCGGCGGGAGAGAACTGGCCTACCATGCATTTGGAAAGCACTAGAGAAATGGTAAGCACTGAGTGTTTGCAATGAACAGCTGCTACTATTATCTATCATTCCCATAATGCATTCGGTTACCTGAGTCCTTACCACTTGCTAATTCCTCATCCCGACATACCTGATGTCCAGCTCCTGGGATGCAAGGGGGATGCCTAGGACGCCAAACACGAATTCCACATCCTGCGGGCAAGAGAACAGGGAATAAACTCCCGGTCCCACCCACGTCGCCGCATCCTCCCCTACCTAGGGGACGCGAAAAGGAAACCCCTGTAAGCCTCCACCCACACCGCCCCACGATCTCCTGTCTCCAAGACAACGCTTGGGTACCCGGCGGCCACCTGCACCGCGCTAATGTCGCTCCACTCTGTGAAGTTACTTTCCGGCATTTTCCACCTAAAAGTTCAAAGCACTCTCGCAGCTGACAATCAAGCTGACATAAAGCCGCCCAGCAAAACAAACCCAGAGCCCTTCTCAAGCCGCTCTTGTTGCATCTGACTGACAGCAGGGTAGCCAACCGCTTTATATAACGGGACGGAAAAGGCGGGGCTAAACCAGTCGGCTCCGGGGCGGGGTGAGATATGAACCGCCCTCTTCCCGGTTTAGGGTGTGAGAAGGAGGCAGGACTACTAGGAGGCCTCGGCCTATCCGTAACTCGGGAGCTTCTCGCCTACACCCCGCCCCACTATCCTGACACTCTTCTGCACCGGCGGCGGAAGCGCACCTGGGGCGGAAGGAGGGCCGGGCTTCCCCGAGAAGGGGGCGTGGCGCAAGCCCGCTCCCAGCCCCACCTGGGCGGCTCTAGGGGTTTGAGGCCTGCGCAGAGGTTGCGGGAACTCCAGTGGCTGGAGCACGTCTAACAGAGAAGTGGTCTGTGGGTCGTGTTGTCATGCTGCTAAATCCTCTGGCTTCATAGCTTGTGCCTTTGCACTCCATAAATCATAGTAATTCACGTTACTTAAATCCGCAAGCAGAAATATACTCTATCCCAGTTTCGTAGGTGATGCTGGGCTTCCATGAGGAGAGAAAGTAACTAGCCCAAAGCCCTGAGGCCCTGACTCTACTCTTGGGACTCTACTCTTGCCGGCTACCCACTCTTTGGCCCTTGGGATAGGAGAAATTCAACCCTTGCTACTGACCCATTACTCTCCAATACTATGTTTCCAATTCAGAAAATGCAGCTTTTCACAATTTTTAGGCAAGTCCCTACCTACAACCAGTCTTGATATGCTTGAGTTCAGGACCCCTAAAAGACCACCAGAGTCCAA
This sequence comes from Spermophilus citellus, assembly GCF_964194105.1. Lineage (NCBI taxonomy): Eukaryota > Metazoa > Chordata > Mammalia > Rodentia > Sciuridae > Spermophilus > Spermophilus citellus. The sequence goes on along the minus strand of NC_138184.1, from coordinate 45,534,778 downwards.
GATCATGTAAGCAGCAAAGAGGCATTTATTGTGAGCTAGCTCTGTCCTCTGTTCACACAGCAACTGGTGACACTGAGAGGCCCCCAAGCCCAGGGTTTGCAGCAGTTTTATACACTCTTTGGGGAAGGCAGGGACTTTACATACATCATAGCATCTCTTAGCAAATTATCACACACCACGGGAAAAATCAAACAACAACTCTTAACATTGATTAGCACATTCACTGGCACAAACAAGTTGGTCAGGGGTGATTGGTTAGTACAAGAGGGGGATTCCTTCGAACTGATTTGTTTAAGCCACGGGGGAGTACTGCTGAATTACATGGTTTCCCAACATGTTATCAACCACCATAAATTACTGGGAGGGTCATCTGACATCCTAAGTATTTTCCCTGTCTCATGCTGATTGGTGGTTGCTAGGGGGTTGCTATGGGTCCTCACCTAGCCTAACTGAGTCTGGGACCTCTGGCACCACAGATCTCTCCTGTTATTTGCAGATAAACAACTCAGCAGGGTGGGTATGTGCCTAGGAGTGCTCTGTGGGTTTTTCCAAGGACAAGGGCCACACCCCCTTCCTTAGACAGGATTTGCTCTGAAGTAGAGGCTGGTTTCTCAAAAATGGAGTCACATCAGTTTCTCAGTCTCTGATCCCCATAGCCTTTCAAAACACTACAGTGGGAAAGATGTTTCGGTGTGCGATTTCTGAGGCTGTCTCAGTTATTAGATTGCTTCCTCAGTATCAATAAATGTAAAAATAGCTAATCTAAAAAGTTTTTAAAAAGCTTAAAAAGCTTAAAAAGTTAAGGTCACTTAAAAGTTAAAGAAACCCCAACAAAGTCTCCAATTATATCAAAAAGTGGAATTCAATTTTTTTGAGATTTTGTAATATCGTTAAACAAAAACGTCAGTGATAGAGGGCAAAGAGCCAATATGAGTGGGGGACAAGTCAGGTCAGTGAAACGAACGAGAAGCACTGGAAGTGAAAGGATTTCTAAACCTAGAGATTTTCAAAGTGTAGTTCAGGCTCTTTCAAAAGGCCTTCCCCTCTTTATTCCAACTCTTCTCCCAACCCTAAGCAGAGGAAAATTAAATGGTTGCCACCCTATATAAGGGGCCCATCTAAGAGGGAGATTTTTTTGAAGTCTCTAGAGTTCATCTAAAGAGTAAATGCAAACTTTGCATTCTACTCCAGAGTAGAATGTCATTTTTGACATATAAATGATACTTATTAAAGTTACACAAATGTGAAACTATCAAAAGTCAAATGAGTTTTGACAGTTATGTACACCATCTAAAATATTTTAAAATAAAAATATTTTAAACTGCTTATCTGTCAAGCAAAATTGACATTCCAGAAAGATGCAAAACATTTTTCTGTACTTTGAATAGTCGTTGGCACAGGGTATCCTGCCTCTGAGATACATGAACCCCATTCCCCTCTATCATGTACAATTGTTTATATCAGCTTTGCATGACAATTTCAACTCTCTGTGCATCAGAATCACTTAGAAACCTTTTTTTGAAAACATGATTGCTTGGTCCTACCCCAGGACTTGTTGTTAGACCACAATGCAAGAAAAGACCACTGACTCCAATTAAAATCAAATTAAAGCAAGCTTATTATTTCTACCAGCCGGGCTGCCTTTCCCATCAAAATCATGGGAGCCAAGGACAGCGGCCAAGCTTCCTTGCAGCCCAGTTTTATAGCCCAAAAAGTTACACAAAGCGGGGTTACAGATAACAAAACTCTGAGGAGCATAACGCAAGTTTACATTTTTGCTGGCCCCGACATCAGAATTTATGGAGGTCTTAGAGACTCAGAGAGGGTCGTTATCCAGCCAGGGAAGGCCAGAATTTTTGAGGCGTCACTAAGGTTTAGGAAAGGGTTGTTATCTGGTCAGGGAAAACCGGGCATAGGTGAGTTCAGGGCACGGGCAGGCATTCCAATCAGCTTTACAACATTAACTAATGGCCAGGCCATACAGACATCCTAATATTTTTACAGAAAACAGAAATGAATCCTTCATAACTGGTGACAAGCTGGCTTCTGATCTAAAGAGAGAATTAGGCTAGGTATATCATTGTGAATCAACTTCTTGGGACAAGTTAGGCACTTGTTTGTGTGTATTTGTTTTTTAATTTTTAAGGTGTAGATGGACACAGTAACTTTATTTTATTAATTTAGTTTTTATGTGTTGCTGAGGATTGAACTCAGTGCCTCACACGAGCTAGGCAAGTGCTCTACCACTGAGCTACAACGGCAGCTCTGTGTGTGTGTGTGTGTGTGTGTGTGTGTGTGTTGAAGCAGCTACCTGATTTTGATTTGGTGAGAATGATTACCTCTATACTAATGCTGAAGGCAGGAGTTTATAATTAAATGTCTGATTATCTAACTATTACCAAGTAATACTGTAGCAGGGAATGAGGGTCAGGACACAAAGATCTGGAAGCAATACTTTATTAGTGTTGCGGTGGCCCAGAGGGATAATTTCCAAAGTCTGAGTCCTGAGTACCACAAAGCTTTTACTTTTATACATAAGCAAGTTTGAGTACCTCAAGGCAAGGGAGTTGGTGCAGTTCTATTGGAGGGTGCATCTATATTCCTTACATGGATGCAAGCTTGTCAACAGCCTAGGGACTCTTAGCTCATACAACTTAAAGAACTTTACTGCACTAAGCTTAAAGGGGGATTGTTCTGTCCCCATTGCTTTGTTTCCTGCTTCTGCTACTGCAGTTATCTTTTACAGGTATCTGTTAGACACTGCAGGCCTCTATGGTTAAATGTCAATAAGCAGAGCTGTTGTGTGTCAGTGTGCAAAACCACAGCCTGTCAGCTCTTAAGCTGCTAAAGTTCCTATTTTTCTCTATCGAAGTACTGTTGATTAATTTGGACTTACAGGTTCAAAACCAAACTTGTTTCACATTGGCAGCACAAGCTGTATAGATGATTGTCAATTCATGGGATCTTGTGTCTGCTTTCCTGTCAAAAGAATCACTAACAGAAATACTCTATGAAGTGCAATGGAAACTGAACTCTGAGTTGAAACAATTCCCTAGGATTCAAATTAAGTGGTTTTGCAAAAGGAGAATTCCTTACCTGGCTATATACTGCCAGTTAGCAAAGAGAAAAGTCATTGAGATAGTTCTTGCTTTTACTTTTACCCCTTTCATTTCAGTTCAGGGTGCAGCCATCCACTGTTCACTGGCCTATGATGATTCAGCAGGAGTGGTGAATCCTACCCCCCAGAATTAACAGGACCAAGGAGCAACTCCTTTTCAATACAATTGTAGTTAAAAGATTCTAGGATCTGGAATTTATCCAAGGCCCTTTGAATGGACTTCATAAGCATTGACCATGTTCTTTATTACTTTTGTTGGCAATAGGCATGGGTTTTTTATTTGTTTTTGATGACTTATTTATTTTTTTAAAGAAGGAATAAGCCTAACCTTTTTTCCTCCTAAAGAAAAGGCTGTTATTGATAACAGAGCCAGTCATCCAAACCTGCATGTTAATTATTTGGGGTTATAGATTTCAGGTTATGGAAAGGAGCTATTTGACAACTCTCTTTCATCTGGGTGGAGACAAGATCTAGGCCCAAGGTAATTTAGTAAGAATAGTAAATACAGTGTCTAGAGAAAATATACTATCAGAAGACTGCAGCTTCTATAAGCAGTAACTGCTTAGACCCACAAATTATGATAGTACATCTTAATTTCAGTAAACTAACAAGGACACTAAGAATCCTTGTGATTATTTTAAAGCATAACACTAGATGAACTTATGGGAAATGTCCTCACTAACAATCTTTTATCGAGATGTGAACTGTGCCTGGCTTGGTAGTGCATGCCTGTAATCCCAGTGACTCAGGAGCCTGGGTCAGGAGGATTATAAGTTTGAGGCCAGTGTCAACAACTTAGTGAGACCCTCTCTCAAAATAAAAAAATAAAAATGAAGTATGCAAATACTGCCAATGTGCTGGCGATGTGGCTCAGTGCTTAAGTGCCTCTAGGTTCAAGCCCCAGTACCAAAAATTTTAAAAAAATTATTTTAAAGGGAAGGGTATGGTTATCAAATGAAGAAATGAATCAGGGTTATTTGTGATGACATTATAAAATGGCTGAAAATGAAGTTGGCTGAAATATGAAAAAATTGAAACGGAATATCTTAAAAACAAAAGTCAGCAACAAGAAAGAAACTCTGGGGCTGGGGTTATGGCTCAGCAGTAGAGCACTTGCCTAGCAGTGCTGGGTTTGATCCTCAGCACCACATAAAAATGAATAAAACAAAGGTATTGTGTCCAACTACAACTAAAAAAATGAATAAATTTAAAAAAAATAAAGAAAATATGTGAGGCATACTGTATTTAAAAATAACACTTAGGGCTGGGGTCATAGCTCAGTGGTAGAGTGCTTACCTAGCATGTGTAAGGCACTGGGTTCGATCATCAACATCACATAAAAATAAATAAAATAAAGGTATTGTATCCAACTACACCTAAAAAATAAATATTAAAAAAGTAACACTTAAAACTATACATCAGGAAATGTGATGTAGGAAACATGTCAAAAGAGACAAAGCAGGACATAAAATAATGCAATAAAATGGTTCTTTGAATAAAACAGGTTTAATTGATTTTGTTTTCTTCTCATTAATAGACTGCAAAGTACGAAAGCTCAGGGATAGTCTTGAAGCAAAATGGGTGAAAAGCAACTTTATAATGGAGCCATCAGCGACAGTAGACAATAACTGGATCATAAAAACTCCCAATCTGTTACAGGGTGACAGGCACTGAGAGTTTTTCCCAGTGCCCTCTAACCTAGAGAAATGTTGGATTTTTGCCCCTGGCTTACACTGACAAGCCCTTAACCTTTGCTTTGCATTTTTTTTTTTTTTTTGAGAGAGAGAGAGAGAGAGAGAGAATTTTTTTTTATTGGTTGTTCACAACATTACAAAGGAGAGAGAATTTTTTAATATTTATTTTTTAGTTTTCGGTGGACACAACATCTTTATTTTATTTTTATGTGGTGCTGAGGATCAAACCCAGAGCCCTGCGCATGACAGGCAAGCGCTCTACCGATTGAGCCACATCCCCAGCCCTGCTCTGAATTTTTTAAAAATATTTTTTAGTTGTAGAATATCTTTAAAACAAAAGCCAGCAAAAAGAAAGAAACTCTGGGGCTGGGGTTATGGCTCAGCGATAGAGCACCTTTATTTTATTTATTTCTTTTTATTTGGTGCTGAGGATCAAACCCAGGGCCCCACATGCGCTAGGCTAGTGCTCTACCACTGAGCTACAGCCCCAACCCCTGTTCTGCATTTTAATACCAGTGAGACCTAGGACTGGAATAGGGAGCATTATGGGAATAAGATGGGAGGAATGTTGTTTCCCTGTTTTAGTTTTTCTTCATCCATTAAGTATTTTTGTTTTTTAAGCAAAAAATTTCCCCCTTTAGGTGGCAGAGAGGGAACCCAGGGCTTTGCACATGCCAGGCGAGTGTTCTACCACTGAGCTGCACCCTCAGCTGTACATTTGGCATAGTTTGACATCAGCAGTAAACGTCACTGACAAGGACATTTATTTTGTGTGAAGTGTGCCAGGAAATGGCAGCAATTGTATGTTGTGTTGTGAGGACATAAGAGATTCATATCAAATGGCATAGAAATCATGATACAGACAGGTGTGGTGATGCATACCTGTAATCCTAGTGATTCAGGAAGCTGAGGCAGGAGGATCCCAAGTTCAAAGCCAGCCTCAGCAATTTAGTGAGCCCCAAGCAACTAAGTGAGACTGTCTCAAAATTTAAAAATAAAAATAAAAACAGGCTGGGGATATGGCTCAGTGGTGAAGCACCCCTGGGTTCAATCCCTAGTACCAATAATAATAATAATAATAATAATAATAATAATAATAATAATACAATAATAATAAAAAATTGGATACAGTATTTTCTCTTTTTGTGATGGAACTCCATACTTGGGAATGGTCCTTAGGGTAGGGGGACAGCTGCCACATATGAAATGTGGTACCAGTATCACCAGTATTGAAATATTTTCTGTTCATCTGTTTCTTCTGTTTAGCCATTAGCATGCATTATAGCCCCTTTCTTCAATTTTTAAAATTGTACCTTTTTACTGGGCATGGTAGTGCACATCTGTAATCCCAGCTACTGGGGATGTTGAGGCAGGAGGATCATAAGTTCAAGGCCATCCTGGGCAACTTAGCCAGACCCTGTCTCAAAGTAAAATAAAAAAGGGCTGGGGGTGTACAGTGGTAGAGCACTTGCCTAGCATGTGTGAAGCCCTGGGTTCAGTCCTGAAAAAATATTGTACCTTATTGCGTTGTTTTGCTTTTCATCTATTCTCTGTCAGCAAAACAAGACTCAACCCTAGGGCAGACTCTGAGTGATTCCTAGGGTGTGGAGGTGAAAGGGTACAATGCCAGGAGAAAAACATCTTCATGGTTAAGAACTTATGCCCAGAAACTTGTCTTTTCATTGTAAAGTTTGAGTTTCTTTTTGGAGCTTAGCTGTGATTTGTTGTTTCATACATTTAACATTTATGACATCTTTTAGACAAATGAAAGGAACAGAGATTAATACATCTATACACAGCACCTAGCTTAAGAAATACAGCATTACAAATACAATAAGCCTCTGGTGTGTTCTTCCCCCATTGCATCTCCTTCTCTATCCCATAGAGTTAATAGCTATCCCTCTCTCTCTCTCTTTTTTTTTTTTTGTTGTTGTTTTTTTGTTTTTTGGTCGGGGGTGCTGGGGATTAAACCCAGGAGCTGCATCCCCAGCCCTTTTTTTTTTATTTTTTGAGACAGGATCTCACCAAGTTGCTTGGGGCCTCAAAAAGTTGCTGAGCTGGCCTCAAACTTGCAATCCTCTGATCTCAGCCTCTTAAGCCACTGGGATTACAGGTATGTGCTACTGGGCCCAGCAGATTAACCACTGTCTTGAATTTGATGTTTTTAATTCCCACATTATCCATATTTAAGGTGATGGACATTATCTTAATCCATCTTCTGTTGCTGTAATTGAATAACTGAGACTGTATAATTTATAAAGGAAAGAGGTTTATTTTGCCTCATGGTTCTTGAAGCTAGGAATTGTAAGAGTATGGTGCTAGCATCTGCTTGGCTTCTGATGAGGGCCTCATGACAGAAAAAGCAGATGTGTGAGGAAAAAAGGAAAGGGGGCAGAACCCCTGAGATTGTGAACCCACTCATGAGAGAAAAGGATGAATCCATTCATGGGGGCTCTGCTCCTATGAGCAGACACTTCCTGCTGAGCCCCACCTCCCAGCACTGCTGCAGTGAGGAATTAAGATTCCAACACATGCATTTGGGGAACATGCTCAAGCCTTAACAGATATTTAGATCCTCTTTAACTTTTTAGTATATAACCAGTGTGCTCTGAACATCCTTGCATGTTTCCCTATTGTGTGTATGAGAATTTCTATGTATAGATATCTAGATGGAAGCTCATTATCAATTTTACTAGAAAATGCCCAATTGGTCTCCAAATTTATACTTTCTATAATGGGGTCCACTGTAGGTTTTGAGTATAAACCTTGCTGCTTATATAAACCTTGCTCAGGTCATTTATTCAAAACTGGCATTTTTTCCCCCTTCTTCCTCATTCCTTCTCCCTATCAATAGGGGAAATTGTCAGGACAAACATTTTCCTGTCCTAGGGTAATCTATCATGTCTTTCAATGCTCCCAAGAATAAAGAAACCAAATATGGGAACTGGAGCAAGGGCTCTCTCAAGGACACCAGCTGGACTTTAATTAATTATGTCTACTGATAATATTTGGATCTCTGCCCCCTATGTTCCTCTTTTAAAAGCCCTGTGTTCCTCTTGGCAGTTAGAATCACAGGCTTTGAGACCTGAGTCTTCCGCACTTCTCTTTCATTTTTTCTCAAAACCTTGTCCTAGTTTTCTAATCAGCACTTGGAACAAGGACCAAGCTTTTAGTATCACTCCTGCAGACTGTGTATGAGAACTCTCCTTTTTGTGTGTCCTCAGTTGGAAACTTTATTTTGCCACTCTGATGGATGTGAAATGGTTTCTTTCTCATTTCTAGTATGCAGTCCTCTTTTTGTATTTTTATTTTTAATTTTTTTTTTAGTTGACATAACACCTTTTTTTATTTATCTGTTTTTATGTGGTGCTGAGGTTTGAACCCAGTGCCTCATCTGTGAGGCAAGCACTCTACCACTCAGCCACAGTCCAGTCTTGCAGTCTTCTTCATCTGTGAATTTTCTCTATTTTTTGCCCATTTATTTATTAAATTATTTGTTTTTCTCATTGATTTATGGATGTTATTTATATATTCAGAATACTAATTCTTTTAAATTTTTGTTCACAGTTATTTTTGAGATGTGTTTTTTGTAGCTACATGTGACAATTTCCTTTCTGTTTTAAATTCTTTGTGTTTTAAGAAAACCCTCTCACCTGAGGTTATGAAGTCTTTTTCTGTATCAAAAAGTTTTAAATTTTATTTTTCATATTCATTTATTTATTAAAAATTTGTTTTAGTTGTAGAGGGACACGATACCTTTATTTAATTAATAAAGGTATCGAACCCAGGGCCTCACACATGCAAGGTGAGCACTCTATCACTAAGCCACTATTTTTCATACTTAATTCTATAGTCTACCTGAAATTTTTTTTTTTTTTTATATTATGGGAGGTAAGATTCCAGTATAATATCTCTATCAATTAGGTTTGCTGGGTAACTGACTATCCAAAACTTAGGGGCTTAAAACAACTACCATTTATATAACTTACATTCCTGTGAGGCTGGGCTCAGCTGACTCACTTCTGGGTTTGTGGGAAGTTGCCTGTAAATCGCTCTGCTACTAGGAACTGATTAACTGGGAGGTTGTCCTCCTGGGCATCTGTCATATCTGCCATGCATCCCTCATCATCCAGCTACCTGGATTTCTTCATATGATGTCAGCAGAATGCAAAAAGGAACAAGCCCCATTGTGCAAGAGTCTGTATGTCATGTGTGGTAGCATCCCATTAGCCATGGAAGGTTTCATGACTGATCTCAGACTCAGAGTTAAGGCATTAAAATTATATGAGAAGGAGCTGGGGTCGTAGCTCAGTGGTAGAGCACTTGCCTAGCACATGTGAGGTACTGGATTCGATCCTCAGCACCACATAAAAATAAATAAAATAAAATAAAGGTATTGTGTCCATCAATAACTAAAGATATATATATATATGGATAAGGAATCATGGAGACTGAGAGGGGATGAATTTTTGGCCATTTTTGTAATAGTCAGTTTATCAGTTATCCAAGCACCTTTTATAATATAGTTCATTCATTTTTTTAAGTATAGTTTATTCTTATTCCAATGAAACATAATGTTATCTAGTTTCTGTAAAAAAAATAAAGAATACATATGTATATATCTATTGATGTACTTTCCATATTTAAAACTATCCTCACCTATCTTGTTTATTTTGAAAATGTCTTGAAGTTGGAAATAGGTAGTTCCTCTGCTTTATTCTTTTGAAAACATCTTGTCTCTTGTATTAGTTTTAAGGAAATAGAAGGGATGGAAATCTATAGATTAAAAGACAAAAGAAATATTAATTTTTTAATGGGCAAGACTATAAAACAATAGTGTCTAGGGATACATATTGGGTGACAAAGATGTCCTTTGTTTTTGGTACCAGGGATTGAACTCAGGAGCACTCGACCACTGAACCACTTCCCCAGCCCTATTTTGTATTTTATTTAGAGACAGGGTCTCATTGAGTTGCGCCTCATTCATGATCCTACTGCCTCAGCCTCCTGAGTCACTGGAATTATAGCATGTGCCACTCTGCCCACGACAAAGATATTTTTTTAAAATAAGGAAGCAATGACCATAAGAGTCAGGGTTATTCTTACTTGGTCACTTCTGGGTAAGGTTGTCAGGTTTAACCGAACAAAATCAGAAAACTAGTATACCCAAATTCCCAGTTAAATTTAAATTTCAAATTAATAGTGATAATTTTTTAGTATGTTCTAACATACTTGTTTGTATGAAATTCAAATTTAATTAGGCCTCCTGTATTACATTTGGCAAAGCATAATTTTGTTCAAGATGGGGGTTTACCTGCCTCAACCCTCCCTGTAGCTAGAGGTGGTCTTGGGTCTCTGCATGGATCAAATCAATTTAAATGAAGGTCACCAGGCAGGGCTTTGTGGAAGGCTGATGGAGCTAGCAGATACCCTTCCACCCTCTGCAAGGCAGGGTAACTGGAGTTATATAGTCATCTTGCTACCACGAGGTGACCCTGAAGATGAAGACACGTGCTAAGGACAATGAGGCGGAAAGAGAGGAGGACTCAGGTCTCACCTGAAGTCCTCGAGCTCCCACCTGTCAGGTTTTGTTATCAGAATTTTATCATTTCTTCTCTTACTATATTCTGGGACACATTAAGTAGCATCAGCATTATTTGTTCCTTTGAGATTAGAAGAATTCCTGTAGAACCTATCTGTTTAGAAGGTGAAGAATGAGAAGGAATATTAGTTTGTTAAGTATTTCTTCTGTGATTCTTGGCTTGGTTTGTTTTTCTCTTTTATCTGAAGTTTTGGTAGAATAATTTTTCTAGGAAATTATGATTTTATTTTATGATATCCTGTTTTTTAAGATTTTAAAAATTTTGTAGATGTAGACGGACAGTATGCATTCGTTTCATTTATTTTTATGCAGTACTAAGGATAGAACCCAGTGCTTCATGTGCTAGGCAAGCCCTCTGCCACTAAACCACAACCAAGCCCCCTGTTTTATTTTATTTGGGAACTGAACCCAAGGTATTCCACTGCTGAGTAGATCTTTTTATTTTGTAATTTAATTTTCAATATTTATTTAAATAATTTTTTAGTTGTAGACGGACACAATATCTTTATTTTTATTTGTTTATTTTTATATGGTGCTGAGGTGTGAACCTAGGGCCTCATGTGTGTGAGCCAAGTGCTCTACCAATGAGCTACAACCTTAGCCCTAATTTTTTATTTTTTAAATTTTGAGTCAGGGTCTCATAAATTTTCTAAGGTTGATCTCAAACTTACAATCTGCTTGCCTCAGTCCCTGAGGAGCTGGGATTACAGATATGCACAATCACACTCAGCTGAATGAAGGAAGCTTGTCATATAAGGATGGATATTATATGTTTCCACATTAGCACCAACCCCCCATCTATTTAGAAATGGAAAACAGAATGGCAATGAGCAAGAACTGTTGGGGAGGGGAAAATGAGGAGTTGTTGGTTCACCGGGTATGAAGCCTTTCCCAATTGCAGATGAGAGTTCTGGAATGGGCCACACACTGTGAGGAGGCTGGGCTGCCTATGACAGACAAGTGGTTGAGTTGGGATGCAGATCTTTGGCTTGGAGGAACATTAGTCAGACCTGGCTTTTAACCAGGTTTACTTGGATAATCTCTTTTGATTAACAAAATTAACTGATTTGAGACTTTTAATTACACATGTGAAATCCCTTCACCTTTACCATACTCATTGGCTAAAAGCAAAGCAGTTTTTACCTATACTCAAGGAAAGGTTGATAGGAGGAGTCCTCACAGGTGTGGCCAGTACACATTGTTTCCTCCTTCTTGTACCGATTATCCCACTATACATACCCTGGAGGTCAGTTACCTGTCCTCTCCTATCATTCTCTCTATAATTCTATATTCACATTCTTGTTGCTCACTTTTCTAATTCCTGAACCCCTTTCATTTTATTTACAGTATAATATGATTCATGTGTGCTGCTTCCATATTTGCCTTATTTTTTTTTTTGTTATCTGAGCTCTGCCAGATGACACTTCATTTCTCCTTCCCCATCTTCTCCCCTCCGTCCCCTGCTCTTTTTCTCCCTCTTGCCATTTGTTACAGTTTGGATGTGAAGTATCCCCCAAAAGCTCACATGTGAGACAATGCAAGAAGGTTCAGAGAAGAAATGATTGGGTTACATGAATCTTAACCCAATCAGTGAAATAATCACCTGATGGGATTAATTGAGTGGTAACTTAAGGCAGGTGGGGTATGGCTGGAGGAGGTGGGCATGGGGGGCGTGACTTTGGGGTATATATTTGTATCTGGCTAGTGGAGATCTCTCTCTCTCTGCTTCCTGATCATCATGTGGGCCGCTTCCCACATTCTTCTGCTATCTTCAGCCTCACCTGGAACCCCAAGGTAAAGTGCTGGACTTCTCTGAACTGAGACCTCTGAAACCGTGAGCCCTCAAATAAACTTTTCCTCTTCTACAGTTATTCTGGTTTGTCTTTTTTTTTTAAGGTTTTTTAATATTTATTTTTTAGTTTTCAGCGGACACAACATCTTTGTTTGTATGTGGTGCTGAGGATCGAACCCTGGCCGCATGCATGCCGCTTGAGCCACATCCCCAGCCCCTCTGGTTGGTCTTTTAGTCACAACAGTGAGAAAGCTGACTGAAACAGAAATTGGTACCAGAGTGGTTCTAGAGTAACAGAACTGTAAGGATGAATTTCCTTAGTTGGTTTTGTGGTTTCTGGAGTTGGCTGTCTAAATTGGTTAGGCCTGAAGTTGCTAAAGTCTCTCCTACTGGTACTAGGGAGACCCCTGATAATCCATGGTATGAACTGTTTAAAGAGATTCATAAAGTAAATGCATTTGATGCTTCCAATTTGCCCACTTGTAAAAAGCAAGGAGTTTAGCAACTCTATAAATGATATATTTGAACAGTTCTGGAAAACTAAGAAATATGATGATGTTGGTTGGTTGCTTCTGGCCTTTACTGGACAAAGTAACAAAGGAGAATGATGAGCTCAGAAATTCAGTTTCTCAACTGCAGATGTGCATAACTGATTTGAAAGCTGCTAAGTGCTCTAAAGATGAATCTTCTTTCTTATAGTTCTAGGGCTGAGGGAGCTGAAAACCAAACATAAACCCTCATCCTGAAATTGGCTGAATTAAGATGAAAGTTTAACTCAGCCTGGAAAGGTGTCTAAGGTTAAAGTGAGGGCACTTCTTGGAGAACAGGATACTGTATATTGGGATGGCCACGAGTATGGGAAGTGCCTGAAGGGGCTGGGGACATTGGAACTCTCATATTCTTTTTTTTTAATTATTTTTTTTAGTTGTAGGTGGACACAATACCTTTATTTATATGTGGTGCTGAGGATTGAACCCAGTGCCTGACCTGTGTGAGGCGTGTGCTATATAGCTGAACCACAACCATCGCCCCAGAACTACCATATTCTGATGAGTTTATTCTGCCAGAAGTTGTCAAGTCCTCACCCTTAACCATGACTGAGGTATCCCTACTCCCACCCTCTGTGGCTTTGGCTTCTTCACCTCCCTTGGAGGGAATAAATCCTGTGTTGCCTATGGAAACAGTAACAACTTTCTGTGATTCAGTTGCTCAGCTGAAAATGTTGATACTCCTCAGGATCCAGCCTTACCACTCACTTTTGCCTCCAGGCTATAACTAGATCCAAATCTAAGCAGGCCCCTAGAGGTGAGGTACAGAGTGTGGCCCACAAGGAGGTACCCTGCTCTCTGAAGGAACTTCTTCAGTTTTCTAATTCATAAAAGCAGAGGTCTGGGGGCTGGGGTTGTGGCTCAGCAGTAGAGTGCTCACCTAGCAGGTGTGAGGCCCTGGGTTCAATCCTCTGCACCATATAAAAAATAAATAAGTAAATAAAGATATTGTGTCAACCACAACTAAAATAAATATATATAAAGCAGAGGTCTGTGGAACATGTGTGGGAATGGAATTTAAGGGTGTGGGATAATGGTGGAAGGAACATAAAATTAAGTCAGGCTGAATTTATTGATATTGGCCTATTAAGCAGAGATTCTAGATTTAATGTAATAGCTCACAGTGTTAAAAAAGTTACCAATAGTTTGTTTGATTGGCTGAAGTATGGATCCAAAGATGGCCTACTATGAATGAGCTGGAATGCCTGACATCTCTTGGTTTATTGTTGATGAAGGAGTTCAGAGGCTCAGAGAGATTGGAATGCTGGAATGAATCTGTCATGTAAGACTTTCTCCTCTATACTGGGAGCATCCAGATGATGTGCCCTTTACCAAAACTATAAGAAACACATTTGAGAGTGGAGCGCCAGCATCCTTGAAGAGCCTTTGTTGTTGCTCTTCTTTGCATGCCAGAAGTTGCTGTGGGAGCTGCAGTCAATTAATTGGGAAACTCAAATACAATGGGAATAATTGGATCTCAGGGAGGAAGGGGCCAAGTGGCAGCCCTCAATCACGAAAGACAGGGTGGCCATAGTTACCATAGTGGACAGCAAAGGGGAAGAAATCAACAAAATGTTCTGGTGTTTCTAGAAGCAAATAGATGGGAAATCCACCAAATTCTTAATTGACTTATAAGCAGAAAAATTCCAAATGTACAAAAGTCTGCCCTGGATCATACAGCAGAGAATCATGGCCCCTCAACCACTTCCCAGATTTGAGTCAACTTACAGATCCCAAACCCCTTGAATGAAGAGGAGGCCAGGTCCCCTTGAGGAAGGACCCTGGTACAGTACCAAAAATCTTTGCTGTTAATCTTTCTCCCATCCTCCCCCAAAGGGACCTAAGGCCTTTTACCAGGGTAACTGTATTGGGGAAAAGGCAATGATCAGACCTTTTGGGGACTATTAGATATAGGCTCTGAATTGACATTGATTCTGGAAGGCCTGAAACATCATTGTGGCCTTCCAGTAAAAGTAGGGACTTATGAAAGTCAGATGATCAATGGAGTTTGGGTCCAGTGGGCCCCCAAACTCATTTTGAGGTTATTTCTCCAATCCTGGAATATATAGTTGGGATAGATTTACTTAGAACTCTGGCAAAACTCCCACATTGGTTCTCTAACTTCTGGAGTGAGGGCTATTATTGTGGGAATGGCTAAATGGAAGCCTCTGGAGTTGCCTATACCTGGGAAAATAGTGAATGAAAAGCAATACCACATTTCTGGAGGGATTTGTAGAGATTAGTGCCACCATCAGGGACTTGAAGGATGCAGGGGTGGTGATTCCCACAGCATCCCTATTTAACTCTCCTATTTGGCCTGTGCAGAATACAGATGGGTCTTGGAGAATGAGGGTTGACTATTGTAAGCTTAATCAGGTGGTGACTCCAATTTGCTGCTGCTGTACCAGGTGTGGTTTCTTTGAGTAGATTAATGCATCTCCTGGTATATGGTATGCAGCTATTGATTTGGCAAATGCTTTTTTCCTCCATTCCTGTACATAAGGACCACCAGAAGCAATTTGCTTTCAGCTGGCAAGGCCAGCAGAATATCTTCACTGTCCTTCCTGAGGGGTATGTCAACTCTCCAGCACTGTGTCACAGCTTAGTTTGCAGAGATCTTGATCACCTTCCTCTTCCTCAATACATTACATTGGTGCATTATATCAATGACATTATGTTGATTGGAACAACTGAGCAAGAAGTAGCAACCACTTTGAAATTGCTAGTGGAGAATTTGTGTATCAGAGGATGGGAAATAAATCCCACTAAAATTCAAGGGCCTTCAACTTCAGTAAAGTTTCCAGGAGTCCAGTGGCATGGGGCCTGCAGAGATATCCCTTTTAAGGTAAAGGATAAGTTGTTTCATCTGGCCCCTCCTACAAATAAGAAAGAAGCACAATACCTGGTGGAACTATTTGGATTTTGGAGGCAGCACATTCCTCACATGAGTGTGTTACTTCGGCCCATCTACCGAATTACTGGAAAGGCTTCTTGTTTTGAGTGGGGTCCAGAACAGGAGAAGGCTCAGCAACAGTTCCAGGCTGCTATGCAGGCAGCTCTGCCACTTGGGCCATATGATCTGGCAGACCCAATGTTACTTGAGTTGTCAGTGGCAGATAGGGCTGCTGTCTGGAGCCTTTGGAAGGCTCCCTTAGGTGAATCACAGAGGAGGCCTTAGGGATTTTGGGAGCAAGGCCCTGCCATCATCTTCAGACATCTACTCTCCCTTTGAGAAACAGCTCTTGGCCTGCTACTGGGTCATAGTGGAAACTGAACACTTGACCATGGGCCACCATGTTACTACATGATCTGAGGTGCCCATCATGAACTAGGTGTTATTGGATGCACCATGTTATAAAGTTGAACGTAGACAGCAGCACTCTATCATCAAGTGGAAGTGGTACACACATGATTGGGTATGGCCAGACCCAAAGGCACAAGTAGGTTGCATGAAGAAGTGGCTCAATTGCCCACAGTTCCTACTCCTGCTGCAGTGCCTTATGTCCCTCAGCATAAATCTGTGGCTTCATGGGGTATACTTCAGCACTACTTCCCCTCTCTGGAACAACCCTGAAGGATGGGGGTGAAGGGAAATCTTCACAATGGGCAGAACTTTGGGTAGCGAATCTGGTTGTGCATTTTAGCTGGAAGGAAAATTGGCCAGATGTGCAACTATATACTGATTCATGGCCCCTAGACAATGGTTTGGCTGGCTAGTCAGGAACCTAGAAAGAATATAATTGGAAAATTGGTGACAAGGACACTTTGGGAAGAGGTATGTGGATTGACCTTTCTGAACAGGCAAAGGATGTGAAGATATCTGTGTCTCATGTAAATGCCCCCCAAAAGGTTTCTCAGCAGAGGAGGACTTTAATATAATCGGGTATATAGGATGACCTGATCTGTAGATAGCAGTCAACCTCTTTCCCTAGCCACCCCTGTCATTGCCAAGTGGGCTCATGAACAAAGTGGTCATGGTGGCGGAGATGGTGGTTACATCTGGGCTCAGCAGCGTGGACTTCCACTCACCAAGACTGATCTGGCTACCGCCACTGCTGAGTGCCCAATTTGCCAGCAGCAGAGAGGGACCCTATTCCCCTGATACGATATCATTCCCCTGGAAGATTTATTGCCTCCAGATTTACTTATTTTTGGTAGGGCTTAAAAATATACATCTTAAGGACTGTGCTTAGGTTATACTCTCCTGCTGAGTATTTAAGACCAAGTTGGTCAAAACTGATCTTGTTCCTATCTACTCTTAAGAGTCAGTTGAGATTCCTCAGACATAACTCTTGGGGACATATGTGAAGCTTCTTGGCTCTTTCAGCTTTCTTTTACCAGTGGTGCCATCTTCCAGGATGGGTCTGGGTCTTGCTGACCATACATAGTTTCTCTTGGAAGCATCAGGGAGGACATTTCCCTCTCCAATGATTCTCTTTGCAGAATGTGCACTGGTTGGCTTCCTGTTCTCTAGGGTCCTCTCAATCTCCCTGATTGGCAGATTGGGTGACTCACCAGAGTTTCAGGGCCCAGAGAGGGGTCCTGTCATTCTCTGGATCCTGGCCAACCTTAGAGGGTAAGGGACAAAATGTTGGCTGCTTTTTCCTTGGTCCTTTTACATCCTTGTCTTTGGTCTCCAAAGTTTTTGGTTTTAAACATCCACAGGCCAGTTTCACCAGCCTTAAAGTGGGAGTAACAGGTTATAACTTCAATATCTATAATTTACAGATTCCCCTTTGATTTAATTGGGGGTAAGTATTAGTACTGGAAGTCAACATTATATACTATCTGTCCTTTAGGTGATGGCTTATTATTTCAAATTAACTCAAGTTGTTTTATTAGAAGCAGTACCCTCTTTATGCAGGAGGTTTATATGGGAGGTGAACAAGGCCATTCTGTATCAAGGTACTTTCTCTTAGCTCTTTGAATATATCATTTTGCTTCTGTTTGTTGTTCAAATCACCTTTTTTTTTTTTTTTAAAGGTAAACTCTTTTCCCTTGAGTTGCTTCAGGGTTTTTTTTCCTTCAGGTGACCCCTGTCCTGCTCTGAATCTCCCTCAGGAGTGCTACCTTGGCATTTCTATTTCTCCTACATTGAAGACTCCAAAGATTTGACCAATAAATTGCCAAAGTTCTTCAACAGGTAGTGGGAGGGCTGGACTAGAAGCCAGGAGACCAGTCTCATTCTCACCATGAACATAGAATTTTCTCATCTGCTTTTATGGCTTTGCATGTCAGGAAGATAAACAGAAATAATGGATGTTGCTCGGCATGGCACATCTGTAATCCCAGCAGCAGCTCCGGGGGCTGAGCAGGAGGATGGTGAGCTCAAAACCAGCCTGGGCAACTTAGTGAGACCCTAAGCAACTCAAAGATATCCTATCTCTAAATTAAATACAAAAAAGGGCTGGGGATGTGGCTCAGTGGTTGAGTGCCCTGAGTTTGGAAGGAAGGAAGGATGGATGTTAATAGTTTACATGGCATGTAAATTGCAATGTAACTTTGATACAAACTTTTGTTCCTATAGATTGCTTAACTTGGCCATATTTCCCTAAGCAGTGCTATATAGGTGATCAGTATCGCTTTTTAAATCCAGTCACATTCTATGGACTGTTACAACTATAAGAAAAGAAGTTGCAATAAATTTAGAAGTTGTGAATAAAAGATGTAATCATTGTGGAATATGGTGAATAATAAAAGTTTTCATGAAACCAAATCTTGGAAAAGCACATGGTTTCTGGTTTTCTTATTGTAAAAGATAGATGAAGTGTTAGGTTTTTTTCCTCCTTTCCTTCTTTTAATTTCTATTTATTGCTTAAGAATCTCTGTGCTCTGTACTGTTGGGTATAACAAAAAGAACAACAAAAAAAATTTTTGCTCTGCTATTGTGATTCTTAAAATACCCACTTGGAATTGCAATACTCAGTTGATCCACAGGGTGGCAGTAGCAAACCTGTGAAATCTTGGCTGACACAGCTGGGGTTCTGTCTGTATAATGTGAAAAAGACCATGACTTTTATCCAATTACCATGAGCAAAAAAACCTTTGGTGAAATACCTTGGAATTTTAAGAAAATGTTTGCAATTTTTGGGATTGAACCTAGGGCCTTGCACATCTAGGCAAGTGCATCCCCAGCCCAGGAAAAATTTTATTTCCTTAAATTATGAAGATAATTTCCCACTTGAGAAGAGGGATATTTAAGTTACTATTTCAAGATCCTTTGATTGTTTATTTAGTTTAAGATAAATTATTTCTAGTTAATGCAGTAGAAATTAGCCTTAAAGGCATAGTACAAAGTTACTTCTGTACATCATTCTCCTTTTTGAAGATAAAAGCTGTATTTTTTTTTTTGTGAAAGCACAATTTATTAGTTCAACCCAGTGGCTTGGTAATTTACTTATGGTTCCTGTGTGCTCAGCCTTGGATTTTGACATCATCATCATCAGTTACCAGTCACCCAAGTCTTCACATTTGACCTTTCCAACTTTGATGTCAAAAGTCTTGCTGGTGGAGGGGTCTGAATAAAGCTGTCCAAGCTGGCCTGTTACAGACAAGCTCATGACCGGCATATTCAGATGGGAAAACCAGAAAACAAGAGGCAGTTATAAAGCTTTCTGGGAAATAAAAGGTCTCTTCTATACATTCAGATTAAGTAAATTAGGTGGTAATGGACATTATTTCCTATATAAAAGAACTTAGATGAGGAAATCACAAAATTTATAATAGTTTTTTTTGTGGGGAGGGGTACCAGGGATTGAACTTAGGGGCACTCAACCCCTGAGCCACATCCCCAGCCCTATCTTATTTAGAGACAAGGTCTCACTGAGTTGCTTAGTGCCTCACTGTTGCTGAGGCTGGCTTTGAACTCAGATCCTTCTGGCTCAGCTTCCCAAGCCTCTGGGAGCTACTGCACCCAATAAGATAGTTTTTAAAGTAAACTGTAGTGTTTTTTTTTTTTTTTTTTTTTTTTTTTTTTTTTTTTTGGCATCGTGCCAGCTACACATAGACTGTGCAGGTTTCTGATGTCTTAGCAGGTCCATCAGGGTTTTTCCAGGATTTGACCTTTCCTGTGCTACCTTTCCTCGTTTCCCTTTCCAACCATGGAACCTTTATTCTACCTGGCAAGTAAAGTGTGACAAGATCTTTTATTACAAAGATTAATAGGTCTATATATAATGTTTTAAATGTATATACCTGCCTCTGAAATTGTCTTATTAAGAATGACTTAATAATTCTTTTATTGCAAAAGGCACCATTGTAACAGTGTGGCTTGGAAGGAAACACAGCTAATTGTCAAGATGAATCATTTAGCAAGGTAGGGAAAAATGTCCCTTACATATGAAAATATCTAGTGATTGACATGTTACCAAATATCTATGAAATAGATTTTTATGTAATTTCAATTTTGATTTCTCTTTTCCTTGATCAAAAGAACCTCCCTGATCAGGATTGGTGTTGGAGAAAAACTTTTCCTTATGAACCAAGTAGCAGAGCTGTATGCTTTGCAAACATCAGTTGCTCACCTAAAGATGCCATTCCAGCATCTTCTCCAACCCTGTCAATCACTTCCATCCACTGGATACTTCCTGTTGGCATGTTGCAAGGACCTTGGCTTTTACTCTGTAGGAAAAGTGGGAGTCATTAGAAGATTATGAGGAGGTACTGTGATTGACCTAGGCTTTCTCTGGCTCTCACTGGCTTTTCTAATGAGACAATCTAGAGGAGGACAAGGGCTATGCAGGGAGGGGTTAGGAAGCCAGTGGGCTGTCCTATTATTTCTCTGTGTTCCATTTGGCATTCACTGTTCACCTAGTTTCCTTGACCCCATCTTCACTGCTGTCCTTGCAGCCTCAGGCCCTCTGCCAGAACCTCCTATTCCAGAAACCTGAATGCCTTCCATTCAGATCTTTGCTCAAACATCACCATCTCATTAAGGCCTTTCCCACTCAGTGTTTAAAATTTTCCCCTTCCATTCTCCCACCCTCCCTACTCCTTCTCTGCCTTTATTTCTGCTTTGTGCTTGTCACCATCTGACATACATATGTTTATCTCATCATGCTTGGTCTCACCCTGGGTAGACTGAGCTCTGTGAGGGAACCTGTTCACTGCTGTATCCCCTCATGCCTACACTTGGGCCTGGCTCAGAGCCAGGTATTGCAGATGTCTGAAACAAATGCCCTCCTGGCCCTGCCACTTCCTGGCAGTGGGTTTCAGGACACCTTTAGCCAAGGATTCCATCTCAGAGAGCAGAGCATGCTCACACAGGACAAGCACATCATCACCTCAATTATGTATCCATACAGGTCCCCCTGCAGTTCAGTCTCCTGTCAAATGCCTTTCAATAAAGGAGACTTTGTACTGCCTTGTCAGGCCAGGCACACCTCTGGTCGCCATTTGCTTTAGGATCCAGGTCCTAACCATCACTAAAGATCAGTCAATATGCTTGATTTCCAAAACCTCTCTGACTCCAGAGCTCCTTGTTCCATGGGAGTCAGATACCCCAGTCCACCTGTGCATACTATTGTGAGCAACCTGTGTCAAGTGTGGGGGTCTTCTCAGCCCCCTCCAATCCTGCCACTTTAAAATTGAGCAGCCCCCACTTTTGTTGCCTGCTGAGCCCTTCAAAGTCTTTGCCCCAGCTCCTTTGTTTTTTTTTTTTTCCCCCTTGGGACATATGATGCCAAATAAAGGGCAAGTCAGCATTTGCAGCTCTAGTTAAAATGTCTCCTGGTTCACGGCTCTTTGGGAAGAGCAAACTGTTGTACCTATTTTTATTGTAATTATTCATTCTCTCCTACCTTATTAAGCTTGCCATCTTTCAAGCCTAAATACCTGGTTAAAATCTGCATAACCTCTTATTATCAACCTACCTTTGTTCCCGCACAGATTGCCACTTACTGCTCTCCTACCAGGCTCCCTTTGTAAATAATATAAATTTCATTTTCTCAAAATAGAAAGAAATGTGATATCTTACTGGTTTGGTAGTTTCCTTATGTTCCTGGATTACAGATTTTTAAATTTCTTTCTTTTGTACTGGGGATTGAATCCAGGGGCACTTTACCACAAAGCTGCATCCCCAGCCCTTTTTAAAAATTTATTTTTCATTTTGAGACAGGGTCTTGCTATGTTGCTGAGTCTCACAAACTTGCTGGCCTTGAATTTATGATCTTTCTGTCTCAGTCTCCCAAGTTGCTCAGATTGCAGGCATGTACCACTGTGCCCAGCTGCTGGATTACAAATTTCTTAAATGTTTTGTGTCCCTAAATGAGTGGTTCAGAACTGTCAGTTGAGAAAGGGGGAATGTCACTCTGAGCCCCAGGAACTCTTGACCTGCCTCCACCCCAGCCTCAGTTTCCATGTCTCCTGGTGGGGCCATTGCCTTCCACTTTAAAAATACTGTCAATATAACTTTGAAGATGAAAGTTCTCTCCAGAGCCACTCCCCAGTCATCATTATGAGAGTAGAGATAGAATAGAAAATAGATTTTTGAGGCATTTTAAATTATTCCTTCCTTGTCTTTAGAGACAAAATTCAGATAACAGAGCTTATCAATTATACTTTTGTTTCTACTAAAAAACACTGCTCAAAGGCTCGTTGTTCTTATCCAAAAACATTGTTGACAGTGTCCCAGATGAATGGCATCAAATGCTGGCATTTGGTGTTTGGATGGTACATTTATTCCCTGGGGAAAGAAGTAACAGTTTGAGATGGGGCAAGGGTGGGAGGGAGAATGCTTCTCATCCTGAGAAGTATTAGATTTTGCAAGAATTCTGATGAGGATCCCTAGTCATATTCTATTGCTGAAAATAATTTGTTTCTGGAACTTTGGACAAAAAAATAAAAAAAATTATGACCTAGGAAGTTTGTTCTCAAATGCAAACACTAGAGTTAGGAGTTGAGATTTGGACAGGGCGTTATTTTTATTTTTATTTTTTAAGGGCAGCAGTATGATTCCTTGATTTGTCTTTGTTACCTTGATGTTTAATTTGGATTCTGGAACAGTTGGTCAGCCCCAGCTCATCTCCACAGGGCAGGTGGTCTGGCCATGGCACACCACCTGGTCAACCTGTGTGCGGAGGGAGGAGCTAGAGCTGGGAGGCCAGGCTGATTTTCAGGATAGAATTAAAAATGCTTAGTACCATACACTATTAGAAGTAAACATTCCTATTCTTGGAGGAGTGGGGAAACACAGAGAAGTGTCATTCACTTCTAGTCTCTTATGGTAGGAACTACAATATGGAATTTACCTCTTAGAACATTCTAGTCTATTTTCTAGAAAATTCTATTTGATCATTGCATTTTTAAAAAGGATTTTATTTCCAAGTGAGTATGTATGATAGCATTTCTTAAGTCAAGGAGGAAAACAAAGCTGTGCTTTGATTAGGAGACTGCTTTTTGCCTTTTGCCTATCCATAACAGAGAGTACAAGTGGCATTTAAGTAGAAGTCTGCTGTTTCTTGGCCTCAAATAAAGAATGTTGTGCTGATTAAAGGGAGCATTTTCCATTGTATTCATTACTAACCAAAGGGAGAATTTTAATCTTTCTGGTTTTTACAGCTAGGAAAACAGAGCTGTATTATTAGGATCATCATGACAATCATAGCAGGTATAGATATTTGACTGATAGTGTGTGTGTGTGTGTGTGTGTGTGTGTGTATACAGAGGGCAGGAGGTGGAGTATGAAATACATCAGAGTTATATCCAATAAACAGAATAATTACTATTGCTTAAAATTTAACTGCACAGCTAGGAAAGTAGTGACACATTACAGCCTTGCTGAACACTGGGTAAGAAAATCATGGCAAACATCAAATCTGTTTTGGAAATGTTCTAAAATGAGATTGTGAACACCGAGCCATTTTAAATGTAGCTTGGTACGTGTTTGGAAAGAAACACCCTCCTCAGGAACATGAAACAAACTCTTTGAGCTACAGTATCATGTGAGTGAGTTTAATTGCCGGGACTAATAAATCACAGCTGCAAACCTTAGATTCTTGGCAGGATTCCTTACTCAGCTGTTTTTCCCTTGCCCCATTACATTCCAGATTTACAGCCTGTATCTTGTCTGGAGCCAGCAGCAAACTTGCTCTTTTCTTCTTGTCTGTTATGTCAATGCCCTGGGAGTCCAGGGGCTTAATATTACATGGCAGCCCTTTATGAGCACCACTCAGTCCTGAGTCCCAACCCTCTAGCTCTCACCACCCACCAGCAGGCCTTGGAGCTCATGAACCAGAACCTTGACATCTATGAAAAGCAAGTGATGACTGCAGCCCAGAAGGCAAGAAACACTCCTGTTATTACCTGGGCTCCTGTCACAGAACAGAACAAAGTGTGCTTTGACCTTGGAGCAGTGGCTGGGTGACCCTACACTTTCTATAACCTCTGTGGAAATCATTTCACTACATAAGCCTGAGTTGATGTAGGTGGCTAGAGTCTTGCTATTTGGAGAATAGTCCGTGGTCCAGTGGCATCAGCAGCACCCAGTTAGAAATGCAGAATTTCAAGCCCCACCAAATCAGAATCTGCATTTTAGCAAGATCCTCAGGCGATGCTTTTGTCCCTCAAATTTGAGAAGCCCTGGGCTCAGTCAGATTCTCCATATGGCTGTGCACAGGAATGCCTGGGCCAGTTAACAAATGTGGGTGCCTGGGCTCCTGAGAATCTGCTATATAATTGGTCTGGATGGGGTATGATCTGGGCATTTTATTTATTTAAAAAAAATTTTCAGTACTTGGGGGATTGAACCTGGGGTGCTTTACCACTGAGCTGTATCCTCAGTCCAACCCCCTACTCCTGCCAATTTTAAAAAATTTTTTGAGACAGGATCTCACTAAGTTGTACAAGCCTTCAACTTATGATCTTTTCACCTCACGAGGAACTGGCATGTACCACCGTGGCACTGGGAAATATTTTTTTTAAGGCTCCCTGGGGATTCTCTTATGCAGAAAAATTTGAAAACTGCTGACTATAATAAACTCCCACACTATGAGGCTTTCACAGCTCACCTGAAATAGTCAAATGTCCAAAGAACTGCCACTTGATGCCTGCAGATTATCTGGGGCTCACTTCATCTCTTATGCCAGACTGAACAGTCAGAGACCTTTGCCCAGACAGAGCTCACTCCAAGACAAAGGGCCGGTCAGTGCCAGCCTTTTTAAAAGCTTCCTGCTTGGCCTCATTCCCCTCCTGCCAGGAAGCCTGAGGATGGAGTAGAGGTGCCCCGTAGGGCAGAGGGGAATGTCAGTGTCAGAAGTGAGCAATTCCCTTCTGGGAAACCCATAACCAGAGGAGATTGGGCTTTAACCCTGGACCAAGTCCTGCTGCTTCAGAAGTCCCTGCTCTGCCTCCAGGGGAAGTAAACTCCTGTGCTATAACACACACAGGATATGTATGTGTATGTACACATAGCTGATATTGGAAGGGAGCTTCTGATGGGTGACACACTGCTTTTTGTCCCAACTGACTCGTTTCTCCTTGAACACCTTCAGGGGCCCAGAACACACTGTTCGTAGGTCCACTCGTCCAGTGGTGGGAACTTCTGGATAGGCCTTCCTTTCCGTGAGTAGCACTGTAATGGCTACCACAGTTCTGTCCTGGAGCTAAGAGAAGAGCCCAAGTCCCTTACCACAGTGCCATCTTTTGAGACTAGCTGCAATGGCCCCCAGAATCTTACCCCCAGGCTGTTATTCCCAGTTCCTTGGGGGCTTCCAACTCCAGCCCTGTGCTCACAGCTGTGTGCTGCTCTCCAGTTGCTGGCTGACAGCACGGGCTGCAGGACACTCTCACCTTCCTCATTCCAGACCTTGTCCCCTGCAAACTTGGCAGTGATTTCTCTGTGGATTCACAGAGCTCTTGCTGTCAACTAAAACTCCTGTGCCCTTCTCTCACACAAGACACATGTGCTGCCATTACTTCCTGTACTTAGGAAGCTGATTGAGCACAAGAGCAAGCCTTCACACTAATGTCATTAAATTCATCATTCCAGCCTGAGGGTGATTTAGGGATCTTTACTTGACCTCCCACATATCAGTTTCCTGCACGTCATTCACACATTTGGTACATACCTCACTTATGTCTCTGCTGAAGTCAGTGTAAAAAAAAAAAAAATCCCAGCCATGCCCACAGATGACCTGCTGCCCCGATCCAGTCAAGGGCAGCATTCCTTGGGTGGAGGTGTTTGCTCCACTGCACTGAGTCTAGCACCTCAGTTTCACCCTCACTTGCTTCTCCATCCTGTTTCCAAGACCGTCCTGGGACATTGAGCAGATGCCACACTGAATCCCAGAGATTGTGAATAGGATTCCCCAGCTTTCCAGTTTTAATGGAAACCTGTGCCATGGTTTTGAGGAGACTGCACAGGCTGCAAGACACCATTGCATTATTAGTGGTCCAGGGGCGGGGATGGAGCTATCAGAGGATCCGTTTGGTGCTCACTGGTCGCTCAGCCGCCCTACATGGCTGCCTGTGTTAAAGCAGCTGCTTAGACAAACTGATGGGGAGCATGTGTCAGAGTTGTCCATCAGATTTGCTTTAAGGGCACAGGTTTCTAAACAAGCCAACTGAAGTGTTGCTCTCTTCACGGAGGCACTCGGGGAAATGGGAGTTTACAGATGATTAGCTGGTCAGGCACTTGGGTTGGTGACCTTCCTTCATTCCTTAGAGGGAATTCTTGATCTCAGCAAAGTCTATCATCAGAAAATGGCTGGTGATGTTCATCAGGAGTGCTGACAGCTTGTCACATCAGACCCAAAGTTCTGCCCAGCTCAGGCTTAGTTCCTAGCCTCATTCCTGGCTGCTGTGTACTCAGGGATTGCAATTTAATTTTTGTATTAATCTAATATGTATATATAAATCCATAAGGAACCATCCAGTGCTCTCAAAATTTTAATTTAAGGAAAATATCTGTTTACACATAAATTTTAAAAAGTTAAAGTATGACTTTTTTTTTTTGGTACAGGGGATTGAACCCAGGGGTGCTCTACCACTGAGCTAAGTTCCTCGTCCTTATTTTTATTTTGAGAAAGGATCTTACTAAGTTGCAGAGGCTGTCCTCAAATATAATCTTCCTGCCTCAGCCTCCTGAGTTGCTGAGATTACAGATGTGTGCCACCATGCCCAGCGAAAGCATGCCTGCAAATATAAATGAACAAAGTATTTATTTAACTCATTAACTAATGAAGTAACCAGTAACATGGCAAAGCTAGTTCGAAGGAGAATATGAGGAATGAAAATGTATCTATCAGCAGCCCATGGAATAGTGAAATGAATCTGCTAATAGATACAAAACTGACTAAAAGCATATAGGACAACACAATTGTAATCTTTGGGATGATCTTTTTAAAAAATATTGTTTTTTTAGTTGTTGATAGACTTTTATTATACTTCTGTATATGGGGTGCTGAGAATCAAACCCAATGCCTCACACTCAGCCAGGCAAGCGCTGTACCACTGAGCCACAGCCTTAGCTGCTGGGATCATCTTTTTTAAAAACTTTTTTTTTTTTTTAGTTGTAGATGAACACAATACCTTTGTTTTATTTATCTTTTTATGTAGTGCCGAGGATAGAACCCAGGGCCTCACACATACTAGGTAAGCACTCTACCACTGAGCCACAACCCCAGTCCCTGGGGTCATTTTTTAACTAATAGTGGTATATTCTCTAGATAAATAAGCCTTAAGTGATCCTGTTGATCAATACTCCAGTATAATTTGGAAAAGCACTCATTCTTCATCTTGCTTTACTTCTAAAATTGCAGTAATTTTTCTTTTTTTTTTAAAGAGAGAGAGAGGGAGAAAGAGGGAGAGAGAGAGAGAGAGAATTTTTTTAATATTTATTTTTTTAGTTATCGGCGGACACAACATCTTTGTTTGTATGTGGTGCTGAGGATGGAACCCGGGCCGCATGCATGCCAGGCGAGCGCGCTACCACTTGAGCCACATCCCCAGCCCGCATTAATTTTTCTTTATACAATCAACTGGTAGGGTATGGCCAGTCTCACTGTGCTGCAGGTCGTATACCTTAGTGTAACCTTTCTGGAAAGTTATTTGACAATGTGTGTTGGTAAGAACTTAAAATTGGGACTGGGGATATAGCTTAGTAGCAGAGGGCTTGCCTTGCATGTGAAAGGCCTTGGGTTTGATCTATAGCACCAAAAAGGAAAAAAAATATAATTTTTCATACTCTTTAACCCAGAAATTTAACTTATAAAACTTCATTCTAAAGAAACATTGAAGGATTTGGGCTGGGGTTGTGGCTCAATGGTAGAGTGCTCACCTCGCATGTGAGAGACCCTGGGTTCGATCCTCAGCACCACATAAAAATAAATAAGCAAAATAAAGGTATTGTGTTCAACTACAACTAAAAAATAAATGTTAAAAAATGCAAAAACTTAAAAAAAGAAACATTCAAGGATTCTAAGACTTGTGTATAAACCTCATTAAGTAAATGTTTTGAGTATGCTGTATGCAGATGGTCACCAGAGTTTTCTTTTTATCATAAAAAGTTGGAAACAATTCAAATATCCAATAACAAAGGAGGAAGTATGGTGTCCTCTTAATGTGGACATTACAAATGGATATGGAGATATGTGTGTGTACACATATACATATGTACACACACACACACACGCTTTTTGTTTAGATAGGGTCTCACTAAGTTGCCCAGGCTGTTCCTGAACTTGTCAGCCTCCTGCCTCAGCCTCCTGAGTCACTGGGATTACAAGTGTGCACCACCGCCCCTGGCTAGGGTTGTAAGTTCTTCATTTTTCTGTTTTCTGAATTCTCTACAGTTAAACTTTGAAGCTTTTATAACCAGGAAACAAAACAGTTTCCAGTGCACTTCAGAAATAAGTGTCTCAAACTTGCTTGCTATGTTAGATTTTCACACCTTCTAGAACCATCAACCTTGTCCACCTTCTGCACAGGGACTGTGTTCTAGGCTTGATGTTTTTATTTTTATTTTTTACTTATTTTTTAGTTATAGTTAGACACAATACCTTTATTTTACTTATTTATTTTTATGTGGTGCTGAGGATTGAACCCAGAGCCTCGAACGTGCTAGGTGAGTGCTCTACTGCTGAGCCCCAGCCCCAGTCCTAGGCTTGATGTTTCAATCCATGTGAATGGAGAGCAACAGCAGAATGAGGCCCTGGTGCTGAGAGCTGAGGGTTGACCCGTTTGTATTTTGTTAGGTTGCTGCAGACATCACAGGGAACTCAGGGTGCCCCCAGGTGTGGGAGAAGGCCTGTAAGGTGCCAGAATCCTAATGTGAGCCTACTAATTCCCAGTTGGGAACTGAGATTTCAAGTGAGTCCTCATTTCCATGTTGAAATCAACACACTTGACTCTTACCCATTGGTCCCAACCTTGGCTGCACATTAGAATCACCTGGGGATCCTTTAAACAAACGCTGTTGCTAGGACCCCATCCATAGTTAACTGAGTCAGACTTTTTAGGGGCAGGCCCCAGGATCACTGGTTTTTCAGAAGTTCCCCAATTGCTTGTAATCCCAGTGACTAGGGAGGCTGAGACAGGAGGATCACTAGTTCAAAGCCAGCCTCAGCAACTTAGCAAGGCCCCATAGTAACTTAGTGAGACCCTGTCTCAAAAAATAACAAGGGCTGGGATGTGGCTCAGTGGTTAAACACTCCTGCGTTTATTCCCTAATACCAAAAACAAAACGAAACAAACCCAGTTCCCTGATTTAGAACAGAATGAAGTTGAGAACTACTGGAGTAAAGAGGCACCTCATCTGTTAATGGGTCCAACGTTTGAGGCCCTTTGTAATCAGCTCCACCTCCTATTTCACCACTGAGAACTCTAGACCCCTTCTAATGGCCTGCCGAGTAAAATTCTGCTCCTTCAGCAGCTTACTCACCCTCCTTCCCTGACACACTCAGGCACAAGTGATGCATGTTCCTGGAGGGCTTTGTCTTTGTGCCTTTAGGGTTGGACTAAGCAAGCCAGCATCCCCAACACTAGGATCCCTGATGAAAGTCCAGCCACCAGCTCTCTATCTCTGGCTCTGGTACAGTTAACGCCTCGGTGGTTGCCCAGGGTGTGAGCTAATGAATGAAGTGGTGCTTCTCAATGTCTGATACCAGACTACACTGTGCTGTTCTGACTTGCAGGGCGTGCAGATCATAGTGTTTCCAGAAGATGACATCCACGGCTTCAACTTCACAAGAACGTCCATTTACCCATT
This sequence comes from Spermophilus citellus, assembly GCF_964194105.1. Classification (NCBI taxonomy): domain Eukaryota; kingdom Metazoa; phylum Chordata; class Mammalia; order Rodentia; family Sciuridae; genus Spermophilus; species Spermophilus citellus. Next base: position 45,504,821 of record NC_138184.1, on the reverse strand, counting down.
TTTGGACTTCATGCCATCTCCCCCAGCTATTCAAGTGGAACCTGTGCCTGGAGCCCCACTGTTTCAATGACACAGAGGTACGTGAGGACCTTAGTCTTCCTCTTCAGCAGGCTGAGGGCATGGAGAGATGAACCAAGCTAGCACCCGAAAGCCAAGCATGCTAACTGAGATCTAAAGGAGACCCAAGGACCTGAAAAATCAAACCCAAATTCCACGAGCTATATTCAGCTAAAAGACTGTCTGGTGGTATTAGGCATTTTCCATCAATGGATCTTTCCATTTATTATCTACACAAGAAATACATGAACATAAACTTATTAAACAAGCCAAATAGAAGTAAAAAGGTAAAAGTTTTTGTAAGCATATAGAAGTTTTTCTGTAAGATAAAATTCCTAGTAATGATCACAATTGCTAGACTGTGGAATCAACCCAGATGCCCTTCAATAGATGGATAAAAAAAATGTGGCATTTATATACCATGGAGTATTATGCAGCACTAAAAAATGTCAAAATCACGGAATTTGCAGGGAAATGGATGGCACTAGAGCAGATTATGCTTAGTGAAGCTAGCTAATCCCTAAAAAACAAATACCAAATGTCTTCTTTGATATAATGAGAGCAACTAAGAGCAGAACAGTGAGGCTGAGCAGGAAGAAAAGATTAGCATTAAACAGAGACATGAGGTGGGAGGGAAAGGGAGAAAAAAAAGGGAAATCACATGGAAATGGAGGGAGACCCTCATTGTTATACAAAATTATATATAAGAGTTTACGAGGGGAATGGGAAAACAAACATGGAGGGAAATGAATTTCAATAGATGGGGTAGAGAGAGAAGATGGGAGGGAAGGGGAGGGGGGATATTAGAGGATAGTAAAGGTAGCAGAATACAACAGTCACTAATATGGCAGTATGTAAAAATGTGATGTGTAGCAGATGTGATTCTGCAATCTGTATTTGGGGTAAAAATGGGAGTTCATAACCCAATTGATTCTAATCTATGAAACATGATTTGTCATGAGCTTTGTAATGTTGTGAACATACAATAAAAAAAAAAAATAAAAAGAAAAAAATAAAGAAAAAAATTCCTAGTAATGACATTTCTTGAAGGCTGTGCAAATTTTAAATTAAAGAGTACCAAATTGGGCTAGGGCTGTGGATCAGTGGCAGAGCACTTGCCTAGCACGTGTGAGGCACTGGGTTCAATACTCAGCCACATAAAAATAAAAAAAAAGGTATTATATATAAAAAAAAGTACCAAACTTCTCCCTAAAGAGGTTTTTCACTTTCCATCCCCAATAATAGTAAGGCCTGTTTTCCCATCCTTTGGTCAGTGCAAATAGTATGACCTTTAGAATTTTTGCCAATCTAATGAAGGTGAAAAATAATATGTCATTGTTATTTTAATTTGCATTTCCCTATAACTCAAGTGGTTCAGCTTCTTTTCAGCTATTTCTTGGTCGTTTGTTTTGTTCTTCCTGAATCACCTGTTCATCTCCTTTGCATGTTTTCAGTGGTGATTGTTTTCTATTGACTTATGAGAGCTGTTATATATTATGGACCCAATGAAGAATTTTTTATTAAAAATATGAGATAAAAGGCAGAATATTTAAAATCCACATTTATGCCCTTTTCCGCCCACCCTTCCAAGGTCCTCCAGTGCCTGAGTTGCATGGCCATCAGGGGAGAGATGTTCTTAGTGGCCAACCTTGGGACAAAACAGCCATGTCACAGCAATGACCCAGGGTGCCCAAATGATGGGAGATACCAGTTTAACACAAATGTCATTTTCAGCAATAATGGAACCCTTGTTGACTGCTACCGAAAACACAACCTCTACTTCGAGGCAGCTTTTGATATCCCTCTTGACGTGGATCACATCACTTTTGATACTCCCTTTGCTGGCAGGTTTGCATCTTCACCTGCTTTGACATACTGTTCTTCAACCCTGCCATCAGACTGCTGAGAGACCCCCCGAGGTGAAGCACGTGGTGTACTCGAGAGCCTGGATGAACCAGCTCCCGCTCTTGGCGGCCATCGAGATTCAGAAAGCCTTTGCCATTTGGCCTTTGGTGTCAATGTCCTGGCAGCCAACATCCACCACCCATCTCTGGGAATGACAGGGAGTGAGTGGCATATACACCCCTCTGAAGTCCTTTTGGTACCATGACATGGAAAGCCCCAAAGGTCATCTTATCATTGCCCAGGTAGCCAAAAATCCACTGGGTCTTGCTGGTATGGAGAACGCAACAGGTAAAACAGACCCTTCCCACAGCAGGTTTTTAAAAATCGTGTCAGGTGAGACATACTGTGAAAAGGATGCTCAGAAAGTCCACTACAAAGCCGCCAGGTGGAACATGGATGATCCTCCCACCTTTCACTCTCAGATGATGTATGACAACTGTACCCTGGTCCCCGTCTGGGGAAAGGAAGGCTATCTCCAAGTCTGCTCCAACAGCCTCTGCTGCCATTTGCTATATGACAGGCCCACCCTGTCCCAAGAGATGTATGCCCTGGGGGGTCTTTGATGGCTTCCACACTGTGAATGGCACTTACTACATCCAAGTGTGCACCCTGGTCAAGTGTGGGGGTCTTGGCGTCCACACCTGTGGGCAGGAGATCACAGAGGCCATTGGGATATTGGAGTTTCACCTGTGGGGCAACTTCAGCACTTCCTATGTCTTTCCTCTGCTTCTGACTTCAGGGATGACCCTGGAAATCCCCTGACCAGCTTGGCTGGGAGAATGACCACTCTTTCCTGAAGAAGTGAGGACTGTCCTCTGGTCTGGTGACAGTGGTTCTCTATGGGCGGTTGTATGAGAATAACTAGGACAAGTGTGTGATTTGTGAGTGGGCCCTGGCTGTCACATGGCAGCCCCGCCCCTCCACAGGCCAGAGCATGTACACAGGAACACCTCCCCCTGGGGGTTGCCACCCACTTCTGGGGCACCAGATCCCACCTGGGAACTGTGGGAAGAGGTGGGAGAGGCAGGTTCCCTTCTTCCTCCTACATGTCAGTGCTTGAGATGTTTTCTGGTATTTTCTAATTTTTTTTTTTTTAGTTGTAGATGGACACAATACCTTTATTTTATTTGTTTTTCTATTTTTATGTGGTGCCAGAGACTGAACCTAGTGCCTCACACATGCTAGGCAAGTGCTCTACCACTGAGCCACAACCCCAGCCCCTGGTATTTTCTATTAACATTTCTTTTCAAGCCACGTCTTCCTCTAGCTCATCTCTCAGTACACAATTGGTTTTAAGGCCAAAACAAAAAATAAACATCAGTTGATATTTTATTTGATCAAGTGACACACAGATGTGTAAATATTTCACAAGCTTTGAATGGTCTCTAAAGTAAGAAACAAACTCTCAAGAGCAAGAGAGTGCTGCTGTGGGGACCTTTTTTGTTCTGGTCAGCTGAACTCTATCCAGGTGAAATGGCAATGCCAGAGCCATCAGCAACGTCAGAAACACAGAACTGGAAACCGCTTTTAAAAATAGAAAAGTTTTTCTCTCATCTGCTTTTCTGTCAGTAAATGAATGTGTAGGCAGAACTTGGAATAACTGGAGAGAAAGTGCAGCACTCTGGGGTGGGGAATGGAAAATGTTGAAGAGAGGCGCAGTGAGGGGGAGGAATGAGTAACAGTTTTTCTGTACAGCACACAGCGCATCTCATCCAGGGATTCCAGGGGCCTTCATAAATTGCATGTTAGCTTTGGGAAAGCTGTTTAACTGTGCAGGACACAGTGACGTTGGTATAATTCCATTTGTTTGCAGTCCCACAGAGGGTGTCTCCTTTGCAGGGAGGCAAAGCACCCCATAAATTTAAGTGTCAGGAACTGCCCTGGAGGTAAGCCCACTTTGGTCAAGCATTTAGTCATTCAGCAGGTGGTTTTGGAGTGCCCATGAAGCTGCAGAGGGGCTTCACAGGATATTAGTTCTAGATGCAAAATTATATTCAGTATGGTGAAAACATTTTTAGGCCATTGATTTCTACATGATTTGTAAGCAGTGTTTCAAAGGCATTTTTAAAGGATTTTTATTCTGTGCCTCATAACTGTTGCAGATGAAATTTTAAGTGCAGAATGGATGATTAGTCTTATTTGCCTCATAAATGTTGTAGCTATTTAGTTTTATCTCTCTTTTTGTTTGTTTATTAAAACAGTACATGGGAGCTGAGGATGTGGCTCAGTAGTAGAGCGTTTGCCTTGCACTGGGTTCGATTTTCAGCACCACATAAAAACAAAGGTGTCCTTCTACAACTAAAATAAAAAAAAAAAAAGTATATGCTAGATCTGGGTGTGGTGGCACACAGTTGCAATCCCAGCAGCTTGGGAGGTTGAGGCAGAAGGATAACAAGTTCAAAGCCAGCCTCAGCAACTTAGTAAGACCCTGTCTCAAAAAAAAAAAAAAAAAAAGGGCTGTGGATTGGCTCAATTTTTGAGAGCCCCTGGGTTCAATCCTGGTGCAACAACAAAAGAAAAACACAGACTTACATAAAATATGAATTTCTCTCCCCATTCTCTGGCTGTGTAGTCTTCCAAACCCTCATCTGGTTTTTGGATAATTAACAGCATGGATACTATCAGTCTGACAGGGTTTAAATGCATGGCCTCTCTGTTCAGTCTTCACTGGGTAGGCCTTGACAACTTACTTAAACGTCCTCTTTGCTCATGTGCGGAATGCATATGGACTATGCCAACTGGGAAAGAAGCAAAGCCGTCCCCAGCCCCTGCTAACTCACTGCTCCCTTGAAAATGCCGGGAATGAGTCACGTTTTCAGGAAATAAGCAGCATGACTCAGAATTCCTAAGGAAGCCTTGGGATCCCTGTGCCCTGGGAAGTTCCCCTGGAGCAGGAGCAGGAACAGGACCTCTCCCACAGATGACTGTCCCCCTTGCCCTCCCAGTGCAGACTCTGCCAGAAAAAGTGAGCTGGCAGGCCGGATGTGGTAGTCCAAGTCTATTCTGCTTCCCTGCCCCAGACCCTAGGGAGACCCAAATATTTTAAAAATGCATATCAATGCTTTATGTCAAGATGATTCTGTTCAGCCTGAGAAAAGCCACTCCTAAATACAGATTTGGTGGAACTACTTTACTCAATAAGAAACTTGCAAGCATTTGCTGGATCCATATTTCACCCAAAGTTCACACATCTTCTCTGAGCTTTTTTTTCCCCCTTTCTCCTCTCAGGCTCTCTATTCTGAGATGGCCTCACTAAATTGTTGGGGTTCTCACTAAGTTGCTGAGGATGCTCTTGAAATTAAGATCCTCCTGCCTCAGCATCACAAGTCACTGGGATTGCAAGGTGACTGGGTGGTCTCTAAAGTTGTTTTCTCCTGATGATTGATAATGAACTGCTCATGAAACTGAAATAAGGGGGAAATCAAATAATGGTGGTACACAGTGATTTTTATAAGTGAAAGAAGTGGCTGCCATATGGCAGAACAAAGTGCAGGACAGTGGAAAATGAATAAAGTAATTTTCATGGAAAAAATATACTGAAATAATGACTAACGGTTGTGACATGCTTTTGTGAACTGTGAGCCTAAAATTCAGGAAGCAAATGGTAATCTTGACCATAACACAGAGGCAGGAAATGAAGTGTATTTTTGGTTGATCAGACTTGGGGAAGGAGCTTAGTCCGTGTGGTTTCTGATTAGGTGCAGCTGTGCCTGGCTCTCAATTTTTCTCACAAAGGAAGTGAGAGCCACAATGAGCTGCATTATGTTGCACTTAAAATACCTACTCCCTATCAAGTAAAAACTATGTCCTCTCACAGACTGTCCAGTCCCAGCACTGGCCAGCCTCTCTAGAAGGCCAGATTGTACATAGCCCCAGCTGAGGGGAAATGCACCTGGCCATTCCTTACCTACCCTCTGGCCATGGTACCCTGGACTTGAAGCAGGCACCTGATTTCATACCAGCTAACAAGAGGGCCGGCTGGGAGCTTGTGAGGTGAGGGGCAGTGATGAGCTGTAACCCTGATGCCCAGTGAAACTCAGAACTGCTCACATTATCACAAAAGGAACACACAGTTTGTCAACAAAGTTGCTTTACAAATGGCAAGATAGATAGAAATGAAGTTAGAATAGTCTAAATTGTCGTATTGTGCAAAAAGGCCTAGAAGTGGCATGGAGGTGCTTGAGGACTGCTGTGGAGGCTGCTATTCCTGCAGAGGAGGGCCCACTCTCCTTGCTTCAGCCTTATGTCCTTGTCAAGCCTTCTGTTGTCCATTCCCACATAACAAATCACCCCAAGACAAGATGTGGTTTCTAATTTTCACATGAGTCTCAAGTCTGTCACCCTAGGGTTCTAATGTTATCTGAAGATAACCACTCTGCTAAAAGCAAAGATATCACCTTTCTTGCTTATACCCTAGATGATGTGGATGACCAGAATTTTACATTTTCTCTGAGTATGAAATTCATATAAGGGAGCTGGAAGAACTTAAAAGATTTTAAAGTGATTCCTGAAAAATTAAAAAGTGCTAAAGTATGTACAGTGTGATTTTAAGATATAACTGTAGGGGTGTTAATTCTTTGAAAATTGTTGATCCAATTACTGATATCTTTGCAAATTTCAAAAACTCATGTATATATAACTGGAGACTATCACGCTAAGTGAAATAAGCCAATCCCAAAGGCTGATTGTTCTGATATGCGGATACTGACTCACATTAGGTGGTGAGGAGGGAGGAGTAGAGGTTCATCAGATTGGACAGAGGGAAGAGAGAGGAAGAGAAAGGGGACGGGAATGGGAAAGACAGTAGAATGAGCATAACTTTACTATGTTCATATGTGAATATACCACTGGTATAACTCCACATTGTGTACAACCACAAGAATAGGAAGTTATACTTCATGTATGTATGTCAAAATGCATTCTACTGTCATGTATATAACTAAAAAGAACAAATTAAAAAATTATTTTAAACAACAAAAAACAACTCAGGTATACAGGTATGAAAATTAAGCATTAGCTCTGTGTTAAATACTGTGCTACAAATGTGGAGTGTGTATTCACACAAGAAAATACCTTTATAGAGAGCTTGTTACACAGTGTTCATATAAACACAGGGTTTAAATATACACACATATATCCAAAAAGAAATTGGTGAAAGACACTGTGGTAGATTGTATTTTCCCCAAATGTATTTCTAGTATTTCAGTATTTCCAGTCCCATTTACTTTTCTAGAACTTTGCCAGAGTCCTGATTAAGAGGAAGTCTACACTGTTTTCCTGACCCTGGGCAGGGCTTTGCAACTGCCTCACAGACCAGAATACAGCAGAAGTGATGATGTATGACTTCCAAAGCTAGGTCACAAACCATTCAAGTCTGTCCTCTAGGGCTTTTACACATAGAACCTGAACACTATGCTCTGAGGAAATGCAGGCTATGTGTGGGAGCTCCATGGTAAGAAACTATGGCCCCCAACCCTCAGCCCCAGTCAGCTCCTCACTGACAACAGAGCCAACTTGTCAGGCTTTTGTATGAATCCTTGTGAACTTGAGTCCCACAGCCTCAGATGAACTGCCCCGCCTAAGGTGAGGGTCAGGGACAAGCCTTACCCACTTTAAATTGCCCGACTTGCAGATATGTCACTAAATAAAATAAGTGATTATTGTTTTAAACCATTAAATTTTGTAATGGTTATATATCAGTCAATAGTCAGAACTGGTATCAATCAACTATACAGTTTTGGCATGTTTGAAGAACTAAAAAAATTAAAAACATCAAAGGCTAGCAAGACTCCAACTGCAGGGGAGGGAGGCGGCAGTGTCACCCAGGTCCTGCAGGCTGAGGAGGAGTTTGGGTCTATCTGGTGGAGGTGCTTATCAGGAGAATGACATGGTCATTTAAAATGACTCCTCTGGATGCTGTTGGGTTTTCATAAACCCCATCTCCAAGTCTTACCTCGTGACCAGTCAAGACCATTCAATGCACCAAGAGGGAGTGCAATGAATGGCAACTTAAGGGAAAAATAGCACTTGTTAAAATTTATAATAAATAGCAATTCAAGATTAAAAAAAAAAAAGACAGTAGTTCTTTGGAATTAGCCAATTTAAGCTTAATGTTTTTTAATATAGTCCTGTGTCAGTTTTTAAAAAGATGAATAGACACATCAAAACCAAAAGAAGAAACCCTTACATTCATAGATAACAGAAAGGCATTTGTTTTCAGTAAAAATACACATCTTCAAAGAACAGTTGCAATCCGAATCTTTCAGCAACCATCAAAAGAACAAAGAGGGTTGTGTCCTCTGAATTGAATATGCTTTTCATCTAAACTGCTATGCATGGGGAGAGGGTGAACCATGCTGGAAGTTTGACGTATGTAAGGAAAATTATTGGATTGATGAACTGTGAAGACAAAGATATGCTTAAAAGGAGAGCCAATATTTTGGCATTATAAATGAATCTTGAAAGGTGAAGAATTTCATTCCTTTGCAATTAACATACCACAGTATGACTCCTATATCATACCAGCCCCTGAAAAATTTCATTTCAGACCTACTATTCACATAAATACAGGATTTAAACATACACACATGTACCCCAAAATGAATTGGTGAAAGACAATGTGGCATATTGCATTTTCCCCAAATGTCTGAAACAATATTTCTAGTCCCACTTACTCTTCTAGAACTTTACCAGAATGCTTATCGAGAGGTAGGAATGGGTAGTTTATGTTGAACATATAAAACAGACATGGGCCACAAAATTGATTTTTCCTGCCAAGTAACTGTCAATTAACTTTTTGTCACTGTGAGAAAATATCTGAGGTAAACAACTTACAAGGAGGAAATTTTTATTTTAGCTCACGGTTTCAGAGGTTTTTCAGTTCCATGGTCGGCTGGTTCCATTGTTTATGTGTCTGTGTGAGGCAGAACTTCATGGCAGGAAGCACATGGTGGAAATATAACTACTCACCTCATGGTGTTAAGAAGCAGGAAGGGGTGGTGAGGGAGGGAGAAAGACAAAGAAACAGGGACAGAGAGAGGACAAGGTCTCGATATCCCCTTTCAAAGGCATGCACCCAGTGACCTAAATTCTTTCCACTAGGATCCACCTCCCAACAATGGCACAGGCTGGGGACATAGCTTTTGAAGGACATTCCAGATCCAAACTGTAATATTCTACCCCTGGCCCCCAGAGACTTATGTCCATCTTACAATGCAAAATGCATTCAGTCCATCTCCAAGAGTCCCCAACATCTTAACAGATTCAGCCTTGCTCAAAAGTCCAAATCTAGTCTCCTCCCAGATACTATGAGCCCCTGTGAAAACAAAACAAAATAAATTATATACTTCCAACATACAATGGGTGCACAGGATAAACAGTCCTATTTACAAAGGAAGAAAAAGGAAAATAACAAAGAGAAACCTGACCAAAGCAAGAATGAAACCCAGCAGGGCAAACTTAAATTACTGTAGTTCCATGTTTAGCATCTGGGGCACACAGTGGAGGGATGTGGGCCTTTAAGAACTTTGGTAGCTCTGCCCCTATGAACTTTCTGGGTGCAGCCCACAAGGCCACTTGCTTGGGCTGGCTTTGCTTGCTGCCTGTGGCTTCCTTTAGCAGGTGTTCTACATTCCTGGCATCTCTGATATTCTGGAGTCTCCATTGCAGCTTTGTCTTCACTCTCACAGCTTCTTATCATCCTCTCAGGTGCTGCTTGTAGGGACTGCCCCAGTCACACACTGCCTGGCTTTATAAACTTTCCTTTGAAATCTTAGTTTTAGACTCCACTACCCCAGAACTCTTGCATACTCCATGTCTGTAAAATCAGCATAGATGGATGATGCCAAGGTCTGCTGCAGGTGTGAGCACTAGCCAGGCCTACTGGGACCATGGCTGTAGCAGCCTCTGAGTGGATGGCTGAACACCAGAAACAAATTCCAGGGAAGCAGTTCCTGAGGCCTTGTGCAATCAGGGTTCCTCCATGGCTGTCTTCTCAAATGAAAGTCTTGGAGCCTAAGGTGGATGTGGTCTTTATTCCTAAAATACACCCAAGGCATCCTTCCTATTATCCCCAGTGCAGAATACTCTGTGTGTGTGTGTGTGTGTGTGTGTGTGTGTGTATGTGTGTGTACTGGGGATTGAACTCAGGGGCACTCAACCACTGAGCCACATCCCCAGCCCTATTTGTATTTTATGTAGAGACAGGGTCTCACTGAGCTGCTTAGCACCTCGCTGTTGCTGAGGCTTACTTTGAACTTGCAAACCTCCTGCCTCAGCCTACTGAGCTACTGTGATTACAGGTGTGCACCACCATGTCCAGCTTTTCTTTTTAAAAGCACTAATCTCTTCAGCAAATGCACTCTTCTTGGCCACAGTGGACTCCTTTTTTTGGCTGAACTGTGTTTTTAAAATCTTTATACTCTGTTTTTTGCTCCTAATTTTCACTATAAATTTAGCTAAAAGCAAGCTAGAAATAACTCATACCACAGCCCAAATGCTGTGTGGCCTTGAAATTTCCTCTTCCAGGTTAATTAGTCCATGACCTTTCAACTCAGGTTCTCATAAAGTCTCAGGGTCTGGACAAAATGTAGACAAGTTCTATGTCAGCATATTACATGAATGGCCTCTAGCCCAATTCCCAATAGAGCCTTCATTTCCATCTGAAATTTTATCAGTACAGTCTTTACTGTTCACATTCCTATCAGCATCCTGTCTCCTGAGCTCCAACCAGAATCCCCCACTGAGCTCTGCTTACAGAGTTCTAAGCTTTCTGTAGTCGTAGTCTGCTTCTCTGAACATCTACATATCAATTCCAAAGGTTTCTGAACCACACTGTCAGATATAATTAAAGCAGTAGCTCCACTCCTGGTATCCATTTCCTCTGTTAGTCATCTTTCCATTATTGTGCCAAATACCTGAGGTAAGTGGCTTAAAAGGAGGAAAGATTTATTTTGGCTTATGCTTTCAGAGGCTCAGTCCATGGTCAGGTGGCTCTGATGTTTTTGGCTCTGTGGTGAAGCACAGGTGGGGAGCAAGTGGCTGAGCAAAGCTGCTCAATTCAAGGTCAGGAAGCAAAGAAAAGAAAGAGCAGAGGTCCTAATGTACCCATTCAAAGGCACATCCCCAATGATCTAACTTCCCTTCAGTAGGCTCCACCTCCTAACATTTCCATGATCTATCAATAATGTTCCAGGATGGTGACGGAGTCTGACACATGAGACTCTGGGGGACACTACAAATCTAAACTAGAACATTATAAAAAAGTAAATATAGTAAAAGTCTAAAAATTTTAAGAGTGCTGGCTTGGGAGTAGAGACAGGACTTGCTTCCCCTTGAATTTCTCTGTGACCTTGGGCACATACATGCCTTTACCTACCTAGGCCTAAGGTCCTGAAAGAGGAGACTAAACTAGATTATTCCAGTTCAGAGGCCCTCTGATGTTTTCATTCTTTCCCCTTTGCATTTCTTTTTTTTTTTTCTTTCTTTTTTTTTTTTTTTTTTTTGTGAGGGTGGGTACCAGGGATTGAACTCAGGGGCACTGGCCACTGAGCCACATCCCCAGCCCATTTTGTATTTTATTTAGAGGCAGGGTCTCACTAGTTATTTAGGGCCCCACTAAATTGCTGAGGCAATCCCTCTGTCTCAGTCTCCAAAGCCGCTGGGATTATAGGCATGTGCCATTGCCCAGCTTTCTGTATTTTCTGATAGTAAATAAAGGAGGTAAATAGTATCACATTATGACAGAGAGGCTCTTATTATAGAATATTTTATGAAACAAAAACAAAGTTTCAACTTATTATATGAGTCATTTCTCTTCCAGTCTGGAGGCTACCCACTCTTTTCCAATTCATTCATCTGTTTAATATGTTTAGATTTTCATAATCAGTGTTGCGATTATCTATTAAGTGAAGTTATTCCTTTGAAACAATGGCTCTCAAAACCATTTTATTTTGCTCTTAAACTTGGGAAGGGATCAGCTGTACTGCTCATCTATTTCCAGCTGTACTGGCAGGGCTGGAGAACATGCCCAGCATAGTTTTTCCAAGTAATGGGACAGTGGGGGCGCTCCTCTGGGTCTTTCCATGTGCTCTTCCAGCATGCTGATCTCAGTGTGGTCAGACTTCTAACAGCTCATCTCAGGGTTCCCTGAAACAGTGTTACAAAAGACAGAAGAGGAAACCACCAATGCATTAAGTAAGGTTTGGGTCAGAAACAGGCACAGTGCCACTTCTGTTTTATTCTATTGGTTAAAATTGCCACAAAAGATTCCTAGATTCAAGAGGAAGAAACATAGACCCCAATTGTCAGTGGAAAGAATGTAAAAGAGTTTGTGGCTATCTTAAATCTTCCTGAAAGTTGGCTGCTATACTTATAACACATTTTATTTACTGAGAGGTTACTATTCTTGGGCAGAGTATCTCACTTAACCTTTTTAATAACTATATAGTCATTTTTTATTATCCCCATTTTACAGATGAGGAAACTGAGACAGAGAGAGGCTATATTACTGGCCCAAGACTACCCAGCTACATGTAAGCTAGGGTTTGAACTTGGGCAGACTGTACATGAGAAATCAATGAATTAACTAGGCTATTTATTTTCATAAATTCTTACAACAGTTTAGGGAAAAAAGTATTTTGTAAAACAAAAACAAAATTTTAATATATTATATGAGTCATTATTATAGAATCATCAAAGCATATTACGAGCATTATGCAAGGAGGTAGCCTTTCCATATTTTCTCAGGTGGGGATGGTCCCAGCTGCCATTTTGCCATGGTTAAGTCATGCGTCACGCCTAGAGGTTAGTAAAAGACTGCTCAAGTGCATCTGCCACCAGAATCTGTTGGCTTCTCTAGGTATAAATCTTGCAAATGATATAAAAGTCTCCAAGTAGCTGTAAAAAAAAAAAAAAAAAAGAGTACCAGGGCCTAGGATATAATTGGTATGATAAAGAAAACAACTGAAGGGAATATTTTAGAGAGAATACAAGTTACACTGGCACACTCATGGTCACTATCTCCTGTAGAGAGGTGACAGATGGCACAACTAGCAAATCCCTGGTCTGCATGGAACACTTGTGCTGGCTCCTTGGATGGCTATTACCTGGTTAATGAAAGGAGTGTCTCCTTTCAGCACCTGTTACCTGAGCAATGCCATGCTGCTCCCCAGAGATAAACAAGAGTGTGTTTGGGTGCCAAAGTGATCAGCACCAAGATGCTCTTGTCAGGCGCTCAAGTACAGCCTCCGTATACACAGCCCACTTTTTACCTTGCCCACCTGCTAGCAAGCATCACTTTTTAACACGATATTCAGATCACATTTTTTATTTCCTTTTTGTAGTACTCTGAACTGAACCCAGGGGCATAGTACCATTGAGCTACATCCCCAGACCTTTTTATTTTTATTTTGAAACAGGATTTCACCAAGTTGTCCAGGCTGGCCTAGAACTTGTGATCCTCCTACCTCAGCCTCCCAAGTCACTGGGATTACAGGTGAGACACTGTGCCCAGCTCAGATGGCATTTTATGGAAGTCAAGCCACTTTAATTCCCAGTCTCCTAACTGTCCACAGTGCTCTACACTTGTAGAAACTGAGCTCAGTCCTTCCACCTTACAAGTTACCTCGTACCTTTAGCTTTCCCTGACCCAGTTGGGAATACCAACTGCTCTGCAGTCTGTACTCAAGGCATCCTCTAGGATGGCTTATTGAGTCCTTGCTGTGTCTCACTTTTTCCTGAACACTTTTGGCTGTCAACTTATCTAGTCCTCCCTAGGACCATGGAGTACCCCCATCCACATCTGATGGCTTGATAAAGAGCTTAGAGAGGTTAGGGAATTTTCCATTAGTCTTGCCTGCTTCTACAATCCATGAATTTGGTCACACAGCTTTGCTGCCCCCAGCCCCAGCACAAAACATGTACTGTCTCCAAGTCTAGTTCCCCATCAGGCAGTTGAACCCCAACAGGGCTGGGCCTAGTGCCAGGCAAGATTCCCAACACCTAAGGTTGAGGACATCTCCAGGGCTGCATGGTCTAAGAATTCTAATGCAGAGTTAAGTCGATGTGTCTTACACAACTCCTCCTCTAGGAAGCATAACTGACCCAGGTTTCTACTGCTGTAGTTTGAAATCCATCACTGTGCTTACAATGGGACCATGCCACATAGGCTGCTTTTCATCAATGACTGAACAGCAGGGATGTGAAGACAGATTCATTCCTGGGAAAGAAGGCACTCAAGGTCAGTAGCCCCCTTGGCTCAAGAAGTCCCAGGTGCTGTGTTAAACCTTTGGGCTGGGTGTGGTGGCATTTGGTGGCACATGCCTGTAACCCCAGCAGCTCGGGAGGCTGAGGCAGGAGAATCTCAAGTTCAAAGCCAGCTTTGGCAACTTAGCGAGGCCCTAAGCAACCCAGTGAGATCCTGTCTCTAAATAAATATTTAAAAAAAGGACTGGGACCAATATCCCTGATGAACACAGATGCAAAAATTCTCAATAAAATTCTGGCAAATTATATACAAAAACATATTAAAAAGATAGTGCACCATGATCAAGTGTGACTCATCCCAGGGATGTGGGGTTGGTTCAGCATACAGAAATCAATAAATGTAATTCATCATATTAACAGACTTAAAAACAAGAATCATATGATCATCTCAATAGATGCAGAAAAATGCAGAAAAAGCATTTGACAAAACACAGCACACCTTCAACAAAAAAACCAAAACCTGGGAATCAATCTAACAAAAGAGGTGAAGACCTCTATAATGAAACTACAGAATATTAAAGAAAGAAATTGAGGAAAATCTCAGAAGATGGAAAGATATCCCATGACCCTGGATAGGCAGAATTAATATGTCAAATGGCCATACTACCAAAAATGTTATACAGATTTAATGCCACTTCTATTAAAATCCCAATAACATTCTTCATAGAAATAGAAAAAGCAATAATGAAATTTATTTGGAAAAATAAGAGACCCAGAATAGATAAAGCAATCCTTAGCAAGAAAAGTGAAGCGGGAAGCATCCCAATACCAGAACTTAAACTATACTACAGAGCTATAGTAACAAAAATGGCATGATATTGGCACCAAAATAGACTTGTAGACCAATGGTACAGAATAGAGGACACAGAGACTAACCTACATAAATACGGTTATCTCATACTAAGCAAGGGTGCCAAAAACATTCATTGGAAAAAAGCCTACTCAACAAATGGTGCTGGCAAAACTGGAAATCCATATGAAGCAAAATGAAATTAAACCTCTATCTCTCACCCTGCACAAAAATCAATTCAAAGTGAATCAAAGACTTAGGCACTAGAACAGAAATACTGCGCCTAATAGAAGAAAAAATAGGCCCAAATCTTCAATACATCAGCCTAGGATCTGACTTCCTTAAAAAGACCCCTAAAGTGCAATAAGTAAAATCAAGAATCAATAAATGGGATGGATTCAAGTTAAAAAGCTTCTTCTGAGCAAAGGAAACAAAAACGTGAGGAGAGAGCCTACATGCTGGGAGAAAATCTTTACCACTTGTACCTCCAATAAAGCATTAATCTCTAGGATATATAGGCAAGTGCTATACCACTGAGCACTCTATCACGTGTGAGACCCTTGGTTCAATCCTCAGCACCACATAAAAATTAATAAAAAATAAAGGTATTATGTCCAATTACAACTAAAAAAAATATATTTTTAAAAGAACTCAAAAAACTTAACACCACAAAAACAAATAACCCAATCAATAAATGGGCTAAGGAACAGACACTTCACAGAAGAAATACAATTGATCAACAAATATATGAAAAAGTGTTCAACATCTCTAGCAATTAGAGAAATGCAAATCAAAACTACTCTAAGATTTCTTCTCACTCCTGTCAGAATGGCAATCATCAAGAATACAGGCAACAATAAATGTTGGTGAGGATGTGAGGAAAAAGGTACACTCATACATTACTGGTGGGACTGCAAATTGGTGCAACTACTATGGAAAGCAGTATGGAGATTCCTCAGAAAATTGGGAATAGAACCACCATTTGACCCAGCTATCCCACTCCTTAGTTTATACCTAAAGGACTTAAAATCAGCATACTGTAGTGACTCAGCCACATCAATATTTATAGCAGCTCAATTCACAATAGCTAGACTATGAGACCAATGTAGGTGTCCCTCAATAGATGAATGGATAAAGAAAATGTGGTACATATACTCAAAGGAATATTACTTAGCTTTAAAGAAGAGTAAAATTATGGCATTTGCCAGTAAATGGTTGGAATTGGAGAAAATCATGCTAAGCGAAATAAGCCAATCACACAAAACCAAAGGCTGATTGTTTTCTCTAATATGTGAGTGTTAATTCACAATAAGGCGGGCGGGGGGGGGGGGGTAGAGGAGGCTCTAAGGAAGAATAGCATTACCTTAGATTAGGTAGAGGGAAGTGATGAAAGGGAAGGGGAGGGGATGTGAGGATAGGAAAGATAGTAGAATGAAACAGACATTATTACTGTATGTATATATGTGACTACATGAATTATGGGAAGGATAAAGTACAATAATGAACCAACATGATTCTGCAACATGTACACTCAGAAAAATAAGAAATTATATCCCATCTATGTATATCAAAGTGCATAAATGCATTTTACTCTCATATATAACTAATTAAAACAAATAAAAATAATTTTAAAAAAGTAAGTAATGAATGAAGAAAGAAAAAAAAGGGCTGGGGATGTGGCTCAGGGGTTAAGCACCCTGGGTTTAATTCCCAGTAACAACAACAACAACAAAAAAGATCAACCATAGGTCCCTATCACTTTGAGGTTAGACTTGCATTGTGGTTTAACAGCTTCTCAGGCATCACTGCTTCCACAATCCCTATCTCCTTTCACACAGGCATTTCCTCTGTTCAAATTCTTGCAGTTTTAATCCTATCTTGACATTTTTTTTGGAGGACCCAGATTAACGCGATAGGTATTTCAATCTTTGTGTGGTTGTCATTAATGACAGAGACTAGTTCTACTCCCTCGGAGGCCATGCAGATGAGGGAATAGAATTTCACAGCAGCAAAGCCCTTTCTGAGCTGCCCTTCAAGAATGCTTTCCATGTGCCAGGTCCTTTTTATGCAGCCTTTCTTTCATTCTCCATGACCCTGGGATGCATATACGATCACTCTCATTTAACAAATGGGGCATTTGAGGTTGGGGGGCAGTTAAATTACTTGCCCGTAGGTCATTAAGTGGCAGTCAGAAAGTGGCAGAGGTTCAGATTCTAGGCTGTTCATTATCATACTTTATTTTTCCCATAATTCAATGGATTACGTAAGAATAATTATAGCTACCTAGCAGCTCAAGAGGCTGAGACAAAGGACCACAAGTTCAAAGTCAGTCTCAGCAACAGTGAGGTGCCAAAAAACTCAGTGAGACCCTGTCTCTAAATAAAATGCAAAATAGGGCTGGGGATGTGGCTCAGGGTTTGAGTGCCCCCGAGTTCAATCCCTAGTACCAAAAAAAAAAAAAAAAAAAAATTGCTAACAGTTGCTGTGTGCATATTACATGCTGGATACCTCCAATATGTCTTTTCATTGAATTCTTAATCACAACTCGAGAGAGTATTGTAGATTACTATGGTGGAGGAGTATTGTTTCACAGCCAAGAAAACTGTGGTAGAGAGAAATCAAAAGGTTTGTCCAGGTTCACTCAGCTGGGAGGTGAAGGAGTCAGAATTCCTGCTGGGCAGTCTGGCTTCCACTCTTCATAACACTGTCAAAGTCATTTGAAAAGGTGATTGCTGTAGCTGCTGTTTATGTAATTCTGCTTTCGTATGCTGCTACTCAGGAAAGGAAGGACTTTCAACCTGGGAAACTAACCTTTCCCTGATTTCCTAGCCAGATTTGGTTCTAGTCTTGCTTTTGAACACAGGATCTTTTGATTTCCCACAATTTAAACCCATATAACAGCCTATGTATCCAGTATCTCAAAATGGAACAGCAGGAAGTTATTAAGCACCATGCTTATTTACTATTTTGTGTTTATACAAATGTATATTGTGATACTGACATGACCATAGGTATGTTCTGTGTTGACACAAAAAATTATAATAGAGCAAGTAAAAATAATGTACACCACATCCTCACCGACATTTATTATTGCCTGTATTCCTGATGATTGCCATTCTGACAGAGATGAAATCTTAGTTTTGATTTGCATTTCTCTAATTGCTAGAGAAGTTGAACACTTTTTCATATATTTGTTGATCAATTGTATTTCTTCTTCTGTGAAGTGTCTGTTCAGTTCCTTAGCCCATTTATTGATTGGGTTATTTGTTTTTGTGGTGTTAAGTTTTTTGAGCTCTTTATATATCCTAGAGATTAATGCTTTATCAGAGGTGCATGTGGTAAAGATTTTTCTCCCAATCTGTAGGCTCTCTCCTCATGTTATCGATTGTTTCCTTTGCTCAGAAGAAGCTTTTTAATTTGAATCCCATTTATTGATTCTTGCTTTTATTTCTTGTGCTTTAGGAGTCTTGTTAAGGAAGTCAGATTCTAGACCAATGTGTTGAAGATTTGGGCCTATTTTTTCTTCTATTAGGCGCACTCATACATTGCTGGTGGGACTGCAAATTGGTGCAACTACTATGGAAAGCAGTATGGAGATTCCTCAGAAAATTGGGAATGGAACCACCATTTGACCCAGCTATCCCACTCCTTGGTTTACACCCAAAGGACTTAAAATCAGCATACTATAGTGACACCAGCCACATCAATGTTTATAGCTGCTCAATTCACAATAGCCGGACTATGGAACCAACCTAGGTGTTCCTCAATAGATGAATGGATAATATCTTCTTATTTCCTCTCTCTATAATGATTCCCTTTTTATCCACAGGGGATATATTCCAATGTCCCCAATGGGTCTGAAACAGTAGATAATACTGAACCTCATTTTTTCCCCTATATTTACATACCTATAATTAAGTTATAAATCAGATGCAGTAAGAAATTTATAACTAACAAAATAGAACAATTACAACCTACTGAAATAAAAGTTATATGAATGTACTCTCTCAAAATATTGTTAGTCTTAGCATATGATTCCCCCCTTTTCTAATTCTGTTAAAAACTGACCCTTTTGCTCAGAGGAAGCCCACATCTCTTTGGAATATTTGAATTGCTAGCATCGCTGCTCTTGTGCTTTGAGGCCATTATTTAGTAAAATAAAGGTTACTTGAACACAGGTTTGCAGGAACTGATTTGATCACCATGATGGCTCTCAGGTAACAAAAGGTGGGCAGTGCACACTGCATGGAAAGGGTTGGTAAGAGATTTCACCACTACTTAATAGTACAGTTTGAAACTTATGAATTATTTCTGAGATTTTCCATTTAATACATTCGTCCCTCAGTAGAACTGCAAATAAGGAGGACTGCTGTATATCTTCTTTGGTAAAGTGTCTGTTATAGTGTTCAGTTCATTTTCTAAAATGGGTTGAGTTATTGAGTTTTAAGCATTCTTCAATATTTTGGATAACAGTTTTCTACTACGCCTTTTTTTGCAAATATTGTTTCCCAATTCATGACTTATCTTTCATTCTCTTACATTATCTTTTGTAGAGCATAATTTAAAAATCTTAATGCAGTTCAGCTTATCAATTCTTTATGGATTGTGTCTTGTCATAACCAAACCTAGTGTCTTATAGGATTTTTTTGTTATCTTCTGATTTGTAGTTTTGCATTTGCATCTGTGACATATTTTGAATCATGTTTCATGAAGTTTTTCTAGTCATTTTGTTTTGCAGGTAAGTGTTCAGTTGTTCCAGCACCATTTGTTGACATGTCTACCTTTGTTCTACTATATTAAAGAGCTTTACTTCTTTGCTCCAGATTAGTTGGCTATACTGTGGGTCTATTTATGGGTTCTTTGTCCCATTTGTCTTTTTTCCTTTCTTTTTGCTAATACCACACTCTCTGGATTTCTATAGCTTTACAGTATGTTGTGAAGCCAGATAGTGTTAGTTCTCCAACTTTGTTTTCCTTTATGATACTGGCTATTTTGATCTTTTGCCTCTATGCAAACTTTAGAATCACTTTATTAACAAAATAACTTGCTGGAATTTTTTGTTGGGTTGCACTGAATCTATAAGCAAGTTCAAAAAACTGATATCTTCACAATACTGAATATGTGAACATGGACTACTGCTCCACTTGTTTAGTTCTTTGCTTTCTTTCATTGGTTTTGTAATTTACCTCATGTGGTTCTTACACAGGTTAGATTTGTACTTTTCCTTCCCATTTATAGTAGATACAAATGTAAATGATACTGTTTTTAATTTCAGATTCTACTGTTCATTGCTGGTATATGAAATCGAATGACTTGTGGATTAACCTTGCATCCTATAACCCTACTATAAACTCCTGTTGATTCTAGAAGTTTGTCAAGCCTTTCAGATTTTCTACATAGATCAACATGTCGTCTGTAAACAAAGACAGTTTGAATTTTCCCTTCCTAATTTGCATACTTTCTCTTTTCTTTAGTGTCTTTCTTGCATTGTGTACAACTTCCAGGATAGTACTGAAAGGCAGTGTGAGATGGGATGGGACATTCTTGCTTTGTTCTTGGTCTTAGAAAGTTTTGAGGTTCTCACTATTAATAGTAGCAGTAGGAATTTTTTCGGGTGGGGGTACTGCAAATTGAACAGGTACATTGTTAGTCCTTTTGAGACAGCATCTTGCTAAATTTGCTGAGGCTAGGCTTGAACTAGTGATCCTCCTGCCTCAGCCTCCTGAATTGTTGGAATTATAGGCATATGCCACCTCATCTCAGCTAGTACAGTGGTAGGATTTTTATTTGAGTTGAAGAAATTCCCCTATTCTCAGTTAACTGATTTTTTAAAAAAATTATAAAAACAGGTGCTAGATTTTGTCAAATACTTTTCTTGCATTTATTGATACAGTCATGTGACTTTTTTTAGTCTATTAATGGGATGGATTACATCTTTGATATTTAAATATTGAACTAAACTTGCACACTTGAGATAAAATCCATTTGGTTGTGGTGTTTTAGAAAGTATTACTGACAATTTCTCTAATAGATTTGTTTAATTTTTTTTAATGGATTATACCTTTCGAGGAATTGGTTCATTTAATAATTTAGGTTATCAAATTTGTGGGATTAAAAATTGTCACAGAAATCCTTTATTAATGTCCCTGGGCTCTGAGTGGAAGCCCTTTAATTTCTGGTTTAAGTTATATCTTCTTTGTTTTCTTAGGCTGGCTAGAGGATTATTGCTTTCGTCAATCTTTTTTCAAAGTATCTGTGTTATGATTAAATATTGGTTATCCCACAAAAGCTCATTTGTAAGACAATGCAATAAAATTCAGAGAGTAAATGATTAGATAATGAGAGCCATAACCTAATCAATGTACTAATCCCCTGATAGGGAAAAACTGGGTGGTAACTGCAATAGATAGGGTGTGGCTGGAGGAGGTGGATCAGTGAGGGTGTGCCTTTGGGGTTTACATTTTGTACTCCTGAAGGGAGCTCTTTATACTTCCTTACTGTCAGGTCCGGAGCTGCTTTCCTCCTTCACACCCTTCTGCTATGATGCTCTGCCTCACCTAGGGCCCAGAGCAATGGAGCCAACCATCTATAAACTGGATCTTTTAAACTATGAGCCCCAGTAAACCTCTCCTCTTCTATTTGTTTTTGTCAGGTCTTTTGGTCATAATGGTGAAAAACCTGACTAAAACAACCAGTCTTGGGTTTCAGTAACTTTCTATAATGAAATTGTTTTTAATTTCACTTATTTCTACTTTTTTTTTTAATCTTCTGTTTACTTTGGACTTACTTTGTTCTTTTTCTAGGTTCCTAAGTAGATGCTTAGAAAACTTTTTTTTTTTTTTTTGAGAGAGAGAGGGAGGGAGGGGGAGAATTTTTTAATATTTATTTTTTAGTTTTTGGTGGACACAGAATCTTTATTTTATTTTTATGTGGTGCTGAGGATCAAACCCAGCGCCCTGCGCATGCCAGGCGAGCGTGCTACCGCTTGAGCAACATCCCCAGCCCAGGAAACTGATTTTAATCCTCCTTATTTTCTAATATATGCATTCAATGCCATGAACTTCTATTTAAGCACTGCTTTTGCGACATCCCACAAATTATGATGAGTTTTTCATTTAGTTTTTTTGTGATGCTGGGAAGTGAATTCGGAGCCTGTGCATGCTGAATAAGCACTCTACCACTGATATATACCCCCAGCACTCAATTCAATTATTTTAAAATTTAAAGATTTCTTCCTTGACACTTGTTGTATTTAGAAATGCTATTTAATCTTCAATATTTTGAGCTCTTATTCTCATTTAATTCCATCATGGTCTGAGAGCAGGTAGTATATGCTTTCTACCCTTTTAAAATTTGTTAAGGTGTGTTTTATGGCTCAGAATGTATTTTATGGGAGAATGTTACATGTGAGCTTCAGAACAACATATATTTTGCTACTGTGTTTATAGATGTCCATTAAGTACAGTTGGTGATGATGAGTTACTGATTTTTATCTCCATTACTGATAAGAGGGATATGGAAATTATAAAAGTATATTCATATATTTCTCCTTGCAGTTGTATTAGGTTTTGAATCACTTTATTTTTTTTTTAGACAAAGTCTTTAAAAAGTCTGAGGTTCAAGTGATATTCCTGCCTTAGCCTGAGTAGCTGGGATTATAGGCCCATGCTACTGGGCCCAGCACATCACACATTTTAATGCTCTGTTGTTAGATGCATTGGCCAATGAATGAGAATGAGGTACATTTGGGAATCATACTGTGAAAGAGGTCTAACTTTGTTTTGTTCTCATTAGTGGCTGCTATGCTATACCAGGAATGTGGGTTGTTGGTTTTCAAAGTTACTACAGAGCTGGAGAGTAAGAGATGTAATTAGTGCAAATTAAAATGCCACAACCATTTTTATAGATATTTAACAGTTTTTTAAAAAAATATTATTTTAGTTGTCAATGGACACTCTATTTAAATATTTCTTCATAGGAAGTGCTGAGGATTGAACCCAGTTCCTCACACATGATAGGCAAGTACTCTATCACTAAGCTATAAACCCAGTCTCTCAAGTTTTTCTTAAATGAATGCTCTTAAGGTTGCTGACAGCCATTAAGGTGCAAGACTTCTGTGAAAGTAGATTCTGAATATCTATATATTTTAGTTGTAGATGGACATAATACCTTTATTTATCTTTATGTGGTCCTGAGGGTGGAACTCAGGGCCCCACACATGTGAGACGAACACTCTACCACTGAGTCATAACCCTGGCCCAATTCTGAAAATTTTTACCAGTTTATCACTACTTTTGTGGCAAGGCAAAATTTGAGGTTCTTACTCTGTCATTTTCACTGATATCACTGGAAAAACTTCTGACTATTTATAGTATTTTAGAGTCCTGTTCCTCTTAATCACTAAACTGCAGGCAGCTGAGGTCCTTTTTCCTCCATGTCCTTAACACATACACTGGCTACTCAGGTGCAAGGAGGGACAAAGCTCTCCTCCAGAAGCATCCTCTCCTTGACTTCTTTCATTCACATTCTCTTGAATTTCAGCATTCCCCTTTGAGACTTATAACATTAGAAGCACAAGTAACTTTTCTTTCACATATGCCAAGTCCTGCTGTCTCAGTGACAGAAACTGGTGCTTAAACCAATAAACCAGTCCTCGTTTCTAGTCAAAGGACAAATGATTATGGGGTTAACTTATTATATGCACTTGGGTTAACCTCACTCAGAATCCTCAGGTTTGCTTTGGTGAATAAGCTCAGCATCTCATCTGTCCTTTCCTGCTTTTATTAGTCTGTTACTTCAAACACTCTACTTAGCAAAAAATCATTTCATCTTCCATCAGAAATGTGTTTGTGTAATCCTATAATGCATAAACACAAGCCATCGTTTTATCCTCAAGGACCTCTCCCAAACACTAGAACCCAAACAGTTCTCAGTTACTGTCATCTTTCTCTGCCTAACAATCACCTGGAATCATCTTGTCTGTATTCCTGACTGAAATGTAAGTGTCCCAAGGGTAGGGACTTTATCTGGTTCATCGTTAGGTCCCCAGGGTATCTCCAGTATATTTAAACAGTGCCTGCCACAGAGCATGTGCTTAAGAAATGTTTATTGAAGGAATAAACAGGCTTCAAAAATGAAAATTTAATTTAAAGAAAGTTTAGAGAAGGGCAAAGAGAGCCAGGTATGGTGGTGCATGCCTATAATTGTAGCAACTTGGGAGGCTGAGGCAAGAAGAAAGTAAGTCCAAGGCCAGCCTGGGGAACTTAGTAGGACCCTCAGTGAGGTAGTGAGACTCACTAATAAAAAAATAAAAAGAACTGGGGATGTAGCTCAGTGGTAGAGCACACTTGGGTTTAAATTCAGTAAGGGGAAAAAGGGTAAAGAGAGAAAGAATTACTATTTTCTCAAATTAACTTTTTCTGTATTTCAGTTCTCATTAAGATAGTAGACAAAATCAAGAGGGGATAACCACAAGGAAATGATAAATAGCACAAAAGAAGAATGAAGCAGAGGGATGGAAGAAATGATCTAGACAGAACATACAATTTTATATTATCAGCATTTTTTGTTTTGTTTGGTCTTAACAAGTAGTCACTGGCCAAACCTTACCATCTTCCTTTAGAGCAGGATCTGCTTTGGAGGGATGGCCACAGTTAAGACACCAGAGAGGGGACTGATGTTACTTTCTTCTGGAGACTGAAGTGGACAAGAGGTCGGTCCTCTACCTTAGGAAAAGAGCAGATTCAACAACTAACTGATCAGTCAGTCCTGCACTGCCAAGAATGATCTTTCCAACTCAAAATACATATTTGCTATCATGCTTTATATCTGGACCACCCACACTAGAAGAATAGCACAAAAAGGGTAGGAACAGGCACAAAGAAAGACTACCGAGCATGCCCATGAAAAAACTGAAAACAGCAACTGGTTGGCTCAGTTCAGGGGTATGTAAATTGTGGAAACTGAACCCAAACTATCCTCCCCCAAATGGTAAAGAATACTGCCCCACCCCATGGAAACTGGCTTGGCCACATGACTTGCTACGGCCAGCAAAGTCATCAGCAGAGGTGATGCACACAGAAGTACAAACCATGTTGGTGTGTGGTCAAGCTTGCCTTCCTGATTCCTACCATGATCGTGAGAGCTTCTGTATAACTTTTGTACTTCAGCCCAGGTCCAAGGATGTGCACAGATGGAGCAGACTGAAGTCTACCTTCTAACGGGTGGCAAAGCCCCACGGAAGCCCCAGCTTGAAGCAGAGTCACTCAGATAAGCCTATGTCAGCCAACCTGCAAAGGCATGAGTGAGAATGATTATTTTAGGCAATTGAGATGCAGGTGGTTAGACAGCAACTGAAACATAAGTAGGTTCTTTGAGGATGAGCTAAGACTCCTGCTCTACTACTGTATGCTTAGAGCCTTGAACAATTCCTGGTACACAGCAGGTATTCAATAAACATCTGTTGTGGTCAGATTTGTTTCTTCTAAAGATAGTAACACCTCAGAGAATAAAACAGAAAGAACTTATATAATTTAGTAGTTGATTATGTGTCCCAACTTCAAAATGACCAATTTCAACCAGAAAGCCTGTGAGAAGTCGTCAGTAGCTTAAAAACAGACTATGGAAACAACTACTTGGATTTGTCTAGTTTCACAAATTACCAGCCAGGTGATCTTGGGTACAAGTTAACTATTTCTCTTTCTTCATCTGTTATATGGTGTTATTAATAGTACCTACCTCTTAAGACACTTGTGTGGATTAAGAGATAATGTATTTCAAACATTTACAACCTTGCCTGGTACATCATAAATGCTGTATAGGCATTTTCATATTATTACTTGAACAGAGATGATTTTAAGTAATTAGAGTTCTTTTCACCTGCCCCTCCAATCACCTATTTTTATCTATGGGTTCTTACTTCTATTATCTAATCTCTATACATATTTAAAACCAGCTCTTTTGTAAGTTTCATGATTTTTTCTATGCTAAGGAATGCTAGGTACTGGTACGTACTCCCATCACAAACTGAAACTCCACCAACCATTTTAAGAATTTCTGGTTTTGGTTTCTTCACCTAGGATATTGTTTGACCTT
The DNA here is from genome assembly GCF_964194105.1 of Spermophilus citellus. Taxonomy (NCBI): domain Eukaryota; kingdom Metazoa; phylum Chordata; class Mammalia; order Rodentia; family Sciuridae; genus Spermophilus; species Spermophilus citellus. Next base: position 45,478,711 of record NC_138184.1, on the reverse strand, counting down.
CTCAACCTGCTAAAATCTTGTTTGATGTCCAGCCTTTGTGGCCTCTTCCATGATGCCTATTCTGTTCTTCCCTCTCAAAGTGATATTTTTTATCTTTTTATTTTCTAATCTTCCTTAGCAATTCATCTCTATCTCAATCATACTTTCATTACTTTTCTCTTTCCTTGATAAAATTGTAAGCTTCTAAAGGACACCATCACAATTTTTAGACTTTCTGTCCATTCTCACCCCTCAAGTACACAGCAGGTAAGCAACAAATTTCTTTTTAATTAATATATTTGAAAATTTCAGTTAGGTTCATCTAACGTCTTAAATAGCTTTAATGAGAAGCCATTAAATCTTAAAGGAAAAATATAACTTGTCACAGCCAGACATGGTGATGCATGCCTGTAATCCCAGCAACTTGGGAGGCTAAGGCAGGAAGATTACATGTTCAAAGCCAGATTAAGCAATTTAGTGAGGTCCTGTCTCAAAATAAAAAGGGCAGTGGTTAAGTACTTCTGGGTTCAATTCCTGGTACAAAGAACAACAAAAACAAACTTGTCCTAAATGAGCACTAATTACACAGTAAGACAGGGGAAAAGTTGCTCATATGTAAAGAAAAAAGACACTTTTTTTAATTGCATTAAAAAATTTTATTTAAAATATCCAATATAAGCCAAATTAAACCCCAAATTTACAGCTACATTTTTAGGTCTTCTGAACTAAATGGCACTGTTTTGAGTTGAATGTCCTTTTAAAGGAGGTCTTTGCTTTTACCATCATTTCCCCAAGTTGTTTCTGAGTAGAAGCTGGTATTATAATACACATCAGAGATTTCAGATGTCACCTTTCATGCAGAGGTTAAAAAAAGCAAACAGGCTTTTCCATTCTGTATGAGATAAGAAACACAACAGAACAGGGCCTGAATGCTTTTGACACATGAGGTGTAACTATAAAGAAACTTACTGTGGTTCTGTGTCTGCTCATTCAAGTAGCTCATGTCCTTATTCCAAATACTGATGCAGTTCAAATACTATCTCAAACAGTACACTGCAATCCCCCTCATCAAGAGTGTATCAGAGAAAACGGTTGCACAAGTTGGGGGACAGACTGTCACATGTGTGATTAAAAAGCAACAGAAAAGTTGTCCTAGTGGGCAGGCAATCCAAGAATTACTCAAATTTTTCAGTAATGGCATCATTTACATAGAGTGATGCATAGATCCAGTGTTCTAGTATGTGTGAATATAAATGAAAAAGACTCATTACTTTATAGCTACACCTTGGATTTCATTAGATGTGGTAAATCTAAGAGTGTGTCTGATGAGTCCTTCTGGAAATCACTTCAGCAAAGGAGTCAACCTGTGAAAGAGAAGACATGGCAGAGGGAGGGAGACTCATCCTTCCAACATTCTCTCAGAGGACAGACCTGAGCCCAAGGACAGAAGTTACCAGGAGGGAGGCGTCAACTCCATCTAAGGAAGACCTTTCTAACAGTTAGAGCTGCTCAACAACTGAATGGACTGCTTGGTGAGGTAGAGTCACTGGAAGTATTCAAGGTGGAAAGATCACCCTTGTAGAAGGGACTCCTGCATTTGTTAAGAGGTTAGACTGGATGAACCTCAGGTCTCTTTCAATTCTGAGATTCTAGAAAACTCCCTCAGGGAATTCAGAAGAGAATTCCTAAAAGGAAAGAGAAAGCACACATATGTATACTTTTAGAATCCTCTTGAGTTTTCTTATTTTTCAAAAGGTACAATAGAAAATGTAGTCTACTGTCTTTAAAATGCATATTTACCTTCCTACCACTAAAAATTAGGAAGGTTAATTATGATTTCTTTATATTATAAAGAAAAATGGATGATTATAATCTCTGTAAATATTTTAGAAAAAAGGCTTAAAATCTAGTAATCAATGCCCTAGAAACTTTATAGATTTTTTTTTTAGATAATATGCACAGATACAAATACATTATTCATTAAATACAACTCACATCTGTGTTTTATTATACTCTAAAATATACAGGAATCTTGATGTATTGAAAGAGTGCAAGTAAATACAGTATTCAAGCAGTCACTATTTCTATGTACATGCTCATTAATTTTTCAAAAAACCCACAAAATTATCAAATAGATCAAAATACTGTTCTGTGTTTTCACACTTTATATTCAGAAAACCAGCTGATAATTTACAATGTCATAAAGTTTCCAGTTTCACAATACAAAAGGATAAAATAAAATTGGGTATCATTTTGCTGCAATTTATGGACTTTACCCAGACCTCTAAGACCCCCTACATAGGTGAAATCATTTTTACTGGGAAAGTGACAGTTACAGTAAAATCAGAACCACATAAAGTATTAGTCCAAATGTCAGCCTTTTCTCTTTTTTTGTTACTTGAAAGGTAGCCTTCAATTTGGCAGGCAAGTGCTTCTCCCTCCAAAGAGTAACAAGTTACCAACATGCTACTCCATATCTGAACCTTGCCTAATACACAAATGCCTTCCAAGAGACTTGATGATGTTTAATTTATGAATAACAAGGGAATATTTCCTTTTAATTCTGTACTTTTTCAAAATTCAAAGATCAAATAAATGATAACAAAAATCCTCTAACCCATTATGGAGGTACAAAAGTAATGTAAGTGACGAATCAGTGTCATTCAAAGTAGTAAAGTTGACTTTCATTCCCCAGGACCACTTAATTGCAATAGGGTGAAATAATCTACCTTTTGATTCCATGAAGTTTTTATTCTAGGAAATTCCTTACCTTTTTAAACAAAAATAGTTCCATTTTGAACCCAAACCACTGAAATCTGTCCAACAGCCCCAACCCCAATCCATCTCATGTCTATTTCACAAGTATTTTCACCCGTACTGCACCCAGTCAGCTGGTTTTCAATTCTAATATTATAAAAATTGGAATTTTAAAATTTTTATGCAAAAGAAAAAATGCAAAAATACATCTGCTTTCTTTCATGGTTTAATACAGTATTGGAAGGCTTTCAAGATGTTTTCTTTAAAAAAAAATCAACATTTAAAACCAAATTTTGACTTCATTTTCAGAAATATTGAAGTTTGGTTTAGGTAACGTCTCATTTCACTTACTCCAGTTTCCACAAAATGGCATTCTATTAAAAAATCTTTAAGTTATTTGGTCCTTTGGCAATTTGCTGTGCACATAATGCCTACTGTACCAAACTTTTATTGCCTTTAAATTTAGTTGTACTTTTATTGATAATTTTAAATCTAGTGTCCTTATCTCTTCTTTTACAATAGTGTTGCTTGTGTAAGCAGGTTAGGGTGCACAGTGTCCCAAATTATTTCTGGCACTGCAAAGCCAAATTAAAAATTCCACAAAGCAATCTGACATCAATGTGTTTTCCTCTGGTCAAGTCTATTTCAATAATCTAGAAGTTCCTTTTGCAAAACTTGCCTTTAAAATTCTTCTTCCTAATGTCATCGCATTTCTTACATTTGCTCACTGTGCGCTCTTTCCTCTTAGGTTGAATATGAGTAACAAAGTGCTTTTTTCCTGAAAAAGCAGTTTGCAGCTTTAGTGTCAGAACTCCTTCCTTAGATCTTTTGCTTAGCCTCTCAGTAGGTCTCAGAATCAGAGTCATTGAGCTCATCGACGTCGGTGTATAAGTACTCCTGTTCCCCACCAATATTGTTGAAACTGCAGTAGGAGCTAGGTTCATTCCTCATGATAGGCAAGGCTTCAAAGCTCACTGTTTTTGAGGTGTTGGTATAACGGTTAACAGCATTGAACGTCAGGGATGATAAAGGGCTACTAGATGAGATAGGCATCATGGTGGCCAAAATGAGAGCCAGGCAATCAGCCACATCCTTATTGGGAGCACAGGCCAAAGCTGGAGTATAGCCTAGAATTAAAGATAAAATAAAAAAATTAACATTGTGAGACCTACTTCATTAAATATATGAACATGTCTAATGGTCTCCAACTTGGGATAATTTAAATTATTTGGTTTATAATAAATTGTCACCAGAATGATTTGCAACTTTCCAATAAATAGAAAGAAAAGCACCATAAAAATCTAGGGTGGGAGGAGACCTTACAGACTAACAGAAGAAGAAGCTGAGCCAGAGATACAGATTTCCTAAAGATCTCACAATATATCCATATACAACTAAATTCATAGAAAATATTGGGTTAGAATAAGGAAAACAAATAACACAAATAAACAACAACAAAACAAACAACCCCCCAAGATCAAGAAATCTTTCATTAGATGGTGAACAAAGGCATACTATTAATTCAGAGTTATATAAGTAAATCTTTATGTGCTGAGAAATCTAAATGTGTATAGATCCATGAACAAGGCACTAGGCAGGTACTAGAAAAATATATATTAAAAGAATGACACTTGGTTGTCAATTTAACTTTTCTCTTGGGAGTTTTCATCCATTGAAGAAAACAGTAGATAAACTTTAAAAACCTCTAATCCAAGACAAATGAATTTTTTATAACTTTATTTTTTTTAAAGCAGAAGACAACTGACATTAGACACAGGCCCTGTAAGTATTAATACAGCAAAGGCAGGAGGAAAGATCTAGTACCTTTGTTGGTATAAAACTCAGCCTTGAGGATGGAATAAGAGAGAAGATGTTAATAATACACTGTGTGAAGGCCAGATATGGTGGTGGATGCCTGTACTCCCAGCAGCTTGGAAGGTAGAAGCAGGAGGATTGCGAGTTCAAAGCCAGCCTCAGCAATTTAGCGAGGTGCTAAGCAACTCACTGAGACCCTGTCTCTAATAAAAAACAAAACAGGGCTAGGGATGTGGCTCAGTGGTTGAGTGCCCCTGAGTTCAATCCCTGGTACCCTCCCCACCACAAAAAAAGACTATACTATGTGATGGCCAGTTTCAATTATTCCACGTGGAAGTTTTAGTTCACATTTACTGTTTTAACTTATGTGAAGTCAATAGGCATTTAAGCTGCAAATATTTAAAAATTTTAACCTATTATGATTTGTTGCACATCTAAACATTCCCTATTACTACATTTACATTTTAGTATTCATACGCATATGTGCATATTTATTTCAAAAGCCACATTTGTTCTTTAAATAGCAGATTGATTTATCACAAAATAAACTTTTGTATAACTGTAATACAGGTCAAGAAAGAGAACATACGAACAGATGAGAAGTCCCATATACTTACTCCCTAACATTACCCCTTTTTTCTCCCACCATAGTGACCACAATCCTAGCCTTCTATGTTAATCATTTTCTGGTCATAAATACCAGTTTTGACCTTTTTCTTTTTAATGTGTTCTAATTAGTTATACATGACAGCAAAATGCATTTGACACATCATACATAAATGAAGTATAATTTCTCATTTGTCTGATTGTACATGATGTAAAGTTACAGATCAAGTTATCTTATATGCACATAAGGTAATAATGTCCGATTTCATTCTACTATCATTAGTTTTGAGCTTTAAAAAAACTGGATAATACATATTATTTCATTCATGCTATGTTAGCCATGATAAAGAAAACACAATAATATTTTTCCCTTTATGAAATCCCAATTTTTGTCAGGCTGGGGCTGCTAACCTAGCAACCCAGTGAGGCACTGGGTTCGATCCTCAGCACCACATAAAAATAAACAAAATAAAGAGGTATTGTATAAAAAAACTTTTTAAAAAAAATTCCCATTTTTGTCAAAGGAACAACTAATTACTCTGCCAAGACTGGCAGGGATAGCTGAAGGATGTACATGTTTTTAATTAATTAAACCATATTTGCTCAAATGACTAGGAGAAGGATAGTGTTTCTTTGCCCGCACTTCTTTCAAGGGCTCTTCTGAAGAGCTGAAGATGCTGGCTGCTGATGCTCTTGCTGGCAAGCAGACTCATGAGTGTTTTCTAAACAGAATTTGACTAAAAACACACTCCTCTCTTGGTGTAGTCAGCTAAACAGAAATATAAAAGCAGCACACTCTTTGAGGACATTCTGTACAAATGTAACATGTTCTTTCTCCTCCAGAAAAACCACCAAAATGTCACTATCTCCTTCTGAGAGTGAATAACAGGCACAGGATGTACTAGCCCCTTCATCTCATCTCTATTTAGACTTCAGACCCCAATTAATCATCAACTCCAGTGGTTACTTGAACAATTTATAATCACATCACTAGAAATAATTATAAAATGAGACTAGTATTTACCATAACTTGTCAACTCAGGACCACACTTACTATAAAATACTATGAAGTGTGTTACCTTCATGTTTTATTATTCTTTTAATTTCATAAAAAGATAAAATCAGATATACAAAATCTTAAAAACGGTTAACAGATCTACATATCAGCAGGCATCCATGATTGACTCAGTGTCTCATTATGTGGCCAAATATCTTATATATGTTAGCATTAGGCTCCTCATTTTATATTATTTTGGGGGGGTGGTACCAGGGATTGAACTTGGGGGCACCTGACTACTGAACCACTTCCCCAGCTCTATTTTGTATTTTATTTAGAGACAGGTTCTCACTGAGTTGCTTGGCACCTTGCTTTTTTTTTTTTTTTTTTTTTTTTTGCTGAGGCTTGCTTTAAACTTGAGATCCTCTTGCCTCAGCCTCCATAGGTGCTGGGATTATAGGCATGCACATGTGCCATGGCTTAGGCTTCTCATTTTAATCTATATAGTTAGTAGTTGTATCTCCAAAAACTTAATTCCGATAATGCAAGATTCTTTTAAAGCTAGGTGTGTTTGAAGATGACATCCCTGCCTCTATGGATTTCAAGAAGTACATATGCTATTGCCTCAAACTCTATGTCCAACCTAGATCTTGCTTCTGGACTCCAGATCCAAATATCTAATTTCCTTCTTAGGGTTTCCACTGAATTTTTCTTCATTTTCCCCAAATGAACTAAAATCTGTCATCCTATATTCTTTACTCAATTAATGATATGTTTATCCACACAAGCAACACAAGTCGGATGGCCTGTGATTTTTTCACCCTCCAAACCTCTTCTCTCCTTGATCAAGACCCATTGAGCCTATCTTAAGATCTTTTTTTTTTTTTTTTTTTTGGTGGTGGTGGGTGTACTGGGAATTGATCTAAGGGGCACTCAACCACTGAGACACATCCCCAGCCCTATTTTCTATTTTATTTAGATAGGGTCTCACTGAGTTGCTTAGCTTTTGCTGAAGTCTGGCTTTGAACTTGTGATCCTCCTGTCTCAGCCTCTTGAGCTCCTGGGATTACAGGCCTGTGCTATCACACCTGACCTATCATAAGATCATTATAAACTATTTACATCTTTTCATCCCCCATGCCTCTACCTTAATTCTGATTACCATCTACATCTGAACTTTTAACTAATTTCCCCATTCTAGTCTTGTTCCCCCTTCAGACTAACTACTATTTTTCTAATGAACAAATAGATTCCTTATTATTTGATCCAATATTTATACTCACCTCACGTTATATCTCTTACTCTCTCAGCTGAAAAACTGCCCTCCCCACTTTACATTTATGCTTTACATTCTGGCTTAGAAATCACTTTTTTTGGGAAGCCTTTTCTCTGAAGGGTTTGAAGAACCTCTGATGTATTCTCACTGAACTTTAGGTTAACTCCAATTAGAGAACTTCAAGTGCACTGTAACAACCTGTTTATACTTTTGTCATTATAGGAGTAGAATATGTCTCATTCCACACTGCATCCTTAGAACTTTAGCAGTGCTTGGCATAATCATTCATGCAACAAAATATTCACTGAGCTCCCACTATGTCCAGACATTCTTCTAAGCACTTAGTATACATTAGTGAATACAAATGACAAAGATTCCTTGATCTTGTGCAGCTTATATTCATTCTACTCAATAAAATAAATCATACACAATACGTGAGAAAGTAAGCACTAGGGAAATTAAGAGGATAGAATAGAGAAGGTTAACAAGGACCAAGAATATTGTAATAGGAGCATGCAGCAAGTTGTAGTACAAACAGGTAGTTACAAGAGGTTTAATAAAGAAGATGAAATTTGAGCTAAGATTTGAAACAAGTGAAAAATTAAGTCAAAGAATGCCTAGAGGACAGAGTGTTCCAGACAGAGGAAAGAGCCAGAATAAAGATTGTAATGAACACAGAACACTGCAATAGAATCGATGTAACGGAATGATGAGAGAGAAGGAGGAATAGGAAAGTAATGTAGTAAAGGACCACGTAGGTCACTATAAAAACTATAAGTAATTATATGGGTATGTCTCTGTGTCTTCTGTTCCAATGGTCTTCATGTCTGTTTTTATGCCAATACAATGCTGTTTTTGTTACTACAGCTCTGTAGTATAATTTCACTTTTCTCGCTAAGTATTGTTTTGGCTATTCTGGGCCTCTTATTTTTCCAAATGAATTTCATAATTGTTTTTTCTATATCCATGAAGAATGCCATTGAAATTTTAATAGAAATGAAATCTGTACATTTCTTTTGGTAGTATGGCCATTTTGAAATATTAATTCTGCCTATCCAAGCACATGGGAGATCTTTCCATTTTCTAAGGTCTTCTTTAATTTCTTTCTTTAGTGTTCTGTATCTTCATTGTAGAGGTCTTTCCCCTCTTTTGCTAGACTGATTCCCAAGTATTTTATTATTATTTTTTTTGAGGCTATTGTAAATGGGATAGTTTTCCTGATTTCTCTTTCAGTTGATTCATCATTGGTATACAGGAATGCAATTGGTTTATGGGTGTTAATCTTATATCCTACTCCTTTGCTGAATTCATTATCTCATACTAGACAAAGGCACCATAAACATATATTGGAGAAAAGACAGCTTCTTCAACAAATGCAACTGGGAAAACTGGAAATCCCTATGTAGTCGATTGAAACTGAACCTCCTATATCTTACCCTGCACAAAACTCAAAGTGGATCAAGGACCTAGGCATTAGACCAGAGACCCTGCGCCTACTAGAAAGTAGGCCCAATGCTCCTTCATGTTGACTTAGAAACTGACTTCTTCAATAAGACAGACTCCTAAAGCACAAGAAGTAAAATCCAGAATCAATAAATGGGATGGTATTAAATAAAAAAGCTTCTTTACTGCAAAGAAAACAATCAAGAATGCCAACAGAGGGCCTATAGAATGGGAGAAAATCTTTACCCCCTGCACCTCTGATAGAGCATTAATCTCTAAGACATACAAGGAACTCAAAAAACTTAACACCAAAAAAACCAAATAACCCAATGAATGGGCAATGGGATTGAAAAGACATTTCACAGAAGAAATACGAATGGTCAAAAAATGTATGAAAAAATGTTCAACATCTCTAGCAATTAAAGGATTGCAAATCAGAACTACTCTAAGATTTCACCTCGTTCCAGTCAGAATGGCAATCATCAAGAATAAAAGTAACAATAAATGTTGGCAAGGATGTGGGAAGAAAGGTACTCTCATATATTGCCAGTTGGACTGCAAATTGGTGCAACTGCTACGGAAAGCAGTATGGAGATTCCTCGGAAAACTTGGAATGGAACCTCCATTTGATCCAGTTTTCCTACTCCTTGGTCTAAACCAAAGGACTTAAAAATCAGCATACTACAGTGACATACTCACATTCATGTTTACAGCAGCTCAACTCACAATAGCCAAGCTATGGAAACAACCTATGTGTCCTTCAACAGATGATTGAATAAAGAAAATGTGGTATATATACACAATGGAATATTAATCAGCCAAAAAGAAAGATGAAATTATGGTATTTGCTGGTAAATGGATGGAACTGGAGAATATCATGCTAAGTGAAATAAGCCAGTACCAAAAAACCAAAGGCTGAACATTCTCTTTGATAAGTAGATGCTGACCCACAATAAAGGAGGGTAGGGAGGGGAAGAATATAAGTTCATTGGATTAGAAAAAGGGGAATAAAGGGAAGGGGGATGGGAATAGGAAAGACAGTAGAATGAGCCGGACATAGCTTTCCTTTGCTCACATATGAACACATGACCAGTGTAACTCCACATGATGTACAACTACAAGAATTTGATCCTAATTGGAATAGATAATACTCCACATATGTACTACATGTCAAAATACACTGTCACGTGTATCTAAAAAACAACAATAAAAGAACTATGAGTAAACTGACATCCAGAAGAAAAACATGTTATCTTATATATATATATTTTACTGTATAATTTCCCCCCCCCCAGTACTAGGGATTGATTCCAGGGGCATTTTACCACTGAGCTACATCTCTAGTCCTTTTTGTTTTCTATTTTGAGACAGTGTCTTGCTAAGGTGTCAAGGTTGGCCTTGAACTTGTGATCGTCCTGCTTCACTGCTTTAGTCTCCTAAGTTACTGGGATTACAGGTATATGTTACCACACCTGGACCTCGTGTTTTTAAAAAAGGATCCAACAGGGCTGAGGATGTAGCTCAGTGGTAGAGTATGTGTCTAGAATATGTGAGACCATGGTTTAATTCCAAGTACTGAAAAACACACCACACACACACACACACACACACACACCTCAACAACAACCCACCAATGAGGTATAGAGAAAAAAGTAGGTAAATTGTAGATACATTTTAGAGATGGACTCATTAGTACATGCTGATAAAGTGTACACTGGGTATTACAGCAATCAAGGACAACTCTTAAATTTTTGAGAGCAATATTAAGGAGAGGAATCCCCCCCCCCCCCCCCGCCAGGATGACTACCACTGTTTTCATGACCTTATTAATTAATTAATTAATTAATTACTATGTAGTATTGAGAGAAATCCCCCCCTAGGATGACTACGGTTGTTTTCATGATCTATCTATCTATCTATCTATCTATCTATCTATCTATCTATCTATCGTGCTGAGGATTGAACACAGTGCCTCATATGTGTAGGCAAGCGCTCCACCACTAAGCAAGAACCCCAGCCCAGGAGAGGAATTTTCTTCAACCTAGATTAGCATGTCTGTGGGGAAAACAGGCTTTGTGATGTGTGTGTTTGTGTGTGTGAACATTTGACAGTTCAGACCTAGACTTATTAGGTTTGAAATATTTCTTAGACCTATATGTGCTACTGTCCGTTAGGCAGCTGGGTATAGGAAAATAGAGAACATAAAAAGTCTAGGCTGGTAACATAAGTTTTGGAATTCTTAGCATTAAGAATAGTTTTTAGACTGGCTCCTAAAATCCTCCAATATTAAGAAGTTAGGGAGGCTGGGTGCTGTGGTGCATGCCTGTAATCCCAGTGACTTGGGAGGCTGAGGCCTTAAATATTTATGGAGATTTTATCTCAAAATAAAAAAGGACTGGAGATTCAGTGGTAAAAGGCTTCTGGGCTCTGGCTTCAATCCCCCATCAGAGGTAGAGGGGGAGTTAGGAAGAGGGAGAAATTTTGTAAAAGAAATTAGAAGGAGTAAACATTAAAGTAGGAGGAAAACCAAGGGAGTATCAAGCCCCCCAAAGAAAGCAAGTTTACCAAAGGTAAATAAAGAGATAATCAATTTTTTCCAAAAGCTGATCTGTTAAATGTACTGAGACCTAGGAATTGACTTAACATCATGGGGTCGATTAGTGATTTTGATGAAAACAGTTTTGCAGTGTGGTAGAGGCAAAGGCCTGACGGTAGAAAGCCAATTCTTGAGTAGTTCTGCTGCAATGGAAAACAGAAAAAGCAGCAGCTGGCAGCAACAGGATATTAAAAGATTTTTTTCAAAAGATAATAGAACGAGGGGCTGGGTTGTGGTTCAGTGGTACAGCACTTGTCTAGCATGCATGAGGCACTGGGTTTGATCCTCAGCACTGAAAAAAAAAAAAAATCAAGATACTGTGTCCACCTATAACTGAAAAATAAATATAGAACCAATTATATCTAGGAAGAGAATAAAGAATTCTTGAAGAACACAAAAGGGAAGAACTATTGAAGGTGATATTCTCTGGTAGGAAAAGGTACAAGCTCTACTTGTATGAGTTGAAAGAATGGCTTTGCATAATAAGACCCTTAAGTAGGGCCCTGATAAGTATTTCTGGAAAGAACAAAAACAATGGCTACTAAGATGAACAATGTTGGTAAGTATAAATGGTAAATACTAACAGATAATATATTTATAAGATAATATGCAAATTCAGAAGTTCATCTCTTAAACTTTTCCTGTTTCTCTTGCCCTTATTCCTTTGCTATGAAGTACAACTCAATATTAATTTCAGCTTTCTTCTTTGCCCTATTAAAAAAAATAATAGGGCTGGGGATGTGGCTCAAGCGGTAACATGCTTGCCTGGCATGCGCAGGGCGCTGGGTTCGATCCTCAGCACCACATGAAAATAAAACAAAGTTGTAGTATCCACCAAAAAAACCTGAAAAATAAATATTAAAAATAATTTCTCTCTCTTTAAAAAAAATAATAATCCAAGGTTTATTTTACTTCAAATATGTACCATCAAAAGATAAAAGCTTAGTTGGGCATGGTGGTGCACACCTGTGATCCCAGCTACCCACCTACTCAGGAGGCTGAGAGAGGAGGACGGCAAGTTTGAGGCTGGCCTGGTGCCTCAATAAGACCATGTCTCAAAATAAAAAGGGCTAGGACTGAAGCTCAGTGGTAAAACACATGTCTAGAATGTTTAGGGCCCTGGGTTCAATCCCTAGTACTGAAAAAAAAAAAAAAAAAGACGTAAAGTTTTAGCAATATATAGGTTAAAGGAAGAGAATACAGAAATACAGAGCCTACTTACCATTTTCATCTACTGCAAGGACACTTGCTCCTTTCCCCAGAAGTTCTTGAACCACCATTGTTAGCCCATTTCGGGCAGCAACATGCAGAGGTCTGGGGGAAAAATCGTACATGTACATGTATGAGCAGTGCACAAAGACACATGCCTGGTTGTAAAGAGCATTACTGCCAAGTGGTAAAGACCCAGAGATATGAACTTGAGATACCTAGTTCTAACCATAATGAAATGGGGGTGAGGACTGCAGATCTTCTGTACAATGTAGTGTCATATCCCCCCAATGAGTATAAGCTTAGCCACAGGTTTCAATCTTCATTAAACCCTTTTGTTACACTCTAAGACACAATGTTTAAAAGATTTAATCAATGAAAAGGCATTCTAAAGTTGTTCTAAAACATGAGGTTGACAAACATACATAAAAGAAACTGCAATAGCACAGACTTTGAAAACAGCTCACAGACCCTGTGACTAACTTTTGGACCCTCAAGGGATCTGACTGACCTCTGAATCTGAACCAGTGGGTTTGTTCGTATTATTAAGAACTTGATTTTTGAACATGCTTTTATAGTGATATATTTATAATTGAAGGAAAATACACTTTCTTTTTTGGTACCAGAGATTGAACCTAGGAGTGCTTAACCACTGAGCCACATCCCCAGCCCTATTTATATTTTATTTAGAAACAGGTTCCTGCTAAGTTGCTTAGCACTTCACTAAATTCCTGAGGCCGCTTTGAATTTGTGATCATCCTGCCTCAGCCTCCTGAGCTGCTGGGATTACAGGCATGCGCCACCCGACCTGGCTCAACTTGACTACTTCCAAAACCTCTTTAGATTATCATTTATTCCTAGCATTAAATAAGATTTTTACAGGGGAATTCAATAAAATACACAAAATAGTACTACTTTCCTTCAGAAAATTATGCAGGTTAAATAGATTGTGAAAATATACATTATTGCCAATGTTCTAATACAGTTTCAGTTCAATAGCTTTTCTAGTATTAGGCTTTATTTTTTATTTTTATTTTTTTTTGTACTGGGGATTGAACCCAGGGGCACCAAGCCACATCCCCAGCCATTTTTTATATTTTTTGAGAGAAGCCTTCCGAGCCACTGGGATTACAAACATATGTCACCACACCTGGTATGTAATAAGCTTTTCAATTGTGATGATTTCAGGAATAAGTTTTGTAAGTTGTAAAAACTGTTCTTCACTTTTTAACTGCTTCTATGACTTGTGAGACACATTGGCTACATACTTAAAAAATTCATTTGTCATTTTAATAATTATAAAAATAAAAATATTTACACTAGATACTGAAAGTACTCACGTTTGCAAGGCTGCATTGGTTGCGTTGATGAGGTTTCTATCTGTTATCTTTTCCAGTATTAACAAGGCACTAGTTTCATGACCCTAAAATTGTGGCAAGCAACTCTTAAAAACTTGAGTACCATTAAAAATAATTTAAACATCCAACAATTCCTAAACGTAGGTCATACTATGTGTAATACTATACATACGAATTTTCCTGGCTAATCGCTTAAATATTTGCCCAAACATTTGTTAGGAGTGGAAGTAAGGGGAGAGGACAAGAAGAATTAAGAAACTGTGTTAGGTTTGTCTTCCAAAATTTAATTTAATTTGTGTACATACACACGTATGTACACAAATACACACCCGCCTCTTTCCCTCTCCCCCATACTGGGGATTAAGTCCAGGGGTGCTTCCCAGTGAGCTACACCCCTAGCACTTTTTAATTATTTTTAGATAGTGTCTCACTAAGTTGCCTGGATTGGCTTGAAACTTGCAATCCTCCTGCTTTAGCCTCCTAAGTTGCCAGGATACTGGTAGTGTGCCACAATTCCTGGCAAAGCCAATATTTCTTTTCAAGAAATATGATATTGGCCATCATTACAGAGGTTCACTTAAGTGAAGTCGAAAAACTTCTAATGCCACTGTTGATTTATAACAATGAAAATATATCCTTAAAATCTGTACATACCTTGCCGCAAGCCAAATGGAGGGCGGTGTTTTTACTGTTATCTTGTAATGTCAGATCTGCACTAGCACTGCTAACCAGCATTTCTGGGAGGAAAAAGTGCATCAGTTCTTATGTTTATGAATATGTTTCTTAGATTATCAATAACTCACTGTAGAGAGATGAAGACAGAGCAAAAAATATCCCTCACAAAAATCTTAAGTGCAAGAAAAATATTGTAATTCATAACATACGTAAGATAATGTGATATAATTGTATGTAACAATTATATTCTTGGGTAAATCAGACCCTACCAACAGCAATTAACATTTTGAGTGCTTACTAGAATACTATTTTTAAGTGCTGTGGATTTACAGTGATTTATGTACCCCCCCAACAATCCTAAGTGGATATCATTATTTTTCTCATTTTACAGATGAAAAAACTAAGGTACAAGCTCTTTTTTAATTTTGAAATAGGACCTCGGTAAGTTGTTCAAGATGGTCCAGAATCTGATCCTCCTGCCTCAGCCTCCCAAACTGCTGGGATTATAGGCATGTACCATTGTGCCTAGCAGAGCCAGAGTTGTTCTTTTTTCTTTTCTTTTTCTTTTTTTTTTTTTTAAGTACCAGGGATTGAACCCAGGAGTGCTTATTTTGAGACAGGGTCTCAATAAGTTGCTTAGGGCCTCACTAAGTAGCTGAGATTGGCCTTGAACATGCAATCATCCTGCCTTACTCTGCCGGGTCACTGACATTCACTGTTCTTAACTGCTTTGATATGTTGCCTTGATAAACTAACTCTTTATATCAATAAGGGCAAAGTAAAACATTGTTCCCCTAAGTGAAAATGTGGACTGAAGCAGGTAAAGACTTTCATATCTCAGGAATAGTGAGATAATTAGTGGAAAACAGAGTTGGGACCTAAGTTACATAAAAGAATTTTTATATTTTAGAAAACCAGAATTCTTAAAAGGTTTCTTTACCAACTGTATTTGTTTGTCCATTTTCTGCAGCCATCATGAGAGGTGTTTTTCCAGAAGAGTCCACAGAATTGACTTGAGCATTATGGCTGAGCAATAGCTGTAAACACTCTACATGGTCTGTGAAGGCAGCTGCATGCAGAGGAGTTCTGTAACACAGAGAAATTGAAATGCATGACCAAATGTTATACACATTGGAAAAAATTATTCCTTATTCCTTACTTATAACAAGCAATTTTAAGGGTTTATATATTAGGCATTTCCTGGATACAAACAGGATCAATGGAGCTTACTAATTTCTGCCACAGAAATCTGCACTTTCAGTAATGTAAGAGGCTTAAGTAAACTAGAACTAGTCTAAAATAAGCATCAATTATAAAACTACTAAAATAAAATTACATTAGTAAAGAAAACTTCAAAAAGAAATAGATCCTGTCCCTAATACTACTACATATTCAACTGCTGGACTCTTCTTTCAGCTTTCATTGCTGTTCAGAAACTGTTAACCTTGTAAAAACATACTTCTTAAAAGAGGATGAAAATCTTTATATTTTAAAAAAATTAAAAAAGATTGACTAAAACCCAAAAATAATTATAAGAACCCTGGTAATAGTGGGGAAAAAAAGGATTTTATAATAAGTTATACTTGCAAATATGAAATTCAATTTTCAATTAATTATGGCTTTTCTGTAAATTGTTCCACACTTGGTTAGTTGTTAAAATTTTTTCCCTGTAGAGTTTTCCTAAGTGAAAACTACATAGTTGAATTCCTACCTTCCTTTTGAATCTGTGGTGTTCACAATGCTGGCACCTAATGTATCAATTAACATCTCAGCAGCACCTTCGTTGTCATTTATCCTGTGTAAGGTAACAAGGTGATCACTCTCACAGCAATGGTAAATTTTCTAAAACACTCAAAATAAATTTGATTTATTTAGGCTTCACTTACACAGCACAATGCAAAGGACTGAAAGCATTTCCTTCCATTTTCTGGAAAACTTCCTGTTCTAAAAGAAGTTCTACACATGTCTCATGGCCTAAGTAGATAAACAAGAACCAGTTATTAAAATCTAAAAAGTACTGGCAAAAATCTCAAATACAAAGAAGTGTCTAAAAGGAAAAAGTACGAATCCCCGCCTCCATCCCATCTCCCAGTTCTACTCTAGACTGTAACCACTGGTCCCTTAAGAGTTCCAGAAAATCTCTAGGCATGTATGACTACAAGTGTATACACACTTTCTTTTTTATGTAAACTGAGATTTTTTTCCCCTGCAACTTTCTTTTTACTTAATAAACTATATATGTCCTTTTTTAGTATACAGATCTTATTCTTTAAAGTTCAAAGACTTCACAGTATCACTGTGTATCAAACATGATTTGATCTGGGCTGGGGTTGTGGTTCAGTGGTAAAGTACTTGCCTAGCATGTGCGAGGTGCTGGTTTGATCCTCAGGACCACATAAAAATAAATAAATGAAATATTGTGTTCAACTATGACTTAAAAAAAAAAGATTTGATCTAACTATGGATTTTGAGGTGATTGCTAGTCTTTTTTTAAAAAAACAACACTTTGTGATATTATTAACTAGTCTGTAATGATCTATTCTGGTCCCTTTTACAAAGCCAAGGATTAGTAAAACAAATAACCTACCCACCTACTTGTAGTACAGGTTTAGTATCTCTTATCTGAAAAACTGCTTTACATTTCAGTGTTCTTAAGATTTTGGAATACTTTTATGTTTTACTGATTGAGTATCCCTAATCAGAAACTCAAAAATTCAAAATGCTCTGAAACCTGAACTGTAATGTAAGCATTTTGAATTTCAAACTTTTTAAATGAGAGATGCTCAACCTGTAATATTTGTGAAAGGAAATTTTACTTCTTGCTGGGTGTATAGGTGCATGTCTTTATTCCCAGCTACTTGGGAGGCTGAGGCAAGAGGATGACAAGTTCCAGGCCAGTATGAGCAACATAATGAGACCCTATTTTAAAATTAAAAAATGATGATAATAATAATAATGAAAAGGAGTAGAGGTATTAATGGTAGAGTGAGCCTGGGTTCAATCCCTAGTACCCCAAAACAAGACAAAACAAAACAAAAAAACCTGCTGCTTTTATCCTGTTATTCATTTGGGATCTGTTTTAGGAACAAATTTAGATTTCTACAGTCTACTTTCATGGTTTAATAGTTGGCTAGCTAAGCGATGCTGTACTTGGTTAATTACTCTTAATATTCTCAAATAATAGCTCAACTATTTAAAATTATTTTGTAACTGTTAGGAAATCTGTGATTGTGCTCCATCTTTTATCAGATCTTTTCTCTAATTCTGTGGTTTTCAAACAGCACAACTATGCCCTTCAGGAGGTATTTGGCAGTGTCTGAAGATATTTTTGCTTATCACAACTGGGGGTAGGAAGTGTTATGGGCCTTGAATGTGCAGAGGGATGCTACTATAGTATCTTGCAGTGCAGTACAGTACAGTCCCTCACAACAAAGAATTATCTCGCTCAAAATGCTTAGTTTGAGACACTGCTTTTAATTTAATCTCCTTGAATATTAACTCATTACTAAGAAATATCAATGGAAAGATGTTCAATGTTGACTGAAAAGCTTCTCATTATCTTGGCACATGGGTTCTTAAAGTGTGGCCTGGGCAAACATGGGGTGATTTTGAAAAGGTATGAAAACAGATGTAGAGCATGAAAATCCATTTACTCTCTTAAACTAGGCACTAAAGAAATTTGCCAACTCTTCCCACTAAAAAAAGTTTCAAAAACATTCTTCATGAAAATGTTTCTTATGTTAAATTTAATGTATTTATTATTTTAAAAAATAAGCACTGTTAAAACTTCTCAGTTCCAATTTCTAAAACACTATCAATAGTTCTAACTCACAATTATAGATCAAATGGTTTGAGAACTATTTTTTGAGTTAAGCGCAGACTGACAAAAGGGAACTCTGGCTCCTTCGGAAATCATTATTGGGCAATATTCAAACTGAAACAATGACAGAACTAGGCATCCTGATATTTCAGAGGGCAATTCTGAGGAAGCTTACAGCTTCATTAAGTTTTTAAAAGAATAAATGAGATAATCTAAGTACTCTAAGTTCTGTGATTAAAGGATTATATAAACTGAAATTTAGAATTCTAAGCATAGTATGTACAGCCAATTCTGTTTTAAGACTTGGCTATCATTTCATTTTTTAAAAAAATATTTTTTAGTTGTACTTGGGACACAATACCTTTATTTTATTTATTTATTATGTGTTGCTGAGGATCGAACCCAGGGCCTCGCATGTGCTAGGCGAGCACTATACCACTGAGCCACAACCCCAGCCCCATCATTTCATTTTGAGAGAAAGGTTGTTTTCTGTTCTATTGGAGTGATCCCAATTTTGTTTCCAGCCTTACAGTTACTAGTCAAAGTAAAACCATTTTACATATTTGACTTTCAGAATGTTGAATTATAAAGCAGTCTTTTGGCTATAAATATGGTATTAATTTTAGACTGTAAAGTCTTATTACATATAATCAAAACACATTTAATTTCTTCCAACTCAATTCAGAATCACCACAATTTTTCTACAATCTGAAGATCAGACACATCTGTTGATTTTTAAATGGCAACCATGCATGAAGTTTGTGCAAAATTCTATCTCTTATAAAAAAATGTACTTAGGACTTGAAGTTTAGCCATCATAGAACAGAAATAATTTTCTACATATAGACCTGAAAAGAAATATTACGAGAGAATAACTCTCTAAACGACAAAGCAGAACATTTATGACTAAATGTATTACCTGAGAAAAAATAACTTTTGGAAAAAAATCACAGATATCATCGATACATTAAAACAATAACAATAAACCCGGTGCGGTGGCGCCCACTTGTAATCCCAACAGCTTGGGAGACTGAGGCAGGAGGATTGAAAGTTCAAAGCCAGCCTCATCAAAAGCCAGGTGCTAAGCAACTCAGTGAGACCCTGTCTCTAAATAAAATACAAAATAGGGCTGGGGATGTGACTCAGTGGTTGAGTGTCCGAGTTCAATCCCCAGTACAAGAAGAAAAAAAAAGTAAACAAACCAGATTCATAACAGTCTGATCTCATTGACTTTTTTTTTCCAATTTTTAGTTGCTGATGGACCTTTATTTTATTCATTTATTTATATGTGCTGCTGAGAATTGAACCCAGTACCTCACACATGGTAGGCAAGTACTCTACCACTGAGCCACAACCCCAGCTCCTCCTTGACTTTTTACACAAACAAAATTGGTAGATGTTTTCCCACTATATTAGTTATTTTGGGTTTTCCTCATATTCATAAATGTCAAGTCATATTATAAAAACAAATTAAATTTTAATGGCAAACTACACTATCTTCTTTGAGTTAGGACTAATCTTTGGCCATTACAGTATAATCATTAAATATAAACTTCAGTGAGCTGAAAGGGAAAAAGAAAAGTCAAAGCCTATAGTTTTCAAAACTATTTTAGTTAGAGATAAAAGGTAGTAAAAAAGAAAAACAGACCAAGCTAAGTTTTTGGGATTCATAACAGATTTAATTATTTAAGTTTTTTTAATGGTTCTATTCATACTCCGAGTTGAAGGATGACCAACTATAGAATAAGCCCCATCTCCACACCAAAAAGAGAAGAATCTAAAAATTTCTGACAGTGAAAGAATGAAACTTTCAAGTCTAGCACAAGAATTGGTATAAAAATGGAATCTAGGAAATCCTATGAACATTTACTTAAACTGTAATTTTAAAGATTCAGATTTTTCCTTTTACAATAATTCAGTGGCATTGTCATAATGGCTCTCACAGTAAAAACCACAAGGCTGCAGATTACAGGCAGGGAAAACCTCAATTATTTGGTGAACATATTCAGCTGATTTCAGAACAGATGCAATACTTGAATTAGAGCTTTGTGGACATGCTGTCACAACTAACATTAATCTCAATGTTATAAGTGAAATTCCTAACAAGTTTTAAAAACTTCTCTACCTGTGAAGGCTTAAGCCCAAATTTTGATAGGACTGATGATCACACTGTATGTAATAAATCTGAATGTTTTCTAAGATGATCAAATCTATGGTCTATACAAGGAAAAAAAAAATCAATAAACTTCACAATGTAAATTATTTTAGTGAACATTTTTATAAGCTAAACTCCTTTTTGAACAATTTTTTGGTAATGGGTGTTGAACCCAGGATTACTCTGTCACTAAGCTCCATCCCCAGTTCGTTTTTTTAAATTTTGAAAACAGGATCTCCCTAAGTTGCATAGGGCCTTGCTAAATTGCTAAGGCTGACACTGAACTTGTGATCCTTCTGCCTCAGCCTCCTGAGCTGCTTGGAGTATAAGGTATATGTCACTGCACCTGGTTCCAAACTCCATATTTAACATTAATATCTCAAAAATAGCTTTCAATAAAAGAGACGACTGTGACTGAGTGTCTAGAAAGCTAGAAATATTCTGTTCTAATAATGCAGAAAAGTTAACCTATGAAAGTTTCTAACATCTTCTAGAGTTTTATTGCTTTAAAACATTGAGCATTCATGTTAGTGATTATAAGGATTTTATCTTTTGATGTGCTCAGGAAACATACATAGATTTCAATTTGGAATGTGATGCATTTCATTGTTTTCCCCACTTTCCTAATTTTTTACTAATATAAGAACATTTAGAAAGTAAAAGTACATAATAAAAATACAAACATACTATACAAAAGACACAGGAAATATATAAAACCCCTTAAAATGCAAATTATTGAAGGTCTAAGAACAATTTTTTAAAAGCTATCGTTGCTTATCTCAAAGAACTTTGACAACTGCTATCCTGGCTTTTAGTATGATAAAGGATAGGACGTAGCTATATCTGATTGTTCCCAGGCTTCCTACTAAACTTAAATTTTAAGTTTACAAATATATTAATATCAGAATGTATTATAGTTAACTGTCTCTATGCAATAAACAATAGGCACTTAATTCAATTTTTATCTATTACTTAACCATTGTAGCAAGCCCAGTGAAGTGCTGTATATCCATGATTGTCTGCTATGGCTGGATTTGCATCCATAGATGCTGCTGACTGCAAAAGGGCTCCAAGAACACCAATGTGTCCACAGGCAGCTGACAAGTGTATAGGTGTCCGACCCCTGCTATCCCGTAGTAAACACTTAGCACCATGTTGAAGTAATGCATCTACACATTCTTCATGGCCTGTAACTGCCTAAAAGAAAAACAATTTACTTGTAGTCAAATGTATTATGCTGGATGCTATATGGCAACTGTAGTTAATTTAAAAGTTTTGAAGTCCATACTCCTCATATTTTCCTGCTAACTAGGGCCACTTATTATATTCCAAATAATTCAGTATATTTTTATTAGAAGTGGTTTAAAAATTCAGGTAAAGTAGTAATTCTGTTATAAAGTACTAGTAATATGAAAAACAAGAACAGAGGAGATACCTGTAAGTCAATGAAAATAATAATTCCAAGGTGAAAAGATTAAGATAAAAGTCTAAGAAAATAGTCAAGATAATGGAAAAATGCCAAAAACATATTAATTTTATTCAAGGTTTTAGGTATTTAAAATGTTGTTACAACATTATTCTCTAGATTGTTACATATTATAAGTATTCCAAATTAGTATTTAAAAATTTAATTAAGAAACTCCAGCACTTATTGTTTGATAGAAATTTAATAAAGAAAATAAACACACTCTGGTTTAGTTCTAGGTAATATGAGGTCATAAGAGGTTTTTTTTTTTTTTTTGCAAAGAAAACAGATGGCTTACCCCTCTATGCAATGCTGTCCTTCCCCATTTATCTTTGGCATCTACATTTGCTCCTTTGTTCAGCAGTGAGTACACACAGTCTGTATGCCCGTTGAGCACAGACAGCATGAGAGGTGTCCTGAGCAACAACAGAACAGTTTTAGTGCTATCACTTAAGACTGTACTATATTTAAAAACAACAACAACAATAATAATGTGTTGGCCTGTTTTCTAAATATGCCTTGTTGGGTGTAACTATAAGTATACTTACGTTAAAAACTATTATTTGATTTACTCAGTTACATTACTATGACAGACTTACCAAGGTATGTAGAATAACAAACACCTTAAAAGTAATTTAAAAATTATTGAAACTTACTGTCCATTTCCATCTTGGATATCTACTGCATTCTGTGGTTCTGCATTTCCTATTAACAGCCGTAAGCACTCTGAATGACCATTTGTTGCTGTAAAGTGAAATTTAAAAATTTCAGTAAATACATTTAGAATGTAACTTTGGGGGTTGAGTACGTAGCTCAGTGGTAGCATGCCTGCCTAGCATGACTGGGACCCTGGGTTTGATCCCCGCTATTAAAAAAAAAAAAAAAAAGTCTATAATGTAACATTGGGATAATTTCACTGAATTCAATACATAAGAAGGAAAATTACATGTACAAAGTAGGTTTCTACTTGCTCTTGTTATTAAAGCTGAACAGATATGAATTCCTGATCAGAGAAGGCAGGCTGCCTACCAGCACCTATTCTTCAACATGTGCCCTACTAATAGAATGTTCACTGCACTTAGCTCTAAGTAAGAGAAGGTTGAACTGCCTCCAGTCAATGGCCAAAATGAAGTAAATTACATTAGACCAAGTCAATCACAAGAACCCCAATATCCTCTGATAGTGATCAGCTGCAAGATGAGTACTACTTCCCAATTTGACCACTGTGAAGTTGAGAGGTCTAGAAGACTTCTAAGAAACCCTTTTTTAACTCTGGATAATGGAAAGCTCCCTTCTTTCATGATTTAGGATGTGACCCTGTAAAGAAATAGCCAGCATCCTGCAACATAAATACAAAGACAAGAGGAGTAACAGAGAATCTGGTGGCAGTCTAACATCACTGTGGAATCAACCAATTCTGAACTGCATCTGCCTCTGGATTATTTTATGTGAGAGACGACTAAACCCCTGTCACTAGTCACTTTCAGTTGGGTATCCTGTTATTCATAGTTGAAAGAATTCCAAATGCTGTGTACATATACATGTGTGTGTGTATATAAGAAAAACGACACATCTATAAAGAATATTTTTATATATCCAAATGCATAAAACAGGCAAGTAGAAGTAGCTCAAAGAAAACATGCAGCCTTGAAACTAAGTTAAATATGCAAAATTCAAGAATTAGTGGCATTAATCTAATAATATAAAGGCAGCCTAGTTGGATTTCAGTAAAAGATTTCTTCAATTGTATTACTCTTGGCTATTTAAAATAAACACTGCCTTAGAGAGTTGTGAATTCCTTCAGAGTTGTGAATCTGCATCTTCTAATGATACATTCTGGCACCAAATTATCTGAATGACTTACAAATTTTAGCATTTTTTACATTTGAAAATAACAAAATTACAACTTAGAGTAGTTCTTGCATAAAGTAGATGCTCTATAAATTTGCTGTATAATGATAAAAATAACTAAAAATGTTTATCAACTGTTAAATGAAAGCACAAACCAATCTGAAATAGCTCCCATTAGAAGGTAAAAAAAGAAATACTGTACTGTTTTGTGATAAAATATTTCACAAGGTATATTATTACATAAATCCAATTTCTAAGGCACATATTGAGTTTTTTTAAAAAATTAGTCTTGCTGTTGGTTTTCCTCTGAAAATACAATCATTTGACCATTTTAAGTTAAAAAAAATCAAGATGTATATCAGGAATATTATATACCAGAAACTGAAAAAGAACATTGGATGAATAGCACAGAATTTGGCATACCTGCTGCATGTATAGGTGTTCGCTTCAAAATGTAATCTTTTACTAAGATTGAGGCTCCCTGATTAATGAGTACATCCACACACTCAACATGGCCCTTAAATGCTGCAAGATCTAAGGGAGTTCTTCCACTACTATTTCTCACATCAAGATCTAACAAAGACTGTACCAACACTTCCAGTGCTTGATGGTGACCATGATATGCCTAGAAATAAAAAAAAGTAAGTCAATAAAAATACATATTTAAAAAATAATAAAATTCACATATTTAGACTTTCTACATTCTTTTCTTTTTTTCTTTACTGCTTGACTGCCAATGAGCTGTAACCTCAAGACCAAACACTTTAAAAAAATGTAAAGTAAGCAAAGTTGTCTTCACATCATTATTATATTTGAGATATACAGACTTCTATACTGAGAATTCAGAAAATTAACTATACATTTTTTAAAATAATCAACACAGCACACTATAGTGTTGATTAGAAACAGGTATTCTGCAATTAACAAAAATTTAATTAATTAAAGTCTATGGTTCCAAAAAAGTATTCTTAATCAATAGTTCAGTGTTTCACATTAATTCCCTGATAGACTTTTACTAATATTAGAGGGACAGCTATAGTAATGAATTGAATCAATACTTTAGCCTTTTGATTTCTCAAATTTAATTGACCACTCCATCCCATAATGTGCCATAGTTCAAAAATAAACTTTTCTCTTAGCACAAAAATACTTAATCAAGCTCTGCTCAAACATTTGCCTTATGCCAGGCATTGTCCTAGCTATATAAGAGTTATATATGAAGACTGTCAGACTGAAGGTTCCCCACTCCCTTCTTTCCTCAATCCAGTACCAGAGGTTGAACACACTGTACCAATGAGTTACACTTTTAGCCCTTTTTCTTTTAAATTTTGATATAGGGTCTCACTAAGTTGCTGAGGTTGGCCTTGAACTTATAATCCACTTACCTCAGCTTCCAGAGTAGCTGGGCTTGCATGTGACACACTGGCTGAAGTCTCTTCTTTATATAGTATAATAGGGGGCTTTCTTAATAATTCATTTAAAAAGCCAACATGTGTACTCAACACTTACAATGGACTGGATGTTGAACAGGACATTAGACAATAATAAGCTTTAAAAGACTACAAGCTATTTCTTATACAGAATATTAGAAAGTACCAGCAAGAGATGAAGTTGCTCTGGGTCTAAGTGATCTCTTTGATGGTTCTGTGTAGGAAGTTCAATGACATAAGCTTGACTACCTCAAAGATTAAAGTGACTGTACATCACAGAACACTATTGTTCTATTATCACACCAGTTTTTTTCATCAACACCCAATCACTGAAATTACATTACTGAAAGAATGAACTTTGAGGAACACTGCTGAATGTGTAAGAAGAAAGTATAAAAAGAGAAAATAAGAGCTATGAGGCTTTGGTCATAGGGTTGTTGCCCCTCCATCACATCCTCACAAAGGACTGGGAAAAAGAATGTATATATCTGGTACCAACAAAGTTAGGAATCAAGATTAGTTTCTGTAACCTCAGGTTATTGTTTTAACTGTATCAGTAGCTCAAATGGGAGGTTAGCGTGAAAAATAATACAACTAATTTTTGAGGATGTCTTAGGGTTAGACATGAAATGCAAAGGTGGTAGTATAATCACATTTCATTGAGCCTAATTAGTAAATTATAAAACTGCTACTGTTTCAGCTTAAAACACTATCTAGCACATACATGTTCACAGCAGTACTTATTCAGATAGCCAAGAGATGGAAACAACCTAAGTGTACAGTGATATAGGAATGTATAAACAAAATGTATATACATGCAATGGGGTATTGTTTAGTCTTAAATATGTAAAAAATCCTGGCCATTGTTACAACATGAATAAATCTTTTGTTTTTCTTTCTTTTTTAGTTTAGATAGACAATACTTTTATTTTATATGTTGTGCTCAGGATGGAATCCAGTGCCTCCCATGTGTGAAGCAAGTGCTCTACCATTGAGCTACAACCCCAGATCCACAAGATGGATAAATCTTGAGGAGGATGGTATATTAAGTGAAATAAACCAGTTACAAAAAATACTGGATTCAGTATTTTTAGGATTCAACTTATATGGGTTTTCTAGATTAGATTAGTCAAAATCATAGGACAGCTAGAGGGAGGGGGAATAGGGAGCTATTGTTTAATGACTATATACAGTGTTCAGTTTTGCAAGGTAAGAAATTGAGACTGGGAGACTGGATGC
Source organism: Spermophilus citellus (assembly GCF_964194105.1). Taxonomy (NCBI): domain Eukaryota; kingdom Metazoa; phylum Chordata; class Mammalia; order Rodentia; family Sciuridae; genus Spermophilus; species Spermophilus citellus. The sequence goes on along the minus strand of NC_138184.1, from coordinate 45,452,040 downwards.
ATAACAACGCGAAAGTATTTAACTCTCAATGTGAAAATATTTAACACTAAAACTCTAAGACATAACATTGTGCTGGGCATAGTAGTGCATGCCTGCAATTCCAGCAACTGGGGAGGCTGAAGAAGGGAGGAGGATCCCAAGTTCAAAGCTTGCCTTAGCAACTTAGTGAGACACTGCTTCAAAATAAAAATTAAAAAGGGCTGGGGATGTATGTAGCTCAATGGTTCAGCATCCCTGGGTTCAATCCCTAGTACCAAAAAACAAAAAACCAAAAAAACCCCATAAACTTTATATTATTTTTTGTTGTCTTACCACCACAAACAAAACAAAACCCCTGATTAAAAACCAAACAACCCTCGCAAAACAAATGAAAACAATGACAACAACAACAAAAAACCATATATGCGTGCCCACCCACCCCATAAAACCAATTAATAATCAGTCACTGCATGCTTATAATCCCAGAGACTCAAGAAGCTGAAGCAGGAGAATTCCATGTTCAATGTCAGCCTAGGTAAATTAGTGGCAACCTAGAAATACCATGTCTCAAAATAATAAGGGCTTGGAACTCAGTGGTAAATTGCCCATGGGTTTAATCCCCAGTACCAAACCAAACCTAACTACCACCAAAAAACAATAAATGAGACAGGGGTGGAGGGGAGACAAAATGAGAGTGAGGCAGCACCCACTATTTAATGCAGAACATAGCGTTCACCTACAAGCACAAAAAGAGAAACTTGCCAAGTTGGTGGGGCATACAGGGAAGGGCGGAAAAGAAAAATGTGAAATTTCAAAGGAAATAACATCATTAAACTAATAAGAGAATCCTACAAATTTATAAAAGAATTGCCTTGTCATTTCTTGACACCAATGGCTACTTTCTCTACACTGGTTTTACCTTTTCAGGATTATTTATTCTTCACGTTTGGTAGAGGTGATAAGTGTTTCCAAGGACTCAAATGATAAAGAATAAAAAGCTTTAATATGCCTTCTTATTTAAACCATAACAGGAATTACTACTTCCATAATTCTATACAATTTCATATGAATATAAAAATATTTCATATGGATATGAAATATTCATAAATTTATTTCATAGTACATTGGGACAGAAAGCAGAAAATTCAGTGTGTCAGTGTTAGAACATATATAAGAACAAACATTTAGATGAAAACTAACACACATGAAAAGAAACAAATGGGTCACTGAACTTGTAGTGATCCCCATTAAGTCATATATCCTAAAAAAGCATTTTAGTACATTTAACATGAGATGTGTCACAATAGCTAGTGATAGTATCCTTGTCTCCTAATTATCAAAAAGATCCCCCCACCCAACCAACTATAATATACTTAGTTTAAAAAATAAATTCTTTTTTCCCGGGGATGTATCTGGGTGGTAAAACACTTGCCTAGCTTTTATGAGGCCCTGGGTTCAATCCCCAGCACCAGCCAAGAAAAGCAACGATAATACAAAAACCTCAAGAAAAAGCTAGATTGGGCTTTACTTAAAATTTCCTAAGGTACTGTAGCTCGCAAGTTCAAAGCCAGCATTAGCAAAAGCCAGGCGCTAAGCAACTCTGCGAGACCCTGTCTCCAAATAAAATACAAAATAGGGCTCGGAATGTGGTTCAGTGCCCGAGTTCAATACCCAGTATCCCCACCCCACCTCCCACCGGATTTTCCTAAGGAAATTCATTCCCATATTTGATTAAAAATTTTTTTGGTGAAATTCTTCCCTAACTTTCTGTTAGTGACTGATATTGAGAGGAAAATTCAGAGCAATCTTTGAAGTGGAATGGACATTATAGATCATGTTGTCAAATCCTATAGTGTGAATAACTTAAGTATCACTGAACACATAATCAGTTAGAACCCCAAGATCACAAAGTAAGCAAAAAACTGTAGAAATACCATAGAATTTTTGTTTATTTGTGTATATCATCTGCTTAGCAAGTTAGAAGTCCTTCTACCAGGACAGCATTTGAAAGTTTATGTCACAGGCATATTCTTTTTATTTTAGAGTAGTCCCTGGGGAGAAGCCTGGGAGGGGGAGGGGAGAGTGAGAGTGAGAATGAGAGGGATAGGGAGAGGGAGAAAGAAAGAAGCAAGCAGCAAATTAAAAACATTTAAGTAAAGAATTCTCTAGATTAAAAAAGTTCTTAAAGTTTTAACTGCATGAAAACTACTACATGAACCAAAAAGTTTAGGGCACTTGTTGAGTCAACATAAACAGATATTAGATATTTCAGTAAAGCAGCCATCAAATTGGCTGTGAAGGTAGTACTCACAGCCAAGTGTAAAGGGCTTATTGTTGCTCTGTTATCGGAATCACTCAGCATGTCTGTCCCTGAGGTTTCCATTAACTGAAAAAGAAGAGGTGTTTTTAATGTCAGGAATGAAACTATAGCAATTATTGCTCCCACCACCCTGTTCAAATCCACAATTCAGTAAGCTAATAGAATAGGATTATTACAAAAGTATGGTAAGGACCACATACTAAGATCTTTGAGGAAGGCTGTAAAACCAAGACTTTGGGGAAATATTATTTACCTTCCACCAGTAAATATCTCCATTCCCCCATATATATAATTTCTGCCACTATCTTTGTTCTCAGGGATATGTGAATACATCTTCAGCTTCAATTCTAATGAAGGCAAAGAAATACAATATTCAGAATGGTAGGGGAGAATCAACTAATACTTACAACATCTAAAGGAGTTTCACTCGCAATCTGAAATAAAGGTTAAAAAACAAAATATTTAGTTTATGAAATATATTTATATGAAGTCTCTATTTACACAGGGCATTTTAAACTTCTGTTCTAAAACCATATTTTCTTTGAGTCTAAAAGATTAAACCTTTTTAGTAAATAATTATAAATAGATCACAAATCTACATATGTACATCTAAGAATTTAGTCTAAAGATCCATAACCTAAAAAATATGTGGTATTTTTGTTCAGTATTCTAAATGGTTAAAGATATATTAACCTTGATTTTCTTTTATATCCTCTCTCCTTCAATTTTATTGCCTCTTGAAGGAAAGCAAAGTTTAATGTAATCTGAATTATAAGTCTATATAAAGGAACCTTTAACCTGAAGCATCTGTTACACAGGAGTACATTTTAACTTATCCCTTAGCTTTTTTTTTTTTTTTTTTTTTTTTTTTTTGGCAAAGTGGGGTGAGGTGAATGGTACATGTTCCAGGATAAACCACAGTGGAAATGAGAATTTCTTTGGCAGAGGAGAGTCTCCCTTATTAAAGAGGTATTGTGAAAGGAAACAGCCTTTCAGAATTTCCTAAGAATAAGTGGGTAGAGCGCTTTCTCTCACTGGAGCTTTTATTTCTCACATGAGACATGGTTAATGTTTTAGAAGCTTACAGAAAACATTTATAAATGATGCTTACACACATGTGGGGTAATATAAGGTAAGGATGTAAGTAGACTTTTCCAGAGATTTGCTATTTTTTTTTTCGTGTTTGAGATTGAGAATTTGGCTGTATTGACAATCAGTACAGACATTTCACTTGAAACCTAAAAAGCCCAGAGATTTGCTATTTTTGAGTTGGGGTTTTTGCTATGTTGCCCAGGCTGAATCCAAACATCTGGACTCAAGTGCTCCTTCTGCCTCATCTCCCTGAGTAGATGTGAGTATAGGTGTGTGGCACTCTGCCCAAATCCTCACCAGAGACTTAATTTTATCCTTTCACCTTGCTTTTTGAAAAGGAAGAGAATGAGTGATAACTTACTAAGAAGGCAAAGATGAATTTTAAGAGTTACATGGATTCTGAAAATTTTAAAAAACAAAAGAAAGTTTGTTTCTTGAATCATTTATTCTCATTCTCTTTTCTCTTTTCATTATGTAACTAGACCATAAGCTCATATTATTCCTTTAATAACAACTGAGAAATCTTACCAGTTGCAAACATAGACGGTGACCATAAGCAGCTGAATAATGAACTGCATTGTATCCTTGCTTGTCCCGGATCCCTGGATTTGCATCATTTCTTAATAAGTATTCCAGGCACCTATATATAGTAACAACATAATGAAAATTCTAAACCCTGCATAAAAAAAAAAAAAAATCTTTATTTATTTATTTTTATGTGGAGCTGAGGATCAAACCCAGTGCCTCACTCATATGAGGCAAGTGCTCTACCACTGAGCTACAAAAATGACAATTTTTCTAACACTTGATTAATGCAAATATCACAACCATATCTATACTATAAAAATCTGTCATTTGAATGATATTCACGGAAGTATAAAAATACCAATGAAATGTACATACAAGAGTCTCCATCCTTCAATGTGAATAACTCTAAAGTATATCAGAATGATCAGTATGCCTGAAAAATTTTAAAATAGCCACTATTTATGGCACCATTTACTCTACTCTAAACAACAGGACTAAACTCTTAGTAGTGTTAAGCATATGATGATGGCAATATTACCACTCCTCAAGAACACAGAGTAAATATAATGTCTCAGGAAGCTCAAGAAAGGATATTTAAACAAAAACAAACAAACAAAAAACCCCTGTAAGAAACAAAGATTAGAACTCAACGATCTTAAATTAGAAAACCAAGAAGGGTAGAAAGAGAGTAAAAATGGTATGGAGGAAACAAAAAAGGTCTTCATTTTTATTTATAAAAAAAATATTTTAATAGTTCAATGGTAGAGTACTTGTCTAGCATGTATGAGGCACTGGGTTTGATCTTCAGCACTGCATAAAAGAATTAAATAAAATAAAGGTACTGTGTCCACTTACAACTAAAAAAAAAAAACAAAAAAAAACCAAAAAAAAAACTGAAGCGTTCATTTCGGTGCAGTGGTACATGCTTGTAATTCCAGCTATGTAGGAAGCTGAGCAGGAGGATTCCAAATTCTAGGCAAACCCAGGAAACTCAGTGAGATCCTGTTCCAATTAAACATAACAAAAACAAAGGGTTGGGGGTGTAGCTTGGTAGTAGAGCAGCTGCTTAACATCTGTAGAGCCCTGGGTTCAACCCCTAGTTTGAAAAATAAATAATAAATTAAAAAATGACACTGAGGTTATCTAAAAACAAATGGAAAGGAACTCAAGGAGATTCAAGATGGCAGATTAAAGGAAGGCTGAATTTCCACTTGCTCTATGGCTTGGGATTCAAGCAGCAGAAGTACTGCTTCTCAGCAAGGTAGAAAGGGCAGTCAGAGTCTTTTAGAGACTCAAAAGTTTGTGTGCACCGAACAAAGAATAAGAGAGTATATTGGAGCCAAGTTAGCTGCAGGAGCAGCGACACTAATTCATCACAGAAAGGAGACATAACACAGAGATAGAAACAATGGACAAATTAAGCACGAAAAACCTGTACATCAGAAAAGTAGCATAAATTTAGCTGATCTAGAGGCTACGCAGCCAATTGGTGTCTGTGCACACATTTCTCAAGTGGTAAGAAGAGAGTTGAGGTGGGAGCCATCATGAAGTGGCCATGTATGCATGCATGCAGCTGCTGCTCAGAAGCTAGGTAATTACAGCAAACCTCTGTCTCCACAAGCATCTACATTGTGGCCTAGGGTGTACCTAGAACAAGGTGAGTGAAATAGGTATAGAGAAAACTACTCAGGAGGATTAAAGTTAGAAAAATTGGAGGGGAGTACAACTTGCCTTTGAGTCTGGTGGCTCACATGAACAGCTCAAGAAGATTGGGAAACTTAAGAGGTGGGCATGGATACATACATTCAGAGACTAAGCCTGGGAAGGCTGTGTTTATAGGTGGAAAAGTATGTGGAGTATTGGCTCTCCTGCCCTGTGAGTAAAATTCTTGGAAGACTCCTAAAATCTAGACTCCTGACAGATTGGCAACAGGTGGGATGGAGAGATATGTTAATCTAATCGTTCCATAGCAGATGCCACCCAACAAAGTTCCTAAGGTTTGATTAGACCTAAACCCCAGCCACCAGAAATTCCACCTCAGATTTTTGCACAGGTGGCCACTGTGATTGCATCAATCTGGCATATGTGGACGAACCCCCAATCTACAGTATTTCCTACGCCATTCTACTTTATACTGGTGGGAAGGGAACTCAGTTATATCAACCAGTTTCAGTTTTAGGTTACCCCAGTAGGCAACACAAAGAGAGAAAGGGGTTAACAATCCCCACCCCACAAATCCCCTGAGCACATGGCCTAAGAATAGGAAAGAAAGACAGTGGGGCATAGGCAGCTGACCAATGGAGATAATTCATTTTTCATTAAGAATCTTTTTTTTTTTTTTTTTTTTTTTTTTAGGTGGGAGGTGTTCTTGCTGTGCTAATTGGTTTGTGGACATACATACATATTTCTTTCTTTTCTTTTTATAAGTTATTTTTCCTTGCCTTTTGAGGGTTAGAATTTTTTGTTTCACTTGCTGTCTTTTCTTCATTGTTTCTGAACATTCTAAATTTTTTAACCTTCCTATTACATTATTTTCTCTTAAATGATCTATATGTTTACCATCTTTTAGAACTACGTGGTTCATAAAACTCCTGCCCCTTCCATTTATGTTGCTGCAGTTATTAATACTGTGGATGACAGGGTTGACACCTGCAGTTTGTTTCAATGCCAGGTCTAGTTCACAGCTATTTCTTGTTTTTGCTATTGGCAATTATTGACCCTCTATTGCTTTTTTTTTATGGTATTAGTGTTGCATATGTCATAGTAGGCATCAGGTATTTATTTTAATCCTATATATTGTTTTCTTAAGTTTCTGGAAATCTACAAGGACATCGCAAGTTCACTGAATAGAGATTCTGCTGCTGAATAAAACCCAGCCAAAGGATAGCACAATTTGTTTCACACACAAATTAACCATACTCAGAATTTTAATACAAAGACCAGAACAGACAAAACCCCCCAAGCCATTTCCAAGTAGAAATTCCCACTCATGGATGTCTACTCTTACAGCAAAAACAGAATACACACAAAGGCTATGGATACCTCACCTACTAGAGTTCTCAATCTAGATCTCTCTAGGAAACAGTGGCAAGAGAAGGCTGAGCCCTAAAAAAGCCCACACAAAAGAGTAAAAAAGAAATCCACGCCAACAGGTGCATAAAACCATAAAACCCAATATAGAAATACAAGAAATATGAAGAAACAGGTAACTCAACATTTCCTAAAGTTCATAATTTACCAGCAACTGACTCTAAATATATTGAAGTGGAGAGAATATAAGAGAAAGATAGTGGCCGGCCCATGAACACAAAAACAGTATTAAAGAAGAGAAGTAACCAAGATCTGAATGTACAAGAACTCTGGGACAACATTAAGAGACCAAATTTAAGAATTATTGTCATTGAAGAGGCTGTATGATACAGACTAATGGCATGGATCACCTCTTCAGGGAAAAGATAATAGTAAAATTTCTAAAATTTGAGAATGGGATGGACATCCAGAAGCACGACACATTCAGAACCCCAAAGAGACAAGATCAAAAATGAACTTCTCCATATCACATTATAATTAAAATGCCTAACATTAAAAAAGATAGAATTTTTAAAATAGAGAATACCCACTGATCTTTGATTTGACAGAATCCACATTATTGAAAGATAGATAACAAAAATTGAGCTTATAATGAATTTGACAAATGAAGTTCTTGAAGTATCTATAATATTACATAAGAAATATCAACTGAGGGGCAAATAAAATTATCACATGCTTCTGGTAAAAGGGGAACTCAATCTGTAGGTGAAGTCCAGAATATGTAGCACATTTAAAACCAACCAACCAATGACACACACCTAGATAAAACACAATTAGCTTACTTGAGTGAAATGTTTTTCCTTTTAGGAGGAGGAAGAAAGAAAAAGTGGTAAAGAGGCAAGAATTCAAAGGCATATGTAAAAATGGCTTCTCCATTTCAAAATGGTAATAAAAATATTTAAATCATGGCACCAGGGAACCTCTGAGGAAAAGAATACCTTAAACAGAGTAGGCTCATTGCATAGTTTTTAGTAATAAGTACAATTTTCAAGTTGAAGTAAATGTAAAGAATAATTTCATTTTAATAGTGGCTATATTGTTTTTCTTCTTGCCTTCTGGGGCTAGATCTGCTTCAGCATGACAGGGACACTTTTCCACATGGTTTCTAGGGAACCATCCTCTTATTCTTGGAACATCTACAAAGGAATCACCCAGAATTTTGTCTCCACATAAGCAGCATCATAACCCTCTTGTGGCTAAAATGAACTCCCCTTTTTTTTGTAGCTGTATTTGAGGGTTTTCAGTGTAAAAGATTATGATGATTTTGTTTCCTTTATTCAATGGACAGTAGGCATGACTATAATCTTCTATGACTTTATAGCAAACACTTCTGACCCTCTCATATGCTTTTTGTTTCCACTGTTCTATTATTAAACTGTAGTGGCAACAGTCTTCTCTTATTGGCCACTCCAATTCATTTTCTGGGACCCTTGACTATGTAAATACCTTTTTAAAGTTTTTCCAACTACTTTCCACATCATAGGGGAAAACAAAAGACTGCATCTAGTTGGTAATATTGAATTTGATCTTTAGCCTTTTCTTCAGTCCATGATTCAAAATGTTTTGTTTCTATTTTTTTTTTCATGTGGATAAAAACCACAATCCTAATAGCTATGGTTGTTTCTAAAGTTAATCCCAAGGCAAACAAGGTGGCAGCAAATACAACTAATTCGAAGGGAAAAACTGGAAGAGGATCTCTCTGGGCTGCATATCAATTTTTACTGTGTTCCACTCAAAGGACAGCCAATTATAAGTTGAATGTACACAGTCATAACAAAAATGAAAGCAGCATGAATAAAATACAGTGGTGCTCAAAGAAAAAAAAGTATGAACAAAGCATGATTTTGGTAACCACAACAGTTATTGATCCAAGGGTGGTGATGGTCCATTTTCATCAGACATCTGTTACATGTTCTGCAATGATATAAAGAAGGTGCCTTGTATGTTTGGCAAACAAGCTAACCTGAGTTTTCCAGTTTCCACCCCAAAGGAATAAAGCTGCGAGAGACAAACATGGAATTGAGCCAGGTGCTGTGATGCATGCCTGTAACCCCAGTGACTCAGGAGGCTGAGGCAGGAAGACTGCAAATTTGAGGCCAGCCTCAGCAATTCAGCAAGACCCTAAGCAACACAGAGAGACCCTGTCTCAAAAAATAAAAAAGGTTGGGATATAGCTCAGAGGTAAGACACCCCTGTGTTCAATCCCCAGAACTAAAAACATTGCATTGAAGCAATTATAAATTTCAACAGTCCAATTTATCAGCATAAAGAATCAGAAAGATCTCAAGTAAACAATCCAATGCATCTCAAGGCCTTTAAAAATAAGATGAAACCAATTCCAAAATGTATAAGGAAAGCAATAATCAAAATCAATGAACTTAAAAATAAAAATAAAAAAACCCCAAAGCATCAATGAAATAAACAGTTGGTTCTTTGAAAAGATATACCCTTAGCCAAACTAACCCCAAAACAGAGAAGACCCAAATTAACAACATTAGAGATGAAAAAGGAAAAATCACCACAGACATCACAGAAATCCAGAGGATCATTAGGGACTATTTCAAAAACTATACTCCAACATGGCGGCGGGCTCGGAGAGATCAAGTATCTGACCTCTCCAGCTGCGCGGGCATAGGGAGTCGTAAACTGTCTAAATGCTGTTTGCTCAGGATCACTAGGCAATGCTGAGCTGACGTGGATCTGGGGCCAACAGTTTGGGCCTCTCAGAACACACACCGAGCCCGGATCGGCTGCATTCAAGCTACGGTTCGCCTGCTTCTCGTGACTCAGCACTAACGATCCTGCTGAAATAACTAGTCGGCTCTTCTAAACCTGCAGAGGTAAAAGCCAACCGAGCCTTCATAGGCAGTGGCCACAGGATTGAAACGGGGCTTGGGAGAGACAGTCAGGACCCACGCGATTCATTGGTCACCCGGCAAAGGGAACGAACAGTCACTATTTGCATGGGATACCACCATGGCAGAGAACTGACATCACGGGTGGAGGAGATAACTTCATTGAAACCAGCGGCGACAGGTGTGTAATCCCCTAGCCATCCCTCTCCACACAGCAGGGAAACCTGAAGGGCCCCTCCCAGCTCTCCCATGAGTGCGATAGCCAGACCGAGGGAATCAGGAGTGGCGCGGGACTCGGAACTCCCGGCTATCACTCCCACCAGTGCTGACAACTGAGGTCCCTTGCACCAGCTACCGGGGGTGTGGCTACCGGAGGGCAAGCAAATTCGCTGGGGGTTCTCAGCCCCAAGCTCTACAAACTTAGGGTCTGAGGGAGGCAAACAGGGAGAGTGTGCCCAGGCGTTCATGAAAACAGGGCTCCCAGGAGCAGCACAACTGGCGTGTGTGTAGCCAGTATTGTGGTGAGCGTCACAGGTGAGCGGGGCCTGGCTTGAGGAAACACAAGAGAAGGCCCTAGACACTCAGGATTGGAGACCCGCTGAGTCTGGGAGGAAGAGCTGCTGCACAGTGATTGGTTCCCACCTATTAAGAGGAGAAGCTTGGCCCAGTGGGCACAGCTTCACCTACTGGAAGTTAATCGAACTCTATGACTGCATTTATTATTATTATTATTATTTTTAATTTGGGTTTTATTTCTTTCATTTTCATTTTTTTGTTGTTGTTCTTTAACTTTTTTAAAATGTTTTTAATTTTTTATTTTATTATTTTTTTTAAATTTTAATATTCATTTTGTTATTATCATTATTTTTTTTAAAAAAGTTTTTTCTTTATTTATTTTCTATTTTTTTTCTTTTGTCTTTTCATTTCTTTTCAATTTTCTTATTCCCCTTCCTTGAATTCTACCTGCCTACTCTCATTCTCTTTAGTGACTTCTTCCCTTCCCTTCTAATATCTTTCCTCCCAAGCATCAAATAAATTTATAAGAGTAAACAGTAACTCAGCAGTCAAACAGAACAAGAAGTAACATGAGCAGCATAAAAAAGCAAGGAAGAAAAGGAGTACAAACAATGAAGGACAGCCTAAATATTCAGGAGGACCTAGAGTCACCAGAAAAATGGTCATATAAAGAACTCAAGGAATACCTTAGACAGATGGAATGGAACCTTAAAGAGGATACGAAGACAGCAAATTCAAGCAGCGAAAGAACACATTGAAAATGAATTACATAAACAGATAAAAGAAGAAGTTAAGCATCTTTATCAGGAGATAGAGATTATAAAAAATAATCAAACAATAATTCTAGAAATGAAGGAAACGATAAACCAAATTAAAAACTCAATTGAGAGTATCACTAACAGAGTGGAGCAAGCAGAAGCCAGAACGTCAGATAATGAAGACAAAATATATCATCTTGAAAAGAGTCTAGCCAACTCAGAAAGGCTGGTAAAAAATCACGAGAAAAGCATCCAAGAGATATGGGATAACATAAAAAAACCAAACTTACGAGTCATCGGGATAGAGGAAGGTACAGAGATTCAAACCAAGGGAATGAGTAACCTGCTGAATGAAATAATTACAGAAAACTTTCCAGATATAAAAAAGGAAACGGATATACAAATTGTAGATGCATACAGGACACCGAGCACACAAAATCACAGTAGACCAATGCCAAGACACATTGTTATGAAGATAGCCAATATACAGAACAAAAAGAAAATATTAAAAGCTACAAGAGAAAGGAGGCAGATTACATTCAGGGGTAAACCAATAAGGTTAACAACGGATTTTTCATCACAGATGCTGAAAGCGAGAAGATCCTGGAACAACGTATTTCAAACACTGAAAGACAATGGATGCGATATTACCAAAAGCTCTCTATAGGTTTAATGCAATGCCAATCAAAATCCCAAAGGCATTTCTTGTAGAAACAGATAAAGCAATCATGAAATTCATATGGAAAAATAAAAGACCCAGAATAGCAAAAGCAATTCTAAGCAGGAAGTGTGAATCAGGCGGTATAGCGATACCAGATTTCAAACTATATTACAGAGCAATAGTAACAAAAACAGCATGGTACTGGTACCAAAACAGGCAGGTGGACCAATGGTACAGAATAGAGGACACAGAGACTAATCCACAAAGCTACAACTATCTTATATTTGATAAAGGAGCTAAAAGCATGCAATGGAGGAAGGATAGCATCTTCAACAAATGGTGTTGGGAAAACTGGAAATCCATATGCAACAAAATGAAACTGAATCCCCTCCTCTCGCCATGCACAAAAGTTAACTCAAAGTGGATCAAGGAGCTAGATATCAAATCAGAGACTCTGCGTCTGATAGAAGAAAAAGTTGGCTCTGATCTACATCGGGCTCCAAATTCCTTAATAGGACATCCATAGCACAAGAGTTAATATCAAGAATCAACAAATGGGACTTACTTAAACTGAAAAGTTTTTTTCTCAGCAAGAGAAACAATAAGAGAAGTAAATAGGGAGCCAACATCATGGGAACAAATTTTTACTCCTCACACTTCAGATAGAGCCCTAATATCCAGAGTATACAAAGAACTCAAAAAATTAGAGAATAAGACAACAAATAACCCAATCAACAAATGGGCCAAGGACCTGAACAGACATTTCTCAGAGGAGGATATACAATCAATCAACAAGTACATGAAAAAATGCTCACCATCTCTAGCAGTCAGAGAAATGCAAATCAAAACCACCCTAAGATACCATCTCACTCCAGTAAGATTGTCAGCCATTATGAAGTCAAACAACAACAAGTGCTGGCGAGGATGTGGGGAAAGGGGTACTCTTGTACATTGCTGGTGGGACTGCAAATTGGTGCGGCCAATTTGATAAGCATTATGGAGATTCCTGGGAAAGCTGGGAATGGAACCACCATTTGACCCAGCTATTTCCCTTCTCGGACTATTCCCTGAAGACCCTAAAAGAGCGTACTACAGGGATACTGCCACATCGATGTTCATAGCAGCACAATTCACAATTGCTAGACTGTGGAACCAACCCAGATGCCCTTCAATAGATGAATGGATAAAAAAAATGTGGCATTTATACACCATGGAGTATTACGCAGCACTAAAAAATGACAAAATCATGGAATTTGCAGGGAAATGGATGACACTAGAGCAGATTATGCTTAGTGAAGCTAGCCAATCCCTAAAAAACAAATACCAAATGTCTTCTTTGATATAATGAGAGCAACTAAGAATAGAGCAGGGAGGAAGAGCAGGAAGAAAAGATTAACATTAAACAGAGACATGAGGTGGGAGGAAAAGGGAGAGAAAAGGGAAATTGCATGGAAATGGAGGGAGACCCTCATTGTTATACAAAATTACATATAAGAGGTTGTGAGGGGAATGGGAAAATAAACAAGGAGAGAAATGAATTACAGTAGATGGGGTAGAGAGAGAAGATGGGAGGGGAGGGGAGGGAGGACAGTAGAGGATAGGAAAGGTAGCAGAATACAACAGTCACTAATATGGCATTATGTAAAAATGTGGATGTGTAACTGATGTGATTCCGCAATCTGTATTTGGGGTAAAAATGGGAGTTCATAACCCACTTGAATCTAATGTATGAAATATGATATGTCAAGAGCTTTGTAATGTTTTGAACAACCAATAAAAAAAAAGAAAAAAAAACTATACTCCAATGAGATGGAAAACCTAGAAGAAATGAATATATTCTAGACTCACGGTTTGCCAAAACTGAATCAAGGACATAGCAAACCTAAACAGATCAATAACAAGCATGAGAAGACGAAGTAATAAAAGGCCTTCCAATAAAGAAAAGCCCAAGACCAGATAGATTTTTAGCTGAATTCTACTAAAGCTTTAAAGAAGAATTAATGCCAATGCTCCTCAAGTTATTCCATGAAATTAAAATTTGACTTTATGAAGCCAGTATCACACTCATAGCAAAACCAGTTAAAGACACTTCAGGGAAAGAGAACTACAGTCTATTATCCCAGACGCAAAAATTCTTACTAAATATTACCAAATTGTATTTGGCAACATATTAAGAAAACTGCACATAACGGCCAAGTTGGTTTTATCCCAGGGATGAAAGGATAATTTAACATATGCAAATCAATAAATGTAATTTGCTACATAAACAGAATTAAAAACAAAAATCATATTCTTCTCAATAGATGCAGAGAAAGCCTTCAATAAAAGTCAGTACCCATTCATGATAAAACACTGAAGAAACTAAGAACCTGCTTCAACATCATAAAGGATATATACAACAAACCTAAAACCAACATCAGGGGAATGGGGAAAAACAGGAAGCATTTCCTTTAAAATCTAGAATGAGATGACAATGTCCACTCTCATCACTCCCATTTAACATAATAAAAATTCTAGTCAGAGCAATTAGGAAAAAGAAGAAAATAAAAAAGGTAAAAATAAAAAAGGAAGAAATAAAATTCACTGTTTATAGATGGTATGATAATAGATGACCCAAAAATCCTCACTAGAAGACTGAGTTAATAAATTCAGCAAAGTAGCAGGTTACAAAATCAATGTATAAAAAAAAAAATCAATAGCTTTCTTATACACCAATAATCAATTTATTGAGAAGGAAAAAAAATCCCAATCACAATAGCCTAAACAAAACAAAACAAAGCAAACAAAACACCTCTAGGAATAAAACTAACCAAGGAAGTAAAATATCTCTATTATCAGTTAAGAAAGAAAATGAAGAAGACATAAGATGAAAAGACCCCCCCCCCTTTCATGGATAGGCAGAATTAATATTGTTAAAATGGCCATACTACCAAAAACAATATAAAGATTCAATGCACTCCCCATCAAAATACCAATGATATCCTTTACAGAACTAGAAAAAACAGTTCTATTTTCATTTGGAAAAGATGCAGAAAACCAAAACAATTCTAAGCCAAAAAAGCAATGCTCAAGGCACAATAACTGACTTCAAATTCAAATTATACTATAATGCGGTAGTAAAAAAAAAAAACAAAAAACTAAACTTCATGGTACTGGCAATCATCTGATCCTTCATAAAGGTGCCAAAAACATACACTGGTAAAAAGATAACCTTTTTAAAAAAATGGTACAGGAAAGAATGAGACTAAATCCTGATCTCTCACCCTGAACAAAAGTCAACTCAAAATGGACCAAAGACCTAGGAATTAGACTAAAATTTAATGTACTAATAATAAAACATGGGAGGGAATGGAGTTGTGGCGCAGGGGTACAGCACTCGCCTAGCATGTATGAAGCGCTAGGTTCGATCCTCAGCACCACATAAAAATAAATGAATAAAATAAAAGTATTGTGTCCAAATACAACTAAAATATTTAAAAAATGGGAAAAAAGCAGCTCTAAAGCAATGTAAGTGATAATTCAGAAACTCTATCATATATTTGATTGTATAATTATATAAACTCTATAATATATGTGTGACATACGCACACACACTCACACACATTTACACATAAGGGTCATCCTTTCGATTCGAACCCTTATTTCTTTAATGAATTCCGTAAAACTCTTTAGAATTATTTTTGGAATTTTGATTTGATATAAAACCCTCATGTTCATCCATTAAAGTGGAATTTTGATATTTATGTACAGCTAAACTTGTTAGGAATCAAGGATGATGAATAAGGAAGACTGTTAAAATAAGTACCATTATGATTAAAAAAAAAACACACACACAAAAAAAACAGCCCAAATCTGGCTCTAAAGTAACAAGACTGTTATTTTTCAGTTTCATAAAATAGCCCTGAGGGAGTTTCAAGAACAGCAAATGTTTCAGGCCATGTGTAAGTTGTTTGTTTGTAGACAGGAATTCCTATGTGCCCAGTTCGCTCACTGAAATGTAGAAAAGGCTTGCCATTCTGTAGGTTAGTTTCATTACATCCCAGGCACAAACATTTTACCAGAAGGCATTAAAAAACAAAATAAATAAGATCTATATCTCTGTCCATATCTCTTTAATTATGTTTTCCAGATGTGAGGAAATAGTTCTCCCTTAGTGAGACCGGCACAGTCTATCAGTAGAACAAACTATTTTAAGATAACTCACTGATATATGAGTACTGAATAAAAGATTTATGTAAGGAAAGCAAAACAAGTTCTTGTTTACTTTCTAACAGCCAGGCACAGTGGCACAACCCTGTAATCCAAGAGACCTGGGAGGCTGAGGCAGGAGGATGGCAAGTTCAAGGTCAGCCTCATCAACTTAAACCCTGTCTCAAAATAAAAAATAAAGAGAGTTGGGGATGTAGCTCAGCGGCCCTGGGTTCAATTCCCAATATTCAAAACAAATCCCCCCTCCCAAAAGCCCCCCAAAACACAAAGAGGTAGGAGACTATGTTCCAATGCATTATTTACACTTTTCAAAATTTACATCACTAATGGTTTGAAATAATTATTACACATGCAGTAGTTCTTAATGAATCACATTTCTTTAATTTTTAGCATTCACATTATCACAGATGGTAAACTTTATGCTACAAAACAAGAACTAAGTTAATTAATATTAATAAAACACTTTTTACTGATAATGCCTTTAGATTTCACCAAGCAACATGCATTTTCATCACTATTTTATTAGATATGCTGGGTAAGCATTATCTTTAACACGTGAAAAAAATTACTGACATTTAGGAAAGTTAAATGACTTGTCCCAAATTTTTGCTAGAATAAAGTAAAGCAAGGAATAGATAGACCTCTGGTCTTATAATCTTCACCCAGTTTTTTCTTTATATGCTCCTATAAAACTTCAGTGCAGTGGCTAATCAGTAAAAGATAAAGCTAAACTGAGTGGTTTGTAAAATACTGAATTAAAAAGTTACTCGATACTAAAAATCTGGACTTAAATTTTAACATGAAAATGAGTGTGGGAGGTGAGTGACTGTTCTTTTTTTTCAGATTGTAAATTAACACATACTCTTATAAAGCCAACATAATTAAGATATGATGATTCTCTACATTCTTTCTTTCCCCTGAAATGAAAATAAGTATGCAAAATCTGAAAGAATATTATGGCTTAAAAAAAAACAACAACAACTATTCTTGCTGTTATAGTTTTGTTTTTCTTATTTAATATGTTAAACAAATTGAGTATTTTTATCCCAATTAAGCACATAAAATAAATAAGAATGCATTTCAGATTAAACTTCTCCTACTTTCCCCCTGACAACTCATGAACCCCCACAATTTCAAGTTTGTTCAAATTTGAACTGATTTAAAACTTCGTGTCCCATGGCTGGTCAAAGTCCACCCAGATAAAGGGACATAGCATTGTTACTCCAAGAGGACTTCCTTCCTATAATGGTGTGTAACAGTGGCTGTACTTACAAAAACAACTAAACAGTTAATTTAAAATAAAGTTATCCTTCAAAGAAAAATTATAACATCCCAGCTAATATATTAAACCCATTTAAATCTCACATGGCTTATGAGTGTGATCAGGTTATTATCTCCATTTTACAAAGTAGGCATAGAGGTTAAGTAAACTATTCAATGGTCCACACAGTAGGCAGCAGAGCCTGTATCAAACACAGTGCTTTCTTACAAACATATACAAAATGAGTACAACAAGCTTTGCTGATAGAAATCACATAAAAATCAAAAGTATATTTTCTCTATAACATTATAAAAAAAGAAATTAAAGGTTTTGGCAATAAAATTTCACATACTTAGGAATAAATCTAAGAATTATAAAATCTCTACAAGAACAATTACGTGATTCCATTTAAATAAAGTTTTAAAATAGACAAACAATGGTGTTAGACCTCCAAATGTGATTCCATTTCATAAGACTGGCTGTGGTCTGAATGTTTATATTCACCACCCCCTAATTCATATACTGAAATCTCAACCTGTCATGATTTGGGTATATGTCTCCCAAAAGCTCCTGTTAATGCAAGAATATTCAGGTGAAATTATTAGATCACAAGAGCTGTAACCTAGTCAGTCCATCCTAGTTTGATCGGGCTGACTAGATAGTAACTGTTGGCAGGTGGGGTGTGACTGGAGGAAGTGGGTCATGCCCTCCAAAGGCGCATCTTCCCTGTGACCCCTTCCCTTCTCCTTCCCTCTCTGCTTCCTGACCCTCCCAAGAGCTGAGTAGCATTCCTTTGCTAGGTCCTCCCTGGACAAGTGCTGCCTTGCCTTGGGCCCAGAGTAAAACAGTTGGGCATCTATAGACTGAGCCCTCTGAAATTGTGACCCCCAAATAAACTTTTTCTCCTTGTTGTGCATTTTGGACACAGGGATGCAAAAGCTAACTAAATCATACCCCAAAATATTAAGAGATGGGGGATGGGGCCTTTAGGAGGTGATGATGGTGCCCTCATTAATGAGATTAGTGATCTTATTAAACATCTGAGGGCCTGAAAGAGTTCTTTCACTGCCTTCCCTCATGGGAGGTTAAAGCAATATGGTGGTCAGTGAGAAAGTAGGCCCTAGTTAGACACTGAATCTACCAGCACCATGACCTTAGATTTCCCAGGCTCCAGAACTGTGAGAATAAATTTCTGTTGTATATAAGCCACCCACAATTTATGATATTCTGTTACAACATCTGAATGGACTAAGAAAACTGGTACTGAGAAGTACTATAACAAATATCTAAAAATATGGAAGGGGCCATAGAGTTGGATAACAGAAGCTAGAAAGGTAAAGGACTAGGGATATGGCTCAGTGGTTAAGTACCCTGGGTTTAATCACCATACAAAAAAAGAAAAAGCAAAGCACATGCAAGGCCTTTAACACTGATAACATGAAAACATGAAATAATCCACAACATAAATATAAATAGAAGTGTTAATGATGGTTATCTCAGAGTTGGCACAAGGAAGATTCATTCCTCATGTATGGTATAATCAAGAAAAACCATCTCAACCTTTCCCTTGTCTAATACACATTACACATAGGTATGAGGGAACCCTCACCATTCTTTTTCAAGCACAGTTTTACTTCTCTTCAACTGGCAAAGAGAATTGCATTTTTTTGGGGTGGGGGGGTGGGTGGTTACCAGGGATTGAACTTGGAAGCACTTGACCACTGAGCCACATCCCCAGCCCTATTTAGTATTTTATTTAGGGACAGGGTCTCACTTAGTGCTTTGCTGTTGTTGAGGCTGGCTTTGAATTCGCAATCCTCCTGTCAGCCTCCCTAGCTACTGGGATTATAGCATATGCCACCGTACCTGGCTGAATATTTAATGTGCTTACTATGTTTCTAAGAGGAGTCAATTTTTTTTTTTTTTTTGTTGGATTCTAATATGAAGTGGAAATAAGGCACTTCAGAGGATTTGCTAACTCACAATTTTCTACAAAGAACACAAGTATCAGGATAAGGAGGGCAACTAACAGAATAATTAGAATGGATCAGAAATGATTTCATATAGTTTCCAATACTTATTGAAAGTGAGGACAGAGGAACATAAGGTATAAGAGAAGTGTAATTACTATACGTCCCATCTAAATAGTAAAATATCAATGTCAGAGCATCAAAAATTCCAAAGAGCCTGGTGTGGTGAAACATGCCTGTAATCCAAGCAGTTCAGAAGGGTGAGACCCTAAGTAATTTAGTGAGGATCTGTCTCAAAATAAAATATATATATTTAAAAAAGGGCTGGAGATGTGGCTCACTGATTATAAGCAATCCTGGGTTCAATCCCTGATACAAACAACAACAACACTACCAAAAGAACATATAAACAACTTTGCCTGGTGTGACTTAAAGGCAAGAAGTGGGATGCTCACAGGGGATTATTAAAAAATAAGGCGTTGTGGCATATGCCTGTAATCCTAGAGGCTTGGGAAGTTGAGGCAGGAGGATCAAGAGTTCAAATCCAGACTCAGCAAAAATGAGGCACTAAGCAACTCAGTGTGACCCTGTCTCTAAAATAAAAATACAAAATAGGGTTAGGGATGTGGCCCACTGATTGAGTGCCTCTGAGTTCAATCCCTGGTACCTTCTCCCCCAAAAAACAAGGACGGGGGGAAGAAAAAAAAAGATAAAAACCTGAGTTTATACTTTCACAAAGATTCCTAATGAATACATCAATGAATCAATACATGATGACTTTAGACAGGACCTCTGGAATTCTGATACTTTAAAGACATGAATCAGATGCTCCAAGTTTCTTTTATACATACTATTTCATTTAGATTCATTTACAACTCTTAAGTGAGTTCCATTTTAATTTTGTAGAGAAAGAAACCTTTGCTTAGTAATTAATTACCTGGCTTGGGCTCAAACAGGTTCAATACGGATATCACAAGATTTGGATCTTTCCGATTCTGAAAGTTCATAATCTAAACCACAAATCCCAATACTACGCATTGAAATATGCTATTCTTCTGCCATAAGAATTCAGGTTTGCTCTCTGTGCTTCCTTGTTACCATGTCCTGGGCAGCTTTCCTCTGCCATACCCTTCTGCCACAAAGTTCCGCCTCACCTCAGGCCCAGAGCAACAGTCAGCCATCTATGAACTGAGGCCTCTGAAACTGCAGTTGGAAGACCCTTCCACAACTGCCAAAGATTTTAATAGCTAGACTTTGAATTGCTAGGTCCTCAAGATCCACCAAGTTCCCCCAGGGCCAACTTCCAGCTGCTGCCACAGTCATTTTATAATGCAGGACTCGACTTAGATAGCAAACCCTATTCTGTTACTGATGCGTAACAAAACACCTCATTATCTCTCAGAGTCCCTTGGGGTTGGGAGAGAATTCACATTTAATGCAATTGTCTAAGGGCAGGAGGAACAAAAGCACAATCTGTTGGGGGGGGTATGTTTGTCCTTCAGTAGAAATTAGATTATGCTGAGTTATATCTAATAATCAGTCTGTGGGAATGGTAAAAAAACTATAGATGGTGATAAAATCACTATAGATACAAGCTATTTTCAGAACATCTAGACAGGTATGGTAGTACACGCTTATAATCCCAGTGACTTCCAGAGGCTGAGGTTCTAAGAAATTTAGCAAGATTATCTCAAAATAAAAAATAAAAGGACTGGGGATGTGGGTCAGTGGTTAAGCACCCCTGGGGTTCAATCCCTGGTACTAAAAACAAACAAAGCAAGAAATAGCTATAATTCAAACCCTGAAATTACAAAATTAATAAACCAAAGTATTTTCTAATTTAGTCTTTATCACAGATTTTCTTTAAATAGCTATTATCAAAAAACATACTTCAAATACTCCTCCCAAAGTCTATCTCTGTCCAACTTTTCTGCATATATATCAAATAATCTAAAATGACATATTCCTGAAAATAAGAAGTACATTTTACTAATGCTGTGAAGATTAGAATTTTAGCCACAGACCCAATAACAACAAAAAGTTAACTACAGAAATGATTTGAAATTAGTTACAGAATTTATATATAAAATTAACATTTGTCAGGGTTGACTATAGCTCAGTTGATAAAGTATTTGCCTAGCATGCATGAGGTCCTGGGTTTAATCCCTAGTACCTTCAACCAACCAACCAACTAACTAAAAACAAAACACAAAAATAAACATTTATGAATTATATCACCAAATTACGCCTTTTTAAAATTATTTTTTTTAATTGTAGATGGACACAATACCTTTATCTTACTTATTTTTATGTGGTGCTGAGAATAGAACCCAGTGCCTACATGTGCTAGGCACATAATTCAAACCCTGAAATTACAAAATTAATAAACCAAAGTATTTTCTAATTTATAGTCTATCTTCTCTATCGCTGAGCCACAACCCCAGGCCCAAATTATGTTTTTTGAGGATAGAAAGTAAATATTAAAAGCCAAAGAAATAATTCTATGCTAAATGCAACTTCCAGGAAGAATGTTTATAAACATCTTTCCAAAGGAGTCATTAGTTTTCCTAGCATTATTTTTACTCTTCACTGACTTTAGATAGCATGGGGAATACCAAAGACACTGAAGAGCTTTTTTCTGTTTTCAATGAGTTTACTTCTTCCAAGAAGAAAAAAACTATACTAAGGTAATATAAAATGGTCTGATAAACTTCTATAAGCAATATTCAATTATGTATCACTCATTCTTTTGTTCTCATTCATTCTTGGCCAGCATTTACTTACTCTGTCATCTAATTTAACCTTTCAAATGGGAAAAGTATGAAAGTGATATTAAAACTATTGTTTTACTATGACTATTTACTATAAACTACTATAAACTAAAAAGTATGAAAGTGATATTAAAACTATTGTTTTACTATAACTATTTACTATAAACTATTGAGGAGGAAAAGAAGGGACCTTTATTTTTTTTGCCACATTAGTCAATAAGGCAGGTTACTGAGCTGAGTAGGTTAGTAATAACTATGATGTAGGAATAATAATAAAACCAAACTTATTTCTTAAACTAAAGACTCAGGGAAAGGTAATCAACAACAAAAACAATATAAAAAGGAAATATAAATATGCAATAAAAACAGTCTTCCACATGGAAGAAGCCAGTTTACAGAAATAATCATCTTTCACTCTTACCCCATAATACTTACTTGCCATCTGTGTCTGATGTAGCTGCATAATGTAGGGGTGTGCAGCCTCTTTCATCAAGGTCATTCACACTTGCTCCTGATCCCACAAGAGCAAACAGGCACTGGTAATTGCAGTTGGCAGCAGCATAGTGCAGTGGAGACCTGTGTGTCAAGTTAATAAAAGATAAGAGCCAGGGACATACACTAGTAAATAAGAGCATAGTTGACTTTTACTCTACATTTATAAACACTGTATTTATGATGGGCCTTTCAATGACTTGTAATATACACCAAGTCTTTTTAGAGGACATAAAACTAGGAGGAGAAAGCAAAGTGGTAGAGAATGTTTTGGTATAAAAAATATAATCAAAACAGTTATTCAATGGTTCTTAAACAGCTGTAATCCAGTCCCCTGAGTGGATTATAATCTTCTTATTCTGATCAGAAACTGGAAAGCTTTCATTTTAACAAAGCTTCTCCTACCGCTAATAAAAAAATATAGAAGCAGTAGCTTCTACTCAAGTCTCAGTAGAGAAATAAAATATAAGAGAAAAAAATAGAAGCATTATAAAGAATGCTCCATTATATCAACTGCATGATAAGCCTACATAGTAGTAGTATCAGACTTCTCATGCAATAAAGACAATTTTGAAGACTATTCACTACTCAGAAGAATTAGAGTACTGTTTTAATTTCTAAAGACTGAGTATTTGTAGTTGATTTCTTTTTTGGCATCGGGAATTGAACCAAGGGGTGTTTAACCACTGAGTAACATCCCCAGTACTTTTTGTATTTTATTTAGAAACAGGGTCTCACTGAGTTGCTTAGCGCCTTGCTAAATTGCTGAGGCTGCCTTTAAACTTACAATCCTCCTGCCTCAGCCTCCTGAGTGACTGGGATTACAGGCGTATGCCACTAGCTCCCAGCTGTAGTTTATTTCTTTGTGGTTAATAAAGTGAAAGAGAATGTTACTAAATTTATGAGTAAACTATTTTAGGATCACAAAACTGATGATTCACTACCCTCCCCCAAACCAAGAAATACGATTGTAAAGTACAGTTTAGTCTTCACAGTACAATTTTTACCTAGTAAAATATTATTCTGTCTATGGTACATTACATAGATATATATTTAAAAATGCAATTAACCCTCAATTCCTTTAAAGCTTATAAGGTCAGAATTTGCTTCAGAAGTCCCCACTGCTATTTATACTACAGAGTACTTGATATGCAATAAAATTATTTTAGACAGATTAAAGTATAATTATCAAAGCAAATTAACTATAAAATATTGTATTCCAAAGCCAAACAAAATGATTATGATTTTGTGGGTCATTAGTTCCTTCCATTAGTAGACTTATGAGATCAATCTGTTATTCAAAGCCAGTATGGAGGTCAAACAGTTTATTCTTTTCTTCTATTCATTTTTTATTTCCTACCATACATAATTATTTTTACTTTTCTTCTGAAATGTCCAATCACATGCACTGATATTTGCACATTTCCTTCTAACACACACTCTTCCCTGTCATAGACTTTGATAGGCACAGTTCTCAACTGCTGACATGTAATTTTGTTCATAATGCCACTTCTATCTTTCAAACAAATACCACCCATTAATTCTTTCCTGTAGAGTCTTAATACATTCTGTGCTTTGACAGGAATATACAATGGTAGCTTCAAATATCACTACCACAAATGCTAGTTACAGTAAAGCCTGGAGCTGAACAGTGAGAAAACTGGCTGAATGACAACAAAGAAATCTGGTCATTTCATAGCTAACTTTCTGAAGATCATTCTCAGTGGGATATGTGAATGGGTGTATGAGATTTACATACAAGAGAAAGAAAACACACACACACATATTTGAAACCTATTTCCTCTCTCTTTAATAGTGCTTTGTAACCAGAAATAGCAAGTAGGATCTCTCAACAAGGGAATGACTTCTGCCAAGAATTGTTACTGTATCCTAGGTACTATGAATTTCTTGAAGGACCATAGGTACCAAGGAATATCAAAATTTTTATTGCCTTAATTATGGGAGAAGTGGTATCAAAAAGCACTTACTTACAAGGGTAAGGCTGTGGCTAGTCTTCTAGGGCTTTGGGAGGGAACCAAGTGGAAGGAGACTGAATGAGAACTAATATTTAGAAGATATTGACTTCAGATAGGACTCTCAATGAATCATGATCACAAAGCCAAAGATATGGAATCTTTAATTCTGTCTTCTTTTTGGTTTTAACAATTCTGAGACAGGCCCTCGTTAAGTTGCTAAGGCCATCCTTGAACTTGTGATCCTCCTCCTTTAGCTTCCTGAGTCACTGGGATAGCAGGCATGTGCCACTGTGCTCATCTCTGAATTGTTAATTTTTAGAAATCAATTAGAAGGTAAAGCAAATCGTTAAGTAAATAAAATCAATCAGTTTCTACAGAGAAACTATATAACATGACCTACCTCCCAAATTTGTCCTTTTTGTTGAAATCTGCACCAGTATTCAGCAGGAGGTTTAGGCACTCCAAATTCCTATTAGGTAAAAGAAAAAACTTAATTGTCAGAGATTTCGCAGTAAAATTGGTAAGTTTAAATAAGAATTTTTATTCTTATTTATTTATTTTTTTAAGGTGGACACAATGTCTTTATTTTATTTTTATGTGGTGCTGAGAATCGAACCCAGTGCCTCACACATGCTAGGCGAGCGCGCTACCACTCGAGCCACATCCTCAGCCCTAAATAAAAATTTTTAAATGAGGGTAAATATGAAAAAAATAGCATGATTTACATTCTGTGAAGAATAAAACATTAGAATTAATCTTATCTAAAATTTAAGAAATTATGTATATAAATAGTGGTACATTCACAGGAAATAACAAATGACTCATATCATTGTTTAGAAGGAAGAGCACATTTGTAAAAGAGGGCCTAAGGAAATTTTAGGAAACCATACGCTTGTAATTAAATGGTTTAAATTTAAGTGGTTTTCAATACTAAATTTAAATAGATTAAAAAACCAAAAAACTTTAAAACATACCCAAGTCAGTTCTCCATTATCTTCTCCTATACTATTTTTTTCAAATATATATTTTTTCAGTTGTAGATGGACAAAATACCTTTATTTATTTACTTTTATGTGGTGCTGAGGATCAAACTCAGGGCCTCACACATGGTAGGCAAATGCTGTACCCCTGAGCCACAACCCCAGGTCTCTTCTCCTATACTATTAATGCTTACTTAGATGCCTCAATTAAAATAACAGGAGAAAACGTAATACTCATGGGTATTCCTGTAATTTAATTTTTATAATTTTGAACATCAATTTAGTTGAAAAGTGTAACTGCCAAATAATCAGACAAGTCTGTTGGTCCTCTCTCTGAGGGCAAGTTACATGGAAATTAGCTTTTAACCATAACATTCTCTGGAGACCACAAAAGAATAAGGGAGTCAGTCACATTCTCACAATCCACTTATGGATTGTGGTATTCTTGATTTAGAGCACACTTGACCTCTGAAGTCTCTGGAAATTTTTAAGGAATTATCATTGGAAATAAAGTTCTTGCAAAATGTCCTTCTAACAATCACAAATTAAAAGTAGCTTATCACATATCTAAAGAAGCATTAGATTAGCAACATGCTTTCAGAGACTTAAGGGTTTTAGTTGAAGTTTGTCATTCAACAGAACCAATTGCCTTGTTTCCTCATAAGCTATTTTAAAACAGTCCAAAATCTCCAATCTCAAAATTTTCTTTTCCCAGTAGTATCAAGACATAAACACGACCAACATTTTTTCCCTTAAGATATGGTTTAAAAAGTATCTGAAGAGCATTAGTATTATAGAGAACATTCTAAATGGTTTGTTGTTCTCATTTGACTTTAGAAGACATTTTTTACTTGAGGAATCACTTTATTCATTTCTTCTTTTATCCAGGAATTGTTTTCACTTAAAAAAAAAAATATATATATATATATACACACACATACACACACACACACACACACACACACACACACACACTTCCTTTTGTAGGCTTGCTCTCCTTCCCCCAGTTAAAATCTATGACTTAGGTAAGAGAGGATTGGGGGTGGGGGACGAGTGAGCGATTTCTGCTACTTTGGACTTCCTTTGTGTGTGTGTGTGTGTGTGTGTGTGTGTGTGTGTTTTACTGGGGACTGAATCTAGGTGCACTCTACCACTGTTAAATCCTCAGTCCCTTTTCTTTGAGATAGGATCTTGCTAAATTTCCTAGGCTGACCTTTAACTTGAAATCCTTCTGCCTTGGTCTCCAGAGTTGATGGGATTACATTCATGTACCACTGCACTCAGGACTCCCCCCCAAATCATTCCTTTTATGTTTTCTTATTTTTTGGTGACCCAGAAATAAGTAAGAGGAACAAAAACAAGAAAAACTGCCATGACCAGCTTTCTTTGTCATTGTCATTGTGCTGGGGATCAAACCTAGGACCTCACACATTCCAAGAAGCATGTGCTCTACTACTGAGCTATATTATATATACTTCCAGCCTCCCCTCCTATTTTTTTTTTAAAGAAATAAAAATAGTATTTACATACCCTCCAGCTGCAGCTGCATGTAGACAAGTCCTGCCAAAATCATCTGGGGTATCGATTTCAAATCCTGTAAGAATGTATGTCTTATCGATTATATAATATTATAGATGTGTTACTTTAAAGTATTATATCAAGAAATGTCAAGAATCATAACTTTTCCTCGAATCCTAAATAAAAACTATGAGTTCTGAATATGAACAAATGAATGAAAATATTTTTAATAATGTACAATATTACAAAAAAATTTACCAGTATTAGATTGGTGTTTCAAAACAAATATTAGAGTGTTCTTTTTAAAAGGCCATACCAGGCATGGTGTCATGAACTGTTAGTCTCCTAGCTATGTAGGAGACTGAGGCAGGAGGATCACTTTTCAGAAGTTTGAGGTCAGCCTTGGCCATTTAGCATCCTATCTCAAACAAACAACTCAGACTTCTAAAAAGGCCACAGGATACCATGGAATATTATTCAGCAATAAAAAGATACTGATAATGACACAAAGATGACCCTTATGAACACAGTGATTCCATTCTATGAACTATTCAAAATGGGCAAATTTAAAGACATAGAAAGTAGATTAGTGGTTACTTAGGGATAGGGGAGGGCAAAAATGGAGAATAATTGCTAATGTTCCTTTTTTATTTTTAACAAGGGATTGAAGATTTTTAAAAATGGTATATTATGATGGTTATTCAACATACTAAAATATATTGAACTATATTCTTTTTTAAATACTTATTTTTTAGTTGTAGTTGGACACAATACCTTTTATTTTATTTATTTATTTTCATGTGGTGCTGAGGATCGAACTCAGGGCCTCGCACATGCTAGGTAAATGCTCTACCACTGAGCCATAACCCTAGCCCCGAACTATATTCTTTAAAGGGGAAATCATAAGGCTTTTTCAAAGAGCAATAAGTGTTTGTTACCTGTACATTATTACTGCTAAGAGATACATAATAGTATCTAATAATTGAAAGCAGTTAATAAGAATCATAAATTGGTAGTAATAACTTAGAAATCTATCATCTTGGTTTTGTTTTTTCCTTTTTGATACAACTAAAGTTGCCCAAGCTGGCCTTGAACTTGTGATCCTCCTGCCTTAGCCTCCTGAGAAGCTGGTATTACATGTGTAAGACATAGCACCCAGCTTGATCCTGTTTTGTTTCAAACAGACTATTAGAATTTAAACTACTAATTATATACTGCATAAATAATTTCATCAGATCACAGAACATACTTGTTTCTTGAAATGGAAGTCAAGACCAATAAGACATACAAATGAAGATTTTTTGCTTCCAGTTATTAAAGGACAATCCAAGAAGACTGCCATCTAATAAACAAAAGAAATATCTAGAAATATCACATACCCCACTCCAGCTAAAAAAGAAGAGGAAACAATTATAAGAATAAAACATTTTCTCCAGCTGATGAGAAAAATCAAGTTTTAAAATTATACTATGTTTATGTATGAATATACCAAAATGAATTCTGTATATGTACACATCTATATAAAACTATAATACACTAATTGAAGTAAGAATATTAATATTGGTACTGTTACAAGTACTACTACTACTAGAAAGAAGGTCAGTAGAGCAAGAAAATGGGGCAAAGAAGAGGAGCAGCAAAAGGAAGGTACTGGGAACTTCGACTGATCAAATTATGTTATGTGCATGTATGAATATGGAACAATGAATTCCTCTATTATGTATAATTATAATGCACCAAAAAAACTGAACAGTCAAACATCTAAGAGGTATTAATGAGTAATCTATACTTGGATCTATTTATACGTAATTAAAAAAAAAAAAAAAAAGATAAAGACAGCGTCTTAACACTAGGAAGTGAGGGAAAAAAACCCACAGAAAAACAAAAGAATTGGTCTGTGAAGGCTCCATTTACCTGAAGAAAGAAGTTTCCTGCAGCAATCTGAAAAACCACTTAAGGCTGCCAAGTGAAGGGGGAACATTCCATGTATGCCACGCCTAAAGTTAACAGAATAATACATTCATTACAACACAAGAAAAATATAATCATTTAAATGAATTATATACAGACTACTTAAGTAAAAGATACCAGATGAGTCAAACCCCAGACTTTGGAGAATAATATGGTCAGAGTGTGAAAGTAGGTAGAATTTACTACACAGTTATATTTTTCCTAGAGTAGGTTTTTCAACCTCAGCACTACTGTCATTATGAACTTTATCATTGTTGGAGTATACACTTTACGTTCAGAATGTTCACCAGCATTCCTGGGTTATACTTACTAGATGTAACACCTTCCTTCTCAACCAAAAATGTCTCTGGACATTAGCTTAGGGAGCAAAACTAAC
Source organism: Spermophilus citellus (assembly GCF_964194105.1). Lineage (NCBI taxonomy): Eukaryota > Metazoa > Chordata > Mammalia > Rodentia > Sciuridae > Spermophilus > Spermophilus citellus. Next base: position 45,422,717 of record NC_138184.1, on the reverse strand, counting down.
TCCCATTTGCCCTACCATTTAAAACCATTCCCACAAGGCAAGATGTTCAACAATGTTCATCACACTTATTAAAAGTAAAAAGTAGGAAGCAAATTATGTTTGCAAGTAAGAAGGATAAAGTGTGAAACATTCATATAATAATTAAATCCCACAAAATCAAAGAACTAGAGCTACTGGTAGAGACATCAATCAGTTCCAAATTTATATCTACACAGTAAGTCAATGTGAATTTTTTATAAAGGTTGCAAAAAAGATGTACAGTAGATATGTACAGCATGCCATTTATAAATGTATAGAAGATATAAAATTTCTTAAGGAATAGATAAATGTATACACAGAAAAAATAAACACTAATTTAAGTACAATATTCATTTCTGCAAGGTCCATACAAAAGATCTCATCTTTCAAGTAAAATTTCACAGGAAACCTTATTATGTAAAATAAATAAAAGTGGGAAGCAGGGGACACACTGTAGTAGCAACCAAGGAATCCATGAACTCTGCATAACAATCTGAAAACAATCATCTAGATAGTATTTAGATGAAAACAAAAAGTGTGTACAATTTTGTCAGACTCCCAAGTCCCTGGGATTACAGATGTGTGCCACCACACCTGTTAAATTTTTTCCAAGTCTCTTAAATACTTCCACACCAAAAATAAAGATCTCAAAAATTAAATCTCTGATCAAAATTGCAATTAGTTATGTTTGAAAAAGAAATGTAAAATATATATAAAAAAAATGCTACCTTGACAAGAAAATTATATTTATATATTTACATACCATACTGGCAATAAAAAGGATAAGGAAAAATTCAAGTATAATACTGAGGACAAAAATCTACATTTCCATCTGTTTGTATTTCCCTGTGATAGCTCTCAACACCTCTGTAAGTACTACTTACTTTGCAGTGTCAGCACCACTTGTGATAAGAGTGTTGATCAGCAGCTCATGGCCATAACGTGCTGCTATGTGCAAAGGGGTGTTTCCATTCTTATCTTCACAGTCAATTACAGCTCCTGTAAAAAAAAAAAAAAAAAGGCACATGTCAGACCCTGGACTATATAAAGATCAAGTCCAACTTATTACGTGCAATGTAACGTAAAACACCTCTTAAGCAGAAACTAATGGATACAGCACTTCTAACTAAATTTTATTCATACCATACTTACTGGGTCAGGAAGTTGGGGTTACAGGTTTTATGGCTGAAGCAGTTTTGCAAATTGAGCATAAATTTTTAATATACTTTAAAGCCAAGCATGGTGGTACACATAACTCAGCTATCCAGCTACTTGGGAGGCCAACGCATGAAGATCACAAGTTTGAGGTCAGCCTGGGCAACTTAGTAAAAATCTTTCTCAAAAATCATAAAATAAAATAAAAATAAAATAAAGGGCTAGGTGTAGCCTAGTAGTCGTATACTTGTCTAGCATGTGCAAGATCCTGGATTCAATCTACAGTACTGCTTATTAAAAGAAAAAAAAAAGATTTTAATATACTTAAAATTGACAAAAGACTTCAAGGGTCTAGCAAAATTTAAAAACCATTATTGCTAGAACAAAATCAAGCACACTTCTTTAGAGCATAATTTTTCAGAGCTTCAATATGCACATTCTGCACCATTAAGAAGATTGAATATACTGCTCAAAAAATTATTTGATTATGAATTTGTTCCTAGTTTTTACCTACAAAACTATAGTACCAGCTGAGTGTGTGCACCTGTAATCTTATCAATTTGAGAAGCTCAGGCAGGGGGACTGCAACTTTGAGGCCAGTCTCAGCAATTTAGCCAGACTCTGAGTCAAAAAATTAAAACAAGAGCTGAGGATGTAGCTCTGTGGTAGAATGCCCCTGGGTTCAATACCCAGTACCAAAAATAAAAAAGCAGAAAAACAAACAAAAACACAAGCAAAACCTATAGTACTTATTCTATCTTGAGGACTATTAAACAGCTCCTTCAAACATGGTTTGTGAAATAATGACTTAAACATACCTAAAAGTTTTTTATTTAAAAGTTTAGCTTGCCTAATAATAAAGTCAAACACAAAATGAAAGAAGTTCATAAAAATCAACTAAAATTCTAAAAATTTAAAATATTCAAAAAGCAAAAAAAAATCATGTATGTTAATATATATAATACTTGTAGTGGAAAGGCAGTTTTCTACCAAGCAAAGTTGATTTAAAAAAAAAAATCAAAACTAACTGCTATGGAAAATTTATAAATAGAAAATTAAAATTCTGAAAGATACACATGCATAGCATTTTATACTCTATAACTTGATTTTTTAAGAGATTTGAAGTCAAATATTAAAAATTTATGGATTACAACAATTAATACCACTCATTTTGTGGATGTTTTTACTAAAATAAAGAAATAAAAAACAAACAGAAATACTTTTTACCACTCTGGATAATGGTTTGTGATCTGGAGAATCTACCGTGGAGGGCAGTCATGTGCAGAGGGGTTTTCCCATCCTTACTCTGAAATGATTGAACAAAAAACAATTTTTAAAAATTACTATTATCATATTAAAAAATACTATTAGAATATGTAATGTTTAGTATTATTATGAATATCCTCCATCTTCATCTTCTACAACCATTTCTCAAGCAATAACTTTAGTTGAAGCCTATGGAGAAAAAATAGCTGTTCTCTTCAAAATTATGAACTAATTTTTTAAGCATGAATATCATACTATACAAATGTACAAAAAACTCCATAATCACAGTTTATACAAAACTCTGTATGGTACATAAGATATGATCTTAATATTAATCTTATATTCCATAGTGAGGAAACTGAGGCACATAACCATGAATGACACAATCAAGATGTGCTTCTTAAGTTTAAGACTCAAAATTTCATACAGTTCCAATGCTTTCATTCTATGAAATCCTAAGCCCTATCATTTTTGACACACTGGGGATTGAACCAAGAGATACTCCACCACTTAACAGGCCCTTTTGTTTTTTATTTTAAGGCAAGGTCTTGCTATACTGTCAAGGCTGGCATTGAACTCATGATCCTCCTATGTCAGCCTCCCAAGTCACTAGGAAAACAGATGTGTGCCACCATGTCTAGCTTGAAGGAGGGTCTTGACCAAGGAAAAGTGAATACTGGAATTAAACTTGGATACTATAAATCATTTAAAAAACTATATATAATAATTTGTTTATAATTATTTGTAATCAACATTGTTAATCATTTTCTGAAATCACTTAATACATTAAACTGGTTGTACATTTATATACGTAGAAATTCTAAAGGCATTCTCAATATGAAGAAAAATAATCCCTGATGTAGGTGATAACTTTTCTTCAGAGTTAGGTAATTTCTTTTTTCCCCCTAAAACTTTTAGGTTGGCTGGGTGCAGTGGCATATGCCCGTAATTCTAGCTGCTTGGGAGACTGACGTAGGACAATTACTAGTTTAAAGCCAGCCTTAGCAATTTATCAAGGCACTAAGCAACTTCACAAGACCTGTCTCAAAATAAAAAATAAAGAAGGGCTGAGGATGTGGCTCAGTGGTTAAGCACCACTAGGTTCAATGCCTGGTACCAAAAAAATAAATAAATAACCAAAATCTTTTGATTAATAAAAACACACAAAGAAAAGAAACTGGGTTGTAGTTCTAACTGCTGAGCAATACCCAACATATTGATTGTGTACATACTAAAACTGAAATGTGACAAGTGCCCTAGATTTATACTAACACCATTATAATGGAGACCTCAAGAAAGCCTCATGCCATGTGGATTATTATGAAAGCACATCATAAATACATAAACCTAGGTGTTTTAGTTTATAATTAAAAAAAATTTTTTTAGTTGTTGATGGACCTTTATTTTTATTTATTTATATGTGGTGCTGAGAATCAAACCCAGTGCTTCACAACTGCTAGGCAAGCCACAACCAAGCCCAAGTCCATAATTTTATATAAAATTTTCACACACACAAGCAAGTGATCCAAGTAATCTTAAAAAAATTTTCAATCCTAGAGGAAATCTGAAAAGGGATGAGGGAGAGAGGATACATGCTTGCATTGCTATTTGCCATAAGCAAAAATTTGGACAAGTTTCCTACTTGAGACTTCATTTCCTCAACTGAAAATGAAGACAATAACTAACATCTATACATCATAGATCTGTTGTTCAGAGTAAATATGATACTTTTTGGAAAACTTCATATACCATACATACTATAAATGCTTATTTTAATATAAAATTATCATTTTTACTTCAAGCTTTTTTCTTTTACTTTCGGGTAATAGAGATTGAACCCAGAGGCCTCTACCACTGAGCTACTTCCTCCACATCCCTTTTACATTTTTTTCTTTTGAGATAGGGTGTCACTAAGTTTCCAAGGCTGGCTTTGAATTTGCAATCCTCTTGCTTCATCTGTCTGCATTGCTGGGATTATAGGCATAATCTGCTGTACCCCAATTTACTTGATGTTTTAAAGCATGTCAGTTTTTTTTAAATTTTAATTTTTAAGCTACAGATGGACACAATATCTTTATTTATTTTTATGTGGTGCTGAGCTCACCACTGAGCTCTACCATTGAGCTATAATAGCAGCCCCCCAGTTGTTATTCTTTCAGTCAGGAAAAAACAAAACAAACAAACAAAAACCCCACAACAACCAAAAAACAAAACCATTTTAATAAAATAATTCTAATTCATTATTTGAAAATGTTTCCTATGTTGCCAATTTTATCTACAGCCTTTTTATTTGGGGTGTGTGTATATATGTGAGAAAGAGAGAGAGAGAAGTACTGGGGATTAAACCTAGAGGTACTTTACCACTAAGCCACATGCCTAATCCTCTTACTTTTTATTTTGAGACAGGATCTTAGAAATTACACAGGGCCTTGCTGAGTTGCATAGGATGGTCTTGAACTTGCAATCCTATTGTCTCAGTCTCCCTAGCCACTGAGATTATAGGCATCAGATACTAGCTCTACAGCTTTGGTTCCCACAAAAAACAAAAACAACACCAAACAAAGAAAGACTTCTAATAAAAACTAGGATTCAGGGCTGGAATTGTGGCTCAGCGGTAGAGCGTATACGCCTGGTGCTTGCAAGGCCCTGGGTTCGATTCTCAGCACCACATAAAAATAAATAAATAAAAATAAAAGGATTGTATACAACTAAAAAAATAAATATTTTAAAACAAACCTAGGATTCATAAAATGATGAAATTGGGATGATTTCACTAGTTAACATTTATACACATAGTAATCAGTATATTTCAGGCCAGTTTTAAAACACTTAGATATACATATAAAATCAGTCATTTAATCCTCACAATCCTATTAGAAAGATACCATTGATCCTATTTTATAGAAAAAGTAAACTAGGCCCTGAGGTTAAAGGACTCAACCAAGTCTCTGATCTAGTAAGTGGTAGAGTCTTTATTGTAAGCCTACAGGCACCATTTGAGTAATATTTTTACTTTCTGCATATTGATCATAAAAAGTATTCTAAATATACAAAGGAAGAAGAGCTTTGGATTACCAAATAAGAAGTCTGCCTTAACATGTTAGGAAGGCATATTTATTTCTCTCTGTACTGAAGAAGCAACATGGAGTTTTACTTAACCCCTCAAAGCAAATAAACAGAAAGACCCACAAACATTTTAAGAGTTGATATTGAATATGACCAAAACTCAGTAATAACAAAAAGGCCACACATTTTACAATTTTTAAGTTTAAATATTAAAAGAAGTACTCGATGTATTCCGTTTAGCTGACTCAATTTTATTCTTAAAGAGCAGAGTGGGTGGGGAAAGGAGAGCTTGTAAGTAAAGCAATCAATGCAGAAGGGCTCATGTTAAGCAAATTTATAAAAACCAGACCTATGTTGCCTTTTAAAGTCCACCCATTTACCTCTTCCACTCTGTAGAACAACTGACTTAAAACCTTAGAAACTGAATTTTTATAAATTAAATGATTACAATTTTTAGTGATCTACAACTTAAGGAAAAAACAACAACATGGAGACTAGCGTAGGAGGGACAGAATAAATGGAAAGGCGAAAAAAGAGAACATGAATGTTAGGAAATTAAATTTTAAAATTTATATTTTAAGTTAAAAGTTTAACTTTAAAATTTTAAACTAGGTGCATATCTGTAATCTCAGAAAAGTGGGAGGCTGAGGCAGGAAGATCACATGTTTGAGGCTAGCCTGGGCAACTAAAGGAGAACTTGTCTTAAAATAAAAAAATAAAAGGACTGAGGATGTAGCCTCAGTGGAAGAGTGCTTGCCTAGCAGCCTAGCATTTGTGAGGTCCTGGGTTCAAACCCTAGTGCTTAAAAAAAAAAAACCAAACATGTGGGTATTAAGAACAAGGCCTTTTAGTCAATCAATGATTTAATAAATACTAATTTGACAAATGCAGTTAAATACAGATTTCAGAAATGAATACTTATTTTTCTGGTTGAAAATGAAGAGCTATCAACAATTTCTGTATAATTTCAGAGTCAGAGGGAAATCATCAACATGGTAAATGTGTTTCATTGGAACTTGGCAATAAAATAACTGGACAACTGCACATTAGTAGGATGTCACACATCCTTCAGAGAGATTAAAGCAACTTTTATAAAATCTGTTTCTAAATTCACATCATAGGCTGTTGCATACAGATTTACTTAAACGGTAAATCTTAACCCCTTTGCTAAAAAATTCCCTGTCATGTATGAATTTTCAAATTCATGAAGGACATAACTTCAAATAGGACCACTGTTCTGAGTATTTCATAACTTGGCCTCTTATGGCACTGACACTCAAATTTTAAATTTCAAAAGAAAATAACACTTAATGTAATCACAGATACTAAACTTAACTATGCAGACTGTAATATGAACCCAATAATTCATTATCAAATTATACTAAATATTCATTCAGTGTATAAATCAGGAAGCCTACTCTTTGTTATTTAAAGACAGCACCATGTAATTGAAAAATGTATAATAGCTGGGTATAGTGGAAAAGCCTGCAAACCCAGCAACTCAGGAGACTAAGGCAGGAGGAACACAAGTTCAAGGCTAGCCCTGGCAACTTAGCATGACCCTGTCTCAAAATTAAGGAATTTAAAAAGGCTGAGGATGTAGCTCAGTGGTAAAGCACACCTGGGTTTGATCCCCAATTTATCTTTCTCTTGCACGAACACACTTCCATGTACAAGAATAATACCTAATGATACTGGTAAGCCTTCATTATTTCCATGATACTTAATGTTCAACCTGAAAGATGATTTTAACTATAGCCATTTTAATCATAAACAGGTCCCACAGAGACCAAAAATTTGGTCGTAATCTTTATTTCTAAGGAATGTTAAGATGATGTAGATTTTAAAAAAATTTTTGATATAACCTAATTTTTATTTAAAAAAATATTATTGGATCTTTGGGGGGGAGGGGGGGAGTGTTGAGGGCCACAGCCCAGTCAGGATGATGCATGGCATTTTTGCCAAAAGGGGAGTGGTTGAGAGGTGATGCCAGCGAGCCATTGAGATGATAATGGTTAAGTTAAGCTACGTATTCGGTCATATATAGACCCCTGCTGTCCGCCTCCAGTGCCCACTACTTTGGAGTTCGAGATGGTTGGTTGGTGAAGTTCCGGAGGAGGGATTTCCAGCAGGGGTATTCCTAGAAGGGCCTCCTGGGTGTGTGGGTGGCGTTTGTAGGAGTTCAGGGAATAAAGGAGTTCCTGTTTGAACCTACAAGTGCCTTGTGGTGGCTTGGTTATTTTGTGCCCAGCCAGATTGCGGCAAAAAAGCAATTCTCCTTTTCTAAAGAGCTTAGCTATTTTTCTGGGCCTCAATTATCCAAAAAAAACCCCAAGAATTGTTCAAATTATAATAAGCTGTTCAAACTTACCAAAACATTTTAGAGTAATTAGTTAAACTATTAAAAAAGAGTCACTGATTGGTTTGTTCAAAAACTGAAAGCCTTAAATGTTTATTCCTTTTTTATTCTTTGTTGTTTTGGTATTGGGGACTGAACCTAGGGGCTCTTTATCATTGAGCTACTTTTGAATTTTTTGAGACAGGGTCTATCTAAGTTGTTAAGGCTGGCTTGAACTTGCAATCCTCATCCATCAGCCTTCAGAGTCACTGGGATCACAGCTGTTTACCAACATGCCCAGCTTAGTTTGTTTTTTTAAAAGATAGCTTTAGCTCCAAGCATAATAGAAGTTCTTACTGATACCTCATGCCTCTCCTTCCTTGGGTGTGATATGAATAAATTTTGTCCATTTGCTGGGAACAGACAATGTAAAGCAATGATCTAATTATAGGTGGGCTTGATGATGCTACAGCTGTCTGAGTGGGTCAGTGCCATCATTAAAGGCCTCAATGAAGTTAGGTAAAAAAATGGATTCCCTTCCTACCAGTAGTCTGAAAGACATTTTCCATCATATCTAGTAAAGGATCTAAAATTGCACTTATATAAAACTCCCCATAAACCACATTTTTCTTTTTTGATATAGGGTTTCAATAAACTGCCTAGGTTCGCCTCAAACTTGCAATCCTTCTGCCTCAGCCTCCTCAGTTGCTGGGATTATAGGTAAGCGCCACCACGAATGGGTTTCTGTAAACCATGTTTTAAGCTTAAATATTTTTAATAATCTTAAATGGTTCTGTGGTTTTCTTTTCTTCTTAATACAAAATATAGTTTGCAAGCAACAAGTGAGAGTACCTTAGAAAAATCTAAAACGATTATGTACCATATAATAGTGATGCTCAAAATCTTGGTCGAATGTGCTTTCTCACAGAATTAAATACAGTAAATTAAGAGTTGACTTTCTTTTTTTTTTTTTTTGGTGGTCCTGTACAATCAGAAAAATAAGAAATTATACCCCATTTGATTCAAATGTATGAATTGTCAAGATTATTGTACTGTCATGTGTAATAAAAAAATACAGTAAATTGTATTTTGGCTTTAAAATTTTGACAAATTTATAAAATCCAAATGCTTGTTATTGAATGTGATCATGACCAAAAAGTAAAATACCAACTATTCTTTGTATGTAAAACAGAGATACCGCCACCCAAGACTGTGAAAAATCTCAAAGAATTGTAGTGTAAATTCCCATATATGGACCATCTGAATTTTGCCACTAACATTTACTATGTCTTTTATCACCTTATCAATCCATCCATTTAATTCTTTGATGCTTTTTAAAGTTAATCACAGACATCATTATGTGTCACATCTACACACCTCAATATGCGTATCACTAGTCAACATTTAGGGTTTTTCTTCCTTCTGAGAAAAAATTTCCATACAACAAAAGTGTATCAAATCTTAAATTATCACCTTATGAGTTATGATAAATGCTTATCTATATAATACGAAATCCTGTCAAAATAGAAAACATTACCATTATTTCATAAAGTTTCTTCATGCCCCTTTCCCAGTTGATCCCTATACTCAGAAGCAACAACTGTTCTGATATTTTAACTACAGCTTCTGGAACCCCACAGAAATGGAATTTCCTGTGTTCTAGAACCTTACATAGATGAAAACAGTATATATATTCCTAACCTTAGGCAGCATATATTAAAAATTCATCCATGTTCTTGAGTTTATTAGTAGATAATTTTTATTGCTAAATGGTACTTGCTAGAGATAGTTTTAGTAAATGAAATACCTCAAAGATTCTGATTTTATTTCATACCTTCATATTGACATCAGCCCCATTGCCAACTAAAAGTTCTAAACACAATGCTCCATGTGTTGATGCAGCAGCAAAGTGCAAAGGAGTAAATCCTTTTTCATTCTTTTGATTTACATTAGCACCACAGTCTATAAGTTCATTCACGACAACATCTTGTCCATTATAGCAGGCCACATGAAGAGGTGTATTTCCATAGGCATTTGGTTCATTCATCTATTGGTAGAAAAAAAATGTGCAAATGTTAAAGTAGTCTTGATGACTATCATTATTGTGAACTATTTTAGGAATTTTCGTGTGGTTGTCATCAAATTATTAAAGCAAAAAAAAAAAAAAAAAGGAAAAATACAGATGAGATCTACAGTGCTAAAATTCCTTTAAAATAATGAATATAACAAGTATTTTGGTGTTAAATGGATTCTGTACATTTAGAGATAGGCAATTCACATAGGCAATGTCTATACATATACAATGTCTACATCATGACAAAACCGAATGATTCCAAAAGGAATATTTTTAGGAGAATGAAAACAAGCATAATCTATTTTTAAAAGGCTTCAAAGTTAGGGACTTGATATGAAATTAACTCCAATAATTATGAAAAAATTAACAATCTGAAGTCTGAGGTATATTCAGTTCAGTATCATGTTATTTTCAGCTTTTCATTTTGCAGTGACAAGACTAAGATTACTAACAGAGAGCAGGATTTTTAAAAATAAATGAAATTCTATTCATTTTTGTTATAGACTTGTAAATACATTCCAGTTTCACATGTTGACATTTTTATCAAAAGGCAGAAGAATGCTCAATAATGAAAAATAATCCATCCAACTCAGGTGGCTCCCACCACCAATTCATTTCAAATAAATAAAATAGGGCAATAATTTAACATTTATGTAACTTTTGTGTAGTCAAATTTTACCTTGATTGAAAAAAGATCTAGTCTATCCTTGACTTTAGGGAGATAATCTGTGACATATCCCATACCTTAGATTAGGTTGAAGAAACAGAATAGGTTTGACACTTGATACTAGGGTAGGGGCCGATCATACCAGATTTAAACCAACACTGTGATTCAGGGTGGGGGTTTTGGATCATTATGTATCAGCAAACTTGGAGACTAAAATCAACCACTTAGGCAATAAATTAATCATGCCTATGATGAGGCCCCATTCAAAAACTAGAAATTAGTGTATGCACTGGCATGCATCTGTAATCCTAGCAACTCAGGAGGCTAAGGCAGGAAGATTGCAAGTTTGAGGCCAGCCTTGGCAACTTAGTGAGACCCCATCTCAAAATTAAAGGGGCTGGGGTTGTGGTTCAGTGGTTGAGTGCATGTGTGAGGCACTGGGTTTGATTCTTAGCACCACATATAAATAAATAAAGGTCCATCAACAAATAAATAAAATATTTTTTTAAATTAAAAAGGATGGGCTCAGTGATAAAGCATTCTTTGGTTCAATCCTTAGCATCCAAAATAACCCCAAAACAACAACAAAAACACCAGTGAAAATGAAGCTCAGATGAGCATTCCTAGTTGACAAAACTTTGTGTATATCGTTATAAACCGATGCTGGGAAAGTAATGCATCCTGACTCCATGAGGAGGACAACTTAAGAACACTCCTTAGCTTTGTCCTGTGTGTCTCTCTTCCTCTGGCTATTCTTAATTTGTACTTTCCTACTATAATAAACCATGATTGTGAATGTAATAACTTTCACTGAGTTTTTTTGTGTCATCCTAGTCACTGAATGGTTTCATTTATTTATTTGTTTGTTTATTTTCTGGTACCGGGAATTGAGCCCAGGTGCACTCTACCATTGAGCCTATCCCAGTCCTTTTTATTTTTTATTTTGAGACAATTTCATTAAGTTGCCCAGGCTGGACATGAACTCATGATTTTATTGCCTCTGCCTCCCAAGTTTCAAGGATTACAGGCATGTACCACTATATTCACCTTAAACCTCAATGTTTCTAGAAGCCCCACCACCACTTGTGGTTGGTCAGAAGTGAAGGCAGACTTGTGCAGATAGAGACATCCCTCTAACCATGTAGTTGGCCCCAGTTTGTCATAATTTTGATATTTTCATTTTTGAGATGACTGGTAATAGAAACTAGAGGAATAAAAAAGTAATAAGAGTAGATTTTGCCTCTCAAAACCTTCGAAAAGGAACCAACTTTGCAGAAAGCTTGAATTAGGACTTCTATATCCCAGAATTTTTAGAGATTAGTTTCGTTCATGGTAATTTGTTACAGTATTCCTAAGAAACTAAAAAAAACCATGCAATAAGAGATCATATGTCACTAAAAGATCCCAAATTGGACCATTTATTCTAAAGAACATTCTGCCACCAGAATTTACAAATGTTCGTTTTATTGTCAATAAAATAAGCTTCTAAATTGTGCTAGGATGAATTTAAAAGTGATTAGAAACGATGTTGCCTTTATTTGTGTTAAGGGTCTTTTAAGACACTAAGTTACTCTGTTGAAACAGGGCTATTAAGAACTATTGAGCTGAAATGGAACTTCTCTACTTTGCACTCTCCAAGAGCCCACAAATATGTTTGGTTTTTAAAACCTCTTCTGAATCCCACATTTTCCATACTTACTTGTTTTTAGCAAAGTGTTTCCCTATATTCTAAATTAGCAGTCCATTCAGCTCTATTGCACTGAATGAACTCTGTAATGTCAAACCAGGATATCACTTACTTTTTGTTATTTTATTTTTTTTGTAGCTGAAAACTGCCTCCTTTTAGTAGATCCTTGCCTTCTCTTTCGCTGCTTTGAAAAACAACCATGTTTGTCTTAACCATATAAAAAATAAGAGTAAACATATTCGGACTAAAGAATATGTGTTTAAAGGATCACTTGTGAAAACTACAGGTACTATTAGTTGTCTCAGTTTAGGAATTAAATATACCCAGATATAGCAGTACCCCTTCCTCAAAAAAGAGAATTATATATTAAGCAACACTTAAACTTGGTAAGAAGTCTCTTGTCTTCCTACCTACCTCTTCCTGATATCCTATACCGTGACAGCCATTTAAAAGGGAATATCTGACTAATTAAGTGAATAAGACTAATAATAACCTAGTCACATAATCCAAGTGTGCCTGACCTGCTGGTTTATGCAAAACTGGAGGAAATGGAGCTACAGAGTTTGAAACGTGATGGAAAAGAAAACCTTCTGGAAAATCACCTTTGGAATTTACTTTACCTCAACATATTTTGACATATTACCTTGATTATAAATTAATACACTGTTTAAAGAACTATAATCATTTGGTTAAATGACAAATATTATAAGAAATCTTTTTTGGGGGGGTGGGTACTAGAGAATGAACCCAGAGCTGTTTTATCACTGAACCACATCTCCAGCTCTTTTTAATTTGGAGTCAGGGTATCACTAAATTGCTTAGGGCCTTGCTTAGTTGCTGAGGCTGGCCTTGAAGTTGCAATCCTTCTATCTCAGCTTCCAGAGTCACTGGGATTACAGCTATGAGTCATCAAGCCTGGCTTCTGAAATCCTTTTAAATCTGAAAGTGTTTGCCAGTGTAATAAAATTCATAAAATACTCCATTATTTTATATTGCTCTATATACCTACATCTACTCCAAGATCTAGAAGGTACTTGACTACACTGATCATTCCACTGGAAGATGCTGCATGAAGAGGCGTATAAGACTTCTTATCTTTGCATGTCACTTCAGCTCCATGTGCCACAAGTAATTTCACTACTTCAATATGACCTGGAAATGTGTTGAAGAAAAAATAGAGATGAGCATATATAAAATATTAAATATAATCCTGAATATATTTAAAGAAAGACAAATATGCATATTAGTCACATAATGCATGATAACCAACAATCAATCTCGTTACAATTTGAAAAAGCAGAGAATAAAAGATTTCAGAATCATTTCTATAAATATTGGTAGAGGTAAGATTAAATATGATGCATGTTATTTAATTTGTCCAGTGTCAACACTACAACTGATAAATCTTTTGCCGAGATCTTCTGATCCCCTCCTACCCTCACAGACTGACTTAATGCATTCTTAAGTTAGTTTTAATTTTTAACCTTGTTTATATTTCTCAGCCTTACTGGAATCTTGTTCTTATAAATCTGGGAGTGACTTTGGTTTGTTTCTTTCTAATTTTTCTTTTTCATGTTTGAGATGGGGCATTGCTATGTTACCAAAGCTCAAATGCATGGGCACAAGTGATCCTCCTGACTCTTCAAGGGGACTGCCATAGCACCTGGAAGGCTTGTTTCTCAAGAAATTAGGTTTTCTTTTTGATACTGGTGATTGAACCCAAGGGCGCTTTATCACTGAGCTACATCCCCACTCCTTTTTATTTTGAGACAGGGTCTTCCTAAGCTGCCTAGGCTGGCCTCCTGCCTCAGCCTCTGGAGTTGATGGGATTACAGGTGTGCACCACTGCATCCAGATAAAGCCCTATTTTAAAAGGGGGTTATATATAGGGAAGTGAACCACTAAAAACATTAAGAAAAGGGGTTTCCATAGCCAGTTTGGAGGTGATTCATTTCAAAGAAAAAAGGGGAGAAAAGTTCTAGAGTGAAATAAATTATATTACTTTGCCTGGGTGGCTGTAGCCAAAAAAAAAGTCAATTTATAGAAAGATAAGCTGAGGACCAGAATTTAATTCCCATAGGGTTCTCTACCCTTTCAGTCCCAGTATAAGGGATTGAACCCAGGGGCACTCTACTCCAGATATACACCCATGCCCTTTTTTATTTTGAGTCAGGGCCTTGCTAAATTGCAGAGGCTGACCTTGAACTTGTGATCCGCATATCTCAACTTCCAAAGTTGCTAGGATTACAGGTGTGTTCTACCATATTTGGCTTCTAGAGCTATTTTTTGAGTGGCATCCATGAGACATGTATGGTATATAGATTTCAGAAGAAAATAATAAACACCATCTTTAATTTAATTCCCTTAGGAATTAAGAACATTTTCCACATTTTAATTTTGTTCAGGAATGAACAAGAAAATTAAAACAGACTGTGTTAGAATTTATTTTCAGGGAAAGGAGGAGGAAAAAAATAGTTCATATTCATTTAAATTATGCACTGCTTCAAGAAGAAAAAAAAAAGTTAACAAGTTGCTAATCAAGTAATATTAGCTGGGCAAGATGGAGCATGCCTATAATTCCAGAGCTCAGGAGCCAGGCTGAAGCAAGAGGATCCTAAGTTCAAAGCCAGCCTCAGCAAAAATGAAGTGCTAAGCAACTCAGTGAGACCCTGTCTCAAAAAATAAAAAGGGCTGGGATGTGGCTCAGTGGTCGAGTGCTCCTGAGTTCAATCCCTGATACTCACACCTCCCAAAAAAGAAAAGAAATATTTATTCAATGTCAAAGTCCATAGTAACAGGATTTGAGGCAGAACATGCCTGGATAAGGCTAAAAGTACTGAAAACACTGAAAAGATTGAGGAAGGATGATGGCAGAAGCAAGCATAAATTGAAGAGAGAGAAATGGCAATTTATTTGGGGTCAGGGTTGGGGCTAGAGAATACTGATAGAGACTTCAGTAACAGCATAAGGAGGTGGGACCTAATGGAAAATTTAGGGAACCTCAACCAGTGGATGAAAGGAAGCCTGTGAGAAATAAATCACAAGATTACAAGTAATCCCTAGTATCTACTGTAATTTTTTTGAAGGGTGGAACTGGGGATTGATCCCTGGGATTCTTTACCACTGAGTTACAACCCCAGATATTTTTTGAGACAAGATCTTTTGCTAAAGTGCTTAGGATCTTGAAAATTTGCTGAGGCTGGCCTCATGTTTGCAATCCTCTTGCCTCAGTTTACTGAACTGCTGAGATTACAGGCAATATACCACCACACCAGGCTTCTTACACAAATGTCAATGGATTCTCTGGACATAATCTAGAGGTGACAATGTTTACACTTTAGGCTTGTCTTTAAGATGGGTGACCCATCAACAGTTTCCTGTTTTCGCTATTTAGTTCTTTAATCCCATATGCCTAGAGTAGTTTTAGAAGCTATGTGTCATCTTGTTCAATGCTTGCAAATGAAAGAAGAGTTATGAATCTGAATGCTTATGCTCAAAAATTAAATGGCCAGTGCTATAGTTTCAATGTGTCCCAGCACTAAACTTAATATCTAATGCAACAGTGTTAAGATGTAATTTTGTGTGGGAATGGGTTTGTTATAAACATTGAATTTAACTCCCCCTTCTAACCAGCGTGATGTCTTGTACCATGCTATGATGAGGCACGGCCTACACCAGATGCCTATGCCTTGATCTTGGGCTTCCAGCCTCCAGAACAGTAAGGAAATAAATTTCTGTTCATTACAAATTACCCAGTCTCAGGTATTGTTATGGTAGCACAAAATGGACCAAGACATGTAGTGATTTCCAAGAAACATTGAATTACCTTTTTCAACCATAATAGAAAGGTCTAAAATATGATACTATATCAGTGACCACAAAGCTATGCTAGATCACCTGAGAAACACATAATCAACTATTTATGGAGTTCAATTATAGGAAACTACAAAATTACTCTGGCCTTCCATTTCATAAAAATAGCTGTTAAGACTAATTGTTCAAGAGTAAAAGGCCTGATGCATTTTGTTTAATGTGTAAATTTTTAAATATGCAGTATTAGTTTTAAATCACAGCACTGTTTCTAAACCATCTTGAAAAAATAAACTACAACAGAATATTCAAGAAAGTTTCCAAGACTTAAAGTAGAAAACTGTCAGGTGTGAGGAAGAAACTTTAGTATGCCACAGAAGACTTGCTTCTGAATTTTTTACCTCAAAAAAATTTATCCATTACATATCTAAAGGCACATACTTTTGGTATGAAACACTAAGTGTTCAGCCTCTGGCTATCAAAATATTTTATCTATCTATGTATCTATCTATGTATCTATCTATCTATCTATCTAATTTTGAGACAGGGTATCACTAAGTTTCTTAGTGCCTTGCTAAACTTCAACTTGTGAGTCTCCTGTCTCAGGCTCCAGAGTCACCAGGATTATGGGAGTTTGCTACCATACCTATTCTGGCTATCAAAATAGTGACATGTAACAAAAATGTTGTTGAATCTTCATCTTTAATCATTCTTTGCACCTATACTAAAATTTCAGAATTGCAATTCAGCATGGATTCTTCTGGACCTTAGAAGTATCTGTACTAAAATTTGATAAAGATGATACATAAGATTTGATAGAGAAAGATACACATACATGGAGAGTTACAACTGATTTGCATCCATTTTACAATGTTATACAGGTTTTTAAGGTTAATAACCTTCTACTTAATCTTTAATTTTTAAATGAGAGATAGGAAAAGACAAAACCAAGAATAGAAAAACAATGAGGAAAAGCTACAACTATCACATGATTCTTCCAAATTAGAAGAGACAAAATAGCAAAAGCAGAATTATTAGAATGTGTAAGGCCCTGAGTTCAACTCACAGCACCGGCGGGGAACCTAAAAATGAATTACAACCTTTGGCAGAAAGAGAGGAAGTCCTAAGCTCCATGGATGCACAGGGAGGGACTTCAAAAACAAAATGTCTGTTGAGCACAGTGGCACACACTTGTAATCCCAGCTACTAGGGACGTTGAGGCAGGAGAATCACAAGTTTGAGGCCAGCCTGGACAACGTATAGAGTCCCTGTCTCAAATAAAAAATCAAGGGCTGGGAATGTAGCTCACTATGCACTTGCCTAGTATGTGTGAAGCCCTATGTACAATCCCCAGTACTGCAAAAACAAAACAAAAACCAAATGTCTACACCCATGACTTTTTCCAAGAGGTAAAACCTAGCCTTATAAGACTTCTAAGGTTCATGGTAGGTTATATTTCCTCCATGCTTAGAGATCTGTTTCTATCTGCATGGTCTCAGCACTCACAACAGAGTAGGAATGCTATTTTTATGCATTTCACAATATTCTAAGATAGGCTGAATTGCCTCTTTAGTTTTCCAAAGTATCTCAAGAATCAAATGTTTTGTTAGTGCTTGTATCACTAATTTGCATAAAGTACTGGGTGGTCTATCCCAGGATCATTTTCCTCATGAGGTCTAGTTTTATTTATTTTTATTTGTTCTAATGATTTATAAATGACAGTGTAATGCATTTTGATATGTCATACATAAATGGAGTATCGCTTCTCATTCTTCTGGTTGTACACAATATAGAATTATACAGGCCATGTAATCATATATGCACATAGAATAATAATGTTTGAGTCATTCTACTATCATTTCTATCATGAGGTCTAGTTTTAGAGGGCAATCAAATAAAAAATGAAGATGCACAAGAAACTTAGTGCTTGGCCCAATATAAGATTTCTTAATACATCTTCATAACTTATATATTAGAATGAAAACATAACCACAACTGGCTCATAGTAAACCCCAATCTCAAATTAAAATCAGAGGTCCATAATTGAGATCTTCCTCCCTTTATAAATAATTTCAACTAGCTTTTCTAGCAAAATTTTGCTGTTACCAAGATGGTTCCACCAGAGCAGGAAAATCAGATACGGTGTATCTTTTGTGTTAGAAATGTTAACACAAATAGCAAGAAATAAAATGTACTACTTTCCTAAATATATAATGTGAAAAAGTAAATTCAAAAAGTACATACCCATATATGCTGCCCAATGGATAGCACGCCTATCCTTCTTATCAAAAGCATTAATATTGGCACCTCTGGACAAGAGTAGCTTGACCATCTAGAATAAAATAAACACAGTTTCAATGAAATTCAGAAGTAGAATTGTTCAGCCTTGTGATGAGTACTTATCTTAATTTCTCTGGCACTATATTTCTGGTAGAAAGGGAGCCAGATTGAATATTTAAGGCCATTTAACATAACAGGATAAAGTATGAAAAATGCGTTCACTGTGGGTGTTACTGAAGTCAGGTAGTATCTTTCTAGAAACCATTTATTTCTGTCCTGGTATTTTATGAACAACTAAGTATAAATAAGAAGGTCTAAAGTTAGAATATTTAACAAGAGATTTTATTCCTATTCATAGCCCAACTGTTATTAAAATGCAAAGTGAATACTCTTCCCAGAAATGTCTTAAATTTAACTTAGGTACAAACTTAACATCTACAAAATGATTAAACTTGAAGGTTACTACATAGTCTACTTATCTCACAAAGTACCAAGAATAATAATTATACGTAATCATATTTACAATATTTTCTTTGTTGAAGGGAATTCCAGATTTAAATTAGGACACATTTTGTGACCTTAATTATAATGGAGGCAAGGATTTATGCTGCAAAATCAGAAAAGTATAGTGGAAAGAACACTGCAGCCGACAGCTCCCCAGCTATGGAATCTTGGGAATGATTCTCTACCACTTGGAATTTTTGTGTCTACAAAAATGAAGGACTAGGAGCTGAATACTGTAACATATGCCAGTAGTCCCAGCTATTCAGGAGAGGCACAAGGATCACTTTAAGCCCAGGAGTTGGTAACCAGCCTGGGAAACATAGCAAGATCCTATCTCATTTTTTTTTTTTTTTAAAGGCTGGAAAAGTTCATCTCAAAGGTTCCTCTAACAGTTTGGTTCTTCCCTGTCCCTCATGCACTTATAAACCTCACTCTTTGATAGGACAACTATTGTAAGTGATGTTTGCTGGAAGACAACTAAATACTAATTTGCTTAAATTGATTTCTTCTGATGGTCTGTCACTGAAGAACTCTCTTGACTAAATGCTGAAACTAATTTATAAGAAAGCATGTTTCAAAATTCTTTGCCACTGGGCTGGGGATGTGGCTCAAGCAGTAGCGCGCTCAACTGGCATGTGCGGGGCACTGAGTTTGATCCTCAGCACCACATAAAAATAAAGATGTTGTGTCCACTGAAAACTAAAAAATAAATATTAAAATTTCTCTCTCTCTCTTAAAAAACAAAATCTTTGCCACTATCATTCTGAGTGAACAAAGAAATTGCTGTCTTCCCAGATTCATTTTTTCCACAATAATAGAACATACTTTTCATATTATGTTAGCTAGCAGGCTGTTACTCCAGGTTGACTATAAAATTCATGTGCATAAGCAGCACAAACTAAACAAACTTCCAAATTTGAGAAAGTTTTATCATGGAAAATAAAGTTTGAAGATTTTCTATGGGCAAAATTTGACAAATAAGAGTAAGATATTTTTGTTTCCTTTTACTATGGACTTATAAATGGCTAAAGAAGGGAAATTCAGCCAGGCACAGTAGTGCCTGTCTGTAATCCCAGCTGAGGAGACTGGGAGGCTGAGGCAGGAGAATTCCAAGTTTGAGGTTAGGGCAACTTGCTGA
This sequence comes from Spermophilus citellus, assembly GCF_964194105.1. Lineage (NCBI taxonomy): Eukaryota > Metazoa > Chordata > Mammalia > Rodentia > Sciuridae > Spermophilus > Spermophilus citellus. Next base: position 45,402,714 of record NC_138184.1, on the reverse strand, counting down.
AAACATGTCTCAAAATAAAAGTAAAAAAAAAAAAGGTAGGGGATGGGGTTTGGGGTATAATGCTCCTGGATTCGATTCACAGTATTGTGGAAGGGAAAAAATGTCACCTACCTCACCATGTCCACTGAAAGCTGCATGATGTAATGCAGTTCTTCCGGCTCGATCAGACACATTTACATTACTCAGAAGAGGTACCAAAGCTTCAGCACACTTTACAGCTTTATTAGCAGCAGCGATGTGTAAAGGGGTTTGCCAATTTTTGTCTCGAGCATTAACATCTGCAGAATGCTTCAAAAGTACCTGAACTGCTTCCTAAAACATATGAAGATAAGTTATAAAAGACAAAATAGTTAACAGTTTTAGAAATTGTTTACATATATGTATATGCATGAAGGAAATAAAATTTCCTGAGGAAATAAGAAAATTCTGCTATTATTTAATGTTAAGATGAAATTTATTAAAGAAAAAAATTCAGAATTTACAGCTGAGACATTCTCTTTACATATGTTTCCATTAAAGGACTAACAATCTCTAACAAAATGTATGAAACAAGCCAGGTTGTGGTGGCACACCTTGTAATCACAGCTACTTAGAAGGCTAAGGCAAGAGGATCTCAAGTTTGAGGCCAGCCTGGGCAAATTAGCAAGATCCTACCTCAAAATAAAATAAAAAAGGACCTGGGATGTAGCTCAGTGGTAGAGTGTTGCCTACCACGTGCAAGCCCCTGGTTCAATCCTCAATACCACACTCAAACACACACACAAAATTACAAAATTAAATATTGACAAGTGTTCTTCAAAAACATTCATTTTTTAATATCATGTTTCTGTTAGTAAGACACAACTTATATACTGAACAGTATTAGGAGATTTATTATTTTTCCAGTGAAAACATAAAAATTTGAAGTATAATATTTCTCAAAGTATTACACATGCTACATTTTTAAAAATGAAAAAAAAAAAAAAAACCCCACAAGGTCTAGTTCATTAAATTATTTTTTTCCAAGAAGTACATGGAAAACCCCACACCACCACATTAATAAATTGGGCCTCATGGCAGAATTCCAAGGATTTTAGTATGTAATCAACATTAAGCAATATAATCAGAAATAAACTTTGCAAAAACTTTTTCCTTACAGTGATAATCCTATCTTTGGTAGATAAATACCAAAATATGTATGAAAAAAAATACCAGAACCAAAATAAAATCTTAGTTCTGTTATTTACAAGGTATACTAGTCAATCTTATAAAACTGACTCCTGGTGATTTTATCTATAAAAGTAGGGAGTGATGTGGTGGTATCATAAATCTTCTCAATTTTGCTTTAAGGCATAATAAATTAATGTACATCAAGTTTAAAGTATAAATCGCTATAAGTATACAAAGTATCAAGGAAGACAAAACAAAATACTATTGTCTATCAATCACTAACAGCTTTTTAAGCCCTTAAATTAAAAAGTAATCAAAATCACGAAACAGCACAAGTACCTAATAGGGTTGGCAAAAAACTGAAGAGATGCGTAGTAATTCATGGGCATCCTACCTGCTAAGGAAGCCAATTAGCTAATCAAAAATGGGAGAGGTATGACTCCACAATTCCACTCCACTTATTTGCTCAATTATAAAAGCAAAGAACAACAACAACAAAACCCTCAAAAAACAACAAACAAAAAACCCCACTCCAGATCCATCTAAGAATGCTCACAGCAAGCCATGTATGGTGGTATATGCTATAATCCCAGCAACTTGGGAGGCTGAGGCAGGAAGATCCCAAGCCTGAGACTATCTTACTATTAGATAGTGAGACTCTATCAAAAAACAAAACAAAACAAAACCCAAACAAAAAAACCTCATAACATTTTTTAAGTCAAAAACCAGAAATACAAATGTCTATCAATAGAAAAATGAAAAACAAACTGAAATACATTTGTACAATACAACTCAGCAGATAAAAAGGAATGAAGCAATAATAAATGTAACATTATAGAATCTAAAAATGTTATGTTAAAGAAATTAATACACATTGAATGATTTCGTTTTTATTAAGTTCTATAATACAGAAAATTATTCCATGATGAGAAAAATCAAAACACTGGTTACCTCTGAGGTTGCCCATCCCCACTTCTAAGAAGGATACAGTATGACTTAGGGATAAAATAAACACTTTATTGGGGAAAAAAGGTGATAGGTATGTTAGTGGATATCTTAGAATATAATTAAAAATAAAATGAAGAATTTATTACTTCATATATTGCAGGGCCAACACGCCTAGTAAAGATGCTGGAAATAATACCATTAAAACTTCTGCAGAAATATTTATGCTCTATTAGGAAGAACAGTAAAATCAAAACTATTGTTTCACTGGAAAGCAAGAATAAAACCAGTTTGTGGGGAGCTGGGGTTGTAGCTTAGTGGCAGAGTGCTTGTCAAGCATGTGTGAGGCACTGGGTTTGAGCCTCATCACTGCATATAAACAAATAAACAAACAAATAAAATAAAAAATTCTACAATGTAGTTGTCTGTCTATAACTATGAATTTTTTTTTTAAATCCAGTTTGTGAAAAGTAAGGATATGTAAAGTGGCACCTAATAAAGGCTGTAAATAAAGCAATTAAGACTCATAATCAAAATAGATTAGTGCTTAATTTACTTACTACTCAGAGTAATACTTATTCAAGTAGCAACCTCAGAGAAAACTAAAGAAAATTTCTAAAGGCTGGGACCTTTAAAAAGGTGAAATTTCAGAAATACAAATCAAAGAGCACAATGTCATATCCTACTAAAATTCTAGATCATATTATTAATACATAAGACAATAATGTGGGGATAACAAAGGGCATAAGTGGTTTCACCAACAATAAATATTACCATAACCTCAATTCTAATTTTTCAGTTATTACAGGGTATGTGTAAGAAATGCCTGCTGGTGTGCCTCGATTGGAAAAAAACAAAAAAACGAAATTTAAGTAACATTGTGAAATATAGAGTTATGGTAAAAGGTTATATAATTGTCCTCATTGTAGTAATATCTTTGGAACAATCTAGACTAAGATTCCACAGTAATAACTAGCTTTCTCTTTGGTTCTGTCTGCCTTTTTTTTTTTTTTTTTAAAGCAATTCTTACCATTGAGTTGAAGGTGGCACTGGAAAAAGAAGGGTTAGCAGGTTTACAATAAATACAAAGTCTAGATGAACCAATAACAAACAATATAATTATATAATTTAAACTCAGCTATCTTGACAGAACTCTTGATTGGTCTTGATTAATGTTTGTGATAAATTAACTTCTCTCCTGTGCATCTTAACATGTTGTTAGCTATGCATGTCCTTGTGGAAATTAAGAAAATGATCAATCCAACTGGGCATGGTAGTACATGCCTGTAATCCCAGCAACTTGGGAGGTTGATGCTGAAGTTTGAGACCAGTCTCAGCAACTTAGTGAGCATTGTCTCAAAAAAAAAAAAAAAAAAAAAAAAGGATAGGGACATAGATCAGTGGTATAGCATCCCTGTGTTTAATTCCTACTACCAACCTGAGAAAGAGAGCGAGAAAGAGAGAGAGAGAGAGAGAGAGAGAGAGAGAGAGAAGAAAACAATCACTTCAATTATTTTGTATAGGGTTTTTCTTGTGGTATGTCAAAAACCTAAACTAAAAGCTACTTAAAATTTTGCCTCTGAAAGACCCACCTCTTTTCATATCCCTCTATGTCCATAGCTATATAACCAGTAAGTATATATAACTCACTTTGCTCTTAGGATGTAATCAAAACAATTAAAGGAACACAGTGAAACTGATAATTTTGAGTAGGTTCTGTATCAGTCCTTTTTAAAAATTTTTTTCTGTAGTTATAGATGAACAGAATGCCTCATTTTATTGGTTGTTTTTATGTGGTGCTAAGGCTTGAACCAGTGCCTTACACATGCTAGCCAAGTGCTCCACCACTGAGCTAGAGCCCCACCCTATAGCAGTTCTTTTAATTCTGAGATTTCCTTTTTTTTTTTTTTTTGAATTTTTTAATATTTATTTTTTAGTTCTCGGCGGACACAACATCTTTGTTGGTATGTGGTGCTGAGGATCGAACCCGGGCCGCACGCATGCCAGGCGAGCGCGCTACTGCTTGAGCCACATCCCCAGCCCTGAGATTTCCTTTTTAAAACAAAAATGTTCCACGTTTACAGAAGGTATTTTCTTGTAACAACCACATTTTTATAGCTGTTTCCCATTATCCTGCAAGAGTATTAATCCTACATAGTTCATTCATTTTTAGGCAGAAAAGCAGACTTAAGATCAGGCGAGTATATAGTTTTTTTTAAAAATATTTTTTAGTTATAGACGGAAGAAATATCTTTATTTTGTTTTTTCATTTTTATGTGGTGCTGAGGATCGAACCCAGTGCCTCACATGTGTGAGGCAAGCGCTCTGCCACTGAGCACAACCTCAGCCCGTATGAGTATATAGTTTTAAGAAACCAGGAGTAAAGTCTTTGGGTGGAATCTGCCACAATGCTCAAATGCTAATTTTTTTTTTTTTTTTTAAGAACTTTTGGTCTGTTTTATAACCACTGCAAAAATAGAAAGTGTACCTTCTGATTATTTTATTCTGGTAAACTCCATTACTTTTAATAGTTATGTTCACAAAAGTCATATTGAAAAATGGGTAGATATGGCTAACATTAATAGGTTTTACTAAGAGTAATGTTTATTTTGATTGCTAAAGAAGCATCCTTATGTGGGGCTAACCCAGAAAGACACTAAGTAAACTTTTCACAAAATCTCAAATTCAAAGTTATTTTGGCTAATATGTCTTAGTTTTCATAATAACCCCCAGATCTGTTCATGATTTAGATACGAGATATCCTCCAAAAGCTCATGAGACAATGCAAGAGTTTTCAGAGGCAAAATGATTAGCCCATGAGAGGTATAACCTAATCAGTGGATTAATCCACTAATGTGGATTAACTGGGCAGTAACTATAGGCAGGTAGGGTATGGCTGGATGAAGTAGGTCACTTGGGTGTGTCTTTGGGTTTTATATTTTATCCTTGGTGAGCAGAGCTCTTTCTCTGTTTCCTGGTTCCCATGTCCTGAGCTGTTTTCCTCTGCCACGCCCTTCTGCCATGATGTTATACCTCATCTCAGGCCCAGAGCTATAGAGATGGCCAATCATGGACTAAACCTCTGAAATAGAGAGCCAAAATAAACCTTTCCTCCTCTAAATTGTTGTTGTCAGGTCTTTTAGTCACAGTGAAGAATAGCTAACTAGAACAACATCACACAAAAACTTGAGGTGATATCTGAAGCTACTTCTTCAAATCTAAGTTCCGTAAGTTTATCAGCCACAGCACATCAAAGTCTTAGATTGGAATCAGACTGTGTGCTCAAGTGTGGACCCTTCCTCCTCCTCCTTATCAGGAGGCTTCAGCTAACACACTATATGCCTCTGTCATATGACAGGATTTGTAATCTGTCCCAGTCATTATTTCCCTCTACTTCTCTTTTTGTGCCAGGCTCTTGTACTAGGTTCAATATATGGTTACAAGGAGGAATACAAAGTAGAATAAAGAAGCAGGAATTCTCCCAGTTTTTTCCGAGGCACTAGAGAGAGCTGTCTTTCCTTCTCTAGAACTACTTGGTCCTATGATGGGAGCAGGAGCAGTTGCTTCATTTAGGAGTTCCTTTCTTATCTTTCTCAATTTGAATAACTGAAGAAACACTGAATTAATATCAATTAACACAACCACATACTTTCACATTTTAAAAACTCAAACAAGCCCTGATATCAAACTAGGTAAAAGAGGTGCTTTGGACACAATGTATTTTAGAAAGGCACAGTATACTTTATAAAGTAGTAAAATGACAGACAAAAGGTCCAGGCTTTCGTCTCATCACTACCAGCTGAGTAGTTTCTAGTTGCCTTTAAATGTCTATCCCCATAAAGTTGTTAAGAAAGACAGAAAATACGAAAGTTACAAAAATACTTTGCAAACAATAAACATTCTCTAAAAATATCACTTATTTTGAAGAATATATAATATATAAAGTTACAAGAAGGAACTGTTCCTTCTTTTAAGAAACCTTATACATTTTAAGGTTATGTATTTCAAACTGGTAAAATGGGCAATCAAGTAGTATTAAAACTAATTTCAGTGTTTTAACTAAACAATAGTTCAAATAATCATTACACATTGATGAAATTATGTCTTCATTACAATCAACAGAATCTTTGCAACAGGTTATTGTGAACAAGAAGAAAAAAGATCTGAAGATTAATAGTTAAAATATGGAACAATTCATTTGGTTTGTATAAATTCTCAAGTAAAATGACTAGTCTAGATAGTTAAAAACATTATTTGAATATGGACTCAGGCAGGCCTACTTGATTGTTTTTATATACAGTACATTTACTAAGAGAAATTTCATACCTCACTACAAGATGCAACTGCTCTGTGTAAAGGTGTCAACCATTTGCTGTCTTTGGCATTAACTCTAGCTCCTGCAACAAGAAAAAAATAAATAAATTGAAATATTTTACATAAAATACTTAAAATAAATCTCTTGAAATAAGAGTTATATATGATCCAAACTGGAATAAAAAACAATTGAAAAACTACTTTTTTATACTTTCTAATTTAAATTACCCTTAAATCATAAAACAAAATCATCTCTTAAAAACTGATATAATTATCCAACAAGGTAATAGCTTTTATTAAGAATAAAAAAATCATTTACTTATAAGCTAGATAAGCCACCTTTATACAGAGCATATCCAAGAAAGATCAGATCCCACTTAGAAATATGAGTTAAAAACTGAAATACTCAAATAAATGAACATAATACTACTTGGAGATAAATAGCAGATTATTCCAATTCTTGCTAATGAAAGTATGTCATAAAGTAATAAAATAATACCAAAATACTTCTACAGCTATAACTAAAAATGTCTGGACTAGAAAGGAACTAATCCACATGTCTTTTTGGGTTATACCTTAACTAAGGTTTAAAGGAGGAATTAAAAAAAAAAAATCAAGTATGCACAACTATTTAGAAATCATTAAGTCAATGGACAAAATTTACCCTTAACAGGATACAAACACATTTATTAGACAAAAAGTGTACTACATAATTGTTACCAAAAGTTGGTCCTTGTCCCTGATATCAACTGAACAACGAGGACACGGTTTTGAGAAAAAGAAAAAAGAAATTTTACTGTTTTGCTAGCAAACAAGTAGTATTGGAGATTCCTGTCTCAGAGGCTGCAATTCTCCCTATCTGGGAGAAAAGAGGTTTTTAGAGAAGGGATTCATTCCAGATGTCCTGGCCGGGGAAGATGGGGTTCTACATGTGCTCTGATGGGGGTTGAAATTCACATACTAACTTGGGAGATGGTCATTTCCTGTATCTTCTGGTGGCATCTCCTTCCTGTTATGGGTGTGTACAGATAACTTTAGGCCTAGGATGGAACAAAGGTGATCCTGTGGCCTCTCGCCTTCAGGTTAGGGAGAGGAAGAGGAAGAGGAGGAAAAGAAAACATGTACATTTTAAAATAAGCCTCAGTTGCAGAGTAGCAAGGCTATTTTAAAAGCATGAAGTGGACCACTGTTACATCATGAGGGAAAAAAATCTACCTTTTACATGAAATCCATTCATTTGTACTCAAGCCCCAGTCAAAAAGAAATAGTACACAGGATCACTCTATAAGTAGATAAGAAACAGCTCTGGCTCTTGGAATTGGCAGACAGGTCCTATCCTGTAAATAATCCTATTTACATCCCAAACCCTAACTAAATCCTTACTTCCTGGATGATGAAATAAAGGTACAATGAATAATCCAACATCAGTCGTTATAGCAGAACCAAGGCTAGAATTCATACCTCTAATGCTTACATTACATCTATGTTTTGAGTATGAGGATCTGGGGGATAATCAAGTGCAGTGAATTCCATATTATAGCTCCAACAATTATTAACTATGGATCCCTAACTATAACAGGGATTTAAAAGCTGCTTTTGCTAAGAGTACCGAGTCTTTATTTGGGTCTGCAGAGGCTCAATGGCTTGATATCTCTGACTTCATTTTCTGTCTTTGGATTCCTGCTCAGCTCTGTACATAGGCATGCTAATCATTTAAGCAGTATTCATCCAAAAACTGCTAATACAAGGTTTATTAGCCCCAATTTTATCAAACTTGACCTCTCTCTCTAAAAGAGTAACTAAGGTATTTTCAGGATTTGCAGGGACATTCACCTATCAACTTTTACAACATCCTGTTAAAAGTCTGTAGTCATTGCCCTACACCTTCCAAGGAAACAGCAGAGTCTTGCAGGCAGATCACTGATTGATGAGACTGCCCCCCCCCATCTTAACAGAACTGAATTGCCCCCTTCCAAGATCATAGGTCTGATTAATACCCTGAATAGCAAACAGAGACTGCCCTCTCAATCTACAATTAAAAAAGGACTTCTGGAGATTCACAGAATGAGACCTGAGATAATGATTGATCAGATCACAGTTTAACCAATAATGCTTAATTATGCATATCTCTTACCCCTACCCCAATTCTTCTTCTATTTAAACCTAAAACTCATGTCAATACCCCAAAGACAAATGATATGCTTAATGTCACTTTGTCTTTCCAATATGGCTATCAATAGAGTTCTTTTCACCATACTTTTTCCACTTTGAGTGGTGGACCTGATCTGTTGGTATCTGAAGAGTCAGGACTTTGGCCTAGAGCTGCAGTAAGAACTAGTTGTGTTTCTTCATCTAAAAAACAGATTTTATTATATCTTGCTATAAAGATTAATATGTAATAAAACTAGTACACACAGTATAAACATATTAGAGGCACACTTAAAAGCCTTGAACATGAGAGAAAATAAAATGAGGGTTTAGGAAATATCCACAAATGAAGCAGTGAAAATTCTCAAAGTAGGTAGTAACAGAGACACTAAAAGCATCAAAAGCTGATGAGTGAGCTTTCAAGAATGCTCAGAGGGGCTAAGGTTGTGGCTCAGTGGTAGAGCACTCGCCTAGCATGTGCGGGGCACCTGGGTTCAATCCTCAGCACCACATAAAAAAGAATGCTCAGAATTAGACTTTGGGAAAAGAAAAATCAGCAAAACAAAGACCCAGCCAGAGAAAGAAGTATTAAAATTAAAAATTTTAAATTTTTCTGATTTAAAAATTGAAATCAGAACCACACATATGCTAGTAAGTACTCTACCACTGAGCTACATCTCAGATGGAGAGCAGTATCTTTATGAAATAAATACTTGGGCAACCATCTTACAGAAGATAGTTAAAACACAGATAGCCTGAACACAGTAAGGTCAGCATTTGTTTGGGGTAGGAGGTAGAATAAAAATATTAGAAACATTTGAAATACCCACTGGATGGAAGCCTGGAATCCCAGAGTTAGTGAAAGGGTGATACAGAAACTAAGGTCCTTCATTCTCTTATTCATTTATCTGCGTAGGACTTCAGTGGTTCTTTATACATGCATAGTAGAAGGGCAAGCCCTGACAGTAAGGCCTAAAGGGTATATACACAGACACTCAGAAGAAAATCTAGTCAGTGTGGTGGTGCATACCTGTAATCCTAGCTACTTGGGAAGCTTGAGGAAGGAGGAGATAGTTTGAGGCCAGCCTGGGCAATTTAGTGAGACCTCTCTCAAAATGAAAAATCAAAAGGCCTGGGACCATAGCTCAGTGATACAGCACCCCTGGATTCAATCCCAGTACACAAACATAAATACACACACAAAGTAAAAATCTAAAAAAAAGCTTAAATGCACATTCACATTATGTCCCAATAAAAATAATCAACAGTTTCAGAGAAATTAAGTGTATAGTTTCAACACAAATTTATAACTCAACTTCTCAATTATCAAAGGTACTGTGTTTCAGTATTGCAGTGTTAGTGTTCAAGAAATTCTCACTTTACTTGATACAGTCCCAAACTACAAGAGTAGTGATGCTCACGATTTGGATATGCCAAAAGAAGCCATAATGTGAAAAAGTAAAAGTTATTGACAATAAGGAAATTGAAAAAAAATCATATGCTGAGGTTGTTAAAATCTACAGCTAAAATCCATTGTTGTTAATCTCTTATTGTGCCTAATTTACAAAGTAAACTTCATCACAGGAATATACATCTTGAAAAAAAGCCCATAAACAATACAGTATAACAACTATGTACATAGGTTTTTACATTTTATTAATTATTTAAGTAATCTAGAAATGTTTAAAGTATACAAGAAGATGTACAAATGTTATATTGCAAATATTATGTCATTTTATATAAGTGACTTGAGCATCTTCAGATCTTGATATATAATAGGGGTAGAGGTCTTGAAACTAATCTCCTGTGAGTACAAAGTGATTATACTCACTCAGAGCTTTCTAGGTATGTGAATAAATATGCTATGGAAACAAAGCAGACTAAATCCCTGACTTCTTGCAGTTTACATTCTAGTATGGAGAATAACAAAAAAACAGGTATAATAGTAAAAGGATCTCAGATAACTATAATAGGAAAAAAAAGATAACAAAGTAGAGACTAGACAATGAAGGTGGTGGTAGTGATCAGAGAAGGCCTCATTGATGAGGTGACATTTGAGCAAAGACATGAAAAAGGTGAAGGAGTAAGTCATGTGACTGACTAATTAAAAGTCTGAGGCTGAGGAAACAATGGTGCAAACACCCAAAGGTAGAAGCAGGCCAGAGGGTCAGAGCAGAGCAAGCAAAAAGGAGAGTAACAAAAACTGAAATAAAAAAAAAAATCAGGGGTGGGGAACTGAGGTACATATAAAATGTTCAGGCCAACTGCAAAAACTTACCTTTTTATAAGGAGAAATGTGAATAACTAAATTCATTTAAAACTTTATTTTTCCTTTGAAAAGAAGCTACATGAGCTATTCTACCTTATGAAACTGATAAAATATCATATTAAAATATTTTTCAAAGGCAAGTTAAAAAAGCTTTTTATAAACATATTTCAGTTAATTTTATACATTCTCTCAAATGCGGACATCTGAACACACAAGACTCATCTATCATACTTACAAAGAAAAGGATGTCAATTTTCTACAAAAAACTGAAAATCCTTTTGCAAACATTCACATTTAAAAGGAGAGGATTAAGTTGACCATGAACATGTGGAAAGTTTCTTGTAGGCATAAAAATCTAAAATGACATAGCTCAGTGGCAGAGTGTTTGCTACCAAGTACAAGGCTCTGGGGGTTCAATCCCCAGCACTTAAAAATGGAGGGAAAAAACCCTTTCATGTTGAATCAAATCAAATAATGTCTATGATAAAACAAAAAGTAACAATTAGAATTCTATGTTAAAATAAAGAAATATAGCAATACAATTCTTACCAAAGTCATCAATATTAAAGTAAATGAAAGCCAGGAATGGTGCCATACCCCCATAAAACTAGTGACTTGGGAGGCTAAGGGAGGAGGACAGCAAATTTAAGGCCAGCCTCAGCAAATTCAGCAAGGCCCTAAAAGCAACTTAGTGAGACCTGTCTCAAGTAAAAATAAAAAGGGATGCAGATGTAGGTCAGTTGTAAAGTACCCCCAAGTACCAAAAAAAGTATAAATGAATGAATGAATAAATAAAGTAAATGGAACTCTACTGTTTGTAGCATGACTAATTCTCCATGTAAAAAAATAAACTGTTTCTTGGACAATATTTGTGACAAAACTTTTCATTCACATATAAATCTGTGGCCTATCAATTTACATTATTAGAGAAGATGAACCAGTTAAGAAGAAACAGGATTTATTTTCTTTAATATCCTCAGTTTTTATCTCTGTTAAATTTTAGCTTAAAACCAGCGAGCATCTATAGATGAACAAATATCTTCATGGAAATACATCACAAATGAAATAATTCATAAACTAAAAAATGTAAGTTGAGTCCATACCCACCCATATTGATTCTAATTATTATGAAGTTCATTATAAGCATAGACTTTTAAATTTTATGGGTTTATAATGGCAAAATTCTATGGGAGCTACTATTTAACAGGATCTTTGTGTAAGATTTCTGTTCTTAGGAACTGAGAGAAGTATCAAAGGAGTATCCTAATTAAAAATATCAAAGGAATACTACTACTTCTCCAAATTTACTATGCATATATCTGTGCAATCTGGCAACACCAAAATTCGTTCAACTGCAGGTATTCTTTCCTAACAAATATCTTAAAAATCTAGCTCTAACAAAATTTTTGTCCTATTTTTTAAAAAAATTTGCTTTTAGCAAAAATATTTCTAAGATCTATTTGACTACTTATTTTAGGAGTGTAGGCAGTCTAACCACAATTGGAGCTATTTGAATACAGTTCTAGCATTACTTCGAATTATAAACAATGCAAAGCACTGAGCAAAAATTTTTTAAAAAAGCATAATTTCTTGAAGAACATTATAGACTCTGAAATAGAATTAGATAAAAACTATTCAAAGACAGAAAACCTACTGGCACTGTTTTGAAAAATACATTTATAATCAGACTATATCTTAACCACTTCTACTGCTGCACTTGTTACCAAACTAAGGTAACAATGAGGCCTATTACAGAAACTTTAACATTTATAATGCTTATCCCCTACTCCCATTATCTTAATATATTTTTCATTTTCTCATAGTATTTATTTTTTAATATACTGTGTTTTATTTGTATTTATTATTCATATTCATCTGTTCATCCTTATTAGATCATAAATTTTTGTAAAGGCAGCAATCTTTGTTTCATTCTTTAATGTACTCTTAGCACCCAGAACAGGATCTAAGTAATCAAAATTTTTATAGTAAGAATAAATAAGTTTCAGATATGAAACAAATATGAAGAATAACTATTCTTGAGACACATTATAACAAAAATACACATAATGTATTCTTATTACATAGAGGTGACCATACCAGATAGAATAAGGAGTTCAATGATTTCTGCATCTCCAAGGTAGGCAGCAGCATGTAATGGGGTTCTCTTTTCATTGTCCTGTAATAAAAAAGGAAAGACAGCATATTGGTTTCAAAATGAAGTTTATTTTATACAGCTTAAATGAAAAAAAAAATTATTAATTTTCAACTTATTATTTCAATAACTCTAGCATACAAGTCCCACTGACAAAACATAGGTTATTTCCTTGATAAGAAAAGCCTTAAAATTTTTCTTTTTTGGCCTTGAAACAATAGTCTGGGTTGAGCATATTTATGCTGAAAATCTGATACCCAAAATGTGCACACAAGTACCAAATATTTTTGAGGGTTTTAATGACTCAAATAGAAAATTTCACACCCAGAAACTTTGTTTCATGCACAAAATTATTAAAAATGTTGTATAAACATTATCTTCAGGCTATGTGTTTCAGGTTTATATGAAACAAGTGAATTTCATGTTTAGATGTGGGTCCCATCCCCAAGATATCTTATTATGTATATGTAAACATTACAAAATTGGAAATCTAAAATCCAAATCACACTGGAGCATTTTGGCAAGGAACACTCAATCTGTACAAAGTGTATTAAAGAATAAAAACAAAAATTTAGATGACAAAAAAACTGCTTCTCAGTCTTTCTTATACTGCTATTATACACGGGCAAATTCTTATATACATAATACTTTTTTTCCCTTTCCAATATAATTTCAGTTTTTATATAGTCTAGAGTAGTTGTTGACTTAATAAAACAAATCTTAACAAACTAAGAGACTTGCTTATCAAAATGTTTCAACAGGAATACTCACAGTGGCGCAAAGAAACTGTTTCTAGAGATTTGAAATTATCTTTTACAACAATTTTAAGGTTTTTTTCCTTAATGTTCTTGCCATTTTAACTTTTACAGCCAAAACATGAATGTCATTTTTAAATATAAGAAAACACATTTTTCCAAATCTTCCTCCAGGAAAGAAAATTACATTTAATATGCTTCATGGACCTCCTTCCCCCGAACAACACTGTCTTCCAGTTGGAGAAGCAAGGTCTTAGGACAATATCACACTCAGGGATTTTATAATTAACAGATCCCATCTAAAGCTACAATGGAGTATTGCTGACTTGACTACATTTGAAAACTATTAATTTAGAAATACTTATTTTTTAAGTTCATATCCAATGTTTCTGATGTAGGCTTTTATGACAGACTATTAGTTGTTTTCTGCTTTGTCTCCCCTTTGTCCATAGAACTAATGTTTCAGCTAGTCACTCAGCCACAGAAAACGATACATTCCTACCCTACGGAGTTACTTATTATCAGTATGGAACAATGGTATATGCTTGCAAGTTAATAGGCAAACAACTTCCAGATCATCTTCAACTTACAAGACAACTACCTCAGAGGTGGACTAATATTTTCCCACTTCTTTCAGGCTGGAAAGCAGATGTGAAATTGAGCACGCTTTGGCCATGCAGATGTAGACCAAAATCCTAGCTGACTTCCAAAAAACAAGTTTCTGAATGATCTCATAGAACAAAATTGCCCACCAGTTTGGACCACTAACTTCCAGACTATTAAGAGAAATAAACTTATGCAGTTTACCATTTGGGAATAATTATTATAGCTCAAGATTTGTTTTGAAATAAAAAGTTTATTTTATAATAATTTTCTATTTGGGAAATCACTCAATTATTCTAAGACAGTTGAGCCACTGAGAATAAATTAGGAGTTAAAAAAAAGAATACCAGGCAAAACAGGGGTTAAACATTGACAGGTAATAATAATGATGATATATTATAAGGGAGGTTGGTATACTGCTATTAACATTAAATTGCTTAGTAAGCTAAAAAGAGTTCTTGTCTAACCACAGTTAATTTCAACAAGACCATGTTTTTTATCCTAAGATATGTCTCAAGAAACAGAATACACTGCACAGAAATTATTCAACAAATAATTACTAAAAAAAAGCTAACAGAAATATCTAGCTATCAAAGCTGAGTACTGATTTAGTCATTTTTTAAAAATAGATTCTTGGTCTAGGCTTTTCAATGCTAATCACTAAAACAGCAAACTTCCTCAGTGTTTAAATATGATCCAACCTAGTCAAATTGAGAAATATATCTATCACACAGGGGAAAACATACACATAACACAATGACACATAAAGTGAGTCATTTGTATGTGAGAGATGTCTGGAATTCTGTGATTCATTGCCTCAAATCCTATTAATGTATTTTATAACTCACACGAACATAATTTTTCCTCTTTACAAATAAAATTTAAGAAAAAAGGGGAACTGATTAAAGGCTGGGGTTGCTCAGTGTTACAGCACTTGCCCAGCATATGTGAGACACTGTGTTTGATCCTCAGCACCACATAAAAAAATGAACAAATAAGAGAAAGGTACTGTGTCTATCTCAACTTAAAAAAATTAGGCAATAAAATATTTATTATTCCCATCATCAAAATGTGTTAAGATAAAGTTTAAAAAAAAGATAATCTCTTGATACAAAGTAATTACATGTCAAGAAATTTTTAAAGTAAAAGATTTCTACATGTGCACAGAATCAATGATTAACTATACTGACTCAAACAAAATGCTGGAAACAATATTGATGCTTCTCAAATGGTTACCTAAAATTATGGTACAAGAAGCTCTTAATCTTCATTTAACAGATCCACATGATTAATCAATACTCTTGAATAAAATGATGTTTTTGATACACTAAGTATTTTGATTAGTAGTGTATTATTAACACACACATTTTTGTTGACACAATGGCTGTATGTTTATCAAGGGTAAGATATGTTTGTGACCACTTTTGTTTGTGCTAACTGGATCCATTATCCTAGCAATATGATTTATCTAACAACCTACAAACTGATGATATGAAAATCCTAAAAGAAAAAAAAAGGCTGTTATTTCATTATCCCAGGCTAAATACTATAAATAAACCAAATAAAGACTTGCTACCAAAAAAAGAAAGTGCTATTTACTGCATATGGCTAAAACAAGGAAATACTAATTTGAACAATAAACAGTAAAAGTCTCAAGGGTTTGCCTTAAGTTTGTTTCCTAAGGACCTAATTTCTCACATCACTTAAAGAAACTCAAAAGGCACAAATAATGCATCGTGGGTATGATCTAAGCAAGAAAGAGGACAAAGGACTCCCATCAGTGGACAATACATTATCAATGAAAAAGTCTAGAATCAATAAAAAAAAAAAAATCAAGCCAGACTGGGTGCCACATAACTATAATTTAAGCAACAAGGGAGGACAAGGCAGGAGGATTGCAGGTTCAAAGCCAACTTCAGCAACTCATTGAGGTCCTGTCTAGAAATAATATTAAACAAACAAAAGTCTGGAGACACAGCTCATGGTAAATCATCCCTGGGTTTAATCCCTAGTGTATACACATGGATACATAACAAATACACACAAAAACAAAATCAGCTAGTGCACATACATTGTTACCCTGAAATGCTTAGAGATCGCTTTTAAGATTCCCAAATACCACTTATTAACATTATTAGATAAGAGGACTGTAGATCCACACAATGAAATATTATGCTTCTAATTTAAAATAAGGAACAGACCTCAATATTCCTATTAATGGAACAATCTCTACTGCACAGCGTTAAATGTAGCAGAGCAACTGTATGTGTGTGTGTGTGTATATATATATATATAAAAGTTTTATATATGCTTAAGCTTCAATATATATTAACTATTTCTGAGTAAAAATACTCAAACACAGTGACTGACTTTGAGGAAGTCAGAAAGCTGGTTGAGGAGAATTTCAAGTATGAGAGTCATTTTATACTGTTCAGGTTTCTTAACAATGCACATGCTTCAAAAAAGTAAAAGATAAAGATGGCCCAAAAGTCCGCTCATTAAAACAGATCATAATGAAGAGTAAGATATTCTGAGAGGTGTGACTGAGGCAATAAACTGTAAAGTAGCAGGGAAGTAACAAGATCCCTGTGGAGCATCAAACCCAAGATAGGACCTCAGAAAGAAGAATGAAGTACACTGTCTCTCCCTCCATCTTCTGTTCCAAGACTGGCTAGGAACCAAGACGTCTCCTTACGGGGCATGGTAAGCTGGAGACCCCAAAAGTCCCTACTGCCACTGAAGACTACCCAGGAGACTCTTATGTCCCTGGATAGTTTATAGAGTTGCTGAGAATTCATCCAACTGTATTACCACAGAATACAGCCCATGTATATATCCTCTACAACCATGATACAAGCTGCTATGATCTGGTACCATCATGAAAACAGATCCACCTCTAGAGCACATACCTCCTGCAAGGGGCTCGTTAGCCACAGGATAACCCCATACTAGAGACTGTTATCATTCCACCATGATTACATACATTGGGTTGCAGCACATCAATCCTGGCTGCTCAGATCCTAGGCTCGGTAGAGAAGGTGAGCCCCCAGTTTCCAAACAGGGAGCCAGCAGACTGCACAGAGGAGAAGTCAAAACACAGGGGTGGCTTGTGTGTGCTTATGCTTATGCTTGACCAGACAGCCCACTGCACAGCTAGTTGAACCACAGCACCCATGCACACCCAAACCTAGTCTGATAGTCATCCAGGTGGCAGCGCAGCTCCACCACAAATACACATTTGCAGCCCAGGCCATTAGTGTAACTATAGGCCTCACTGTTAAGAATTATAAGAAACTTCAGAGGCAACAATACTGAGTTCACCCCAAATCAAAGTTTATATACCATACCAGGAAAAAAAAAAACAAAAACCAACCCTATCCTTGTGGAAGAAAAAAAAAAAAAAACCAACAAAATTGGAAAAGGTGATTGTTACACAGATATCAGTGTAGGAATAACAGATAACATGAATAAGAAAGAAACAAGGCACCTTCAAAGATTATTTTTCAGTGTCTAAGCCAAAAAAAGTAAATTTACAAAATGTCAGAAAAAGAATTCAAAACAATCCATGAACGCTTAGTGAGATAAAAGAAAACTGACAAAAAAATTTATCAATGAAATCAGGAAAACAATTCATGACCTGAATGAGAAATTCAACAAAGACTTTATTTTAAAAAGAACCAAAAGAGGCTTGCAGCTGAAAATCTCAATGAATGAAATAAAAATTCACTGGTTGTGGTGGTGCACACCTATAATCCCAGTGGTTCAGAAGGCTGAGGCAGGAGGAGCAGAGTTCAAAGCCAGCTTCAGCAACAGTTAGGCCCTAAGCAACTCAGTGAGACCTTGTCGTTAAATTAAATAAATACAAATAGGGATGGGGATGTGGCTCAGTGGTCCATTGCCCCTGAGTTCAATCCCCAGTGCAAAAAAAAAAAAAAATCAATTAAGAACCAGGTTACATGAAGTTGAAGGAGGAATGTCTGAACTTGAAGGTAGGTCTTTCAAATTAATGAGAGTCAGAGGTTAATAAAGAAGAAGAAAAACAAAGAAAGCCTCTGGGACACAATTAAGGGAATAGATACTTGCATTATGGGAGTTTCCAGAAGGAGGATAAATGGAAAAAGTCACAGAAAACTTATCTAATGAATTAACAGCAGAAAACTTCCCACCAAACTGAAAACTTTTAGACATGAAAGAGAAATAAAGTATTTTTCAGACAAGCAAAAACAGAAAATTAATCATCACTAGATTGGCCTTACAGGAAATGCTTAAGGGAGACTCAAATCTAGAAGTAAAACAATGGTAACTACTGCCAGGAAAACATGTAAAGGGCACCGCGCTCACTGGGCCCTCAAGACACCTGGGCTACCCATGATTCTCAGCTCATGATATGGGTAATTCCTGGCATGTCCGGGTGTATATTTGGTGTAATTTCACATGCCTGCACCATGCTGAGCTTCCTGCATCTGAAATTTCCCCCTTCCTCGACTCAGGAAATAAATTGTATTTAACTTATATTCCTAGCAATAAGGATATGAAACCTCGGGAGCTCTCCACTACAGCACAGCATTTGGTCTTCAGTCAGACCTGTTTCAACACCGAGAAAAACAATGAGAGAAAAAGCACAGGAACGGAGACCCACCTACACTGTTGAGGTGGTCCGCACCTCTGCTTGCTGCTTGAGGGTCACATCGGATTCACACTCTGCACTTCCCCTGAGTCATATCACACTGTACCCCAATGCACGTGGATGAGTACTCCTGCTCCATGGCTTCAGCTTGCTCTGCATTGTGCTCACCTGTAGAAGCCCGGCCATTCTCCTGAGACTGCTGGAGAAACATCACCAAGCAGAATGACCAGCTTCTGTTGGAACCATTGACCACAACTCAGAATGAGCACTTCACATTCCCAAGCAATCTCGTGGTTTTCTCCAGGAGGGTATGTCTCCCGCTATCAGATAACTTCTCAGATCCCTCTAGTTAAGGTCCCAGGAAACCAAAACTCCCATCACCAAACCGCAAGCTCACCACATTCATCTGCTACTTTCCACCTTCTCCCCAGAAAGTACATTTGTGTATCTCTGCTTCTATCAAAGGCAATTGCTTCAGGGAACTGGGACCCATTTGCCCATCTCCAGCGAATAATTTCCAAGAACACACAAACACACTCTCTGTGTTCATTATATAAGCAAAAGGTCTTTAACTCTACCTCGCCTCCCTGGGAACTTCACCACCTTAGTGACTGTGCCTGCACCTCAACATCATCTTGTTTTTATTTTTCTCTCTTCATCCATGGATTCCATAAAAATGTAGGAAGGAAGGAAGGAAGGAAGAGAGAGGGAAGGAAGGAGGGAGAAAGGAAGGAGGGAAGGAAGAAAGGGTAAACATGTAAAACTATGCCTGCAATTCCAGGGACTTGGGAGGCTGAGCAGGAGGATCACAAGTTTAAGGCCTGTTTGGGAAACTTAGCAAGTCTCAGAATAAAAAAGATAAAGGACTGGGGATATAGCTCAGAGGTAAAGTGTTTCTGGGTTCAATCCCCACTATGGGGGACGGGCAAAAAAACTCATGGTCGAATAGATACACAAGTGAGAAAGTAATCAAGCTTTACTGCTACAAATAACCATTAAATCACAAAGACTAATAATGAGAGGAGGAAAAAAACAAAAGGATATTAAAAGATCCAGAAAATTAACAAAATGAGAAGAGTAGGTTATTACCAATCAATAACCTTGAATGTAAATGAATTAAACCCCCCAACTAAAAAACAGATCAGCTAGATTAAAACAAAACAACAGGAAAAAACATTCCCAAGATCCAACTACATGCTACCTACAAGAAACACACCTCATCAGGAAAGACATATACTGACTGACAGTGGAATAACAAAAAAAAAAAAAAAAAAAAAAAAGACAACCCATACTAAAAAGCTCCTGCACAGAAACAAAAGAGACAACCTGTAGAATGGAGAAAATATTTACAAATTATTCATCCAAGAAGAGATAAATATGCAGAATATATAAGAAACTCAAAACAGGAAAAAAGTTTCATTTAAAAATGAGCAAATGATCAGAAGAGACTTTTCCCAAAAGATGATATATAAATGACCAAGGAGTATGTGATTAAATGCTCACTTAATCACCAGAGAAATGCAAGTCAAAACCACAACAAGGCATCATCTCACCCCACTCAAAATGGCCATTATCAAAGATAAAAATTAATTTAAGGGCTGGGATTGTGGCTCATTGGCAGAGTGCTCGCCTAGCATGGGCGGGCAGGACCTGGGTTCGATTCTCAGCACCACATAAAAATGAAGGCATTGTGTTGTGTCCATCTACAAAAAAAAAAAAAAAAAAAAAAAAAAAAAAAAAAAAAAAATCATTCTCTAAAAAAAATAAAAAACCAAACTAATTTAAACTACCATATGATCCAACAATCCTATTACTGGCATATATACAAAGCAAAAAAAATCAGAGTCAAAAAGATATCTGCATTACTATATTTATTGCAGCACTATTCACAATAGCTGAGATCTGAAATCAATACCCAGATGGATAAATAAATTTTAAAAATGGGGTGCATATACACCCAATGGATTATCATTCAGACATAAAAAGAATGAAATCTTGTTATCTGAGAACACATGAATGGAATTGGAGGACTTTATGTTCTGTGAAATAAGCCAAGCACAGAATGACAAATATTTCATGTTCTTACTTATATGTAGAAACTTTTTTAAAAAAAAGTTGATTTTATAGGAAAAAAGTGAACCGACGCTATGAAAAGGGTGGGTGCCTGGCAGGTAGAGAGAGGATGAAATGGAAATGGGTACAGGGTGCAGCCATAGAGAAGGAGTTAATTCTAAGGTTCTTTAGCACAGTTGGGTGATTACAGTTTACAGCAATTAATAGTACATTTCGAAATAGTTAGTAGTGAATGTCCCTAATACAAAGAAATGATAAACGTTTGAGGTGACGGATATGCCGATTACTATGACTGGATCATTACACACTGTATATACATGCATTGAAATACCACACTGAACCCACAAATATGTACATTATGTCACATATTTTTAACATTTATATTTTATTGGTGCATTTTAACACATAATAGTGGGATTCATTATGCCATATGCACACATGCACATAATTTGCTCATCTAAAAAATGTTTTAAATAAAAACAAAATTTTACATAATTTATTTTAATCAACAAAGAATCGTTTTAATAAAAATCCTAAAACAATTTCCTATGTCAGGCATTTCAAAAGTACTTGATGACCATTAAAAAAGTAAAAATTTTCTTAGTTAGATGTAAATACATTTTTCTTACACTAAGTGCCATGAAAAGGTATTTTGCGCATATGATTAGAACCATAAAAATGTGATTTGTGACCATCCCCAAATGAAAGCAAGCAAAAACTACCTTTACCTTTTATAACCGATTATCCTGAAAGAAAACATTAGGTTAAATGACACCAATGATTGCTAACTACTTTGGAACTGGGTCACTGGCATATGCCAGGCTGCCTGCATTACCAAAGAAGTACACAAGTAGATGAAATCATGAGGAAGTTCCTTTGCAGTGATGCAACAGTTCTGTATCTTAAATACACTGGTGGCTAAATAAAACTACATATGAAACAAAATGTCACAGAAACATGCATAAAGACTACTGCCATTACCACATCACACACTGTCTTCTCACAACTAAATTTTCACAAAAATTGCCAGAAGTCAATAAGCTTTGTAGTTTAATAAGTTGCATATGCTCATATTAATCTAGCTTAATGCTTCTAAACATACAAGGGGAACCATTAATCACCTATAAACTATGCATCTGTATATATTCTAAAGACGTTCTTCAGGCTACATGAAAGTAATAATTATATTCTCTGACAATCACAAAATTAAGTTGATAGTAAAGTACAAAAACTCATGTGAAGAGAAAGTATCAAGGAACATTATAAAAATATTTTGAAAAAAATGAAAATGAAGTACAACATATTAAAATATGTAGAATGAATGTGAAGCAGTATTGAGAGGAAAATTATTAACCAATAAAATACTTTAATCAGAAAAGATGGTCTAAAATCAGTAATTTAAGCTTTCATTTAAGAAAACAAACAGTAAAACAACCACCCAGCAGAAAAATGGAAATGATAAAAATCAATGAAGGAGAAAACAGAAAAGCAATAAAGAAATCAATGAATCCAAAAACTAGCTCTTTGAAAAGATCAATAAATTGGTAATCTTGTAGCCAGAATGACCAAAGGGGGAGGGGACCAGTACCAGGAATGAAAAGGGGCACTATCAATAAAAACCTCAGATACACAAAAAGATTATGAGAATATCACAAACAATTCTATGCATATAAATTCAACTATTTGGATGGAAAAGATCAACTCCATATAAGATGCAAAAACTACTCAGGAAAAAAGATAACCCAAATAGTTTTATGATCATCATAGAAACTAAATTCATACAATTTTATTTCAAACAACAACAACCCCCCTGTCTTCAAACCCACATAGTTTCAAGGGTGAATTTTATTAAACATTTAAGGAAGATATAATACCAATTTGTATATCTTTCCCAGAAAGGAGAAGAGAAGGAAACACACACTATGAAGCCAACATTATAATATCAAAACCTAACAGAGGTATTACGAGAAGAGTACCAATATCCCTTATCAATGAAGGCATAAACATTCTCAACTAAATATTAGTGAACTGAATTCAGCAATATATGAAAAGGACATCTCAACCAACTGGGATTTTTTCTGGGATTGAGAGTTTCATTCAACTATAATCAACTAATCTAATTCAATATATTAATAGATTTAAGAATGATACTATCATACTTAATAAAATTACAAACCTATTCTTGATTTTAAAAACTCCTAGCAGATTCAGAAAAGAAGGAAACTTCCTTAATCTGATAAATGGTATTTATAAGAACCTACACATGCTATTTAATGGTGAACAACCAAGTTCATTACTTTGCCAATCAATAATGAGACAAGAATGTCTACTCTCTTCACTGCAAGTCCTAGTCAGTAAAATGAGAATTAAAAGGCATATAAACGGAGAAGGAAGAAATAAAACTTTAGTTGTACATGGCATACTATTTGAGAAATCCCAAAGAACATTACAAAAAGATCCTAGAATTAGTATAGAAAAGTTGTTGAATGCAAAGCCAATGTACACCAATCCCATTTCTACCTACTAACAAGTAGAAATTTAAAAAAAAGAATTTAAATTGTATTATTTACAGTAGCACCAAAAAGTAAAAAGAGTAGAAGGAAAAGAAATGCTTAACCATAAATCTAACCAAAAAACTACAAGATTTATATGCTAAAAACTGAAACATTTGAGAAAGAAAACAAATATAGACCAAGATGCCATGTTCATGGATTGGAATACTCATTATTGTGTAGACATTCTTCAAATTGATGTATTGATTTAGTGCAACTCCAATAAAAATCCGAACCATATTCCTTAGAGATATAAATTCACACAATTTTATGTAAAGAAACCAGAACAAAAACAATTTGGAAAGAATACAACAATGCTGGGAATCTCATGCCATATGATTTCAATAACTACTACGAAACAAATAAGGCAGTATGATATGAGGAAAATGACAGACGCTCCCAGAATAGAGTTGAGAAATAAAACTACACAGTCATGCACTGCATTAACAGTGTTTTGTTCAACAACAGACCATATATATAGACAGCAGTCCCAATAGATGATGCAGCAACCTTAGTTCATGTAACACTCAATGTTTGCACAGTGAAATTGCCTAACCATGCGTTCTTCAGAACATAACCCTGTTGTGAAATGATCTGTGACTATATGATAAATTGATTTTTGATAAAAGTAAATCAATTTAGAAACAATCTTTGCAACAAGTGATCTTGGACAAGGACCTACACAGAAAATACCTCAATCTATACCTAATACCCAACACATATATTAAAAAGGATTACATAAACCTGTCAAATCTAAAAAGATAAAAACTTCTAGATGAAAAAAAACAGGAGAGAATTGTGGGCTGGGCAGAGCTCTTTGATGCAACACCAAAAGCACATTTTATGAAGCTGATGAATTAAACATAATCAAAATGAAACTTTCGCTCCTAGGAAGACACAGTTAAAGAGGATAAAAAGACAAAAGCACATATTGTGAGAAAACATTTGCAAAATCATATCCAACAGAAAAGTTGGACTCAGAATATGTAAGACACTCTCAAAACTAAAAATGAGCCAACAAACCAACAAAATATGAGCAATTAAATTGTATAAGGACAATATGAAATACTGTTGTGCAGAATAATTCAGATTCAAATGAAAACATATTATATGATCTATTTTTTTCAAAATAAGCGAAACGAAATTATATTGCTCAGGGGGTGAATGACTAGGTGGCTAAATTATAAAGAAAACCAACAAAGAGACTATTATAAAAGTCAGATTACTGGTTACACTGGGGATGGAAATTTAAAGTTTTGATTATAAAGTTCTGACCATAAGGGCAATTCTGTGGTGTTAGCGAAATGCTGTTTCTTGTAATGTATAGTGGTTAGTTTTATTAAATTCTATATCCGTCTTACATAGTTTAAGTATGCAATACTTAACTATTTTTAAAAGGTTAAAAGAAGAAGGAAAAGCAGATGTGAGTGATCATCCTTTCAAAAAACATCACGTGCTTAGCTTTTTGAGTTCTTTATATATCCTAGAGATTAGTGCTCTATCTGATGTGAGGGGTAAAAATTTGCTCCCAGGTTGTGGGCTCTCTGTTCATCTCACAGATTGTTTCTTTTGCTGAGAAGAAACTTTTTAGTTTGAGTACATCCCATTTATTGATTGTTGGTTTTAATTCTTGCACCACAGGAGTCTTATTAAGGAAGTTGGGGCCTAATCCTACATGATGAAGATTAGGGCCTACTTTTTCTTCTATTAGAGGTAGAGTCTCTGGTCTAATTCCTAGGTCTTTGATCCATTTTGAGTTAAGTTTTGTGCATGGTGAAAATAAGGGTTTAGTTTCATTTTGATGCATATGGATTGCCAGTTTTCTCAGCACCATTTGTTGAAGATGCTATCTTTTCTCCAGTTGCATGTTTTTGGCACCTTTGTCTAATAAAAGATAACTGTAATTTTGTGGGTTAGTCTCTATGTCCTCTGTTCTGTACCATTGGTCTGTTTTGGTGCCAATACCATGCTGTTTTGTTTCTGTTGCTCTGTAGTATAGTTTAAGGTCTGGTATAGCCATGCCACCTGCTTCACTCTTCCTGCTAAGGATTGCTTTAGCTATTCTGGGTCTCTTATTTTTCCAGATGAATTTCATGATTCCTTTTTCCTATCTCTATGAGGAATGGCATTGGGATTTTGATCAAAATTGCATTAAATCTGTATAGTGCTTTTGGTAGTATGGTCATTTTGATAATATTAATCTGCCTATCCAAGAGCAAGGTAGGTCTTTCCATCTTCTAAGGTCTTCTTTGATTTCTCTCTTTAGGGATCTGTAGTTTTCATTGTATAGATCTTTCACCTCTTTCTTTCAGTTGATTCCCAAGTATCTTTTTTTTTTTTTTTTTTGAGGCTGTTGTGAATGGGGTAGTTTTCCTCATTTCCTTCTCAGAAGCTTTGTCACTGATATACAGAAATGCCTTTGATTTATGGGTGTTGATTTTATATCCTGCTACTCTAATGAATTCATTTACTAGTTCTAGAAGTTTTCTGGTGGAGTTTTTTGGGTCTTCTAGGTATAGAATCATATTGTCAGCAAATAGTGCTAATTTAAGTTCTTCTTTTCCTATACGTATCTCTTCAATTTCTTTTGTCTAATTGCTCTGGCCAGTGTTTCATGTTTCATGAAATATGTTGAATAAAAGTAGTGAAAAAAGCTAAGCACCAAAAAAACAAACAAACAAAAAAAAAAACAAAAAAAAAAAAACCAACAAAAAACAAATAACCCAATCAACAACTGGGCCACGACCTGAACAGACACTTCTCAGAAGAGGATATACAATCAACAAACATGAAAAAATGCTCATCATCTCTAGCAATCAGAGAATTGCAAATCAAAACTACTCTAAGATATCATCTCACTCCAGTCAGAATGGCAACTATTATGAAGACAAACAACAATAAGTGTTGGAGAGGATGTGGGGGAAAAGGTACACTCAGACATTGCTGGTGGGACTGCAAATTGGTACAGCCAACATGGAAAGCAGTATGAAGATTCCTTGGAAATCTGGGAATGGAACCACCATTTGACCCAGCTATCCCTCCTCTCGGACTATACCTAAAGAACTTAAAAACAGAATACTACAGGGACACAGCTACGTCAATGTTTACAGCAGCAAAATTCACAATAGCTAAACTGTGGAGCCAACCTAGATGTCATTCATGGATGAATGGATAAAAAAAAATGTGGCATATATACACAATGGAATTTTACTCAGCATTAAAAGAAAAAAATCATGGCATTTGCAAGTAAATGGATGGCATTGGAGAAGATAACGCTAAGTGAAGTTAACCAATTCCAAAACAAACAAACAAATGCCAAATGTTTTCTCTGATATAAGGAGGCTGACTCATAGTGAGGTAGGGAGGGAGAGCATGGGAGAATCAGATGAATTCTAGATAGGGAAGAGGGGTGGAGGGAATGGGAGGGGGCAAGGAATTAGCAAGGGCGGTGGAATGTGATGGACATCATTATCCAAAGTACATGTATGAAGACTCAAATTGGGTTTCAACATACTTTATATATAAACAGAGATATGCAAAATTATGGTATATATGTGTAATAAGAATTGTAATACAAAAAAAAAACACAACAAAGTACATGTATAAAGGCATAAATTGGGGTGAACATACTCTATATACAAAGATATGAAAAACTGTACTCTATACGTGTATAAGAGTTGTAATGCATTCCACTATTGTGTATTTTAAAAAATAAAATCAATAAAACTAAAAAAAATCACGAAATACACATTAAATCTAAAGGGGAAAATATATCAAAGTATTGACAGAAGAGAGTCACTGAAATGGTTATTTCCAAGTTAAGAACAGAAGCTTCCTTCGTTGGTTTAGGAAAATTGGTTCTTTTGAACTAATGTTCAAAATGAAAATGAAAAAGTCACCTAAAAATTGAAGAAGTTACTCACCCTTTGCACCCATGCTCCTCTCTTCCCCAACCACCAATTTGGTTCTAGAAAGAACTTAAGAATAAAGGCAGAAATTTTATTACCAGAGATCTGTGCAAGGCAATCTTGGGGGTGGAGCGGGGAAAGAAAGTAATCTAGTTTCCATGTAGACAGAATCCAAAAACCTTCACTGTTTATTTTTCAAACCAATGATAAAAACTTGACCTGTATCAATTTGTAACTGATATTTTCTTTTTCATATGCAAAGACTAATGTGTCTTAGAATGATTACTATTTTTTACCTGGTATAAGATAACATGCTTCATATCACTTTGGTGAATTATATTCAAATCATTGATTCTCTATAATAACTACCAAAAAAAAAAAAAGCCAGCGAATTATTAGTTTAAAATGCATGTATAAGTTGCATTACTTATTCAACAATTACAATAAAGACATGAAAAATAGGGCTGAGGTTATGGCTCAGCCGTAGAGCACTTGCCTCACACATGCAAGGCCCTGGGTTTGATTCTCAGCACCACATAAAAATAAATAAATAAAATGAAGTTATTGTGTTCAACTACAAAAAAAAATTAGGAAAAAAAGATATTAAAAACAGCTCCAATTATTCTTGAAACTTAACGAAAATTGAATATTTGTTTACTAATTAATCTACTGTTAAGTTATACATTTCATAACAGATAATCTAAAATTATGTAATTAAAATAAAATACAAAATATTTTCTTTGTGAATACATTATTTGGATGGGACAAGAACTTTTCTTTCTCAATTATGTCTCAAAGTATAAGTACTTCGATTTACACAATTATTAATGTACCAACTATTTAGATTTATTCATATGTGCTACTATTTTAGCAGCATGATCTGAAAAGTGAACCCCATATTATCAGAAACCACATATTTGGCTTATACAGCAGTTCACAATGAATGGCAGTATCTATCATCCATCCCTTTCATCTTCACCCTTGAGTTTTCCATTATTTTTTGTGTTGCTTTTGTGCCATTTTCAGCAATCTTGTAATACTTACTTTTAGGTCTGTAACACAACAGTAAATACTCTAACTTGTAAGGTAAGCTTTAATGCTAAGAATTTTTATTAAAGGCCTTTCCTAGAACCAGCTGCAGTTCTGGATACTGAAGGCAAGATTATTTGAATATGTTCTCCCTAAAATTCAGATGTTGCTAATGAGGTGGTCATAAGAGATAGGACCTCTAAGAGGTTACGCCAAGAGAATCCCTCCCTTAGGACTGGGATTAAAGCCCCTATAACAGAGGCATCACAAAGTGTTTATTTCTCTTGCCTTACCACTTCCTGGAAAGTGTTCCTCTTCCCAGAGGACACAGGTCTCACCTAACAACCAAACCAGTGATTTCTGACTTCCTAACCTTAAGGACTGTGGCAAATAAATTTCTGTTCTTTATAAATTACCCATGCAGTCTCAATTTATTTTTTTTACAGCAGTACAAATGAATGAAGACAATGGAATTCAGTATAACTTGTCCCTTTAACATAGATTTATTCTCACTCACCCCTTCAAAATCACTGCTTCAACAGATCATTAATAAAAAGCTATAAATGATAACAAAGTATTACTTCATAAATACTGCCTGTCTCCATAAGAATTTCCAGGTCACTTGCTTTTGTTTGTTTTAATAAAACTCTCTCTCTCTACATCAAGTTAATTTGTAAGGTATTCCATGCCATTTGGACTTTCAGCTCCTAATTGCACGTGGGCAACCAACACTTTTGATAACATGGGCTTTATTTTTCAGATCATGCTGTCAAAACAGTGTATATATACCAGTATAAACAGATAATAAACACTTTGACTTCTACCAATCAAAACAAAACAAAACAAAAATACCCACTATATACCCAGAAAGCTCCCTTCCACAAACAAAAACACAGACAAGACAGTCAAATACCTTTAGATTATAAACTTGCTAAAGTCAGTCTATTTCATAATTTCTTTTTATTCATTTCTAACACTTTTGAAATGGCTACTTGCTATGATTTAGATATGGTTTGTCTTCCAGAGGTTCTTGTTAAATGTCCCAGTGTGGCAATGTGAGAAATGATGAAATCTTTAAGAGGTGGGGCCTACTTTGGGTTCCTTAGGTTAATGGAAGAATGATCTCAAAAGGGACTATGGGACTCCACTCTCTCTCCTGTGAGACATGATCTGTTTTTCCCACACATGTTCACCATGGCCACACACCATAAGGTGATACAGCCAAGGGCAGGCCCCTCACAAGGGCCTGATGCTCCATGCCATTTGGACTTTCAGCTCCCCAAACTGAGCTAATAAACCTCTTCCATATAAACTTAATCTGTACTTAGGCATTTTGTTATATTAAGAAAAATGTTACGCTAAGTTAGCCAATCCCCCCAAAAAACAAATGCCAAATGTCTTCTCTGATATAAGGGGGGGTGAATCAAAATGGGATAGGGAGGAAGAAGATTATCTCTAAACAGGGAAGAGAGGTGGGAGGGAGAAGGGGAATTGCATGGATGGTGGAAGGAGACCCTCATCATTTATACAAAATACATGTATGAAGATGTAAGGAAAAAAAAGAATAGCGTTACCTTAGACTAGGTAGAGAAGTGATGGGAGGGGAGGGGAGGGGATGAGGGGATAGGAAGGATAGTAGAATGAAACAGACATTATTATTACTGTGTGTATATATGTGACTGCATGACCAATATGATTTTGCAACCTGTACACTCAGAAAAATGAGAAATTATATCCCATCTGATTAAAATGTATGATATGTCATACTGTCATGTGTAACTAATTAAAACAAATATAAAAAAAAGAAAAATGGACTAATCCACTACTATTTACCATATATTGGATATAAATACAGAAAATAATTCAAACAACGTGCCTGTTTCCAGAGACCTAAAGTTACTAAACATGACAGAAGTCAATTAACATAAATGCTTTAAAAGAGAAATTCAAAGTACAATGGGGCTGAGTGCATGCCAGTAATCTCAGAGACCTGGGAAGCAAGAGGATGGCAAGTTCAAAGCTAGTCTTAGCAAGTTAACAAGACCTTGTTTCCAAAACAAACAAACAAAAAGAACAAAAAATAAAAATAAACAGGGCTGAGAATACAGTTTTGTGTTAAAGCACTTAAGGTACAATTTCCAGTACCCTCTCCCCTGACCCAAAAAATACAACGGGCATCTAAAAGACTGATATAGTAATACTGAGGAGACCAAGAAAGGTGTTTCAGAGAGATATACCATGTATTAGTTTTCTATTGCTTCATAACAAATTGTCACAAGCTCAGCTTAAAAGTCATTTTTTTTTTTAGTTTGCAGTTCTCTAGGGCAGATATTCAGAGATTGTGTTGCTGGGTTCTTTGCTCGGGGTCTCAAACTGAAATAAAGGTGTTGATAGGCTTTATTCTCACCTGAAGCAATGACTGAAGAAGGATTTGCCTCTAAGATTCATTCAGGCAATATTCAATTCTTTTTGGTTCTAAAATAACCATTTTCCCACCTGGCTGTCAGTAAGAGGTCACCTTCTACACCAACAGTCCTTGACATGTGGTTCCCTCCAATGTAAAAGACAAACACAAGAGAATATCCCTCACATCAAATACCTCTAGTACTTCTAATCTCTTGGTCCCTTGTTTCTAACTCTACGTTCATATATAAAGAGTTCACATGACTAGGACAGGCCCACCCAAATCTTGCTATTGTAAAACTGGCTATGTCAGGTGACCAATGAACAAAGATTGAAAATGGGGCAAAAGAGTTGGGATAAATATAGGCATAACTGATATTCTGGAACCAATCAAGCATGGAAAAGCACTGGGAAAATTGTAGTATAAATGAGCTTGCCTTCCCAGGACCAAGAAGAGTACCTGATGCATACTGTTAAGGGAATGAAACTAAAGTTAGATCAAATAAACTATCCGGCTCTGAATAAAGAGTTTGTATGCTTAGAGCTACAAGACAAAGTAAATTTCTTAAAACACCAAGCCACTAGATAAAAGTGAGAGGTAACAACTGAGAAGCCAAAAACAATGACAATAAACTAAATTGGACACAAAAGAAAATTGGGTTCTTGAGATCTCTGCTAAATGGAAGGGACAAAAATTAAATAATTACAAGAGTGTTAGTTGTGCCTCATTGTAATGGAGATGATTTAATTACATGAGCTCTAAGATCCCTTTTCAGTGCTAACTATCCTACAAAATGGAAGCCATGTCCTAGGACAAAGTTTTCAAAGGCATTTTGGAAATCTGGTTACTAATTCATATTTTACTCGACATTACTCCATTATTCATATTATTAAAGATAAATACACAGAGCATTGTATACTGAATTCATTTCCATTCTACAAATTTAGAAGAACACAAAATTACATATCAGTAATGGGTCCTATAAGAATAAGAGGAAGCAGGAGTGACATCAGCTCCAGTTTTCTGCTCAGAGAAATCCAAGTACAACCAATCACAATGGATTCAAACCTTGGTGAATATAAAGCCAATAAGCCCAACCAGGAGATAAAAGACTAAAGAAAGGTCTACTATTTGCAGCAAGTAAGGAGCCCACTGGAAGTAATTCTCAAGACAGTATCTCTCTGGACAAAGAAAGCAAAGGACTATTAGGAGAAATTTATACATATTCATAGGTCATGCTTCAGTCTGAGGTGATGCTTCCCATCTTCAAAACAAAACACAACACCCAGAAACAATGGCCTCTGGTTGAATTTAGTATTATGAGAAACAAAGTTTATTCTTGGTCAGCTAAAAAGAGTAAGTCAGAATGACTTAGTGACTTTGGTTCCTTGTAAGTTTCTCTGGAAGGTCTTATCTGAAACAAAAACTTTTGACAGTGTTAAAAATTATCTAAAGGGGCAGCAGCTGTAAGTAAGCAAAGGTGACTGCCCCCAAACCTACCTGTCTCGTTGTTAACACTATTAAAAACTATTCACAGAGAATACCAACTTTGTAAATATCCCAGAACTCAGTAGTGAGGCTAAGACACCTTGTTGGATGGCAAAACTTGAGAAAAGTCACATTAGAAAGAGGGGTCATGCTGGCGCTCACCTGTGATCCCAGTGGCTCGGGAGACTGAGGCAGGAGGATTGTGAGTTCAAAGCCAGCCTCAGCAACTTAGTGAGGCCCTAGCAACTTGGCAAAACCCTGTCTCTAAATAAATATAAAAAACAGCTGGGGATGTGGCTCAGTGGTTGAGCACCCCTGGGATTAATCCCCAGTACAAAAAAAAAAGTAAGAGGAACATTTTCATTTTACCTGTAACATGCCCCCGCCAAGAAGGCAATGCACCACACAGGAGATTCTCCGGGCCCATTGTTTTTCTATAGCTAGAGGTAGACAATTAACTTCTTCAGCATCTTAGGATTCTTGTCAGGAGGTCCACTTCTGTCTCACACCCTGGGGAACCCTTGGGAATATGAGCAGGGCCAGATCCTTCGGGGTCAGTTACAAATAAATAAGTGGACTGGTGAGTTCACAATAATTAGTGTGAGGACCTTTGTGGTAGTTCTGCATTCTGGCCAAAGGAGGTATATCACTATACACTGGCTAACAGCATCACTTTGAGCCAAGATAAACCTTTTTTGCTCATTAGCTGATTTATGTCAGGTATTTGTTACAATTATGGAATGCTAACAAAACTGAAACACTATTCAGCCACTTAAAACAACAACAACAACAACAACAACAAAACTGTTATTTGTGACAATATGGATGATTCTGGAAAACACTATGTTCGGTTAAATAAACCAGGCACAGAAAGGCAAGTCCTTGAACAATACGATCTAAAAAGTTGAATTCGTGTAAGTAGAAAAGTGAGGAAAAGGGTAGATAGGGAATTATTGATTAAAGGATACAAAGTTTCAATTAGAAACTTTGAGTTCTACTGCACAGCAGGGTGACTAGTCAATAATAATTCAGTTTTTGGCTATATTTTCAAAATAGCTTTGCAAATTTCAAATTTTCACCACACACAAAAAAAGATACTTCAGGTGATGAATTTTATCAATTAATCAAGTTAATCCACCTGATTTAAGCATGCCACAATGTAACATTTATCAAAAACCACAATGAACCCCATAAAAGTATACAATTATGATTTGCCAATTAAAACTAGCATTAACAGCCCTTTAAAAGAATAAGAGGAAGTAGAGATGACACCATCTATAACTGAGCTATGAAATATACTTGTTTGGTAAACTACTGTGTAGAATTTCTAGTTGAAAAATAATGCTGGACTATAATATAGAGAAAAATGTTCGTTTCACAAAATGTAAGGTTTAAGTTTGAAAACATTCAGTGGAATATCAGCTGCTTCAATAAATAAAATTATTCTTAATGGCCAAAGTATTTTTTGTTTGTTGTTTTTTAAATTTCCTGCATTGAAGAGACAATCTGGAGAGAACAAAAGGGCTAGAATTCTTAGTTATAAAGAGAAGAAGACTGGTAGAAGGAGAGAATCCCAAAGATTGGTAGAATATCTCCCACTGGTATTTGGCTGAGTACTGAACATTGCACGTGTGCAAGAATACTTCCTGAGGCTAGTGAAAGAACCATCCAAATTATTACAGTAGTGATTTTCAATCTTCTTTCTTTTCCAGTCACCCCTTTTAATTTATTCCTAACTCCTATCTATGAAATTAAAAATGTGCCTTATTTCTAATTTGTACACTTAGGCCCTTTTGAGGGCCACAAACTATTGAAACATGGTAAGATTTTTCAAATATATACACACACATCCTTAACAAAGAATATATTTTTGATCAATTGGGAATGATATAATCTTCAATGTGAATGCATGGATTACAGGGAACCAAGTGCCCTGTTCCACCTAGGTGGGTACTCAGGAAAAATTAATTTTAATAATAGAGAATAACTGGGCTATTTTCAAATAACATAAGACTCATATTAGGATAAAAATCTGAATATGGATAAATCTTATAAATCATGCATAAAGGAAACTATAAAAGATTAGTGAGAGAAATATAAAATGACCTAATTAAATGGACAGATATAACTTTTTCATTGGTCAGAAGAAAACATCATTGGTACAACCCTGTAATCCCAGAACTTGGGAGGCTGAGGAAGGAGGATGGCACATTCAAGGCCAGCCTTAGATATTTAGTGAGATCCTGTCTCAAAATAAAAAAATAAAAAGGGCTTGGGATGTAGCTCAGTGGTAAAGCCCTTGAGGAGACAAAAAACAAACAAACAAAAAAAATAGACACGCAAAACAAAAACAATACTTTATTAAGATGCTATTTCTTGCCAAACTGATGTATAGATACAACCCAATACCAATCTTCCTTCCTTTTCCTTACCCCTCTCTCCCTCCTTCTCACCTGTCTTCTTTTGAGGAAATTGACAAGTTAATTCTAAAATATATATGGAAATTTATAGGGCCTAGACTAGCCAAAAGAATTTTGAAGAATAAAATTGTTGACTTTGAGGCCTATTATAAAGCTATAGAATCACAAGTGTGGCAACAGTATCAAGATATACAAGTACATCAATGGGTATATAATAGTCCAGAAATTAATTCCAACATATGGACATAAGAAATTTAACAAAGATGCAAAGATAATCCAATAAAGAAAATAGTCTTTTCAATAAATGATTTTAACAATTAGACATATCCATATGTTTAAAAGTCAACTCTAACATATAGCATGCATCACACAGAAACATGAAGTCAAAATACATTGTAGATTTAAATGTGGAGCTTAAAGACAGAATAAAACTATGTGACACTGGATAGAGATTTTCAAATACAACACTAAAATCAACATCCATAATGAGTTAATTGATAAATTGATAAAAACTCAGCTCTTCAAAAATATTCTCAAGACAATGAAAACAGAGCCACAGATTGTGGATATATATCCAGAACATATAAAGAATGCAGAAAACTAAAGAGTAAGAAAATAATCCAATGTGGGGGGTGGGGGGAGAACCTGGCAAAAACATTTAAAGAGACATTTCACCAAAGATACATAAACTGATAATATCATGATAAGATGTTCAACATTACTCATTATAAAAATACAAATTAATGACTATGCCAACTATTAGTGAGGATGTGAAAAAATTAATTCTCAATCCTGCTGATCAGAATGTAAAATGGTACAAGCAGTTTGGGAAACAGCTGGGCAATTTCTTAAAAATTAAAAATGTACTTACCATACAGTTCAACCATTCAAACACTAGATATTTACCTGAGACAAAGTAAAGCATATAACTACTTGTATGTATATGTTCATAGTTGCTTTACTTGTAATGGGTGAAAAAGAGAAGGGGAATGGATTTAAATAATTGTGTGTATTATAATGCAATGCTACTCATCAACAGAAAGGAATCAACTATTAATACATGCCACAACATGGGTGAATCTCAAAACAAGTATGCTGAATTAAAAAAGCAAAAGAAATACTGAAGCAATTATAACTGAAATTTCACCAAATGAATGTAAAAACAGAAAATCACATATCCAGGAAAATATCAAACATGCCTATAATCCCAGCTACTCAGGAAGCTGAGGCAGGAATATCACAAGTTCAAGTTAGCCTTGGCAATTTAGCAAGACCCTGTCTCAAAATAAAAATAAAAAGGGCTGTAGATGGTCACTCAGTGGTAGTCCTTGGGTTCAATTCCCAATACCGCAAAACAAAAACAATTTTAGAGAGAAGAAAAATGATCCAGTCAGAAACATAGCTCTACAGGAAGGAGGAAGAAAATAAACTCAAGAAAGCAATAAAGTAAAATAAAACTTTTTATTTTTCTTACTCTTCATTGATCTAACAGATTAATAGTTTGTTCCAAATAACAGCAAAAATTATTTTCTCTTTGTGTGTATACATCTGTTTATATAAACTCATATATAAGTGAAATGAATGATAGCAATGTTACAAAGAAAGAATTAGGGGGCTGGGGTTGTGGCTCAGCAGTAGAGTGCTCGCCTGGCATGTGAGAGGCACTGGTTCAATCCTTAGCATCACATAAAAAATGTATAAATAAAATAAAGGCATAGTGTCCATCTACAACTAAAGAAAAGACTTTAAAAAAAGAAGGAATTAGGATTATTTTGTTATTAGGCACTTAAAACTATCAGTGTAGTGTTCTAGTGTTATTTGAAAATGTACTTTAATTGTTTTAAGTGTATATTGAGAAGAGTAGTAGAGTTTAACCACTAAACAAGTTAAAAAAGAGGTATAACTGATATCCTAGGAAAGAAAATAGAATAAAACAAAACACTCAGTTAAAATCACAAAAGTTAAAAAAAAAAGAAGAAAAAACAAACTAGGATCAAAGAACAAAGGCAACAAATACAAAGCTGGCAAAACCCATAAATATTAATCCATCTATGTTAACAATCACTTTGAGTACCATTGTTCTTAAAAAAACCAATTAAAAGACAAAGACTGTCAGACTGGATCAAAACCCAAATATCTAACTATATGGGATGTAAATTTTAAAAATTCCTTTTAAATAGAAAGTCACAGATAGAACTCCAAAAAGTAAATGGGTGGAGTGAATTCTGGCAATGTGGTGGAGTAGAAAGCACCAACAATTTCTCCCCAAATAAAAAACACATTGGCAGAATTTCTATGATGGAACTATACTGGATTTTAGTCTATAGAAGACATTCAATGTTCACTGGGAAGGATTAAATGGATAATTTGTGATTTATTTTGGTCATGGTTAATTTCAATCCTTATTACAGTAATGACTACCCATCCCCCACATCATGACAGGCAGCTGTGCTCTTCTTGGAAGAGCTTGCACACAGTTTCCTGGAGCTTCTCTGGGCAAAAATGAGCTATCTTCCAAACATGTAGGGATCTGTGCTCTCACTGACAATTCTGTTCACAGAGAAGACAAGGCAGTAGCAACTATGATGGCACATGGCCTCATTAAAATAAGGCCTTCTTACACACTATTGACTTTCAGAGGATTTAAAGGATCCTTTTCTCCCTCCCTCCAGTTTTCTCCACACCCTTTTCAGGAAACTGATAAAGACTACCACAGTCAAAACCCAAATATACTGTTGAAATTAGAAAATAACCATACATATTCAGGGAAAGATGCAGGCTCAGAAAAAGACCTGTGAAGACCTTAAGTTTATACCTGATCCTAAGTTCAATAACAGCCTATAACCAGAAAAAGAAAAAGGAAAGAAAGGGGGCAGGGGCAAGCCAAGAATAGCAAATATAATGAACCCCGAAGAAAGGGGACAACCTGACATCCAGAATTAACACTCTATTAGATTCAAATGTCCAATTCACAGTAGGAATCACACGTCATACAAAGAAATAGGATAGTATGGTACATTTAAAGGAAAGAATGACAAAAAATATCCCAAATCAAAAACTATCCCTGAAAAGATCTGATGGCATATTCACTAGATTTTAAAACACTGTCTTGAAGGTGATCAATTACCTTCGCCAATTCATGTATACAAGGATGCTAAAATTACTTTATAACACACCATGTAGAGAACGTGTAGTCTCTCTGGGAAGTTGATAATATGTTTAATGATTCAAGTATTATAAGATTTTTGCTCACCCACTGAAGCAGAATTTTTGTTCAAATAGTGAAAATATCTCATATTTTCCAATGAGCAAGATTAGTAATAACCCAAATACCCTCTAAAAGGGGACTGGTTAAATAAACTATGGTATAAGCACACAATGAACTAATATGCAACTATAAAAAGTAAGGGAACACTCTAAAGACTACTATGCCCAATTCTCCAAACACATTAGAGATGGAAAAAAAAATCTAGGACATGTATATTATGTGTTAACTAAAAATAAATATATAAATGAATTATAAAAAGTTTCTAACTACTTTGTTTTAGAAGCACCAAAAAAGTGATTTAGTCATCCTGATAGGCGATACACACTCATTATTGGATCTTGGGGGGAAATTTAACACTGGTGAAGAAAATTTTAAAATTTGAAGCTGGACTCCAAAGACACTGGTTAAAGTTGGGAAAGTGTCATTCCCAGGCCTGAGGAAACTACCTGGAATTCTCTCCTAGGTAGAGTTGGGTTCTTCATCCATGCTCCCTACCTATACTCTGTATTCTATACAAGTAGTTGGAAGCTGAGTGGACACATCTGATATAGGACTAAGGGCTCCAATTTCAATTACTATAGCTACAGAATACTATTATACACATATGGTTTCAGGAGACAGTGCACATCATCTCAAGTAATGAGTGAAGAGGCTTTTTAAAGCTCAGAACATCAATAGCTTGGTATACTGACAGGCATGTGGCCTCCAGGAAAGATTTATTGAAGGTTAGAACACTTAATGCTAATTCCCAGAAACAACCAAAAAACACATTGGATGGGGTAGGTGGTATACAGGGAACCTGTGGAAACTTAGAGTTTACTATTTTATATTAACTACCAATTATGTTATTGTAAAAGAAAGCTAATGATATGCTAGACACACACACCACACCCACACACACATTTATTTGATGACAAGTAAAATCAACAACATTTCAAGGATCCCACAGAATACTTTTGAGAAGTTAGGGGACAGTAATAATTTAGAAGGCAACTTGGGAAAAATGAGCAAAAAACCATTTAGAATAAAAAGTGTTTTTAAATTCAGAAGCCAATGAGCAAAATATACAGGCAGCATTTTCAAAAACTAAGGCTGAGACAGGAGGATGGCAAGTTCAAAGCCAGCAACTCAGTGAGACCCTGTCTCAAAATATAAAATCAAAAGGGCTGCGGATGCAGCTCAGTGGTTAAGCGCCCTGCGTTCAATTACTGGGACTAATAAAAAATTAATTTTTTTTTAAAAGCAAGCTATTATATTTGGGTTTGTTTTGTTTTGCAGTACTGGGTCTTACACCTTAAAATAAATAAACTAACAAACTCAAAGGAATATATATTCTTTGTTAAAATTTTGTAGCTTGTTTTTCCTATGGTATTATCAGTTTCTAATAGGCACATAATAAAAAATTTACTGCTTCATACTTAAATCAGCTCTTTTTTGAGTTTAAAAAGGTCAGTCATAATCTAGGTCTTCCTCTGTTTAAACAGTAGAAACCATTTTGGCCAGATTATAATTGCCCCTAGTATAACACTACCTTGAATGCAATTTTTGTTCATCCAAAAAATAAGGCACTAACAGAGGCTTGTGCATTCATTTGTTTGCAATGCTAGATTTTAACTGTACTTGGTAATATGAAAATTAGGATCATACTTGTGTCACTGTCTAAAAGGCAGGCATCCATAGGACATATACGTTAACCTCACTGAGGGAAAAATACCTATTTTGAACCATTCTGTTTCATAGTACTAGCTGGCAAAAATACCTGCTTTATTTCCCCAGTTAGTTAACCCAGACAAAGGTTTAAATTCCTGTTCTATACCTCTTGTTCCTGATGTTTTTAAAACTCTCTTTTAGTTTTGTCACCTACTGATGAAATGGAAATGTCACTCAACTACTTTACAATATTGTTGCATGAGTTAAAAAGTCTCAGGCATATATCTGTGTCAGAAGTAATCTATAATTAAACCAATTTTATCACTATGGATAGAGAAAAACAATTCTACTTATAAAAAAAATTTTCTCAGAAGAATCAAACCTTTCTCCCAAAATGTGGTATTATTAATACTTTAGATTAAATTATTTGGGTTCTACAACATAGCATTAAGTTCTAGTAAATCCTAAGGAAAGGTGTTATTATTATTTTGGCTACATAAAGAAAGAAAAACAAATGAAAGCTTCTAGATAAAGGCAGGCAGTCATAATTTATTTTGACTTTTTAAAAATTGTTCATAATTTTTAATTTTTAAAGCACCCTAAACTTGGGGTAGAGAAAAATCTTAAAAAGATTTATTACATGACCCCACATATCACAACAAAAGAGAGTGCTGGGCTAGGATTGTGGTAGAGCGCTTGCCTAGCATGTGTGAGGCACTGGGTTTGATTCTCAGCACCACATATACATAAATAAAATAAAGGTCCATCAACAACTAAAATAATAATAATAAAAAAGAGACTTCAAGAAATTAAATAGATGTGCTCAAGTTGTACAGTCAATATGTAAGAAG
The DNA here is from genome assembly GCF_964194105.1 of Spermophilus citellus. Lineage (NCBI taxonomy): Eukaryota > Metazoa > Chordata > Mammalia > Rodentia > Sciuridae > Spermophilus > Spermophilus citellus. The sequence goes on along the minus strand of NC_138184.1, from coordinate 45,362,109 downwards.
ATTCAAACTGTAGTCCAAATATGTTCTTTACACTATAAATGCCACTATGTCTCAAACTCTATATTTCCCTTTTTTGGTTTACCCTGCTTTTTTTTTTTTTTTTTTTCCATATCTAGTAACTTTCAATTTTCAATTATTTTTAGGCAACCAATAATCTATGTTTAATAAGTTACCAATCCAAATCGACTACTTTCCCACATACATTTCCTTTCTTTCTTACTATGAAAATCCCAGTTTACTCCAAATATGGCAATATATTCAATGAAGCATTTGACTAAAAAAAAAAAAAAATGAAAATTAAACAATGACTATTAAATAGTAGATAAATCTGAATTTAAACCCATCCTAAAAACGTTAAAAAAAAAAAAGAAAGAAACTTCAAACAATACACAAAGCTAAGTTTCAAAAAGATGGATGTTATTTTCAAATATGTAATCCATGAAGACAACAGAGTCATCCTCAAGAAGGGCCATCAATGAATAACTAACTGATGTTCAAAATAATGAGTAATATTTTAAAATTTAACATACTTTCATTATAGCAGAAAAACAGTGTAAGCTATAATAAGCTTTGTAATAATGGAGAAATTAGCTACAGTAAATGAGATTATGGCTCAAACTCTCTCAAAGTAAGATTTGTTAGTATTATTAAAGTAAAATAAAAGAACCCCTAAGAGTAACACAGAAGAGAAAGCCTGTTTTCCTCTCTTTCATAAATCTATACTCCAGTCTTAAGAAAAGCAGATTTGCCAGATTAGGTAAAGTGAACAGGTACTTTTAAAATAAATAAATAAATCCTGAATTAGGTGCATAATCCTACAACTAAATACAAACTTGGAGGTAATTCACTTAGAAAGGATTTAAGGAAAAATATAATGATAGCATTCTAGTCAATATTCAATATTAGAAGTAGTTATTTTAGCCAATGATTTCAATCTATTCAGATAATTCAAAATTTTAAAATAAGATAAAACTTTTTATATCTACTTTAAGTGGTCAGTAGTACCGGATGAAACAGAAAGATGAATTCAAGATGAGTTTGCAGGGTATGCTTTCTTAGAACTATAATTATTTCTATATCATCTATTTTGATGTTGCTATAGCAACTTTATGAATCATGAGCATTCACCATTCACCCCTTGATAATTCAGAGGTACATTTGTTTCCAGTAAAAATATATACATTAACAAATTTGATGTATAGTAAATTTACTATATATATTTACTATATACTATTTACTGTGTATACATTTACTAAAAATTAATCAGACAAAAAAACACTGAAGAGTGTTTGTAAAATGCTTACCATGATTTATGGAAAGCAAATCTAATCTCATAATCAAGTCACATATGTTAGAAACTTATTAGTAATGTTTGGTATCTCAAGTTCACAAAAAAGAACCCTCAACTGAAATGTACATGGTAAAGCGCTAGGTTTCTGAAACTTACTTTTAAATGGGTTTCAACAAAAGAAATGTACATACATATACACACATATTTGTATATATATAAAATCTTTGCAAATATGAATGAAAATTTAATGTTGCAAATGTTATTAATGCTGAACTTAAGCAAAGGGTACACAGGTGTTGAGAGTATCTTTTTCAACATTGCTGAGTTTCAAATTAAAAGCAAAAATTTCAAAGTAAAAAGTTGGGAGAACAAAGGACTGTCACTGGTGTCCAGTACTCTTTACTTTTATTGCCCTGAATATAAGCCCAGTGCTTCCCTTTTTTCAGCAAGACCCTCTGTCCTCATTTAAGACCACTGTTAACAGAATTAGATTATATATTTTAAAGAAAAATCACTATTCCAGGAAAGAGTTTTAAAAAGCAAGTTTAAAGGCTAGAATCAGGGAATTAATTGTTTTACCTGAAAGTTAACATCTTCTTTCTTAAATATTAGTGCTCGAACTTCATCTGGATCTCCATTAAAAATAGCTTGCACCAGTGACGGCTAAAATATGAGAGAATAATAAAAACATTAGTCCTACCTCATGAATAATTCTATTTCCATTCCATAAACAACTTCTTTCTTTCTTTCTGGTGCAGTACTAGGAATTGAACCCAGGAGCACTTTACCACTGAGGTACATCCCCAGTCCTTATTTTTATTTGCTTATTTATTTATTCATTTTTTGAGACAAGGTCTTGCTATATTTGAGCCCAGGCCGGCCTCAAACTTGTGATCCTCCTGCCTCAGACTTCTGAATAGCTGTGATTACAGAATGTGCCACCATGTTGAGACACATAACTTCTAATAATAAGTGGCAGACGTTTCGTGAAGTCAAATCATATCAAAGTACAGAATTCATCCTTGGGGGTGGGAGAAGGCTTAATTGTCTAAACAAAAATGTATATGTCAATTCAGTTTGACTAAAATTAAGCAATATAATAAACACAATCAGGTTTATTTCTTATTTGGTGGAAGCTTCTTGTTTATATATGATCAAAAGAAAGACTACCAAATAAAAGTTTAATATCTCAACATCTACTTGTGGATTAAGACTTGTCAAATAGCAATACCCAGCACACACTGAAGCCCATGAAAGCATGTCCCTTTAAAAAGGCCTGTTTAGGGCATAAAAATAATATGCATGGGTTAGCAACACAAGACATAAATCCCAAGAAAGTAAACTTGGCAGCTAATAAAAATAACTGCTACTAAAAGACCAAAAAATATTGTAAACGTGAATAACATGAAAAGACAAACACATGCAGGTCTAAATATAATTTCTTAATCAACAACATAGACTCTCTAAAGTATCATATTATACTAGTCACATAAGAAACCAGTTTGACAACAGAATTAAAAATAAGATGCAGGATAAAGTCTTGGTCTTTTTCATATAAGCTTTACATGTAAATACATAAATATTCTTTATAGAAACAACTATGCATTGGTGTTGCTAGTAGAACTCAACCTTTCTTAAAATACGCAGTTCCTGATTCTTGTCACATCACTTCTAAAAACCACAAAATAAAAACAGAAATGTGGTTGCCAAAACTATTTCTCTATTTTTAAAAAAAGTCTTGAGATTAAGAAATAGTAAAGTCTGAAATGTTATCTAAACACTTGAAAAAGTAAAAATCAGAAATGTTTTTATTTTATACAGAATATTGTATCCTACTGACAAAATGAAACTAGTGGAAACTAAATCAAGTTTATTCTTAAAAATAAAATTTATAATACTTTAAGCTCAGCATAATATAGGAAATATAAACTCTCATATCTTACCAATACATTTCCAGAAGGTAGAGAATGTAGGGATTTATTTTCCTGTGGCAATTTAGAAATGAATTCAGGAGACTCATCTTCTACCTCCTCCAAAACAACAATACACACTCGACTCATTCGCTCTTTTAAAACATTAAATTCCAAGTTTTGTGATAAAAGCCACAGTTGAAAGAGCACAAGCAGTTTTTCCTCCTCTTCTGAACAACACTTACAAACATTCTTTGAACAGCGCAGCTGGTTTTATAAAGTTACTAAGTACTATCACAGAAACTGAAATTTAAAATTATGATATATAACTTGAAACTTACTAAAAATAACAAAATTCTGTTTTCTGTTAGTTACTATAATACTTAAAAAACCTTTTAATCAAAATGTCAATAATTATAACTGAGTCCAGTACAAGCTCATTTTAAAATATTTCCCCCACCAAAATAATAATACTGCTCTCTGAAATTTACTTGTACAAAACAATTATTGTTTTTGGTGACACAACACCACACAATACAGAATGAAGTAAGAAACAACTGCTATGACAGAGATGATCACAGCTATACCCACTCTTGCCTGCAAGGTCATATAGTAACCAGTAGGTTGGCTTGCTTTCAATTAAAAATAAAAAATAAAACCTCACTATTCTGTTTCCACTTCTAATTTGTCTTCGTTTCTTCAGTTTCACTAATTCAATGAAGATCTTATCCAGGAAATTTAAAAAATAAAGATCTAGAGCTCAGCACAAATCCTGAAAATGAAGCTCAGAGGTTAACAATTGTTTCTGTGTTTGGAAAAGGGGGAAAAATACTCTGCATTAATAGCAAAGCTGCAGTACATTTACATGTGATGAGTCAGACCACAAGAGACAATAGGACTCTTGGTACTAGAATACAACTTGATTAATCCAGATTTCCCATATAATAGAAGAAACACAGATAGCTTTATTCCCATCGATAGAATAAGCAAGGCAGAGCTTTCATTCTTTCTCTATCAGGCAGTTGTCCGTGGCTGCTCCAGCAAAAGCGCACAGGCACCAGGCAGAAATGGTGATAGTGGAGAATCCTAATAGAACAAGCAGGCTGTTCGAAGGAATTAGAAGGCATTTGAGCTCAAATTACTGCTTCAGGGTTTTCATTTTAAAACGAGAGAAGAAAAAACCAGTTTATCATTCCTGTGTTTCATTTGATCTCCACATGAATACAGCTTCCGTTTAACAGTCTTCATTCAGAGGGAAAAAAAATAGCAGACTGTGCATCTTCTTTGAGCCAACTACTTTATTCAATCATCTGTCTCTGTGCCAATATAGTTTCCTTCCACAAGAGAAAACCGCCACAGTTATTCTTCTCAGTCGACTTCAGATGCTTTCCTATTTCCTCAGATGATCTTGCAAAATGCCAATGACATCCCCAAATGAATAGTCTGTAGAAAATATCTACAGAATCTCAGGATCAGCCTCTCAGAAGCATTCCAACTGAGCAACAGTCTGAAGAGCAAAGACTGCAGACCCGCAGGATGAAATGCCTAGTAATGCTCACATGTTACACTTACCAAGAGAGCTGAGCTACTGCTCAGGATGTAACTTCCTCTAGCAGGAGAAAAAAATAGTGCCTTTGGACAGCCTTCACAATTAGAAGGTTCATGCCAGTTCTGTGACTAATCCGGATCAAACTGAAAAAATTCTATAACTGAAAAATGAGTGTGCTTTTAACATTTTCCACTAAAAGCCACAAGGAAATCTGGTGTACTGCCTCTGCTGACTAACACTGGTTTTAGCAAGTAAACAATTTCAAACAGTTTAACTGCTTTCGTATGCTACAATATAGCAAATGTTTAACCCTATAATGGTGGCTGCAGTAAGGATGCCTTAGTGAACTCATAAAAGAGATTTAGAGACAAAGGAAAAATACCTTATGAGACTATAAAAACCAAGAACCTAAGGTGTTATTTTTGCAAAGATCTCCCCTGCCCAAGATATATGCTTTTTTTTAAGGATTCAAATTAGTTTACACAAAAGAAATTTGAGATTTTTCTACCAATTTCTAGTTTGTTGAATTTAATCAACTGATTCATATTTTTAAAGGAAAAAAAATACAAACTTTATAGAAGTCCAAATTCAGTGAAGAAATTAAATAATCCGACCTTTCTAACTGGAACTGTAATAAAGCATTAAACGTCTGTTAAATAGCTATAAAACAAATGCCTAAAATTCTTAGTCCTGAATTATCAACATGGTAAAAGGGCACAGGACAATGCAAAGAAAAAGACTCTTCTTCCCTATAAAAATAATATTCTCAAAGCTACAAATAGGTGTTCAAACTATTTGGTGGGGGCGGGGGGCTATATAGTTCAGTGGCAGAACTCCTGCCTAGCTTGTGCAAGGCCTTAGGTTAGATCCCCAGCACTGTAAAAACAAAAAACAAAAAACCCTAACCATTTTGTAGTTGGCTCCCTCCACCATTTCTCTGTTTACCAGATGATGGGAATATTCCCTAATGGAAAATAACACAAAAATACCTTCAACCTGGATTTTTCTTCTATCAGTCAGTATTTTTATTAATAAACTTAACAGTTTTATGTGTCAAGGGCTGTACTTTCTCATTTAATACTCAGAATAACCCCATTATACTCCCATTTAATAGAAGAAAAAAAAAAAAAGACCCAGAAAGTTTCTTACCCAAAGTTATTCAAATTACTAAAATTGTACCTTATCCCAAACATCCATACCCAACCCCCTGAGTTTTACAACCTATAATACAAGCCTATAAAAGTAATCTTGAAAGACAGGTAACCTATAATGGCTGTGAAATTTTTAGGTAACAAAAGAATGTCATCTACTGAAAAAATATTCCCAAATAAGTTATTTTAAATGAGTTACTTCAGAGTTAATCTGATCTCATGTATTTAAGTTAGTTTACTTATCAAACTATGGGAAAAAAAATAAATAAAACATAATATAGGTAGATTAAAAATGCCAAGAACTGAAAAACCATTGAAAGACAGAGTATCAGTCTATAAAATAACCTATAACATTCTTGTGAGTTTGCTAGTTATTTTACCTTTTATTGTTGTATTTTTTAAATGGGTTCTCATTACGTTGCCTAAGCTGACCTAAAACTACTAGATTGGAGTGATCCACCTGCCTCAGTCTCTGAAGTAGCTGGGACAACAGGTGTTTGACACCATATTTGGCTCTAGTAGCTATTTTAAAATATATAAAATGGGGGCTGGAGTTTCGGCTCAGTGGTAGAGCGCTTGCCTAGCATGTGTGAGGCACTGGGTTCAATCCTCAGCACCACTTAAAAATAAACAAAATAAAGGTAAATAAACAAATAAATAAATAAATAAAAATAAATAAATAAAATGGAGCCAGGTTTGATGATGCACACCTGCAATTCCAGCAACTTGGGAGCTGAGGCTGAGAACAGCAAGTTCGAGGCCAGTTTTATCAATTTAATGAGATCTTCAGGAATTTAGCAAGATCTTGTCTCAAAAAAAAAAAAAAGAAGAAGAAGAACTGGGGATATAATTCAGTGGAAAAGCACCCTTGGACTCAATCCCTAGTACCAAAAGTAAATAGGTAACTAAAATACTTTTAAACCAAATTACAGATATACGAATATTTTAACATACTACCTTGGCTGGGTCAAACATATCATCTTAACATTTGAAATATCTAAAAATAAACCACTATAACAGCATTATCCTCTATGTCACCTCAGGGTTTTTTATCCCCCAAATGGAATGTCTTTTTATTTAGATAATTTAAACCTGTTCCATAGTATCTAGAACCTAAGTTCACCTACTCGGACTTAATCAAATACAAACCATTCCTTGCTCTAGATCAACTTCAGTATTTAGATTCTGCCTACCTTAAAAGTTCCTTAAAAGCAGGGTCTTTGTTATATATAATGTTTGTTCCTTCCCACTTTCTTTCACCTGTAAATAATTTCATTGAAATTCATTCTACGATGTTACAAGACTCTAGAGTGGCATTTTTATAAAAAAAAAAAAAAAAGGCAATCCGAAGACATAGGAGGCATTAAAGTGCAAAACCATGAGTTTAATACTTCTAATAAGTGAACTAAAACTCAGAGGTGAAAGGCTAAAAAAATAAAAACATAAAGGGTAATGGCTACAGTTAAGGGATAAGTAGCCAGCCTATCTGAAGTTCAAATTCTGATTCCATCATTTACTAGCTATGTTGTGTCCTAAGGCAAGTTAAAAATCCCTGAGCCCACGTTTCTTCATACTTATAATATAACAACCTCCAGAGATTTTTATGAAGAAAAACACTTTAATAGCATGATGTTTGAGAATGTAAGCTTTGTAGTCAAATTGCCTGGAATTCAAATCCACTTCCCACTAACTAACCTGACCTTGCAACCTTGAGCAAGTTACTTAACCTCTATGTTCATTTCAACACCTAAGTAATATTAACAATATGTCACTGTCATACTGTTGAATATAATAGCTGTGAAATTAAAAACTTTCCTCCATTTTCCAGAAGCCTCAACAGACGGCTAAAAGCTTGTCATAAGACTCCAGTAACCAGGCAAGTGCTTACTTAGTATTGAATACATATTCAAGAAATTAGAAATGAAAGAGATATTTCTGAGGGAAAATTACTGACAAAGATTTTTCAAACTCTAAGTCCACCAATTTCTGTATTCCCTAATGAGTGAAACTGCAAGAGAATGTGATTGTTTTTTCTTTAGGTCAAATTAGATTAGGGTTTTGGGGGGTGGGGGTGGGGGTGAGGGTGGGAAGGGAGACAAGTTCTTTCTATGTTGCCCTGGCTGGCCTCCAACTCCTGAGGTTAAGTGAACCTCCTCCTGCCTCAGCCTCCCAAGTAGCTGGAACTACTGCTATAGACCACTATGCCCAGCCAGATTAAGTTTTTAATAAACAAACAGGTTCAATCCTAACAACTTCATGATCCTTCCATTCTTTATGTAAAATGTATCCTATCAGGAGCTTATTCCTACTATTCACAGAATTATGTAATGTTAAAGTACCTATTTAAACCTTAATTTTACTGATAAAAACACAAGGCTCTGAAAGATTATTATTTTTTAAATATTTATTTTTTTGTTACAGGTGGATACAATATCTTTATTTTTTTATTTTATGTGGTGCTGAGGATCAAATCCAGTGCCTTACAAATGCTAGGCAAGTGGTTTACCTCTGAATAATAACCCCAGCTCTCTGAAAGATTGTTTTTAAAATTTCTTTTTTTCCTTTCTATATCAGGATTAAAGCTAAGGGCAAGTTGTAGCTCAGTGGTAAAGTGCTTGCCTAGCATGTGTGATGCACTTGGTTCGATTCTCAGCACTGTAAATAAATAAAGATAAATAAATAAAATAGAATAAAGGTCCATCAACAACTTAAAAAAAAGATTCAAACTAAAATTCAACTTACCCTTTCATATCTGTAAATTCTATACTGATAATCATGGAATAAACATTGAATATCCCTATCCAAAGAACTCTGAAATCTTAAACACTTCTGTTACCTAACAATTCCTTAAACCATACAGCATAACAGAAGTGTTTAAGATTTCAGAGTTCTTTGGATTTTGTAATATTTGCACAGACTTTACCAAAAGTAAACTGTCAAAATCCAAATTTTGAAATGCTCTGTAATTCAAAACTTCTTGAGTGTCATGAATGACAGTACCAAGGGCCAAATTATTCTCCAAGTATATATAATTGGCTCTCCGTAGCTGTAAGTTCCACATCTACATATTCAACCAACTATAAATTAAAAAGGGAGGGTGGGTGGTGGGTATTGTGTCTGTACTGAACATGTATAGACATTATTCCCTAAATAATACAGCATAACAACTATTTACTTAGTATTTATATTGTATTAGGTATCATAAGCAATCTAGAGATGTTAAAGCACACTTCAAGGATGTGCATAGGTTATTCACAAATACTACACCACTTTATACAAGCTATACTTCCCAAATGGCTAATAAGTAATGTCATTTAAAGATCTTAAGTGATTAGATCTCACTGGTACATTATAATGGTAATAAGTAACAAACTGTTAGCCCTTCCAATACTACCATTATATATTGCATATTGTAAACATATATTAATATTACATGTGTTTTTTGCAATACTGTTATTATGCATCCATTTTTTTGATCATCCATTGAACTATAAAATCCAGTTTTTAAGTGGATATAGAGCCTCCCAGAATAGATTACCTTTCTCAGCCTCCTTTATAGACCCTCCTCAATTTTATTTGAAGTCTAGTACACTAAAATAATCTGAAAATACTTAGCCAAGAATATCTTATTTTAAAAATATTCACCAAAAATACTGTAGCATTGACTCTACAAATATTTAATGTTCGTGTTTCTACTATATACACCACACCAAGCCATTACAAAATATGCATCATCTTCACCTTCAAAAGCCTCTGCCAACTTTAACGGTATACTATAGTAAGAGAAAAACTAACCAATATGAAGTAAATACACAAAATATATTGAAAAACAATCCATATTATTAAATATACACTGTATATGCCACAATTCCACCATCATGAGAAAGAGAACAGCATATGAACTTAATTTTAATTGGCATATAAAGATACTTTCTAGGGGCTGTGGATATAGCTCAGTTGGTAGAGTGCTTGGCTTGCACGCACAAGGCCCTGGGTTCAATCCCCAGCACTACACACACACACACACACACAAAAAAAAAAAAAAAAAAAAAACCCAACAACAACAAAACACTTTCTAACTGTCCATTCTCTAAAAAAGTGAATGCTTTTCTAAAGCTATCCGTAGTAAACTTCACTGTTATTTTTCCTCCTTTAATTTATTGGAAAGATGCTTTCTCACAGGAACCATTTAACATCAAAACTCACTCCTAATTACCACATTTTAAAGAAAATAGTTGAAAATTTAAAACTATGCTTTATAAAGCATGAATGTTTAGCTACCCAAAGCTTACAGCATGTCTAAAAGATATACAATGACAGCCACATTTATAATTTGAATTTTCAGTAACCACATTTTAAAAAACTGGTAAAATTGATTTTAGCAATACTTAATGTAACTCAACATGTTCAAAATATTATTTAAACTTGTAATCAATATAAAAGTTATCAGATATTGTAAGTTTTTTTACAAATCAAAATCATCAGATATTTTGCATGTTTTATAGTCTTTTAAATTTGTTATTTTATACTTATGGCATATCTCAACACTAATACTTAATTTTCACATACGTAACTGATGATCTGTATTTAGATTTTACAAATTTATAGCTGTTGAGGTACATGCATGCCCAAGTTGTTTGAACGTATTTAAAGTTTTCAAAGATTAAGCCAAGTATCATTTTTAGTTTCAATTAATTAAAATTAAATTAAGAGTCAAATTCTACATTAGGTAGCTACTGAATACCATAGGGTATAACACTGTTTTTTTGTTTTGTTTTTTAAGGACAGATGAAAGAAAGAAGAGGACTGACAGGTAAAGGAACAACACAAAGATGTACAGAAAGGACATGCTTTCCATTGGGGGAAAAGTAAGATCAACAGGAAACATCTGGAGATACAACTTCTAGTTGGCCAAAATTAAGATGTAGTTTTACTATTTCATATTCTTAGAGTATATGGTTTTCTTACATTTGACATTTCTTACATTTTTCTTGTTATGAAAATGTATGTATGTCAGTTTTAAGATGAATTACTGATTAGTGACTTTTCCCCCTTTAAAAAAATCTCCTCAGCCCCCAGAGTATCCCAATAGTGTACTGAGATTAATTCATATTGGTGGGGAGATGCTGAGATTTAATTTTTCTATATAATACATAGTATACTGTTGGTTATCTAATTACCAGCCATCAACCCCTTCCTTCTTACAGACTACCCCAAGTCTGTTTGGATATCCATTTCTATATCCCATAAGACTTTGGGAAATCTTGAATAATATAAGCTGATCACAGTAATCCTATTCAACCCAACAGTGACTCATCTGGGAAGAAACATGTGATCTGAGCCAGCTTGGCGCTACATAAGTCAGGGAAAGTCAGCTTGTAGAACTTCTAGGAAATTCTTCCTTGTACCTAAAAAGGGAAACAAAGAAATTCCCCCTTGTCCTGAACAACGGTGTATTCTTGATGGTGCCACTTGGTATGGCAGATATTTTTTGACTGTGAAGAGTTATCCTATCCAGTCTATGTTGTGTCTTATAGAGACAAAAGCTGAAAGAAGCCTAGATTCTGTGTGACAGCACTGAGTAAATGTATCAGTCACTCTAAAGTCACCTTTTAAAAAATCTTGCTGTTTGTGATAAGTCCTTTTATTGTTTTTATAAAGTATTTTCAGTTTAGAAAGTCCTGATATTAAAGAAGAAACATTCTATTACACAGAAAAGTAGACATTCTGTGGAAAGATAAAATGATGAGCCTCACTTGGCGCAGTGGCACATGCCTGCAATCCCAGCGACTCAGGAGTCTAAAGCAGGAAGATCAAAAATTTTAAGCCAGTGGCTGGGGATATAGCTCAGCTGGTAGAGAAAATGCTTGCCTTGCATGCACAAGACCCTGGGTTTAATCCCCAGCACCACCAAAAAAAAGGAAAAAAGAAAAAAAAAAGGAGCTCAAAATCAGCTTCAAGCAACTTAGCAAGGCTCTAAAGCAACTTACTTAGTGAGACCCTGTCTCTAAATAAAATGTAAAAAAGGGCTAGGGATGTGGCTCAGTGGTTATGTGCCCCGAGCCTCAGAATTTTAACATCAGAATTATACTAAGTCAAAAGTTTTATAGGTATCCTTGCAATACTGAATACAGACAAAAGTCCAAAAATTTCTACAACAATTGATAGGAACTTTAATAACCCCATCAGTCAGGAATGGACTATCAATCTGACAGGAACTTCTTTTTTCCTTTTAAGACATTCAAAACTGACTACATATAAAGTAATTGACAGAGCTAGGGATGTAGGGATTTTGCCTAGCCTATGCAAGGACCTGGGTTTGATTCCCAGCACCACAAAAATAACAAAAGGAATTAACAGAGCTTAACTATGAATTGACATTTAGATACAAGCATGATTTTTAATGTATTTATTAGGGTCATAAAAACATATTTTAAAAAAGAAACTCCAGGGGCTGGGGATGTGGCTCAAGAGGTAGCGCGCTCGCCTGGCATGCGTGCGGCCCGGGTTCGATCCTCGGCACCACATACAAAGAAAGATGTTGTGTCCGCCGAAAAAAACTAAAAAATAAATATTTAAAAAAAAAAGAAACTCCACACCTGAGGCACATTAGAACCATATTTTCTTTCTTTCAACAACAGAAGTTGCTATATAAAATTACAGCACTCTTTGATAAAAGGAACTAAAGAATATAAATAATGTTCTAAACAGTCTGAGTCATTACTTGAATTTTAAAATAGTATGTTCAGTATTTGTCTCCACCCTTCTAAGGTTCAGAAAGACATGAATCATAAGTATTTCCCAAATGATAGTTACTTTGGAACGGAAATGATATATGCACTCCCAATTTGTACATAAAAATAACCAGTGTACACTTCAGCTACTGATCTTTTTGCACTCAGGAGAACTTCTTGGATGTCTCATATAATTATTGCTTATAAAGGTAAACACTGGGTAACCATAGCAACTTATTTTTAAATTAAAGATTTTCTCCCTTCAGCTTTTATAGTGCAGTAACTTGATACTAAATTTACCCCAGGGTCACCACATTATAGAAACCAGAAAGAACTGTAAAAAAATCTTATCTCTTTTTTTTTTTAAGAAGGGCAAAAATTCTGCCTCTTTAAAATAATTTTACACCCTATATTATTTGTAATATTGGGGCTAAGTTTTCTCTAATATAGGTGGCAAATGAGCTTCAGGGTCTTATACATCATAGGCAAGCACTCTACCACTGAACTACACCCACCCCCCAAGCCCTTAAAAACCAAATTTTAAATTTTATTTATCCTAGATTTGATAAAACACAAGTCAAATGCTAAAGGTGCTGCTAATCACATAAACCTTAGCTAAACATTATTCTTACTTTAAAAGAGATCAAAGAAAACCTCTAATTCAAACTGGCCTTCAATCCAGTCTGATTTGATGAGTGACTGTGTTTAAACTACCTCTTAAGGTAATAAAATTATGAAAAAAAAAATCATTTTAAAAAACATTAATTTATAGTACTATATACTTGTTAAAATATTTCTCCTTTTTCCTTCACTTTTTGGCATATTAGCTATATTCCAGAAAACTTAACTTGTGCTGTTTGACTTGTTAAATTTTTTGTTTTTATTCTTTTGAAAGAATTACCTTTTAAAGACCTAAATCTACAAACAGTCACCTAAATATTCAATAAGACCTTATTTAAGTTCTTGTACATAACTCTTAAATCTATGCTTTCCTAGAAAGCCCATTCCACATTTGGTTTAACTGAAACTTACTATTTTCCTAAGCACATACTTTTCTAGCATTAGCTGTTCTTTATATCTTGGGAATGCCTATGTGTATATGTTGGGAGGAAGGAAAGGAGAAGAATGAGTATTCCCCTAGCCCTCCATTTTAATTTTAAAATGCTACCTGTCTATCTGCCTGTAAAAACACTGCTTCTTTTTAAGTATATGCCACCTGATTAGGTAACCCTTTTTTCATTTCTTACTCCCCAGTTCACCTGGATCATAGCTGTCTGTCATCTAGGTGATCTCATTTCCTCATAGATAACATTTTGAACATCATACTATTTAACAACGTCCACCCCAGTGATCATCTGTACTTGGTCGTAACAAACAGCATGCCATATATCAGAAAAACAAAACTTTAGCATTTTCTTCCAATGGCTTAATTTCTCCACCATTATGAACTAATCACAACACACTAACACTGGAAGATACTCTGAAGACTCTGCAGATTTTTAAGAGGGGAAAAATCACTTATTCATACTTCATCTTAAAACAGACTAAAGGAAATCATTTTATAAATGCCACTTACATAATAAGTAAAATGTCAAATATAAGAAAACAGTATACTTTAGAGCATGAAATAGTAAAATTACACCTTAATTTGACTTACTAAAATGAAAATTTTATCTTCAAATGTTTCTTATTATTCTTATTTTTCTCCTCTATGAAAAGCAAGACTAATTACTAGACATTGGCCAGACCCCATCTAGAGTGATGAATGAGACTAGAAGATATTCAAGGAAGGCAGCCAGAATGACAGTGAAATCTAGAAACCATATATTTCATAAGAGCCAATAAAGTTAAACAAGTTTTGCTGGGAAAGGAGTCAGTGAAATATGTCAGCTTTGAAATATATTACGTATTGTCACAATAAAGAGATACCAGATTCCACAGTTCTAAAGAGAAGACTAGGATCCACAAATAACAAACAGGAAGATAAAAATCTGGTTCAATGTAAGACACTACTTTGACCTAACGTTTTTTAAAATCTGAAGATAGAAAAGGATTGAGTACTCACATGGGGAAGGTATATCCCAGATAAACCATAGCTACCATGGTTGGAGGCACTTGTAACAACATGCCTGCAAAGTAGCTTTGTTTTGGTGGTGGGGAGGGTCGGGGTAGTTTTTAATCCTACTTTCATGGATCAAAAATCTGAGCTAAACAGATTAAATACTGAAATCACAAAGCTAAGAAGTAGGGAAAACGAATCCAGGTTTACCAGTCTCTACACATCACACAACTAAGAGAAGTTACATAAGTCACTGTTAAAGAAGCAGAGTTTTTAAATTGGTGAGAAGCAAGTATCACCTATTTGAAGACCCATTCAAAGTTAAGGTACCAGAAACAAACAAACAAAAAAAGTATTACTCCCTTCCATTTGTATTAATACTTTCTAGTTTAAAACTGCTTTCACATCTATTCTCATTTAAGCTAAGTTTAGATATCATTAATTCTTGGCATTCTAAACTTCAGAGAGAAAAAGGACAGCAAGTTCCTTCTGTTTTACCTCCAAACATGCCTGTATTTTCAATTTTCCCCCTATGCTCTTTCATTTATTCAACAGTCATTTATTAAAATAATTCTTGGACAAGCCAAGTACCAAACCCCAATAATGATTTGATAGGGAGACTCAAATCTGCAAATGGTCTCCCCATTTGCAGGGAAAAAAAGAAAGTTCATTTTTAAAAGGATTCAATTTCTTGGGCTCGAAAGGGTAGAGTGCTTCCCTAGCATGGATGAGGCCCTGAGTTCAATCCCCAGCACCACATACAAAAAAAAGTTTCCAACTTCTTATAGATCTTACTTTGTTAATTTTGATTTCTTTCCAAATAACTTGGATTTTAAAAATCAGCCCTCAGGGCTGGGGATGTGGCTCAAGCAGTAACACGCTGGCCTGGCATGCAACGGGGCGCTAGGTTCGATCCTCAGCACCACATAAAATAAAGATGTGTGTCCACCGAAAACTAAAAAGTAAATATTTAAAAATTCTCTCTCTTAAAAAAAAAAAAAAAAAAGTCAGCCCTCAATGCTGTCTCTGTTCTTTTCTCTTGGCTTACAGAAAAAATTTCTGCCTCCTTATCAAGCTATCACTACATTTTTAATAATATCATTCCATTATAACCTGGTTTCCTACAAACTAATCAAGTAAAATTACTCTAAGGTTACCAATGATAATCTACTGCAAAATTATTATTATTCAACTATTCTACACTACTGAATATCAATGACCTTTATTAATAAATTCTCTTCCTGCTGCTTTTTCTTTTTTTCACCTATTTTTCTAAGCCTTCTTTTTTGGATCCATTCACTTGGTTTTTCTTTTATCACCCATTTTTTAAAATACTAGTTCTTAATGTGCTATATATACACATGGAATATTACTCAGCCATAAATAAGAATGGAATTATGGCATTTGCTGGCAAATGGGTGGAGAATATTATCCTAAGCCAGTCCCCCAAAAACAAAGGCCAAATGTTCTCTGATATGTGGATGCTAATCCACAATAAGGGAGGGTAAGAAAGTGTAAGAAGTTCACTGGATTAGACAAAGGGGAATGAAGGGAAGGTGAATAGGAGGAACAGGAAAGATAGTAGAATAAATTGGACATAACTTTCCTATGCTCATATATGAATACATGAACTTACTCCAAATGATGTGCAGCCATAAGAATGGGATACAAATTGGAATGGGTTACACTTCACGTATGTATAATACGTCAAAATACACCCTACTATCATGTATATCTGAAAACAACAAAAATAAATAAACAAACAAAAATACCAGTTATTTTCAGAAAGCTGCTTTTCTTTCTTTTCATCTACAATCTTCTTCTAGAAAATCTCATGCCAAAATTCAGCTTATCATCTCTATTTCACTCCCTTCAAAGTGTTCTTTTTCTGAATTTCCACGTTGATTAATAGTAATGGCATTATCATATACACAATAATCCAACACACAGTATACTTCCTTTAATTTATCTCCTATTTCCAATCACTAAGTTTTAAGCATTTAACTTATTATCTTCCTAAACTCTCTTTACTCACAGTGATCTACTTCACACCCACTTTGGTTCTTTTGAGCTATCATAACTACCTTTTAACTGGCTCCCCAACTCTTGACTGTCCTATTTCTATCCATCCTTGTGGAATTCCTTCCTTTAAGGAGTGCCTCTGGTCTGCAGACACACAAGAAACCCAGGCCTGGTGAGAATACTACCTAACCTCATCCACATGTCATGTCTACTTTAGGAATGAGCCCATGACTGAAAACAGACAAGGTTTTCCTTAGGACTTCACTTTCCTGCCAAGGCTGTCATGAAAAATACTCTTTTCTCTTGGTATTGTGGGTAACAAAAATGTAAGTTAAATTGCCCATAGAAGTAGAGAGGGGAATACCGATCATCAAGTCCTGGATCTACCTCTGCCTGCCTATCTCTACTGCCTGACCAATAAATAAATTCCTTTTACATTTAAGCCAGTTTGAATTAGATTCCTGTTATTTTTAGCCAGGGTGCTGATTAACAATACTCTGTATCACAAGTTACTTTTCTAAAATAGAGATTACATTATTTCTCTGCCTTTATTTAGCCAATTAAAGTGCAGTATCCTAATGACTTCCACCACTACCATACCTGTAAGTGTCACATACAGCAATGTGCTTGTTGCAATTCAAATATAACACACCATTCTCTGCAACTGTGCAATTGTTCTCTCTGCTCTCCTTCTACCTCCTTACCTACAAAAGATACGGTATTTGAATAAAATAAATTGGAAAGGGGTTTTGAATGCCACAGTAAAGCATACATTTTCACTCCATACCCTTCAAAATAAAGGGTATGTCATTAAAAGATTTTAAGTCAAAAAATGACATAATCAAACTTGTACAGTGAAGAAATTACTGTGGAAACAGTATCGTGACATAAAATAAGGTGACGCTAACAGCAAAGAAGGCTTTACGTAAGCTATTCCAAAAATTCTTACAAAAGGCCCATGAAAGATAATGAAAGGAGTAAACTGGGACTTTTCTAGGGGGAAATAAACTGTGGACAACTATAAATAGCATCAATAAATCTGTCAGACATTAAGCTAGTGGTTATATTTTAATCTTATCTTTTTAACTTTTTTATATGTATTTTTAGTTGTAGATGCACAATACCTTTTATTTATTTATTTGCGTATTTTTATGTGATGCGGAGGATTAAACCCAGTGCTTCACAAGTGCTCCACCACTAAGCTACAACCTCAGCCCACTTATCTTTAATTTTTGCAAAAAAAAAAAAAGATATAAGAAAAAAAATTTCTTATTAAAATATACAAATCAAGATTTATTTTTTAAAATATTTTTTAGTTGTCAATGGATCTTCTATTTTACTTATTTATTTATATGCTGTGCTGAAGATCGAACCCAAGATCTCTCACATACCAGACAAATGCTCTCTGCCACTGAGCCACATCCCCAGCCCATAAATCAAGATTTAAATGACAACCTAAATGTTGACCAATAAAATAATGATTTAAAATATAATATATACTCTTACAATGGAATCACATATTATATTTAGAAATAAAACAAAAAAAATTTTTTTGCAGTGCTGGCAACTGAACCTCAGGGTCTTATGTGCTAGGCAAGCACTCTACCACTGAACTACACACCCTCAGCCCCTAGAAACCACTTTTTAAAAAGGTTTCTAAAAACATGGGATCATACTTCTGTATACAAAATAATCTTAATTATGTTAAATAATTAAAGATGTTTTCTGGTTTGTTTGTTGTTGTTGGTACCAGAAATTGAACCCAGGGGCTCTCAACCACTGAGCCACAACCCCAGACCTTTTTATTTTTTGAGAAAGGGTCTCACTAGGGCTGGGGATATAGCTCTGTTGGTAGAGTGCTTGCCTCACATGCACAAGGCCCTGAGTTCAATCCCCAGCACCCTCCACCCAAAGTAATGAAGAAAGGATCTCACTAAGTTGCTCAGGGCCTTGCTAAGTTGCTGAGACTGGCTTCAACGCTTTTGATCCTCCTGTATCGGCCTCCTGAACCACCTGATTTTACAGGTGTGTGCCACCGCACTGCAAAGTTTTTTTTAAAAGCAACAATAGATCAATTTATTCTATCATTCATATGTCCACATATTGAGTTTTTTTCCTAAGAAATTTTAGTTCTTAATCATGATTCTTATTTGCTAAACTTAATCACTTATGGGCCAGAAAAATACAGCCTAGAAGGGTTAAATGACAAAAGTGCCTACTATCAAAACTTTCTTAAAAATTAGTTATACATGATTGCATAATGCATTTCATTTCACTGTACACAAATGGAGCACAACTTTTCATTTCTATGGTTTTACAGGATGCAGAGTCGCACCATTTGTCCGTCTCATTCTACCATCTCTACCAAAACTTAAAACACTGCCTATATTAAGAATTACTGCTATGAAGCAAACTGATAAAGCCAAAGTTATTTAACCCAGAGCTCCTGTGAACCTTAAAGGCAAACCAAGGCTGTTGGGCCTTTAAGCTTTCTCAAGCCAGACACAATAGCACATGACTACAATCCCAACGACTTGGAATACTGAGGCAGGAGGATCTCAAGTTCTAGGTCAGCCTCAGTAACTTAGGAAGACCAGTCTCAAAAAAGAAAAGGGTTGGGGATATAATTCAGCAGTAGAACACCCCTGGGTTCCATACCTAGTACTGCAAGCAAAAAAATAAAATAAAATAAAACCATTCCTGAAAAGCTATCAAATATAGCTAGTGAAGAACAGACTATAAGAAGGGTAACTTAAGATGCTTGTTTTCATAACTTTGTTTCTTCCCTGAATTGAAAATCTCCATAGTCTTGTTACAACCTCAAATGAATTCTACACACATCTAAGTATTCAACTCATTCAAACAGAATGATTGGCAAAAAGTCATTTGGTAGCTTAAAATGCAGAATTTGAATATAATATCTGTGAAAAACAAGGCTTCAATGAAGGAGTTTGAATGGCTACTGGTTAGGAGAAAAAGACAAATGATCAATCATCAAGGACAGTTTTCAAAACCAAAGCTAATTGTGTTTTTTAGCATCACAAATTTTTAAAATGGTGGTCTTATTATATGACATTTAGTATTACCTATTTAACTCACGATAGGGTGCTTGTTTCACATGTGAACACCCTGAGTTAGACACCAAGCACAAAAAAATATAATACTGCCTAAAAAATTGAAACATCTAAAATATTTAAAGGAGAGATCAAGGATTATATTAAAAAATAGTCAGATATAGCTCTTAGTCACTTCATATACAAGTGTTTTTTTAAAAGTACATACATTTAACTTGCATATTATAACATGTGCTGATTATTTTACTAGTTAAATTTGCATATCTGCATATAACCACAATCTTAATTGCATGATGAATTTCTGAAATTTGTTTTAAAATCATAAGTATTCAATCATACTAAGTGTACAGATTAACAGGCTTCACTGTGACATTTCCATATATGCACACATGCTGTCGTTTTATCCACCCTCCCCACTACCTTCTCTTGGTCGTCCTTTCGTTCCCTTTAAGAAAGTTTAGTTTACAAAAACCAATGCAAAAGCACCATCAAGTGGTAAAAGACGGTAACTGCGATGTGTATACACAGATGACAGAAAAAGCAATTACATCTCAGGACTCTAAATGGTCTTCAACGTACATTATCAGTAAAGGAAAAATGGGCTATATGAAATTGATGGTGCTTTCTATTTGTTACTATTTTTCCAATCAAATATCATCCCTACTATTGAAAGTTTTACAGGCTGCTTGGTTTTCTGTCTTGTCCACCCATGACTCAAATGCCAGTTTTAGGATAGGGCCATTACAAGATTCATCCAAAGCCTTTATTAAGACAGAGGCTGTAAAACGGTTTCTATAGAAAATAAAGTGTGCTAGGAGAGAAATTTTCAATAGATTTATAGTAACCCAACAGCCACCCTAGATAATAAAAATGAGTTTTATCCTATGAACTTTAAAAAAAAAAAAAAACTAAACCAAACCAAACAAACAAATGTGGTCATGTGGTAGTTAATCTAAGCCTTTTTGAACAAAGGTCAGGAAGATTCAGTTATACAGACATTAGAATTTTTAATACAAATCTTGAATATGATCATAATTACTACAATTTAATGTTCCTAATAATCTCATACTCTCCTACAATAGATGGATAAAATCTCTCCATCTTCAACATAAAAGCTTTCTAATCACCTCTTCTTAAAAACAAAAAGTTTAATACAACAAAGAATAAATTATAACAAAAACCAGTAAAGGTGATTTTCAAAAAAAAAAAATTTGCTTTAAGTCTATTTAATATCAAATGGTATTACTGTTTGGCAATTATAAGATTCTTAAATTTAAAGGACTACAGCTTTGTAATGATGTGAGAAACCAATTACTGGGCCAAAATTCCTTCTTTCATATTCTATAAATCTTTGAATATGTTTCAATTTCAAATGACAAGCTTAACAAATGATACCCAAGCTATCAAACAAACATATGATGTCTTTACTAGTGCCCTCAGACTAACATCTCTAGAGTTTAAAACTACTTTCATAAAAATACACGGGTCATTCAGATCATCAAGGTCCTCCAATGATTACTAAATGACTGATAAAGTGTGTGCACCACGGAACATTTAACATGCGAGAGAATGAGCTTTAACCTCATTGGATAACAGGATGAAAACATTTAGCAACTTATTAGTTTTTCAGGACAAAATAAAACTAATCAACTAGTCATAATACCATTCATTATTTTCAGCTATTTAACATTTTATTCTCCAAGCCACAACAAAGAAATATCAGCTTTATAAACCTCCTCCACTGAAAATAGAATTTGAATTTAAAAGTTGCTATGTATCAGTAAGTCTTGTACTACCACTGGGCCCACTATTACACATAAAATAAAATGTCTTCAACAAAGGATTTTGCCTGATACTAAGTATTTATTCACATATAGTTAGGTATGAGTTTACCTTGTGAGGAGGCATAAATAGCAACATACTAATGAAATACAAAGATCTGCCTGTATTACTTCAGAGACTACTAGAAAATAACCTACCATAAAAGGAATTCCCATACTATTTTCCTCTGGTAGAAGCAGTAGTTGTATTGTTTCAATTCCAATCACAGGCCTGTGGCAGAAAACAGATATCAAAAGCAAGAATATGCTGATGCTAGAAATGAAGGGCTATGTTACAAATAACTACTTATCTTTTAAAAACCCTGAATTTTTACATAATACTTAAAATTTACTTTGTATTTTACTAATTCAGAAATTTAGCTTTATCCTTTTATCAAGAAAGAAAATTACTATTCTGTGTAAGACTTAAAAAAAAAAAAAAAAAGCTTTCTCTAAAACAATCTTTATTGGATTCCCAGAAGAGACTATAAAGGTGAATTTCTTAAAATTCTTAACAAATTGTCCTCAAAATTCTTAAAAACACATACACACAAAAACCTATTTAAATGTATTCAATAATATATGCAACTACTTACTAATTAACAACTGTATATTTATCCATGGGATGTCAACCTAAGAAACTGCCTATGAAGTATAATAAAATATTCAATTTTTAAAGTTCTCAAAATGTAAAACATTCATTTTAGAAATACATAAATTTAATAAATCACAATATCATCTCCCACAGATAAACACTGGTAGTTTCTATGTATATTCTTTTTAAAAATTCTGGGATAATTTATTATTTAGTAACGGGCTTTTCCCCAGCTGTCTTCACTCAACAATGTGAATTTTACTCATGTCCTTAAATATTCCTTTATAACACTCTGAATGACTACATAAAGTACTATTAAAAAATAATAGCTTACTGGACTAGGGTTATAGCTCAGTGGTAGAGTACTTGCCTGGCATGCGTGAAGCCCTGGGTTCAGTGCCAGCACCACGTAAAAATAAACAAATAAAAATAAAGATATTATTGTCCATCTACAACTGAAATTTATATATATAAAAGTAATAGCTTACTAAAACATGGTGGCACATGCCTGTAAGCCCAGCAACTATGGAGGCTGAGACAGGAGAATCACAAGTTTGAGGCCAGCCTTGGCAACTTAGTGAGACTCTGTCTCAAAAAAAAAAAAAAAAAAAAAAAAAAAGGCTGGGCATATAGCTCAGTGGTAAAGCACCCCTGAGTTTAATCACTACCACCCCCCTAAAAAAAGTAATAGCTTATTGTAAATAACCAATTTATTTCCTAAGATTAAATATTTGGGTTGCTTAAAAAAAAAAAAAAAAACATATGAGGGCTTACCTAACATGTATGAGGCACTGGGTTTGATCCTCAGCACCACATAAAAATAAAGGTATTGTGTCTAAGTACAACTAAAAAATATTTAAACAAATATATAATGAATAATTTTTCTAAGAATAACATATTTTATACAATAACTATCCCAGAATAAAAGTAAATTTCATACCAGCTAATTTTAGTGAAGCTTGTTTTCTTTTTACTGGGGATTGAACTCAGGGGCACTCAGCCACTGACCCACATCCCCAGCCTTATTTTGTATCTTATTTAGAGACAGGGTCTCACTGAGTTGCTTAGTGCCTTACTTTTGCTGAGACTGGCTTTGAACTCAGGATCCTCCTGCCTCCACTGAGATTACAGGCATGCACCACCATGCCAGACTGAAGCTTATTTTCAAATAAATAAAATGAGGCCTTAAATAATTATGAAGCCTTAATTTTCAGGTGCAATGACCTGAAAAGAACAAATGTCAGAATTAAATTCTCTATTTAAAAATAAACAAAAAAGAGGCTTCCAATCACAGTTACTAGTCCGGAAGAACCATGAGTTTTTAATCATCTTCATCATAGTAATTATCTGTTAATGCCCTCCCATATTTTTCCAAAATAAGTAGAAACCATTCTATTCACTCTGGAGAAAGAAGGTTAGCTTTAGTTCTAAACATACTAAAATATGTTATTTCTCTTTTGTCAAAATTATTTATGAGCAAATTAAGTTTATGGAAAAAAAATCACATGAATATTATTTTTAGTATATGCTCTACAGTATGTGATACACCAGGTAATATAATTATTGCCATTTGGTGGTGGCAAATATAAAATAAATTTCCTCTCTATTTATTGCATTATTAGCAACACAAAGGCAAAATATTGCCGGAGTTCCATATTTTATACAAGAATTTCAAATGCAAAAGGGGGTTTTATAGGTTTTCACAATTACATTTTAATCTTATATTAACAGTTAAGCTGAAATCCCATGGGCAAATTTCTGATCAGCCTTCTTGTACAATAGCATTTACCAAATAAAATTTAATTACCTCAAATATTATGGGACTCTTGACATTTATCAAACAGCATGTAAATTCAATGACTTTTTCCTCTGTACTAAACTTTTTGTAAAAATTCTTTTGTAAAAATTACATTTTTCTCCCTTTAACCAAAGGCAGCTAGCTAGCTTAGCATCCTACTGTCACAAATACTTATTCAACAACTGTTTGTTAATAACTACTTTTTTGCTAAGTGCAAGGATTATAACATTGAACTGGAGAAATTTCTTCTGGCTTCATGAAGCTTACACAAAATCTTCACGTCTTTGGTCCTGATTTGAAATATGGGGTAGTAAAACACCAGCCCTCCATCTATAATTTACAATGAAAAAAATACCAAGCACACATGAAAAAAATTAGATTAAGGAAATACAAGAGTTTTTTTTCCCCCTATTATGACTTCCTTAATAGTTTTCTGTTGAAATACTGAATTATTTCAGAAGAAAAAATATTTGGTGCCCTTCAACTAAAATATTTAAGTTAAAAAAGTATGCAGATAATCTTCTCACACAAAATTATCACAAAGCAAAGTATGCCTCACTTCTCAGTAATTTATAATTACTGCCAAAGAAAATGTCAAGAGGCTAGGATCACAAATGAATTCAAACCGAGATTAAAGTTGTACATAATAGATTTATCACAGAATTAAACATATCCTAAAAAAAGCCCAGACTTTCTCAGAGTGAGCATTCAAAGCAAGGAGGGGTTGTATCTCATTCACATCAGTATACACAGCTCTATGATTTTGCTTAAACATGTGACAAGTGACAAACATTTTCTCATGAATGAACACTTCACATACTAATGATTCTACCTTCTTGGAAGAAGTACTTTTTTTTTTTTTTTTTTGGTTTTGTTTTTTTTTGTCCCAACTAGAAACAAGATTCTTTTAGGTTATAAACTAATATCATCAGTTTCACACAGTCCAAACTAATACAAAATATTTATAACATAAATTCCCAGAAAGTAGGTACCACTACTTACTCCCATTAAAAGCCCATCCAATCTACTCAGGAAGATGTAAATGTAAAAGGTAAAACTACAAAGCAGTGTAACCTTCATAGAAGTCCTATGTATACATGTCTGTAAGAAGGAGAAATACATACATGCATACAACTATATTAGAAATCAAATTGGTAAGCAACTGAAAAAAATTCCTTTCAACAGAATTCCTTTGCCAAGTGATCACTAAACTGAGATTTACATACTTAAAAAATATAATAAAAGTACCAGGAAAGGGCTGGGGATGTGGCTCAAGTGGTAGCGCGCTCGCCTGGGATGCGTGTGGCCCGGGTTCGATCCTCAGCACCACATACCAACAAAGATGTTGTGTCCGCCGAGAACTAAAAAATAAATATTAAAAATTCTCTCTCTCTCACTCTCTCTTTAAAAAAAAAAAAAAAAAAAACCGACTTAAAAAGTACCAGGAAAGTACTGACTGATTTCAACCTAAGATGGGAAACATGGCAGGGATGTTCTTCTCTCTTATGGCTCATAGAAGATCTAGAACTGTAATACAGCTATAATAAGAAATGAAAGACCAATAATTTAGAAAGTAAAGTATAAAACTGTAAACAACATGAGAGTCTCTGTAGAAAATTCCATGGAATCTACATAAAAGTTCCTACAGGTAAATACATAAATTTAGCAAACTTATAGGTTATAATTTTTATTTCTACATACTATTAATGAACTAGAAATAAAAATTTAAAGTATCACTTGTAATAATGATACTATTCACAATAACACCAAAAAAAAAAAACAAAAACAAAACAACAAAAGACCCAACCTGGAAATACTATGGTATTTACCAAAATGTGTTCAAAATCTTTATGTTAAAAACTACAAAATAGAGGGCTGGGGATGTGGCTCAAGAGGTAGCGAGCTCGCCTGGCATGCGTGCGGCCCGGGTTCAATCCTCAGCACCATGTACAAACAAAGATGTTGTGTCTGCCAAATACTAAAAAATAAATATTAAAATTCTCTCTCTCCCTCTCTCTAAAAAAAAAAAAAAAACTACAAAATAGAGACTGGGGGGTATAACTTAGTGAAACAGCACCTTTTGCTTAGCATGCTTGAGGTCCTGGGTTTAACCCCACCAATGAAAAGAAAAAAAAAAAAAACAATAACAAACACCAAAAACTAAAATATTGGTGAAAGAGATCACAGAAAATGTGTTTATAAGAAATATGATACTCATGAATGGGAGGACTCAATATTCTTAAAATGTCAATTTTTTCCTCATTTAATCCATACATGAAATGCAATCCCACTCAAAATCCCAGTGGGCTTCTTGGGAAAGAAATCATTAAAAGTTATTCAAAAATTCACACTGGGGCTGGGGATATAACTCAGCTGATAGAGTGCCTGCCTCACATGCACAATGCCTTGGGTTCAATCCCAGGCACCACCAAAAACAAAACAAAACAAAACACTGAATGGAAAAGGACCTCAAAGAGCCCAAAACAAATTAAAAAAAAAAAAAAAAGTTTGGGATGGGGGTGCTGGGGTTGTGGCTCAGTGGTACAGAGCTTGCCTAGCATGTGTGAATTGAAAGTTCCTAGCACCACACATAAATGAATGAATAAAATAAAGATCCATCAACATCTTAAAAAATAAATAAATAAGCTAGGCACATAGTGGCACTGTAAGTCTAGTGACTCAGGAGGCTGATACAGAAGGACCACAAGTTCAAGACCAGCCTCAGCTATTTAAAAAGACCCTATCTGAATATAAAAAGGACTGGGGAGGCTAGGCATGGTGGTACACACATGAAATCCCAGTGACCTAAGAAGCTGAAGCAAAAGGATTGCAAGTTTGAGGTCGACCTGGGCAACATAGCAATACCCTGTATCTAAACAACAACAACAACAACAAAAACCAGCTGGGGTTTAAGTTCGATGGTAGAACAACCCTGGATTCAATCCCCAGTAGTGCAAAAATGAAAAAAGATAAATAAAGCTGGAGGATTCACATTACCAGAAAGATATAGCAATCAAGACACTGTGATACTCGAGGACAGATAGATCTATAGAACCATACAAATGCAACCAATAGATTTTTGACAAAAAGTACAATAATTTTTAAAAAATGAATACTTTTTCCAACAAATGAACAACACATTTAGAAAATAAGAATAACAGAGATGTTTGCTTACATAGTTGTATAAATTCTAGGTATCAACAAATTATACTTAGTTGGGTATATTAAGGGGAATCACATAACTCAGGGATAATGTGGACGGAAGTGAAGGAGAACAATTTTATATTCATAACCTTCCTATTCCTTTGTAATTATATAATTGTGAAAATTGACTCTTTTAGGGGACGGGGTACTGGGGATTGAACCCAGGCGCACTTAACCATTGAGCTACGTCCCCATCCCTTTTTACTTTTTATTTTGAGACAGGGTATTACTAAATTGTTGAGGCTGGCCTCGAACTTGGGATCCTCCCGTTTCAACCTCCCAAGTTGCTAGGATTACAGGTACATGCCACCTTGTCCAGCTAAAATTTAATCTTAAAAGTTATACAGATGAGACAGATGCATATCAATAGTAAGATTACTTAGAACACTGTTTCACATGCATAAGGCATAAAGCCCTGGGTTTGATTCTCAGCATGCATGCACACATCCTCCATCCCTCAAGAAAACTTTTGAGTAGATCTATGCTAACAAACCTTTGAAAGGTATGTGACACAAGGAAAATAAAAATGCAAACTGGATTAGCTTTAAAATACTCCCCAAATGTTGATAATTGCTGAAGCTGGGTAATCAATTCATAGGAACTCATTAGTGTTTTTTCTGTATAACCAAATGTTTAAGAATTATATTAAAAGGCCAGATGTGGTGGTGCATGCCTGTAGTTACAGTTACATGGGAAGCTGAGGCAGGAAGACCACTTCAGTGAAGGAATTCAAGGCCAGTCTAGGCAACATAGTGAGACCCTGAATGAGAGAGAGAGAGAGAGAGAGAGAGACAGACACACACACACACACACACACACACACACACACACACACAGAGAGAGAGAGAGGGGGGGGAAAGGGAGGAGAGAAAGAATTATATTAAAAATTAAAGTAAGAAAGTCAGTTATTTATGATAAAATACAATTATTCTACTTACAGATAACGCTATTTTATAAAGAGGATCCCCTCCCCTGACAAAAAGAAATGTTAAAGCACTTAGGTCCAAAATTTATTCACTATATTTTATAGCATTGCATGTATCAGCCAATTTAAATAATCTAAGAGATGTGATAAATCTAAATCAGGATTTCTCAGTATTACACTATCCATATTTTAGGACATACTTTGTCATGGAGTTTTGTCCCACACATTGTAGGGTATTTAGCAGAATCTATGGATACTACCTACAAGGTATAACTCATTCCAATATGGTAGCCAGAAATGTCTCTAGATACTGACAAAAAGGCTACCAGTGAACAATACTGCCCTCTGTTGAGAAACACTAAACTAAATTAATGATTTCTTAGAATAATAAGTCATACTATAAAAAGCAAAAAGAAAAAAAAAAGGAAAAAAAGCAATAGTTATGTTCCTCAAAATTTCAAATATACAATCTGTACACGTGGAAAAATGACAAGTCATATCCTATTTGAATCAAATGTATGTCAAGATGATTGTATTGTCTTGAACAACTAATAAAAAAATAAATAAAATTTAAAAAAAAAGAACCTAAGCAACTTAGCAAGACCCTGTCTCAAAATAAAAATATTAAAAAAGACCAAAAAAAAATCTCAACTATAACTTGAATAAAACGACATCAGACTAGCTAGCAACAGACAAGGTATTTTCTCTATCTTAATATCAGTACAAAACTCAAATTGTTTAAGATTTACCTTTTTAAAAAGTGTAAATATATACATTACTTTTAAACACAATATACTAAGCAAAGTAAGCTTTTAATGACTCAAGAAAATGAACAATACATCCATTTACATTCAGTTCACTCTAAAAAAGTGGGAGTGACATCACAAAATATGGCAGAGTAGGGACTCTAGGACTCCATCCCTCCAAGGCAAGGAATAAATTGGCAAAAACTATCAGAATCAACATTTTCACATATTAGAGTCTAATCAAAAAATAACAGAACGCCTAGTGAAAAAAGAAACTGCTGCAAGTTCTGTGGCATTTTATTTACCTACTTACTACTCCAAAATTTTTCTAAATGGCTGCAGCCATGATAATAGCATCTCACATTGGTGCAGTTGTTGGTTCCAGAGATACCAACGTGGACCTTATGCTCAAAGATCTGTGGTTGTTTTTTGAACTATATAGGGAACTGGCTCAAGGACTTATAGTTCCATAAGCCTTGGATATTCTTAAAACTGAAGCAGCTTCCCGAATGGTATTTATTCAAAGTATTAAAGGGAAATGTTTAGCTATGGCCACATGTGGTAAGATATAACATTTGGAAACAGATCTAAAACCTGGAAAGGAAGGGGATAGGATAGAGAAAAGGAAGGAGAAAAATACTTAAGGGAATAAAGGCTCTGGAAACACTCTATATATATCAAAATCTAGAAGGCGCAAACATGCCTAGGGCTAGACACGTGCCCAGAAAATATCCAAAAAGACCCCCCAATTTTTATTTATTTATTTTTAACTTCTGGGGAACTTTCAATTCTGTATAAGGCAGAGCTAGAAGTTGTTTGGCTGAGCACTGAATGCCCTAACACAAAGACCAGGGGAGGCTTTGGTTGTTTTTTGACTCAGGTGTTTAAGAAAAATTCTGTCAAAACTGTCAACTCAGAGAAGGGAACAGAGAATTCAGTTATTACATTCAATAAAGAATATAGACTGCCAAAACCAAAAAAAGTTTAGGAGTCATTAAAAAACCCTTAAGCAATAATAATAATCCCTGGGGAAGGGGGGAATAATTGGATTTCCAGCTATATTATAATATTCAAAATGTCCTAGTTTCCAACAGGAAAATTTAAGGCATGCAATAAACACAAACGTAGATCCTGCTCAAAGGTGTGTGTGTGTGGGGGGGTGTGTGATTAATAGAAACTGTCCCTGAGGAAGGCAATAAATACTGGATGTATTAGACAAAGACTTTAAATCAACTGTCTTAAATATGCTCAAAGAACTAAAGGAAATGCTGGACAAAGAACTAAAATGAACCAGAAAAATGTCTCTCCAAATATAGAATATCAATAAACAGAAATTATAAAAAAGGAGCCAAATAAAAATTCTGGAGCTAAAAAGTATAATTAGAGTGAGAATAAAAAAGCCAGTTATTTGAAAAGATCAACAAAACTGACAAAACCTTTTGCTAGACTAACCAAGAAAAAGGGGAAGAGATTCAAATTACCAAAATTAGAAACAAAAGTGGGCATAATCATTACTATCCATCTTAAGGGAAAAAAAGTTACTACCGTTAGGGTAGTACTATATATCCATCTACATGAAGTGGACAAACTTCTAGAAACACATAAGCTACTAAACCTGACACTGAATAGAAAACCTGAACAGACCCACAACAACAACAAGAGATCAAGTAAGTAATCAAAAGCCTCCCTATAAAGAACAGTCTAGGACCAGAGGGCTTCACTGATGATGTCTACTAAAAATTTACCAAAAATTAACCTCAAGTCTTCTGAAAATAAAAGAATGACTTTCTTCAATGAACAGAGCTGGAACAAATGGACAGCCACGTCCTTTGAGGCCAGCATTATTATCCTGATACCACTGCTAGAAAAAAAACATTATTAAAAAAAAAAAAAAAAACACTGACCAAAATCCTTTATGAATAGATATAAAAACATCTGCAAAATGCTAGCAAATCAAATTCAGCAGCATAAAAAAGAGAATTATAAACCATGACCAAATGGAATTTATCACAAGAATGCAAGGTGGTTCAACACTGCATTTAAAAAATAAAAAAAAAAATCAATACTATATCATATTCATAGAATGGAATGAAAAAGCACACAATAATTCCAATAATGTAGAGAAAAAGCTTCTGACAAAATACGATGTCATAATAAAACACTCAACAAACTTAAAGTAGAAAGAAACTTCCTTACCACAATAAAGAACATTTATAAACAAACAAAAAAAAAAGACCTACAGCTAATACCACACCTAAAGGTAGGAAACTCAATGACTTTTTCCCACCAAAGATCAGTTACAAGATAAGGATGTACACTTTTACCACTTCTATGTAACACTGTGCTATAAATTCTAGCCAGTTAACTATGTAAGAAAATGAAATAAAATCCATTCAAATTGGAAAGGAAGCAGTAAAACTACAAAACAAAACAAAAAAAAGTCCTCTAGTTGCAAGTATGACCTTACATATAATCTTAGAATAAAAAACCATCAGAACTAATGAATGAATTTAGCAAATTTGTAGTCTATATGGTCAATTCACAAAATCTATTCCTTCCATACACCACCAATGAACAATCCTAAATTAAGAAATTAATTCCAATTAAAATGGAGAAAATACACCATCTGTTGTTAGCTAGTCTAATGTCATTTTATTAATACAGCAGAGTTAACTCACTCGTAAAAAGCTATTCCTGAAAAAGAGAGCAGGATGCAAAATGGGCTAGTGTCCACAACAATAGTGACACAGTACTGGTGAGAACATCAAGTGATACAACCTCTGTGGAGGGCAACAGCAACTACTAACAAAATCATATACACCCCAATGAAAAAAATCTCTAAGATTTATCAACTGGGGGTTAAGAAAGACAAAAATCAAGTAAGCCATCCTGTGTGTTAAAAGGGTGAGAAAAGAAAGAAGAAATTTGCTTCACTGGAAATCTGCATCACCAATACCCCTTCTACGGTCTGCAAAAAGGCAGATACCCGGAACCACATTTCCCAGAATCTCTTTTCTTGAATGATTCAAGGATAGTCAATAAGGGACACTCATGCAAGAGAAAATGAAAGTAGATTATTACTGTCTGATGATAACTGTAAGTAAATGCATATGAAGAGAACTGGCATTAGGTTTGTTAAATGAGAATCATTTGCTTTTTCCATACTCAATAACGTACAATGTCAATTTTCTAAATTAAATCTATAATCTCAATGGAATACCAACCAGTTAGGCTCAAAAGGAGTTCTCAAAGCACTGTGATTTTTTTTCTTCTAATTTTATATATAAAAGCACAGGGTAAAGAGTCAGTTTGGGAGAACACAAAAATATATATAGGAAGGAAATTCCAGGTTAGTCAAAAAAAAAAAAAAACAAAAAAAAACAACCCCAATTAGGAAAAGGAACTGCAAATTTTTTAGAAGGAAAAAAATGGAATATTTTAAAGACCTTAACAGGTTTATTACATGAGAAGTTTGGGAGGGACCACAAAAGATTGATAAATATAATTACATTAAGATCAAAACGTTCTAAAAGAAACCTCTAACAAAATAAAAAGTCTAGCCATACATGAAGATGTATAGCAAAACCAACAAGATTCATAGTAGACAGATAGATACAGATATATGCTTATGACTGCATTGTAAAGAAAAAAAATGAGCAACAGGCAAAAAATCAAACTGGTCAAAATATATGAAAATACATCAAACCTCAATAGGATTACAGGAAAAGGGAATTATACTAAGATACCACTTCACATACACCACATGGCAAATGTAAAGTAAAAATTCACAGCAAGTTTGAGAGCAAAGAGGAATTAATATAATTGCTTCTAGCCAATATAACTGATAAAACCACCTTGAAGAAAATCATAATTTCATAGTAAAGGTGAACATGTATATTCCCTATGAACAAGAAACTAATTCATTTATCAATCTTAGAAATGTTGTACACAAAAAGATATACAAGAATTTCTACCAGAGCACTATTTTTTACTTTTTTTTTTTTTTTTTTTTTTTTTTTTGGTGGTGCTAGGGATTGAACCCAGGGCCTTGTGTATGAGAGGCAAGCACTCTACCAACTCAGCTATATCCCCAGCCCCAGAGCACTATTTTTTAATAGCTCAAAACTGGACATTACCTAACTACAGTGTTTTAGAGGAATAAACTATGGTTTACGTGTATGAATACATAGCAATTTTATTATCTTAACATGGATGAATTTTAAAAGCAGTGTTGCTTGCAAGAGATACACAAACTATACCATTTATTTAAAATTTTAGAAAACAAAAATGATAGCACACATTGCTTATTACATTGTTTATGAATATGTAAATACAGCATGAATGAAAAAGCTTCAATGATATAAGACACTTTAAGGAGGCTATCTAGAAGAAAAATGGGAATATGGCTCTAGTGATATATATATAAATAAAGCAAATATGTTAAAGTATTGACATCTTTAACATCTATAAACATCACCTGTTTATTCCAGGTGACACTTAGGTTTTATTGAATTGTATTTTATTTATGTATCTGAACATTTTAATTTAAAACATTTTTCAAGAACATTCTGATTAGCTTGAGTATAGAAGATTGAACTGAAATGCAATAAGACTGGAGAAAAGCAGACGGCTCAGAGAACCAACTTCAGCATTAATTGAAGTATAAAATGAAAGCAGCATGAATGGCTATCAAAGTGGGAAGGAGATCAATATTACATATACATATGAATTAAGACTAGAAAGTTCCTCAGTTACGTGAGCATGGTATATCTGGATCATTTTCTGTCTTTAAAATCTTATAGTCAACATTTTTCAAAAGAAAATATACAAATGGCCACTGGGTATATGAAAAAAATGCTAAAAAACACTAACTATCAGGGAAAGGAAA
This sequence comes from Spermophilus citellus, assembly GCF_964194105.1. NCBI lineage: Eukaryota > Metazoa > Chordata > Mammalia > Rodentia > Sciuridae > Spermophilus > Spermophilus citellus. The sequence goes on along the minus strand of NC_138184.1, from coordinate 45,328,343 downwards.
ATAAAACCCATAAACTATCACTTTACACCTGTCTTTATGGCTACTGCCAAAAGACAAAGAAAGGTAATGTTGGTAAGGATGTGGACAAAGGGGAATCCTTATAGACTGTTGGTTGGAACATGAGTGAGTATAGCCATTAGGGAAAACAATACAGAGGTTCCTCAAAAAATTAAAAATCAGGGCTGGGGCTATAGCTCAGCGGTAGAGTGCTTGCCTAGCACATGTGAGGCCCTGGGTTCGATCCTCAGCACCACATATAAATGAATAAATAGAATAAAGGTATTTAAATTTTTTTTTAATTAAAAAATAGAACTGTTATATGATCCAGCAATTCTACTATAGTGTACATATACAAAAGAACTGGAATCAATATGTCAAAGAAAGATCTGCAGCCTCATATTCACTGTAGCATTATTTACAAAGCCAAAATGTGGAATTGACTTAGGTGCCTGTGAACAAATGGATGATTAAAAATTATAGTATAAGATGAGTGCCCCTATCTTAAATACTTGGGACTGGAAGTGTTTTTGGATTTTAGATTTTTTTTTGGATTTTGGAATATCTGCATATATATATACATAATGAGATTCTTGGGGATGAGACCAGATTCTAAACACAAAATACATGTATGTTTCACATAAATGGGAAATGGGGTGCAAAGGGAAAGGAGGGCTGAGATATTGGTCAAAGGACACAAAATTTCAGTTAGGAAGTATAATTTCAAGAGATCTACTACACTGTGTTTACTACAGTTACCGATATATTATATCTGAAAACTGCTAAGAGTAGCTTTTAAGTGTTCTCATAACATACACACACCCCAAAGTATGAAAGGCATTATGTATGTTAACTAGTTCAATCTAGACAGTCAATAATGTATACATATTTTTAAAAATCATTTTGTATATCATCAGTATGTACAACATCTATTTGTCCATTAATAAATAAAAAAATCTACATTACATTGTTGAAATACTCTGCAGATACACTAAAGTAAAAAAAAAAAAAAAAAAAAAAAGGTCAAAAAGTCCCCAATATTGGTTTGATTTTTGTTTTCTCAAAACATTCAGGTTCAATTATATCAACTTAAGAGTTAAGTGAAATTAGGAAGCCATTCTACAAAAACATTTAGTAAAAAATCAAAGCCTAACGAACCTCTATCCAGAAACTCTGCAATACTAATTATTAAACCTGATTCACAGCATTATCATGTCTGTATTACTAATACAATGGACCAAAGGGCATCTCCTTGTCAGCCTTGCACCAAAACTTGTCACTTTCACTGTCTGTGTTATCATATGAAAGCTGGAAGCTCACAAGGTCTAAAATTAATCTCTATAATCATCACCTGAAAATAACTCTATAGATACTACAGCACCTCAAAATTTGGTCTCAATAGAGAACTGAGATAGATTACAGGTAAAAAATATTGCAAATTCCAAAAACATATGCAGAATATTAGATAATAAATCAACTCGTTTTAATAAACAACAATATTCTTCTGTATTTCAGAACTTTAAAATTTCAGGGAAACCAATGTGATGCTTAATTATGTCTTGGAAGAAGTAGTCTATGACACAGCTAAACTAGAATAAATTCTTCCATACACTGAACTGAAATCACTTCCTGTGGTTTTCATCCATTAGTTTCTAGTTTTATATACGATAAAAGTCCATTCTGCTTCCCTATGAAAGACCTCGAAGTATCTGAAACAGCCATGATGCCTGTACTTCCATTCCTTTGCCTAGGCTAATATTCCCAGCTTTATGTTCCTAATTGTCCTAATCATACAATAGAACATGATTTCAATCATATCTCCTCTCTACCCTAAGTGTGATAATTCAGAGGTCAAAATAGAGGCATCCTTGTCACTTTCCTGACACCAACCTCTACATTTCTTTTTACCATATGCTACTGGTAACAAGATGTGATCTCATCCCCAACAATATGCTACTGGAATTAGTTTGGGGATAGGAGGACAGGATCTTACCGTTTCCCTCTTCAATTTCCCCTTGTCAAATTTCCATGAAAACTTGGTTTATTAAAATTAATTCTCTTCATTCCTTAATCTGCCATCCAAAGTCTTCAGTATCTTAGTCAATACTGCTGTTCACCTGTATTTCTAGTTTTCTTCCTTCCAAGAGTATTGAAGAAATACAGTTCCTTACCCATCCAACACTAAGGCTGGGTGTGGCCACATAATTTGATTTGATCAGTTAAATGTGAGTTGAAGTGATCAGGCCTTTTTTTTTATTATTGTTAGTTGTTCAAAACATTACATAGTTCTTGATATATCATATTTCACACTTTGATTCAAGTGGGTTATGAACTCCCATTTTTACCCCGTATACAGATTGCAGAATCACATCAGTTACACTTCCATTGATTTACATATTGCCATACTAGTGGTGATCAGGCCTTTGAGAGTGGGATATTCCATTTTTCAGGGTCCCTTTCTCCTGCTACAATGTTCCAGAAGATAAAAACTCCAGTCTCAGTTTGTGTATGAATACAACAAAAAGCAGAACACCTTGTCAACCTGACTGTGAACTGTAAGGAAACCATTTTTGTTTTTAAGCCACTGAGATTTGTTATTTACTACAGCAAAATCTAGCCCATCCTGGCTAACATGCTATCCTTCCCATATCTGCCATGTGCAAATCTGATGAACATTCCTTAAACCTAATGCAATCCATGAGTGTGGCACACACGTACATACATGCGACACACACACACGCTCAGAGGTTAGGCTGTTTTGATTTGTTCTTAATGAATTCAAGTTAGGTTTTTTTTTAATTTCTTTTTTTAGTTGTAGATGGACAAAATGCCTTTATTTCACTTATTTATTTTTATGTGGTGCTGAGGATTGAATCTACTGACTCACATGTGCTAGGCAAGTACTCTACCACTAAGCCACAATCCCAGCCCCTCAAGTTAATGTTTAATGATCAGAACTTCACCTTTCTTGGAAACAATTTATTCTAGAGTCTCACCTTAAGTCACATAAAGCTTCATAATCTACTTTCTTCCCTTTCTGAAAAACAGAATAATCCTTCCCTTCTGTACTGTTCAGCACCTGTTTCCCTAACTCAACAGTGTCCACAAACTTTAAAAGTGATTTAAAAACTTCAAGTTCTTACAACCATAGGATATATAATTCTTTTTTTTTTAATTGATTGTTCAAAACATTGCAGAGCTCATGATATATCATCTTTCATACATTAGACTCAATTGGGTTTTGAACTCCCATTTTTACCCCAAATACAGATTGCAGAATCACATCTGTTACATACTCACATTATTACATAATGGCATATTAGTGACTGTTGTATTCTGCTACCTTTCCTATCCCCTACTATCCCCCCTCCCCTCCCCTCCCATCTTCCCTCTCTACCTCCTCTGCTGTTGTTCAATTCTCTCCCCTTTTTCCCCCCTCCCCCTTGCCCCTCATAACCTCTTATAATTTTGTGTATCATTGAAGGTCTCCTACCATTTCCATATGCTTTCCCTTCTCTCTCCCTTTCTCTCCACCCATTCGTCTTTGTTTACTGTTAGTCTTTTCCTCATGCTCTTCCTTCCTGTTCTGTTCTTAGTTGCTCTCTTTATATCAAAGAAGACATTTGGCATTTGTTTTTTAGGGCTTGGCTAGCTTCACTTAGCATAATCTGCTCTAATGCCATCCATTTCCCTGCAAACAGACACTTCTCAGAGGAGGACATACAATCAATCAACAAGTACATGAAAAAATGCTCACCATCTCTAGCAATCAGAGAAATGCAAATCAAAACCACCCTAAGATACCATCTCACTCCAGTAAGATTGGCAGCCATTATGAAGTCAAACAACAATAAGTGTTGGCGGGGATGTGGGGAAAAGGGTACACTTGTACACTGCTGGTGGGACTGCAAAATGGTGAGGCCAATTTGGAAAGCAGTATGGAGATTCCTGGGAAAGCTGGGAATGGATCCACCATTTAACCCAGCTATCACCCTTCTCGGACTATTCCCTGAGGACCTTAAAAGAGCGCACTATAGGGATACGGCCACATCAATGATTATAGCGGCACAATTCAAAATAGCTAGACTGTGGAACCAACCTAGATGCCCTTCAATAGATGAATGGATAAAAAAAATGTGGCATCTATACACAATGGAGTATTATGCAGCACTAAGGATATATAATTCTTTAAAATCAAGAACAAACAGTTGCTGGGACTGGGGTTGTGGCTCAGTGGTAGAGCGCTTGCCCAGTACGTGTAAGGCACTGGGTTCGATCTTTAGCACCACATAAAAAAGAAATAAAATGAAGGTATCGTGTCCATCTACAACTAAAAATGTATTAAAAAAAAAAAAGAACACTTGCTAAATTTAATCACCCCTCTAGATTTCATTTTCCTCATTCTGTTACCTCTCACTAGTCTGCTTTAACCCAGAGGCAGACCTTATATGAACATAGTTAGAGAGAAATCCTTTATTTCAGAGGTAATATACATGTTACAGTCAGTGGGCTAGTCTCTCTGTTCTCTGCTATGCACTCACTGCTGAAAATAATCTACTCCAAAAACATTTACCAAGTACTTACTATCTATTAGGCAACTGCTTGGTCTAGGACATAATCTACCCTCAAGAACCTTAACAATTAAAAATGCCAAGTAAATACCAGAGAGAGGATAAAAGGGACAACAATAGAGGTTATGACTGTCCTATTAAGTTTAAATAATATAATGCCGAAGAACATAAACCCTAAAATCAGACAGTCCTGGATTTAGGTCCTGGTCTCAATTTCCTCATCTGAAAAATCACATTAAATAAAAAAAGGGCAAAGGATTATTAAAGCACTAATCAGTCAACAAAACTAATGGACTTAGCTATTTTAATGCTATTATCCTGAAAGAAGTGTCCAATAATTCAAACAATTTAAGTATGACCAATCAAATTTTTATTTTATAAATATTATGTTTTAAATTCAACAGCAAGAACAAATTAGTTCTGACAGTTCATAATCAGGTTGACAAAGGGTGGACCTAAAATGCAGAAATTCACTTTTAAAAGACTGTTTTACTAATCAATGGCTCAGGGAAGCAGAAAGGATGAGAGATGGAAGGATGTCTAATATAGTAAGACAGGATCAACAGAACGTAATGGTCAACAATATGGGAGAATAAGGGAAAAAGAAGAGTTAAAAGAATGACTTCTAGCTTTACAACTTATGGAACTGGGCAAATGAGAGGACAACTAATTCAAGGTGAAAAAAACAAGGGCCACGCAGTTTTCAGAAAGAAGCAAAAAATGGGCTGGGTTGTGGCTCAGTGGTAGAGCACTCGCCTAGCACGCATGAGGTACTGGGTTTGGTCCTCAGCACCACATCAAAATAAAGATATTGTATCCACCTAAACTAAGATAAATCAATAAATAATTTTTTTAAAAAAGAAGCAAAAAACTCAATTTGGGGCATGTAAAATTTGAATACTATATGGAACATAAGAGATGTCTCTAGAAAACAGGAATATCCATGATCTTAGTGTAAGAATTAAGTTAAATTAAGATTTAAAATAAAAAACATAAATTGTAAAATGAGAGGACTAAAATTAGAAATCAAATACAAACAAAATATACTTAATAGGTATTTTGAATATGATAAAGGTTATTTTGAATGGCAGAAATATTCTGCATACATAAATGAATCATAATAAGTAAGGCAGTGCTTAAAAATTCTCATCCTCCAAGTACACCACAAAGAATAAGTTTCTTTTGTCTTTTTGATACTGGGGATTAAACCCAGGGGTGCTTAACCAGTCAGCCACATCCCCAGCTTCTTTTACTTTTTTCAGACAGGATCTTACCAAGTTGCTTAGGGCCTTGCTAAGTGCTGTGGCTAGCTTTGAACCTGTGATCCTTCTACCTCAGCCTCCAGAGCCTCTGGGATTATAGGTGTGTGCCACTGCACCTGGCAAGAATAAGTTTCTTAAAATTCTTCTGTGTGGTTTGCAAAAAACTTCTCAACCTTGATAATTTAAAGGGGGAAATCCACAGGTAAAAAGCCTGGAATCTGTTAATACACACCCAGTATAATTCAAGATTCAATAAAATAAGAAAAAAATTACCAAAAAATGTTTAGTCTTTGGTTCTGACTAAAAACTGCAGAAATTTATGTAAGTTATACCTCCTCAGGCCTCAGTTTTCTTATCAAAGATTTGAAATTGGTGATTAAAATTTATTTCCATTGTATCATCTACCTTTAATGACTATACATTTTATGTAGTTATGTCAATTTCAGTATCCTTATCTCTTAAACAAATATCTTAACCCCAAAACCAAATACTACAATTACCTTCAAAAGCAAACAGGAAACAGAAATATCAAAGGCATGCAGTATCAAGGACTAGAACTGTATCTGTGCTTAGGTTTTTATCTGAGAAAGCAAAAAACAAAACCCAAATAAACGGTGTTGTAAATCTAGAAACTAAGCATTAAGTTCTCATTGCAACTTGACCATCTTTAGCACTTTGTAAATAAAAACTCCACAGATTTCCAGATAACGTGAAAAAAATTCAATACATATTTTTCATGGTAAATTTTTGATAAACAATTTCAAAGTTAATAACCATCTAACAGCACCTCCTATTTAATTTCTTATTTAGTTAACACTAACAGATGGGGCAGGGCAGGGGGAGGGGTCTAAATTAGGAAGTAAAAATTATTTCTTTTGCAGACATAATGAAGGAGGGAAGATAATATTGACAAGGATAAAAGAAACTAAAACAGTGTACGAATAAAATGGCATGGCCATTCATGCACACCTTGCAGTAAGGTGGCTCCTCAAAATATTAAACACAGAATTACTATAGGATCCAGACAATTCCACTCTGAATACACACCTGTTATAGTCTGGGTTTGAATTAAGTGTCCCCCAAAGGATTAAAGGCTTGGTCCCTAGGGTGGAACTGCTGAGAGATGGGGCCTTACTGGGAGGTCCTTAAATGACTGGGGATGTAACATTGGAAGGAAGTTCTTGTGGAACTCCCTGGTGGGATAATAAATATTTTTTGTTTGATTAATTTTAGGAAGAGCTATTTTGGCTTGGTTTTGTTTTTGTGGTACTGGGGATTGAACCCAGGAGTGCTCTAGCACTGAGCTATACCCCCAGCTCCCTCTTTAAAAAATTTTTAATTTTTTTAATTTTGAGATTGGATCTCCTTAAATTGCTGAGGCTGATCTCAAACTTGTGATTCTTCTGACTCAGCTTCCCAAATCACTGGGATTACAAGTGTGTCACCACTCCCAGCAAGTATTTTTTAAACCTAAGGTAAAATAATATTCTAATAGGTTTCATCTCTCTGTGTGTGTCTGTGTCTGTCTGTCTGTCTCTATCTCTCTCTCACCCCCCCCAAAAAAATCCCAAGACATGTGCCCCTAAAAAATCTCATGTCATTGTTCAGATAGGATAAGAATGTAATCATAAATCATTTTATCTCAAAGAAAGTAGAGAGCAAAAGAAAGAAAAATTAATGTGGAATTTAAAAAAATACATCTACTCAAATGTTTCAAAAAGTATACCGGCGATTAGAAAAAAAAATTAGGCATATTCTTAAAGCAAGAACTTACCTGAATTTAACTAGTAAAAAATATTCAAGTACAAATATCAATGTTAATTATTAATAATTTGTGCTAGCACTTGAAAAAACAATGTAATTAACTGAAAATTTTTAAATGTTTTAAAAAAACAAAATGTGAACAAAAATTTTTAAAATTGTCTTTTTCTACTATTCTAGTTCTTAACCTCCATGAACTTTCCATAGATTACAGTATTACATATGAAAACTATATTTACAGAATCAGTTTATCAAAATATTAATATCTTGGTAGAATCATTGTCATTCTTTAAGTTTTTAACCCAACTGTTGACCAATTCTCCCTATTTTCTCTGGATCTTCCAACAACTTTGTGCTGCAACATACTTATTCAATGACTTCACAGATGATTCTCAAAAATCTATCTAAACACATACCAAACTTAACCTTTGGAAAGTGTAATAAGGCCAGTGATTCTGACTAATTTTATACAGATAAAGAATTATCTGTGGAAAGTCTCTTTTCCTCCAACTCATTTCCAGTAACATTCTCCTAAATGTTGCCTGAAAATTATTCTACAACACCTACCAATAATTCATTTTATTTTCAGGGTTTTTAGAAACAGAAAAGACTACTAGTTCTTTTTCTTTAAGATTAGACTAAAGTTGTAATGTACCAATAATTAAAACACTCCAATGTGTCACCTTTTATTTAACATGAAATCTCTTACCTTCAAGAAGTTGTTAAATATTATCTTGTTTCTCCAAGACTGCCATAAGATAATGCTTTCTCCCATAATCATTTGCCTATTTTGACCACTGTGAATGCAGGGTATGAAAAACAGACTACCAGGCAGTTTTGTGCCACTGCCTTGATCTCTATCAAGATATTCACAGTAAACACCACTACTTTTATACCATTAGTGTAATGTAAAAGGCTCATATTGCATTGTTGTTATTATGAGTACAGTTTTTACCTTAGAGAATAATGGACCAGGGTCCATGGACCACACTTTGAAAAACAATGGTTTACATATACAAACAAGTCTCTAAGAAATAAAAATTGGGTATAAACTACTGGTCCTAAATTCTATAACACCTTAAACTTACTTCTAATTACTCAGATAGCTATTTGTTTCCAAAGGGGAGGGGGTGGGAATCCATTGAAATCCAAAGTGTAAAGAATTAACCAGTGCCAAAGACCTGGCCCTTGTTACTACCTCTGGGAGGTAACACTTAAGCCCTTAGAAAATTCTATTTGATAAGAAGCGTCTTTGCTTACCTGGCCATGTTGATCTACATGCCAGAGTGTCTAATAGTATGAGTTATGGTGGGATGTTTAGGCCATGGCTTATCAGCCTGATCTTGGGAGGGTATGGAGATTAGTCATGTGGTGGCTGGCTATACCTGTGTGACTGATCCCCCAATAAAAACTCTAAACACCAAAGCTCAGGTAAATGTCCCCTGTTGGCAGAACTCCATGTGTTATCATACATTTACTGCTAGGAAAAGTATGCATGATCCACAGGACTTCACTGGAAGAGGACAACGGGAATTTTGTGTCTGGAACTGTTCTGGACCCCTGCCCTATGCACTTTAGTCACTGCTGGTTTAATGTGTACCATTTTAATGTAATAAGCCACACCATGAATTGAACTGTTTTGCTGAGTTCTATAAGTCCTTCTGGCAAATTACTGAATGGTCCTGAGGACCCTCCCAAACTGTACAGAGTTAGTCACAATCAAACTCCTCAGTACATAAAAGCCAATCCACCACCTACAAGTTTCTCTACATAAAACATTCAGTTTTGTCCAAGGTTAAAAACTGGTGTGTGGGTGTAAGTCCACGAGCACATGCATAGAGTATTTATGGATTCAGACTGGACTGCCAAATTCTGTATTAACTAGTAGCCCTTTCTCTAAAGCAGCTCGTTTTAGATCAGGGTTTCTCAATCTTGGCAATACTGACATTTCAGACTAGATGATTCTCTGCTGTGGGGGACTGCCCTGGTCACAGCAAGATTTGAGCAGTATCCCTGGCTTCTATTCCAAAAGAGACCAGTAACATCTTTCCCTTCTTTCTCCCCAGCTGTAACAAGTGAAAATGTTTCCAGACACTGCCAAAAACACCTGAAGAGCAACCCTCCAACATTGGGAACTGATATTTTTGAGGAAAATCATCTAGGAAGTCTGACTTTGCCTTTTTATTTTAACAACAAAAGAACAAACTCATTTTTAGCTCCATCTTCTCAACTTTCCTAAATTTAATTATTTGATGAAAAGTGATTATTCATTTGGAGTCCTATCTACCAACAATATTTGGATAACAGTGTTGAACTAAACTCTTACTTCTAGGGAACTCATCAGGTTACCATTTCAAGAGTAGAGAAAATCTCTAACAATTACTTTTCAGTAAGGACACAATATGTATCTTCTGCATCTTATATATATCACTGTAAGCCACAGAGTGAAGACAATTTCTTAACCTTCAGAATATTAACAAAGTGCTAACAAAATAACTAAAGGTACTTTTAAAAAAATACAGATGCTATGACCCATCTCAGACATATCTAATCAGTATTTATTATTCAGCAATTATTTGACTGTCTGCTATATGCAAAGCATTGTTACAGGTGATAGGAATGCCTCTAAGAGCTCACACACCAGCAGAGGGAGACAGATCATAGCATATACACAAATAAACATGACCACTTCAGACAGTGCTGTCTGGAAATAAAACAGAATTATGGGACCAATATCCCTACATCTCAACATTACCAATAAAGATATCTTCAAAGATTTGAATTTGAGTTGGGCATGGTATCACATGCCTATAAATCTCAGCAACTCAAGATGCTGAGGAAAGAGAATCAAAAATTCAAAGTCAGCCTTGGCAACTTAGTGAGACCTTGCCTCAAAATCAAACAAACAAAACAACAACAAAAACTGGAGATGTGGCTCAGTGGTTAAGAGCCCCTGGGCTCAATTCCCAGTACCACAAATACATAAATAAATAAACAAACAAATAAATATATGTATGTATGTATGTAAGAACTGTGATAGGTGAAAATGTTATTTTGAATTTTCTACTTAGAAAGCCCATGACAGAATTATGTACCTAAATTCAAAATTCCTTGTGTTTGACACTGGGCAAAAATGTGACCCCAGGGGTTGGGGCTCAGTGGTGAAGTGTTTGTCTAGCATGCCTGAAGCACTGAGTTCGATCCTCATTACCACATAAAAATAAAATAAAGATATTATGTCCACCTTTAAAAAAAAAAAGTGACCTCCAATTCTTTGGTAAATATTAGGCTCAAGACTAAATCAGTAATTTCCTATCAGTTTCAAATCTAACTTCTAGCATTTCAATGAAAACACTGTGCTAAACTCTTGAAAACTGGAGCACTTAAATGACTTCATAAATAAGGATAAAAACAGCTCCTGCATTCAAAAGGGCAACTGTAGAATAATGAGTGTAGTCCCCAAACAAGGTCTTCTGCAGTAGTCACTCAAAGGGGGGAAAAAACCTACTGACAAGAACTCTGTGTAACAAAATCTGCCAAGACTGGAGGAAGGGACTATTTTTTCTCTTTCATTTTACATTCTAAAGAACTGGCAGTAAAAATCAAGAATCAATAAGTTTTTTGTTCTTCAATTTTTCCTTAGAAGCAAAAATAAAGCCTTTTATATATCCTATGATTAAAATAATAATTATGTGTGGGAACCAAGTGAGTAAGAAAAGAATTAAACACTTTCTTATTATGTTAAAATTACTAAAAGGTACTGATACATGCCTAGCATTCCTTTAAGAGAGATTGAGCATGCCAGAGGATGTTTTTCTAATCTTTCAATACAACCCATTTCATATACACAAACAGTAAGCAATCTGTTCATCCTATTACAGCATTTCCCAGACTGTTATTTCACAAATCTTTCAGAGGGCTACCATGATTCCCACTCTACAAACTATACAGCATTCTCCACAAACCTGTGAATATTTTAGGTCTGCAAGAAAATAGCTACTTGGATATAAACAGCTTTTGATTGCTTAAAAGAATAAAGAAGTGACAGAGAAAAAAGGCAGATTCATCTTCTTGGAGGCTTGATTTTTTGCCGTCCGTTTCTAAATAAGCCTTCAGGATCTAATCTTTGCAAAGTCCTTTCAAAGGCTCAAATTTGATAACAGAATTCTGTATAAAACCTTCCTTGATGTAAGAACTGTATAAAACCTTCCAGTTCTTGCTGTTGTTCCCACAGCTGTAAGAATAAAGGTGAAATTCTACAGCTTCGAACTTAAGATAGTTCAGGAATTGGTTCCTACATACTTTCTCCTAGACTCACCTTATGCCATACTTCTCAATCCTTACTCAATTAATATCATGTATAAGATCATAAGATATACATGATCCCAAACAGAGAAGATAGGCGAGAACTGGCTAATCTAACATGCATTCTTCAGAGAATAAAGATGAAAGTTAACTACTAAAGGAAATTCTTTTGGATGAAAGAATGACACAGACAGTAAACCACATTCCACATGAAGGAAAAAAAGCAATGGAAAAGGTAATTACAGGGAAAAAGTAATTTAAAAGGTAATTACATTAAAAAAATCAAAATTATATCATTTGGTTTATCATATAAAGATATAATATATATGACAATCATAGCACAAAAAAGGAAGGAGGGAATGGAGCTACATTAAAGAAATTACACCGGATGATAACCTGAATCCACAAGAAGAAATGGTAAACTATCCAACTTAATAAGAATATAAATTTTGTTCTCCTATTCTTTAAAATGACAAATATTGTACAAAGCAATAATTAAAACTGTACAATGAGTTTCGTACATAAACATAATATATACAATAATAGCTGGAGCATTATTAATAATAATCTCAAGTAGATAGTAATAAATCCATATAGCAAAAATTAAGAAAAATGTAGTTTTCTATAAATCAAGAGAAATTAAAATGATAAAACAGAAAATATAAAAGTTAATAGAAGAGAGAAACAAAAAAGATAGGAGATATATAGGGAAAAAAACAAGCACAAACATAAATCCAATCATTTCAAAAGTAATACTAAATATAAAAGAATTAAACACTCCATTAAAAAACACATTGTTGGACTGCATTTTAAAAAGCTATATACTACAAAGAGACACTTCAGATTCAAATACACAAAAAGGTCAAAAGGATGGAAAAGATGTATCATGTAAACAACAACCATAAAAGATGGACTGTTATACTAATATCTGAAAAAACAGACTTTAAGTAAAAAAAAGTTACTAAAAACAGAGGTACATTTTACAATATTAAAGTATCAATTCAACAGGAAGATATAACAAAAATAATAAAGTTACTTAATAATCCCAAAATAGAAAAAACAAAAACACAACATAATTAAGGGTGAAACTGACAATTCATAATAATAGGTAGACTTCAATATCTCATCCTCAATAATGTATAAACAAGTAAACAGGAAATTGGCAAGGATACTGAAGACTTGAACAAAAACACTATTGACCAATCTGACCTGACACCTACAAAAGATTCTATCCAAGAACAGAATACACATTATTTTTAAGTACACAGGGAATATTCTCCAGGATAGACCATACATTACAGCCATGAAACAAGTCTCAAATTTAAAAGAAGTGAAGTGATACAATAATGTTCTTCAATCACAATACAAGTACATTAGAAATAACAACAAAACGTAATTTGAAAAATTCACAAATGTTTAAGAAATTAAAATAATTCTAAATATGGGACAAAGATGACAATCACAAAGGAATGTATTTTTAGCTGAATGAAAATGAAAACAAAACATACAAAAAGTTATATAGGATAGAGTTAACAATGTTTTGAGGGAAAGTTTGAGCTCTACACACCAATATTAAAAATGAAAATCTCAAATAAGTTTCTAACTTAAGATATTAGAAAAAGTGCAAACGAAACCCAAGGCAAGCAGAAGAAGTAATAAATAGTAGCAGAGGAATCAAAAGCTGAATCTTTAAAAAGTCCTAAAAATTGACAAAGTTTTAGATCAGCTGACTATGAAAAAATAAATAAAGATACAAATCACCAAATTCAGGAATGAAAGAGGGAATTACATAAAAAAAAAATTACAGAAAAATTAAGAGGATTATAAGGAAACAGATGCACAACTTTATGCCAACCAATATAAACAGATAAAAATGAGCAAATTCCTAGAAAGACAAATTACTGAAACTGACTCTAGACAAAAAAAAAAAAAAAAAAAAAAAAAAAAAAAAAAAAAAAAAAATCTGGACAGATCTACTATATATATCAGTAAAGGAACTGAATTAATAATTAAAATCTCAGAAAATGACTGGCCCACACAGTTTCATTGGTAAATTTCACAAAACACTTAAAGAAATAAAAATCCTTCACAAACTCATGTAGATATTTAAACAGGAGAGCATACTTCCCAAATTCATATTGTGAGGCCAGCAATATGCTTCTGGCAATACCAAAGCAAGACAAAGATATCTCAAGAACAGAGATATTAAAAACTTCAACAAAATAATAGCAAACCAAATCCAGCAACATTAAATAGAGCATATACAGTTTAGTCTTAAAACATTTGAAACAAAAATTTGCCATATGGCCCAGCAATGTTACTCCTAGAAATCATGCCAAGATAAATGAAAAATTTTGTCTTCACAAAGATTTACATGTGACTATTCACAGCATCATTATTCATAATTACCAAAAATGGGAAATAATTCAAAATTTCCTTCAACTGGGAAATGGGTAACATGCAGTATATCCGTACAATGAAATACTATTCAGCAATGAAGAACTAATGAAGTTTACAACATGAATTAAATCCAAATCATTTATACAAAATGAAAAAAAAGACAAAATAATCACATATCTTATGATTCCATTTATATGAAATGTTCAGAAAAACACTTGATAGATTCCTAATCAGTAGTTGCCTGAGGCTTGAAGTGGGATCAGGAGTAACTGATTATAAAATGGGTACAAGGAATTTTTTGGAGTGATGAAAATGTTCTAAAATTGGATAATAGTGATGAGTTTACTACTCTCACCACTCTTCAAATGTGCTAAAATTAACAAATAAATTATACAAAAATAAACTATTGGTCTTATCAACCATGAGCTCCCTTAACCCAACTTGAAAAGTTGATAAGCTATTCAGGATCTTAAGTTATAGACAAAACAATAGAAAACAACTGTAATTGAAAAGTACTAAGTTGGGCAAACGAGATAATTTTTAGACATGGAGATTAGGTGCCAAGGAAGTTGAAGCCAATAAAAACTATATAAACTCAGCACATTTTAGAATCAATGTGGTTCAAAGAGAAAGCTGTCTGGGTCAGATTTGCTCAATCTGAATTATCAGAATCTTAATAGATGGTGTTCATCTAGACACCAATAGGTAACAATATGCAGGGTCAGAGAGGACAGTGCAAAGGAATAAATAAAAACAAGAGAAAAATAATACCTCTAAGTTTCAGTTCAGGACAGATTTAGGAGTATAGCAAAAGCATAGCTTGCAAAAGAAAAATGCATGTTAATTCTTTTGAGCCAGAAAGAAGAAAAAAGAAGGCTGGTGGTGTAGAGGGTGTGCTTCGCGTTCACAAGGCACTAAATTCAATATGCAGCAACAACAACAACAAAGCAGAAAACAAAGTTCACAGAGAAGTAAATGATTTGCAAGAAAGAAGATCAATAAGAAAGTTTACATAAATAGCAGACTCTTTTTGCTTAGTAAATTAGAGAGCGGGAACTGAAAGAATGGGCAAGTTGCCAGTAGCACAAGATGGAAATAAAAGGAAGATGACTGAAGGTGTGTATTAAGTTTGTGCCAAAAGGACTAAAGGGAGAGAGGCGGCAGTGAGAAAGCAGAAATAAAAGCTAAAGGTAGGGTGACAGTTGAAGGAAAGGGGAATGAGTATTGAAGAAAGCAAAATAAAAAACAAAGCTACAGAATAATCAATATAAAGGGCTGCAAAAGTATGAGTTGGGATATCCCAAAATTGGCTCGATGGAAATGAGAATAAAGCAGGAGTTGGATAACCATGTCTATCATACCAGGCTACCTACCCTCTTGAGTCTGGACTTGGGGCAAAGAAGTGTCAGTTAACATCTGGTAATCAAAGTAGACATGTCACCCACATAAAGTCTTAACACACAAATAAGAGCTATCCACATTTTAAAAAACATTACTATAAACAAATCAGGAGGTCAAGTTTTCTAAAAAGTGAGTATGTGGCCAACTTGAACCTAACAGACTATATGCAATAGGTTCCAAAACAGCAAGGCTCAGGTTCATTGTGGCTGAAGTGGGAGAACAGGCAATGAAAGAAGCTGTGGTTAAGGAAAAGAAATTCCAATTTTGAAACTATGGCTCCATGGAGCTAAAGGAATAAGAAAAGGAGATTAAGAGTTCATATAACTTAGAATCTGGAAGACTCAGAAAAGAGAATATTGTTAGTAATGACGACAAAAAAAAAACTGATTAGAGACATTTTTCCATGTTTTTTAATTGGTACATTATAATTGTGCATAATGGTTCAATTCATAGTTACATATTTGTATATGCACAAAATAAGGCAATATAATTTGGCCAATATAATTTCCCAGTATTTCCCCATTTCCCTCTCCTTGGTTCCTTTTCATCTACTCTACTGATCTCCCTTAGATTTTCATGAGATCCCCATACCTTTTTTCCCCTTTTGCTTCTACAAAGGAGAGAAAACCTACAATCCTTGACCTTCTACAGTACATATATCCTGTATTTCATTTGACCCTTTTGACAAGCTCCTCAATTTGGAAACAGTCCAACCAGGTTTCTCTCATTGTCCTTGCTATAGCATCAAATGAGAATATCTGAAAGGTTACAGCTCCCTGGCATTATTTACTGAAGTCTCTTAATTCTAGACATCTCTATTTGAATCATTCAAGCTCTCACAGACCTGTTAGAACCTTCCTATACCTTGGCTTAGGTTACTTATCAGACCTACTTGACAATACTACACTTGCTCTTCTGGTCTATTCACTCAGTTTAAATTTCACTGTTTACCCTAGTGTTGCAGTTTGTTTATACATCCCCTAATTCAGCTATTTGTTAACACCCAAGTCAAACTAACTCCAGGAACACACCTATCTCTCAAATGTGGTTGTCCACTGCCCAGCTGTTAACATTTCTCATCTCACTCTTGGCACATTCAGTCTAATACTCCGGAGCTACACACTGCCTAGTATAAAACCTATCCAAAAAAAAGTGGGGAAATACCTCACCATTCCAAAAGCTATTCAATATAGAAATTTACCTAACCACCTCCACACACACACTGATTAAGAACTTAATACCAAAGATAATAAGTAGGACCTTCCTAACTTTTACTATATCTAATCTAAAATTTCCCTGAAATGTAACTGGAGAAAAGGAAATGCAATAAGATACTTCTTTAAAAACAAAAAGAACAACACTTTAGTTAATTGCAAGAAAATTTTAATAATATAACTTGCATCAGGACTAAGATTTGCAGTGTTTTTTTTTTTGTTAGAGATTAAAAAAAAGCACATGCTCAATCAAAATATTCCCATGTAATAAAAGTTATCAAAAAAAATGCACTTGTAGATCTAAAAGGACATTTTATTTAGCCTATGTATGGCTCCAGTCCACTAAAGACAAGAGAAAAATACTACAAGAACATTAGTAAGTAAAATCCCATTTTGATAAACAAGTAAGCCTCCTAACTTCACCCTTGGGTTCAATTAACCACTTCTACCTTAATGTCCCCAAAGCACAGGTAAAATAATTCCCTTATCTAATTCCCTCTTATTCCATACTAAGAGGTAGAGACCTTGTTTTAAACATAGATGTATCTCCAGTATCAAGGTTCAATAGGTAGTAAACATATAAATATCTTTATCTAATAAAATAATCAGAATGATAATTATAACCATTTCTATTAAACAGTACAAACTAAACAAGGTCTAAAGTCAACAGCTCAAGACTTCCTATATATCGAGTTTAAAAACAAAATTAGAACAAAAGGTAACCAAGGGCAATGGTTCCCTAATTCTGATCCTTGAACAATAATCTAAGGAAATGTACTTATTAAAATAAAAGTGGATATTATAATAAATAAATCCCCAAACTATGATATAACACAACAGTATGTTTCATGCTTACACAAAGTCCAAATATCCTTGTTAATGATCACCTAAAGACCTGAGGAGGCTGGAGATAACCCAGGCTAACAGAAGTTTAGTGCTCTTAACTCATCATTTCCAAAGTTTATCTAGCAATAGGTGGGGGAGAGAGAATTTACTCAAGGTAGGTTTGTATTTGCCAGGGTTAAAGTGACACTCAACACTTTTGCTTAACTGTCTATTACCAGATCTCAAACATATGGCCACCTCCAAATCCAAAAAGGGGTAGTAAATGTAAGTTAGTTTAGGGCACAGAAGAAAAAAGTTGGCAAAGAGCAAAACTAAGTTTCATCACAGATTTTTTTTTTTAAGTTGTTGATGGACCTTTATTTTATTCACTTATTTTATATGCAGTGCTGACAATAGAACAAACCCAGTGCCTCACATAATGCTAGGTAAGTGCTCTACCACTGAGCCATAACCCCAGCACTCCGCCCCCCCCCCCACCACAATCTCTGTTTTTGTCTTTGTAGTGCTGGGAATTAGAACCCAGGGCTTTGTGAATACAAGGCAAGCACTCTCCCTACCATCTGAGCTATATCCCCAGCCCAGAAGATTTTAAAATACTAAGTCTAGAACATTATCCAGGATGATTCTCATTCAGCAGGTCTAACTGGACCCCAAGAATCTATAAGCTTGCCATGTGAGTCTGATGTGTGCCCAAATTAGGAAATAGTGGCTTAGGAAGTAAAGAGCATGCAGCAAATAGGAAAAACATTTTCACAGAAAAGCTTAAAACAATGTACTGAGATAAAAGGAAAACTAAAAGTGGTGAAAATTTAATTAAACCTTCAAGCTTAAAAGAATACAGGTACAACTTGAGAAATTCTTTTCCCCTTTGGCCTGTGACATCAGTCTCTCAAGGCTTTCTTCTTAACTCTAGTAGCACTTCATATATTTTCATCTATTCATTCCATATTGTCTATTATATCCTCCTTGGCCATGAGTTCTTCCCATTCTCTCAGTGACCTCTTTCACTTCAATCACCACCTAAAATACTCTTATCTGAGTCCAGTTTCACATTTAACTGCCCACCATAATAATATTTCTCCATTTAGATGTTCTCCAAGGACTTCAATATTTCCAAAATCAAATTAATCTCCCTTCAAACCAACTCCTCCTCTAGCAATGCCCTATCCACTCAGGTCCCCTATTCAAAACCTTAGTTGTCACTGAAGACTCATTCTTCTTCAGTCCCTATAATCCAGTCAGCAAGTCCTATCAATTTTACTTCCAAAATATTTCTAGAATCCATCCCCACTGCCAGTGTCTTAGATCAAACCTCTTTTCAAATGGATTTAACTTCCCACCAGTTCTCCTGCTTCCAGTTTCACTCTCAACATACTGATTCATATTCTACATTATCTCTTTTCCAGAATTCATTCAAAATACAAATCTTATACTGATTTCCTACTTTAAATCTTTCAGTGGCTCAATACTGCTTTCAGAATAAAGATCTATCTCTTTAGAGCTCAGGATTTTCATGATTTGGCCTCTATCTCCAATATGGTAATTTCTTGACACACCAAGTGCCCTGTACTGCAACCCCAGGTATTCTCTGACAATTCTTCAAACACATTTTTAGGTCCTTTGGAGTCTGGCATAGCACCTGATACACAATAAAATCAGAATCAAATAAATGCCTAAACAGTCATGTTAAATTTGGGGTGGTAGCATACATACAGCTAACTGAAATTATCAAATAAGCAAATGTCAAAGAAACTTGAACCTAATTAAAAACATAACATTTGGGACTTGCCATTGAAGAAATAATATTTAGAAGTTTTCAGAATGGGAAAGTTCTGTGAGTAATGTGATCTTGGTTGAAACCAAGATACTGTTCCTTCCTAAGCTTTCATTTTATTCAAAAAACTACAATGCCCAACATGGGAACTTGATTTAATATCCATGTTTAAGAATTTCCCAATCAACAGCCAGACATGGTGGCACATGCCTGTAATCCCAGCAGCTTGGGAGGCTGAGATAGGAGAACTGAGTTCAAAACCAGCCTCAGCAAAAAGCCAAGATGCTAAGCAACTCCGTGAGACCCGTCTCTAAATAAAATACAAAATAGGGCTGGGAATGTGACTTAGTGGTCGAGGATCCCTAAGTTCAATCCCTGATACCCGTCTCCCCGCAAAAAAAGAATTACCAATCAACAAACCAGGAATAGAAGGAAATTTATTCGACCTAATAAAAGTCATTTACAGAAAACTCATTGGTAGCATCATACTTAGAGAAGACAGACAGAAGATCATGATCAACACAAGGGTGTCCAACTCTCCACCATTTCTAACATTATTCTGGAGGTTCTAGTTTGGGCAAGTAAGCCAGAAGAAATAAAAAACACAGAGATCAAAAAGAAAGAAGTAAAATTATCTCTCTAATTACAGATAACATACTCTCTATATAGAAAAGTCTCATGTATCCTCTAAAAAACCATTTCTACTAACAAATGAGCTCAACAAAGTTGCAAGATATAAGAGCAATATGTAAAGGAACTGTATTTCTATACATTGCAATAAATATTTGAAAATTTTAAAAATTAATTTCTGATAAGCATAAAAAAATCCTCGCAACTGATTTAACAAACAGTTCAAAACTTATAACCTAGAAACTACAAGATCATTAAAAAAATTTAAAGAATCTTATGGAAAGCATCCCATGTTCACGGACTAAAAGACATAGTAAGAAGACAACATATTTCCCAAAGTGATGTACAGATTAAACACAATACCTGTCAAAATTCCAACTGTCTTTCTGGCAGAAACTGACAAGCAGATGTTAAACTTAATATGGGAATATTAATTAAGTGATCTATAAAAGTCAAAATCTTAAAAAACAAAATTTCCTCTTTTTAAATAATTTATTTATTTTAATAAGGCATATATGACAGCAGAATGCTTTTTGATTCATTGTACACAATTGAAGATTTCCTTTTTTAAAGTATTTTAATTGTCCTGCGCTGCATGTTTTAATATTATCTACGGCCCTAAATTCTTAAGTGTAGGAAAGATGCCTTTAAGTTTATAATAAATTCAGATGAATAAACCCTTGCCAACTAAAAATTTGAACTTAAATTTATTAGGCAAAACTAGCCTTTTCACTAAAGTCTGCTTTGATGGTCTGTAGCAACTATGTTAAACAAGCCTATTGGCACAATTTTTTTCAAAATCTCAAATGATCATCGGCATCTTTTTGCAGTGAAGTATTTTAATTAAGGTACATACACTGTTTTTTTTTAAGACATAATGCTAAAACATAATACACACTTAACAGACTAAGTGTAAACATACATTTCATGTACACTGAGAAACCAAAAAATCCATGCGATTTGCTTTATTGAGCTATTGATTTTACTGGAGTGATCTGGAACACCAAATCCACAGTATCACTTAAGGCACACCTGTATAACTAAATACTAATTGTGAAGGATGGGAGTGGAAATTTCACTTTCATTATTTCAACTATAGTTATACGTCATATCCCAATAACAGTTTAAAGTTTTACTGGTTTAAGTTAAGTGGAGATTTCATTATTTTGGCTTTAAATGAGTAGTATGATTGATTTGATTTGACCTATTGGAGACATTACCTAGATCAAGACTTAATTCTGAACTAATTTCTCCAGGCACAGAGCATTTTCCAGGAGCATCTCATCCCACCCAGCACTGACTGAATATAAACTTTAGATAAGATTAGAAAAACAAGACATGACAAAATGCTGGAAAACTTTGTGCAACCCAAATCTAATAACTTGGATTATTTACTATTTTTTAATCACCATAACCAATGTTTAAGTATATTTTCAAAGTTTAATTTATCCTAGTGAGACTATGAGACAGTACACTCTAATTTATACAGATCTGTAAGCCATCAATACAGCTATAAGGAATCTTTCCAAGATATTCATTCCCCCTGCTCAGTATTTAATGTGCTCAGTTTGTACTAAAATATTTTGTGTTTTAAACCACAGAATCATTTACCTCACTGATCTTGGGGGTCCCTGTTGTCCATCTTTTGTAATCTACCCTCTTAAAACCTGTAGTGGTTATTTAAATTTTTCAGTGTCGTGAAACCCTTTGAGGACCCAATAAAACCCATAAACCCTATTCAGAAAAGTGCACTATATGCACATTATTGCTAAAACCCCTATGGGCTCCTATTTAAGAAGGCCCAGCTATTACTTCTCATCATCAAATTCTAGCCTCATAGTCAAAGTACTTCATAATGTACTTAGTACTGAGATAATGTAACTCCCATCCATTCAATTACACTAGTCAGGACTATATCCTCATTACCCAAAAAACAGGTTACCACCCTCTTTTCTGGCTTAACTTCACAGTTCCCTCTGGTTGCTTTCAAGTACAACTGTTTGCTTTCAATATTGTCAAATCCTTCTGGTGAACCTAAAATCTCTCTCCTTTGCCACAAGATTTCTCTCCCTACTACTGATACTTTCTGAATTCTAAAACATGTAATCCCCATCAGTTATGGAGCCCACCAGGTTATAATCTGTATTATATAAACAAGATATCCAAAAAGTGAGAAAACAGGAGGGATGTTATGGTTTAGATATGAGGTATCCCCCAAAAGCTCATGTGTAAGACAATGTAAGAAAGTTTAGAGGTGAAATGATTGGGTTATGAGAGCCTTAACATAATCAGTGTGTTAATCCACTAATTGGGTGGTCACTGTAGGCAGGTAGGATGTGGCTGAAGGAGGTGGGTCACTGGGGGTGTGCTTTTTGTTTTATATTTTGTTCCGGTTGCACAGGTCTTTCTCTGCTTCCTAGTGCCACTTCCTGAACTGCTTTCCTCTACCTCTACCTGATAGAGGAAGGCAGTTCAGGAAGTGGCACTAGGAAGAACACCATGATGTTCTGCCTTATCTCAGACCCTGAGGAATGAAGTCAGCCATCTATGAATTGAGACCCCTGAAACCATGAGCTCCAAATAAACTTTTCCTCTTCTAAAATTGTTCTTGTCAGGGGCTGGGGATGTGGCTCAAGCAGTAGCGCGCTCGCCTGGCGTGCGTGCGGCCCGGGTTCGATCCTCAGCACCACACACCAACAAAGATGTTGTGTCCACCGAGAATTAAAAAATAAATATTAAAAAATTCTCTCTCTCTCTCTCTCCTCTCTCACTCTCTCTTAAAAAAAAATTGTTCTTGTCAATCTTTTGGTCACAGCAGCAAAAAAGCAGACTAAAACAAGGTACTTACTTTTGAATTGTTTGTTCATCAACACTTTCAAATAACAGGCTCCATGTTTTCCTTCAACTCGACAAACCTTTTCATCTGAAATATCTCTTACACCCTATATTTATGTATGTCTTTCTCCTCTTTTAGCCATAAGACCCCCTACAGGCAGAGACGGTAGCTGCTTTTTCTTTAGACCCTGCACAGTCTCTAGCACAAAGCAGGGAGACACTTGATAAATAGGTGGGCACCAGTGTTCTTCAAGCATTTCATGCATTCTATAAATCTAGTAAGATTTCTCAAGTTTTTTCTTCTTTCTCTCTGCCACCTTACTGAAAGGTCAAACAAGTCCCCACTCTTAGCAAGTACCGGATCATGTGAGAACTTTTTATTATCCAAAATGATGCTTAAATTACTATTTTCATTCATTCAACATTTACTCACTGATATATGTCAACCCTGTTCAAAACAAAAACACCATCAACATATAAAGAATCCTCACATAATAACCAAATCTAGAAGGGAACACACAAAGATGGCTCCTATACACACCATACACACACAAAATCAAATGAAAGACAAATATTGCATATTCTCACTTACATGAAAGCTTAAAAAGCTGATTTGATTAGAGAGAACAGTAATTACTAGAGACTGGAAAGCAAGGGAGGTGATAAGGGATGGTTAACAGGTACAGGAGTGCAGTTCGATAGGAGAAATGACTCCTAAAGCTCCATAACAGTATGCTAAGATTGACAATAATAAATCATATATTTCTATAGCAAAATGAAATATACAACTCTATATTTCTACAACCAATAAGAGAGAGGATTCTGAATGTTCCCAACACAAGGAAATGACAAATATTTAAGGTGAATGAATGCTACACAACCACCTTGACATAATCATTATACATTGTACTATATACCGAAATGTCACACTGTATCTCCATAAACATGTACTTTATGCAGCAATCAAAAAAATTTTAATGGGGAAAAACAAGACTTCAAGAAATCTACTTACTATATACAAATGGGCAAAAGAAAAGAATCCAAAAAAAAAAAAAAAAGCTATAGGGGCTGGGGATGTGGCTCAAGCGGTAATGCGCTCGCCTGGCATGCGCGGGGCGCTGGGTTCGATCCTCAGCACCACATAAAATAAGATAAAGATGTTGTGTCCACCGAAAACTGAAAAATAAATATTAAAAAATATTCTCTCTCTCCCCCCTTAAAAAAAAAAAAAGCGGGCTGGGGATGTGGCTCAAGCGGTAGCGCGCTCGCCTGACAGGCTTGCGGCCCGGGTTCGATCCTCAGCACCACATACAAAGATGTTGTGTCCGCCGAAAACTAAAAAAAATAAATAAATATTAAAAAAAAGCTATAATCCTTTAGTACTACTACAAACAAAGTTTAACTCCAGATTTAAAACAAACTGTGAAAACAGAAATAAATACTAAGATTACACATATATGCTGTAAGTAAAAAGACATATACATGAATTTTTTTAAAAGAACTCTTCAAATATGATACAAAAGTTTATGAATGGGGCTAGGGGTGTAGCTCAGTGGTAGAACACTTGCTTAGCATGCACAAAGTCCTGGGTTCAATCACAGGCATTACAAAGAAGGAAAAAAAAATTATGATCATTTTGCCATTTTATACTTTTTGGGGGGGGTTCCAGGGATTGAACTCAGGGGCACTCAACCACGGAGCCACATCCCCAGCCCTATTTTGTATTTTATTTAGAGACAGGGTTTCACTGAGTTGTTTAGTGCCTCGCCCTTGCTGAGGCTGGCTTTGAACTCCTGATCCTCCTGCATCAGCCTCTGGAGCTGCTACTGGGATTACAGTTGTGTGCCACCTTGACTGACTAGTTATTTTTAGAAACAGGTTCTTGCTAAGTTGCTTAGGGCCTCGCTAAATTGCTAAAACTGATTTTGAACTTGTGAAACTCCTTCTTCAGCCCTCTGAACCACTGGGATTACAGGAGGGCACCACCATGCTTGGCTTCCTATTTTAAACTGTTTTTAACTTTTTTTTTTTTTTGGGTGCTGGGATTGAACCCAATGTCTCATACATCCTAGGCAAGTACTCTACCACTGAGCTACATTCCCCAGCCCTGAAAACTGTTTTTAATAGGAATCTTATTTTGCAGTTTGTTTTCTCCAACTGATCTAAATTAGCAGTTACAAACTAGTTCTTACTGGCCCCTTTTTAGAATCACAGAATTGACTGCCATTGGTGGTTATCAACTTGCCAACATTTACAGATTTTGCATAACAATTTGGATTACTGGCTTCTTAAAAAATTTGCATTCTAAAACTACTATTACACCTGCAGAGCAACAAAGGCCTGGAGCAGAGCAGCAACTAACATACTTGATCCCCATGGCCATCATCTCTACCATTCATCATTTTCTTCTAAATACTAAATAAAGCCAAATGTTAGCTGTCATTTAGTTTCCCAGTTTGGGAGTTTGTGATCCCTAATCTAAACAAAAACCTTCTACTGTTCTTATTACTGCTGAAAATTTCAATGTAATCATGTATGAATATTTTTTACTAATTGAAAAAATAAAAATTA
Source organism: Spermophilus citellus (assembly GCF_964194105.1). Lineage (NCBI taxonomy): Eukaryota > Metazoa > Chordata > Mammalia > Rodentia > Sciuridae > Spermophilus > Spermophilus citellus. The sequence continues at coordinate 45,302,776 of NC_138184.1, read as the reverse complement.
TGACAGTGATACCTAATGAAACAACACCCTACATTTGAATCTTAATTCATGTTGTATAAACCAAAGTGAAATAATTCAGGGGAAAAAAATCATGTGCCTAACTCCTACAGACAGAAAACAAATTATTTTCATTTTATTTACAAATAAAAATTATTTCCATCTACAGGTAAACAGAAAGTAGGACAGTAATTACTTCTTATACCCATTATGTGTCAGCATAAAATGAGAGAATACTGTTTTAATTCAAATTGAATGGACAGGAGAACTCCTTTATTTACTCAATTGTTTCATATTTAAGAATTAAGTCTTCCTTGCACAAAGAAAACTCTTCCCCACTTGCAGCTTCTATGTATTAAACAATGTTTTACAAGCCAAAAGAAAACAAAATACAAGGTGAATAATAAAACAGACCTAGAAAAGCAGATTCTACTACTTCCTATCTCAAGTGTATATAAGGCTTTTGAGATAGAAGCTGTATCAAGTACCTTCCACGTTTAAAATTCTGTGTACTTATCCAGATCTTCTCCTCCTTTCCTCCAAATAAAGTAATTCATCTAGCTGAACTGCTTTTCCTGCAGATGGGAAAAGTTAAGAGTATTTGCATTCCATTTCATTTTTATTCTCACTTCTAACAGTTAATAAAATATCAACATATAAGATATTGCTAGAAACAGCTATTCCCTTTAAACCAGGCAAAACAAACTCATTTCTCAAAATCTTTCAAAAGAGAAACCAGATAGGATAGAGATAAACCTCTCTATTTTCTCCCGGTCATCCCATTTAATTAACTTGTTCAAGTATTCTCAAATTTACAGATTATATTTTAAAGAACAGTATCACCACTGTAAGTGGACATCATGTAAAACTGGAATAGTATCACAACTGCTCTATAATTGTAATTTCTAAATACTCAAGTGCAAAGATGCAACTTCATTTCCAACTGAAATCCTGTTTCTGCTTAAATCTTATGGCAAATAAGAGGATGTTCTCCTAAAAGTCCACTGCATTCCTAGTGCACACAATAATCTACAGCACTCTTTCAAAAGCAAAGGACTAGAAATAGAAATGAAAGCACAAAATCCCACTAAATTGATAAAAGTTAGTAGAAAACCTAGACTTTGAGTTTCATTCTGTTAAGAGTATAATGTGCACTGACTGTAGGGGAATTAGATAAGGTTTATACTTTAACTGTGCTTTACCTGTTATTAACAGGTAAATAATAAAACTTTGTGAAACACCCTAAGTGTTCTTTACCTGTCCTGTTCAATACAATAACCAATAGCTAGTATGGTTGAGCTTTTGAGATATGAATAGCATAACTATGGAACTCAGTTTATTTTAGTTAAATTTAAGTTGCCACATGTTGTTAGTGGTTAACATACTGGACAGTGACTTTTAATATCTAACTTGAAACACAAAAGTATAAATTTTAAACAGTTTCTCAAAACATCTTGCCCTGATGTTATTAACACCAGCTAAAGCTCTCCTGATACAAAATGATACATAGGGCCAATCATTACTCTAAAGATAAAATCACTTTGGAAGTGAGAAGTCATGGTATTAACTGTATTCATAATTTAAGGTATGCTATTTGCTAAGAGACCCCATTGTTTCTGTAAAAAGGGGTACTCACTTTCAGAACAGTTTCCCAACGTATGCAAGTTACTTTCCCTTCAAATCTGTTCAATATCTTCTGTTCAGAAAACAAATAGCAAAAATAAGTTTTCAGCATTATTAAGTTCCCGCGACTCAGTAAATTTCACGTGTTAATTTTCCATTTCCTTAAAAGACAGATACAAATATCAGAAAACGTCCGCATCTCTTCCCAGGTTTTTAGGTGTACTAATCTTTCAGGTATAGTTGCGATTTTATTCCTAGACACAAAGTACTTTTCAGTCCCCAAGTGTCTCTGGCACTTCGGGTATTAAATCAGCTCTTCCTAAGTCAAGAAAAGTAACCAAGATGGTGCACAAAATGTTAAAAGAAAACAAAGTCTGGGGACTTACACACCAACTAGTCCCTAGCTGAATCAACCAGTTTTTATTTTTTTTCTTTCCCGGAGAGAGTAAATGTCTCCAACTATACCACGAAGCAAACAAGAGAGCAAGGTCGTGACCCCAGGTCACGGCCGCCAGCACAGCTACAGCCTGGCAGGGGAAAGCCACCTGTTAGGCCCGAGCCTCACCTGGCAGGCAAGAGGAGGCGCCTACCCGGCAGCGCGCCCGACGCGAGGGCGGCGAGCGCGGAACCCGCCCCTCTCTCGCGGCGGTGAGACCCTGGGCGGCACGTGGGCTTACCCGGGCCCGAGCTACCCTGACAAGCCAGTCGCTCGCGGACCCAGCCCGCAGCCTCGCGCCTGTCCCCGGCCCAGGACCCGGCTTCCCTCGCAGCAACACTGCCGAGCGGGCGCCCTGGCGGCCCACACCTCTGGCCCGCCTCTTTCCCTTCCTCCCCAAGCGGCGCGATCCCGCCCTGCCGCCCCTCACCTACCTGGTCGCGGAGTTTGAGAAACGCCATGGCGGTCGCCTCCGCGCCCACTCCAGCCCACTGCTCCCGCCCCAGTAGCTTCGGCCGCGGCCCGATGCCAGCGGGTCGGCGACCGGTTGCGCTGAAGAGACCGCGGGCAGGGGGCGGCACCGCCTCCCCGGACACCCGCCGCCGCCGAGAGGTGAGGAGCTTGGCCGTCCCGCCTCCTCCTCAGAGCACTCCCCGCCCTCTTCCTTCCTTTCTTTCTCTCTCCTTGGGCTGCCTCCACACGCAGTCCCCGCCACTGCCGCCACCGCCTCCTCACGCCCCCTTCCCGAAATACCCTGGCAGCCCCCGCCGCCGCGCCGCTCCAGCCCGCGGCAGCGGTGGCATCCAAACTCCACTCCACAATATCACCACCACCGCCCGCCGCGATTGGCGGCCACGCGGGGGAGAGGCCAGAGTAAACCGTGCGCCCATTGGCCACGCCGCCGCGCTCCCTCTGCCCCCCCCTTCCCCAGTCCTCGCCTCCTGCGAAGGGAGGGGGTGAAGAGGAGGAAGCAGCGAGGGGTGGGCGCCGAGCTGCGGTTCTTGGGGCGGGGGAGTCGGGAGGAGAGCGGGGCCGGGGGAGGGGCGGCCAGGTGTCCCGGCGTCTGGGCGCGCGCCCCAGGCAGGGTGGGCGGAGCCCGTGGCTGGAGGTGGGGGAAACTAAAAAGCGGGGTAACAACCTAGGATTTGCACGTGGAACCTGAGTGGAGACGCTTCCCTAGACCTGGGGAGGATTGAGGATCCTGGTGAGGGGCCGGAAACCGTGTGAGAGATGGGCACCTGGGGGGAGCTGCGAGGGGAGAGGGGTGAGCCGGGCTCGCATGTAGAAGGACAGTGAGAATGCGCCTTTTGAGTTTGTGGAAGATGAAGGAGCCAAGGGAGTGGGGGGAGAGGTGGCCACAGGGTGGCTGCTACCCTCTCAGCGGCGGTGGACGGAGCGAGTGAGGGGAGGGGGTTAGCACGCTAAACGGAAGGGCGTCGTCTTTAAAGCCGAACAGGTTGTGGACGCCGGAACCCTTTTTCTGCCCGCAGACCCAATATCCAAAGCAATGCTGCTTGCGATTCTCCTCCTCAAAGCTTCCCTGCCAGTCTTGCATATTTTTTCCTTTCTTCTTTCACATCAAAACGGTTTTGCCTCCTACTCGAGAGAAATCAATTTAAAGGGTGGTGGTGGGGGGGAGATGGGCAGGATTTCCAATAAATAGCATCCTTGGATGGAGAAGAGGAATGACTCTCTTACCCTGCCACACACCCCCACGCCACCCCACAGCTCTGAAACGGCTTTTCTTTCTTAGGCAGCCACACAGTTGCCATTCCAGGCTTGTGTGGGAGAAGATTGTTGTGCGCCTGTGTCTCTCCGCCTGAGCGGCTCCAGCCCCTAGTTTAAAAAGGTACAGATGGTTAGAACACAAAAGTGTGACGTCAGGCTTGGTTTCTAAAACTCCCCTTTTTCCCTACATTACTTGTGTCTCTTGGGACAGACTTTATTTAGAGGATCGATTTGAGCCTAATGGCAATCTAGAGAAATGAGGACCTATACCAGGACTGTCAGTTTATTGTAATGATGCACTTAAAAATAAACTTTAGCCCCATAAAAATTGAAAATATTAGAGTACACGATTAAAAGCACCAATGATTAGTAGTACAATCCTTTCATTATTCTTTGATATATCCATGTCATGACTCTGTTGAAACAATTTTTCTAAAATTACATTCTTCATCATAGATATTTCCTAAATAAAATGGAGGAATTCTCTTAACTGCAATGTTACCATTATGATGAGGCTAAAAAGAAAGTCAAATGGCTCTTGCTTTGCTTTCTCTTAAATACCTAACTCCTTTATCCTTTACTTTGCCAATTCTGGCAGATAAAATACTATTTGTCACCCAACCTCTACTTATCAATTCAGTGAAGGTGAATGAATTATTGTTGTGAAAGCATTTGTGTTCTCCAAAACAAAAGTATTGTAAAAATATTACTAGAGTAGTTTGTGATTACAAGTCACTTTTGTAAATAATTACCCATGTGCTGTATCCAATAGAATTCTACCTTAGAAGGTATAAGAATTCACCCACAATTATACATATGCTTAGACACTGGATGTTGAGCCAGGAATTAATACATACATAAACACACCCCCAACTCCAGTATTCTCTGGGTTAAAGTTCCAGAATTTAAAAGTGCAACAGGAGCTTGATTAGGAGCATGGCAAAGATTGACTTTTAGGAACACAAGTGTTTCTGAGAGTATAAATTATAGACTGAATATACATTTTAATAGGTTTTGTGATTGAGCTAATGAAACTTTTCAGTACTCTTCTGAAAATTTCTAATTAACAGTAATTAATGAAAATGTGCACTATCTCTGCATCATAGTAGTTATGAGCTGTCCTGACAGAGGATGAGGATGCTTTAGATCTAACTGGGTTTTCACCCTTCTTCACCTTGAACATTGTTTAACTTCTCTCTGTTTCAGTGTCACCATTTGTCAAGAATTAAGCTTATTACCTGGCCTACTCATCTCACACAATCAAGATAATGATATGTAAGACTGGTAACACTGAGGGACTATTCAAATTTCATATTAGTATTGCAGCAACTATATTTCCATGGCTGGTAGGAGGGTAAGAACTACTCTGGAAAATAGAAATAGAAAACCTATATAATTTATCAATAAAATGAAATAAGATTCATGTTCAAATTCTGGTAATTTTTTATTATTAGATTATTCCTGCTTATTATAACATATCTAAGTATTAAAGGAATCTACATTACTGCAAAGTGCAACATGGAAGTCAATGGTGCTAGGTATTTAAATGATATCACTAATTTTTTTTTCTCCTTTATCTCTCCCTTTTTTCTACATGTCACTTTTATTCTCCTATACTAAAAAACAGCAACTCTGCTCATACATTAAAGAGTCTGAAGTCATAAAAGAGCCAGTATTCCTATCAAGTCTCAACAAGTAGCTGATTGGTTGATCTAGATCCGTATGCCAGTTCCTCAGCCAATCATTACTGCCAGATCTTGGAAGTAATGGTAGCCTTCTTTCAGAATTCATAACTGAAATGAATGACAAATACAGATGTGACCACCAGGGAAATTTCTGTGAGATAAGCAACCACACCAAATTTTATTTACTGCACTAACAGATGTTAGACACTTAATCTGTACCTTGTATGCTATACCTCATGTAAATTTGTCATTAATCTCTCTATGTTGGGAAAATGGGGTCCAAAGAATTTAAGTGAGCCCAGGATTATCCAGCTAATAAATGGCAGGACCTTGATGTATGAGGTACTTGACAGTCAAAAGAACAACTTATATGATAAAAGACAGAACAACTGTTGAGGGGTTTTGAGCCAGATAATCCCTTTCTTATAAAAATGATTTTTATGAAGAGCCTAAAATACAAAAAAAAAATTCATACAGTTGACTGCCAAAGCAGCAAGGCTGAGTTCAGAGATCTTAGAGGACATCATTAGAAGACACAGCATATATCTAAAGAGTTTATGGAGGAGAGAATATAGTGAATGAAGGAGAGGCAATATCCACATAGATAATTCTGTAAATTTTTCAGACTTGAAAAATATGAGTTATCAGATAAAAGGTAGAAACTAAGTCTCAATAGGAATAAATTTTTAAAAAGCACTGCAGATAGTAGTGAAGTTAGAACATGTCAAATACACTAAGAAAATATTAAAGGTTACCACTAAGAAAAGTCAGATTCCCCTAAAAAGAATGACAGTCATCTGGTCAGCAGATTTATCAGCAACATTTGATGACAAAAGGTGATGGAAAATATCCCTGAAGTATTGAGAGACTTACCTGAGAAACTAGAGTTCTATAACTAGCTAAACAGTCTTTCATGGGAAAAGACAAATTAAGCATGTTTTCATAATTTAGACTCAAAAATGCTCATCAAAGAAAGTCTTAAAGAATATACTCCAACAGAGAAAAGCTAAGTCTAGAAGAAAGAAGTAAGTTGGGAAAAGGATAAACAGATGATTTAGGAAATATCTTGGTCAATGTAAATCAGTAGTATTTAAGTGATAGCATTTTGGAATTTTAAAACTAGGTGAAATTAAAATATGAGCCTTTGAAATATAGTAGATTTGGTAAGAGGCAGTTCAGAATTAAAGTATTTTAAACTTTTATTCAGATGAAGTGAAGTATTCTGACTTTAGATTTTTGACAAGACATTATATTGGTTAAGAATCCATGCAGGAATTTCTTTAAATGATAACAGCTTGCAGAATCATTGGGAAAACTAAAAAAAAAAAAAAAAAAAAAAAAAAAAACAGCTTAGGCTAAGCTTGAAAAAGTGCCACAAACTGTGTAAGAACTGGTCTGATAAACTGCTGCTGTACCCACCAAGCACCAAATGTCAGGGGTTCTGCTTTTCTTCATTTGCTCTTAACGTCAGCATCAGGATCACATTTCAGTGGGTACTTCTAGTTAGAAGAGCCTGAATCACAGGCCTACATCCTAGCTGCAAGAGAAGCAGGAAATTTCACTTCTGACTTCTGTACCAAGGAGGTAGGATCTATAATTAGTGAATCATCCTATGATAGAAAGGCTATTTAAAAGATTAGAGAGCCTTGAATACGACAATTTTCTAATGTGTATGTAAAACATTTAAAGATACAGAAATAAGAGTAAAATGTGTAACTTCCAAACCTATAAAAGGGGAAAAAAAAAACTAGAGAAAACTTAGTAAATGGATTAGTAGGCAAGAAAAAAAAGGCAGTTAATTTATCACAGTAAATGTAAATGGATTAGAACTGTATTAAAAAAAAAAAAAAAAAACAAGAAACACACTAGGCTTGGTTACACAAGCCTGTAATCCCCAGTAGCTTGGGAGGCTGAGGCAGGAATATCGCAATTTCAAAGCCAGTTCAGCAATGGAGCTGTGTTAAGCAACTCAGTGAGACCCTCTCTCCAAATAAAAATACAAAATAGGGCTGGGGATGTGGCTCATCGGTTGAGTACCCTTGAGTTCAATCCCTAGTACAAATAAAAAAAGAAAATTCAAATTAGATTTTTTTTTAAATAGCTATGTGCTCTTTGCAAGATATATGATTAAAACATTTTAAGAGTTTGGGGAAAGAATTTTGAAAAGAGCTGTGTATCAATAAAATATTAATCAAAATATTGCTTATCTAATATAAAATGTAAGGCAAGAAGGATTGATGGGAATAAATATGTCATAATCATAAAAGGAACTATCTACTAAGAAGACATAGTCACAAACTTGTGTACAATTAACCACATAAAACAAAATTTCATGGAACTATTTAAGGAAGTTAGCAAAGGCACCTTCAAACATTAATGCACGAGCCTGAAAAGGATTGAATACCACAAAATCAATAAGGTTGACATCATGTGATATTATATGCACACACATACATAATCTATACTAAAAAAGTATACAACACATCACTGTCCCAAGACGCAAGGTCCAGTCATTTTATAGGTGAATCCAAACAAAGAAAATGCTTTCCCTATTTTGTTTTACAAAGTAAGGGGCTAAAACCAAGTATAATCACACCAAGAATCCTGACACAGAAGGTGCTTCTCAGACATTTTCTTCCAACTTAACCCTCTGATATCCAATTTGTTTACAAGTACTGTTATATAAAAAATAGGGCCATTCATTTATTCAATAACTTCTGAGAGGATCACTGTAAGTATCACTTTTGTTAGTGATGGCACTTCTTTGGTTGGAAAATGCATATGACAGAATGTATAAGATGAATATATGCATAGGTATATACATAATATATAAACTCTGTAAACAAAGGCACAAATTTATGAATTGTAAACACTTTTTAAAAGCCTAGTAGAAAGTATATCACAATATTAAATTATATTTGAATGATAGAAGTATGAGTCATTTAGTTTTTCTGAACTTGTACATATTTAGTGAGTTTTCACTTGAATAGTTTTCAAATATATTGGCATTTACATAAACTTAAATTGTGATTCCATTACTTCATTGGAATAAAAAGTACACATATAGAAGACAACTATTCAAATGGCAAAAGAGACCTGGGCATGGTGACACACCTGTAATTCCAGCAACTTGGGAGGCTGAGGAAGGGGGATTGCAAGATCAAGGCCAGTTTCAGCAACTTAGCAAGACCCTGTCTCAAAATAATGTCTCAGTGATAAAGGGGATGTATTTCAATGCTAAAGTGTCCTGGATTAAATCTCCTGTACCAAAAAATAAAATGGCAAAAGAGGAGCTAAGAGTTTTTCTAGCTCAGTGGTAGAGTGCTGCTTAGCATGTATGAGGTCATAGGTTCAATCACCAGAATCCCTACCAAGGAAAGGTAAAAGTAAGTCTAATTATGACAGTAACTATAAATATAAATAGACTAAGCACCTCCATTTAAAGGTAGATTTACTAGACTGAATAAACAGTGAAATCCTACTCCATGTCACCTACAAGAGACCTACCTAAGACTGAAGTAGATTGGAAAAAAAAAAAAAAAAAAAAAAAACAGTGTATGGTGAGTAGATAAGTAACCAAAAGAGATCTGCAGTGGTTATAGTAATGTCAGACAAAATAAGGAATTACTACTGGAAGCATTTTGATAAGGGTTAATACATCTAGAAAATATAACCATTATAAAAGTTGTATAAGAATTGACCTCCAGGGGCTGGGGTCGTAGCTCAGTGGTTGAGTGCTTGACTTGAATGTGTGAGGCACTGGGTTCAATCCTCAGCACCGTGTAAAATAAATAAATAAAGATATTGTGTCCATCTACAACTAAAAAAAAAAGAATGTACCTCCAAAATATGTAGAGCAAAAGCTGGCAGAAATGAAAGGAAAAATACATAATTCATCAATAATAATTTTGTAAGGAAATAATCCATTTATGATAGCATCAAAAAACAGGAAGAAATTTAACCAAGTGAGTAAAAGACTTGGACACTGAAAACTCTAAAATATCAATGAGAGAGATTAAGGACACAAACAAATGAAAAGATGTCCAGTGCTTGTGGATTGGAAAAATTAATATTGTCAAAAATGTCCATACTGGACCGAGGTTGTGGCTCTGGTAGAGGACTTGCCTCACATGTGTTCGGGTCTCAGCACCACATATAAACAAATATATAAAGGTCCATTAACGACTACAAAAAATATTTTTTTAAAAAATGTCCTTACTACTCCTAGCAATATACACATTCAATACAATCCCTATGGAAATCCCAATGGGGGGACTGGGCTGTATAGTTCAGTAGCTGAGTGCTTTCCTAGCATGTGTGAGTCACTGGGTTCAATCCTTAGTACTGCATAAAAATAAAATAAAGGCATGCTATCCATCTACAACTTTAAAAAAAATTAAATCCCAATGGCATATCACATTTTTTTAAAAAATTCTAAAATATCATAGAACCACACTAAATAGCCATAGCAATTCTGAAAGAGAAAAACAAAGTTGGAGGCATCATACTTAACTGACTTAAAAGTATGTTACAAAGCTGTTATAATCAAAACACTGGGGTAATGGAAGAAAGACAACAGACCAGTGGAACAAAATAGCTGAAAAATGGGGCTGGGAATATAGCTCAGTTGGTAGAGTGCTTGCCTTGTATGCACAAGGCCCTGGGTTCAATCCCCACCACTGCCCCCCTCCAAAAAAAAAAAAAAAAAAAAAAAGCTGAAAAATAAATCTGAGCATACATGGTCAACTAATATTTGAAAAGGGCACCAAAAAGGTACAATTGGAAAAGACTGTGTCTTTAATAAATGACACAGGGAAACCTATTTCCAAATGCAAAATAAAATTGGAACCTCAACATTGTACACAAAAATCAGCTCAGGATGGATAAAAGACCTGAGCATAAGACCAGCAAGAAAATATATATTCTGATTTTTATTTTGCTTGGTACCAAGGATTGAACCCAGGGTTGCTTAACCACCAAGCCATACCCCCGGCCATTTTTATATTTTATTTTGAGACAGTTGCTTGGGACATTGCTAAATTGCTGAGGGTGGCTTTGAACTTGCACTGTTCCTGTCTCAGCCTCCCGAGTTGCTGGAATTATAGGTATGCTTAACTCTGTGCACACACCTCCCAATTTTATTTAAAATATTTTGCTATGTTTTATTTTTAAATGGGCAAAATGCCAGAGTAGATACTTCTCCAAAGACATAAATATGGCCAACAGGTTTATGAAAGGCTGCTAAAAATCACTATCAGGGAAATGCAAATCAAATACAATAAGATTCCGCCTTACCCCCATGAGGATAGCTATTATAAAAATAGCCGGAAGATAGATGGAGTTGGTGAGGATGTGGAGAAAAGGAAACCCTTATACACTATGAAAATGTAGATTGGTGGAGCCATTGTGGAAAACGTTATGGAAGTTCCTAAAGTAATTAAAAATTAGAACTACCCATATGATTCAGTGATCCCTCTTCTGGACATATACCCAAAGGGAATAAAAGTCACCACCTGGTAAAGATAACTGCATTCTTATGTTCATTAAAGCATTATTCAAAATAGCCAAGAAATGAAAATCTAAGTATCAATCAGTGGATAAATAAATAAACTGGAAATAATATGACAGCACACACACATACACATGAATATTATTCTGTCTTTTAAAAAGAGGAGATCTTGACATTTGCCATGGATGAACTTGAAAGACATTATACTAAGGAAAAGGGGCCAAAGAAACAAAATTACATGATCTCACTTATATAGAGAATTAAGGGGGGAAAAGGCCAAATATATGTGTTGCCGAAAGCTTGGTCCTTGTCCCTGATGCCAATCCAATAATGAGGACACACTTTTCAGAAAAAAGAAAAAGAAGGTTTATTGTTTTGCTAGCAAAGGAAAAACAGAGACTCCTGTCCCAGAGGCCGTGATTCTGCCCATCAGCAGGAACAGGGGGCTTTTAAAGAGGTGATTCAATTCAAAGGTTACATTCCACAAGCTCTCTGTTGGAGTTGTAATTCACTTGAAATCTTGAAGATAGTTATCTCCAAGATCTTCTGGTACCTTCCCCAAAGTCTCAATTACTTCGTACCTAAGGTGGATATGTACTCAAAGACAGATTAACTGTCTAGGATAGGAAGAAAGGTAATCCTGTTCTCCCCCTCCCCTGAGATTAAGGAGGAGCAGAGATTGGGGAGGAGCTGGAGGAGAGGTAGAGAAAGAAACATGTCCATTTTGAAAACAAACTGCAGCTGGGCACTGTGGTGCACGCCTGTAATCCCAGCAGATCAGGAGGCTGAGGCAGGAGAATTGTGAGTTCAAAGCCAGCCTTAGTAATTTAGTGAGGCTTTAAGCAATTTAGAGAGACCCTGTCTCTAAATAAAATATAAAAAGGGCTGGGGGTGTGGCTCAGTGGTTTAGTGTCCCAGGTTCAATTCCGGGTACCAAAGCATAAAGTGGACCACTGCTATCCATGGAGATAGAGAATAAAACAGTGGTTACCTGAGGCTGGAACAGGGGAGAAACTGTGAGATCTAAGTCAAAGGATACAAAGTAGCAGATATGTAGAATGAAAATGTCTAGAGTTTCAATGTGAAACATCAGGATAATTTTGGAGGGATGGGGATACTGGGGGATTGAACCTAGGCACTTAACCACTGAGCCACACCTCCAGCCCCCAACCTTTTTAAAAAAAACTTTGAGACAGTATCTCACTAAATTGCTTATGGCCTCCATACCTTGCTTGGGCTGACTTTGAACTTCTCCTTCTTCAGCCTCCCAAGTTACTGGGATTACAGATGTGCGCTACTACACCTAACCAAGGACTATTACTAAGAAAAGTGCAAAGGGTTGGGGTTGTGGTTTGGTGGTATTATGCTTGCCTAGCATGTGAGAGGCACTGGGTTCGAGTCTCAGCACTATATATAAATAAAAAAGTAAAATAAAGGTATATCGACAACTAAGAAAAAAATATTATATATATATAAATATATAAATAAAAGTGCATTATATTCAGGATTCTGGCTTAATAAGTGGATTGTAGCTGTTCTTCCCACAAGAGGGGAAGGTAATTGTATGAGATGATAGGTAAGTTAATTTGCTCCTCTATATTTTACTATATAGTTGTATCTCATAACATCAAGTTGTATACTTTAAATATGCAAAATAAGATTTTTTTTTTGGTACCAGGGTTTGAACTTAGGGGCACTTGACTACTGAGCCACATTTCCAGCCCTATTTTGTATTTTATTTAGAGACAAGGTCTCACTGATTGCGTGGCACCTCTCCGTTGCTAAGGATGGCTTTGAACTTGTGATTCTCTGATCTCAGCCTCCCAAGCCGCTAGGATTACAGGCATGCGCCACCGTGCCCAGCCAATAAGACTTATTTTTTAAGGAAGAGATTTCAGTACTCCACTCTCAATAATTAATAGAACAATGGAAGACTTTGATAACAGACAACTCTCTTGACTTAATTGATATTTATAGAACACACAACTTTAGACTTTAGAGTACAGCTTCTTTTCATGTATATGTGAAACATTCTCCAGAATAGACCATAAGCTAGATTCCAAGATAAGTCTCAAAAATAAAAAATATTAAAATTATATAAATCATATTTTCTGATTACAATGAAATTGATAGATCTATAAGAAAGAAATCTGAGAAAACACCAAATATTTGGAAATTTTAAAACACACATCCAAATAGCCCATGAGTTGAAGTAAATTAAATTGGACTGAATGAAAATAAAAATACAACATCAAAATTTATGGTATACAACCAAAACAGTGCTTAGAGAGAAATGTATAACTTTAGATGCTTATATGAGAAAAACAGGTCTTAAATCAAGAACTTAAACTTCCACCTTAAGAAACTAGAAGACAGGGTTAGAGTTGTGGCTCAGTGGTAGTGTGCTCCCTTAGCTTGCATGAGGCACTGGGTTCGATCCTCAGCACCACATAAAAATAAAGACAATAAAGTCCATCAGCAACTAAAAAAAATATTAAAAAAGAGAGAGAGATGAATAAATTTGGATTCTATTTTTTAAAAAAAAGAAAGAAACCAGAAGACAAAGAGCCAGTTCAACCTAAAGCAAGCAAAGGGTATGAAGTAGTGAATTTTTTTATATACCTTTATTTTATTTACTTATTTTTATGTGGTTCTGAGGCTCAAACCCAGGACTTCACACATGCTAAGTGAGCACTCTACCATTGAGCTACAACCCCAGCCTTGAAGTAATTAATTTTGTAGCAGGAGAACAGAGAAAAAAATTTAAACCTCAACAGTTGGTTCTTTGAAAAGCTTAATAAAATTGACAAGACCAAGAAAACAAGAGAAATGACACATTACCAAAATCAGGAATGAAAGAGGGATATTGCTAACCAACTCTACAAAAATTTAAGAAAATATTAATAACTTAATGCCCACAAATTAAACAACTTGGATGAAATGGACAAATTTCTAGAATTACACAGATTACCAAAATTGACTCCAAACAAACAAACAAAAAACTATAAAAGGAAAGATATTGCTTTAGTGATTTAAATAATTGTCACTGCCACCGTCTGGCTGGGCACAAATCACGAGCCACTGAAGCAGGAACAAACTTTATTTCCGAACTCCCGCGAACGCCACACACACGGCCTTCTCCCAGGACACACCATCCCCCACTGGAAATCCCTCCTCCGGCACTTCCCCAACCAATGTGAACTCCCCAGGAATCCTGGAGAGAACTCCAAAGTAGCAGGCTGAGGCCTACAGCAGGGGTCTAATATACAATTGGATACACAGCTTAACATAACCATCATCATCTCAATGGCTTGCTGGCCGTCACCTCTCAACCACTCTGTTCTGGCAAAAATGCCATGCGTCATCCCGACTCGGCTGTGGCCCTCAACATCTCCCCCGTTCTGTTTAATTAAACAACAAGCAATGTGGCTTAGGAACCGTGCCTGTTAGGTTGTCCAATACTACATATGGTTCTTACCCGTCATCAGATGAGCTGACCTCAAGGCGTCAGCCTCCTGTCTTAGGTTGGTACCATTGCAATTGGATCTTACTCGTCACTGACTACCGGTCCAGCATACAGCTATACTTGTGGATAGGCCTTTGCACCAGTGGGGGGGTGAGGTTCTTTGCCTCACCTCTGTTGGCCCCCAAATTTTAGCTGAATGACCATCACAAGCAGAAGGGAAGAGGATACAGAAATGCCACGACACCAAGCCAATTGACGGCTCCTTTGGAAAAATTGTACCACCAGTGACACCATCAGCAAAGATACTCCAGCACTACCACAATTCGCTGCACCAACAGATACTTCACAATGCATACAAGTGATACATAGTCCAGGAAAGTTCTGCAAGCAGTTCAAAGCAGAGGAATCTATTAATATGTTCATTTCCTTCCAAAGTAAATTGACTCCTTGATTGAGCATCACTTGTTGAGTTACATTATTCATTGATGCATCAGTTTATATAGTTTGTTGTGATAGCTATCACAGAAGCTGTAGTTTGGTTTTATCTTTGTCTTCACCGGCACTGGGATGAAGATAGGAATTCTGGCAATGATGGCTAAAAAAAAAAATTATGTAACATTGCACAGGCACTAAAAGAAAGCAATTTTCTAAACAATTTAATATCCTGAATAGAATTAGATGTAATGAAAAGGAAAGGTGAAAGCAAACAAACAGATCTGTTAACCTCCTTATTTGTTCACATATTAAAACAATCCTCAACAGCTGTTTTCCCAATTTAAATTAAACCATTTAAATCACGTGACTAATAAAAATATTTGGATCCATTTTTTCATGAGCACTCCTCATATATATATGGACATACGCATATACAGACATACAACACAAAACACAAGTGTGCACACATAACATACAACACATAAGACAATAGTAAAGGCCTTGTAGCTTTACACAGGTGAAATCTCCATTGCAATGTTTAAAAACTCCATAGTCAAATAAGAAAACTGATCAGAAAAACATTAACCTAGGTCTGTATGAGCTCAAAAAATAAAATAGAACTTTATGATGTGGGAAAGGGCAATAATAAAATAGATATTGAAAAAGACATCCTGGTTACCACCTGGGTTTGACTCTTTTTTGGATATCCCATCCTTTTTCCTGTAACTTGCATAATGGGTCTGAAGGTATTCCCACAAGCAAGCCCCAAGGTTTTTTACATTTGAAATAGGCTTTAATTGACATGGAACCTTTTTAATGGTGTTCATTATTCATTAGCCTCCAGGTGTGGGAGAACCACTGTTGCAGATGTAAGAATAGCCAAACTGGAGCTCTGGATATCAGCTGTTATGGATTTGAGTCAAATCATCTTCTTTTTGGTCTGTAGAAATCACTTTGGTTAGTCTCTCTGGAATCCAAATAGGCTGCTGTTCTCCCTGTGGAAACACACAAACAGAACCCCGACTCCAGACAATCACTGGGTCAGGACCTATGCATTGTCCTGTTAGAATATCCTTCCAAAGTACCTTAGGCTTATGTACATTTTTTGGACACATATGCCTTTCCACAGCACTAAGCCCTGATGAATCCAAATTTTAAAAGTTTAGAGTTAGTAAGTACATTTTAATAGTTTGATGAGCTCTTTCAACTATGCCTTGTCCCTGTGTATTGTATGGGATTCCTGTTATATGAGTAATGCCAAATAATGAGCAAAATTGTTTAAAAGAGGTAGAAGTATAACCAGGACCATTATCTGTTTTTAACTGTTTGGAATGCCCACAGTGGCAAAATTTTGTAAGCAATGAGCTATAATATCTCTAGGTTTTTCTCCAGCATGAAGGGAGCCCATCAAAAATCCAGAAGAAGTATCAACTGTAACATGCAAATATTTTAATTTTCCAAATCCTGGCAAGTGTGTGACGTCCATCTGCCAAATATGGTTAGGTAGGTATCAGTCCTCTAGGATTGACTCCAAGATTAACTTGTGGTAAAAAGGTCACACAATTTTGACATTGTTTTATTATTTGTCTAGCTTGTTCCTTAGTTATTTTAAAACGCTTTTGTAAAGTATTAGCATTGACATGGAACCTTTTATGAAAATTTATAGCTTCTTCTATTGTAAAAGAAAATATGTATGTCATGTGTAGTTTTATCTGCTAAATCACTGCCCAAACTAAGGGCTCCAGGCAATCCTGTATGTGCCCTGATATGTCCTATAAAGAATGGTTCTTTTCTGTCCCAGATTAGACTTTGTATAGTGGAAAACAAAGAGAAAACAGTAGAGGAAGGGGAAATCCTACCAGCATCTTCAAGGGATACTATAGCATTAACTATATACTGACTATCAGAAAATAAATTAAATACAGAATCTTTAAACATCACAAGAGCTTGTAATACTGCATTAAGTTCTACCTTTTGAGCTGATTGTTTGGGTACTAAAAATGGGAAAGTTTGATCAGGGGTAACTACTTCTGCTGCACCATTATTTGACCCATCAGTGAATATATTTTGAGCATTCATGATAGGTGTTTTTCTTGTCATTTTTGGAAAAACTACAGGATGCGAAGACCAAAAAGACAACAAAGAGATTAGATGGTAAGTGATTATCAAATGAAACATTAGATTTACACATGATTATTGCCCAAGTATTTAACTCATTAGCTAACTCATTAATTTGATCCATAGTATATGGAGTAATAATTTTATTGTGAGAAATTCCAAACACTCCCTTTGCTGCTTTTATTCCTTTGAGTATTAATTGTCCTACAGCCTCAGGATACCTAGTAAGAATAGTGTTAGGAGAATAAGATAAATGTATCCACAATAATGGACCTTCTTGCCAAAATACTCCTGTAGGAATATTTTTTGTTGGTATTACAATAAATAATAAAGGCAAACTCATATCAATTCTATCCAAATGCATATTTTCCATATATGTTTCAATAATTTTTAATGCCTTTCTTGCTTTAGGAGTTAACATGTGGGGTGAATTTGGATCTGATGGACCTTTTAGGATATCAAATAAAGTTCCCAACTCTCCTGTTGGTATGCCTAGATAAGGCCTTATCCAATTTATGTCTCCTAATAACTTTTGAAAGTCGTTAAGTGATTTGAGTTGATCTACTTGTATTTGAATTTTTGGTGGACGGACCATGGTTGAGGCTAATAGAACTCCTAAATAATTAATTGGAAAATTTAATTGTACTTTATCTATTGCTATCTCTAGATTATAATTTTTTAATAAGTTTGTAAGTGTGGCATAACATTCTAGCAATGTGTTTTTATCTTTGTGTGCTAACAATACGTCATCAATATAGTGAAATATTTGTAGTTCAGGATTTTGATTTATAAGTGACTGGATTGCTTTCTTAACATAAAATTAACACATAGTTGGGCTGTTAGCCATCCCTTGAGGGAGTACTTTCCATTCATATCTCTGATCAGGACCTTCATGATTTAGTGCAGGGATAGTAAATTCAAAACCTGGACTATCCTCAGGATGAATTGGAATTGAAAAAAAAAAAACAATCTTTAATATCTATAGCTAAAACATACCAGGTTTTTGGCAAAGCAGACAATTGGGGAATCCCTGATTGAGCAGGTCCCATAATAACCATCTCATTATTAATGGCTCTTAAATCTTGCAATAATCTTCATTTACCAGATTTCTTTTTGATGACAAAAATGGGAGTATTATGGGGAGATACAGAAGGTTGTATATGTCCTTCTGCTAATTGTTGTTTGACCAGGTCATGGGCTACTTGTATCTTTTCTTTAGTCAGGGGTCACTGAGGAACCCATGCTGGTCTTTCTGATTTCCAAGTAATTTTTATTGTCTCAGTGACCCCTTCTGAAAACCCAATCCATGTCTATTTATTCCTTGATCTATTTGAATTGGTGCTGCTATACCTTGTTCTTATTCTCCTAATCTTTTTTCTTTCCTAAAACCTTGTCTAGCCCTAATAGTGGGTGCATTTGGATTGATGTTATTTGTTAATGTCAAACCTAATTGATCTAGGACATCTCGTCCCCATAAATTTATAGGAAGATGATCCAATACATATGGCTGTATAGTTCCTTCACATCCTTCAGGATCCTTCCAATCTAATACCATTGCACTTCTACGGGGATTAGTCGCCACTCCTAGGCCTTGAAGCATTTGAGTGGCTTGTTGTAACAGCCAATGTTTTGGCCATTCTTGACGAGATATGATGCTAAGGTCTGCACGTGTATCCAGTAGCCCATTAAATTCATGTCCTTGAATATTTAGTTTTAGCATGGGGCGAGAATCTAAATTTAAAGACAGCATAGCCCAATCTACACCTGTGGAGCCTAATCCCCTGGAACCTCTTTCTATAGTACGGCTGTAAAATTTATCATGCAGGCTGGGTATTATTAATAACTGTGCTATTCTATCTCCTGGTGAAATTACTGATATACCTCTTGGAAAACTAGCAATAATTTTTATTTCACCTTAATAATCAGGATCAATTACCCCAGGACTTATATCATAAGTCCTTTTAGAGTGGAAGAACTGCGTCCCAATAATAAGCCTACTGTTCCTTTGGGAAGAGGTCCTTTTACTCCTGTGGGAATGATTTGAACTCCCATCTCTGGAGTTAGTACTGCTCTGGTGGAGGCGCAGATGTCCAACCCTGCGCTCCCTCTGGTTTGTCTGATGAGGAATCTAATGGACAATGTGTCCTGGGCACTACCCTGATGGTGTTGCTGGGTTCCTCCATTTCCCCGTATATTTGTGGTTGTGGGCCCCGGAGCATTGGGCCCCCCTGTCCGTTTTTTGGCAATGGAGCCCGATGATTTTCTCCAGGATATCATGGGTAAACACCTGATCCTTGCCTGTTTTTTGATAACGGAGTACCCTCTATGGTGGCTTGAGAAAGGTATTCATTAGCCCAATGTCTCCCTTTACGGCATCGTGGGCAAATACTCAGTATTCTACTCCTTTGATACCTAGCTTTGTTAAACCCTCCTCCTATGGGGCAACTCCTTTTAAATTTTCCTGTTTGTTCACAATTGTAGCATGTTTTCGGCCTGGCATCTAATGTCTGTTGTACTGCAGCTGCCAGGACTTGCCCTTGTTCATTAATGTCTCTACATAATTTAATATATGTGTTTAAATCTCCATGTTTCCATGGTCTAATGGCCTCCTTGCACCATCTGTTTGCTTGCTCAAAGGCTAGCTGTTTAATTAATGGCATTGCTTGCTCTGTATCCCCAAAAACTCTGGTAGCTGTTTGAATAAGCCTATCTACAAATTCAGTGTAAGGTTCATTAGCTCCTTGTATTACCTTAGATAATTGACCTTGTAAATCTCCATGTCCTTGTAAAGTCTTCCATGCCCTAGCTGCATCTGCAGCAATTTGTGAGTATATAGCAGGATCATATGCAATTTGTTGCAGCTGACCCTCATAAGGTCCTTTTCCTAACAACATATCTAGATTTCTCTGAGGATAACCAGCTGCTGCATTTCGCCTAGCCGTCTCCATGCAAAATTCCTCATTGGCAACCTTCCATAACAGGTATTGTCCTCCATTTATCACAGCTTTACACATACTAGTCCAATCTGCTGGCGTCATGTTCAAGTTGTAATGGATTCGACCAAGCTTATAGTGAAGGGTGCTTGAGGACCATAGGTTGTTACAGCCTCTTTTAGCTGCTTCACTGTTTTGAAATCTAAAACGTGGAGAATTCACTGCCCTCCTGTCTGTTCAAATACAGGGAATGCTAATCTTTGAGGTCCTGTCTCAGGATCCCATCTATCAACTACAGGGGTTGAGGGCCCCATAGGCGGAGCTGTTGGTTGGACACTTACGCCCTCTGGTGATAGAAAGGTGTTAGTAGCAGCCTCCTATTGTAACTTTTCCCCTGATGGCTTTTTCTGCTCTAAACTTTCTTCCCCTTTCTGACTGTCTCGAGAGACCTCCTCTTTTTCCTGATCTAATATGTCTTCCACCATAATCTCAACTGAAAGGTTTGGACTAGGCAAACAAAATCGTATCATCATCCACAATGGCAATGTGCCAACTGGCAGAGTTCCTGGGTTTTTCTTTTCCATGTCCCTTAAATCTTCACCATGATGGTCCCATTGTGATATATTCAACAACTCCTCCTTAAAAAGCCATAGGCTACATTTTTGTATTGTATCAACGTATGCCCTGACTCTTTTTGGTTTTACTGGGGTGCCTCCTGCCTCTAACAATTTACTTAACATTCTTTTGGTTTGTTTTTTGCTAATTTCTGACCCCATATTTCTGCTACAAGGATAACGCAACTCAAACAGATATCTCAAAACAAAACCAAAGCAAAACGAAATGCAAACAGAACAAAAAATCGTTGTATCAATTTTCCTATTTTTTTGAAATGAATATTCGTGCTCTATCTCTATCTCTTCCTCAGGGCCGAACAACTTCCAACCTTGAGCCAACCATTTTTTCCCAGTTTGCCTGAGATAGTGCTAGGGATAGGCAGCTTGAAACAAAAACAAAACAAATCAAAACAAGGACACATTGTTTTTTGATATGGTCACCCATTCTCTCGCCTTCCCTCAGGGGTGAGCAATTTTACTTACCTCCGAGCTTCAGGCGTTCCCCGCATGGGCCACCAAATGCCGCATTCTGGCTGGGCACAAATCACGAGCCACTGAAACAGGAACAAACTTTATTTCCGAACTCCCGCGAATGCCACACACACGGCCTTCTCCCAGCACACACCACCCCCAATGGGAAATCCCTCCTCTGGCACTTTCTCAACCAAGGTGAACTCCCCAGGAATCCCCGCAAGAACTCCAAAGTAGCAGGCTGAGGCAGGGGTCTAATATACAATTGAATACACAGCTTAACATAACCATCATCATCTCAATGGCTTGCTGGCATCACCTCTCAACCACTCTGTTTTAGCAAAAATGCCATGCGTCATCCTGACTCCGCTGTGGCCCTCAACAGTCACAAAAAACCCAAGACCAAATGGTTTTACTGGAAAATTCTACAAAATATTTTTTCAAGATAAAAATAAGTCTTTCACAGACTCTTTCAGAAAACAGGAAGTTCCTAACTTATTTTATGGGCTCAATATTACCTTGAAGGGCTGGGGTTGTGACTCAGTGGTAGAGCGCTTGCCTAGCATGTGCAAGGACCTGTGTTCAATCTTCAGCACCACATAAAAATAAATAAATAAAATAAACGTATTGTGTCCAACTACAACTAAAAATTGAAAAATAAAAAAAAAAATATTACCTTGATAGCAAAGCCAGAAAGGTAACCACATAAAAACTAGATTCATGGGCTGGGATTGTGGCTCAAGTGGTAGAACACTTGCATAGCATATGTGAGGCACTGGGTTTGATTCTCAGCACCACATATAAATAAATAAAATAAAGGTCCATCAACAGCTAAAAAAAAATTAAAACTAGATTCATGAGAAGAGATGCAAAAAGCCTCAACAAAATATTACCAAATTGCATTCAGCAACAGAAAGAAAATTAAATTATATTACCAAATGGGATTTATCACAGGAATATAAGGTGACTTTGACATCTGAAAATCAATTGATGTATTAAAGTAGAATAAGGGTCAAAACATAAACACACAGTCTTCTTAATTGAGTAGAACAGCGAAAGAAACTGGAAGAGAAAACAGAAGCCAAGAGAGAGTGCATCTCAAGATAGAGGGTATGTTCAACTGGGCAAGTTCTGCTAATTCCAGCAAAAAGAGAACTGAGAACTGATCATTGGATTAGGTCATGTGGAGATTGCTGACAACTGTAGACCGGGTTTGGGGAAAATAGTATAAGTAAAAATCTAATTTAAACAAGTTGGGGAGAGATTTGAAGTAAGGAAATGGGAAAAAGGAAAACAGACAACTCTTCCAAGCTGTCTTGTTTTAAAGGACAGCAGAGAAATGGGTCAGGAGATGGAAAGAGATGAGAAGTCTAAGGAAAGTTGGTTTTGTCTTTTGAGTAAGAGATACTATATCATATGTGCCTTTTATTATTTTATTATTTATTCATTTGTAGTATTGGGGACTAAATCCAGGCATCCTCTACCATTGAGCCACACTCCCAGTCCTTTTTAATTTTTATTTTGAGGCAGTCTCACTTAAGTTGTCCAGGCTGGCCTCAAACTTCAGATCCTCCTGCCTTGGCCTCCGAAGGTGCTGGAATGTCCCATCATGCCCAGCTGATAAATATTTTATTTACATATGACTAACTAAACAGTGAGAGAAATAATTATCATCTTACCCTCAAGGGTTATATTTGCTAACTAGAAGATAATACATATATACCCATCAAAAACTAAATGATAATGCAAATGTTGCAACATGGTGGGGCTGGAGCTATGGCTCAGCGATAGTGCACTTGCCTGTCATGTGTGAGGTACTGGGTTCAATTCTCAGCACCACATAGAAATAAATAAAATAAAGGTCTATCAACAACTAAAAATATATATATTAAAAAAATGTACCAGCATGGTAAGGAAGAAAGAACACCTGCCTAAAGGTCAGAAGAACTAAGTTGTGGTTATAGTTACGGTTTTGCCAATAACAAGCTGTAAGTTTGTATAAATCATTTAATCTCATCAAGTCTCAGTTTCCACATTAGAAATAGATTAGATGATTCTCTCTTCAAATCCTAACATTCCACAATTCTATGATATAAAATGATACCTATTTCACAAGGAAGTTAGGAAGGATACACATAATTATTCAAATTTCCCAGAAAAAAGAAACTAAACCATGATTTATCCATCATTAGAATGTGAAGTTGGGTTATTGTTTTTAGATTGTATACAGTGCAGTGTATGTACTCTAATCTGCATTTGCTTCCATTCACTTTTACGAAGTTGTATTTGTTCATTATCTCTATTTGGGTCTAACCAGGTTATTATTTCTTGTTTCAAAGGAACAAAGAAGATACCATAAGAATCCCTAACTGGAATACTGATGTTGAAAACAGCCTTGAAATAATACATTTGTGTGTGTGTGTGTGTGTGTGTGTGTGTGTGTGTGTGTGTACTGGGGGATTTGAACCCAGGGCCTCATGCATGCCAAGCAAGAAAGAATACATTTTTACAGGAAGCAAAGATGTATGTTGCCCTCCAGGAAATGTAAGGTGCTCAGATGTAATTAGGCTGACCTGTATTTTCTTGGTAAACCCTTAACATTAGAATAATGTCAGGGTCAGATTGGAGAGCAAGATTTGGAAGGCTATTATTCAGATGAAGGAAACATTAACAGTTTTTCCTCTGTAAAGGTAATGCCAAGCGTACATCTATAATACATGTAACCATATTGAATCATACATTGAACAAATCTCAGTAAGACCCAACCATATGCTGAACACCATTATGAAGGCTGAGAGTATTGTGGAGAAAGTCTGTCTTTCTTTGCTAATGAACACTGAATGGGAAAGATAGACATAAACAATAAAATGAATAAATAAGATATTTTTCAGCATACAAAAGCTATGAAGAACAGAACAGAGTAAAACATATCTTTTACTAGGTTTTGTGGTCCCCCATTTAGAATATAAATACCACAAGAGCTAGAATCTTGTCTATTTGTCAGTGTACCTACTTTGCTTGGTTATTGAATTTGACTGTGTGATTGTTTATGTAGGATTATTATGAAAGGTATCTGTAAGGTGCCATCTAAGCTCAGAATTAAAAAATAAATAAAATAAAAAAGGAGGAGTTTCATCCAGGCATGGTGGTATACACCTGTAATCACAGCTACTCAAGAGGCTAAGGCAGGAAGATCTCAAGTTCAAGGCCGGCCTGGGCAACTTAATTAGACTCTGCCTCAAAATAAAATTTAAATGGGAGTGAGGGTTGGGGATGTAGATCAGTAGTAGAGTACTTATATCTGTGAAGCCCTGGGTTCAATCTTCAATATGGGGGCTAAGTTTGGGTAGTGGGTAGTTCTAGCCAAAGATCCAGAGACAGAGAATTCTGGGGGAAGAACAATGTTAAATTCCCAAGGAAGCAACAAGTTTGGCATGTTTGAGAAACATAATGAAAGCCAGTGTGGCTGGAGAGCTATAAAGGAAAGAAAGTGAGGTTGGAACAAGAGGCAAGGGATAGAATAATGGCTTAGCCAAGGTATGACATTGGAGAGTTTAATCTGGGATGTTATATGACCAAATTTTTATTTTTAAAAGTTGATTCCATCGGGAGACTAAGGCAGGAGGATCGTGAGTTCAAAGCCAGCCTGGGCAATTTAGCAAGGCCCTAAGTCACTCAGTGAGACCCTGTGTCTAAATAAAATATGAAAAAGGGCTCGGATGTGACTCAGTGGTTAAGCGCCCCTGGGTTCAAACCCTGGTACAAAAAAAAAAAAAAGTCAATTCCAGAATTTATGTGGGGAATAGACTGAGGGAAGTATGAGAGGAAGCAAGAGATCAGTCAAGAGGAGAAAAGTGATGGTGGGGCCTAGTGCAAGAGAAGAAGTATTGAGAAGTAGCTGAATTTGAGTTGTATTCTGAAGATAGAATAACATGACTAGCTGATTGGAGGTGGATGTAAAGAAAAGAAGAGAGACAAGGAAGATTCCAATGGTAAGCCCTGAGTAACTTGGTGGTTTTGGTGCTACTGACAGAAACTGGGAAAGGAGCAGAGTTTTTCCAGGCAAAAATTAACAATGTGTTTTTGGCCCTCTGAAACTTACAGTGCCTATTAGACCTCCAAGTGGATATGTAGATTAAATAGTTGACATAGGAACATGACAAGATGTCAGATCTGAAGCTATCTTTTTTATGAGTCATTACATTTATATTCTATATAAAGCTACAAGGCTGAGATCACCAAGGGAGGGTATGCAGATATGAGCTACAAGGACTCCTTGAATATCTGTCACAGGACTTCAGTTTTTGTCTTTGGATTATATAATATTTTATACAGAAACGCATTACATTACAGGTAAATTAGTTTTAAAACAGCACTTCCTTTACCTCTCTCTCGGCAAGTAGTAGGATGCCATCTTGGAAGGAAGCCATCTTGGTTAGAAGCACTAATCACAGGCAGCCCCTAGGACTTGCCAATCTGTCATCACGATCATGGGGAGAGGCTCCAGTCCCTACCATGCCTCTCTCTCCCATCATAGGTCTTCCTGACTCCTCCAAGCCACTGTGGGGCCCTCTTTCTCCAAACATCTGTATCCCTCAGCAGACATTTATCCCTATGTTGTAGCTACTTAAGCAGAGCAAATGCTCTACTCTATGTTTCCCTTTCCTTATACAAAATTGTTTTTGTTTTTCTATTCTCTCTATTTGGATCTATCTAGGTTGTGATTGCTTAGCATCCCTACTTTTAACAACATTGTAACTTTCTGGAGGGCAGGATATTCTTATATATCTTTCTATCCCTTATCAGGTTCTGAACTTCTCCATTTGGAATGTAAGTACCACAAGGGCTGGTTGTCTACTTATCACTACACTGTTTGTTTGGTTTTTTAAAAATTGTTTGTATGCTTTTTAGTTGTCAGTGGACTTAATTTTATTTATTTCTATGCAGTGCTGAGAATTGAACTCAGTGCCTCACACATGCTAGGCAAGCGCTCTTCCACTGAGCCACACAACCCCAGCCCCCTATTACTCTACTCTTTGAGCCTGAAACAGTGTTCTCGAATAGGCACAAACAGAATGAATGAATACAATATCTATTGATAGATTATAAATCTAGATAGGTGATCAGGTGTCCTGCCTCAATGCAAGACTTTCTCCCTTTTTCCTGGTAAGTATAACCTCCACTTTTGATCCCTATGAGCTTGACTACTACAGACACTAATACTGCCATATGGAGAAGTGTTTTACTTCTTACTACCTTTATGGACCTTCCACAGGTTCTGTTGATACTGGAATAGATGAAAATAGGGCATATATTTATGGTCTGTGTAGTTGTCTGTAAAAACAGCCATCAACAATTTATTTCATCTCTCTATGGACATGTTGCTCCTTCCAAAAGAGGTGAAATCTATTTTCCCTCCCCTTGAATCAAGATGACCTTGTGACTGTCTTTTACTAATAGAATGCAGAAGAAATAATGTTTTGTGACTTTGGGGCCTGGGACTGAAGAGATCTTGGAACTTTCATTTTTGCTCTCTTGCAATTTAAGTATCATGTTTATCGAGAAGCCTAGACTTTTATATGAGTGAAACTGCATGGAAAAAAAAGACTAGCTGATGCTCAGCCACTACAGCACTGCAAGTGAGGTGTGAAATGTAAATAAAACAGTCCTGGGTCTCTAGCCCTAGTCAGGCTGTCCCAGCCAACCATATGAAGCAAGGATGAGCCAACTCTGTAGGTTTTCACTCAAAGTGTGTAAATCTGAAAAAATAATATTTGTTTTATTTTATTAAACTACAACTTTTGGGGGTGATTTTTTACATAGCAGTAGGCAACTGAAGTAGGGTCTGTTTTAGCATCCCTTTTATAACAAATCTTTCAGGAACACATTGCATTTAAAAACAGCTTCTGTAAGATGGAGCAGAATTTAAAAAGCAATTATCCTTTGTTCTGGTTATCTCTCTTCTAGGAATCTAGAAAGATAACCTGGTAAAATTACAAAAAGATACATTGACTGTTCCTTGCAGTATCATTTGCAATAGCCACAAACTTTAAATAGCTCAGATATTTATCAGTAGAGGACTGGTTGAATAAATTGTGAAGCATTCATGTGATAAAATAATGTGCAGCCATAAAAAACAGACAAGGAATACCTTTATAAACTGTCATGGAGTGCCGGGCATGTTGGCACATGCCTGTAATCCTAGTGGCTTGGGAGGCTGAGGCAGGCGAATTGCAAGCTCAAAGCCATCCTCAGAAAACTTAACAAGGCCATAAGCAACTTAGTGAGACCCTGTTTCAAAATAAAATATTAAAGGGTTGGGAATGTGGCTCAGTGGTTAAACATCCATGGGCTCCATCACTGGTACCAAAACAAACAAACAAATTGCCGTAGAGTAATCACCAGGATATACAGTTGAATGAAGGGGAAAAAAAGGCAGAGAAAAGCACATTTAGTATGGTATATGATTGTTTCTTTCTTTCTTTAATTTTTTTTAAAGGATGTTTTTTTTTAAGTTGTTAATGGACCTTTATTTTATTTATTTATATGTAGTGCTAAGATTTGAACCAGGGCTTCACACGTGCCAGGCAAGCGCTCTACTGCTGAGCCTCAACCCCAGCCACTGGTTGTTTATTTTTTTTTTAAGAAAGGACAAATTATAAAAAATGTAAAAGTAATTATTACCTATGAGTGAGGGATGGAATAGGATAAATGATAACATAGGACTATAATGCACAAACCTTAGACTATGCAAAACTGTATTTTAAAAACCCAGTTTTTTTTCTGCAAATAAAACTTAAATAAAATGAAAATAGAGTGGGAATATAATGATATAAAAAGGGACTTAAGTCCATATGTGGTGCCTCAGGAGGCTGAGGCAGGGAGATTGTAAGTTCAAAGCCAGCCTCTGTATCTTAGGGAGGCCCTAAGCAACTTAGTGAGACCCTGACTCTTAATTAAGAAAAGAAAAGGGACTTAGGGACATATCAACCAGTTGTAATTTATGACTTTATTTGTATTTTTTTAATTAAATAAAAACATTTGAGGGTACAGTGGGGGAAGTTTAAACACTTGTCAAGTATTTGATGATATAAGGAAATTATTTTTTATAATAATGATAGTATAGTTATGCTTTTAATAGAATCTTAACATATTAGGGATACACATTGAAGTTTTTATGGATGAAATTATATGCTGTGGGAGGTGGTATCACTGAATGATTGGCATTCTCCTTCCAGTGATTGAAAGAGGCTCTGTCGGTCACTTTTGTAGTGACCTGGATATTGATTGTCCTGATCCTTGAAGTAGCATGATGTGTCTTCAGATGTAGGCATGCCTTCCTGCAGCCCCATGGGTCAAATTACTCTCACCTGTCCCTTTGTGATATTACCCTTTTGCCCTGTTTGAGTTAGAATGTTCCATGGAAACACCCTTTGTGTGTCCCCTTCTCTTACTCTGCCTTTGAGTATAGCCTTCCTAGATGTCATTCAGCCTGCTGACAGCAGACATCACGAAGCTAGACTCAGCCCTCTGAAACCTGACCCCTTGCCTCATTTGAATGGCTTTTTCTCAATAAAAGGGTTTAGCACATACTTGCTCACTCTCTTTCTGTGGACCCTTAAGGTCAGAGGAGCCATCACAGGACCCCCAAAGAAAAAGGTATCTCTGTCTTTGTGTGGTTATTTTCCACAGCCCAGTTCTCCTACAGTGACCTTGAGTGTTTTTGTTTCGAGGAATGCAACAATATTCCATTGAGAGTTGCTTCACAGTAATTAATTGGGGCCAGGAGCAGTGGTACACACCTGCAATCTCAGTGACATAAGAGGCTTAGGCAGTATGATCACAAGTTTGAAGCCAGTCCTGGACATTTAATGCAACTCTGTCTCAAAAAAATAAAAATGGCTAGGTTAGCTCAATGGTAGAGCACCCTGGATTCAATCCCTAGTACTGCAATAATAATTTTAATAATTATAACAATTATTAGATGGGTTAGTGAAATTATGGATAAAATAAGATTCGCCATGAGTTAGCAATTAATGAATCTGAATGATTGGTTCACGAAAGTTCATTCTGTTGTCCCCTTTAGTTTTGTTTATATTTGAAATCTTTCAAATTAAAAAGTTTTTAAAAAGAGGGAGGTCTGGGAGTGGGTGGCACATGCCTGTAATCCCAGCAGCATGGGAGGTTGAGGCAGGAGGATCACAAGTTCAAAGCCATCCTCAGCAATTTAGCAAAGCCCTAAGCAATTAAGAGAGACCCTGTCTCAAAAAATAAAAGAGACTGAAGATGTGGCTCAGTGATCAAGCACCTCTGGGTTCAATCTCTGGTACCAAAAAAAAAAAAAAAGGAGGGTCTCTGAGACTCAACATTTTAAGGGCTCTGAATCCATTTTTCATCATAGTATCATCCCTTGATCTTGATCCATTGTTCCAGATACAATGTCTGCATCAGTTGGAGATTGTATCAGTAAAATCATGATGAGTCTATAGAACTGTTTGTGATTGATGCCATGTAAGTGATATTAAAGTTATAATGAGTTCTAAGAGGATCAACTGTTTTTGTTGTTTTGCTTTATTTTTGTTTTTAAAATAATTTCCAATGTCTTTATTTTCTTGCACCTTAGTAAAAGTTTTAGCTAACGTGTGCATAGTCCCCTTATCCTCTTCCAAACATGTATAATTCTGTCATTCAATCAACACTCCCTTTGAGTGACTATGAGACCTCCTAGTGTTAAGGAGAGGCTGATGCTACCAAAAGGGTCACCAGCTCAGCCACACTCCGTTGTCAATTTGCATGTTTACAGTGCCATTGCTATGCTTTGGATATGGCTTGAGTGTTTCCTCCAAAGGTTGATGTGCTGAAAGCTTGGTTCTCTACTGCATGCAGCTGGTTTTCTTTCTGTTTTTCTGCCATTTATGACACAGCTGGGCAGGGCATGGGGTGGGGAGTTCACCAAGACTCTGGTGCCATGCACTTGGACCTCCAGAACTATGAATTAAATGAACCTGTTTTCTTTATAGAGAACCCGGACTCAATATTGTATTATTGCAACACAAAACAAACTAATAACCAAGGAGTAGTCAAGGGATATAATTCAGGACATTGAAAGGATAGAGGAAGGGCTTGGTTGTTTTGTCCTTTGGAAAGAGGTGGAAAGAATAACAGAATCAGGGTTGACTTTTTTGGAGGAAAGATGTAACCTGATGCCTTTTTGTTTGTAAAATTCTTTCATTTTTCCAATACCTGTCCTCTCCTCTCTGCACCAAAATGAATAACATATATCAGCATTTTTCAGAGTGTGGTCTGTGGATCAGCAGTATCACCATCCCCTGGGAAGTGGTTCATACACATGCTTGAGCTCCACCCCAGACCTACTGAACCTGCAACTCTGGAGGTGGACCACAGGCCTATGTTTTAATAAGCCTTCCAGGTGGCATTGATGCTTGCTCTAGTTTAAGAACCTCTGGTTTAGAGAAAATTAGTCAGGATTCTATAAGTGCAATTTAAAGAAGGAGAAAGAAGCCTAGTCTCTTATTCAAGTTTTTAAAAAATGCTGATTACAGGGGAAATTTTGAGAGACTATAAGGTAAAAAATAGTTAAGCTTTACTGAGGTCTTGAGAGAGCAGTGGTTGTGGAGAAACCCATTCTCCACAAAGAGAACCACAAACACCGGCCTGGGTAGCTGCTGTCTGCCACCCAGGAGTGACTGCAGGTCAGAGAGATCTAAACTTATGGGGATCAGGCCTGTAGGATCTTTCTCTGAGATACCAATCTTAAGCCAGGGAGAACTGAGGCCAAAAAGTAAGTATAAAAGTAGTTACATTTTTAAAAGAGTCGTTATATGAATGAGGGTACATAGGACAATATATTTGTTGATAATAAAACTGATAAAATTATTATAAAAACATGTCTATTTATTTTCACTTAGTTTTTTAAGTGACTACATGGAATAAAATAGCCTATATAGCTCTCTGTTTCTGATTTGCATTTTATTTCTACTCATACTTGTATTAATACCAAATGATACCGAGGCAGTGAGTATCCAGAATCACAAACCACCATTTCTTATTCCCATGTCATTTACGTTTATATATTTTTTCAAGAAATATTTTTAGTTGTAGATAGACACAATACCTTTATTTTGTTTCTTTTTTATGTGGTGCTGGGGATCTAACCCAGTGCCTCATGCATGCTAGGCAAGTGCTCTACCACAGAGCCACAGTCCCAGCCCTATGTTTATATTTTGGAGATAGCTTAATAATACAAACCATAAAAAATCATGCAGAACATGTTTTATATCTGTGTCCTCCCAAAGTGGTTTATCAAATTCTAGAAAAATAGATTTGTTGCCAGGCACAGTGTTATACAGCTATAATTCCAGCTACTTGTGAGCCTGAGGCAAAGGAACACAAGTTCAAAGCCAGCCTGGCAATGTAATAATACCCTGTCTCAAAATTAAAAATAAAAAGGGCTAGAGATGTAGCTTAGTGGTAACACATCCCTGGGTTCACTCCCTAGTACAGAAAGAAAAAATAATAATAAAGAAAATTCAGATTCTCACTGTATAACAAGTACATATTTTTAGTTTTATTTCCAATTTAGATAAACAAACTGGCCTTCTGATTTATGAATCATAGTCTTGTGAATTTGGTTGGCATATGTCCATCACTGAGGTATCAAATGCCTTTAATATACCGGCAAACTTTGTATCTCACCCAACAACTGAGAGATGCACTGCAGTCCAGGCTGCAGAGCTCACACTCTTCAACATTGTCAGTCAGTCAATTTCAATACTTTTTTTTTCCTGTTGAGCCTAGAGATAGCCTCAAAGTCCTTTTTAACACAATGCTCTGGAAGCTGCTGCCATGTGACCGATGAGACCCTCTGGTTTTGCTGGCCTATGTAGTGACCTAACAAAATCAATCTTCCTCAATGTCCAGCCTCACCTCACTCTCATCTTTTCTTTTTCCCCAAATGATAAATAGGTTCTGATGTTAATCCAGAAGGTTTGTGTACACAATGGGGACCTGAGAAAGAAAAATAACATTTTAGGAAGTTAAGTCTCAATAGGATGACATTTTTCTACTTTTCCAAGCTCAAAGGTCCCATGGAGGTCCCTTTAAATTCTAATACTATATGTGATTTAGAACTCACCAGGAAGTTTCAGAATAGGATTTACTACAAAAATAATAACACTAATTCCCATATTCAGATTATTTCAGCTGTATATAACAGAAAGTACTCCCAAATTGGTGGTTTAAATACAGTAGTTTTTTTTTCTTTCATGTGACAGAACTTAAGAGGAAGGTAAGGTTAGACTTGTATAGAGATTATCAGACTTGTATAGAGATTACCATTTTAGTTTGTAGCTTCTATTTGTAGGTCACTTCATGGGCTAAGTTAGCTTCCAAAACACATTTGCATCAGGAAGAAAGAAGGAAGGACAGATTTATCCAGTTGTCTGTTCTCTATTTAAGAAATTGTGGTAGGTAGCATAGTGACTACCCAATAATGTCCATTAGAATGAATATTTTACCTTATCAAAAATGACTTCACAGATTTGATTAAGTTAGAGATGTGAGATAGGGAGATTATCCTGCATTATCTGGGTAGGCCCAATATAATCAAAAGGTCTTTATAAAAGGGAAGCATGCGTCAAAGAAGATGTAAAAACAGAAGCAGAAGTTGTAGTGCCCTCTAGGAGCTGGATAAGACAAGGAAACAAATTCTTCCTTGGAGACTTGAAAGAACACAGCCCTGACAACCCATTTTAGACTTCTGTGATGGTTAATTTTAGTTATCAACTCAACTGGGTTCTTTACTAGTATGTGGATATCTAAAAAGGTGGTATAGTATTTATTTCTGGGTGTGTCTGTAAAGGTGTTTCCAGAAGAGATTGAGAGTTAAATGAGTGAACTGGGTAAAGAACATTTACCCTCAATCAATGTGGGTGGGCATCATTCAATATTTTGAAGACCCAAATAGAACAAAAAGGCAGAGGAAAGATGAAGTTATATTCTGGAGATGGAATATCCATCTTTTCCCACTGTGGGAATCAGAACTCCAGTTTCTCTACACCAGCACTTGCACAGTGGCCCACCAATTTCTTAGGCCTTTGGCTTCATACTAAGAGTTGCATCATCTCCTCCTCTGGTTCTCAGGACTTCAGGTATGGACTGAGCTATACTATCGGCTTCCCTGTTTCTCCATTTATAAATGAATATTCTGGAACTTCTTAGCTTTCATAGTTGGTGTGAGCCAATTTCCATAATAAATCTTCTCTCTCTCTCTCTCTCTACCTACCTATCTGTTCATCTATCATCTTATTGCTCTATTTCTCTGTGAAACCATCACTGATTGAGGTTTTGGTGCCAGGAGTGGGGTATTGCTATACAAATATCTGAAAATATAGAAGTGACTTTGGAACTGGGTAATTGGCAGAGCTAGAAGAAATCTGAAGTGCTTGCTAGAAAAAGCAAGTGGAAATACATAATCTGTTGAGGGTAGATAAGATAGAATAGGTGATGGATTAAATTAGGGCTTTTTTTTCACATGTAAAGACCACTCCATGAACATAATCAGATACAGTCCAAACATTCACCCCAAGCCTTTGTCCTGGAGTGGCTGGAAAATTTAAGTGAGGACAGACCTGAATGGTGTTACAGAAAAGTTCAAACTCAAAAACTAAAAGGGCACAGCCAATTAGAAGGTCATGGGCCAAACCAATAGCCTCAATACTTTTCCAATACCTGTTTAGCATAGATTTTAACCAATATCCTTGGTATTTTTCTAAGACCTGACTACCCAGTAGCTATGTAAGTCACTAGCCTAGTACATTTAAGTGGCAACCCCTATCAGGGCCCCTCTCACCCTGCAGGAACTCTGCCCTTTTCTTCTCACTTGAATAAATCCTACCCTTTTATGCTCACTCTTCCTTGACTGTGGATTTCAAAATTTCTAATTTTGTGAGACAAGAACCCAGAAAGGAGACACTGGTGGGAAGCTGGGGTCTGCTACAACATTACAGCAGCAGAAGCTGAAAATCCAGTTTCAAGGGTTCAGAAGAAGAGGAGAGCTGTAGAGAAAGTGGTCATGATCAGAATGTTGGTAGGAAAGTAAAAGTCACATAATGAGATCTCAGAAATGAAAGAAAAGTTATTGGAAACTGGAGGAAAGGTGATCCTTCTTATGCAGTGGCAAAGAGCTTGGCTGAATTATTTCCATGTCCTAGTGTTTTATGGAAGGTTACACTTCTGAGCAATTAAATAGAATATTTGGTAGAAGAAATAGCTCAGCAAATATAGCATAGCTTCTCATAACTGCTTAAAATAAAATGCAAATAGAAATGATTTAGAGATGGAATTTACTATTAAAAGGAAAGCAAATTTTAAAGATTTGGGAAAATTTCATTCTATAAAATAATCATAAAAGGTGTTCAGGAGAGAACATCAAGGGTGTGGCCACTCAAACACTTGATAAGGAAATTAGTATGATAGAAGGATGTTATTTATTAAAACAATGGAAAAATGACCATGGAGGCATTTTGGAGATCTTTGGGACTGCCTCATCATAAGAGGCCTAGCTAGATTGTCAGAGCCTTAAGGGAAGAACAGTTTCAAAGATCTGCTGTTCACATTCCAATACAGTCCTCAATCCCAACTGTGGCAGCTCAAGTGAGCCTAGGTATGGTTTGGACCACTCTTCCAGAGGGCTCAAGCAGGGAAACTTTGGTGGTATCCACTTGGTGCTACTTCTACAGGCATACCAAGTGCAAGAGCTGTGGGGGTATGGCTGCCCTGACAGATTTCAAAGTATATCTAGAGAGCCTTATGGCCCAGGTAGAGGAACTGCCACAGGGGTGGGACCACTGCATAGAACCCCGACTAGGGCACTGCCTGATGGAGCTGTGGAAGTGGAACCACACCCAAGACCTGAGAACTGTAACTCCCTCAGCACAACTCCAGCCTGGGAGAGCCTGACTTCAACCCATGAAATATCTCTCTTGACAGCCATTGAGGGGAAGCCAGCTGGAGCCTTGGGGCCCAACCCTCTTCCCCACCATGTCTAAAAGGTAGGACATCAAGACAAATAAAATTATTCTTAAACCTTAAGACTTAATGTTTGCTCTAAACACTTAATGTTTTGGATTTACATAGGACCAGTTACCCCTTTCTTCCTAATTCTTTCTTCCTTTTGGAATGGGAGTGTTTATGATAATGCCAAAGTGGTGTATTTTGAATTACAGAACTTGTTTGATTTCACAGGCTCACAGCTAGATGAGAATTTGCATCAGGATAAATCATACCTCGATTTTACCTATATCTGGTTTAGATTTTTAGGTAAGATTCTAAACGGTAGACTTCTGAGTTATAACTTTGGGGACTATTGGAATGGAATAAATGTCTTTTGCATCTGAGAAGGACATGAATTTGAGGGAGCCAGGGGTAAATGCCATGATTTGAATGTTTGAATCCTCCAAAATTTATATTTTAAAATTTAATCTCCGTGGTAATGGCATTAAGGAGTGAAGTCTTTGGGAGGTAATTATGCCATATGGGCTCTTCCCTCATGACAGAGAATAGTGCCCTTATAAAAGAGCCTCATGGGAGCTCATTCACCCTTTCCATCTTATGAGGACACAGCAAGAAGTTACCATCTTTGATGAATGGAACCTCATCAGATTCTGCCACATTGGACTTTCCAGCCTCTAGAATTGTAAACCAAAAACTTCTGTTGTTTATAACAGTCTAAGGTATTTTGTTATAATAACCCAAACAGACTAAGATAACTTCTGATCTCTGGAACTACAAAGTAATAAATTTATGTTGTATTAAGTCGTAAATTCATTACAGCAGCAATATTCATTACAGCAGCAATAGAAAACAGGTAACTGAAGTTTTTAACAGAGATCCCTCTCAAAAATTCCAATTGCAAATTAGCTAGAATTCATCTCATTGGTTAAAAGTAAGTCGTATGACCACAGATGACTGCGAAGAAACCTGGGCACATTGAAAACTCCAATGATCTGAAACTAAGTTAATGAGAAAGAAGGGAATAATGGATGGTGAGTGGACAACTAAATGCCACTGTCAGTTAATAGGAGCCCAGTACTTTGCTGAGCATTTTTCATGTATTGTATTATTTACTGTTCACAACTCTAGGAGGATAGATACTTTCTTCATTTAACAGTTCCTTGGAGCAGATAAGTAACTAACTCACTAGATAATTTTCTGTTGGAGGACAATGATTGTATCCTGTTGTATTCTTCAAGACTAGCAACTAGTTGATACTAGGGATATAAGGAATGTTAATTAGATTAATGAAATCCTAAAAGCAAATATTTCATACCAGATCTGACTCCAGGGCCCAAGCTCCTGAGTAGTCTATGTGTGTATGTGCGTGTGTGCACATGGGTATGTACTTCTACAGTGGGAATGCTGACACTGCTGCCATTTTTAAAAAATCAAAGAATGCAACCAGAAGGCGAAATTATCAACATAAATCAGTGGTTGTGACAAAAAAGGATGATGTCCATGAGGAAGTGACACTGACAAAAACTTCACATCAAAGGAACTCTCAAGGATATTTCAGGATATTGAATGTGCAAAGGATAAAATGTTGGAAGCTGTTCCAAACTTAGAAAGGGTATGACAAAGTGCCAAAACAGAAAGGATGCTCTGAAGGTAAGTGCTGTTCAAAGTACTCTTGATAAGATTTGAACAGATAAATAAAACATTTTATCAATGTTGTCAATATTTTAAATCCCAGTTTATAACATACATATTAAAAAATTCCCTATACATTTACAACTGATGATAAAAGAGTTTTTAATGTTTTGGCAAATTTTTTTTATGGAGCACTGATACTTTCTCCTACTAAGATTGCCTTGCACAGTTTCAGTTTGTGTGGTCATTTTTATGATTAGACCACACCAAGTGGGGACTACCTGGTTGTAGGTAAAACAAGAAGAAATTCAAAACAATGTAACTGTACTAGTGTTTTAGCAACATAAGTATATTTTAAAGTATATTTGGAGTTTGAAAAAATGGCAAAAGAACTGTAATATTGTAGACACATCTGCCAATGCAAAGCAGTAACTCACATGCTATTACAATGGTGTGTGATAGATGTGAGGCAGAGATTATCTGGGTATTCATTTGCCTGGAAATGGAAGAACAGGCGTGAATCACTATAATCTTTTATCAGAAAATATGGCAGCCAATATCAAACTATCTTAAACATTTAATTCCTTGAGGCATGAGTCTGCACCAATTAGAAGGTCATTTGAGTACAGACACCTCAGGACTCCAGCTCCTCTCTCTGAGCATTTCTCTTGACTCTGCCTTCTACTTGCATATTGGCTCTATTTCCTGCTGGCAGCAAATCGTGACAGCTGTACCAGGCATTACATCCAAATGCAGATAGGGGCTGGCTCTTCCAGAGCCTCTTCAGGAGTAAGGGAAGCTTCCCTTCCCATCCTATTGGCTAAATACTGTAGCAATCAGTATGCATTATTGATACAAAAGGCATAATACAAAATTAGGGTCATACATGATGGCTGGGAGAGGAGAGTTTCTGAACTCTATCGTGGATGAGAGGAGTTAACCCTAAAAGATTTTAGCCTGAAACACCTAGGTGTGTAGTTCCTCGAGTTTGGGCTAGAAAGCTACTGGGAGTCTCTCCTTTTCCATCTATGTGACTATATCTATCCAGAGATATAATGCCTTTCTCTTTCCAAATCTTGCCTCAGTTCCTCTCATGAATAGTTACCTGGAATGGTACAGAGACTATGATTGTGGAAGCATGGTTCCTAGACTTAGGAGGGAAGGATAATGGGAAGGATGATGGCAGCAGACAGCACATCCACCACTAAACCAGCCCCAACAAGGGGAAAATCTGCCAGGATAGGTTGGATCCATCAGGATTTACCCTTGATCCTGAACATGGGGTATGGTCAGTCTCACCTCTGTCACATAGGGAATGGTTGAGACCCACCTACTTTTCTCCCAAATCAGGTCCTGACTAGCAAGGAAAACCAGTAGTGCTATATACATTATATAAAAAAAAGTTATGTAGCACAGCATAATCATAATTTTCTTTGCAAATAGACATATTTGTTACTAAAGCAGCTAGCTATATGTTTTAAAGAAATATGCTGTATAACATATTATAACATTCACCATACATACCTGTTATTACCCAAAAGGTACAATCTCCTACAAGCAGTTCAAATTTCAGGCTAAATCATAAAATCATAGCCAGCTGATTGTTAATTTATAGGGTTACTATTCAGTTAAAAGTTAAAGCTTCTTTAGAAAATTCCTCCATTAACTCTTCTCCAGATAACAGACCAGATTTATTGGCCTGCTGCTTCAATATATGCCTTAACAGCTCCCCAGCACATCCTCGAATTAATGAACTTATTTGCATGGCTGGAGTTTACAAGATTGGCCATCCTCTCTCTTGCTGCTGATCTTCCTGATTTTCATTTGGTCCTCACAGTGCATCCCACTTAATTTCATTCCAGTTTCCTGAGATACTGCAGGATTAGTTTTCCCTTAGGAAAAGGAAAGCTGAGGGCTATGAATCTGTTTGGGGGCCTGAGGAAAGAATGCAAATGTCAAGGATGCTAATTTCTGATTTTCCACCATGACTGTGTAATGAAAATCTTTTTTATAAGAAAGACTCAAGAACAAGCCTTTTTGGAGGTTATCAGGAAAGTTATGTATGTGCAGGTGCCAGGGAGTGGCTTCTGTTCTAGAAGGGCCCCACAGCTCAGCATTTCCTCCCACATGCCTCCTCGAATATGCAAAAGGCATATATATTTATAACTCTGCAGTAAAAAAAAAAAGTGAACTTCATTAGCAGAGATAACTGTCATAATCCAAGCAGTTGCACTCTATAGAGCAACCAGAGACTACATACATCCAGATTATGTACATTCAGTCAAATCATATGAAAATGTAGGGGAATTGTGAAACACTAACTGGGGATGAATGAGGAAGACAGAAGGACTAAAGTTGACCTTGCTCATGGGGAATCCGGGGCATAGAGAACATGTCTGAATGTTTCTTCCAGGGAGTTATAAAGTTCTTGAGGGCAATAACTTCATCATGCATTTTCACATCCACACATCCTAGCAGTTGCCCTCAATAAATGTTTGTTGAATGAAGAAGTGAATGAAATGTTGACCTTGGCAATGATGCGCAGCAACTCCCGAATTGGTCTATGTGTATGCATATCTTCTCCCTGCCTATTTAAACATTTATTCTAAATCAGTGGAGCCACAGCTGTACAATCAAAAAGCCACACTCGAAATCATTATTAAGCCAAGTGGAGCTCCAAGCCAGTAGTTCTCAGCCTTGGCTGGCACAATAGAATCACTTAGGGAACATTTGAAAATCCCAGTGCTCAGGCTTTACCTCAGACCAGTTAGAATCTCAGGAGTTGAGCCAAGGTATCAGAATTCCAAGATTAAGAACCACTGCTCTAAGCTAACATGGAAACCGCCTGGTTAATTAAGAGATCTAGAAGAAAGCCTTGAGTCCAAAAATTGCCAGCGCCACTTTCACTGAGGTCCAAAGTACAGATAGTCAGAAAAGAAATAATTCTGATGAGACTTAGGAATGTGTTTTTGTACTCATCTGAAATTTGAGCAGGGGAGGGTGTGTCACATGTCTTGGGAATGCATACACTTCAAACAATAAAAGGGATGCCACGCTGTGAAAAGAGATGGGAAGCTTTGAATATCTCTAACCTGCCTTAGTTGATGTCCCCCCTTCCCAGCCTTCAAAGCTATGGGAACACATGGACCCTGGGTTCTCTGTGCCCAACAGCCTCATTCCAGAGCTATGTTCTTTCCCTTAACCTGGTACCATTTGGGTAAAAGATGGGACAGAAGAAGGTAACGGTTGTTTTGGTTTGTAGGCATCTTGGGCAGTGAGGGTGGGGGGAGTGACTGAGCTGGAACTGGGGGAAGGAGAGCTATGACTCAGGGGAAATTCTAAGTCACTACAAGCTGCAGCAAGTGTGTGTCAGTGGGAAGTGAGAAAGACAAACAGAGAGCTGAAAACCAAGCCAGGAACCTGCCTAGTGGATAATCAAAACTCGACTATAAATAACTATTGGAACAACGAATGTGTTTAGAGAAGTTATTTTCTAAAGCAGTGTATAAGACAAAATGAGTGCTTTCCTTGAGCAAATCCTCAAGCTATTCTAGAAGTCCAAGTAAAAATACAGGAGCACCTGTTTGGTGGCAGTGTCTTTACATAAATGCTTTTTCCAGATAACTGGAAGCTAACCTTGCTGGTGCCAAAACTTCCAACATTTTAGTTGCATCAGGGACACCTTTCTAAAACAAATTATATTCTCCCTAGAGATGATGGACAGGGTGCCTTGTCATTTATTGGTTTTTGGTGGTCCAAGATTCAGTAGTAGAATCCGAATTTTCTTTCTTTCTTTCCTCCTCCTCCTCCTCCTCCTCCTTCTTCTTCTTCTTCTTCTTCTTATTTATTTATTTTTTATTGTGGTGCTGGGGATTGAACCCAGGGCCTTGTGCATGCAAGGCAGCACTCTACCAACTGAGCTATATCCCCAGCTAGAATCTGAATTTTCTTCTCAAGCACCCTTCTCATACATCCTCAGTTTGGTCTCCAGGCCTAAAGCAGAGACCTAAGTTTAAGGCCATGATGGTGTTTTGTTTTGCCTGGCTATAGGTCATTGGCTCTAATGGTGCCTGGACTTTGTGACAACTATTTCCCTTATTTTGAGTCCCTTCTGGTCCCAGGCACTCATATATGTTTTGGATAGATGTAACTACTGCACATCTAACCTTTATAAAGTTACTGAAGTGAATTTACTATTATGTTTTAGTGTTCTTAAGATTCACTTTGTGGGGCTGGGATTGTGGCTCAGTGGTAAAGGGCTCGCCTCGCACGCACGAGGCCCTGGGTTCGATCCTCAGCACCATGTAAAAATAAATAAGTGAAATAAAGGTATTGTGTCCAACTATAACTAAATTTTTTTTAAAGATTCACTTTCTTTTTTGAATATTTTCAAAAGACTCACAGAACCATCTCATGTTCTATGACCGAAGAATATACTAAGGAGAAACACACACACACACACACACACACACACACACACACAAAATTGCTAATCTAAAATAGTCTCTACCTCGTTTCAGTCTCATTTCTCACAATCCTGATCTGCCTGGGTATCCTGGACATCACAGTATCAGAATATCCATCATGTCATAATTAAAGTAAAATAAGGCACCATACTATGTCTTCAGCAATTAGCTTTTTGGAGACTTGTGTCATTCATTATAAACCTATAAGAAAAAAAAACTGTACATTGTGGCAAATTTTGCACAAGACTCTGTGTACCTGACTCTGTAGTGAATACCTACCCCTCCCCACAGATGATGGTTTGGAATTGTGGGTGAAATTAAGCCCAATGATGGATCAAATTCCTGTAGTTGGTTCATTGCTGAACTAGTGGAAGGAGCAGAGATGCTGTCAGAAGCTACCAAATCAAGATGTGACAAGGGTAGAGAAGCAGCCAAATGACTCCCAGCTGCAGAGCCGTAATTGTGGGGAAGACAGTCCTGTAAGCCTCACTAGGTCCTGTTTTAAGGGCATCATTATTATAACCCAGAATGACAAGTGAGGTTCACAGTTATAACCCTGTGTCATTAAGAGCAGTCTACAATTAAGGCTACATGGCTTTTTTCCAAGGCAGGGAAGTGTGTAATACATTTTAGAAAGCTTTATGTCAAAGAATGGTTAGGTATGGACATTTAAAATGACAAATTGGAATTATCTGAAGAAAATACTTATGTGGACTTCTTTAATTCCAATTAATAGGATAGAAATTTGAAAAGGGAGAGGAGACTAAACTTATAGTTCTGCTGTGTTATTAATTAGCTATGGGATCTAGGACCTTGGTTTCTTCTCTTTAAACCCAAAAGGTCTAGATTTGCATTCTATAATATGGTGCCAGTTGTTACATATTATTTAAATTGAAAATAATTTAAAATAAATAAAATTTAAAATTCTTTTCCTCAGGTACATGTCAAGGGCTCTATAGCTCATATGGTAAGTACCTACCACATTGGAAAGTACAGATAAAATTATTTCCATTATCACAAAAATTCCATTGATCTATAGTGATCTAGACCCTGATAGTTGTATCTTTAATGCCACCACCTGCAGATTGGTAATAATAATGAAAAACATCTCTGGGTTGTCTGCTCTGGCTGTGAACCACCCCTGCCCTTTTTGAGAATTGCTCTCCAATTCACAATGGTGAACTCTAGGTAGCCATATTGAGTGCTGGACATTTGCTTTTATTTATTTATTTATTTTATTTTATTTTTTTAGTTGTAGATGGACCTTTATTTATATATATCTGTGTGTGGTGCTGAGGATCAAACCCAGTGCCTCACACGTGCAAGGCAAGCACTCCACCACTGAGCTACAACCCCAGCCTGTAGACACTTCCTTTTAAATTAGAACAAATTGGGCAGGAGTGGTTACCTGATGCAAGCACAATCAATTATAGTCAATCTTCCTCAGGAATTTGGGGCTGAGATTCAGAAACAGACTTTGGAGAAGAGTGTAACTGGAATACATTAATGAATGCTAAGCAGGGTTGTAGACATTAAGCAAGTTGGAGATACAAAGAAAGCCATACCACAGACTGAAAAAGTAAAGTAAGCAGGCAGACATATGCAGAGACAGGGGCAGAGTCCTGATGACTTTCTGGTTTCTCATTTTCAAAGCCTAGCTACATTCTTATGTTGAACTTTTTTTGGGTCATTCTTGTATATTTGTATAAAATTCCTTATTTGCTCAAGCTGGCTCAGTCTGGTTTCTGTTACTTGTAGCTGAAGAGGCCTTTCTAAATCAGTAGTGGTTTCCTAGAGTTGAGAACTCTGAAGCTTTATTCAGACTCAGAGGAAGAATATAATGATTGATGATGTCTGTCATGAGCACAGGATGGGGAGCTGAAGCATCTGTGCTGGATATTTGCCATTCCTGATTAGTCAGTTTCTGAAGTGATCTTCACTCTCAAGTTCCTTTTGTTTCTCTGATGAATTCTTAGATTTTTTCCCCCTGATAATCCAGGATGTATATCATGTTATTCAGTCCCTAATGTTTACTATTAACTGCTTCCATTGATGAAATAAAGTATAATGATACTTTAAAACCTTAGAAAAATAGATGATAAATTGGAGCCATTAAGAATCAAAGTCTTCAAATCCAACACATTTTCAGGAAAATGTGATTTGCCAGCCAAATTCCCTAAAGCTAGTGTTCTATAGGTTTTTTTTTTAATGATCATTAGGCTAAAAATAAATTTAAATAATGACAAATTTATCAAGGCAGTTGAGTACAGATGATCTAAAATAACTTCTTTTTACCTAAATAAATTTGAAGAATATTTTAATAACTATAATTTTAATTTAACTATAATTATAATTATTACAGTGTGTTGTGTTTGACCCAATGAGCTTTTACCATATTATAGATATGATAGAATACTTGAAAACTGAGGTAGGAAATTTTTAAAAAGTTAT
Source organism: Spermophilus citellus (assembly GCF_964194105.1). NCBI lineage: Eukaryota > Metazoa > Chordata > Mammalia > Rodentia > Sciuridae > Spermophilus > Spermophilus citellus. The sequence continues at coordinate 45,259,178 of NC_138184.1, read as the reverse complement.
CAGCGTGGGGCCAGAGGTGACTATAAGAATGCTGAGGTAGAGCAAGTCTACATAATTAGGCAGGAAAAGCCCACAATGGAACATTGTGGTCAGGACACAGGTAAGTATGTATTTGACAATACATACATACACGGAGATAAGGCAGGTCAGAAAGCAAGGTAGTGCAGCAAAGCTATTCAGGATAAGCAAGGAAACACCTTATGGCTTGCTTGCTTAAGATAGTCTGGTAGTACATGGAAGAGTTAGGAGACCATGAAGCTTCCCATTAAACATCCTCCCTCCTTAACTATTGTGGTGGACAGACCCTAGTGTGATCCCATTTTTGTGACTCATGTAATTCCTTTCCCTTATATGTGGGTGGGACCAAGGACTTGCTTGTTACAAATAGACTGTGGCAAAGGTAATGGGATAATCACCCCCAGGGTTCATAAAAGAGACTTTCTTTCCATTGCTGCCTTGAAGAGGTAACCTGCCAAGGCCTGGGAGGACTTAACATTTCCTGACAGAAGCCTCAACTGCCATCCAGCAACAAAACAAGACCTCAGTCCTATAACTCCAAAGAGGTGAATTCTCCCAACAACTTGAAGAAGCTTGGAAGCAGATCTTTTCTCGGTTAAAATTCTGTTGAAACCACAGCCTCATCTAATACCTGGATGGTAGCCTTGTGAGACCTTGAGCAGAGGACATATAGCTTTTATGAGTCCACAAAAGTTTAACAGCAAGTATTCATTTGGGGTATCTTGCAGAAGCAGAGGGGCCACGAACAAAAGAAGGATACCATGCAATAGGTACCTGAAGCAATGGTCAATAGAATATATAGTATGAATAAATGGGCTCCTTGGTATGCTAAAGTGAAGCTTTTATTAAAGATGGTGTTAGTTCAAGAGCATGAGTTGTTGAGTTCATCAGGTTTTTAAAAGGCAGGTCAAAATCATCAGTGATATATACAGAAATTTGTTGTCAGGACGCTTAATGTCTCAGTTGATCTACTGCTTTATAGTAAACAACACCATAACTTAGTGGCTCAAAGCAATAGCTATTTTGTTTCTTTGTTTATGATTCTATAGTTTGAACTCAGTGGGGAGGTTCCCGTATGCTCCATATGGTGTCAAGTGAGGTGACTTGACTGGAGTTGACAGATCCTTTTTTTTTTTTCTGTTCTGGGAATTGAATTCAGGGACACTTTGTCACTGAGATATATCTACAGCCTTTTTATTTTGAGACAGGGTCTCACTAAGTTGCTGTGGGCCTTGCTAAATTGCTGAGGTTGTCCTCCAACTTCCTCTTTTCCATCAGCCTCCCAAATCACTGGGATTATAGGTGTGCCCAGCCTAATGGATCCATTTCTAAGACAGCCTCAGGCACATCCCTGACAGTCACATGCCTGGTGACTTATTGGGAGTCAATGGCCAGGAACATTTATTCCAAATTTTTACATGGTGGCTAGCTTAATGCCAAAGTGGATGCAGCCAAGACATCTTAAGGCTTAGGCCCAGTGACTCACCATCACTTCAATTGGTTGAAGCAGGTCACATGACCAGCTCAGATTCATGGGAAACAGACTACAAGGTTGCACATATTGGGATCCATTGTTGACTGTGGGACCACTAAATTAACAGCCTACCACACCTGATAATGCTGAAAAAAATGATTTTGTTTATTCAGTCTAACCACAAACTAAGAGAATGACTAAAATATTAAATTTAGATAGTCAGTGTTAGTTCTTGCTGGCTTTAGTAGTTAAGGAATCTCAAGCTCCCTAACATGCTAACTGGAGTGAAGGATCCAGAAAGGCATGTGTCAAATACTTGTGAAATAAATAGAAGCTTTCTTTCCCTTTCCATCTGCCTGTGCAGGCTGAGGTTCTTAGCCAGAGTTGTCAATAGAAATCTAATAGGAACCACATATGTAGTTTCAAATTTTCTTGTAGCCACACTTTTAAAATTTTTAAAAATTTAAAAATTAATTTAAAACATTATTATTTCAATAAGACACCAATATTAAAGTATTAATAATATCTTTACATTGTTTTTTAACATTAGATCTTTGGAATTCAGTAATTTTTTTTTATACTTACAGAATATCTCAACTTGAACACTAAATTTTCCCTGGAGATTCTTCATCTGCACTTGACTTCCTAAATTTATAGTTGAGAAAGAAGTAGATTTACATGGTCGATTTGTTCCAAACATGCTTGAAATTTTTTCAATAACTGAATTGAGTATCAATTTTTTTTAAATGTTTATTTTTTTTAGTTTTAGGTGGACACAATATCTTTATTTGTTTTTGTGGTTCTGAGGATCGAACCCAGTGCCTCATGCATGCTAGGCGAGCGCTCTACCTCTGAGCCATAATCCCAGCCCAAATATCAATTTTTAAATATAAATTATGGTTAAATAAAATTGACCACTCAGTTTTTCAGTTGCACTAGCTACATTTCAAGTGCTCATCAGCCTCTGTAGCTAGTGGCTACCATTTGAGAGAGTGCAACCTTGGATCCTCATCCCTTTCCCTTGAACTTAGCTCTTGTACCATGTGGGGTGAATGGAGGAGGGAAGGAGACCCCCATGTGAGTCATGTTGGTGGTGTTAACATAGTGTTTGATGAGTTCTTGGAATCTAGGAATCTTGTCCTGCCACTCATCCACTAAATTCCAAGACACTGTCTTAACACTTCCTTAGTAACAGAATTTGAGACAGTTTCAGTGAACACAATTTGTTGAAGAATGCTCTGGAAAGGAAGTTGTAAGAGAGTAAGGGAAGCAGTCTAGGCAGGAACTGAGCAGGGATATATTCTCAGACAAATTCTAGCCTTGGCCTACTTGGTGGAGACTATGGAATAAAAACTGCACTACTGATTTGTCCCACCTTGAGGAAAGGAGACCAGGCCTTCATGCCCCTGTATCCATCAGTCATTGGCTACTTGGGATGAAAGTGAGGATGATGCATTCCAAGGTTTTCTGGCTAAGACAGTTCATCCAAGAGCAATTATCCGAAGACAGTTGCAGGTGGAAACTTAGCTATAGCACTTGCAGCAGCTGGGAGGTGGGTCTACTGTCTAGTGAGGCAATTTGGGCAGGACACTAACAGCCTATAGTGACCTAAGTATGGAGGAACATGCCAGGACCAGAAACACTTTACTCCTACTAGCAATTTAGCCTCAAGTCTTGGTACAAATTCATAGTGAGCAGGGCTAGATCCTGTGGGTTCACACAGTCTTGCTTACATAGAGGCCTAAAGTCTAGAATTTAAACAGGTCAGGTATTCTCCATAACCCTCTCTTCCTAGATAGACATTAAATATCAGCCTTCTGTATCACACAGAATAAGGAAAAGCAAAAGAATCCCCAAAGGAGATACTAAACCCTAACACCACAGCTCTGTGAGAAGCAAATCCTTGTTCTTCATTCATTCCCCTAAGAAATATTCAGTTGAGTGCCTCTGCTGGGCCAAGTACTGTGTGAGACCGTGAAGGCAAATTCCAAGGAGCAGTTCCAAGGCCATTTTGAGCAATGGCAGTATGACTAAAATAAGTGCTGCTACAGAGTCTTAAGTGTCCCTAAGAAGGGACAAGCCAAGAGAAGTGGGGTTTGGGGAGTGTGTAGGTCAGCGGGGAGTGATGAAAAGTACAGCAATAGGCCACAACCAGCCTGCCAGGGACTCCAAGGGAAGAGCTGAAGTCAGAGTCTGGGGTGTTGGCCAAGTGGCAAAGGCTAAGAAAGCAAGTTAAGGTCAGTGTTCAGAAGCCCAGGCCAGGGAGAAGGGCACTGACAAAGACAGTGCCAGGTACTGGGTGAAGGATAATAATAACATTTAGCACCCACTGTTTGTCAGGTACTTTGACTGCATTTAATCTTTCAGATAGTCTTACAAGATAAGTATGCATTTCAGAAAGATTGAAAGTGCTTCTCAGACCTTACTGAGCATACCTGGGGATAGTTTTAAAATTCAGATTTTTAAAAAAATATATTTGTATTAGTTATTGATGGACCTTTATTTATTTATTTGCTCATATGTGGTGCTGAGAATCTAACCCAGTGCCTCACACATGCCAGGCAAGCACTCTACCACTGAGTCTGAGCCACAACCCCAGTCTAGAATGCAGATTTTGATGCAACAAATCTGGGGAAGGACCCAAGGTTGTACATTTCTAATATGCTCTCAGTTGATGCTGATACTGCTGGTCCACAAACTCTGCTAGAAGTAGCAAGAGGTGGCTATGAAATCAAGTGCTTTTGGTATGGAAAATAAAGATAGAGAATGAAAGCCAGGAAAACCAAAGCAGTGTAGTTCGAGAGTCTAATCTTCCAAATAAAGTCATGGTCATAGTTCCTGGACTGTGGCTGTATGCTCTCTGAGATGAGGACAGGTGCAGGCAGAGAGGCTTCATGTTCTGAAGAGAAGAGTGACCTTCTCTGGATGATTAGGAAGTAAGAATGGGCTCTGGGAGTTCTTCTGGGAGTGACTACATTCATTTCAATGCATATATCCAGTATATTTAAAGTCATTTTGTATAATTGGTTTAATGAATAGTTAATTTGAATAACATATTTTGTGACAGAAATTATTTTCTAGTTGAATAACATATTTTGTGATAGAAATTATTTTCTAGTAGTTACTTTTTTGGCCAAGGGGTGGGGCAATATCAGGGATTGAAGGGCACTTAACCACTGATCCACATCCCCAGCCCTATTTTGTATTTTATTTTGAGACAGAGTCTCACTGAGTTGCTTAGTGCCTTATTTTTGCTGAGGCTGGCTTTGAACTTGCGATCTTCCTGCCTCAGTCTCCTGAGCTGCTGGAGTTACAGGCATGTGCCACTGCGCTTGGCTCCAATAGTTACTTTTAAGCTGTTAGACTCAGAATGAAATCAAATCCATTTCTCAAAATTTCTCTTGACTTTTTTTCTTAAGTTGTCTCTTCTTTAATTCACAACTTCTTTTGGGCTTATTAAATTTCTTTATCTTATTATGGATATTGGTGCTAAAGCTTATTGAAATATTGCTTAGGGACTATGCTAGTTTTAAATTTGATAATTATTTTTATATATATTTTTAAAACCATGCATTCATATAAGATGTTTTATACTTTCTAGAATACTTTCATTGATATTTTCTTCATTTTCATCTCCACACAATCCAGTCTGAGCTGTTGTTGTTATCCCTGTTTATTGTGGAGGACATGAAGGCACAGAAAATTGAAGTAAATTTCTTAAGGTTGTGTGGCTACAAAAGTCGTGAAGATAACTTTTTGTTTTAATTCTGAGTATTTGCTGGTGTTGAATACTGCGCTAAGAGATTTCTATGCAATTTAGTCCCTGCCCCAACTCAATTATTATCCCTATTTTACAGATGAGAACACTGAAGCCTAGAGGGATTACCTACTTATTCAAAATCACAGGACTAGGGCTGGGGTTGTGGCTTAGTGATAGAGAGCTTACCTTGTACGTGTGAGCACTGGGTTCGATCCTCAGCACCATTGTTCTTGTGTCCATCTACAACTAAAAATATATATTTTTTTTAAATCACAGGACTAGTAAGGGGTAGAGCCATGGTGTGAACTGAGGCTGTCCCTGTGATGAACTGAAAGGTCATCACAATTTTACATTAGAAAGAGCGTCTTGCAATGTTTAGGGCCAAAACAAAAGCATTAGTGAGGATTTTTCCGGCCTTGACCTTGAATAATGACGGATTTGCCAGACACAGTAAGGGCCTTAAAAGGCTTGAGATCGTCATTCTCATATAAGAGGAACAGGCTGTCAACATGGGTAGATGATAAATCAGGCTGCTTAATATCACCTGTCAGGCCCAGGCAGCACCACAGCTGGAGAGGATCTGACACACTTATACTCTCACCCCAGTTTACCAGCTGCTAGGTCCTCCTACCATTTTTTGGCCTAGTCTCTCCAGGTTCATGGGCATCATTTTGGTGGCTGGATTACAGTCCTAGGATAAAATCAAGTTTAGCCCAGACAGTATAAATGAAGTATTTAATGAAGGAACTGCTTACAATGGTATGATCAAGGTCAGGCAAACAAACAGGATGCTGAGGCACCCAGAGACTAGCAGCAGTGAAAGGCTGTTACCATTTTGCAGACTTGGAAAGGGGAAGGGGAAGAGAGAGTGTTACTGGAGCTTGTGTACCTGTGGAGGAATACTGCCAAGGCCAGAGATGTGGTGCAAAGGAGAAAGAGAGCAGAACTACCCTGCTTGCTCTCTCCTCTCACCTTCTAGTCACCTGCTAGTGCTTCTCATTGCTGAATCCAGATGCCTCTGGCCCATTGGGGAATCCAATGGGGTCAGCCTCCCTTAGCAAGAACAGCAAAGAGAAAAGTAAAAAGTATGTGGAGGATGGCAGGGAGCTAGAAAAGAGTAATCAGCACAGAATCACACTAGTTCTTTCTTTCCATCCCAGTAATACTAGACAGACCTTCTTCTTCGATCCACTTCAGTTTCATGTGCTAGGCTATAATCCCCAAATATGTATATATAATTCATTCTCAGACTCTTAAGTTTTCTGACCTAAAGTTCTTTTTACCAGTGAGACTTCTCTGCTATGAAGAACATGGACTGGCCAACAAGAGAATCCTGAAATGCTCTCATGTCAGTTTTCTGGATGTTGAAGCCAGTCTTCAAGATTTGCATTGCTCCAGTGTAAAGCTGAATGTGGGCCATGCCTGGTGATGGAGGATGAGAAGTTCAGATTGAGAGAGGCAGTGGTGTTGTTCAACGATACCTGTGATACCAGTGGCACCAAGGTCTTCTGAAGAACAAGGTTCACACCTTGGGTATCTGAATGTCAAAAAAGTTTCAAAGCCATTGACATTGTGAGGACAGAATCTAGAACCAAAATTGCTTCAACTCTAAATACCACCATTCACTGGCTGAAAGCCCTAGTGAAGCCCTAATCTCCATGTGATTGTATTTGGCTGGATGACTTTGGACAAATTATTTAACTTCTTATGAGCCTCCTTTTCCTCATCTGTAATATGGGAATAATAATAGTATCTATCTCATTGGACTGTTTTGAGGACAAAGTGAGTTAATTCACAAGGTAGATTTTTGAATCTTCTCTGGTACATTGTAATCACCATATAAAAACAAAATTTCAAAAACTTGTAAGCTATTGTTTAACCAAATGAGGGTTCTTGTTTTGTTTTACCAAAAACTGGTGAAAAATATATTAAAATGAAAGGAAATGTAGACAGGTGGTGGGAACTCAAATAATAGGAAGTATAATGAATCCTGTTGGAGGAGGTGTATCCATCTGCATCTATTTTTTGCATTTCAGTTTCACCATGAACCTATCTGCTATGGTGAAATTTGATATTAAATTGGTGAATATTTATTGACAACCTCTGTAATTCTCCCAGGGAAAGTCTCTCAAGATTTAATGCTTCACTAAATTAGTATCTTTTTCAAAAAAGAATTCAGTTTACTTGGTGCTTGACTAAATATTTGAGTTATCTTAAAAGAGCCAGTTTGTTTTAGTCAGCTTTTTCTTAGCTGTGACTAAAAGATCTGACCAGAACAATTTTAGGGGAGAAAAAGTTTATTTGATGGTTCATGGTTTCAGAAGTCTTAGTCCGTGGAAGGCTGGCTCCATTCCCCAGGGCACAAGGTGAGGCTGAACATCATGATGGGAGAGTGTAGCAGAGGGAAGCATCCCACATTGATCAGTGAGCAGAGAGAGAGTTCAGATACAAAATATATACCCCATAACCACACCCCTAATGAACCACTTCCTCCTGCCACACCCCACCTGCCTTCAGTTACCACTCAGTTTATCACATCAGGGATTAATTCCTGATTAGGCTAAGGATGTAACCCAATTATTTCTCCTCAAACCCTTCTAGCATTTTCTCACATGTGAGCTTTTGGGGGATACCTCACATCCAAACCTTAACACAGTTTAAGAAAATTTCCCAAGATTTTATTTCTCCTTTGGAAAAACCAGGGAACAATATTCCTACTTGACAAGATTGCTCTGAATAATAAACACATAGTAGCACATGATGCTCAATAAATATTAATAACATTATTGTTATGTATGGTTTCAACTTTGAAAAATTTGCAAGATTAAAAAAAAGTACTCTCAGAGCCAGTTGTAATCCCAGCAACTCAGGAAGCTGAGGTAGGAACATCACAAGTTCAAGGCCAGCATCAAGAATTTAGTGACACCCTGTCCCAAAATAAAACTAAGAAGGGCAGTAGTGTAGCTCAGTGGTAGAGCACCCCTGAGTTGAATCCTCAGTAGCTAACGTAAAATAAAATAATGAATAAATTTACTCAGAATTGTTACTGCGTTGAGGAATTTGGTTCCATTTTTGGACAGTTAAACTATAAACCTTATATGTGGGACTCATTTATATACATTAGTATTATAGTTGAAGGTATATAATACGGCGATAAAATCATCTTATCAAGAAAATAAATCTTCACCATATCAAATCTTAAATCAATCACTGAGACAGAAAATATAAAAGATATTAGAACATGTTAGGGAACACCATGGGGTTGTAATCTACAAAGTCAAAATTGCAGGTATTATGGGCTAAACTGTATTTCCCCCAGATTCACATATTGAAGCCCTAATCTCCATGTGATTGTATTTGACAATAGGGCCTTTAAGGAGGTAATTAAGTTTAAATGAGATCATAAAGATGGAGCCCTAGTCTGACCTAACTATTGTCTCTAGAAGAGGAAGAGACACCAGGAAGAGTGTGCCCCCCACCCCTCGGCTTGCATCCACAAAGAAAATGTCCTGCAAGGCAGGATGAGTAGCCTCACCCCAAACCAATCCAGCTTACACCTTGATCTTGGACTTCCAGCCTCAATACCAATGAGAAAATAAATTTCTGCTGTTTAGACTACTCTATATGTGGCATTTTGTTATGGTGGCCAGGGCAGAACTGATATTGCATAGGACAAACCTAGTTTCTTTGACAAATAAATTGCAGTGAGAAGGAAAGCAAGCCAGTGCATAAACAGGTATGGCTGTGCTCAACTGTAATTCCAGCAACGCTGAAGGCTGCAGCAGGAGAACTGCAAGTTTGAGGCCAGCTTGGGCAATTTGAGATCCTGTCTCATAAAAGAACTAAGGCATGTAGCTCAGTGGTACAGCATCCCTGGATCCAATCCCCAGTTTAAAAAAAAAAAAAAAAGGTCGGGGGAGAAAACCTCAGGCGAAAATACACCCCAAAGATTACAGAGATTTAAAAGATTCACCCACCAATTGCAATTTGTGAAGAAAAGGAGGTAGAAACAGAAAGAGATAAATACACTACTTATGACATTTATGAGACAATTGTAAATTTGAAGACTGATTGGATATGTTATGATATTAAGGAATTTTATTTTTTCTTTTAGGTGTAACCAAGTTGTTATGTTTGCTTGTAAAAATGTATTAGGTTATATGGTGAAATCTTTACAGAAAAAATTATATGATGCCTAAATGCATAAAATAATATGCTTAAAATAATAGGAAGGAGGCAGGTAACAGAAGATAGAATAAATGAAACAAGATTGGCTATGAGTTAATAGTTGTTGAAACTGATGATGGGTTTGTATGGGTTTATTAACCTGTTTGCTCAATTTTTGTGCATGTTTGAGATTGTATATAAATAAAGAAAAACAAAAAAAAATAATGGTTTTACAAAAACTAGAAAAATAGCTTACTCTTGGTTTTAGAAATGTCTAAAAAATACAATCTATCTATAATGTATTGGCAGTAATAAGATTTTATAGGTAAGTGCAATCTTGCCAGGAAGGTCGTGTTGGATGTATGGAAGCTCTCATGAATGCATGTGCAAGAAGAATTCTTGGCATTAATATTCAATAAACACTTAGTAAGCATCTGGTAAGAGAAGCATACTCCTGGGTACTGCCAACAAGACGGACAAAGTCCCTGACTCCTCATGGCTTACATGCTAGTTGGTCTAATTGATTAAAAGCAAGTTGATTATTAGATTTTTAAATTACTTTTTGAGTTAAAATAATTGCTGTAAAAACAACAAAGGCTGAGATCAGCTTGTTTAGATTGAGACTAGAATAAGTCTATCTGCAGGAGCTGTCAGTTAAGCTGAGACCAATAAGATGGGGAAAAGGAGCCAGCCCCGGAAACAGTACAGAGAGAGGGTTCAGGTGAGGGAACAGTATGGACAAAGGCTACGCAGTGGAAAAGAGTTTGGTTTGTTGGAGAAACTGAAGATACCAGTATTACTTGGGTGTGGTGATTTGAGAAAGCCAGGAGTAAAATATCTGGGATGAGCTTAGAGACTAGACAGGGACAGAATTATGCAAAATCTTTTAGGCTATAGTAAGAAGTTTGGATTTTATTCTGGGACTTATGGCATCCATTGGAGAGTCTCAGCAAGGAGCTTAACTTGTTTCAGGACTAGAGTGGAAATTAAGGGAAGTGTGAAGGTAAATAGCGCTCTGAAGGAGCAGGGAGGAGGATGATCTTCCCTCTGGGCCTCTGGAGTTGCTTTGAGGACTTGGGATAGCAGTGGGATCTTCCAAGTTTTACCCTGTGTCCAGTGCCCAATGAGCAGGTTGTTAAGTAGGAGAATATTCTTGTTATCTGCTGCTGTGCAACAAACCATCGCAAAATTTAGTGGCTTAAAGCAGCAGAATCAGGAATCTGAAGTTTGGGCAGAGGCTGAGGAAATGATTTGCCCCACTTCATGCCATGTATGGGACTTCAACTAGGATGACATGGTATCTTATTCTCTCTTCATGTAGACTCAGTCAGGGCCCCTCTGTAAAGTTTCTCATTGTGACCTCAGTATAGTTGGACATCTCCTACAGTACAGGCTCCAGAAGCAGGTTCTCCAGGAGAACAAAGTGAGAGTTTCAAGGCCATTTTGATCTAATTCCAAAAGTTATATAGTATACTTCCATCAAATTCAGTGACGCAGGGACAACTTTTCTTTTTGAAAAGGATACTCTCAAAGGCATGATTGAAGGATATGGAAAATAGCATCCCCCAAGAAAAGGGGAATGACCACCGCCAGGGAGAAAAGGAGAACAATGTGGTCCAGGAACAGGAGAGGGGAAGGCAAACAAATGCACTCTGGGCTCTGGATTTTCATCCTAGTAACAATGAGTTTCAAGCTTTTGCAACTGTTTCCCTGAGTTAGAATGAGTTTCCAGTTTTTACAGCTGTTTTCCTGAGTTAGATTTTTTTTAATATTTATTTTTTAGTTTTAGGTGGACACAATATCTTTATTTTTATGTGGTGCTGAGAATTGAACCCAGTACCTCATGCATGCTGGGTGAATGCGCTACCACTTGAGCCATATCCCCAGCCCCGAGTTAGATTTTTAACCTGCACAACTAGTTTCCTGACTGTCCAGCTGGCATGTCCCAAGTCTCTAAGGATTAAGTCGCACTAAACATTAACTCTTATCAAAAGCCGACCTCTCCCTCTTGGAATCAGTCACCATCTTCTCCCCAGAAAACGTGCCATTCGACCCCTGCCTAATAAAGACAGCTTGCTGATCCAAGGTCTGCTCCAATTTTCAGTTATTTTTGTTTACAGTGATCATTAGCTTTGGAAACTAAGAAGAGCTCATATATTTGTGTCCACTGAATATGGGGGAGGATGCTCAGGTACTCAAAGCGACTTGATCTAGGACCCATAGATAATTGTGATTGCACTTAAACTTAGGTTTCCATTTTTCAAGGTAGAGTGTTATATCTGAGAAGAGCTGAAGTACTGCTGCAGGGGCTGTTTAGAGAAAAATAGGATGAGAGGTGAGAGGATCTGAAGGGGACAAAGGTTTCTGATAAAAGTTTTCAGAATCAAATGGAGTTATTTAGCTCAAACCCTAACAAAAATAAGTAAATAAATAAAGCTAGGTGATGACTAAGGAGGGTATCTCATGCATGTATGCTTGATAACAAGAACTCTGATAAAAGACTTCTAGAACCACAGCCTTACAAACTTACACAAAAAAATACTTCTGCAACTATATCTTCCTAGAAACGGCCTGTTCAATCTTGAGCTGATGCCACCCTTATTATTGATCTTTGAGGCCAAGAATAAATGTTTCAGAAAATCTTATGTAAACCATTTCATTTTACCTTTAAAAGCCCTTGTCTTCCTTTATCTTATTGGATATGCCCACATGTATTCCCACTGCAATGTTCATTCTGGAATAAACTCATTATCTTTGGAGACTCTCTCCATTTGTTATTAGGTTGACAATCTAATGGGGAATTTGATAAATTTTCAATATATGTGGTATGTGAAGTCAATCCTCTCTTCTGTCTCTCCAAAAAAATTCTTCAGTAAATCCTTTCTTTTGTTAATGCATTGTGGCTCTTTTCTGAGGGATACATCAAATGCTGATTTCTTTTTCAAGGAGGACTTGGGGTGACAGTAGATGCTGTCTAAGGGAGCCTGGCTATCCCTGAAATACTAGAGAATAAAGGGAAAACTAAGCAAACAAATGAATAAATGAATGAATCTTGGAATTTCTATAATTCTCCACTAGTTAATGATGATCCCTGGAAAATCTGCAATCACTTCTATATAGTCTTCAGTCAAATTTTGGAACTGGCCTGCTCCATTTCTTCTCTCTATCCCAATTTCCCTTCTGCTTTCTGTTGTTGTTTGTTTGTTTGTTTTTTTCTTGTTCACGCTGTCGATTTGGGGATGTAAGTAATTTCTATAGCATGAACTCTCTGTTTCTTTAAAACAGAGACTTCTTCAGGATTAAAGATTACTTTGATTCTCTGATGTGTATTGGGTGCTATGCCAGACATGGTGCTATGTGTGCAGTGGAGAATTCTGAGAATAGACTGACTCACAGGAAGAGAGGTAAGACTGGATTATTCTTTAAAACAAGAAGCAACAGCTGCCACAGAAGAGGTAGGAGTAAAACGTAACCGTTCAGAGTTGGGCTATCATTGGGAACAGTGCAGGATAGAGAGTCAAGAAAAGCTTCACAGAAATGATGGCATCTAAAACAAGCCTTAGATTAAAGGTGACCTTTGAACATGAAGATATAAAGATCAGAAGGGAAGAGCTAATGCTGAAAAGGGGGATAGAATAAACAATACTACTGGAGGCGTAGGATGTAGGGAGAGAAACTGAGGTACAGAGAAAGAACACTGACACTGTGTTCCTTTAACTGTTGATGAACAAGTAAAAATCCGTGCCTGTGTTTTGATTTTGAACATGAACTTCTAGAAGGTACATTGTAGGTATTCAATGTATGGTAGCTGAACTAGCATTCTAAGACTTAGGGACCTGGAACATCAGCATGAACTTGGAACTGTTTGAGAAGCAAGTTATTAAGGCTTCACCCTTGACTTACTGAATCAGAAATTATGGAAGTTGAATAAAGCAATCCATGCTTTTACAAGCCTCCAGGAAATTCTAATACAAGTTAGAGAACCATTATTTTAGGGTATCTGATCCTAGAAAAAGATATGCTTGAGTCTCCTTTGGGACATCAAGAACTCAGCTGCTTTTATTTGGTACCAGGGATTGAACCCAAGGGCACTTAACTACTGAGCCACATTCCCAGCCCTTTTTATTTTTTTATTTTGAAACAGGGTCTCACTAGGTTGCTTTTAGCCTCAATAAGTTGCTAAGGCTGGCTTTGAATTTGCAATCCTCCTGCCTCCTGAGTCACTGGAATTATAGGCACATACCACCATGCCTGGCTCAGCTGCTTTTTTGTTTTCCAATCTGTAATAGACATCCTTATCTTTTTTCCTTTCCCTCCAACCCTTGACAAGAAAAGAGAGAAAGCGGGAGAGAGGAAAGAAGACAAAGAAACAAAGCATCCTAAGGTATTACCAGTGACCAGTAAAAAATAAATCATTAATGACAGGTTGTTTTCCTTCCTGAAAAAAAAAAAACAGAAAATTTGACAGTAAAAATATATATTCAATGATTTTTTTAAAAAGACTTTTTATAGAATAGGAAGAGAGCAAAGAAAAATGTGGAAAAAAAAATTGAACTGTGGTTTTATGTGAACCTGCCTGCCTTTCCTCCCAGACAAAACCACATGCTCATCCTCCTTGTCAATCTGCATTGTCATCCCTTTTTAATTCCCAGGCACTGTCAGCATGTTTCCTTCTGAAGTGGAGGATCCTGTACAATTCTTTTGTTGTTGTTGTTCACTGACAATGCTTCAGGATTCATGGGACAGGAAAAATAGATGGGATTCTCTGTCGGTATGTACTTTACCTGGCAGATAAGGACAAAAAGAAGATTTGTGTGTATCCATATAAGATCAATCTCCAAGTAAACCTGACCCTCTCTAGGCGCTGAAGACTACTGGCATACACATATAATTGTGATTTTATTCCTATCCTCATCACAAATGGCTGTTCTTAGATCAGGACTTTTGAGTTTACAAAGTGTTTTACGTATATAGTTTCATTTGATCATGATAACTGTCCTTGGAGACAGCATATGGAGACTATACAGCAAGGTAAATCACAAACCTGGATCTATCAAATGAGCTTTTGATAAACTCGGAGGAAATCTCCCCAATAATGGCTCATTGGGTGGCTGAAGAGGTGGGTGTAGTCTTAGGAAGACAAGAGAGAATTGTGACTCTATGTATGAGAGCTAAATCCAAACAGTAATGAGATTTGATCTGGAGCTGGGGGGAGGGGGTAGCAGAGAATAAGAATGTTTATAAAATGAGCCCCTTGAACTGACTTCCACTTAATAATAGACTAGCCAGCTTAACAGATGTGCTGTTTTCTCTGTAAAATATACTGATGATTGTCCACATCTCACTAAAATTTCTGGCAGGTAGTTCAGTCTCTTTTATGCCTGGAATTTCTGCTTCTACCAAATATGCTAAACACTCTCCTAGAGCTGGTTCCTGGAGTTGCTCCCAAACCTGTTTATACCAGTTGTGCTATTTTGACCACGAATTCTTGTTTTTATGAAAATTAAGTTGGGTTCTATGAAAAGAGTCGACAAAAATATTTTGATTAAAATAAAATTGCTTTTGAATGATACGTAATATATAAGACAACTGTGATTATGGTAAGAATCATAAAAATCTGGAAGGATTCAGCTCTCAAGTGGCTTCATAGGGGTATTTATGTTCTTGTTCTACTTTAAAGAAGTTTAGGAACTGGAAATGATAGATGATGCTACAGGGATGGGTTTTATGCAAGAGAAATGAGATAGATTTTAAGGAAAAAACCTTAGACCTAAGATAGGAATTGAATTGCCTTTAAATGTTTTAGAATAAAATATTTTGTGTATTTTTAAATGATTTCCTCATTGTTTTCTAATTAATATTTTTAATTTAATTTTTAAAATTCTATTGACAAAGCTATACTTCTAAATCTTGCTAAATAAAAGGGCTTTGTACTTGTACATCTGCACGGAACCTAGACAAATAAGATTTAAGGGTAAAGAATAATAAAAGGTTGGTGGTAGTCTCTGGAGCTGTCCATCAGAGAAGAATAGACTTGAAAAACTGATAGTTTGAGTTCATCCTAGATTAATGTCATTGGCCATTGGGATTGTCCAACATTTCTCTTTTTGATTTTCTTTTTACTAAGAAATCCTGTTTATGATCTGGCCACCCAGGAATATATCTTCCTAGAGGAGAGGACCGCAGTACTGATTCTCAAAAGTGAATTATTTCCATAATGTTTAATTTATAGGGTACAATACCTACTGCCTTCCAATGCTTCTAGTGAAAACATATCTCAAGGAGGGTGGAAGTCATTCAACAGTGTTAATATTTATCTGCCAAGTTTTAAATGTTAACAACAGACTCAAAAGGTTTCAATACCCCATGTGGCCCAAATTAAACCATCAATTTGCAAACCATGCTCTAGATCATAATGAAGAAGGAGATACACTGAAAAAAGACAAGGTCAATCCCATGGTCAAGGAAATTGGAGCAGCATCTATGGGCTGTGTGCTTTGTGTGACCCCTGCACTGCAGAAATGCTAACATCAGGTAACAGCAGGCAGCTTCTCCAAGGAGAGTTAAGCCCTTCTGTGACACTTCAATAGCCAACAGAATAAATGTTATTGATCATTGGCTCCTTATCATGGGCTAGGTACTGTGCTAAGCAATTGAAATGCATTTACTTTTTACAGAGAATTTATGAAGAAATTGAGACTCAGAGATGTGAAATAACTTATCCAAGCTCACATAACCAGTAAATTGGCGAGATCAGTATTTAAATTCAGATTTATTTTATGCCAAGCTTCATGCCATTGTCTACTTCGAGAGTGTTTCCCAGTTACAGTAACTACTTGTTGAGAGACTGTTTTCTGTGCAGCAAGAACTTCATGTACATAAATACATTTAGATATGTAACTATTTCATTAAGTGTATGTAGGAAATTAAGTGTATGACACTTTGTGTCTCTTCTGGTTATAGCTGGTCCTTTATTTGGTGGTTAGAAAAGGGTGACAATGATGTAAAGATTTGATCTCAGCCAATTGTTAATTGTTATAGGAATAATTAATTATATAGGAATAATTAATTGTTAATTGTTATAGGAATAATAAATCAAGATTTTAAATGTGTGAATACATTGCCTGGCACATCACAAGCATTTGGGAAATGGTAACCACTGAGACTGACACCTGTATTGCCATTATTTGTTGATCTTCTCTCCTGCTTTGTTGATTGATTCATTCAACACGTATTTATTCAGAACCCACTGTGTGCAGGTACAGAATTAGGTGGGACACAAGGTAGTGTGATCTAGATAAACAAGGGTTTTTTCCTCAAGGAGTTTACATTGCAGTGGGAAAGACAGAAAATGAAAAAGCAATAAATAAACAAGCATGTGTATTAATGTATCAGATTGGTATATTGTTGCCAGGAAACCCAGGATGTGCTGTGGGGTGGTGGGTGGAGTAAGGTGGACCCAAATGAAATAGATGATTGGCAAACCTCTCCTGAGGAGGTGACACTTCAGCAGACATTCTAAGGAGGGAAAAATGAGACAAGTTTCTCAGGAAGAAGGAAGCCTAGGAGAGCTGGGGCCTATAGAGGTAGCTGGAGTGGCTGGAGGGTAAGGGCAGTGGGCAGAAAAGGGAGTCATAGATATCCTGGGATTCAATCTCACAGGGCTTTGCAGGTGTGGTGAAGGGATTGGATTTTATTCTGAGTACCAGGAAAATTCTCTGGTGGGTATTAATAGGTCAATGGCATGGTCAAATGGTAGATTAACCAAAACAGTTTGGTTGCAATGTGGAAAATAGATGAGAGCCAGTCAGGAATACAACAAAGCAAGACAGGCTATTTGTAGAGGTGAGGATGAGAAATACCAGTGCCTTGGACTAGAGTGTGCCAGCAGAGGTGGAGTTAAATGGACAACTCTTAGGTATGTTTTGAGACTGTGCACATCTCAAGGGTCAGAACTGGCCCAAGATTTAATTTGGGATCACAATGAGTAGTGAAGTGCCTACATTGTGTTCAATAAGTGTTCATGCAATTAGACAGTTGAAATTGACTCTCTATGATGAGACTGATATTATAATATCATAGAAGGTTTTAGTATAACATAAATTTAAGAATGTGGGCCTTAGAGTTGGGAGGACTCCCCCACTTACTGGTCATAGAGATCTTCATTGATAAAGATGAAATGACATCATGCACATAAAATGCATTTAAACACAACTGTTCTTCATCGTAACTGAAATTCAGGAAGGTCTCCCTTTCAGTGTACTCTGCCATGTAACACTTAAGAACACAATTTGCTCATTTTCCCTTTTCCTATTTGCCATGGAGCCCAGGAGCATTTTAAAAAATAAATCTCTTGTTAATTCCAAGTCATTACTCTTCCTCCTTTGTAAAAAAAAAAGAAAGAAAGAAAGAAAGAAAAATAAATAAATGAGAGAATACTTTTTCTTTGGGGTAAATACCATTTGAATATAGAAATCTCTGCCCCTGCAGTCCAGATCCAAACACAAATTATTCCTCACATTCATCACAGCCTTGTCTATCCCAGTTCTCCATCCTTGCAGAAGACCCATGTATTCATTACCTACCATTGTGTAACAGATCAGCTCAAAACCTAATGGCTTAAAATAATAAACATTTATTATTTTACAATTTCTGGAGGTTGGAAATTTGGAAGCAGCTTATCTGGGTGGTTCTGAGTCAGGGTTTCTTGTGAGGTCCAGTCAAGATTTTGCTGGGGCTGAAGATGGCACACTCACATGGCTGCTGGAGGGATTCTCAGTTCCTCACCACCTGGAACTCTCCTAGGGTTGTGTGAATGTTCTCACAGCATTTCAGTTGGCATCTCCAGCATGAATGATTCAAGAGAGAGCAAGAAGAACATCATAATGCCTTGAATCCTAGTCTTAGAAGTCACATGCTATCACTTGATGCACATTCGGTTAGGACCAAGCCACTAAGTCCAGTCTACAGAGAAGTAAAAAGGAATCAGTCTCTACCTTTTGTTTTGTTTTTGGTACTGGGGATTGAACCTAACCACTGAGCCACATTCACAGTCCCTTTCTATATTTTATTTAGAGCCAGGGTCTTACTGAGTTGCTTAATACCTCCCTAAGTTGCTGAGGCTTGCTTTGAACTCTCCATCCTTCTGCCTCAGCCTTGCAAGCTTCTGAGATCACAGGTATGTGCCACCTCACCCAGCTCGCCTCTACCTTTTGAAGAGAAGAGTGTTAAAGAATTTTTGGATATGTTTGAAAACTGCCCCAATCACTGATACTTAAACTTAAATCTTGACAAACTTAAATCTTGACAAAATTCTCACTCTCAAATCTGGCCTGTAGTTTGTTGTTGGCAGAGGAGTTTACCTCTCCTTTCCACATCCCTCCTCACAATACACACACATTTGTTTTCATAGCTTAACTATTTTTCTCTAATAAGTTTTCCTGGCACAAAGCAGGGAATTTATGCTACATAACTGGTCCTTCCTGAAGTAGCTCAAATAATTCTTTTTAAGGAATCTAGCTATTGTGATGTTAAAGAAAATAAATTATGGACTTTATAAGATATCATGATAATAATAATTGCAGTTTACTGAGGACTTATTCCATGCCAGGCAATTTATTATGTACTTTATATATGCTATCTTATTTGATTACTTTATACCAATACTATGAAATAGGTAGTTACCAGATATCCCTAAAACACTTAGCCAAACTAGGAATAATGGTATGACTTCCCTACACTGACTGAGGCACAGTAGGAAAGAAGCTATGGGAAAGAGAGATTAAAAAAAAAAAAAACTCAGTAGAGCAGAATAGATCACAGTGGCAGCCCATGCACAGGTAGAAAATTTATATACTACAGAATATATAATTGCAGATTGCTAATGAAAGTATGGACCATTCAGTGATCAGATGTTTGTATAGAAGAAAAAATTGTCAAAATTCAGGTAGACCTGGTGGCCCATACCAGCTACTTGGGAGATTGAGGTAGGAGGATTGCAAATTTGAGGCCAGGCTTGGGCAACTCCATGAGATCCTATCTCAAAATAAAAACAGTTTTTAAAAGGACTTGGAATGTAGCTCAGGTGGTAGAGCACCCCCTAGATTCAATTCCAGTACCACCAAAGAGAGGGAGAGAAAGAGAGACAGAGAGAGGCAAAACTCGACTGAGAAAATAAATGAAAGGCATTCTTCAGAATAGAAGACATGAATGTCCAATAAATATGCAAATGTGCTCAAGCCCATTTATAATTAGGGAAGTGTAAGTTTAACAAGAATGGATATTATAATGCCTAAGTCAGTAAAATGTTTTTAAAAAATGTTGGTGAATCTTTGGAATAACAGAAACTCTGTGCACTTTTTGGTGGGAATATAAATTATTCCAACCACTGTTGAAAGTAATTTGGCATTATCTAACAAAATAAGCATAGCCATGTTCCATGATCCAACAATTCCCAGGGATTTGTGTGTACATGCACACATGTGTGCACCTATACAAACACATCCTAGACTGACTCTTGCACATATACAACATGTGGCTCATACAAAAATGCTCATAGTAACTTTTTTTTTGTAGTAGCAAAAACAGACAACTTAAGTTGCTATCCATATAAGAATGGGTAATTTTGCTGTACTTATGTAATGGATGCCTTGCAGCAATGCAATTGAATGCACTTCAGTTGTGTATATCAATGTGGATACATCTTTCAAACAAAATGACAAGTGAAATAAGTTACAGAAAAACACATGCAATATAACATTTATATAAAGTGCAAAAACAGGCAAAAGTGAACTGTAGAGTATTGTTTAAGATGTGATAATCTATTTTTTTAAAGTGATGGAATGATATGAAAGTGAAAGGGAAACTGATAGAATAGAGAAAGGGGACCAAGAGGCAGGGAGGAGGGGAGAATAAGGAAAGTTTCTGGGGAGTGAAATAGATCAAATAATGTTATATACATGTACCAACATACCCCAATGGAATCCACCATTCTGTATAATTAATATGTCCCCCCCAAAAGTAATGATGAACATAAAATTACATTTTGGAGAAGGAAAGGAAGGAGACTGGCAGGGAGGAAGGGCACAGAGGGTCTTCAACAGAAATGATAATATTCTCTTTCTTGAGCATAGCTGTATATCTGTGGGGGATAACATTATAATCATTATTAATACCTTAGATATTTCATGTGCTTTTACAAGTATCAAATACAGAAAAAGATGGAGATAACAGATGAGAAGATGACTAGAATGAATGGCTATTAATAACTCAAGGAAGTTATATCTTTTGGGCATACCAACCCAGTTTTTTCTTTTCTCTATCAACATTGCCCATCCCTGCTACATCCTGCTGCAAAAACCCAATACAACAAAATAAGTATACAAATAACCTGTAATAAGGGTAGAATCGGTCCTTTAAAAAACAAACCCACTTTTTGAAAAATTGATCTGTAAAACCAAATAGAAGGTACCCTCCTATGGAAAATGTTCAGCCATGACAGTGACTCTTCATAGCCACTTGTATCCTGCACTATATGACATGAGCATCTGGTGGTGATAATCTGGGAAAGGTAGTGGAGGGAATCAGGGTGTGAAGAGGTTGCTGTTTTTGTTTTCTAAGCCTGGCAGTAAATGATTTTTGCTCAGAATAACTCAGCATGGCTGTTTGCATAGCTTGGAATTCCTCCATGTACACACACATCCAATCATGCATCCACCTATTCATTCTTTATCTTTCCTCTGACATTTGTTGAGTTTGTCCTCTATGCCCAGGTAAGGAGATGCTGAAGGTGACAAGGAGAGAAGTCAGAGCCAGTGCCCGGCAGGATGATGGTGTAAGTAAGGTTGGAGTCAGGTCTCCGTCAGAGCTGGACACCAGGTCACAGGGAGTTTTCTCTGCCTGCCTAGAGACCAGAGAGGGCTTCCCCCACAGGCAAGAGGCTCTGTGTTTTGATGTGTCTTAAAAGAGAGAAAAAAGGCCGGAGCTGTAGCTCAGTGGCAGAGCATTTGCCTAGCATGCATGAGGCACTGGGTTTGGTCCTCAGCACCACATAAAATAAACAAATAAAATAAAGTCATTCTGTTCATCTACAACTCAAAAAAATTAAAAAAAAATTTTAAAAAGAGAGGAAAAGCTTTCGGACATGTGGGCTTTAAAATTTTGGTTGGTCGTGTATTGCTAAAGGAATCTGAAAAGCCATGTACTGCTCACAATTTTTATGTGGACATCTAAAATTTAAGTAGTTATAAAGAATGCAGTTCCCTGTTTATTACATACATTGACATTTTAAAACAAGGCTGGAATATAATTTTTTAAATGTTTTAAAATGTAATATGAAATTTGGTATATATTCATCTTTTTTTAAAAATACAAGAACAAGCTCTTCTTAAAATATTGACATTTTCAAATAAGATTTTTACATCATTTTTTAAAAAGATTCCCAATGAAATCTATATACTAAGTGATTTGATATTATCATTCTTTAGAAATGGAATAAATTCTTCCCTTAAATTTTATATCATTCTTTCTTCTTGGATTTATATTTTCATTCCTTTATTTTATAGAAGTATCTTTATGAAACACACATTGTGTCATATTTCTCTGTAGTTAAAAAATGTATATAAAAACTCATAGTCCAAGCCGGGCGCAGTGGCACATGCCTGTAATCCTAGAGGCTTGGGAGACTGCAGCAGGAGTCTTAAAAGAGAGGCTTCAAAGCCAGCCTCAGCAAAAACTAGGCACTAAGCAACTCAGTGAGATCCTGCCTCTAAATAAAATATAAAATAGGGCTAGGGATGTGGCTCAGTGGTTGAGTGCCTCGGAGTTCAATCCCCGGTACCCCCCAAAAACAAAAACAAAAACAAAAACAAAAACTCACAGTCCATAAGGCTCTGCATCTCTGGATTGAATCATCACAATTGGCATACAGTTGGTCAAGACAACACAAATATATGATTGTGGACATACCCTTTATGGAAGTTGACCCTTAAATGAGAAGAGTAGGGTTTTTTCTTCTTTGTTTTGCTTTTAATTTTTTGTTTGTTTGTTTGTTTTTGTTTATTTATTTAGGTCCTGGGGATTGAACCCACGGGCCCTTAACCACTGAGCCACATCCCCACCTGTTTTTATTTTTCATTTTGGGACATTCTTATTAAGTTGGCTAGGGCCTTGCTAAGTTGCTGAGGTTGGCCTCGAACTTGCTATCCTCCTGCCTCAGCCTCTCGAGTTGCTGGGATTACAGGCATGGGCCACCATGTCCAGCTTTTGCTCTCCTTTAAAAAAAGATGATTTGTTATATTTATCATTGGCTATTACTTATTGCTATAGTTTGGATATGAAGTGCCCCCCACTCACCCACCCCAAGTCTCATGTGTTGAAAGCTTGATTCCCAGTAATGTTTAGAGGTGAGACTTTTGGGAAGTGATTGGATCATTTGGCTCTGATGTCATCAGTGTATTAATTCATGGATGGGGTTAATAATTTGGTGGCATTCTGAGGAGGTAGTAAAAACTTTAGGTAGAAACTTTTAGGGTCTAGTTGGAGGAAGTAGGTCACTGGTGGTATGACCTGGAAGAGTAATTTTTTTTTGTTCCCTTCTCTCTCTTTCTCTCTGCTTCTCTGCTGCAATGAGCTGAGGAGCTTTGCTCTGTTAGACCCTCTTCCATGTTGTTCTGCCTCCACTCGGGCCCAAAGCAACAGATCCCTCCACCCATGGAACAAAACAGGGAGCCAAAATAAATCTTTACTCCTCTAAGATTTTTTTTCCCTCAGGTATTTGTCACAACAATGAAAAGCTAACACACTTATTTCTAGAACCAAACAGAATTCAGTATCTGTATTCTCATTCTTTTCCTTAATAGATATAAATGCTGAGGAATTCTGTTCATGTTTAAGCAGTGGGATTGGAAGTTTTATTGTAGAAATGTCATTCTTTGAATTCTTTTTGAGTTAAAAAGCAAAAAGAATTTAGTGACTTTTTTTCCTCAAAATTATTTTAAAACAGTTATCAGAAAGAATTCATATATCCTGCAACTTTGTTTAGAGCAATTAACCAATGCCATTTGACTTGTGAAAAGATTTGTAACCAATTATTAGAGTTAGTTACTTTCTCAACAATGATATCAGTATTTCAAATCATAGCTTTACTTTGGAAACCTGGGATTTTTGCACCCTGAGGAAATGCACCATTATAAGATTTGGGATGGAAAAGAGGAGTGCCTTTCCTCTGTAAAGGTAGAGAGAAATCCATTGTAAAAGTGAACTTAAGGGGCTGGGGTTGTGGCTCAGTGGTAGAGCACCCGCCTAACACTCGAGTGGCACTGGATTCGATCCTCAGCATCATATAATAAATAAATAAATAAATAAATAAATAAATAAATAAATAAATAAATAAATTAAGTTATAAGAAAAAAAGTGAACTTAAAACTTTTGACCTTCTTTCTTAGGTATATAAGATGGTAGAAACTTTTATATATAAGATGGTAGAAACTGATGCAGAATATGCACTGGACAAAATTCCTTAAAGTTTAAGAACTGGGACTTTCCACAGAACCTGTGTATGCACACTTGCTCTTGTGCAGCTTTCTTCCTAGTGTAGCCATCATTCAAATCCCTCTTGAGCATCTGCTTCTTGTACTCTGGTTTCTTTTTTTATTATTATTTTTAAATTTTATTTATTTATTTATTTTTAAATATATTTATTTAGTTGTAGATGAACATACAGTATCTTTATTTATTTTTATATGGTGCTGAGGATCGAACCCAGTGCCCCACACATAAGAGGCAAGCACTTTACCACTGAGCTACAGCCCCAGCCACTTGTACTCTGGTTTCGATTCTCTAAGAAGTCACCTGGTTCAGTTTCTAGCAGCTTGTGAGGTCTACTGCGCTGGGCTTTCTGACTCTGCAAACAACTTAAAGACCGCTTATGAAAAACCAGATGGCCCCTAAGGGACTCTTGTTAGCAGTAGCTGATAGCTATCACTTCCCTCACACCAATGGTCAGATTTGGGTAAGAGATCCTTTGTATTTCCCAAGTGTCTTTCAAGCTTGTGATTTTGAATTACTGGATGTTAAGATTGGCAAGACCTGTCTGTGTCATAAGAGGTTTCTCCTATCATCCCTGTGACCTTGTCATTAGGAGAACATTTATTATTAATTAATTATTAAGAGAGCTATAAATAGAATCGTTTTTTTTAAGAGAAATTAAAAACCTAGTCAAATAGTGGGTCAAATGCTACTGTTTTTAGCAAGAAGAAAATGGCTGATCATAGTTTTGAAACACTTTTGCCTTTCCCTGTATTTTTGCTGTATTGACAGTTGTGCCATCTAAACTTGGCCCTGCCTTCCTCCCGCCCTCTTGGCCCTGAATTCACTCTTCCTGTGTGTGGGATTCCAGATCTGTAAACAAGGGGGCCTGGCGCCAAAGCCTCCCTCTTGGTTGCAAGCACCCAAGTGTCAGTGGTATTTGGAAGCAGAAGAGCAGTCTGTTGGGGGAAGCATTTCCCTGACATTATTCTCACTTTGCCCTCACAACAAGAAAGCGTACAGCACACTGGACAGAGCAAGGACAGCCCTGAGTTCAAAGCCTGCCCAGGCACCTAACCTCTGTATTTTTCTCTGAATTTCTGTGCCTCTGCTTATAAATGACTGCCATCTCAAAAGGCTCTGAGAGAATTAAACAAGACTTATTTAAGTGGATGAGCAAACATTCAGATGCTCTATGTAAGAGACTGTTGTTCTTCCAAAACAAATGGACAGTGCTTTTAAAATTACTGCATCATAAAATTATGGGATGTTAGGCTTGGGCAAGTTCTTACAAAATCATCTTTATTGCTGAAGAAACTGGAGGGAAATGGAGTCTGCAGTAATGAGCCACGTCAGATTTTACAATAACACCTATGCACTAATGATAACTTGCAGTGATGTTGGCTGAGACGGGACACATTTCTCTATAGCTGATCAGCCACAGATCAGTGCTATGGGTTATAGAACTAAGAAGGCAGAACATTAATAGGAGAGAGAGAGAGAGAGAGAGAGAGAGAGAGAGAGAGAGAGAGAGAGAGAGAGAGAATACAGTAGAGCAGAAGGAGCACAGTGCTGAGAGTCCTTAAATGCACTTTTCTGCTTTGAACAGCATTTTGAAGAGCAAAATTATGGATTCATATCAGTGGTTCTCAAAGTGTGGTCCCTGATCAGCAGTATTGACATCCCATGGGAACTTGTTAGAGGTACAAATTCTCTGACCTCACCCAAGACCTGCTGAATCAGAAATCCTAGGAGTGGAGCCATGGGGTTCAGTTGCATGCTAGTGTTTGGGAATGACCCATTCACATCATGTCAGTTTATAATTCCCTTTTCCATTCACATCATGTCAGTTTATAATTCCCTTTTCCAGTGCAAAGTAAAATAAAATGATAAATGTCTTAGCATCTTAAATTCTTTACCCCCTTGTCACATACATACTGTGAAAATTCCCAGATATTATTGTCTGCTGATTCTTGCAGAGCCATGCACAAGCCATTACCAGGTGTAACTTCCCCAGCTGCCTTATGTAGCATTTGCTTAATCATGAAGCAGTAACGTAGGAGAATGATTTTGAACATTAAGCAAATGAATCTGCTGTCAGTTCTGTTCTTTAGAAATATCTTCCTGCTGGAGTTACAATATACTTATAAATGTATTAAAATTATTCAAATCACTAGGTCTTTATTTCCACACCTTCACAATCCCATCTCTAGAATTGGTCAAGATGAAGTCCTCTGTTGTCTTGAGTCATGGCAACATCTCTAATGATGTCGTGGTGTCCCACAGGCAGAGACTTTGGGCTCCTTGGAGGGGTGTTGTCACTCAGGCTTACCTTCTGCTTCTATTGAATTTCCTGTTTGATAGTTAAAAGTCAGAGGGAAAGCCAGAAATTAAAACTTTGTACCTCATATGTCAAAATACACTCTCGGTCGTGTTTATCTAAAAGGAAGGAACAAACAAATAAACAAAAAGCTTGTGCCATATTCCTCCTCTTAATCACATTTTCTAACATCTTTGGTTATTTAGGTTTCTGCCTCAGTCGCCCAGATGTGGGAGGGTCCACTGGGTAAATTATCCATTTACGTTCTCCTCTTAGGAAGTCAGACAAGTAGATGTTTATGGACGTAGTTGGAAGACTTATTGAAGGCTGTGAAACTCTTGTGAGAGTCCCAGCTGCTTTCTCTTGCTCCCTTTATTTAGCAGGTGGGTGTTTATTACTTTATATCCACTGGCATTTTTTAGAGATTTTGTAAGTGATTGACTGTGTTCATCCTCCAAATTCTACAGAAATTGGGCTTTGTAAATATAGTGGAAGAAAGGAGATTCACAGCTGAAAGCTTCCTAATGAGGATACCACGAACATGTTATTTTCAACATTCAACTCTCAAGTTTGAATAATTCATGAAAAAAAAAAATCTGTTGAACTAGAAGTGACTGGGCTATTTTAATGAAAGTAGAGATTTAGAATGTTTTAGAGCTTGAGATCAACACCCTTTTGCATGAGGGAATTCAAAGCAGGCAAAGGAAATGCCCAGTCCAGCACACAGTGAATTAGTGAACTCAGGTCCTCTCTGTCCAGTATGCTCAAGGTCACTGAGTGATTAGAGGTCAATCTGAAACTAGAACTCAAGTCTTGGGATTCACATACCGAGGACCTTGCCCTGAACCACTTGATTCACAGAGACACCTCGGGATTGTCAGGCACAAAATCCTGCTCTCCTGAATTACTAGGGCACAGAAGACATTTCCTTTTCCATCTTCAGTGATTTAGCCCAGTTGGTTTCAGCTCCGCAGGCACATTCTCTAGGAAGCTCTTAAAAAATCCTGATGCCTGGAACCCACCCTAGACCAATGAAATTAGTCTCTGGTGGGGCCCAGTCTTCATTCAGTTTTCTAAAGCTCCCTAGGTGGTTCCAGTCTGCAGCTAAGTTTAAGAAACACTGACTTTAGCCCTTTTCTTTCTAGTTTGCTATTATCTTGAAGGCTAGAATCTTCTCTTGCTCTGTTTTTTCTTTTTGCTAACCCTCAGGTTTTAATGCTGTAACCACATACTTTGCATTTGGAATGCTACCATTCCAAGCCATTTAAGACATTGGACAAACACTTAATCTATAGTTTCTTACTCACCTATTTCTCTCTCTGATTTATTTTTTGAGTTGTTGATGGACCTTTGCTTTATTCATTTATATGTGGTGCTGAGAATCGAACTCAGTGCCTCACACATGCTAGGCAAGCACTCAGCCACAGAGCCACAACCTCAGCCCTCTCTCTCTGATTTTTTTTTAAAATTTATTTGTTTTTATGGTTCTGGGGACTGAACATAGAGCTTCACAAATGTTAAACAAGCTCTCTACCACTGAATCCCCAGCCCTTATCTACTGTCTCTCTTTCTCAGCTTGGCTGGGTCTCTGCCTTCCTCCTCCTGAGCTCCACAGGGTCACCCCTCAGGATCTCACTCCTATGGGGCTCCCATTTGCAGCCTTTTCCTACACCCCTCTCCATACCTCCCTCCTATGATTTCAGCCCCTGGCAACTGTGGGACTGGACTTGAGAAACTGGAAGCCCAGCTTGGATGAAAGCTTTGGGGATGACTGCTTCTGTGATTATTGGTCTCAGAGGGAATAATTCTTCCAGCAGCTCTTCTCTTTTCTTGCTGGCTAAGTGTGTGGGTGTGCAGCAGGCTTTTGCTAGGGAACATCCGCAAAAAATAAAACTTTTCAAGCTTCAGTTCTGCCGACAGATTGAGAGGCCTCTCAACAGTTCAGAATTGCTGAATCTGGCTCCATCCACCCACTTCCCCCACTCCCCAGGAAGTGGTAGGTCAAGTTCAATGTTTTTTGATTTGTTAACAGCAGCCTAGATTATGGGAATTTAAATCATAAGAGTGATATTTTAAGATGAATTAGTCAAGGAGTACTTACTGAACATTCTGTGAATTCAGAGCACTGTGCTAGGCACTGATTAAACTCAAATAGGAGGTCATCTTTCCTAAGGGTACTTTATGGCAATAGAAAAAGAGGGGCATAAAAATAGGAAGGATATAAAGAGCCATAAAGAAGGGAAGCAGAATCGGTAGGAGTGGCAAGGTGACAGCTGTGTGTTTAACTTTCCAGGATTTAAAGTCTTGAACTATTTGTCAGGTCCATCCTCACCAACCATATTGTAGCCTCCATATTGTTTTAATCTTGCCATTTTGACCCCCAAGACATTTGGGTCCCCCAGAGAGCTCTGCAAACACCATCCCAAGACAGCTGCTGCTTCTCTCTCAATCTGTTTCCATGTCCCTTTTTGTCATTTTCTGACTCCCACACCATCTCCCTTCTATCTCTTAGATACACAACATTTTTTTTTTTCATAGACATGTATGGGCATAGAGCCAAGCTTTCAGCCTTTCATCAAAGTAATAATGAATATGACTGGTAGACACAGTCAACACACACACACACACACACACACACACACACACACACACAGATTAACAACAGTTAAAACTGCATATAGAGAAAATGGTTATTGATGGAAAATTCCCTGAAGAACCAAATCTTGACAAAATGCAGACATTCAAATCTGATCAAGAAAAATTGGATTCGGTAGACTTAATAGTCACAAAGTAAACTCACCACAGCAGATTCTATAATTGGTAAAAGTTGATACAGACAAAAACCTGATAATCAAGTTTTGTGGTAAAATTTAGACAGAAAAAGAATTGATGCCAGTGAAAATAACTTCACTAAAGTATTAACAAAATGGAAAAATATGAAGCTGACTGTGTTGTATGGAGAACCAGTCAATGAATTTTGTTACTTAATGACATTTCTTCTAGAGACTCTTTTCTTGATGGTAATCTATCAATGTTGGCATAATTCTGATGAAAATGTTTATAGTCAAATTTACACTGGGTTAAAATAACAGTAAAAAATATTGTGGCCCCCACAGGATCTACCTGATGAACAGGCAGCCAGGAGGAAGCTAAATCACCATCTGGAAAAGGGCTGGGAATCTGTACTTCCAAACAAATCCTTCACCTTTTGAACCCAAATTTAAACTAACCAAATAAAAAAACAGTAGTTTGTGGCTGATTCGGAAAATTTGAACATGGATAAGATGCTGGAGATTATAAAGCAATTATTATTATTTATATTAGGTGTAATAATAGTGTTTTGTAAAGATTTCTTATGGACTGAATTGTATCCCCCCTCAAACCATATGTGGAAGCTCTAATTCCTAATGTGACTATATTTGGAGAAGGATCTTATATTAGCTTTGTGCCATTATAATGAAGTACTTGACATAGACTACTTATAAAGAAATATGAGAGGTTTGTTTTGGCTTATGGCTCTGCAGGTTCAAGCCCAAGATCGGGTAGGCCTACTGGTTTAGGCCTCTGGTAAGTGCAGCACATCACGGCAGGAATGAAATTTGGAGCCAGTGCTCACATCACCAGCCAGGAAGGAGAGAGAGAGAGAGAGAGAAAGAGAGAGAGAGAGAGAGAGAGAGAGAGAGAGAGAGAGAGAGAGAGAGAGAGAACTGGCTGGGGTCCTGTAAGTGTCCGGCGAACATCGGAGGAAGAGACCACCAAAAGACCAACTCATGCAACAGCAAAAGGGGATTTATTGAGGATCCAATCCAGCGCGCTGGGGCTCCAGGCTCACTCAAGAAGGGAGAGCGGCCAAGAGCCCCGAGCAGGGGTTGAGCAGTGCTTAAGTACACTTTTTGGGGAGGGCAGGAACTTTACATACGTCACGGTCCCCTTTAACAAATCATTATACACCGTGGGAAAATCAAACAACAATTCCTGAACATGATTAGTACATTCATTGGCAGGAACAGGTCGGGCGGGAGTGATAGGTCAATCCTAAGGAGGGGATACATTTAAACTGATTGGTTTGGGCCCTGAATGCCTACGTGCCAAGCTGCACAGGGTCCTAGGTTATTAAACAACTAAATGGTCAGGGGGAATATCTACTGGGCAGTCCCGGGAATTGTCCTAACAGCTACAGGAATTTCAGGTTTTGAGTGTAGCATAGGAACTTAACAATACCTGGACCTTTACATTTTAACTCAGGCTTTGCAGCTTAGAAGCAGCTTTACAATGCCCAGTCCTTTACATTTTAACTCAGGCTTTGCAGCTTAGAAACTTTATCCTTTCAGTCCCACAATCCCTTTTAGAGGCATACCCCTAATGACCTTCTATTAGACCCCATGTCCTAGAGCCCACAGCCCCAGCCAACAATGCCAACCGGAGGACCTAAGCTTTTAACAGATGAATCTTTGGGAAACACTAATCATATTCACATCATAGCAGGCCTTTCAAGAGGCAATAGCTGTAAGGCCCTAATCCAGAAGGATTAGTGTCCTTATAAGAAGAAGAAGACACATGGGAAGGATGGGGATCATATCAAGAAAAGGCCATGTGAGGACACGGTAAAAAGTGGCCATCTATCCACAAACTGAGGAAAGAAACCTCAGGAGAAACCAATCCCGCACCTTGATCTGAATTTCTAGCTTCCAGAAACCATGAGGAAATACATTTCTGTTGTTTAAGCCACCTGTCTGTGGTATTTGTTAGAGCAGTCCCAGCACACCGAGACAAGTCTTTATAGCTGAGATAGCTACTGAATAATTTATGAGTGGAACAATATGATGTCTAAGTTTTATTTTAAAATACTCCAGAAACAAAAATAGAGGGTGCTGGATAGATAAAAAAGACTGGCTGGGAGTTGATGATTATTGGAGCTGGGTAACAGGTGCATGGAGGTTCATATACTATTCTCTTCTACTATGGAGTGTTTGGAAATATCCAAATATATTTTACCTATTTTAGCAATGCTGAGGGTTGAATCCAGGGTCTTTCATATGCTAGGAAGGGCTTTACCAACTCTAAATAATTTTAAAAAATTGATGCCAACAATTATACAGGAGATTTTCATGCACATCCAAGTAGATAATTGCCCCAAAAAGGGTTTCCCCATAATCTTGTTCTTACTTGGTCTGCTGTGATCTGGAATAAAATGTATTAGTAACATATATTTAGAAATAAAATAACTAAGTGTAATAAGGCCATAGGGAAAAGAATCAAAATGCCACGTGTAGGCACGGAGCTGTAGGCCAGAGACAGGTAGACAGGGAAGAGGGAAGCAGCATTTATTAGTACCTAATGCATATTACCAGGTGCTTTGTAAACACTATCTCTGAATATGCACAAAGGTCAATGAAGGAAATTTTAAAGATTTTAATCCTTTAAAAATCATCAGTATTAAGAAACTAGGGCCAAGGAAGGATGAGTGAATTTCCAAGTGGCTGAGCTAGGATTTGAATCACATCTGCCTGCCGCCAAAACTTAGCATTCGTTTCCTTATCCATTGTTTCCTCCCTAAATATTGCCAAAAGCCAGATCAAAATGGGTGGGAGAATTCTGACGCCATGAAGAAATGGGGTCAGTAAAGACTAACAAATGAGTCAGACTGGAGGTAGAGAAAAGATAAGCAAATACCCCCCGGAAGGGGAAGAGATAGCAAGATGCAGAAATGTGGTAGTAGACAGAGAGTAGGATTAAGATGAGGTCCCACTGCTGGCTCCTAGGAAGATGTGGTGAGGGCAGGATTGGGAAATGGGCAGTAAAATGGAAAGACAAGATGTCTCAAAGCTGGAGCCTGTCTGGACAAGATTCATAATAATCACAAGTGTCCTGCCTAGATGAGAAAATGTTTCCTCCATCAACAGCTGAGGAAGGCCAGGGAGAAGTTGTTTCAGGAGGGGAGGACAGAAAGAAATGCATTAAATATTAAACACGTGGAATTGGAGATGAGAGTGGAAAGTCCTAGTGGAGAGGCCCAGATTAGGCTGGCTTGACAGAATTTTAGTTTTGAAAAAGCATCTGGTCTACCCCTTTGTTCAAGAACCATGACTCTAATAAGTAATCATTCAATGCCCTGAAATACTAAGAAGATTTTTTTTCTCCTTGGTTTTTGCTTATGCTGCAGTGGGAAAATGTAGTCATTTAGTGAACCTACTATGTGCCAAGTGCTGTTCTAGTGTTGGGGGTGCAATCATCCTGGAAATAGATGGATCACCTGTATTATTATAAAGATCTAACTCCTGGCCTTTCCTCTACTTTTTCCCCTCAGGAAGTAGCCTTTAAAGTTGCTGTGTTACATAGTATAGTCTGAAAGGATGGATCTCTGCCTCTTGCCCCACCCATTGAGCTGTGGAATGTACACTCTGCCTGGCTATACATGACAGTTCTAGGAAACTGCCCTTTAAAGTCAGATTGTGTCTCTGCTCTGCTCAAAACCCTTCAGGAGATCTCTTCTTTGTTCCCTGATATGTAGGCCTCAGGGCCTTTGCACTGGCAGTTGCCTCTATCTAGGAGGGTCTTCTGTCAGTCATTATAATTGCCTTTAAAGCTTTATCAAATGTCACCATCTCTTTCAGGCCTTCCTTGACCATTTATTTTAAACTATAACTACCTTCAACTTCCCATTACATCCCTAAACTATACCCGGCTCTACCTTTTTCCCTTTAACATTTATTTCTTATTAACACAACATTTATTTTTCTTCTTAAAAATGTTTGTCTCCCTTCATTAACACAGAAGCTAGACAAAGGCAGGACTTTTTGTCTCATTTGGTCACTCTCTAACACCAAGAAGTAACAGTTAGTGCCTGGCACATAGAAGGTGCTCAGTGAATGAATGAATTCATCATTACCGGAATGAAATTTATAGCATACCAAGGAAAGTGATAAAGTAAATATAAGGATAAAGTGCTGGAGAAGAGATGCCAATTCTACCTACCTGGGGACCCCTAGATGCAACCACAAGTATCCTCATAAGGGGAAACAAAGGTAGATTTAGCAGCAACAGCAGCAGAAATCAATATAATGCTAAAGCAAGATGCTTTGTTGCTGGCTTTAAAGATAGCGGGAGGAGCCCCTCCTCCTCCCCCCAGCCAAGGAATGCAAAGAATGCAGCTCTAGAAGCTAGAAAAGGCAAGAAAACAAATTCTTCCCTGAGCTTCTGGAGGGAACAAGTCCCCGCTGACCCCTTGATTTCAGCTCAGTGAAACTGATTTTAGATTTCTGACCTCCAGAACTGTCAGAGGATAAACGTGTGTTGTTGTAAGCCACCAACTTTGTGATAATCTGTTATAACAGCCATAGGAAACTAGAACAGAAGAAAAGGGAATCTTAGTAAGAGGGAATCAATTGTTATGTATAAATCAGGAAAGAATTTTCTGAGAAATTTAATGTTCTTGCTTGGTTAGGTAGTAGGGAGTAGAGAAAGATGGGGTTGGAGAGGTAACAGGAGCTAGATTGTGGAGACCTGGCATGTCATGCAAAGGAGTGAGTGCAGTGACTGCTGTGATGTGCCATCTAGATTGTACTTTAATCCTGAAGAGCATTTACTCCTGTCTCTGCTTCTGGCAGATGACTCTTATTCTCATCCCTTCTCTGGAATCTCTCTTTTCCACAGACAGTTGCCTGGCCCAAGCTCATGCTAGCTTCCTAGGGTACCTTACATCTAATGACTGGTCCTCATAGGAGTATGGAATGCTCCAGGATCAGAACTCCCATGGGGTTAGCTTGTTGTGATATCTTGGGAGTTCAACTTCTCTATGGGTCCAGTCCTGCCTCCTTCCCTCCCTTTCATGGGTATTGATCCTAAGAATGCTCTTTAATGAATATCTTGCATTCTGGTCTCTGTCTCATTGTTTCCCTGGGAACTCAGCCTGCCAATGGAAGCTAAGAAGTCTTGAAGCAAGAGAATGAAAAGTTTGGTTTGGGTAGTGGTGGTGTTAACTCAGATCAGTATGAGGATGGTCTAAGTTGGAAAGATACTGGAGGAAAGATTAGTTAGGAAACTGGGGCAAGATTCCAGGTGAGAGATAGTGAAGTCTGGACAAGAATATAGGCAAAACCAACTCTATGTGTGTTCATCAACTTCTCCATATATATCCTCATAGAGAGAAAGTCATTATTCCCAGAGGAACCTAGTCTACAGCATGTCATTTAAAAGAAGCCCTTCCCCCTAAATAACAAAAGTGAAAATAGACACATGGTGTTATATCAAACTAAAATGCTTCTGTACATTAAAGAAAACAGTAACCAGACAAAGTTATGGAATAGGAAGAAATATTTCCAAAACATTCATCTGATAGGGATTAGTATCCAAATTATATAAGGAATTCAAACAACTCAATATTAAGAAAGCAATAGTGATATAAAGAACTAAATAGCAATATTAAAAAAGAAAACGATAGTGCCTGGAACTATTCAGCTTGGCCTAGGCAGTTGCCTTCTAGAGAGGCAGCTCTCTCCTAGGTAGCTGTCTTGGAAAAGAGAAAGTCCAAAAAAGGGCTGAGAGTAAGGGTCATCTGCCAGAAGCACTTCTTAGAGCCAGGAAGTGCTTAACCTGATTAAAAAATGATCCAGGGACCTGAACATACATTTCTCAACAGAAGACATACAAATGGAAAACAGATATATGAAAAAACATCACTAATATCAGAGAAATGCAAATTAAAACCACCATGAGCTATCATATCACCTCATGCCTCTTTGAATTGCCATTATCAAAAAGAAGATAGGTGTTGGTAGGGATGTGAAGAAAAGCAAACTGTTTTACTGTGTTGGTAGGAATGTGAATAAGTACAATCTTTATGGAAAATAATATGGAGGTTCCTCAAAAGATTAAAAATAGAACTTAGCACATGATCTAGCTATCTCACTTCTGTATCTATTCAAAGAAATGTAACCAGTACTGCGATTACATTTTTGTTTGTACACTCCCATGTTTGTTTTGCCATCATTCATAAAAGGGTGGATTGATTCATTCATTCACTGAGCACCTTCTATGTGCCAGGCACTATTGTTCATTCTTGGTGTTAGAGCAGTGGCCAAATGGGACAAAAGTGTCCATCAATGAATGATTGGATAAAGGAAATATGGCATACAGACACAGCAGAATAACTATGTAGCCTTTAAAAGAAGGAAATTCTGTCATTTGTGACAATGTTGAACAAACTTAGAGGAAAGTATGTTAAGCAAAATAAACTAGGCACAGAAAGACAAGTGTGGCATGATCTCATTCACATGGGGAATCTGTGAAAGTTGATCTCATGGAGACAGTAGTTATGGCTGTTACCAGGCTTGGAGGGAAGCAAGGGTTGGGTGGAATTTGGTCAGTGGATATAAAATTTCAGTTAGACTGAGGAATAAATTCAAGAGATCTGTAGTTCAATTTGGTGACTTTAGTTACTAACAATGTATTATATTGTTGACACATCCTCAAGAAAATAGATTTTAAGTGTTCTTATTAAAAAAAAAAGTACAGGAAGTAGAGTATATGTTAATTAGCTAAATTCAGCCATTCCACCATGTGTATATATTTTAAAACATCATATTGTATACCATAAATATATGTAATTTTTATTTGTTAATTTAAAAAATTAATTTTAAAGAAGCCTTTCCTTATGATGATCCAAGTCATTTTGTCCCTCATTTCTTATCTGGGCTTGTGGAACAAGTCTACTTTCTTACCTAAACATGCTATTTCTCCAATGAACCACTAAAGTTCAATAAGCAGCAAATTTGATTAACCATTCTCCTAAGGCAAGAAACCCACCATACTGAGAAGTGTTCTTTCAACTTCTGCTTGAAGATGCCCAGTGTCAGAGAGCTCTTTATATCAGAGAGCTCTTTATCTTGCAAATCTGGATATTCTCCTCCCTAGTAGACAGCTTTATATTAAGCCTGGAACTGCTCCTAGTTCTCCTTTGGTTCTGGTTTTGAGACGTAATCATCAGCAAGTAACAAAGTTGTAAGACACCACACAACACAAATCACTGGAGAGGTTCCGCTTTATTACAAAAGGCTGTGGGTTTATATGGATCTAAGGAGAGGTGGCAGGGCTTAGGTAAATGATGGGTGGCCGGTTTATTGGTAAATTCTTCCAGATGTCAGTTCCGGAGCCCAAGAAGTTAGTTCTTATTGGGGCTAAGGTTTCCTGCCAGCGGGATTTGAATATTGGCGATGGCAGGAGAATTGGGCCAGTGGGAAAGGGAGAGGCAGGAAGAGAAGCCCCTCAGGCGCCATGTTGGGGTTTTTGGGGTGTGGCTGCCGTTATATGTTTTCCCAACAAAAGTGTTTAGAGGTCCTGGTTTTAGAGTCAAGAGAAGTTGGTTCAAATTCAGTCTCTGCTAAAATGATCTTGCTCCATTTATGTCAACTAGTTTGATCAATTGGAAGATGAGATAAAAATGAAACTTATCTCATAAGGCCGTTGACAACAACAACAAAGATTGTGTTGAAAACATGATGAGTGGCATGGAACAAATGCTTCATGAATGGCAGACATTATGGATGTTAGATAGCAATTGAAAATGTCTATTCAAAAAGCATTGTGTTATGGTATTATATTTATGGTGTACAAAATGATATTTTAAAGCATTGTGTTGTGGGAGAGGAAGGGGCAAAAAAGAAGTTCTGCCTTCTTATGGGATTGTGAATGGATATGCACCTGGCTTCTTTACATGCATGTATGTTAAGCACAGTACTGGTGGGTGGATTTTCATTCAGGACAGGAGGAGGGTGTATCAAGGTGTCTCCCAGGGATCCTTTCTGCCTACTTAAGAGAAGAATTCGCTTTCTATTTACCAAACAGCAGGCCTGCATAATAAGAAGGGATTGATTTTCTCTGTAAACCATTAGCTCCAGGTCTTTCAAGAGAGCTTAATGTACCCCGGTGGGGAGATAGATTGCATCATCAGGGAACTGGAAAGGGACCTTGAGAGGGATCAGGCTGGAGACTTTCAAAGGGAATAACTCTACCCTGTTCCACATTTGCCACATGTTTCCTCCTAATTCTTTAAAGCTTGGTACTCTGTATCCACATTTCTGATCCAGACACATGTTTTATAACCAGTTAAATAATAAAGAGTAGATTTTCATAAATCTATAGAACCCAAGGCTATCAGGTGGTGGTCAGGTGAGAAGTACTCAGTGGTGATGTGGAAACCCTTGGTATTGATGGTCTGTGCACCATCAAATGACCAGTGGGTGAGAGAAAAATCCAGTTCATTCACTTTAGCAGAGGAAACTGCTCTCTTTTGGAGGTTGGAGTGATTTTTTACCTCAATGAAGAAACATTGCTAACAGGAGGATTTTGTGGGAAATATAACAAGTAGTGTAATGGCAAATTTTTAACAACAGACTCTGAGGAGTAGGGGCCCCTGAGTTGTAGAAATTCTCATTTCTCAACACTACCAGCATGACTTCATTGAGTATGGTCCCGGAGCATGTGCAGCAGCACACCATTTATATGGTGTTTTCCACCACCCAGATACAGTGAATGTGAATCAACTCAAGAATAGAGGTGAGCCAGGAGTGGTGGTGCATGCTTGTAATTCAAGAAGCTCAGAAGGCTGAGGCAGGAGGATTGTGAGTTCAAAGCCAGCCTCAGCAATGGTGAGGCACTAAAACTTAGTGAGACCCTGTCTCTAAATAAAATACAAAAAAGGACTGGGGATGTGGCTAAGTTGTTGAGTGCCCATGGGTTCAATCCCCAGAACAAAAAAAAAAAAGAGCAGAGATGATTATAAAATGCAATAAAATAATCAGAAAGAAATGCATTTGGAGTATTTGATAACTATAATTAATCAAGTATTATTATTATTATTATTTTGGTGATGGGGACTGAACCCAGGGCATCATGAGCGCTAGGCGAGTGTTCTGCCTTCTTCACTGAGCAGTACCCCAAATCCCTAAAATTATTTTTATTTTGGGGGATGATACTGAGGATTTAATGTAGGGGTGCTTTATTACTGAGCTACATTCCCTAGGCCTTTTTATGTTTTTATTTTGAGACAGGGCATCGCTAAGTTGCTGAGTCTGGCCTCAAATTTGCAATCCTCCTGTCTCAGCTTCCCAAGCTGCTGGGATTACAGGTGTGTGCCCTTGTGCCCACCTAACTTAACTCCCTTCCTTTCTTTCTTTTTTTGTGGTGCTAGAAATTGAACCCAGGGCCTATGCATATCAGGTAAGCACTCTACTATTTTTAGCCCTTAACTTTATTTTTAATACAAGTTTTAGATGTAGTTTATATCATTTGATTTTTAATTATAGCTAAATTTAACAGCCAACTCTCTGAATTCCTGAAAGGTTGACAATTACATACTCATATGAGCCCAAACAATTCAAAGACAAAAGGTCATGTTTTCCTTGGATAATCTGGGTGGGGGGCAGCGATGGCAGGCATTTAAACTTCTCCCTGGCCCAGCTCCTATCCCTAACCTGTGATATAACCACTCACTCATTCGTTCAGTTTTTATTTATTCAGCTTTTATTGAGCACTTGCTGTGTGCTGGTAATACTGAAATGAGCAAGAGGAGCTGGAGAGAGATATAGGAGCTGACAATTACAGAAAGAGTATAATAAATCTATGATAGTTAGGAACTGGCATGTTGACCTAGAGGAAGTGACTTCTTGAACTGGGGCCTGGAAGCCCTACTTGCTGCTTCATGACCAGTTTGATCTCAGATACATCCCTTTCCTCTCTGTTTTTTATATCTGGTCTTCAATTTCCAGGATACCATTGTCTCCTGGTTGTCCTCTTACCTTGTTGGCTACTCCTTATCAGTCTCTCTTGCTACTTTGTCTACACCTCCACAAACTCCAAATGTTGCAGTGTCCCAGATTCCAGTCCTTGGATACTTTATCTTTTCTACTTCCCTCACCCAATGGTAATTTATCCAATTATTGTCTAGACAATAGACAATCTAGTTACCTCCAATGCTGACACTCCCCTGAACTCTAGTCATCCACTTGAAAATCCAACTGGATGGCTAGTGATCTCAAACTTGACATGCTCAAAGATAAACATCTGCCTTCTCAAACTTGTTCCTCCTCTATATTTTCCATCCCAGGAAACGGTAACTTAGACCTTCTAGTTGCTCAGGGCCTCAAAACCTAGCAATCATGCTTGCTTCCTCTCTTTCTCAATGTCCCAAATTCAATCCATTGGTAATGATTATGGACTCTCTTAAAAATATCCAAGATGCAGCCACATGTTTCACCATCTTCACTACCTCCACTGTGGACCCAACCACCATCTTTCAATAGGGTTATTGCAGTGGCTTCTTAATAAGCCTCGCTGCTTCTACTCTTGTCCACTGCTATCCATCCCCACTATACACACTTGTAACCAATTATCCACACAGTGATCAGTAACATCACTTTGTTTTCCTCAGGATTCTTGTGCCTATTACCGTGTCTGTTACAATCAAATACTCTACTTTTGTTAACTGTATTGTTGCACTTAAATTTAAGAGCTATTTATTCTACTATGTGATTTCTAATATGAGATTCTGTTGATTCTCAAAGATGAATAGTTTGTGCTTAGCATGGGGTACACATGATTGTGGAAGTAGCCCAGTAGGTATAAATTAAACGTAGTGAAATCTCTCCTTTTTAAGGTAGAGCTCTATTATGAGTTTTGACAAATGCATATAGTCAGGTAATCACTACCACAACTCAGTAAAACTTAACATTCTCTTTTGAGTAAAATTGGATCTCTGGGTCTACCTGTGTTGTGGAAAAACCTACATTTTAGAGTATTCTTAAATAAATGCAGAACAACTACTCTCAAATCTACGATGTGATGGTTAATTGTATTTGTCAACTTGACTGGCTAAGGGATATCCAGATAGCTGGTAAAATGTTGTTTTTGGGTGTGAATGTGAAGGTGTTTCCAGAAGAGATTAGCATTTGAGTTGGTGAGCTCCATAGGGCAGACGGTTCTTCCCATCATGGAGGAGCATGATCTAATCCACTGAAGGTCCAAGTAGAGTTAAAAAGTGAACGAAGAACAGTGAATTTGCACTCTCTTTTTGAGCCAGGACTTCCATTTTCTTGGATATTGGCCCTCTTAGTTCTCCAACTTGCAGACACCAGATATCTCAGTGTTTATAATTTCATGAGCCAATTCCTATAATAAATCTCCATATATCTCTATATGTATATCTCTATCAATCTAGTTGTACAGTATACAAATGTATGCAGTATTATACATATATATCTCTTGTTGATTCTGTTTCTCTGGAGAATCCTGACTAACAATACATATGACAAACACTGATATAAAGGGTAAATTTATTCTATGCCTTGGAGGATCTTCTTTGTGTTTCAATCAATAGGAGGAGGGATTTGTAAATTAATACAACATCATTTGCTCACAGTGTTTTTTTTTTCAAAGTAATTTTTAAGAACTTAAAAATAGTCTGTTGGCTTTTATTCTTAAGAAAATAGACATCTCTCTTATTTATACACATCGATTTGTCCTGTGAGCATCTTTCCAACTCAGCGTTCTGGAGGCAGCTGGCTTGCACAATGGTTTCCTTGTCATGGGTGAGGTCTCATCATGCTTTATGGGTCACTGTATTATGACCAAATTGGGCTCAGGGTTTTAATCCAAGCTACGGTGCTTCCTGCTCCTCTCTGCTTATTTTCTTTTCTCTTAAATGAGATAGTTACCTATAGATGCAGAAAATATACTAAATCAGCAATAACAATGGAAATAGGCACATTTTCAATACTCCTTGCATAATTAAAATCTGTCCCTTTTTAACTAACATGGTCTTTTATTAGCATAGTTACAACTTTTTGTGGGATTTTTACATTTTAAGGATGTGTGTGTGTGTGTGTGTGTGTGTGTGTGTGTGTATGCGGGATTAAACTCAGGGGCACTTAACCACTGATCCCCAGCCCTATTTTGTATTTTATTTAGAGACAGGGTCTCACTGAGTTGCTTAGCACCTCACTGTTGCTGAGGCTGGCTTTGAACTTGGGATCCTCCTGCTTCACCCTCCCTGGGATTACAGGCATGCACCATCCCGTCTGGCTTAAAGATTATTATTATCAATGTTCTTATGGTGATGATTATGATGGTATAATGGTTGTTTTCAAATCTGGCTGCATATAATAATTATAAAGGATCTTTGAGAACAAACAAACAAAAATGATCCTAAGGCTCACCCTAGAACAATGGAATAAAAACACAGGAGAGGAGGACCCAGGACTTAGAAAATTAAAGAACTCTCCAAACTATTCTGATGTGCCAACTAGATTGAGAACCATTATTCCAGCTGGGCACATATCTTCACG
Organism: Spermophilus citellus; assembly: GCF_964194105.1. NCBI lineage: Eukaryota > Metazoa > Chordata > Mammalia > Rodentia > Sciuridae > Spermophilus > Spermophilus citellus. The sequence goes on along the minus strand of NC_138184.1, from coordinate 45,217,575 downwards.
CTTAGTTTTGGAGGCTTTCCTTGGAGTACTGTACAAATCTGGCAGCACCCTGTGGTAGGGGGAAGATTCCAGACCAGAAGTTAAAACTGATTCCAGCTCTGATGCCAACTAGCCCTGTGAACTTGGTCTCTTTGGGCATTAGTTTCAGGGTCAGGCAAGGGCAAAAAGTAAGGGAAGGTGACTATGGTGAAGAATTTAAGGAGACACTCTCAGAGCTGACTGTACTGACTCTATCCTGAAAACAAGTGCCTCCTTAAATTTTACACCAGTGTCTCATTTGTTTTACTGTCTGCTCAATTTGTTAAGTGAGGAGTTGGGCTTGACTTTCATCTTTTCCAGTGCTGACACTTTATGTCCTACACCTAAAGCTTCAGCCAACATAGAACCAGTCAAAATAAGACTCACACAGTTATCAGGTTGTGTTTGGTCAAAGTTGTTATGCTGTTCAGAAATGTTATTTCATAACCTTTATGAAAATGATGGAATGTTATGAAATGTTATTTCATGCAGATGGAAAGTGCTCTCTTTTTCTGCAATAAGAGGGTAGATTTTTCTTTGCTCTGCAGTTCAGGAAAGTCGTAGGGACAATGCTCAGTCACTCTATACCTTAGTTTTATCAACAGTTCAATGCCCACTGGTTCCAATACTTCTCTTTGACTTTTATCCCAGGCCACTTAGAAATTGCCATACCATCTCTTGCCCCATATGTAAAACTTCTTTGTGTAATCCAGAAATTTCCAAAACGTGTGAGTTGACAGGGGAGAGTGATATTAAGGTATATAAATAGCTAGGTCTGCTAGGGGTGACATTTATTTTATTTTAAGTTTCAAAGAATACAAGGAGAATTTGGATCAGTGGCATGTAGAGTTGATTGTTATTGACTGGTGAGAGTGATTGTTTAATTTTATTTTTTAAATATATATATATTAAAAAATAAAATTTATATATATATATATATATATATATATATTACTTTTAGTAATAGATGGACACAATACCTTTATTTTATTTATTTATGTGGTACTGAGGATCGAACCCAGTGCCCCACACATGGAAGGCAAGCACTCTACCACTGAGCCACAACCCCAGCCCCTGATTGTTCAACTTTCAAGAATTTGGTGAGTGCTTGTGAAATGCAGCATCATTAAAAGTTCAATTAGATAAAACTACAATTAAATTATATTAACAAATGTAATAAATGCTAAAATTATTCTGCTATTGTCATTGTCTCGAGGTATTTATGTCTATTGCATCTAGTAAGGGTTTTGATTTTTGTAGTCTTGGGATTGAATCTAGGCAAACACTGTACTACTGAGCCACATCTCCAGCCTCATCTATTATGTCTGTGTGATAGAAACTCTTAATGATAATATGCTACCTACTTCCCACTCTGTATTCAGTGATATCATATGGCAATGGGAGTATTCACACTGTGGACATTATCAGGTGCAGTGGTGCTTTTTCACTTGGCAATCCAGTTGTTAAGCATTTTTCATATACCACTTGCTTGGATTAACAGAAAAGTTGGAAAATATAGTATTTGGGATTTTGTTTTTGCCTTGTATAAAGCAACTTCAGGCAGTGGAGAGAGCTCTGCTTTGACTAGTTCTAATAATTTGAGAAGATTTTCTCTGTCTTTCAATTTCTTCCATCTCTGAAGCAGGCAAAAGCATAATACATTCCCCAGTTATTCTATAACATTATTGACAAAACATTTCATTTTTAGCTCTTAAAAATAGTTCTGTGGTTTATGAGTTTTGATTTAATGAAAGGCCTTCAAAAAGTGAATACTTCATACCAACACAAGCCATTGTTGCAATGGATCATACAGTCTCAAGAGGACAGTTAGCAGATATGAAGACATGAAGCTAGAAAATAAAAAATGTAAGTTTTTCACTTTTGCTATATTCTTTGCCTCAATGTCTGATTGGAAGAGAGGAGTGATAGGATGGTTTTCTTGTGGCCATGTTTGGAACCTGTGTCTTGGGAGAATCCTTGATGCACTGAAGCAGCTTTTAAGGTGGCATGTTGTGGTTTTCCTGGGATAACTGAGTGCCTAAATTAACTTCTGGCTAAAGATAAGGGTTATTAATAACTCAGAATTTTATGTCAAAATTATTCATTTGTAGGCATTTTTTTTGCACTAAAAAATGTGTGAACAAAATGTGAAGGTATTCATTTAGCACCCAATCCTGTGATTTATTCATTGGAATAAAGTGATAAGGTGGCACTTATCTACCCCAGTTTTCACCCTTTACCTACAGTTGTGAACTGTGAGTTTGAGCTAGAGATAGACACTATCTATTCCTGAATCCTTCCCACTTGTGGTCATTAGATACAACTTGGAGTAGTCTGAACCCAGCTGTGGACTATTTACCCTTGGGGAGGTAAAAAGTTGTGGCAAGGAGTCTGAGTCCTTTTCAACCCCTAAAGATCTGTTTGTAGAATAAAGAATAATTATTTAAAAAATGCATCCAGGTATCATTGTGAATCACAAAGAATTCTACTTCAAAGTCTTACTGAATTCATAACATTTTAAGGTCATCAGGGTCATCCTATGGCTGCAGAAGTGGTTCTCTGGCTAAGATCATTCAGCTGAAGGAGGTTCAACAGGGGCTGAAAACCAGCCCCAAGTCCCCTCCCTGAGCCTACTTTAAGACTGTATCAGCCTTGAGAGAAAATTGTACAATCTTCTAATTGATCCATCTGTAGAGTCAGTCCTCTTTTACTTCAATTTCATAAAGACATGCAAGTAGCATTGGGTAGTCTGTAGGTATTATGTATATTTTCAATCAACAAATATTAACAAACAGCTACCAGAATGCAGGTGTCCAAGTTATTTTTGCTGAGAGAGAGAAAAGGACAGAGAGAGGGGGTAGAGGATAGAGAGAGATAGATATTGATTTATATCCCAAAGAGTTGGCAAACCCTGGGCAAGATTTATTCTAATTCACTTTTGAGTGTGTGTGTGTGTGTGTGTGTGTGTGTGTGTGCGCGCACGCATGTTGGGGAAGGGGTAAAGAGAGGAAATGGGGTTGCAAAGGTCCCCACCCAATAGAATCAGAGTTGTTGGATTTTACCAGTTTCCATCTTTCCCAGATTCCACTGAAGGTTCTGCTAATATTAGGATTATCATGGATCTATCCACAATCTACCAATAGCAGAACAAGATATCCCCAAACTTATGCTAAAACAATAAACTTTTACTATTTATCATTTTTAAAAAATATCAGAAGGACAGTACAATTGAGGATCGTTCAAAATGGCCTCATATATCTGGTTAAATGTTAGCTGGGGTGGGGGACATCCTTGGCCATATGTTTTTTATCATCCAGCAGGTTGGCTTGGACATCATCATGTGGTGATTGCCTAAAGGCTCCCAAAAGCAGCAAGAGAGCAAGTCCTGATGTGCAAGCAGTTTGACAACCTCTGCTTGTCTTGTGTTTGCTAACATCCCACTGGAAAAGCAACTAGCAAGCCTGGCCCAGAATCTGAGAGGGAGGACATGGTCAATGATCGTGAATGAAATTGTGGCCTTGATTACAAATTACCATATGCACTGGTTTTAAAGACACTAGGAAACAAAATTCTACTTCTAGTTTCCATTAGAAAAAACAAACAAACAAAAACCCCCAAGCCCCCCAAACACCCTGTTTTCCACTTTGCCTAATAGTATTACTAAGTAATTTAAAATTTTGTGCCTAGCTACGTTAAGAAAAGTAAAAAGAGGGTTCCAGTTATAGCTCAGTGGTGGAGCCTCATATGTGTGAGGCATTGGGTTTGATCCTCAGCACCACATAAAATAAATAAAATAAAGGTAGTGTGCTATCTATGAAAAAAAAGTATGAAGAAGTAAAAAGAAATAAGTAAAATTAAGTTTCATAATGTTATTTTATTTAGCCCAAAACATCCAATGTTATCATTTCAGCGTGTACTCAAAATAAAGAATTATGAGATTATTTTTCTTTTTTAAAAAAAATTACTAAGTCTCCCAAACCTGGCATATATTTCATACCTAGAGCATATCTGGATTTGGATTAGCTACATTTTAAGTGCAACAGCCATATGTGGCAAGTGGCTCTCATGCTGGACAGCTCAACTTGAGAATACAGACTCAACTGTGTCCACTCTGAGGCTCAGGGAAGGTAAGTAGCTTTCCCAGGGTCACATGGATGGTAAGTGGTTGAGCCAGGATTAAACCCCAAATTGCTCTTCCACTACACCACATTGGCTGCATCAGTGGGCGTGATTTTTGAGTGGCAGGGAGGAAGCACTTGTGTCACACTCCCTCTTTTGAGATAAAGACTATTCCCCTTTTCCTTTAGCTAGTTGTTCTTATTCTCTGACTTTCAAGCCCATCTATAATTGACCTTTTATCTTAATCCTCATTCCCAGTGTTCTCCACTCAAGCCAGTCTCCCTCCCCATCCTGCATACACGGTACGTTTCATTCCCATTCTCCCTGCACTTAGGGTTCCGTTCATCAACTCTCTGATTCATATATGATTTTCTTTCTTTCCTGATGTTGTTTTATCCCCAGGAAGGTTGTGAGGTTATCAGGAGCAAGAGTTACATCATTGACTTCTGTCTTACTCTCCACATAATTCTTTCTTGGTAGTGGGAGTTCAGTAAGTCAGTAACCCTTGTGAGCTGATATCAGAGGAAGGACTGAGCTGCTCAAAAGGGAATCTAAATGTCCCCAGGGACATGGCCTTAAAGGTACTCTCCTCCTCTGGAAAGGAGAAAGGACAGCTGGCTGACCATGTGGCTCTGTGACAGGCACAGGGCAGCCTGGGACATCAGAGGCCCTCAACAGACACAGCAAGGGTGGGTACTTCTAAGTTGATTTGAGCTCAAAGCAAGGAGGGATGACAGACTGTCCACCACACCCACAAAATTGATAAGCATAGCATTTTAAAAATAAATAAATTCTGAGTATAAACTCAGTGACAGAATGAAAATGGATATTCTGATCGATGATTAAAAATAGCAATTAAAAACTGCTCAGTTTCTAATGGATCTTCTCCAACATTATATCTATTTTTCTATCTGAAGAGAGTATATTTTCCAACTTCTATGTTTCCCTGGTGAAAAAAATAGCAATTAAAGATGATTTCACTTCAGATTAATCCTTTCCAACATTTTACATATTTTTCCATTTGAAGAGAGTATATTTTAAAAGTTTCCCCCCTCCTCTGATGATACAATGGAGCAGTTTTGGTTCTTGAAGTTTTTATTTTTTTCTCTTTCTAAGCAATTAAACTGATTAGTATCCCATATGGAGTGGAAACAATTGGTTTCACGTATGCTGGTGTACAGTTACCCGCAGAGCTGTAATTGTTTACATGTTTCTCATTTCCTTGTGGAAATTCTTAGACTTTGTTAGATAACGATCTGGCAGACTCTAACTTTGTAAGTATTCCAACCTTTGGTTATCAGAGACGTGGCTGTATCCTGTTCAGTGGCCTCTGGGATGAAGTTTCGTAGTCTACAGTTTTGTGCTGAATGAACTTTGAAGAGCAATTCAGCATCCATTTCCTCTTACCAGGAAATAGCAAGAGGTCCACACTATGCAGACCTGAGATTTAGGGAAGCTGGCCCTGCCTCCTGCAACATCGTGCACCTGATTGGTCTATAGGTAACCCTACTTCCTTGCCACAGAGATTAATTTAGAAATTTAAGACCTTAAATAATTAGTGAATGACATTCTTCAGGCAATGGATTGTTTCAGCAGTGGACATGTGACCATTCTGGCCAATGAAATAAAATGGAAGGTTTTTGTAGGAGCTTCACGGTAAGAGAGATCCTATTCTTTTAAAAAAAATTATTTTTTTTAGGTGTAGATAAACACAACACAATGCCTTTATTATTATTTTTATGTGGTGTTGAGGATCAAACCCAGGTCCTGCCCATGCTAGGTGAGCGCTAAGCCACAATCCCAGCCCTGAGAGTTCCTATTCTTAAATGTGATGTTACTAAATGGAAGACTATTAGTGTAGAGGAAGGGGATGGGGGTGCAAAGAAAGGTAATAGATAATAAATTAAATAATTTATTATTTAATTTATTGATAATGATTAACCTATGTTATTAGCATATATGAATATGCCACAGTGAAGCACAACATTCTGTACAATTAATATGCATTTAAACAAACAGCAACAGAATATCCAACCCGAAGGAAAAAAAAAAGTGATGTTACTGTATGAACTGGTCTCTCTCCCTGTGGACATTGTTATGGCCAGATTGTAGAACAGGAGAGTAAGAAGGGAAGCAGAGTTGAAGGTTGATGGAATTATACCTGGTGATTACCCAGCATGTAGACATTTTCAGTTAAATGAACTGATAAATCCCCTTTAAGATATGACACAATTGAAATGAAACTTTCTGTTACCCAGAGCCAAAAGCATCATTACCAACGTAGATAATTTTATCAAAGAAATGTGAATCATAAAATGGGAACTCAATTGTATGAAGTAAACAAACATAAAAGTGTGGGTGCATATAGGGAATAAAACAGAGTCCTCCCTCCTTCTCTCTCCCAAATAAAGAATCAAGTTCAGAGAGTTTGACAAAGCTTATAAATGGCAGAGTCAGAATTCCTGCAAGGCTTTAAAAAAAAAAAATGCTGTACTCGGACAAATTCCTCCAGAGAAGCTCTATGGGCAACCTCATATCAGAGCCTGCCTCCACTTAATCTTAATAACTAAGCCCAAGGCCTTCTCTTTTGCTATGATTTCTATGAAATAGTTGAATAAAAAAAAAAAGTTCTGTGGTGTCTTCTTGTTTTTCTGCACAAGTTTCTGTCCTGATAATCTTGTCATTTTTCTTTAAGTGGCTTCATGGTTCTTTATGAAGAAATGGTTAAGAAGTTAAGTCCTCCACTTGTCTACACATGAGTGTGTCACTCTGATCAAATAAGGTAGTCAATTCTATCTGACCTCATTCTTTATCCCAGAGCAATTTGTCAAGATATTTTCCTAAATACAGAGAGTTCTCTTGCCAAGAATTCTGGTGGCAGTTGTCAGGCAATCCAACTGCAGTTTCCTGGCTACAAATGAATGAACAAATGGATGGTCTCTCCACGGGTAGATGACATCATATTGTATAGATACATTGCCACTCTCTTGAACAATCTGTTGCCGTTCTGTCTTAGAGTGTTATATGTTTATCTTTTAAAAAGGCTCTCAACTTCCTGAGGCTTAATTAGTAGAACAGAATATTTTTAAAAACTTTTCTCAGCATTCAACAATGGGTATTTTATTACTGTTTATCATGCAAGTATTATTGTGTACATTGTAAAACACTGCAGAGTTACACTTACCTACTTACTTAATTCAAAAGTTTCTTTTAAGAAAATGACTCATAATTCCATGAGGACAATAAACATGTAGGACTTCAGAGGAGAAAACTCTCACTGAACCCTAGGGTACTTGAGAAGTTTTTAGCAGTCACCCTTGTAGGTCTTATGGGATTCCGGTAGGAGGGAGAAAGTAGAGGGGTATTCTCATCCAGAGGATGGTGTGGATATGTGTTTGGGGAGGGGAATATACCCAACATATTTCAGGGAACACTCAGTTCACAAGTCTGACTGGAGCAGAGGATAATGGGGAATCCTTTTTGAAAGGTAATGTTGCAGAAAATCTTAAAACCTGAACTAAGAAGTCTATATTTCTTTTTCTTCTGTAGATACATGGGAGTCTAGCCCAAGAGGGCAAGAGGGAGGGTTGAGGGTTTCAAGAAAGTGAATCTGGTGGCAGAGTGCATGGTCCTTGGGGCTGGTGTCCATTTCAGATGAAATGACATGGTCCACGTCCAAGAGTAACAGCCTGACTGAAGGAGTAGAAGGGTGGAAGGGAGGAGCCAGAATGGGAGACATTAGGAAGGAAAAGAATTCGCAGCTCTTGGGGACCAACTGGAAAAGGAATCCAAGAAGATTCTGAAGTTTGCAGTCTCCATGATGAGTGGAAAACACTACTAGAAAAAAATCAGGAAATTCAGAGAAGGGAGTTAGAATTAGGATGTGAGAAAAGAGATTTATTCCCAGACAGACTGAGTTTGAGGTGATAGTAAGAAAATGACGTATCATGGCTCAGGAAGTGTTATGGTTTAGATATGAGGTGTCCCCCAAAAGCTCATATATAAGGCAATGCAAGGAGGTTTAGAGGAGAAATGATTAAATTATAAGAGCCTTAATCCAATCAGTGAATTAATCCCCCTGGTAGGATTAACTGATTAGTAACTGAAGGCAGGTGGGGTGTGGCTGAAGGAGGTAGTTCACTGAGGGCATGCCTTTGGGGTATATATTTTATACCTGGCAAGTGGAGTCTCTCTTTCTGCTTCTTGGTGGCAATGTCCTGACCTGCTTTTCTCTGCCACTCTATTCTGCCATGATGTTTTGCCTCCCATCTAGCCTAGAGGAATGGAGCCAGCTCTCTATGGACTGAGACTTTTGAAACTGTAAGTTCTAAAATAAACTTTTCCTCCTCTAATTGTTCTTGACAGATCTTTTGGTTGCAGCAACAAAAAAGCTGACTAAAAGAAATAATTGGAGGTGAGAAGAACAACCAGGGCTGGAAAAAAGGATCTTGGAGTTGTTGTCTCTGAAGGGCTTCTGGGAAGGATTTTTCTTCCTAATAAGTGATACCTCCACGAGAAGGCCTATTTTGCTTCCATTTCTTTCCTTCCTGCTTGTAAGCCTGTCAGAGGACCATAGGATCTTTTGGGGTGGAGGACAGCCATCTCCTTCCCCTTTCTTGAGGGCTATGACAGACACATTGGTGATAAAGCACAAAAACTTTAAGAACCGTGGTCACTTATAGCCTTGTGGATCTACCAACCCAAGCTTGGAATTGCCTACCTCCAGACTAAATAGCTACATGTATTTGTTAAATGCCTTTATGAACTCATGGTTAGTTGGTATTTTATTACTTGTGGCTGAAGGTATCTTTACTGTTGTAATTATTAATGCCTGTGAGAATGGATGTGACCTTAGAGGAGGAGTAAGTTAAAGCCTGGAGATAGACTCAGATTTAGGAAACAGGAGACTTTTGCTAATTAAACTTTAAGGTTTTCAATTATTTATTTATTTATCTTTTTTGGGGGGTGGTGGTGCTGGGGATTGAACCCAAGGCCTTGTGGATGCTAGGCAAGCACTCTACCAATTGAGCTGTATCCCTAGCCCAAAGTTTTTAATTCTAAAAGCTACAGAGAAAGCTTGTTGAAGTCATGCTCTCCCTGCCTTCCCTCAACACACACAGGGCAACCTCCCTCTTGAACCACTCCTAGTGCATTTTCCAGAGAGCTGTGTTTCGAATGAAAGGTCAAAAAGGAGATCAGTTTCAGTTTGAAACTACAGGAGGGTAGTTATTTCTCTATGTGATTTGCTTCCTATTGCTAAAATACAATCTGTTCAAATGAGATTGTTTGCTAAGTGAGGCATCTCCTTCTCCTTTCTCCCTTGGATGAATTAGAGAGCAAGAAGAATCAGTCTGAGGATCCTCACTGTGACAGACTGAGGAGCTTTATTTATTCCCCCATGGATAGTGGCCTGCCACCAGTGAGCCACAGGCTGGAGTGAGGGAGCTGACTCATAGGGTAGGGAGAAAATGGCCTGGATCTTTGACAGAGGTAAGCAGTGTCCGATTCCTCCGGGGGGGTGGGGGGTGGGGGGGTGGGGGGGGTGGGGGTTGGGAGGTTATGGCAAAGAAAGCCCTATCTATTCCACTGAGCAATTAATGCCACTGTTTTTCTTGAAAACACATTTTCTTTTAAGCCGCTGAGGATAATTTAACCCCCATCTTGACAGGACATACTAATGACTGCTAATGGATACATTCTTTTAATAAATGAAGAGGCACAAGAAAATTGCCAGATATTAAATAGAGTCCCACATGTCTTATCTGAGTCTATAATGGCCCTATCAAGTGACCTGACTGAAAGAAATGTGACTCTTCAGAGGTTAAAGGAGTCTATTTTTCCTTAGTGCGATCTAAATTCACTGCTAGGAAGAGCAGTAATTCATTGGTCTATCCTAGGAAACATATAAAGGGGGGTCATAGCTCAAGTTAAATGATGCATTTCCTATTGGTAGCAAAGAATATGAGATAGGTACTTTTGTGCACTGTGGGTTTATGTAATGGCTCCTTCCTGGGCAATGGGGCCTAAAAGCTCTGTGGAGTTTCTGACCTTTGGAATTTTCAGACAAGAAATCAAAGAGCCTGTGTAATTTGTCACTATTTTGTTAATTCATTTTTTCCCCAAATCATCCAGGGTGTGTTTTTTGGCTTGTCTGATAATTTTAAACTCTGTTCTAGAAAGTGTTTCTCAAAATTCAAGCAATTCCTAATACTTTACTCTTAGGGGAACTTCCTAAAATATATAAATAACTCTAATAAATCAGTAAGAAAAAGGGGGGAGAAAAAATCCAAAGACAAATGGACACAGAAAATAAAACAGAAACTCAAAGAAGAGGAAATAGACAATAATCATATGTAAAGATGATCTGTATTGTACTCTTCTCCAACTTGCTGTTTATAATTCAACACTATGCTTCTAACATGATATTGTGCATAGCAATATTCATTTTTACTATTATGTTTCATTGTATGAATATTCCACAATTTTTTCTCCTTTTAATACATGTAACATGAATCTATATTTGTAAAACTCAAAAACAATTCAAAATTATAAAATAGACTGTGTAAGATATTGACATACTTGATAGAGCTCTCATTAAACAGAAAGTAATGAAAGAAACTGTCCTCAAGTTAATACTTCCTGAGTTCCAGTGACTTGGGATGCTGAGGCAGGAGGATTGCCAATTCAAGGCCAGCCTCAGCAGTTTAGAAAGGCCCTGTTTCAAAATCAAAAAAGAAAAAGGGCTGGGGATGTAGCTCAGTGGTAAAGTACCACTGTGTTCAATCCTCAGTACCTCCCCTAAATATAATACTTTCTTGGGGGAAGGAGAGATTGATATTGAGGATAAGATGAGAGATGCATCAGTTAGTTATTGCTGCATAACAAACCAACCCAAAACTTGGTGGTTTAAAACACTGCCAGTTATTGCTGTAGATTCTCTGGGTCAAGCCTTCCAGGACAGTTCAGAAGGGGGTTGGCTTGCCTCTGTTCCACACTGAACCATTTGCCTCACTCATGTCTGCATTCAACTGGGCTGGGCTGGAGTCAACTGAACCCTTGGTGTTGTGCGTTGACTGGGGTGCCCCAGACTCTCCACACCCCTTTTTTCTCCATGTGGTTTCTCATTCTTCAGATCTTCTTTTTCCCTTCCAACAAGATAGATGAAGTTCTTTCCAAGGAGAAAGCATCTATGTAACTAAAACTCGGTGATAATGAAGACATGTTAACCAACAAAGGTTTACTCTGTGCTCATATACTTTTGAGAAATGCTGCCCATGGTTCCTCTTGGCAAAACACACAATACAAAATAAAAGTAACCCACAAACAACAACAATAACAACACCCCCATAAAAACAAAAAACTTTAAGGCTCTGAGAAGTCTTGGGAGGAGCAAAGAAAAAAAAATTTTTTTTTGGTGTAGCAATATTCATTTTTACTATTATGTTTCATTGTATGAATATTCCACAATTTCTTCTCCTTATAATACATGTAACATGAATTACATGTTAGGCAGTGTGGAAAGAGCTGGAGAGAAAAGGCAGAAATAGTACCCCTCCTCTTTTCTCAGGGGTACATGAAGGGAGTACTGGATTAGTGACAGCTAGAAGGTTTTGCCCTGCAAGAGAACATTCTCCTCATCTGAATTCTGCTCTTCCTCTCTCCATCAGGGTTATAGCATTACTGGGGGTGGCACTGACCTCCAAGGCCTCTGCTCCCGTCTGTGGTCTGTAGGTAGGAGCTGCAAGGCCAGCAGGTCAACAGTGCCTCTCCTGGAATCAGGTTACTTACATTTCTGCCCCCTCCTCGACACCCTGCCAGTGACCTTGTCTTGAATTAGCTCACTTTCCTGACTCCTGTTTATTGTTTGCCTTAACTTTTATGACCTATCCTGACCTCTCTGGACTTATGGACCTTTGGCTTATCCCTCATGCTTGGTGGTCAAAGCTCCTTTTTTTTTTTTTCTTTCTTTCCTTTAAAGCTAATCCATATTGTTTATTACAAACTCAATAACCAAAAGTAAAAGCTTACGTTTATTCCAGTTCCACTGTCAACAGTTAAGCAGTTCAGTTTCCTTCCAGATGATTTCCCATGTTTATACGAACACACATGTGAGCTTGCTTATTTGAAAAAATTGGGTATCAACATGTCCATGTAGTTCTGTGATCCCCTTTCTCATTTAACATTCTATCAGGTGCCTCGTTGCATGTCTGTATGTATAGACTGATGTAACTCCTTCTAATAGTGGCAGTATTCCAAATTACGGAAGTTCTTTTATTTATTCATTCTTTTCCTCCTAAACAATGTTTATGTTGCTCCTTATTTTTTTGCAATTATAAACAAGGAAGTCCACAATACATGAATCTTTGCACATTCATGCCAGCTGGTGTCCTGAGGGACATTTTTCCAGAAAGGGCAGTGCTGGACCCCAGGGCATGCCTGACTTCCCTGCCTCATTATCCTCTTACCCCTGATGTTCCTGAGACCTGTGCTGTCACCTGCCTGTCTTCCCATACCACAGTATGGTTCATTCAGGCCAGAGCTGCTTCTTAAAGGCCAATCCCCTACCACCTGCTCTCTAAAGCTTTTCCCTAGAAGCCTGTGTTGGTCACATCAGTTGATAAGTGCTCAATAGCACATACCACATTGTATAGAATTATTTTTCTACTTGTCCTATTCCAGAATTTTCCAAAGGCATCATCAGTGTCTGGCATAGGGCTTGACACTCTGTGAATGAATAAATGAGCAAATTTGATTGAACTCATGCTGTGTGCTAAACACTGGTACTGTGTTTAGACAGCTATGAACAAAAACCAAATTCCTTGCTCTTGGGTGGGAAGAGACATACAATCAGCTAACAAGTAATGGTAAATAATAACTGGTCAATGATAAGAACCATGGAGAAAAATAAGGTAACACATGGCACTAGAGAAGATTGTTGTTCACGGGTAGCTGATACTTGCACATAGACCTAAATCAGGTGAAGGATTGAGCTGATTATGTCGGGAGACCATTCCAGGCATGAATAAATGCTTGCACAGAGGCTAGATTGAAGGTTCCCCATTCCCTGGCTTGGTGGAGGGATCTGATAAAGAGTCTCCAGAGGCCTAAAGGATCTGAAACAGAGTGAACTTGATCAAGGAGGTTGACATGAATGTCACAGCTTGGCTGTCCCAGGAGGATGCCTTCACTTTGTAAGGCTGTGCAGTTGCAGGGCGGGTAGCTCTCTTGAGATGGTTAACAGGGAAGTTGGGACTGAGCCTGGCTAGGAGTAGAGCAGAATAACCAGGAGACAAATCACTGCAGTTTGCTTTTTAAAAGAGGAAATTTAAGAAAAATCATTGTAAATGGGCTACCTGAAAAAGACAAACTAGACCTCTAAGGACTCATGGAAATAGTATCTCCAGGAAGCAGCCTCTACTTGTAGAGTCTGGGGGACACAAGGAAACAGTTGAAATAATTAATACTTGGAAATTCAGAGGAGGGCATTGATGACTGGGGCCCCAAACTTCGGAGGAGCAGGATACTCAGCTGGTGCTGGTGTCCTGGTCAACATGAGGCTGGTTTTCTTGAGCGTTGAAGAAACTGCAAACTAAATTCAGTTGCTGCTATGAATATGTGTTGTTGGGGTGATGCTTACAGGAATAGTTAGAAATGGAAGCAATCCTAGGAAGGATTCTGGGAGCTAGTCCCTGCCTCCTCCAGCCTTGCAGCCTCCCTCTCAACCCACACTTTGCTAAGCCTAGCAAGAGAGCCGCCCACAACACAGGAATTTGGTTTGCAGGGTCCCTGTCCCAGCATCCCAAAGCTGAGTATAAAAGGGTCGGTTTGGAGTCCTACCCTTACCAAAGGGAAGGGGTTACACAAAAGCACAGACTCAAGGTAACGGAGGTCCTTGGGAGCCGTTTTTGAGGCCACCTACCACAGTTGCCTTTCTTGCTGTGACTTGCACTATAGTGGCACTAACCTTTTAGAAATAGTGGATTGTTTGGCACATGGATTAACACACTGGGAAGGCTCGGTTGGGTCTGTGTTGAGTCTCCTGTTCTAATCCAATTACACTTCGTCAGAAAGTTAATTTAAGGCTTATATAATGATACCCATAAGTATTATGGTGCCGTATGGTAATTAGGCATCCATGTGGTAGAAAACTCACGGAAATGACTATAATTAGTATGACTTCTACATAACCAAATCTATTTAACTTTTCTATTCCCATTTGTTTGTGTCACCAGTATCTCTCAACAGCTTCCACGTTCATAGCTTTCTCTGATACCACCTACCATTTAATTATCACCCCATGTGCAAACTCTGACACTCACATAAACCAAATTACAAAGATTCTAGTTAGCACCATGCGACAGTTAGATGCTTCGCCTCTGCCTCCTTCTTCTCAGTGTTTTCCATTTCTCTCTGCTCCCCAAATGAAAACTCCTGAGTGGCTGAGAGCTGAGCGCTGCATTCCTCAAGGGAGGTACTGATAGAGGGCCTGGTGAGAACAGTTCAAACTTGCTCACATTTCAGAGTGGTCTACTTGAATTATTAAAGCGGGTTGCCCCTAGATCTCCCCTGCCAGTTGCATTTTGCTTGGGGTAATTTTAGTAGGGAATAAAGTCTTTACACTTTCAATAACAACAAAAGAGTGTGCAAATGGAAGCAAGAGAACATATTCGTATTGAATAAGTTTCAGTTATATTGAACCTGTTGTCAGATTTCTTTCTTGTTTTGATGCAGGAATGAGGAAGAACAGGAGCCAGAAGAGGGGGAAAGAAAAAGGAAACGATTGGAGGTAGGGGGTGGGTTGGGCAGGTAGAGGGAGGAATTGATGAGCCTGAGACCTGACAAGGTAGGGTTGCCAGATAAAATACAGGAAAGACATCCAGTTAAATTTGAATGGCCAGATTTAGTGAATAAAAATACAGGGCTCTCAGTTAAATTTGAATCGCAGATAAACTATAGAAAATATTTCAGTATCAGTGTATCTGATGTAATACATGATATACACTGAAACTGAACATTATTGTTATTACTCTGCAATTCAAATCTGAGAGTCCTGTATTTTTAAGGGAGAAGATGCTGCACATTCACCTGAGGTCCTGCTGCCTCTGTTTCCTCAACATGTTTAGTCCTCATGGCACTTGACCTCACTCTAGCCTTCTGGAGTGCTGACCATACAAGTCTCTAAGCACCCATGATCTGAGTGTGTAAATCCAGCATGATAGACAGATTTTGAGACTACAGAGGGGCTCTGGGTATAGGTTTAAATGTGTGCAAAAGTTTTCTTGCTGAATAGTTCATGTTAAAAGGGAATTTAGTTTGATCCTTGGTGAGCAGCCTGAGAAGGTAGTTGGAAATCTACCCCTGTATGGCTTCCTCCAAAATTTCTCTTTCAGATTTCACAGTATTGTTTTTTGGTTAACAAAGCAGATGAAACCATAAGAAATATTCACTTTTTCATTGCAGAAGGGGAAAAATAACTGCTGGCAAGGGTGTGGAGAAAAGGAAACCCTTACACACTATTGGTAGAAATGTAAATTAGTACAGTCATTATGGAAAACATTATGGAGGTTCCTCAAAAAATTAAGAATAGAACTACCAAAAGATCCAGCGATGCCACTCCTGGGTATCTATCCAAAGGAAATGAAATCAGTATGTCAAAGAGATATGTGCATTTTCCCCATGTTTATTGCTATTATTATTGTTTATAATAACTCAGAAGTGGAAACAATCTGAGTGTCCATCAACTGATGAGAGGATAAAGAAAATGTGGTCCATACACACAACAAATAGGGTTCAGCCCTAAGAAGAATGAAATCCCATCATTTATGACAACATGGATAGAACTGGAGATCGTTCTGTTAAAGAAAGACAAGCACCACATGATCCCACTCATGATCCCACTCTAAAGAAGTTAATCTCACAGAAATTGAGAATAGTATGGTGGCTCCCAGAGTCTAGGCAGTGTGGGAGTAGGAAGGAGTGGGGAGAGGTTGATTAGTGGGTACTGAACTATACAGCTGAATAGGAGTTAGAGATTCTGATGTGCCTTTGTACAGTAGGGTTACTATAACAATGAAACAATGATAATGCACTGTTCGTTTTCAACAAAATAAAGGAAAGGATTTTGACTGTTTTTGCCATGGAGAAGTGGTAAGTGTTGGAGGAGATAGATGGGCTTAATCTGATTTTAGCATTACACAATGTATACATGTATTAAAACATCACATGGTACTCCACTATGCAATTTTTATGTTTTTATGTATCGGTAAAAAACAAATTTAATTAAAACAAAGGAAAACAAAATTTGAGTCTCCAAGGTTTCTAATAAACCAAGAAAAAAAAAACAGTTTCCATTAATGCTAATCTCTTCCTCTAATTTGCTCTCTATTCTTCTATCTAATTGCAGTATGGGTGAAATTGTTGCCTGGAACTGAGAGAAAGCTATTTTTTTTTAAGTTTTTTTTTTTTTTTTTTTTTTTTTTTTTTTTTGCCAGTTGTCCAAACAATGGAAATTTCCTGGATTCTGTGCTGCATTTTCTTAAGGTTAATGGACATACGCTGACTTTTTAAAAGCTATCTGTTACTAGGGGCAAAAAGAATTAAAAAAGGAAAATGTGTTTTACTTTCTGTCTCTTTAATAGAGGTGAAAAAAATCTTAAACACAAATGCCCATGCTTGTCTTCATAAATCTGAACCCTGGTACTCATACTGTATGTTTTAAGTCCCAAGAGGGATATTAAGACAGGGAGAATACAAGGAACAAGATAGAGCCTGATCATTACAACCGGGGTCTAGCATTGTCCTGAGTGGTTTCTGCTGCAGGCTAACTGCATCCTCTATTTCTTCCTTCTTTCCTTTCTCTGCTCCAGCAGCCTGAGCTGCTCTCTGCTCAAGTGGTTTCTTCCCTCTGTGCCTGTATCCTTTCTGACCAGCTGTCACCATTCCATTCCCCTACCACTTCCTATCCTTTAACGTTAAACGTGGGAAATGCCTCCTCCAGGCAGTACCGGTCCAACCATGTCAGGTGTCCTGCCAGTGGGTTCCTAATGATACTCTCTGCTGAGCTCCATCTCTTCATGAATCACCATATATATATGTATGTATATATATAATATTGTTGGTTTGGGGCTTAGTGTCCCCCATGGTATCTGAACAACTTGAAGTCGGAGGCTGTGTCTTGTTCATCTTTGTTCACCTAGGTCTAATACAGGACCCAGTTCACAGCAGGCAGATAGGTGCTCAGTGGGTGGCTGGATAGAACATGACTTTGAGATGCCTGATAATGAATTCTAGTACGTTGGCTGGAGGTCTTTGTGTCAAACCCACCAAGAGATTGTGACAATCGTAGTAAGCAGCTGTGCACTATTTTCAAGATATCTAGATGCTCATTGGATGACGCACATTCATCCTCTGACAGAAATGTTCACTCATTGTTTTTTGGCTGGAATTCCACCATTCTCTCTGATGATCCCACTTTTTTTTTTTTCATGAGGGACAGAAGATTCAATTGTTTTTGTTTTCTGCAGTAATGGGGATTGAACCCAGGGGTGCTCTTCCACTGTGCTACATCCGCATCCCTTTGTTTTGGGGTACTGAAGATTGAACTTAGGGGTGCTTAACCACTGAGCCACATCCCCACCTCTTTTTTGTATTTTATTTAGAGACAGGGTTTCACTGAGTTGCTTAGGGCCTTGCTAAGTTGCCTAGGCTGGCCTTGAACTTGAAATCCTCCTGCCTCAGCCTCTGGAGTTTGGTATTACAGGCATGTGCCACCACACTCAGAGAGATGTAATTGTGAGTATTGTGAGTATACACTTGTTCTTTTTTTTTCCTAATGTGCAAATTATCACATAAGTGCATAGTATGTTTTGTTCATTAATTTTTGTTTTGTGTGAGGAGGAGTAAATAGAACTACAGGCTAAGTTGCACAGGACAAAAAACAAAAAAACTAAAAATTTTTTTTTGTGTGTGTGTGTGGTAAAGCCAAGGCACCAGTTTTATGCTTTACTCATTTATTCAAGTTTATTGATCACCTATTACATGCCAGGCTCTTTCAGGAGCTCCAGAAATAGCAGTGAATAAAATGCAGATCCTTTCTTTCTGGAGTTTACCTTCTTTGGGAAAGAAAGTTAATAAACAAACCAATGAATACATAATAAAATACCTGATGATAGAAGGTACTAGAAGGAGATTATAGTGAGGGACTAGAGTGGTGGAAGGGGAGGCCTTTGCTAAGAGGTGATATTTAACCTGACATCCAAATGACAAAAAATGTAAGAATAAGGGCACTTCAAGAAGAGGCAGTCATGCAAATGGCCTCCCAGGCCGGAACAAACACAGCTTTTGTAATGTCTTCTTGGTATACTTGTTTTTTTTTAAATCTGTCTCCACTGGGTTAGGAGGGACAATGTCTACTTTATTTCCCAACATATTCCTAGCGCCCAGCATAGTGTCCTTCTGGCACATGATATGTGCTCAATATATGTTAATGAATAATGAGTGAACCTTTGCCTGGTGTCCTTCTTGCCGAGGGTCAGGGCAGTTCCTGCAGCTATGGAGAATGGAGTGAGTTAGAAGCTGATCTCCCCACGAGTCGGGCAGTGAGAGAGGATCAGGGACTCAGGGACTGGGTGATTGAGCATCACGCCTCCGCCACCTTGCTCCTACCTACTTTAAAAAAAAAACACTTGAGATTGAAACCCAGAGCCTTGTGTGTTGTGTGTGCCAGGCAAGCAGGCAAGCAGCCCACCAGTGAGCTACATCCTCAGCCCCTCTTAGCCACCCTACCTAAGGCGGGGAGTTCCCCACCTGTGGGAATCTTAAGATCAGATCATTCTTATCACTCAGCTGCACAATGACTTCTGGACACAAGGAAGCTTCTAATTAAGAGTTCAATTCCCTCAGAAGCTCTATGTCAAGCCACATATGTGAACCAATCCCAGGCTGCCTCCTCTGGTATAAGTGGCATCTGCTAAGTGGCATCTGCTCTGGGCCAGTTGGGCTTCTACCTCAAGCAAAATAACAACTGCGGGTTGGGGCTGTAGCTCAGCGGTAGCGCACTTGCCTGGCATGTGTGAGGCACTGGGTTAGATTCTCAGCACCACATATAAATAAATAAATAAAAGTCTATCAACAACTTAAAAATATATATATTAAACAACAACAACAACAACAACAACAACACCTGCCACAACATCTAAAAAAAAAATAAAAAGAAAGAAAACAAAGACTCTAGCTTTTGGTTTTTAGCATCTGGGGTTATTTGAAGGCCCATTTTCTACTAGTTGCCTTGTATCTTCTCTTTTGTGAAGTCCTGAGGTATTTAAGGTCCTTGAAAACCTTAGGCCTACTTACCTCTATGTTGAATATCTAATAAGTTCTACCCACATTTCACATTAGATATAATGCACTTTGTTCTGGCTCTAAGATATTTGTCTCAGTTACTAATGCTGTGTAACAAATCACCTCAAAACTTTGCAGTTCAAAATAACAATGGATTATCTTTCCTGGGGTGGGTCTTCTGCTTCAGGTGGTGTTAACTGGGACAGTGGTGTCTGCAGTAATGTGAAGTCTTCACCGGGAGGTCAGCTGAGATTGAAATGTCTGGAATGCCTTATTTTCAGGAGTCAGAAGGATCTTGACTAGGAGTTTAGCAGGGTCTGTCAGCTGGAGGCCTTTCACTTTTCTATGTGGGCCTCTGCATGTGGCTGCTTGGATTGCCTTACAACATGGTGGCTGAATTCCAAGAAGGTCTATTCCAAGAGTAGGCATTCTAAGAAGGAAGAAGCAGAAGCTGCCAGGTCAATTAAGGAATAGTCCTGGAATTGGCATAGTATCACTTCCTCTACATTTTATTCATCAAAGCAGTGAAAAGACCAGCCAGCAGTCAGCGTGGGAGAGAATCACATAAGGGCATGACACTGGGAATGCATTCCTCTGGATCATCAAAACAATGGGCGATGACAAGTTTTAAGGTAATTATTATTTTGGTACTTCAGCTAAGCAAAACATAGCATTACTATATGAGTCAGCAATTCTTCTTCTGGGTATATATCCAAAAGAATTGAAAGCAGGGACTTGAACAGATACTTGTACATCCACATTCATAGCAACATGATTTGCAATAGCAAAAATGTAGAAACCACCTCAGTGCCCTTCAATGGATGAATGGATAAACAAAATGTATTGTCTTAGTCCATTGGGCTGGTATGACAAAATATCACAAATTGAGTGGCTTATAAACAACAGAAATTTATTTCTTACTGTTCTGGAGGCTAGGAAATCTAAGAACAAGGAGCTGGCAGATTCAGCATGTAGTGAGGGACCTCTTTGTGGAGAACTGACTTTGTAATGTGTCTTCATAGGGTGGAAGGGATGTGCCATCTCTGTGAGTTGTCCTTTATAAGGGCACTAATTCCACTTACGGGCCTTAAGACCTCATCACCTTCCAAAGTTCCTACCTCCTACTGCTGTCACTTGAGTGTTAGGATTTCTTTTTTCTTTTAATATTTTTTTAGTTGTTGATGGACCTTTATTTAAACAATTTATATATATGCAGTGCTGAGACTCGAACACAGTGCCTCACACATGCTAGGCAAGCGTTCTACCGCTGAGCCACGACTCCAGCCCCGAGTGTTAGGATTTCAACATGTAAATTTGTGGGGTACACAAGTGCTCAAACCAGAGCCAGTATATACATAAAATGAAATATTGCTCAGCCTTAAAAAAGAGTTAAAATTCTGACCTGTACTATAATATGAATGAACCTTGAAGACATTATGCTAAGTGAAATAAGCCTGACACAAAAGGACAAATATTGTATGATTCTATTTATGTGAGTATGTTAGTCAGCTTTTTGTTGCTATGACCAGAATACCCAATAAGAACAACTTAGAGGAGGAAAAGTTTATTTTGGGCTCACAGTTTTAGAGGTCTCAGTCCATGGTGGGCTGCCAGGTTTCTGTTCTCGCAATTAAAAGGCTCAGGGGTCACTCCAGTTAAACTGGGCTAACTGGGCTTCATGAAATAACCACACAAGAGACACAACACCTTTTTCTTTGGGGTCACTGTGACGGCTCCTCTGACCTTAAGGGTCTGCAGAAAGAGAGAGAGAGAGAGAGAGAGAGAGAGAGAGAGAGAGAGAAAGAACGCGCTGACCCCTTTTATTGAGGGAAACTATTCAAATGAAGCAAGGGGTCAGGTTTCAGGGGGCTGAGTATCTTCATGAAGTCCACTGTCAGCAGGTTGACTGACACCTGGGTAGGCCACATCCAAGGGCACAGTAAGAGAAGGGGACACACACAAGGCACTTCCATGGAAGATTCTATCCTAAACAGGGCAAGGGGTTATATTACAAAGGAACAGGTGAGCATAGCTTCACCCATGGGGCTGTAGCAAGACACACCCATGCACGAGACACCCAAGAAGGGTGCCACATTTCTTCCACTGAGAGCCTCAGCCCCCCGCTGGGGAGTGTAACTCAGTCACGTGTAAGGTTGGCCTCCCACAGTGGGCCGACTCTATTGCTCTGGGCCTCAGGTGAGACAATATCATGGCAGAAGAGCATGGTAGAGGAAAGCCGCTCAGCTCATTGGCAGCCAGGAAGCAAAGAGAGAGAGAGACTCTAGGAATAAAATATAAATCCCTGTGATCTACTTCCTCCAGCCACACCCTTTCTTTCTATAGTTACCACCCAGTATGGTAGTCCTTTTGAATCATTAATCCATCAAATGGTTCAATGCACCGATTAGGTTACAATTCTCGGAATCTAATCATTTCACTTCTGAACATTGCTGCGTTGTATCACACATGAGATTTTGGGGGATATTACATATCAAACCACAACAATAAGGTATCTAGAACAGCCAGATTCATAGAGACAAAGTAGAATTGTGGCTAGCATGGGCTGGAGAGAAAACAAGAATGATAGATATTGTTTAATAGAGACTTTTGGCTGGGGAGTTGGATAGTGATGATGGTTGCACAATCGTTTGAATGTGCTTGATCTACTGATCTGTACACTTAAAATTGTTAAAACGGTAAATTTTCTTATGTGTATTTTACCACAATAAAAATTCCTTTTTTTTTTAAGTTTTGTAAAAGTATACTACTTACGTTACTTTTTTGCAGCATTCGTTATATTGATAAGTATGTAAGTATTGAGTTGGGCTATATTTAACTCTTTGTTATTGAAAAGTCCACGGGCCGGAAGCATCACTTGAAAGCTTATTAGAAATGTAGGATTTCTGGCCCACCCCAGATCTACTAAATCAGAATCCATAGTCAAAAAAATTCCCAGATATTTTTCATGCTTATTAATGTTAATTACTTGATATTATGATATATTTTGTAGATATTTAATTAAACATTTATTGATTTTGATTGTGCAATTTTCTGAGGCAGTTTTTGGGATCATTATCCTTTAAAAAAAATCTTTAACAGTTTTCATAGATTTTGAGATGCTCCTGGGTCCTAGGTACCATGTCAGGAGTGTTCCAGGGATGTTTTGGTAAATTCTTCATATAGTTGCATCCCTTCTGGTCTTAATCCCTAACTCTGCCTTACACAATGAAAGTTCTTCAGATCATCTCTCTGGTCGCAACAAGAGTTCTTCCCTGAGAGGTGGTTACTAAGACAACTCCCTTGGTTTTCAGAACCACAACCTGTGGCTGAGAGACTCCATCCCTGAAAGCAAACCCAGGTCTCTCTCTAGTATACCACATTCCAGGGTGGTTCAGGGGCCAGAGAGGCAAAATCAACCTTGTTACTCCAATCAGTTCAACCTTGAAGCTCATACTGGAGAAAGCTTCTCAGCCCCATTAAAAAACAAACAAACCAAAAAAAAAAAAAAAAAAAAAAGCAAATAAAAAACACCACCACCGGCTGGGCATGGTGGCACATGCCTATAATGCCAGCCACTCAGGCAATTTAGCAAGGCAGGAGGATTGCAAGTTCAAAGCCAGCCTCAGCAACTTAGCAAGGCACTAAGTAACTCAGTGAGACCCTGTCTCTAAATAAAATACAAAATAGGACTGGAGATATGGCTCAGTGTTTGAGTGCCTCTGAGTTTAATCCTCTGTACCCGCCCCGGCACCCCCCCCCCAAAAAAAAAAAAACCTAACCACCAACTATTTACTGAAGTTTAACATGCATGCAGAAAAGTGCTTGTATGAATTTGCAACTCTATACATTTTCATATGCTGAAACTCACATAATCAACCCACAGAACAAGGAACAGAATATTACCAGCCACCAGAAAACCCTCTAGTCACTACTGCTCTGTCTCCCCAAAAGGTTAATACTACTATTTAGACTAAGAGTATAGATTAGTTTTTACCAATTTTTGTTCTTTGTATAAATGGAATGATACAGTATGTTCTATTTTGTATCAAGTTTTTTTTTTGTGCTCAACTTTATAAGATTTCATCTATGTGTAATTATAATTTGCATTCTTATTGTTGTATAGTGTTTCATCGCATGAATTCATCACAATTAAAGAAATTCATTATATCATTGATGAGCGTTTAGGCATTTTCTAGTATGAGGCTATTATCTATAGCACAGCAAGGCACATCATAGTACTTTTGTCAATGGAAAGCACCTGCCACATTTCTGTGGGAATTACTTAGCAATGGAGCTGCTGGGTTACAGGCAAGGCCTGTGCTTTGCTTTAGTGGTCCTGCCAAGCCATTTTCCAAACTGTTAGCCCTGTTTTTTAATCAAAAACTGAACACTCCCATCCCCATTCTGTTCCTTCTTAAGAGTTGTGACAAATCTCAAGCATGACATTAGTTTTTCGCGCAAGATTTACAAATTTCTACCAAAAGACCAGGGCTAACATTTCAAAATAAATAAATGCCTCCATGAAATCCTCAGCAGTGGCAGACTGAAAAAAGCAAAGGATCCGGATGACAGCGATAATGCCGAGATGCTAGGATGGTTTTCTTTGTTTCTGAGAGGGCCGGCTGGGGCGCCTTTTGCAAAAGCTGCTGCCAATCAGGCTTGCCTATCTTTGCAGAGCTAATTAACAGCACAAGCAAGGGGGGCAGGCGCCTGCACAGTGATGCGAATTGAGCCATCCCAGGGCTTATGACTAATTATAAATACAAAGCACTTAAAGACTGCAATAACCCCCTGCCCCCCACAAAAGAAACCTCTTCAGAATTCTAATGCCGGTGGTTGTGATTGCTAGTTAAGAGCAGGGGTGCCAGCAAAAACCTCCCACTACTGACTAAATCACACAAGCCCCCTACGTCATGCACCACCCTCCCAATCATACACTGAGGAAGGGCTTTCTTTGTGTCATGCAGGATTTGGAGGGAGTGTGTCAATTCCATTTCTAGAGACGCCCTGGGCCCTAGCATGATAAACCTGTTATTCCCCTGCTCTCACTAAGCATGGAGAAACAGATTGGGGGTAATCCAGGGCCCTGCAGGGGTGGGTGGGGTGAAGTTGTATATGCAAGCTTTGATCCCACTAGCTACAAACCACAAATAATACACAAGGTATGCAAATTAGACCCCAGTTAATAGCACTTATTAACATCTCCTGGCACCTTGCAATGAGAGATGCTCTGAATGTTTGCCAGGGAGGAAAGCAACACTTGTGCTCCTCACTGCAAAAACATGTCTGGTCAGGCGAAAAACACTAGGCTTGCTGGAAGGGAAGAAAGAAGCTGAAACTGAAAGGCTGCTTTGGTGCCCTCAGGTCATCTGGAAAAGTGTCCATACAGTTCAGGCTTGAGGAGTGACTGGATGTGAGATGAGCAATCAGATGAGAACAAATTTCCTTCTTCCCTTTTCCTTGGGGCACTGCCGGATTTAGGCTATCATGAGTTCTGAATGTACAGTCTCGGGCCATCCTACTAGCCTCTGAGGAGAGACCGGGACAACCCAAGCCCCTGAAAAATCAAAAGAAGGAGGCTAAGCTGAGGGGTCAAGAGAAAGGGAAGAGAAAAAAGAAAACTATTACTTAATAGAATAAAATCTTAAATGTATAATATATGGTATATAATATTATATTAAAAGGCAACTATCAAATTATTTAAAATGTAATATGGTAGCAATTACACTTCTTTACTAACATGAAATATCAAAACCCAATAGCTCTGATCATGTCAAAGCAATAATGAACATAGGCAGTATTTTAAGGCACCTGCAATAATTGTAATGTCATATTAAAAATACCTGGGATTTCCCTTAATGACAGTCACAGGTGCTGCTAACTTTCCCATGGGATTAAACTATATTCACAATGGAAGGAAATGCAAAATTAACCTTAGTTGTTAGTGAAAATAAAGATGCATTTTTTTTCCTATTCAAATTTACATATTTCCTTCCTTCTAAGCCAGACTCCCAGTTAAGAACCTATGAAGGGGGCTGGGGTTGTGGCTCAGCCGTAGAACGCTCGCCTCGCATGTGCAAGGCCCTGGGTTCGATCCTCAGCACCACATAAAAATAAATAAATAAAGATATTATGTACAACTACAACTAAAAAATAATTTTTTAAAAAAAGAACCTATGAAGCAGGTTCACTAATAATCAATCCCAAGGGAAGACTCCTGACTGTATGAAAATGGCAGAGATTATCACCATACTAACCATCAGGAATAGAAATCCAGACAAATAGGCCCACTGTTTTTTTTTTTGGTTTTTTTTTTTTTACATTATTTTTAAGTTGTTGATGAACCTTTATTTTATTTATTTATTTTTATGTGGTGCTGAGAATATTGAACCCAGTGCCTCACACATGCTAGGCAAGTGCTCTACCACTAAGCTACAACCCCAGTCCAGGCCTACTGATTTTTAGCTGCAGTTTATCAATTGCCTTATAGGAAGCAGATTTATTACTTACAGATAGGCAGCAAGGGACAAAAGAAGTCTAGGATCCATTGTGAACTGGTGGCCAGAGGCTCAAGGAAAGCTGCTCAGGGTGAATGGAGTCTTGACTGCATGTGTTCTATTTGCACAGCAGATGGGAAACCCCCCTTCCCAACCCCAGAAGGCATCCTTCCTTGGGTTTTATACCTCAGGGGTGATGTGGCTTACTGAGAAAAGCTTTGAAGGACATCTTGCTTCCAGGGGAAAGAGGAATAAAGTCTGAGCTGTTTCAGTCGGTTCCTCCCTGTCTCAGGATATTACATTTCCAGTGTATTCTATAGTTACTCTGAGAACTATAGGGAAGAAGTAGATGGGGAGTATGGGGGTGAGGGTCACAGATTGGGTTGGCCAAAGTTATCCAGGGCTGGTCAACAGAACCTCTTGTCTTCTATCATTTACTAATGGCATAAACTGGATTTAGAAAAATATATTCAAGGTTATCTGCAAATATTCCCCTTGCTTCAAAAATTAACAATAAAAATTATTTCTGTGAAAAATCATTTATGTAGACATTGCCATTAAAAATATTTTAATGTCCTTTTAGAATAATTGAGTCAAGATACAGAGACTCATCCATGGATCCATTTACCTAGTAAGGATTTACTGAACACTGATGCCCCATGTTAGGGATAGGACTATCCATAGTGATTATAGCAAGCTTAGCTGATGGCAGACAGTTAGCTGTCCACCAAAGGTTTGTCCTTTCCTTCCATAGACTTATTGCTGAAAAGTGGATGCCAAGCCAGGGACTGTATGTGTCTGTCCCTTGTATCTTATAAGGTCTGAATGAGACAGTGAGTTCTATTTAGTTTTGTAAGAAACTGCCAAACCGTCTTTCACAGTGGATGTTTCATTTGACCTTCCCAAGAGTAATGAAAGAGAGCTCTTGTTGCTCCACATCTTCACCAGCATTTGGTGGTGTCAGTGTTTTGGAGTTTGGCCATTCTAAAATGTTCATAGTGGTAGCTTGTTGTTGTTTAAATTTGCATTCCCCTGATGACATGTGATATGGAACATCATTTCCTGTATTTATTTGCCATCTCTATGTCATTGGTGAGGTGACTGTCAAAGTCTTTGTTTCAGTTTTAATTGGGGTTAATCATTTTTAAAAAATTGTTGAATTTAAAACTTCTCTGTATATTTTGGATAGCAACCCTTTATCAGAATGTCTTCTGCAAGTTTTTCCTCCTGGTTTGTGGCTTGTCTACTAATTCTCTTGGCAGTGTCTTTTACAGAACGGAAAAACTGAATTTAAGTGAATTCTAGCTTATCAATTCTGACTTTCATGGATCACAACTTTAGTGTTGCATCTAAGAAATCACCACCAGCTATAGGTTATCTAGGTTATTTTCTAGGATTTTAATAATTTTTTGCTTACCTTATGTCTATGATTCATTTCAAGTTAATTTTCATGAAGAGTGTAAGTTTGTGTACAGATTCTTTCTTTTTTCTTGTGGAAGTCTAGTTGTTACAGCACCATTGATTGTCTCTTCTCCATTGAATTGCCTCTGTTATTTTGTCAAAGCTCAGTTGACTATATTTATGTGGGTCTATTTCTAGGCTCTATATTATGATCTATTAATCTATTCTTTCACCAAACTCACATTTGTTAACTGTGGCTTTATAATAAGTCATAAAGTTGGATAGTGTCAATCTTCTGACTTTACTTATCTTCAGTATTGTATTGGCTATTTGTTGAGAGCCACAGCTGCAAGGGGCCCCAGCAAACTTCCAGCTGCCAGCAAACTTTCAGCTGCCAGCTGATGATTGGCTCACAGCGGCCCCAGCAAACTTCTAGCTGCCA
This sequence comes from Spermophilus citellus, assembly GCF_964194105.1. Lineage (NCBI taxonomy): Eukaryota > Metazoa > Chordata > Mammalia > Rodentia > Sciuridae > Spermophilus > Spermophilus citellus. The sequence continues at coordinate 45,189,759 of NC_138184.1, read as the reverse complement.
ACTGATTGGCTCCTCTGCGGTGATGCTCATTGGGCTGTTTCCCCGCCCTTTCAGACCTCGGAGCTGCTCATTGGGGACATTTTTTTGGCTCCGCCCATGCGATCCAGCCAATCAGCTTCAAGAGCAGGAGGAGTGGGGGAGGTTGAGAGGCTTGCCGGAAGCTGGTGGTGGCAGTTGGGCTCTGAAGGTTTTCCTGAGGAGCTGTGTGGTGTGGTGTGTGTGTTCTAAAAATACAGTTTGTTTCTTTTGACAAGTGGCTCCTGAGTTGTGCCCAGCCAGATTGTGGCAGCTATTCTGGGTCTTTAATCTCCCAGTATAGAATTTAGAATAATTTTGTCTATAACTATAAAATAGCTTGCTGGAGTTTTGATTGGGATTGTATTGAATTTGTAGATTAATTTGAGAAGGATCACCATCTTAACAACATTGATTGTTCCTATCCGTGAACATGGAATATCTCTCTGTGTATTTAGTTTTTTCCTCAATTTATTTTATTAGAATTTTGTAGTTTTCTTTATAAAGATCTTGAACATACTTTTTTGGGTTCATACCTAAAGTTTTCATTTTGGGGGGTGCTAATGTAAATGCTGTTGTGTTTCAAATTATGTTTCATGTGAACTTGAGAATTTGTATTCTGATGTTGAATGAAGTAGTCTCCAGATGCTCATTATATTTAGATTGATTAGTGTTGTTGAATTTGAATATTTCCTTACTGATTTTTCTGCCTGTTGGACCTGTCCACTGTAGACTCCAACTGTAACAGTGGATTCATCTATTTTCCTTTCGCTTTTATAATTTTTGCCTCATGTATTTGAATTTTGTTTTTAGGAAGATTGTTATATCTTCTTGGAGAACTGAGCATGTAATCATCATGTTATAGGCCCTCTTTATCCCTGATAACTTTCCTTAATCTGAGAAATATTTTGTCTGAAATATAGGTATTCCTGCTTTCTTTTGATTAATATCAGTATAGTATATCTTTTTCCATTTACGTGCTTATTTATTAAAAATTGGTTTCTTGTAAGAAACATAGTTAGATCTTGCTTTTGATCTACTATGATATTTCTCTGTCTTTTAATTGGTGTAGTTATTATTATTGTTAATTTGTAGTGCTTGGGATTGAATCTAGGAGTTTATATATGTTAGGTAAGTGCTCTACCACTGAGTTAAATCCTCAGTCCCTGGTGTAAATACATGCACTTAAGAATACTCTACTTATCATGAATGTTATAGCAGATATTACAAGTTGGCTCACTGAACTCCATTCTAACTTCTTTGTAGTGAGCAAGTTAATCTGTAAAAATTCAATGATATTTCCTTATTTCCAAAACATCCATTTTAAAAAATATTTTGGCACTGGGGATTGAACTTAGGGGCACTGGACCACTGAGCCACATCTCCAGCCTTATTTTGTGTTTTATTTAGAGACAGGGTCTCCCTTGAGTTGCTTAGTTCCTCACCATTCCTGAGGCTGGCTTTGAACTCCTGTCTCAGCCTCCCAAACCACTGGGATTACAGGCACGTGCCACTGTGCCTGGCAAAACATCCATTATTTAGTTAAAGTTTCAAAGAGAAACTGAAGATTTTGCCAAGCAGATGTACTGTGGAATCTGGGAAGTGGAAATGAGCATAGTGAGGTGGAGGTCATGTTCTTTTTATTTCTACTTTTTCTTCTGTCAAGCAGGGTTGTTAAATTACAAGTAGTAGAAAACAAACCAAAGTGGTTTAAACTTGGAGGAGCTTATTTTTCTCATACAGCAAGAAGTTTGGATGTAGGCAATTTCTGGGTTGGTGCATGATTTACCAATATCAGTATCAATCAGGACCAGTATCTGTGCAATTCTTTTGGACTTTCTTTAATAGTTACAGGGTCATTCTGGCAGGTACAGTCATCAACTCTCTCTTCAATGCAAAAAAAAAAAAATAGAACAAACAACAACAAAAGTAGAAAAGGGAAATGGCAACACCAGCCATGCCTACATCTTACAAGGAAGGCAAAAGCTTTCCTAGAAGCCCTCACAGCAGATTTACCTATAGATTTCACTGTCCAAAATTAGGTACATTGACAACCTGAACAAAATTAGGATTCTACTGACAAGGAAAAAATGGGGAAAATGAAGGGTTACTGTACTGCATAGAATTCACAACTCCTGCCCTTAGGAACTAATGATGATTTGTAGAGACAAAATGTGTGCACGAGTATTGAATAATAATAATAATAATGGAGTTAATATAAGAGAAGGTATTGACTTGAGCCAGTGACCGGGCAGAAATTTTAGTGGAGATGGGGACTTTAGAGTTCATATGTAGTCAATCCTCATTTTAAGGAGAGCTGATATGAAGAGCTGTGTGTTTCAGTTGGGCTCCATGGACAGACTCTTTCTTGCTGCCCTGTATCTAGTTGATGTCACCTGCCAGGGAAGAAGTGTGTTCTGAGTCAATGTCCAGATGACATTCCTTCTTCAGGATTAATGGGCAGGGAGTAGTGAACTTGTCCTGGACTCCCAGGGATGAAAAATAACTGTGCAGCCACACGTCTTTCTTGCTTCCCTAGCCCTGAGGGAGATCAGATGAGAACATTCTAAAAAGTCAAATTCAAGATACATATGTCTTCTTTGGGTAGAAGCCCAAACATTTGTTTAAACTTTTGGTTCATTGCTCCTAAACACTTTGACTTGACCTATTTATATTTGTTTTCTTTCTTCCATATGCACTTGGGATTAGTGATTATAATAGTTTTCTAGGGTTGCCATAACAAAATGCTGTAAATTGGGTGCCTTAAACAATAGAAAATTATTATCTAAGGTCAAGGCATCAGCAGGATTGATTCCTTCTGTAGGTAGTGAGGGAATCTGTTCCTGTGTCTCTCCTAGCATTTGGTGTTTTATGGGCAGTCTTTGGTGTTCCCTGGCTTGCAGATGCATGAATCAGCTCTCTTCCATCATGTTTGCATGGCCTTCTCCCGTGTGTGTCCAAGTTCTCCTTTTATGTAAAGACACCAGTCATCTTAGATTATGAGACCACCCTACTCTAGTATGATCTAATCATAACTAATTACATCTGCGAAGACCCTATTTCTAAATAAATTCACATTCAGAAGTTCTGGGGGTTAGGACTTCAACCTGTGAATTTTGGTAAGGATACTATTGACCCCTAACAGTGGTCCAGGGAGAAAGTTTAGTCCTATGGTTCAGAGCTAAGGCCAAGTGAAACTGCCTTGGATTAAATTTGTACTGTACCCCTTACTTGCTCAGTGACTTTGGGCAACCTGTTTAACTTTTCTGAATTTTATTTTCCCCATCTATAATATCCACCTCAGAGATTTATTGAGAGAATAAAATTTATTGAAGAGCACAAAGAAAGTGAGAATAAATAATGTTTTGTTTTGTTGTTATGCTGAGGATTGAACTCATGGCCTTGTGCATGGGAGGCAAGCACTTACCAACTAAGCTAAATTCCCAGCCTAATGATTCTTATCACTGTTCAGAGCTTGTTGTCCATCTGCTCTTTGGTAGTCCTCCCTTTGGCAGACTTTGGGTAGCTCTTTGGACTGGAATCCTCTCTGCATCATCAATGAAACTTGGAAATAGCTGTGGTTCTTGCCCTTGGCCTTTCCAGAATTGCCAGAGTGCTTCCATTCTCACAGTGAATTGACCACATTGATGTTCCTCATTTGATGTAAGAGCCTTCTCAGAGAAAACCAATGCATGCCCAGAGATGATCTTTCTGAATTAAGAAAACTTTCCCCAATACCTAAGCTTCTGAATTTTCTCCAGTACCTCTTTGCTGGAAAAAAATAAACCAGTTTCCAAATTTGGGTGATGTTTTTGGTTAACTTTCACCTCAAGAGATTACAAATGTTCATTGTTTCTTTAGCATCTTCCATTAACACAAACAAATGCTGTTTTTCCACACTGCCTTTCTCTCTGTGACACACAGTAATACCCAGTGCTTGCATAGCAGGAAGCTGGCTGTCTAAGGACTGGAACAAAATTGATGATTAGCAGACTTAGAGGGTTTAAGAGATAGAAGGTCCCTTGAAGAATAGGAGTAAAAAATGAGATCTGTAGGCACTGAGATAAAACATAGAGGGAGAGAAATTTAGGGAAAAGAGGCAAAGGAAACACATTTATTAAATATGAAAAATTACTTTGAGCAGGGTACTTGACTTTTTTTATGCAGAATTAATATTATCAAAATGACCATACTACCAAAAGCGCTATACAAATTTAATGCAATTCCAATCAAAATCCCAATGACATTCCTCATAAAAATAGAAAAAGTAATCATGAAATTCACTGGAAAAATAAGAGTCCCAGAATAGCTAAAGCAATTCTTAGCAGGAAGAGTAAAGCAGGTGGCATCACTATACCAGAACTTAAGCTATACTACAGAGCAATAGTAACAAAAACAGCATGGTATTGGCACCAAAACAAACTGGTAGACCAATGGTACAGAATAGAGGACACAGAGACTAACCCACAAAATTACAATTATCTTATATTAGACAAAGGCACCAAAAACAAGTATTGGAGAAAAGATAGCCTCTTTAACAAATGTTGCTGGGAAAACTGGAAATCCATATGCAACAAAATGAAATTAAGCCTCTCTCACCATGCACAAAACTCAACTCAAAATGGATCAAGGACTTAAGAATAAAACCAGAGACTCTGCATCTAATAGAAGAAAAAGTAGGCCCTAATCTTTATCATGCCAGATTAGGCCTCAACTTCCTTAATAAGACTCCTTTGGCTCAAGAATTTAAATCAAGAATCAATAAATGGGATGGACTCAAAAGTTTCTTCTCAGCAGCTCTTCTCTCCCCTCCAGCTTCTGATTAAAGACCCAGCCCCCCCACCCCCGCCCATGATCACACACTTTGACAAACCATTTTGAACATATTCTTTGGCTTCACTGGCCTCTCCCATTGCCACAAGCTTAGCCTCATGTGCAGTGATCTGTTCCCCGTCCTGTTTCTGCTATAAAAATGGAGTGGCTGGAAGTCCTGTCAGGGAAGACCAATCAGACATAGCTTTACAAACACTGTTTAGTCTTTCAGAGATTTGGGCAATGTGCCTTTTCTTTTGTCAAGAAAGGAGAGAAGCTAATTAATCATTGTCCAAATGAGAAGATATCCTGGGGTTTGGGGATCTTTTAACAAAGATTATGATGTTTATCTGAAATGTTATGGAGTTGGCATGTAACTCTGTGTGATGAAGTCATGTTGGGTCACCTCCACTGGTTTCATCTCTAGGCATACTTCAGATAGATCCCACCAGATGAGGGAGGAGGCTGAGTCAGACAACAAACCACTTTATTGGACCCTCTCCTATGCTGTGAATTCTTCTTGAAAGGGTTGGATCCTCTGCTTTTCTTGTAGCAGAAGTGCTGTGGGGGGTGGGGTTTGTACATATACTGATGAGTTATCACCACAATAATGCTATATAAAAAGCATCCCCAAATTCAGTGACTTAAAAAAACAATCTATATATTCTACAGAAGCTAATGATCTACAACTTATCTGTGTAGCATTCTGTCCCAGCTTCTGGAATGTAGATTAAATTCAGGTCAGCTCCATATTTTGTATTCTGGGCTCCAGTTCAAAGAGGAAGCAACTACTTGGAATATATTCTTCTTATGTTGGGTTACCAGAACACAAAATCACAGCCCAGCCATACAAGCATATTTCCAGCCTCTGTGCATATCACATTGTCCAGACCAAAGTCAGGAACTGAATATTCTCCACCTTTTGTGAAGCTATTACAAGATGGTGGATATTTCTATTATAGAAGAATGACAGATTTGGACTAATAATTGAAAGTAACATGTTCCCTGTGATAATGTTGACATGAATCTCTTCAAATAAACTTTTGTTTCTACTTGGATTTTCCTAAGTTGTCAAAGTAAGTGTCTATGTCATTGGGAATTGAGGAATGAGGAGTAGGTATGGGAAGAGGAGAGTGAGAACAGCACATTCACATTTTCAGGATTCTGGGTATCTACAGCTCTGTGCAGATACATTGCTCTGTGTGTTTATGCATTTGACAAAGCAATGCAAGAAAGGACATGGAAGTTGTAAAACTGCTTTAGAGTTCATTCACTAACTTATAAAAAGAAAGCCCTTCGAAAAGATGGTGGAATTTGGTGTCAACATACCTTATATACAAGCAGAGATTTGATAAATTGTGGTATAAAAGTGTATTGAGAATTACAATGCAAAAAATTATGAATGTAATGCACTCCTCTATTGTAATGTATGTAAGAAATATTAAATAAAAAAAGAAAAGATGGTGGAATGAGATGGTCATCTTACCCTAGGTGAATGTATAATTGCAAAAATGGTGTGACCCTACTTTGTGTATAACCAGAGATGTGAAAAATTGTGCTCCATTTCAGTGAATTGAAGAGCATTCTGCTGTCATGTATATCTGATTAGAACAACAAAAACAAAAAAGTAATACAGAGTTTGAGGTGGAGTTCAGTGGTAAAGTACATGATTAATCTATAAGGCCCTGGGTTTGATCACTGATATCAAAAAAATAAAATAAATAAAATTAAAGTTAAAAAAAGAAAGCCCCTTGATTTCTGAAAAGACAAACGCTTAAAGCATATAAAAGAAGTACATGGCACAGAACAGTTCTTTTTCATTTTGTTTGATTAGTGGTGTTTTAAAGGGAAAAGTTGGTGTCATTAGCTAAGATGCTGCAAAACTATTAACTAGCAATTTTACTTACAGCTGTTAAGTCTATGACTAATTAACAAAGGTGGGGAGAAAACAAGGGGGGAAGAAATTGATGGTTGTACCAATATTTTTTGGCACCATTGATTTCCTGTTTGGTAGCCACTGAATGACAAAATTAGCACTATTAAAGGGTAGAGAAAAGGAGGGTTGGGGGGAGATTGTCTAACAGGTACAAAGACAGCTAGATAAGAGGAATATGCTACGGTGTGTTATTTTTAAATATTTTTTTTTAAGAGAGAGAGAGAGAAAGAGAATTTTTTAATATTTATTATTTATTTTTCAGTTTTCGGTGGACACAACATCTTTGTTTGTATGTGGTGCTGAGGATTGAACCCGGGCTGCACGCATGCCAGGCGAGCACGCTACTGTTTGAGCCACATCCCCAGCCCCCATTTTTAAATATTTTGAGTTGAGCATTATATACTATATACATGTAATAAATTATCATACTGTACCTAATAAATATGTACAATTATTCTAATGACTAATGATGCTGTGTATCTTTTTATGTCCTGATAAGTGTCTTGAATATCATCTTTGAGAAGGATCTACTGAAATCATCTACCCACTTTAAATTCATTTTGAGTTAATTTTTATAAATGGAGTAAGGTAGGAATCCAAGTTTATTTATTTATTTATTTATTTGTATATGAATGTCTGGTTGTTCCATCATCATTTGTTGTAAAAATAATTCTTTCCTCACTGAATTGTGTTGGCATCTTTGTAAAAAAATCAATTAACATAATATGAGGATTTATTTTGGTCTTGTAGTTCTATTTCACCAGTCTATATGTTCATCATTATGCTAGAACCATACCTTTGAATTATTACTTTTTTTTTTTTTTTTTGAGACAGGGGTTCATTACGTTGCCCAGGCTGGCCTCAAGTTATCCTCCTGCCTCAGCCTTCTGAGTAGCTGGGACTATAAGTTCCCACCATAGTAAGTTTTAAAATTGGGAAATGTGAGTCCTCCAACTCTGAGAAAGGAGTTTTCCAGGGAGTTGTCTGATCAAATAGTGACAGTTATCTAGGAATGGGGCTTTTGGGAAACCCAAATTTGTTCCAACCTCTCTAGAAGACATTATTATTACTAGGGTCTACTCGGGTGCTGGTTTTCACAGCAAGTATGATTACAATGCTGTTAGTTTTCAAGGTAATTGGGGAGCTAGGGAGATAAGAATGGGAATAGATAAAGTTAAAATGCCACCGAGCTCCTGATCCTTGTCAAGATTCAGCCATTATTTTTTCTTGAAGAAATGCTCCTTGGATTGTTGAAGCCTTTGGTTCATTTTCAGAGTTTTTAAAAAAGTATATTTTGACAGTTTTTTCCAGTGTTCTTGTTGCATTATGGAAGAGTAAGTTTTCAGAAGTTCTTACTCTGCCATTATAGAAGTGCTTCTCTTTTGTTATTTTATTTTAAAAATTTTCTAACTTATTCTTTTGTTTTTAATATTTGCTTTTTAGTTGTAGTTGAACACAATACCTTTATTTTTATTTATTTTTACGTGGTACTGAGGATCGAACCCAGAATCTCGCACATGCTAGGTGAGTGCTCTCTGCTGAGCCACAATTCCAGCCCCACTCTTTTGTTATTTTAAAATAAATATATGTGATAGATGGGAGTGGAGGACCAGGAAACTATAGGATACCTCCAGTTCCAAATTATCATATCATCAGTGTTATGTATAATAGATAAACATGTTGACACAGAGTGTGTATGTCAGAAACTACCTGAGTTTACACTTACTTAGTTGTAAGACATAAGTCAAGTCAATTAAACAATTGTTTCTGGAGGAGGTACTATGATGATCCAAGTACTACATCATAAAGAAGAACAAAGATAGTGAAATTTTATTATTTAAGAATTTTACTGCATAAGCAAACATTAACCCAACTTGAACTTGTCTACACAAGTAGAACTTTTATAGGAAGAATACTGGGCTGTCTTATGTAATAAAAGTGGAGGTTAGACAACCAAACTTTGGGTAGAGTGGCTATAAAGCTGTGAGATAGAGTGTCAGAGACCCTGGGGCCAAGGCTCAGAAACCTCCACAGCGCTCTCTCTGTCTTGCTCTCATCTCTGTTCTCCCTCTGAAGCTTCTTTCCCTCTCACCATGGAATAGCCTTCTCCATCTGGCCAGAGTGTTAGCAGCAGCAGATTTCATCATCAATCCTGAATCTTTTGCCATGTGACTTTGCTACTCTTCTCACCAAAGACTCATATGACTTAAGAGTAGTCATATGAAGGTTATGAGATTCTCCCCTACTTGTAAACTATTCAGTTAGCCTGCCACTGTTTCATGGATGCAGATAGAAGACACGTGATTACTGTGTCAGAGAAAAGGACTTTTTTTTCCATGATGCAACAAACATCATGAACTTCATGTTTGCCTTAATCCCTTTTGCTCCCTATCAAGTTCCATTGAGATGATTCAGAGGGGCTCAGGTAGCTGCCACATATGCAGTAGATATGTCAAGCTGAAGAACTTCAAGTTTAGAGAACCCAAATATTTTGTAATGGACAATAAGCCTGCTTGACCTTTGTCCCAGGGGAAGACATTATTATTACTATACTAACAGTAAATTGCTTATCTTTTGATCTAGAGAGAGACATTATTTTTATCCTTGAAGATGTAAGCAAATTTGGCCCTTTCTCTGGAGGGTGATAATATCTCTGCTAACAGGGCTGTTTGTTACATGAAGTTTGGAACATGTTCAGTCAATGCTTTGCTAGCATGATATAAAGAAATGTGAAACCCTTGAAGAATCATCTAACATGTTCAAGTTCTGAGCCCAGATCTCAAGAGGTCTCACATGTTTCCACTTGCCTTATTTTTCTTTTCCCTTCCTCTATGAGAAGAACATTCCATAGCTAGCACACTTATCCCAGAAAGAGAATAAAGATATGCAAAACAACTCCCCACCTTGGCCTAGCCAAGAGCAGCTGATTGATTCTCAAAGACTCAAAGAAGCATGAACTTCATGAATACTTTCTCTTAAGTTCCTGTGAGGACTTGTGGTTGTTCTGCAGTAATAGCTTCCTGATGCAATGGCCTTGGATGGCAACTCAGTTTTTCATCTTATGTTTTCACCGATCCAAGAGGGACTGGCACAAGCTGTGTGGGGTTCTGGCAAAGGACTCTGATTGGCCCATTCTTAATTGTAAGTTAACAAGTTAGCCAGCCTCAGTTTCATGTAAGTAGGCCAATAAAGTGTGACCACAAAGACACAATAAAACATAGATATTATTACCATCATCATGTAAGTAAATGAGGGACCATTCCTGGAGAAGGAAGGTATGGGCACATAGCTCAAGCATTCATGGTCTGGGAGGGACAATGAGACTCTACTTAAGTACAGTGCAGCTATGTTCTACCTATGCCAATTCAAGTATGTGTGTGTGTGTGTGTGTGTGTGTGTGTGTGTGTGTGTGGCTACTGGAGGTCAGAATCTGATATTAATTCAGACAGCCTAAATTCCAAGTCACCATTCAAAAGATTAAGTTATTTGCTGCACTGAATATGGCTCTAGTAATTTTTGAACAAATATTTCCTGCTATACATATAGTATATACTTGTGCTTCTTTCTATACAGGATCTTTATTACCATATTACCATATATTCTGTATTTGGTGGGAAATTGAAGAAATTTTTAAGAGTAATTGGCTTGTTGTTCTCTGTCCCTTCTTAGTAAGTTCCTTCTCCAGAAATTAAATAGGTGTCAGGTGGGAAAGAGGGCCTGAGGAGGTAAACATTGTTTTAATTATCTGGTAGGATAGAGGCTATTTAAGTAGAATCTAAGTATAGTTTTATAAAAATAAAGCATTTTTAAAAATGTAGCTGAATTTGTGGATTACAATTCATGCCTGTGACTTTAGTCTTTTAGTCAGTCTTTTATTATAGAAATGAAATGCAGTGGTACAAAGGAATTCTAAATAGTAGTGACAAAGAATAAATTACTGCTACATTGAATGACACTGATAAACCTTAGAAATAAAATGTTGAATGAGAGAAAAAAGATTTGTTGTAAAAGTATTTACTATATAATTCCAAATATACCAGGCTTAATACCAGGAAAAACTGATCCATAATGTTAGAAATCAGTAGTCAGATGAAGAAACAAATAGAGTTTAGGCACTGGCTGAACACTTGAGATGGAATCTTGTGTGCTGAATTTTCCCCCAACAGATTGAGGCCCCACAGGAGACAATGATGGAGCCACCAAATCAAACAGAGGAGAGCCTGGATGCCACATTCCTGGAGACAGTCCAGAAATTCAGGGAGGACTTGGGGATTTTTCTTTCACACATCAGAAGAAATGTGAGTAGATGAGTGTAATACATTGCCACTAGGCCTTCTGCACTGTTCAAAGCTGGGCAGGAGCAGAAAAAATATTCTGGCTCAGGTAGGAGCAGCCTAGATGCAGCACAGCGGGCTGGTGGTCATGAAGTGTGTTCTTTGTTTGCACAAGGATGGCCCAGCCCAGACCTGCTCAGAGCAATAATGAAGGCTGTGTGGAAGTGAGGTTGTCTGGGCAAATGCCAGTACAAAAGGCAAGACCTCGGGAAGAATTCTTCCCTGCCCATTTGGCATCTACAGAACCTAGATTATGTTTCCACACTTGAAAGCTATTAAAAAAAACCCAATAAAATAAGGAAGTACTTGAATTTGTGACCTGAGAATTGCTCCTACATTTTCCAATATCTTAAATCTGATTCAGTGGTATATTTCATAAAACAGATGTGTCTTAATTCATTTTGTTTCTTGATGTGAGACATATACTTAGTTTTCAATTTATTATTGTTATAAATAGTGACATGATAAGTATCTTTTACACAAGACCGTCTCTTATGCTTTTGTAACACTATTATTAGCATTATTATACAGTATTAGTGTTATTATATACTATTATTCACCATATCATTCTTATTCTCATTTTACCCTTGTCCCAATTGAGAATTCATTTTAATATATATATTATAATATATAAAATATATAAATGTATATGAATATACACACATTTGTGTGTACATACACACACTCTCTCTCTCACACACACACACACACACACACACACATTTGCAGTGCTAGGAATTGAATCCAGGGTCTTTCACATGCTAGGCAAGTGCTTCTACCACTGCGCTACCCCCCATCCCCGGCATTATATATCTTTGAAAACATATGTATATTTTTAGAGCAGTTTTAGGTTGACAGCAACATTGAACAGTAGATACAATTGTTTCCCATATTCTCCCTACTCCACACATGCCCCCATAATCAACATTCCCCACCAGAGTGGTACATTAGTTAGGACCTCGTTGGTGCTTCCCTATCATAATTGACATTAGGGTTCATTCTTGGTGTTTTAAAATCATTGGGGTTTGACAAATGTATGATGACATGTAGCCACTATTACAATACCAAGCAGAATAATGCAATTCTTTCTCCCATGGATCATGCCTGTGGTGTTGTTCTACCTTAAAAGTCATTGCTATACTCAAGGTCATCTAGGTTTTTCCTTATGTTATCTGTAAGGAGTTTTATAGTTTCATGTTTTACATTTCATACTATGACCCATTTTGAGTCAACTTTTGCCAAGGTATAAGGTCTATAGGTAGATTATTATTATCATTACTATTGTATGTGGATGTCCAGTTGGCCTGACACTATTTGGTGAAATATCTTTTTCTGTATTGCAATGCCTTTGCTCCTTTGTCAAACACCAGTCGACTCTTTACACAGGCATCATATGCATTTTTAATGTTCCTCAAAATTTTCCCGAAACAATATAAAACACAAATAAATAGATAAATAAATAAATAAACACAAACCACATTTATGAAACAAAATTCAGAGTGCTTAGTTGACTGATGAGTTCACAAGTGAGGAAACTGCCCAGACATTCTAAGGACCATGAGGTACAGAAACCAAATCATGGAAAGTTCCCACCCAACTGTAAAACAGGGATAATGATACCTTCTTTACAAGATTTTTGGGAGTATTAATGAACAAATCCAGATGCAGCCCTTTGTGCAACGTTTGGCTTTTTATAAATGCTCCATAAGTGTTATTGTCATTACTATCATTGACAACAGGTAAAAACAATCACTTTTCAGTGGCAAACAAGAAGCAATATGGTGGATTAGTCAACAGACAAGAGGACACTGCTAGCCACTATGGAATTTTCTGGAAAAGTCAGCTCTTTATTTTATCCTTTCTTCAGAGCTTTAAGAGTCTCATAGAAATGATACAGACTTAGATACAGTAATGCCTTTGGGATCAGGATCCCATGGACTTGGAAATAGTTATGATTTCTTCCATGGCTTGCCTCTGTTTCTCTCTGTGGTCTTCTCCTTCCTCTCTTTATAATGACAGGTTTTGTATCCTAGAGGACTAGGCCACCAACCATAGTTTTATATATGACAAGTTCAAATGCCTGGAGAGTGACCCATCCCTTTTCCAAAGTAAAGTCAAAATTGCCTGGGGGATAAGATTGATTAGCCTAAATCGGATGATGCCTTACCCGGAATTGATAGCTTGTAGCTGGAGGAACAGGATAATGTTGTGCAAACTAGTAGTTCCCATGGAAACCATATAGCTTGGTCCTTAGATAATGGGAAAGCAAGATCCAGAAAAGTAGAGATGGTGATAGGACAGACAATGTAATAGATATCCAGTGTTGCTGGTCTTTCCTGCCATCTTATGACCACTGTAGAAGAAGATGGAGCAGGCTTCCCTGAACACACATCCAGGGAAGTGAGGATCGATTACTCGCTTGGCTCTTACTTCATCTAGCCTGTGAAAACGCCCTCCTCTAAGCTCTCTTTTTTTTACTATTACCAGCTGTTTTAGTCAGCTTTTTCACTGCTTTGACTAAAGGACTCAACTAGAACAACTGTAGAGGAGGAAAAGTTTATTTAGGGCTCACAGTTTCAGAGGTCTCAGTCCATAGGATGCTGACTCCATTCCTCAGGGCTCCAGGTAAGGCAGAACATCATAGCGAAAGATTGTGACAGAGGGAAGCAGCTTACATGAAGATCAGGAAGCGGAGAGAGACTCCACTCTCCAGATAAAAAAATAAATACCCCATAACCATGCCCCTAAGGAACCACTTCCAACAGCCACACCCCACCTGCTTCTAGTCACCACCCAGTTAATCCCATCAAGGATTAATTCACTTATTAGGTTAAGGCTATAACCCAATCATTTCTCCTCCAAAACTTCTTGCATTGTCTCATGTGAGCTTTTGGGGGGACACCACATCTAAACTATAGCACTAGCTTATAGACAAAAGAAGTATTTTGGGGGCTTCCAAATAAAAGGTGCTATTCCATTTTACAGAACTCTGAGGACCATCCTTTGGAACAGTGTGGTTCTTTGCAATTCTGAGAGCAAGCACATGGAGGTGTCTTGAGGAGTGAAGAACCAGCTCACAGAGATGGTGAAGTGTATTTTAGAACCCAAGCTGCTGTCAAGGAACATATGGATTTTGTTATTTCTAGCCTTGCAGCTTACTCTCCATGGGTTTTGTCACATGAATTTCTGAGAGAGGGAGTGTTTTCTTGATTGACATCTCAGAAATGCTTCTTTGTGACAAAGTCACAAATATTTCCAGATCTTACTGGGCATGGAGTTGGCTGAGCTGCTGGAGAGAATCTGTTGGTGTCACTTGACACAGTGTGTGAGGTCAAGCAGGGGTGAACACCGTTGGTTGGATACAAAGGCGGAGCACTATGCGCTCTGTGGGGAGCCCATCAAGCCCAGCCAGCTCAGGAGGGAGACTGACACATGTGGGTCATTGCATGGAGCCTTTTCTCCCTCACAGAGCAAAGCAAGCCTGACATTTCCGGAGGAAAATGACACTGAAAGCATTCAGACAAAGGATGGGAGGCATTACCAAGGCTTTCTGGAAAGCCCTTTCTTCATGGACTCATGCCAATCATTATTTTACTCACCTTAGCTAATCCATTTCAAAAAAAAAATTTTTTTTTGTTCCTTAAGTCAATTGTCATTTATTGAATTTTTACTGTATGATAGGACCAGTAGGTGTCAAGATGACCTGGACAAGCTTGTGAGAGTTGATTGTTCAACTTCCAGAAATTCTGAAAGACAGCTGTTAAACATAGCTATTATTAAATACACAAATTTTTATTAACTTATGATTACATTACATAAAAACAAAGGTAACGACAACTCAAAACTCATTACATTCTAACTATTTCACTACACTTTACTGTTAATTATGCTTTCAAAGTTATTTGTATCTACTGCCTCTCTATCTTGGAAACACTGTGAAATAACTTGCAACTGTTCATCTCTTTGTCACATCAGTGGCATGAAATTGGCCGTGGTGAGAATATATACACCACAGAAATCAGCAAATGCTACTAATGCAGGCTTTGTTGTTTTGTTGATTGTTTAGACTTAAGACAATGATGAAGAAAATGTTAATAATAGGAATTAAACTTAAAAATGTTTCATGTCCGTAGCTGATGTATTATGAATAGTATAAAAAATTGGAGAAAATGTTCTTCCAGTATTTGAAACTATTTCTTTTTACTTATTTATTTATTTCATACATGATAATAGTGGAATGCATTACATTCATAATTATCCATTCACAGCACAATTTTTCATAACTCTGTATATAAAGTATGTTCACGCCAAATTATGCCATTATACAAATGAGCTCTCTTATTGATATTTTTTTGCATTACAATTCTTAATACTATTTCTTGACTCAGCAAAGAAGGTGTAGTTGTTCATACCATTGACCATTGAGTGAAGTTCTGACATACATTTTCATCTCATTAATATAAGCAAAAATATCAAGGGACATCCATGTCATAGTGATATTCATTTTGTCATTTGCAACCATAAGTAGGCTGTGGACACAAGAGTTCAGAAAAATCAATGAAAACATTTTGTGAGAATTGACTAAACAGAATTTACAATCATGAGTATTATACGTCTCATTATTATTTGTCAATTGTATGCTACACATCCTTTCTGTTACCAATTTCTGACCCCTAACTAGGTCCTATTTCCATGTCAGAATCATGTAATAAGTAAATGAAGCCGAGTCTGGATCAAGGGGCAAAGGATGCTTTTATTTTTGACTAACAATGGGAGAAGTGAGAAACAAACTCTCAAAGTAACTTCTCAGAACAAAGACTGAGAATTCTTTTTTTTAATCTTTAAAATATCTTTTTTAGTTGTAGGTTGACATAACACCTTTATTTTATTTATTTATTGTTTTTATGTGGTGCTAAGGATTGAACCCAGTGCCTCACACAGGCTAGGCAAGCGCTCTACCACTGACCTACAACCACAGCCCAGGCGGAGAATTATTTTAAGGGTCAGGGGAGAAAGGGACTATTTTAGATAATGAGTGGAATGATAATAGTGACTTTGCTGGAGAAGGAGTGGGCCCACCCCTTCTCGGAACTACCTTCCTTTAACCCTTCCATGGGCCGGTTCTAGTCTAGGTGGGAAGCAGAGGGCCACAATGGTTGGCAGAATTTTACTAGTGTAATATATTTTAATGGGATGGTAATAAGTCTTAGGATGAATGGCAGATCAACACGGCACCTTTTGTGGCTAAAACTGGCTTTGTTTGAGTCTATCTTCCCTCCTGTCCAGGGCCTGTGGGTGTTGTGTGGCTGGCCAGGCAGGTATCTTGCCTGACACAGGATGCTGGTCAGCAAAAGGTTTGTTTCCCTCAGGGTTTGATAGTGTATTTGCCTGGTGTCATTTTTATCAGTAAAATTTACATAAACCTATATGAATACTCACATATTTTGTGGGGAGAGAGCCAATTGTTATTATTAGCTATTATTTCCTCTGCTGTGAGTCTCCTACCCTCTTTATCTCACCCTTCAAGACCCAATTCAGAGCCTAATCTGTCCCTTCTTTGGGGTCTTGTGTTACAGAGTGCATTAGGTTTTATGTAGTTCCCTATACTTCTTAGAACAAGTAGAGTTGAAGGGCAGAAACCTTGAGTTATTCACTTCTGTTCATTAGGGGTGAGCTCAGTGCTTATGTACACAAAAGATATCCAAAAGGTACTGGTTGAAAGGAAAAGCAAGATCCTTGGGGGCAGAGGGAAGTAAAAGACAAAGGTCAAGGTCACATATGTATAAAAAGGACAGTGAAGAAAGTTCTAGATCACCTTATACCATTTAAATTTCCTTGGGGGTTCCTAAAGGTCTTGATAAACTGCAGCAAGTTTTGATTGATCAAAGTACAGCTAAGAAGAAACCTTGATAAGATAAAGTAGATTGGGAGTGATCAAGTGTTTAGAGGAAAAAGACAAGTCATAAGGTAATCAGATCCAGGTATTTGACATATCTTGGGTGAATTCACCTCAGTGGCTAAATCCTTTCAGACAGGTTTTTTTTAATATTTATTTTTTTTAGTTGTAGTTGAACACGATACCTTTATTTCACTTATTTATGTTTATGTGGTGCTGAGGATCAAACCCAGGGTCTTGTGTAAGGGGAGCGACAATGGGACATCAAAAGTCCAGGAGAACTTACTCTCCTCCCAATCGACTTGTCTTGCTACTCATCCTGGCTGCCAGCTCCTTCTCACACTGCTTTGGAGGGATCCGGATGCTAGCTGTCTTAGTGGAGAAGTATTTTCAGTCTTTAAATCCCAGCCATTTTTGATGAACGGGCTGAATTTCCTGTTCAGAGAATGTATAATCACCCATCTCCCCCAAATATACACCAAGACAGGACAAGTTCCTCCAGGCTAGCCAGCCATTCCTTCAAAATGAGCAGTTGCCCACAAGCTTGGAAGGAAACAAACAGCCTTTCTCCCTCACTACCCCCATCACATTAGTCATGACCCCTGGGGAGGGTCAGTCTGAAACTGTCCAGATTCCAGCCATGGCCCAGTGCAGAGCAGACATGTCAAAGAGAACAGGAAAACTCACTTACCTCCATCCTTTTCCTCAAGTCTTAATCGTCATTTACTCAAAGAGCCTACGATGGGCATCTGAAACAGGGTGTGGATCATCGTCTCTCCCCAGATCAAGCGGTGGACTTTCTACATTTGCCCTGGCCCCTGCAGGTCTACTCTCAATTCAAAGGCCAGAGGGGTCTTATAAAGGCACATCAGAATATGTCATTCCTCTGCAATGGCTGCCACTTCAATCAGAGATAAAGCCAAAGCCTTCCAAAGGCTAACGTTTCCACAGGGGATCGACCTGTATCCTTCCCCCATCTTTTATAAATCTGAGTTCCTGCTAGTAATATCTCACCCCTCGACAGCCACAATAATCTTGGTGCTCCTTGAGCTCACCAGACACCTCCCACCTCAAGATCTTGTCATCTTCTTTGTTCTATGTGGCTGAGATGCTGTTTCCCCAGACATTCACATGGCTCACTCCTCCAATTCTTGAGGCAAACCTCAACTTCTCCATGAAGTCTAACCTAATGTGAGATGCTATTTAGCACTCCAAACTGTCTCCTTTCTCTCTATTATTATTCCTCCTCACTCTGCTCTATTTTTCCCATGGAGTTTGTCATCTCCTAGCATAGCATATCATTTACATATTTAATGTTTGTTTTTTTCTCCCTTAGAAAGGATTCCAAGAGGATATAGAATTCTTTTTTTTTTTTTGGCCTATTTTGTTTGCTAATGTATCTCAAATGTCTAGAACATGACACATAATAGGAGTTCAATAAGTATTTTGGAATGACATGCACCCCCTAAGATGCCTACTCAAATTCAAAAGCTTTGAGGCATCTGGGAGTAGAAATCAGTTTCCTCCATGCGGGAACCCACACTCATCATGGATTCCTCACTTCCTTTTCATCCACAGTGGGTCTTAGGGGGAACTTCCAGGGAGCTGAGTAGACAGATGCCCTTGGAATTCTCTTCATTTATTTTTTCATCAAGGTCAAAATTGTCATGTGAAGACTCTAAAATGTGCTTTTTTTTTTTGTTTCCCAGATAAAAACATTTTCTTGAAAATGTCCTTTGATTTGGATGATTTTATTTTCACACATCCAATACTTGCAGAATAAATCTCAAGCAAGGAGTTTTTTGTTGTTGATGGTGGCGGTTATGGAGGTGGGGAGAGGGAAGGGGTGGCTGAGGAGGAGGAATATAGAAACATCAGCTTAATCATGTGAGCTGCTCTATTAATAAAGCCAGTGCCTCCTTTATGACAAGGAGCTCTGAGAAACCAAATAGAAACTTGCTTTGCTTTAAAGAGACAGAACTTACTGAGTCATCACCTCTGAATCCCCTGTCACTTCTCACTTGGACTGCTGATGATGCTATCTTTAATTATCTAAGGGGGTTTATCATCAAGATTAGTCTCCATAAGGTTCTTTATCACTAAACACTGAGGTAACCTGCTGTTATCTACTGCTGTGTAATAAATTACCCCAAAACTTGATGTATTAAAACAGCAACCATTTAGTTTGCTTACCATGGCTCAGCTGGATGGTCTTTCTGTTTTCCTGAGATGGTTCATTTGGCTGCATTCAGCTAGTGGCTAGGCTTAGCTATAGATTTGGTTTCATTCTTGTCTCTGGTGCCTTGCCTCACCTCCATATGGTCTCTCTTTCTCCAGGGACTTGGGCACCCTTAAAGCACGGTGGTCTTAAGGCTCAGCATTGGAAATTGCATAGCTGGACATCTACCATATTCTATTGATTAAACAGGACACAGAGCTGCCCTGTGCTCAAGGAGAGTGGATTCTCTCATTGGGAGGAGTTGCAAAGAATTTGTGATGACTTAATCCATTACGTAACCAAATACAGGTCATCAGTGCCCACTTTTAGTTGTGCTTTTTCTCACCTCTCTGCTGAATAAGAGATATAAAAAGATGTTTTCAAGGAAGCTTGAGCATCCAAAATATGCATCTCCATTATTTATTAATCCTCTCACCTTGGTCTAAGGATCACTTTAGGAGTTTCTCTACTTCCACCTCTGTCCCTAAACAGGGAGCTACTTCTGCTTGGAACTAATCTGTCTTGTCACAGAAGTCGCTTCCCAAATCTCAGGTCTCTATCACTGTGAATCCCTCACAGCCAAACTACCCCTGTTCCCATTGCTTATGCTTTTCCTGAGACCTTAGAGACTTGGAATATCTTTTTATTTATTTTCTTAAATATTTTTTATAACATGTGGGACTTTTTAAAAATGCTATAATTATTGTGAATCCCCCCCCCAAAAGAAAATGTGGTCCCTTTTTACTAATTTCTTGACTTGATGTTGGTGTTGGAATTGTTTTTCATAGGAAACTGTTGGATCTGCCAAGTCATACATTTGGTTAAGCCAAGCAGCAATTCATTGTAACATAGAAGTTTTGTATCTGGGACTGATGTTCAAGACTAGAGGGTATGAGCAGACGGGAGAAGCGGGGAGCTCAGATCCCCACTATACCCACCACAGTTGCACCAGCCCTCCTCCCATAGCCCACATCTGAGGCCATATGTTGGATCCTATAAGACCAGTCAGAAGAAAGGAAAAGAAGCTTAACTTGCTTTATATTTGTATTGGCTCAGTAAGCAAATCCATTTGGAGGGTCAGTAAGGCCTATGAAACATTTACTAAGAGTGATCAGCTATTAGTCCACAAGAAAAATTTTAATACATTCCAAAGACAAGAATCATGCAGGCCATAATCTTGGACCATAATGTAGAGAAATTGATGCCAAAGCTTAAAAGAAGAAAAAAAAATCTCAACACACTCCTACATAGCTTTTGAGTCAAAGAGAAATCAAAACTGCAATTGCATATTATTTAAAAACAACAATAATGAGAATATTACATAAGTGAGAAGGCCAAGGTTGTACATAAGAACAAGTAGGAGTTTTAAAGTCTTTTATAATTAAACAAGAAAAAAAGTGTAAATAAATTGTTCAATTAGAAGTTAAAAAGAGAACCAAGATCATATGAAAAGGAAAATAGTAAGGAGAAATTGACAAAGATAAAGCAGAAATTAGTGTTATAAAAAAATCAGTAAATTTGCTAAATAAATAAATAAATGGTTCTCTCAAAAACTAGATAAAAATAATTTTTTTTTGCAAAGCTAGTCAAGAAAAATAAAAGGAAAAATAAGCAATTGGAAAGAGGACAGGAATATAACCACAAGTACAAAAGAGATTTATGTGTTTTATTATGAACATGACTATGTTGAACTCTGCTAAAAGCTGTGAAATCTGGGGAAAATGAATGACTTTCTAATAAAACATAAATGATCAAGATTTATTAAAGAAAAAATAAATATATCCAAGACCATAGAAAAAAATTTAAGAGTTGTTAAAGCTCTCCCAAAGATAGATTTCACAAGCTAATTCCATTAGAATTTCATGGAGTGCATAATTTCCATGTGATTTACACTATTTCAGGACACAGAAAAAGATGAAGCACGTTTTACTTAATTTTACCCAGCTATTATAATCTTGATATCTAAACCTACAGCAGAAATCTTTTACTGTCTCAGATATAAACATAATTCTAAGAATTCTAAATACTGAAAAATCAAATTCACTAGTACAACAGAAGAGCAATGTAATATGAGTGAAGTTCTCCTGAGAATGCAAGCAGAGTTCAATAATGAAAAAATTTCAAACGTTGGTGGGAAATAAATTGGTACAGCTTTTTGGGAGGATAATTTGGTGGAATCTATCAAATTTAGAAACACATTGAATTTTTTACTAAATTCCTCTTAAAGTTATCTGGATTCTGTTCTCTTTTATTCTTTGAGACAGGGTTTCACTTTGTTGCCCAGGCTGGCCTCTAGTTCTCAATCTTCCCACCTCAGCCCCCCTCAGTAACTGTAGTTATCTGTATTTAAATCTATCTATATATCTATGGGCACAAGATGTTTGTACAAGAATAGTTACTGTATTAAACATGAGAGAGAGAGAGAGAGAGAACACCTAAATATTCGTCAGTAAGAAAATTACTGTCACAATGTTACATTAAAGAATACAAGGTGGCAGTTTAAAAAGAATGTGTTACTCTTTATGTATGGATGCAAAAATCAAAAATCTCTTATAAATCAAGTAAACAAAGCAAAATAAAAACTCCAAATTGTGGACTAAATTATACTGTAGAATTATCCCATTAACTTTTGAAAAAATAACCTACACGTGTGTATATATATATATATATATATATATATATATATATATGTATGTGTGTGTATATATATATATATATATATATATATATATATATGAAAGTGGATGTAAAATGCTCTGTCTATAGAGGCTGGGGTTGTGGCTCAGTGGTGGAGCATTCGCCTAGCATGTGTGAGGCACTGGGTTCACCACCACATAAAAATAAATAAAGGTACTATGTTCACCTAAAAAAACCTATACACACACACACACATATATATACATATATATGTATATATATATATACATATGTATACTCTCTCTATATATAAAGATGCTCTGTCTATAGAAGGTAACTGCAGAAGTGAGAACAGGGTCAATAGGAGGTAATGTAATGAGCACCAAAGAGATGGTGCTGTTATTTTTTGGTACAGTTCTGTATCATTTCACATTTTTACAACAAGGCTTTACTCAAATGTTACTTTTATAACTAAAGTTAAAAAAAGATCAAATAAAGTATTTTATAATAATTCATCCTATCAAGAGTCAAAAGAGAGAAGAGAAAAAAAAAAAACTCACGCTTGATAGTTTCCAGAAAAGCTTCTACCTTTTACTTATTCCTTTACAAAATAGCTTAAAGAAGAGAAAAGAAACTTTTTAAGTGAACAGGATCAAGATTATTGAGGCGATGATAATTATCAAACTTAATAGTGAAAGTTTAAATCAGTATCCAATAAAGTAAGGCAGGAGACTTGGAAAGTCAATAATATGATCATTACTGAACACTCTGAAAAATTTTGGCCAATTCAATTGAATAGGAAAAGGAAAAAAAACAGTATCTGAGAGATATGGAGAGAGAGAGAGAGAGAGAGAGAGAGAGAGAGAGAGAGAGAGAGAGAGAGAGAGAGAGAGAGAGAGAGAGAGAGTGTGTGTGTGTGTGTGTACATTGTTTAAAAGGAAAATAAAATAATTGCTGTTTATAGGTGTGATACACTCTGTGGAAAACCCGAGAAGATCAACAATAAAAAATTATTTGCATATACTTTTGGCCTACCAGACCTATGCTAAGTGCTTCTTAGGCATGATCTCACTTAATCCGAAAGAACCCTATGAGGGATATTTATCTTTGTTTCTATTTAACAGATAAGGAAAGTAAGTTCCAGAAAGGTTAAATAGGCAGTGAGTGGTGAGGCAGTGGAGCCAGGATCCACCCTGAGTCCACTGATTCTGGAGCCTGCTTGATATTCTCCAGCCCTGCTTCATGCTGTTTAAAGGCCAAAGGGTATCTTTTCATAAGAATTCAACATACAATGAATATATTTTTTAAAGCAATAGTGTTTATACATAGTATCAACAACCAATTTGGAAATATCAGGGGGGAAAAATTCCATTCACCATGGCAACTAGAATTATATATTACCAAGTGGTACACTTAAAAAAAAGACCAGTACAAGGAAAACTTCAAAACTTTATTCAGGTTTTTAAGAAAACTTGAATACATGGAGAAGCCTGCTTATTTGTAGTTTAGAAGTCAACCTAGAAACGATTTCAGTTATTCTCAAACCAATCTACAAACATAATGGAAATTCCAAACAAATTAGCATTTTCGTCAGAATTTCACCAAATTATTCTTATAATAAAAAATCTAACTTCAAAAATTAATTATATTAAACAAATCAGAAGCGTGTCATGTAAAACATTTCCCTTAGAAGTAAACACTATTGTTTGGAGTTTCTCTCTCTCTCTCACACACACACACACACACACACATACACACACACATACAAGCACACGACCTTGGTCTTTTAGCAAAATAAGAACAAATGGTATGTTGGCACATATTGGGTGCTAAGAGCATATTACTAAATGTTTTGGAATTTTGCAATCTGGTTGATAAACACAGCCATTATTAAAAATCAAATTACAGGGGCTGGGATTGTGGCTCAGCCTTAGAGCGCTCGCCTAGCACATGCAAGGCGCTGGCTTCGATTCTCAGCAACACATAAAAATAAATAAATAAAATAAAGGTATTGTGTCTAACTACAACTAAAAAATTTTTAAAAAAATGATATTACATGAAGTAATATTTAAGGTTATTTCAAAGCCATAAGTAATACATTCTTAAAGCTTATCCCTTCCTAATTATTTGCTAACTATGTGTGTTTCTAAGGTCATTTACATCTAATGTATCTGGAGGATAGAGGTGTTATACAATGGTGAGCTGCTGTGTATCATCTCTTCCCAGCTCTGTCATCAGTGACGTCATGTTAATAGCTTGCCATTGACCATGGTGGGAATATTTACAAACTGGAAGCTGGCTGTGTTCGTCAGCTTTCTATTATTATAATAAATACCTGAGACAATCAACTTATAAACAGAAAAGGTTTATTTTGGTTCACAGTTTTGGAGTTTCAGTTTGTGATTGGTTGGCTCAATTGCTTTGGGCTTGTGGTGGCACAGGATAGTGGGAGACAGGTGGAACAAAACAACTTACCTATGCATAGCTGGGAAACCAAGGAGAAAGAGGAAGAAGTCAGGTTCCACAATCTCCCTGATGTTCCTCCAATGGACCTGAAGACTTCCCACTAGGACTGTGCTTCTTAAAGCTTCCACCAGCTTCTAGAAGCTGAGGGAACAAGTCATTAACATGTGGGTCTTTGGAAGATGTTCAAGATCCAAACTACAAATGCTACAAATCAAGGTCTTGTCTTCTTTTCAGAGAGCAGATTGTTAAATGCTGAATGGCGCACAACTGGTAAAAAACATGCCAGCAGGAATCGTACGTATTTGTGTATGTATACTTTGCAACAAAAGTGGGAGAAAATCAAATTACAGCTCTCTATTTAGGAGTAAGAATAAATGGGGATGAGAAATACATTCCGTCTCACAATCAGCACTAGATGAGGCAAAAAGGATTTCCTTCTGGCAAAGTACTTAATTAAGAGTTATCACATTTAAACATGTCATGAATTTTTCTTTTATAAATAGACATCTCAGATTTGCTGACCTTTGATGAAAATGGAGTCAGTAAAATGCATCTAAAATATTTGGAAAAAGCAAACATGCTTGTCTTTTTGAGGCAAAGGTTAAGTTGCAAAAAAAGTGTGAGAGAGTAATGGCCTTTCAAAATAAGCTCATGCTTTGGAGAGAGTATGCTGAAAATGGATGGCGGAAGTGTCTCCAGAATTCTCTGATTTTTTTGAAGCTAAAAATGACATAAATGAACCACCTATTAGATCTATCATATCTGCTTCCTTTTAAAAATCTGGAGACAAAATATTCTAAACTTATAAAAAATCTTCTAGAATAAACTAACATATTAACAATGTGAAAAGATAAAGCCTTCCAATTATTTTGCAGGCACAACTAATTGACATCCAGAATAATGAAAGTTGTTGGCTGAATCTCAACAAAGACCTCTGCGTCTTGGTGAAAGAGACTGAAAATGAATGTCACTATTTATTAGGCAGAGTCCACAGAGCACTTCTTACATTTGGTATCAGTGCATGGTAGAGAAGCTCCTTTTCAGTTATTTCAAAATCAATTACTGGAATAATCCGAATTTAGAACTAGAACGGCAAACTAGAACGGCTAAGAATGTCATAAAGTGTTAAATCAAGATTGTAAGGCAAACATATTTACCTTTGCTAAAACACATATTTTTTACATGTGAGCAAAAATATGTTGAACCTTAATAGTTAAAATGATCATGCTTATACATATGTTCATATATAATTTTAAATATATATTTATATTTATATGTATATTTGATATTTATATATTATATATTTTAATATTGCATATATATTTTACAAAATTCCGAAGTGTGGAATTTTGTACTAGCAGCATCAACATCTGCTGGGAGCTTGTTAGGGATGCAGACACTCACCATGCATCACAGCCCTTGCCTCATTGATTTAAGTTAAATGGAGGAATTGCCTGCATTGACCAGCTTTAGCATAAGTATCATCAGGAGATGACAAAGCTACTTTGCTCTTCAGTGGATGGGCAGGTGACAGGGTGGGGAGTGGTCTCCTCTTCAGGCTGAAGATTTTGAAGATGAGAATAATTCCTGACATTTTGAAGCCTATTTATGTTAAAACAGGAGTAGATGGAGCCCCTGCTTCATGTAATTCCCAAACCTACCTTTATAATATCACCAAAAAGCTATTTATAATAAGACTTTTTATAATGGTTATGCTGTGGTTTGATATGGTTTAATTGTGTCCCCCAAAATTTCCTATGGCAAGAGTTTGGTCCTCAGTGAAGGGCTGTTGGAAGGCAGGACTTGTAGGAAATGGGGCCTAGTGGGCAGACCTTAGTCAGGGGGGTGCTATTCCTGAGAGGAATAAAGATACTTCTTTGAAGGCCCTGGTTAGTTTTCACAATAGAGCTGTTATAAAAACTTGATACTCCCCTACCCAGTTTCCTGTTTTTAGATGTGATCTCTTCCCATGTAGCTTTAGCTGTTGCTCTCTGCCATGAGCCTCCATGCTGTTTGGATTTTCAGCCTCCAAAATTGGGTGAAAAACCCTCCTTAATTTTAAAAGTTAACCTGTATTTTTTTATAGTAATAATACATGGACCAATATACTAGCTAACATACAACACTATGTGCCAGGTATGATCCTAAATTATCTTCATGAATTAATTCATTTAATCTTTCTACAATGATAAACAGTGGGCCTATTAAATATCCTCAGTTTACAGACAAGGGAACTGAAGCACAGAGAAATTATTTGTTCAAGGTCACACTGCTAATAAGTAGCAAAGCCAGGATTTGGACCCAGTTAATCTAGTTCCAGAGCCCATGATTATAATGATTACTCCACACTGCCTGTGTAGAATATGTACAAATAAATAAATACCTACATATTAGGTACACATGTGCAAATATTTTAATTAATGGGAACATGGTTACAAAATTTGAGGACATCAGCTTAGGGATAAGGTCAAATACTACTGTGACATTAAAAAGCCTTCCATTATCAGATACAACCAGTTCTTTTGATCCTTGCTCTCCCCTTCTTGAAACCTGTGTTCTGAGTTCTACCATCTTGACCTAGCACCATCTTGAGTTCCATCATCTTGACCTGGTGCCCTGCATTCCTAATACCTCCTCTGTCCCTTAACCCTACCTGTCCTTCAAAACTCAGCTCTGGTGCTGCTCCCTTCTCCTGGATAAATGTTCTTTCCTCTCACAAGAGCATGCCAGGTATCCTGGCTCCATGCATTTTCTGCATACCTCTCTGACACTCATCACACAAGTTTTTAAGCATATATTCACTTGTTTGTATACCACCCTTGAAGGCAGAGCTCAATCTTCATTATTTTTTATGTTCTAGTGCAGAGCCTGGCATAAATTAGGTGGTTTGCATGAATGAATGATTAACAATGAACAAGAAAGCAGCCTTTGCCTTAGTTGTTCTATGATATGTTATTTGTATATTGGCCACCAGAGGGGGGAAGATGAACAGGGTCCACTGAACAGCACCCATCCAGAACTCTGGGTCCTGGATTTAAAAAATTATTTTTCATCTAGAAGGAAAATTCAATGGTCACACAGGCCACTGTTTTAGAAAAGAATAAATAATTCCAGGTAAGCATAGTGACATTTAAGTTTTAAAATTTAAAAAAAAATTTCCATCCTAGAAAGACTTCGAATCAGAAAACTTGAATTCTGAATCCAGCTCTAACATTATTTAGCTTGTGTGATCTCAGACAAGTTCTTTGGATTTTGGGAAGCTTATTTTCCAAGTCTAAGAAATGGGTGACATGATACATTTTGTCCACCACCATATTTTGCCTACCAGGAGAGTTCTGAGACCCATTAGTCTCAAACACCCAAAAAATGCATGCAAATACACAAAACATGATGCAGCGACAAATAAAATAGTTATAATCAAGGAGCTAAATAAAAATAGCTTTGATTTCCTTTGTTCAAAATCAGTTTTCTAAAATGTGAATTGAAAGCCAAGGTATCCTTCTAGGTCAATGAGCATGGACTTGTTTGGAGAACTTGATGTGTTGAGATTTCAAGCTGTGGATTGTTTAGTCCTTCTCATTCATTTGCTTCCTATTTGACTATCTTAGCTCTATTGCCAGGGGCCAGCTGATAGATCTGCGTCTGGCATTATCTATGCCTGGACAGTTCACATATATTGCCACACACACAGTATCTTTTCTCTGTAAACGGGCATATATGCTGTTGCAGCAAATAAAACACAAATTCATATAAAAACTTTGAGTTTCTAATCACATCACAATGTATTTTTTTAAATCAATGAATATTGAAAAATATATTTAGGGTAGAGTTGCATTATGTGCATATTGAATCTATGCAAATTTTGACTCTACAGGAGGCTTAGCAAAACAAAAACAAACACAAAACAAAACTTTAAAAAAACCTCACAATTAATAAAACAAACATTAAACCCACAGTCATTTAACAGCATTAGCAATTTGGTTCAATGAAGGCATGGCCAGGCTAAGCCACGATTGGTAAATATGACTGCTTCTCTTTTGTGGGTGTCAGATCCTACAAAGGTCTCTCAAAATATAGTGTATTTCTGTGATTGTGAGTAATTTAAGGGAATTTAAAGGGAGATTTCTTTTATGGGCAATGATTCTGACTTATATTTTGTCTTTAGAACTTAACCATTATGGTTTGGATGTGAGGTGTCCCCTGAAACTCTCATGTGAGACAACGCAAGAAGTTTTGGAGGTGAAATGATTGGATTATAGCCTTAGCCCAATCAGTGAGTTAATTCCTGATGGGATTAACTGAGTGGCAGGGTATGGCTGGAGGAGGTGGGAATTGGGGGCGTGACTTTGGATACATATTTGTATCTGGAGAGTGGAATTTCTCTCTCTCTGCATCCTGATCACCATGATATGAGCTGCTTCCCTCAGCCATACTCTCCCACCATAATGTTCACCCTCACCTGGAGCCCTGAGGGATGAAGCCGACCTTCCATGAACTAAGATCCCTGAAACCGTGAGCCCTCAAATAAACTCTTCTTCTTCTATAATTGTGCTGGTTGGGTACTTTCGTCAAAGCAGTGAAAAAGCTGATTAAAATATGTACTCATGGAAGATGCTACTTCAGATGTGGAGGGCCTGTGAAATTTTTTGATACAATATAAGCTCTAGTGGAAACGACTGAACTAGCCCAGAAAATGCTGAGACTCCTGGTGACTCCCCAGAGATGGAGGAGGAATCCACACCTCTCACTTCCAGACTAGAGTTCTTTCTACCCACAACTGTGCAAGTAAATATTTCATTCTGAAGGACGTTCTCGACCCAGGCCTTGGGGGAATCTGTGAGCTCCAAAACTGTTTTAGAAAAGAATAAATACTTCCAGGTAAGCACAGTGACATTTAAGGTTTAAAATTTTTAAATATATTTTTCGATCCTAGAAAGACTTCGAATCAGAAAACTTGAATTCTGGATCCAGCTCTTCCATTTTAGGAACCCCTGCCCGCCTAGCTTTTACCCACAAGTCTTTGTTTTCGGGGTCCTCCCTGCTTGACATTTCCATTCTCTTTCTTGTTTTGCCTTTATGTTGGAATTAGGATGTGAGCTGGCAGAGATTTCCAAACCAGTTTTGTACCTCAGACTAGGTAATCAGAGGCATGTAGGAAAATGTCCCAGAGGCTGGGCAGCCTTCAGAAAGCCACCGGCATTTGATTTCCTTCCTCCCTCCCTTCCTTGAAACACCGAGGCCAGATGCTTCCTATTCCCCAGCGGTATCTCACCTTCCGACCTAGCTTTTGAGCTTCCTTTTCCTCTTGGGCAAGGCTGTGCTTCCTTGGCACTTCTCGCCTCTATTCCTTGAAGGCCAAAAGACACTTGTGGGGAGGGGCAGGGTCCCTTGAGCAGAGTAGTGGGGGGAGATCTGTCAGCAGCTGGCAGGCCTGGGTGGGCACGAGGACTGACTGCTCACTCACCTGCCAAACTGGTAGGGCTTAAAGTTCTGCTCCAAGCTGGCTTCCCTCCTCCCTGGTGGACAAAGAGATCTCTTTTGAGAGGGGAAGTTTCAGCATTGAGCTTCTACAATATTAGACTCCAAATCCCAAAGGAGACTGTGGAAAGTAGGATTACCAGGACTCCAAAGGCTTACTGAAAAAGTAAGGAAAAAACTCAGTTGAAAAACTGAGGAAGATTCTATTAAAGATGGTAGAAATTTCCTCTGGGCCCACAGCTGGGTGACCTGAGCTTCCATGGGCATCATTTAGTTAGATCCCAAGGAGAACATCCCAACGCTGAGAGTTCACAGACCCTAGGACACGCTGTGAAGGAAGGCAGTGGGATCTACTTTGGAGGTCTTTAAAATGAGGATGACTTCTCTCCACTCTGAAATTGTCTGGAATGATATTCTGTAAGGGGGGGGGGGAAATTGAAAACACGACAACCGCAAAGCTCTTAACCCTAGATGTTAAGCTGTTTTAGATTTGTTGCCAGTCCCCACATTCTTCGATTGCCTGCACAATGTCAAATACGTATTGAAGATGCTTTGCAACCCACTGAAGCTCCAGTGTGGAGGAAGGACTTTAATATTTGGCAGGGAATCCTAGGGAGATAACTTTTGTGGAAAATTATGCCCACAGCACCAATGGAGATTCAAAACTCACCCCCCCCCCCGCCTGGCATTTTCCTGCTTTAAATAACCTCCATGTAGCTGTGTGAGGGGGTTTGGGACATCTATACCCTCTCCCCAGGCTCCTTCCTCACTTCCTTCCTCATCTAGTTCCTAAGACTTCCAGAAGACTCTCTTGGTAGGTCTTTAATCCCTGATTACCGCTTTAACTGGGAAATATGGAGGCAGGAAAGTAGGGTGGGAGAGGCAGCCTGGGAGGCAGTCAGGGAAACCTGACCTCAGAATCCCTCATCTTCCCTCTGCCTTCTCCCAGTCACACCCTTAGACCCTTGTTCTCCACACTTGGCCATGTTTTCTGAACCAAAAAAAAAAAAAAAGGAAGTGGAATCTGACAAGGGCAAGTGTACTTATGAGCAAAAACAGGATGCAGGGTACTTGAGACTGGTTCTGTCCCAGGGAACTGGGAATCCTAATTATGGATCACACACTGAGCCCCAGCCTTAAAAATCAAGTACATGCCAGTTACTCTGTAGGCGTTGTCAGAGTGGCAAAGGTTTTACGAACAGATGAATTCACAGGTAGGTGAGTCCGTATCAGTGATGACTTAGGGACAGCAGATTAAGAGCCACTATAAGATGTTCAGCGGCACCAGGCATGCTACCTTTGTCAGTGTCCCCACCATCCCAAATGTATTAAAAGGTATTTGCATCTCCTTGGGAAGTATATAAAAGTTGTAGAGTAGACATTATGTTCAAGAAATGCTGCACTTCAATTATTTGTTGAGTTGTATTTATTCTATTTAAAAGATATATTTTTTTCAGATCTAAAAAATTTCTTAGGGCATTCAAAATCTTTTGACCTCAGACATTTGGCCTCTAGGATCTAGTGGTTGAAGTGTCCTGGGCACCTGGCATTAGGAGGTGGGGCCTAGTTAGTAGACATAAGTCACCGGGCGCATGCATTGAAAGGGTTCAATTTGTTCCCCAGTCTCCTTCTTGTGCTTTCTCTCTGCTTCCGGTTCACCATGAGGTGAGCAGCTTTGCTCCATCACATGCTCTCTGCCATGATGTTCTCTCTCACCTCAGGCCCAAGGCAATTGAAACACCTGAACATGGGCTGAAACTTCTCAAACCAAGCTAAAATAAATCTTTCCTCCTTAAAGTTGTTTTCCTCTGGTATTTTATCACAGTGAAACAAAAAAGATGTTAACATAAAAAATTAACATAAGGAACAAATGTCTTTATGGGAGAATAAAGACATTTATTTTGTTTTATTTTTAAGGAACTCTCATACTTATCAATGCTTTCCCATGGGTGGGCTTTGTGATTTTGGCTCACTAGGCCATGGGTGTTATGGTTCCACACAAGTGAGGACTGACAGTAAGTAAAAGGGCATCAAAAAAACGAGGACATTTCAGATGTCGGTAAATGCTATGAAGAAAACATCCAGTGGTGTGCCAAAGAGGGATGAGAGAGACGGTGTGAGGTTACCTTAGAGGGCACAGTTCAGGAAGAACTCTAAGGAGGTAGCATTGAAACCAAGCCTTGAGATCTGAAGGAGACAGCTGGGGAGAAGGTCTGCAGGCAGAATCTTCCAGACACAGGGGCCTGTTGATACAATGCCAGTTCAGTGAGAACTTACGCAAATTTCAGGAACACAAAGAAAGCCAATGGGACAGGAGCAGAGGCAGCCAGAGTGAGGGCTGGGAGATGATGTCAGACTCAGAAAATCACAATGTGCTTACCATTCAGCCCAACAGTTGCTGTGGTGCCCTGGACACTTTGTCCTCCCAGAACTGGGAGTCCATTTCTTCTTGTTCCTTTGACTCAGTTGCTTTTTGCCTGAGCTTTACAGTTTGCTTTATCATTAGCGTCTTTCTGCTTTCCCATCCCTCTCTCAGTTCATTTTGCATCAAAAATTCCTAAGTGGTTAACCAGTCTCAATAAGAAGTGGTTCCATCAGGCAGAGTTTCACGTCAGGCCTTCTTACTGGCTGCTGGTCTCCCCAGGTCCAGCTTTCCCCTGGGCTCTTGGTGCAGTTGTGGTCCGGGTCTCATGACCTAGAGCATTGCAGCTTCTTTTGAAGGAAACCATAATGATCACTTTCCTCAGGATGAGGTTATATGTTAGGCCAAAATTAAATAGGCTGACAGAAATTTTACAGAAAGGGCCAGGCATGATGGTGCATGCTTGTAATCCCAGTGGCTTGGGAGGCTGAGGCAGGAGGATCACGAGTTCAAATCTAACCTCAGCAAAAGTGAAGTACTAAGTAACTTAGTGAGACCCTGTCTCTAAATAAAATACAAAATAGGACTGGGGATGTGGCTCAGTGTTCAATCCCTGGTTACCGCCCTCCCCCCCAAAAAAAGAAATTTTACAGAAAGGATATTTGTGATCACTCTCAGACAACAAGCCTAAGTGGGTTCTTGACAAATAGCTTAGTTCTTAGCTACTCATTGAACCTTCCCAGGGACCGCTGAGAAGTAGCATCCAGACCCAAGCACTTCTTTCTGTCATGGATGGTCACAGTTATATCTCATCCCACATGTTCTTATGCAATATGTTCTTTCTATTTTTCCTTCCCCTTTGAATTTGGACTGATTTGGTGAGTGGTTTGAACATATAGGATGTAGAAGAAGTACTCCATGTACTTCCACATTCCCCTGTAAGAACACCCCATCCAGAACGCAGCGCCCATGCTGTGAGGAAGCTCAATTAGCTTCCTACTGTGACAGGCTCAAGTAGAGGAGAACTGAGTCCTCCAGCCACAACTCCAGCTGAGCTCCCAGCTGACAGCCAACAGCCACTGCCAGCCATGTGAGCAAAGCCAATTGTCACTTTCCAACCATCCCCATAGCCCAGCCACATCAATGATGTCCTTGAACGCTTAGTTAACCCACAGAATTATGCAAAATAGAAGCCATTCTGTTCTAAGTCCCTATGTTTTAGAATGAGTTTACACAATAATAGTTAACCTTGTTAGAAGACAGTGAACAGTAGTGAGTCACATTTGGCCTTGTAGAGCTTCAAAATCAGATGCAGACAGTTAAAGTTGTAGAGCTACCAGAAAAAATGTAAAAAATCATACTCAATAATCACTTCCCTTTGGAGAATCATTAGGGGAGACCCTTTTACATGATAGTGGCAAGCAGCTGAGGCCACTCATGACCCTGTTTGGGTGGAGATTTTAGGGGGAGACTATAGGAACAGCAAGGAAAGAAAGAGCAAGGGCAGGTGTGTATTCAGGTGCAGATTGGGAATACTGATTCTTGACATTTTGATCTGAGAGTTCAGAATTTGACAGGGTTTCTGATCTGAGGAGGGAAATTCATACAGAAGTTGTTTTATTATTTAGGTGCTAATTCTTTGAATGGTGAAATGAGAAACTTCCTGTCCTTTCTCTCCTCTTCTTTCTCTTTTCTCTTTCACTTTCTACTTCTCTTTCCTGAGTTCACGCTATTTCTTTCTTTTTTTTTTTTTAAAGAAAAAACAATAAAGATATTCCAACCGGTAATTGAACTCCAGCCTGAAATTCATATTTGGTCTTCACCCAAAGTCAATATTTTGGAAAAAGTTTGAACTAAGTCATTCATGCAAACTTGAATTTCAAGTATGAAAAAATCCCCACAGTTTTTGACTTAAAAAGAAATAAAAAGACTGAAAACTATGTACTGAAAAGCTCTCAGATGTGGGAGGCTGTCACCAAAGGAGGATAAAATCACCACCAAAGGAGGAAATTCAAGTCAAAGGTGAATAAAGTAGCCAATGCTTGTTAATGTGTTAAAGACACATAGACCAGAGCTTGCGCAGGGCATCTGTGAGTAAAAACTTACACCATGACAGCCCAGTCACTGAGCAGGGGCCTCTAACTCTATAGGGACCTCATGTCTAGGACCACCTGTCCCCATTGGCTGGTGATCTCATAACTGGTCTCCCTAGTTTGAGTCTATGTCATTTTAAATCACAAATCCAATCAGGTCATCTTCCTGTTTACAAACTTTCAGTGTCTCTCCATTACCCTTGGGATAAATGGACCCTTCTCAACAGGTCTTAAGAGTTGACAGGCAGGACCTGGCGCCCATTCTCTCTCTGGCCACATCTCTGGCCACGCCCAACCTCACACCCTTTCCCCTGGTCATGCTGGACTCCTTGGTGTTGCAAGAACTTTCGCTGTTCTCCAGCCCAAGTCCTTGTACATGCTGTTCTTTCTGCTGGAACTGCACCTCACTCCCAGCTCTTGTTTATCCACCAATATCATCTCAGATGTCACTTCTTCCAGAAAGGATAAGGGGTACCTCCTCTGAATGCCCACAACGTTTGGAGATTTTTCACGCTGTGTAATAGTCATCGATTTACAAATACACTTCCCCCCACTAAACTCTGAACTCCCTAAGGGAAGTTATCATGCTGTTTTTAATTTTTAATCCCTAAAACTGAACACAGAGTGTCTGGCTTATAATAAATGCTCAGTAAATCATTATAATAAAAAATTAACAAATACCCCTACATTTCATCTGTTTTGAATCATGAGAAGAAGCCAGAGGTTTTCAGGGAGAGGGCAAACAGAGCTGAGACCCTAAGATCCATAGACAATTTCAATTTTATTCCCATGTCAGATTTTTTTTTTTTTGTATTGGTACTAGGGATTGGACCTAGAGGCACTTAACCACTGAGCCACATCCCCAGGCCTTTTTATTTTTTATTTTTGAGACAGGGTCTTGCTAAGTTGCTTAGGGCCTCACTAAGTTGCTGAGGCTGATTTTGAACTTAAAATCCTCCTGCCTCAGCCTCCCAAGCTGCGTGATTACAGGCATGTGCCACCATGCCTGGCCCATGTCATAATTTTGCCTGGGGTTAATCCATTCCTGTAAAATAGGTTCCATGGGAACCTAAACTCACAGCAACTCAATATGACAGTGTTCTTGTTTGCAGAAACATTGCCACCATGCTCTCTATGTCACAGAGGGTTTGAATTTACTCATTTAATTAACAAAGATATTTTGAGCTCCAGCTTTCTTCCAGGAGATTATAGTGGGGTGGGGAAGTGGTAATGGGATTTGGTTTTGATTTGATGCTATTGTTGATGTTATAAGATTTCTGGAAGTAAATGTTCCTTTTGGAGGAGGGCTGTCCCACTTACAGGGAACTTGGCCAAACAATGTTCCAAAAAATGTTTTAGATTTTTTTTTTCCCCTGAAGAAAAACAATGCATAAAGCTCACCCAAGAGAGTAAATATGGATGACATCTCCCACCAGGGGAACAAAACATCAGTTTAAAAAAAAAAAAGACACATTAAGAAATAATAAGATACAGGCTGCAGACAGTTAAAAGTTGGAAATTCAAACGACAGGCTTCTGACATACCTCAGTTACAAGGAGGGAATGGACTTCTCTCCCTAGAGGCAGAATCTGTCCCTAAAAATCCTTGAGAATCATGGTCCAAATTCTTTGTATGGAAATAAATTGTCCTTGGGTGAGATGTTTCGTTAGGAAAGGGAGACAGTGGGGACCCAGAATGGGCCCTGGGTCCTGTAGGTCAGGCTTCAAGTACACCAGCTCATGTTCAAGGCATGAAATTGATGCTGGGAAGGTTGCCAATATGTAGGTGACACTAGTCAATGGACCTCTGTCAGTGGATCGCAGGAGTTTAGGATAAATATTACATGGCAGAATTTGACTTACAGGCATTAGGAGAGCAGATACACTTTCTGTGGTTGAGATTGAGGTGGTGGGAGACAGATTTGGGTTGCTGTTGGTCTTCTTCTTTTAGTTTGTTTCCCTGGTCTCCTATTTGTTGTTAGAGTTTATAGTTCTCCTCACTGTTCCCCACTTCATGTCAAGCTTTCCTTCTAAATTGTCAGGCCTGATACCCTACAGCAACTTCAGGGTTCCCCTCCACCAAACATGGAATTGCCAGTCTTGCCCACACAGCGTCACCAGCTCCCACCATTACTCAAGGTCTACTTCCTGTAGCAAATCTGTGTTTTTCCTTATCACTCTTCACGTATGCTTCTCTAATGGAACCCTGACTAATGCAGCCCCTCCCCCATCACTTGTGAATTGGGAGATAGGACTGGCACCATCGAGAGCTCAGGGTTCTTTTGACACGTTTTATATTTACCACAACTCTAAGCTCTCAACCACTACCCTCCCTTCTCCATCATCTTCCCAGAATTTCTCTGTGTGTCTGTGGGGGGGAGACTTTGAGCAACAAGGGAGAGAGTATTGACCGCTGAAATCACCACAGAAAAAATATCCAACTCCTGGTTCCAGCGCACCACTGGGTGGGGTTAGCCCTAGATTTGTCATCAGGTTTTAAATTCAAAGCAGTAGGATTTCCCTAAAAATAAAAGGGGGAAAATAATTCTATTTACTTCAACGTTGCTATTTTCATAATTTTTCCAGAACGAGTTGTACAGGAGTGAAACAAATGCTACGAAGATGGGTCCAAATGGAATCCAGAGTCATAATAAGAGGATGTTGTAATTCAGAAGAAAGGCAAGCTAGAACGCTTGAGATGGTATTGCAGCAATGAAAACCACTCCACGTCCATGTCAGATAAACAATCGTAGTCACAGTCCTGGAAGCTTAGGAAATGACTCATCTTCAGGAATGAGCGCTGAGTGAAGGCCATCGTTTACCTCAGCTCCTTGGTGGTTGACACAAACATTCTTTTTTTTATTTTTTGTTTTTCAACCCTTGTGACTTGGCCACTGGAAGATGCTGTTGTAGCCTGGACATTCATCTTTCCTGACCTGTCATGCCTTTTCTTCTCTGCACTCCTATTCTCCTCAGGGATGCTCATTCTCTGAATCAATGGGTTTTCTCACAGGTGGAAAGAAAGTACTCCAGGAAGCCTCCCCTTGCAAGAAGGGCCCGTTGTTAGGGACTTTTGGTCTGAGACACTATGGCTGAGTCCAGGGAAAAGCAAAGAATAGACCAGCTTCAAACTCAGCCAACCAGCAGCAGAAGAAAGGAACTAAAAGAGAGTTCAGAGATCCTGGCTAAGAGCAAAGGTAGAACTAAAGTTAGTGGGAGAATCCTGCAAACGGGAAGCGATGGCTGGCGTCAGGGTCTCAGCCTGGCCAGGGATGGAGGAGAAACTTAGGTTGGAGATGAAGCAGTTCTGAGAGTGTGTCACCAGCAGGGCTCTGGCTGATGGCACTATTGTTCTTCCTCTCCCATCTGAGGGTTTCATTAGAGGACCACCAGGAAGAAGTGTGTCATCCATAGAAACATGTGCCCTTTTGTACTAGGATGTAGGGACAGCCGTATTTATAAGTCATATTATTCATAATAGTTCCAAACACAAAGTACCTCAGCCACAGAGACATCAGGAATGGTGACATATTTACAAGCTGATTAGTATGGTGAGATACCATATTTGTTTCCTGGGGCCACAAACTGTGTGGCCTAAACTAACAGAAATTCATTCTTTCACAAATCAGAAGGCTAGATGTATAAAAGCAAGGCATGGGCAGGGTGGATCCTTGAGCTGCCTCTGAGAAGAATTTGTTCCATGTGTCTCTTAGGGTGGCTGCCAGCCATCCATGGTGATTCTCCTCTCCAGCTATTATCACTGCAGTCTCTGCCCCCAACTTCACGTGGCATTCTCCCTGTTTCTCTGTGGTACATGGCCTTCTTATGAGGACATTGGTCATCCAGCATGACCTCATCCCAACTTAACTGATTGCATGTGCAAACCTCCTGTTTCCAAACAAGGTCACCATGCTCAGAGGTTCTGGGTGGACATGAACTTTCAGGGGCGACACTATCCAACTTGGTACAATACCATGCAACAGTGAAAATGGACAAACAGCCACAACATGCAACACCATGGATGAGACTCACAAACACAATGACTAGTGAAAGAAGGTAGAAGCAAAAGAACAGTGTGATGCTACATTATAAGGTTCAAAGTCAGGAAAAATGGAACCATGGTGCTTAGAGACACACTCTATAGTGATGATATTATCATGAACAGCAAGAAAATGATTTCTACAAAGTCAGGGTAGTGGTTGCTTTCAGGAGGGAGACTGGGAAAGAGCATGAGAGGGGGTTTCTGGGATGCTGGAATGTTCTATTTCTTGATATGGCTGGTGATTCCAAGAGTGCCATTTTTGATATTCTATTAAGCTATTTTATTTTCTGCATGCATGATGATTTGTTTGTTTTCACAAGAGAACAACAGGATTTTAGTAAGCCTGCAGATTCTGCCACCAGTTAGGATTTGAGTAAGTTGTCTCTCTGGACCTCTTTTCTCATCTCTAAAATGGACACGATGATCTCCAGCCCCAACCCCGCCCCCCCCCCAGGTTTACCAATCTGGGTGTGTAACTTGGTTGATTCTGTGTGGAGAGGTGGTCCCCAATGTGATGTTAACAAAGAAAGAAACCATTGAGGGAGGAACTACAGCGTCATGTATGGTCAGACTTTGAAACCAGAAGGACCTGG
This sequence comes from Spermophilus citellus, assembly GCF_964194105.1. Lineage (NCBI taxonomy): Eukaryota > Metazoa > Chordata > Mammalia > Rodentia > Sciuridae > Spermophilus > Spermophilus citellus. The sequence goes on along the minus strand of NC_138184.1, from coordinate 45,150,878 downwards.
TTGGAGTCTTAGCTCTGCTCTGTCTCTTTGAAGGATCCCAGATTCTTTTGCATTCTAGGCTACAGTTTCTTTAATGTACAAAATAGGTATAATAAAGAAACTTCTTTACAGACAAGAAGATAAAAGGGATGATGTATACAGAATGACTAGAATCCAGGAAGCCCCTAGTAATGGGTATCTAGCTAACCTTGCAAAAGCCATACACATCAGATAATTCAACAAGTGGCTCTCGAATACCTATTGTATAGTCAAGAGTTTTCCCTGAATAGGATCTCCTTTAATCTTCACTTCAACTCTGAAGTCACTTATCCTTCTGAGTTTTTATAGATGAAAAAGCTGGGGCTAAGAGGGTGGGAATAAATAATATGTTCAAAGTAGTTCTCTTTTGGGGGGGAGCAAGATTTGAACTCACAATCCTCCTCCTCAGCCTCCCCAGCCTCTGGGATTACAGGGGTGTGCCACCACACCCGGCTCGGTAGCTCGGGAGGCAGGAGGATCGTGAGTTCAAAGCCAGCCTCAGCAAAAGTGAGGCGCTAAGCATCTCAGTGAGACCCTGTCTAAATAAAATACAAAATAGGGCTGGGGATGTGGCTCAGTGGCCAAGTGTCCCTTTAGGAAGTGTCTTCTGGCAGCTTTGAGGGCAGATTAGAAGGAAGAGAGAAAAACCTGTGGTGAGAAAAAGTGTCAATCAAGGCAAAACACAGGGAGGAGGGGACACAGGCAGGGTCACACTGGTCTTGCTCACTGTTGTTAAGTCTCCCTGTCTATGGAGTAATCAGATGACTGAATGCTGCCCCTGACAGAGACACTATGGATGGAAGATATGAAAGTGTGTGTTGGGGCAGCCATTGATGATGAAGGGGTTTCCAGGTCAGTCTGTGAGGGGGGGAACAATTCAAGAGGAGTGGTGGATTTGGGGTTAGGGGTACCTGGGTAGACAAGCCTCACTGTGAACACTTTGTTGAATGGAAGATGTCAGTGGGATTACTGTGTGGAGAGTGCTGGGCTGAGGCCAGGTTTGGATGAAACACAGTCATTGGCTTCATGGCCTCTGGTGGGTTCCACTTCCCTCTCTCCTTGCTGGACTCTTTATTGATAGTGGGGGTGACTTTGAATAAGTCAACCTTCTCTATGCTTTCTTTCTATCTGAACTTTTCATCAATGGGCCATTACTAATTCTTGGTAAATGATGCATCTGGTTTATGACTGCCCTGGAACTAACTTTGTGAATAGGTCATCTAAATGGCACAACCCCGAATGCCTCAGTGACTAAAATCCAGCTGCAAGTAATTGCAGCCTGGAGATCCAGCTTCTCTCCCTCTGTGCCTTTTAAGAAATGTAGATGCCCCAGAAAGGATAAACAGCCTCATTGTCCAATATTCTAGTAGGATTAACACCTTAGCTGTTTTCTTCTGTGGCAGGAGGGTGGGATACAGGGACATGGGACATAGGCAACTGAGCAGTAGAGGATCATGGGCCATAAAGGGGACAAATAAACTGTATTTAGAAAGGGCAGGGTGGGATCACAGAGGATAAATTCTATACACTTTAACGTCTTGAATATATATTTTTTTCTCTCTTTTGTTTTTGTTTTTGCAGTATTGGGGATTCAACCCAGAGGGGCTCTATCACTGGCTACATCTGCAGCTTTTTAATTTTTTTTTTAATTTTGAAAATAGTCTCACTAAATTGCTCTGTCTGCCCTCCAACTTTCATCCTCCTGCCTCAGACTGCTGCATTGCTGGGATTACAGGTGGGTGCCACAGTACCTGGCTAACATCCTGGAATTTTTCTTATTCAACATTTCATCTTTCAGTATTTCTCACACACTTGATTGACTGGAGGAAAAGCTTTATGATGGACCAACCATGGGACATTGTTTATAGGTATTAATTTATGCAAGTATCAGAACAACTTATTTTATAGATGAAAAAACTGTGTCTCTGAGGGACCACCTGACTATGCAGCCAGTGGGCAGCAGCAGACCATGATGGCAAAGCATTCAGCTATGGTGGGTTTAATTCCCCACCTACCTGATAAGTGATTGTAAGAGAGACACATTTAGCTTCTTATGGCTGTTTTCACCTCATCCTCTTAGGGGTGGGGTGAAGATTAAAGGGGGGGGATGTATATGAATGGATCAATGATGCTCTGTAAACTTTACTTCTGATCTTAATCCTGGTAGGCAGAGGGAAGCCCTGTGTATACCAAGACAACTACAACTACAGGATGCCCCTCCACCACACACACACACACACACACACACACACACACATACACATGGGGGGCGGGCGGTGGGCAGGGTGTCACTGATGAGCCCAAACTGGGAATTAGAAGTCTGGCTATTTGTGCAACTGGCAGTTGTGACTTTGAGATGTCTATCCTTGAGTGGATATGCACAGGAACTTTTGCTCTTTGGCTAAAGGAGGAGTGATGAGTTCCTTTGGAAGGGGTGGGGAGAGGGGCTTAAAGATGGACTGGAGAAGGGCAGGGGTGATATAAGTTGCAGAACCTGGACTAGAGCTAGACCCTTCCCCTGCCCCTTTACCCATGGCCTTGGAAGAGAGGAGGCAGGTTAGGAGCATCTTATTCCCACCTTCTCCCCTGAAACAGCAGGAACAGTGTCCAGAGCCAAGATGTTTCCTTCCAGATGGCTGCGTGACCCTCCCAGCCCCCAGCTCCACCCTGGTGTGAAAGGACAGGCTAGTTGGCACAATCAATAGCTCGTTCTTCAGCGGCCAAACAACCACCCCATTGATCAAGGAGGCTGATTTTCTGCCAAACACTTGGAATGCTTCAAGGCACATTCTGGTCAATCCCAGCTAGATTTTGGGCCAACAGGCCTGGCTTGGTTCTCCCCTCCCGATTTATTTGGTTCTATAAATGTGGAGGGGATCCATTCCAAATCTGGGTACCCACATCTGGACGGGTTATCAGGTTGGACCAGCAAAAGGAATCCAATTCAAGAGTTTCCTTTATGGCTAGAAGGAAATTGAATTAAGAAGTTGAGACAGTGCTCACAAGGCTGGCCAGCCCCGGTGCAGCCTCCAATTTCCCAAATAACATCACTTCTTACTTGGAAGCCCAGAATTTTTAAAGCTTGCTTTTGTAACTATGTTCAGATATTTTGGGGGAGCTGCTTCTGTGTGTGTTCATCTTGGGGGACAGCTGTGGGGTGGTGGCGGCGCTGACACTCCTCCTGATGAAAAGTCCCCTTGCTCTTGTCCCTTGTGAGAGCACGTCTGTCCAGCCCTGGCACAGGTGTGTTTTCCATCCTCCTCGGTGTGAAGTGCTAGGGTTAGTTTTATGTCACTTTAGGCCTTGGTGAAACTACACACCGAGGGAAGATTAATGGAAAAACTCCCCTACCAACCACCAGGAAAAAAGTGTTTTTCCCTTTTTAGCTTGAAGACAAAGAGGAGTGGCTGCTGAAGGGCCTGAGGAGGAGAGGAGGCTCCCGTTTCCTGTGTCATCTCACATCCCCGGGGCTGCCCTTTGTCCTAGGCAGGACTTTTTTTTTTTTTTCTCTAAGGGACTCTCATTTGACAAACTAAAATAGATCAAACCTGTCAGCTGCTGACCTCTGCCCAGTGCCCATTCTGTGCAGACTGCTCTCTTGAGATAGCCCATGTGACCTGTAGGATAACCTTGCAATAAAGATTCAACTGACCCCACTTAACAGATAAGGCGAGTGGAGGCCCAGGACACACAGGGTTCTTTCTACCAGGCCACACGATGCCACTCCTGATGGATGCTCCGGATGCCACAATGCTTAGCCTGCATGTGACAATGAAGGAAGGAAGGGGACAATGAAGAAAGCCTCCTCAGGCTCAAGTGGCTTGGCTTTATTTTTACCACTCTTACTTCTCCTCACAGTGCCTCAGTTTCCTCACTGGCAGAATGGACATGAACATGCTGGCTCTTGCCCGTGACCTTGGCTGATGGGTCACGAGGGAACAAAGAGGATATATCAGCTAGGAGAGTGAAACCGCTTCACTGTGACTTTGTGAACAGTGCCGACGTCTCTGAACCTACACAAAGGCAAGAGCAGCCCCTTCACTTTGGCATTTTTATAAGGATTAAGTGATGTGTGTTTCTGAAGTCCCTGGCACATAGAGGTATTTACTAACTGTTTGGGTTTTGGTTTATTTTAAAGTTCTTCATCCAGGGAGTCTTTTATTCTCCTCTTTGCTGGGAGAAGGAGTAGAGGGGGGAGAAATAAGAGTATGGACATTTGGCTTGACTGTGCATTTATCTAGAAATTGGTCCACAACATTCATTTGATTCTTAAAAAGGGTTCATGACCCCAAAACATTTAAGAACCACTATAGTTGAATTTGATTTTTGACCCATGGTTAAAAACCACTGAGCTAAGAATAAATTAAGTGCCCAGATGTTCCTGGAATCATGCCGGGGGCTATTCAAACAAACAGAATATGGGGGATCTGCCTTTTACAAGTTAAAATTTTAAATATGGTCAAATTTGTGAGAGGTTGCCCTGGCAGAATTAGGCCATGTGACGGGAGATGATGCAGTGGCTGAATTAGGTATATATCTGGATAAATATCAGAAATGACATGGAAGGGGCAAATTGTTAAAGATTCACTAACATTGTTAAAGCAATAGTCACTTTTTAATCTTATTTCAACTTTTTCTCTTGAGAGAAATAGCTAACTATTACTGGGAACTCCCTTTGTACCAGGTGGAGGCTGTTTTTTGATCCTATTTAATCCTTATAACACACTATGGAGTAGATACAGGTACTATCTCCATTTGACTCGTAAGGAAGCTGTGATTCAGAGAGGTTAGATGACTTGTCTGAGGTCACACAGCTAGTAAACGGCAATTTTCAATATCATGAGTTGTCCTGGGATTGATCTTGGAAAGTGTCCTTGTTGCTTTGGCATCTTCTTCAATCCAGATAATTGAGAGTATCGGTTAAGATGTTTCTGGCTACACGTGACAGCAATGCCTTGCCTGAGCTGTATCTTAACAATAGGGAAGATGATTTTGTCCTATGGGAGAGATCAAAGGTGCAACAGACTCCAAGTGGGACCCAGGAAGGGCTCTGCTCCATTTCTCTGAGATTCTCTTGTCCTCCACACCCCTCTGACTTGGCATCAACCTCAGGGATGAGCAGAGTACTGGTTAGCTACAGACTTAGTGATGTCTGGAGGAAGAGTTGGGAATGGATCCTTTTTGGGTCTTTTCCTTAGGAATGAGGAGATACTTCCTGGAGGACCAGGAAAACTCCCTTCATGTCCCATAGGCAAGGACATGGACATAAGCTCATTCCTGAACCAATAACTGCTAAGGGTCATGCCCCGTGGTTTGAATGTGTCCCTCCTGAAAGCATGTAGTAAAACTTAATTCTCAGTGCCATTGTGTTGGGAGGTGGAGCTTCATGAGAGGTGATTAGGCCACAAGGGTGAAGTGAATGGATTAATATTGTTATCATAAGAGTGGGTTCATCTAGGTGCCCCCTTCAACAGATGAATGGATAAAGAAAATGTGGTATATATACACAATGGAATATTATTCAGCCTTAAAGAGGAATGAAATTATTGCATTTGCTGGTAAATGGATGGAGCTAGAGAATAACATGCTAAGTGAAAGAAGCCAATCTCAAAAAACACCAAAGGCTGAGTGTTTTCTCTGTATGTGGATGCTGATTCACGTTAAGGGGTGTGTTTAGAGAAGAATAGGGTTACTTTGGATTAGGTAGATGAGAGTGAAGGGACTGGAGGGGTATGGGGGTAGGAAGGATAATAAAATGAACCTAACATTATTACCCTATGTACACATATGACTACATGACTGGTGTGATTCTACGTCACGTACAACCAAAAGAATGGGAAGTTATACTCCATTTATGTATGATGCATCAAAATGCACGTTTAACTAATTTGAACAAATAAAAAATTTTTAAAAAGTGAGTTCACTATAGCTGGAGTGAACTAATTATAAAAGGAAGAATTCAGTACCCTTTTACTCTCTCTCTTTCTGCTTCCGTCCCATAATGCCTTCCACCATGTTCTGATGCAGAAGAAATCCCTCACCAGATGCTGATCCCTGAATCTTGGACTTCCCAGCCTCCAGAATGGTGAGAAATAAACTCCTATTCATTATAAAATTACCCAGCCTGTGGTATTCTGTTGAAGCAGCACAAAAGAGATGAAGATAGGCATCGGATCTCACTGAGGGGTTTACTAACCATATCTTGGTGGAATGGATGCTGGCGGTGGGGGGGGGGTCAATCTTGCAAAGAAGGATCTTTGAAGTAAGAGATTTTGGTGAGGACTGAAAGGCCAAGGTTCCTCGTCTGAGATTAAAATGCACACACTCAGATAGCAGTGACAAAGATGAAGCACTTTACTGCAATCTGGTGCTGGTTTACATAGAAAGTGAGAGTCAGTTATCTTAAACCGGGAAGCTCCCAGGGCCAATCATAGTAAAGGTCAGGTCATCACCTATGGTGCATGCATGTCCGCCCTGCATAAGATTCATGGGGGGCACGAACTGTCCACGAGCGCAGAAGACGGGAGGACCAATTAGAAAATTTTCAAAACAACTTGTTATCCGCCCACTGGCAACTTGCCCGCTGCCATGTCTGAAAGGCCCGGGGAGTTCTCAGGGAGACTCCCAACAAGGATTGTGCTAGCTCCTTGGCTTTTCCTGAGTTGTGCCTCAGTTTCTTCATTTGTGTGACAACTGTAGTAGCGTCTACCTCAAGGCTGTCAAGAGCAGGGAGTCAGAGGGATGAGACACATCTCCCAGGATGCAAACAGCCAGGACCACAGCCCAGCTTGACACCTGGTGCTGGGAGCACTGTCCCTTCCCTGGCAGAGGTCTGAGGCTACACCACTGACATTGCATAGAAACTTCCACTGTGGATCCAGGAGTGTAATTAATATGTGCACAGGGAAGGGAAAAAACGTCAGTGTCTTGTCACTTTGCAGGACCGTCACATCCAGAGAGCTCTTCCCTCAGCATCAGCAACTTTTCAACCATGGGAGAAATTGGGGCTGATTTCCTTGAAAGACTTTTTCAGAGAGAGAGAGGAAATTTCTTAGAGGAGAGATGATAAAATAGTAAATGTGGAAGCATCTGAAGCAGAAAGGCTTTGGGCAGTGAAGGATCCAGGTTTCTACACAGTTTCCTTGGGGCTGCTGGGACCAGCAGAGAGGATATGAATGTGCTGTCAAAGGAGGTTTGTCTGAGCAGCTACAGAGGAAAGTGCTGACATCACTAATGGAGAGTGAGAGAAAGCAAGAAGGGCGTGCCCACTCATGCTTTAAGATGACTGTCTTATCGACTGTGGCTGAAAGGATTGCTTGCAGCCCCAGAGCCTGGAATCACAGGGCTGTGTTTTCCTGGGGGCTGGACACTGACCTACTTCTTATGGTCTATTCTCCTCCTGAGATATTTGCCTGCTCTTAAGCTGACATTTTCCTTTCCAGAGCCCTCCAGGTAATGGTGCATAGAGGACAAATGCTCACTACGTACAAAACATCTTCATTCTGCCCATCTTTACTGTCTGTTATTCTAAGGAATTGGTGTTTGAACTTCATATCTCTATTCTCTGGTCCCACTCTATCTTCCCAAAGGAGAGGCCTTTAATGAAGGAGGTCATGGGGCTGGAGTTGTAGTGCAGTGGTAGAGCATTTTCCTGGCATGTGTAAGGCACCGAGTTGGATCCTTAGCACCACATAAAAATAAATAAAATAATGGTATTGTGTCCGTCTACAAGTAAAAAATATATATATTAAAAGAGCCTAAGGATGTCGGACTTTTAGGTATGCTGTTATGGTTTGGATATGAGGTGCCTCCCCAGAGCTCCTGTGTTAATGCAGGAACATTCAGAGGTGCAATGATTAGATTATGAGACAGGTAACCCAATTTACCCATCCTAGTTTGAATGGATTAACTAGGTGGTACAGAGCTGGAGGAGGTGGGTCACTGGGGGTATGCCCTAGAAGGGTGCCTGTGCCTGTGGCCTCTCCCCTCTACTTCCTGGTTGTCATGAGTGGCTGCCATGAACTCCTCTGCCACATCCTTCCACCATGACGTTTTGCCTCATCTTGGGCCCAAAGCTATGGAGTTTGCCAACTGTGGACTGAATCTCTGAAACTGTGAGCCCCAAATAAGTTGTTCTTCTTGGGTATTTTGGTTTTAGCAATGCAAAGTTGACCAACACATCGGCAAAGTCCTGCTTTGCGCGAGTGGTCTTTGGCATAGTTGTCCCCTTTTCTCACTCTCACAGGTGTCCTAGGTAATCTCCTTAGTTTGGGTTCTCTCTGAAGAAGATACAGAGACAAGGATTCAAGTACAAGTGGTTTATAGGGGAAGTGCAGAGAACACACTGCTAGGAAACTAGAGGAGTAAGACAAGGAGAGGAACGCAGCTCATAAGGAGTGTTTCTATTCAGCCACCCATATAGTGGATAGCTGGAGCTAAATCTAGGGGAAACTCTGGGAAATGATACAAAATGCATGTCTCCAAACTGTCTTACTATACAGCAGGACAAGGGAGCTTGGGTGTTTGTACACCAACTCATGAATCAAAGAGCTGCTCTTAAGGGCTATTAATTCCCTACCACTTCTGGTCTAGCCCATAGGCAGAATGGCCTTTTGTGGTTCTGAGAGGAAAAAAAATCCTTCAGGCACAGAAAAGCAGATTCCACGTTGGAAAGTCAGCACCGATAAGTATGAAGAATGTGAGTGGGTGCTGATGGTATCTGTGGCATTGCCATATCCATTACTACCCGTCCCTCTATCATTCAGTAGGCATCCTGACATCTCCGAGTTCACCAGTAACTTCCTGTTCCTCAAATTTAATAAACTTTCTCTTCAAATTTCTCTGTGGCTTCTCTCTTCATTTGTTTTCTGTTGTTATAATAGAATACCTGTGGCTAGGTACTTTATGAAGAAAAGAGGTTCATTTTAGCTTATAGATCTAAAGAGTGAGATCTAAGAGTGAGAATATACTTATGAGAAAGGCATAAATCTATTCATGAGGGATTTCCCCTCATGATCCAAGCACCCCCCACTAGGCCTCACCTCTCAACACCGCCATGATGGCAATCAGATTTCAACATGAGCTTCAGAGGGAATAAACCATGTTCAAACCATAGCAACTTTCTTGGTTCTTTTAAGTGCTGCTCAACCTCTCCCTCTTTCAACTCTTTATTTTCCTGATGCTGTTTTTTTTTCTTTTCTTTTTCTTTATTTCTCAGTGCTCCTATTGTCTTTGACTAGTTGTGCACGTTTTTCCAAAGACTCTCTTTCCTTCTTGAACTTCAACAGTTACCTCCATGTAGATGGCTCCAAATTAATAACATTCTCCTAAATTCATAAATGTCTTTAATCCATGAAAGGGCCTTTCTCATTGGAGTCTTTTTACTCTGAGTCTGGTGCTCTTTTTGTGATAGTTGGCCAGTCATGGTTTCTCTCTGGGAACCTGCTTTCTTATCCTGATTGCCTGCTTAGTGTCTCTTGATATATTCTGCTATAGTCTCAAACTCAACGTGCTCAAAGCTTTGTTGAGTTTCACTTTGAGATTGAGCTATGCCAATCCTCAGCTCTAGAAGTTTCCTTACTCCCAAGAAGTCCTATGCCTCCCACTTCCTGTGTAGGCTTGTTTAAAAGTGTCTGTCAGGGCAGCTTACTCTCTCTTCTCTACCTATTCCCATAGTTAAGACTATGACATGAGCCCCACTTGACCACTGTTAGAGAAGGGAAGCAGGGAAGGCAGAGTCTGCTGAGCTTCCAGGACAACTGGGACCAAGCTCTCCAAGGTCATCAGCAATCTTGCTCTTTCTCTAATCTCCGCTGCCTTTTCTCAGCACAGTCTACTCTTAGAGAAAGACCCATGACCATCTGCAGCTTCTCCTCACATCTCATGAAAAAGGACTGGATCCTTTCTCTTAGTTACAAGTTTTTTTGTTTTTTAATAAATTCTAATTGTTTAGAATTGGATCCTATTCTCATTCCGTTGGCTGAAGTGCAGGGCACTTAACATTGGCAGCCTCATTTAGAAATGAATCTCAAATGCTTAGAATGGGGAGGGGACAATTTCTCAAAGAAAGGGGATTATGTTGCCAGAAGAATAAGTGAGGGGTGTTGAGTGATTGAAATAATTTGTATGCCATGTGTTTTACCTCGTTCTGAGATCCTGTTTCCTCCATACAGCCTTTTCTGGTAGTCTGACCCTGTCTGTTCTTTTCTCCCTCTGGATGGTCATCAAATTCCTTGAATGTGCTACTTATCTGTCATTTAGTCTCACACCGCCTTACCTTGTCTAGTCTGTTATTACCTTAATATTTTATTTAACTATTCACCTAGTTAGATTACTCTTTCCTTAGCTTGGCTGTTCTTGGAATGTAAGGCTGTCTTAGATGACTTTTTTATCCTGCAAGACACCCAAACATGAGATCTTGCCCAGACTGGGCTCAAAAACAGTTGGTCTGTTTGATTTGGTTCCCACTGGGCTGTCTTTTGTGTTAAACACATCAACCTGGGAGGTCCTGGTGGAGAAAACATTGTGTGCTGAGAGTAAGGGGACCTGGCTTCTGATTCTCACAAGAGCCATAAGCTGCTGGCCAAATAACAACTCTGTTTCATAGATTTTCCATCTGTGAAATGATGTCAATAAAATGTGCCCAAACTCTTAGGATTGTTGTGAGAACACACGGGGAGCCTTAAAAAATGTGCTGTGTAAATACAAGTTATGTTTGTTTACACTGATATTTCAAAGAGGGAACTCAGATGTTACTAAGAAAAGGTATATTTTTCAGGTACAATTCTTGCTACTAAGTTCGAATTTACAAAATTGTTTCTTTCCCTCAATTTGCTAGAAACATGAGCCAGTGGTTAAGTCAGCCATTTAATTAACTTATTAAAGTTTTGTGGAACTTTAAAGAAAATCTAATAGTATACTTTGGTTTCCAAGTTTTCTATTAGGAAAACTCATTTCTTTGGTCCTATTTGGCAAATTTAGACTTTATTATGGGGTGTATGTGTGTGTGTGTCTTATTTTATACTTTGGCTATTGTTTAACTATTGTTTAAATAACTTTCTGTAATGATATAATCATTCTTTTAAAACATCAACCTTTCTTTCTCCTACAGCTAAAGAATCCAGACTCTAATCCTCTTCTCTTAAACTAGCTGTGACAACCAATTCAAATTTATTTATTATTTTGTGGATACCAGATAGATATAAAATCTAGGTTGATGGGGTCAACAGGAATCAAGTAAGTCAAAGGGGTCTTAAAGAACACCCATTCCAGTGAGAAAGACAGATGGTAAACAACCCTTTATAATTATTTACAGCTCTTCATATAACAATTCTCAAACAGTGAGCTGCTCAGACAAAACAGTGTATGAATCAGGGTGGGCTAAATGCCATAACAAACAGCCCCAATTTTCAATATCTTCACATAATAAACTTTTATTTCTCACTTTAATGAAGTGTAATGTGTATGTTCCTGGCTGAGTGGCTGTCTTCCAAATGGTGACAAAAAGACCCAGGTTCATTCAATCCTATGATGTCACCATCTTTGACTCATGACCTTTAAGATCACCAGAAGAGGAAATGATAGTGTGGGCAAGGCACACTGGATAACCACCTGAATCTGGTAGATGGTTAACAAATGACCTCCACTCCTTTCCTCTGGTCACATTGGTCCATCTAGTCACATGGACCATCTTACATGCTGGGAGCCTGCTTCCCAGTCACAATTGCACTGGTCAAAGGGATGCATATCTTAGGTAGCTTTGCCCCAAGTTGTACTATTTTGATAGATGACAAAATTGAGGGGTTAAGAAACTTATCCAAGTCTACACAGTGTGTCCAGAAACAGATTTAAACACATTTGTTTGATCCATAGCCACACTCTCACTACTCTGTCACTCTAACTTCCTTGCCATAACCATGTGGCGGGCTCCAGGTCATGGCTGGCTCTAAGTACATGATCTGCTCATTAAATGCCCTTTTCCTGCATTGATCAGTCTGGAAAGCTGGTCCTGCTGCTGCCTTAACTTTCTAGGTCTGACTTTCTTCACATCTCTTGGCTGTGACTTGACTTGAGGTCTTGCTAGTTTGCCACCTCTCTCTCCTTCTCCAGACGCATTCACAGCACTGGATCAATTTTCCATTTTTTGTGGCATAGAAAATAAAGAAGTGGGGTCAGAGCTTTCCCAACTGCTATTTGAAGAGGATGGCAGGAAATTGCATATGTAACTTCAGGCATATTTGGCTATAAATAGTCATATTATTTTGTGTTTCCATTTCCCTTAGATTAGTAAATGGTTAGTGTAAAAGGACAGACAGGGCTCCAAGCATTTGACTCCATGAGACTACTTGGGGTTGAATCATGGAATCAATTCATTTTATGAGCATGAATATGTGCGTGAGACTCCTCAGAAGCAACAGGACAAATACATATAATAGACTCTTTACCTTTGAGTTTTGTATGAACCAAAGCAGAGAGCTGTGCTTGCATTCACTCTGCCTGATGCAGATGTGTGAAACATCAGTCCCATCAACAAAACCTAGATTGTATCAAGTTGTAATCACTATGGCCATATCACAAATGACCTCTACATTAAGTAGCTCAAATAACTATGTATTATGTCCCAGATTAATGGACTTGGAATTCAGATTGGACACAGCAAGGATGGTTTGTGTTTGTTTCCCAGTGTCTGAGGCCTCATTGGAAACCTCAATAGTGGAGGGTTGGGATCATCTGAATATTTATTCATTCACAAGTCTGGGTGGTTTATGGTGGCTATTGGTTGGGGACCTCAGTTTCTCTTCACATGAGCCTCTCCATGTCATCTGTTATGTGGGATAGTTGGGCCTTCTTATAAGTATGATGACCAAGTTGGAAGAGTGGGCCTCTTGAGAGGGAGAGAGAGAGAGAGAGAGAGAGAGAGAGAGAGAGAGAGAGAGAGAGAGGCACCATGTTTCACCTATCCTCAGAAGTCACATAGCATATCTCTGCCACATTATATTCATTGATGTGGTCACAAAGTCCTTTGCAGGTTCAAGGTGAGAAGAGATAGACTCTACCTCTTGATGGGGTATAGCAATATTCCATGGCCAATTCTGGAAAATCTAATCTACCACACTTTTATTCTGATTCTTAAATCTGGCTTAAATATTCATTATCATGTATTTACTTCCCATGTGCCAGGAACCTTATGTTCCTTAAATCTAATCCTAGAGCAGGAGGAGGTAGGATGGAAGGTAAAGAAAAGGTACTGGGAAATGAGATGAATCAAATTATGTACATGTACAAATATGGCATAATGAATCTCACTACTATATATAATTATAATGCACCAATAAAATAATATAATCCTGACTCCAACTCTGCAAAGTAGGTCTTGTTATCCCTTTATAGATGAGGAAACTGAGGCCCAGAGAAGTTACCTAAATTATTAAAAGACAGAGAGCTAGCAAATGGTAAAGTCTAATTACAAGACCAAGCCTGGCTGACTCCAAATCCCATATACTTTCCCAAAGATCCTATATAATTCCCGATAGGGATGACTCACTCTTTTAATGAAAGGAAAGTTTGGCAGGAGAAGGCTGGAATGGTAGAGTCAGGGTAAAGGGAAGTTCAGACACTTTGAATTAATGGTAATTTCCATGAAGGTGCTTGTTCTAATAATTTCCACCTTCCAGAATCCACACATCCTTAGAGCCCATTGAGTCAAACAGATGTAATTTAAGACTCTCTCTGGTTTCCAAACAGCTGTAATACATTTACTTTGATTTTCCAGCATGTATAAAATATTACTCAAAGACCATAGGATTGCATAACGTTAAGGGACAATGAAATCCACCGTCTTTCAGGTGAGCCTAAGGAGAAACCCTGGCAAGACTTCACTAGGATGACTGAAGAGTTCATTTTCAAAATCAAGACACTTTTGAGAGTGAAAAGGAGTGCTGTTGATGACTATGCTGGAGGAGGGGTATGCTGGGACTGTTCCATGTTTGAGCTGGAGGATCATTACATGAGTGTGTACCCATGTAAAAAATCATTGTGTTGTAATTTTAAAAGGTAGATACTTTACTTATGTAAGTTATACCTCAACCACAATATCAAACTAGGTACAAAATAGTGATAGTTATGCCAGGACAATAGGCATAAACAAGTTCTATCTTGAGCAAATTGGGACATGCTGTTACTCTAGTCATGACCAGTTCCCAAGCTGGCTTCATTGGGCCTGAGCAAGAAGGTGCTTCTGGCTAGGTGAGGTGCCGCACGCCTATAATCCCAGGTACGGGAGGCTGAGACAGGAGGATCATGAGTTCAAAGGGGGCCTTAGCAAAAGCAAGACACTAAGCAACTTAGTGAGACCCTGTCTCTAAATAAAATACAAAATAGGGCTGGGGATGTGGCTCAGTAGTGCCCCTGAGTTCAATCCCTGGCACTTCCTACCGCCACCCCTCCCCCCAAAAATAAACCCCAAAACCAAGAAGGTGCTTCTGCTCAGAAATGATTGATTTTCAGTCAGGATTACATTAAATTGCATCTTCGAGCCCTCTTCTATAGTAAGTGCTCACACTCACACAATGCCCCTAGACTCATGGCCACCCTCACGATCTTCCATTCACACACTCACATTCCCACCACCTAAATTCATGTACACACACAAGTTCTCACACACTCAACTTACATCTACACACTAACATTCACATGCAGTATACCTCCCCATTTACATTCAAATTCCTGCTCAATCATAATCACACTCACAAACACACAACACTCAAACAATGTATATTTATACACATTCTCAATCACACACATCCATTCACTCTTACCTGACGTATTCTTACATTCACACACATACTTACACTCAAGTCCATCTATATTCACATTCAACAAGCACATACACACTCCCACTCACCTCTCTACTCACACTCACATTCACAAACACACACACACACACACACACACACACACACACACACACACAGTCTTTCTTTAGTTGTCTTGGGAAGACTCAGAACCAGAATGGGACCTATTAGAACTCTGTACTAAGTCTTTCTGCATGGCTAGCTATGTAAAGATCCTGTCTTGCTGCATTATTTTCATTTATGCTTGTGTGTGTATGTGTGTGTGTGTGTGTGTGTTTATTCAACAGAACCTCAGGGCTTTTTGTCCCAAAATAAAATCATAGCACATATATTTATATCGCACATAAAATCTACATAAATACAACAAATATTTTTCCTAAATCCCATAACATTAAAAACAAACAAAAGTATAAACCTATAACAAATCCAAAACTACAGCATTCATAATTATGTACCTTGTATTTTAAACAGGCCTCTTAAGTTGGTGGTGTGTGTGTGTGTGTGTGTGTGTGTGTGTGTTGCTAAGGTTTGAACCTAGGGGTGCTCTACCACTGAGCTATATCCCCCATTTCCTTTTTCTTTTTTATTTTGAGACAGGGTCTTGATAAGTTGCCCAGACTTCCCTCAAACTTGTGATCCTCCTGCCTCAGTCTCCTCAGCTGCTGGGATTACAGGCATGTGCCACTGCACCTGGCTAAATTGGTGGTTTTGATATTAGAGATCGACCTATAAACTAAATCCTCAAAATCTAGGAAGCTGGGCCTTAGCGACATGGGTATGTTTAGACCTTTTGTGTCACTGATGGCATCAAGTAGCAACTGCCCTGTTAGAAGAGGTGTCAGTATGGGGTTGTGCATTGGGAGTGGAGGTGATGGGAGGTGGCTGGGGGAGGTGGCAGTGCTGACCATGGTTGGTGTTTTGGTGTTGTAGAAGTGGTACTGGTGGTGGTGATGGTCGATGCTGATGTTGGCTGAAGGATGTGGAAAACAACAATCCTCAGGGAGAAATGGAGAACAACTCCCAGGGAGAAAAGGAGGACAGTGGGTCCCAAGGAGAGAAGGAAAACAATGGGCTCTGGACTTTTATCGATTCCTAGCAACAATGGGCTCTGAACTTTCACAATTTCCCATTCTACAAGTCTTCCCTGACTGCCCAACGGACACATTCTGCTATGATAAGGTCTCACTGAACCCTATAAAACTCAGACCCCTATTGTAACCAGTTGCCATTTTCTCTCTTGAAAATGTGCCACTCCACTGCTTAATATAACATCGCTGATCCATCGAGGTCTGTCTCCATTTCCTTTACTTTTTCTTTCATGTACTTTCATTGGCCTCAGTTGTTGGGGGTGGTGAGGTCCAATCAATTATTTCCCTCCTAGGAAATCCCTGGGATTCATGTAGAAAATTGTGCACATTTTCCTTGGACTTTTGCAGACCACAAAAAGCACAGTCTCCCTGGCCCAATAAAAAGCATTTTTCCCTCATGGCAGGGGTATCCTGGCTTATATCGTCAGAGCAAGGAATGGCCCTGTAGATAGGCTGAACTGTGATTTGACAACTTCTTTTGCTAACGAAGAGGGAGGCGTGGAAATCCTGGTGGGCTACCCTACTACCCAATTTTAATTAACCACAATAAATTGTATACAGTTTCAATTACGAGTTTGGACATCCCTTGTCAAATCTGTACTTGTCCTAATAAAGTTCCTAGTAAGTAGATCTCCCCAGGTATTACAGAAAAGGGAACTGGCCAGGATGGACCTAATGGACAACTACCTAGTAAGGAATGTTGTGCCTGGCTGGCAAGAAATCTTTCTTCCAAGGGCTGAGGCTATGGCTCAGCAGTAGCACACTTGCCTGGCATATGGGAGGCATTGGGTTCAATTCTCAGCACCACATAACTACATAAATAAAATAATAGTCTATCAACAACTAAAAATATATTTTAAAAAATAAGTCTTTCTTCCAATCTTCTGTTTCACCTCCAGATTAAACCTATATACCGGCCACCATTCCTATAACTTGGCTGTGACTCCATTTATTGATTGCTTACTATGAGCCAGGCATCATGCTAGAGACTTCACATAAAGTATCTCAATGTAATTGTTGACAATAATGGTGTGAAGAAGGCAGTATTATCCCCATTACAAAGACTAAGGAACTGAAGCTCAGAGAAAGAGAGAGTAACTTACCTAAGATCACTCAGCTTGTAAGTGGGAAAGGCTGTAGCACAGTATGCACCTCATCTCACTGGTGCAGTTCACTTGGTCTCAGAAAGAAGCTCTAAACAAGGATATTTTCAGCCTAGCCATTTCTGCCTCAAAACCCAGCATACCAGCAGGGGCCTCTGTAAAAGACAAAAGACAGAAAGACAAGAGTTACCACTGTTGATGGGAGTTTCTAATGTCCTATCAATGCCAACACTGAATTTCTGATGGCACGTACACACAAAAGAATATTTCTGTGGCTGAAATCAAGCCATTTAGGAATTGCTCCCTATGAAAAGATCTTTTTTCCCCCTTTTGATCCAGAAGTGTTCCTTCAGAATAACACAAGGGGAAGGCTGGTTAGAAAGGGCCTATGTTTTTCTAAGAATTTCTATTTTAAAACAAATAAAGAGCTTCCCATCTGCAACATGTTTTATTAGAAGAACTCCCTTCTCAGAACAAAGCCACAGGTCTTCCTCAGGGAGCCCTGAAAAGGAGGCATCTGTTAAATCTGATGGTTTGAAGCAAGGTCGTGGTGGAGCAGATTGAGACAGACAATGGGACAGTTTTAGAAAGCCAGGACACAGGGGGCTTTCCCCCCTCTTCAAGAGAGGGGAACAGGAGAGGCCATGGCACCTTCAAAGTGTCTAGTGTTAGCCTGACTCCAAAGGAAACCTGAGGACATTTGCAAATGATGATGGGAAACTGTGGGTGAGGGAAGCCGTGAAAGAAAATGGCCCTTGCAAGGCACATTGATGGGTTCTGAGGGTAATGCTGAATCCAGCAATCACACAGGAGACGCCACTTGCTTTTTGGTACCATTAGCAAGTGGTACTTATTACTACCCTCCAGGCAAATGCCAGGAGGCTGTATCAGTGCCGGCAGGGTAGACAAAAGCCTGCTCCCGCCTGCTCTGGCAGCCATGGTAGCGGAGGGTTTATGAGGAGGAACATGGAGTGGGGAGGCACCACGGGGAGGGATTGTCTCCAAACCCCAGAGCTTCTGAGAGCAGATGGGCCACCAGGGACCCAGAGCTGCAAGGCTTGCTGCAGGGCTTTCTTGAGTATCTCTGGCCTGTGAGCACCTGGCACCTCTTTGTTCCTCCCCAAGGAGAGGGAAGAAGGTCGGGACAGAGTTCCAGGGATCTGCTCAAGAAAGCCCTGTGGGCCCTGAGAGATTTGGGAAGGACTCAAGAAGCCAGAGAGGGGGAAGGGGCTGTTTCCTTAGTAACTCTTGTGTTGTGGCAACAGTAGACCAGCTCCCCGCCTGTAGGGTTCCCCGAAGAGCTGTGGTAAGCCTTTCCCAGGGTGCCAGTGGAAAGCTATGCTAATGATTTCCTTTTGCCAAAGATTTCCCCATGGATCTCTCTTGGGCTGGGTAGGAAAGGACAAGTTGGGCCTGAACTGATAACAGACAGCATGGGCACCAGAATGCAGGTAAACAAAAGTATGGGGGAAGATCTGGAGTGATTTCAACACACACACACACACACACACACACACACACACACATCCTTTTAATACTCTATTACACTTTATGGCAGAAAAGTGTTCAAGCCTGCTGGTTTTCATCCATACATCAGTCCTAGAATTATTCTATCAGTTATTGATTAATTCAGTAATTATTGATGGAGTACTTCCTATGTGCTGAGAACTTGCTTGATGCTAGGGATAGTATTAATCATAAAACCAATATTTATTGGATACACCGTTATTCTCATTTTACAGAGAGGGAAACTGAGGAACAGAGAGGGGTTACAACAGTGAATGTACTAGATCTGGTCCACGTTCTAGTAAGGGAGATGCACATCAAGCAAATGATTCGGCAATCCTTCCCCCCTGCCCTCCACCTTCTTGCAGTACCGAGGATTAGACTCAGGGCATCATATGTGCTGGACAAGCCGTCTTCCACTGAGCTACATCCACAACCTTGTTTGAGCAATTCTTTAATTATAATCGTGATGCCTATTATCAAGGAGATGGGAGTTTGCCATAGTCTGGGGAAAAGATGTGAAAAGAGACTGGGGATGGCAAGAACAACCACAGGCAACTATTTTTGAGTTTTGCTTTGGAGACAAGGCTATGACTGCATGAGGCAAGAGAGGTCCCAAGACCTGATGTTTACAGAGCACTCATGGGTACCCTAGGAGCCTTTCTTGCTCCTGTCCTGGTCTTGCCCAAAGAAGGTGGGATGCTACATGTCCACTTGGCTGTATTGAAGAGTGCCAGAGCATCTGTTGGCAGTGTAGTAGGCTCTCCAAGTCTCCTTAAGATGTCTCCCACTTGAGACATCATAGTAGGACTGCACATGAGAAGAAGGATCACATCTCAAAACAGGAATCCAGAGACAGAACAGAAGTTTCCTACTTCTACTTTCCTGTCCTGCCTGAGCTCCCAACCTGCCCAGATTTAGGAAGAGTTTTCCCCACTCAGTTCCCTGGCCCACATGCCAATCTTCTCAGAAATGCCTTCACAGATATACTCAGAAGTGTGCTTCACTAAATCCTCTAGTTATCCCTCAATTCAAGCTGGGACCCAAAATTAGCCATCACAAGGGGGATGATGGGTAAGAAACAGAAGCTTCTGGTCTAATGGTCTTCATGAAGAAGAGGCTTGTTGGGTTGGAATGGGTGTCCAAGGACATGAGCAAGAGGTTTCTGAGGCAGTGATTTTATTGGTGGTGACAAGGTCAGGAAGATGACAGTAGGAGAGGTTGACCTGGGGCACATTAGAAAACAAGAGAAATGAAGTCAAGGAACAGAGGAACTAAATATTGGGTGAGTCATTTGCAAGGATTACAGAGCCAGGGTGGAGGGAAAGATACAGAGTCAAGTGCCAGGAACTTCTTTGATTTCAACCACTTAGTGGTTGTTAGATAATGGGAGCAGAGGAGGGCTAGAGTGGTCAAATTTAGAGATATGAACTTCAAAGCAGCTAGAGCTTTTGAAGGATAAAAAAAATGGCTTGGAAGTGGTAATGGGGAGCAGGACGGCCAACTGGGAGAGAGCAGAAGAGCCCCCACAGGGTGGGCTGAAGGGTGGTGCTGCTTCAGGGAAGACCAAGGGTCCAGAGGCTGAGCAAAGGCTCAAAGAAGGCATCAGGGCTCCAGAAACTGTTGGTGAGGGCAAAATGTGAGCTCTAAGGGCCCCTAGTCATTTAGGACAGAGAGGGGTAGAAGATTAGTTGGTGCATACACAGAGTAGAACAGGGAGAGTGGCCTAGGGGTGACAGTTGATCTGACAGAGTAATCCATTTGATGGTCTGTAAAATGGAACCAAAAATGTTTGGGGGCTGGGGTTAGGGAAGAGTGTTAATAGCACAGCCTGTAATAACTGATTTTTTTAAAATATTTCTACTTACAATCTTTTGATTACAGATGCTGCTAGAAAAATGCTATCTTGAATTCATCATGGGTTATAGCTTTCTTTTTCTTTTCTTGCTAATGGAGATCGAACCCAGGGGCAATTAAACACTGAACCATATTCCCAGCCCTTTTTAAAAATATTTTATTTAGAGATAGGGTCTCACTGAGTTGCTTAGGGCCTCAATAAGTTGTTGAGGCTGGCTTTGAACTCATGATTCTCCTGCCTCAGCCTCCGGAGCCACTAGGATTACAGGTGTGCACCACCACGCCTGGCTTATAGCTTTCTTGAAACTGCTCAACTGTGCCCTTTTTATGGACTTTACCCAAATGTCATTTGGGTGCCTTGTTCTCTGCTCCTCTGAGGTTTTACCATCAGAATGAGCGGCGAGTGCTGGATTTACAGTTTGTGCTGCTGCCTCATCCACAGCACAATTGTCTCTCCACATCCACTGAAGACTTCATTCCAGGGCTTCGGGTTGTGTTGCTAATCAGAAGTAGATTTGGCGTTCCCATGGAAGAACTGGTGGAAATTCATCTGGTCAGAGGAGTCACAGCCATACCCCTCCAATAATTTTCCCTATCTAAATTCATTTTTCAAAACATTTTTTCCTTAACAAAAAGGAGAAGTCTGGGAGAAATTTTACATTCCAGATCTCATGCAAAATTTTACTAACTCTTGTCTTTTGTCTCTAGACTTGGTGCTTTTGTCTTGGAGATAGGGAGTTTAGTCCAGCAGTAAAAGGATCTGCATTGCAAGTGTGATGGGAAGAGACAAAAGTGAGGTTTTCTAGGGCAGCTAAGGTGTGCTAAGGCAGACAGCTGGGTGGCGGTAGGGCTAGGAATCATTTCTAATTTACTAACACAGAGATAATGCATTGGGAGCTGCATGTGAAGCTCAGTGGTAGAGTGCTTGCTTAACATGGGCAAGGCCTTGGGTTTAATCCCCAGTACTGTTTAAAAAAAAGCATTGGGAGGAAAACAGGCATTCATAAAATCCTAAGTAACAAAAGTGTATACAAGAACCTAATAAACTAGACCCAGAAGGACCCAGACCCAGAGTCTCTACCAATAGTTATTTATTAAATGTCCTTTGGAAGGAGAATGCAAAGATGAATGCATGCTCTTTGTCCCTTCAGTCTTAGAGGGACACATTAGCAGAGCCCAACAGTTGTTACAATCCTATCAACCAGAGTGACCCCAGTGAATAGTTACACCTAGCTTTTAGAACCTGTGTGTATGTTCTAGAGGTGAAGCTGGTCAAATTTGTGCCTCAGGTAACCTGAGCCCTTGGTTTAATCATAGTTTGTTTTTTTTGGTGTGAAAATGTAAATTTATTTGCTGGAATGAGAGCAAATGCTTCCAGGTCTGATATTCTGCAATTTCAACAGAAAACTTTGAGTTTATGCATGTGCAGGAGAAAAGGTATGAGTGGAGAGAAACTGGTTCTAATAATTTCTTAATTTTCTTTAGCAATTTGCCGGTTACAAGGGTCTCTTTTCCAGATTATCCACTGGATTCTCACAGCAGCCCTAAGAGGTGATTTCACATCCTCTTAATGAATGAGAAGCCAAGATGCCAAGAGTAAATCTCTGCAGATTTGGGGCAGGGCCTGAGGTCTTCAGCCTCACTGACTTCCTCCTTATTAATAATGCAAAGTCAAGGAGAATGAATTCTTTAAAGACAGCAACCAAACCTTGTGCCTGGAGAAGTTGCACTTTGGGGTGTTACACAAACCAGTGAATTTTACCTCAGTTGTTTTATACAAGTGCCATTGCTGGTTGTTGGGAGATTCTCGTCTGTTGCCAGGAAGCATATAAACCACAGACTGTGGATCTAAGCTGAATGCTCAGTGGATCCTAAAAGATGCTTCATTTTCCAGATCATTCTAAGGAGGGGTTTATAGCTAAATGCTCTAAGGAACCAACTGACATCAGCTGAAATGGCTATTAAATCTTAAGTCATAAAATTAAGTGGCTGTTTTGCCAACTGTGTCCAGATCACCTCTTCAGATGATTGGCACATCCCTCTGAAGAGTCCTCAGAATTGTCTTTGATTCTCAGGGTGTGAATGGAGCATGTCAGCACCTTACCACAGCATGCCCATTGCTAAGGGCATATCTCTGAGTGCTCTCAGCTGTCCATTTGGCTTCCCAAGACAGTTCAACTAGCTGGCTACATAGACCTTGCCATGGGCCATCCTGGGAACTGACCCCTCATGGACAAAGGCAAATCTTGCTATGGGTTGGAAGTAATTTAAATTAAAAGCTGCCCTGTGGGGAAAACCAGACAGAAAGGCATCTTTTCAATTTGTGACCTCATTCTCAAGGATGACTTTACTCCTTTCTTGATTCTCTTTGTTCCCCAGAGCCTGAGGGATTGGCACAACACCACATATACCTTCCTGGGATAGGAAGCAGGGGAGCACTAGACAGATGGCCCAGACAGATGGGTGGGGCTTGGAGGAGCTGGAGATTTGGACCTGAGGCTGGGGCTCATGGTGGGGCCTCAAGGATGGAGGAAGGTCAGCAGAGGCAAGGGTGGTATTCAGATGCTGCGCTTATACCATCACTAGGCAGGGTGTTATGGGACTCTGCTGGAGCTCACTTGGCAATTGTCAGACTCATTGCTGATACCCCGGTTCTCATGTTTGGATAACTCAACATGGGTGGGCCTTGGCCTGCAGAAGAGAGCTGGCCTGAATTCCAGTAGCTTAGTGGAATCTCCACCTCCATCTCTATCTGGGTAAAGGCAGGGGCTGAGAAATTGAGAAGGACAAAATAACTACCTTACTTCTCTATGAGTGCACAACATCATTGTAACAGCAGGATCTGTCCAGCCCAACTTTCCCAAAGAGTACAGGGTGAAGTTATCCCAGTAGGGATAGCTTAGAAAAATGATGCAGGAGTAGGGAAGGAGGTTCCTTTGGTGATGCACATGGGGTGAAGAATTGGGGTTAGACAGGGACAGCAAGTGCCAGTTATACCCACTGGCTGCCATCAACTCTGGGACAGGAAAAATGTAACATGGAGCTATATAAATAAAGAGTGCCCAGAGGGGGCAGACAGCAATGAAGTGTCCTGGGGTAAGTGGTACCCGAATCTCCATGGTAACTTATTCAACCTGGGAGAGGCTTCAGAAGGTCAATATCCAGGGTTCTAGCTACATTGGGCCACCTAGAAACTTCTTCTCTCATCTTGGAGTCCAGCAGCTCACAGCTCTCTGCTGTCCCTCTTCACTCTGTTCAGGATGGTGACCACACTGCACCTTGACCTTTCACCTGCAGACCTGCTTCCTCCTCCACCTGCTGCAGGCTCCCTTTTCCTCGTTCCTCCATCTCCATCTCCAGTATGGCCCATTCTACAAGGCTCAGCTCAAGCCCCCACCTCCTCCTAGAAACTTTCTGTCTTGGTTTCATGTCTGTAATTTATGGGTAAATGTTCTTATGCATGTTATAGTGCTCCTGGGAGGGAAAACTTGTATTAAAATGCTCATTACACACTACAAGGTCCTAAAAATATGAGAATGCTGCATCTTATTATTAGTTATTACAATCACAACTAGCATATGTTCTGTTTCATATTATAGTAAAGAGTCCATATTGTATATTATTTAATAACAATGTTTCACTGGCATTAGCATTATCTTCTCAATCAGATGGTGAAATCACTGAGGGCAGGACTGTTCTGTTAGTAAATAGTGTTGCTTCTATAGACATCTTACAGAGTAAAGGTAAGTGTGAAATTGGTTGATGGACTGACAATAGCTAAACTGTGGAGCCAACCTAGATGTCCTTCAGTGGATGAATGGATAACAAAAATGTGGTATACGTACAAAATGGGATTTTACTCAGCATTAAAAAAGAACAAAACCATGGAATTTGCAGGTAAATGGATGGCTTTGGAGAAGATAATGCTAAGTGAAGTCAGCCAATACCCCCCAAAACAAATACCAAATGTTTTATCTGATATAAGGAGGTTAACTCATAGTGGGGTTGGGAGGGAGAGCATGGGAGGAACTAGAATTCTAGTTAGGGAAGAGGGGTGGGAGAGAAAGGGAGGGGGCAGGGGATTATCAAGGAGGGAGGAATGTGATGAACATCATTATACAAAGTACATGTATGAAGACTTGAATTGGGTGTCAACATACTTTATATACAAACAGAAATACAAAAATTGTGGTATATGTGTATTAAGAATTGTAATGCAAAAAAAAGAATAGCATTACCTTAGATTAGATAGAGGGAAGTGAAAGGAGGGGAAGGCAGGGGATGTGGGGATAAGAAAGATAGTAGAATTAAATAGACATTATTACTGTATATATATGTATATGTGACTGTATGACCAATGTGATTCTATAATATGTACACTCAGAAAAATGAGAAATTATATCCCATCTATGCATGATATATCAAAGTATATAAGTGCATTCTACTGTCATGTATAACCAATTAAAACAAATAAAGAATTTTTTTAAAAGTTCAAGAACATTTTTTAAAAGTTCAAGAACATTTGTTGGCACATGAAATGATAGTGGCTATTGAGGAGAGTTGGTGACCTTGGTAAGGGGGTGGCCCAGGGTGTCTTAGGGGAGAGCTGAGGTTTCCTAGATAGTGGTGGGGCACTGAGGGAGTGGGGTTAGTGACAACTTGCCAATCAATATAGAAGTATCTCAATATTTTAACAGGTGGTTCAGCTATACTGTTGTGTTACAAGTGAATAACAGCTCTGCCTGTACACACTGTGTGCACCAGACCAGGGTCAGAAGTTGTAGATTTTCTTGTTCACCATGTGGAAATTCCAAGATCATCCTGGAAGTGTCAACAAACAACTTAGGCTCAGTTAGTAAAATGCATCCATGGTCAAACCAAGAGATGTAAAAAGCAAAGATTCTGGAGAATTGATCTGTACAACAACGGCAAGAACTGCCTGTTTCCCCAAGCACAGTGGTGCATCTAGTAGCAGAGGTGGCAGCTGTGCTAAGTGTCCACATGTAACAGGTGTGGTTCTAACCATTCTCACACCTGTTATGTCTTCATGCCCCACAGTCAGCTATATGGAAACCTGATGAGTTTCAAATCCTTGGTAAGTTCCTTAGCATCTATAAACCTCTGAAAAACTGAGCAAATGATAGTACCTCCTTCACGGAGAGTCACAAGCAAAAAAAAAAAAGAGAGAGAGAGAGAGACTTTTGATTTGGAACAAAGTTGATTCCCATCCCTTCCACTGGGTAGAGAGAGCACTGATACAAGAACTGAGTGAAGTCTTTCTAAGATAATGGTCTTCAGGAGTTGATCCACATCCCTTCAGTTTGGTTGGTGCTGTGGTTTGAATGTGGTCTCCATAGTTTATGTGAGGTGGGGTTAGTGGGAGGTGTTGGGGTCTTAGGGGCAACACGCTCACAAATGCATTAATGCTATTACATTAAGAGTGATTTTGTTATCTTAGCAACAGATTCCTTTCAAAAGGATGAGTTTGGTGCTCTTGCCCTTTCCCATGCCCTTCTTTGACCTTCAAATGTAAAGTGATGCAGCAAGAAAGCCCTCCCCAGATACCAGCCCCTGATCTTGAACTTTCCAGACTCTAGAATTATGAGCCAATCATTTCTCTTCATTACTAAGTCTATGGTATTTCATTATGGCAGTACAAAATGGACTTAGACAATAAGTATTAACCAATTTCCTGGCCCATGATCATTTCTCAAGTAGTCTAACAAAATTGCATTTCTAAACCTGCAAAGTTTAGATCCAACACCAGAGAGTAGGTGGCCCATTTTCAGAAACCAACTGAAGGAGCCACCTCATATCTCCATCTCTCTAATATATTCTCTTCTTTCTTCTCCCTCCTCCTCCTCCTCCTCTCTCTTGTTCCATTTTACCCCTTTTCTTCTTCATCCTTACAATGGATTAAATGTTGGTGTATTCCTGAATTCATATGTTGAAATCAAACAGCAAACTCCTCCTGGAAGGAGGAGGAAGGGAAGGAAGAATCAAGGACAGGAATAGCAATCCATGATAATGTTATTCTGCTAATCATTTTTTAAAATGAAAATATCACATAGTGGAGAGTCATTGAAAGTCCTTTTCTCATTATAAAGTCTAAAACAACAACAACAACAATAGCAGCAATTAAACAACTAAAATTCAAGCTCTTCTATGCCAGGCATTGTTTTAAGTTCCTTACATCTATACACTTATTAACCCTTAAAACAAAATAGTATCTATAAGGTAGAAACTAATGTTAACTCCAGCTTAAAGATACAAGAACTAAGGTCCAGAGAGGTTAAGCCACTTGCCAAAACTCACATGACATGGTGGTAGAGATGGGCTGTCTCCCTCTGCCATGACATTAAGTGGACTTTCCAGATTCATGCAGTCTCCAAGCTTCTTGGGAGAACTGGAAATGCATAATTCGCATAGAGGCAGAAGGATACTGCTGAAGTCAAATTTTATTTCTAATAAGATGCAGTTTTGGCATATGAGTCTCAGATTGTAGTTGGAGGCAAGGAAGACTGTATTACATCTAAAAAGAAAGTTCAAAATAATCATATAAGATGCATGAATATCAGATCTGGGGATGATAAATCCAAGCCTGTCTAGAAAAGATTCTACATAAGTTGTCTGGATTTGGATTAGATGTGGGCAGCCAAACATCTGGAGAGGTTTAGGGCTCAGGGCTCAGAGTCCAATCTCTACTTGGCTACAAGAACCTCATTGCTCTACTTCATGGGCTGGATGTCTGTTCTCTTGGAAATGTGTGGGACAAGTTGGACTCTGAGTTGGTTTCTGAATAAAGTCATTTAGGTGAATGAGCTGCAGGACAGGTCCCCAAACTTCTGAAACACAGCTTAACTACCGTCAAGTGTGTGGGGGGACCAGGAGGCATCTTGGCTAGGGTGTCCTGGGACGGTGTTGGCTGGTGATCTGGCCACAGACATTCCCTTCTCACATCTCAGGCATGTGAGCGATGCTGCTTCCTGTCTGAGTGGTAGAGGATTCATGGGCAAGCTGAGATGAAAAGGTCTGCAACCTTAGACCCTGCTTCTGTTTTGGGGTGACTTGACAGACGAGATGAGTCACCAGGGATTGGGACATTCAGGGAATCTTTCCTCAAAGAACTCAAGGCTCTTAGCAGTGTTTGACAAATGTTAAGATTTGATCTAGATGGAAGAATAAAGATTGACAATTTGAAGGTTACCGACTTAACTTTCTGCAGAGAAAAAAATTCATCTGTTTTGAAGATTACCAGGATTAGGATAGAGGCAGGGGCGAGTTTTGGGCTTCAATTTATGTCAGTGTGGAGGTTACTTTTGCATACATCCAAAGAAGGAAAATTTAGATAAAAGCAAATTTTCTTCTTCTCCTAGGAATGCTGCTGACCTTAGTAGTCACCCATCTATGCTCATTTTCAAAATTTTAAATGAAATTTTCATGTGCTAAAAATTTTGTATTGAAGCATGACACACACAGAAAAGTGCACTTAAAGTGCACTTATCCTAAGTTTACAGCTTGATAAAATTTCACAAACTAAACACACCCACCTATTGGGCCCCAGACCAAGAAACAGAATGCTGCTAGCATCTCAGAAGCCCTATCTGGTCCTCACTGCTATCCTGACATTTACCACTACAGACAAATTTCATTTATTTTTACACCGACTTCTTTCATTTGATGTTTTATCTGTAAGAGTCATCCATGTTGTTGTATATAGCAGTAATTTACTCATTCTCATTGCTGTGAAGTATTCCACTGTGTGAAAAGGCCACAATTTATTTGTCTGTACCAGTATTGATAGGTATTAGGGTTGCTTCCAGTTTGCTACTCTTATAAATAATACTTCTGTGAAGATCCCATTGTTACTCTGAACACACACACACACACACACACACACAGAATCTATCAGAAGTAGGCTGCTCAGGTCTCCAGACCTCAGCATCAGAGCAGGACTCCTGACTCCTCGCCCAGCAGGACTCCCGGGTGCCCAAGGGGACCACCAGCATCACCTGTGCAGGGCTCCTGGCCACCCACCCACAGAAATCCCAGAGGCCGCTCCCATGCAGGACTCCTGGCAGCCACCCATGGGCAGGAAATCTGGCCACCACTCCCGTGTGGACCCTCATTCACCAATGTAGGGTTCCCCCGTTCGCCTCCATCTTGGGACTCTGCAGCCACTGCCATAGTCCCCTAAGTGTGGTAGCCTACCTGCACCTGGTGACATGGCACAGGCTCTGAAGACAGCTGAGAGCCACAACACTGCAGGCCACAGAACTTCTCTGAAAGCTTCGCCCAACACCATCGCCAGGCTTTCCCCACCCAACCTGATACCCTATCACTGAAAGCAGCTGCCTCCATCTTGGGTCACCTTCAAAGCCATCTTTAGTTGGGGGAAACTCCCAGTTTGGAACACCGGCTTGGTAGGTACCATAGTTACCAACTCCCTCCTCTCCCCAGTAGCCACCTGGCACAGTTACTGCCCAATTCAAAACAGCTTTCCAAGACAGGTACGCAGTCCCCAAAGCACAGCCCACAAGACCTCTGGAGAGAAAGGTCCCCAATTAGGATGTAGAAAGGGAGAGGGTGAGTGAGATACAGTTTAGAGATTAATTTAGAGATCAGGAACTGTGAGGTCTACAGGTGAGATAAGGAGATAAGACCAGGCACCCGCATCACATAAGCAGGCCCCAAAGGAGATCCTTGGTGTGCAGTCTCCCGTTGGGGACCTGTGGGTGCCTACTCCACTTCTTGCACCCAAGACCAACCCTCCCAACCTGGTAACCTTCACTATCCTGAGGGTGGAGATACCAGCTAACAACAGACAACCCCACCTATGGGATGAGAAGGGAAGCAGAAAAGATACTGATCTTCAACCAAAAAATCCTTATTTCTTCCTTGGAGATTTTTTTTCCTTCTCCCATTTTATTCTCCCACCCTCACATCCCCAACATATGTGAAACTAAGTACTTTGCATGAATTAGGATACTGAGGACTGGGATGTTTGAATAGTATATTACAGTTGTGTTGTATATTCTTTTTTTCCCTCCTATTTTTACATTTTTAAATTCTTCTTGATATTTATGTGTGTTTGTTTTATGTATTCTACTGTCTTTCCACTTACTTGTCTACTCTACCCCAAATTACTTCCTCTCTCTTCTCCTGCTACTAACCTTCTTCTTTAGATTCCTCTTTCACACTTCCTAAGATATAGTAACTATATATCCTCACCTCCTACCCTCTCAACGTCTCATCCTATACTCACCCCCGGTTCTTTGTCCACCATCAGAAACTGTAAACCCTTTTGAAAACCTATGGTTTATGTTGTAGATAATAATTGAACTCATCATTTCTGTATTGTGACCAAACTGTAAACGGCTTAATAGCAACTACATGGTTTAAGGTTGTATATTGTTTGTATTGGGATCTGTTAACATTGTCCTTCCCTCAAAGGAGAGGAATTCTGGAATTCTGCAGGGGCACTATAAGCCTACATGGTAAAACAATAACACCTCAGATCCACAGTGCTAGAAGGGAAGACACATGAATAATATGAAAAAACAAGGGAAGAAAGTGCCCCAAACAAACCAAGATGCTACATTATTAGAGTACATGGCCAGCACAGCAGAAGAAATTACAGAGAAGGAGTTCAAGATATGCATAAATAAAATGTCTGTGAATTAAAGGATGACATAAGAGAGCAAATACAGGCAGCAAAAGATAATTTTGATAAAGAGCTACATAAGCAAATACAGGAAGAAAAAGATTATTTCAACAGGGAGATAGAGGTTCTAAAAAAACTAAACAGAAGTCCTTGAAATGAAATAAGCAATAAACCAAATTAAAAGTTCAATTGAAATCATCACTAACAGATTAGATTGGAAGACAGGACCTCAGACAATGAAGACAAAATATATAATCTTGAAAAGAACATAGATCACCCAGTGAAGATGGTAAGAAACTATGAGCAGAACATTCAAGAAATATGGGATAGCATAAAAAGACCAAATTTAAGAGTTTTTGGGATTGAGGAGGGCATAGAGTTTCAAACCAAAGGAATGAACAATCTATTCAATGAAATAATATCAGAAAAATTTCCAAACATCAAGAATGAATTGAAAAACCAAATACAAGAGGCTTACAGGATACCAAATGTATAAAAACTCACAACAGATCCACACCAAGGCACATTATAATGAAAATGCCTATGATACAGAATAAGGAGAGAATTTTAAAGCCACAAGAGAAAGGATTCAGATTACAATAGGGTGAAATCAGTTAGGTTATCTGCAGATTTCTCAACCCATACCCTGAAGCTAGAAAATCTTGGAACAACATATATCAAGCTCTGAAAGAAAATGAATGTCAACCAAGAATCTTATATCCAGCAAAATTAAGCTTTAGATTTGATGATGAAATCAAAACATTCCATAATAAACAGAAGTTAAAAGAATTTACAACCAGAAAGCCTGCACTACAAAACATACTCGGCAAAATATTCCATGAAGAGGAAATGAAAAACAACAATGAAAATCAGCAGAGGGAGGTATTACACTAAAGGAAAAACTAATCAAAGTAGAAACCAAGTCAAATTGAATACCAAAAATAAACAAAAATGGCTGGGAATACAAATCATATCTCAATAATAACCCTGAATGTTAATGGCCTAAGCTAATCAATCAAAAGTCATAGATTAGCAGATTGGATTTTTAAAAAAAGACCCAACAATATGTTGCCTCCAAGAGACTCATCTCATAGGAAAAGACATTCAAAGACAGAAGGTGAAAGGTTGGGAAAAATCATACTACTCACATGGATTGCAGAAACAAGCAGGGGTTTCCATCCTCATATCAAATAAAGTAGACTTTAAGCTGAAGTTAACCAAAAGGGATAAAGAAGGATATTTCATACTGTTCAAGACAAGACATAACAATTATAAATATATATACCCCAAACAATGTAGCATCTATGTTCATCAAACAAATTCTTCTCAAGTTCAAGAGTCAAATAGACCACAACACAATATTTGTGGGTGACTTTAACATACCTCTTTCACCACTGGATAGATCTTCCAAACAAAAGTTAACAAAGAAACTATAGAATTCAATAATATAATCAACAACTTAGACTTAACTCACATATATAGAATAATTCATCCTTCAATAAATGAATTCACTTTCTTTTTAGCAGCACATGGCTCCTTCTCTAAAATAGACCATGTATTATGCCACAAAGCAACTCTTAGCAAATACAAAAAAGTAGAGATACTATTTTGTATTCTATCAGATCATAATGGAATGAAATTAGAAACCAGTGATAAAATAAAAAACAAAATCCACTCCAACATCTGGAGACTAAATAATATGCTACTGAATGAACAATGGATTGCAAAAGACATCAAAGAGGAGATTAAAAAATTCTTAGAGATAAATGAGAACACTGATACAACATATTGAAATCTCTGGGACACTATGAAGGAACTACTAAGGGAAAAGTTCATTGCATGGAGTTAATTCCTTAAAGGAAGAAAAAGTCAACAAATAAGTAACCTACATTACATCTCAAAGCCCTAGAAAAAATAAGTACAAATCAACACCAAAAGCAGTAGAAGACAAGAAATAATTAAAATCAGAGCTGAAATCAATAAAATTGGAACAAAATAAACAATTGAAAAAAATTGACAAAACAAAAAGTTAATTCTTTGAAAAAAATAAATAAAATTGATAAACCCTTAGCCTTAACCCTTCTCTTCATACTAATGAAGAGAAGAAGAGAGAAAACTCAAATTACTAACATATGTGATGAAAAAGGTAATATCATAACAGACAGTACAGAAATACTATAATTAGAAATTATAATTAATAGATAATTAGAAAGTATTTTGAAAATTTGTACTCCAATAAAATAGAAAATATAGAAGGCACCAACAAATTTCTAGAGTCATATGGTTTGCCCAAATTGAATCAGGATGATAAACACAATTTAAACAGGTAAATTTCAAGCATTGAAATAGAAGATGCCATCAGAAGCCTACCAACCAAAAAAAAAAAAAAAAAAAAAAATCCCAGGACCAGATGGATACACAGCTGAGTTCTACAAGACCTTTAAAGAAGAACTAATACCAATACTCTTCAAATTATTTCATGAAATAGAAAAAGAGATAGCACTTCCAAACTCATTCTATGAGGTCAATATTACCCTGATTCCAAAACCAGGCAAAAACACATCAAAGAAAGAAAACTTCAGACCAATATCTCTAATGAACATAGATGCAAAAATTCTCAGTAAAATTCTGGGAAATCGAATTAAAAAAATATCCAAAAGATAGTGCACCACAATCAAGTGGGATTCATCCCAGAGATGCAAATTTGGTTCAACATATGAAAATCAATAAATGTAATTTACCACATCAGACTTTAAAAGATAAGAATCATATGATCATCTCAATAGATGCAGGAAAAGCATTTGACAAAATACAGCACCCCTTCATGTTCAAAACACTAGAAAAACTAGGGATAACAGTAACATATCTCAACATTGTAAAAGCTATCTATGCTAAGCCCCAGGTGAACATCATTCTATTTTTTTTTTCAGAGTAGAAATTAGAAGTTTATTAAAGGACAGCAGAAAAGACTTCTCCCGGAGGAAGAAGGGGACCCAAGAGGTGGAATCCCGTGAACATCATTCTAAATGGAGAAAAATTGAAAGCATTCCCTGTAAAACTGGGCACAAGACAGGGATACCCTCTTGCACCACTTCTATTTAACATAGTTCTTGAAACACTGGCCAGAGCAATTAGACAGACAAAAGAAATTAAAGGGATATTTGTAGGAAAAGAAGAACTCAAATCAGCACTATTTGCTGATGATATGATTCTATTTATAGAAGACCCAAAAAATTCTACCAGAAAACTTCTAGAACCAGTAAATGAATTCAGCAAAACAGCAGGATATAAAACCAACATCCATAAATCAAAGGCATTTCTGTATATCAGTGATAAACCCTCTGAAAGGGAAACAAGGAAAACTACCCCATTTACAATAAACTTAAAAAAAAATACTTGGGAATCAATTTAATGAAAGAGATGAAAGACCTCTACCATGAAAACTACAGAACACTAAAGAAAGAAATTAAAGAAGACCTTAGGAGATGGAAAGATCTACCTTGTTCTTGGATAGGCAGAATTAATATTGTCAAAACAACCATACCACCAAAAGCACTTTACTGATTTAATGCAATTCTAATAAAAATACCAATGGCATTCTTTATAGAAATAGAAAAAGCAGCAGTCATGAATCATTTGGAAAAATAAGAGACCCAGAATAGTTAAAGCAATTCTTAGCAAGAAGATGGAAGCAGGTGGCATCACTATACCAGACCTTAAACTATACTACAAAGCAATAGTAACAAAAACAGCATGGTATTGGCACCAAAATAGACTTGTAGACCAATCTCTACAGAATAGAGGACACAGAGACAAACCCACATAATTATAGTTATCTTATATTAGACAAAGGCACCAAAAATACACATTGAAGAAAATATAATCTCTTCCACAAATGGTGCTGAGAAAACTGGAAATCCATATGCAACAAAATGAAATTAAACCTCTATCTCTCACTGTGTGCAATTTTCAAGACTTCCAAAGTTGGAAGATGGAGGTGAAGTTGAAGGTATCCTCCCAGTCCTCTCAGGGGTCTGCAACATATTCAGAAGACATACCTTATTTTAGAGTATACTCCAACATATATAAATAATTTTTCAATCAATTGAGAGCTTAGTCTCTCAACATTCCAACTCCAAAGTCACAGCAGAGAATCTGATTGCATCAACTGAGTGAATGGATTAATTTTTGCTAGGGCAGGTGTCCTCTCTGGTTCAAACATCTGTGGCCAAGGGGACAATGTTTTGAAATAAAATACTACAATCTAAACTCATCTCTTCAGCAGCTTCTCAGGATAAAAGCCAATTTACTTACATCCCATATACTTACATCCCACCCTGACTCTGGACTTGACCATGGAGCTTGCTTGGGTCAATGACACAGAAACAAACTGATGCCATAAAGGGCTGAAAAGTGATTGCACATTGGGTCTTGTTCTCTTAAAAGACATGTTACTTCTTAGAAACCAACTACCATGCTATAAAGAAGCTTGGGTTAAATCTCCCCCAAATAAAGACCAAATATTTTCTCTGATATACAGATGCTAATAATTCACAATAAGGGGATGGGGGCTAGGGAAGAATAAAGGTACTTTCAGTTATACAGAGTGGAATGAAGGGAGGGGAGGGTATATGGGGGGGGGTAGGAAGGATAGTAGAATGAATCAGACATTATTATCCTATGTGCATATATAATTACACGACCAGTGTGATTCTACATTGTGTACAATTAGAAGAGTTAGAAGTTGTATTCCATTTCTGTATGATGTGTCAGAGTATATTCTACTGCATTTATAACTAATTAGAACAAATTTTAAAAAGCTTGGACTAAAACACAGAATGGTGAGAGGTCCTGGAGGATAAGGTGGCATCTTGGATGTCTCAGGTCCAGTCAAACTCCCAGATGAATGTAACTCATGAGTGACCTCAGCTGTGCTATGTGGAAGAGAACTCAGCTGATAACAGTCAAGTCACATAATCACAAAAAAGAAGGGTTGGTGTTGTATGAGGTGAGTTTTGGGGGTGGTTTATAAAGTACAAGAGATAATTGAAATGCTTCCTTTCCCTAAAATCTGTTTGGCTTCAAAATCCATCTGGAAATCCAGATGTCTGGCCCAGAACACTTGGGGAAATTTTTTGACAGTGGGAATGTAGCTAAAAGGCCCTGGAAATGGAATCTGGAGATGTCTTATTTCTCTCCTGTTCTGGAAATTAAGACTATTTTACTAAAAAGTGCTGAAAAGAAAAACCCCTTTAACCAGGAAGTGTAAGAATGTTCTACTAACTAACTAGATAAGATTAGACCCTCACACTCCTCTCCTCCACACCTTGTTTCCTTCTAATAAGTATGTTAACAATAAGAGAAGGCCATAAATATTCCTGGTCTTTTCTAAACACCAAGAAAGAAAACTCCCTTTAAAGGTGTCTTCTTCTATTTCTCAATTTCCTGTGAGGTGGCCCAATGTATGATGGGTTGTGAGTCCTTAGAGACTGAAGGGAATACTTTTCTGGTTAATGCCAGAGAAAGTGACCTTGAAAGGTAAAGATCACCATCTTCTCAGGTCATTCAAACAGTCCTGGGTATGACATCTCAAGAATATATAGGTTTGTCACTGAATGAAGGGAATAAGACCCTCTTGTATCACCAGTTGCTCACTGCCTCTGTGACACTAATTCTGGATGCATTGCTCTAAGTATTACCTAAATGTGCCAAGAGATTTATATTCCAAAGCACCAAGACCAACAATTTTTATTTTTGAACATAGATCACTGAGAAAGTCCTCAACCTTGCCAAGAAGCAAACATTCAACAAACATTTTATCGGGTGGCTACCATGTCTAAGCATCCAGCAGGCATACAGTGGATAAACCTTGTTTGAGGTAGGGGGTCTACCTAGCAGGCAGCCCCCCTTTTAAAGAACAAACCAAGCAATTTTTTTGTTGTTGTTTTTAGAGCATGTGGGATGACTTCTTTCTCTTGGGCGCTAGCCTGATGAGGTTTCTGTCTTTCCCCTAATCAAGAATATTCACCATGATCTAAGCCAGGCCAATTAAATGTTCTCACTCTAGAATTTAAATCAAAACAGATTAATAAAGCGACTGAAAAAAAGTTGGTATTTGAGGATCCTCATGCCCAGTCGGGCTGTTTTTAACTAGAACATTTCCTGTCATTTTAGCTTCCTAGTTTTTAGGGTTGTCTTGTTCCTGCTTGTTTCCAAGCACCATTCTCTGGCCTGACTATAAACTCCAGATGTCCTTCCAACAAACTCCTTTTTGCTAAGATTAGCCAAATGGATTTCTGTTGCTTGTATCCAAAACACCCCAAATTATTCAAGAGATGAATAAAGCAGATATGATCCCAGCTTTCAGAGCTTGTCACTTTGGTTGGGAAGACAGACACTAAACAAACCAAAAATGTATGTAATCACAAATTGTTGAAAATAAAAGGAACAGGGTATTCTGAGAGAAAATAATAGGATGATCTAGTTGAGATTATGGGGTCTTTGGAAGCCTCAATTGAGATCTAAAGAATGAGTAGGCATAAACCAAACAAATAGTGGAGGGAAAGAGCCTTTCTGCAGAGAGCAGAGAATAGACAAAAGTCCTGAGGCCAGGAGTTTGTTGCATTCCCAGAAGTAATAGAGGCCCTTGTTTTGGGGAGAAGTGGTATGAGCTGAGGTTGGACATATGGGTTTGGGTCTGATCATGCGTAGTCTCATAGTTTGGGGAAAGAATTTAAACTTGATTTAGTGACAATAGGAAGAAGCTATCAGAAATCATTAAGTCTATGAATGACATAATCTAATTAGATTTTTAAACATTCCCTTTAATGAACTAACTTGGGGAGCAAGAGATGGGAAGTTATTGAATGATCTCAGTGGCTTAGATTTGGAGGGTAACAAAGAAAATACAGAAAGGCAGACAGGTCCTGTTCGATTGAGAATTAGTATGCAAACCCACTGCTCCAGAGCATGTCTGCCTTGTGGAAAGGTTGTAGCCCTGTTCATTTCTACATCCCATGCAAACTCTACATCCTAAAGAGTTTGTGCTTTGTAGAATTTCACAACTTAATAAATGCCTCTGGATCCAAATCTCATTTGATCCTTGCAGCAACTCATAAGGTTGTTGAAAACAAAGTAGCTGAGGCTGAATCTCACCTCCATGGCACATTATTGGTAAGCCAGGCCTCCAATCCTGTTCCTCTCCATAGCTTGCTGCCCCAGTTCAGTATTCACCTGATAAGCTATAGAACCTCCAGAATGCCTGCAAATCTAAAGATGAACCTGGGCTCTGAAATATAATCTTAGAAGCTCATTTGCATTCATTTCCAGAATTCACCCCATGGCTTACATAACAACTGTCAGGTTTTGTTCAGCATTTGCTGAGTACTTTGGCCAAATCATACATTCCTATCCCCTTTTATCTCACTCTTCCTGGATCTCCTTCAACGTTATTTGAATCATTTCTGTTGCCTTCCCTAAACTACCTACTCCCTTTGCCTGGATTCGTTTCTGGACTGGCAGCATTGGCATCACTTGGCAGCTGTTTAGAAAAGGGAAGTCTCAGGCCCCGCCCCACCTATTCCATGAGGAACTATGGAGGTGGCCCTGCCATCTGTGCTTTGAAGAGCCTGCCATTTGATTTCAATGCATGCCAAAGTTTAAGAACCACTAGCCTAAATCTTTCCAGGAACAGCCCCCTCAAGCTGCAGACAGCTGAGCTCAGTTAAAGATGTGTTTTATATAAACCCATGTCAGGGACTGAAGTCATGGATGGATCTTACCCAAGCACTTGGGCTTACATTGCTGAAAGGTGGTGACAGCTCAAAGCTGAAGAATCTCACGGAGCCGTGCAGGGTCTTTGTGGGACTAGTCTCTGTTGATCTTAACCCCCATACATCTGGGGTCTGAACCAGATCTTCAAAGAGAAAGCTGAGAAGAGGGTAAAAGGGAAATTTGTCCAGTCCTTCTTTGCTTGTATGCTTCCCTTTGTCCATCAAACAATAACTGATTAGAGTCAGGTACCCTCAGGTTAACTGATCCCTTCTTAAAGACAAGGCTCAGGTAGAACACAATTATAGGTCTCAGCACAAAGCATCTTAGTGGGGGGATGTGGCTTAAACAACAACCGAAATTTATTATTTCATAGTTCTGGAAGCTTAAAATCCAAAATCAAGGTGTTGTCAGGGTTTGTTTCTCCTGAAGTCTCTCGGGTATCTTGCAGATGGCCAGCCTCTAACTATGTCTTCTACATGTGGTCTTTTCACAGTTCATGGACAGCTCCGAGGTCTCCTTTTGTGTCTTAATTTCTTCTTATAAGGACACCAGTTATACTGGACAAATAAAGACCTCTATAACCTTATTTAACTTTAATCACTTTTTTAAAAGATCCTGTGTCCAAATATAGTCATATTCTAAGGTACCAGGGATTAAGGCTTCAACATGTGAATTTGGGGAAGATGCAATTCAGCCCCTAACAGGATGTGACCAGAATACTCCTGAGCAGGGTAGGAGTGCAACTGCCTGAGGTGGTCAGAGAGGATTTCTCAGAGAGGTAATATTTAAGTTTAACCTTCAAGTATATTTCTGAGTGCAAAGGGAATTCTTTCCTGTGTGTTGCTCCTATTCTCCAGGAGAACTTAATCTCCTCTTTTTTTCTATCCCTGTCCCCAGTCCCATATGATAAGTTCTCAGGGATCCAACTTTTTCCAGAGTCATTAATCAAGAAACCTCTCTAAAATGTCATCAAAATATACATCAGTGCAAGCTAATGATAGCACTAAAAATATGGGTGGATGTGTGTGGACATATGAAACCACATTTAATCTTTCTTTTTATTTTTTATTTTCTTCTTTTTAGATATACATGACAGTAGAATGTATTTTGACATATTATACATACATGGAGTATAACTTCCCATTCTTGTGATTGTACATGATATGGCGTTACACTGGTCATGTATTCTTATAGGAACATAGGAAAGTTATGTCCGATTTATTCTAATGTCTTTCCCATTCCCATCTCCTCTCCCCTCCACCTGACCTTATATCTGTTCTGGTGAACCTACACCTCTCTGTCCCCCACCACACTTGATCTTGATGGGCTCAGACAGAGCCATTCCTACTGGCTTTGGGAGGACCTTGAAGATGAGGCAGATCATAGGAATTTCACTGGCCCATATTTTATAGGGATCCAGAATAAATAGGATGAATTGAAGTACCAATTATGACAAGGAAATTAGGTTACATGAAGATGAATAAGGGTGATCTGCCCCAAATGGATAGTATTTTCTGCTAAGGCAGAATAATTATTGTGGAATTTGGCTAAACAAAAGAATGTGAAAGAACTTATACCTTGATATCATACTATAATTCTCAAACTATTATCCTCTCCTGCCCCTTCTGTTCCATCTCTTTTAACAATGGAATATTAATTTTTCCTGTTCTATGGGAATTAAAAATATCTTTTTTTTTACTTAGTCTCAGACCATCTTTTCCTCAGTATCATGAACCTTTCCAGTGTGGGTGCATGAAAACCAGAAAGTAAGAATCAATGGAGGTCATCTTGGAGGCTGGCTATCACAACTGCTATGTCACTCAATAAGTGTCACTAGTTACTTACTGCCTGGCTCTAGAGTACCACTTCAGAACCCAACTAATCTCTATTCATCAAACTCAGTTCTCTAAACTCACTTTATCTTCTTTTTTTTATTTTTTATTTTTTTATTTTTTTAATTTTTTATTGTTGGTTGTTCAAAACATTACATAGTTCTTGACATATCATATTTCACACTTTGATTCAAGTGGGTTATGAACTCCCATTTTTACCCCGTATACAGATTGCAGAATCACATCAGTTACACTTCCATTGATTTACATATTGCCATACTAGTGTCTGTTGTATTCTGCTGCCTTTCCTATCCTCTACTATCCCCCCTCCCCTCCCCTCTTCTCTCTCTACCCCCTCTACTGTAATTCATTTCTCCCCCTTGTATTATTTTTCCCTTTCCCCTCACTTCCTCTTGTATGAAATTTTGTATAACCCTGAGGGTCTCCTTCCATTTCCATGCAATTTCCCTTCTCTCTCGCTTTCCCTCCCACCTCTCATCCCTATCTAAACTCACTTTAGAAGCTCCGTACCTTAAACCATTTCCAGCTATCTGCTTCCCACACAGTCTGTTCTTCCCCAACTTTGATTATGCCATTCCCCCAACTCAAAGCATTCTTCCTACTCATCCCCACCAAGCCAAGATGGCCTTTCTCTGGATAGCATTCTGAACAGAAGTAGGAACACATGGAAGCCTTCTGAGAGGTAACATCCTAGTGGAAGAGGAAGCCAGGCCCCAAGATATGTTCCAGTGATGCATCTGAGGGGGTCTAAGTAGAGGAACAACTCAGAGAACCATCATGGGAGTGGGGCATGGAAAAGGAGGCTGCTGTCACTCAGATTTTGTCCTCAGCCAAGTTCCTATGGATTTATATCTGAGAACTGGAGGACACTGAGAAGCTAGGAGGAAGGAAACTTTCCAAGAGTTGCTCTCCCACTTATACCATGTGCCACAAGAATGAAAGCCACATGGAAGTTGGTACTTAGGCAACACAGTGTGATGAAAACAGGGAGGAGGCATGGTAGGGCTTCTCAGGGTGTAGGAATCACCATCAAGAAAAGCCCAGCCCATAGTGACACCCTGGGAATACCTTCACAAGCATTTTGGACTTCCCAAAGGGAGTCAGAGTGGAAATGAGGAACAGGGTGGCTGTCATAGGGTGACCAAGAGGACTTTTCTAAGAGCACATTTAAGACACCCTCTGTGCACTCCCAGAAGGAAGTTGGAAGTTCTGTGAGAACAAGTTTGGGTGAGAGTTAGGAAATGTCGTTTCCAATCCCAATAC
Source organism: Spermophilus citellus (assembly GCF_964194105.1). NCBI lineage: Eukaryota > Metazoa > Chordata > Mammalia > Rodentia > Sciuridae > Spermophilus > Spermophilus citellus. The sequence goes on along the minus strand of NC_138184.1, from coordinate 45,109,901 downwards.
TTGTACTCCCCAGAGCAGCTCATGCTCCCAACTATTCCTGCTAAGGTTGACAGTGAAAGTTCCTGCCCTTGGTGGAGCTTCTGAAGGCTTGAGAAAAACAAGTGAGTTGTGATTTAAGTCTTCATCCATTTAATAGCAATAAACAGATAAGTATGTCCTGTTACCTCCTCTAACAAAACCCCTCAAGGTGAGTCCCTGTGTTAATGTTAATGGCTGGGAAGAAGCAATGTTTGCAAAGTAAAAGAAATTCTTTCTCAAAGTTAGGGGTAAGAAGGAACTGGGAGGAACAACAAACTATTCCTTAACCTCTGTAACCAGAGAATGGAAACAGGAAGTGTGGCATTTCCTTGTATCACTGAGGATGGAAGCTGCACCTTAATTCATCATCCCCCTCATAGCCATTGGTTGAGCTAAGTTCATAAAGAGTGCTTTGACCCTAAAATATTTTAATCTGGTAGAGGAAATTCTCAAAACAGAATTTGCTGAGTGACAGCCAAAGTGGAGTGGAGTCAGAAAAGAAATGCAGGGGCATCAGACAATAAAGATGGCAGAGTTGCTAAGAGGGACATATCCATGGGACCTCTTGGGTGGGTCACAGGGGTTGGATCTTGGAAGCAGGTTTGGCAAGTTAGGTTTAGAGTAGGGGACAGGGAAGGGAAAGACATTTTGGAGTGCATGAGTAAAGTTCAGAAGTTCCCCTAATCTCTACTGGTGCCTGAGAGATGTTTAGCCGAGGTCTTATTTGACAGTGAAGGTGCAAATACAGGTCCAACCTGGAGTGAAAAGAGTTGTGTGTCTCCGGTGCCCCCTCTCCACCCTCCATGTTTCCATTAACTTATCTGCACACCAATCAATGGTAATTATGCTTTTGGGCTACTCTCCTATTTTAACCATAAGACACTGATGGCAAATGCAATACATCTCCTCCTTGGCTACTAAAGATGGATTTTCTTCCGCAGAAATCTTCAAACGCTGAGTCATGAGGCTGAGGATGTGAGGAGGTTTGCATGGACAGATCTGCTAGTGTGAGCCAGGAGTGGGAGGGAAACTATCCTAGAAAGAATGTGCTTTTCCAATGTGACAGAGAGGTGTGGTGGCCATAGAGAAACCCCAGCCTTGGTTGGTGGAAAACAGGGATGGTGTGGATGGCATTGAGGGGCAGGTTTGGGAGGACAGCAAGGACAGGCCCTGGGAAATGATGTTGCCTTGGCATTTCCAGGCCTAGGCCACATCACTGCCCTTTGTACATCAGCCCAGGGAACTTGAATTTTGCCTTGTGTGGTTTCCATATACAATTTGGAAATAGAACCTTTGGTTCTCCTAATCATAATCATAATCATAATCATAATGCCAGCTTTACTTTTCCCTTTTTGAGATCACAGGCTCAAAGCAACCAGTTGACCCCCTGACAGCTTCATCCCAACTCTGATTGAAGAACCATAACCAACCAGATCAAGGTAAAGAGAAGGAAGGGTGTGTCCAGGCTGAGCAGGTAATGGGCAGCCCCTGCCTTGCACTCTGGGAGAGCTGCATCCTTGCTACCAAGGATATATGACTCAGAGGTTTGTTTTATTACCCAAACTCTGTTGAAAAGCTTATAAAGTGTGAATTAAGGGAGAAAAGTCCTTATCATGTCCTACAAGGCTCTGCTGTCTGGCCACTATCACTTCTTCCTGCCCAGGGTCTTTGCATACCTTGTCTCTCAACTTAGAATGTTTTTCCTCATTTCTTCACCTGCTGCTGCTTATCCTTCAGGCCTCAAGTAAATGTTGTTTCTTTGGCAAGTTCTATCAGACTCATCATTTGGGAATATGTTTGACTGAAAATGAGAGAAAACTCAACTTTTCAAGCCAAAACAAAAAGGAATTCATTTTTCTAACTTACAAGGAGGTCACAGGTACATCATCAAGGGCTGATACAACAGCTTGACAATGCCGTTGGGAACTAGGATCTTTCTCCCTTTCCATTCCTTTATCCTTAAAGGCATGCTGCCTCATGGTTGCAAGATGGTTGTCAAACCTCCAGGCATCACTTTCACATTTCAGTCTGGTAGAAAAGGGAAGAGCAAACCAAAGGCCAGTACAATTAGGTTTATTTAATTATTTTTTAAATCACAAAAGAATTTTCTAGAAAGACTGTATTAGTCAGCTTTCCATTACTATAGCAAAAAAACTGAGGTAATCTATTTTTAAAAGAGAAAATATTTTGGCTCAAGATTTTGGAGGTTTTGTTTTTCTCCATGACCAATCAGCCCTGTTGCTTTGGGTCTGTTGAGAGATAGCACATCATGGTGGGGAGCATATGGGTAGAACCAACTGCTTATCTCATGGCTGGGATGGAAAAAGAGAGGAAGAGACCAAGATCCCACAGTTCCCATTCAGGACATGTTTCTTTTTTTTTTTTCTTTCTTTCTTTTTTTTAAAAGAGAGAGTGATGGAGAGAGAGAGAGAAATTTTTTAATATTTATTTTTTAGTTATTGGCGGACACAACATCTTTGTTTGTATGTGGTGCTGAGGATCGAACCCGGGCCGCACGCATGCCAGATGAGCGCGCTACCGCTTGAGCCACGTCCCCAGCCCCCAGGACATGTTTCTAATCATCTAAAACTTCTCACTGGACCCCACCTATTAAAGGTTCTACCACCTCCCAATAGTGCCATGGGCTGAGGTCAGGGGGAACTAAGCCTTTAATAATGAGCTTATCCAAACAATAGCAAAGACTTAATCAACAGACTTTGGCTATCATTTTATTGTCCAGAAATTAATTTCATGGTCTCTCTACAACAAATTTGGTGGCCAAGGAAACTAAGAGTTCAGTGAGTTCTCAGAACAACTTCAAGTCATCCCTGGGCTGGGTAAAGGCCTATACACTCCAAGATAAAAAGATCTCCAAGTATCCAAAATAATCAGTGTTATGTTAGTGATAATTAATTGTCCCCTACGCCCTCATTGGCTATCCAGTGTAAAATTGGCCCCTGTTACGCTCTCAAAGCACTTTCTGCCCTTTGCTAGGTTTGCTGAAGTGTTTACTTGTGTAATGAAGAATAACACCACCAGACTTAAAGCTGGAAAGATGCTATGTATGCCTGCATTGCTCAGCACTCTGCACCCAGCAGAGCACCTGGCACAGGGTGGACTTTGCAGCTTTATTTATTGAATGAAGGAAACATCCTTGCTAAAGAGCTCATCCAGTCAGCCCAGAAACAGTTCCTGTGACAGGAAACTCCTCCTCTTCTTTGGCAGCACTTGATAGTTTTGGGTCAGAAAATTCTCCTGAATGTTGTTTTGACTTCTTGAGACTTCCACCCCTATTCTGAGCTGAAGTGTGCCCCCTCAAAACTCTTATTTTGAGTCCTAACCCCCAGTGCTTCTGAATATGACTGTATTTGGAGATAGGGTCTTTTTTTTGGGAATTGAACTCAGAGGCACTCGACCACTGAACCACATCCCCACCCTATTTTGCATTTTATTTAGAGACAGGGTCTCACTGAGATGCTTTGTGCCTTGCTTTTGCAAGGCTGGCTTTGAACTCGCAATCCTCCTGCCTCAGCTTCCCAAGCCGTTTGGATTACAGGCATGAGCCACCATGCCTGGTGGAGATAGGGTATTTTAAGAGGGAATTAGGATTTGAGATGATTGTGGTGGGCCCTAATTCAATTTGGTTGATGTCTTTATAAGAACACAGACATAATGGAAAGATCAATGGAAGACACATGGAGAAGATGGACATTACAAGTCAAGGAGAGTGACCTCAAGAGAAACCCAACTGTCAACACCTTAATATCAGACTTCCAGCCTCCAGAACAGTGAGAAAATAAATTTCTGTCATCTACCTTCTTCATAGTCATGGCTGACAGTCATGTGACTGACTTTAGTTCCCAGCCTCGCAGAGGTCAGGTTGATACCATGTGACCCAAGGCCCCCTGCCATAAATCACGTTGTTAGCATAGGCTATCTGGCATGGCCTAGGGCCCCCAGGTAAACAGTGACACTCTTATCAGGCAGGATAGGCTGAAGGTTTGGCGGTTAACTTCCAGGAGCCAGGAGTCAACCAAGGGCCCAAAGTTTCTTTGGGATGTGCAGGGTTTGGACCACCCAGGCTTGGTGACTTAGTCCTTTATTGCATGTATAACTTTTCTCTCATTCAATTGGCCAAAGCAAGCCTCACGGCTGACCCCAGAGTCAGAGCGGGAGGGAACTATGCTTACATAGCAAAGGGCAAGGATGCCTGGGGCTGTGCCTGGGCTAGCATCTGGGCAGCCATGGTAGCCATGATGGACTTTTTGTTCCTAAGAAACAACACACATGCTCGTAACTCTGCACTTCTGTGTACTGTTCTCTATCTTCCCACATCTCTTAACCTTTCCAGAAAGTTCCAAATCAGGCTTCAAGATTTTCTTCCCCCCATGAAGCCCTCCCTGGATTATACCCAGCAAAAGCAACAGCCCTCTCTTGTTCTGTCTCATCAGATGCTCTGAGATGGGGAGACAGCTCCATTACCACTCTCTTTCTGATTCTTTGTTCCCTTCTCCTGATGGTCCTCAAGCTCAATTTCATGCAGGACAATTATTTACCCAGCCCTAGGAGTGCTTCAGAGACTCCCGGTCTGCTTATATTCCTGACCAAGTTCTGTTCTCTGCCAGGAGTGAAAAGTGCAGATCAATTCTTCTGAATGCTGCTTCTCATTCCCAGTTGTCACATTACCTTCTTGGTTCTTTTCCTACACGCTGAAGCTATTACCACTGCTACACTGAATTAGATAGAACTCTTTACAATTCATGCCCCATTGCCCAGGCCTGTAAAATGCTTTATGAGAAAATATATTGCCTTCTTCCTGGCACCCATGATGTGGAGGTGGGGTTGCAGTTCTCGTGAATCAGAGCAGCTCCTGGGCCCATCCTGAAGATGTTGACTGTCTCTTCCCTCCCAAATGTCACTTTCTCCATGAATTTGCCTTAATCCCCTAGTGAGAAGGATTGCTACATGCTGAAATCTCATGTGTATGTCCAAACATATTCTTCCCGGCATTAATTCCTTTTCCATAAGTTCCCCCACTTCCCCTTCCATGTTAAAGGCACTCTGAGGCCAGGAACCACATCCATCTCCCTTCAGGGGACCTAAGGCTTAGGGAGTCCCTTGCCGACATTTGTTCAGTAACTATTCAATGATAGCTAGTAGATGGTCTCAAACAGCATCACTGCCTAAAAGTCAGGTCTAAACTGGGAAAAGAAAAGAGGAAGTCAGGTGAGTCCTCTGTCCAGCCCAACCTTGCAGATCCAGAGCCAAGAGGTGGGTGGGAATAATAGGCCACCCACAGAGATGCCCAAGCTGAGATGGGGAAGTCACCATGTTAGGTGAGTGCCACATCCCAGAGAGTGATGGATGATTTGTTTTAGTCACCTTTATGTCCTCAATATTTAGTAAAATGCTGCCCATTCAGAAATTTCAAGACCAAACCAAGCCATGAATAAAGAGTAAGAAACAAGTTGGAAGCCAGAAGAGATAGGGCTGAAGCAAGCAGTTTCTTTTTCTTTTCTTTTCTTTTTTTTTTAATTTTTTTTTTGTAGTTGTAGATGGACAGAATGCTTTTATTTTGTTTATTTTTTTATGTGGTGCTAAGGATCAAACCCAGGGCCTCAACACATGCTAGACAAGTGCTCTGCCACTGAGCTACAGCCCCAGCCCAAGCAAGTCCTTAAAAACACCTTACTAGGTTGATGTGGGGGTGGCAGAGTGGCCCAGAGTGAAGCCAGTAGGTTATATTTTCCTTCTGTTCTCTTCAAGGTTGGGGGTGTGGCCTTAAAGCTGCAGCACAGCCATACTGTACCACCTCCATACTGTACCTGTGGCAAAGACTTAGGTGGTGTTTGGGAAGGAAGCTCCAGCTCACTTCTAGATACCCAGGTGCCAACTCACCTGTGTTGGCACCGTGTTTATAGCCACAATGACCAGGGCGTCTGGGAAGACAAGTTGATTGTAAGTCCCAATTAGAGGTCAGAGAAGCCCCCAGGTGCTCTACAAACTTTAATGTGCATGGGAATCACCTGCAGGTTTTGTCTTAATGTCAATTCATCTTTGGTAGGTTGGAGTGGGGTTTGGGTGTCCATGGTGAGGGTGTGCTGATGCTGCTGGTCTGAGGTTGGAAGACAGGGGTGCTGGTAGCAGTGATTCTCAGTGTTGGTACAACACTTGGTGGAACTTTAAAAAATACCAATCCCTCCTAGTAATGGAATGGTTCTCCAAGTGTGGTCTTCAGATGTGCAGCATCAGCATCACCTGGAACTTGTAAGAAATGCAGATCTTCAGGCTTCATCACAGACCTCCCAAATCAGTAACTGCAAGTTTAGGGCCCAGCAGCCTGGGTTCTAAAAAGCCCTCCACATACACACTGAAGTTTGCTAAATTACAGGTGTGCCACCTGATCTGATGCAATAGGAGGTAGATGACATCCACAAAATCACCTATGTGGGCTGGGCATGGTGGCGCACACCTGTAATCCCAGTGGCTTGGAAGTCTGAGGCAGGAGGATTTCAAGGTCAAAATCAGCCTCAGCAACTAAGCAAGGCCCTAGCAATTTAGCAAGACCCTGTCGCAAAAAAATAATAGTAATATAAAAAGGGCTGAGGATATGTCTCCGTGGTTAAGCAGCTCTGGGTTCAATCTCTTGTACCAAAAATCAAAAATGAAAACAAAACAAAACAAAACACCTATGTGGGATTCTTTTGGGAAATATTTGATGAAAAATAATCATGAGGAAACAGTGATTTCTTTTGGTCTTGATAATGCTGTGTGGTTGTGTAGGACATCTTTATTTTTTTATGGGAGATATGCTGAAATATTTCAATATCTGCAGCCTACTTTTGAGTGGTTTGGCTAAAGGGAAGTGGTGTGTGTGTGTGTGTGTGTGTGTGTGTGTGTGTGTGTGCGCGCGCGCATGTGCTCGAGCTCCATAAGAGATAGGAGATAAGAGATGTGGAGTGGGTATAGCAAGATGTTAATCACTGGTAAACTAGATAAGAGGTTTATAGGAGTCCAGTAAACTCTTCCAAATTTTCTGTAAACCGAGGATTTTTAAAAACCAATTAGTAACCTTGGTAGGCTCTACCTTTAGTGTTTTCTGATGTGATTAGTTTGGGGTAAAAGCTGAATATCAATATATTTTCCAAATTTTCTCTGGTGATTCAAATGTGTACCCCATACTGAGGGCCTTGATTCTAAAGATAGCTTTTCTTAAATATTGGTCATAAAATCATCTTATCAGAGCCCTCTGGGCCACTGGTTTAAAACACAAATCCTGAGTCTCAATTGTGCACAAAAATTGGGGTGTCTGGATAGAGCCTTAACAAAACCATAGCAGGGTCATGATGCTAATATTTGAGAATCATTCCTTGAAATTCTTGGTTGAAGAATATTAGGTCACCAGTGATTGCCACAGGGTCCAGGAAGTAAAATGAACAAGTGAACCTAGATGAGTGTAAGACAGCAGGGAATGGTGGGGACTGAAGCAAATAAGAGAATGTATGCCCAGTTTAAAGCTCTAATTTCCCACTGACGGTGACAAGAATGTCTTGCTGGTGTTGCCCAGTATTACCAGATCCTTCTTTTTCTCTAGACACTTCAGGACTCTCATGTTTTTCATGTGAAATATCCCAATTTTAAAATGTCAGTGACTCACTCAAAAACAATTCAAACACCACTCAAGCTAAAGAAAACATCTCTGGAGGTAGTATTCAGCCAAGGGACTACTCATTTGCAACCTCTGATGAAGACTTAGCTAAACAACCAGTGTGCTATGAGGGCCGTTGCTCAAGGGCACTTGAGCACCTCAGGGAGAAAAATTCTCCCATCTATACTTTGACAGTGTAGTCATGTTCCTGAACAATGGCTTCCTCTGCAGAAATCCTGCCAAATATCCAGTGCAAAGTTCCTCTATTGTTCTTTAACTTTGTGCTGTGTCCACAATTTCCTTTCTGGGAGGTTGAGTGAGAAAGTAAACTCAGCTCAGGGAAGTTGAACTTCTGGCTGAAGCTTAATGGCACTTAATACCAAGCGTCTCTCACCAGATGCCCGGGATCCACCCACGTTCCAAGACACCTCTCGCTCCCTGGCACTGTTATAGAACAAACAGCAGGAAATTTGTTGCTGAGCCCAACCTGGGGTTGGGAGAGCAGGAGAACTTGTGTGGATGGCCCCTTCATTTTAAAGGGATGTTCTTTTGTTGGGCACTTTCTATGGCTCCCAATCCAACAACTGTCAACTGCCCCTAGATCCAGTCTATTGAGCTTCTGGTCCCATCAATTCTAACCTGTTGTGAGAACTTAATCACACTTTCCGTGTATACCACCAGTTCCTCCCCCTAAGGAAGGAGATTACTGTCAGTGATTTTTTCAGTGGCAAAGCTAGTTTTTAAAATTCTAACGAAGTTTTACAACAAAATCCACAAAATAAAACAAACTGGATAGAGGGTTTCCTTGGGCAGTCCATTTCTTCTAAGTTTAACTAGGACATGTCAATATTTGCCAAAACTCTCATGTAGCCATGAGGTTCTAGGGAAGAGAGTTTGGAACCGATGGGGCTTGCTTATTTTAAGGTCTTTTTCCAATGTGATATCATGTTCATGATGTTTATGAGCAATTTCCTTTAGATCTCCCATTAGTTCTTAATTTAACTACAGTAGCAAGAAAGGCCACTTCTCCAAGGCATTTGTTGAAACCTCCTGGCTACACAGAACTGTACTAGATGCTATGAAGGGAAATAGCTATGGCTTCCAGTTCCCAGAGTTAGGCTTAGGGTTAACCTGAGGGGTCAAAGAGCAAAAGGACATTGGGCATATTGTAATCATATATTTTGACCTATGGTTGCCTCCTAATAACCATAGAAATCTCTCAGACTGAGAGCTTTTTATGGAACCCCTATCCTCTGCTTTGAGAAAGCTTTTGTGCAGCATTGCCTCTTGTTATTCATATTATGAAAATAATAGGTATTGTTTTTAATGTTCCAAATAAATATTATAGAATATTAGTGCATCAATGACCTTGCTTTTTCCAAAATACATATGTCACCCAAAAGTATGTGATACACTATCTCTCCCCCTTCCTCGACCCAACACTCACCCCCAACCACTGAGAATAACTGACTCAATTAATTCTCCCACATTTACACCTGAGCCTTGCTTTCCTCAATTATAAATCCTGAGGACATAATATGGTGGGGGGTGAGGACAGGTGATTCATAAGGATATTAGAGGAAATAAGATTGGCCTGGAGTTGATCATTGTTGAAACTGGATGATAGGCATATAGGGATTCTTTAGCATGTTTGGAAGTCTTCTATAATAAAAAGGTTAAAATGAAGGTAATGTTACCTATTTGTGCATTGGTACTGAATATTTTACCCAGTTGCAAACCTCAAAGCACTTTGAGCAGCACCTTTATTTGCCACAACCACATTCAGAACCTTTGTTCCAAAACCAAGTCCCCACTTCTCTGCTGCATCCATTTTATTATCGCAGCGTCTCACATTGTGCCCTCTGAGGACAGATGAGGAATTGCAGAATCCAAATTTAGGATGGGAGGAAGCTGCTACATTAGGTACTTATTCCTTCACCCACCTTCTTCAGGAGCAGGTAGAACTGGTCCAGGCCACTGAAAACCCACTCTAGTCTCAGACACAAAGGGTTAACACTTTGCCCCTGAAATGACTGGGTTTTCCTTCCTTTGGTTAGTGCTGCCATTCAGACTCATGCTTGCCTGAAGATTCTTGGTGTAGGTTAATGTGACCATGATCAGGTAGTTTCTGAATACGTGGTCATCAATTCTGACAGCATGCATTGAGTACTTGTTATCCTTGGCTTGTCCATCATGATGAAATAACTCACCTGAATCTTGAGTGGTGAAGAAAAGTCTTCAATGACACTGGAATGTCATCCTCTGAATGAATCAGAGGATGGGCAGTGTAGCCTCCAGGAGGATCACAACAGAGACTGGTATGAACTAAAGAATTAGTGGGGCTCAAACATGGGGAGGGAGAGCAGGGCACCAAAAGGTCTGACATCCAAATAATCCACCTGTGACAAAATGGGTTCCAACTAATTAAACATAGAAAAACCTCTTTTAGGAAAGATAATCCTATTGGATCAACTTGCAAGATTTTTCCAGCCAGCGTCTGCCTCTTGGAGCTTCAATTAAAAGCTGTTTAGCAGATGGCAAATTCTGAGTCACAAAGTTAGACTCTTTGGCAACCATATGTGCTTTTGGTTTCCCAGGGATCCTGGCCACATGTAGCCGTGAAAGAGGTGCAAGAGCTCTTTTTTGTTTCACAGGGGAGAGGTCCTTGCCCACCTGAGCACACAAATGACAGGCACTTCAACATGACCATCAGGGTAATTGGCAGGAGAGGATTCCAGTTAATTCAGAAATTTGGGAACCCTGGAAGTCATAATAGGTCAGGGATGGAAGGGAGCTTGAACATCATCTAGTGCAACCCCTTCTTTTTACAGAATTGGGAAACTGAGGCTCCAGATAAATTATGTAATCTGTCTAAAGATGCCTAGAGAGAGAGAGAAGCAGAGTCAGCACAAGGATTAGAGAGGCACTTCTTTGTTTACTTTGGGGACATAGTTCATTACCTGTTCCTTCCCTTATACTCACTGAGCTCTTTACCAAAGACCTGACAAATTGGCCAAGAGTAGGCCAGGAAGGGTCACTTGTCCAACTCCTGCTTCAGGACTCTCCAAAGTGGAACTTCATCACTCTTCTCTTCAAAGCTCTCTACTAATATTGAAGTCACAGCTTTGCCTGGGTGTCATGAAGGAGAAACAAAGCCAGGCAGTATTTACATTCAGTGAAACAGGGTTTATTCAGTACTGCTGTAATAGGGGAGACACCTCAACTGTGCTCAACTCTACTCAAATAAAGGGTTAAAGGAGTAGGCTAAAGGAAAATGCTGGAGAGAGCTAAAGGAAAAGAACTGAAGGACCTTAGGGGGGATGGCTGACATGATTGGGCCAATTATGTTCGTCAACCGAAGCTTCCTGCCGTTGGCTCCTAATTTTTTTTTTTCCACAGAGACGGGGAGACAGGAGCATGTCAAAACTCTCAAGATCCTTGAGAAAGATATTTCTGGATTATAGAAGAAATATCACAAAGGGACACCGGAAGGACTTACAATTGCACTATTTTTTAGTAAATGTTTCTAAGAAAAAGGAGGTCAGGGGCCTATAGCCAAATTTTATTGCGCTTTCTCAGGCAGGAATTTAAGAAGCCATAGGTTGTCATCCCAGGGATGTGGACTTGAGTGGTTAAAAACCATCCTGGTATTGGCTCAAGTCTCTTAGTGGAGTGTGGGTGTGGAGTGGGTATTAAGAGACTGAATTCCTCAGAGGCCAAGGTTGGGGCCTCATTGAGAAGAGGGCTCAGAGGAGCCAAGCTCAAGAATGGTCAGGGGCAGAGTCTTTGTCAGTACTGATGAGACTCCCACTGCCCTGACAGGAAGTTGATTCCAGTATTTTCCCACCACAGTTTCAGCCTATTTTTCCTCCTTCTTAAATGTGGCTTAAAATTGATTCATGTTCTGCCTGTTATGGCTCTTCATGTATTTGCCATCAACCTTCTCCAAACTGGATTTTAAATTGCTTAAAGGCAGGGCCCATGCGTTGCATCTTTTTAAAAAGTCTTCCATTGCACCTTGTAAGTAGCTGGCTTGATAATCACCTGTTGACCAAAACCCCAGATTACATTCCCTTTTTAAGAGTGCCACCAAGCATTCTGTACCCCATATCCTATTTCTAAAACCATTTCTGTGATTTTTTCCCCCATGAATTCTCTTCCAACATGGGAGGCCCAAAAAAGACTCCGTTACTCACCTCTGTGCATTTCATGAACATGCCCTCTTTTACAACCATCTCCAAGAATTCAATTCATCAAAACTTTGGCTGAGCACTAGCTATAGGTCCTGGGTGCTGAGGAGGAAGTTAGCAATAAGTCAAGGTTTCTGCTCTTGAGTAACCCAGTCAGGAAGACGGACAACTAAATCAGTGATTCTGATACTCAGAAGCTCTGTCACAGAGGTGCAGGCACAAAAGAAGAGCCCTAATTTAGTTTGGGTAGGAAATGTCCAGAAAAAGTTTCCCCAAAGGGACAATTTTTGGCTTAGTTTCCCTAGAAGAAGAGATGAGAGAGGAAACCTTGTATAAATGGTTTATCAAGAGAGAAGTGTTAGAAGAAACCTGTGAAGAAATGAGGGAAGCAAGACGGAGCAGGAGGAGGAGCCAGGCAAAACTGTGGTTTCTGCTGAAGTCTAACCTCAGCCCCATCCCAAGGGGAGATCTGAAGTGTGAATTGTACCATGGAGTTGTCCCACCTTGACTCAAGAAGACCAGGCTGTTGTACTCTCTATCAGTCAGTCCTTGGCTACAAGCTGCTCCCTGGTGAGTGTGCCTAATGTCCTACGTATTTCTGGGAGAAGAGACTCCAGTGGGCAGAGGGTGGGTCTCTGGAAAACAATGTAGTTTGGAGCTTTGAGAAGCCAATAGTCACAGCAGATGGGGAATAGCTATTCCCTTCCCACTTAGCAGGGATCTGGGTGGGGCTCCAGCAACCTGAACTGAACAATCCTGAACTCACTCTTGGAAGGGGAGGGCAGTCAAAGTTAATTATAGAGAGTACATGGGAGGGAGAGGAGTTGGGCATTCTAGGGTGAAGCTACCAAGGAAAGAGAGAACAGAATGTACTTGGAAAGGGCAATTAGCTTGATATGGGTGGCATAGAAAGAATACTGGATTTTTTTTTTTTGAAGGGTATGTGTGTGTGGCAGCAGTTATCAGTGGGTTAGAACCCTTCTCCATCTTGGGTAAGTGATGTCTACCCTTTCCTACTATGCAAGAAACTTGAGTCATAGCCACTAGGGACTGGGGATGTAGCTAAGTGGCAGAGTACTTGCCTAGTAGGCGCCAAGCCCTTGGTTCAGTCCCCAGCCCAGCAGAAAGACAAAAACCTAAACTACAGGAGATGACCTGCTGAGGTTACGGAATACTGGAGTTGTTCTGATTCACAAGGTTGTATTCATTTCACCCTCAGTGGTAGCAGATACTTATCAAATCTTCTCAGGCCATTGCTTAGAAGAGGCACTTGATGCTTACACCTGCAGCCAAACATCATAAAAGCCCAGAAAGTCCTGCATCATCTGGAATTGTTGATATAGCCTGGCACTCCGTCCAGAGGCCATTAGTTAGTTGGTCTGGCCCCAAATCCATCCTCTTCCAGCCAAACTGGTTGCTGAGGACCTCGGGTTCTGCCTAGATATCTCAGGTTGATAAATCGGTATTTTGTTCTGTTTTTCTCCTTTCTGGAGAAGTTATTTCCTTTTGAAAAGATGGACACTGTGTTAGCCTTTGCCCCTCAGGGACCTCAGTATTCCATGTTCTCAAAAATAATATCTTAATGTTTTGAAATGATACTTGTCATTGCTGGCTTCAATATATCTATCTTCAAACAGTGTTCCTCAGTGGGGCTTAATCTGACACACACCATCTCACCCATGGGAGATGATCCTTGTTTTGGTGTGTGATTGTAGTTATGTCTTTTATAAATGTAAAAATGAAGCTGTAGGAACCAAGAATTTGCTCTGAACTGAACTTCTAAAGGTGCCACAAGATTATAAAGGACTTCTGTTGCAATCATGTGTTAGTAAACACCCAAAAGTGATTGAATGTGGCCAAACAAAAACATGGTTAAAAACAGGTATAAAGTAATAGGTAGATAAATGTAAAACAAAATACAAAACAGCACCCAAACTCCGCAGATGTCCTTTCTTTCTCATTTAGCTAATAATCAAATAATTTTTTCATGTCCTCAGGAACTGTTCTAATTTTTGTCTTCACTTTGGAGGTATTCCCATGCACATTTCAGGCCATAACATGCATTTTTATTTTTTTGTCCACTCCATAAATATATTTAAAAGTTCTTCTTATGTAGCAGCCATAGTCAGGTGCTGAAAATATGACAGACAAGTTGTTCAGGGTCCCAGATCTCAGGGAGCTTGCAGTTTCAAAAGAAATAGACATTGAGGAAAAATTATAAATAATATGTATATAATCACAGTAGGGACAGTTTTAAGAAATAAAAAAAAGTATAGTCAGCACATGTATTTTCAGATTCCATATATGTGCATTCAACCAAATAAGAAATGAAAATGTTAAAGAAAAAAAATATCTGTACTGAACATATGCAGACTTTTTTCCTTGTCATTATTCCCTAAACATAACAATATAACAACTATTTACACCAAGAGGTAACTAGTTCTTATTCTCTATTGCTCTATAACAAACCATCCCAACACTTAGTCCTGAGATGGTGCCAATTAGTCTGCATGATATTGATAACCACTCAACAGGGACAGTTCATCCCTGCTGTAATTGATATTGACTGGAGGACATAACATCTGGGTACAGGAATCATTTGAAGGAAAACTCATTTACCCATCTGGCAGTTAATCATGGCTATCTGCTGGGGTTGCAGCTGGAGCCTCTCCATGTAGTCTCAGCTTCCTTACAATATGGTGGCTGAGTTCCCGGGGTGTCTGTCTTCAGAAGAAATGGAATAAAAGTCATATCCCTTTGTGATCTTGACTCAAAGTCACACATTGTCACTTCTGTCTCAGTCTATCAAATAGTTCAGTCACAAAGTCCTGAACAATTTTAAAGGGAGGGAAATAGTTTCCACTTCTTGATAAGGATATGGCAAAATTTTGGAAGAGCAGGAAGGTTCAAACGTATGACTGGCAATTTTTAGAAAATAGGATCTCTCACAAGTAGCCATGAGAAAGCTAAGGCCTTATTATAAGGAACTAAGAAGTGATTTTCCTGGGCTGGGGTTGTGGCTCAGTGGTAGATCACTTGCCTAGCATCTGTGAAGCACTGGGTTCAATTCTCAGTGCTGCATATAAACAGATAAATGAATAAAGTTCCATCAATAAATAATAAAAATAAAAAAACAAAGAAGTGACTTTCCAACTGGGACCCAGAGGATGGCTATGAGTTAGCCAGATGAAGAGGGAAGGAATGGTGAGAGAAATAAACATTCTGGACAGTAGATCTGGGCTCAGGAGTAGCTTGGCTATCAGAAGAACTGAAAGGAGACCAGGGCTAGTGGTAACACAGTGGACAAAGGTTCATAATAAAAAAATTTGCAACAACTTAAAAGTGTTCATTGGGAGTCCTCAAGGTGCCATTATATAACATCATTCTTAACCAATCTATGCTTAGTCTCTTGGCTACCATTTTTTTTTTAAAGATTAGGGTTCATACTAATCTTCTTGATATCCTTCCAATATTAGTTTATGTGCTTCCAAAGCAAGCACTCTTGGTCATTTATTGCTGCATAACAAACTATCTCAAACTTACTGTCTACAAGAGCTGTACCATCTATTATTATTTTTCTCCTATGGTTCTAGGTTTGACTGGGCTTAGCTGAGTAGCTCTCACTTGGGGTCTCTTGTGTGGTTATAGTCAGATAGTGGCTGGGGCTATCTGCTGGGCTGCAGCTGAAGCCCCTCCATGTAGTCTGAGCTTCCTTACAATAGGGTGGCTGAGTTTATGGTCACCATGAAGCCTTCCTCACTCATGTGTTTGGTACCTGCAATAGTAAGTCTCAAAGTTGGGGCAAGAACAGCTGTGGCTCCTCATGCTTCTCTGGTTCTCTGTCTGTCACTCTCTGGTTTCTCCATGAGAACCTTCATCCATCTGAGTATTCAGACTTGTCATAGGGCATCTGATGACTCCCAGAGCGAGTATCCTAAGACAAACCAGAAGAAGCTACATGGCCTTTTCTAACCTAGACCTAGAAATCAGGCAATGTAACTGCTGTCACATGATGTTTATTCAAGTGGTCACAAAGCCCACTCATTTTAAGGGGGGAGGGTCACAAACTTCTTGATGCTAGGAGTCTCAAAGAATTTGCAGACACACTTAAAAACCACCACCCCTACAGTGACCACATATCTCACTGTCCATAGAAAGATAGTTTTGAGAGACAAGGAGTGTACTTCTCAGGGATGAACTAAGGCTGTCCTTAGTAAACTAAGATATATGGTCATCCTCCTGCAATGTCCACACAATTAAGCCTCTTTAAATTCTTTTGTCTTTCTGACATCCATTGTGTCACTTTTAAACTTAGCCTTTACTGTTTTTTTTTTTCAGTTTCTTCGTCTGTATTTTACATATCTTATCACTTTATGTGGTAGGAAAGGATATTAATTAGCATGATGATCCTAAAGCACTCAGCATAGGTATCTGTTTAATATAGACAGTGAACACCTTTGAAATGTAAGACTTGTGTTTCTGATGTACTTAGTGACATTTTTACAATACAGCAGAAGTGTAAGAACAAGTCCTCAAGAGATAGTGAACATATCTCTTAAGAATAAACTCAGAGAACTGGATTTCAATCTGTTTCTGTACAATCTGTTGTTTCCCCATTACTCTTTGAAGTTTGTGCCTTGAACTTTATTTTCTGTTCCTCAATAATTTCTTGCTTTTAGAACGTGAAAATCATGTTGAGGTTGCTTTTCATAATGAATCTGGAACTTGAGAGCTACAAATCTTGTCCCACAAAATCTTTCATGCAGACTAGGACAGCTGCTGGCACCATGAATATATGTGCTTAGGATACCTTCTCCCTCTGATGAGAGAAAGCCAAGCAATGGAAGAATTTGCTTCAAGAAATGCTTTTAAAAACCTCACTTTTTGGCTAAGTGTTAAAAAAAAACAGTGATGACTCATCAGTTGAAATCAAATTCTTCATCCTCCAAAAAATGTTTTTATAAGAAAAAAAGTGGGTGTTTTTTTTCTTTCCCCAAAGGCAAACTGCATAATATTTGGTGCTCCTCTTTACTGAATAATATATTCCATCCCAGTGGAAAGTGACAGCTTCAGACTTGAGCCAATAATATTTTATTTTCAGAGCTGTGCATAGTACCTCCTTCTCCAAGGCTCTCTTCTTGCTTAAACCCTGACGGGAGGACAGGAGTTCATCCATTATACCACTCCAACACATCCCCCCTTTCCTCCCTTCCCTTTCTTCAGCTATCAGCCTGTTTTTCTAAAGACCCTGGAGCAGAATGAATGCCTAGAGAGCGCAATTGGAAATAGCATCTATGTGTAAATAAGCATGATAGGTTTATTGTCCTTTAGGAGTCCAAAAACAGTCCATCCATGTCTCCTGATCCCTGTTCTCTACTTGGGAGTCTCACTCTTTTCACATGTCTTCCTTGCAAACTTTTCCTTTCTGTTGTTTCTTTCCTAAGACTATAATTCTGAAAGAAAGCAGTGTGATTCAGATCTGATCCATGAATGTCAACATCCCATTATGTTTTGTTTGTCTTTTTGAAAGATTTCACACAAAAGAACTCCTTGCTAGAAGACAAAAATTCAAAACCTACACTTGTTTCTATTCCAGACTGAAACACACAGGAAAATCTTGTCTGAGTCTAGGGCTCCATGAAGTCCAGTCTTCATGAATTGAGAGGACATTCAAAAGAGATGTGTCAAGAGAGTTAAGACTGGGAAAAGAGTTAAAGGAATGAGAAGGAATAGAAACCACAGCTCTCAACAGCTGTTCAGGAGAAAAGCAAGATAGGACTTAGGGTGACCAGTGTAGTAACATTTGGAGATGGTCCTTTGGGAGATATTTAGGTTTAGATGAGACCATATAGGTGAGGCCCTCATGATGAGATTATTGATGTTATAAAAAGAAATACCAGAGCTGCTTGTTCTTCTCTAGTGCTTGTTCTTTCTCTCTGCTCTCTCTCCTTCTACCCCCTCAACCTTTTTCCTTATACCCCACATCTCTGCCTATTAGGATAAAGTAATAAGGCAGTTGTCTACAAAGTAGGAAGAAATCTTGCAAAAATTCACACTATGGGCACCTTGATCTTGGTCTTCAGCCTCCAAAACTATGGGGAAAAAAAGATTTCTGTTGTTCAAGCCACTCAGTCCATGCATGGTATTGTGTTATGGTAGCCTGAGATGACTCATGGTACCAGTTTTCCTGGGGCTTAGGGGGCTCCTGGGATGTGAAACTTTTAAGTTTTCAATTCAGAAAATCTCCAATATCTTGAGGACAAGTTGGCCACCCTAATTGGAGTCTCTACTGGTATTGCTTTATCCCAGAGAGCCAGGTTGTGTTCTGGATGAGAAGGAAGAGATGAAGATGAATTCAGGCCAGTCCTGGAGGGGAAGACAAAGCCAGAAGTTCTGCTAATCATTTAGACTTCTAGGGCCAGGGGTGCTAAAGGGTATTTGGGACAAAAAGGTGGCAATGGTTAAGGTGGACAATATTATTTATGGCACAGAAATATGGAGACAGAACCCTACTCTACAATAAAAGGAATCACTTAATTTTGTAAGATGAATGAATTTCACCTGAACTTTTTAAGATCCCTTCAGATCCTTCCAAATGAGAGTCCTTAGGATTTAGAAGTGGTCTGGGCCTCTAGCCAAATTCCAGGGCTTCATTCCTGTTCTTTTCACAGGCTCTGGGACTTCCTTATCCATGCATTCCCAGAGATAAGGCATTAATTGTTTGAGCTTCCTTTTTGTCCTCACTGACCCACCATACCCCACACTACTTCAGGTCAAGAGGAGAGGCTTGCTATGCAGCATTGCACTGAAGTACCAGGGTTGGAGCATGGTGGGGGTGGGGAGATAATATCAACATGGAGTCTCCTCTCCAGGTTCCTTTTGTCTAAAAAAAAAAAAAAATCCAAAAGTTGAAAAAAAAATGTATGAAGTTCATTGTCAAGTTTCTCTAAGGGTCATTTGATTGTCTAGGAACGTTACCGTTTACTTGATTTGATGTTGTACAATCTAAGGTTAGCTGTTAATTTGTCAAAAACCATTAAGATACAAAATACTTTTATCTAATAGCAGCACAAATAATTTTTTGCCCTATATAGAGAAAGGCAACTTCTGTTTGGTGGAAAAGATAACCCCTAAAAGTTACAGTTTTATTGCCCTGAAGAAAAACAACTTTTATATCTAACTTAAAGATTTTAATTGATTTTTTTTCTTTTACTAATCATACGTACACATATTTCTTTTATGTGCTTTTTTTTTTCTTTTTTTGTCCTGGGGATTGAATTCAGGGGCACTCAGCCAATCAGTCACATCCCCAGCCCTATTTTGCATTTTATTTAGAGACAGGTTCTCACTGAGTTCACTTTTGCTGAGCTGGCTTTGAACTTGTGATCTAAATGGCTCCCCCTCCTGAGCTGCTGGGATACAGGTGTGTGCCACCATGTCCAGCTTACATGCTTTTTTTTTTATCATTAATGAGTTAAAAATAAAACTTTGACAGGTACCCATTATGCATTTGTCTGAGAATTATGCTTTATTCATGTTTTTAAAACTTTTTTTTATTAGCTATACATGACAGTAGAAAGCATTTATGCACTTTGATATACATAGATGGAATATAATTTCTCATTTTTCTGAGCATACATGTTGCAGAATCATATTGGTCATGTAGTCACATATAAAGTAATAGTATCTGTTTCATTCTACTATCTTTTCTAATCCCAAATCCTCTCCCCTCCCCTCCCCTCCCATCACTTCTCTCTACCTAATCTAAGGTAATGCTATTCTTCTCTAATGCCCCCCCCCGCCTTATTGTAAATTAGCATCTGCATATTAGAGAAAACATTTGGTCTTTGGTTTTGTGAGATTGGCTTATATTGCTAAGCATGATGTTCTCCAACTCCATCCATTTACTAGAGAATGCCATAATTTCACTCTTCTTTAAGGCTGAGTAATATTCCACTGAGTATATACACAACATTTTCTTTATCCATTCATCTACTGAGGGACACCTAGTTTGGTTCCATAGTTGAGCTATTGTGAATTGAGCTGCTCTAAACATTGATGTGGCTGCAGTACTAATAGTATGCTGATTTTAAATTCTTTGGCTATAAACCAAGGAGTGGAATAGCTGGATCAGATGGTGGTTCCATTCCCAGTTTTCTGAGGAATTTCCATACTGCTTTCCATAGTGGTTGCACCAATTTGCAGTCCCACCAACAATGTATGAGTGTGCCTTTTCCCCCACATCCTTGCTAACATTTATTGTTTTTTGTATTCTTTTTTAAATTTTAATTTGTTATATATGACAACAGAATGAAATTATAATTCATTTTACACATGTAGAGTATAATTTTTCATATCTCTGGTTGTACAAAAAGTAGAGTCACATCCTTTGTGTCTTCATACATGTACTTAGGTATTGATGACCATCACATTCCACCATCTTTCCTATCCCTATGCCCGCTCCCTTCCCCTCCCTCCTCTTTTCCCCTTTGCCCTATCTAGAGTTAATTTAATCCTCCTATCCCCCCCCCCAGCATATTATGAATCAGCATCCTTAAATCAGAGAAATCATTCAGCATTTGGGGGTTTTTTTGATTGGCTAATTTCACTTAGTATTATATTCTCCAACTCCATCTGTTTACCTGCAAATGCCATAATTTTATTCTCTTTTAATTCTGAATAATATTCCATTGTGTGTATATACCACATTTTCTTTATCCATTCATCTACTGAAGGGCATCTAGGCTGGTTCCACAGTTTAGCTATTGTGAATTATGCTGCTATAAACATTGACATGGCTGCATTACTGTAGTATGCTGTTTTTAAGTCCTTTGGGTAAGACCGAGGAGTGGGATAGCTGGGTCAAATGGTGGTTCCATTCCCAGTTTTCCAAGGAATCTCCATACTGCTGTCCATATTGGCTGCACCAATTTGCAGTCCCACCAGCAGTGTATGAGTGTACCTTTTTCCCCACATCCTCTCCAACACTTATTGTTTCCTATATTCTTGATGGTTGCCATTCTGTCAGGAGTGAGATGAAATCTTAGTGTAGTTTTGATTTGCATTTCTCTAATTGCTAGAGATGTTGAATACTTTTTCATATATTTGTTGATCAATTGTATTTCTTCTTCTGTGAAGTGTCTGTTCAGTTCCTTAGCCCATTTATTGATTGGGTCATTTGTTTTATTGGTATTAAGTTTTTTGAGTTCTTTATATATCCTAGAGATTAATGCTTTATCAGAGGTGCATGTGGTAAAGATTTTCTCCCAATCTGTAGACTCTCTCCTCATGTTATTGATTGCTTCCTTTGCTGAGAAGAATCTTTTTTTTATTTTTTAGTTGTAGATAGACACAATACCTTTGTTTATTTTTATGTGGTGCTGAGGATTGAACTCAGTGCCTCACATGTGCTAGGCAAGCGCTCTGCCACTGAACCATAACCCCAGCCCTAGAAGAAGCTTTTTAATTTGAATTCATCCTATTTATCAATTCTTGTGCTTTAGGAGTATTTTTAAGGAAGTGGGATCCTAGGCTGACATGGTGGTTAAGATTTAGGCCTATTTTTCTTCTATTAGATGCAGGGTCTCTGTTCTAGTGTCTAATTCTTTGATACACTTTGAGTTTTTTTTTTGTGCAGGGTGAGAGAGATTTAATTTCGTTTTGCTACATATAGATTTCCAGGTTTGCCAGCATAATTTGTTGAATGGGCTATCTTTTCTCCAGTGAACGTTTTTGGCACCTTTGTCTAGTATGACATAACCGTATTTATGTGGGTTTGTCCCTGTGTCCTCTATTATTCATGTTTTTGAACATTATACTCTTGACAGTTCCCCCATCTCAGCCCTACTTTTGGTTTCCTTTGGACCTTCAAATTTGCAATTTTAAGTCATGAGTCCTCTTCTTTCTGTCCCTCAAATGCAGAGAAAGACGTTGCCCTTCCTCAGGGCTATGGTAAATGGCACCTTTGGGTTCTTTTAAAATAGAAATTATTCAATTACAGAGTTATGGATAATTGTAAAATCTGGATACCAAGATGTCCAGCAATAAAAAACCAGAAAATTGTGGTGTACCAGCATTTAATGTTATGCAGCTCTAAGTATAATCCTTATAGACTCTTGGAGCAAAATGGGAAATGCTCAATCCAACAGATTGGGAAAGAGTGGTGTGCATGATGGGAACTGGAAAGTGAGACAGACTTGAAGGTATCTGGGAGGAGGGGCTCTTAGGAAGCTTTCTTTTTTTTTTTGCTTTCTTTTCCCCAATTACATCTAACATGGCTTTGTCCTGTCAATGAAAAAAAATTTTTTAAAAAGAAAGTTTAAGACCAGAGGAAGTGGAATGCTAAAATAATGTGATATTGATATTACCTGGAGCCTTACAACCAACCTGGTCATGAAACTATGGTTGAGAATAACTGTCCTTGAACTCTCCCCAGTCTTCTTCATGCTATCACCCCTCACCTGTGAAAACTTAGCTCTGAGATCACCTTCAACTCTATCATGCTATATGACTATTGCAAGGAAAGGCCAAATCCCCTGACATTAGATGGCCACTTGGTGAGGTAGGACTTGTGGGTGGCGAATGAAGTTCTCAAGGCCTATGAGGACACAGGGGACTCCACCTCTCAGACCCAAGACTGAAATATTAGCAGCTTTGCCCAGGGACACCTGGCAGCCTCTCAGCTCCCCTTGAGGGATGGTCCAGTTCTAGCTGCCCATCTCTGACCTCATGTCATGGTCATTGCCAAACATTCTACCCAACTTACCTAAATCCACCCTTGGGTGGGAGTGCTGAATATACAGCCACCAGACCCCAAACTAGGTCCCCAGGCCCCATATCCCTTCACCCAACCTGCCTTCCCTGCACCCAGCATCCGTGCCTGGCTGCGGAAGGCCCTCCGGTCACAGACTCGGCGCCTAGCTGTCCTTTGGAGGACAGACCTTTTCCTCCCCACCCTCTTGGAGGAAACCACAAAAACAAAGCCGGAGCCAGCTTTGTTCCGAGGGGAATGTTTTCACCCTGCTTCTACTCTGGAAGCTTTCTGGCCCAGAGCACAGGCAATGAAACATTTATGAGTCTTCCCGGAGGTGCCCACGCAGCGGGCCATACCTGCCAGCTCCGACCTCACTTGGGGTTGCTTTTGTGTCTCTGGCAGCTGATATTTTTAAGCAGGCTCATCTTCTAAGCATGAATATTTACAAACAGATTTTACTGATGCTCCTTAAAAAACTCCTTCTTCTGAGTTCCCACTCAGTCTCTGCTCAGTGAGTCAGTTATATATTTTTTATACATTGGTGTCTTCTTAGTTGTTTTCCAAGTACAGGTCCCAAGCATACACTCCTGATGGGTAGGGACATATTTTACATTTATTTACAGCCCAGCAGCTAACACGGTTTCCTTGCACAGAATAAATGTCTTTTGGCAAACTGGAAACAATCCAAATGTTCATCAATAGAAGAATGGATAAGCAAATCATGATTTATTTGTACAACAAAATACGACTCAAGAATAAAAATGAATGAACCACTTACATATGCAACAACATAGCTGAATCTCAAAAATATTATGCTGAGAAAAGAAGACAGACAAAAAAGAATGCATACTGCAAGATTCTATTTATATGAAGCTCTAGAACCAGCAATACTAATCTATGTGTTAGAGGTCTGTGCCAGACCGGATGTTTATATACGCCCACCTAAATTCCAATGGTAAAGACCCAGCTCCCAAAGAAGCCCAAATCCCCAGTATTTGGAGATGGAAATTCTTAGAGAGTAATTAAGGTCGTAAAGGTGGGAACTCTGATCATAAATGTTAGTGTCCTTATGAGAAGAGATACCCAAGAGCTGCATTGAGGTTAGGCCATGTGAAAAAAAGAGAGAGAAGGTGGCCATCTGCAAGCCAGGAGGACAGTCCTCACAAGAAACAAGTTGACGAGAACCTTGATCTTGGACTTTTAGCCCCCAGATCTATGGTATTTTGTTCTGACAGTATGAATGAATAAACTAAGACAAGATCAGAACAGCAGCATCTTAGTCAGTGTAGGCTGCAATAACAAAAATCCCCAAATTGGAGGGCTTAAACAATAAACATTTATTTATCACAGTCTGGAGGCTGAAAAGTTCAAGATCAAGGTGCTGGCTGATACAGTGTCTGGTGGGGACTTTCTTCCTGGCTTGTAGATGGCTGTTTTCTAATAGCCTCAGACAGAGAGTATGCGCACAAGTGGGCTCTGGTCCCTAACACCTCTTATGAAACCCTGAATCTTATCATGTAGGCTCTACTCTCATGATCTCTTCTAAACGTAGTTACTGCTCAAATGCTTCTCCTCCAAACGTCAATACATTGAGGCTTAGGGCTTCCATACTTGAATCTTGGAGAGACACAAAGAGCCCACAGCAAGTGGTTACATAAGGGAGGTGTTACTAACTGGACAGGGTACATTCTGGGATGAGGAAAATGTTCTACATGTTGATAGGGGGATGGTTACATGGATTTTTACAAATATATAAAAAAAATTGAGCTGCACATTGGAGATGTGTGCATTTTACCATGTAAATTATTCCTCCCTATGACTACACAGTTCTTGGACCAAAAAATTTAGAAAGATTTATCAAGTACCCACTGTGTGCATCATCCTTGTAGCACAGGTTTAGCAAGGTGGGGGGCGGGTGGCTAGCAACCCTGATGCGTAGGTGTTAGGGTACATTTTTCACCTCCAAAAGCAATATCTGGAAGTCCTCAAGTCACAGCCACAGAGCCAGATTGTACCAAATGCTAACAGCTCATTAAGAGACTTTTTGACACTTGGGAGGCCACATTAACTCCTTCATATTTCCACAGAGGCAGCTGTTGCCTGGTTCCTTTGAGAACCAGCCAGACCCCAGATCTGCTCAGCTCTTGGCCAGTACTACCACGGAAAACACAAAGGAAATGGGAAAGCCAGCGCCCAAAGTCTTAATGAGATTTTAAACTGCGCAACTCTGACCTTAAAGGCTCCCTACACTAGAGCAAAAGGAGCTGAGAAACTATTTACTACTGTACTTGAGCAGCTGAATTTTCCATGTTGTGCAGTATTAGTGGAGTTGTTAGTACCTTGGGACAAAAATGAGGAATTCTCCCCAGGTGGTTCCCGCTCCTTTCTTTCCTGGGACTTTGGTGATGCTAATGAGGTGCAGTCAGACACCACCTCAGAAGCTTTGTAAACTGGGAGCAAGAGCTACAGTTTCCTTTTCAGGGAGAAATGTGCCATTCTCTTGGGTGCTTGCTACCAGGCTGTTTGCAAGACAAAACCATAAAAGGCTGTTTTCATAAAAATCACAACATTCTAGAAAAGGTAATATGTGGCATATGTGCTGCTTATCTTCCCTTCTGTGTCCTCAGCAGACATTGTTAATTGATCACAGCAGTATTCATCACCAAGCCCAGTTCCAGTCAGTGCACAGTGCTGAGCCGGCTGGTGGTAGCTTTTAAGAGCCAAGTGTTAATTTTTAATTTCTTTCTTTCTTTCTTTTTTTTTTTTTTGCTAACTTGTTGTTAAACATCCCCTTTATTAAAAATTAAATTATATGAGTTTATACTTAAATGGATTATATCAACAGCAAAGATAATGAATATTGAAAAATCATCACTCCCTTATTATTTTACAACAATTACTATTATCCATGTGGTATCTGGAAAAACTGTAAAGTATTATGCTAATGTACATCTCTTCCCAACTCTGTGTTCATTGACATAGTGCTGGTAACTTGAAATAGGCCACAATGAGAGTATGAGAGTATTTATATCACAGAAATTGAAAAATGCTGTGATTCGGGGCATCCCTCACCTCTGCACAGACAGCCAGTTGTTAAACACGTACCAGCATACTACTGCATGAGATCCCAGAAGAGGCAAAGCCTACCAACCAAATTCCTGCGGACCATGATAGGGTAGGGAGGGTTGGTCACGATGCCTTCCCACATAAGACTTGGCCTGGAAAGATGCACTTCTGAGCACTTGATCCAGTCATGCCTGAAGCCAGAACTGCTCTACTTTTTGCTAATGGGAGACATGCTTAGGGGAATCATTTTCTAATTTTCACAGACACCACATGGATGAGTGCCTGACCCTGGAGTGCACAGGTAATTGTTTTCTCTGGAGTCTACTGGAGGGTGCCTGAAAGAGCTAGTTAAAGACAACTGGCCAAAGTCAGCCAAAATCAGAAGGCAATATGAAATATTGCAAGAAATGAAAGAGCTGAAAAGAAAGTGGGCACTGGGGAGGCTGTTGGACTTGAGAGGAGTATGGGAAGACTCCTCTCAGTGAGACTCCAGATCGGTTGTGGGCTCTTCCCAGGTGGCATGGCCTGGCTGCTGAGGATGGCAAAAGCCTAATGCCATTGAATCCCAAATTTTTAAATTTGGGATTTAAAAATTTGCAAATATTTCATTTAAAATGACACAACTGCATTAAATTGTTTGGAAATCACAATCTAGAGCTTATCATATAATGTATTATCTGTTATGGTTAGGATGTGAGGTGTCCCCCAAAAGCTCCTGTGTTGATGAAGGATTATCCAGAGGTATAATGATTAGGTTATGGAATCGATTCATCCTAGTTTAAATGGACTGACTAGGTGGTAACTGTAGGGAGGTGGGGCCTGACTAGACAAGGTGGGTCACTGGGGGTATGCCCTAGAAGGGTTCATCTTCCCTGTGATTTCCTCCCCGTCCCCTTCTGCTTCTTGGCTACCATTATCTGAGAAGCTTTCCTCCCCTGGGCCCTTCCAGGAAAAAAACTGGGGCTAAGGAAGTCATGGCTATTGAAGAGATTACTGAAGAGAAGCCACTGAAGAGAAGCTCAGTACTTTGCACAGAGATAATAGGAAAGATGTCTTGGGGGCATCTCAGGAATCAGCAAGACAACACCCATCACAGGATCAAGGGTATAATAATGAAACTCATTTAAGAGAACTTAGGAGCATCCTGCTCACACAGGGGTGTCTAGAAATCTGTTCCCCTGGATTCATTTACTGTTCTCAACCACCCAGGCACTCAGAGGTTGCTGAAGCCATGGTCCCAGGTGGACTGGGCTATTGCTCAGGTGAACAGCAGACCTTGGCATTGCCCAAAAGGTTGTGGTTCTGAAGGAATGCAGGATGCTGTAGTTAAGGGCTCATGGAGACTTCCACAGAGATTTCACAGGAAGGCCTGGGAGGTCAGGCAAAGTACAGCAGGGTTGGGATCCCTGTGGACAGCCCTGAGAGGGTGATGCCTGAAATTGTGAAGAGGAAGCCAAAGTTTGAATGGAGACCCCCAGAATTAAGAAATGCCAGGAACTTGGACCTTCTGCTGAGGAAAGATACAGGAAGTGAGCAGAACTGGGCCAAGAGAGAGACCACGTGAGCGGAAACTGGCAAGGCCACAGGGCAGAGCTGCCCAAGCACTTTGGAGATCACATGGCAACACCATGTGCCCCAAATGCTGAATGTACAGCATCAGGACTTGTTTGCCCAGCTGGGTTTAGATCTGGGTTTGTGCCATTGTATATCAGATGTATGTAAATTGATTTTGATTTTTACAGGGGCTCACAGCCAAGTGTTTGCCTTGAGTCTCAAATGAGACTTTGGACTGGAACTTTGGGACAATACTAGAACTGTTAAGACTAGGGGGACTCTTGAACTAAATGCATTTTGCATTATGAGATTGACATGAGTTTTGGGGGGGCCAGGGATGAAATGCTATGGTTTGGATAAAAGGTGTCCCCCCTAAATTTGTGTGTTAGCCAATGCAGAATGTTTGGAGGTGAAATGATTGGATTATGAGCTGTGACCATATCAGTGGATTAACCTATTTGATGGATTTAATAATTTTAATGGACTCTTGTGTGGTAACTTTAGGCAGGTGGAGTGTGGCTGGAGGAAGTAAGTCACTGGGGGAGTGTCCTTGGGTATTATCTCTCTCTCTCTCTTTTTGTGTGTGTCTCTCTCTCCTTCCTTTCCAGCTGCCACAAACTAAATAACTTTCCCCTGCCACACCTTTCCACCATGATGTTCTGTCTCCCTTCAGGCCCAGAGCAATGGAATCACCTGACCATGAATGCAAACCTGTGAAACCTTGAGCCCCAAATAAACTTTTCCTCCTCTACCTTGTTCAAGAAACAGGTAGTTTGTTCACAGCAACAAAAAGCTGACTAACACAATCTTAGAACCAATCCTGAGTATCTCAGGATGAACTCTCATCTTTGGTTAAGCCACCCTTTCCTACTCTCTGATCCTGTCTTTTGAGAAGAAGCTGAACTAGTAGGGTGACCAACCCATTCAAATTTGCCTGAGACTTTCCCAGACATGAAAGCCCTGTGATCTGGTAAGCTTGGCAGTCATTCCTGAGGGCCAGTGTCCTCTGAGATTAGTTGGCCAAGAGTCAACCACCCAAGGAAGCAGGTCAACCTTCACCATCCACAGGTTCATTTTGCCCAGTGTTCTCCAAGATGTAACTTCATTCACAATCACATACAAAGGCATCCTACTACCTACAGCTGTGAGTGGTGATTGTTAACAATTGCTTTGGGTTTTTCTCACCTGAAAACCTCACCCATGCCCTGGGCAGTGGTTCTTATTTCTGACTGCGCATTAAAATCCCCTGTGGGTCATCTTTGGTCTTGTTCAAAGCTCCTGGATCATTCTGTTGCACACCCAGGGTTGATACCCATCATTCTAAGGCCTAGAACACTGGGCACTTAATTAACCCCTTTCTCCCAAACGACATTCTCCAGAAAAGCATGTCTCTGCCCATGGTGACCTGCAGCTCACCTTCCTACAAGTATAGGGTGACCCTATATACAGGCATAAGTCCTGGTTTAGGCAACTTAAAAAAAAAAAAAAAAAAAAAAGAACATTAGTCCCACACTCCATTTTCATGATAGTCACAGCATTTGGCACGGGTCTTGCTGATCTACTTATTTTTCTCTCCAGTTTCTTGCTATTTAAAGACAAAAACTCTGAAAGCTCCAAGTTTCATGAATAATGGCCAGGAGGATCTATTGACTGACGAGTGGAGTGTTCATGTTCTAGAAATATTTGGAATCTGATGACTAATCATGTTCCTTTCTTTGCATTGATTGCTAGGAAGCCCCAAGCTAATTTGTAGCAAACATAGCAATTGTGCAGACTTTATGATATACATATTGCTTGCTCTTTTGGTTTGGTTGTGATATATTCCCCCCAAAAGCTCATGTGTGAGACAATGCAAGAAGGTTTAGGGGAGAAAAGATCGGATTATGAGAGCCTTAATCCAACCAGCAAATTAATCCCTTCATGGCAGGATGAGGTGGGTCATTGGAGGTGTGTCTTTCAGGAATATATATTTTATATCTGGTGAGTGGAATCTCTCTCTCTGCTTTCTGATCATCACGTGAGCCACTTCCCTCTGCCACATTCTTTCGCCATCATTTTCTACTTCACCTCAAGCCAGCTGTCTATGAACTGAGACCTCTGAAATCATGAGCCCCAAATAAACTCTTCCTCCTCTACAATTGTCATTGTCAGGTCTTTAAGTCCCAGCAGCAAAAAAGCTGACTGAAACATGTTCTAACTTTGCTTTTGGTTTTCTCTTACTTTCTATACTTACCTTTTCCTTCTCCACCTGGTGTCCTTAGCTATTCTGTCCTATTGAATTGAATGTATGCACAAACTGCCACATATCCTTCCAGAAATGAAGAAGGGAATGATATGTAAGTAAATATAATGCAAATGGTAATTGC
Organism: Spermophilus citellus; assembly: GCF_964194105.1. NCBI lineage: Eukaryota > Metazoa > Chordata > Mammalia > Rodentia > Sciuridae > Spermophilus > Spermophilus citellus. The sequence goes on along the minus strand of NC_138184.1, from coordinate 45,080,306 downwards.
TAATAGAAGAGGCAGAAAACAAAAAGTACTGGGCAGATTCTATAAAGCAGGTCATGCTGATTCTCAGAACAGGAATTTTCCAATCTTTGATGCAAAGCTGCATCCCTGGGATCAATGGTCTTCTCTCTGATTCATGCAGAAAAAGCACTATTGCCTTTAAGACCTCTCACCGAAGCCATCTTCTAACAAGCTTTCAACAGGATGTTATGTTATCCTTCCCAATCAAGGACACAATTATCTTGATTGGTTTGCAAGCCCAACTCCAGGCTCCAGGACAATGATGTCACTGCTGGTCTGCGGTGCTATCACAATTGCTCTAATGTATCTGATTTATTTGCAGGATTATGAGAGGGCTTTTGAAATCAGTAGGCAAAGGTAATTTAAAACTTAAGTTGAGGGGCTGGGATTGTGGCTCAGTGGTAGAGTGCTTGCCTAATATGCATAGGGCACTGGGTTCCATCCTCAGCACTACATGTATATATATAAAAATAAAGATATTTGTCCACTTAAAACTAAAAACAAAAACAAAACAAAAACCTCAAGTTGATATTTTTAGCCAAGAGCATGAGCACTTTTAATGCAGTCTTAAACACCTGCAAGTTGTGGCTCTCTGTGGCTGATGGCTTGGTTCTCCATGGGGTTATATTTGCAGATGCCAGGAAATTGGTTATTCCAAGAATGTTCCTGTTCAGAAAGCAAGGAAATTCCATAGGATATTCAAGATCTCTTTATTTTTCTCCTCCATGACTATTCAGAGGTTCTGTATGAATGGCTCAGGCAAAATCTTCACATTATGAGCAGCCTTTATAACTCAGTCCATGAACTGAGATATGGGGTCCACTTTCCACCATAGGATCTTAGTGCTGACAATGATCTGGGGGAACATCTAACCCAGCTCTTTCCTCTTGTGAATGGAAAAGGTTAAGGGACTTGTCCAGCATCATAGAGAATGAGTGGTAAAATCTGGACGGGAATCCAGTTCCCATCACCATTCAGACCAACCTGGAATCAGGTGCAGAAACTTTAATTCTTGCCCCCTAGGTTAACTTTTCAAAGAGTTCCTCCAATCTGGCTCTACTTCCAACCTACTCAACATATTCAAAGTACCCTCATGATGCTGTCTGTGCTCTAGACCACCTGGATATACAGACTTCTGAAATACTGGAACACAGCCTTATTGACACCTCCCAGCGGCAATGAGAGTTTTGTGTATGGGAAGCCAGGCCTGCCTCCTCTCCAAAGTCAGGGAAGATCTGCATTCTTGCCTGCCTTCCCCTTGCTGATTAGTAAGCCCCTGTCCTCAAGAGTCATCTCCAGGCTTGTACACTATTTCTTTCAAGGATCATCTCATCTTTTCAAGGAGGGGGCACAAGGTCTTCTAAAGACTCCTTTGGAGACTGTGCAAATGAGCACACAGTGCAAAGAACATCCAGGGAGCAATTGTCCTTTCTGTCTTCCTAAACCCAGCATTTCCTACAGTACCACAGCTCTCCCCTTCTATGTGCACATGTGTTTAAAGCTGTGAGTTTAGCATATCAGATCTTTAGATGCCACGCTAAAGGTATTCTAGTCTTTCCAGTAGGACTAAGATTCAAGTGCTGACAAATCCATCTCTTCCCTAGCAACTTGGATTTTATGCTGTAAATGGTCACAGCTTGGCTCTTTCCAATGCTTCCCCATCTCAAATGGCAACTGAAAGTGGAAGAGCTCAGGCCCTGCCAAGCTGCCAAGAAGTCACAAGCTGTAGGCGTGTGACCCATTGTTTGGGTGTTTGAGATTCTAGTAACACTGGCTGGAGTTCATTTTACACATCCACATTGCTGTCTCCAGATCTGATCCAGCCTACAGAAGAGAGGCAGAAGCTTTCTAAAATGATAATAAACAATGAGGTCACAGCACAGAACAACCAAGCCCTCCTGGACCCAGTCAAGAGAAAATAGTCTCAGTGGTCACAGAAGCCCTACAGTCACTCTGAATCAAGGAATCAAGGCTGGTAGGACCAACCAGGCTGGGATTCACAAATTGGGAGATCCCCTTAACCATTAAGTCTCAAATTTTCAATTCTGTGAATATTGCAATGAAATTGACACAGGCACAAAGCTACCATAAGTGTTATGTTTATTGCTCAAGTTACATTTTTATAGGTGTTCCTTATCTGGAAATGATGGGACAAAACAGGTTAAGAGCAGTGGTTTAGGATTAAATAACTTCACACCAATTATAGGGTTATTATTATAGGGTCTTCTACCCTAAGCTCTAATCTCTAGCACCTAATGCATTGCTTAGTACATAGACAGTGGTCAATTAGCTCAATTGCCTTCTCCCCTTGACTATGATTCCAGAACCTAACACAACACTTGGAACATGATAGGTACTCAATGAATGTTGGTTGAATGGTTGCATTAATAAATTAATAACTAAATGAACATATGCATGGATGATTAATGGGTGGATATTAAACTTCTGCTTTAAACCAGTAAGTCAGAAAACTGGACTCCATTTCTCACAAGGCAATTCCTTCGGTTGCTGAACATTTACTCTAAATCTTCACCATGTTCTCCCACTGATGAAGCCAAAATCAGTCTTTCTGAGACTTGCCCTCACAGTAACAGTTTCCCCCTGTAGTCTTCTGCTCTTTCTAGAGGAACCTTCCAAAGACAAGGCAGACCTTGCCTCTGCATTTTCTCTTCATTATCATTGGAAGCCACAAGAAACGCCATACTCTCTAGCTGCAGAATCCCAAGAGAAGCTTTTAAGAAATCAGCAAGTCTTTATTTCCTCTTCAAGGAGTGCACCTGCTCTGTTTCCTCTTGCATCTTTAGATTGATTTCTTTGAAAATTCTAGGTCAGGCATCCTTTTCTCCAACATGGCAGCTGCAGAGCACCAAAGCCTTGGCACCTTTGTGACTTTGTAATATGTCAATTAGCTAGGCTGCTTTTCCTAAATTCTCTGTCTTATATGTTTTCAGTTAGGGTGAGTACCTTGTTTTCCCCAGTTTGCATATTTGAAAGGATTTCCAGAACTTCACAGAGGGTACTCATGTAAGATCTTTATCTTAAGGCAAAGGATTCAGTAAAGGGAGAAAAAAGAAGCAGCAGGGTCAGGAGACATCCTGCAGCACAAGGGCCCAGGCTTCGTACACACAGAACACATTGAATCTCTGGCTTGAACTGCCAAGGTCTGTCCTAGGAATCCTGGCATCAAGCAATGCACTGCAAAGAGCTAGGTGGCTTGTCAAATGGTGACGCAGATGCAAACCACCAGTAAAGAAGATAATAGTGGGGTTGGCTGGGAGAGTTTTGGACTTTAAACTGCATATCCCACTGCCCTTGTCTTGGTCAGGAGTCAAAAACCAGACATTCAACCTAGAGATGAATGCACAACTTTGCCAGTATCTCTCCTGTGAGTCATAGGACAGGTTCTCAGGAGAATCTAAGGGCAGAGGGACACAACAGCCATTCTGTGGCTCACATGTGCATCCTGACTCTTCCCATTGGTAGGAAGCTGGTGCAGGGCCTGCAGCTACTCAGCCTTCTCTTAGATCCTCCTTTGGAATCTTATCCACTATCTTGGGTCGAAGTGTCTGTGTTTAGCTCCATGACAAAGGGCTTTAGCTTCTCACAGGATGCCCATATCAGCTATGTCATAGGCAACAGGAACTGACGCGGGTTTTAGTCCATCCCCACGGGCCTCCAACTTGTACTTATGAGTTCTAGTTTGCTTTTATTCCTCCGCAACTTTGCACCCATCTTTCCTCCCAACTGGCCCCCCACACACCATGAACATCAAGCTCTAGCATCACATGTAAAGATAATAACCTACAGAGACTATTTAACCAACTCGCATGTGAGGCCATATCTTTGTGACAATAACAAAGATATGGCCTCACATATATATATATATATATTTATTTATATATACACACATACAGTCATGTGCCATATAGACATTTTAGTCAACCATAGATGGCATATATGGTAGTGTTACATTAAGATTTTATCACTTAGTGACATTGTCACAGGCTTAGTTTATGTAACATTGCTCTGTGATGTTTGCACAAACAAGAAACTGTTTAATGACATGTCTCTCAGAATGTATCCTTTTTGATGTTAAGTGGATGCATGAATATATGTGTGTATAACTATATGTATATATGTTTGTATATATGTGTGTGTTATTTATATATATATAATACATATATATGCAAATACATTATATATATGTAAATATATGTTATATATTTGCATATCTGTTGATTGTCTATCTGTCTACCAGTGGTTCTGTTTCTCTGGTTGAACCCTAACCCCTGACTCTGCTACCTTCTGGAAGCCTAGTCATTAGGTGTCTTCCTCCCAATGTGTTGTAGAAAATGCCAGATGGTGGCCAATTCCCCAGACTCTGCTTCTGCAAACACTGCCACTTGTCTTGCGAACTCTTTCTGATGATCTCTGTTCTACGCGCAGGAGGAAGGCGGGGTTGGCAGCCCTGTTCTCAGCAATGGAAGTGGGCTAGCTGGCTGTGCAGACTAGCAGAGCCAGATGGACAGCCCAATAGGCTCAGCTAATTTCTCACAAGAGGGAAAATTCCAAAACAGTAATAAGAAATCACTGGAGGACTCCATTAGCCACAAAGAGTGAAGATCCTTGGATGTCTCAAAAATCTTGAGGCAGGAGAATGAGGAAAGGTCACTAGACAGACAAAGGTGCCATCATATGGTTTTCAGAGCCAACATCTGGGGCATCTACTGGCATCCCCAGAATGCCTTCATGTGCACATAAGAAAAAGATCCATTTTTTCTGGGCTTATACCCAACAGGTGGGGTTTTGCACATCTTCTATCGGAGAGGTTGCAAATTGGCAGCCCGTGGGCTGAAGTTGGGCTGCCAATATGTTTTGTTTGGCCTCAACAGTGTTTTTAAAATTTTTAAAATTTGTTGCCAACTTTTACAAATTGGGTATTTCACATTTAAAAAAATCTAAATTTCCCACTTTTTAAAAAAATTCTGAATATTTGGCAAGTCTAGACCTTTTCTCTGCATGGCAAAAGTTGGCTGCAGCTGACTAACAGCTGTTCCCGTTAAGCAGGATAGGAGCTCTCCAGTTCATGCAGCCACACCCCGCCTGCTTCCCTTGCTTATGTTACCTGTCTGGCTTCTGGAAGTGTCCAAGTTTACAAGTCCTCCTCTTCCCATCTGTAGCCAACGCCATCTGGCATCCTGCTCACATCCTTTCCCATTGTAGTAGAAACCCAAGCTGGCCTTCACACTACCAGCCTGAAAACTTTCTTTGGCAGTCAGTTTCTCTCTGTCTGCTTCCCAATAGGTTGAACATGCCCCTTTCAGATAGTCCTCAGCTGATGACAGCTAATGTGTAAAAACTCTAGCTTCCTCCCCCTTGGCTAGAATAGCTCCAAGGCTCATATTGTACCCTGAGTCCCCGAGTGCCCCAATGATATTGCACTCTAGTTACCCACAGTGGTAGCTGACTTGATTAAGGGTCCTTGAAAGGTCATCTGACCTTCTTTGTGTCTCTTCTCCTTTCCTCTACCAGTGTTTTTTTTCACCACGGAATAAACTACTTATACAGTTTGTTGTACAATAACAAGAATTTGTGGTAGTTATATTCTATAAAATTGCATGGACACTGAACTAGAAAATACTGTTCCTAGGGGTTATAGAGCGTTAGGTTCCTGTGCGCTTCCATTGAGATCATCTTTGTCAACTAATCAATCCATAGCCTTGTTTTATGTATGCTAATGTTTTAAGATACCTAATTTAATATATATTGTTGAGCAATATATATTCAATTCAATACATTTTAAATTCAGTGCTCATTAATGAGCTCTAAATGGACAATAGCACTATAACTTATGCCTGTGTTTTTTCTATAAAGTACATCACAGACTTCTTGTGCTCAGGAATGCAAGACAGCACTTTAGTACTACACTTGGGGCTATTTTAAACAGTAAATCATCAAAAAGAAATGCAAGAATGCAAAAAGCATGGCACTACATAGAACATGAAGAGGATAATCTTCCCAGAATGAGAACTGAAACAAGAAGCCTGAAGAATCACATTGCTTGACCTCAACTGGGAACATGTGCATCATGTATCTCAAATCTTTTGCTGCTCTGCACGTGTCCTTATATGCCTGTGAAAATGCTATGAATATTTAAATAGCAAGTGGGCAAATTTGCAAATATGAAATCCATGAATGATAAGAATCAGCTCTACCCCAGGGTCCACTTCAAGATGAAGATAACATCATTAGAAGTGCTTTCCTTTTCAAGTCACTTAGGGGCAACTAAAAAAATGGTAAGAAATAGAATGTAATGGTTTTCAGGCATTAGCCAGTAAGAGCAGGGAGAGAGGGGAAACAGATGAAGTGAGTCCTATGATTTCCTCAGTGTATTGCTGGAGAGGAGAACCAGGCTGCAGTGCAGGAAGGAGGGCCCCAGATAGAACTTGATGGTCCCTTGAGTTAAGGATGTCTAGGGTGGTTAGCATTTGCAGGACAGTGTGCTGGAGAACAGTGGGCTCTACGCAGGGAGAATTCCAGAGATTTGCAGAATTTTCATATGAATTTTGATCAGACATGCATGTAAAGAAGCAACCCAATGCATATACTGGGAAAAGACCCATTTGGAAGGAGCAGAGGGAACAACCTCAGCACATACAGAGTGGGAGTAGTTAAGTGTTCTTGCCAGCCAGAGTGGGAAATGCTGTAATTCACAGGGTATCAGACTATGCAGAAAGGTCTTGTCTCCATAGCAAAGAAAAAAAACTGGCTTAAATTAAGACTTCTAAAAAATAAAATCAAGCTGTATCCAAGTAAGTTAACTATATTCTAGAAAAAAGTCTCAACAATCTTGATAGGAAAATGAAAATATCCAACACTCAACAAGGTAAAATTTACAATGTCTGGCATCAATTTAAAAATTATCAGACAGCCCAGGACCACCCCACCAACCAGCAGACCCATGCCTGAGCCCAGGCTTAGCCCACCTCCATCTTGGACCACTACAGCCATCACCATAGCCCTCTCCAGGCAGTAGCCTCCACCTTGGGACAACAGATAGGTCACAGCTATATCTCCAAACAGGCAATCCACCCTTTCAGCCCCATCTTTGAAAGTGGTTACAACCATCTTGGGACACCCCCACTGCTATCTTGAGCTACCTTTGCAATTGCCACCACCACCTTTAGTCGCAGTAACATTTATCATGGAACACAGACTGGGGACTAGAAGCCCAACACCAAGGTGAACTACAGGTAATCTGCAGAGACACTCCAAAGTTATTGGGTAGAAACTAATGCCTCAGACCTGCACTGAAAGAAAGGGAGACACATAGAAAACAAGAAAAAACAAGGGAAGAATGTATCCCAAACATACCAAGATACTATAATAATAGAATCCATGGACAGTGCAGTTGATGAAATGTCAGAGAAGGAGTTCCAAATGTACATAATAAAAATGATCTCTGAATTAAAGAAGAACCTAAATGAGCAAATACAGGCAAAAAAAATTGATCATTCCAACAAAGAGATAAGGGAGCAAATACAGGTAGTAAGAGATTACCTCAAGAAAGAGATTCTGAAAGAAAACCAATCAGAAATCCTTGAAGTGAAGGAAACAATAAATGAAATAAAACTCAATAGAAAGCATCTCAACAGACTAAATCACTTGGAAGATAGAATATCAGATAATAAAGACAAAATATACAATCTTGAAAATAAAGTTGACCATGGTAAGAAACCATGAATAGAACATCCAAAAATTATGGGATAGCATCAAAAGGCCAAATACAAGATTTACTGGGATAGAGGAAGGCACAGAGATTCAAACCAAAGAAATGCACAATCTCTTCAGTGAAATAATATCAGAAAATTTCCTAAACATGAAGAATGAGTTGAAAAATCAAATACAAGTGGCTTACAGGACACCAAATGTACAAAATTACAACATATCTACACCAAGACACATTATAATGAAAATGCCTAGCATACAGAATAAGGATAGAATATTAAAGGTCATAAAAGAGAGGAATCAGATCACATATAAGGGGAGACCAATTTGGATCTCAGTAGATTTTCTAACTCAGACCCTCAAACCCAGGAGATCCTGGAACAACATATACCAAGCTCTGAAATAAAATGGATGCCAACCATGAATTTTATTTATTTATTTATTATTATTATTGATTTTTTAAAAAATATAAATGAAAACAGAATGCATTACAATTCTTATTACACATATACAGTACAATTTTTCATATCTCTCATTGTATATAAAGTATGTTGACACCAATTTGTGTCATCATACATGTACTTTGGATAATGATGTCTATCACATTCCACCATCCAGGGATTACCAACCAAGAATTTTATATCCAGCAAATCTAAGCTTCAGATTTTATGATGAAATAAAAACCTTTCATGATAAACAAAAGTTAAAAGATTTACAGCGAGAGAGCCTGCGCTACAGAGTATTCTCAGCAAAATATTCCATGAGGAGAAAATGAAAAACAGCAATGAAAATCAGCAAAGGGAGGAACTATACTAAAGAAAAGGTCTATCAAAGGAAAAACCAAGTCAAGTTAAAAACCAAAATGACTGGGAATACAAATCATATTTCAATAATTACCCTAAATGTAAATGGTCTAAATTCATCAATTAAAAGATATAGATTGACAGATTGGATTTTAAATAAAAAGACCCAACAATATGCTTCCTTCAGAGACTCATCTCATAGGAAAAGACATCCACAGACTGAAGGTGAAAGGATGGGAAAAAAATGTACCACTCACATGGACCACATAAACAAGCAGGGGTTTCCATCTGCCTATCAGATAAAGTGGACTTCATACCAAAGCTAGTGAAAAGAGATAAAGAAGGACATTTCATACTGCTGAAGGGATTTACACATCAACAAGACATAACAACCATACATATCTATACCCCAAACAATGGGGCATCTATGTATATCAAACAAACCCTTGTCAATTACAAGAATAGACTACAACACAATAATACTGGGTGACTTTAATACACCTCTCTCACCACTGGATAGATCTTCCAAACAAAAACTAAACAAAGAAACTGTAGAACTCAATAATACAATTAATAAATTAGACTTAACAGACATATATAGGATATTCCATCTAGCAATGAGCGAATACACTTTATTCTCATCAGCACATGGATCCTTCTCCAAAATAGACCATATGTTATGCCACAAAGCAAGTCTTCACAAATACAAAAAGTAAATATACTACCCTGCATTCTATCTGACCATAATGGAATGAAATTAGAAATCAATAATAAAATAAAACATAGAAGCTACTCCAACACCTCTATACTAAACAATATGCTATTGAATGATGCATGTATAACAGAAGACATCAGGGAAGAGACAAAAAAATTCTTGGAGTTAATGAGAATTCCAATACAACTTATTAAAATCTATGGAACAGTATGAAGGCAGTGCTAAGAGGAAAATTCATTGCATGGAGTTCATTCATTAAAAGACAAAAAAGTCAACAAACTAATGACCTGACATTATAGCTCAAAGCCCTAGAAAAAGAGGAACAAACCAACACTAAAAGTAGTAGAAGACAGGAAATAATTAAAATCAGGACAGAAATCAATGAAATTGAAACAAAAGAAACAATCAAAAACTTGACACAACAAAAAGCTGGTTCTTTGAAAAAAATAAATAAAATTGGCAAACTCTTAGCCACCCTAATGAAAAGGAGAGAGAAACTGAAATTAGTAAAACTCATGATGAAAAAGAAAATATCACAACAGACAGTACTGAAATAGTGAAGATAATTAGCAACTATTTTGAAAATTTACACTCCAGAAAAATTGAAAACCTCAAAGACATTGATGAATTTCTAGAGGCATATGGTCAACCAACCTGAGTCAAGATGACTTAAACAGATTAATTTCAAGCAAGGAACTAGAAGACTCCATCAAAAGCCTACTAACCAAGAAAAGCCCAGGACCAGATGGATTCACAGCTAAGTTCTACGACCTAAAAAGAAGAATTAATATCAATACTCCTCAAATTAGTTCATGAAATAGAAAAGGAGGGAACCCTTACTGATTCATTCTATGAAGCTAGTATCATCCTGATACCAAAACCAGGCAGAGACACATTAAGGAAAGAAAATTGTAGACCAATATCTCTGATGAAGATAGATGCAAAAATTCTCAATGAAATTCTGGCAAATCACATACTAAAATATAATTAAAAAATAGTGCACCATGATCGAGTGGGGTTCTTTCCAGGGATGCAAGTTTGGCTCAACATACAGAAATCAATAAATATAATTCATCACATCAATAGACTCAAAGATAAGAATCATATATCAATTGATGCAGAGAAAGCACTTGACAAAATACACTACCCTTTCATGTTCACTAGAAAAACTAGGGATAGAAGGAAATACTTCAACATTGTAAAAGTTATCTCTACTAAACCCAAGGCCAACATAATTCTAAATGGAGAAAAATTTCAAGCGTTCCCTCTAGGGAACAGGGATGCTCTCTTTTACCACTTCTATTCAACATAGTCCTTGAATCTCTAGCCAGAGCAGTTAGACAGATCAAAGAAATTAAAGGGACAGACACAAATATTTGCTGATGACATGATTCTATACTTAGAGGATCCAAAAAAAAAAAAAACTCCACCAGAAAACTTCTAGAATTAATAAATGAATTCATCAAAGTAGCAGGATATAAAATTAATACCCATAAATCAAATGCATTTCTATACATCACTGATGAATCCTCTGAAAGAGAAATTAGGAAAACTACCTCATGCACAATAGCCTAAAAAACAAAACAAAACAAAAAAAAAAAACTTGAGAATCAACCTTATATAAAGGTGAAAGACCTCTACAATGAAATCTACAGAACACTAAAGAAAGAAATTGAAGAAGACCTTAGAAGATGGAAAGATCTCCCATGCTCTTGGATAGGCAAATTTAATATTGTCAAAATGGCCATACTACCCAAAGCGCTATACAGATTCAATGTAATTCCAATTAAAATCCCAACATCATTCCTTATAGAAATAGAAAAAGCAATCACAAAATTCATTTGGAAAAATTGAAGAGGCCCAGAATAGACAAAGCAATCCTTGTCAAGAAGAGTAAAGCAGGAGGCATCATTATACAGATCTTAATCTGTACTACAAAGCTATAGTAACAAAAATGGCATGGTATTGGCACCAAAATAGACATGTAGACCATGGTACAGAATAGAGGACACAGAAATACAGTTATCTCATTCTAGACAAAGGAGCCAAAAACATACATTGAAGGAAATATACCTCTTCAACAAATGAAGAACTGGAAATCCATATGCAGAAAATGAAATTAAACCCTTATCTCTCACCATCCACAAAACTCAACTCAAAATGGATCAAAGACCTAGGAATTAGATCAGAGACTCTGCGCCTAATAGAGGAAAAAGTAGGCCCAGATCTTGATCACATCAGATTAGGCCCTGACTTCCTTAGTAAGACTCCTATAGCACAAGAAATAAAATCAAGAATCAATAAATGGGATGGACTCAAACTAAAAAGCTTCTTCTCATCAAAAGAAACAATCAATGAGGTGAAGAGATAGCCTACATTTTGGGAGCAAATTTTTACTACATGCACATCAGATATAGCACTAAACTCCAGGATATAAAAAGAACTCAAAAAATGGGCTGGGGGTTGTGGCTCAGTGGTAGCACGTTTTTTTTTTCCTTTTTTTTATTGATTATTTAAAGCATTACATAGCTCATGATATATCATCTTTCATACATTTGACTCAAATTGTGTTTTGAACTCCCATTTTCACCCCAAATACAGATTGCAGAATCACATCTGTTACATATTCACATTTTTACATAATGCCATATTAGTGACTGTTGTATTCTGCTACCTTTCCTATCCCCTACTATCCCCCCTCTCCTCCCCTCCCCTCCCATCTTCCCTCTCTACCTCCCCTGCTGTTGTTCAATTCTCTCCCTTTTTTTCCCTCCCCCTTGCCCCTCATAACCTCTTATAATTCTATGTATCATTGAAGGTCTCCTACTATTTCCATGTGCTTTCCCTTCTCTCTCCGTTTCTCTCCCCCCATTCGTCTTTGTTTACTGTAGTCTTTTCCTCATGCTCTTCCTTCCTGTTCTGTTCTTAGTTGTTCTCTTTATATCAAAGCAGACATTTGGCATTTGTTTTTTAGGGCTTGGCTAGCTTCGCTTAGCATAATCTGCTCTAATGCCATCCATTTCCCTGCAAATTCTATGATTTTGTCATTTCTTAGTGCTGCATAATACTCCATTGTGTATAGATGCCACATTTTTTTATCCATTCATCTATTGAGGGGCATCTAGATTGGTTCCACAGTCTAGCTATTGTGAATTGTGCTGCTATAATCATTGATGCAGCCGTATCCCTATAGAGCGCTTTTTTAAGGTCCTCAGGGAATAGTCCGAGAAGTGCGATAGCTGGGTCAAATGGTGGATCCATTCCCAGCTTTCCCAGGAATCTCCATACTGCTTTCCAAATTGGCCTCACCATTTTGCAGCCCCACCAGCAGTGTACAAGTGTACCCTTTTCCCCACATCCCCGCCAACACTTATTGTTGTTTGACTTCATAATGGCTGCCAATCTTACTGGAGTGAGATGGTATCTTAGGGTGGTTTTGATTTGCATTTCTCTGATTGCTAGAGATGGTGAGCATTTTTTCATGTACTTGTTGATTGATTGTATGTCCTCCTCTGAGAAGTGTCTGTTCAGGTCCTTGGCCCATTTGTTAATTGGGTTATTTGTTATCTTATTGTTTAATTTTTTGAGTTCTTTGTACATTCTGGATATTAGGGCTCTATCGGAGGTGTGGGGGGTAAAAATTTGTTCCCAGGATGTAGGCTCTCTATTTACCTCTTTTATTGTTTCTCTTGCTGAGAAAAAACTTTTTAGTTTAAGTAAGTCCCATTTGTTTATTCTTGTTGTTAACTCTTGGGCTATGGGTGTCCTATTAAGGAATTTGGAGCCCGACCCCACAATATGTAGATCGTAGCCAACTTTTTCTTCTATCAGACGCAGTGTCTCTGATTTGATATCTAGCTCCCTGATCCATTTGGAGTTAATTTTTGTGGATGGCGAGAGAAAGGGATTCAATTTCATTTTGTTGCATATGGATTTCCAATTTTCCCAGCACCATTTGTTGAAGATGCTATCCTTCCTCCATTGCATGCTTTTAGCCCCTTTATCAAATATAAGATAGTGGTAGCACGGTTTTTTAGCACAAGTGAGGCCTTGGGTTCAATCCTCAGCACAACATAAAAATGAAATGGAGATATTTTGTCCACCTACAACTAAAAAAATTATATATATTTTAAAAGAACTTAAAAATTTAACACCAAAAAAACCAAACAATCCAATCAATAAATGGGCTAAGGAGCTGAACAGACACTTCTAAGAAGAAGATATACAATTGATCAACAAATACATGAAAAAATGTTCAACATCTCTAGTAATTGGAGAAATACAAATCAAAACTACTCTAAGATTTCATTTCATGCCAGTCAGAATGGCAGTTATCAAGAATATAGAGAACAGTAAACGTTGGTAAGGATGTGAGGGAAAAGGCACACTCATACATTGCTGATATATATATATATATATATATATATATATATATATATATATATATATATATATAATAGCATATTAACATTAAAAGAGAATAAAATTATGGCATTTTTAGGTAAATGGATGGAGCTGGAGAATATCATGCTAAGCGAAGTAAGCCAATCCCCAAAATCAAAGGCTGAATGTTCTCTCTGATAAGTGATCCATAACGGGGAAGGAATGCATGGGAAAAATGGAGGAAATTTGATTGGGCAAAGGGGAGGGAGGGAAGGGGAAGGGTATGGGGCAGGAAAGATGGTGGAATGAGATGGACATTATTACCCTTGGCACATGTATGACTGCACATATGGTGTGACACTACATCATGTACAATCAGAGAAATGAAAAGTTGTGCTGCAATTGTGTACAATGAATCAAAATGCATTCTGATGTCATATATATCTAATTAAAATAAATAAATTTATTTAAAAAATTATCAGACATACAAAGAATCAAGAAAATGTGACATACAACAAAGAGAAGAATTAATGGAAAAAAACCAAGAGGACATAAGGAATAGAATTGGTAAACAAAGACACAGAAATTACTTTTACAACCACATTTCATATGTTTGAAAAAATGGGGGAAAGACAGTTATGTAGAAACATTGGATTTATTTTTTTAAAATCCAAATGAGGTTCATAGAGAAAAATAAGAAAGTCTGAGATGAAAAACTCACTGGATGGAATTAATAACAGATTATATATTACAGAAGAAAAGATGACTTGAGATCAAGACCACAATAGAAACTATCCAAAATGAAATTCAGAGAGGAAAATGTAAAATAAGTCAGAAGCATTACCAGCATGGCTTCGGGAGACAAGCCATTCTGGTCTGTGCCTGAATCTTGTTGGTATACAGGTGCTCATTACCCTTGGGAAGTTCCAGAAGGGAAGTTGGATTAGGGGCCTAGTTGCCTAGATACAGTGCATATATGGCTTCCAGCTCTCCCTGAGTTTCTTCTTTCAGTCCTTAGAGATTCAGTGGATTACTGCTTCTATAAACAACATTTAAAAAAATTAATTGACAAATGAACTTGTATATATACTCAAGATTACAATGTGTGATTTGAAGTACTTCTGCATTGTGTAATAAGAACCCCAAATTAAACACATGCATTACCACCCACAGTGTGTGGTGGTAGAGTAAGGACTCTTGATATCTGTTCTCTCATACAATTTCAAGTAAACAAGGCAGTATTATTAACCATAGCACCATGCTATACATTAGAACAATTCATCTAATAAAGAAAGTTTGCTCCCTTTGACCAACATCTCCCCATTTCTTCAACCCTCTGTCCTAGCAACCACCAATCTATTATGAGTTCAAGTATTTTAGAGTTCATGCACTTTTAAGGGATTTTCTTCCCAGAAAGTGAGAAGGAATGGCTATGGGTTTTCCTGTTTTCCCAGTTCTTTCCTCCATTTTTACCCTCTGGTAACACAGGCCCTTTTGGCTTTAAGACTTAGCAGTGTGTGTGTGTGTGTGTGTGTGAGAGAGAGAGAGAGAGAGAGAGAGAGAGAGAGAGAGAGAGAGAGAGAGAGAGAAAGAGAGAGAGAGAGAGAGATACAGAGACACAGAGAGACACAGACACTGGGAATTTGACCCAGAGGTGCTTTACCATTGAGCTAATCCCCATCCTCTTAAATTTTATTTTGAGACAATGTCTTGCTGAGGCTGGCTTCAAACTTATGATCTTCTTGCTCAGCCTCCAGAGTCGCTGGGATAGCAGGCACACCCCACCATGCCAGGTAAGACTTGGCACTCTTAAAATAGAATAACAACATAAAGATGGAAAAAATGTCCTAAATATCACATTTAAAATTTTTAGTACTTCTTATTTCTTTTTTTTTAATGTGGTGCTGGGGATTGAACCCAGAGCCTTGTGCATGCAAGGCAAGCACTCTACCAACTGAACTATATCCCCAGCCCAATACCTCTTATTTCTATTGGATAGTAAGATGTAAAACAATGAATGGGCTTGCCTTCTCTGAACTCCTGTCTTGGTCAGTTTTTGGTGCTATAACAGAATAAAATAAACAGGTGTTATAACAGAAAAACATCACCAGAAATATATTGGCTCACAGTTCTGGAGGCTGGGAAGTCCAATGTCAAGGTTGTAGCCTCTGGCAAGGCCTTCTTGATATGTCAAAACATGGTATATGACATCATATTGGGGAACGATGGAGAGATGGGGGGGAGCCTATTCCCACACAATGGCCCCACTCCAGCAATATGAACCCAACCCCAAAGTAATGACATTAACAATTCATGAGGGCAGAATCTTCATGGCTAAACACTTCTTTAAAATCCCACCTCTCAGTACGATCACAATGGCAATTAAATGTCAACATGAGGTTTGGAGGAGATAAACATTCAAACCATCACAGCCTCTTCTCAGATAATACTAGATATACCCTGAATAAATGCTGGGGTCCTATTGAAATGACTATAAATTTGGTGTCAACATATCTTATATACAGAGATATGATAAATTGTGATATAAAGGTGTATTAAGAATTTTAATGCAAAAAAATAATAATAAGAGAGCTCATGTAAAAAAATAAATAAAATAAAAAATAAAATAAAATGAAACTGAAAAAAACCTCAGTAAGATTGCATAAAGTCTCTTTAAATTATGAAATATCTCAAACTTACTGAAAATAATAGACACCCATGAATTTACATTCCAAGTTTTTAAAAGTTGATTTTTTTTTCATATTTGCATCAATATTTTGTTTTAATATTTTGAACTTTCAGATACAGTTAAAGCTACTTTCCCCATTCTAGTCCTTTCTTTTCCTCCATTAACAGAATTGATAATTTCCCGAGGGAGTTTGTAAAGGTTTTTATGTATTATCCCACATGCTTAATATGGAGTAATATTTTAATTATTTTAAAATGTTACAATTTAGAAATTTATTATGTTTTAGAAATTTATTTGTATTCATGTAAGTTAATTTCATTCATTCTACTTGAATAGAACATGTTACAGGATGTCATGTGGGCTGTTAGGTTATTTCCCATTTTTTGCCATGAAAGTGCTTTGGTAAACATCTTACATGTCTCCTTGAGAACATGTACAAAAATTTTTCCTGGAGGTGGAAAGGCTGGTTGTAGAGCATTTGCATCTTCCACATTGCTGTACAGGGCCAAAATATTCATCAAAGGGCACCATTTTACTCTCCAACCAACGGCAAGTGAGCTGTCCCTTTCCCTCATGTCTTTGATTTGGTATTATCAGACTTTCAACTTTTAAAATCAATCTGCACCTAGACCCTTGATTCTTTTCCATGGATTTGTTTCTCCCACATATGCCAATACAACACTGCTTTAAGTATCGAAGTTTTTATGAATCCAGATGCTATATATATAGTTCAGATCTTAAATGTCCCCAAATGGTCCGTGTATTAAAGACTCGGTCCCTTGCTTGGCACTATGGGAGGCAATGGAAACTTTAAAAGGTAAGACCTGGTGGAAGGTCTTAAGTCACTGAGGGTGTGCCCTTGAAGGGGATAAAAAGGTCCCCAGCTTTTCCTCTTCCTTTTGTTCATGCCTAGTCAGGAGGTGGGTGGATTTTTCTATGTGTTCCCTGCCATCATATGCTGCTTCACCACAGGTAGCCGTGCTGATTGACCATAGACTGAAAGCTCTGAACCAAGAGCCAAAATAAACCCTAAGTTCATTATCTCAGGAATTCATTACACAGGCAGCGAACACACCGGCTATCTGGTAAAAGGGATTTCCCTTCTTTTCCTTCATAATCATCATCTCTATTCTTGGCCATTTATTTTTCTGTAAGAATTTCAGGATAGCTTGCCAAGATCTACAGAATTAGGATTTTAAATATAACAATAGTGAATGACTAGATGAACTTGAGGAGAATTGACATCTTTGTGAGACTGAGTCTTTCTATTCAGGGCAATGCTAAATCTCTACAAGTTTACTTTTATTCCTTCAGTAAAATGTATAGTGCTCTCCATAAACTTGGTGAGATTTATTACTGGGTATCTTAAAGTTTTTGTTGCTGAGATTCCATTTTTCACTTACTAGACAGGCAGAGATCAAAAAGGTTAATAACACTCTCTACTGGTAAGATTATAGGGAAAGAGGCATGCTCATATTTTATTAGTGCAAGTGTAAATTAATGCAATCTCTTTGGAGCACAGTTTGCAGCGGCTCTAAATTTCCTAATGTGCATGTTATTTGACCCCAAAATTCTGCTTTCAGGAATTATTCACAAAAATATGCACATATATGTGAAATTTTGTGTGTATAAGGATGTTTAAGGAAATATTAGTATATAAACATAAAATTGGCAACAACCAAAATGTGCATCAGTAGAAGACTGGTAAATCAATCATTGATTAATTACTCCATTCAAAGAAATATTATGCAGCCATTAAATAAAATGAAGCAGCTTTATAAAAACTTACCTATAAGTATTTATATGTGCAATTTTTTAAATTTGCTTTAGCATTTTTTAAAAAAATTTCCCCATCCCAGTGTCTTGAAGTGGTAAGTTAGATTTTTGATTAAAAATCTTTTTTTTCAATAAAATTTTTTAAAATGACAAATAAATAAGAGAGAGGATATTTCTCCTTCTTCCTCTTCTTTTTTAATACAGGCACTTATAGCTATAAATTTTCCTCTAATTATATTTCATAAGTTTCAGCATATTGTGTTTTTGTATTCATTTATTTCAAAGTATTTTCTAAGTTCCAATATGACTTCTTCTTTGACTCACTTGTTTTTTAGTTGTATGCTGCTTAATTCCTACTGTGTTAGTCAGCTTTTCATTACTGTGACCAAAATACCTGACAAGAACAACTTAGAGGAGGTAAGATTTATTTTGGCTCATCGTTCTAGAAGATTCCGTTCATGGTTGGCTGGCTCCAAGGCAGAAACATCATGGCGGAAAGGTGTGGTAGAGGAAAGCTGCTCGGGTCTTGGCAGCTGGGAAGCAGAGGGAGAGAGAAGAGGGTCCAGGGACAAGATAAACCCTTCCCAGAGCACATCCCCAGTGACCTACTTACTCCAAGTAGGTCCATTCAGCTATCAATGGATCAACCCATTTGATGAGTCCACTGATGTGGTCAGAGCCCAAAAACCCCACCTCTCAACCTTGCTGCACTGGGGCCCATGCTTTTAAAACATGAGCTTTTGGGGGACATTCCATAACCATGACACAACACACACATATTTATTCATATATATGTATGAATTTCTCAAATTCTTTCTGTTATTGACTTCTTTTTTATTCCATTTTGGTCAGAGAACATGACATCATTGCACTTCTTCTAAATTTGTTGAGGCTTGTTAAACGATTTGGCTTATGGTCTAGCCTGGAGAATGTTCCATGTGTACTTGAGAAAAATGTGTGTTCTGCAGTCTGTGGGTGGAAAACAGTGACATCTCTTAATATTCCTTCCTCTTTGAACCTACTATCTTTTCCCTACAGTTACTTCAGAGCATCTCCCCCTCCAAACTTGAAATCTTTCTTTCATGTCCAGTCCTTAAGACATTTTTTTTTCTTTTCTCCTTCTTCCTTCTTCCTCTTACCTCTTTATAATGTAGACTAAACCAACCCCTCCCACTAGGGGCTTCTCCTTTTCCTTTTCTTCTTTCTTCTCTGCCTTCTCTTTATTCTCTGCTTTATCTACCACTAGAACCTGAGAACGCACCCAAACACAATAATTTACCTGCATCCCCAGGCCTCTCTAGTTTAGTCTCTCTTTACCATTTTTCCTGAATGTGCATTACAAAAATCTACCATACAGCTGATAAGAAGAACTTTCTATATGGTCAGAACACTAGGGTTAAAAGAGCTGAGTAAACTGGGCATAGTGGCGCACACCTATACTCCCAGTAGCTCGGGAGGCTGAGGCAGGAGGATCTCAAGTTTAAAGCCAGCCTCAGCAACAGCAAGGCACTGAGCAACTCAGTGAGACCCTGTGTCTAAATAAAATACAAAAAAAATTGGCTGGGGATGTGGCTCAGTGGTCAAGTGCCCCTGAATTTAATCCCCAGTACTCTCCCCTCCAAAAAAAGAAAAGCTGAGGAAGACAAAATTCTTCCTTCTAAACCTACCTTCCATGGATCACATTCCCAGTGGGAGATCCTTGTAAAGCTAGTCATCCTCAACCATGGCAGGATTATCCTCCTCCCTCAAAGTCACTGTAGTCACTGTAAATTCCTTTTCAACCCTATCTATGTCTAAGAGAACAGAGTATAAAGCTTTGATGGTGGCAGCCTCAAAGTGGAATCAATTTGACTTTAATTCATTATTAATACATTACCAAAGAGCCTTTTTGAAGTCTCAGCAAGAGCAGATGCTGAGAACACAAGATCCTTCATAGCTTTCTAAGATCTTACAGCCTAGGAAGCAGTGGAGAGGTAATTAATTGACTTCTGTTGTTCATCTCCAGGCTTAGAGAAATGTCAGATCTTTACATTTTAATTTATTTTCTTAAAATTCCCCAATTACTGGCTTATACACATCTCCACGATTGCTCTCAGCACACTATGTAGCTATAAATATTTGAGGACCACACTGACCACATCTTGTTCATCTTTTTGCTTCCCAGGTCAAGCATCATACCTGTACATGGTGGATAATGAATAATTGTTTGCACCATGAATGGAGACGACCCAATAATAAACATAGCCGGCAGGACTTCACAGTGCTTTTCTAGAAGAATAATTTTGGTTACTGCAAAGCTAATATATTGGTAACAAACCAACTCAAAATCTACTCTGGCCCTGTGCAATTTCCTTCCCAGGTATAGTCTCAAAAATCCAGCAGCATCTCCAATCCCTTCAACTCCACTTCTAGTCAGTGTAATTATCTGTGTTCTGTTTCAAATATGCGCTACCAATGGGCATGTGGATGCAAACACACAAATTGTACATCTTCAGGTTTTAGTACAAAGGATAGTGCACCCCTCTGCCTTCTGCATTCATTCACCAGCAGTGGACTTTTATTCTAAGAATTAGAGAGAAAATGAGGCAAAGAGATGCGTGGTTCCCCTGGACCTCTCAGACCTTCAAAGGCATCTGGAACGCAAATAGTGGGATAATATTTTCCAGGTGCTGATATGTTTTGTTCTCATATTTTTTCCCATACACCCTACCCCCTTCCCCATCTGACAACTGGATGCAGATAGTTCATTTGGGAAGAGAACCCAAAAAACAAAAGTGAGGAGGTAAGAGTAAGGCAGAGGAGGGAGATGGTGAATAAAAGATATATTGAAGAGCATGTTTATTATGGTTACCTTGTGAACAATTGGGGGTCCAGTCCTATGAAGAACTCCTCAAAGAATTTCGTAGATCATATCTCAGAATGGTTCCACCAAACCTATGCAGTTTTATCTGCTGAGATATTTATCACAAATTTCCTTTTCTTTTTTTAATATTTATTTTTTAGTTGTAGGTGGACACACAATATCTTTATTTCATTTTTGCGTGGTGCTGAGGGTCGAATCCAGTGCCTCACATGTGCTAGTGAGCAATCTTCCACTGAGCCACAACCCCAGGCCACGAATTTCCTTTTCTTAATGAATGAAGTTGCTCCTGGAGTTAAGTCCCTAGCACTTTCGGCCTGCTCTGCACAAAAGGTGAATCAGCATGCCAGGTGTTAGAGAAGCCCTCAGGTAGAGAGATGCAGCCACCTGTGGTGGTAAGTGATCTATAAGCAAGGTAACAGTCCACCTGCAGCTGCAGGTGACTCAGAGCAAGGCTAAGGGGATATAGAGCTGCCACAATCTTTTAATTCTTTTTGAGAATTTTTAAATTCTTTTTGAGAATTAAAAAAAAAGAAAGTTCAATATAGATTTAAAATCCCATAGGCCAGGAGAGGAATGATTGAAGGGAAAGCAAAGAGGCCTTTGATCCTAGTGGATCACAAAGTTCTCTGTGCCCCCCAAGAAGAGTGGCAGGGGCATGTCACAGAAACCCTGTGAGCTGAGAAGACCTTGTGTTTGAGGAGCAGGTCGATGTTGCAGGACCTCTGCAGAGAAGTGTCTGGAGGCCAAACTCGAGCAGGACCTTTCCAGAAGATTTTGACATATATAGATGACAATGGTGAGGGCATTCTGGAGCTGCATCCCAGGGCCTGAGCCCCGTGTGACCCTGCCCTGGGAGAAGAAGTGAATAGAGAAACTGAACCTCCTGAGGTTGGTCCCACCACTGAGGAAAAGACAGGTTCACAAATTCACTGATAGAAAAAAAAAAATATTTATCTGGTCTTGACCATCTAAGTTTGTGGCCTGAAGTTTATACACACAAAACACTAAACTCCCTTTCCTCCCCCTCACACCCAAGCAGAACATGTCCTGAGGACTCCAGAGAAGAACTTGAGCTTGGATCCCTTCCTTGTCTTCTCTAGGGACCTATTTCCTGTGAAGGTCTTAATCACAGGTCCAGGATGGTAGGATTTCAACATCGTTTTTTAGAGGACACAACTAATCTCTTAATAGGAACAAAGGTGAGGCAGGGAGTAGGAGAGGGCAGGCTCTAAGCCTCACACTCAGGTGATGGAGGAAAGGGGTATAGCCCTTTCCCAGGACTGCATCCTAGATCCTGCTTTCCCACAGAGCCCAGGCAGCACAGTCTCTGAAGGAAGATAACAGCGGGAATTCTCTCAGAGTTGTCCCATTTCTGAGACCAGGAGGAATAAGACGGAGATGAAAGGGACTTTTGTGCTGTGTTTTGGGGATCCATGCTTTGCTTGATATTGTTTCTGGGAGGACAAAGGGAGGAGAAATCCAGCTAGAAGAGGAGAGAAGCTAAGTATCAGGGTTGCAGACTGAGGATGCTTTGCCAGCATCCTGGTGATACAGGGAGGATGGGGCCAGGAGGAGATGTATAGGCAGCAACGTAACAACCCAGAGAGCCAGGAGTTTAGAGGGGGCAGAGCATATGTGGTGGGGGATGCCCTGGAGCTTGCAATTAGGAAAGTCACCTGCCTCCTCTAATCCAAGGTGACTCTGAGAAACTTGGGGGAGTTGGAGGAGTTTGGGTCCTATGCTAGGGGACTTCTTTCTTTAGCATTGTATAATGAAGTTTTGATGGGTCCCTCAAGGGGCCCCTTTGAGTGAACCTCTCCAGGAGCCTGCTGGGGCTCCAGTCCAGGGCAGCATGGTAGGCCTTCTGGCATTCATGCCAAGTCAGCCTGTTTCAACCCTGAGCCATCCAGCAGGCATGAAGCAGTTCAAGCTTTTTTTTTTTTTTTGAGAGAGAGAGAGAGAGAGAGAGAGAGAGAGAGAGAGAGAGAGAGAATGAATCTTTTTTTCTAGATGGACACAACACAATGCCTTTATTTTTTTTATGTGGTTCTGAGAATTGAACCCAGGTCCCACCCGTCCTAAGTGAGCGCTCTACCACTGAGCCACTATTCCAGCCCAGGTCAAGCATTTTTTAGGTGACTGTCCATTTAGGAGCACGTGGGCATTTTATTTGCTTCAGCGTGTCCTTAAAATGTCATCCCATGATTATGGGCTATATGGAATCTTTGTAGAGTTGGTCTAAATTACAGAGTCTTGGAAAACACCCAGACTTCCTTTGACTCAACAGCATACCGTTGTCTTTATATTCATTCAACAAATGAATATACTTATTGAATGGTTATGCCAGACACAGGTTCAGATTCTGGGGCAACAGCTGTGGACAAACAAAATCCCTGCCCCTGTAGAGCTTGCATATTACGCTGGCAATTGAGACTTGAGTGTTTTAACTTGTTGGATGCTAAGAAGAGCCACAGATTCTCCCCCCAAACGGGGGATAAGAATAGCGAATGCCACATGTAGAAAGAAGGGTTTTCAATATAGAAAGGGAGGGGGGTCCTAGGAGGCCTCACTGATCAGAGGACATTGTTGTAAACATAAGAGGGAAGAAATGAGCCGTGTGGGTGGATTTCTGGTGTAAGAGAGACCCAGCTACAATATGGCCAGGGTGAAGGCCCTGGAATGGGATGTTCTGATGAGTTTGAAGTTAGTACCACTAGAGAAGAGTGGATGAAAGCTCTGTCCCTGAGGATGGTGACAATGTCCACTGAGTTTTCTGAAAGCCTCCTCATGTGTCATTTCTAAAAAAGTGGGGTGACAATAGAATACCATGTTACTGAATGGTTCCCCCAAACCTAGACAAGTTAAAGGAAGCATGAGAGCAAGCCTGGGCCAGAAATCCAGATACCTATTATCTTGAAGGACAATGGCTTCCTCTTATGAACACTGGGAACTAGGGCAAGTTAGCATTATCTGTAGAAAGCTTCTTTCTTGCATGTATGCCAGGACGGTTGCTCCTTGGTGTGCTGGTCACGTAAGCAAATTGAGCAAGTTAATGCTGATGTCACTCCTTCTGCAGCCCTAGGTATAAAACCTGCTCTGAGTGGGGACAATGCAGAACTGAGAGCACTGTGGAAAGAATACATGTCATACTCATCCAGCTGCTCACCACTGGACAAAATGCTGTGAGGGAGTGTGGGCAGTGCTTGGCGAAGCCCCTTCAGGGATGGAGGTGCTATCTGTTTCAGCCCACTGCCATTGAACTCTTCTTGGAACTGTCACTGATCTCTTGTAAGCTTGTCCCCAATAAATCATATGTCTCTCTCACTATTTCCTGGCACTTTCTTTGGCTTCTCTGCAACCCACTCCATTGCCCTGGCGCAACTGGGCAACGGATGTGACCCCGACCCTGAAACCTTTTTATTTGCCATCTCATTAACCTCAAAATGTCCCAGAAATTCTGCATCTTCCAGCGTGCCTGCCTCTTGGAATTGAAAGTCTTCTAACCTCCGTCCCCCTTCCCAATGTACTCTGATTTGGGATTTAAAAGATGAGGTCCGACCATTAATCCCTAAGTGCTGTCCACTGGGGCACTATGATGGGCTATTGAGAGAACAACATATAACCCACGAGTTCACCTCGGACTTTATGAATGACTGTAGGGAAAATACACACGTATACATGGGTGAGCACATGCACACATGTACATATGAGCTCTCACGCAGGTGCGCGCACACATACACCTGAAGAAGCGACTGAGTCAAAAGGAAAAAATATGGGTTTTTTTTTCCAATGGACTTTTTGAGCTCACATTCTAAGATCAAAATCAAAACAAGAAACAATGAGCAAGTTCATTGCAAGAATTCCCCTATGTCAGTTTTGCCTACTTCACTCCTAGAGCCACCAGAAGAATGCAGCTCCCATTGATGGTCAGTTACCCTTCCTGTTGGAGTCAGAAGCCCAAGAACTCTGTATGTGCAGAATTCTTCCTCTCATCAATATCACACCCTCAGTGAGCTCAGGTCTCCGAGTTTCAAGCACCACCTGTGTGCTTCCGCAGCCAGAGCAGAGACCTCTCCCTGAACATCAGCTGCCATATATCCCACGGACTACACTTTATCTCCTCTTGGGTCTCTAAAACATCTCCAGTGTCACATGTCCCTACATGAGCCACTGATTTCACCCTTCAACCTGCTCCTCACCTTCCTCATCTTGGTTGATGGCAAGTCTGTTCTTCCAACTTCTCTGAACCCAAACTTGAACCTTTCCTTGCCTCCTCTTACTCTCACACCACATATCAATTCATCAGCAAATCCTATCAATTCTTTCTTAAAATACATCTGCAAGCTGCCCACTTCTCACCACCCTCCACTGATGCCACTTTGGTCAAAGTCAATAATGTCTTGACAGAACCTGCTTCTGCCCTTCGCTCCCCACTGGCCGATTCTCAACCTAGCATACAGAGTGATCCAGTTAAAGCCCAAGTCAGGTTGTTTCTCTGCTCAGCTCAAATTCTGCAAAGGCTCCCATCTCACTTGGATGGAAAGCCGAGATACCTTCGGTGCTCTCCAAGGGATGTCCTGCAAGATTCTCCACCCTCACCTCTCTCACTCCATCTCCCATCATGCTCCACCCTGCCTGCTCTGCTCCAGCCCTTTGCTATTCCTCAAGCCAGGCACACTCTCGCCTCAGAAACTTCACATTTATTATTCTCTGCCTAACACACTCATCCCCAGGTAGCTGTATAACCCTCTCCCCTACACAAAGGCTCAATCTCTCGTGAACCCTTTCCTTACCATTCAAGGTTATTTTCAACCCCCATCTGTGTTTAATGTTTTCTCCGTAGCCCTTGTCACCATCTGACTCACTGTATATTTTAATTAATCATCTCTTTGTCTCCACTATTAGCATGTAAGCTCCATGAGACACACACTGTTTTGACTGCTTTATTCATTGCTATAATCCCAGTTCCCAGAACAGTTTGGCACACAGTAGGTGCTGGGTGTGGGTTGAAGGGAGTTTTGCAGTTGAAGGAGCGTGCCACACCTGCTCCAGCATGCCCTCCCCAGTGGCTGGAGCACAGTGCTATTGTGGAAAAAGGAGGGGGTTACATGCTGTCATCCTCTTGTTTTCAGGAGAGCAGGGTATGTGGTTCCTGGGAAGGGAAGGAGAGTCCAGTCCAGCCTGGCAGATCACCTGTGGGAGGCTGAGGGCGCAAATATCCAGGCAACTCCTCCCCTCTATGTCACAAGTGCAGCCTTTCTGCACCAGGAGGGAATACTCTTTCCTACTCCTTTGGGTGGGGAAAGAATTCTTCCTATGAATGAGATTCAAATCGGAACTCTTGGGACATTCCTGTTTTGATTTGGTTCTAGCAGTGACGCCTTCGGGTTGTGCAAAGCCTGGGAACATTGAGGGCATTAGGACCAGGAGCGAGACGCTCGCTTGGCTCTGGGCTGTGTCTGGCAGAGGGCTCTCCGCTGAGCAGAGCTATGTGTGAAAGGAAATCAGGCACTGCCTGCCGGCTTTACATCTGTTGATCTGACCTGACTTGAAGCGTCCAAAGAGGGACGGCTGTCAGCTCTGCTGCACTGAGAACCCACCAGCTCACCCCAGACATCTCATAGCAGCCTGACCATTCATGCAAAGGGGGAAAGAAACACATGGGACTAAACACCTGAGCAGAATGGATTCATTTTTTTCCCCAAGGAGAAAAACAGGGTAAAAGGGGAGCAAGCAATTCAGTTTAAAGTCCTTGTGAATGGGCTCTCCAAAGGCAATTAAAGAAAGCCACGCAGAGGACCTGGGGTGAAACTGGAGTCCTGTGGACTTTCTGATAAGTGGAAGCAGGTTTTACACATGCTGTTGGCAAATGTCAGATGGGAAAAAAGGAGCAGGTTAAGTGACTGGCAAAAGAAACTTCCAGGTGGAATGAGCAACCAGGTCCTGCTGCAAGCTTGAAGGAACCTGGAGCCGGATGAGAAAGCAAACTTGAACATGACCTGTTGCATCTGGCAAGTTGTAGCAACATGCTCCTAAGGAAGCGGTACAGGCATGGACCGTGCAGACTTCAGTTCCTCCTGCTGTTTCTGATGCTGGGATGCGTCCTGATGATGGTGGCCATGTTGCATCCTCCCCTGCACACTGGGCAACAGGCTCTCACAGCCCAGGCCAACAAGCACACCCCTGAAAGCCGGTACCACCTGGACTTTGGGGAATCTCAGGAATGGGTCCTGGAGGCTGAGGATGAGGGTGAGGAGTACGACCTCCTGGAGGGCCTGCCGCCCTTTATCTCACTGCGGGAAGATCAGCTGCTAGTGGCTGTGGCTTCACCCAGGGCCAGAAGGAATCAGAGCCAGGTCAGGAGAGGTGGCAGCTACCGGCTCATCAAGCATCTGAGCAAGAGGCCAGATGAGGAAGCCTCAGAGGGGGACTGGGGGGCCGAGGAGGAGGATGGGGAAGTATCAGAAGAAAAGGAGATGACCCCACTCAGCCTGGACTTGCATGGCCTCAACGAGGCGCTCAGTGCCCGCCTGCCCCTTCACAGGGCCCTGCCCGAGGTGCGGCACCCGCTGTAAGTAAGGCCCTCTCTTTCCCTTCTCTGGTGTGGTGGGATCAGGCGGCAGCAGAGTGCAGGATGCTAAGCCTCCTCTGTTGCTAGGGCAGTGCTTCTCAAGGTGTGGTCCCTGGGGCAGCATCTGCCTTGCTGATGAGGCACTTGTTAGAAATGTTGATTCTCAGATCCTATCTCAGACCCCAGGGGAGGGGTCCAGTGATCTGTATCTAACAAGACCTCCGGGTGAGAGCCACTGTCCCGGGAAAATAGAAAGTGAGGAGTTCTTGCTTGTTCTTTCTCTTCCCTGCCCTAGGCTCTTGCCTGTCTCTAGATCCTCAGGTCACACAGTTTTATCTGTGTAACACACAATGAAGGTTAGAGGAGATGTTCTCCATGCACTGTCCAGTTCTAATGCTCCAATTCCAATACATTTTTACATGAAGCTTATTGTTAGTGTTTGCTTTTATTTTGGATCAGAATAACAATTGCTTTTTAACATTTATGTGGCTCTTGCCATTTGCCTGGTTTTAATTTAAGAGCTTTCCATGTTCTAACTCATGAAGTTCTATGAAGTCCCTTACCACTCTGGAGGATGGGTGCTAGTATTAGCATCCTGCTATTTTTATAGGAATGAAAAATAAGGCATGGAGAGACCAAGTGGCTTTCCCACAGTCACAACTAGTACATGCCAAAGCAGGAACTTGAATTCCGCATTTAAGCTTCAGACTGCCTAAACGACCATTCTGTGCCACCCTCCTTAATGTGCTAGACCAAGGGACTACTTCCAGTGCTCCGGAGCTAGACTACTGTGCTGACTGCAGCTTAGCCTGTTCCAGCCCCGGGAGGCAAGCTGAGAAGTGTGCATGACATGCAGATCTGTGCCCAGGGAGATGGTAGGCTCATGCTTTACATCCTGGCCCTCCCTTACCATGGCTGGCCAAGGGGAAGCGGGTGGGGCACTGCTTACCAGCCTCCAGGAGCAATGCAGCTGGTTCGTTTGGGTGATCAAAGGCCCTTCCCTAGAAGTCATGGCTCTTCCCAGAGCTCAGAGGGTTTCCTGGAAAGCAAACATATCCTGTAACCCCTTGAAGCAAGAGGATATGTGTAGAGCAGCAGCTGGGAGCAGTGCATATGCTCCTCCGATCCCTGATTGGTCCCTCTCAGGCTTGCTGCTCTGCCACTCAGGCTCAGGGGCATGCAAATGCAGGGTCAGCACCTGGGTGTGAGCACCTCCTTAAATTGTGTACTCTGGTGCCTCATCACCTCACCCGGGTCTTCCCATCCCTGCTGCTCTGACCACAGGCCTTGGCTTATAAAGCACTTTTCAGGAAACTCCCACCCCATTCCAGTTTTGTGCTCTCAGCACCCTGGAGTTTAGTACTTAGTACAACTGAAGCTAAATGGTCATTGATGTATTTATTTGTTCAATGTCTGCTTCCCCTGCCATGCTGTGAGCCCTAGAGAAGGTTAGCACTGAATTTGTATTGTATATCCCAGCATGCAGTAAAGAAATGATTGCTGAATAAAGGAACAGTTTTCAATTTTTTTGATGCATTTTCCCATTGACTACAGCAGGAAGAATATCCTCATTTTGCAAATAAGAAACATTACCTCAAACAAGAGACTTTGGCTACCAAAGGAGTGTGCATGTATGCTATGCATGTGTGTGTTTGTGTTTGTGGATGTACTGCATATTGTATGTACATTGTGTTGTGTATATATTAAATAGAAATGCATGTATGTTGTGTGTAGTGTGTGAATTGTGTATTGTGTGATTCCTGTGTGCTTGGTGTATGTCATATATGTGGCACGATGTGCACTTATTAGAGCTGTGTGGTGTGTTGTCATACGTGCATGCATGTTGTGGATGTGCTGTGTCCATAGTAATAACATACATGCACTGTGTCCATGTGTTTGATGTGGTGCTTGTCTTGCATATGATGTATGTGTGCAGGCATATCATGTTGTGACCATGTTGCATGGGTATGACATGCTTATGTGTGTACTGGGTGAGTGTGTATAGTGCATGTGTTACACGTTATAAATGCATTTTGTAAGTGCTGACTGCAGCTTAGCCTGCCCCAACTCCAGGAGGCAAGTTGGGAAGTGTGCATAACATGCAGATTTGTGCCCAGGGAGATGGTATGCATGAGTAACACACACACACACGTATTTGTGCAAGTTTGTATGTGTATTACTCATGCATCCTGAAGAAAATGAATGTACTGTATGTACATGGTACACAGTGGGTGAATTTTGTGGCTTGTGCACTGTGCACAGGTATGCATATTTTGCATGGATGTAATATGTGTATATTGTGCATGTTATGCATTTGGTGTAATGAGCATATGTATTGTGCCTGTGTGCATATGCACATATTGTGATGTAATGTTTTGCATGTGAATATGGTACATGTGTGCAAATGTATTTGTTTTGACTGCGTTGCACATTTGTATTGTGTGAGAGTGTTGCACATGTGTTATAAAAGAGCTGTGCAAGCCGGCACAGTGGTGCATGCCTGTAATCCCAGCGGCCCGGGAGGCTGAGGCAGGAGGATTGCAAATTCAAAGCCAACCTCAGCAACTAAGTGAGGCCCTAGCAACTCAGTGAGACCCTGTCTCTAAATGGGAATGTGGCTCAGTGGTGGAGTGTCCCTGAGTTCAATCCCTGGTACCCCCACCCCCCCCAAAAAAGATCAACAATGCTACATGTTATGCCTGTGCTGTGATGCACATGAGTGTGGGATAGGTAGGTGTGTAAGCATGTGGTACAAGTGGGTACATTTTGTGCCAGGTGTGTTTGGGGTGAGCATGTATATGTGTGCATATGTGTGTGCACCACTTTGGAGGCTACTTCTTTCAGCCAGAGTAACCGACTGGTTTTAGTTTGTCCCCATATGAGCATTGAAAAATCCCTGGCAGTGGGGAAACCCCTCAACTCCAGGCTATGCAAGACAGTTGGTCTCTCCACCCCAGCTTGCCAGGCCTCCCACAGCCACCACTCTGTGTGGAGGTGTGCATCGCCCTCTGCTGGCCTCCACCGCTATGTGCAGACAGGTCTCGCCCCCAGACTCCTCTATTTCCATTCCGCAGGTCACACCATGACACTCATTGATAGGAACTCACACCACGACACTCATTGATAGGACAGTTCCTGTGAAGCTAGGCAACAACGCCCACCCTCTCTCCTGCGCTCTCCTCCTCCCACCGCTCTCCTAGACTCTAAAAACGGGGTCTAAATACAAGACACGAAAGAAATAGCCATGCATTAAGCATCTACTGTATGCGGACCCTGCACCACCGCTTTTCCGGCTTTCCCACCAGGGCTGGGGGAGAGAACAGGTTCGGAGTCGCTGCCTCCTGCGCAGTGTATTCGGTGCCTGCCCCAGAGCTTCTTGCAAGCCCATCCAAACTCCTTATCCAGACACGCATCTCTGGCCCCAATTCTTTCAAAAGAACCCCCACACCCGCCCTGGCCTTTGTCCAGCCCCCTGGCTGGGACCCAGGCCTTCTCTCTGAGTACCCCTGGAGTTCAGTTTGAATAGGGGACTTTCAAAGAAAGTTAACAATAATGCAAAGACCAAAAAAAGAAAAAATCAATATAAAAGCCATCCAAAGACTGCCTCAGGCAAGAGGTAAAATTATAGTGAATATTTATTGAGCACTTACCATGTACTAGAGACTCTGCCAAGAGGTTTTCATTTATTAATCTGCATAGCAAACCCATGAAGTAGGTTTCATTTAGTGAATGAAAAAACTGAGGCACTGAAAGGTGGAGAGACCAAGTCATCTCACCAGGCGTGTCTGACACCAAAGTCAAACTCAACCACAATGCTAGACTTTCTAAGTCTGCCACTTCCCAGGCCAGGGATTGGGCAAGTCACATGGGATGGAAACATTTCTATAGTTTTTCTATATTGAAGTGGGGGAAATGCAGACAGGTCCCTGGGGAGATATGTAGGAGGAGGCTAGCCCAGTATCCTTGGTGGTCCTGAGGATTTGAGGCCACCTTGTGTCTCACCACAGGGCACCAGAGGAGCTGTATCCCATGAAATACTGAGTCCCAGCTAGACACAGACTCAGCTTTTGCTCACAGTGAAGGTAGACCTTGAAAATCCTCTGCAAGAGGAAGAAGTGAAACTTATAGCATGATATCCGTAAGGGTGGTGTAAATCCACTCTAACTTCTTCACAAGACAGCCCATACTCACAGGGATGCTCAGGGAGGGCATACAACTGAATCAGAAAACACAGATGAACTAAAGAGAAGGGCCGAGGATGGAGTCACAAACTGAGGCATAGGATTATCTCAGCCCTGCTAAGCTGCTGTCAACAAGGGGTTGGGGAGGAACAAGTCTAGCCACTTAGCCTTATGCAGCACTGGCTGTTTTCAAAGTTGTCCTTTGATCATCCTGGATCCCATGTAGGGCAATGGATTCCTAGGATCCAAGAGGCTCCGCAGGAGCAAGTGTTTCATACCTCAACATCCAGGGAAGCAGCTCTCCAACTTGAGTGTGCATCCAAGCATCCAGAGGACTTGTTAATATATAGATTCCTGGCCTCCACCCTGCCCGCTTTGCATTCAGTAGGTCTATGTTGGGGCTCAAGCATTGGCATTTCTATAAGCTCCCAGATCCTGCTTCTGCTGATCTGAAATTACTTTGAGAACCACTGCTCTGAGGCACAGAGTAGGGCTTCTCAAACTTTAGCAGGTCTGCCAATTACCTGGGCAGCTTGTGAAAAAGCAGAGTCTGATTCCATAGGTCAGGGCAGCAGCCCAAGAGGCTAAGCTCCCACAGATGACACTTTATAACAGCAATGGGCTACACCACTGATTTCCAAAATATGAACTGATTCTTCTGGATGCATATTAAAAACATAGCCTTTCAGCCCCTACTGGCTTTCCATTGTTCTGAGTCAGATACCAGCAATCTGAATTTTTAAAGATGGATGCTAGACAGATCAGGGAACTACTGGTATCGAAAGTGAGTGGAGAGATAGTTAAGTTCAGGAAGGTTCCTTCAGAGAGGTGGTACTGGAATCAGGAAATAAAGAAGAGAGGCAGAGAGGAATATAGTGTTCTTCATGATCCTGGGAGATTTTCATGAAATATAAATATCAGCTTAATTGCAGTCAGTTTTATTCTGTTTGCACCAACTTATAACTTGCATTAAACTTGAGTTTAGCCCATGTTTTATGTACCCACAAGTGTGACTAATTCAAACTCTCATAGAAAAGTGACCCTGGAGTTGAATCCTGGTCCTGCCTCTTACTGTTTGACCTTGTACATGTCACTCAGCCTCTCTGAAGCTCAGTCTCTTCAACTGTAAAATGGAATGATAATGATGGCCTTGCATGGGATTGCAGAGAAAAATGACAAAACATGTGATGATCCCCCTCTCTCCAGTATTAAAGTCCAAGCAGAAGGTTCCCTTTATATTCTTCAGTAAAGGCTGGGGAAGTAATTTGGAGAGACAGAGAAAAGGTTGAGCTGTGGACTCATCACCATTCTTTCTCTAAGCAGTTATTTTCTGTCTTTGGGGGTTGCTAAATCATCACAAACTTGGAGGCACACTGGAATTATCTGGAGAGTCTTAAAAAGTCCTGATACTCAGACCCTACTTTAGGGATTCTTATTTAGTTAGTCCAGGGTGAGAGCCTGGCATGAAGCATTTTAAACCTCCCAGGTAGTTCTGATGTGCAACCTGGGTTGAGACCCAGGATTGTGAGGCACCAGTCGGTGGAGGGAAAGGGCTCTCTTCCCTTTCTCCTCCCTCCTGCCTGAGAGGCCACGCTGGGCCAGGGCAGGGGCCAGAGAATCATTCTGGCAGCAGCTTTGTTGTCTAGCAGTAAGCAGTGTTGCAATTCACCAGGTCCATTCAGTTCACTGCCAAGGCTCTCTCCCTCCAGGCTGTGAGTCACTTGGGGTGACTCCTCGCCCCTCTGTTGACTCTGACAGCCTGGCCTGCAAATGAGAGAGGAGGCAATGGACAGGACATCAGTCAACCTGAGAGGCAAGGAGGGAAGAGTGAGAACAGGAATGGGCTGGGGCTGACGCCAGGGCTGGACCTCAGCTTAGCCCTCCCCACCTGCCACCCCTACCTCCTGCTAAGAAGAGGAAAAACACCCAACATGGTCAGCACAAGCCATGCTTCTGGGGACTGGCTGGCCACATCATAAAGGTAACTCACCAGCGTCAAGCTTTTAGCCCTTCGGGCTAGTGTGGACATGATGGGGCACCCCTCCTCTGGATCTGTCACCCCTCAATGGGATTGTGGTGTGCACAGGGCTGAGTATAACCCCTCGGGTCAGGGCACTCAGGGTAGCCATTGTGAGAGGGTTTTGTTATGTGCTTCTGGACAAACCCAGCTGGGGGTCACATTAGAGGAAGTCAGACTGCACCTTGTCTTTTTTTAATTCCTATGGGAGAAAGTTGATTTTATTTACGACAGTGCCTCTCCAAGCATGGTCCTCAGACCAGCAGCACCAGAAATGAGGACACTCAAGCCCCATTCAGACCTCTGGGGTGAAAATGTCTATTTTAACATTTATATTCATGTTAGAGTTTGAGAAGCTCTGATAAGGCTAAAGGTTCACAGCATGGTGGCACATTAGGATCCACTGGAGAGTTTTACAAATCATCCATCATGCCAGGCTCCAACTCTGACCAATTAAATAGGATTCTCTGGGACTCTAAGGGACTCCAAGGTGCAACTGGGCCCAAGAACCACTGATTGAGGTCCTTAAAGGTGAAAAGAAACTGGGATGCTCAAGTTACTGGAGACAATGGGGTTATGCATGTTGACATTTTAGGGGGGAACAAGGGTAAGGACACCGAGATCTGGAAGCAACACTTCATTGAGCCCTGAGCACAGCAGGGCTTTTACTTTTATATATAAGCAAGTTTTGGGCACATCAAGGCAAGGGAGCTGGTGCAATTCTATTGGAGGGTGCATTCTACATTCCTTATATGGGTGCAAGCTTGTCAACAGCCTAGGGACTTCTACTGCACTGAGCCTAAGGGGGGATTGTTCTGTCAATCTACTTTGTTTCCTGCGTCTGCTACTGCAGTTATCTTTTATAGGTACCTATTAGCCACTGCAAGCCTCTATGGTTAAATGTCAATGAGCAGAGCTGCTGTGTGTCAGTGTGAAAAACCACAGCCTGTCAGATACTAAACTGCTAACATTGCCATTCTGTCCTACCACAACATGGAAGGAACAGGGAACTATCCAGGCCATACCAGAGGAAGGAGACAGGTGAGAGACACATGGTCCATACTACTTTGAGAGGCTTGTCCCTCCTGACATCCTTCATCAGGTGGTGCTAGGCCCCTGCTCCAGCATCCTGCTCTCTGTCAACTTACTATTAATGTCTTGCCACTCAACACTACTGCCCTCTACTTGAGCAGTGGTCCAGGGACCAACTGCCTCAGCTGAGAACTTACTAGAAGGGCAAATCTGCAGGCACCCCCAACCCAGCCCACTGTAAATCTGCACTTAACAAGCTCCAGGGCCATTCGGGTACACGTTAATATTGAGAAGCATGGCTGCCGCCTGCCTTCTGCAGCCTCACATTTGTCTTACTATCTGCTCCCCATTCCCCACCTACCTCCTCATACCCTCTTGCTCTAGAATTGCCAAACATAGAATAAGGACTCACTGCCTCGATATTTTCTCACCATTCTTCCAGCATCTCCCATCAGCTACGGGGTGAGTGGATGCTCACTGTCACAGGCCTTACTTCAAGGGAAATTACCCTCCAGTTTAACTAATTTAAATGAAAACCACCAAAGCCACCTGGGTGAAGAAAGGAGCTTGGAGGCTTTTGTTCCCAATGGCTGTCTGAATGTTCCCAATGACTGTCGGGTGAGGGCTCTATAGGGATTACTGTAGGTCCAGCAGGGAACAGGAGCTTCAATCACTCCTGTGGCCTCCCTCGCCTGTGATCTTTGGTAAGGGACTGTGCTGTCATGTTGCACAACTCCAAGAGGCACCATTCTAAGGCGATCTCAGTGTGGCACCTGCTAGGATCAAGCAATGCAACAGACTCAATTGTGGGGATGTGATTAAGTGAGATAGTGCATGGGGAAATTCTATTGTAATTCCCAAAGCACCTGACCAGGTCCTCCATTGTCCCCAAACTGCCGAGACATGCTGAAGGACAACCTAGAGACATGTAAATCAGTACACAGTGATAGTAACAGCTTTCAGTTATTGAAAGCTTGCTGTGAACAAAGCACACAACCTAAACCTTTGCTTAGATAATCTTTACATAGTTGTCTAAAGTAACTTCTTTATTATCCTTATTTTATAGATGAACAATTTGAGGCTTAGAGAGGTATAGAGCCACATGAGAGGCTTGCAAAAAGTAATTATTAACATTTGTTGAGCTCTTACTATGATCAAGGCACCGAGCTAAGTACTTCATACACATTAACTCATTCGATCCTCTCAGCAGCCCCTTTTCACAGACGGGGAAGCTGAGGTTAAGCACATTGCATGCTCAGAAAGGACTTAATGGAGTCAAAGGGATGGCAAGAAATGAGAATTTATGAAAATAGACCTGAGGATCTGAAAGTTCTTGAAAGGAAGGATGATTTTCAGTTTTTATCAGTCGCCCAAGTCACATAAGAACAGGCTCAGCATTTGAACCCAATGACCAATCCTGGTCTCCTATCCATTTCACTCCAAGTCTCCTCCTAAGACACCCTAAACTAATAGTTTTGGAGCAAGGTGGGTGGAATTTGGTTGCTCCCAGGGGATCTACATCATACTCAATTTCTCCACTTCTCTGCCCCTTGTGCCTATGAGTATAGAGAGGACTCATCCACTTTTCCCATCCCCAGGTGGCTCTGTGCTGCCCTCAGACAGGTGAAGACCATCCCAGAGCCTGTAAATCTGTTAAAATGGCACGTGTCTTTGCTATCCCTTCCTTTATCTGGTGTCTGGGAGCTATCCAGCTTACACCATTCACAGGTCTCTTTGCCACCAGAAACAAGATAATCAATCGTGGATCCCCCTAAAATCCCATAAAAGGCACTGACACACAAGGCCTTGCACCCTTCTGTTAGAATATTGAGTTCTGCATGCAGAGCCATTAAAGTCCTGGACTCTCCGACACCCATAGCAGGGCTCACTCAGAGTAGGTACTGGTCCACCCCTGAAATATCAGATTATTTCCATGGTTATTTTCAGCTCTGGTTTCCCAGCAGTTCTGCAGTTGCCTGGAAAGATGGCCTGTAGTAGTCTGTGTGGGGTCCTGAAGGCTGTGTGAGTTTCTTCCCCTGGAAGAGGGGAAAGGATCCTCTTTGAGCTACTATCAGGAGACCTTCGTCCCTGGCATGGGGACATATCCCCCTCAAGGGTCCACCAGGCCCTTAGCAGCCTGTTAGTTTGCCCTACTCAGCTCTCTGCCCATCCACCAGCCTGTCATCTCTTCTGTCACTGTGAAAACACACTTAGCATCTGTTCATGAAACCCAAATAATTCAGGACCAAGGGGAGTCTATGAAATTCTCTTTGGAATGCCTGCTTCCCTGATTTTCCATCTACTGCAAAGGGAGCCCATAAAATCAAGAACAATGCATCTCAAGGCTGCAAGAGCCTTAGAGGTACCTTTTATAGTAACGGTGTATTTGTTAATAATGGCAGCAGACATTCAGGACTTTCCCCAGTGTTTTATGAGGGTCAGTTGATCTTCACAGAGGCCCTAGCAAGTGGGTGCTATTGTTTCTATTCTGAGGAAACCAAGGTGCCAAGAGCCAACTAACTTACCCAGGGTCATTTGCACAGGTGGTAAGTTGCAAAACTCCAGAGACATAATCTGAATTGTCAGGAGAGACTGCGGCGGTTCTAGAGAATGTTCCAGAAGGCCAAAGAGAAGAAGTCAGGTGCCCTGGTCACCAGCTATTCAGCAAAGCAGAACAATCTCATCTCTTAACTTTGGGAATATGCAAGAAATGTAATCTTAAAGAATTAGAGTTTAAATGAGAATTTGTTTCATTGGAGGGATCTGTGCCACATGCCGGGTGCTGGGTACTTGGTCAGACTTACTCCTCACAAAAGCTCTACGTGGCCATGGTTGGCATTCTCATTGTGCAGGTGTGAAAAATCAGATGTGAAAGTAACTCAGTAGGCCATAGAGTTGATGAAAGATAGCCACAGCTCACGAAGATGATCATAAATACAGTATTTGTGCTAATTACATCCTGTCTTTTCCCCAGATGGCAATAAAATAGTCACTGAGTACCTACTATTAGTCTTTGATTCTCACAACAGGCCTAACGGGCAAATATTATTATCCTTATTTTTCAAATGAGGAAACGTATGCTTATAAATATTGAGTGTATTACCCAAGGAAACTTAGGAAGCAACACAGTGAAGATTCAAATTGAAATAGGTCTGATTCCAAAGTTGGAGATCTTTCAACCACTTTACCGCAGGGATACACATGTCTGCTTTCCATGTCTCACATTCTGTGGGTTAGGATGAAGAAAGGGGTCAGATCTGTGGGTGGGCAAGACAACCCTACATTATACTGCCCTCACAGGGATTCCAAATCCAGGCCTCTCTGTCCCCAAACTCCTTTCCTATCTTAGAACACAGCCAACCTTCCGGCAATATGCCCGAGTAACAATGTAGGTTTTTTTTTTTTTTCAAACCCACTGAATTCACTGAAGAAATCTGTCTTTTCCTAGCCACCAGCCCTGGTCCTAGGACCCCTAGATTTGTCTATACCCACAGACAAGGAAATGGAGAGGATACAAATGACAGTCTAAACGGGCTTGTGAGCAGGATGGAGTAGCTGTGAGGACAGAGTAGAAATTCTGGAAGTCACAGAATCAGGAAAAGAAAGCTCCAGTAGGAGTAGCAAATGAGGAGGGAGAGAGTGGAGAGGAGGATGGAGGGGTGAGAGAGCTCAGCAAAGCCTGCCTTGTGCCTGCACCAGGGCTCTCAGACTTACAGGGAAGCCATCTGCACTTTGGCCATGTTATTTTAACAGCCCTGAACTCAGATGGTAAAAGTTCATATAAATATGTTCATTGTTTTAAGGATGATTCTAAGGACATGGTCATCCATTTAGGGAAATCTTTCTACAGCACATAGGAATTTCTTTAATGAATGAAATTAGCCAAATTATGCCATGTACACATATGAATATAACACAGTGAATTTCACCTTTAAGAGGAATGTGGGTGGGGGTGGGGGGGAGTACTGGGGACTGAAATGGAGCAAATTATTTTTCACACATGTATGGACTTGTCACAGTGAACCCCAATATTATATATAATGATAATGCACTAATAAAAAACATTTTTAAAATTTGATAAAATCTAAATATTCCATATTTGAGTTAATGGTATTGAATGATTGAACAGTTGGTCAATTGAATGGTTATGGAAGATATCATTTGGAGACATTGGTTGAAGGGAACATGAGAATTCTGCATGATTCTTGCAACTTCTTGTGAGTCTTAAACTATTTCAAAATCAGATGTTATAAATTGAAAGAAAAAAAATTACTTGAAAGAGTGTTGCTTTCCCTAAAAACACCTAGAATGTGACTTCTCTGAGTGAGGATTCTGCTGTGTCATACTCTCCCATTTCACTTTGGATACAAAAATCTCAGAAGCCAATTTCAAATTCGTTCTAGAAATACCTTAGCCCTTAAAAGCCTTCAAAACATTTATGGAAAGAAATAGCATATAAATTCATAAACAAACAAAAACACTTAGCTAGCATATGAGATGTATGTGTGTTTTTTTAATCATCTAGGAATTCTGTTTTCTGTTACCTGAATGCACTTACCTAAAACCAATTGACCCCTCTCTGCAGGCAGGACTTTGGAGAGTCGTCTGTGTGTTGAGAGTTTTCAGCCCTATTGTGGTTGGTACCAGGAATGCTCAGCGGATGAGCAGCACAGTGGACCCTGTTTCAGATGCATGTCCCTCAGGCAGGACCAGACTCAGTTTGGTTGCCATGCTTGACCATAGTTCTGCCTTCACAGAGGCCTTTAGGTATTGAAGGTTTAGGGTCTTGAGATAGCCCAGATTCCAGTGTCCCTGTGAGGAAGGACATAGTTTTTAGCAGCTACAACCCAGAAAGAAGCACTTCAGAAACACATTTTAGGAAGGCACCTTTTTTGAATAAATGTGAGCTCCAGATATAGGGTTGTTATTACAGCTCATTTCACATTGGGCCCACTCAGACTCTCCACAGACAGAAAGCAAGTGGCGAACAGCCTACTCTTCTGGACAGAAGGGAAGGAAGCTCAGACAGCCCCTAGATGGGCAGCAGTGTGCACCCTGGGTACCCACCACCCATCAGGAAAGCAAAAAGCGCATAAGAGCTCTGAAAATAGATTATCCCGCTCTACCACTTGCCAATGATGTGAACTTAAGGATTCTTGTCTCCTCTCTGAGTCTCACCTGTAAAATGAGCATGAGATAGCATAACCCACAGACTTATTTGGGGGGCGGGTGAATGTAGTAATATGTGCAAAGGACCAAATAGCATGTCACATGTAGTCAACCCACAAATGTTAAATTTTGTCCCCTCTTCAATAATAATAATAATGAGGTAACGTTTATTATGTCCCAGCTGTTGTGCTAGGTTGTGGAATTTAAAAAAGAAGAAGAAGAAAATAGTGTTTCTGTCCTTGAATGAATGTCAATTAGTGTTCACAGGACACCATAATGCACATCATCCTACTTAGCCTTGGGACAGTTCTCTGAGGTTGGTAATGTCATTCATTCCTGTAGTACAGATGAGGACAGTCATCTGCCGAGAATGGTGACAATACCCCTCAAGTACAATGAGAGGGGTGTGGATTAAATATAGTAAAAGGAGCTCTTGGGATCTGAGGGCTGGGAGCTAGTAGATGGCACCACTATAGGTATGTTGGAGTCTCTTTCCATAGAAATTTTAAGAAAATCCAAGGAGAGCTTGGATTGGGTGGAGCCATGTGACAAGGGCAGGTCCACAGAGTGAGCTCAAGGATGAGGGCAGCCTTTTCCTGACATCTCCCCGGCTCTTCCCTGCAGGTGTCTGCAGCAACGCCCTGAGGAGAGCCTGCCCACGGCCAGTGTCATCCTCTGTTTTCATGACGAAGCCTGGTCCACCCTCCTGAGGACCGTGCACAGCATCCTTGACACAGCACCCAGGGCTTTCCTGAAAGAGGTCATTCTCGTGGATGACCTCAGTCAACAAGGTAGCTATGGGTTTCCTCCAGGCTCACTGGGGTGGGCCTGGACCCCTGCAACTTCTTGTGAGTCTTAAACTATTTTTTTAAAAAACCTGCAAAACAGTGGGGTTTGGAAACCATTTTAGGTAAGTTCCCCAGATGCAGAGCTCCAGGTGAGAATTCATGTGCAAGGAATTCTCCCTAGGGAATTCTCCCTAGGGAAAACCAGTAAGGGAGTGGGGGAAGCCAGACAGAAAAGGGGAAGAAGCCAAGCAAGTGGAAAGTTCTGGAAGGATCCTGGGGAGGGTCTCTGCAGTCTGATCCCATGCGGTCTCTCTCCCTCAGGCCCCGGCCTCAACACAGTCCAAAAAATGCTGGAGAGTCACAAGAGGGTGACCATTTTTTGAGGGCTCACTGTAACCTAGAACTTGGGTAAAGAGCTTTACAACTCATCTTGTTGAGACCAACTTACCTACTGTCCAGACAAGGAGATTGGGGCCAAAGGAAACAACTGACCAGAGCTGAATCCTGCTAAAAAAATCTTCTCAAATGCTTCCCCGTCATGACAGGAAACACTAATGGATATACCTGAAAAGAAGACGGACACAGAGAAGCCCCCACCTGACCTTGAGGTTGACGGTTCTCCACCTTAGGCTGGGTCCAAGTCACCTGGCAGGCCTGATAGAGCCAGCGTTTCTGGGTCTGAGCTTGGGCCTAGGAATTCCTATTTCTAGTCAGGTGATACTGATGCTGTTGGTCCATGGACCACTTTTTGAGAACTGCTGCTTGGTTTTTGGTTCCTACATTTCTGAATTACCTAAATGACCTCAACAGGCCCCAGCCGGCTTTGTAGAAAGATGAGGCTATTGAAGGGAAGCTAAGCATTTTCTGAGGTTTAAAAAACATGGTTGTTTTATCTGGTGTTGGGGATCAAACCTGGGATCTTGTACATGCCAGACAGAAATTCTGCCACTGAGCCACATTCCCAGCCCTGAGAAGCATGTTTCTAAAAGCAGTGATAGAGGAAAGGAAAGAATGACGAGGGCCTCTTCTTTCTAAGGTCCTTGTGGCAGGATTTTTTCCAACCTGACCATGGCAGAAATTCAGACCAGCCAGAGGTTCTGGGAGTGCATGGGTTCCTGAGCTGTATCTGGCTGGGTGTTGGGCAGGACTGATAAGCAGGTACTGGACTGGGCTGGGCCTGCTGGTCAAAGTGCTCGGTGGGTCTTCCAACCCTCATCTGGGCTGGGTCCTCCAGGAGGGTGGGAAGTAGAGGAGCTGGTGTTTGGGAAGTGGCTGCTTCCAACATCTGCAGTGCTGACCAGTACCCCTAGAAGGCATCTGGATCCCATGCTCAGCCATTAAGGTTTGCTATCTGCTCACCAACACTTCCTCTGCCCCTCACCACTAGGCTGGCTTTCTGTTCAGTGGCCTCATGTTCCTTGCCAACACTGA
Organism: Spermophilus citellus; assembly: GCF_964194105.1. Classification (NCBI taxonomy): domain Eukaryota; kingdom Metazoa; phylum Chordata; class Mammalia; order Rodentia; family Sciuridae; genus Spermophilus; species Spermophilus citellus. The sequence continues at coordinate 45,038,142 of NC_138184.1, read as the reverse complement.
AGAGCAAGGCTTTTCCCGCAACCAGGGGTGGCACTGGCTCCCTTCACCCCCCCCCTTGCTCCCCTGTGACCTGTGTGCCTGCTGAGACCCAGAGTGCAGATCATAGCCACCACACTCACTGTTCTCATCTAATCCTTATAGCCACCCTGAGTTCACCAACCCTGCTTTACACCTGAGGAGAACCAGGACACAAAGCTGCTGCAGGCTTCCTGGAGTCACCTCAAATTATAGTCACAGCCAGGCAGTGGAGTCAGCTAGACAAGCTTCAGATTATTCATCAGGGATAATAATTTCCACATTGAATCATTAAACCAGAAAGTGCATGGGATGCCCAGCCCATGACAGATTTCCTGCAAATGGACTTCATTGCTATTCTCTGAGAGGAACAGGTCAGGTTTTACCAGCTCCCTCTGAGCACACTACCCCAGGTGATCTTCTCACCTGCCTCAAAGACTCTGAGAATTTCAAACTGCCTCTTCAATCTTCCTTGATCTATTCTGGAGCTCTCGATAGCTTCTCTCCTAAATAAGACTAAGAAGGGAAGTTTGGGGTACATCAAGGCAAGGGCATTGGTGCAATTCTATTGGAAGTGCATTCTACATTCCTTATACGATACAAGTTTGTCAACAGTCTGGAGATTCTTAGCTCATAAAGCTTAGGGACCTTTATTGCACTAAGCCTAAAGGGAGATTGTTCTGCTTTGTTTTCTCTATCTGTAAGGTACCTGTTAGCCACTGCAAGCCTCCATGGTAAATGTCTGTATGCAGAGCTGCTGTTTGTCAGAGTGCAAAGCCACGCCTGCCAGCTCTGAAACTGCTAAAGTTCCCATTCTGTTCTCCCACAGTATCCCTACAATGAGACTACCTCAGCTAGCACCCCAGTGACCTCTCAGATGCTGATTCAATGAGCCCTGTACTTACCTGCCTTGACCATTATCTTAGATTGGGTCCCTGGGAGCAGAGCTGGAGACAGGATTCACGGACATGTGCTTGTTTCAGTGGATGTTTCAGAGGATGAGAGAACAATAGCAAGTTCTCTCCTCTCCTGGTTTTGCATACCAAGCCTTGGCTTTTGGTGGATAGAATTGTGACCCCTTCCAAACTAAGGAAGCTTCTTACATCTTAGCAACAACCACCTTATAACAATGCAGTTGAGTCTCAGGACCTCTTTTGCTCACGATGGCTTCTAAGAGACAGCCACTGACAGTGACCCTAGTGATGGTCATCACAGTCCCATTGACTATTGCATCTGTGACACCAATGACCAGAACCTTGTTGATTCCAGGACAACTCAAGTCTGCTCTCAGCGAATATGTGGCCAAGCTGGAGGGTGTGAAGTTGCTCAGGAGCAATAAGAGACTGGGTGCCATCAGGGCCCGGATGTTGGGAGCCACCAGGGCCACAGGGGATGTGCTGGTCTTCATGGATGCCCACTGCGAGTGCCACCCAGGCTGGCTGGAGCCCCTGCTCAGCAGAATAGCTGGTGACAGGTAACACCCACGAGGGTCTGCAGTGTGAGAGGTGGGTCTGGGAGAAATAGCCCACAGACTCAGCCACTGTTCTTTGTAGAAGACTACCCCCAAATCACAGTGACTGTGTATTACTGGAGGCAGACTCTAATGCTGTCCCGTTTCCTAATTCCTAATTCCCATCCTGGTCTCACAGACAGATGGCTCTCAGAGAGACCTTGGAGACCATCTTGTCCCATCTCATGATCCCCACTATTGAAAACAATTGAGTTGCAGGGATGGTGACCACACCCCCAGGGTTACAGCCACTAGCAGCTGGGATGTCTCCTGTGCTTCCTTTAAGAACCTTAGGAACCCAGAGATGGGCATTAAGTCTTGTGTTATGTCTAGCCCTATGTAGTGACTTCATATGTATGTCATTTTTACAATCTTTCCACAGTAACCCTCCATGTGGTGGTTCAGGCAGGCATTTTTGTTTCTGTGTCCTGTAGGGGACAAATGGAGGCTCGGGGGGGGGGGTGACAGGATGTGTAAGGGCACCCAGAGGACAGGCAGCTTCTCAGGTTTCCTGACTCTGGGTCCGGTGTTCTTCTTTCTGTGTATGATTCCTTTATATCTTTTTACATTGGGCAGCAGGTACTGAGGATTGAATTCAGGGGCATTTTACCCCTGAGTTATATATACCCCCAGCCCTTTATTTTGAGACAGGGTCTCACTAAGTTGAACCTGTGATCCTCCTGACTCAGCCTCCTGAGTTGCTGGGATTACAGGTGTCTGATTTCTTTTTAAGAACTGAGGAGAAATATTGGGCCATTCCACCCTGTATCCTAGCTGTGAGACACAAGTTAAACATGGATATGAGTCCCTTGTGTTTGCTGTCACACTGGTGTCACACTGTCACACTGTCACACTGGTGTACATACCCAGCCTCTGACTCTGCTACATTCCTGCCTTTCCTTCTCCCTCATGTCCTCTCTCTTCTGTGTGGTATGATTCTTTTCATCCACCCCACACCTCCTTCATGGCTTCCTGTCAACTCTGCTTCCCAGGGTCCAGCTCATAAGCCTCAGGTGTGAGGGCCTCAAAGAAAAGCTACCTGTCTAGAATCTGAGTTGTCATTTATGTCCTCTGAGCATGGCAATGCCCTCTTCATGACTTGCATTTCTCCCCCAGTGATGTGACCACACAACCCTTGTGGGCTTCCCAAGGCAGCTCCTCGCATGGAAAGCAAAGCCACAGAGGCCACCAAATGTAGCTGCTTAGAGACAGTAAAGGGGACCTAGCTGCATCTGAGGCTCATGTCAAGGGACTTTCAGTTTCTAGATGAGGAGGACCTAGTGTCTAAAAATGAGGAAAAGTCTTTAAGAGTGAGCCACACACCAGTTACTTTGGAGTCATAATACCCTGGTTACCATTCTTGATTCCCTATAGGGATCCCTGGAGCAGGTCTACCACTAGCCATATGCAACTTTGAATTATTTCTTTAGATTTTTTTCTTCCTCCTCATCCTTTATTCCCATCCCTCAGAGAATTTGTCATAATATACTGATTTTGTTAGAATAAGATATTAAAATGCCAACTGCCAGAAAATTGTCAAATAAATATGCAAATTTATAGTATATATAATATTAGAGGTGTTCTCTAGGGTCAAGCCCTGCAGAACCCCCATAAATATACATAGCAACCCTACACAAAGTCTCTCTGTGAGCAGTTGGCTTTAGGGCAGTCCTGGAAGGTGCTGACAGATGGTCAGTTTCTATATACAGTAACAATCATGAAAATGAAGAACATCTGTCATTTCCAGCTTCCAGTTGCCTTACGGGCATCTCCACAGGCCCAAGCCAAGGAGTAGAAGTCATACTGCTAAAAAATGAAGGAGTCTAAGGAGAAGGAGGCAGTCTTCAGTAGGAACCAAATGACAATGTCATTTCAAGACATTGGCTAAATTGTTTCCCATTTAAACATTGGACTGGGCCCTAAGAGATATCAAGTCCTTAAGTCACCATTACTCAGCAAGGCTAATCCTGCTGAGTGGGGAGAAACAATGTGTGGCTGGAACAGAGCTCCTCCCACCTCTCTACCCTACAAGTGGTTAAAAGATGGAGCAGTCAGAAATCCCCTGTGTGCTTGTGTGTGAATGTGGGAGCGTGTGTCTAGGTGCCTGTGAAGGAGCAGGAAGGCATCAAGATAACTCCACCCCTCAGAGGGAGCAGCCACCAAAGAAACTCCTCAGCCCCCAATTCCGTTCACACCCCTTGGTATGACAAATTCCCTGATCTGACCCTGGAAGTACTAGGATACCAGTCCCTGAGCAGCAAGAACTGTGGGAAAAGAATTTAGAGGCTGCCTCATCTCAGTATAAAGACCTTTCCACAAAAAACAAGATTATGTGTGAACTTTCAAAATGGCGGACTTGGAGGGACATCCAGGCCCAGGAAAAGTAAAGAGAGATAAGATAAACTAGGACTATTCTTTATTCTTGGGAAAGCATTGGCTGGGAATGTTGAAATGCGGTTACTTTGGAATCTCTGGGCAGCAGGGTATTATTAGTTATCCTCACATATTTCAGTTAGCTAGTTTTTGTTGACCGATCAAATGCCTCTGTTTGTCTTTTGAAACCCAAACACTTGACCTCCTGGAATTTGGAAAGTTTTCCCAGAGGCTCTGCCTTGCACCTGCCCGGGATTAAGAAGGACTTTTAGAGACTGGGAAGAGTGCTGGGGTGGGGACAGGAAAGGGACGGTGGAAAGTAGTAGGGTTATCAGATATGATTAATGCATGGCATATACATGTATGGAAAGATTGCAGTGAATTCCACCCATTTTTACAATTAACATGTGTTAATATGATAATTTAAAAATTCACAAGAACAAAGATGATGGAGTGAGCAGACACTCGTAGGTCCCTCCAAGTCAAAAGGGGTTGCTTTCCTATTTTTCATTCAGTGAATTCTGAGGACAACATATACCTGTAGGTACAAAAATAAAAGGCAGAGGGGCTTAATATAAGACTGTGGGGAGTTTTTGTTTCAAATTGATCACTCTTTTTGAGTCACTAGTCTTATGAATTAGTTACTAATTCAGCCCTGATTGATCAGCCACCGTGATCTATGGGAATAAAAACAGAAAACATTTCTCCCTTCACTCGTTGACATTCTGTTCTCCATCTCCATCCTACATGTACTTGAGGAGGCTCATGATTCATCTCCATGTCCCCACTCAAAGTACAAGAGAAAAGGGGAATTCAGAAAGGAAGGTATTGGGAATCAGGGCTAACTTAGTTATTGGAAGTGAGATTTGCATGACTCTGAGCTTATAGAAATGCAAAGTAAAAATAGTATGAGTTTCTGAGTTCTCACTTATTGATAAAAGGTCATGCCTACTGGGGAGGGATATTGACTAAACTATATTGTTATTTTGTGTGCATGTACAAATATGTAACAACAAATCCCACCATTATGTACAATTATAATGCACCAATAAAAAATGTGGAGGAAAACTATCATGTCCACCTTTGTTGAGTATACAGCCTAAAAGTCTAGGATAAATTGATTGTGTGAGTGTCATTTCCTTTTTTGTCCTGTTTGGATGGATGAATGTAGTACAAATTTGATGCAATTCTTCAGAATTCAGCTTCATAGCTGTCCTGGGTCTTGATTCTGAAATTCCACAGAATGCTTTGCAAATAGTCAAATCCATCGCCACCATTCAATTTATCCCCATAGTAAGTGAAGACTGGGGAGGAAGTCTGGGTACCCTCTTTCCTTTCTACTTCTTCTTGATTCATGGTTTTCTTAGATCAATGCAGGACACCCCAAAATAATGAAGACTTAGAAGGATTGAATTCTCTTGTTTTTCAGTGGAACAATGTAAAAAGGGAAGAAAAACCTATCTAGATCTTTTCACTAAATGTGAATACCATAATGCCCCACACCAACATCAGTCACTTAAGGAGACAGAGTAAAACAGATAATTGGATCCTGGGATTGGATCCAGATAATTGGTCCTGTCTATATGGTGTGGGCTTCTCCCGCCCTGGCTATCTTCAAGATGGACAAAGCAGAAATGGAAATCGATGGACAAATGCAGTTGGCTGGCATATCTCCTTCCAGGAAGCTCACTTTTCCTGAAGTGGTGTCTTCAGCCTCTCCTGAGTTCAGACCAGATCCATTCCACAGCACAGATATGAAACATAATTGTGAGGAGCCAGAATAAAATTTAATTGAGATATTGAGCAGGTAAAGAGCAGCTTCTGGTGCACCCAGGTGATGCCTTGTTTAGTTAAAAAGTGAAATTTCAACTGTGCTGGTTTTCTACCTCTCTCTCTCTCTCTCTCTCTCTCTCTCTCTCTCTCTCTCAAAACTTATCACCATTAGTGCAAAAAAAAAATGGGGATAAAGTAGAGCCCCCAACAGCAGCAGAAAATGAACAAATAAACCTGGACTCAATACTTTCTTTATTTATAGATACCATGTGCTCATAAATTGTAAACATTACCACCAGGGATATCTCCCAGTCTTGATGATCCTGATTCCTCAAGCCAAGGAAGTTTTAGGATACAGAAAGAAACAAGAACTAGACTGAGTCCATGAACCTCTGACATTGTGTGTGATCGTTTGCATGTGTGCATATAATGCAATTTTCTCAGGAGGGGTCTATACTTTTTCCTGATTCTTAGAAAAGAACAACGTTCTTGGAATATTATGCTTAGAAAGATCTTTATGGGAGGTAGCTCAACCTCTCACTTTACAAGTGAGGAAACCAAGGCTAGAGGGGTGTAATAGCTATTTTAAGATCATACAACTCAGCTCATTAGTGGCAGAGATGAGCCTAGGACACATTTCCTCTGTCTCCCGATGCTGTTAAAAGAAATTTTAAAAGAAAAACAGGGGTGGGTATACTCTTTAACAAAATGGGCCCCCATTTATTATGGAAAAACATGATTTTCAGAACAATGCTATGTAACAGAAATAGAACATGAGCCATATGTGTAATTTTTAAAAATTAACAGTCACATTACAAAATAAAAGTCAGCATATGAAATTAATTTTAAGAATATATTTTAATAACCCCAATATATCCAAAGTATTATTTCAACATGTAATCAATATAAAATTTATTGAGGTTTTCTTATATCCCTTTTCCATACTAAGTTCTACATCAGAGTGTGTATTTTAATTTTATGCCACATCTTAGTTTGGGCAAACTACATTTGGGGTGCCCAATAGGCCCTAGTGGCTGGTGGCTGCCATATTGGACAGCACATGTATAGATTTGGTTTCCATCCCCGGAAATGAATGGTTTGCGTCCTTTGTCTGATCCCTCGATTCTTTCCAGGAGCCGTGTGGTATCCCCAGTCATAGATGTGATTGACTGGAAGACTTTCCAATATTATCCGTCCAAGGATCTTCAGCGTGGGGTCTTGGACTGGAAGCTGGATTTCCACTGGGAGCCTTTGCCAGAGAATGAGAGGAAGGCCCTCCGGTTCCCCACCAGCCCCATCAGGTGAGGCCCCATGGCACAACCTGTCCTTCCTTCCTTACAAGGTAATCTATGCCTCAGTTTCCTTATTAGTGAATTGAGAATAATAGTAGTATTACTTTATAAGATTGTTGTGAAAACCAAGTGAGTTGATATATAAAAAGCATTTAGAAAGCTCTGGGCACTCAGAGGTAAGTGTTACTCTCATTGTTGTATTGATAGAGTCCAGTGAAGCTCTTCCACAGGGCTTTGGTGGATGTTGGAAAAGTGGAAGAGGAAGAGCTTGACCCAGCTCTTTCACCAGGTAGCATTGGAAATTCCTTGGCCTCAAGTACTTGTTCAGCATAAATGAAGGATTTAGCAAGGTGAATATTAAAACATCATAAATCTCAAAATACATCCAGTTTTATGGGTCATTTTTCACATATTTGATTTTTGGACACCTATTTAAGTAGATGTCCTAGATACCTTCTCTGTTTAACAAGACACCTCAAAACAGTGGTGTAAGACAATAGCCATTTAATTAAGCTCACAGATTCTGATCATGGGTTCTGAAAGGGCATCGAGGGGTAGGCTGGTGGTTGTCTCTCCTTTACAGTGTCTGGGGTACATACAGATTAAATAAATTGCTCAATGTCATAAAATTAATAAGAGGTAGATCCAAAGTTAAAACCTGGACAGCCAGGCTCCTGAGACCCCATGCTTCACTACTATGCTCTACTGTGTTGTAAGTACAAGTTTATAGTCCATTATTCAAAACTGAAACCCAAAGAGCTCTGAAAATCAAGCATATTTTTCCTAATTCACAAAGCAGAAGAAGCTGCCCTGGACTGATGCAGGGGTTGGCACAGGCCTGATTTATCCCACTTACTGTGAATATTTGAATGTTTCACTGAAGTAATATTGGTATGGTTGACTAAAGAGTCAAACCAGAGCTTACAAGTGGCATATGACTTCTTTTTAAACTGTGATGATTTAAAAAAAATTTTTTTAGTTGTAGATGGACCCAATAACTTTATTTTATTTATTTATTTTTTATGTGGTGCTGAGGATCGAACCCAGTGCCCCACATGTGCTAGGCAAGCCCTCTACCACTGAGCCACAACCCCAGACCCAGTATATACTTTTTAAAGTCCAAAAATTTCTTAATTAAAAACACACTGACCCATAGGTTTCAGAGAAGGAAGAGGGGCTTTATGACACCAAAATTTAGTGAGCATGTAAAATGTGGCCTCCACAGTGCTATGCCGTTGACATCACTTGTTTTCCAAACCCCCACAAAGCCCAATTATAAAACACTGTTTTATCCCAATTAGAGACCAGGAAACTCAGCTCAGAGAGGTTCAATACCTCACCCAAGATGGGCAAATAGTGACTAGCAGAGTTGGAAACCGTATCTAGAAATCATTACAATATTGATTCCCAGTATTCTAGCAATCTGTGTTTTCTTCCCATAAAACGTTTGGATTTCTGACATTGTTGTTTTGCTCCAGTCTTGAAATTAAAAACACTGAGGTCCATTTGAACCCAGAGTCGACCCTCTTGGCCATTGGAACTCTCCGCCTGGGAAGGCCCCGGTTTTGCCTACTGTGTTCCAGTTCTGAATGGTCCTCTCTTGCCCATCTTCTCTGCAGGAGTCCTGTGGTGCCTGGAGAGGTGGTGGCCATGGACAGACATTACTTCCAAAACACTGGAGCCTATGATCCTCTCATGTCACTGCGGGGTGGTGAAAACCTTGAAATGTCCTTCAAGGTATGCCCTGTACCAAGGGAGGACACAGTTAGGGTCTCTGGAACCCTGTATATAGTTACAGCTTAAAGGCAGTCATAAGAAATTCAGGGATGAGGCTGTGGCTAAAGTATAAATTCATGACAATAAGGTGTGCCAAACTTCCCATTTCTCTCCCTTCTCTCTTGGGCCCTACCTTGATTTTACTCTCAGCCTCCTGAACTTGACTTTCAAAACCTGCTGTCAGGTAAAGGCATACCATCAGTCATTTACATCTTAGTGAAAGATTACAGAGACTCTTGTGTATTCTCTGTTCATAGCACACTTGGCATCTCAGTTTTTTTTTTTTTCAGCTCAATTTTTTTTTTCCAGAACCCATAGGCTAAACAAATACCAACTCTACCAACCCATTCTGTGTATTGAGTAGTTTGGTCCAAACTAATTAGTATTTGTCCTAACAACTTAGTCCCTGCTGGGTACTGCTTAAATTCTCAAACCTTGGAATCAGATCAGACACCCATCGTTTTCTGCCCGCATTAATTTTACCACAGTTGCTTTTTCATCCTGACAACCTCAAAAAACCCAACCCAGCAAGGACATTCATCATCAAAAGCACAAAGATATGATAATGAGTATGATTACTTGAGCTTGCAGTTTGCAAAATGTTCAACAGACATTATGTATCTGTTTCTCTTAAAAATAAAAAATATCCCAGATGCCCTTAAAGGTCTCTGAGTCACCCAAGGGCACCCAGTTTGGTAACCCCCACCTGGGTATGTTCCAATTAATATGTTTCCTATCATACCACAGTTTTCATTTTAACCTTTATCCCCAAGAGTGGAATGAAAGACTTTCTGTCAAATGAACTTCAGGAATTTGAAAGTGGGAGGGAGCATTGAGGGGCAGAGAGAAACTTCTGGAAATAATGAAGACGATTTAAGGAAGACTCATTTTCACATCTACCACACACGATCCAGTGCATTTGCCTGCAAATGCTTTCAGAAATTCTCTGACAATTAGAAGCATCTTTTACCCTGAAAGCATCCTCTCAGAAGTGGGGTGCTAATACACCTGGTTGCCTCTCTCCCAGGTGCTGAATCTGCACATCTGTTTCAAGGGTGGCATGTTCAGGTAGCTGCATGAGTGTGGCTCCTCACCCCTCCATTCCATTCTGGGAAAACTGTCCTCATTCTTCCCACATTGACACTCTCCTGCTCAGATTCCCAGATCTGGAAATTCCACCCTGAGTACCTTGATGATATTGACCATCTTGTGCTCATGATTTCTGTGCGACTCACTAGCCCCTCACCAACAGAGTCCCTTCCTCCTCACCATTCTTGGAAGTGGAAGGTAGAGTCATTTACTTTCTCCCTTCATGGCAGGCCTGGCTCTGTGGTGGCTCTGTTGAAATCCTTCCCTGCTCTAGAGTGGGGCACATCTACCGAAATCAGGATACCCACTCCTCCTCCCTTGACCAGGAGGCCATCCTCCGGAACAAAGTCCGCCTTGCTGAGATCTGGCTGGGGTCATTCAAAGAAACCTTCTACAGGCACAGCCCAGAGGCCTTTGTTTTGAGCAAGGTAAGGAGAGAGCCAGGTTGAGGGTGGGGTGGGCAGTTCTGTGCCCAGTGCAGGGCCATCTGCTGGAGGCTGGGCCAGGAAGGCCCCTCCCTCTTGCCTGGAGGGAAAAATAGAAACTTTTGGCTCCAGCTTCCCTGAGTTGCCCCCTCCCAAGTGGCTTCTCTACCTGGTGAGCCTGTCCTTTGTCTCTCCAAGCATCTCCAGAGGACATTACAGATGATCTTGGCATAGAGCTCTCTGATATCTATGAGATGACCTCTGAGGGATGCAACTCTTTACCAAGGGGCAAGAGGAGAGATTGGACACAGATAAATGATGAGACATGCCTCCAAGGGCCTTTTCATCCTGAGCAAAGTGCTCAAGGTTATGGAATTATCCAAGACAGGAAACAAATATAAGCATGAAAATAAAGAGTCCCAAAAAAGCCACAGAAAAAAATTGAAAATTGAAGCATTTAATTAAATATCCACATAGTACATTTCCAATTGGTAAATTTTATGGAGTGTCACATAAATGCTACTTCATGTGAGCCATACTGGGATGGGGGGCTCCAAAGTTAACATTCCCAGAACTCACAGTGAACCTGAAACAGCTCCCACAAGCCCCTCACCAGCCAGCAATGCTGGGTGTCAGCTTAATATGAGGATCTCAAGCTAAAGATGAAGGCAGAGACCCTTAAGTACAGAGACATCCCTCCAGCCACTGAATAGGCCTTTCCCTGGGTGCAGGGGAAACTCTGACAGAGATGCCCCATGGAAGTGCCCGATGCCTGCTCTTCTTCCCTGGTCCTCCAAGCTCTGTTTCTGCCAAACCTGGGTCAACCTGCTTTCCCACAGCAGAACAGCTCCAAGGCCTGGGGTGTTGGTGCTCCTTGAACCTCAAGGTTGTTTGTTTCTTCACCTGGGAAGTGCTGGGCTAGGGATGGGACTCAGTGGTGAGGTGCTTGCTTGGCATGTGTGAAGCCCTGGGTATGAGGAAGTGCTCATGATACACAAGTTCCGTACCAAGGTCTAGACAGGTCAGAGTCCCCTCTTTATCCCCAAGAGTTAGTGACGTTTTTGCACAGAGTGACACAGAGCGACGCTGCAGTTGGCAGTCTCCTTAGTTACTCCAATAAGGGACCTGAAATGAACAAAAATTCTCACAAGAACCTCACATATTTCTTTGCTAGTATCTTTGTTCTTCTTCCATCCTCTTTCTCTGTCTGTTGGAAATAGTCGACTCCAAACACCTCTCTAGGAGTCTGACAGTTATGCCCAGGCACTGCGAGAACATGATGGTTTAGGTTTAAATATTAATTTTTTTAGTTGTTTGATCCTGAACGTGACTTAGTCACTTACTGTTTCTGCTTCCTCACTTGCTAAATCTTCCTTATGTTGTTGGGATAATTTCCTCAATTAATATATCCAAAGCCCTTAGAAGAGTGCAAGGCACCAGGGAAATCCTGCACGTGTTTTTACTACCATCATTATTGTCATGGCTACTAATCATTAACAAAGGTTAAGTGAGTACCTTCCCTGTGCCAGGCTCTGTGTGAGTCCCTCAGGGGACACTGAATCATGCCCAACACTGTCAGATTCCTGGTGGAGGCAGTGGGGACAGTGGGAGGGCTAGAAATCTCTAGAGCAAAATTAATTTTTTTAGCTATTTTTTAGGCGTAGTGGGGACAGTGTCCACAAAGATGAGAGAGACACATTGGACAGGCCTATGAGGAACATCTCAGGGGAGGCTTCAACTCAGATATCCAGAGGAGGAGGGGTAGGGGACAATTCTGGCCCCTGAGGATTAGGATGAGGGTTTAGGCTCTATCCAGTTGGCAATGGGGTGCAGGTAGCATTTTACAGAGTTCTACAGAAGTCTACAGAGCTGCTCTGGCTTTTAATCTCTTAGCTTTCTTTTATTCAAAGCCTTTCTTTTTCTTTCCTGGGATGTTAATATTTGCCCTTTGCTTTCAGAGGACACCTAATTAATGTTGACACAGACTTCATTGATAAAGAATTCTTTAAAAAGTGTTAAATATAGCGTAGTTTCTAGGGCACTGGATGAACCTCTGCTAGGCAGGCACAGCAGAACGTGGTATGTTGGCTGTAGCCAGTCCAATGCAACAGCATGGAAATTATTTACAGACCTTAAACCTTCTTCCCACGACTGCTGATGCAATTAGAAGTGCTTGTAAATATGCACTTGGTTCCAGGCAATTACAAAAATTGGGAGTTGACATGATGCTAGCCTGACTGGTCTGCTTTTGAGAAAATTTAATCTAGTTGGTGATTTTTTTTAAGTACTTGTTTGTGTTCAGCCAAGCTCTTCATTCTACAAAATAGAAATCTGAGGCCCCTTGGGAGAGTAAATTGCTAAAGAAAAATAGGGAGAGATGCAAAACTAGAGCTAAAAGTAGAAGGGTAACAGAACTAGAACTTGTCCCACCTTGTAGTGGTTTCTCTTCTTTTAGCTGCCTAACATCTGGAAACACTAATCCTCAAACATAGGCACCACCCACTTCTGGGAACAGAAGTGGGTCCCATAAAGCATCTCTCCTCTGGTTCTGTCTGAATTTGTGGGGAGGCAGGGATGTATTTGGTATATCGAAGGTACTCAATAAATGTTCACAGACTCACAAACTCAGCAAAGGTAAGGACTGATTTTATCCTACTTATTGCTGAAATTCCCATTACTTAGTTCAATCCCAAGTTCATAGTAGGTGCTCCATGAATATTCATAGATAGAACGAATGGATGGTCAAAAAATTTGCTAAATTGAAGCCAAACTTTGGCCCTCACCTTTTAGAAGCTAGTGATCCTGGGAAAATCACTTAACCTCGGAGGCACAAGAACCGTTATGAAGATAAAATGAAATGTGCTCTGGAAAATGTAAAGTACCATCTAAGTGCTAGGTTTACTTTCATAAAGTCTAAGGGTGAGTTACTCTTTTATTCTTTTATCCACTTGGGCATTCATTTTCTGATCCACAAAGTCCCTCTTTGTTCATCTGATGACTTTTACAAGGAGAATGGAGCCCCTACTGGTCAGTGAGTAGAACTTTGGCAGGGATTTCTCTCTCTCTCTCTCTCTCTCTCTCTCTCTCTCTCTCTCTCTCTCTCTCTCTCTCTTTCTCTCTCTTTCCTCTCTGTTTTAGAAATGTCCTACCACTTAGTTGGATTTCAAGATTTCAATGACAGCCCTGCCTCTTTGAAAGTGTTTGATAGCATTTCCTTGCTTTAAATTTAAATAGCTAAAAAAATCAATTTTGCTCTAGAGATTTCTAGCCCTCCCAAAGTGTCACATGGATTTTGAGATATAGAAATCCTGGGCACTCAAAAGACAGGCAGGGCCTCCACTGCCCCTAGGAGTGAGGCTTTCTCCTCTCTCAAGTATAGTTATACAGGAGGCAAAGCAGTGCTGGCTTACCCCTGTGTTTGAGGTCACATATGGGTTGAGCAGACTTGCCAATTTGTCTCTTCACCTAGAAAAGTGAAGGCAAAACTTGCATGAAGGAATATTTCTACTTTGATGACAAAGTCCACTCGCGAGAAGGACTGGACAGATCTCAAATAAACACCAAAAATGCCAAGAAACTATATATACATATATATACTTCCTTAAAGAAAAAAGTAAAAGATCTCTTAGGTTTAATGATGGGTAAATATGCTGAATAAACAAAAGTTCCCAGACTTAGAGAAGTTGTTCTCAAACTGTGGAGAAGACTGCCCAGGAGAAAGGTCTAAAATATAGATTTCAAAATTCCCAGTCCAATGAACTGAATCACAGTCTCTGAAGTAGGGTCTAGGAACCTACATTTTTTTTCTGTCAACAAAAGATCCATTTTTCTACTTTAAAATGGAGAATTTTATGGTATATCAATTATGTCTGGATAAAAAAATAGACACAGATACCCAATAAATTAATTCAAGAAAATAAAAGCATATCACATTGCAATTTAACCTTATAGATATTTTAAATATTTGTTATTTATATTATTATGTTTTTATTGGTCCATTAAAATTATATATAATAGTGGGATTCATTGTGACATATTCATACATGGCACATAATTGGATCAATTTCATTCCCCAATACTTCTCCTTTCCCTCCCCCTTTCCCTCCCCCTGATTTCCTTCCTTGATTCTACTGGTCTTTTTTATTGGTGCATTATAATCATACATAAAAGTGGGGTTTGTTGTGATGTATTTGTACACGCACATTGCATAATTTGCCCAATTTCATTCCCCAGTACTTCTCTTTTCCCTTCCCTCCTTCTTACCCCTCAATCCCTTTCCTCCATTCTACCTTTCTCCCTTCTATTGTTATGAGATTCCTTTTTATTGCATTCTCTCTCTCTCTCTCTCTCTCTCTCTCTCTCTCTCTCTCTCTCTCTTCTGCATATAAGAGAAAACAGTTGACCTTTGATTTTCTAAGTCTGGCTTATTTCACAGAGTTTTTATCTATTTGCCAGCAAATGACATAATTTTATTCTTAATGACTTAGAAAAACTCCATTATGTATATACATCACATTTTCTCTATCCATTCATCTGTTGATGGACACCTAGCTTGGTTCCCTAACTTGTGAATTGCACTGCTGTAACCATCAGTATACATATATCTCTATAGTATGCTGATTTTAAGAGCAAGGAGTGGAAATGCTGGTGATGAGACTCAATCAGGGCTGAGTTCCATTTCCCCAGATGTTGAATATTGAACATGGAAGAAATGCCGAGGTAAGAGTAGAAAGCAAGTTTTATTTAAAGGATAGAACAGAGAGAGACTTCTCTGAAGATAAGGGGGCCCAAAGCTGGGTGTCTGAGGAAATGGGACTGTCCTGCCCCTTTTATACATTTTATAGTTCCATGGTTCTCATGCCCTCCTGCTTCCCTTATCTTAGTGACAAAATGGTGGGGAAAAAGCCTTCCAGGGGTTCCTCTCCAGTGTCTGCCCAAATGGGCAGGAAAGGAGCCTCTCAGGAGGTATTTCATCAACTACCCCTACAACTCCTTGCAGGGAGGAATAATACTCTGGAGGCAGGTAGCTTTGGCAGGAGAGGAGGGGCAAGTGTCCTAGAGATATTAGCATTTTATTTCCTCCTTTAGAACCAGCTCTTACTTAAGACCTACCTGCTCTGTCTTTTTGTCCCCGTCTCAATATGGTAGAAATCTACATTTTAAAAAAATTTACTTTTTATTACTTCTAATCAGTCATACATGACAGCAGAAAGCTTTTCAATTCATTGTACACAAATTGGTGCACAATTTTTCATTTCTCTGGTTGTACACAATGTAGACTCACACCACATGTACAGTCATTCACATACCTATGGTAATGATGTAATGTCTCATTCCACCATCTTTCCCCCATACTCCTTCCTGTTTCCTTCCTCCCCTTGGCCCAATCAAAGTTCCTCCATTCTCCCCATCCCCCACTCCCATTATGGATCAGCATCTACTTTTCAGAGAGAACATTTGTCCTTTGGCTTTTTGGGATTGGCTTACTTCACTTAGTATGATAATTTCCGACTTCATCCATTTACCTGCAAATACCATAATTTTATTCTCTTTTCAGGCTAAATAATATTCCATTGTGTATATATACCACAGTTTCTTTATTCATTCATCTATTGAAGGGCATCTAGGTTGCTTCCACAGTTCAGCTATTATGAATTGTGCAGCTATAAACATTGAAGTGGCTGCATCATTGCAATGCGCTGTTTTTAAGTCCTTTGGGTATAGACATAGGAGTGGGATAGCTGGGTCAAATGGTGGTTCCATTCCAAGTTTTCTAAGGAATCTACTTACTGCTTTCCAGATTGGTTGCACCAATTTGCAGTCCCACCAGCAATGTATGAGTGTGCCATTTTCCCCACATCCTCGCCAACACTTATTGTTGTTTGTATTCTTGATAACTGCCATTCTGACTGGCGTGAGATGAAACCTTACAATCAATCAACAAACATATGAAAAAAATGTTCAACATCTCTAGTAATTAGAGAAAGAAATCAATATTTTTAACAAGCTCCTGGGCATTCCTTGAGGCAGGTGCTTAGAGAATCACACTTTGAGAAATATGTCAAGAGGATGTCAGTATGGCAGACGCTTATTCTTCCCAACATTTCTATCTGAGAACTAACAAGGAAAAAAGCAGAATCAAACCAAGCTCTCTTCACACAGCCTGATGGTCCTGTGTCTTATCGTCAGATGAGGGGCCATCAAAGTAGAACTTGGATGAGGATAATGCTCTTCCTCTTCCCCTGACAAGGAAGAATGATGATGGCTGTTTGTCTCTCTCTCTTTGGTCTTTGGCCATTCCAACCTCTCCTTAGAGTCTCTCTTTTCTGTAAAAATATCCAGGACTTAGAACTAAACTCCTGGATGGTATTCTTTGTATTTTATCAATATAGCCAAAGCATTAATTTATGCTAGTGTGAAGGATTTGACCAGATACCTATCCTAATAAAATTGTATTATAAAGGAGAATCTCAAGGAGTGGGAATAGTATAGCCCTAACAAATGATTCATTAATGGAGGAGATTGGGGACCAACAAGGGAAGAAAGATAAACTTGCCTCGCCTCATCCTTCATTCCACAGTTTCCCAATTGACGTCATCTCAGTATCTCTGGGCCAGTTTCTGCCTCCAGGAGGCCCATGGTTCTGCACCATGCCAACACAGGTGCAAAACCCAACTAGTTCATCAGTTTCCACAGAAAAGTCATAGACATTATGATCTTTATAGACTGAAGGGTTGGGAAGTTGTGGGAAGGGGGTGATATTGTCACAGGAAAGCAGGGAGCTGAAACTCCAAACCTCAGTTCTTGTGTTCCAACAAAAGAAAATTTAAAGTCAGACACCAAAAGTCATGCAAGAGAACGTCATTCGAAACAAAAGTGAAGATAAAATCTAGTAAAAGAAAAGTGAGGCTTAAGCAAAAAGCACTCTCAAGAGAGAGACTGGACTGTCTCCAAGCAAAGAATGACAAAGGAGACAATGCTGTCCCCAATTTTATTACTGTTTGTTGTTTACCAGGAAAGCTTGGGACCACCTTCTGTACTCTTTTCCAATCAGGTGTTCAATTTCTTCATGTTGGATGGTGGAGTTTTTTACTTTAGTTGGTCCTCTCTGCAACTGTCATGATGGCCATCTTATTTATGGGCTTTCAACTACAATTCACTCCCATGTTTGCACTGGGGTCAATAGCTGCTCAGAAGTTACCTCAGTGCGCCTGTGCTTCTGAAGGAATCTTCCTTCCCAGACAATTGGAGACACTTATAACCATAATTCCTAGCTTTACATCAACATCAATGGACCCTGTCAAGAGTTAGTCCCATTAATCCTTTTGTTTTGACATATTTCCCAATTAGTTCCTCTTGCTTCTGTTTACTTTCTACAAATTAACTGCAATTCTTTGCTTTCTTATCTACTTTGAAATTAGTTTAAAGAAGGACCCCAAAATAATTTAAAGAATACTTGTGACCTTGTCTGCATTTCATTGCTCATTGCTAGTTACTCCCTAACAATATCACAATCATGCTAGTTCCACAGCTCTCTCTAGGTAAGATCTAGCCTACTCTTCATCCTACCTTCTTCTTCAGGTACATGACCCCCCACCTCTGCCTGGCAGCCCTGGGAACAGTGATCTTGGGC
The DNA here is from genome assembly GCF_964194105.1 of Spermophilus citellus. Taxonomy (NCBI): domain Eukaryota; kingdom Metazoa; phylum Chordata; class Mammalia; order Rodentia; family Sciuridae; genus Spermophilus; species Spermophilus citellus. The sequence continues at coordinate 45,020,256 of NC_138184.1, read as the reverse complement.
CCCTCCCAGTCCTTCAGCTTCTTCCCAGCCACCTCTGTCCCTCCCCTATGTTGTAAACTGTGGTGTTCAAAAAATCTTCCTCATCTTCCTGCTGGTCCTTCTCCTCTCCCAGGCCGAGAAGCCAGACTACACTGAACGCTTGCAGCTGCAAAGGAGACTAGGCTGTCGGACGTTCCATTGGTTTCTGGCCAACATCTACCCTGAGATGTACCCATCTGAACAAAGGCCCAGGTTCTCTGGAAAGGCAAGGCATGACCCAGGGGAGCCGGGGAGGAGAGAAGGGATAGGGAAGCTTCTCAAGACAAGTACTGCATTGTTCAAATGCTCTTTTGTTGCCCTGAAAGAAGTCCCAAGCTCAGAAGGGCTTCAGAGACCTGTAGTGCCTCCCTGGTCTCCTTGCCAGCCTGAGAAAAGTATCTAGGTTGCCCTAGAACCTGCCCCAGGTCTCCTCACCAGGACAAATGTGGCCTGCCTCCTCCAGGAAGCTTGTCCCTTAGGATCTGTGGCTTTGAATTGGTCTTACACATTGTGGCTTTAACAATGCACCTTGAGCTTCTGCCCAGAGAATGAAGGAGAGGAGTGGGGCCTGACAAGGGTATCTCTACCATGGAGATCACAGACAATGGGATTCACTTCTGTGTGCATGTCCACTTTCAGCTCCACAACACTGGATTTGGCTTCTGTGCAGACTGCCAAACAGAAGGGGACATCCTGGGCTGTCCCATGAGGCTGGCCCCTTGCAGTGACAGCCGGCAGCAACAGGTGGGTGATCAAACTTCTTAGGATGGATAGCAGCCCAAGGAAGACTTGCAAGTGGGTGCCATTTTTCTAAGATGCCCTTCACTTCCCTCTGAAGTAGCGCCTTTCTGTGGTCCCATGTCCCCCACAGTAATGACTCAGAATAGCTCTGTCCACCTCATCCTAAGCTGTAATCACGGACATGGGCTGGCATCTAAGAATACATTGTCTTAGTTAGAAGGAAATGTGGAGATTATTTAGCCCACTCTCTCACTTGGCAGACGAGAAAGCTGAGGCATAGAATCACTAGCTCAGGGATTGCAGACTCAGATGCCTCCAGGGGTGAGGCAGGTCCAACTGCCTAAGGACAGAAGAAGGTAATTGAGTGGGGGGAAGGATCTAAACGCAGCAGGGTCACTTCAGCATCCAAGTAGGCCTCTTAGTCATTTGGAAGGTCTCCTTGTACCTTAGGGTATTTCTTATTCTCTTCAGATTTCTATTTTGAGAATAAAGCTGAAGGTGACAGAGAGCCTCCTTTGATGCTGAGGGTTGATGGGTCCACTTCTTTTCACAACTTGGATGATAACCTAGCAAGCATAGCCTGTCCCCAAGTGTGTTAGTCAGATTTGTGTCACTGTGACCGAACTACCCAACAAGAACAACTTAGAGGAGGGAAATTTTATTTTGGCTCACAGTTTCAGAGATTTAGTTCATGGTGGGCCAACTTGATTGCTTTGGTCCCAAGGCAAGGCAGGACATCATGGCCAAAGGGGGTGGAGGATACAGGCTGCTCAGGACATGGCCACCAGAGAGTAGAAAGAGGGAAAGGAAAAGAGGTCACAGGGAAGATATACCCTTTCAGGACATACCCCCAGTGGCCCACCTCCTCCAGCCACACCCCACCTGCTCACAGTTAACCACCCAGCCAGTTCATTCAAACTAAGATGGACTGATTAGATCACAGTTCTCATAATCTAATCATCTCACCTCTGGATGTGCCTGTATTAACAGGAGCTTTTGGGGGACACCTCATATCCAAACCATATAGTCAAATCTCTTTGCTTTCAGGCTGTGATAGGAGTTAAGCTATCATACCCCCCAAATCCCCTAGAAAACAAGCAACAAAGAACAGTTTCTGGAGGTATTCATTGGATAAGTCAGCTGAGGCCCTGAGAGCCTGGGGTAAATGAGGGGACATCCGGAAGGTCTGGAGTGGGCTTTGCAGTGCAGGCCCTGGACCTGGAGGACACATAGGGAAGGAGAAGCTCAGGATCCACCTGGCTTCTCTGGCTCTTTCCTTTACCAGTCTTCCAGAACACACTGTTAGGCATTCACACCAGATACAAGGGACGAGGACATAAATTTAAAGTGCTAACTGAGGAAGCTAAGGGTGAGGATGACAACTGTCCAGACATGGCTGAGTTTGGATCCAAGTTCCCCATTTGTGAGCTGTGTGTTTTTGGCAGGCATGTTAACCTCTCTGAGTGTTGGTTTCTTCATCTGAAAGTGGGGATGATGATGCAGCCTCCTGCATGCAAACAGAAGATTAGCTCTTTTCTGTGCTTTTATTTTGAGGAATCTAGGGAGGATTTCTGGATCCAGCAATATTGTGAACTAGATAAGTGGAAATTCCTTTTCTTAAGTATTTAGATATGATATGCTGGATTTTAAAAACATATGAAAAGCCCTTTTTTCATGCAGAAGTAATTGATTTTACAAGAAAGAAAGGAAAAATCTCCAGGGACAAAAATCAAAAGGCAACTGAACATGGAGTCACAGGGATGGGCTGAGCTACCTGCCAGGTGGGAGGGCATGGTGTTCATCAACCTCAGAAATCCAGGGGTGTGAGCTCCCTCATGCAGCCCAGGGGAGATGAGACAGTGGAAATGAGACTCCCAAATAAAGCCAGCTTTGACCTTCATAGAGGAACTTGTTCTTGGAAAGTTGTAGAAATATCCACCCCCCTGACACAGGGAAATGGCAAAGAAAAATGTCACCATAGGACATTTGAGTAGGAAAAAATTACTCTCCCTTAAACATTGTCCACAAACTTGCCTCTAACATGTGTTCAGTGTTCAAATTTATGCTGATTGTGTAGTCTGGGAATGCTCAAGCAGCTACTTGATTTGCAGGGCCCAGTACAAAACGAAAGTGTGGTATCTCTAATTTGACAATTATTAAGAATTTCAAGACAGTGATGGCAGAGTATATTAAACCAAGATCATTAAGCCAAGCACAAGACCCCAGAGACTGTATTGGGGGTTGCATCCAGCAAGAGCAAACAGAAAATGGTTTTGTCAGGTCATGTCTTTCAACTAGTCTACACAGGCTTAGTCTACACCGTTAGAGCCCCTCTGCAAGTGTATAAACAATCCAATACTACAATACCTATGAGTGAGTCAGCAGATATCATCAACAGTAGAGTTTCAGGAGCAGGTAAGTCCTGTCCAGAAAGAGGTCAACTTGGGTATCAGAGAGGTTCCTCCTCTGCCCTTCCAACAGCACACTCACAAAACACACGGCATTCTTTATTGCTTTACCTATGATATAGTAGAACAATGGAGAAACATGCCAATGTGGAAATATGAACAGGAGAGCAGCCTGAATGTGGGGACTTCAGAGGTCAGGTCTGGGCTTGCAGCCTTGTGGACTTGACCATGAGATACAGTCCTGCAGACCCCAGTAGAATCCAAGGATGGCCCCTATATGCCTGTTCTATTGTGAGTTCTTTTTGCTTCATCTCCATCTCTGAAAGAGTCTCTTGCTAGCTGTGCTGACAACCATTCCCTCTGTCCCAGCACCTGGAGCACACCAGCAGGAAAGAGATCCGCGCTGGCAGCCCACAGCACCTATGCCTCGATGTCAGGCGAGAGCAGGTGATTCTTCAGAACTGCACAGAGAATGGCTCTGCCATTCACCAGCAGCACTGGGACTTCCAGGAGGTGAGCAACGCATTTGGGAAAGTTCAGCAGTGCTGCTGGTGGGAAAGAACTCCCAGTTGGCACTTCCCAGGCTCTTCCAAGAGGTCAGGTGTTACATAAGGCCTCTGAGGGAGGTAAAGGCAACTCATCAGGGAAGGGTACTATTGAAATGTACAACCAGCATCACTAAATGTACCACTTTGCCCCATCTCCTTATAGCCCTGCCTTGATTAAGGGGGAGAGAAGAATCAGTCCTTTTTTTTTTTTTTAAATTTATTAGCTCAGGTCACAAGTACAATAGTGGAGAAATTGTCAACCACCTTGGAAGTGTAGTTTGGGAACTAGGAAGAGTCCCTCTCTCACTTAAAAAATAGTGTAGACATAGATGTATAAACATCCCTTTCTTCATTTTAATGTTAATTTCATTATGAGCATTTCATCCTTGGGCAAAATTTTGACTTCTGTGACCTTTGGTGAAAGAAATTCTAGACCTTCAAGAGGTTATGAAATTCTAGATCCATCAAGAGGTTATAAAATTCTAGATCCATCAAGAGGTTATGAAGTTCTAGATCCATTAAGAGGTTATGAATTTCTAGATCCATCAAAAGGTTATGAAGTTCTAGATTCATCAAGAGGTTATTTATCAATTACGAGGAAATAGGGAAAGTAAGTACTTAACAGAGAATAAGCAAGTCCCAGATGTGAGATTGAGAGAGAAGGTGACGGTATCCACAATAAGTGTTCACATACAGCTTTTTCTCCACTTTAAATCCTTTCTGAATTGATTTAGAATATTAATATACCAACAAATCTGCATATTTTAAGCATTTCTTTTCTTTAACTTCCCCTTGGGAGTAAAGAGGATAAAATAACCAAACAACTCTTATGTGCTAGTACTATCAAAGCAGGCTGTGAAAAGAAGCAAATCACATAATGGAAAATTTAAGCTGGACTCACAATAAGCAGCTGAGAACAAAACTCCTGGGGCTTTGGTGACAAATGAACCCAGGACTAAGGGGCCCACACATGTGCAGAGAAGTCATACAATTCAAGTTAAGGTCCTTCATGGATGATCATAAAGGATCATTCTAAGCAAGTCCTGTGAATAAGAAACATTTTAGAAACAGCATTTTAAAATATTATATATTTTATATTTTAAGTAAAATAGCTGGGCACAGTGGTACTTGCCTGTAAATCCCAGCAGCTCGGGAAGCTGAGGCAGGAAGATTTTGAGTTCAAAGCCAGCCTCAGCAAAAGCAAGGCGCTCAGCAACTCAGTGAGACCCTGTCTCTAAATAAAATACAAAATAGGTCTGGGGATGTGGTTCAGTGGTCGAGCACCCCTGAGTTCAATCCCCAGTACTCCCCCAAAATTAAAAAAATTAAAAATAAAGTAGGTAAAATATTAGCAAGACATGCCAAGCATATTTCAAACATTAAGAAATCAGACCTTAAAAAGGTATTATCATTTAGTTAGAAAAAGGAATGTGACATTATTTATAATAGCCAAGAGCTGGAAGCAACCCACATGTCCATACATAAATGAATAAAGTGAGAATACACACCTATTGTAATAGATTAGTGATTTTCAGTGGCTATAAGGAAGTAAAAATGGGGAGTAATTAGTTCATGGGTAATAGATTTCTTTGAGTAGTGATGAAAATATTCTGGAATCAGGGTGATGGTTGAACAACTTTGTGAATGAACTAAAATCCACTAGACTATCTCATAAATAAATAAACAGGCATTTTCAGCATTGCTGAAAGCTTTTGTAATTTCATAAAGAAGTCAGATTTTGGGTTGGGGTGTAGCTTATTGGTAGAGTACTTGCCTCGCATGCATGAAGCACTGGGTTCAATCCTCAGCACCACATAAAAATATAAATAAAATAAAGATATTGTGTCCATCTACAACTAAAAAATATTTTTAAAAAGGAAATCAGAGTTTTCTTGAACAGGGGATGTTAGATTCAATATTAAATCTGATGGATTTTTTTCTTTCTACATTTTTTATTGGTGCATTATGGTTGTACATAATGATGGGATTTGTTGTTACATGTTCATACATGAAAGCTGGCAGATTTTGATTAGGGAGCAGACAATCTCTTGAGCATGACTGGTTTAGGCTTTTGGTGTATCCTTGAAGTCTTTCTCTCTACTGTAACCTGGTGGCCGCAGTCCTGAATTGCAGCATTAACAAGGTAGAATTGATTCTACCTTTTTTTTTTTTTTTAATTTTTTTAGTTGTAGATGGACACAATTCCTTTATTTTATTTATTTGTTTTTATGTGGTTCTGAGGATCAAACCCAGTGCCTCACGCATGCTAGGCAAGTGCTCTACTACTTGTGAGCCACATCCCCAGCCCATTGACCCAATCCTTTTTGAAAGCATTAATTCATAGGCACGATGATAATGCATATTCCAAATACAAGTATAAATACTGAACATGCTATAGTCCTGGAATTATCATACCTGTCTTTCTAAGAAATGGCACAATTATACAACAATAATAAAGATAATTGGATTAATGATTCCCTCAAGGCTTTGAATGACATCAAAATTCTAGGACTACCTAAATTATATTTTATATTAACCAAAAAATGCTACTGTTCCTTTACAGGACAGTTCATACCACCTCTATTATTCTCTTAATGATCAGCACAAAATTTTAAAGATTCATTCTTTGCTGATTTTTGTGGGGAACTGGGTTTTCTTCTTTCTTTTCTCTTTTCAGAATGGAATGATTGTCCACATTCTTTCTGGGAAATGCATGGAAGCTGTGGTTCAGCAAAACAATAAAGATTTGTACTTGCGTCAGTGTGATGGAAAAGTCAGCCAGCTGTGGCGATTTGACCACATCCACCCTGTGGATGAACGATGAATGCCGGAAGGCAAGAGAACATGGGCAAGTCACAGTTCTGCCCCAAGGAAACTAAAGGAGTATGTTTATATCACAAAGCAGATTCTTTTGTACTTGTGCTCCTGATGCAGGAGAGAAAGAAAGTTTTGTGAATCAATATCAGAAGCCCCTGGCTGTTTTTAAAAAAGAAAGAGTGGATTCATTGTCTTCATCACTGGAGATGATCATCATATATTACAGAAGATTCCTCCTCCTCCTCCTCCTCCTCCTCCTCCTCCTCCTCCTTCTTCTTCTTCTTTTACTAAGTACATAACAATTGCTTTTTGCTTTTATCCCTGACTGGGAAAGACCTGGGCAATGTACGTCTGGCAGTGTTAGGCACATCAATCCAATGGGTCGATTTCTTGGTCTTCAAGTAGTATTAACTTGGATTATCTGTGTGGCCAAATATAAAAAGTGAAAAAGCAAGAGGCTATAATTTTCTGACAGTCCAAAAACTTTGATTAGGTTTATAGGCACCAATTTCATGTTCATTGGTTGAGCCACAATTCAAAGGAAGGAAAGGCACAGGGAGAAGGAGAGTAGGGTTGGAGAGAAGATGGAAAGGAGCTTTGGCTCCACTCTCCAGGTCAATTTAACCAGCTGAAAAGAATAAGTATACCAGCCTGGGATAAAACATTTTCATTTCAATGGGAATTTTCTTGAAACCTTCTACCTCTATTCACCTGCACTAACTCTTCTCTAGCTTGATTCACCACCACCAGATTATAGTTGCAATAGATTTCACTTTAGTCATTTTATGTTAGAAGGATCAGCACAGACTGAGCATTCTCATAACAAAGGTGTTTTCGTTTGATAAATTTCCTTGATGCCCTGTTATGGGATTTGTATTGATCTCACAAGAAATAATGAACTTTGCAAAGGGGCAAAACTCCTTGAAGGGAAATGTGAGAGTCTGAGTCAAAATTCTTACAAGGTACTTACAAAATTCTTACAAACAGTGCTGGGTGTTAATGTCTGTGAGATCTGACAGGGCCACCTCTGAGACCCTAGTATTTGCTGGGACCCTTAAATGTGTTTGTGGGTTGAATTTTCAAAAGTTTGGGGACAATACACTTTAATTAGAGCAGAGATAAGGCTAACAAAGGAGAAATAGTTTTCCTTGCTGTGACCTAGTTTGGCTATAAGAGTTGCTAAGTGGGGTTAGTTCTGCTATTTGAGAAAGCACCATTTATGTGCATTTCTCTCCCAGATGGAGCTAGCTTTCCACATGGTAAGCTTAGAAACCTTCCCTTAAAGATCCTTTGGGATGTGTCAAATAAGAAAAACTAGGTAGGAAATGTTTCCAAATAATACCTATTATAACTATATATTCATTCTCTGCCTGCCAAGTCAATGGCCCACTGCATTTCTCCATCCTTAGAATGCATCTTAGACCTGTGCTAATATGGTAGACGCTAGCCAAATATGGTGCATTTAATGGAAATCCATTAAAATTAGACAAAATGTTTAAAAAGTTCCTTGATGTACTCGCCACATGTCAAGAGCTCAAGAACCACACGTGGCTAATGGCTATTGGAAATCACAGATATAGAACATTTCATCATCACAAACACTACTACTGAACAGCATTAGACACATCACCTTTCTAGAGAAGAGATTTTAACCACTGTCTTCTTGCTTCAGACATGTCTCTATTTAAAACCATTTCCCCTAACATCCTAAGGCTGAGATGGAGCTAAAAATTGTCAGATGGCAACCTTGTAAAGGGTATTAATGGTTTAAGAATAAAAATTAAATAAGACATCTATTTTTTTTAAAGAATCTTATTGTTGTCATTGTGGGTATTTGAAGTTGCTGGGATAAATTAATATAATTAAATAAAAGGTTGAATTCAATTGTGTAAGTTGTATTTGGTAGTAATTAATAATAGGACCCAGATGGCTTATTGCTTAATTGGTTGAACAAAGCAAGAATGTGGTGTTTCTTGCTTCCTTAACCATCCCCATGATTTACGACTCTATTATAGAATGGCTGTCAACTATGTCCCTGGCTGGTACTTACATACCCTTAATTTAAACAAAACAGATGCCTCTATTTAGTTATAAAAGACCCTTCTCTTTATACTGTAACTGAAATTAAAATTTCTTTCTTCTCTGTGGACTCAGTGTTCATTTTATCCACAGTGATCAATTTAAAAGCAGAGAACCTTAGTAATTGAGATATCTGATTCCCGATCTTGATTTTATTTGTCCACCTGAATTTTATGATTGTATTTTTTTCTGGGGGGTGGGTACTGGGGACTGAACCCAGAGGCACTTTACCACTGAGCTACATACACAGTTGTTTTAACTTTTTATTTTGAGACAGGTTCTCACTAAGTTGCTGAGGCTGGCCTCAAACTTGTCATCCTCCTGCCTCAGTCTCCTGAGTTGCTAGGATTGCAGGTGTGCACCACTGTTCCCAGAGACTGGGAGATTAAATTTTGTCATTACGCTCACCAAGCTCATCATCATTCTTAAGTATCCCATTGGTGGGGGAGATGGTGAGAAATGTTCAGCCATCAGTCTAAAATCCCATATTCTTTATGCTATTTCACAACAGTAAAAACAGATGTTATCCTTGGAAGAGCCTTGATCAACTTCCTGTTTTGCCTCAGTGCCATAGATCCTACTGACAAACTCATAATTCCAACCCTATAGACATCAGAGTCTTCCAGGCCCTTGAGAATGATGCTGTCACTGCAATAGAACTTGGCGTTTTAGAGATCATGTTATCATGCCCATCATCAGGGAGTTTTATTTTCTCCTAACAGGCCTTGAAAAAAGGCAGTTAGATAATAAGTGATCTATGGTCAGTCACCAAATCTGGACAAACAAAATACAAACAAGTCTCATTTTTTAAAAGGTTTATTTATTTCTGCTACCAAAGAACAGAATTATGACAGTATAATTTAACAATCCTAACTGTTTTCATTTTAAATTTTAAAATCAGGTAACACTTCATTCCATAAAACAGAATCAGTTTTCCTATGAGCCAAGCACTCATCAAAAAAAATTTGATGAGTTAACATCAGATTATGTATTTTGCTTACACAAAATAAGGACAAGGGAACTTCATTATTTCGCCAGTTGAGAATGGCTGTTCTCCTTCCAATCCAGATTTCTCTTGGAGGACCAGATGTGTCAACTTGGTTTGATTGACTCCATGTTTTGTTTTGTTTTTTTTCCCCTGGAATATTGTCTCTGTTGAAAAACTGGCTTCACAAAGAAGGTGGCAGCAGGAAAATTTCAGAATCCAAAGCTTAAAAATAAGTCTTGGGCAGTGTGGGGTTATTTTCTGTCTCTGGGGGGGATCATCCGGTGTCCGAGGCCTGGGGACAGAGGCAAAGTCCCCAGCCGCACATCTAGGAGATGTCACTCTCAGTAGCGTCTGGTGTCCTGATCTTTGCTTGCCCAGGATGACAGTGGGTAAGGAGCAGAAGGTCACAGGGGCCCCCTGACCCTCTGGGGCACAGAGCTCTCCCTGGGCAGACCCCGGGGCTGAGGGTCAGCGGCCAGGGGAGAATCAACGACTGGCCCTGCCTGTGGTCCCTGAGGTCCTGGGGCAGGGATGCAGGAGGCAGCCAGTGTCACAAGACGTCCCCGTCCCCAGCCAGGCCGGGCGCCTGGCTAAGCAAGGAGAAAAACGGTGTCCCTCCTCAGGGTCTGGCCCCTGCCCCTGGTCTCACTTCCTCCCCGGCATCGCCTGGAAGGGGAGAAGTGACACCCAGGGGAAGGCCGGGAAGTGAGGCCACCATCACATTCAAGTTCAGGGTGTAACGGCTCAGGCTGCCTCCCAACAGGCCCCATACTCAGCTCCCCTTCATGGGCCACATCCCTTCTGAGAGTCACGCCCTGCCCTTTATAGGCACAAGGACCCAGAAGTTCCAGGGACATGTCCATGTTTAGGTCCTCGGATCCGGAAGTTCCTCAGGGATCCATGTTTAGGCTCCCAGACCTCAGGCGCACGTCCATATTTAAGCCCCAGGATCCGGAAGTTCCATGGGTGCACATCCATATTTAGGCCCCTGGATCCAGAGATTCCTCAGGCGCATATCCATGTTTAGGCCGTAGCATCCGGAAGTTCCTCAGGTGTCCATGTTTAAGCCCCCGGGTCCGGAAATTCCTCAGGCATCCTTATTTAGGCTCCGGGATCCAGAAATGCCTCAGGCGTCCATGTTTAGGCCATAGCATCCCAAGTCTCATTTTAAAAAGCATACATAGTTTACATAATATGTAGAGTTATGAAAGCATGGAACAAAACATCGACACAGGCTACCTTACTGGACACAGCTCCGCTTACTTTGCTATTTATGCTTGTTCTTTAAAAGCTCTTTTAAAGGTGCAACTTGTTGTCAAATACTATTGGCCAAATTCCAAAGCACCCACAGGTCCTTCCCTGATCATTTAAACACCTCAAGCACAATACCCAAGGAGGAGATATTTCCAGGATTCTAGAACCCTCTGGTATTTCTATATTAATAATAGTCCCTCCAATCTCCAATCTTAATTCTAGTTTCAACTTCTTCTTCCATGAAATGCACTCTTTGGACATGGAATGTGTCCTTCACATTATTTTACTCTTATAAGGATTTTTGTTGGAGCAATAGTTCTTTCCACACAGGTATGTGGGATGTTCATATCTCTGCACTATTACAACGAATAAACAGCTTGCCTGACTCTTTTGGCTTAGAACAGACTCACCATGGTCACTTCACCCCTAGAGGGATGGTTTGCAAATTCAGTCATTTAGGATGCATGTTTGAAAATTGAAGTTTTCCAACAACTCCCAAACTATTCAGTACTCATAGTTTGCTGACATCCCAGGACCTACGACAGATGCTAAAATGGTAGTCTTCTCTCCCAGAAATAGGTTGGGACCAACTCTGCCACACGTTCATGTTTAAGCCCCTTTTAGGCTTATAAAAAGCTCTGAGCTTTTCAGTGAAGTGTAGCCTTTGCTTTTTTTAGAGACAATCATAAAGGCACTGCTGATCACTCCTCAGGCACAGGCCAAGAGGAGCCCTGCTTAATGTCCTTTCTAAATAAGACCCAGGAGAGCCTGAGCAGCTGTCCTTAAAGCAATGACTTCCCCCATATGCACCAATGCTGACCTGTTCTGAAGGGGTAGGAGGTGGCAGTTAATGGGGTTACCCACCCTCTAACTCCAGCCATGGGGCCAGAGTGGGAGCCGCTTTATTTCCCAGCAGGATTTCATCCCTTTCTCCCTGCTAATTGGTCCCAGAAGAATACCTGAGCCAAGCTGGGCCAATCAGCATATTCCTCAATAATTTCATCATCAAGACTAAGAAATTAGCCTCTCTATAAGTTACTTAAGAGACAATGTGAAAACTTATGAGCTCTTGGCACCCTAATTTTTCCCATATGACCCTAGTAAGCAGATAAATGCAGTGTAAAGAGAGAATTAAAGGGAAGGAGGAGTATGGAAAGGAAATACAGAGATAGGAACATAGGCAAGAGCTAGAGCATCATGACTAGATTCCGGTTGCTGGTTGCCAATTGTTCCCCAATTTGTGACTTGCTAGATCCCTGTCCTAAGTCCCTGAGAAGCCTCCAAACATTTTGGTTTAATCCAGTGCTCTTCAAATTTTGCTGTGCCCACAAATCACCTGTGGATTGTATTCAAATGCACATTCTAGTTCATTAGGTCTATGTTGGGACCTGATATTCCCACATTCCTGCCAGATCTTAGGTAATGTTGATGAGGCTGCTCTGCCGACCACTATCTGAGTGGCAAACATTTAAACTTTTTCAGTAGCTTTTTTCATTGTTATTTGATGATTGGAGAGTCCTTAGTGGACAAATTCTTTGATTATTCTTCTCTGCTTCTCACCAATCTCCTTTTGAAATCATAGGATAGGATGGTTTGATCCTATATTGTAGGATCATGCATCTAACAGAAGTAATTACCACCATTGTTAATTCATTTTCCTCTCTTCACTCATCACTCTTCCTCTTTCTCTTCTACTAGTTTGGTTCTTTTGCCCATGGAAATTATTTTTTTGTTGTTGTTTTTGCTATTTGTCTGTGGTTGTAATTGTGCCTCCTTCATTTTCCTTACCTTACCCTCTACTTCCCTCTTCTCATCTTTGATCAAAACTTCTTTTCCAGGACCACGTTCTTATGGCAGCTTTTATCTTAGACTCACTTTTCCTGTCTGAAACTCTGGGCCCTTTCATCACCCGTTCCAACTGACTCATCTTGATGGAGTGGGTGGTGTCTGTTTCTCCAAAGAATTTTTGGAACAATGAGCAAATTAATAGCTCAGATTGTAAGCTCTTCTCAGTCTCAGTTTCTCTACTGAGGGAATCCACAGTATGAGAACACACTAATGCTATTTAATATGAATTTTGGGGTGATAGGGCTATAGGAAGTCCTGCTGGGAGTAGGGGGCAGGAATATGTCCCCCATCTTGGGGAGGCAGATGGGGCTCTGGCAGTTGGCCTTACATAGAGGATCTACACAGAAGCAGCTGTCAGGGATCCCCGGTAGATAGATAGGCCAGGACCTGTGACCTCTAAAAGTAGAGACACAACTAATAGCTATGTATGAAATTAAATGACTGAAAACAAATCCTGCCAAAGTCCAAATTTTGATTTCTGGAATCCTCAAGTCCTACAGTGAAGTTAAAGCACACATAACTAAGAAGGAAAACCACATTCATTCTCCAACACTAAAATCCACACGAGTGACATAGCCCCACCCCCATCCCTCTAGTCTTACATCTTCAACTTGCTCCTAAAGAACTTTCAAGTGTCAGTATGTGTATTTCTTTGCCTGGGTTGTCCACCCCGCCCCCACCAACAAAGTCAAAGAAAGCTGCTTTATGATATGGAGCAGGCCTAAGATAGCTTGGAAGTCATATCACCCTGGAACGCTTATCACTCAAGGCTGACAAGAGTTGGTATATAAATACCTCAGCTCCCTCCCCTCTCACACAGGATAACTCTGGGGTGTGCATCCTACGCTGTTTCCCAGAGTTCACTGTGGGATTAAGCTCTAGTCACCCACAGACATGGCTGCCTTGTTAATGCATCTTGAATTGCTGACATTCCCTTTCTCACTCCCATAATTATGCTTCCTAGACTTATCCTCCAAGTAAAAACTACTTGCACTCAAATTCTTGACTCAGTGCCTCCAAAAACACACGGATAATCTCAGTGAAATCTTCTGTCTACAATGAATTTTGCTTATCAAACCCCATTCTGCTTATTTATCAGTAGTCCACCCCATGCTCCAGATTCCTTCTAAGTTGAACTTATGCCACCAAACATTAAGCCCAGAGTAGCAGATTCCAGGCAACTCCTTCCAGAAGAGACTAAAGAGGCAACATGCTTAGTCCTTATGCCAAGCTTTTCAGTAACATTAGACATCCTTTCTCCTTGAGGAAAAGTGAGTAAGGGTGGAGAAAGGCCATCAGTGTTCCCCTAATTGATGTCCCTTCTCAAAGAAACCTAATGCTGGAGAAACAAGGTTCCTCTGCATCACATGCATGAATATGTGCGTATGTGTGAGCATGCACACACACACACACACACACACACACACACACACACACACACACACATTTCCCTCTTAAATTTCTCTGTGTTAGAGAATATGCAGGTAACCACAGAAGTTGGGAGTGGAGCACATAATTTCTTCCCATTATAAAGTACGAAAGATTCAGTTATGAGTTGGGTATTCAGGAAGAGATGACATGGTGAACACCTAAAATTATCAAGGACATTTCATAATGAAGGCAAAAGGGGGTTAGGTGTCTAGTCTTCAATATAAAGTTATTTGCCTTATTGCTACTGGCCATAATTTTAACAGTGATTTAAAAAGATTGCTACTGGCCATAATTTTAACAGTGATTTCCTGATTTGTGTAGTATGTTGGGGATGGGAATTGAGGTACAAGGCTGAGTTCCTCTCCAGCACAGGGAGGGAAACTAGCCATGCATGTGGAATGGACAAAAGTGAGACTGACTGTTCTGTGGAAGAAGGAACAGGAGGGCCAAAAGGGATGGTGGTATAGGAAGAATTAATCAGGATTCTTGCCATATACCACCAAACAGTGGCAACCAGGACAAATTCACTTAGTGAAGATAACATTTTAAGATTGTATTAGGCTGTGAACGAGGATGGTTTTGCAAACTTTTTCTGTAAAAAGCCAACTAAGTGTTAAATTTTTTGGCTTCGAGGGCCCTATAGTCTCTGTCATCACAATTCAATTCTGTAATCATTTCACAAAAAAAGTGTCATGGACAGTAATAAACAATGAGTGTGGCTGTGTTTCAATAGGTGGTAGTCAGCCTTGGCTGACAGCTGCTATTCCTGGACTAGAGTGTTTGACTCAGATGAATTATAAATTCTCTCTCTCTCTCTCTCTCTCTCTCTCTCTCTCTCTCTCTGTATTGGGGATTGAACCCAGGTGTGCTTAACCGCTGAGCAACATCCCCAGTTCCAGCCCTTTCATATTTTATTGAGAGACAGAGTCTTGCATGTTGGGTGTGTGGGAGACCTTGCCTTTAGGTTTCTGTTGCTGAAGTTAAGTTTCTGTCTCTTGAGAAGAACATCATGTAATCCCTTACCCCCACCACCCACTCCTTCACGGAAGGGTGCCAAAGTCAAATGTTTTCTCGACCAATCCCTGCAGGACACAGTGTCCCCTCGCCTGTTCCTAAGTCACCCTGCCAATCAGCACCTGCCAAGTCACCTAAGCAACCCTTCTTAAGCTGAAGCTTGCAGGCTCAGGCTGCTGCTCTCTTCCTCTCCTTTTCTTCCCCTTCAGGCAGCCCCCCAATAAAATCTCTTGGTTGAATTTCCATCTTAGGTGAATCACTCGCCTTTCATTGCTAAGTTGCTGAGGTTGGCTTTGAACTTGCAATCCTTCTTCCTCAGCCTCCTGAGCTGCTGGGATTACAGGCTTGTGTCACTGTGCCTGGAGAATTATAGATTCTTTAAACACACACACACACACACACACACACACACAAAACACACATACACATAAATTTCCAAAGAAATCATGATTGAAAACCGCTGGATTGTAAATTTTAAATGAGTATATTATGTGGTAAGTGGATTTTATCTCAATAAAGATATTTAAAAAAGAAATTGTGGATGATCTTGAAAAAGATAAAACTAGGCTTTGCAAACTTTTTCTGTGAAAAGCCAACTAAGTGTTGAATTTTTTGGCTTCAAGGGCCCCAAAGTTTATAAATACAAATAATAAAAAAGCAAAAACAGACCCTCCAAAAGGAGGGAAAAATGTATATAACACAGGTTCTCATTAGAGATGGACTCCAGAGGCTGGGGTTGTGGCTCAGTGGTAGAGCACTTGCTTGTACATGTGAGGCACTGGGTTCGGATCCTCAGCACCACATAAAAAAATAAATAAACAAAATAAAGGTATTGTGTCTATTTACAACTAAAAAAAATAGAAGTAGACTCTAGTTCACTTTAGAAAGAGGGAGGAATAGGCAAACCAATAAATCCTTTTCTAAAATCAAAATAATACAACTTTGACATGGTAGCCCCTGCCTCTTTCTTAGTGGAACATACAGGTTCCAGGTTCTGCTAATAGAGGTGAAGCAGAACATGCATTCCTAACCAGACCACAGGCAGCAAGGAAAACAACATGGAAAGGAGGACTGCTAAGAAGAAAGGAGTAACTCAGAATTTTGGCCAAGCCAAAGGGATTAAATGACACAAACAGATAAAATTTGATATTCTATTTTTTATCCTATTGTGGAGAAGACACAAAGGGCAGTGCGTGCAAACACACACACACACACACACACACACACACACAAATTCCCTTACATTTAGGATGGAAAGACAATCAGACACAAGTTCTTATGTGGGGCAAGGGCAATAACCTTTGCAGATTTATGCAAACCCTGATCTCTGGCTTTCAATTTCGCCAGACTTCAAAACACTCACAGCAGAAGCCAAGCCAAGGAAAAGGAACTTCCAAAAGCAGGGTTTGAGGCAAAGGCTACATGAGGCCAGCAAACCTTACTTCTTGTGCTCAGAAAACAACACTGGCCTATAAAATGTTGAGCAGCCAAACCCAAGGGTGCCTGCTGCCTGTTACTCTGAGGCTGTTGGATTCATCATATACTTTTGACTATCAGTGTTAGCATATCCAAGGCTGATACCAGAGAAAATGAAGAGCCCGAGGCAGCTCCCTCTCCCCCAACTTGTGGAGAGTTCCAAAGAGATCCAACCCTCTCTCTACTGCACTACTCCCCATGCTGCTGACCCCAGATGTCATTGTCCAGTGAGTGTTGGCCATGTACCAGGGACAGGCAGCATCAGCGATCTGTGTAGACAGGGGAAAGTCACAGCTCAGGCTGTATATATTTAGTTATAGGTGGACACAATACTTTTATTTTATTTATTTATTTTTATGTGGTGTTGAGGATCAAACCCAGTGCTTCACACATGCTAGGTGAGTGCTGGTACCACTGAGCTACATCCCCAAACCCTTATTTACTTTTATCTTGGAGAATCTCCCCACCACCACCAACATTCGTCCGATGTTTGATGTAACAGAAGGATGAGAAATCCCTATTCTGACGGCTCATTGGGAAGGTAATTTCCCTCTCCAGTCAACTCTTCCAGTGTGTCCTCTCCAGGGAGGCTCTTGGAGGATCTCCTTGATGGGTTGGTTTGCCTGGTGGTGGAGCCACCAGTGTCTCCTTGAGGTTCCAGCTCTGTGCCCTTGACAATGACCCCCCTCAGAACCCCATCTGGTCAGGTCTCTTAGCAGCCTTCTCCAATCCATCTGCCTCCCTACCCAGGTCGCTCCAGTCTTGCAGGTGGGATCCAGGGGGAAATGTGATACATGTTGCCTGAAGGTGGTTCTTGTCCTACGCTGTTATTCAGTATGGCTCCTGGTAGACTTATTGTCTAGACTAAGCAATAGGCTTCCTTTAGCAAAGAGCCATGGTCCACACTTCCTTAGTTTGCTCTTAGCACTTCCCTTAGGGTTGAATGCTTGATTGCATGGATTCTACTGTGGAAGAGAAAAGGAGATATAGAAGCATGACGTTTCAAGAACTGGGAGAAAAATCAAGTAGGAAAAAAAAAAAAACATGGACACTGATTGGGCAACAGAGAGTAAGATCTCTGTGACTAAACATATGCACCCATCATTAGAAGAAATACCAGTAATAACCAGACTTCAAAGCCATTGCTAGACCCTTTATCTACCTTACTTCTTTTTATAATCGCTGTAGGCCAAGGAAGTAAGCATCATTATAATCCCCACTTTAAATTAGCTCATTTCATTTTTGAGGAGTAAGTCTTCCATTTGTAAATTTTCTCAAGGGCTAGAAGAAATTTCTAAATTTTCTAGAAAGTTCTAGAGCTGGATCATCTGGTTCCAAGACTTCTGCTTTTAACCTCCCTGTTTCATTGTTTCACAGTACCTGTGAGTAAAGAAAATGAAGCCAAACAGTGACCATTCAAATAGGAATAGGTAAAAATAAGGGCTACGTTGTTTCAGGGTGTGCTAACATTGGTGCATCAGTTGGGATGAGGTCAGGGGCAAGTAACAGAATAACCAACCCCCAGGAAATAAAGAATAATGATCTTTTGTCATTTCATATGCCCAAGCTGAAGATAGGCAATTTCATTCTTGGTGCAATAGCTCATAGGCATCTGTAATCTGGGTTTTTTTTTCCTTTAACCTTCCATTCACTATTCCTGTTGTTTTTTGTTCTGATATCTTTATTTTTGTGGACCAACATGGACACAACAATACATACATCACACCTTTGCTCCAATAACCCAAAGAGGATGGAAAGAAGCATCAGAAGCAAGTTCTCTAACATCCATTGAAAAAATAAGATTTTTCCAGAAGCCCACCAGCAGACATTTCCTTCTGTCTCATTGGCCATAACTGTCACATGGTCACACCAAGCAGCAAAGGAGGCTGGGAGAGTAACTAAGAAAGTGCCCCTGCAAAAGGAGAAAGAGCACACGGACACCCAGAACCTATCAGGGTTCTGGGAGCTGAGAAAGGGAGTTTGGCTGATAAGTGGCCTATAACATCATCTTCATTGGGGGGATGCCTCCTTTCTCAGGCAAAACTGAATTCTGCTTCTGTCTTTTATCATTATGAGGTAAACCTACACCACTCAGAGATGGAAACTTATAAAATTCTGTGCTCACACTTCCTGGATATTATTCACTTAGCTTATGCCTCTTTTTTTTTTTTTTCATTGAACCCAGGGGTGCTTAACCACTGAGTCACATCCCCAGCCCTTTTTATTTTTTATTTTGAGACAGGGTCTTGCTAAGTTTCTTAAGGTCTCACTAAGTTGCTGAGGCTAGCTTTGAACCCAGGATCCTCCTGCCTCAGCCTCCCAAGCCACTGAGATTACAGGTGTGCCACTGTGCCAGGCTCTAGATTCTGTCTTCTGACCAAGGTAGGAATTATCAACTGCTTCAGAACCAGCTCAGTGTACTCAGTTTAGTGTACATGGAGGGCAAGAAAGGCACTTGCCATCTGGATCTGAAACACTGCCTCTAGAGTTAGTCAAACATTATAAGAAGCAAAGGTGTTCTGATCTCTCTTATTCCACATCTTCCAGCAAAAACTGTGGCCTAAGCATGACAACCAATAGAACTGCTCATTTCTGACTATGAGAAATAGGTTCCTACTTGCTTTCTAAAAGAAACATAAAAGCAAGTAGTCATGGCTTATAAAAATCAGTAAAGAAAATGAAATTGAATAGTGATCATCCAAATAGAAATGGGTAAAAATAAGGCTTAAGGGGATTCACATGGGATTTATGATGATGTCTTCCTTTGTTGTATATCACATGAAAATCTATGACGTAGGAAGCTAGTTGAAAATCTTGCTTATAATAACAGTGACAGCCTTTTAATCCAGTTTGCTTTCCTTCAGTGGCAAAAGGGATTACATGATAGTGTCAGGGGGCCTCTGTATTTTCTCAAGACTTTCCTATAAGGCAGGTGCTTAAGACAAAATCCTTCAACACTTAGCTTCCAATTCTCCTCCTAGTCCACTCAGTAACCACAGAAAGAGCAGCATCTGGCCAATACTCAGCGGAGCTGGGCACTGTGCTACAGCTAATTTCAATGGCTATGCTTTAAGTTATCTGCAAAGTACAAAGTTTCTGGGTGACATGTTTATAATCATGTTTAGGACCCAGATTATAATGCTTTTTTTCAGAGTAAATTCTAGTTAGTTATCTCTTAGGATCACTTTCCAGATTAAAAACAATAAATATTTATTGAATGCCTATTACATGCAGGGACACTTCTAGGTCCTTATCTCATGTGTTTTCTGAACCACTGACTTTGGACATCTTGATGAGTCATCTATGAATCAGAAAATTACAAAATACCATCTTCACTGTATTTCATGTCAGCACAGATTCAAAGTTGAGTGTGTATTTTCTGGTTTCTGGGAAGGCAGAGATACTTCAAAAACAATTCCAGGAAAGCAAATGAATGTGCCTTTTGATGCACTTGCCAAGTGGTACACAAAATAGACCTAGATTTATAAAGAAAAATTATTTTTTCCAACAGTGCCACGAGAATATGTTCAGCATACAGTGACCCTGAAAGCACATCTTTGGTAGTAACAATCTACCTATATTCTGATAGCTCCCAGGTATGTCTCCAGTTTTGACCCCGATACCCTTGAACTTCAGATGATCCATCTAAAGAGCTTCCCCGCTGAAATCCCTTCCCTGATGCCCCATCACATTCAGAGGAACACATTCAGGCTCCCTGGAACAGTCTTCCTGCATGCTCGGCCACCCTCTGGACTAAACTTCTGACACCCATTGCACCATCTCTGAATATCAAACAATTTGTCATTCCCAATACAATACTCTTTTCTTTTCCCTGCTTTTGCCATGCTTTCTGCCCAGAGTGCCCTACCCTCTTATACCAGCCTACTCCTAGTCAGCAGGCAAGACCCAATTCATGCATAATCTCTCTAAATTCTTCCTCACACTCCCAGGCTGAGTTAAGTGCCCCATTTGTGGAGAAATGTGTATATAGCTCTGGTTTCACATAGAACACTTTGTATAACAGGTATCCCACACATTTCTTCCACCAGAGTTCCTAACACAATATCCGACTTTGCATAGGCACATAATATATCCTTACTGAACTTGAATTGAAATGGTAAGAGCTTTCTTTTGGACCTAGAATCCAGTAGAATGAAGATGGAAAGTAAAATTCACAGAACGTACCCTCAGCTTAGACACCTGAGAGTACTTATCTGCATTCAAATGTAAAAAGCCTTTATCCTGATCTCTTTAGAGATGGATTTAAGTTCTTCCCATGTGGCTGCAACAGTTCCATACCTCACATCCACCCCTACACTGCTCAGTTATCTATCGCTGCGTAACAAACTACACCTAAACTTAGCAGCTTAAAACAACAACTGCTTCATTATTATCACTCACAGTTTCGTGGGGCTAGAGTGAGGCATGGCTCAACAAGGCAGTTCCTCTGCCTCACAGGGTACCAAGTGGTATCACTCCATGGCATTCAGCTGTGGTTGTTCTAATCTATAGGGTTCTAAAGAGGTGAACTCTCATGGCAGGATGTCAGGCAGGCTGGGCTCAGAGTCTCTTGCCTCTCCATGTCATCTCAGGACTTCAACTCCCATGTTTTCTGCAGGAGAGTAGTCATGTTTCTTAGACTGTGCCTCGGTGTACCTAGAGATCAATGTGGAACTCACCAGCCCTCTTAAAGGCCAACTTGGAATTAAAGTAGTGTCTTCTCCACTTTGCTCAAAACAATCCCAGACCAGCGAGGAAACAAGCCTCACTTATCAAAAGGAGGAAGAGCAGAAAATGTGCAGCCATCTTTAAACCAAGTCCAAGACTGAGTCTATGTCCCAGAATCCCCATGAAAAACTCTGAGGTTCACCCTGACTGAACAGATGATGCCTGCCCTGAACCAATTCCTGGGACCAGGAACTTGGGAAATAATTGGATGGAGCTGGAGGTGGAAACAGTTCTAGTCAACATTGTGGTTAAGAAATTCTGCAGGAGACACTTCACAGAACATGATCAGTCAACAAATATATGAAAAAATGTTCAACATCTCTAACAATTAGAGAAATACAAGTTAAAAATACATGGAAATTTAATCTCACTCCAGTCAGAATGGCAATTATCAAGAATACATAACAGATCCAACATGGCGGCGGGCGTGGAGAGATCAAGTCTCTGACCTCTTCAGCTGTGTGGGCATAGGGAGTCGTAAACTGTCTAAATGCTGTTTGCTCAGGATCACTAGGCAATGCTGAGCTGATGTGGATCTGGGGCGAACAGTTTGGGCCTCTCAGAACACACACCGAGCCCAGATTGGCTGCATTCAAGCTCCGGTTCGCCTGCTTCTCCTGACTCAGCACTAATGATCCCGCTGAAATAACTGGTCGGCCCTTCTGAACTTACAGAGGTAAAAGCCAACCCAGCCTTCATAGGCAGTGGCCACAGGATTGAAATGGGGCTTGGGAGAGACAGTCAGGACCCACCCGTTGCATTGGTCACCCGGCAAAGGGAACGAACGGTCACCATTTGCATGGGATACCACCATGGCAGAGAACTGACGTCACGGGCGGAGGAGATAACTTCATTGAAACCTGCGGTGACAGGTGTGTAATCCCCTAGCCATCCCTGTCCACACAGCGGGGAAACCTTAAGGGCCCCTCCCAGCACTCCCATAAGGGCCCCTCCCAGCTCTTCCATGAGCGCGATAGCCAGACCGAGGGAATCAGGAGTGGAGCGGGACTCGCATCGCGGAACTCCCGGCTACCGCTCCCACCAATGCTGACAACTGAGGTCTCTTGCACCAGATACCGGGGGCGTGGCTACTGGAGGGCAAGCAAATTCACTGGGGGTTCTCAGCCCCAAGCTCTACAAACTTAGGGTCTGAGGGAGGCAAAGAGGGAGAGTGTGCCCAGGCGTTCATGAAAACAGGGCTCCCAGGAGCAGCAGAACTGGCGTGTAGCCAGTATTGCGGTGAGCGTCAGAGGTGAGCGGGGTTGAGGAAACACAAGAGAAGGCCCTAGACACTCAGGATTGGAGACCCGCCCAGTCTGGGAGGAAGAGCTGCTGCACAGTTATTGGTTCCCACCTATTGAGAGGAGAAGCTTGGCCAAGTGGGCACAGCTCCACCTACTGGAAGAGAAGTTAATCGAACTCTATGACTGCATTTATTATTATTATTATTATTATTATTATTATTATTTTTATTTGGGTTTTTTTTCTTTCATTTTCATTTTTTTGTTGTTGTTCTTTAACTTTTTAAAAATGTTTTTAATTTTTTAAAATTTTTAAATTTTATTATTATTATTTTTATTTTAATGTTCATTTTTTTATTATCATTATTATTTTTTTAAAATTTTTTTCTTTATTTATTTATTTTCTATTTTTTTTCTATTTTGTCTTTTCATTTCTTTTCAATTTTCTTATTCCCCCTTCCTTGAATTCTACCTGCCTACTCTCATTCTCTTTAGTGACTTCTTCCCTTCCCTTCTAATATCTTTCCTCCCAAACATCAAATAAATTTATAAGAGTAAACAGTAACTCAGCAGTCAAACACAACAAGAAGTAACATGAGCAACATAAAAAAGCAAGGAAGAAAAGGAGTACAAACAATGAAGGACAGCCTAAATATTCAGGAGGACCTAGAGTCATCAAAAAATGGTCATATAAAGAACTCAAGGAATACCTTAGACAGATGGAATGGAACCTTAAAGAGGATATGAGACAGCAAATCCAAACAGTGAAAGAACACATTGAAAATGAATTACATAAACAGATAAAAAAAGAAGTTAAGCATCTTTATCAGGAGATAGAGATTATAAAAAATAATCAAACAATAATTCTAGAAATGAAGGAAACGATAAACCAAATTAAAAACTCAATTGAGAGTATCACTAACAGAGTGGGGCAAGTAGGAGCCAGAACGTCAGATAATGAAGACAAAATATGTCATTTTGAAAAGAGTCTAGCCAACTCAGAAAGGCTGGTAAAAAATCATGAGAAAAACATCCAAGAGTTATGGAATAACATAAAAAAACCAAACTTACGAGTCATCGGGATAGAGGAAGGTACAGAGATTCAAACCAAGGGAATGAGTAACCTGCTGAATGAAATAATTGCAGAAAACTTTCCAGAAATAAAAAAGGAAACGGATATACAAATTGTAGATGCATACAGGACACCGAGCACACAAAATCACAGTAGACCAATGCCAAGACACATTGTTATGAAGATAGCCAATATACAGAACAAAGAGAAAATATTAAAAGCTACAAGAGAAAGGAGGCAGATTACATTCAGGGGTAAACCGATAAGGTTAACAATGGATTTTTCATCATAGACACTGAAAGCGAGAAGATCCTGGAACAACATATTTCAAACACTGAAAGACAATGGATGCCAAACAAGAATTCTGTATCCAGCAAAATTAAGCTTCAGGTACAACAAAGAAATAAAAATCTTTCATGATAAACCAAAGCTAAAAGAATTTGCAGCCAGAAAACCAGCATTGCAAAGCGTCTTGAGCAAAACACTACACGAGGAAGAAATGAAAAACAACAACCAAAACCATCAGTAGGAAGTGCCTCGGTAATGACAGAGGGCGGGGGGGAAAGCTAATCATGGAGAAACAAACTAAATTAAAAAAAAAAGATAAATAATCAAACATGGCTGGCAGTACAAACCATATATCAATAGTAACTCTAAACGTTAATGGTTTAAACTCTCCAATAAAGCGACATAGGCAGGTAACATGGATTAAAAAAACAAATCCAACAATATGTTGCCTCCAGGAGACACATCTGATTGGAAAAGACATACACAGGCTGAAGGTGAAAGGTTGGGAAAAAATATACCACGCACACGGTCCTCGTAAGCAAGCAGGGGTGGCCATCCTCATATCAAATAAAATCGACTTCAAGACTAAGTTAATCAAAAGGGATAAGGAAGGACATTATATACTGTTAAAAGGAACCATTCACCAACAAGACATAACAATTATCAATATTTATGCACCAAATAATGGTGCTGTGACATTCATAAAACAAACTCTCCTCAAGTTCAAGAATCAAATAGACCACAACACAATAATTATGGGTGACTTCAACACACCTCTCTCACCATTGGACAGATCCTCCAAACAAAAGTTGAATAAAGAAACTATAGAACTCAATATCACAATCAATAACCTAGACTTAACTGACATATATAGAATATATCAACCATCATTAAATGGATATACTTTTTTCTCAGCAGCACATGGATCCCTCTCAAAAATAGACCATATATTATGCCATAGGGCAACCCTCAGTAAATATAAAGGGGTGGAGATAATACCATGCATTTTATCTGATCATAATGGAATGAAACTGGAAATCAATGATAAAAGAAGGAAGGAAAAATCCTACATCACATGGAAAATGAACAATATGTTACTGAATGATCAATGGGTTACAGAAGACATAAAGGAGGAAATCAAAAACTTCTTAGAGATAAATGAAAATACAGACACAACATATCGGAATCTATGGGGCACAATGAAAGCAGTTTTAAGAGGGAAATTCATCGCCTGGAGGTCATTCCTCAAAAAAAGAAAAAACCAACAAATAAATGAGCTCACACTTCATCTCAAAGCCCTAGAAAAGGAAGAGCAAAACAACAGCAAATGTAGCAGAAGGCAAGAAATAATTAAAATCAGAGCGGAAATCAATGAAATTGAAACAAAAGAAACTATTGAAAAAATTAACAAAACTAAAAGTTGGTTCTTCGAAAAAATAAATAAGATCAACAGACATTTAGCCATGCTAACGAAGAGAAGAAGAGAGAGAACTCAAATTACTAACATACGGGATGAAAAAGGCAATATCACAACAGATGCTACAGAAATACAGAAGACAATTAGAAATTATTTTGAAAACCCATATTCCAATAAAATAGAAGATAGTGAAGACATCCATAAATTTCTTAAGTCATATGATTTGCCCAGACTGAGTCAGGAGGATACACACAATTTAAACAGACCAATATCAATGGATGAAATAGAAGAAGCAATCAAAAGACTACCAACCAAGAAAAGCCCAGGACCGGATGGGTATACAGCAGAGTTTTACAAAACCTTTAAAGAAGAATTAAAACCAATACTTTTCAAGTTATTTCAGGAAATAGAAAAAGAGGGAGCTCTTCCAAATTCATTCTATGAGGCCAACATCACCCTGATTCCTAAACCAGACAAAGACACCTCAAAGAACGAAAACTGCAGACCAATATCTCTGATGAACCTAGATGCAAAAATCCTCAATAAAATTCTGGCGAATCGGATACAAAAGCACATTAAAAAAATTGTGCACCATGATCAAGTAGGATTCATCCCTGGGATGCAAGGATGGTTCAATATACGGAAATCAATAAATGTTATTCACCACATCAATAGACTTAAAAATAAGAACCATATGATCATCTCGATAGACGCAGAAAAAGCATTCGACAAAGTACAGCATCCCTTTATTTTCAAAATATTAGAAAAACTAGGGATAACAGGAACTTACCTTGACATTGTAAAAGCTATCTATGCTAAGCCTCAGGCTAGCATCATTCTGAATGGAGAAAAATTGAAGGCATTCCCTTTAAAATCTGGAACAAGACAGGGATGCCCTCTATCACCACTTCTATTCAATATAGTTCTCGAAACACTGGCCAGAGCAATTAGACAGACGAAAGAAATTAAAGGCATAAAAATAGGAAAAGAAGAACTTAAATTATCACTATTTGCAGATGATATGATCTTATACCTAGAAGACCCAAAAGGGTCTACAAAAAAACTACTAGAACTAATAAATGAATTCAGCAAACTGGCAGGATATAATATCAACACGCATAAATCAAAGGCATTTCTGTATATCAGCAACAAAACTTCTGAAACAGAAATGAGGAAAAACACTCCATTCACAATATCCTCAAAAAAGATAAAATACTTGGGAATCAACCTAACAAAAGAGGTGAAAGATTTATACAATGAAAACTACAGAATCCTAAAAAGAGAAGTAGAAGAAGATCTTAGAAAATGGAAAAATATACCCTGTTCATGGATAGGCAGAACTAACATCATCAAAATGGCGATATTACCAAAAGCTCTCTATAGGTTTAATGCAATGCCAATCAAAATCCCAACAGCATTTATTGTAGAAATAGATAAAGCAATCATGAAATTCATATGGAAAAATAAAAGACCCAGAATAGCAAAAGCAATTCTAAGCAGGAAGTGTGAATCAGGCGGTATAGCGATACCAGATTTCAAACTATATTACAGAGCAATAGTAACAAAAACAGCATGGTACTGGTACCAAAACAGGCGGGTGGACCAATGGTACAGAATAGAGGACACAGAGACTAATCCACAAAGCTACAACTATCTCATATTTGATAAAGGAGCTAAAAGCATGCAACAGAGGAAGGATAGCATCTTCAACAAATGGTGTTGGGAAAACTGGAAATCCATATGCAACAAAATGAAACTGAATCCCCTCCTCTCGCCATGCACAAAAGTTAACTCAAAATGTATCAAGGAGCTAGATATCAAATCAGAGACTCTGCATCTGATAGAAGAAAAAGTTGGCTCCGATCTACATATTGTGGGGTCGGGCTCCAAATTCCTTAATAGGACACTCATAGCACAAGAGTTAATAACAAGAATCAACAAATGGGACTTACTTAAACTGAAAAGTTTTTTCTCAGCAAGAGAAACAATAAGAGAGGTAAATAGGGAGCCTACATCATGGGAACAAATTTTTACTCCTCACACTTCAGATAGAGCCCTAATATCCAGAGTATACAAATAACTCAAAAAATTAGACAAGTAAGACAACAAATAACCCAATCAACAAATGGGCCAAGGACCTGAACAGACACTTCTCAGAGGAGGACATACAATCAATCAATAAGTACATGAAAAAATGCTCACCATCACTAGCAGTCAGAGAAATGCAAATCAAAACCACCCTAAGATACCATCTCACTCCAATAAGATTGGCAGCCATTATGAAGTCAAACAACAACAAGTGCTGGCAAGGATGTGGGGAAAAGGGTACTCTTGTACATTGCTGGTGGGACTGCAAACTGGTGCGGCCAATTTGGAAAGCAGTATGGAGATTCCTGGGAAAGCTGGGAATGGAACCACCATTTGACCCAGCTATTGCCCTTCTCGGACTATTCCCTGAAGACCTTAAAAGAGCGTACTACAGTGATACTGCCACATCGATGTTCATAGCAGTACAATTCACAATAGCTAGACTGTGTAACCAACCCAGATGCCCTTCAATAGATGAATGGATAAAAGAAATGTGGCATTTATACACCATGCAGTATTACGCAGCACTAAAAAATGACAAAATCATGGAATTTGCAGGGAAATGGATGGCACTAGAGCAGATTATGCTTAGTGAAGCTAGTCAATCCCTAAAAAACAAATACCAAATGTCTTCTTTGATATAATGAGAGCAACTAAGAACAGAGCAGGGAGGAAGAGCAGGAATAAAAGATTAACATTAAACAGAGACATAAGGTGGGAGGGAAAGGGAGAGAAAAGGGAAATTGCATGGAAATGGAGGGAGACCCTCATTGTTATACAAAATTACATATAAGAGGTTGTGAGGGGAATGGGAAAATAAACAAGGAGAGAAATGAATTACAGTAGATGGGGTAGAGAGAGAAGATGGGAGGGGAGGGGAGGGAGGATAGTAGAGGATAGGAAAGGTAGCAGAATACAACAGTTACTAATAGGGCATTATGTAAAAATGTGGATGTGTAATCGATGTGATTCTGCAATCTGTATTTGGGGTAAAAATGGGAGTTCATAACCCACTTCAATCTAATGTATGAAATATGATATGTCAAGAGCTTTGTAATGTTTTGAACAACCAATAAAAAAGAATACATAAAAATAAATGTTGGCAAGGATGTGGGAAAAAGGGACACTCATATATTGCTGGTGGGACTGCAAATTGGTGGAACCCTTCTGGAAAGCAGTATGAAGATTCCTCAGAAAACTTAGAATGGAATTACCATTTGACCCAGTTATCTCACTCCTGGGTATATACCGAAAGAACTTAAAATCAGTATACTACAATGACTCAGTTACGTCAATATTTGTAGCAGCTCAATTCACAATAGCTAAGCTATAAAACCAATCTAGGCGCCCTCCAACAGATGAACAGATAAAGAAAATGTGGTATATGTACACCATGGAATATTACTCATCCATAAAGATGAATGAAATTATGGCATTTGCTGGTAAATGGATGGAACTGGAGATTATCATGCTAAGTGAAATAAGCCAATCTCCAAAAACCAAAGGCCAAACATTCTCTCTGATATGTAGATGCTAACACACAATAAGTGGGGAGGTGGAAAATAGAAGTACTTTCGATTATACAAAGGGGAATAAAGGGAAGGGAGGGGAGATGGAAATAGGAATGACAGTATAATGAATTAGACAAAACTTTTTCCTATGTTCATATATGAATACATGACCAGTGAAACTCCACATCATATACAACCACAAGAATGAGAAGTTATAATCTGTGTATTTATAGTATGTCAAGATACATTCTACTGTTATATATAACTAGAAAGAACAAATAAAATTATTTTTTAAAATTCTGTAGGAAGGAGATGGTAGTGAAGATTGCTAGAGAGACATTATTTTGGGGTCATCTAGAAGTAGAACCCTAATAGGACCTTGGATGCTGGTAGTTTATTTGGGAGGTAACCCCAGGAAGCAAGAGTGAGGGAGCATAGACAGTGAGACAGGGAAAGAAGAAAAGCCGATATAAGGGTGTTGTGAGCAATGGAGTTGGATGCTTCCAAATTTGAGAGGCTGGCAGAACCAGATGTTCCAAGCAATCCATCTAATGGGCAGCAGGCTGGGGCATTTTTTTTTAACAAACTCTCATCCTTATTGGTTGAAGTTTACATCCAGGACCAATAGACCTTGCAGACAGCACTTGCAAGAGGAGAGCAGGCTCCAAGGCTTCTGAAGCTTCAAGGCAGAAAACTGAAGAGGCCCAGGCCTAACTTGGATGTTGGGTAAGATGCATCTGAGCCCATATGGAAGTGTCCACCAGAGCTGAGCTGAAATCCCATGGAGGGCCAGGGATGTGACATGGGACACCAAAAACATCTGCAGTAGAAACCAACTAACAAAAGTTCCCTCAGGGACAGAGCCCAAATGGACCCTAGTGAGCAATTCTGGAGCTGGGAATATCCCCTTCCTTTTTTAATAGATCAACACTAGCCATCTTCCTTTAGGCTTCTGTCCACCAGGAACACACCTATGGTCAAAGTGGGGTGTATTGGCACTCGCTGCAACAAGACCACATGCTACTGGGATTCATGGGTGTTTCACAGGAGGGTGTTCAGAGGGGCTTCTTAGGACCTCAGGGTTTGGGTTAGGTGACCTGGGGATAGTTTAGGAAGCCTATTGCTCTGAATAGGACGCTGTCAGAAAGTGGGACAATTTTACAATTAGGCATCTTAATAACTGTATCTAGGAGGTAGCGGAGGAGCAGAAGGGCTAGAGCTGTAATTAATTGGCAAATGCCAGTCCTGTTTGCCAGGAGAAGAGCCATTTGGTCATCTTTGTAGTTTTCCTGTGTTCTTTTTGTCTTTGCTGAGACTGGATGATAGTGTGGTCTTGCTCTATCGCTGTCCCAGATTAACCTGTCTGATGCTGATGTTCTATGAAGCTGTGTACATTGAGCAGGGAGGGGACTCGGAATCCAGGCCTAGTGGCTGATGCCTTTTGATTTCTCAGGTGTCAGGTTTTTGTGACAGGGCTCTGTGCCCTCAGAAGAATGGCGGGTGCCCATGTTAGCCCAGCTTCCTGGCTGTAAGCAACAGTCAACTCCAGAAGCAGCCAGAGATAAGAACAAATGCATATCAAGAGAACGCTTCTGGTTCCTGAAAAGCTCCTTCAAAATCTGGTTGAGATGTTCGAGTGGCTTCTCTCTACCTCCTCAGTGACTCATAGGCGCAAGTTCATGGCAGAAGCTTGGAGTGATGCCACCAACAAGGAAGCGGACAGGGCTCATGGATCCATTTCCTGTCATTCATTTAAGGACAACACAGCATGATGGTGACAGTTCAGATAACATTCCTGGCCACAAGATCCTTAAATTAAATGGATCTGGGCTGCCACGAAGGAGAGTGACAGGCATTCTACGTGTCACAGGCTCTGCTGCTGGCTCCAACTAACACAGGAGAACTTTAAATGGAACTTGGAGCCTGCAGAGAGGTTTTGATGACAGGATTTATGTACAACCACGATGTTGAGCAATGCCGATAGAAGGCCCCAGCTGGATGACAGCACCAAGCATCCTAACACCATTTGGCAAATCAAAATTTAAAGAAATCAGCAGTTGGGGTACACAATACAGAAAGCTACATGTTCCCATGAAGGTGGAAACTCCTTGAGCCCCATCTCAGCTGTACCATTGGCACTTAGACTGTGCAAAGAAAAAAGCAGATCTCATTGCAACTTCTGGAAGCTCCACTCTTTTGAATTAGACCCATCCTTATGCCAGGTGTGGTGATGCATGCCTGTAATCCCAGCAGCTGGGGAGATTAAGGCGGGAGAATCGTGAGTTCAAAGCCAGCCTCAGCAAAAGGGAGATGCTAAGCAACTCAGTGAGACTCTGTCTCTAAATTAAAAACAAAAAACAAAAAACTAAGGCTGGGGATGTGGCTTAGTGGTCAAGTGCCCCTGAGTTCAATCCCCAGTAGCCCTCCCTGTACCCCCAAAAAACATCCTTAAGAACAGAGTCTTGCACAGAAGTTAGTATTCTGGATCTGAGCTAGAGACCATCTCACCTAAGTAGGGGCACACTTCCCAACCTGGGGCCATATCACTTATAATATGATTGCAAAGTTCAATAAGGTCCCATGGGGCACCTCTGGCACCTGCATCACATATTCTTGGGCATCCACAGCAGTGAAAAGTTCTGTGCTGGCTCAGATTCCCATCCCCCTGTGCTAAGCGCTCCGCATTCTGCCTGTGTCTGTTCTGAAGGCAGAGCTCTTCACACAGCCAGGGAGCAAGCAGCCTGGTTTGCTGGTCCAGTTAACATCCCCAGGCAACTCTCAACCAGTAAAGGGAAGGAACCAGTGGATAGATGCCCCAGCCTCTAGTTTTCATTTAGATAATTCTAGGAAGCCTTCTGCATGCTTTTCCGGTGGGTCCAGCAGAACCATGGATGACATGATAATGTTGACATTATCTTCCATCTCATTTCACTTCTGCTGCTTCCCACTGCTGCTTCCCAGGTTCACTCCACAACATAAACAACATGCACCCAAGACCTCACTTTGGGCTCTACTTTTAGGGAAACCCAAGCCAAACTAGGCACAAGTACAGTCTTTCCTTAAGACTCAGGCTCCCCACTCTCATAGACTCTTCAAGTAACTAACCCAAGAGCATAAATCAGTATCCACAATATGATATATGGTTAAGAGATATTTGTTGGATTTATGAACGAATGAATGTGAATAACAGAGGGAGAATAAAAAAAGAGGAGGTGGGATTGGGAAGGAAGTTTGGAGTGGCACTGAGGATGAAGTCATCTAGCCTCCAGCTTTGGAGGGACCCTGCTCTTTCCAGAGGTTGTGGCTGGTGATATCATCCCATCACCCATCAATCCTCAGCTCAGAAGGCTTCTGTGGCTCCCGTTGCCTGTGGACAGACACTGACCTCTTTAATGTTATGTGCAATTCCTTCCGAACTTGGCTCTAACCACTTCTGCATGCACCTTCCATGAAGGGCATTCTGGTCCACAAGTCTTGGGCCATTCTGAGAGAGCTGTACTAAGCCAGGGTCAGTGGGTCCCACTTTGAGAAAAAAGAATTTTAAAATTAGTTTTGTGGGGGCAACATATTATCTTTCCTGTGGATTATTCTACAGCAGAACCCAGTAGGGAATAATAGATTAAAAAAAATATATATATACATATATATATATATATATATATATATATATATATATATATATAGAGAGAGAGAGAGAGAGAGAGAGAAGCACAAAAGCATAATATCATATAGCGATATAGTGGAAGGATTACAGTAGCAAAATGTCTTAAATAAAAATCGGGGGAGGGAGCATACAGAGCCAAACAAGACAGCACACACTTATAATATCCCAGTGACTCAGGAAGCTGAGGCATGAGGAACACAGTTTGGAGGCCAGCCTCAACAATTTAGCAAGGCCCTATTTCAAAATAAAGAATAAAAAGGGTAGGGATGTACCTCAAAAGTAAAGTGCCCCTGGGTTCAATTCCCAGTAATCCCCACCACCACCACCACCACCATTTGTTAGGGGAACAAATGAAATTCTCTCTCATTAGTTATTTGGCACATGGCTTTTAACTTCTCAGAAAGCTAGAGAAAAAACAGAATGAGTCTCTTCCCAGTGTTTTGTTGTTATTGTAGCTACATACCTTACCTCTTCAAAATGTGGCTTTTCATGCATAAATGCAAGAGTGAATTTCAGATGAATTTGATCTGGGGTGTGGAAGATATCCTGTATTCGTGTGTGTGTGTGTGTGTGTGTGTGTATGTCTAAGACACCTGTTATATTGTAGAATGCTTGAGGACAAAGGCCTTGTCAGCCATGATAAAGAAATATGGATCAATAATTGTATTGAATGGATGAAGAAGGAGAGATGCTGCAATTATTAATCATTGACTAAATGCTAGG
Organism: Spermophilus citellus; assembly: GCF_964194105.1. Taxonomy (NCBI): domain Eukaryota; kingdom Metazoa; phylum Chordata; class Mammalia; order Rodentia; family Sciuridae; genus Spermophilus; species Spermophilus citellus. The sequence goes on along the minus strand of NC_138184.1, from coordinate 44,986,902 downwards.
TGCTTAGCACAGGTGGTTTCATTTAATCCTCACGCCCACCCTACAAGGTGATTTTCAACATTCACAAAAGGGGAAATTATGTCTCCCTCAAGGTCACAAAGCTAACAAAGGATTCCAATCCAGGAATGGCAGATCTCAGCGCCCTGCCTTCCGCATTGGCCGGCGGCTGCCCTGAAAGGCAAACTTGCGCCCTCTGGTGGCAGAACTGGAAAAGAACCAAGTCAGAGAAAAGGAACATTAAAACAAGCTGCAGGCCTCAGTGGGTTTGTGAAACCTAGAAAAGCAAACAGGCATGCCTGTGTCTTATTCTCACCTACAACCCCACAACCAGACAGAGGCAACACAAAGCTAGAGTCAGCTAACCCGGAAGGGGGTTCTCTAGATGAGGCATAGTTTCCTATTGAAATGCAAATTTTTTTTCAATACTGAAACATGAAAATCTCTCACCACACTGTGAGAACCCCTTCCAAATTTCTAGGGGCTTCCTTTGACCTCAATCTTCTGCCCCCACCCAGACCCAGCATCAGTAACACAGAAGATTTAACAGATTTAACCCTGTTCCCCTTGTCTCCAGTTCCTCTGTGAGCAGCCAGGGTTATTTTGGTGATTGTAACTCTCCAGCATAATATTAATGAGCTACCATCCACCAATCCATTCCCCTCCCAGGTGCAGTCCCACCTGCTATATTTTCCTAGGTTTTGTGGAAGCTTGCTGTTCTGTTTCATGCAGTCTATTGACAACATTACTGGGAAGTTATTGTGCCAGTTGGTGTTCCCTGCCTTCTGTCTCCCTCGTAACACAAGACAACTCATTCTGCCCTAGAAAACATCATATGCACCTGGGTAGCAGACAGGTAAACATCCTCCTAGCCTCCCCTCATGTGTTGGGTGTCTTTTGCACCTTTTCCCTCTATTCTCTCTCCCTCCTCCCTGCAGGCTCTGCCTCCCTCTTTCATACATACAAAGAGCTGATGTGAGAACATGTATAAAACTCTACCTAAGGACACTGGAATAGAAACACAAAGTGAATACAAAAATGTGTACAGAGTGGGATGTGCAGAAAAGCTAGGTTTGTCTAGGGGAGGACACCCTGGGCCAGATGATGCATCCTTCTGTAAATCACATTGAGATTGGACTCAGTGATGAACACTGCCATCCAAGGTCAATGGTGTCTTCAGCTCCTTGGAGGAAAAAAGATAGGGATCCAAATAACTGTGACAGCAAAAGAGATGGAAAGGCGTCGTCTCTGTGTTTTTACTTGAAATAGGGATGTATTTTTAAATGCATTGCTTTGCTCAGGCCAATGGTGACCTGTCTAAGGCACTCACACAGCCAGTTACCTCTGAACACCTGTGGGAGGCATCACTGAATGCTCTCTCACAGCTGAATTCCTCTCCTCCAAGAAACTATGACTCCAGCACAATTTTTCCAATGTGTAGCGGGCACCATCCTTGGAATCAGTCCTCCCTCCCACAACTTTGGAATTAGGCATCAGAGGCAAAAGAGACCCAACTGGACCCTAAACAGAAATGTGACTGGGGAGAGTCCTTGTCTGTATGTGTGTGTAGGGGGCAGCAGCAGAGCATAGCAGAACTTTCTGTCCATTTTGGAGTGTGTAAAAAGTAGACTGATTAATAAGTTACCATTTCTCTAACTCCTGGCACTGTGTTTGCCATACAGTAGGTGCTTAGCAAATACTTCTGAAATCAATAATAGTGGCAACACTTACTGAGCACTTTCCACTAGCCTAGCACTGTTCTAAGTTATGTTAACTCCCTTTATCCTTCAACAACCCCAGGAGGCAAGGGAATACTATTATCCCCATTTTACAGATGGGAAAACTGGGCAGAGACAAGCTACAGTTCTCCAGATCAAACCAGAGACAAGATAAAGATAAGACTATGAAGCAGGTGCTGTGCTATGTGTGTTTGTCATTTCATTTGATTCTCATAGCAACACCGTGAAAGAATGTCATTGTCTCCACTTTACATGAGAAGAAACTAAAGTGCTGAGGTGGTAAAATATTTCCTAAAGTCACGCAGCTAATAAGTGATGAACCTAGGATTTGAACAAGGATGAGTTTTACTCTGATGAAGACAGGGGAGCTTATTCTCCTTGTTCCTTACTGTCAGCTCGAGTGAGTTGTTAGATTGTCAGGAAGTAGCTTGGCAGTGACCATTGTTGTACAAATGCCAGCTGGTCCTGATTGACAGGCCATGACCACTGGCACCATTCAGGGACTGTGGAGAGGTACAAAGCTCTCACCAACTCCTCCCATTCACCAGGTGTCTTCATATTGGCAAGGACAAATGGGGATGGCGTTGAAATGCCTGCAAAGGGGACAGTGCTTCCAAGAGAAGGCAGCTCTTGAGCCTCCCTAATCCTGGGGCCAGGGGATGAGAAGGGGCACTGGGGTGGGGGTGGGAGGCTATACAGGACCCTTGAGAGGGTGGAGGTGGGATATAGACCATTTTATTCTGCATGTGCCAGACCTCAGGGCATATTGGGTGGGGAAGGCAGAACACTAGTTGCAAAGGGAAATAGGGGTCTAGGGCCAATAGAGGGTCTCAGCTGCCCAAAGATTCACTCTTTCACAAATTTGCAAGACGTTTTTTCCTCCTGCTTTTAAATGCTAATTCATTTCTGCCTGTGATTTCTGTTTACAATAACAAATTATTGGAATAATCTAATTTACAATAGTAAGGGAATTTCTGGAGGAAGTCAAAGAATTACTGAATTGGTCATATAAACTGTGGTAAGTTAAAAGCAAACCTGTATAGAATTTCACTTTTGTAGGAAAAAAGGCAGATGTATGCCTGAATGCGCGCGCGCACGAGAGAGAGAGAGAGAGAGAGAGAGAGAGAGAGAGAGAGAGAGAGAGAGAGAGAGAGGCAGGGAGGGGAAGGGGAGGAGGGAATTGGAAAGATATACAGCAAGATGTTGCTAGGTACTGAGTTGGGGCGGGGGGAAAAAGGACAGACAGTATAGGTGATTGGGTCAGGAAGATGGGGGTTGATTCAAGAGGAGATAAAATGCTAATACCTTCAGAGCACTTTCCCCTCCTCCGCCTGTTGCCAAGGCCACTTGTCTCCAGGAAATTGTTCCTCCTTTCAGGGAGTTGTAGAACTTGTTGATGAATTCCCCCTGGGCTGCTCCCTTTGTACCAGTGCTCTTGGAAGTCTTCTTCCCTACCTTTTGGCCCACCTTTAGGTCACATAGGCAGGATGGAGGAGGAGAGAGCATGAGAACAAAAGAAATCTAAAATGTATTACTTAAAAAGAAAAACACAAAAATGTAATGGCATCTTCCCCTCTATTCCCTCTGTGCATTGCTTGGTGGGAATTTGGGCAATGAATAACTTACCAAAAGTTACATGGTTATTATCCCATTTGATCTTCACAACCCTGAGAGCTGAGTTTAATTATTTTTATTTTGTTGATATAGAAACAAACACTAAGTAACTCTTCTAAACTTGGGTGTGGGAAGCTGAGTCTCAAGCCAGGTCTTTCATATCAAATATCTCATTTTTTCACCCTCTAAGAATATGTTACTAGGACATTGTAACATAAGGGAAGAAAGAAAGGCAATGGAAGAGGAAGAAGAAGTCAGAAGAGGCTTTGGTTTCTTCAATATGTGACTACCAGTAGAACTATCCAGTAGAACTTTCCATGATGATAGAAATGTTCTATACTTGAACCATCCACTATGGCAGCCACAAGTTATGGCCACCTGTATACATTTATACTTAAAATATGGTGATATAGCTATCTAGGAACTGCCTCTTAATCTTGGTTAATTTTAATTAATTAAATTTAATGTTTAAAAAGCCACATGGAGCTAGTGGCTGCCATGTTGGATAGACCGACTCCAGAACACAAAAGCCCTGCTGGTTGCATTTCAAGATGTCAGTGAGGCCAGTAACCAAAAAGCTGTGTTTAACTCAGATCTCTGGGGTGACATCCTGCATATATCAGCTTTGTTGGACATTCAGATTAAGCAGGCTGCCCCTTGGGAAAGAGAACACCTGTCCAGAGAGTTTTTGACTGCACCTTGCCCTGCTGCAAGCTGGTCTGGGCTTGGCCTGCCAAAAATTGGAGTCCAGTGGGGCACTGGTTCCCCCTACAGGCACTGTCTAGAATTGCTGCCACTTTACTCTTCCTCCTCCTCTATCAGAGTTGTGAACCAATCTCCAAAGGCTGCCCATTTAGACAAGCCAGGATGAATTCATCCAAGAGTAGAGACAGTCATGTCAGAACAGAGCTAATAGGGACTTTAAAAGTCACTTCCCATTCCTGTTTAACAGTTGATAAACCAAGGCCAAGAGAGGTGACCAATATGGCCTTGTCCTCTTTGTCCAGGGCACTGATCTACTGAGTCCACAGATAGGACAGGAACACATGTACAGGCAACAAAAATAGGAACCATCTGGTCAAGGTCAGGCATTCCTTCTGCCTCTTTATGTTCACATAAAAAGTTAATTAAAATTGCTAATGAGTAAGATATATGTTTGGCAAAGAGAATAAAGCTGCCAATCACCAACATACACATTTGGATCCTTATTAGCGAAAACCATTTTTGTCTTGTTTTCAAAGATTTCTGTAATATAATTCTATTATTTAAAACTCTCCCTTGTGTAGATATTAGGCTCAGTACTCAAACCGAAAAAATGCTTGGAATATATTTATTGATTGAATGACATCAATTATCCATTTTGGGGTGGGTAACTATTAACAACACATCTAACATATTTCCAAGCAGAAAGTTCTCCTTCATGTCTAACTTCACTTTTTTTTTCCTCCTGCAACTCAGCATGGTACAGAGAATGCTTAGCCAAGCCAGATGGACAAGTCATTAATAGACAACATTCTGCTAGGAATATATAAGGTATATCTGGCAGACTTTATTCAAGGTCCAAAGTTTGAAGTTTCAGTTATGGCCATGCTGATCACATCAAACTTGAAGTAAGAGCTGCTCTCCTGATTTAAAATGGTCTGGATAGCAAATTGTAGGGCACCAGCTTAATGTATAAAGGAATGAGTTGCAAATAAAATTCTCAAAATGAGTAATCCTCAAGTTTCAGTAACCAGCAAGCAGACACCATAGGTGAGTAGTCTAGGTCCCTTCCCTGGGTGCTATTTTTCACTTTTAATGGCCCTGCATGAGTATATGGTCCCATTTTTCTTTATAATTAGAGCTAATAAATGTCTTCAAGTGGATGCTTATGGTAGACTTTGGAAATATTAATCTGTTATTACCAGAGTTACATTGTGAAGGAGAAGGCTGAATTTTAATATGGAAAACACAGCCAAAGCGTCACTCATATCAAAACAAAAAGGAAGCAAAAATTAATCCCCTGGGGCTGTTATCTGATGTCTGATCAGAGACATGAGAGTAACTGGCTTGTTTTAATGCTTCAACTGCTTCCATTTTATTACTTGGAAAGTTGTTCAATTATTCAAACACTGCCACAGGAGAAGGAAAATGGAATTTGGAGTTAAAGGTGTAAGATTAAAATACCAAGCCTGTCATTTAATGAATGGTATATTCAGAAACATTCACTTCTTCCGTTTAACCACCTCCATAACAGTCCCTACTGCTTGATGTTGGCATTAGGCACATGACTTGTACTGACCAGTGGAATGGTGGCAGCCATGATGTAAGCAAAGAATGATACAGACATGTGTTGGGTGCATGGGTTCTTGCACCTCTGGTTCAGCTGGTCTACTGGTCCAAGAGGAAGAGAGACCTGGGACCAGACCCATTCCAACCTGCAGTTTGGAGTCATTCTGCCAGACCCAGCCAGGATCAGCCAACCTCCAGCTGACCACTAAACATTTAAGCAAAAATAAATGACTATTGCCTTATGTTTGGGGATGTTTTTTAAAGCCTCAATTCTTGATTGACACGTTGGCAAAGACTTGGCTTTAGTTAACATGGCTGTTATTATGGCTGCATCAATAGAGTGTTCTAAATGACATGGTGTCCCACGCCTGCCTAGGCATCCCCCAATGTTATATGTGATGATAATTTAGCTAAACCAAAATGACGCTTCTCAGAATTCCCTTTCCTTTATGGTCCTGAGTTAGCACTGACCACAAGAGAAATTTTGTGCAAGATTTGGAAGTCTGAAGTGAAGCAACAGACATTCTTTTTATGCTCTGAAAGTTGAAGCAGGGCACCAGCAGGAGTGAATGCTTGCAGGTGTTGTTGCTAATCTGCTAGCCTGCTTTGTTGTGGGCCATGTGCATGTAACTCTGTAGGGAGATGCAAGTTTCCCCTGGAAGTCACCCACAATGTTGAGGTTAAGGTAGTGAGACACATGTAGGGCCCAATTTATATTTGCTCTTGTTCACAATAGCTACCTTAGGTTCAACATCAGATGCAAAGATTATAGCCTTTCCTTAATGTTTCCACAAACATGTAAAGTCATCCTTATTTTAAATTCCTTCATTTTCTTTCCCTCAGGGTTTTTCTGCTTCATCTTGATTGTATCTTGATGCATTATGGCTGAACCCATTGTTATTTTAACCCAGACCATAGCAGCTCATCATTTCTGATGGAGCAAGAAATATGTAAGATTAAGCTACATTTACTGAGTCCTAATTATGGTCAAATACTGTGCTAACTGCTTTACATGCATTATCTCATTTAATTGATCCCAATTCCCCCATCCAGTCTGGTTCACTGTCATCCTCATATCAACTGGTAGTTCAGAGATTCCAGCTACTGCATTAATGCTCCAAGTCCTCACTGTCATTTGGGATTGTAGGCAGGGCACTCCTATGCCCTCTGGAGTAACCCTGGACAGCCGTGCTAGCTCAGGCACACATGTGGTGCCCATTAAGGGCTTGTTTTCCCTGTTTCTTCCATCCTCAATCTTCCTTTTTGTCCAATGATACAACTTACGACCCTATTAAAAAACAGTCCCCCCTCTTAAGAATGAAGTCTGGCCCCAAATCTTTATGACTGCTACCTAGTCCTGCTACCATGGTCAGGTCTCAGAAAGGAAAAGCCTGTCCCAGGTGTTAACCACCCCCCCCACTTCTGCTAGGGGCTGAAGCAATGCCTGTGGCTCTGTGACATGCCTCAGGATCCTCTTCTCTTACTCAATATTCCTTCTACTTGAGAACCACGATGTATTGAAACCCTCCCCACCATCAAACACCTCCTCATTTGCCAGAGAGGGTCCAGGTGACTGTATTCTTTGGAAACAGCCTACTGAGTACCTATGCCTCTAATCTGCATGGGTAGCTAGGTCAGTTTCCCAGCATTTGTCCTATCTCAGGGAGTAAGTGTTGTCACAAGGCTTCCACAGGTTGTACAAAGATTAAAGTTAGTGGGGTTTCTAACCAAAGTATTCAAGAGGTTGGAGTGGTCTTTGAGAATCAATAACTGGTAGTTTTGTAGTGCATTAACTTGGCTAAGCTGGGAGTTTGCAGAATTCTTTTCCCCAATATGGCTCCAGGTAATAGTTGGCTAAAAACAAGATTTAAGAAAGGTTTGGAAGATAGGAAGGAAGTGGTAGCTGTGACTCTGAAGAGCGCTGCTGTTAGAGGAGGTGAGAAACAGACGTCATGGTGCAGACTAGGTATTTGTCCCCCGCCCTTTCCTGCTGGACATCTGCTTTTTTGGCTTATCAGCTCTATTGACCAAAAGCACCCTAATCTCTCCACTAATGTTTGGGTGCAAATTCACAGAAGTAATAGTGACATCAGCCCCCTTCATGGTTCCCATTTCAGCAACTGGTTGCACCTCACTTTTGGATTTCCCTGCAAGCTTAAACTTGTTTGCTTGCATCAGGACTTGGGAAAAGTGACTTTTCTTCCCTAATTTTAGTAGTGAAGTCTGAAGGCCAGAAAATTATTTTCTTTTAAAAAATGCTAACTTGCCTTCCTAGAATCTGACCAATATTCATTCAGAAATCTACAGTTGTTCTCCCCTCACCTTCCGAGTTTTAGGACTCTTCTTCTGCAAGTGTATAGAGGAGGGTGGCGATTCCCTCATCCAACCTCCATCCCCATTTTAAGCAATTTTTGGAGCCAGGGGTTAGTATTTTTAACTGTGATTTCTGTTTTATGCTCTTTGTTTTAAACCCTTATCAGGAAATAATTTGTAAAATGGTCTCCCAGTGGAATATGTAATCATTAGCATTTTGCTTCGTGGGAAGTAGGGAACGGCAGGTACCCCTGGAACAAGTTAAAGAACTCCTAATTACTTACACCTGCAGAAGCTGTCGCTTTTGCAAAGTATGTAATTAGCGAATGCTGGCAAATGTGATTGTCTGTTTAAATAGAGGACACAGCCCAGAGGCCACTGAGACTGGGGCTCTCCCACTGGGTACATTAGCCCAGCCTGGGCTCCCCCTGCTGGTTGCTTGTTAAGGCCAATTGCAGGTCTGATACAAGCACATGGCCAATTGAGCCCACATTCATTGTTCCATGTGCAAAGCAGGTGTGAACATTTTTTAAAAAATTGGGCCCTTTGTACTTTGCAATTATGAATTTTCTGCCTTTTTAGCCCAGTGGCTCTCTGCATTGGCTGCACATTACAATCATCAGGGATGCTTTTCAAAAATCCTGATGCCCAAGCTGTTCCCAGATCAGTTAAATTTCCGTGACATCGGTTTTTAAAGTAACCCAGGTGATTACAAATCTGTCAGCAAGTTTGAAACCAGTGGTTCTCAAACTTTGGCTGCATCAGAATCAGCTTGGGTGCTTGTTAAAGTACAGGTTGCTGGGCTCCATCGCCAGATTCAGTAAGATGAACGGTGGGAGCATCCAAAATTTTGCACTTCTAAAGATGCTGCCAATGCTCACGACAATGTTGAATTCCTTTTGGACTTAGAATGACTTTTTTTTTTTTTTTGCACAACAGGCACTATACCAAATACTTTGCAGTTATTAATTCATTTAATCATTTATCACCCAGTTGTTTGATTCTTTAGGTCTCAGAAAAAGTGCTACACATGTGACATCTATTCTTTAAAAAGGTACCTGTCCCTGTTACCATCACATTATCTAGTCTGTTTCCCTTAGGACTTTAGCCAATCTATCTTATGTCCTGGCTCCTCTAGGTGCACATAAGCTCCATTGTGGCCATGTCCAGACACTTGCTGAATGAGTTCACAAAGCAACCCTATTGGGGAGGTCATATGGTCTACATTTTGTGGGACAAGACATAGATTTAAGTAACTTGCTTAAGATCATATTGGAGGAATTAAGATTCAAATTGTGTTCTCTCCAGAGCTGGGCTGTCAAACCACTTCAAGAATTGATCACCAGCCTTAAATACAGTATCAGTTCTTTCCCATCAATAAAATGAATTATTCACCTAAGAATGCCAATTATTTTTGGTTTTACTAACAGTTAAGTTAAAGCTAACTTTTTTAAAACAATAAAAGTCCAGAGTCCAAATCCAAGTGGCCAAACTGTACTAACATCAGCAATTTCTTTCCTATTTAAAAACTCTATTGTCTGCTATGCTTGATGCAGTAATGAATGCCTATAGTACCAGCTATTGGGAGGCTGAGACAGGAGGATAACTCAAGTCCAGAGGTTCTAGGTCACTCTGGGCAACAGTGAGAGACCATCTCAAAACAAAACAAAACCTCTACTGTCTGTGTCAGAAACCTACTTAGAATGCCCCAAAGCAGGTTAAGGTTTCTACCTTATATAAAATCACCACACCAAAACTTTTCAATGTAATATTTTGATATTTAAAAGAAGAGTTATGTGAAAACAAGAGAACTTAAATTATCAGATTTTATTTAGCACGCCAATACAATTTATCCTGGTAATAAATTAATATGTAGTTATAAAAATGTTTGTGCTATCCAAGAAAAATGCTTTTTAATGTATAAAGTATATGCAGATCCTTCAAACAGCCGACTTAATTTCCAAACTCAGAAGTGTGGTAACATCGCTGATGAAAACTGGGAATTTCCCTGTAATTCATGATTCAGAAGTTTTGAGTTTATCAAGGTTTCAATTGCCCTTTCCATTCTGGCAATCCCCCACACCTGAAATGAGAACTGATAGCTGAAAATGTTCTGATCCCATCTCCTATACCTGTACAGGTGAGGGATCCACTGGCCTGGCCTCAAGACCCCAGAGCTAATCAGACAGAGATTGGATTAAATCAGTTCACAGAGGTGCTCCACAAATGTCTGTGGGGCTAAATAAGGCACAAGCATCACTCAGAAATCCAATCATACCTGAAAAACCTTGGTTTTATTTTCTGCTTACTATACAATTCCTGGTATGTTCTCTTGTAGTTCTCAAACTTAAACAACACAGTTGCTTTAAAACAAAATCATTCCTATTATTGCAGCATTATCAACAATCACTGACTGTCAATGCTGTTTGTATTTCTTTTCTCCTGGGATGTTTGAACTTGGGCAAATTTTCTTCCTGTTCTATGCTCACAGTAGACCCACACCAAGGATGTCTGTTCTTGCTTGAAATTCATTGGCAGCAGAGAAAGTTTATATATAGTTGGTACCATCTAAAATGAGGTTGAGACAGTTCATTTCTCTTTGCAGGTCACTGCCCACTAGAGTTAACTTGTATCCTGCTCTGTTCATCTGAGCAGTCACTTTGCTTTTCAAAGTTGTGTGGATTACTTCTGGGCTGACAGTGTTCCAAGCAGCAGTGAGACTTCTCATCATGTCACAAATATGCCATATAATGTACGAAGTATATCTAGCATATAATTTTTGATTTATTATGTCTCAGCCTAATGGTTGCATACAGCCATGCTACTGCCAGATTTTTTTTTAAGTCCACTTGTTTTAATTTAAACTTCCAAAGATTGTGTGTAGTTTATTTATCAACCAGTATAGAACATTCACACTCTAAGAAGCTTTTCTAATTGCAGGAGCCATACCTAAAACAACTTTCCAGGTATCAGTGCATTTTCATACAGACAGCAAACTTGTGTTTATAATGGAAATTTTTTCCAATTTTCTTGTGATTCTAACTTCTTGCTACTCTCAGCATTCTAGCAAAGGAAGACTAATAGTCTATCTTCATATATTTCTCTTACTCCCTAGCAACATTTCTCTGTAGGAGCGCATGTTTGGTTTGGTTGCATGCTGTAGAGGCTTATTAGATGTGTCCACATGGACATATTTATTCAGAACAGGCCTCCCATTTTTAAGTTCATTCTCTATTGTAGATGCTTTACTTTTTAGGAGTAGTGACACAATTCTGTGATAGGCTAAAAGCACTGGAACTAGCCACAGAGACTTGGCATTAACCTCTCTATGAAATGCAATTTCATTAGTTTTATCAGAAAATAAACAAAAATCAAGATACAACAATATGTGCTTTGATCTGGTAAAATAATTAAAGCACTCATTTACTAATTTGGCATGTTTAACTCCTCTCATTGTTAACAACTTTGCTTCCTTCTGATTTTTTTTAATCTTGTCATGATTTTTAAGGAACATAAGGACTCTCCACTTCTTCAATCATTTCACTGTAGATTTTTCTTCCTTATTCACTACCACAATAGAACTCTGTGCATGAAGTGTAACAGAAAAAACATACTGAACAGAACCTGAACATTCTAATAATAGCAAGACTAGGGAGACTGGCTTGGTGGGGGAACTGGAAGTGCAGTACTGATGAAGCAACAAATTTTAAGTTAGAGTAATAAAGCTGATGTCAAATTTCAAAGAAAGGGCTAATTTTAACCATATTGGTAACTAATTAAAAATATACCTTTTAAACTAAGAAATCCTAATGACTGAGGTAGATGATGCTGTTATTAGATACTGAATTAGGTTTAAGGTATAAGGGAAAGAAAGCACTGATGTAAAATTATCTTCGTTTAAATTCAGATGGATAATTAAGAATGCTTCCAATTCAACATTCTAAATATGAAATCCAGGTATGACCTATCTGGTGCTCACTTTTCCATTTGAAGATGAACTCAGCAGTTGGTGAAAAGATCCACATGCTAACAGAATGGCAAACCACAAAACAGTTGTCCCCATGAAAAAAATCAGTTACTCTGCGTTTGATATTTCCACCTGGGCTCATTCTCAACTGTTCAGGATGTGGATTCCTGAAGGTTTCTTCAGCATTTAACTAATTCTTTGTTGGATGAAGGGGCCGGGACTGTTTCTCCACACATAAATTGATCCTAAGACAGAATGAGAAATGACATTGAGTTCTATATCACAGGTATATTAATATTACCTTCATTTTGTTAGAGATTCAATACAGTTGTTAATTCTCCCATTGCTATATTGCTTCATTCTTGTTCAAGGCCAGAACTAGAATTAAAATTTTAAAAGTATACTGGTATTCAGTACTGAATTCATCATTTAATAAATGCCTTATAAACATGCCCATCTTCACTTGCAAGCTACCATTTCTTGGAAATAATGTAAGGGCATGTTACATTTTCTAAGTTTTTATATTCATTATTTTAAATTTTGGTCATTTGAAGTTATATCCTTTTCAAACTAATCCCTTCTTTCAACTAGAAGAAATACGTCTTTATGTGTTTTTCCAACACAGATAATCTGTAATGTTAGCTACTTTTTAAATGAAATCCAATCTCTGATAATTTATCCTGATTTATGTCAACTGCCACAAGAACACTCTGCCTCCCAGGCTACCCTGCAATCTGATCCCTGAAGGATCAGCTACTACTCTTCCTGCCTCTGGAATTCTTCTACCTTGCTCTTTGGAATTTATGGTCCACAATGGTCCTTATTCTCAACTCTTCTTTAAAGTGTTCCTTTGCCCCTAATGTCTGGAAACATTTTAGGCTGATGCACCTGAGGGTTGCTTATTATCATTTAATGGGAAGAGCCCAGGGATGCAGTACAAAGTACAGGTGAGCTCTGCACAACAATGCTAGATTGAGATGAAGTTATAACCCAGGGCAGTTTCCCCTACGTCCCCTTCTAGTGTTTTCAGAGCCCTAGTACCACAGGGCTTGGAAGTGGGATTGGCTCTTTTCTGTCACCATTCTCTTCCCTTGTCTAAAATCAACCAACTTTGAATCTTATCTCATGAGACCATACCATCACTAATCTTCTCTGTTACTGCATCTATCCATCCCAAATCCCATATTTCAACCCCTCTGGACCTCTTCTTTATCCCTACCACCTTTTCAGAGTCCCTCATCCAGATGTTCTCTTTACCTAAGTTCACATTCCATGGTCAATTATATCCGCTCTTCTCTATTCACTTGGCAAAACCACAACAATGGTGAAATCTAACTTCCAGTGTCTACAATGATGGAGCTGAGGAGTTATGACCTGAAAACCTCTGATAATCCTCTATCACTACCAGTTATTGTACCATGTCTCTGCTTCTCTTTGTAGCAAACCATTTTAAAGAAATGTCCACACTTATTGACTCCTATTTCCCCATTCTTTTTTTTTAAAGAATGATTTTTTTTAGTTGTTGATGGACCTTTATTTTATTTATTTATATGTGGTGCTGAGATTTGAACCCAGGGCCTCCTCACACATGCCAGGCAAGTGCTCTACCGCTGAGCCATAACCCCAGCCCCTATTTCCCCATTCTTTCGAACTATTTCCCATCTACCAGATTTCTCCAATCAGGCTGTCCCCAGTCCCTCCCTGAAACTGCTCTCAACACCATCATAAGTTAATTGTGTGTTGCCAAAGCCAATAGTTAATTCTCAGTTTTCTTCTAACAGTGGAATCTGACAAGAATCTCATTCCTCCCCCTTTTCTCATCTGGCTCCCAGGATATGGCACTGTTGAATTTCCTCCTTCTGCAGTGTTTGCTCCTTTTCAGTTAGCTTTGCACATTCCTTAACTTCTTCCTTGACCTTTTAATACTAGAGCACCTCAAGATTCAGTTCCTTCTTTTGTCCATTTCATCTATATTCAAAGTCCTGGGGATCTCATCCAATATCCTGGCTTTGAATACTATCTTTTGCTGGTAACTCCCAAATTTATACTGCCAGCTGTCATGCATATTCAATTGCTTTCTCAGAAGCTCCACTTGGATGACAAATAGCCTTCTCAAACTTAGTATATCTACCTCCCACCTGTGCACCTATAGTTCTGTAACCCCAGCTGTTAGTAATTCTACCCTTCTAGCTAGACCAAAAATGCTAAAATCACCCAATTCCTCCCATACTTTACATCCAACCAGCAAGAAAATCCTTATCTTTCATAGAATCCAACCACTTCTCACCACCTCCATTGCTCCAGTCTAAGCCATTTCTTGCTTTGATTACTATAACAGCCTATTTGTTTTTCCCATTTCTCTCCTTGCTCTCTCAGTCTACTCTGAACACAGTAGCCAGAATCATCCTTTTAAAACATAGGTGGGGTTATAGCATTTCTGTTTAAAAATCCTCCAGTGGTTCCCTCCATCATTCACAGTAAAAGCCAAAGTGTCTCTTTAAATCTTTGTGATCTGCCCCACTCTTTTCATCTTGAACTACCTTCACCCTCATTTGCTCTGGTCACTGGCTTTTTTTTTTTTTTTCCTTGACAAAACCAGGTATATTCCTGCCTTAAGATCTCATCAATGAATGCTAATTTGCCTAACTCTATGTCACATATGTAAATAGCTCGCTCTCTTATCTCTTTCAAGTCTTTACTTATATAAGGCCTTTCTTAATAAATATTGTCATTATTACCTTATTTTAAATTATAGCCTCCTCCCAGACTGGCACTCCAGATTTGTTATAGAATACATTTTAACACAAGAATAAATTATTCAAGTTCTACATTATGGTCTAAATTATAGCCTACTTCTCTTGAAGTCTTGTCTGCACTTTCCCTATACTAATATTAGAGTTCATCTTTAAGAATCCATTAGAAAAATAAAACTTTGGGGGAGAGTAGTTTTTTTCTATCATCAATATCCTTGTGAAAGACAATAGGATAACTGAAGAATAAAATGCAACTTCAAAATGGCAATGAGGAATTATATTCAAACAAGATACTCAAGTTCTACATATAAGCTAAGCAAGAAATAATAAGTAACTGTTCCTGTCAAAATGTAACCAGGGGCTCTGAAAATAATTTAGTTACATATGAAATAGAGGGACAGAGTGTCAATTAAGACATTTAAAATTATTTTTCTTCTATATAATAATCATTTCCATTAAAGAGCAGTTTTCTTTATCACTCTCTTCAAAGCTAAAACGAGTTACATAATCAGAATTGTAAATTTTAATTTATGATATGGCTGTTAATTAGTAATTTTTAAAGCTTGTTTTAAAAAAACAAAAACAGCGCGCGCTTAACCCAGCACCTTGTTAATGAACAATCTTCTGCATTTACTTATTACAGCCAGGCTGCTCTAGGTCCTTGCCATTGTCTCACACTCCGCCCCCCCCCCCCCATTTTAAAATTGACCCCTTACTTTGTCATAAATCACTTTTATAATGAGAGAGCAGCTAGGACACGTTGCCACGTCTTCCCCATTCTCCAAATCTTCCTATAACGAAATCAAACAACGTTTGGTCAGCACGATCTTCCCTTCGCTATCTCCTCCCCATCAAACCTCTCCCACCTCTATGTGGCTTGCCTCCCTGCAAGGTCGGTGCGAGCCCAAAGAGCCTTCTCCCTCGCTTAAAGGGAAACACTCAGGAAGGTCAGGCGAGGTTCCGTTGCCTCAAACCCACTGGGAAACAAAAACGATTCCCCTCTTCCAAAGAAGTATCCCGGGAAGGGACCCTTAAGAGAGACCGGGGAGTAACAAAACCGGCTCTCCTTGACACCCACTCCGGGCTAAACTGAAGGCCAGAATGATGTGCCCGCTGAGAGTTCAGGGAGAGGGATGGGTTTGGGAACCCAGAACATGAGTGGACTCAGGGCCGCAAGGATGACTGAAAGCAAATACGCGAAGAACAGCGCACAGCGAAAACGCGCCTGCTCTAGTGAGTCCCTGCGCGGGTCCTTGAAGTTACCTTGGTGATAGAAAAGTTATCCCCACACGGACAGGGGTAGAAATACGTTTCGGAGTCCTCGTCATATTGGAAGTCCTCGATCTCCACCTCGTCGTGAAACACTGCCATGGGGTCGTTGGGGCCGGCAGAGGGCAGGTGCCCCAGCCGTCTGACAACGCCTCTGTAGGTCTAACTTCCCGAAAGCCGGCTGGGACCCGGCGCCGTCATCACGCTCTGGGGCAGGAACTACCGCTTCCGGCGCATAGACAATGACGCAACTCCGGCCTTGGCCGCCAAATGGGTGACCGGGTCCCGGTCACCATGGAGATGATTGAGTTATGGGCAGAGACACTGGAAAGATGGCGCTTCCTGCTCAGCAGTGTCGCGCAGCCCTACTCCCATTGGACAGCAGCGACCAATAGCATGCAAGGCTCGTCGCGCTGCCATTACGTCACCCCGTGGACCTTGGAGGCTCCACGGCGGAGGCGTGGAATTTGGAGCTGGGCTATAAAGTAGGTGTCCGGTGCGGCTGTAGTGTGCAGCCTGTCGCTGACTTCAGGGAGGTCTCAAACGGCCCGCTGAGGGCTGCAGCTTTCACCCACCTGGCCCTCAGGAAAAGGAGGGCGTCGCTTTGGTTCCAGACAGCGGTAGGAGCAGCTCAGCGTGCTCTCTGCCCCTCACGGGTGACAGACAACCAGCTCTCGTGGAGTTTCGCTTCAGCTAGTGACCTTGAGCCCAGGGCGAAGCCCAACTTATATCTCCTGGCGCAGGTACACACCCGCCTCTTCCTTCACCCCAGACATCTTCAAATATCCCGTTTTGTGTTGCTGAGAAGATCAAGATCTGGAAGGCAGGGACTGAATTCTAGTTATATATTTGCCAGGCACATAACATCATTAACTATTATGATACGTAGTAACAGTAACGTTATTGTTGTTGTTATTATTATTGGTAGTTGTTATGTGCCAGGTATTGAGCAAAGTATAATTCTCCCATTAAACCTGGGGGTCCATTTTATTAATCTTTAAACTGAGGTACAGAGTGGGCATCTTGACTAACCTCACTTACCTTGGAAATAATGAAAAGCCTGGCCATCTCCAAAGCCCAGGAACAGACTACTAATGCGAACCCCAGTTTCTTTGTAAAACGAACGGTGTGGGTACGTAAGATTATTAGTAGGAGGCCTGTATATATCCTGAAGCTAAATGCCAATAAAAAGTGGTTTGTCTTTGAAAATAGTGCTAGTACCTGTTTTGGTACAACCCCCTCACAATGGGGTACTACTCCATTACTAGGCAGTTATTCACATATCAGTAGAAAAGGAATGCAGTGTTGAAAAAGCATTGTTGAAAACCAGAAGATCGTGACTTAGAATCTGACTGGATTGCAAATGAGCTCTGGTTGGAGATTTACATTCTTCAGGCCTATTTCTCTTCAAGAAAACATTGGGCTAGAGATGATTCCAAGATCCTTTTCACTAGCATTCTTCTTTTACTTGGAAATTGAATCTCACTTGGTTTGGCAATCAAATAAAACTTCACATTTTCATAACACATACTTAATACATCCTTATGCTTATGTACTTACACTCAAGTGTTTCCATGAAGTTATCAATTTTGTGCACACTGGATAAGCCCTGCTTGGATTTTAGCCCTTGTGTTTTACTTTTTGTTTGTGGTACTAAAGATAGAACCCAGGGCCTCATACCTGATAGGCAAGCCCTCTCATGCTGAATTTTATCCCCAGCCCTTAATTTATTTTGAGGTATGGTATGTGGAAGTTGCCCACACTGGTTTTGGATTTTAGATCCTCCTGCTTCAGTCTCCTGAGTAGCTGGGATTGCAGTTGTGTGTCTTCAAGCTCTTTTAAAGCTTGAAAACATGAAGGCAGAGAAGTCTTTGGGAGAAAATTCCAGAAGTACATTAATGGAGTTGGTAGAAGGTCATTTCAGAGGTTCCACAAACAATTTTTGCTAAATTGGAGATCTACCCAGCAATTAGGTAACATTTAAAACTTGTTGAAGGTTAACTGTGGAGATTCAGGTGTGTCTGGAGAAATCCCATTAAAGCCCACACAGCTGTGTGGTTGCTCTTGGTATCACTTAGACACAAATACTTCCCAGATAGTCTTTTGGAGATAGGCGGAAGTGTTTAGTTCCATTGATTACAGAACTGTCTTTAATTCTTATATGAGCCACTTTTGAATATACAGAAATGAATGCAAGTCATGTTTTGTTTTATAGGAAGCATAAATTGGAAGGTTCATTTATATTATATATTATATAAAATATATATATTTTTTCTTTGGTGCTAGAAATTGAACCTAGGGCCGTGTGCACATGCTGTTTCACTGAGCTAGAATTACAGTCCTTGTAGGCCTTTTGGAAAGCAATTTGGACTTACTTAAAACAGTTTGCTGCCAGGCATTGTGGCATATGCCTGTAATCCCAGCTGCTTGGGAAGCTGAGGCAGGAGGATCAAAGCCAGCCTTGGCAACTTAGCAAGGTCCTAAGCAACTTAGCGAGAGATCCTGTCTCTAAATAAAATATAAAAAAGGGGCTGATGTGGCTCAGTGGTTAAGCACCCTTGGGTTTAATCCCCACTACCCCCCCCCCCAAAAAAAAAAAAGAAAGAAAAAAACCCCACCCAAAACACACCAGTTTGCTAGAGCATCTTAAAATCTTAGGTTAAAATCCTAAAAGTTATAGGGGATGTCAGGTAGTTTCTCTTTGTAATTTTATAACTTTAAGAATTATCTAAAATGGAAAAAGCAACACACCACTTATTGGTCGTTGACATGTGCCAGGCACTGTACAAATCCTTTGTAGGCATTATGTTGTTAAAACAACCCATTGAGGTATAGGTATCATTAACATTGGGAAACCTGATGGTTAAGGCAAATTAGTGAGTTGCAGTGAGCCATGGTGACAACTCGGATCTTTCTGATCCTAGAATTTAGGCTCTTAATTAACTGCAATGCCATTTATGATGTGATGGTGTTTCAAGCAGGCTAGTTGAAACAAACATTGATTTGGTTATGCTGGTTCCCCTGAGACCTAGTGTTGGGGATGGGGGGGGGGATTATTCTAGGCCTTCCATTACTGCTTTTATCTTGCCACTTGTTGTTCATCCCCTTTGGCCACAGGTGGTTCTCTTGTGGTTCTGACCAGTTTGAGATTGACTGTGAACAAAGAGAAACCATAGTGAAGCACATGATGTATGTTCATTTTTTGTTTTGTTTTTTTTACTCAGTTAAAGAAAACATTCAGTGACTATTGATTTTTACATTTATTCCTAACAGGGAATAGACACATTTTGTAAATACACATTTTTGAACCCTGAGAGAGTGACAGAAGCAGATTTGCTTGTTCCTATGGTCATTTGAGATCACAAGTTTATCTTTTTACCATAAATGTTAACATTGTTTATATGGAAAGTAATAGTGACCAAAATTCTTAGTATAATATCAGATTTAGAACTGGGTCATAACTGTAACAAACTGTATTTGACTGCTGTTATATTTCAGGCCAGGGGGAGTTGTTTATTGGCACTATCAAATCACTACTTCTGTAGGTCATTTGGCAAGGAGAAGGGGGTTTTTAAGGATTTTGTATTAACACTCTTGCTTACCGGGTACTTCACAGGTGTTATTTTATTTATTCATTTCAGCAATCCAGTGAAGCAATGTGGGTGTTGTTAAAATGGTAAAAGATGCTTTGCCCAAGATTGAAAAAGGGCAAGGAGTCGTCAAACTTGAGCCTAGTCCACTGATTCAGTCAGGCACACTCCTCATACCACTTGTATACCACTGAGTTTTCCTTACCAACCCCTGGAGTCCCATTGCTTCCTCTGTGACATCTAGGTTTCTGAATTGACAGGTGCCAGATTGGTCTTCAAATTTACTTCATTTCAGGGGATTCGTGGTCTTTGAGGCATTCTTGTTGCATTTGCTGCTGTCCTATCTCATCCAATTTATCAGCAAGTTGTAGGGCTCTAATTTCAAAATAATTTCATGTGAATCTATTTGTCATCTCTATAGCTCTTATCCTTTCATGATGCCCCCTCCCCCTGCCCAGCATTGGAGATTGAAGCCAAGGGCACCCTACGACTAAGCTACATCTTCAGCCCTTTTTTTTTTTTTTTGATTTTGAAACAAGGTCTCACTAACTTGCCCATGCTGGGCAACTATTTAATTTAATCTGGAAGGAACAGATTAAATTTAAGATTTGAGACAAATTACAGTGATTTCAGTTCAACAAATACACTCAGTTCATTCAACAATTCCAGGATGCCAGGCACTATTTGTCATGTCATCTCCTTGGAGATGGAGTAGGTATATCAGTTTTAAAATAAAAAAAAAAATTATAATTTCTCTGTTTTAGAAATAGTTACAAATTTTGAACTTGTGATCCTCCTGCCTTAGCCTCCTGAGTGCCTGGGATTACAGAGTGCGCCACCATGCCTACACCTAGTTCCTACCGTACTTTTAGACTGGAACCTCCTAACTATATTTTCTGCTTTCTACTTTTGCCCTTGGACAATCCATTCTTCACACAGCAACCTGGGTAATCATTTAAAAATAGATTATGTCCTCCTGATTTATTCAGACTTTTCAGTTGCTTCCTAGTGACTTGGGGTAAAGTCCATTTGCCATGGCCTACTGTGATTTGGGTCTCAATTACTTGCTCAATTTCCTTTCATTCTCATGTAGATTATTAAATTTTAGCCTAAAATGTTAACCATACTGCTCTCTGGTGTCACTGACCTTGGTTCCTTTAACATGCTAGACTTTCCCCTTGTTTTTGCCTTTGTTCTTGCTTATCCCTGTGGCAGAATGCTCTGCCCTTAACATCTGCTTGGTTGCCTCTTAATTGTTCTGGTTTCAGCTCAAGTGTGATCACTTCAGAGAGACCTCCCCTGATATTCCCCCACCTACTTACTCCATGACATGACATGACAAATAGTGCCTGGCATCCTGGAATTGTTGAATGAACTGAGTGTATTTGTTGAACTGAAATCACTGTAATTTGTCTCAAATCTTAAATTTAATCTGTTCCTTCCAGTAATTTGTTTTAGTACTTCGTTATGGATAGTAGTTTTATCATTTATGATAATTTTTCTCTTTTAGAAAGTTACAAATTTTTGGTAGTTTGTGAGGATATACACATCTATGGAATATTCATTATATAGTTTTGGAAATTACTTAATATATGTTGATCTCCTTTGATTAAACCCTTTGGATATGTGAGTAAAATCCTTGGACAGGTAAAAGTGGGTAATTTTTTAAAATACCTTATTCTAAGGTCTGGCATTAAAAACTTAGAAAGGCACTTTGAATATTTTTTAAAAATGCTCTTTATTTACCAGTAGGTGGCATTCTTGGTCATGATTATTATTACAGAATTTTAGAATTTTAAGAGAACAGCTTTTAAAAATTAAAATTTGCTTCCAGTTGAGAAGTAGTCTATTCAAACAGCATAGTCACTAAGATGTATCCTATCGTAAAGACAATTTATTTTAGCAGTAGCTGTCTAAAACAGAACAATATTTTATATTTAACTGTATAGCAGTTAAATTTAATTGGGGAACCTGATCTCAAGTGACATCTAACTGTCATTTTAGCCTGTGACTGTGGTTGTACTTTTTTCATCATGGTAGGATCTCAAACTGAGCAGAACCATAAGAGGAACCACCAGTGGCCAGACAGGGCAGGTGGCCAACAGATGGCAGGATGAAAACAGTATAGAAAGGTATTTCATGGGGTGGGTATCCTAAGTTAAGGAGGTGGGTATCTAAGCAGGAGGATGAACAAGAGAAGCAATAAGATAAAAAAAAGAAGTGGAACCATGAGGGGGAAGAATTGAGAATGGCCTTGCTGTGAGGTCATGCCTCTGATTACAATGAGCCTTTCCTTTCACAACTGATACTTACTAGGTCTTTTTCTGAGTTTCCCAAAACATTGTTTTTACGTGTTGTCCCTGTTATCACAGGAACTTGGTGAGAATGTCAGTATAAGGAAAAACTTTCCATGTTCCAGCCAGTGTACATCCAGAGATGTCAGTGTAATACCAGGAGCAGACTGTGTCAGTGAACCAGCCATACCCTGAATGACTCCTAAAATCTCATGGACTTCTAAAGTAAGTCTCACCTTCTTTTGGTGATGAAAAATCATTTTTGGTTTAGCACATTTAAAGGAGAGAAACTACATTTAGTAATCTTGCATGAGGTGAAAAAGGCCTTATGCTTTTTTTCCATTTGCTAGAAAAAAGTAGCCCATGGCATGTTTATTTGCAGTCAAGCTGCATCATACAATGGCAAGAAGAGTTTTTATCTAAAGACTAGTTACGAAGCACTGGGCTTTTTAAAATCTGATGTGGTTACAGCTGACTAAATACGTCTGACTTGTATCACCACCTGGTTTAATCTTATGCTATTACAGAAGCAGAGTAGATTTTAAAAAAATTTTTTAGTTGGAAGATGGACATAATATTCTTATTTTTACGTGGTGCTGAGGATTGAACCCAGTGCCTCACACATTGCAAGGCAAGTACTGTACCACTGAGTGAGCTCCAGCCCAGAGAGTAGACTGACAACTGTATTTGACCTGATGAGCACCATCCAATTCTTTAATATTTCTTGCCAGAAATTAGTGCAAGAGGAAGACAAATTTACTGAGGTTCCCAAATATTTAAAAACCAAAACATATAAGAATACTTTTCAGAATATCCCAAACTAGAAAATATCCAAAAAGGCTACTAATAGAGTAAACGAATTTTGCAGCTTGTGTCTGCATACATGTTCTCTTTTGATCTCCCAAATCGGCCACATGCTGCATGATTCTGTCTTCAGAGGACTATATATATATGACCATATCTTCCATTCTGTAAGATTATAATGCTGAAAATTTCCTGTTGCCTTATGGCATTGAAGCCTTTGTAACATCTCAGAACAGCATGTTACTCATGCTTGTGATGATGCTAGTGTAAACAAACCTACTGTGCTGTCGCTTATATAAAAGTATAGCATGTATAATTACGTACTGCTGCTTGTCAGTTGACGTTTATTTTATTATATGCAGTGCTGAGAATTGAACCCAGTGCCTCATACATGCTAGGCAAGTGTTGTGATCCTGAGCCACAACCCCAGCTCTTGTATTGCTACTTGTAAAGTTTACTATAAAGCAATATGCTGTGTTATGCTGGCAGCAGCCTTTATCTCATGGTTATTGCATTTCTTGATTGCATTAAGAGGCCATGTTGAGTAACCTATGCTATGTAGGTTTGTGTAATTTCTTTATGATGTTTGTATAATGACAATATCATCTGATGAAGCAGTTCTCAAAATGTATCCCCATTATTAAGTGATTCATGACTGTTTTGTTAGCATCAAGAATTACATACTTACATGCTGTACAGTTAGTGAATCGGTTCTGAATGATTGCAAAAATTGTCAGGTAAAGTTGGGCCCTTTGCTAACTGAACAACTCATAACTGTACCAACAGATTGAAACTCTTTCACTGTTTCTTTAAATAGTCTGTTTCCCCAATTTTTCCTAAAATAATTTTAAACTTCATTCTTCTGTTTGCCCAGGAAGTACCATGGCCTGTGCTGCTTTCTTGATTTCTGGGTTGTTTCGAGGCTGTGTGGGAGCAGTCTGCACTCGGGCTGCTGCTTCGAAGTTGACATCCAGCACTTCTCGCCCCCTTACTTTCACGAGGTGAGTCATTAAGCCTTCAGAGCTGCTGAGAGTTGTGTGAAGCATATCAGACTCCAGAAAGAGGCAGCATCTTGGCTTAAAGATGCCTATCATTAATAGATCATTAAACTTCTGACCATTTTATAGGATCCATAATTATGTTGTATTTTGGATAACTGTGATATTACAGGGGAAAATAATTTATTATTTTTATGAGGATAATACTTAATAACCTAATTTTACTTTTTATTAAAGCATAATGAAATCCAAAAGGAAAACTGATCACTTGGAGAGAACTGCAAATGTCGTTCGCCGGGAGGTCTGTATCTTTTGGGCATGACAGGTTTTTCTGGTTGGACAGTTTGTGCATGGTTATGACAGGCTTATGGGGAAGGCAAGTTCTTTTCTGAAAATCTCTAAGGATATGTGATAATTTGAAAAGATGACAAAAGTCTTCAATTTTTCCTTTAAGCTTGAAATGAATGGGTTAATTTTTGAAGGCTGGAGTATGGCAGCATTAAGGGAAATATCCTCACAGGTTTGATGTTTAGAGTTACTTTAGAGATAGAACTACTTAGAGAGTCTATATTTTATGAATACCTTATCATTTCTTTTTTCTTTTTTTTTTTTTTTTTTGGACACCGTGTCTCCAAATCCTTGTTCATCCATACTTTAGAACCACACTTCCTATTTCATCAAGGGAGAAAGCACTAACATCTGAGAAAGGAAGGTGTACAGTTTTTCCACCATATTCAGACTATAGAGAGTTATTCTGCCACCTGAAGGGGTGTCAAGGGCTGGGAGCTAAAGGATCCTCACCCTTTACCTCAGTGAGTAACTATTTTCATTTAAAAACATAAATGGGATATTTGATTTTGCTTTTTTGAGTGTTTTTCACATATTCAGATACGTTTAGCTTAGTATTAGGAGTCTGTTTAAACTATTAAAAATAAAAAGCTTTTTTTATACTTCTACAAACGTGATCATAAATTGTATTGGCTTAGTAGTTTTAGTGTAATAGAAGGAGATTCTGTAATGTTTAGGCCCTACTTTAAATTAATTTAATTCTGCTTTCAGAAAATTGCTTTGAGATGGACTGAGGGTAATGTTCATTCAGCTTCATAGTGTGGTTTTTTTTTTTTTTTTGTGTGTGTGTGTGTGTGTGTGTGTGTGTGTGTTTAAGTCTGTAAAATTAGCTCAAGAGAGTGGGTTCATAAGCATGTGGGAAGATACTTTTCCCATTGATGATCAACTGAAAATATTTTGTCCACACAAAAATACTGATTCCATAAATGTGAAGTTAAGATTTATTTTTAAGGAGTGAAAAGTCTGTCAGTGTGAAGAAAACTGGTTGAGAGGCTTGGACTGTGCTCTTACCTGTCAGTTTTGAGGTAGATAAATTAAAGAAGTGTTGCCAAACTTTTTAAGGATCAGATGGCAAATATTTTAGGCTTTATGGTCTGTATTGTTTCATTTACAACTACTAGCACTAATTCTCATGTGAATTAAGAAAAAGTTGACAAAGTTTGACTATACTCTATTGGATAACATAAAATCGCAAGTACAACAACTACCAAACTATCTTTATAATGTGAAAACATCCGTGATATGTACACAATTTGGTGTGACAGTTCTAATAAAACATGATTTCCCAGACAGAGTTGTCCTATATGTA
This sequence comes from Spermophilus citellus, assembly GCF_964194105.1. NCBI lineage: Eukaryota > Metazoa > Chordata > Mammalia > Rodentia > Sciuridae > Spermophilus > Spermophilus citellus. Next base: position 44,961,636 of record NC_138184.1, on the reverse strand, counting down.
ATGGTTGCCAGTCCCTGAATTGGAGTAGTCATTTTAGAATTTTATAGGACAAAATTATTGGGACTTTGGGGTAGGGGTGATTTTGAAAGTTTAGGACAAAGAAAATTCATGTAAATTATAATAGTTTGATTGAAAAGTTGAAAATTTTGGTGCTCAGATATCCGAAAATTATAGGATTAAAATTCTAATCAAGTAACTACTTTGGAGGAAGGATTTTTCCAATGGCAGTTCCTCTTCTCTTTTGTTTCTAATTTCCATTCTTCTAAATAGACTGAGAATTGGGAGGAGATGAGAGGAATTGGGGAAAAGCTAGGTCCACCTCCTCAAGACATTCCTAGCCAGAGAGCTGGGCATGGTTTTGGACTTTTTGACATGAACAGACCTTGGGTCGTAACAGAGGTTGCCTTTAATGCAGTTGTACTTCACAAAACTCCCACAGGTCCATATGCTCTTCACCTCAAGCCCACGAAGTAGCCGAAGGATAGGAAGCCATCCACATTTTACAGAAGAGGAAACCTTGCTCAGGAGATGTCTTATAGCTTCTCCCAGGGCCAAAGGAAAGCTCCAGCATAGAATTTCTAGGCCAGAAGATCCGTTTTCACTCTGAGAGTGACTAAAGATTGGAGCAGTCATTTGCTAAGAAATATTCTTTCAGCATTGGACATTGTGTTCCCTATGGAAAATCTGGGGAATTACAATTTATGATATTAGTGCTTCTTACTTGGGACTGTAAATGTAACCAGTCTGAAGTCATGCTGATATAGAAAGCTAGACTCTGAATTGAAGGACATTTGATTGTATTGAAGTTCACATTTTTTTTCCCCTTACAGACCAAAGAATAAGCAGTCTGGGTAACGTTAGAAATGTAAAGAAGATAATTATAAGAGTAGAAATATTGTAAATATTGTAAGAATTGTTCAGGTAAGGCTAACATTTTACTAGAGGAGTCACTGTATTTGGCGACTGCAGTATTGGCCACTGAGTAAGGTGTATGCTATTATCAATTTGGGAGAGTTTAGCAATGAAAACAGTTTTTAAAGTTCTTATGCATTTGTTTGGAAATATGCCAGATACTGAGCTAGGGGCCAGGCATTGAAAATGATACAGATCCCTGTGCTCATATTTTAGTGGTGCTTTGGTCTGAAGAAATGACTTTATGCACCTAATTGATTTTGGAAAAACCAATTTTATTGCAACAGTCAGTTTACTTTTAGAAGCCCTTTTCATATTCTACAAAGCCTTAGTGTATTGTTGCCTTTTGATTTTCAAAGCATTTAATTATATAGTAGGTTGATACTTGGCTTGTCACAACCACCCTGACAGGTGTAGGGGTCTTTATTCCTGTTTCACAGGTGAGGGAATTAAGACTCGGCTATTTAGATAGGATTATCCTATTTTCTAATTTGTCTGAGATAGTATTGGTTTATGCATTTTATTCCTAGAGTAATTATTAGTAGTACTGCCTTTTACTCTCAGAACTGTCCCATCTTAAATTGTATTGTTGGCCTGAGTTTAAAGAACATCTTCAAGGAAGAGGAGAACTCGGCTCTTGAACTCAGATCTTTGTTAATCAAATCAGCTCTTCTTACAACAAGCGGGGCAGAGTTTTGTTGAGCAGCATGTTACTGGGTGTAAGAAAAGGGAGAGTTTCTGAGGTACAGTGAATAGTCAGTAAAGCCAAAGGGCCAGGTTCCTGGGGTGGGGGCTTTTGAGGATCCTATGGTTCCCAGTGCTGGTCTTCCAGTGCTTGACTTGTGGTTTTGCTCAAGTGGGGGTTTGAGTGGGAGGGGTTGCCTAGCAGGAGAATGGATTATGTCCTGACCTTAACCTTTACAATTTTCTGCTCATCATCACTCATGTATTTTGAGGAGATTCTATGGTCCTCTGTGAAGAAGGGGCACATCTCTTTAATACTTTTTTTCAGTAGTTTTATACCTAATTTGCTTTGATTATCAGAGCTTGATGGTCAAAGAACCTTTTGAAGATTAACTAGCTGGGACAAGCAGTGCTTGGTACTTCTAGCCTCACCACAGTGTCCTCAGTGACAAAGCGGAGGGTGGTAGAGAGGGACCTTGGGCACCTAGCATCTAAAGTAGTTGTAGGAGCTGTGGGCAAGCTGGGCCATAAGCTCTTGTGAACTCCCAGGGAAGGATAGACAGTCTGGCCCTCTGGCAGCTGGCCTGTGGCTCTTAGTAGTGTACAGGTCACTGAGTTGGAGCCCACAAAGGAAATAGAGGCTCCTCAGGGAAAGGCATAGCTTAGTAGCTCTGTAACCACATTATCTTACACAGTGCTGACATGCTGTAGACACTCAATGCTGGTTTCATTGGGTAGAAAAAGCAAGCATTAATCCCACTGTAGCTGATTACCTGTACTGCCTGATGAGTCACTTTCTGAAGCAGGGATGGTTGTAATATTCATCTTGAGATGAACTGATAGTGCTTATATAGTCTATCGTTCTTTACAAATAGAAGCTATGGAAAGCAAAATTTGCCTGAACTACTGCTGCTTATGTCCCAAACTGGGAAGTCTCTAAAATGTAGTGGCAGTGCTTTTCACTGACACATTTTTGTTCAGTAAATGAAGCAAATTTAAGATGTAAAACTCTTTTCCCTAAGGGACCTAATCAAGTAAAATGAATTTTTATTTTAAATTCAGCCAACATGTATTGAGTGCCTGACAAATGCCCAGCACTGTTCAGGGTACTAGGGTTATAATAGTGCATGAGGCAGCCAAGGTCCTTGCTGTTAGAGGAGCTTTGTTGTGGTGTGAATACCCCAAAGAATGTCACGTGATATACACTATGAAGGAAATAAAACAGGATTATGGGAGGCAAGAGTGGCCCAGAGCAGAGTTACCATTTTAAATCTGTGCTTAACATTTGAGCTGAGACTTGAAGAAGGAAAAGAGCCAGCCATGTGCATAGCATTCCTGGCAGATGCCACCATTTTGAGGCAGGAATAAGCTAGGCAAGTTCAGAGCAGAGTAGGTATATGAGAGGTCCTGCATATCTCTTATCCTATCTACAAATCACTGTGGGCTTGGATAGGGACTTGGGATTTTATTCTGAGCACAGTGGAAGGTGTTAAGCGAGAAGGAATTTTATTTCATTGTTAAAGAGTAATTTATTAGCTTGGTTGAGTGTTGGGTTTTTGTTGGGCTTTGACGCCAGGATGGAAGCTATTGACATAATCTCAGGAGAGATGCTGGTGGTGGTGGTGGTAGGTTGGAGAGCAGGAGAGGTACAGCCAGTGGGATTCACACAGGGGGTGGGTGGCTGTTAGAGAAGGAGAAACCAAGGTGATTTCTAGGTTTTGGGATTTGAATAACCTGGGGAGATAATGTGACGATGGTGGCAAATATTCACATAATGGAGAACAACGTGTTTGGAGAAGGGAAGGAGCTCAGTTTGGGTATAATGTGGGGTGGGGAGAAGCAGGTGGAGTTACAAATGACATAAGATTAACAGTTTTTTTTTTTTTATCAGTTCATAACTATTGATTCTGGGCCATTAGTACATGGAGGTGCATTATATTATTTTTACTGCTTCTATATATGTTTAAAAGTTTTCATAACAAGGGAGAACATTTGGGAGGAAAAAATGGTTATGTATTGAATGTTAATTTTGAAATGGAAACTCAAATAGGCAGTTGTATATATGAATTTGGAGTTCACCGCTGGAAATAGACTAAGCCGTATAGAGAAGAGGGCCTGGGACTTGGCATTGGCTATATCAGTAATTAGAGGCCACAGAAAATAGCAAGGACCAGCAAAGTTGATGGAGGAGGGGGAAGTCAGGCAGGAGGGAAATCAGCAGTGTTGTTGAAGCCAGGACAGTGTTTTAAGGAGGGAGTGCTCAGCTCTGCTAAGTTCTGCTGGAAGGTCATCACCTGATTTGCCAGAATGGGGAGTGAGTGGTCAGAATGACTGGCCTTAGTACGCTGTTGAGAGTGAGAGCATGGCTGGTTTGCATTGGGGAGAGAATGGGAGTTAAGAAGGTGGAGACAGAAACATATATAACTCTTGAAGGGTTTTGATGAATGGGAGCAGAGAAATGGGGTGATAGCTGGGTGAAAGACTTGTTTTTCTTTGTTAGGTTTGAGAAGCAGCAAAACAAGTTCCTGGATTCGGATCTTTGCACAAACCTCAGTTTGTGCCTCTGTAAAGTGGGGATAATAAGAGCTTACTTCCAGAGTTGTTGTGAAAATTGAATATGTGAAGTGCCTGGCACATAGTAGCTTTCATCTCTGCGTGTTTCCTGCTGCTGTTGATTTCTGAGATGGGAGATGCTAGAGCTTACTTGTAGTCTGGGGGAGAGCCAAGAGGGCGATGCAGAAGAGTGGCTGGTTGCTGGAGTGAAGGTTCAGGAAGGCAGAGATGAGGCGAGGCCAGGTGGATAGGTTAGCCTCTGGAGAAGTAAGGCTGTTTACCCTTCATGCTAGGGCACAATGTTGACTAACATAAGCCACTTAAGAACTACAACATGATGGAGAATTTTGTGGTCTTTGTGAGTAAGTCACTTGAGTAAAATTGCCTTTTAATCAGGGTCCTACGAATCAGATTGGTATTCTGCCACCATTTAAATAATGTCTGTTCTCAATAGTTAGTTTCCCTCAATTCTGAAATTTTCTGAACTCCAACTTTGTTTTAAGTTTCTAAATATTTAAGCTAGAAAACAGCTAAACAGGAGTGAACAGGGGAAGGCAATCAGGTTTCCAAAGACCTGTTTCCTGTACAGAGACTTTTGCATGAGCAGTAACATCAAAATATCCTCCATAAAACCAACTTTTAAAAAATAAATGTGATGGAATTTCCTTTTAGATGCCGACTCGGTCAGAGCATTAAAAATGTGTAACAGTGAAAGTTGGCAAATGTGTTGTTATTTTATTGAACAGTAGAAGAGTCTAAATGTTATTTTATGGAAAACTTCATTTCCTGCCATGTGTTTTAACTTAGGACATGGCTAGTTGAGGTTTTAGTTGTGAAATCCTTCGATCCATTAAGTATAAGAGCAAATACCAATGTTAAAACAGTTTCTCCATTATATTTTACTTATTCAATAGAAGCAAAAGGGTGGTATATAACAAGAGCCACAATTACAGATCCTAATTGTATGAACTAACTTCAGAATGAATATGTGGCCTTTGAAAAGATTTCATTAATGTTTTTAATCCTCAGTTTTAGAAATACTTTTGTGTGTGTGTGTATAATATATATATATATATATATATATATATGTATGTATTAAACAAAATACAGTTGTGAGAGGGAGACATGTCTTAAGATCATGAATTGTGCAAGGCATTTTGTATTTCATTCATGACAGTTTTGTTCAGATTATTAAGATGAATAGCAATATGTACATCACTGTTCATATTAATACCAAAGGATGTAATGCATCTGGGAAGACTTTTGGTCTTAGACACTATCTAAATGAAACTATCCCTTAATCAGTGTAGCTTTTGTACCTTCATTAAATTTTGGATGTTGAGAAATGATTAGTGATTTCATTTCACATAGTCTGTCATTTTATTGTGGAGCATTCTTACATATCACAGCTAACATTCAGGATAACATAGTCTTCCTTGCCACCAGGTGGCTCTTGTGGATGTGTTTAAAGCTTATGCATATCTCATTTTGTGAATCCAACAGATGCCAGTTAAGCTGTTAGAAATGAAATAATCTAGCTCTTGGCTATGTTTTTACAAATTATTAAACTGAAAGAAAATAATATCTTTGAAATAACATTTCTTTTTCATAAACATAAAAGGGAAGGAACAGAGACTTGTGATAATTCTCATTACTTGTCTTTGAAATTAGATACTTAGAATGTGTAGCAAACACAGGAAGATACCAGTTCTTCTGATACAGACCTTGCCCTCTTTCACATGAATCTGGATTCTCTGTAGTGTTGACCCCCTTCCTGCCACCCTTTTTATTTTTCTTGTCATGCTAGGGATTGAACCCAGGGCCTGACATATGTACTGTACCACTGAGCTACATCCCTAGCCCAGCTACCCCTTTTTAAGCAACAAAATGCTCCTGAATTTCTTCCAACCTTTGTTTTGGAAACAAATTTTAAGGGACTTTTAAATTTTCTTTCATTCTGCAGATATTTCCTGAGCCTTACTACATGTTGGGCCCTGGGTTTGATCTAAGGAGGTGATTTAGAGATGTATTTTATTCGGTACCTAATTCAGGAGGCTGGTGATCTGTGATGAAAAGACGTGTTCATCAGTATTTATAATTTAGTATGTGCTAAATACAATAAGATAAGCAATACATTGTATTGGTAGGGAGAGGATTGAGAAGGTGGAGTGTAAAAGGAAGACCTCAGGGAAGGGGAGAGTATTTGTGCAGGACATGCAGGGGTGGATAGGACTTGATGGAACTTGGTGTGGTGCATGTTGTGAGTAACTCAGGAAGAGTTTTGGAGGTGGCCAGATGTCAGGTGCCTTTGAAGGAGGAGTTCAAGGAACTTAAACTGTTATGAGTTCCTAGGCCTTTTAGTTTCAGGTTTTTGTTTAGTTGTGTGGTAGAGCCGTTGAAGGTTTTTGGGTTTTTGTTTTTTCTGTGCTGGACAAGTGCTGTACCACTGAGCTACACCCCGGCCCCTTTGTGAATTTTGAGCTGGGGAATAGCTTGATTTGGAATTTTATCCATATTCACCAGTTGGCTGCTTTGAGAAACACAAGAAGGAAGCCAAGATAGCAATTAAAGTGAAAAGAAAGAAGTTATCAGCTATGACAGAAGGGGTGGGCAGGGGAAAGAAAAGATGAAATGAATTCATGGAGCTTATTTGTGTTAGGGACAGAATGCTAGAGTCAAAGTTTGTATATCATTTGAAAATAGATTTGACCATGTCAAGTCCAAGAGGGATCCAGAATTGAAATCCTGTATGGTTTTTCAGGGCTCTGTGAGTGCCGCAGAAACCTTCTCCATCTCTGCATCCCCATTCTAAGCACAAGATTCTGGTGTCTGGAACTGAGCAAAGAATATGGTGAATTTAATTCTGTTCTTGAGTATACTGTTGGGATAGTGCTGCCAGTTGATTAAGGGCCAACTGACATGGGTTTGAATGTTGACTCAGCAGTTCCTAGCTAAGTGATCTTGAACAAGTATTGGACCTTTCAGTTTTCTCATTGTAAGGTGAAGGATAACAACATTGTCTCTTGAGATACAGTATGATTATTCATATCAACTGAATGTGCATAAAACATTTAACAGCATCTGGTATATATCCAAGGTAAAGGTTCCTCAGGTATTGACTCTTGTTACCCTGGAGGGTATAGATGTGATCCTAGAATTGGCAGAAAAGTGGTGATGAGAAGTCAGCAGGGGTTTGGCAAGACCTGGGGATTGCTGAGGGCCTCAGCCTGGAGGTGGGAGAGGGAGAGGAGTGAGGCCCTTTAGGGAAGGCTCCCACTGAAGTGTGGAGTAGAAATAAAAATGGAGGGGGACCAGGTCAGAGAGGCAGGAGTGTCACTGTCATCTAGCCCAGGCAAGGAACATGTTTCAGGATGGAAAGTATTAGATTCAGAGAGATCAGAGAGGGTTGGAACTGAGACTGAACATTGTGCTTTTGCAGGAAGACCTTGACTAACCTGGGAGGAAGTTACAAGAAAACAGAAGCCTGATTACCTGTGGTTAAGAAACATCAAGGGAAAGGGGAGTTTCTGTAGGGTGAAGAAGAACCAATCATCTCAGTAGAGGAAGGAATGGAAGACAAGATTTCTAAAATATCTTAAAGACAGTATGGCATATAAGTTTGCACTTGCAAAATAATTGATAGGATGTAAGTGTGGTACAAGCCCACCACACTGCACAGTTGTCATCCAAGTGAGTGGTCCCCTTGGGAATGTGCAGTGGCACATTATTATATATTAATAAAGCATAATATATAATCAAATATTCACACATTATCATTAGAATACTTAACACTGCCCACCTGCATTAAGTACTTATTAGGGCTTTTGCATGTATTATCTTATTTAGTCCTCACAGTAACACTGTGAGGCATAGGTGTTACTATAAGCTGCTCAGAGTCGCACAGCTGCACCAGGATTAAATACCAAGCAGTGTAACTACAGAGTTCCTTCTGTTAAGAGTCATATTCTGCTGCTGCTTTTGTTGCTGAATGCTTAGGACAAGCCAGTGGCATTTGATATCATGTCTGATGAAACAAGAAGGTACTAGAGAAGGAAATTGAATGTGATGGAAAGGACTGATGTTTGCTGATAGAGCAGTATTTCAGAGGGGTAGGTGGGACTAGGTTGTGCTAGTAGAGGTGAGTGCTAGTAGAGGGGCAGTCATGGAAAATCAAATCACCATGACTTGGTCTCCAAGTGACAAGGAAGAAAGGATCATCAATGATACAGAAAAAGAGGCAAGGAATTTTTCAGGAGAAAGAAGATATTTTAGGAGATATTTAGAGGTGGCGAGAGAAATGACCATCCAACATGAGAATTGTCAAGTGGATTTTTTAAAATGATCTCCCACTGATGGTTTGATTAGACCTGGTAGACCTATTGTAGAAAAGGGCCAAAATGAACTAGAATTAGGGTGGGAGGTTCATTGACCTTGATGGTTTTCCAGAGCACCCTTTGATGGAACTGTGAAGGTTGCCTTCCAAGGAGGGGATTGCATTTGGTCAACTGCTGCTGCTTTGATTTGCTGCCACAAGTGGAGTTGAAGCCAAGTAGGAAGTTGAAGAAAGAGTCTTATTGTCTTTCTTTATCTTTTGAAGATATTGCATGTTTAGAGGAGGAAGAGAAAAAAAAGAAATACAAAATGGAATGAAGAATGAGCAAATAGAGAGATTTTGAAGTTGAGGGTTGCATAGTTCTTGAGCTGGTCAGTTTTAACTAGTTTCTGGAAACCAGAAACTTGAGCTAATTGCAGGGAAGGGCTCTTTCTGTTGCACTTGTTGTTTTTAAGGTCTTAAAATGTGTATATTTTGTAAAATATAATATATAAATTAGAAGAACTAAACAAAAAAACATGAGTATAGACCCAGTTTTTCTATTAAGGTTTAACACAGTTACTCTGTAAAATTGCTTAGAAAAGGGGAGAGTGTTTAGTGCTTGCCTTTAATTTCTGAAATTAGTTCATCATGGACTCTACACATTGCAGAGCAACAGTGGGCCTCATTTTGTGCAGTTGTAATGGAGCATTTAGAGGTTAGGCAGGGTTGCTTATGGGTTCTGATCCCCAGTGCTCTTTGTGCATGGCATGTGACATATACTCATTAGACAAATGCTGGTTAAACAATCTCACTAAAAGATGATTTTTTTTTTGGGTAGGTAGAATAAGATTAATATTATAGTATGTCTTTCAAAAAGAAGTTATTTAAGATTTATTCACTTGATGGCAGACAAACCCAAAGCAAATTATACTTTACCTGGTTGAATGATTTTCGAAAGCAGTGTCTTTGTAGAGTTCAAAAAATCTTAGTTCTCAGAAAGTCCCTGGTTGCCCGTTAGGCTGTGTACACGCTAACCTAAGCCACAGCTTATCTCTGGCCACAGGTGGTGGCAGCGGCTAAGGTGTGTGGAGCTGCCAGTGAGTCGCCTTCAGTGAAGAGCCTCCACTTGCTTGTTGCGGATAAAGACTTTTCCTTTAAAGCTGGCCAGTGGTAAGTGGCTTTTCTTTTTTTCAAGGGTGTGTATTTAAGAAGGTGTCATCAGATTGAAGGGATTCTTTTCAACTTCTGTGGCTAGCTGTTCCCATTCCCACAGAGGAATTCTAGGCTATTTCTGTTCATGGTGTGCCTTTTCTGGTATGGAGAATCTGATTCTTTTCTTAGCTTGAGCCCACTTCAGTTTTGACCCTGTGGCCCTGTCTCTCAATCATATAATGGAAACCGCTTTGAGTTTTCCAGTTTCAAACAAAGAAGCTAGTTCTAGTGCATGGAATTGACAGCTTTGAGTATTATGTTCTCAGGAATGCATCCTAATAGAATACAATGCAGTCATCTAATCTGCTTGAGTTTTGTGTTGCTGGGGATTTGTACATTTCTAAAAGTCTTTTTTTAATATCTAATACAGAGTTGACCAAGCAGTCTGAAAAGAATAACCAGTTATGTCATAGAACTAACCATCCTCTTGACTGAATTCCTGTGTTACTCATACCTTGCCTGGGTTAAGTTTAAATATTTTGCTTAATTTACTCACAGGATTCCCCAGTCAGGCCCAGCTCACACACAAATCTTAAGTCTGTTCCATTCCACTCTGAAGACTAATCAGTATGCTGACAAGCTAGCAGGCCAGCTGTCCCACTGTTCCTTGGAATGGCCTCACTGAGCTGCAATTCAAGTTGAATTGTAAATAAAGCAACTTGTATTTCCCTAGGAAAGGTGTGTTTGGGTGTGTGTGTGTCCTTTATTTAAATAAAGCATTCATTTCTAAATGAGTTTTCTGGTATGTCAATCTCCATAGTATTTCTTAGGAGTCACTTGACTAATTTTGGCAGTCCATCTGGAGATGTGGTTTTGTTAGGAGGAGGATGTGTGATAATAGCAAGTGTGATAATAGCAAGAGTTAGCAGTCTTGTGTTAATAGTTTGCCTTTGAATTTAGAACTAGAAAACAAGATGCTGATTGCAATAATTTGCGTTTGTGAAGCAATTTACTGCAATCTTTGCACATGTTCGGTGATACATATTAAATCCATTTTGGCAGTTTTGGGGGTGGGCAACATATTTACCCTTCAAAAATGGTTTAGCAGTTATTACATTGAAAAGTGAAAACTTTAATTGTAATGATCTGTTTTTCCATATTTCCTTTCTGTGGAAGTGTTTGTGTCCTGTGCACAGCATTGTCTCCATGCCTTCAACTCTGAATTATTCCAAGACTGACTCTAGTCTCCTGGGTAGAAAAAGCCTGAGCCTTGGTTATAATGCTCCACCATGGTGTGCCTGCAAGTGCATTAGCTCTTGCAGACTGCAGTTCTCTGATAAGAAAAATGTCATCATTCCCTAGCCATATATACAGAAACGAGGTCCCATTGTGATTCCAAAGAGAAAATTATTCATGGTCGGTATTCCATTCCAATGAATGGATTTGGTCACTGACATTAGAACTGGTTTTAGTGTGTGTCTCAGACTTTTGCTTCAGAAGTCACACAGGGGATGGTGATCACTGGTTGATTGGCAGTGACCCTTTTCCTCCCAGCTGTGGGTCTAGCCTTCAAACCCTCCCCTTTTAAAAGACTTCACCCTTACTGTTGATTTATTATATATCTGGGGTTATGAATTCTTTTTGGTATTTGACTTTATGATTACCCAATGACCATTTTACATAGATTGGTGTTGTCCACCTGTTCTTTGCTGTTGCTAGGATTGGTTTGTGTTCTAGGGTTTTCTTAGATGAACGGGTTAGTAGTAACCTCCATGTGGCATTTTGGAGAAGGCAAGGATTAGTGAGAGGAGTTAGGATGTGGCTGCCTCCCAGCCAGTGGTGATCAGAGTGGAGAGCTGCTTGAGGTGAAGAGAGGATTGCTGTTGGGCTTATCTCTGGGATGAGAGATTGGGCCATTGTCCCACATCTCTCAATTTTTGAATGACAGCTCCTGACACCTGCCAAACTCTCAGAATGAGGTTCCAGGAGTAACTTTAAATAAATAAATGTTGTCCATAACCAATTTGAGCTCTGGCTACACATCCCCATGTAGATTTCTTCAGCACATAGCAGAGAGAAGTCTAAGGGGACTTTTCCTACACTGCACTGTGTTCTAGCAAGTCAACCCAGAGAGAAAGGCCAAAAGGAGAAACCATCTCAAAAATATCTTTCCTATGAGCAGGGCTACAGCTCTTGGACTCCACTTACCAGTAGGTTGACAGCTTGCTTATTAGCAAGTACCTTCTTGGTAAGTCCTGCTCTTGACCTTGTCATTGCTCTTTCCTATTTGTGGAAAGACTGACACTCCCTCTCAGGGCTGAAGTGTGGCACTAACAATCCTCATGCAAGATCTTGATTGCCCTGTTCCACTTGCTGCCTTCTTCAATGGCTGCACTGCTGAGGATGGGATCCATCCCCAGAGGGAGGCATCATGGCCTCATGTTCTGGAGACTGCCCAGTTCATATTGAAGACTACCTACCTGCTAGGTCTGATGTGGGCCTTTTCCACATTTCTCTGGGCTTTGGTTTTCACATCTTTAAATAGGGAGCAATAGTATTCCTGTTTGGGATACTAAGTGTTTTTGCACAGTGGCTAATATTAACTTCATTAGTTTGGTATTTTTTGTTAGTATGCTAGTCAGCTCATCATCACTATAACTAAAATACCTGATAAGAACAACGGTTTCAAAGGTTTCAATCCATGGTCAGCCAGCTCCGTTGCTCTGGGATCAAGGTGAAGCAGAATGTTGTGGTGGAAAGGCATGGCAGAGGAAAGCTGCTCAGTTTATGAAAGGCAGGAGCAAGAGAGAGAGTGACTGAGACTGTGACTGTTCACTCTAGTAGCCAGGGACAAGGTATAATCTCAAAGGGTACATTCCCAATGTCAGTTCCTCCAGCAATGTGTGGTAACTGCCTATAGTTACCACACAATAATCCATTCAGATTATCAATCCATCAGATGAATTAATTCACCATTGAGGTTATAGCTCTCCTAATCATTCTACCTCTGAACATTTCCGCACTGCCAAACATGAGCTTTTTGAACGACATGTTATATTCAAACCATAATAATTAGTATTTCACCCAGTCAGCTAGATTATCTGTGCTGGTGAAACCCAGGGGGTCAGATTCCAATTCTTAGTTACTTGGCCAGTTCTCCTGCAGGGAAGATGTTGGTTCTGCCTATAGAACTGCGGGCCAAGTCAGAAGGTCAATGAGTGCACACTGCCAAATGACGTTACTGATGGTACTGTCAGTGATGAGTCCGTTCTGGGCTGTCTAAAGGAGGATGCCCAAGAGGAAGCAAGGCCAAAGCATGTTTGCAGCAAAAAGACTTTTAGTTCTGATATAAATTTCTTTGATAGAAAGCAACTTTGGGGACTACTACCCCACCCTTGAGTAGGGTCACTGTGTTGTTGTGTTGTTGACAGCATACAAACTACACAACTAGATGCAGCAGTGCTGAATTTCACACAACTACACAAAGTGCATTCCCTGGCTCTTTATCTAGCCTCTGTCCTCTGTTGACTTGTTCTAAGACTCAGTTTAAGTGGCTGCTGCTTCTCAATTCCTTCACTCCTGGTGGTATTGACTACCCCTTCTCTGATCTGTCTCCCTACCTTAATATTTTATCAAAGCCCACTTACTTGTATTTTTGTGATTTCTTTCCCATTAGAATGAATTTGTTGACGGCAGGAACCGAGATACCCTTAGTTTCTGTACCTCCCATTGCAGTGCTGTCTGTGGTAGGCAGGTGGGTGAGGAGCTCTGAGTGCTGTAGCAGAGGACTAGAGTTTGGGATCTCATATCATCATTTGACTATGGTTGGCATGCCCTGTGTGCTGAGCACTGGGATCACCTCTGTGGATAGGACTTAGCTGCCTGCTTTGTCAAAGTTGGACACAAATGTGTTGCTTTACTACACACCTGGATCCCTTTTCTCAGTTCTGCTTATACAAAGTAGATGCCTCTGCTCATGTTCCTAGAGTGATTAATCCTACAAAGGGTGTTTTTTTAAGGGTTTGTGTTTAAAGTTTAATTCTTTCATGGACAGGTGTTTTATGAAATATGTACTGTGCATATTTTCTTAAATACATTAATATGGGACTTCTAATATAATTTGAATTTTTTGTACCTTTTAATTTAGGAGTTGTTTTCTTCTCCGAAGGTAGCTTTCCAAAGGTGAAAGGGATCAATCCTTTTTAGTAATCTAAGGAAAAGGAATTTATCACCATCGAGCAGCAGAGGGTGCTGTAGTTCAGGAGATGAAGCAGCAAAAGTAGCTATTTGTTTTTTATTTGTATATATGGATAGCGTATAGCACACATTAACAAATGGGAACTATAGTGTTTATAGTTTTTATATTGCCCAAAATGAAAGGGAAGTTAAAGTATTCACAGAGAAAAGTCAAGTGAAAATAGGTAGAAGTAGGTGAGATGGCCCTTCCTGGAGCACTTCCAATCTAGAGCCCTTTTTTGGGGATGGGGTGGAAGGAGGGTACTGGGGATTGAACCCAGCAGTGCTTTACCATTGAGCCACATCCCCTGCTGTTTTATTTTTTAAAGACAAGGTTTCACCAAGTTGCTTAGGGCTTCATTAAGTTGCTGAGGCTGGCTTTGAATTTGTGAGCCTTCTGCCTCAGCCTCCTGAGCCACTGGGATTACAGACGTGCACCACTGTGCCCGAATAGAGCTGTTTTTTTTTTTTTTTTTTAACTATCAAAAATGAGCAAATGTCTAAGGCTGTAGATTAGAGTAAAATATATTTTAAGGTCATAGACCAAACTGATAGAAAGCCTCTTGTGCTTTTCACATAAGCTATGTGTAAGAAAACAAATGGAAATGGGATACTTTCTGTTCTTGATGGCAGAGAAATACCTAGAATGGGTGTTAAATCTTCCTAGACATGGGGTTGAGAATTTTTCTTGGTGCTGGGTTCTAATACATTTTTCTGTCCTTTTTACAAGATTTGTTGCATTTCCTATAATCTGCACCAAAAAGGGTTTCTGTGGCATAGGAGTTTTGAGCTTCCAATAATTCTAAATGTTCTAGGCTGTAAGATGTGGTTAGAAGAAAAGGAGAAACAAGCCATGACACAAAGCCACGTCAGCCTATTTAAGTTTGGCAAATACCAGCAAAAGTGTTTTTGTGCTTCCTTCCTTGTTGTACTTCTTTAAAAAGCATTTTTTGAGATAAGTGAATTTTATACATTAAATGTTATGTAAAGAGTACAATTCACTGGGTTTTAGTATATTCACAGTTGTTTATCAGCCTAATCAAATTTTAGGACATTTTCATTATCCCACAAAGAAACCCAGTACCAATTGCCATTCATTGCCCATATTCCTGCCCCCTTAGATAACCATGGATCTACTTTCTGTCTCACCAGACACTGATATCACATAATCTATGATTCCATTTGTTTATTTATTTTTTTGGTGGGGGGTGTACTGGGGATTGAACTCGGGGTCACTTGACCACTGAGCCACATCTCCAGCCCTATTTTGTATTTTATTTAGAGAGAGGGTCTCACTGAGTTGCTTAGCGCCTTGCTTTTGCTGAGGTTGGCTTTGAACTTGTGATCCTCCTGCCTCAGCTTCCCAGGCTGTTGGCATGGGAGGCATGCGCCACTGTGCCTGGCAGATTATGTGATCTTTTTGTGATTCCTTTGCCTGGCTTCTTTCACTTAACATGATTTCACGGCTCAACTATGTTGTAGCATATAGCAGTACTTCATTTCATTGTATGAATATATTTTGTTTATCCATTCATCAGTTAATCAACACTTAGATTGTTTCCATTTGGTGTTTCCATTTGGGGGCTATTGTGGATAATGCTACTGTGGCATTGGTGTACAAATTTCTAAATGGACATATATTTCCCTTTCCCGTTAGTGTAAACCTGATTGAAATTGTCAGGCCATATGGTAACTCTTAACATTTTCACGCACTGCCAAAATGTTTCCTAAAGGATATGCCATTTGACATTCCTACTAGCATTGTATAAGGGTTCCGAATTCTCTAAACTCTCACTGAAACTTGGAGTTTTCTGTCCTTTGGATTATGGCCATTTATTTTATATGAAGTGGTAGATCATTGTGGATTTGATTTACATTTTCCTAATGACTAATGATGTTTAACATTATTTCACGTGCTTACTAGCATTTTTAATATTGTTTTTGAAGAAATGTTAGTTAAAACCCTTTGCTCATTTTAAAATTTGGGTTTTCTTTATTAATGAGTTAGAGGAGTTCCTTATATAATTTGAATACAGATCCCTTAATAAATGTATTATTAAAATTTTTTCTCACATTCTGTGGGTCGTCTTTTAACTTTCTTGATCATATTTGTAGCACAAAGTTGTTAACTTTTATGAAGTCTAATTTCTCTATTTGGATTTACCCTTGTGGTTTGGTGTCATATCTAGGAAACTAATGCTGTGAAATCTACTCCTGGATTTTCTTCTAGGAGTTTATGATTTTGGCTCTTAAATATTTAAGTCTGTGCTCCATTTTTATGTGTGTATGAGACAGATGTCCCTACATCATTTTATTTTTTGCATATAGATATCCAGTTGTCCCAGTACCATTTGCTGAATAAACTATTCTTTTTCCATTGATTTATCTTGGCACCTTTGTCAAAAATGAATTGACTGGCCAGGTGCAATAGCTCATGCCTATAATCCCAGTGGCTTGGGAGGCTGAGGCAGAAGGACCATGAGTTCAAAGCCAGCCTCAGCAAGAGTGAGGCACTAGGCAACTCAGTGAGACCCTGTCTCTAAATAAAGTACAAAATAGGGCTGGGGATGTGGCTCAGTGATTGAGTGCCCTTGAGTTCAGTCCCTAGTACCCCAAAAAAACAAAACCAACCAAACCATAAATTTAAGGGTTTATTTCTGGATTCTTAATTCTTTTCTATTGATTTTCATATCTGGCACTGGTTACACCAACCAGTACCACCATGTCTTCATTACTCTAACTTTGTGGTAACTTTTAAAATCATGAGGTCTGAGTCATTTATTTTATTTTTTTTTTTTTGCAGTGTTTTTTTTTTAAATTATTTTATTGTTGGTTGTTCAAAACATTACATAGTTCTTAATATACCATATTTCACAGATTGATTCAAGTGGGTTATGAACTCCCATTTTTACCCCGTATACAGATTGCTGTGTCACATCAGTTACATTTCCATTGATTTACAAATTGCCTTTCTAGTGACTGATGTATTCTGCTGTCTATCCCATTCTCCACTGTCCCCCCTCCCCTTCTCTCTCTCCATCCCCTCTACTATAAATCGTTTCTTCCACTTATATAATTTTTCTCCTACTCCTCCTTTCCTCTTATATGTAATTGTGTATAACCCTGAGGCTCACCTTCCAATTCCATGCAATTTCCCTTAACTCTCCCTTTCCCTCCTGCCTATCATCCCTGTTTAATGTTAATCTTCTTCTCCAGCTCTTCGTCTCTACCCTGTCCTTGGTTACTCCCCTTATATCAAAGAAGACATTTGACATTTGTTTTTTAAGGATTGGCTAGCTTCACTTAGCATAATCTGCTCTAATGCCATCCATTTCCCTCCAAATTCTATGATTTTGTCATTTCTTATTGCAGAGTAATACTCCATTGTGTATAAATGCCACATTTTTTAATCCATTCATCTATTGAAGGGCTTCTAGGTTGGTTCCACAATCTTGCTATCGTGAATTGTGCTGCTATGAACGTCGATATAGCAGTGTCCCTGTAGCATGCTCTTGTTAGGTCTTTAGGGAATAGACCGAGAAGGGGAATAGCTGGGTCAAATGGTGGTTCCATTCCCAGCTTTCCAAGAAATCTCCATACTGCTTTCCAAATTGGCTGCACCATTTTGCAGTCCCACCAACAATGAACAAGTGTACCCATTTCCCCGCATCCTCGCCAGCACTTGTTGTTGTTGGACTTCTTAATGGCTGCCAATCTTACTGGAGTGAGATGGTATCTTAGGGTGGTTTTGATTTGCATTTCTCTGACTGCTAGCGATGGTGAGCATTTTTTCATGTACTTGTTGGCCGCCATCTTCCCTCCCCCTATCTGAGTCATTTAAATTTATCCTTTTCCAGGATTGTTTTAATGATTCTGGGTTCTTGAATTTCCATTTGAATTTTTTTAAATTGTCAGTTTCAGCAAAGAAACCAGGTGGGGGCTTGGTAAGGTTATTGCATTGAATCTGTAGATAAATTTGAGATGTATTGCCATCTTAGCAATATTAAATCTTCTAATCCATGAACATGGAATAGCTTTCCATTTATTTAAATCTTTAATTTTTTCAACATTTTATAGTTTTCAAGTCTTTGTTAAATTTATTACCAATTTTGTTTTTTTTTAAGTGCTATTACAAATGGATTTTTTTAAATATATTTCACATTTGGATAGTTCACTGCTAGTGTATGGAAATATGTTTTTTTATATACTGAAATACTGCAACCTAATTTGCAGTTGTTTAATAATTATATCTTTTTAGTGAATTCTTTTGGGTTTTCCATGTATGAGATGACACCCTCTGTAATTCCTCCTCTCCAATCTGAATGTCTCATATTTTCTTCTCTTGCTTGCTTTGGCTAGAACCTCTAGTGCAGTATTGAGTAGAAATGGTAGGAGTAAATATCCTTGTTTCATTCCTATAGGGAGGAAATTTTCAGCCTTTCATAATTAAATAAAGGTTAGCCATGGGTGTTTTTAGGTGCCCTTTTTAAGTTTGAGGAAGTTCTCATTTATTCCTGGTATCTTGAGTGCTTTTATTGTGAAAGAGTGTTGCATTTTATCACATGCCTTTCCTGTATCTAGTAAGATAATCATGTGGGGTTTGTACCTTATTCTACTAAGTAGTATTGCATTGATTGTTTTCAAAAATTAAATCAACCTTGTATTCATGGGATTTAAAAAAAATTTTTTTTGTTTGGTTTCTTTATTCAGAAGGGATATTGGTCTGTAGTTTTATTGCAGTATTTTTGATTAGCATCAGGGTAATACTAGTAGCTTCACAAATGTATTGGAAAGTATTCTATTTTTGGAAGAGTTTGTGAAAGGTTAGTATTCTTTAAATGTTTGGAATTCACCAGTAGTCATCTGGACCTGATCTTTTCTTTGTGGAAGTTTTAAAATGACTGATTTAGTCCTTTGACCTCTTATGGATCTGTTTGGGTTTTCTGTTTTTCTTGATTTATATTTGGTAGTTGTGTCTATTTAGGAATATGAGCTTTTCATCTAAGTTAACTATCTTTGATATACAGTTGTTTATATAGTTTCTTTATGTTCCTTTTTATTTTTGTAAGATTGATAACAGACACTCTTTTTATTGTTAATTTTAGTAGTTTATCTTTTTTCTTCTTTGGTCAAGTTAACTAAAGTTTTGTCGATTTCATTTATTTTGTTTGACTGTTTTTTAAAATTGCTTCAACAGTAATCATTTATCTGCCTTTTCTTTTAGGATTGATTTCTTTATTCCAGGAGTCTCTGTAGTTGGTGGGTTTTCAATATGCTCCAGTCCCAGACTGCTAGAGCAAGAGAGAATGATAGAATTGGCAGTGAAATATACAAACCACCCGCCTGCTCTTTGGATTCACAATAAGGTAAGCAACCGCTTTTTTAAAAATTGGAGATGTGGGCATCTCTGGCTTCCACAAATTTGGGTTCAGCTCACTTGATCTACCTAAAAACCCTAATGTTGTGTATAAAGGGTACATGTTCACACACAGTTTCCTAGAAAAGGTAAAGATAAGTATGACTCAGAAGGCCTGGGATTTGGAGATAATTTGTTTTTACCAAACAATATTTGGTGGAATACTATTGTAGATTTAAAATATTTTGGTTTTGATAATTGACCGTTTGTTGTGTAAATGGTAAATCTGTAAAGCAGATTGTTTTACTATAATTATCCTAAATAAAGGAAATTAAATTATAATTTTGTCCAGTATTTGGAGGAAAACTACCTCTGATTACATAATACCGTGGTGCCTAGAGATGAGCACAAATCCATGGTGCTCTCCATTTTAGCCCCTTGAGAGCTCTTCACAGGGTTCTGAGAGGCAATCCAAATTTAACTGCATACTTAAACACATACTTTACCACAGGGCTCAATACAAGTCCTATGTAAGCTGCCTGTCATTACTTGAACTCTGATAGCGAAGTCTGAACTCAGAATAGGTCAGTTACTTAATTTTTGGCCCTTGTTTCCATCATTGCCATCCTCTTCTTGATTAGAGTGTGCCTTCTATATTTACCAATAACCTCCATCCCATTCTGGGCATTTAAAAAAAAATCTCCTTTACCTAAAAGAAATGTATGATACAAATATGGCTTCAAAAAATCTGTATTGTCCCTTTATTTTCATGGAAATCATTGAGCATCAACAACGGAAAACAGGAAACTGTAAACCTTATTTTCAGCAGAACCTGGAATATACTCCAGTATATTTTTTTTAAGGTTTTAGAGAATTGTATTTATGTAGGAGCCACATGAGACTAAGTAGAGGAAAAAGGCCAATAGTAGCAGATTCCACAGTGTATCAACAAAAATACATGTGTTGGGGGTAGGACATCTCTCTTATCTGTAAAAGTTTGGAAACAAGGTTGACTTCCTTGACTGCAGAAGTCCCACCTGGCTGCAACATGGTTTGTTTAGGAGAGAGGGCATACAAAGAATCATATTGACCAGTCATATTTGTAGGAAGTAATATGCCTTTGTAGGGGCTCAAGGAAGCTGCTGTGTTGTGAAAACTTGCTAACTTAGGACACTGTCTTGGCCCATCCCCCAATACAGAACCCTCTTGGAGAGAGTTGGTCTTCCAGAAAGCACAATTTATCTCAATTTCATGAAAGAAATCAAAGAAGACATGAGTAAATATTCATGAATTAGATTGAATATAAGTTACTCCTCCTTAAATTGACTTATAAATTATAACATAGATTTATTATGTTGTGCTCATTTCTATATTTACCAACATTATGATACAAATATGGCTTCAAAAAATCTGTACTGTCCCTTTATTTTCATGGACATCATTGAGCATCAGCAATGGAAAACAGAAAACAAAACTGTAAACCTTATTTTCAGCAGAACCTGGAACATACTCCAGTATATATTTTTTAAAGGTTTTAGAGAATTTTGTTTATGTAGGAGCCACATTTTAGTCAAAATCTTAACAGGAGTTCTTGTAGATATAAACAAATGATCTTAAAATATATATGGAATGTAAAAAGAATAGCTTAAACAGTTTGGGAAAAGGAGCATAAGAAATAGAAATCACATTACTCAAATTTAAGATAAAAATAAAGCAACAGTAATCAAAATAGTGTGATACTGGTGAAAAGATAGACACAGTTCAGAAATACAACCATTTGTTTGACAAAAGTGCTAAAGAAACAGTGGAGAAAGGATACCTTTTAAACAAATAGTGCTGGAATAATTTTACATCTATATACAAAGCAAGAAGTTTGACCTAAGCCTTATACTTGAAATTTAAAATTAACTCAAAGTTAGTTGTTGATCTAAATGTAAAACATGATCTTATGAAAGTTCTAGAAGAAACAGAAAATACTGGGAATTTGAGGACAGGCAGAAGTCTTAAGACATGACACTGAAAGCAAGATTCATAAAAGAAAATAATATATAGGACTTAATCAAAATTGAAAGTTTTCTTGCAAAAGACTTGACAGAATTTAAAAAATAACCTACATATAGACTGGGAGAAAATATTTGCAAATCAGGTACCCAACAAAGGACTTGTACCCAGAGTATAAAAAGAACTCTCAAAAATCAACAAAGAAAACAGGAAACAATAATTTTTTGAAATGGGCAAAAGATTGGATAGACACTTCACTGGAAAGGATATAAAGATGTAGAAGGATATTAATATCCTACATGTTCATTGTATTTGTTCAGGACGGTCCCCAGGTGCTTGCTTGCCTTGGCATTTCTACTATAAATATATCCTGTCACATTTTTATCCTTTCATCTTCTGAGTCCCCTTTGGTATGGCCTTAGCTGCCTCATTCCTTTTTTAGAATTATCTGTAGATTTTTCAACCCATTACTGCCTATCAACTGCTCGGAGTCTCTAAAATATGCCACTGGGGTGAGACCAACAAGAGGTCCACATGCCTCTTGTCAGATTCCAAGTGAGCATTGCCATTCTGGTTCCTAATGCTCTGAACCTGTGAATATGTACTCACTCAATACACGCACACACTCTGCCCTGCGGTTGCTCTTGGTACCCATGTGACCTGACCTGGTGCTGGTCCACAGCTCTCTGCTAGGTTTCATGCCTCATTGGCATTTCAATGAGGGAACTTATTCTTAGAGGCTGTAGAAAATTTCAAAGTGGCGTTGCCTGAGTGCACCTCCTAATTGTGGTGCCTGTTCTCTGCCCAGTGGGAGTTGCAAACAGCCTTTATGAAGTCAGATTTTCTTTGGAACCATTTTCAGGTGGCTATTTTCCTCCTGAGGATTTTGTCTTATTAAGCTATTAAGAGTGGACAATGGAGGCACGTGAGTGTCTGGGTGGCAGCAAGCTGGTCTGTTGAGACATGGATAAAGTGCCATAAATGTCTTCCTTTATTTTATTGGCTTTGGCTCAAGCTCTTGGCAGGGTAAGGGGTTCTGGATAGCTATTGTGTACTAGGCTGCAGTTACTATGGAAAGGTTTTTTTTATTTCACAAGTAAAAATCTATACTCAAATTTGATACATTTCTAAGTAATTGAAGGTAACTTCCTTTTAATTACATGTTATGCTATATGGTGTCTTGAGTCTTGTGTTCTTGCTATCCTGGCAGTTTTTATTGATCAGGAAAAGAGAAAGATGGCTTTTGATTCTTTCCAGATGGTAGCAAATTAGAAGATAGATCTATTGAATATTATTTTTGTCACTAAAAAAAAAAAAAAACAAAAAACAAAAAACAGGTTTCTTTGGTATTATCCTTCCCTGGGGTATATTTTCTTGGCCGTTCTGAGGTTGAACATACATTAGTTTCTAAAAACAATGAGCTAACAGCTTTCTTTGTTGTCACTGCTAAACACCTTGAAGATGGCCATTGGGGAAAAAAAAACAATGTCTCCCAAATTCTTATAGAGATGTGTATGGGAAGGTAAGAGAGAGATGGAGGATGTAGGAACATGAAATCCATTTTCATCATAAGGCAGAGTTTCTTGTATTTTAGGTTCTATTTTCAAGACTTGAAGGAGCATTTTACTTTGGTAGCCAGTACAACCATTCCTAGATTGTTATTCCTAACCAGTGCTCCCTTGGTGCTAATTTCTTTTGTCAAAATGAAAACTCACTCATGTAACAATTTCCTGCATATTTAAAATAGTTAAATTAAGACATTCCCCTCCCCAGAGATTTTCATTCATTTAACAGTTCTTTACAAAAATGACCTATTTTATGGATTAAAATAATTTTCATTTTTCTTATATTTTTTCTCTAAGTTTAACTCATTTTTAAGAGCCTCAAGTTAAATTCCTGTCCAAAAGTACTTACTACTCACCTGCCTTGTGAGATGCCAAGGTATGAATGCCAAAGATTTGGTTCTCAAAAGTTGTGAGTGTGTAATTACTTAAGGAGAGAGTTCACTTACCAAGAATATGTAATGGGACAAACCTATGCTCTTAATACAGATTTCTTTATTCCTGGCTTCTGTTTTTTAGTAGTGGAAGAAGGAATCAGGCTCACCCACCACCTGTTCTCTGTGACAGCCATAATAATGAAAACACTTTCTTTCATAGAGCCAGATACCAGCAGGGAGTTACCCCTACTGTGAGTCATTTCATGCCCACAACAGCCTGGAAGTGGACAGGCAGGTGTAGCAAAGGCTCAGAAGTTAAAGGACTTGCTGGATTTTATTGAGCTGTATTAAAATTCATTCTTTTGACTCAGGTCAGTGTTTTTCTCCAAAATGAGGGATTCTCAACCCTGTCAGAGTCAATGCCTCCTTTATAGAACTATTATGAAATGAAATTCATAATTGAGACAAACATACATTTAAAAAATGTGCTTACAAAGGAGAAGTAAAGAAAAATGATCAAAGACTATGTATTTCATTATATAAATGCTTGGGCATATCTGAACTAGATATAGAATGGAGTGCTTCAATGATTGTTTCTAAACATAGAACACCAAGAATACCCAGTCTACAAATGGTGATAACAGGAGTGTTGTGTGTGTGTGACAAAAGAACACATGTCACCACCAATGCATGTGGTTTTCCAGCACAGTGAATACGTTTGATAAGGTTCTGAACACACCAGGTACAATGTACTTAGTGGTTACATTCTGGAAAATTCAGACCAAATAAAATCTATTACAAATAAACTCAAAGACTTTTTTGTAATGAGTTAAAGTCTAGTCTAAGACCATTACAAACCACTTCATCTATCTATGTAACTATGGGCCATTTAGAAGTCATTGTCAGGACAGTCCTGTGTGTTGCAGATAATGGTATGGTGGTCAGTCAACTCCTAAATAAAATAGCCCTGATTTGTATTATTTGGGGATTTCTGTGCTGTAAATACATCAATGACTGATTTTTATACTACCTACTGGATCATAAAATTCCTGCAGATTTAACCATCAGTTTAATAGGTACTAGCTCTGGGACTTCAGTAATTTTGTGGGATATCTAGCATCTCTGGCCTTTTCCCCTTAAATGCTGGTTGGGTTCCCTAAATCATTGTGACAACAAAAAGTCACAAGTTTCCAAAACACCCCATCAAGGGCAGTACTGCCCCTTTGAAAACCAATGTTAATCTCTGGTGACACTTCTGGTATAAGTGACCTCACCAAGTAGTAAGTGCATTACCTGGGTTGGGTGTATGTGAGACTCACTCCTGGTGTGACTTCTGGCTGCCTGTTTTGGATGCTCTGGAGAGAAGTGAAACAGTGTTGAACAGTACTGCAGTGCTGGTCTAAGCTTGCACAGCTGATCTGGCTGTACCCTGCCTGAGATCAGGAGGGAGACTCCAGTATATGCTTGTCAACTCTGATGAGCCCAGAGCAGCCCGCATCATGACCCTTGTTTCATCAGGCCTCTCTCAGCCTTGATCAGAACAAAGGAATACCACTTACAGATAAAAGGAGACCCCATACTCCAGAGCTCTCCCCTGCTGGAGTTCATTACCACTTTTTTCAACTTACTTTTTCACCTGAGAAGTTAACAAATGGCAGAATCACTGAAGCAAGGCTGCTTTTCTCAGTTCTGGAGTGAGTGTGCAGTTTGAATCATGAAGGCTGGGCAGCAAATGGCCTGCATCATGGACAAGTAGAAGTAATTCACAGAGTCCTGGGACAACTGAGAGCAAGCTATTTTAAACATAGTCTTAAATAGTGATAAGAATGCAGAAGGTAGACTCAGTGGGTTTTATTAAAGTAGAATTTTTTTTAAGACTGGTACCATAAAGGACTAAAGGATCTTTCTCTTTTCTGCCCTAGTGTACACTTGACTCTGAAGTGGCTGTGAGAGTGGGTGGAGAGTTCTTCTTTGACCCTCAGCCCACAGATGCCCCTAGAAACCTCGTGTTGATTGCAGGAGGAGTTGGAATTAACCCCCTGCTTTCCATCCTGCGGTACTCAGCAGATCTCCACCGTGAGCGGGCAAACAAAGGAAGTGGATATGAGATAGGTACAATAAAACTATTCTACAGTGCAAAGAACACCGGCGAACTCCTGTTTAAGGTAAGGGCAGGGGGAGAAGTATGTTTCATCATTTGCTATAAGCAAACTTGTGTAGTGGTACTAAATGTCCACAAACATTTCTTCTCTAGGTTCTGATTTTTCTGCAAAGGTTCAAACAAAAGACTTTGCAAGGCTTAAACATGATCAAATGAAAATTAACACATCTTACCCAGGATAATTAAAACTGTCGGTGTTGAGGAAGCTTTTAGTTAAGGAACAGGATAGGGTGGGGGGTTGATGGGATGGAATCTAGAGGTTAGGTGACAGGAAAGTCACATGGTACCATGAGTCCAGAAGAGTTGAGAGATCGACAGGTGGGCTCGTGTCACAGGAGTAGGTGAGACCTAGATTGTTTGAACCCAGCTGGGTAAATGAAACCCCATCAATTGCATCTGTTGAAACTAAGTACATTCCATGGAGAAGGCTTTCACTCACGAGTGCTTAGCAGCTGCAGAAGTGAACAAAAGAACAGAAACAGTTAAAAGACACAACTGTGGTCAGTGAAACTGCTGCTTAATTGCCAATGCTTGAGAAAAAGGAAAAAGAAAAAACTCCCGGAGAGTTGGTAATATGGTTGTTAGCATATTCAGATTTCAATTAAAGCCAAATAGCCCTCTATACTCTGAATGCTCTGGCCTGCTAGACTGCAAACAATATCTCTCTAAGTAGAGCAAGAGCGACAGACGTGTGTAGAATGGGAGTTGTGGTTCGGCATCAGTGGTTGGGCCCATCTGCTTTGATTTTTTTAAAAATTGTAGTGTGACCAAATATGTTTGCTATTCCAGAAAAATATCCTCGATTTAGTAAATGAATTTCCTGAGAAGATTGCATGCAGTTTGCATGTTACAAAACAGACTACACAAATCAGTGCAGAACTTAAGCCATATATCACGGGTGAGTGCCCTGAAGATATTTTGACTGTCTCCATGCAGTTTTTTGGTGGACGTGGCTGCCATTGGTTGGGCGTAGATGCTTTATTGTTGGGAATTGCTGGGTGGGAATGTCACTACCAGGAGAATTGAGAGATGATTCATCATGGAAAAAATAAGAAAATACTTAGTTGGATTTACTTATATACAGGCTTCCTATTACCCATGTTAAAATTTTATTTTTCACATTTTTTAAGAAGCCTTTGCATCATCACTATACTGTTCATGAAAAAAGTTATATTCCATCCTTGGCTGAATGGATTCCATTTGCTATTAATGGTCATTTAAATTACTTGTCTCCCCTGTTTGGAAGGATTTTGATAAAAGTTTTAATTTACTTGCTGAAGACAGCTTTGCATCTCAACCAAAGACCAGTAAACTAATTGGCCTTCTTTGCAATGTGCAGTGATTAGCCTCCCCTAGGTTTAAGAAGCCTGGAGATGCACTGAGCTTGAGTTACATTAAATAAACACTTTGCTGAGTTGTGGTTGGTCTGTCCTCATTTCAGAATAAAAATAATGTCTGGCTTAATTTGGTGTTTATTCTGTTTTTTGATAGAAGGAAGAATAACAGAGGAGGAGATAAAAGACCATATTTCAAAAGAGACTTTGTTCTATATTTGTGGCCCACCGCCAATGACAGACTTTTTCTCCAAGCAACTGGAAAACAACCATGTTCCCAAAGAACACATTTGCTTTGAGAAGTGGTGGTAGGGAGCCGGCAAAGGTACAAAAGACAAAGAAGCAAGATCCATTCCAGAGAGTAAGAGAGATTATTTCATATCTTTTGTGGCAAGATGAATTTACCTTTACTTGAGTTGCCTCAATTTTGAACTAAGTGACGAGCTGGAGAGTAAAAGAAAAGCTGGCTAACAGACTTAAATTTCTTACAAAGACTTCTTTGATCAAATTATTTTTGACTAAATTTTCTTTTATTAATTATTATCTCATGATATACCACAAATTGGTCAATATACATTTTCTTTTGCACATAGGGGAAAAGTCATGTGTACTTAAATTTAATTATGAAATTGTGGGGTTTTTTTGTGAATTGTAGACTAACTTTAAATTGTCAGCAATCCATATATCCTATATTCAATGAACTTAGAATTTTAAATACATTCTTAATAATTTACTTTGAAAATTTATTTGTAATGCCTATGTTAACTTTACCCATGGCCTACAGCCTTATTTGAACATCAGAGCTTAGTTGAGAAATGGAAAATTGTTAGGAAAACTGCTTTAGGGCGTGGAACATCTCGCATATTTGCCAATATCCTATATATCATGACCAGTTGTTGGTTTTTCCCTAGTAAAGCGCTTGCTGTCTTGGCTCTCTGCCTTACTGCTGTAGGAGGTGGCTTGATTGGGACAAAGGTGTGATTGGGACTGCTGTGTTTCATGTTCAATCTGCCTTTAGTGGTTGGCTGGCTGTGGGAATATGCCTAGGATTGGATGGGGGATGGAGCCACTTACAAATTCTGCTCCTCTGCTCTTTATTTCCTTGCTTTTTCAGGGTTGTATCTGGCACCAGCTAGTATAGAACATACACTGGTTGGATAGTTGAGAGAGAAAGCAATGATATTTTAATTTCTTACTAAATCTGGGATTGGGGCAGTTCCTAGAGTAGATGGAAAGAATGGGTACAGCTTTATCTCAAGGCTGCTGTGTTGAAACTGCTAAAAAGCAGACTGTAATTCTTGTCTTTTTTTTTTTTTTTTTTTTTTTTTTTTTAGATTTTTAAAAACCCAAAAGTCCTTAGGCTGTCTGAGGGCTGGCATTCTTTTTGTGACAGGCTGTCCTGGGTCCAAGGCTGTCAACTTGGAGAACACTACAGGGTGCCTGGGAAGGAGGACAGACCAGTGCTAGAGACTCAGAAAGCCCATTTGAGATTTTGTTCTTGAGCTGATGAGAGAAGACAAGTTGACCTTTCTTTATTGCTGCAGGCCTCCCAGGGACTGCAGGGCTTGAACACATAATTGATGGCCCTTGAAGAGGGCTGGCATCACCACTGTAGCCTCTGTGCTATTTTGAGTTTCATCGGTTTCAAGCAGAGATTATTTGTCAATTTCAGTTAGGTGCTGCTTAGTGACTGGGGTTTGTTCTGAGAAGTGTGGTGTTAGGTAATTTCATCATTATGTGGCCATCAGGATGATACTTCACAAACTAAGATGGCTATGGCATCCATCGTTATATGGTGAAAGTGCAGGGTGACTCATTGTTCACCAAAATGTCATCATGTGCCTCATGACTGTATTTGATCCCAGATTTGAATTCATTGGGAAGAAGAGAAGGGCTTTTGGCCTGATGGGCATATCAAAGTCCAAAGTCCTCTGCGTTTCAGAGGTGAGGGGAGTGTGAGAAGCTCTGGACTGCCACAGGGAGCCCTGACTTATCAGTTGTTTCCAAAGTGTCCTGCTTGAAGGCCGGGTTTGAGAGCTGAGTACTCAAGAGGCATAGGAGCACAGCATGATGACACTCAGGTGTGTGAGGTCTCCAGGGGTTGGTTGGGGGATGGAGTTCTGCCAACTGGTGAAGGTAGCTGGCAGGGGAGAGACCCCAAAGGTATAAGAGAAAGAGCCCTCCCAGGCCTCTGTATCAGGAGTGGAGGTGCAGGCTGAGCATCCACTGTGCAGCAGGGAATAAGAGCATGGGGGGTTTTGCTCCCTGCCTCTGTCCAGCCAGCACCATGCTGTGTGCCTGCTGTTGTCAGAGAGCAAGGGCCAGCTCTCCTGGAGATCCCAGCTCTGCCTGCCACCCTGCTGTGGATTCACTGTCACCATCTGTGAGCTGCTGAGACAGGCCAAGTCTTGACCTTTGTTTGCCTGCAGTGTTAATCCTTTCGTCTCTGTCGTTCCAGTGCTCAGTGCTGAATATCGTTTTCTGCTCTGTTGGCCAAGAATGTCCTGTTGCCCTTACCTGCCAGGCTAGTCCACTTGTCTTTGGTACTCCAAATGAGCAGACTACAGTCAGGGTGGCTTGGAATTTATAGTGTGGTGACTGAAGAGTATAGACTAGAGAGAGCCTTTGGGCCAGGCTGTCCATGTTCAAATATCAACTATTCTACCTGCTAGGTAGAGGATCTTGAGCAAGTCACTGAACTGCATTATGCTTCATTTAAAATTACATACTTGTAACTACAGGTAAACGGGCAATATAACTACTGCCTCCCCCAGGACTGTTAAAGGATTAAATGTGATCACATATATATGCCAGCAGAACACTGCATGGGTATTTTTCACCATTAATTTGCTATTCCTTGTCCTATTCAGAAAGGATTTCAAGAGGCCTGATGGCTTAGTTAGTCCACTAATTTGTAACTGTAATGTGGGTAGGGATCTGTTGTTTAGCACTATATGTGGCACACAGTAGGTACTTTGTAAATATTTGTTACATAGGGATTGTACAACGATGAGCTGAATTAAAGGATTTATTAAGGATCCTTTAGCCCTATGAGTTTGTGAAAATGTTTCTTTTAACAAGAAACTAGGTTAATATGAGATACATGAGTCTTTTTCAAATTTTATATATTGGTATGATTACCAGTGTGCATTAGAAAAATGGAACAAATACTTGGCTTTCCTTCAGTAGTTTTACCCTCACAGGGGCTTCCTACAAGGCAGGGTGTATATCATCACCAACAGGATTTCTTTAGGTGGTTGCAGAGCCTAAAGATGTTTGCCAGGACCCTGATCCTGGTCAGTAGCTCCTACTAAAAATAAAAAGAAAAATGTTGTGGAAAATTCAAAGTATATACCATAATTGAGGAGATAGTAGACTGAATTCCCATGCATTCATTTCCCACTTCAGTGACATAAATTCTTCAATGTCTGTTTCTGATAGACAAAACATAATGTAATCATACTCAACACAAGTCAATGATTCTCTTCTATAATCCTTCTGTGTTTTGTCCCCCCCAGCCCCCACCAGCCCTATGGCCTCAAAAGTCCACAGTTGCACTACGTTCCTATGGCAGGAAAGATGAGTTCTGACGAGAGACCACTAACTTGGCAACTGGAAAGTCTTGGTGATCTTGATAATGTGGATGGTGGAAGTGAAAATCTAAGAGTGGATTTGGGAACATTTGGGAAGAAAGAAATTTTAATGAGTGAGCATTAATAATAATTTTGAGGGATTTTATTTTAAAGGAAGAAAAAAGATGGGATAGTAGCTGGAAAAGAAAGTAGAGTCAAGAAAATATTTATTCATTGTTTTTTTTATTTTTAAGAACTTTTTTATTGGTACATAATAATTATACAGAATAGTGGGATTCATTGTGGCATATTCACACATGCATATGACATAAGTGAGCAGTTTCATTACCTTCCCTTAACCTCCACTCCTCCCTCTCCCCTCTTGTTCTCCTGTCTAGGTATTTTTGGGTGATTCCTTTTTCTTTTTTGTTCTAGAGCTTCCACATACGAGAGAAAGCATCCAATCCTGGTTTATTTCTCTTAATGTGATACTCATTCATTTTCCTGCAGATGACATAATTTCTTCTTCATGGCTGAACAAAACTGTATTGTGTATATATACCACATTTTTACCCATTCAATAGACAGATACCTCGCCTGGTTCCATAACTTAGCTATTGTAAATTGTGCTGCCATAAACATGGGCATGCATACATCTCTACAGTGTGCTGACTTTAATTCCTTTGAGTAAATAGCAAGGAGTAGTAGAGCTGGATCATTTGGTAGCCGTGGTCTTGAGGAACCTCCATACCGAGTTCCATAGTGGTTGTACTAATTTACAATCCCACCAACAGTGTATAAGTGTTCCATTTCACGACATCCTTGCTGACATTACTATTTGTACTCTTACTTATTGCCATTGTTACTAGAGTGAGACAAAATCTGTGTAGTTTTGATTTGCATTTCCCTGACTGCTAAAGATATTGAACACTTTGTGTTTAGTTCGTTTACCAATTTATTGATTGGGGTGTTTTTTTTTTGGGGGGGGGTGAGTTCTTTATATATTCTGGATATTAGTTCTCTATCAGAAGAGTAGCTAATAGATTTTTTTTCCCCTAGTCTGTAAGCTCTCTCTCCATGCTGTTAACTCAGTAAATCCTAAATTTTTGGGACTATGTTTAACAAAATTGATGCAGGTGTAAATTGGCACATAGTTGGAAATCATAATCTAGAGTTTATTCTTTATTATTAAGAACAATAATGCAGATTGTCCTATAAATAGGACACTGGGACAGTATAGTGTGTGTATGTGTGTGTATACATATTTATAAGATAGCATACATACACACACACACGCTATCCTGTAAATAGGACATTGGGCAAATATTTCATACATTACACAATATACAAAGAAGTGCCCCGTTCATGATGTGGAAGGAAGCAAAACACTTCAGAGGATTACAGTACATTTTTATAATGTTGGTTTTGCACAACATGGCTTATTTTGACATTGTCATTGTTGTTGCTACTTGAGAATAATGCTTCTCATGTCAAATCTGACATCTGGGACAGTAATAGGTCTGGGAATATGACCTTTGATTCCTCCTGATGGTTTCTCCCTACCTTGCTTAAGGTAAGCAGATATCTCTCTTTGAGATCGCTCTCGTCTTTGTTCACACATCTTGAATAATTCTTACATTTTCGATGAACATACCAATTATTTGACTGCACAAAGACCAGTACAGTGTTTTACCTCTAATAGAAGTGGACTATTTGGAAACCAGTTGTGTTTGTCCACATCGCCATTGAAATAGTTATAGGAACCCACTACCTTTGGTTGACTTTTATTGATTCACTTTTTTCCCCCATTGTTGAACTTTGCCAAGTGATTCCACTGTATTACAGTTTGCTTCAACAGTGACATATTTGTAATCTAACCATTTTACAGTGAGAATTCATTATTTGTATTGAACTTATAATCATATGGCCCTCTTGGCTTGCATTTTTATCAATGATTCAGTTTCAGAGGACACTTGTTTAATCTGTTTTTTTTTTTTTTTCCTCATGGTGTCTGTAGCTTGGCATTCAATATTTTGAAGGTATACCAAGTCATAACTAGTGATTAGATTTTAAAATGAAATTGTGATTATAGATTTTCCTATCTTCAAACATGTAAAATGATCTTACTCTCAAGCAAAAAGATCATTGTTGGATTCTTCTTGAGCATTTTTTCGACAATACAAGTCAAAGTTATAACAATATCCCCATATTCTGCACCGGGCCCCAAATTTATAACTGAATCTCGTGGGCTTATCTCTTATAAATTGTTTCAGTGAATTTTGTCCATAACATGATGATCATTTCGCCCACTGTCAAATATCCTTAAAGATGCCAAAAATTTACCAGAAATTTTATTTTTCTCAAGCATTCAGAATAAATGTTTTCTCTAATATATTCTTCAGAGTATGAACACAGGTCACAACTTGTCAACAAGTAACTACAAAGAACAACATGTTAGTGTTAGGCAGCAACACGTGCAGTACAGTACACATTACCATGAAGTATACGTTGTTCCAGTATCCTGCTTATAGGACAGGTACTTTTGAACATTGATAATTTGAAATACAGTGTATTCCTTGAAATAAAATGACAGCTAGTTCTAGAAAATGCTTTCATGGGTACATTTCTTCAGTTATGCACGTAATGTTTTGTTCAATTGAACATTTAGAAAGAGTAGACTTGAAGTTTGTTATCTTCACTATTTCAGCTGGGCAGGGTGGCACACACCTATAATCCCAGTGTCTGGGGAGGCTGAGAAAGGAGAATCGCAAGTTCAGCCTCAGCAATTTAATGAGGCACAAAGCAAATTAATGAGATCTTGTCTCTAAATAAAATATTAAAAAGGATGGAATGTGGCTTATTGGTTAAGTGCCCCTGGGTTCAGTTCCCAGTACCCACCCCCATCCAAAAATTGAATGTTTTTTTTCCCAAAACTCTAGAAACATAGTATTTATTTCAAAGTTTTTATAGGTAGTAAATTTGTTAATCAGTTTTTTTAATAATTGTACAGTATTTGGTATGATGGGACAAAATTGTTTCTTTGCTGTACAGAAGGTTTTTAATTTGAAGCCATTTCATTTAATGATTCTTGGGTTTATTTTCTGAGCTTTAGTAATCTTACTAAAGAAGTTATTGTTCGGCTATATAACTGTTAGTGTTTCACCTGTTTTCTTCTAGCACTTCTTGGGTTTCTGGTCTAATTCCCAAGTCTTTCATCTGTTTTAAATTGACTTTGTAGGGTGAGAGATGGGATCTAGTTTCATTCTTCTTCATATGGACATCCAGTTTTCCTAGTGCCATTTGTTAAAAAGGCTGTAGGCTCTTTTCTCCCAACTAATGTTTTTGGTGCCTTTGCCAAGGATCAGTTGACTATCTGTATCTGTATCTCTGTTTTTATACCATTACCATGCTGTTTATTTTTTACTGTAGCTCTCAGGTACAATTTGAAATCATGTATTGTGATGCCCCCAGCATTTCTCTTTTTGATCAGAATTGCTTTGGCTATTCTGGGCTTTTGTTCTTCCATATGATTTTAGGACTGCTTTTTTTCTAATACAATGGAGAATGTCATTGGTATTTTGACTGGGATTATACTGAAATGGTAGAATACTTTTGTTAATATGGTCATTTCAACAATATTAATTCTGCCTGCAGTGAATATGGGAGGTCTATCTCCTAATGTCTTCTATTTCTTTTTTCAGTGTTCTGTAATTTTCCTTGTAGAGGTCTTTGAATTCTTTGGTTAGATTTATCCTAGGTTTCTGTTTTTCATTTTTAAGGTTTTGTGAATGGACTTATTTTTCTGATTTCTGTATAAGCAGGTTCATTTTCTGTATAGGAAAACCAATGATTTTTTTTCTTTGTATTTTAATTTGGTGAATTTATCAGATGTAGAAATTTTCTAGTGGAGCTTTTAGGATCTTTCAAGTATAGAATCATATCATGAATGGGGATAATTCCTTTTCTATTTATAACCCCATTTTTTCTTTCTCTTGCCCAATCCCTCTAGATGAAATTGCAAATACTATATTGAGTATTGAGAGCAGACATTTTTGTCTTATTCCTGATTTAGGGGAAATGTTTTCAGTTTTACCCCATTCCATATGATGACAGCTTTGGGTTTGTCATATATACTTTGGTTGTACTATGTTTGTCATATATACTTTTGTTGTTCTATATCTTGTTTTGTTGTTGTTTTTTCCAGGGATTTCATCATGAAGGGATGTTGCATTTTGTCAAAGGCTTTTTCTGCATCTGTTGAGAGGATTATGTAGTTTTTGTCCTTGACTCCATTTTTGTGGTGTATTATATTTACAGGTTTATGAATGTTGAACCATCCTTGCATCCCTGAATGAAGCCATGTTGGTCATAATGTAGATCTTTTTGATGTGTTTCTGAATTCAATTTGCAATTATTTTGTTAAGGAGTTTGGTACCTATATTCATGGACATTGGTCTGTAATTTTATTTTCTTTATGTGTCCTTATGTTTTTAGTATCAGTGTGTTATTGGTTTTGTAGAATGAGTTTAAAAGCATCCCCCCCCCCCGTTTCTCAGAATAATTTGAAGAGTATTGGTGTTCTTTAAAAACTTGGTAAAACTCAACTGTGAATCTATCGGGTTCTGGGCTCTTTGCTGGAAGGTTTTTTTAAAATTACTGTTTCTATTTCATTGCTTGAAACTGGTCTGTTTAGATTTTCTATAGATTCTGGTTCCAACTTCATAGGTCATGTGTATCTAGAAATATATTCATTTCTCCTGGATTTTCCAATTGATTGGAATATGGATTTTAAAAATAGTTCCTAATGATCCTTTGGAATTTCAGTGGTGTTTATTGTAATATCCTCTTTATTATCTCTAATTTTATTAATTTGAGTCTTTTTTAAAAGGGTTTATCGGTCTTTTCAAAGAGCTTTTTTAAAGGGAATTTTTTTAATACCTTTATTCTATTCATTTGTATGTGGTGCTGAGGATCAAACGCAGGGCCTCACATGTGCTAAGCAAGCACTCTACCACTGAGCTATAGCCCCAACCTCAAGAGCTGACTTTTTAATTGATGTTTAGTATTGTTGATGGACCTTTATTTTATTTATTAATTATATGTGGTGCTGAGAATTGAACCCATTGCCTCATCTGTGCTAGGCAAGCACTCTACCACTGAGCCACAACCCCAGCTCTTTAGTACTGTTTTTTTTAATTCTCTGTTTCATTAATTTCAGCTCTCATCTTTGTTTTTTCTTTCCTTCCACTGATTCTATCATTGGTTTGTTCTTGTTTTTCTAAGACCTTGAGATGTATCATTAGGTATTGTACTTGAGATCCTTCTGACATATTTATTTATGTAGGTATACAGAGCTATAAATTTTTCTCTTAGAACAGCCTTTACTGTATTCCACAGGTTTTTATAGATTATATTTCTGTTCTTGTTTGATTCTAAGAATCTCCATGTGTTTGTATAGTTTCTGTAGGGTTTTGGGGAGGAGGAGGGTTGAGGTTTTTTGTTTTTGTTTTTTTTTTTTTTTGCTGTTGATTTCTAATTTTATTCCATTATGATCAGATAAGATGTAAGGAATTATTTCAGCCTTTCTGTATTTTCTAGAACTAGCTTTGTGGCCTAAAAGATGATCTATTTTGATGACAGTTTCATGGGCAGCTGTTGTTTCATGAAATATTCTTTAGAAGTCTGCTAAGTCCATCCATTTGATATATGCTAAATTTTAACTCTGTAGTATCTTTGTTGATTTCATGTCTGGATGACCTGTTAGAGGTGTATTGAACTCGCCCATTGTTATCATATTGAGGACTAGCTGAGCCTTTATGTTGAGTAGTTTGTTTTATGAAACTGGGTGTGCCAACATTCAGGGAATAAATATTTATGATCACTATTTCTTCTTTATGGATTATTCCCTTTACCAATATGTAGTGGCCTTGTCTCTTCTAATTTTGGCTTAAAATCTGTTCCGAGAGTACTGCTCCTTCTTGCTTTTGGGTTCCATTTGCATGGATTATTTTCCACCTGTGAATGTCTCTGCCGGTGAGGTATGTTTCCCTCAGGCAATGTGTAGTTGGGTCTTATTCTGCCAGTCTGTCTTTTTTAATTGGAGAATTAAGACCATGTATTATCAGCATTATTATAGAGAAATGTATTATTTTTGACATTTTATTTCTAGTGTTTGATTTGATCCTAATTCTCATTTGCTTATCACCTCTTCTAATGAGATGCATTTGTATTACCTCTCATTGTTTTTTATCTTCTGTGTGTAAAATTCCTTTAAATATCTTTTTCAGTGCTAGTTTAGTGGTCATGAATTCCTTTAATTTATGTATATCTTGAAAAGTTTTTATTCTTTAATTATGTAAGATTTTCTGGATATATCAAACTAGGTTGGTAAATATTTTCCTGCAAGGTTCAAAATACATCCCATCAAGCCCTCCTGGCCTTTAGGGTTTCTATTAAGAAAACTGGTGGTGTTCTTACTGGTTTGCCTTTGTAAGTGACCTGTCAGTTCTTTTACAGCTTTTAAAATTCTTTGTGTATTTTAGTCATTTTAACTATAATGTGACATGGGGAGGTTCTTTTCTGCTCTTGTCTATTTGGGGTTCTATATGGCTCCTATATCTGAATGTCCAACTCGGTCCCAAGGTTAGAGAAATTTTCTGTTATTTCACTGAATAGGTTTTCAGTGTCATTAACCTGTATCTTTCCTTCAATACCAATGATCCTTAAATTAGATTTCTTGATGTTGTTTCAGAGTTCTTGAGTATGCTGATTATAGGGTTTTTTGTTTTGTTTTTATTGTTTAGTGTTCAGATACCTTGTCTTCAAGGCCTGATATTCTCTGAATTAATGTTATCTATCAGACTTTCAGCTGTTTTATTTAATTGAGCTTATTTACAGACTTTGGTTCTTACTCAATTGTGATACTCTTTTATAAACTGCATTTTCTCCTTTAGTTTATTTCTTAGGTCACCTTTTAGTTCATTGATCATGATCATTTTAACCTTTAATATTTTAATTCCTTTTTTTTTTTGGTGGGGAGGGGGTATTACTGGGGATTGAACTCAGGGGCACTTGACCACTGAGCTTCCAGCCCTATTTTTGTATTTTATTTAGAGACAGGATCTCACTGAGCTGCTTAGTGCCCCACTGTTTGCTGAGGCTAGCTTTGAACTTGTGATCTTATTGCCTTAGCCTCCCAAGCCATTGGGATTATAGGTGTGAGCCACCACACTTGGCAATTTTGAATTATTTGGGGGGCATTATTTCCATTTTATGAGATCAGTTACAAGTGTTATGAACTCTTGGACATCTTTTTTCTCATGTTGCCTATGTTTCTGTGTTGACATGTATACCTCTCTTTGAGTGGATGTGTATTCCACTGTAATAGCTTTCTCCTTATCATGTGCCTCAGCCTGGAGATATATCTAAGTGTCAAAACTCACTCAGTGTGGTCATGGTATGGTGTTCAGTCCCCAAAACTACTCTTTAAGAGATGATCACTATTAATTGTTACCACCGAGGGCAAAGCTATATACCAGTAAATCTTAAACATATTGAAAATGTTTTCACAACTCCATTAATCTAAAAATGGAAAAGGGGAATAATGCTTTAGAATAGACTGAGAAACTGGGTATTAAAGTTACTATTAAACACTCTAGGACATGAAGAGGGGTGGGGAGAAAAAAATGAAGGGGGCAGAAATGTAAGAAGAAACAGGAGAGAATAAAAAAACTGAGCAAGAAGAAAAATGATAGACTAAATCCAATTGACATTTAAAAAACATTAAAAAATAAAGTTGGATTAAGGAATGAAGTATCAAATGATGGAGGTAACCTGTCACATCAACACAGAAGATAATATCAGTGAAATTTAAAAAAAGATTTCAAATTATTCCTTAAATAGTGGGCTATTTGAGTAGATGCAGAGATTTATTATTGGACCATCCAGACTTGGATCTCATCAGGTTTTTTTTGGTGGCAGCGGGCAGGTTAATGTTCAGGTATGGAGTTGGTATACACATCAGTCATTTTGAGTTTTTCCCTGTATAGTTTAGCTCTCCCTACAGATCTTGTTCCACCTACCTCTGACATGAATCTGGAGTCTCCCTCTGTTTTGGTATGTCTTGGGTCAGAGAAAACATCCCCTAATTGCCTGTGGCCTAGCAGCCAGTTCTCTCCCTCACTGGACTGCTGTCTTGTGTAACTGCTGTATAAATGCTTTGTGCACCCAACATTGTCACAAACAGGTGCGAGTTCACCTGTATATTTTGGGGGTTGTGGATTGTGGCAGCCCATAGTAGAGGCATGGGGGCAGTGGCCCTTGGCACATAGGTTGGGTGGTTGCTGGCTTCTGAAGCACATGTATTGCTGCTGGGACTCACCCAGTAGTAGCCAGCATCTAGGGCACCCACATCTGTGGGGGTATGCGTGGCACTACTGGGCTGTGGGCAGATTCTGCCAGCTGTTGAGGTACATATGGTTGCAGCGTCAGCAGGCTGGTGCTGTGGTGCAGAGTCGGTGGTGGCTGGTATCTGGGCATGAATGTCTGCAGATGGCTTCTGCTGACTACAGGAGTGCTCACTGCTGAAGCCAGCAACAGGAAATTTTATAGCTGAGGCTAGTAGCTAGGGCACTTGCCACTCCCCAGATGCCACACTCTCTAAAAGTGACCCGCTTTCTGTTCTGCACCCCATTCCCCTTAGTAGCATTGCAGGGAGGGAGATTTGACAACCTGCATTTAGCAGAGGTTCTGCTACCGAGGTTATTCGGCTTGTGTCAAAGGCCTTCCATATGATAGTATTTGCTCTAGATGATAAAGCCACATAGATTTAATTCCTTCTAGCATGGCAGGCTTACCCATGGTCTCTACAAAATGGCTGCCTGCCACAGATTTCCACCAGCAATAGGAAATAAGCTGTGCACTTCTCACTCACCAAGTGGCTTTGCAGCTCCTGTCTCTGCTTAACAGTCTTTCTTTTCTATGGTTATTGTTTCTGAAATATGTTTGTTGTCTTATCCACAGCCCACTTGTGCCAGGACAATGGGGTAGGTTGCAGAAGGGCCAAAGAAAGTCCCCAGAGACAGTGTGAGAGACATGATTTACTGGGGAAAGCTTATAGGAGATCAGTGACTGCCTCAAGAAGATCCCAAGTAGAGATCAGTGGTGAAAACAGGCCAAACAGATAGCACCTCCATCCCTCCAGGTGCTTCATTAAGCTGTTGTTTTGCCCGAGGTGTTTTGTCCAGTGGTGGCTGGCTAGATGAATAACACGTAACCTCCACAGTGCCCTCACTTTCATGCCTGTCCTCTCTTGGGGGTTTTTAATGTTAGGCTGCAGAAATAGCGACATCACCAGCAGTAGCTTGCTTATATGACTATTATTCCAAGGAGCAACTATCCAGACATACATGCAGGAAAAATAGAAAAGTAGCTTTCTACAGATAACACTAACTTGCCTTAGTTTCCAGTGTGCCTGAGAAAGCTTATGTCCCTCATAATGTGTGTTTGGACTTTCTTGCCTAGCCTAGCTCTCCTTGTTCCATCAAATTGAATAGGTTTTGAGGAAGAGAAATCTAGCACTCAGGGTCATGCTATCCCATGTCATCTCCACCCCCATCTCCCCACCCCCACACACAGTGTTTGTGGATGATACCACTTGTCAGCTTTGCCTTTCCCTTTTTTCCCTTTGTTACCCCAACCCCACAACCCACCCTGGGGGAGGGTTCAGGGTTAATGAATTCTTTTCTATTTTGTTGTAGTAATCAGAATTTGAGTCCAAGTGACGGTCCAACATTATGTCTTACTTAGCACATTCCCTCTACTACCCAACTCTCTAATCGGTGTTCTCACTGCTTATATTTCAAGCTGTGGAAGAGTTGAGATTTGCTGCCTAGTTGTACTCTGCCATCTTGCCAAACCCCTATTCATTTTAAACTTTTTATTTTTAAGTAATGTTATATGTAAAGCAAAGTTTCAAAATTCACATACCCAAATCTTAACATAATCATGGTATATATAGCAAAACAAAGAAATTAACAGTGTAATTAAATTGGTACAGTATTAGCCACAAATTTAAGACAAGAGAAATAGCCCAATTGTATGAAAACTATCAAAGAGTCATTCAGTGGGACTCCAATTTGGGAGGTAACAAAGTTTTTCTAGAAAATGATAAATTGATTAACTGTCATTTATTGAACATCTATGTGCTGGCATGGAGGAAAGTATAAGACAAAAATTACCCTGAGAAAATTAAATACCTTGAGGAATTATACTTTTTAATGAGGCTAAAGAATGATACGAAGTATCTTCTATGAAGAAGTATATTACTGAAAACACTTCCAAACGATTAAAAACAAAGATGGAGGCTGGGGATTTAGCTCAATTGGTAGAGTGCCTGCCTTGCATGCACAAGGCCAAGCGCTCAATCCTTAGCAGTACCACCCCACCTCACCCCCACCCAAAAAAAGATGATTTGGGGAAATTTTTTTTAAACTATCAATGGTTGGAAAGAAGCCATGGACTTTAGATGATTGAGTGAGTAGTCGGAGTGATGGTGTCCTAGGGGTAGAGGGTAGGTAGGAGGGGGCATGGGAAAGGCTGCACCCAAGCTTTGCAGTCAGTGCTTAGGAGGGTGGTTAGTATTAGATGCTAAGGTTAGGACTAGGTATGCATGTGTGCTTGCAAGTACGAATACTTGCCTGTACACAGTGACTGCCGAATGACCCAAGTCTCTTACTGAGAATTTTTTTCTTAATGGAAAATAGCAATTTCCTTCATTCCTGGCATTGCAGATGATCATATGCTGATAATTTAGCCTGAGAGCTGTTGTTGCATTTTTATTTTATATCAAACTGAAGTATATTTTTCTCATCTCAGAAAATAGATGTCTTTAATATTACTCTTCCCTAATATGTACATAATCTGTCAGTGTGGTGATGACATATAAAGATATCTACTAACCCACCATCAAACCAAGACATGCATTTTAAAATGTTTTGTGCCTAGGAATTCAGACTTTCCCACTTGCTGATCAGCCATCTTGATTGAGTCTGTTCAGATTTCTTAAAACCTTGCAGGAGCCTCTTGGCCTGACCTAGTCCCTTCTCTCATCTCTGTTCCTTTTGGTGTGCTTGAGCATAAGATTTTTGTTTACTCCTTGTTTTTTCTTTTTAAATTACCTGATAAATATGACCATAAATTAAATAATATGAAAGTAGGTACACTAAAACAACGAAACTTCCTTCTCCTGCATCTCATTCCTTCCTGGAAGAAACCTTTATATAGAGTTAAGTGACCATTTAGACATTTTCCAGTGAATTAACCTTGTATACATATATAGCTATACATGCTTCTGTGTATTACTTTTTTAACACATACTACATTATGAGTATGTTCCATAATGTACATAAGCATACCTTAATGGACATTCAGATGGTTTGCAGTTTGGGACTTTACAAACAATATTGCAGCAAACGAATTTGTTCATATAAATTTTCTACATATACTCCTATAAAATTACCAAAGTGTCATTGCTGGTAAAGACTAATGCTCATTGCCAAATTACCCTATAAAATGCACATGCCTGTAATACCAGAGGCTCCAGAGGCTGAGAGGCAGGAGGATCGCAAGTTCTAAGGCAGCCTCAGCAATGGCAAGGTACTAAGCAACTCGGCGAGACCCTGTCTGTAAATAAAATACAAAATAGGACTGGGAAAGTGGCTCAGTGATCGAGTGACCCCAAGTTCAATCCCCAGTAACCGCCCTCCCCCAATAGCTTAATATATATTCTAATAAGTTATGAAAATGTCCATTTCTGGCCAACAGTAGATACCCAATGGATATGAAATAGATATTTCAGTCTTCAGATTTTTTTTCTAACTTGTTAAATGAAAGCTGTGCTTTTTAGAACTTTTTAAATTGGATTTTTTTATTTTTTTTTCCATTGCATTTTTTACCTAACATTTTCTTTTTGGCCATTTCTTTTTTTTTTTTTTTTTTTTTTGAGAATGGTATGTTCTTATTATGTCCATTTTAATCTTACTGTTTTTCTAAGGAGATTCAAATCAGTTAAGTCCTAATTCTTTGTTTTATGTATATTAGATATTTTTGTCTGAACTATTACTAGTCCTTGGATTTTGTTTGTTATAATACCAAAAATTTAAATTGATAGTTTTTGCCCTGCTTTTTTTGATATTTTCTTTAGATAATTTATAGATCTTTAATCCATTGGGGATTAATTTTTGTGCGTGAAAAGGGATAGGGGTCTGACTTTTTTTCATATGACTTTCCAATTTCCCAGCACCATTTACCAAATAGTCTATACTTTCCCCAGTGATTTCAAATACTTCCTTTATCACATACTAAATTCCCACCAATAGAT
Source organism: Spermophilus citellus (assembly GCF_964194105.1). Lineage (NCBI taxonomy): Eukaryota > Metazoa > Chordata > Mammalia > Rodentia > Sciuridae > Spermophilus > Spermophilus citellus. Next base: position 44,919,042 of record NC_138184.1, on the reverse strand, counting down.
TTTCCCCTCTAAACTTTTCCACTGTGTTCGTTAGGCCTTACTTTTTCTGTTATATTCTTTTAGTTTCTTAATATCTACTTTTATTAATACATATACATTTTAATGGGATTCTCTTTGGTATTTCCATACATGCATACAGCATGCACTGGTCACATGCCCTTCTACCCTGAACTCCCCCATTTTCCCTCACTCCCCACCCCTTGGCACCTTTCCCAGTTCCTAATAATAAGTAGGTTACTTACAGGTTAGGGTTTTTTTTTGTTTCATGTATGAGAATATATTTGTCTTTCATGTCTGGCAGCATGGCTTCCAGATATCCTCCACTTCCATCTTTTTTTTTTTTTTTTTTTTTTTGGGCAAATGACAAGGTTTCATTCTTTCCGGCTAAATAATTCTCCATTGCATATATATCCCATGTTTTCTTTATGCATTACTCTGTTGACAGACACCTAAGCTGATTCTGTATCTGTTATTGTAACCATAGTGGTGCAGTAAGCATGGACATGCAGGTATCTCTTCTGTGTGCTGATTTTATTTCCTTTGGCTATATACCCAGGAGTGGTATAGCTACTGTAATTTTGTTTTTTGAGGAACCTCCATACTGGTTTTCATAGTGTCTGTGCTAATTTATATTTCCACCTCTAGTGGTTAAGAGTTCCCTTTTCTCCACATTCTGGCCAGCAATTTTTTTTTTTTAAGAGTGAGAGAGAGGTAGAGAGAGAGAATTTTAATATTTTATTTTATTTTTTTAGTATTTGGCAGACACAACATCTTTGTATGTGGTACTGAGGATCGAACCTGGGCCACACGCATGCCAGGCGAGCGTGCTACCACTTGAGCCACATCCCCAGCCCAACAATTTTTTTTAAATAGCCATTCTTACTAAAGTGATTGTGGTATTCCATTATAGTTTTGATTTGCATTTCCCTTTTGTTTGATAGTATTGAACATTCTGCATCTGTTTACTGGATTTCTTTTGAAATGTTTAGATCATTTGCACTTTTTAAATTGAGTTTTTTAGGGATTTTTAGTTTGTTGAGTTCTTTAGGTATTCTGGGTGTAAAGCCTCTGATGAATGGCCGACAAAGGTTTTCTCCTCACTGTTGTTTCCTTTGCTTATTTGCTGTGCTTTGGAGTCCTTTCTAGAAAACCACCTGTATCAACATCTTAAAGTGCTTCCTGTCTCCGTTAATAGTTTCAGGTCTCACACCAACATCTTTGATTCATTTTGTACCAGGTAAGAGATGGAGATCAAGTCTTAATCTGCATGTGAATATCCAGCTTTCCCAGCATCATTTGTTGATGTCTTTTCTCCAGCATATGTTTTGGGTATCTTTGTCAAGAATCATTGGCTGAAGATGTATGGGTTTATTTCTGGATTCTCTTTTTCACTGGTCTGTTTGTCTGTTTTTATGCCAGTACCATGCCGTTTTGTTACTATGGCTCTGTGGATTATCTTTAAATCAGTTGTTATTGTGATGACTCCAGGTTTATTCTTTTTAATCAAGATTTCTTTGGCTATTTGTCTTTCCTGCTTCCATATAAATTTTAGGATTGTTTTTTGCTAGTTCTGTAAAGAATGTCATTGGCATTTTGATGGGGATTGTATTGAACCTGTAGATCACTTTAGGTAGTATGGACATTTTAACAATATTCTTCCAATCTATGAACATGGATGATCTTTCCATCTCTTTTAGTGTCATTCGATTTCTTTCATCAATTTCTTAAATTATAAATGTTTGTTACTTTTTATTCCCATGGTTTCTGGAGGGGGGGTTCTTTTGTGAATGGGATTGCTTTTAGGTTTTCTCAGCAAACACATTATTGGTGTACAGAAAAGCTGACTTTTGTATCCTGCTACTTTAAGTTCTAATAGGTTTTTGAGTAGCATCTTTAGGTTTTTTATGTAAAGATATAATTATATCACCTATAAATAGGAGTAGTTTGACTTCCTTTCCTATTTGTATGCCTTTTATTTCTCTTGCCAACTTTCTCTGGCTAAAATTTCTAGTACTGCATTGAATAAGAGTGGTCAAAGTGGTTACCCTTGTCTTGTTCCTGATCTTAGAGGAAATGTTTTCAGTTTTTTCCCCATTCTATATTAATGTTGATTGTGGGTTTGTCAAATGTAGTCTTACTATGTTGAGGTCTGATCCTTCTATATTTAATTTTATCAGGGCTTTTTATCATGAAGGGATGTTGAATTTTATCCAGTGCTTTTTCTGAACTGATTTTTCTCCTTTTGGCATATGTGATTATTGATTTTTGTATTCCTGGAATGAAACAAACTTGATCATGGTGTATATGATCCTTTGATATCTTAACAAAATATTAGCAAATTGAATCTGAGTATTGTTGCATTTTTTTTATGTTGTACCCTTGGCAGGTTTTGATTATAGGATAATATTGGCCTTGGAATGAGTTTGGAGGGATCCCCTATTAATTCTGTGATAATAATTGATATTAGTTCTTCTTTAAAAAAGTTAAGATTCAACTTGATTGGGAGAATTTTGATTCAGTCTCATTGTCATTGGCCGATTTAGGTTTCTTAGGTCCTTGTGGTTCAGTTTTGATAGGTCATATGTTTAGAATGGCCATTATAGGTTTTTTGACTTATTATAATCGTTTGTATTTCTGTGATATCAATTGTCATTGGTTCCTTTTTAAGTTCTTTATCCTAGTCTACAGTTTTGTACCCTTTCAAAGAACCAACTCTTTCTATTTAAGACTTGCTGCTCTGATCTGTATTATTTCTTCTATTAATTGTGGGTTAGGTGATTCTTAGTCCTTGAGATGCATTGTGAGGTGGTTTCAGGGCCTTTGATGGAGGTACTCAAACAAGCCTCTTAACGCTGCTTTTCCTGTATCCCTTAGGTTCTGTTTTGTTTTCATTTTCTTTAAGGAATTTTTAAATGTCCCTTATGACTTCCTCAGTGACACATTGTTGATTCAAAAGTGTGTTGTTCAGTCTGTAGAATTTCTAAAGTTTCTCATTATTCATTTCTTGTTGTATTCCATTGTGATAAAAAATGAAACAGAATGATATCAGGATTTGGGAGTTTTCTTTTGTGGCTTAATACATGGTACATTCTAGAGAATGTTCTATGTGCTGTTGTGTGGGAGGTTGTATTTAGATATTTACAGGGATGTTTTGTAAGTATCTGTTAAGCCCATTTGATCCACAGTATCACTTACCTCTAATTTTTTGTCAGGAGGTTGTATCCATTAGTGAGTAAGGTATGAAAACCCCCTGATTATTATTATATTGGACTATCTCCATCACTTAAGGTCTAAGTTTTTTTTTTTAATAAAATTAGGTGCTCTGCTGTTAGGTATTTATAAATTTATACTAATTCTATCTTGATGAATTGTTAGGCCAAGCAGCAGTAACTATATTTTATATCTGACTATCATTTTCTGTCTTCTCAGTCTTTTTTACATTTTTTTTTAGTTGTTGATGGACTTTTTATTTGTATGTGGTGTTGAGAATCAAACCCAGTGCTACAAGTATGCTACCACCAAGCCACACCCCCAGCCCCTTTTTCTCAGTCCTTGTTTTAATCTACTCAGCCAGTCTGTATCTTTTAAGGTCCATTTACATTGAGAGTTATTACTGAAAGATACAGACTTATATGCCTGTCATTTTTTTATTCTGTTCCTCTTACTCATCTTTGGTTTATTGAAAATGATTCGTTTGTATATTATAATATTTATACTTGCCATTGTGAGGGTAGTTATCTTTCAGTAATAAGACACTCATAAGCACCTTTTATAAGGCTGGTCATAAATTCCTCTGGTTTTACTTATCTTGGAAGGTCTTCACCCAGCAAGGCTATCCTTCAGAAGGAGAATAATCTCGGTTGGCAGTTATTTCAGGATATCAAATAAATACATTATTTCATGCCCTCATGGTATATAGACTTTTTGCTAAGAAATCTGTTAGCCTAATGAGGTTGCCCTTCTGTGTGGTTTAGTGCTTTTTTTCTTGGAGATTTTAAAATTCTTGTACTTTTGAGTTTGCCACCATGACATATGACCAGAAAAGATTTTCTATGATATCTATTGGGGTTCTGTAAGTGTCCTGCATATGGGCATCTATGTGTTTCCCAAGATTAGGAAATTTTTTCCGTAGCCCTAACCTTTATTTCTTCCTCTTCTAATATGCCAGTGCTATACTCATTTAATGGTGTCCCAAAGATGGTTTTGTTTCTTCTCTGAATATGAATTTCAAGGACTTGTCTCCAAGCTAAGTTTTATTTCCACTCAATCTAGTTTTCTATTAAGGCTTTCAACTGACTTTGTTCGACTTATTTAGTTCTCCATTTCCAAGATTCATTAACTGAACTTCTCATTCACATCCTGGATTATCTTGTTTTCACTTATTTTGACTTTTTTTCCTCAGGCATTTCATTCATTTCAGTATCTTTGTGATCAGTTACGAGAGTTTGTTTTCTTATTTCTATCACTTTTGAGGGATGGCCCTCTTAGCAAACAGCTTTCTTCTAAATGTCTTTGGGTATTGATTTGTTACGCAATGCTAAGGTTATTTCCAGCTGGGTGCCTCAGTGTAGTCTGTCTGGCTGTAGCTTGTTTGGCAGTAAGTTCGGACATCTTGTTTATCAGAGCCAGATGACCATCTCTGTGGGTCACACCAACATTTCAGGGAGATGTAGTGCAGACAGCAGGGTGGGGGAGTGGGTGGCCTCACTCTGGTGATGGGGTTTACCCAGGCACTGTGGTATTGGCTGTTACTTGAGGTGGTCTCTGGCACCGGCTGCTCTTAGTAGTAGGGAAATGCCCAACTCACTAACTGGATAGTTGTGCAGACCCAGGTGTTTCATGGGGAGTCTTGGGGCAGGAACCACAGCTCCTCCTCTTTGACACTCATACCCAGGCTTTTTAGCCATATGAAACAAAGTACAGAGGTGACTGGTGGGACCTGTGTAGGGGTGGTGGCAGCAGTTGTACTTTTCCTCTCTGCTGTTTCTATGAGGGTCCCTGCCCAGGAGCAGGACCTCAGAATCCCCTATCCTTGCCTGGGGATGGACCAGGAGTGGGTCCAACCAGGAAAAGTCCCTATGGGGTGGTTGCAGAAGCAAGGGAGAATGAAATACAGCTGACTCCCGACAGTTTCTCTGTACCTTTGGCTATCACTTAGCCCTGTGTGTGCATAACCCAAGTTGCTCAAGACTGCTTCAACAGATTCCTGTGGGCAGGAGGGCATTGGGAACCTCATGGGTAACTGTCTATGTCCTAGAACCAGTGTGAAACCACACACAAATGGCAACGACTCGGGGCAGGCTTCCTAAGCTTCCATTTCTTGAGGGCAGTACTGTTCCCCTGTTACTACACCTGTTGCCTACAATGCAGCACTCAGGGTTTGTATCAGAATCATTCTATTGAACCAAGTTTGGTTCTTGAGGCACCTACCTGCTGAGCCAGTACAGTGGAATGTCTAGAGTCTTGGGGGTTTCTGACCCCTAGAGCAGTCCAAATTCAGACAGTAGGTATTTTCTGAATATGGCACCTGGTCACAGCCTCTTGGGGAATGATATGACTTCCTTTTCCAGAGCTAGGATACTTCTCTAGTTAGAAACTTTGGAGTGTCCTGTGATTTCTAGTACCCGTGCTGATAGTTTGCTGAGATCCTTTCTTCCAGCTTTACCTCTGGAGAGTTGGGCCACAGGTTCTATAATGTTTCTATTTAGGTTTTTGTCCCACCTCTCATGATCTCCCATAATCACCTCTGTTGCTTTGGTGTTTCTTTGTGCAGGAGCATGAGTGCTAGGTGCCTCTAATATACAATCTTGCTGTCGCCTCTCACTTTTGTTTTTTAATATATTCTGTATATTTTTTACTACTTTATTTCCAGGTTATTTAAACATAGATTAGATGCTTGGTGTTATACCTTCACTTTTACAGGCAGAATTGGAAAATAGTAAATCTGGGGGTTAACCCAGTTTTGGTTGGTGCTCTATTAGTCATTGGACATAACAGCAGTACCTCTCCAATGCCAAGTGTTTTATCTCAGTAAATTGCCCCATAATATTTATGTCAGGAAGAGTGAATGATGTTCTCCCATTTTACTAACAAGGGTAATGAGACCAAGTGGATGGACTGCTTGCCTGAGGTCAACATGACTAGGGAGAGTGACAAGGTCTACAGAACTTGGTTGTCTCTCATTAGAGGACATTGCTGTCTTAGCCCCAGACTTCTTCCAGAATCCTCTATACTACTAAATGGGGGATCTTTTTTAAAAAAAAAAACTCAACCAACCAAAACATTCATTTCCAGAGCTTTCAAACTTTGTTTTAATGTACCCAGGCTTATTTGTTCTTAAGGAGCCTAGAGAGAAGAAACCCAAAATGAATTAGAATGGTTGGTTTTGTGGTTTGATGGAAAGAACATGGTGCCAAGCTTCTGGAAACCTCAGTCATTTCTTTTTACAATTTGCTGGCTTTGTGACTCAGTCCACCTTTCTCTTGTTGGTCACTTTCCTTATCAAGGTGAGTAGGACTATGCAATTTAAGTCCTTTTCAGCTTTACCACTCCACAATTTCATGGTGGAAAATGGGCTTTAGAGAGCAAGGGGAATTGAGGTTGACCTTCTGTTGAGAGATGACTAAGATGTGTCTTAACTGGCTTCCAATATTTAATTGTTGCAATGACTTGTTTGTATCTCTAATGTTGACAGAAATATCTTGGAATAAAGCAAGAGAAAAGTTTAGCTTGATGTAGAGGACTTCTATACTGCTGATTAAATTCTGGAGTCAGGGTCTAAGAGAAAGGGTAGAATCGCCATCAGTGAAAAAATTAGCATTCGTCTATTGGGGCTTAAAGTGGACTTAACTGAGACAGGATGAACTGATAGTTTGACAGGTATTAACTTTGGCATTTGGATCCAGAAATTGGCCAGTTTTCTTGGGGTTGCGGCTCACCTAGCATGCATGAGGCACTGGGTTTGATCTTCAGCACCCCATAAAGGTATTGTGTCCACCTACACCTAGAAAACCATTTTTTGTTCTCACAACAAGGTTGGAAGTACCCAGGACCAAACATTCACAGAGAGGTCCATTTTACAGCTTCCCCTGATAAGTGAAATATGTCTTACCATTATTAAGCCTTAAGAGCAACAGAAAAGTACTAGTTACAGAAGTGTTTTACTGTATCAGTTATAGGGTTACAAACTTTTCTTCTTTTACCTGTCAAAAGGGCATGTTAAGCTGTTCCTAATCCAGTTTCTGCAATTGTCAATCAGGGTGGCTTCCCTCAGGTGCTTAGCTGAGGGTGTTGAATCAGGCACTTCAATTTTTGGAAGAGTTGCGCAAGAGCAGACTTAGTTCCTCAGAAGGCATCAAGACTTTTCTAGTGACTTTGTTGACTAATGCTGAAAACATATCTGTGCAAACAATGGCTATCTCACTAGAATGTGTTACTTCCAGGAAATGCCTTTGATAAGGATGGTGCTAGGGGGTACTTTCACACACTCTCTCTCAAATCAGCCCCCTTTTCTGCTATAGGCCACCAGCATGCCCACCATTCTCAAATAGTGTCATTTCCCTGATTTTAAAACTGACTAGAAACCCCACCCCCAGTTGCACTTAGCACAGTTTGTAGGAATTAGAAATATCCGTTTAGTGAATAAGCTTATCCCCTGTTCCCATGTAAACAGTCTCACCAGGCACAGTGGTAAATGCCCATAATCCCAGTGGTTCAGGAGGTTGAGAAAGGAGGATAGCAAGTTTGAGGACAGCCTCAGCAACTTAGTGAGACCGTGTCTCAAAATTTTAAAAAGGGAGGCTGCTGGAGATGCAGCTCAGTGGTAAATTGCCCCTGAGTTAAATCCCCAGTACCCACCCCTCCCCAAATAAACCTTCTCCCAAACTGCCGTGCTTGAGTAAGTGTCCCATCAGTTTGGCAGGCCTGGGGAAGCAAGCACTAACTGGGTTCCCAGAGCCAGCTGTTCTATAACTGGGGTTAGTCATGTCTGTAGCCAGGACTAAGAAAACCATCAACAGGAACCTGTGCTGAACATTGCTTTGCTTCCTTCTCTAGCAATAAACACCTCAGAAATCACAGCCAAGGGTTTAATACGTCTTGTCCTTAGATCTAACATCCACATGCTTCCCTGTTCCAAACTCTGGGAATCAGGTACAGGAAGCACAGACTCTCCTGGGAAGCTGTATCAGTCATTTTGATGGGTCATTGAGTGGGCAGAGTGCACTACACTGCTTATAGTCTGGCAGAGCCACTGGAAGTCAGTGCCCCAGCTCCTGGCTACCCACTTCCACCTCTTGCCAACCCTTTCGCAGCTTCCTCTTTATCCCATACTGCTGAGCCCCAGCAGAGTGCCTGGGTCACTGTTCGCTGCAGCATTCACCCCACACTGGGGATGAGCTCAACTAAAATGTTGCATGAGTGATGAGCTTAGGTACAATATAATCCTACTAAGAAGGCCTGCCACTACTAAAAAATGTTCCCCAAAGACAGTGATAGAAACCAGGCCCTGATTGACTTGGTCCAAGTACTAGATAAGAGGCAAAGGAATTGGTATGCCTCCTGCTGAAGCTTTTTTTAAAGCTGTTCTCAAGCATCAACTTGAGTGAAATAGGATTAGCTTGAAAATTTGAAAAATTCATATTTAACTGAAACTTTTTGGTCACTTATAATCACTACCAAGTAACTTAGGACTTTATAAATATTATGATAGCATATATTATGCTGCAGTATCAGACAAACCTGAACGTCTCGGTGGTGTGGGTTAGAACAAAGGTTATGTAACAGTCGTCATGGTCCATCTTGAAATATGTCAGGGGTGCTGAAAATAAAGGTCTAAGTGTTCTAGGTGTTTTTAAAGATCGGCCTCCTAAGTGGCTTATATCCCATCTGTTCATGGTCCCAAACTGCAAGAATAGGAGCCCATGGATCCTGGGCAAGGCTACCATGTGTATTTCCTGTCAGTCTGTGGATAGTAGCTGATCACAGTGCTAAGTACTTCACGACCATCTTTATGCTCACAAAAATCTGATAAAAAGGGGCTAAAGGTACTCACCTTAATACTTGAGAACGCAGAAATTAACCTGAGGTTACATGCATAGATTGCGCATCCTAACCAGTTCTGTCCAGTTCCGAAGCTTGGAGGGGCTTTTCTATCATATGAGCCCTACATAAAACAGCATCACCACTTGATAAACATAGATTTCCTCCTGCTCTCCAAGTATCAGTACTTTGACTTTGTGGCCCTGTCACTTGAGAGCAATATACCTACATTTCTTTAAACATATGAGACAAGAATTTATCTCCTTCCTCCTCCTGACCTTGCAGAGGTGCCCAAGTCAATCTTGGAAATACTTTTTTTTTGCAAGACTGGACTCATCACTAATACAACTTTTTCAATAAAATTCAAATTCCTATACAAAAATATATACTTTTTATAAATTCCATTTTTTTTTAAATTTTTTTATTGGTTGTTCACAACATTACAAAGCTCTTGACATATCATATTTCATACATTAGATTCAAGTGGGTTATGAACTCCCAATTTTTACCCCAAATGCAGATTGCAGAATCACGTCGGTTACACATCCACAATTTCACATAATGCCCTATTCGTAACTGTTGTATTCTGCTACCTTTCCTATCCTCTACTATCCCCCCCTCCCATCTTCTCTCTCTACCCCATCTACTGTAATTCATTTCTCTCCTTGTTTATTTTCCCATTCCCCTCACAACCTCTTATATGTAATTTTGTATAGCAATGAGGGTCTCCCTTCATTTCCATGCAATTTCCCTTTTCTCTCCCTTTCCCTCCCATCTCATGTCTCTGTTTAATGTTAATCTTTTCTTCCTGCTCTGATCATAGTTGCTCTCATATCAAAGAAGACATTTGGTATTTGTTTTTTAGGGATTGGCTAGCTTCACTAAGCATAATCTGCTCTAGTGCCATCCATTTCCCTGCAAATTCCATGATTTTGTCACTTTTTAGTGCTGCGTAATATTCCATGGTGTATAAATGCCACATTTTTTTATCCATTCATCTATTGAAGGGCATCTGGGTTGGTTCCACAGTCTAGCTATTGTGAATTGTGCTGCTATGAACATCGATGTGGCAGTATCCCTGTAGCGTGGTCTTTTAAGGTCTTCAGGGAATAGTCCGAGAAGGGCAATAGCAGGGTCAAATGGTGGTTCCATTCCCAGCTTTCCCAGGAACCTCCATACTGCTTTCCAAATTGGCCGCACCAATTTGCAGTCCCACCAGCAATGTACAAGTGTACTCTTTTCTCCACATCCTCGCCAGCACTTGTTGTTGTTTGAATTCATAGTGGCTGCCAATCTTACTGGAGTGAGATGGTATCTTAGGGTGGTTTTGATTTGCATTTCTCTGACTGCTAGAGATGGTGAGCATTTTTTCATGTACTTGTTGATTGTATGTCCTCCTCTGAGAAGTGTCTGTTCAGGTCCTTGGCCCATTTGTTGATTGGGTTATTTGTTATCTTATTGTCTAATTTTTTGAGTTCTTTGTATACTCTGGATATTAGGGCTCTATCTGAAGTGTGAGGAGTAAAAATTTGTTCCCATGATGTAGGCTCCCTATTTACCTCTCTTATTGTTTCTCTTGCTGAGAAAAAACTTCAGTTTAAGTAAGTCCCATTTGTTGATTCTTGTTATTAACTCTTGTGCTATGGGTGTCCTATTAAGGAATTTGGAGCCCGACCCCACAATCTGTAGATCGGAGCCAACTTTTTCTTCTATCAGACGCAGAGTCTCTGATTTGATATCAAGCTCCTTGATCCATTTTGAGTTAACTTTTGTGCATGGCGAGAGAAAGGGGTTCAGCTTCATTTTGTTGCATATGGATTTCCAGTTTTCCCAACACCATTTGTTGAAGATGCTATCCTTCCTCCGTTGCATGCTTTTAGCCCCTTTATCAAATATAAGATAGTTGTAACTTTGTGGATTAGTCTCTGTGTCCTCTATTCTATACCATTGGTCCACCCGTCTGTTTTGGTACCAGTACCATGCTGTTTTTGTCACTATTGCTCTGTAATAGTTTGAAATCTGGTATCACTATACCGCCTGATTCACACTTCCTGCTTAGAATTGCTTTTGCTATTCTGGGTCTTTTATTTTTCCATATGAATTTCATGATTGCTTTCTCTATTTCTACAAGAAATGCCGTTGGGATTTCGATTGGCATTGCATTAAACCTATAGAGAACTTTTGGTAATATCGCCATTTTGATGATGATAGTTCTGCCTATCCATGAACAGGGTATATTTTTCCATCTTCTAAGATCTTCTTCTACTTCTCTCTTTAGGGTTCTGTAGTTTTCATTGTATAAATCTTTCACCTCTTTTGTTAGGTTGATTCCCAAGTATTTTATTTTCTCTGAGGATATTGTGAATGGAGTGTTTTTCCTCATTTCCGTTTCAGAAGTTTTGTCGCTGATATACAGAAATGCCTTTGATTTATGCGTGTTGATTTTATATCCTGCCACTTTGCTGAATTCATTTATTAGTTCTAGTAGTTTCTTTGTAGACCCTTTTGGGTCTTCTAGGTATAGAATCATGTCATCCTCAAATAGTGATAATTTAAGTTCTTCTTTTCCTATTTTTATGCCTTTAATTTCTTTCGTCTAATTGCTCCGGCCAGTGTTTCGAAAATTATATTGAATAGAAGTGGTGATAGGGGGCATCCCTGTCTTGTTCCAGATTTTAGAGGGAATGCCTTCAATTTTTCTCCATTCAGAATGCTAGCCTGAGGCTTAGCATAGATAGCTTTTACAATGTGGAGGTAGAATCTTGGAAATACTTCGTGAAAGAATTGGAATTCCTCCCTCGCTTCCTAGGAATGTCACACTTCAGTCACCCTCAACTCCCATTCCAACAGCCACAACCTCACAGACACTACATGCACAAGCTACCACAAGTCTGCAGCTTTTACAAATGACCTTCCACCCTGTCACAAGAAGAGGATTTCTTTCAGGAGTCCTCCCATGTGCAGGTATTGGGATTGAGTTTTAGAGCCTTGGTGGTTCACCATTTGGAAAAAGCATTTTATTTCCTGAAGAAAAAGCTATGATTCCACTCAGAGATCCTGTGGCTATTGGTTCTCAACCTTGGCCACACCTTAGAATCCCCAGGACGCTTATGAAAATCCCCATGGCCAGGCCACTGCCGAGACCTTTCATTCAGAGTCTGGGAGTAGGCCCTGGGCATCAGTATTTTTTTAAAGCTCCTCCAGTGTGATTCAGGAGGCACCAATTTGAGAATCTCCACTGTAGACTGATGTTTTGCCAGAATCAGCAGGAGTGTAGAAGACGGAGGTAAAAAATCGAGACCTTTTGGAATTATTTGTTAGCCTGACACTAGGGCAAACTCTGAGGAATTCAAATTAGTTAGTCACCCTTAATTTTTTTCCCAAACACAGCAAATATAGCCAACATAAATGCCAATTAATAATGGAAAAATATACCCAAAGTTGAATAAGAAGGTCTTCCAGCCTGGGATTGTATACTAAAAGTTTCTAGAGTGGTTTTCATCCAGCCTCTTAGGAATAGTATTTTTTTTTTTTTCAAAATAATGATCCTTTAAGCTTTGTGCCCAGAAAGATTTGTATTAAGTGAAAATGCTGTATAGATATTAGTGACAGTATAATTGCGGAAAATGTCATTTTTAAAACTAGGTGTCTTTAAGAAAAAAGTCTACAACTGGGCCTTCAACCCTTCTGAGGGTTGGGTGGGGGTTTGTCAAGAGGGAACCACTAAATGATATAGCTGTACAAAGGTTCTTAATTCTCTTTACAAACATTACAGATGAGTTTTATTTTAATAAAAGCTTGGGAGCATGCTTATAAACTTAAAGTGGGGTTTTTGGTTTGTTTAGGAAGGTATCCATCTCCAACCCCCATGCCCCCTTTGCTTACCTGGTGGCATTTAAATGTCGTTTTCCATCTTTCTACAGACGGTGAGAAAGCACAGCTGGCTCTGCAGTGTTCCATAGGAGCTTTGTTCTCTTCCCACAAATCAAGCTGCCAGGAGTTAGAAACTTATAAAACCTGAATAAAGGATGAGGAGTGGAGTCCTTTGGACATTAGGCCAGAACTTTTGTTGTCACATGATAAATACTCACAAGGCATTAAACTCAGATGATTTATTGCTTTAAGTAACTAAACAAGAGACGGGCTGTTATTTCAGTCAAGACAATCGGCATTCTCTCTCCAAGGTTTGCCAGATGCGTCTACTTAAAGCCTTAACAATACTTTCTGAACAATATAAACACATGACACAGCATACATGGGTAACAACGTGGCCAATGATACACTGATTAAAATAGCACATAACAATGGCACCCAGCCAGCCTAGATGCTCTGAAATGACAGAAGTAACATTCATAGGATGTGCTGAATACAAAAAAAATTTTTTTTGGCATTAATACTAACACAGAACACCTTTAAACATTCTGTAAGAGTAGGTGCACAAAGACTCACCTCTTCATTTCCAAATTGCAAGTATCGAGGACTGTTTTGAGAAAAGCCAGGAGGCTGGGCACCTCCCCTCCCCAATGCTGTCACTTTCTTTGCCAAAGCAGCAGGGGTCTAGCTGGAGAAGAGCCCATAGGGCTCCAGGGGGTAGTTAAAAGTCCCCAGGTAGCTGCTGTGCAAAGCAGTAGGGGAGAGATACTGCTCTGGCAGGGTGGGAAGGGAACAACAGCCTTGGTTTAGAGCCAGGGATGGCCATAGATTTGACCCAGATTCACCCTGGTGGTCCTTTGGGGGTGGTGTAGGCACTGGATGGTCCAGACCCTCCCTCAGGAGGAGTGGTGGAGCCAGGGCTGGGCCTCCAACCCTGAGGTCTAAAGGAAGTAACCTGACCTAGTATTCTAACACAGGGTCATTATGCCACCCTCCAATCAGATGTGCAGAAACCAACACTGTCAGAGACCGGCCCTGGAAGGGCCTGAGTAAGCTCACAAGGAGAGGTCAAGCCAAAGGGTAATACACAACACCAGGGCAAACCGGCTGCTGGCAAGATGCCTCCGGTTTGCCAGATCATCTAGCTTCAGCGTAACCTGCCTAAGACTCAGTTTTCTTCTGCTGGAGCAGGCTCTCCAGCAACTTCCTCTGCACCCCTATTCCCAGCATCCTCTCCAGGATTGGAGTGCCCGCAGGCCACCGGGGCCCTGGTGAAGCTGGCAGGACCATTCTGCACAGCCCCACACTCTGCAGGCTCCCCTCCCAGATAGCTGGCGGGGGCCATCTCCTCTCCTCTGACCTCTTGAATAGGAACCTTCATCATCTCAGAGGCACCATCCTCCTGTTGCCTGTCCAGCACACAGTTTCCCACATCTCCATCTTTAGAGAACTGGTCTTCTAAATTCTTCTCGTTTTCTTCTGCTAGTCGTTTGTCTCTGGCACTGAGTTTACCTTTGGATTTCCTCATCTGCCTGCTGTGTATGTCTTCTCGGGAGAATCGCCACTGAAACTGGAAATCACAAGAATGGGATAAATACACAGCCTCTCTGACCTCAGCTTCCTGCCCAAATCAACTGACCAAACCCAACTGCCATGATTCCTAAGTCAACACCAACCTAATCTATCCATCTGTTCATGTCTTATAGGGAATGGATTCTAAACGTGGATTTGGGGGTGCTGTGGGGTGTGTGTTCTGATGCATCCCTTACCAATGTGACAAAAGAAGTCCTGAAATCCTGTTATTTGGAGTGCCAGGAATAGCTCCTTAGAATGGAAATGAGTAGCTGCAAAAATGGCCCTGAGCATACTGTGGTTCCTAACTAAGCTTACTAAGTTAGGGCACAGGTCATGGGGCAGATGCTGTTCCTATGTCACCCAGAGCCCTCTGCAGGACTGATTCTTTCCTCAGCTGCAAGGACTGCTGCCAGCCCTCACACCATCTTGCCTATGGTCCCTCCTCTGCCCATGGTGACCTAGAACAGCTAGTCCAGGTGGTACATAACAGCTCATCACCTTGACCTAACTCTGAAAGGCCATCCCAACTCTAGAGCCACCTAGGGGCTTGTGACTGCATCATAGCCCAGGTTTTCCCTCTGCCCCCTCCTCCACCCACCAGATGTCTTAAGGGCACACCCTCCAAAAACTTCCTCCACCCAAACAGAGCTGAGCAAAGAACCCTGGTCTCATCAAAGCTCTGCAGCAAGACTGCCCAGGAGAGGCCCAGCCCTGCCACTCCCTGGACAGATTGCTCAACTTGTTTTCTTATCTGTGACCCACAGGATACACAGGGGCTTTCATTTTCAGTTCCCACCATACTTACTTCCTTCCACTTCAGCTGAACCACAGTGGTGACACCAAATATGTACTTTAATTAGACACTGATCGAAGGAAGCCTTCGGTTCCTACAGTATATCACATGGCTAGAGAAGGGGGCCCAGGAATGCAATTGCACCATCAGTGGGAAACTTACCATGCACATGCTTATGAGTACTTTGCTATGAAAAACCGAACACATGTAAATTTTTAAAAACCAGCCCACCTTTGCAGAGTTTCCCATGGCAGAGATCTATTTCCTTAAATAAAACATTTGCCTAAACACAAGATACTGAGATTTGATGCATTATGGGATTCCCTGGATTTTAACCCCTTTTGGACAAAACTGGTAAATTTGAATATTCCATCAAAGTAGGGAAAAAGGAGTGAAATACGGTTGAGGTCAGGATTTGACATGTATCCTATTCTCCCCTACCCAACCCCAAATAAGTTCACTTTACAATGTTGGATGGGTTCCCCCCTTTGTCACTCTCATTTCTTGAGACACTTATACTGCAGACTTTCCTTTGGGGACGGTTGGAACTTCTTCCACCCAAGCTACCCATTCCCCATGGTACGATCACTCCACAGGCTAAGCGGCACCTCAGACCCTACTCAGCTTGTAGATGTGCACACTTCAGCCAAGACTGCCCAGCAGGCATTTTAAGGAGCCACCATCCACCAATTTCAGGCCTCAGTGGCTGCTGCTGCCTGCCACACTGATGCCTTAGGATATGCAGTTGCCATTATACCTTGATTCCAGCCCAAATGGAATAGCCCTTTTAAAAAATGGACATCCCCAAGTAGTCAGAACCTCTTCCCATTTTACATATTTTTAGAGAGGCCAGTTAAGCCTGCCTGTATATAAATAATCCTCAGAGAGGTGGTCAATTATTGAAGAAATCAGAGGAAATTTTACTTGTGCAATTGTTTTGGCTAAGAGGCCCTTCATGCTAAAATGTCAAAGTGCTGTGGCAGCTAAGCCCCAAGTTAAATGCATTCTGGTATTTGTTATCTGTCGGTCCTTGGGCAATGATTACCCTCTGAATCTCTTGTCTAAAACAGTTCCTCTCTCTAAAATAGTTGTCTCTGGGCCAGGGTCCGTCCACACCATGGCTGATGTGAACAGCACCCTCTGCAACTGTGTGGTGCACTGCCACCAGCCAGACCTTCCACCCTCAAGACTTGTCAGTTTCTAACATGATCCCAGGTATCTTCTTAGGGACTGCTCTTGCCAAATATGCAGAACTCTCACAGTCCCCTCTGGATGCCTGGCCACATTGTTTCCTGTTCACATTTTGTTGATCTCCGACAGTTGTCAAGACTGTCAAAGAAGTACACAGGCCGTGGGAAGGCCCATGGCAAGCACACCAGCCACTTTCTCTAGGACTCTTCCTGGATTATTGGGCAGAGAAAGATCTTAAACTGTCAGTGGTGAGCTGCGTGGGAACAGCCACTTTCTGTCCTTCAGTGTCATCATGGAAAAATCTACCAAGCCAGTTGCCTTCTAGGACTACAGTTGTCTGTGCCTTCAGATGGATTTGTGGGTGACCTCATGACTACTACCACAGCTGTCATGGGTGCTGCAGACAGATTCCCAGGAAGCTCTGACCCAGGCCTTCCCTTTTCCTTTGTTTCTCCTTGACCAGGGAAGGCTCTCAGGGAGAGACAGTGGCTCAAACTCAGGGGATACATAATCTGGAAGCTGAATGTTGAGGGTCACGAAGGCAGACTGCCTTAGAACAGATGCTGAGGAAGGAACAGGAACATACCAAAAGAGCCACTGTCAATCTGGATCACAGGTTCTCATTTCCATGAATTCCAAAGCAAGACCCTCATTCAGCATTATTAGTGCTGTTTTAAAGGTGATCACAGAGATTCAGAAAGGTTATGCAACTTGCCCCAAATCACACAGGTGGAAAATAGTGCTGGAATTCAAACTCTGCTTTTTCCAGCTCCACCCTTTAGTCTCTTGCTTCTGAGAGAAGTGAGAGGAAGTGACAGGAGAGGCTATACCTTTGAAATACTTAGCCCAAAGCATGATGCCTCAGCCTTCAGGCCTTACAAGGACGAAATGTATCTGCCAGGTCAGATGCTGGGCTCATTAGGTTGAGTAATGAGCTAATCGGAGTCCAGACTTGACTGCCATTAAAAATACTTTGGTTTTGCTTATTACAAACAAGTATCTACACTGAAGTCTCCTTGACAGGCACCCCCCCCCCCCCCCCGCAAATACCAGGGATGAAACCCAGGGGCACCACTGAACCACATCCCTTGCCCTTTTAGAGACAGGCCCTAAGCAACTTGGCAAGATCCTAAGTTGCTGAGGCTAACCTTGAACCAGCAATGCTCCTGCCTCAGCCTCCTGAGCTGCTGGGATTATAGGAATGCACTATCACACCCTGCAACAGGCACATTAAAAAAAAAAAAAGAATTACTATAAAATTAGAATGGAGGTCCCCGGGTGATTCTGAAAAGGGGTCCTAACTGTTCACTAAGACCCTGGCACTTTGCCCTCAGCAGACACCAGGATCACTGAAGGGCTCCTTCAAACAGCTGCTCTGTTCCAGAGGGTCTGACCCTGTAGGCATGGGGAGGGAAGGCAGACTTCGAGTCTGACAAACTCCAGGGTGATGATGATACTGCCAGTCAATGGACCACATTTTGAAACCCACTTAACTAAGAAGAAAAAACTGGGCAGGGCTTAGCCATTCAGGAAATATCTGGGGAGAAAAAACCCCATCTCCCAGCCCTCCCTTTGCCATCAGGGAATAGCTTCCTCCATACCCTTCCCTTCCACCTTCTACCTGTCTCCTTCACCATGCAGGCCTTGCTCTTTCTCCTTTAAACAGAGGACAGTCACAGTTTTAAATAAACAAAAACCTCAAGATCCCAAGGCTCAAAAAGGAGACACCTCAGAAAGCAAGGAGAGGCTAGGGGTATGTGTCTTTGGCCTACCCCAGTGTGTTCTGCGTTCTGAGAAGTACCAGGGAAAATCTGAGCTCAACCACCAATTGGTTAGGAAAACAGCCTGCAGAGTCAGGGTCTTCCCAAACCAGATAATGTGCAACACCTTAGTGTGCCCCGAATCCAGGGCTCCTTCAAACTTGGAGAACTGAGAGAAGAAAATCCTTGGCTTTACAGTAGTGTATGTCCAGAGTTCAGCAGGGGAGCTAATGGATTCAAATTGCATGGTTTAATAAGTTATATATTATATTTGTCCACTTCAAGCATTTTAGCTGGAAGACTTCTGAATAGTAGAAATCACCTTTTCCCTTTGAAGGGGTTTAGTATTTGCTTTGAAAAATCACACATACACAGAGGTTTCTTTCAAATGCTGAAAGGTCTTGGAGAATTTTGTCCACGTTGCTCATTGAAAGAGGACCCGATGCGCCACATCCTTGATTTGGCGATCCTGCAATTTCTTTCAAAAGTTTCAGTGCTAGATTGGAATGTACATGTTCTGGGCTCTGAAGTTTGATTACTCATTCATTGATTCAAAAGATATTTTCACCAACAAAAATCCAGGTACTGGGTGAACAGTAATCAAAGGGAAAAGTCTTTGCTCTCCTGGAATGAATGTCTGACTACCAGGAGAGAATAAATCAAAGAGCATAAATCACGAGAGATCCACAGGAGAGCTCTGCACGGCAGGGGAATATGGTTCTTCTGCATCGTGTTGTGAAGAAGCCTGGCTTGGCCTCAGTTGAGAGAGGTGTCCTGAGAAAAGGATGCCCGAGTGGAGATGAAATGGAAGAGTGTATCCTAGGCGAGGGAACAGCCAAAGCAAGGCTGAGAGAGCATGGGCGCTGGGATGCAGAGTAAGGGGCTGGCAGAAGTAAGAGGGGGCCAGATCACATAGTGCCATGGATGGATTCAAGAGTTTATTAGCTCAATTCACAATAGCTAAACTGTGGAACCAACGTAGACACCCTTCAACAGATGGATGGATAAAGAAACTGTGGTGTATATACACAATGGAATATTACTCAGCATTAAAAGAGAATGAATTATGGCATTTGCAGGTCAATGGAGAATATCACATTAAGTGAAGTAAGCCAATCCCAAAAAACCAAAGGCTGAATGTTCTGATAAGTGGATGCTGATCCATAATGGAGGGGCATGGGGGAAAATGGAGGAACTTTGATAGGACAAAAAGGAGGGAGGTGTCGGAAGAGGGCATGAGGGGAGGAAACATGGTGGAATGAGATGGACATCACATATGGTGCGACGCTACATGGTGTGCAACCATAGAAATGTAAAGTTGTGCTGCAGTTGTGTACAATGAATCAAAATGCATTTTGCTGCCATATATACCTAATTAAAATAAATAAAAAGAATATCCCCTCCATGGATTGCTTTAGATTACCAGTATGGTTGGTATGGGAAAAAAAAAAGTTTCTAGGGCCTAAAGTTGACAGGTCTTAAGGGTAAGCTAAATATAGTGGGAAGGCGAGGCCAAGTCAGGGAGGACCCCCAGGTGGGCAGGTGTTGTTCCTCTAGAAGGGGCCAGGTGGGCCAGGTAGGGAGGGGCAAAGTCCTGTGCATGCTCTTGGATGGAGTAAGTGAGAGGAGGGAGGGCACTGCAGTCCCGTGCAAAGCAAGGGCTGAAAACGCAGATGTAACAGCATTGAGGTCCTGAGTGAAGCCCTGGGACGGAAGATTTTCTGAGAAAACTCTTGAGAGAGGAGAGAATCCCAAGGAACTTGGAGTATCAGAACACGGTGGGACAGATCCAAGAGAAAACGGTGTGACACACACTGTCAAGAGCTGTGGGTTCCATCATGAGGACTAGATGGAATTACCAGGGGACACAGACCCAGGGGGCTGAGGCAACAATGATGGAGACAAAGAGATACATCGAGTTCGGAAGATGCATAAAGATGTTTAGTGGCAAACTCCCCTCTTCCTGGGACTATACCAGTGAGGTGACTTGGAGGTCTCACAAGAGCACAAGTACTTGACACCATGCACCTCCAATCTTGAAATGATGTAGGCACATTAAAAGAGAAAGCAGTCTACCTGCATTTATTATAGAGCCGATTAGGTCTGGAAGTTATTACTAAATTGGTGGTGTAGGGGGTGTCCTCCCATCTTCTCCAGTTTTTCCCCCAAAGAAAGGCAGTTCTGCCTTCTTGGGGATTGAATGCTGTGTTGCTCTGTTACTGAGCTACATCCTCAGCCTTTTTTTGAGACAAGGTCTAAGTTACTGAGGCTGGCCTCAAACTTTCATTCTCCTGCCTTAGCCTCCTGAGTCACTGGGATCACAGGTGCACACTACCACACCCAGCCTGGCTCAAATTGGCCACTGACTTGTCCCTGCCAGACCAGGGCCTTCCTACTGAAGTCAAATTGCACCACAGGCAGACACCTGGAAGGAAAGAGAGCACTGTCTCCTTAAGGGCTGAAGCCAGATTCCTTCCAATGTTTGGCAGGAGAACTCTTATGCACTGCTTGTTGAATGTCACTTTCTCTGAGTGATGTCATCCCGTGAGCCTGTGGCAGAGCAGTACTGACAGCGGTCTGTGGCCATCCATCTTCCAGCCGGTGGCTGACTGCTCCTGGTGGTTAATAGTGGATCAGCGACTGCCTGCTGGTCCACTGCTGCTGTCACCTGTCACATTACCATCCCAGAGCCTGGAGAGAGCCCTTCCTCTGCACTCCAGCCCATCTGGCTTTGCGTCCCCATCGCCTTGGCATTCCTTCCGTGAGTGGGCACCCCCTGGATTTGTTGGCTGGTGAGGGGCTACTCCAATCTGTTCGCTGGCTGGATGCTCCTGCCTGGGCCTCTGTGTCCAGAAAACACAAGGAACCAACCAAGAGTGGGGAACCTAGAGATGGTGCAACTGTGCAGAGCTGAGCAGGTCAGGCAAGTTCTGTCCAGAGTATGACCTTCACCATCAGAATGGAGTAAAGCGGATCCAGGTGACACCTAACTGGAGTTTTGGTGGATTTCCTCAAGTGCCTGGACTCATACTGAACAACTGGTGATACACCCACAATATATCACATAGCTTTCACAAAATACCTGAGAAAAATCAACTTAAAAGGAGGGAAAGATTTATTTTGGCTCACGGTTTCAAAGGAGGTTGTGGTTGGCTGACACCAGTGTTTTGGGGCAGTATCAGGTAGAGGATGGCAAAGGAGCTGCTCACTTTCTGGTGTCCAGAAGACAGACAGGAAGGGGCCAGGTCCCTGTAGCCCCATCAAGGGCATGCTCAATGACCTAATTTCCTCCCCCTAGACTTCCTCCCAGTAGTTCCATCAGCTGGAACCAAGCCTTCCACACTGAGCCACTGATGGATATTTAACACACAGGTAAAGGCTGCAAAGCATGGGGGTGTGAAGCCTTAGAGTCACCCGGCCCAAGGGGAGGACTTGAATTTAGCTTTAGGAAACAGCAGATTCTGAGAATGGCCACAGTCTCTTAGTGCAGCTGTACCCAGAACAGTTCATGAGAAATCTAGCAAGAGGGAAAAGACCCTGGGAATCCCTGACCACAGCCTGGTCTGAGGACTTGCTGCCACATGCTATGACTCGCCTCCATTTGTATCACCAGCTGTTACTGTGGCCATCCATCCTTGACAGGTCAGAGCCTATCAAGAAGGGACTCTGGCAGGGTCTCTTTGCCAAGATCAGCAAACATCTATGTCTTAAGGATCAAACGTGCAAGCCAGAGCACCAATCAGTGGGATTGTAGTGGGATTAAGAGACAGAGAAGCCAGCCACATCTTGAGCTCAAGCTATCCCCACCCCAGTCAGACTACAACTGATGTGTTACCCCCGATTTTGGCATTGTGGGACTATCTGGTATCTGTGGGGGTCCAGAAAAGCCTCTGTCCCCCCATCCAGCCTGGCCCTCAGGTGGTTGGTAGAATAGCCCTCCAGTCCCCTCAGTAGCCTCAGGTGTGATTCAGTCTGTCAAGGGGCTCAGGTGTTCCCTGGGCTCCGAAAGCACTTGAAAGTTGGAGCAGGCTGCCCATCCAGCTGCTGTGGGAAATGCACTAGAAGATGAAGATCTGTTGAAACCCAGGTTTCTTACCTTTGATTCCTTCTTCTTGATTTTCTGAGGTAGACATGGTCTCTGAAGAAAGACAATCTGCTTGGTGGAGATGCTCCCTTCCCTACAACACAGTGAGCTGAGACTGAGTCATGTTACACCGGAGGAACCTCAAATCTAGCCTGGGTGCTACAGTCCCCAACTTCATGACAATGGGCACCATCTTGCTATATGCCTGCATTGCGTGCCTGAGCCTGTGTCAGCCAGGCCCTCTGCTCACCTCCTGTACTGGCTGGAGAGCCCACTGCAGGGAAAGCACCACCAGATGGTGAAAGAAATGGCCCCACTCCACTCACCCACCCCCAGTCTGGGGGCCATCTCAGATGAACTGCAGAAGCATTCTGGGTATCCCTGCAAAGCAGGCTCCCTAGGTGAAAACTCCCTTCCCTTGATGTAAAGTAGCTGGCATCTTAGTCAAGTGGGGACACACTGGTGAGACTCAGACACAGAGGTGGGGCCTCTCCCAAGGCTATCTTTGGTAATTTTGGCAGGGATTGGGGTGTAAATAAGGACCTGGGTGAAGAGCTCAGTCCTCAGCCATGAAGACAGCTGGCAGAAGTATGACCAACGTGAGCTCGTTCATAGCTCAGCTCCTACAGACATGCAGTGCCAGGTGGGTAGCACCATGGCAGCCGCCAATCACCTCTGACCCACACAAACAGAAGTAGTGAGGGTGGCTCATCCCTGTGACTCTGAGCTAACAATGACAGAAACAGTGTATAGGGGAGCATCGTTTTCTCTTGCCTCCACCCTTCTGGTTACCTTTTAAAATCTCTTAACTTGCAAACATCTTTTCACCACATTTGGCCCAGGTGGCTAATCTTAGGTCCCCTGGGCAGGACAGATTCCCTGAGCAGAAGGGGTAAAGAGGAGGTGTGTGTGAGAGTGGAGAAAGTGAAATTCTGGCTCTGCGCCTCCCAGTTGGAGGGTCAACACACCAGCTTCACAGGCTTGTCGCAGGATTAAGTCAGTCCTCCACATGGAGTGCTTGTTAGAACAGTGCCTAGCACGGAGTAACTTCAATAACCACCACCAGTCATTGTTACCTGGTAGTCTTGACAACGGGAGTCGGTAGCACACAGGTGAGCTGCCAGCCATAGGCTGCCAGTGAGTTCAGCAGGGGCACGTAGTCAGTCTGAATCTCCACGCCCTGGGCAAAAAAATGCCACCATTAGCACCACTGCTGCCTCAAACCACCTCCAAGCCACAGGAGGCCACTGTTCCACCTACCAGCCCAACAAAGCCAAGAAGAGGTGCTCTGTTGTGTGCCCAAAAGTTAGATTTTAGAGCCAAACTGCCAACATGGGATTTCTTTCCAGGCCCTGACACAGTCTGTGTAGTTGGCAAGGAATTACAGCCAAAAGATTAATCCATTAATTTTGTTTTATTCTTGTCTGGACAAATAGCCTCCTGTGAGTTTCACTAAAGAAACACAATTACCTCGCCTCAAAGGCACGTTCAGGGTCTATGATAACACACACTGCTCTGGATGATTTCAGAGTGTCATGGGGAGTTAAATTACATTTGACAAATGATCGAGTCATTTGCATCTAGTCTCAGCCTGGCACACATACATGCATGCACACGTGCACGCACACACCCCCGGGCACACACACACCCCGCGTGCACACACAGAAGCAGTTTCACCTGTGCTATCCACCCTGCCATCCAGAGATGAATGCTGTCAGTGCTTTATTTCAAATTAGGATCCAGGGGACTAATACTTATCTTTCAATCTGAAAACGCAGCCCTGCTCACACAAGAAGACAACCCTAAGGTGAGGCCACTGCGCTGGGTTACTCCATGAAGGTTCACCACACCAGCTAGGCTGTCAACACCCTGGACTCCTGTTTTCTTAGCTTGTCACTGGCCTCAGAAAATGTCAAACATGCATCCAGATTCCCTGTGTCCCGTGGGTGCACACGACTCATTCCTCGAGTGTTTGGGAACTGCAGTGGGATGCACAGGTGAAGAACAGCACAGCCCTGCTCCAGAGTTCACAGTGCGGTCACCAAAGTACAGACTGGTCTGCTGCCAGGGCCACAGGCTTCAAATGTCAGAAAAAAGAAAGATCCAGGCCACCATCAAAGCCGGCTTTCAGGAACCTGCACAAATTACAAGATGAAGCTGGGCCTGGGGCTCCAAGCAGGGTGGGCTTCATGTGGAGGCATCAGTGTGTAGTAGCCTGGAGTGCTATGCTGGCAAGGGAAGCAGCCCTGGTGAGACTGCCTGCTGGCGGCCATTTGGGAACACAATCAGCTCATCTGGCTGCCCTGCACTTGGGAGCCAGAAGGGAGGGAGGGAGATGAGAACAATCTGCCCGCCTCTTCAGACAGCCTTTTAAACTTTCTGTAACTGGACACCAATCCTACTGTGCCTCCACAAGTCACCTGAGCCCCTCGCAACTCATGTATCCTTTGGGAAACCCAAATTTTCTCAAATGTATGCAGGAAGTATGGGCCTGAGCAGTGATTCTCAAAGCTTGGTCCTGGAGCAGGCAACATAGGGGCCTTACCTGGAACTTGTGAGAAATAGATTCTTGGGGCCCAGCTGAAACCCACTAATCAAACTCTGGGAATGGGCCCCTGGAATCAGTGTTTTAAAGAGCTCCTCTCAATAGTTCTTATACAGATATGCATGAAATCATTGCCTGGATATCTCTTAGGTCCCTTCTGGGGGAGAGAGGCTAATTCTGCAGCCAGAATCTATCAGCTGTCACTCCCAATCTAAGCTTTCCCATTATTCTCCATATAAAGAAGAAGAAAAAATAGATGGACTTTTAAAGGATCAACTGTCTGAGAAATGATGATGAGGGCAGAGTGTCCAGCTGGAAGGGGATTCAGGGGAGAGAGAAGGAAGAAAGAAAAGAGAACAATGTCATCAGTTTATGGAAGGGTGCAGCAGAGGATGCCATTGTGGCCCCTCCCCAAGCCCCAGTCACCAGAGATGGCTCAACACTTGGCCAGCAGGCTCCTTTCTGCAGTCCCCCTGGGCACACAGGTGCCTCCCTTCCAGCCCAGCACCCTTGGCCAGTACCCCTTCTGCCAGGCTGGAGGAAGAGCCCTGTGGCTATTGTATCCAGAGATTCTCCTGCCCCCATGCCTGTGTTCCCGGTCTAAAGAGAGAAAGGAGGAAAAAAAATTTAAATCCACATTCTCCAGCTTTGCGAGGTTATGATTACTTGGGCCTATCAAGAATAACCTTCCCACTTTATCAAGCACTGTGACAAACCCACCACAATCAGACAGTAGCCATAGCAACCAGGACAAGCTTTGGCGCCTCACAAAGCCCTGAGTGGCAGAATGGAGTCCTTTTATTGGTGGCTGTACCCTGGCCCGGTTTTCTCTGCGTGAGCCCAGAGCTGCAAGACAATGAACGACCCCTGCCGCAGCCTGACCCGCCTGTTCAGACGGGCCTCACCAGGGTGGCTTCTATTTTGCTTCCATTTTATTTCATTGTGTCACTATCTTAAAGAGAAAAACAGCAGGATTTCGCCCAAACAGTTTTTTTCCCCTCTCAGGGTGGGAGATGTCAGCCAGAGGGTGCAGAATCATAAAGACCAAAAGGACAAGGGAAAACACAGCAAAACATTACTGATCCTTGGGAGGGTTCAATCCCAAGTGTTAATTCCTGGTCATCAATCACGTGGTGAGTTGATGAGTGAAATAAAAAAAAAAAAAGGTAGAGGTGAGGTGTGACTCTCTGCCAGGCTCTCCCACTCCAAATATTTGGGCCGTCTCCATGTAATTAATGTTCAATGTGGCTTTCCATAAGCATCTATCAAAGGCAGTTTGCATATTATCAATGCAGCAAGACGACAGCATTTCTAAAACACGAGATGAGCCCCGTGCAGAAGACACTTTTAAGTCCATTAGCTAAGAAAGGTGGTAGGAAACGGATCTGGATGGAAGGCTCACTTTGATCTGCTTTTTTGTGACACTCTAGTGAGGAGAAGAAGAAAGCAGCAACCGGCACTCCAAAGCCAGCCTGCTTATCAAACGAAAAGACATTTCTTTCTGTGAGTCAGAGCAAAAATTTTAATTAACTCTCCACTCTCTTGTGGTGGATACGTAATCTCCCATCACACCTGGAGTGTTAAAAAAAAAAAGTGGAGCATGTCCTGTGGTTTTTCAACTTGTATAAAAGGAATTCATTTGTATTTATGGCTCTTTTCCCCCTTTGTTCCCTGTAATTTCTCCAGTGGTTGCAAATCAGCTAAGGAAACAGACATCCAACACAGCCTTCCCTTAACCCTGTAAAAATGTAACAATATAGAGTTTAGTAAGAAATGCATTTGTCTTTTGATAATTTTTAAAGATCCTCTGTGCCAGCAAAAGAATGAGGAAGTCACATATTGGTCCAGTGAGAAAGTTCATACTTTCAAATACAGTTTGCCCTTTCCTAATAATTTAAACTCTAGAAGTCAAAAAATAATAACTTGATTATATAAAAATCCATCTGCGTGACAAAAGACAAGATTCACAAGTTCGAAAGACGAATGAAGAAATGGGAAGATATTTGTAGTCATATTATAGCTAAAAAAGCGCCTCTAGAAATTGATAGGCAAAAAGTCCAGTAATCTCAAGTTTTTCAATTGGACAAGGATTTGAAGATCAAAGAAAAGGAAAATCAAATGGTCATTAAGCACGTGAAGAAAAAAGCAGACTCTAAAAGAAATGCATATTAAACTACCCTGAGATACTGTTTTCTTACCTATCAAACTGGTTGTTTAAAAAAAAAAAAAAAAAAAACCTTCAAGTTTGACAACGGACTTTGTTGACAAGACTGTCGGGAAGCAACCGTTTTATCACATTGCTGATGAGAGGGCAAACTAAGTCAACCTTTGGGGAGGACAATTTGACAGTCTCTCTCAAAATTATAAATACATTTAACCTTAGACCTAACAATCTCATTTCTGGGAATTTATCTTTTGTGTATATATATGTAAATGTACAAAGATGTTCACTGGAAAACTGTAATAGCAAGATACTGGAAAAAAAACCCAAGTGCCCATCAGTGTTAGGCTTGTTAACTTGGTATGTTTTCATACAGAGGCTGGAGGAACTGGGAATTAGTGGCTACTCATGTGTTGACCCAGAGCATACAGGACAAGGGGGGACAATGAGAGGAAAGAATTCCCTTCCAAACACGCTAAAGTTGAGGAACCTGTAAAGATGTCTTGCAGAAAATGAAACTGCATGAAGGTAGACAGAATAACAGCCTCCAAAGATGACTACACCCTAATCTCCAGAGCCTGTGAATGTGTTCCCTTACATAGTAAAAACAAGATTTGGAAACATTTTGAGTAGGACTGCAAATTAGTACAAACACTGTGGAAATCAATATAGAGATTTCTCAGGACTAGGAGTAGAACTACCATATGAGCCAGCTATCTCATGCTTTAGTAAGAGCCAAGATTGGCATACAACAGTGATACCTGCATCCCAATGCTTACTGCAGCATAAATCAGAATAGCCAAGTTAAGGAACCAGCCCAGGTATATGTCAACAGGTGAATGGATAAAGAAAATGTGGTATATATCCACAATGGTGTTCTACTCAGCCATAAAGGGGAGTGAAATTATGTCATTTCCTGGTAAATGGATGGAACTAAAGAACATCATTCTAAGTGAAATCAACCAGGCACAGAAAGTGAAGGATTGAATGTTTTCTCCTCCTAGATGGAAGCTAGAGAGATATAAAGACTAAGGAAAGGTGGATCTCATGAAAATAGGAGAGAAAACAGTAGAGGAAGGGGATAAGGGGGAGGACAAGAGAGGGACTGCAGAATGAAATTAACCAAATTATGGACATGTATGAATCCCACTTTTATGAATAATAACATACTAATTAAAAAATAATAGAAGACCAGTGGAGTAGAGGAAGGGGATTAGGAGAGGGAGGAGGGAAAGGAAAAGGGAAAATATTGGGGAATGAGATGGATCAAATTATGCTATGTGCATTTATAACAAACCCTACTGTTCTGTATAACTATAGCACTAATAAAGACATAATAAAAAAGATTTGGCAAATGTGATTAACTTAAGAATCTTGACATGGACAGTTTATCCTGGATTACTTTGGGTGGAGCCAGTGTAGTAACAAAGGCAGGAGAGTCAGAATCAGAGATGTGATGAGAGAAGCAGAGGCCAGAGTGATACCAGGAAGGGGCCACAAGACAAGGAACATGGGCAGGTTCTAGAAGCTAGGAAGGACTCCCTGATCCTTGAATCTCAAAAAACAATGTGGTCCTGGCAACATCTCGACTTTATCCCCTTGTACCCATTTCAGACTTCTGATCTATGGATAACGAACTTATGTTGTTTCAAGCCACTAAACTTGTGGTAATTGGTTATAGCAGCAAAAAGAAACTAATCCACAGCCCAATGTCAGGCAACGCTTAGAGTGGAGATAAGAACTTGGAGGCATTGGCCAGCACAGGATGAGGCTAAGGACCAGGTTTCCTGGTGAGGGGCATGAGCCGAAGATGACATGAGCCACAGTGGTGCATAGGCAGGTGAAGGTCCACAAGGAAAGTGGAGACTCACAGGTAAGGCAGGAGGAGAATGCCAAGCTGAAAGAGAACATTTCACTTCTATGATCAAATGCAAAGTGGATGTTACAAAGTTGGGGGGCTTGCAGAAAACTCAGCATGTCCATCCCTCAGCATCCTAAAGAGTAAGAGTATGCCTGGCACCACAATTCATTCATCAGTCTCAACATTAAGTGAACCTGGCTCTGGGCTGGGCACTTGGATGCAAAGATGTGTGAGCTTTTCTGTCCCAGGAGAAGCCAGGCCAAGGGATGGGGAGAATGGCCACATGGCTCCCCACCAGACAGAAGCTCATGCAGGCATGGGGGAGGGAAGGAAAGAAGTGATGGCTTGCCCCTCCATCCTCTCTGGATAAAGCGCACACCCCTCTGGAGCCAGCCGCCAGGCAGACCTGCCCACCTCACTCTCGTCCTCCTCCAGGCCACCACTGTGCCTGCCAGCCAGGGGGAGGGACAGGCGGTACTGGCCGGCTGGAGATGTTGTTTTCCTCTTTGTCTTACACACAATGCCCCAGAAAAACATTTTGCTGATATGTAATTAGGCCAACATAATAGAGTCTAAGAGAGCAGTCATCTCATTTTCCACAACTTTGGCTTTCAAAATGTTCAAAGAGAATAAAAAGAAAAAAACATAAAGAGAAAAAAGCTTAGTTCTTAGATGTAGAAAAGGGGGCAGATGAAAATACATGTAGCATGTAGAAAGCTTCAGTTCCAAGACTCCTTGCCCACCCCTGCTGGTGAATTCACATCTTTGCTTGATTTACTGCACCACAAGCATAGGGCAGCTCACTCCACCATAGCATTTTAGGAACTCGACAAGATAATGGATAATAGTTTGGGTAATAGTTATTATTATTTGAAGTACATTGTTTACAAAAATGGTCTCAATTACGATCTCCCTGAAAAGGCCACTTTAAAATGTTACTGGACAGCTTCTTGCATAAAGACCATTTCTCCACCTCTAGAATCCTGGCTGGTCTTGGAACTTGCTCTGACAAAAAGAATCTGGCAGATGAGATGATGGGAGTTCTGAACCCAGGCCTCAGGGGACCTTGCTCCTGCCATGAGGACAAGCCCAGGCTAGCTAGCTCATCAGGTGATGCCAGACACAAATGGCCCAGACCATCAGCAAACATGTGGGAGATGCCATCTTGGACCCACCCACCAGCCACCCGCTATGTGTGAGTCTTGGTGAGATCGGTGGAGACTCACCCATATGAACAAGATCCCAGCCAACCACCATTTTTTTTTTATACTAGAGATTTAACCCAGGGGAGCTTTACTACTGAGCCACATCCCCATTCCTTTTTGAGACAGGGTCTCACTAAGTTGCTGAAGCTTTTGAACTTAAGATCCTCTTGCCTCTGCCTCCCAAGTTGCTACGAAGGCAGGCATGTGCCACCGCACCCAGCCTCCCTTGCTATTTTAAATCACTGTGCTTTGGGGTGCTTTACTACATGACAGAAGCTAACCTGTATTTTATTCTAGGGAGAGCCAACTAACCAAGCCAACCTTTAAGAGGAAAATCTTTGTAGAAGTCTCCTTGATATGGAACACATAGACCTGAGTGGAGAGGAGCAAGAAGTTAAGGGAATACTTCTATAAAAGAAGCCCACTGTGTGACCGCACATGCTTTCTTTTCCAAGAAGCAATTTGCCTACACTCCTGCCTGCCTTAAGTGGCTAGAATATGTCACATTCCTCATCAAACTGAGGAGAAATAAAGGTGAAATTTAGGCCTGAAATAATGTCATTAAGAGAACACAAGATGTCCTAAAGGATAGACTTTTGTGACCCTTTCCACAGACCAGATCCCGGAACTCAAGGAAATAAGGATAATTCTACCTAACCATAAAATCTAAGAATTTATGGTTAAGAATTCATTTAGAACCAGTCAGTATGGGCCAAAGAGACCTAGAGTTGTCATGTCAGTAGGAACTTGAAAGTCTGATGTCATCCTGCTGTCATCAAAAGTCAAGAGGTAGACCTGGGCTGGACTCTCTGGAAGCTTCTCTGAGAACCCCACTAAAACTAGAAGGCAGGAGAAACACCTTGAGTATCTTCTTTTACTCTTTCTCATCCCTCCTACCAAACTCATTGCCTGTTTCTCTGAGAAACATGCCTCAAATCTTTCTGACCCGACTGCAAGAAGGAGGGCCTACACACTGCCTCAGTTCCCCAGAATGTCCTAGCCATTTAACAACCTTATTTAAGAGAAATAAATAACATACCTACCCTTGGAAGGGACTCGGCATTGCCAATTTTTCACCATGCTTGATGCTGGCACACCTAGCCTTCACTTCCTCCATGCCAGACACATGGTGACCTTGCATTACCTCTGAAGGCCTCGTGTCTAATGGATGGTAACCCACCATGAGGCCCAGCAGTGCCATCAGCCTACCCTGAGAGCAAGAGATAAAAACCCAGCGTCCTAGCTTAAGAAGCTGCTGCCCTAGCTTCTCTGAAAGCGCCATGCCAAACTGGCAGGAAAACCAAACCTGCGCGTGTAAGATAACAGTGCCCTGGATTCTGGGACACACTGGTGATCCGCTTCTGGAATGCGTGGTTTCCTTGAAGTCATATACTTGGAAAGCAGGTAGGGCAATGAAGTGAAGGGATGGGGGGTGGGAGACTGACTGCTGTACCCGTTATCAGAGCTGGTTGCAGGCACGCGCCTGTGTGGGAGAGGCAGGCACCAGGGAAGGGTCCCAGGTTTCAGGAAAGGAAAGGCTGGATGTTTGGAGGTCAAGAGGGTGGTGGCTGGGGGCAGACTCCAGCCATCGGTAGGGACAGATGCTGTGGTTCTGTGTGTAAACAGTTCAGCAACTCAAAGCTGTTAGATCCTGCAAGCCACTCAGACGGGGCTGGGAGCCTCCCAGAGCTGACACCTTACATACTGCATAGGGGTGGGGGCAGCTTTGTTTGATGACAATTAAACAAGAAACATTTTCTCCATCCAGAGACTTGCCAAGTCCCTCCCACTTGCTTTGATGAGTGGGAGGAAATTAGACTTTCTGGGAGTCAATGAGATTTATTACTTCATTACACTCTCTTTAGACAACAGGAGAGGGATAGTTTTCACCTTCTCTGCTAGCTAGGAAAGAAAGAAAGGATTGGGGGGGGGAAAGAAATTTCCTTAAATATACAATTAAAAATATTTATTTTGGAGAGGAAGGGTGGGAAAGGAAACCAGAAACTGTCACATTGTCACCTCTGACCATAGATCCTGACAGCTTACCAATAATCATAAAATGGTAATCCAGGAGATGTCTTTGAATAAAGGTTAGTTCAAAATCTTAAGAAGGAAATGGAAATGAAAGGGTTGTTCCACTGTCCAAGTTAACAAGGGACAGAGCCACACAAAGTACCTGTGATTTTTCTCACCCTGACTTTCTCCTCCTGGTATACTTGAGGTGCCACATTCCTAATCAGCATCAGGGCAATCACAAATTGGTCAATATTCTCTTTGTGGTGACCCAACTGTCACCATCTTGTTGCTATGGTTACCACCAATCTAACTCAACCCTTCCTCCTGCTCCCCTCTCCTCAAACCAAATTACACTGTGCTAATCCCACAGCATGTCCTCCAAAGACCCTGCTCCTGGTAAGTGCACGTCTATTAGGGCTTCTGAGGTGCCGGGAACCTCCAGCTGGAATATACAGCCTTCAGGACATGTCAGACCCCTGATTGTAAATGACCCCCCACTGCCACGAGCCCAGCAATCTACCTCCCACTCTCTCCAGCTCCCAGCTCTGACAGGGATAAATCCACCAGAGCCTGTTACAGATGCACTGCTGGGTTCCCATCAGCATCTGGACTGTGACCTGGCAAAGGACAAGCTAATGAAAAAAAAAAAAGAAAGTCAAGAAAATTAAAATGGTCTAGAGTTTGGACCGATCTAGAAAATCCTCCTCCTGCCCTCCTGCCCTACCTAGAAAATCCTCCTCCTGCCCTCCTGCCCTACCATTTAGTACATCAGTCATGCTTAGCATTTGTTTTCTATTTATTCCTATTTCCTGCCCAGGAGCTCAGTCTTCCCGAAGGCAAGGAGTTTATCATGTTCCCAATAAATCCACGCCCCGACTTAGGGAAGCAACTGCTCAATAATTAGCTGAATAAATAATTATTTGTTGACTAATTAGATGAATAATGAATGCACCCATCCTAGCATTTTGAGGGTAGATTCTGCCACCATGTCTTGTCTTCTCAAAGTCTTATCAAAGTTCTTGCAAATCACTTCTACCAAGGTTTGAGTTTGTTCCTGGAAATCTGAATTTATCTGCCACAATGCTGCATTACCATTTTTCTGGGCATCTGTAGATGGAAGTAGGAAGTATATCTACACAAGAAAATTACAAGCAGAGAGTCACATGCTGGTCACCAAGCACCAAGGCCACTGGGCATTTTCATAAACAAGTTATAAAACTGGCTACACACAAATTCATCCCTTCCCTGCTTCTGAGTCACAGACTGCACTAACAGGAGGTAACATCTATTTCTCCAACTTGACTCTGAACTTGGTTTTGTGACTTTCTTTAATCAAAGAGACAATAACAAATGTAAAACAAACTGAGGCATGAAATAAGCTAGCACTTTGGGGCTTGCCTGTTTGCTGCTCTTGAGAACACCCTGTGACTTCATCCTGTGACGAATCCCAGGCCAGTCTATGGGTATTAAGTTACATGTGGCTCTGGTGCCCTAGCCAACAGCCAGTCAAGTGCCAGACACAAGTGAGGCCATGCTAGATCATCCAGACATCAGCTGACAGAAGAACGCAGCAGAGAGCAGCCAACCGGCCCTAGAAAACAATTTCCTAGCCAACAAAAAGAATCATGAGTCAAATCAATGATTATTGGAAGCCACTAAGTTTAGAATGGTTATTACACAACAAAAACTGATTAAGTCTAGAAAACAAAATATTCAGCAAACATTTAATAAGATACAAGTCTACGTGGTTCTCTCAACGTAACTGTCTACTTATCAGAAGGTGACCGAAGAATTCTATGGCTCTAATAGATTTTTAAATAGGATGATGTTTTTGTGCAAATTCTTACCTCTCGATTTCTTGCCCAAACCCTTCTCTCAACAATATCAAGAATTTTCAAGTGAAATTGAAGGTAAAATTTGTTTCTATGGGATACAAAGTTCACTATAGTAGTTTTTAAAAGGCCCTCTCTGCTACCATGGTAATCCTAGCTACTGGTGTGGCTGAGGCAGGAGGACTGCAAGTTCGAAGCCAGCCTGGGCAACTATAGTGAGGACACCGTCTCAAAAAAAAAAAAAAAAAAAAAAGAACAACAACAACAACAACAAAACAGGCAGTGGTGCTGGTGACATAGTAGCCTTGGGTGCAACCCCCAGTACCACATAAAATGAAATGAAATAAAAAGTAAGGACCACAAGAGAACTAGACAGCAAGCCATAAATTGAGACAAAATATTTTCAAAAGACATATTAAGGAGTATACAAATAACTCTCAAGATTGAGCATGATAAAACAACAATCCAATTAAAAATGGGCAAAAGATCTGAACAGACACCTTACCAACATAGATATCTATTGATGGTGAGTTAGCATGTGAAAAGATGCTCAACATATGTCATTAGGAAAATGCAAATTAAAACAACACACCTATTACGTGGCCAAAATCCAAGACATTAATACCAAATGCAGACTAGGGTATTGAGCAACAGGCATTGCTCGTGAGAATGCAAAATGGTATATCCACTTTGGAAGATAGTTTATCAGTTTCTTACAAAACGAAATATACTCTTACCATATATCAGCAATCACACTCCCTGGAATTTACACAAATGAGCTGAAAACATTTGTTCACACAGAAGCCTGTACTTAGATGTTTATATTAGTTTTATTCATAACAGTCAAAACTTGGAAGCAACCAAGATGTCCTTCAGGAGATAAATGGATAAACCATGGAAATCCAGACCACGGAAAATAATTCGTCACTAAAAAGAAATGAGCTATCAAGCCATGAAAGACATGGAGGAAACTTAAGTCCATGTTACTAAGTGAAAGAAGACAATCTGATAAGGGTATTTACTGTACAATTCCAACTCTGGAAAAGATGGAACTATGGAGATAATAATGTGATCAGTAATGCACATTATAGGCACAATGGCACACACCTATAATCCCAGCAGCTCGAGAAGCTGAAGCAGGAGGATCACCAGCCTCAGCAAAAGTGAGGCACTAAGCAACTCAGTGAGATCCTCTCTTTAAATTAAATACAAAATAGGGCTGCAGATGTGGCCCAGTGGTCGAGCACCCCTGAGTTCAATCCCTGGCACTCCTCGTCCACCCTCGCCCCCCCTCAAAAAAAAAAAAAAAAAGATGATCAGTAGGTTCCAGGGATAGGGGTGGAGAGGAGGGATGGATAGGTAGACTGCACGGGGATTTTAGGGCAGTAAAATTCTGTCTGATACAATGAGGGTGGATCCATGCCATTATACATTTGTTAAAACCCACAGAATAGAGCTGGAGACATAGTAAGTGGAAGTGCACTTGCTTAGTATGTGTGAGGCCCTGGGTTCCATACCCAACACTACTCAAAAACAAACAAACAACAATAAAAACCCTCCTACAACCAATGGAATACACAACACCAAGAGTAAACTCTAACATAAGCTATGACTCCTGGTTATCACTGACCGTCCAATGTAGGTTCACCTGTTTTAACAAATGTACACCATGGTGTGGGTGGTGGACGCTGGGGGAGGCTACACTTGTGTGGGCAGAGGAAACACAGGAATTCTCTGTAGTTTCAAGTTCAGTTCAATTTTGTCATGAACCTAAAGCTGCTCTAAAGTATAAAGCTAATTTTTTTAAAAAGCAAGGATTTTTAAATCAAAACTGATAATGAATTACAATGATAAAGGATGTCCAGGATTTATAGGGGCAAGAAAACTAAAGACACTGAAAATCCACCAGTGAGAAACTAGTTAAATAACACAATTGTTCATCAACTGGAGTTTTTTATGGCCATGACAAATGATGAAGTAAAAGCCTACATAATGACATAGAAACATTTTCAGAATATACCATTGCATACAAAATTTATAGTAGTATTAAAGGTATGATTCCATTTTTTTTTTTAAAAAAAAGGGTATAACCATAGAGAAAATATACACAGGAAGGATATACACCAGGATATGTGGCTGTCTTCTCCGTGATGATGAGATTAAGACTATTTTTCCTTTTTCTTATTTGTATTTTTAAAATTATCTTTGATGACCAGTTATCACTTTTTTCAACTGCTTTATTGATATAATTGAAATATCCTAAAATTCACCCAGGTAATGTCTACAATTATACACTTGATATTATATTTACAGAACTGTGCAAAAGTCACCACAATCTAAGTTTAGAACATTTTCTGCCTGTACCTGCTAGCAGCCGTTCTCCACTCCCCTACTTATTCTCAGACAACCACTAACCTACTTTCTGTCTCCATAGATTTGCCCAATCTGGACATTGCATATAAATGGACTCAGATAATGTAATCTTCTGTAACTGGATTCTTTACCTTGGGCAAATGTTCAAGATTCATCTATGATGTAGCAAGTATCAGCATTTTATTCTTTTTCATGCCATATAATATTCCATTATAAGGTACCACATTTTATTTATTCATCACAAATGAACATTTAGGGTGCTTCCACTTTGGGGGTATTATGAATAAAGCTGCTATAAACATTGACCTACAGGTCTTCACTTGGACATGTTTTCACTTTCCTTGGATATAGGCCTAGGAGTGAAACTGAACAGTTACATGATAACCATGTTTAACATTTTGAGTAACTGTCCACTTAATACTTTTGTAAAAAGAAAAGTTTAAAATTAAAACATAAAACCTCTTGAGCCTTCTTAGGTCTAATCTTCCATGGGATATAAGCAGAGAGAATACCTTCTTCAACCTCAGCCAGAGTGTGTTTCAGAAACCCCTTAAAGAGAACATGGATTTAAAAGCAATGGATCAACCATGCATCCAAACTTATTAAAGCTGGAAGGCATGAGGTGGTCCTGCAGTC
Source organism: Spermophilus citellus (assembly GCF_964194105.1). Classification (NCBI taxonomy): domain Eukaryota; kingdom Metazoa; phylum Chordata; class Mammalia; order Rodentia; family Sciuridae; genus Spermophilus; species Spermophilus citellus. The sequence continues at coordinate 44,882,098 of NC_138184.1, read as the reverse complement.
CAGTGGTTCTTGGGCCTGACTGAAATTTTTTATACACAAATCCCCAAACCCCACCTGCATACCTACTGACTCAGGATCTCCAGTGGGGACAGGGAGACTTGGGGATGCACGTTTTCAACAAGCCCATGGTGAATCTTGAGGATTGACATGGTTTGGGAACCACTGCTCTAGCCCTTCCTGCCCACCTGAATCTTAACAGTATCTGGGAGTTGACAACCCCAGGCCCCAGCCACTGCTGATGAGTTCCACATTCACTCTTTGGTTGAACCTAGTTTCTCTGTCAAAGTCAACTGAAATAGAATCTATACCTTTTATTGCAAGTCAGCCCTTCAAAGATACAAAGTCAGCTACCTGGCTGCCCTTGCTTTTTCCTCCTCTAAAATAAGTATGCCCAGTGGTTTTCAACCATTTCCAGGCACATCCTCCACCCGTCTGTCCATGCTTTTCATCAAACATGGTGGTCATGGTAGAGCACAAGACTCCAAGACAGTAAGTCAGCCACAGACTGAAGAACATGGGGATCCGTACCTCCTGTGTACATTTTCAGAAATATGACCCAAACCACCTTTTCGAAGCAACCTCATTCAATAATTATTTCAGCCAATGTTTGTTAAAAACCTCTTATACAAAGGGGAACTCCCAGATTGGCACAGCCCAGAGCATTTGGAGGGGAGTAGCAGGTACATTCTTGCATTAAACTTTTTCATTAAAACTGCTGTCAAATCAGATATTGCCCGTTCTGTATTATTGATTCTTTTCATTTAAATGAAATTGATTTTTTTATACTTAAATGTGTCCTTATTACATTTTATTGAACATGTTTTAGGTCCAGCATTCAAAAACTAACAGATAATGAGATTGGAAAGGGTTTAAGAAGCACAGTAAGCCAACCCCCCTGCCCCCCACAAAAGGCATCTAGATCAGTCATTTTCAAGTTTCTTGTGTTTTTTTTTTTTTTTTTTAAGTAGTGGGATGCTTTCCATAGCATCAGTTATCATCTTAGTCACCCAACATGTAAAAACAGATAAATCCAGCTGGTTGAGGTGTTGCAGGCCTGTAATCCCAGCTGCTTGGGAGGCTGAGGTAGAATAATTGTAAGTTTGAGGCTAGTCTGAACAATTTAGGGAGAAAACGGGTTGTAGTTAAGTTGTACAGCAGCCCAGGCTCAATCCCCAACACCACAAAAACAAAACCAGATAAATTTAGAAAAAGCAGCTCTGGTTGACACTGACATGTGTGCATTATCCAGAGCCTTCTCCAACCCTCATATCAAATGTGCCTTTGACCTTCTCCCACCTATGTCCAACTGGAATGCTTCTTTATATCCAAGAGCATTATTTAGATTCTCATGGTCACCCAGGATATCCCGTGGCCTCCTATCTTGGGTCTCTGGCAGGAATATTTTCTAGACCTCAGCACAAGACCCAGAGAAAGGGCAAGGCCCAGGATGACATCATAGGCCCCACGAACAAAGATCTTCCTCTAGTTAAAGCACGTCTTTGCTGAATATAGATTCTCAACCAGTCATACTCCATACATAGCCCCCCCCAACTTTTAATTTAGCTTTATTAAAATTCTTGGCCAAGTGAATATAAGAAGAACATATTCCACTGCATGGTATTAACTAAACAACTATAAGAACACCCAGCCCTTTAGGTTCACTGATACATCAGTTCTCTTTGGAGAACCATTTGCTCTGTCTTCACCTTGGCTCTTAAACTGCCTATGCACTTGAGAAGTTATTATAGGGGGCCTGCATTAGTCCATTTTCTATTGCTATAACAAAATACCTGAAGGCTGGGTACTTTATAAAAAGATTTCTTTAGCTCACAGTTTTGGAGCCTGACTATCCAAGATCAGAGAACTTCATTTGTTCAACCTCTAGAGAGGGCCCCCTGGGCTGGTCACAACATGGCAGAGAATCAAAGGAAACTGGTTGCTTGCAGACAGAGCCAAGCATGTGGGAAAGCTTCACTTTATAACTACCTGCTTCCACAAGAACTTACTCTGAGTAAGTTCCCTTCCAAGGGCAACGTCTCCTTTACCTAATTACCTTACACTAGGTCTACCTCTTAAATATTCTCAACACCAGCACACTGGGGACCAAGCTTCCAGTACATGAACCTTTTGGGGACAAATCACATCCAAGCCACAGCAAGCCCCCATGGAAAGCCTGAGAAGAAATGTTCAGCCCCTCTGAACAAAGACCAGCTCCTAGCTCCCGTCAGCAAGGAAACAAGGATCTCAACCTGAAACCACAAGGAATGGAATTTGCCCACATACTGGAGTGAACTTGGATGTGAAATCTACCCCCAAAGCCTCCAATCAGGAGCCCTGACCTGGAGATGCCCAATTTCGACCTTGTAAGATACTCAGTAGGACTGGGGATAGCACTTGCCTAGCATGTGCACGACCCTGAGTTCAATACCTAGAACCACCACCACTACCACAACCAAAAGCCCTAACTTGAAGACCCTGTAAAATAATAAATGTATGTGTATAAATGTTTTATAGAAAAATCTCCCACTCTCTTAAGCTCAAACACACCGGGAAAACACAAAGATCAAGCCCTTCTTATCACCATGTTAATAGTTAATCTTATGTGTCAACTTGTTAGAAGTGCCTAGATATCTTATTAAACATTATTTCTAGGTGTCTATGAGGGTGTTTCTGGAATAGATTAGCATTTAAATTGGTAGTGTGAGTGAAGCAGATGGCCCTCCCCAGTGTGAGTGGGGACCGGAGAACAGGAAGGCTGAGGAAGGTTGCATTCCCTCTGCCTGAGCTGTGGTGGTCTTCTCCCCTTGATGCTACTGGCTCTCAGAGCTTGGGACCTGGCCTGGGACCTTCCCCACCTACCTATAGCTCTCAGACCTTTAAACTACGCCACTGGCTTCCCTGGGTCTACAGCTTGCAGACTGTAAGACAGCCTCCATAACTGCATGAGCCAAAGCCTTTTTTTGAGGGGGGGGGGGGGCATGCCTGTAATCCCAGTGGCTAGGGAGGCTGAGGCAGGAGGATCACAAGTTCAAAGCCAGTCTCCACAAAAGCAAGGGGCTAAGCAACTCAGTGAGACCCTGTCTCTAAATAAAATACAAAATAAGGCTGGGGATGTGGCTCAGTGCTCAAGCACCCCCAAGTTTAATCCCAAGTACCTCTCCAAAACAAAGCCTTCTAATAAATACCCTACATGTCAGAGAGACAGAGACAGAGCGCACACATGTACGTGTGTGTGTGTGTGTGTGTGTGTGTGTGTGTATAACCACACACACAATCACCCATTGGTTCTGCCCTTCTGCAGAGCCCCGACTCATACAACCCTTCTTACATGGCATACGCTCAATGTTTTAAGCATACTATTTTTCAACACTGCCCTTGTCAAAGGATTTAAAACCATGGTCACTTCTTCCACCCTCTCTTCCTTTACAAAAAGACTCTGCCTTAACTTTACCCCATGATCTTCACCAGAGCAGACACTTCCTCTCCCCTCTCATCCACTTTAAAAGTACCTGTGATTTAGGGGCTTACACTACCCTAAAGTTTGACACCAAAGAGAAGTCGCTGATGGGTATGGAAAGGCCGGGGGGGGGGGGTGTCAATTTTCGCAAGGGCACTCTTTCCACTGAGTTAACAGGAACGAATCCTTCCTGCCAGAATTTCCTCCACATATCATGTGTCACAGTTGCTGACACACAGTAGGAACTCAGTATTTACTTGTAAAATAAAAATTTTAAAAGGTCTAACTTGCTCTTATTTGGACAAGAAGCGGAATACAAATATCAGAATGGAGTTTATGGGGGAAAAAAGTGCAAATAGAGATTAAAAGTCAAAATTCTTCCTTTTTGTCATTTCCTTATGTAAGCTCTCAACAAGTCCAGTCTTCCAAGTACCTGTAGGAGAATCCTTTGCTTTTCTGTTCCCACTCAGTGGCAAATACTGTTGGCAACCAGAGCCAATAGCTTCTGGATATACCCAAGGCCCCTTTCAGCTGTCACACCCTCTCCAGCCCCAGGTGACTCAGCCTTGGCCAAGGGAAACTCAGCTGAGGCTTCTGGGAAAGATTCATACTTGCCAATAAGAATGGACACATAGCAGGAAAACACTGCTTCTGCTCTTTGCAGTGGTCATTATGTTCACCTGTGACGTCTGGATCTGCTGCAGCCACTGTATGACTAGGATAATGAGGAGAGTGCTGGCAGAGGAGCTGAGGACCAGTATACAGAAAGGTCACAGTACATGGCTCCCTTAGGAGCTGCTGGAATAAAGCTCACTCTGCAACCACCTTGCCTTCTTCCAAATTATCCTGTTCTGTGAGAGGAGGTGAAAAATACCCACTGCCCGAGCCATTTTTAGTTGGGAAGACTGCCCTTGTTCTCTGGCCTTGGCACCTCTCCCCAAGGCCTTTTTCCCATTCTGATCCATGTCTTCAAACCACATGATTTCAGGAGCAGTTATCCTGATACATTACACTGAGCAAATCCCCACCCCGGCTTCCTTTAGCCCACTGCTAGATGTCCAGGACCTTCCCACCACCACTAAGTTCTCTCCAACTCTTCACAAGCAAACATGCTGTCAAGAACACCCTCCAGGACATCCTTGGAGAGGGGTCCTGAGGTCGCACCAATTTCCCAGGGCTTTTGTTAACACCAACTTAGTGGCTCACAACAGTAGAAATTTATTCTCACCATTCTGGAGAACAGAAGTCCAAAAGAATTATCACTGGGCCCAAATCAAGGTCTTAACAGGCCTGTGCTCCCTCTGGAAGCTCTGGGGAGAATCCACTCCTTGCTTCTTCCAGCTTCTAGGGCTGCCAGCATTCCCTGGCTTGTGGGTGCATTGCTCTCTTTGGCAAGGCCAGCGTCTTGTTCCCTGTGTATGCAAAATCTCCCTCTGCCTATATGGATATATGTGATTACATTTAGGGACTATCCAGATGACGTCCCATCTCAAGATCCTGAATTTTCGGGCCCATCCAGATAATCTCCCATCTCAAAACCTCAAAGATCCTTTTTCCAAATAAAGTAACATTTACAGGTTTCAGGGATTAGGACCCGATATCTTTGGGGGACATTATCCAGCCTGTTGTATACCCATTCATCTTAGTTTTACTCCTATACAATCTTCCACCCAATACCAACACCACCCTCTCAGGAAGCCAGAGGTCTAGCCATCATCTCCGAGTCCTGCCCCTGCAACACAACATTTAGGGACCCTGAAGCCAAGTGGCTGTTACCAAGGAGGCAGAAGGTAACTTCTAGATGAAAACTATAAGACAGACTGCTGTCTAGGGCTCTACCCTCAGCATAGGACCAAGACTCTGGTCAGAAATCAGGACTTGATGACTTGGTTTTGTGGGATTTTTTTTTTTTTTTGGAAAGGGGTGGTGTCACTATTTTAAATATGATCTTTGTCATTTTGAGAAGACAAATGACTTACTTGGGGAACAAAGATTATGCAAACTAAGTTTTCCTCTGTGGAGTTTCTAATAGCTATAAAGTCCTGGAGGCCCTTTTTGGAGACAAGAAGAGAAAGGATTTTAAAAGTTCAAACATTCAGTTCAATATGGCTCCATGGCAAGAACCACTGGAAGGGAAGCTGGTTCCAGGTGGAAGTGTCCCCCTAAAGTAAAAGTCAGAGAACTAAGGAGACCTCTGACTGTAGAGGTTGGCGAGTGTGGACTTACAAGGAAAGAAGGAGTTACCTGACCCTCCAGGAACAGTGACACAGTGCAGCAAGCCCACAGAGGAGGGAGGTTAATGGGGAATGAGGTCAGGGCCACAGGACTATATTTATACGTGCCCACAGGGACTTTTGAAGATGAGGTTCAAAGCACAGTGTATAAGGAAAAAGAACACTGAAGATGAAAAAAAGTGTAATTATTTAACTCCTATTTTACTTTCTCTTCTACAGGGAGACAAATAAAACCAAGGTCTAGGAATAGGGGTGCTGTGGATAGAGCACTTGCCTAGCATGCACGAGGCCCCAAGTTGGACACCCAGCACTGCAAAACAAGTGGATAAATTCTAAGAGACTTTTGTCAAGTATTTTCCCCCATGAATGGCCTTTAGCTAATCGTATCTATGTTAGAGTTCTCCCAAGAAACAAAAACAATAGGATATCTATATCTATATTCATAATAGTTGTCTATAGAAATTTATTTTAAAGAATTGGCTCACATGATTGTAGGGGCTGGCAAGTCTCCACGTTTGAAGGAAAGGTTGATAGGTTGGAAATTCCAGCAGGACTTGATATTGCAATCTTTTTGAGTCTAAAGGCAGTGCTGGAAACAGAATTCCTTCCTCTTCTGGGGACCTCAGTCTTTTCTGTTAAGGACTATCAACTGATTTGACAAGGCCTTCCCACATCATGAAGGGTCATCTGCTTTAGCCTTTTAATGGTGTGAATGTTAAATCATATCTAAAAATACCTTCCCAACAACATCTAGACTGGTGTTTAATCAAACAGCCAAAGTGGCACATAAAATTAACCATCACCGTATCATTGTGCAACTTTTTTCTCTTAACATTTTATGGAAGTCCTTCTGTGTCAGTTTAAGGTGAATGACCTCACCCATAATAATGTACCGCCCTTTATTTAGCCATTCCCCTACCAACGGACATGTATGTCATTTCCTTTGTTGCTGTACATACTGCCGAGATAATATCCTCATGGGTACATTCTTGTGAATAGATGCATTTGTTTCTCTAGGAGAGATCAACACGAAACCTGGAGCTGCTAAATCGTGGGAGAGGTGGGAATTTTAAAAATGTAATAGAGGTTGGTGCTCTGTCTTCCAAAGCGGACCTGATGTTTTTAAAGGGGCTCCAGCCTGGAGATTGTAAGGAAAGGGTGCCTCAGCTGTACCATCTACAGCACACTGGCCTGTCACCCTCAAGGCCAGGGGGAACACAAGGACAGGATAAAAGTCAAAGCAATGAAAGCTTCTGGAAGACATGTGAGGTGCTGCAGAGGACCACCCTCGCCCCCCCCCCCTGCCATGATGTGCTCTGGGGCCAGAAGAGATGACATTGCTGCCTGGGAGAGGCTTGTGCCTCCGTTCCTGGCCCTTTCATGGGAATGATTATCCATAGAAAAACCATCTGAATGACTCACAGGGAAAAGGCAGAGAACTGCAGACCCTGGCACTTAAGACTATAATCTCAAAGCCAAAATAATTATCTTGGAGAACTATGGCAATGAAAAAAAAACTGCCAGATGGTTTAAAGAGAACAAATATTGGCTCCTTCGTCAAGAGCAGAAGGAGGTGCATTCTAGACACCCTAGAAATGGATTTTTTTTTTCCTAGAAAATTCTAGTGTGGATTCTTAAAAGAGCTGGTTGGGAGTCCCTGGAATCAAAATTGATCCCCAGAACCCGGCAGAAGCTCACTTAGAACAGGTGAGGCCCAACATACTACTGCACAGGATTAAGGGACAGAGCAGATTTCAGTTACAGCAAAACAGCCTCCCATGAGACCCTCAGGGATAAATGAGAAAGTATACAGTGGATCCAAAGGGCCACCTGAGAGGACTACAGAAGGATTAGGTTATCGATACGGACTGGAGGAGAGACCTCCACATCATGCCAAGGGGCTGTGACCTTGATCTAGTCTGCTCAATGCTCATACCACATGGGAACCACATTATACGTGAAACTTCAGAGAAGTCAAAACTAGGATGATCCTCCAAGTCCAGGATGATATGATCATGACTACAAATGTCTCAACAGACTAGAAAGTGAGCAGAAGCCAATAGAATGAGATGAACAACAGAGAGAACTGAGGATGGAGAAGATCTGCCTTCCTGGTACCTCACAGGACCAAATATGTCTTCTTAGAGGCCTTCATGGGCATCCCCAAGCCATGTGTCTCTTCGGGTGGACTAGCAGAAGCCCATGTCCAGATCAGGAGGTCAGGGCCTCACAGACAGCAGCTGCTCTCCAGCACACCCATCACGTCCCTCTGCCATCACCAACGGAGCACACTGGGTGGGTGTCACATGTTCCCAGGACTATTTAAGTCAGACCCAGAACCATCATTACACATCTTAATTTATCTAGAATGATAAACTCCAAGTGCACAAAAAGATACTTCTCAGAAAACCATATTGGGTCCTTCACAGAGACCGAACAAAGAACAGCCAGTTAAAAATGACTAACTATGGTTGAGCATGGTGGTGCATGCCTGTAATCCCAGTAGATCAGGAGGCTGAGGCAGGAGGATCTTGAGTTCAAAGCCAGCCTCAGCAAAAGCAAAGCACTAAACAACTCAGTGAGACCCCGTCTCTAAATAAAATATAAAATAGGGCTGGGGATGTGGCTCAGTGGTCAAATGCCCCTGAATTAAATCTTGGCACAAAAAAAAAAAAAAAAAAAAAAAAAAAAAGACCAACTATGGAGACCACACTGGCTTGTCACATGCCTGTTACCCCAGCAACTCAGGAGGCAGAGGCAGAAAGTTCAAGACCAGACTCTTGGCAACTGAGCAAAATAAAAAGAGCTGTGGCCTGAGCTCAGAGGTAAAATGCCCAGGAATTCAATCCTTAGTGCTGGGGGTGGGGAAGACAACTGTGATTGCATTAGAGTCAGGGGAGGGGACGTTGGAAAAGACTAGAAACAAATCAAGACAATGGATTCTGCACTCAGATCCCTTTCCTATACTTTCAAGAAACAAATGCTGCTTGTTGTTGGTAGCACACCTTAAGTACCATTTATACAAGACAGGTGAAGTGGAATTCCAATCAGCAGACCCAGAATTCAAAATGAATGTGGATGTGAGTTTACATATTTTGTATTTAAAAAAAAAAAAACATGTTAGGTGCAAACATGATCTAAGGTTCTCCGTCTCTGGCCTCTTCAGTAAGTTAACTGCCTGCATACTGATTGCATCTGCTATACGTGCTTTATCCGCAGCCTTATGTTCTTTTCTGGCACCAAATGTCACAAGGAGCACTAGTAAACTAGAACACATTCCAGGGAGAGGGATGATGATGGAGAAAGATCCATGTTCAGGACACCTGGAGGCATCTACAGACTCCAGGGGGCTGTACAGTCCAGGTACAACATTTCAAAGAAGAGGACCTCTGTGTGTCTGTCTTGCTCTTTACATGTCCATCCCTGCAGTCCTTCCCCTTTCCATTCAAAGAATTACCATTCCTGCTTACACTCCAGATTGTAAACTCATAGAAAGTCAACAAAATACCTACAAAATGCCCTGTGGATGGACTGTTACCTTCCTCACAAATGCTTTTAAATTTGAAGCTGTGGGTTTGCAACTGAGAAAAATGCAGTCATTTGTATTTGTCGGCACATGTGCATTAGCCCAGCCTTCTCTGTTTTTAGAATAAATGAAGTCAGTAGAGGTAGAGGATCCGTCTCACTGATGATATCAGGAGACTGATAAAAAGTGCTGTTTACCAGGGGCTTACTCTGTGCCAGGTTCTAAATAGTTTCTCCTTTAATTTTCATCAGCTTTGAGATTTTGTTACTAGTATCTCCATTTATAAAACTGAAAAAAAAAATGGAAAAACAGGGATTGGTTTGCTTTTCCTACCTACACTCAATTGCTCAGCTGGGAATTGGAGGGCCAGGATGCTGTCCCTGGCCAGACTCCAGAATCTACACCCTCGTCTCAACATGCTGCACATCTGCAGAGCCCAGAAGAGCCAGGTCAGCCTTCTGGTGAAGCGGTGTGCGCGCTCATGGTGTGCGTAAGGAGGGAAGCCAGGGTGGAGTGGCAGGGCTAGAACAGCACCCCTGCAAACAGAGCTGGGGTACAAGCACAGAAATAATGAGGCAGGAAAGGGGCAGAGCAGTTCCAGTTGTGGGAAAAGAGTTGGTCAGAGTGTTTTGTGGTCAGAGCCCAGGAGGTTAGGTCGGGGAGAACAGTGGTTGCCAGAAAAACAGGGTCAACTATAAGCCAAAAGGGACCTGCCCAGGGATTAAACAGGAAAGAGCGTTCCCAAAGGTCAAAAGGGTGGGGAAGAGAGGAAGTAGCTGGATTCTGGCAGTGGATGCTGTTAGAGATGGAGAATATCCACATGGCCTGGAGAGGGGCTGTCTATGGGGTTGGTGGGGGTTATGTGTGACAGCCTCTCAAAGAGCTGAGCCATAGGCCAAACTGTCCCCAAGTGAACACTGCTCACTGTACTGGTAAATAAGCTCTAAATACTAAATTCCTCCAAGGCTGGAATTTTTAAAGTGTGGTTCCTAGACGAGCAACATCAGCTCACTTGACCAGGTACTAGAAATGCAGATTCTTAGCCCATCAGACCTACAATTATAGATGGAATGTTTTGTGCTTCCCACCCCCACCAATTCACATGTTGAACCTCTGAGCCCCAGAGGGCAGATGAGGCCTCTAAAGGTGTTAAATGAAATAATAAAGGTGGGCCCCTGATCCTATGGGATTGGTGTCCTCATAGAGAGACATCAGAGGGCTTCATGCACTCTGCTCACCAGAAACCAAACCCTGGTAGAAACCTGATCCTGGACTTTCCAGATTCCAGAACTAGAAATCTGAGAAGAAATTTTTGTTGTGTAAGCCTTTAGTCTGTGGTATGTTGTTCTGCCAACCCTAGGAGACTAAGATACCTACTCAATAGGAAACTCTGAGATTAGAACCCAGATATCTATGTTTTAAAAAGCTCTGCAGGTGATTTTGACACAAAATCAATTTTGAGAACTAGTCTACCCATGGGCTGACTTAAAAGACTTACAACCCAATTGGGGAAGCATTTACTGGAATGCCCTAGAGAACAGAGATGGATATTTCCAGGCCAATGCACAGATAATCAGTGAATACAAGGGGTGGGGGGTGTCTTTTACTAGGCAGGAAGTGACCTATGAGCTGAGTCCACACCAGCCACAGGAGAAAGAGACACCCATAAACCACAGGTAGTCTTCCCTCCTTGTGCCCCCGGAAGATGGCAATCTCAGAGGCTGGTGCTGCTGCTAATGGGGGCTGAGGTATGCTTCTGCTGTGGGAAATTCAGGGCTGCTTCAGAGAACAAAGGGAAGAGCAGGTCTGAAGACTTGGGCAGAGAAAAACCAGTGAACAACAATATCAAAGCCACTGATCTGTTATTACTATTATAAAAATTAATAAACACGAGGTGTGGTGGCGAATGCCTGAAATCCCAGCAGCTCAGGAGGCTGAGGCAGGAGGATTGTGAGTTCAAAAGCCAGCCTCAGCAAAAGCAAGGCACTAAGCAACTCGGTGAGACCCTGTCTCAAATACAAAACAGGGATGGGGAGGTGGCTCAGTGGTGGAGTGCCCCCGAGTTCAATCCCCAGTCCCTCCAACCTCCCACTAACATTAATAAAATCTTTTTCAGCTTAATTGGCAGCCTTTGTATCATATATATTATATATATCCAGGGGTTGCCAATTTCCATGGTGTAAATACTTCCACCATGATCAATTTCAAATCACGAGCCTGTTGTCACTCAATATGGAGTTTGGGAGAGAGGCACAGAACCGACTTTGATGACTAGTAAATGCCACCAAGCCAACCACAGATCTTTAAAACCTGATTTCCAAGGATTCCTGGAAAAACACCTGCATTTGTGAAGGGGAGATCAGCTCCCGAAACCAATATCAAAGAGATGAGGAAACCAAATGAGACGTCAAAATGAAAAAAGTTCAAACATCTGATAGAAAAAGTTGACAATCAATGGAAATCAACCTACAATTCCAGAAAACAATTGTGAATAAACATTAATCTTTCCTGATCAAATACCTTAACCATACAAGTGATCTCTTTTTCTATTAAAAAGACAACTATCTCCTTATTTTAGTTTGTAACCTCAATTCCCTCCCACAAACATTTTATGTACAGATGGATGGCCCAGACTGACAGTGGTTCAACCTTTTCAAAACAATGGCACAAAAGTGATATACATTCAATAAAAAACCATACATCAGATTTTGAATATGCTCCTTCCCCAGGCCAGTGATAGGCAGGACAATACTCTGGAGCTGCAGGGAGGAGCAGCTCTCAGTCAGCCACATAATCATTAGGAGAAACAACTAGGGCTCCAAGGTGTGCTGTTACTAAGGTAGGGTGCTCGCTCAGTAGGCTAGGTGTATCAAAAGCATTTTTGACTTAAAATATTTTCAATTTCAGATGTGTTTGTGATTACCCCATCATAAGTCAGAGCACATCCAAATTCACCTTTACTCAAGTTATTCACCAAGGTTGCAGTTTCAAAGCGGGAGAAAGGTAAATAAAGTGAGCTCTCTTCCCCTCATGCCTCTCATCAAATAAGGCATGACCACAGATGTCGTGAGCCAGCCAGGGGATGTGTACATGAACTATGCGCATTTGAGCATATGAGGGAACCAGACTGACTGACTGGGCTTTGCTGTGTATGTGTGCCCTTCCTCTTGCTCTGCCTGTGATCCCCACACAGCACCTGAGATGGGTGTGGCTTTCCAAGATGTCAATCTGCTGACCACAAGACATTACCAAGCAACCCCCTGAAACCCAAACCCTTCCCTTAACCTGGGTAGAACTTTCTAGAATGTCTTCCCCCCAATAAATAGGGTTTCAGGTGTGCTCCCTCTCTTTTGCCTGCCTCTCTGGTCTCCCTTGTGGGAGCTGAGGCCAAGAAGCCATCACTGAACCCCCCAAAATGTATTTTCTCTCTCTGTGGTTATTTAGTAGCCAGACCAATTCACCTGGAGACCCTGACTGATTCAGTCGTGTGTCACAGCACACAGACCTCTGCAGAGAGTCCTTCTAGACACTGGTTCTTAATGGAGTGAGCATCAGAATTTCCTGGAAAGTTTTTCAAAATACAGGAGTGTTTCTGGTTCAGTAGGTCTGAGGTTGGGCCTGAGAATCTGAATGTCTAACAACTTTCCAGGTGGTGATGATGCAGCTGGTCCTGGAACCACACTTTGGGAACCACGTTTCAGACAAGCACTATCACCAAGTCACCTTTCTTGAGAAAAACCACAAAGCCCCTCCCTAAGCAGCCACATGCAGATGACAAGGAGCTCTACACTCATTCCCTTGGCCTGACAATTACTTCTATACACGCACATTCCTGGGTACACCCATGCATCACTTCTGTTGCTGAGCAAACCAGATGCTGAGGTCTGTAGACCACTGGACAAAAAGCTTGGTCCTGTTTTAATCAGGCCCTTGAGCCACTCATCCTGCTACTCTACTGTATTTTATATCCCCACCCATGGCCTTCATCCTAACACCACCTGGATGAATAGCACTGTGCCAGTGGAGCAAGAGCAGGATCCTAGGAGGTTGCATGTCCCGCCCACACTGGGCTCTGCATACCAGACTGGGCCTCACTTCCTCTGCACTCCACTTCCAGTTAGGGACATAGAGGCTGCAGAGAGCCTGGGGCACAAAGGTCTCATGAGAGTAACTGGTGGAGCCCAGCTTATCGCCTGGTTTCTGATTTCCCTTGCAACATACACCCTAAGGACTTCTGGCCCCTCCACTAGTGGACGCTATGGACCTCACAATGCCCATTTTTGATTAGTCCAGTTTCTCTGCGTACTCACGGTCGGCATACTTATAAGCACTTATTCCCCATCACTGCTGGAAAGTAGGCATGGTCCCAGCAGCCCAGCTCCTCACTTCACACCTGCTGGGAACTGCTGTGGCTTAAAGGTTGCAGTTTTCCCTGGGGACATCTTACTTCCACCCACCAACCAGGCCAGGGATAGCCTCCAGGCTGCAAGGATGGCAGATACAAACTGTGTGGCCAGCACTAGCTGCGTGGGGGTCCCATGTGCCCCACAAAGAGCTACATCCACCTCTATCTCACTCTGGCCTGGAGAGCCCTTGAGGCAGGGTCAACCCTGGGCCCTGCCAGGACATTCAGAAATCAGTCCTCTATGTCCAAAGCCTCCCTTTATATCCCAGATGCTGTATGCACAAAAGAATGGTTTACCACCTCTGTGCTTCCTAGCTGGAGAAAGGTCAGCGAATCTTAGAAGTCAGCCAGCTCCTTCAGTACACCAGAGGACCATGGCTGGAGGAATTCCTCTGCCCATAGCCTTTTGATGGCCCTGTGGTTCATCATTTCTCAAACACATAATGCAGCACTTACTGCATAAACCTTGGATGTGGGACTTTAATTCTTCGTGCCTCAGTTTCCTAATTGTGAAACCAGGCAATCACAGCACAATACTTATGGGTTTATGGTGAAGATTGAGCCAGCTCCTGGGCAGAAGTCTCTTCTAAGGATGGCTGGCAGAGGGAGGCCAGGGGCTCTAGCTCCATGAACAACATTGCTCTTATTATTACAGAGGCCACAAAATACACGCTTGCCTCATTATGTCACTTATGTCACTTCGAGTTTTCAGTGATATGCAAATTAATGAAAGATGACTCTTTCCACCCCAGAGTCTGGCACATGCAACATAGTTATTTTTTTCACCAAGGGAATTGTGGAACCCACCCCTAAGGGGGTTGGGGAGGCCTGGGAGGACACTAAGGGGGTCCTCATAAGTTTACCCAGGTGAACTCCCTTTCAGAAGAGAGCCACAGATGAGCAGCAGCCCCACGGTCAGTTGGTCAGAGCAAGCAGATAAAATAATCTCTGCCCAAACAAAAGAAGCGCCCGCTGCCAACCCCATACTTACTTCCAGGACCGTCCATTGTTCAACAACAATAGCATCATAGCCCTGTATGGTTTTGCTATCTTCTGTGGAAACAGCTTCAAAGATGAATACTCCATCTGTCAAGCCGTGTAAGGAATCTGTGGAAAGAAAAAAAAAAAAAAACAGGGGGGCTGTGTAAGCCGTCTGTGGCAGAAGCCTTACAAGCATCAAAATTTTCACTGCATTCATTAATAATCCCAATCAGAACATCTTTTCAGCATGTTAATTAAAGAAGGCACACACAGCCATAGAGTCTAGCCCCATCAGAATGAATGAGACTAATTTACCTCGCAGTTTTGAATAATATCCTTGATTTTATGAGCCCACATTTCATTGTTAGCAATCACCATTGATTTCACGAGTTTACCTTCCTTTTCACGCTCCAGCATCAGGAAGCGCTGGGGAGAACTTATCCAGGGTAAAACACAGCCATTTAGAAGCAGTTTTTTAGAAGAAAACTATATTTAGGTTAAGAAGGATTTTTTTTTTAAGGAGGGGTAGATGAAACAAGATCTGAGCTTGTCAGGAGCCTTTGGGAAGCACTGATTCTAGGAGGCTCATGTGATGTGGCTGCTGTACCCACGACATTTCAGGCAGTTCTTGTCAAGAGGTGGGATCAGGCAGGGTGGGGAGGAGGAGTTTCCAAATGACTGACCATTGAAAACGTTTCCTTGGGCAATTGCTCTAGTCAGTGTGTTGGGTTCCGAGTTCTGTACAATTCAACAACCACACATTAAATATACAGGGATGGTTGTGGGCAATGGGGATATAAAGAAAAATTTAACAGGCTCCTGTCCCTGCTAAGGATACAAAAGGGGGCCACACACATACACCAGATCTCTCTCTTAGCACCCCCACCCAGGGTGTGCACCCTGGTCCATGGGAGAACACAGCAAGATGGTGGTTGCTTGCAAGCCAGGAAGAGAGCCCTCACCAGAAACCAACCCTGCAACCTTGATCGTGGGCTTCCAGCCTCCAATAACGGGAGAATATAAACATGGATTTACTATTTAAGCCACCTGGTCTGTGGTATTTCACTATGGTAACTCTAGCAGACTAATACAAATACAGAACCTTTTTCAATGATATACTATTTTCAAAGGACAATTTTTAATAGGAGAAATGCATATTAATGTGAACATTTTTTTCATAGGGAATGGAGAGAAATTCAGAAAGCCCCCTGAATCACACTGGAATTCCTGGAACTGTTGGTATTTTCAGAAGTCTCACTCACAAAAATGACAAATGTGAACACATAACTATCTGTAGCTTATTTTCCCCAGACTCCTATAAACAAATTTTATAAGTCATCAACATGAGAAAATCATTTACAAGTGTAACAAAAATAAAAGGTTAAGCTTAATATTCTTCATATACAAAGAGTTTATGAATCAATAATTAAAATGCTAGAAATGGGCAAAAAACATGAACAATTATTTACTTCTTTCTCCATAACCAGCAAATATTGAGGGGAAAAAAAACCTCAAGCTCTTTTTTTTTTTTTTTAATCAGATCAGCAAATTTTGAAAAGAGAATTCTCACTACGAGTAGAGTTACAGGAAAGTTTACAGGGTTTAAGGGAATTTTGACTATTCCATTTTTTTAGAGGGCAGTTTAATAATGTCCAAAGTGCCTACCTTGACAGACTAAAATTCTACCTATTTTAGCCCGTCCTAGGCAATATCCACCAGTGCTATCAAATAATTATCTACAAGCATTTCTTATAAAATTACTTAAGAAAAATCTAAATGTTCAATAATCCAAATAGTCAACCATAGAAAAATAGCTGAATAAATCAGATTTCCAAACACTGTAGTGTTACCCCGCAAAATATCATGGGAATTTAATGATTCAAGAGAATGCTTCACGTACAATATTATAAAAGGAAAGAAAACAGAATACAGAACTGAAGTATGAGCTCAATACAGCTCATTTTTTTGTGTTTAAGAAGTAAATTTTGGGGGGCTGGGGTTGTGGCTCAGTGGTAGTGTGCTGACCTAGCATGCATGAGGCACTGGGTTCGATTTTCAGCACCACATAAAAATAACAATTAAAGTCCATCAACAACTAAAAGAAATTTTTAAAAAATGTGAATTTTTATGTTAAAAATGTCCTGACAAATAAACTTTAAGGACATACATAAAATCCTAGAAGCAGGTGTGAGTGGTGGAATTAGGTATATAATTTGAATTTTCTAATTTATCCTCCTTTGCAAGGCTAATGTAAGAGTCAATTCAGGAGTAACACAGGTAAATGGACAGCATACCTATGTGGCTCTGGAAAGCAGAAAGAGACTCCAAAAAACTGTAGAAACAATGGGGACACAATCTAAGTGGAGAGGACCTTCTTAGAGTTAAGTCTAGAAATGGAAAATTGGGCCTAGAAGGGTAAGCAATGTGTTCCTGGAAACAAATCAAGCTCACCCCGAGTGACCTTTGGCTACTTACTGGATCATTCTGACACCTCCTGACCACCATTATGTGCTGAGCACTCTGGGTCACTAGAGATCCCCTAAGCAGCAAGACAGAGCCTATCTTGCAGTGAAGGAGGGAGACAAGAGCAAAATGTCAAAAGTGACAAATGCTATAGAAATAGTAAGCTATGAGGAGAGCCAAGGTGGAGGCGGTGCTGGTGGCTATTTTTGAAAGGGGTGATAAGGTTAGGGCTTTCCACTTTGAGTAGAGATAGAAATAAATTAACAAAGTATGTGGGTATGGATCTGCAGGGCTTGAGAGTTCCAGGAAGAGGAGGGAGCAGCCTGCACATAAATGCAGAGAGTGAAAGGCAGCCAAAGACCAGACAAACTACAGAATCATGAGGGACATCAACACTGAAATGACTGATGGGGAGAACAGCCAATGAGGGGTTTATCCACGTGGCTTGGTTGGCCAATGGGATGCTAGCAGGTGAGAGGCAAGAAATGCCCATGTGCGGTTGAGCTTGATCTTCCATGTCTCGGCTGCCACTTTAGAAACCAGCTAGTTCCTAAAAGATAAAAGATATGTGAAGTAGAGCTACCCCAATGGTGCCAGCTTAGATTAGCTGACCTGCAGACCTGTGAGCTCATCTGAGATCATCAGGGCTGCCAACAAAGCAGCTCCAGCCAACCAGAAAATCCAATGGAATAAACTACTATTCTCTACACCAGTGAGCTCTGAAATGGTCTGTTACACAGCATTATTATGGCAATAGCTGACTGATACAGTGCCCAACCTACATGAGACCCGTGTACTCTGCTCAGCCTGGGGGACAAGGATAGTCTTTATTCCAGAACACAGAATTCTGAACAGCCTAATAAACCATGAGTGTTTCCTGGAGCAATGAAGCCTTATCCAGATAATAACACAACCTGGTAAGATAATAATGCTCCATTTCCAGTAAAATCCCTGTGGGTAAAGCAATGTCATGTACTAGTTTCTTTTTTCCTATTCTGAGAATGTTATTCAACAGCCTTGGCCAGTGCTAAGCTTGCCTCTTTCATCTGCTTCACAGAATAGATTCCCCCCAGTGTTAGTTCACTGGACTCCTAGGATGTTTTATGTAGGTGATCTGGGTGAAAGAGCCACTCCTCAGACGACCATATCACAAGTATCTCAGGCCCAGAACAAACAGCTTTGTTAAAGCCTTAGCAATGCTCCAGAGGTAGAGGCTCTGTCATAGCAGGGTTCCCCAAATAAACCCCTTTGAACAAAGCATCCCAGTCCTGACCTGGGATTTCTGGGAGCAGAACACACTCAGTAATTCCTTTGAGATCATATCAACCTAGCACATATTTCCTTGAGGCTTCTACACTAACGTGTTACAGCCAGCCCCTCTATATCTGCAGGTTCCACAGCCATGGATGTGACCAACCATGGATTAAGTTTAAAAAGGCTGTAATGAACAAGTATACACGTTCTCCTCGTCATAATTCCCTAAACAATAAAACAACTATTTATCTCACACACACTATTTATTATAAGGAATCCAGGGATGACTTAAAGTACATAGGAATATACATGTAGATTATCAGCCATTTTATAGAAGGCACTGAGCATCCATCCACAAATTTTGGCATCTGAGGGGCGGTCCTGGAACCAATCATCTGTAAATACCAAGGGATGTCAGTAATCTCCAAAGCCTCTACCCCTACACATCTCCTCAATGGAGGACCTCAAGTCCCCTAGGCGTGCCTGCCATGTGCTTTAAGTACTAAAGTGCTCAATTCAACAAAAACAGCACAACAGGCTTTAGCGTGCTAACAGCAGAGTGCAGCACAGTTGGGACCAGGAGAAGGAAGGGGTCACTTGAAGCCCATCCAGACTTCCTCCCTGCCTCCTGCCTGGCTTCCCCTCTTTCTCCCAAGTTCTGGGCCTGGGAGGGGGGGCTGTGCGGATCCTCATTCACCATCCACCCCATGTACTGCCTGTCTCCCACCCCTCCATCCAGGCTCTGCTCTCCCGAGTCCAAAACGCTGATTCACCTGCTTGGCTACGATACGGGTTCAGAACAGCTGTCAAAATTTGGTCATCTGTAACAGCAAAAAAGTCAATGAACCACAGAGAGCAGACAGCCAGGCTTTTAAAGAGCCCCTTGTTTTGACGGCCCTGTCCACTCCCCATGTCCTCATTACCTTCACGGCTCAGCCTCCCTGAGATGTGCACCCAGTTGGGTATAAATAGGTCTATCTTAGAGCAAAGCCTCCCGATGTAGAAAGGTTAAACTGCCCTCCGTCTATGGAAAACATTCCATTATCACTGCATTTTTTATTAAACTAAAGATGCTTCCCTACTGTGCACAAAAAGCTATTTGCCCTGGTATTGTATAAATATTTGATGCCGGTCTTTTGGCAAAAGGCCACCTTGACATTCCAAGCTTATGATTTACAAGAAGGATGTGGGAAAAGATCTGCCACGCTATCTCAAGAGGTAAGGTCTATGAGGCAACCACTCTCTTCCCACGGGCGTGAAGACTGCCTGTCGGGCTGGCCCCTCTCCAGACCAGGGCAAGCAGTCAACGCATTTGGTTGACTTTTGCAGGTTTACAAACAAATGTTACTGTTCTCCTTTTAACAAATGAGGCTGGACAAACTGTCCACAGCAAGGTAACAGGATCTCAGTTTCCTCGCTTCAAGGGTCCTGTTCCCTGCTGGAAACCGTACGATGTTCTCAGCACTGTGATTCTAGGAGTGGCACTGGTCAACCACACAGCCATAATTGCACGTGTGGTCATGCCAAGATGCAAACCCAATCACTGGTCAACCAATCCTGGACAACTGTGCCATGCCTTCTAGAGAAGGCATTACTCCTCTTCAGTTAGAGCAAGGATCAGCCTGCAAGTTTCAGTGTCATGAAATTGACCAGAAATACTCTGATTCAGTGCTGGCTGAACGTGAGGCTCTCTGCCCAACCCGGTTCATGACTTCTCATCGAACTCTCCCAACATTTCTGCAAGAGTCATCATTCCCTTTTAGTAGATGAGACGAGAGAGACTACAAAAGTTAAATAACTTGTCCATGTTCAAATGGAATGCAAGGGTCAAACTAGATCTGAAACGTGGTTGGTTTGATCCCAAAGCCTGTGCTCTTTCGAAAACTAAGAAACATTTACTGAGCTACTACTACAATGAGCCAGATGCAGGTGATGGACAGACAGTCTAGGTTTCCAGAGTCATGGAGCTGGTGCTCTCTGACCACTGCACTGCACCCTCTGCCTCGGGGTTAGGGAGTTCAGGCACTGAGATGCTAAAGAGTCTGAGGAGGTAGGGCCCTGCCTGGGGACTTGCAAGCACATCTGTATAAAACAAACTATTTTTAAAATTTGAAATATGCACATGTTTTTACATCTGTAGGATATGCTAGTGTCTAAAAAAAAAGGTGGATTTAGACAAAGCTGGGGCATCAGGGAAAACCCGAGGATGATGTAGTAGGGGTTGGAGTGGAGATACATGGCTGTAAAGTGACCCCTTGTGTGACACAACATGCAGATCACCTGCAATGTACTCTAGTTAGATTTTCACTTATCAAGGTTACAGAACTAACTTGCAGTTTAAATGAAATAGTAGCTTACAAAAAGACAATAGCTGGGCACCGTGGCACACGTCTATAATCCCGGTGGCTCGGGAGTCCTCAGCAACAGCAAGGTGCTAAGCAACTCAACGAGACCCTGTCTCTAAATAAAACACAAAATAGGGCTGGGGATGTGGTTCAGAGGTCAAGTGCTCCTGGATTCAATCCCTGGTGCCAAAAAAAAAAAAGAGGACCCCACAAGGCACTGAACCAGACAGATCTAATGCAGGACACTGTGCAGGAGATGAGGCCAGCTTCCTTTTAATCAAGCAGGGGCAGGAAAAAAGGGCTCTCCTAGGTGCAGAAAGAAGTGAGGACAGGGTCACCTTATGCAGCGTGTGCTGCTGAACTGAATTCTGGTTTGGACAATCAGCAACAAAGGGCATTTTTTGACACAAAGAGGAAGGACCACCAGGGTAGGAGAGGGCAAGGATGGGACAGGGACTGGAAGAGGGCAGGGCAAGCAGAGAACTGGGGCAGAAGAAGGCCAGGGCAGAGCCGGGGGGAGGCAGAGCCGGGGGGAGGCAGAGCCGGGGGGAGGCAGAGCCGGGGGGCAGGTAAGGGTGAGGGCAGAGTAAGGAACACAGGGCAGGTGACAGAGGGGGCCAAGGCAGGGCAAGGAGAAATGAAGGCGGCAGCCAGACTGGTGGCCGGTGATGACGAAGGGGCTGGGTAAAGCCCTTGGTGAGGAAGCAGCCTCCCAGCTGGGCCTTCGGTGGGGCTCGCCCACTCATCAAGAGCTGGCTCAGGAGGGCCCCTCCCCATCCCTAGAAATACAGACTCTGGCCTTCACCTCACTGTCTGGGGGCTCCCAAGGGCTATCTATTCTTCTGTGTGGTCCCTGGGCTCATTCCTGCTGTTCCCTGGGGTGACTTAAGAGCTTTCCTTTCCCCACCAGCAGGCTGCCCATGACCCTTTGGGGGCCCTCAACCTCCCACCACATGGCCACATCTCTCTTCTATCATTCTCACTCTTCCTTCCTCTCACTGCCTGGCCAAGTACTTATCAGCTGGTAACCTTGGCAATGATGTAACATCTCTGTGCCTCAGTTTCCACACCTATACTATATTCCACTGGGCTGAAGACTGAATGAGCTGATCTGTAGAAGTGCCTGGAGCACAACCAGCACACGGGTCCTACAGGGCACAGGTCCCTTCACTGCGCCTTGAGCTGGTAGGGCTCTGGGTAGGGCCTCACCAGCCGGAGCCACCTGCCCAATCCTTGGAGAGGAGTCCCAGAAACCACCAGTGGGAGCCCAAACCTGGGGACTGTATGGGTGTTTCCATGTCCTTGGAGGTGTAAAAACTGAAGCTGGAGTCTGAACTGGGCGAGTTGGACAAA
This sequence comes from Spermophilus citellus, assembly GCF_964194105.1. Classification (NCBI taxonomy): domain Eukaryota; kingdom Metazoa; phylum Chordata; class Mammalia; order Rodentia; family Sciuridae; genus Spermophilus; species Spermophilus citellus. Next base: position 44,860,080 of record NC_138184.1, on the reverse strand, counting down.
TTTCTCATGAGTTTTATGACTTGGGTATAAATTTTATGATTTTAGACTATAAATACACTTTCAAGAGTCATGAATGATGCTTTCCCAGGTGGCAAACAGCTTGAAGGTGCTTCTGGCTCTGCCAGGTTTATTAGCAAGGATACCAATTATCTCTTAGAGATAGGTTCATTTCATGATTATGATTAGTTTGCTGCTTTTTATTTTAATTCTGGGAAAAACACATATGCCTATTTCTTCCCTGGCCAACAGAAGCCCTGGGTTTTCCCAGTGCAGAAAAGCCTTAACCCACTAACACCACCCCGATTCGCACGGTCCTCCCAGCAGATACACACAGGGAAAAAATCACATCTCAAGCCAGTGTGGGTTTCAATGAAGTTGGTTCAGAGGCTTTTGCACCCCTGGCTGTGAATGAAGCAGAGCGGCTGCCTGCAGCGCTAGACACCGTAGATGCCTCAGGCTCCGCGGAGCACTTCACGGTTGCACTTGCCAGGGGACATTTCACGTTCTGTCTTCAAGGCAGGAAGGCTGGCTTGAACACAGCTAAAGCCAAGGGAAGCTATAACAGCCTTTCACATGCTGAAGGCAAACCTGAAGAAAGAGCTGTACAAATTCTCTGTGCTTTTGGATGCATGGATGGAAAGGAGGGGGGGTGGGAAGGGAGTGGAGGTGAACTCAGCCTTGACTGCCAAAACCATAATGGTGAGAGACATTCAACGGCTTTGTGAACTTTCAATGTGTTCTCTCTGGGGGCTTGGCTTGCCCCGACATGCTCAGACAGTTGGGCCAGAGAAAACTTCCATTTGGATGCCCCATTCTCCTGAGAGGAGAGAAAATGACCAGTGACATCCTGTGCTGCTGTTATCTCCAGCACATCTTTAAGATGTTAGTACAACTAGCCATCAGGTGCCCAGGGAGACTGTTATAGAGAGCTTTTGGAGCACCAAGATAAAAAAGCTGCTATTTCCCCAACCTAAGATGGGCACCAGGTATCCCTGTAGGACGTAGGAGGTGAAGGGCTCCTCCCCGCCCACCTGCTACCAATATTGAGGAGTAGCGATGGACACCTGCCCCGGTGTTCTGTGGTGCCTCTCGCCAGACAGTAACTGGCCCTGGCTTCCGGAGCCCCTGCAGGCACCATGATGGGTTTCTTATACACAGAGAGGTTATCACTTTGCTGCCAGGGAACAGAAATGAATTTTAGTTGCATCAATGAAATGTACATGCTGGAACTGCACTGTCCGGTACACTAGCCCCATATGGTTCAGTTTGTGAAAATGAAATAAATTTCAAGTGCTCAGAGCCCACAGATGGCTGGTAGCTACCATACTGGATAGCACATTAAACATTCCACCATCAGAGAAAGTTCTATTGGACAGTATTAGTCTGGCTGTATTCTTAGTGAGCTGATGGTCTTCATTATGTCATTCATCCATTATAACAAATGGCTATGGCCCAGGACATTATGCAATGCCTGCTGCCACTATAACAAGTTGAGATCGGACACAGATATTTAGATAGTAACAAGAGACTGCATCCAAACTAAGGCCTATTAGTGCTGTGTCATCTTCTGAGGCTTTGAATGATTCAAAGTAGGTACATGCAGAATTAAGAATAGCATCTCTATTCTAAGGATGCATGCTGGCATTTCAAGGATTGCAAATAATATGGAATCCAAAATCCATCCCTGACTCTAATTCTTGAGAGAGAAAACTGTGGTGCAGTTGATGCCCCCTGCCAGGTTTTGCTGGGATCAACAACTTTGGTGTGACACTTTGCTTGCTCAGGAACCATGCTGACTGGTAGCCCTCGGGATCTGCACATGCTGGCAGGTTGGCCCACTCTTCAAATTGCCTCCCAGTTTTGACGCACCCTGGTGATTTAACTTGCCTTCATGTTAGCCGGAAGCACATTGTTTGCTTGACCCTTTTTCCCACTGTGGGCAGACTTCCTTCCCACCTTGAAAGCTGACATTAATAGTGCTATTCCATGCAGCAACCCCCCAGAGATAACCCACTCCCAGGGAGGGGCAGGGGTGCCATGACACCCAGGCACTGTGTGTGTCCCAATGGAGCTTACAGAAACCAGGCAGCATGCCATTTGTTTTTCTGTCAATTCCAAGGTGCTGCTGCTACTTCAAACTGTAATAGCATCTACAAACAATTCACACTCTGGCATGGCATGATCCCAGGGGGTAATTAACAAGCTCCAGGGAGTCATCTTTTTTTTAAAAAAAAAATTCTTAAAAAGCAACAGAAACAGAGGCCACCTTCATCGAATAGAATCCCCCACCACCCCACCACCCCACCCTCCTCTGGCATTTCCGAAGATACATGGCCGACTCCTGCTCAGGTCCTTGACTTTATGGGCACTGCTCAAGCTGTATTAATCAGAAATCAAATGCAGCATTTTTATTGACTGTACAGCTTTCTGAATGGAGCAGGCTCTAAAGATGGTTTAAGGTTATAAAAGTTAGAAGCAGAATTCTTAAGGGCCACCCAAGGGCGGTGGATTCCATACCATTTGCCATTCCAAGATGGAAGACTGCATTCACCAGCACGCCTCCTTTCCGGAAGTGATCACTCATGTGCTCCAACCAGTTGGCATCCAAACTGCTCACCGTCTGGCCATTCTTAGAGACCCGGAGAGGAATAGTGACAGGATAGTATTGCCGGCACTTCTGATGGCTCTTCGGTTTATTGAAAAGGGCAAAGATCTCCATTTCTGTTGAAATTTGTTAAAAAAAAATTTTTTTTTAAAGGGTTGGGAAAGAAGAGGTCAACCAGTGATAAAAATTTGACTCATCGGATTAGTGAAATCTCTCAGGAGTCTAAAGAAATGATACCAACAGTGAAATTGCTGAGCCTACACGCCAAGTAATAGAACTTGATTCCAAGTAGTAACTTGTGGCTGCCTTCAAGAGACATACATGGGCCTCAAAGGCTAGGCTTCAAATGGGGAATTAAGATTTTGAATCTGGAATATAATGAATTATTATCTGGGATTAGTTTGTATATTTAGGCATTTAGGAGATAGAGCATAAATTTCTAGAAATACAAAGATGTGTTGGAAGTAAAAATGAACATACCTGAGATGTGAACTTTAAAAAAAAAAAGCCAATGTACAGAATCACAGAAAAACAAACACATTGCTCTAATTCCAGGAACCTTGTTCACCCATGAACTCACTATTTATAAACTGCACTGGTGTTTCCTGGGGCCTAGCCCATAATACTTAATCAAGTACATCAAAAAATACATCATTGATATGTAAAAATAAATATGTTCCTGTAAATGAGAGTTTCTGCCTACAGTGGCAGGTCAGCTCCATCAGCCACGCAGGCAGGCTCTGGGAGTGAGGCTCTGAGCTTTCCATTCTTTCATTTATAGCTCAGTCCTTCAGAAATCAATAGTCACCATCACCCAGTTGATCTGTGCCTGCTGTACGTGCTGCCAGGTATGAGTTAGCAGTCGCTGCCTCCCGGGGCAAAAACCTGCAATTTCAACCTAACTCTGAAGGCCTATTTTTGCAATACTCATTTAGACAAGCAATCAGAGTTGATCCAGCTTAGAAAGCTTTTCTTGCAGAAGCTGCTCAGGAATATGCTTTGTTTTTCCAAAAATATCTTTTAAATCTTAAGAAAATCCCCACCCTTCTATCAAAGAAAAAATTTAAAGGTCATAAACAATGGTGGTTGACATCAGCAAAAAGGACAAAGGACACATTCCCCACACGGGATAACTAGATTTACATTCTGGGATGTTGTTTCCCAATTTGGAGTATTTCATGATTTTTGTGGTATCCAAATACTAGTTGGATTATTATTTTTAAAATTGATTTACTTTCTGTTAAATAACTGCATTTTAAAAGGAAAATTTGACCATAAAGGCAGACCTTTACCCTTGCCATAAACAGCAGGATAACAAGGCTCATTAACAGAGTATAGTCACCCATGTAACATCTGGAAGTTTCTCACACAGGTACTGTATTCTGGGACAAAGAAGGTCTTCTCACAGGCCCATCTGAGAAAGACTCAGTGGAGTTCTCTGGGTCATGAGACTTAGCATCAACAGTTAAACAGGAGAGTCATCTCAAGCTATCCATCCAAGAGAGCTAATTCCTATTGTCAGAAGTGGCCACCTGGATTTTAAACACCAGCTCTAGCCTGGTCATCCCCACCCCATATTACCTTACCTTTCTTAGTCTACCTGACCAACTCAAGATGCCACCTCCAACCAGGAAATACTTTCACACAAGAAATAAAGTCTTGGTGTATGGAGCCAGCAACCACTACCTGTTTCATGACTTTGAAATATAAACTAAGAATGAAATGATAGAGGAAGGTTTGTAATGGAGGGAGTCAAGCCATAGGTTGGGAAGCAGGGGTGGGGGTCAGGGTGAGGACGTGAACTGAGCAATCAGGGGTTTTCTAGTCCCACGTGCCAGTCATTCAATTAAAAATGGCAGCCACAAAGGGCAAGAGGATGAGCCATGCTTCAGTGAATCACTGAATTCATTTGGATTTCTTCAAAAGCAAATCCTACAAGCTTTCCACGTGCAAGCTGTTTGTTTGAAAAGTGATACTAAGAGAGAGAAGGATGGAGGTGGGATGGGAAATGAAGAGATGACGAAGCTAACGAAGAATGCGTTAATGAGCAGGTTATCACTGGGGCAACTGGGGCTCAATCCCATAGGGGACCCGAGACACTGTATAGAACACACCTCAAAGGGACCCACCAAGGGCAACACAGCTGGAGAATTCACCCTCATTGATTGGCACTAACTCCCCAGAGTATCTGCCCTGCATGTTCACATTCCCAAGAAACACTGGCAAGCTCAGAGGCTAAGGAAACTGTAAACTTGGCCAGAGCTAACTGCAGGTGACTCTACAGTGGGCCAGAGCACCAGTCCCTATGGTATGTTAGAGTCAACTACAGATGCAATAGAATTAAAAAGAAATCACAGCTGCTTCATGAGAGAATTGATTGAGGAGTTTGGAAGTGGCCGAAGTTCAGAAGGATCCCGTGTTCACACGACCAGACAAAACCCTCCACCTTCCCCGATGCATAATGAAACAGAAAAAGGGGAAATGTCAAAAGGAGAAGCGAGGATGTTGGAATGGGTGGTAGAAGAGAGACTTCTGAAAGGTAGTCAGTGCTAACATCCCAGCTTTCCCATCTCGAATCTCCCCAGGGGCCGGACTGAAGCCAGAGACAGAAATAAATTTTTCAGGAAGGAAAAGGAAGTGCTGTTGGAATGAACAGTCTCCAAAGCATTAGGGGTAATGAAATATTGGGAGAAAACCTGACTTCGAACGCGTAACCCTTTAGTAGACTCCTCTGTCCCACCGCCTCCGTGACCACAGTCTTCCCTCTAACTCACATGGAAACCAGCCAAGAGAAACCATGTGAAAATGATGCCCTTTGATGTTTTCATAGTCTGATTCTTCAACACACATCCTCACACAAGCAGGCACCAAGGATTCCAAAAAAGAAGCCCCAAATTTGTTTAAATTTTCTCAGCTGCTCTGTGACTCCGCCATGACCTCAGCAGGAAGATTTTTCCAGACGTGGGACAGAAAGTCCCAAAAGAATAGGGAAAGCATCGCTTCTGAGAATGTTCTGAGAATGGCTGAAGCACTGCACTGAGCACCTACCATCTTCTTATCCTCCTTCCCCACTCCCCACACAGAGGCCCTGCCTTGTCACAGGTAAGATTCCGCATGTACAGCAAAGAGCCTGCACTGTGACAGGAGCTGTGAGGTGCTTGCTGGATTGACCTGAGCCAGACAAGTGGGAAAATCTAGGAAAGGATAGGAGCTGGGGGCTGGCTGAGCAGCCCTTTCCTCTCAGGCCTCCTAGGCTACAGGGAAGTGGGGAGCAAAGAGACAGGTGACCAGCTCTGAGGCCTGGGCCTGGGCATAGGAACTTGGGCTCCAAATAGAAGTCTGCATACTTGTCTTCAGGTTTGATCCCAGTGAGCTGTGACTTGAGGGTGAGTCACAGGGACTGGCTGAGTTTGGTGACCAAGGAGCCCTCCAGTCTGGATAAACGAATACAGAGTTTGAACTAAAGCGTGGGCTCCCAAAGAGAAGCTGCTGATGAGTTAGCTGTGCTGGAAGGAAGAAGTGGAAGTCAGACAGCTGGGGGGGGGGGGTCTGCAGTATGACAAGGTCAGGTGCAGGGGAACTGAGATGAAAGGTCTCCCGGGGGAAGGCAGGCTGTGGGTGCTGTGGAGGGAAGGGAGGAAGAAGGGCCTGAAGCTCTCTATCTAGATTCCAAAATCTGGTGAAGGCTGTTCAGGCTCTGTCATAGGCTCAAGACTAATAACAGGACACCTCTGGGCTAGCAGGAGGCCCACCTACTAGGACAGCAGAGGCAAAGTGCAGGAACCACTGCACACACAAGGCTCACAGGTATCGAAACATGAAGTCACAGCAGCCCAGACACCTGCACCATGTGACGTGGCCCCCCCATGTGACTCTCCAACTTCCACAGGCCCTGAAGCGTTAAGTAGATGTCCCAGAATCACAGCCAGTGTGGGAGAGCCAGGTCTTGCAGATCCCGAGCCCTGGGCTCCTTCCCAGGTCCAACAAGAGAGCAACTTCATGTGGGCACCAGTAGCCACAGGTAGGGACTCGGTAGCTGTTTTTGTTCCTGGACCAAGTCAAAGGCCTGAAAGAGTGGCAGATCTGGGAGGGGCAGAGTCACAGGGTCAGACTCTCCTGAGGGTATGAGGAGGGGAGGATATTGGCCTGGGGAGGGAAAGAGCCTGCCCATCAGAAAAGGCCCCCCGAGTTTCAGGGATCCACACTGAGCCGGCTGTCAGGAAGGTCTACTGAACAAAATCCCCTCAGCCAGAACTGTAATTGAGATCAGCGACTGCAGCTTCTGGCTGGGAAGTCTCAGCAGATAGGAAAGCCAGTGCTTGGAAGACTTAGAATAGACTTAGAATAAGGATTTTGGTAACAGAACAATCAGAATTTGAGAGAACATGTCTGGCCTCCTTGTTTCTCTTGAGTTGAAGCAACAGAGACACTTGGGGCTCAGATGATCACTGCACAGCCTGGACTTCAAACCAATAAGAAATTCCCCTGGAACCAGGAAATAAAATTCAATGAGCAGGAAGAGAAACGCACAAGGGCCTAACCACTGGACTGTGCTGCAGGGGGCTGGGAGGGAGCCTGCCCCTGCTTCCAGATGGAGACTCGGGGAAAGTCCTGTCTGAGCCGTCACTGCCTAGAGTCTTCTCCCCTAGGCCTCCCACATAGGAAATAAATTAAGGGAGAAGGGGGGGGGGTGAGGAGGGAGACTCCCTCTGGATGTTTTTTAATTGTCTTGCTGTGATTGCCTATTTAAGCCCACCTGGCAGAACGAGGAGTAAAAACACTTCACCCTCCTTAGGGGGCCCCAGGAGAAAGGCAAGCCGAGAGATGAGAGTGGCAGGGAGGGGGCTGTGTGTGTGCTGGGGGTGACGGCTCACCTTGTTCTCAAGGAAGGAAACAAGATGCCCCAGGAAAAAGATAAGGAGAGAGGCCAGGGGCCAGGTAAGGGCCATGATCCATGGGGACAGGGTCCTGGATATCCAGCTCTGGGACTGGCCTGGCTCTGGTAAGTGACTTAGCTGCCTGGAAGGGGCTTTCTGTATCCCTGGAGTGAGCATCCTAGTCTTCTGTTATGTGATGAGGAATAACAGAGTTGACATCCAGGGAGGAGTCAGAACAGCACTCTCAGGGTGACCACCCTCATGATGGTCTGCCCATCCCCCACAGGCCTCTGTGCCCACTAGTCACACCAGTGTGTTATGACTGATGGAAAATCCAGAGGCTCATTTATTCCACCAGAAGATAAAATAAATAAAATTCTAAAAAATAATAGTGGGAGCCTAAATTACAGAGACCTGTAGCCTGGACAGCTATTTGTATGGGGAGAGGCAGCTGTGCACCTGGAGAGATGGGGGCAGGGAAGGCTTAGAGACCCCCCATAGCTGAAGTTCCCCTTCACTGTTGGGCCATTGCCTCCATTAACACCCATTAACCACCATTTCCCAGCATGATCTGGGTGACAGCAGAGAACAGGGTCTTGAAGGGGGAGGCAGGTTCAGATGCTTCAGGAGTGGGGGTTTCTGTGCATTCAGCTACGGGGAGTCTGGGAGAGGGAAGTGAGCAGCCACAGGGGAGCAGGAGGGCACTGGGCATCTGGGAAGGGTCCCAGGACAAGTCTTCCCAGTTAGTAATTCTCTGGTATTAAACACGGAGGCAGAAGTCTAGGAGGAGTCTCTGAGGAAGGCGGATTGGGGAAGGCTGGGGTGTCAGCACACTCCCAAGAAAGCCTCCATATTAACCACTTCCTTTCTCAAACCAGGGTTCCATGAGAAGTGGAGGTCAAGAGCAAGGAGCACGGTGCCTGAGCCCAGGGGCAACAGCTCACATGGGTGAGTCCACAGCACTGAGAGGATTTGAAGGTACATCTCACCCAACCTTTCCATAGGGAGTCACTGTTCTTTCCCATGTGAAGGCAACTGCTGTGTTCAAGGCTACTGACCAGCCACAAGGTGGCTGGAATGGACAGAAAGGCTGGACTCTCGACCATGATGCCACCTGCCTCCCCAACCCTCTCATAGTGCAGGGCCCCACCAGAAGCTCATCTGTCTTCTTGGAATCAGCACACACACCTTGCCCATCTCAACAGAAGACAGCTTTGGACACTGATTAGGAGGCACACGCCAGGTCTAAACACTCTCAGCTGTTCTGAGGGGGGGGGGAGAAGTCTATCAATCCAGTGTGTGTGTGGTGGGGGAGAAACCAGGCAAAGAAGAGCTCTACTCCAGTACATGTTTAAGAAGGATCCAGACCTTGATTAAATAATAGCCCTCTCTATCCCAGAATCAAGGCAGCTCCAATCTCTCCCTCCAAGCAACTCCGCAAATAAGCCCCCAGAAATAAGCATCCTATAATTTTCCTTTCAAGACATACTAACGTAACAATGAAAATTATTTCACCTTGTTCTGCACTCTCCAAGCATAAAAATGTTCCTGATCATTTGTAAGAGGCCGATTTCAAGAACAAGTAACTAAATAGTAACAATATTAACCAGGGATATGATCCAGAAAGTCCTAAACAAACAGCCCTCAGGAAGGCTTGGTGGTCTCTGGCTGTCAGTCTCAATACTGGTTCATCTTCCAAAGGCCCGAAGAGGCCCCACCACTGATGTTAAGTACCTTGCTGTCAGGAAGTTACTGGATGCTAGATTTCCTGGAGAAAGTAGAGAAGAAGGAACTCTGGGGAGGGAAATAAAGGGAAACTTCACTCCCTGTCAACCAAGGGCTTCAGGAAATCTTGTCAGGGAAGACCAGAGAGATGTAATGGGGTGGTGACCCAGCCCCACTGCGTTCACATACCAGGTCTGCCAGTTTCCCACCCAGGCAACCCATTTCCTCTGAAAACCCCGGATTACTCCACTGGCAAACAGGCAATGGTAATAGAGCTCACCCACATACGTCACAAGGCTGCCTGGAGAATTAAGAGGTCAGTCTATTAAGAAGCATATTGGCACAGGGCCTAGTGCTCAGGAAGTATTAATACATGTTGGCTATTGTTGCTGTGCTGTTATTTGAAATCCTTAAGCCAATGTGCATGCTCTCCTGGCCCTTACAATGTGACTAGGAGGATGCACAGACTGCTGGCTTTTCCTCAGTGGCGTATTCTACCACAGTGATATGTCAACCGTAGGAAGCCCCTGAAAGCTGGCTGTTTACATTGTCATGAGTTGAATCTCACACACACACACACACACACACACACACACACACACACACACACAGCCCTCAACTGGTGTTTGTGATTTCTTGCTATAGGCAAACATTCAAAGCAGTGGAGTGGAGGGTCTCAGTGGATCCCAGCAGACAAACACTCCTTATGCAAGGGCAGGGGATATAGTACCTCACCATCTAAAATCCATTGAGAACCCCACCTTTTGGAACAACTGCAAGTCAATTTCACATAGCCCTGCTCACCCCCTGAAGTTACAACTTTAGCAAGTAACTAGTCGTGCGGCCCAAATAACTTAAGTTTCTAGTGTTTGATGGACTGCTGTGTCTATACTCTATCCCCATCTCTTTTCCCTAAAACGCCCTGGAGATGACTGAAAAGCTGTCTACCTCTCTGAAGTGGGTCAAAATTCGAGGGGCTTACATACTTACTCCTAGAGAGCAGCCCTGCATGTGTATCTGACGGGCCACCATCTGGTCCATCCAGTATAGGACTCATTCCCCGTGGGGAAAATTCTCCAGAGGATAAGCTGGGCTCCTCAATGAAAGGCAGGTCCCCTATGTGGCCTGGGCCAGGCTCTGGGCTTCCGTCCATCCCTGAGGGAGCAACACACACGTCTGCAGCCCCTGGGTTCTCATCCTCCAGTGATGCGTGGTCCCCATGTGCCTTTTTCTCAGCTCTGGCATCTGTGGCACTCTTGGTGGTAGGTGCGAGAGGGCTGCCGCCTGCCGAGTTCACAAGGGAGTGGTACTGAGGAATGACGCCCACAAACTTCAGGCCCCGACTTGCAGCTTCCTGGACCTGGGAGACCAACAAAACAAAGGCAAGAGTGTGAATGGGATGGTCTACTGAAGGATGCCTGCAGCACCCATGCACCTCATCGAGGCCTCCGAGCTACTTCACCCACCGTGAACAGGAAGAATAGCAGAGGCCCCATGTCATCAAGGCAGGCAGTGCCTGCACCCTTTGCCCTAGCCTGAAGGGGACATGCAGACTTGGTGTGTTCACTACATTGCCCAATGGAAAAATGAAGCTTTGGGGAAGGGTTGGGATCACCTCGCCTTGAAATGATTATGGTCCCTATTTGTTTTGTTTTGTTTTAAACAGGTTCTAAAAGGATAAGCTCAAATAAACAGGATTTGGAAGAAGCTCATTTTGATAAGGAAAAGAAATTCTTAAAAAATTGTTATGACTCACCTACTTCCTGGCCATCAGGCTACCTCACAAATACAGTGCATCTAACCAGGTGCAGTGGCACACGCCTGTAATCCCAGCAACTCGGGAGGCTGAGGCAGGAGGATTGTGAGTTCAAAGCCAGCCTCAGCAAGGACCTAAGCAACTTGGCGAGACTGTCTCTAAATAAAATACAAAATGGGCTGGGGAGGTGGCTCAGGGGTTAAGTGCCCCTGCGTTCAATCCCTGGCACACACACACACACAAAAATTAAAATAAATGCAGTGCATCTTACAACCACATAGTAATTACTATACGGCATCTTATGACCCAAAGAGCTTCTGTTTTGAGACACTAGTTTTGACAGGGAAGGTCAGAGGTGGGGAAAGTCACCCCTGTGAAGTCTCCATGGCACGCTCAGGCCTCAGGAAGCCAAGGAGCTCACAGTCTATTCCTGGCCCACAGCTCCAGGCAGGCCCTAGGCTCTTGAAGGCCTCATACAGCCCAGACAGCATAGGCAACAGGGAAGCTGTTCCTTCTTGCTTCATGTGCCCACAAGCTGGGACAGAGAAATCTACAAAGAGTCCTGTAATATTTGAACCCTCTCTTACCCTAAAAAGTAGCCCCCAGCCATTGCACTTAGTAGTCAAAACTTTGAAAGAAAAACTGAGAGTGGTAGTAAAATCAAGAAGAGCCAGGAGGTGGGCTTTAGGAGACTTTCCAGGCAAGGATGCTCAAGCCGAGTACGTCACCACTGCATAAGGAGGTAGATACCCCAGGACTGTCTAAGTCTTAGTCACCAACCTCTAAGTGGATGACCTCAGAAAATATTGAGTTCTCCACAGCAAACATCTACTGCCATTGAGAATGTGTAAGAAATGCCACATGGGGCTCCCTGCACCAAGGGGAAGCAAGCCTCACAGCTCTGGAACACAGCACCCCAACGTGAAGTCAAGGGTCATTTCAGCTCCCCACTGCATGTACTAGGAAAAATGCCTAGAGCAAGTGCAAATGCATGGCCCAATCTTTCTACAAATCCCAGCCTGTGCGAGACATATCAGTAACTATCATCTGCTGCAGGCACATAACTAGCCATTTTACATTAAGTCATTTTGTTAAATTCTTCAATGACCATGCACGGCATCATAATCTCCATTGCAGATAAGGACACTGAGATTGAAATGAAAGTCATAAAACAAGTAGTGAGAAGCCAGAGTTCAAAGCCAGCCCTGGCTCCAGCCAAATTGGACTCAAGTTCAAAAGGATACATCAAGCTATCAAATACATATGTGTCCACAGTCACGTCTGTGTCCACTCATGCACAGTCTTGGGCCAAATCAGTCTTCTAAAGTTTTAAAAAAAAAAAAAAACACCCCTTAAACTAATCCTTTCCATTCTGAAAATTTACTTTTCACTCAGTAATCTGTGACATCCACCTATTTTAGAAAATCATCTCGGAAACTTTCTAAAAGAAAAGACAGGAAACAAAAGTTTTCAAAGAAAAGTAGGGAGATGATTATACCAAAAACCTTACACTCAGGAAAGCTACTGCCGACGAAGCACAGCTCTGAGCTTCCTGGTGACAAAGGCAAAAAGGAAAGGCAATAAATTTTTAGTCCCCAGATGAAATGAGGGAACAACCTTGCACTAGCTCCTGAGACTACTGTCTCACCACACAGGAAACAGCTATGACTACCGAAGCATTTCTAGAAACTGGTCCCATTGAGGGTTCAACCACAGGCCAGTCTCAACAGGAGCTATGGCAGTGCCGATGGCATGGGGTCTGAAGGCTCTCAGAAAGGCTGGGCTTGGAGCTCGAGATGTGTCACTCACTGGTGTGGGGGACCACTATAGTGGGTTAAATAAGCTCTCCATGTCTTAGTCTTCACATCCATAAAATGGGGAGGGTCGTGCTTCCCTTTTGCAGTGGCTCTGAAGACCAGACATATGGTAAGGGGCCCACAGAAGGCACACGTGGCCATCATGATTGCTTGAACCTCTCCCTTGATCAGTCCTGGGCATCTACAGCCCTGCAGAGACTGCCCAGAGTCATCCATAGAGGAAAAGATGAGGTTTTGGACACAGGGCATTTTCCTAGTCCCCTCCTTCCTCCTGGGGACTTGAAGAATCAGGGAGTCTTAGACACACAAGTCAGACCTCAGCCCTCTTACCCACAAACCCCACAGCTGTTTTCTTTTGCCATACTGTACTGCAAATTGATCCTTTAAGCCGGGAATTCTCAAGTGTCATATCCAGGGACCAGCAGCATCAGCATCCCCTGGGAACATGTTGACACTGCAGGCTCTCAGGCCCTTAGACCCACTGAATTAGCAGCTCTGGGGGCAAGACCCAGTGACCTGCAGTTCACAAGTCTGCTGTGGGATCTCAGCGCAACCTAGTGTGCAAATCACTGCTGCGGAACACACACTTCACGAGGACTGGAGCATTCTACCGTGTCCCCAGTGATAGAAGGATGTCTGGCAGATACATATCTGTTGAGTGCATAAATACATTAAATCATGAGTGAACAGGTATGTCTCCTAAACAAGCTCCTTGGAGGCTGGATGGGGACAGGTTAAATTTTTCATCTCCAGAGTTCAACAAACATTAAGTCCCTGTACTGGTCCAGGCCAACACTCTGCTTAAGTACTGGGGAATCTTAACCCTCAAGACGGTCCAGCCAATTTCTGTAAGTATGTTTTAAAAATAAGGACACAAACACGGAGCAAGTAATGCTTGCATTATGTTATATATAACAAAAATAAAGATTCTAAGCTTTATAGACACAGTATTAATTTGACTCTGAAATGTACATACACAAATCACACCCAGAAACATTCACTAACATGAAGACATCAGTGTTCTTGAAGAGGAGGGAGATAGAAGTTACTTTTTTTTTCCTATTTGTGGGTAATTTTTTTTCAAAATTTATTACCATTAGAATTGAAAAAAAGTATATTTTAAAGATTACTCATATGGGTGATAAATGCAGTCATGGGTGTAAAGGTATTACAAAAGTGACAATGACCAAAGAGATGCTTTCTGCCTGAAGGGAGGTGGAGATACCTCTGTCACAGGAGGCCAGGGCTGTAACAAGGTAACACAATAGGAAGAAGGGAGGAGGGTGGTAGAACTAGTAGGTCCACCTACCTTGAAGCATTCAAACCCTATTTGTTCTTCAAAATGCTGTGCTTGACAAAATCTATTTGGGGACCAAATCTGAAAGAGGCTTCGAAGGATGAATAAGAGTTCACCAGATACATGAAGGAAAGAAAGCAAATCCACATAAGGGCAAGAGTTATCCTGGGTAAAACCTTGATGGTGTAACAGCCTGCTAAAGAAACTTCTAGAAGAATTTCTAGAACATGAGAAGCCAGGAGCACCAAAAAAAAAAAAAAAAAAAAAAGAGGATGGACTAGAAACCACCAGGATAGATCACATGCATTTTTTTGGATATCAAGTCAACAAAGGCTCTGAGCTAGCATACCCCCAGCTTTCTCACCACAGTAACTTGGAGAGTGGCATCAAAGGGCAAAGCCAGATTTCTTTGAATACTCATCTAGTATTTTAACATCGATGCAGATTTCACATCCTATGCTATGGTACTGCCTGGTATCCAAACCTTTTAAAATGATGTTATGGCTGAATGCTCCCTCCATGCTGAGCCTTCCCAAAAAAGCTAACAAGATGAAATATCTTTGCGTATAAATTTTTATCTGAACCTCTGTTTGCTTCCTTCGAGTGGATTCCTGAAAGTGGAATTAATAGGTCAAAGGATATTAACTTTTCAAAGGATTAGTACAGGCTGCCAAATTGTTTACCAGAAAGGGGGAGTATCCTTTTTAACCGAAGACTGCATTTAGATTTTATTAAAAAAAAAAAATCAATATTTGGCTAGCCCATAGGGGGCCTTGAGTCTTCTGGTTTTCTACCTCACCCGTGTATAGACACTTTCGTTTCTCTTTTTCATAATGTCGTTTGCATATGTAGCTAAATGGAATCCTGTCTGTCTTATTTATGTATAACCTTCTTTGGACAAGTCGCAAGTGCATTATAATGGCAGACACAAGTGGTGGTCACCAGGGTTAATCTTCAGCCACCAGCTCTCAGCTTAACTTCCCCCTTCGTTCACACAGGTGTGGCCACTTATTATTCCCAAATTTGGACTCCTAGCCCTCACTTTCCTTGGAGGTTCAGACTTACATGGCCAGCAGTCGCAGCTGATAGGTCCACCATCAACCTTGTCTCCAAATCTGAAGTCACTTGGATGCCTTCCTCCCCATTCTCTAATCCTATGCATTCATCCACCACATTCCACCAGATTCACCTCCAGCTGTTTCTGTAATCCTGCCCCCATTCTCTACACACCCAAGGTCACTTTACTTCAGGCTCTCATCTGTAGCTGGACTTCACCATGACTCCACTAGGGTCTTCATGAGCCTGGAATCAATTAGTACGAAAGGGAAAATCATGACTAGTCGGGTCCCTTAGCTGTGGAGTTCCCAGAGACTATCCCATGCATGACCACAACTGTTATCAGTGAAACTCACTATAACACTAGGTAACTCTTCCATAAAGAACTTTCAACATGCATTTATGTTAGGCCTCAAAACACTAACTTACAGGAGAGAGAAGTGGTCAAGAGACTATATGACTAGTTGAACTTCACAGAGCTAACCAAAGGCATTCCCTGGAATTGACTCCAAGTATGCAAGGCCCTACCTGATGCTCCTTCAACAATACTCTTTCCACTTTGTGCAATGCAGCTTTGGCCGAGGTGCCCACTTGCATACCACTGTAAACTGAAAAATACTCTCATTCCTGTTGCCTTCTTAAACCCAGCCTGCCCCGAATGCTTAAAGGAGTAACAATTACTGGTTCAGGCACCAAGAGTTAAATATAACCATTTTAACTGATCCAAGACTTTATTCAGTTACTCTATGTTGTGTAAGGATAGTCTCATGATAATCTGGGATAATGTTATGAAAAAGATTTCTTTTAAAAATTTAGTTAAATAAGAAGTCTTAACTCCATAAAAATGATATCTTTGGTTATTTATCTAAGGGATCCTTTTTATTAAAAAACAACATGACAGTGGATAACCCCAGGAAAATCTAAGATGGACTGTGTGTTGGTCAGCTTTGCATCACGGTTGCCAATTCACATGACAAGAAAAACTTGGGGGAGAAAAAGTTTATTTTGGCTCACGATTTCAAAGGTTCAGTCCATGACTGGCCGACTACATTGCTTTGGCCCTGAGGAAGGCAGAACATCATGGAGGAAGGGTGTGGCAGGGGAAAGCAGTTTAGGACACAACAGCCAGGAGGCAGAGAAAGCTTGAGTGAAAGAAGTCAGAAATAAGAGTCCCTGAGGGCTTATGCCCAGGAACCTACTTCCTCCAGCCTTACCCTATCCCTTTACGATCACCACCCACTGATCTACCAAATGGATTAATCCACCAATTAGGTTATAACCCTCATAATCTAATCAGCTCATCTCTAAACACTCCTGCATTCTCTCACACAAGTGTTTTTGGGAGATACTGCACATCCAAACCATAACAGGAAGGTCACTCTAGCCCAGATAAAGGAAGCTTCTCCCATCACGTTTGATGAACAGCTGCTATACATTTCTAAGTTCCATCTGAATGACAAACTTAATGGAATCCCTGTTATTAATGACCTAATTAATGCCCCTAAACAGAAACTTGCTGTTTTTTTTTAATACTATAGAGCTGTGCTATCCATGATAGCTACTGGCCACAAGTGGTTATTTACATTTAGATTAATTATAATTAAAGAAAATGAAAAATTCAATTCCTCACATTAGTCACATTTCCAGTGCTCAGTAGCCACCTGTGACTAGTGACTATTCTATCCTATTGGACAATGCAAACATCGAGCATTTCCATCACAGAAAGTTCTAGTGAACAGTGCTGCTGTAGGGCATATGTCATATAAAATACTAAATTACAGAACTAGAGTTTCTGACAATGATTTTGGATATAACACAGGGTGAAAAAACAAGACTCACACATACATACATCCCCAATATACCCTACACCGGACCACTGTTCCACTCTGACCCTCACTCCTCACTCATGGCCACTGTTGGGGAACCATGACATTTGCAGGGAGCCCAGACAGACAGACATGTATGTCAAGGACAGCCACAAAGATGCTGTTCAGAGCTGCACAGTTAAACATGAGCATTTACAGTGAATATTTTATCATACCCACTCAGCCCTTCCCATCTTTTGTCACCTAAACCCTTGTAGAGATTTTTGAAAAGGAAGACTCAAAAATAACACAGGTTTTAGCTCACATCCGAAGCTGTCTTTAGTTCTGATGTGTTAACACTTTGCTTCAGGAATTGAAAGCCTTGCCAGGCATTCCTGGGTGTTCAGCTTTGTTAGAGGGCCATAAGGAAAGATCATATAGACCTTGAGGGGTAGTATTTTCTCTTTCGGTGACTGCTTGTTCTTAGAATGAACCCTTGACAGGAGTCTGAAGACCTAAAGCTTTGAACCCCGCTTGGCCACTCACTAGTTAGACCACTCGTCAGCTGATTCGTCTGGGCCTGTTTATAATATTCATTCATTCATTCCATTAAACTTACCGAATACCTACTGCTGGGTTCTAGAGAAACAGACAGCAGTGAGCTGGAGAAATGAGCACTTTTTCTGCCATCTTGGATTTCATGATTTGGTTTAACTCAAGAGGTAATTCAGACTTTGAAGAGTTAACTTGTTCCATTCTTCTCAAATATTTATACTAAGTTTCAAGGTCCTCTGCCTGTCCTCAGATCCCTAGCAGGGCTGGGGTAGGAGAGACAAGGCATCCTTTTATTCTCCTCCTCTGCTATGAAGGGTGATTTGGTAGAAATATTGAAAAATGCTGTAAGAACACTAAAATTAAAATCCCCCTAAAAAACAAAAGTAGAGACCAGAGTTCTAGTGGATCTATAAAATGGATTTTTCCTTTGGTAGCTCTGTTCAGAGTAGACATTTCTGACAAAAGGAGTTTTAAGTATCTGCATTATCTCTGTTAGTTGGCTCATTTTTTTTCACTTCAATTGGCCTTTAATTTCACAACTCATGGAAAATGGAATACATAGGGGTTTGAAGGCAATAGGACTGAGTGAGTGTTGTTGAACTACTATTACCCAAATATCAATTAGCTTTTAGTGCCTCCCCCAAGCCAACCTATGGGAAGACCCAACCTCATGTTAAAAGTCAAAATGAAAGTTAACAAAGGGAATTGAAGAAGGAAAGGCCTTCCTATGAGGAACAAGTGGCCAGCAAGGCAAGGCCAGAGGTGGACTCGGGAAGACCTTAATGTGCATTCCCAATTGTCATAAGGAAACTTTCTCCAAGTTTTGCCCTTATCTCTTTGTTGGCATCATTCTTTCTTATCTAGGACCATTTTCCTGTAATAGCAGAAAACATGACCATCGCCAACATCTAAGATTTTTACTAACAGCTTAGCAACTAGAGAGAAGAAGTCCAATTTCCTGGTTACCCGTAGTAAAAGATCCCAGGGAAGGACTCTGATTGGTTTAGCTTATATCAGGTATCCATTTCTGGGCCAATCAGCTCTGACCAAGGTGTAAGGTGTTTCACAAGGAAATCATACAGCCCTACTGTAGGAACAAAGCAGCTCTCAGATGAAGAATTATTTCAGGACAGACAAAATACTTAACTATCTCTCATGTATATACATCATCTGATACAAAGTAAAATTTGAAATTTGCTCATGACATACAAATACTAAAATGATGAAAAATCAGGTAAATGTCACATAAGGCAACTGATATTTACAGCAAACTAAGTAAGCAGCCATGCATGGTGGCACATGCCTGTAATCCCAGCAGCTCTGGAGGCTGAGGCAGGAGGATCTCAATTTCAAAGCCAACCTTAGCAACAGTGAGGCACTAAACAACTCAGTGAGACCCTGTCTCTAAATATAAAATAGGACTGGGGATGTGGTTCAGTGGTAGTACCCCCGAGTACACCCCCCAAAAATACCCAAAAATGTACCCAATCCCAGGTACCCACCCCACAAAACAAAAACTAGGTAAGTATGATGGTCAATCTGAACTGTCAACTTGATTGGATTAAGAAATGTCAAGAATTAAGGATTATGGGAGTGTCAAATGAGGGTGTGTCTAGGAATAATTGGCATGTGGGATAGCCAACTGAAACAGAGACCCTCCCTAAGTGTGGGCAGCACTGGGCTAATAGGATGATGGCTTGGATGGAATAACAGTTGGAAGAACAAGGACGCAGCAGCAGATGCAAGCTCTATTCTTCTTGAACAGGTTCTTGTTTGCTGCTGTGATCCTTGGAGGATATTGGACTCTGCCAGTGATCCCCAGAAGCTTTTGGTCTCAGACTAGGGTAACACCATTGATCCCTCTTGTTCTGAGGCTCCAGCCTTTGGACTGTGTAGCTACTGGTTCTTCCGGCTCCCCAGCCTGCAGACAGCCATTGTGGACTACCCAGCTTCTGGTTGTGTGAGCCAAAGTAATAAGTCCTCCTTTTATAGTTATACTTCCTGTTGATTCTGTGCCTCTAGAGCCCTGACTAATATAATAAGCAACTTTATATCCATTACAATGATGTTGATATATTATGATCAAAACAGTTTCTCTATCAGTGCCTTAGATTATTCAACTGCATAGATCCGGCCTTTATCTACTTCACAGAGGATACCTCTGCATACCTCCCTCAGGCTGTTCATGATTGTTCATTACTTTCTGGAATGACCATCCAACCTCCAACCATTCCACTCCACAGAGAAGGTTGCCCTGATAGATGGATAGCCAGACCAGGAGGGGCACCATGCAGAGCCAACATGCTAGAGCCCACAGGAGTCACCTCTGGCTAATTTTCATTGGCTCAGCAAATCCTTAATCTCCCTCAAGGTACAACCCTCTGCAGAATTTAACTTTGTGTGGTTTCCTGTCCTTAGACCAGAACAATGAAGCTAAATAAAGACCTCAGACCAAAAGAACCACATCCCCCAGGTTGGAGCACTGAGGGTAAGAGTTGGCAGGAGAATCTGCCACCTACTGCCAGAGATATAAGCCCCTCAGGCTTCTATTAAATTCTAGTGCATACCCACAGGGGGAAAAAATGGAACAAACATTCCCTCAAAACATTTTGTTAGCAAAGCACTTAAAGAGACTTTCATCAGCTTTCCACAGGAGTCAAGAATGCATGCCAGACTTCAGCTTGTTAGTTTTGAGGCTGCCTCCATCCACGGCTGGTAAAATAACCATACCTCGGGTGGAATCTGTGAGTGCAGAAATGGTTTGGGGAAAGAATCCCCATAAAGACTAAAGCTAGCAGAAGCAAAAAGGTGAGAAAATATCAGAAATTCTCTAAGGAAGAGCCAACATTCTGTGGGCCTGCACTGAAATCCGTAATCACAAGAGTTAATGTTTACTGAGAGCTTACTGTGTGCCCAACACTGTTTCAAAGACTTTACATGGATTAAGTTATTCAATTCTTATAATAATAATAATAGTAGGTTTTCCTTTTTAACCCCCATGTTACCGATTAGAAAACTGAGGCACAGAGAGGCTGGGCAATTTGCCCAAGGTCATATACCCAGTAAAGGGCAAGTAGCCAAGTAGTCTGGCTACAGAGCTCACATTCCCGTCTGTCACGATGCTCAGCATTTGCATTCATCACAACATATCCTTTACTCTAATATATACTGTCAAATACCAGGGCGAGATCTTAAGAGTCTTGAATATTCAGTCTGGATTTTTTATCCAATGAGATGTGTTAGTCAGCTTTTTCATTGCTCTGACCAAAAGGCCTGACAAGAACAACTTTAGAGGAGGAAAAGTTTAATCGTTGCTCACAGTTTCAGAGGTCTCAGTCCACAGACAGTCGGCTCCAATGCTCTAGGTAAGAGATGAGGCAGAACATCATGGCCGAAGACTGTGCCAGAGGAAAGCTGGCACCAGGAAGCAGAGAGAACACTCTGGTCCAACAGGAACAAAGACATGCCCCATTGACCCAACTCCTCCAGCCACATCCTACTGCCTACAGTTACCACTCAGTTAATCCCTATCAGAGGATTCGGTTTAGACTTTCATAGATCAATCATTTCATCTCCAATCCTTCTTGCATTGTCTCACACACGAGCTGTTGGGGGACACCCAATATCAAACCATAAAAGATACTACCATGGTTTCTGAGCAGCAGTGACATAATCAGACTGGACTAAGGAAAATTTATCTAACTTTATTTAGATGGAGGCCGGGGTTGGTAAGAGAGGAAAGGGGACAGGAGGCAAAGAATAGTTGGGGGCCCTGCAGTTACTTAGGAGTCCCTAGGAGAGGTCATAAGAGCTTTTTCTTTTTCCCCTATAGGAAAGAATGTGAGAAGCAGAAGATGACCCAAAGGAGAGACAGTAGTCTGGACTCAAAGGACTTTTTAAAGCAAAAAGTGTAGCAATTAATAATTATGCTAGGATGAATGGCATGAACAGCATGAACTGAGACTGTCCAAGCAAACTGTTACCTAGTTAAACCCCAGCAGGGAAGACCCAGAAAGCTGCTTGAAAGACGAGAAAGAGCAGTCATCTACTCTTTCTTATCCTTCCCTGACCAGCACACGATCTGCTTCTTCCAACATCGTCCTGCTCTGACATCCTCGGCTCTCTGCCTGGCCTATCCCACAGATGTCAATCCACAGCAGTTCACCTGGGCTGCAAGAAAGGCTTAAGGTCATTCATCCAGGCCAGACTGGCCTATAATTTTTCCACTCATCCCTACCCAGCTATCTCAGAGCCCCTCTCCTTGCTCTTCAGCCCTGTTTCCACTCCTCTATTTTTCCCTCATTTTCCAGAAATGACCCAAGATGAAATCAGGCCAGTTGCTGAGAACCTCAGGCCCCATGACCTGTTCTTGCCACCTCTAAGCACAGCACTCCTCTCTCTGCCCCCACATCAATGGGGTCTGGCCAAGGCAAAACCTGAGCCATGGAGGTCACATTCTTTGCCCAACTGGAGGACCTGATTCCACTTCTGTTATAGCCTCAATTTCTCCCTTTCTACCGGCTCAACCTCTCCCTTTCTACTGGCTCTTCCCATCTAGCACTCAGTAAAATTCAAGCCATCTTAAAAAAAAGTGGGGTGGGGGGGGAACCAAGCAGCAGAAAGTAAGCTTCCTGCCCTGCACCCTACCTCACTGACTCACCCCCACTTCTGCCATCCCCTGGACCACACTGCTGAACTCCTCAGGCCCTTTCAGTCCTTGCCACCATCCTCTTGGATGCACCAAAAGGTTGAGATTCCCTCCCCATGAAAATGCTCTGCCTGGCCCTGCTGCCACCCCTCTGCTGGTTTTGCTTGCTGACAGTCCTCTCGGCAGCTAGGCTGGTCTCTGGAAGGTATTTATCAGTGTGGCTTGTTTCAAACTCTAACAGAGTCCCAGCTTCTGCCCCTAGCCTACAGCACCCAATACCTCCCTCATGTCCCCCATTCCCCTTTGGGCTGGGGCTTGGCCACCTCTGAGGCCATATCCTATGCCTCTTTACTCCTTGCCACTTTCACAAGACTTCTCCCGCTCCTTAAAACCAGCAGGTGCTGCAGCCTGTGCAGATCCCTTATTTGGGATGCTGCTTTCCTCAGACTTCCAGTGACTTATTTCTCGAGGGTCCCAAAAGGACAGGGACCTTGTCTGTTTCATTCTGTGCTACGTCCCTAGCACCTGGAACTATTCCTGGTACTTAGGATGTAGGCAAAGAACATTTATTTAAGGAATGAATAGACTTTGTTTTCTGTTTTTGTTTTTGGTACCAGGAATTGAACCCAGAGGCTTTTAACCACTGAGCCACATCCTGAGGCTTTTTTTTTTTTTTAATATTTTGAGACAGGGTCTCACGGCCTTGCTAAATTGCTGAGGCTGGTCTTGAACTTGCAATCCTGCTTCAGCCTTCCAAGCTGCTGGGATTACAAGCATATCCATTACATTTTAAGCATCTGGGGCCACCCCCAAATGGATACGTTTTTCAGTCTACAATTACAGGAACTATCCATCGGAGGCCAATCACGTTTTAAAAATATGTTCATCTGAGGTTCTGAAAACCTGCACATCGTTTCTCTTCCTACAGTCTTAAGGGCAAAGAAAACTGAGGCCTAGAGAAATTAAGGGAGTTGTAGGTCCAGGGGTAGATTTCAGAAAGCATCACCATTAAAGTGTGTTTATTTGTAGCCCTTCCGTCTCTTAACAAATCAAGTCAATCTTCCTCTCAGGACAAAGAAAAGAGGCAGCAATACAAATTTGTTAACATTAATACTTCTTATCAAGGTAAAAAAAAATGCCTCAAAACCAGACTACCCAAGACTAGGCAATGTATTTCCTTAGGTGGGGGGGAAACCCAGCCCTCCCCAACCAATCAACCCTACAGCTGCTGAGTTGACAACCCAAGTTTACACTTTGGTAATACCAGTGACCCTGGAATTACAAGTGTGGGGCTCAGAACCTCAAGGGCTTATTAGAACTCCTGGGAATGTTCTGGAAAATCAGCTTTAGAGTCCTCATGGAACTCAAATCTCAGCACCACAGTCAAATGATTAAGGCAAAAGAACATAAGTTTTAAAGAATTTAACCAGGAACAGATGTTTCCCTTCACACCATGTTGCTTTAACATCCAGTATTCCGACTCTACCCCCCCCCAACCATTCCCTGATTTACATAGGCTTCCAAAACATTAATGAAAGGCACTTTAACAAAATGTTGAGATGGTGTGGTCGAACATTGCTATCCTAGTTTTAACCCTTGATTTAAAAACCTTGTTCTATTCCCATGACTCCAGAACAACAAAAATATAACAAGGTCCTAATGGCATTTGAAACTCCCGTGGTAAACAAAGCAGTTAAACTAAGTACTTGGAGATGGTTTTCATTACAACGTGCTAAAGAAATGAATGTTTTATTGTTCTTTTGTAAATACCCTGGAGAACCCTGGGATGGTTTTTCTGGAAGATGGAAATGATTTGAGTTTCAGAACTCACGAAGATATGTGATCCCTTTGAGTAACAATACGTTCTGGAGGGGGGGAAGGGGAGAATTTTGAGAAGTATACAGTTAAAAACTATTTTCAGTACTCAATAACCCTTACATTTCATACTCTGTTCAGTTCTTGTTTATCACAAGTTACAAATGTGCACAGCATGAATTAGCAATGATGCTTTATTCTGATTTCTTGCCTCTTTTTTTAAAAAATTTTATATTCTCAAAGTTCTCTCCTAGAAGAATGAACTGAAAATGAACACTGAGCATCTAAAATCATGTATTTGACTGCATTTTCCAAAGATGGCCATGACAATACCCCTCATCTCACATGGTCATGCAAGAACCTTGCCATGCCCCCACCAAGAGGTACAGTCTATGTTCCCTCTACTTGAACAGGTATGGATCTTTATGATAAAAGATGAGAAAGGATACTATATGACTTTTGAGGACTGGTCATAAAAATCCCATGAACTTCAACTTTGTTCTCTTGGGATACTGCTCTTAGAGAACCCAGCCATCATGTTCTGAGGACACCCAAGCAGGTGGAGGAGAGGCCCATGGCCAGTAACAACCATTTAGCCAAATGGGGCGCCATCTTGAAAGTGGATCCTCCTATCACCAACAGGCCACCCATTTGGTACCATGTGGAGTAGAGATTATTATTTCTGCCCAGTCCCACCCAAATTGCAAACTTTTTAACAAAATAAATGACTGCCGTTGTTTTAAACCAACAGATTTTGGGATGGTTTGTTACACAGCAATAGACTCTAGAAATACAAAAACACTAATTCATACCCACAGGCAATACCAAACTGCAGTGATTTGTTAAAGTGTAAAATCCACAATTCCCTATAAATGTTGCAGCTAGCAGCACCTTCAAATATGCAGAAATGTAAACAAACACAAAAGCTCCCAAGAAGTGGGCCTTCCAGGACTTGCTTTAATGAAGAGGTAAGAGCAGTTTGTAATTAGCCTCTCAGTTTGTGATGCTGCATCCAAATTGCTGGAATGAGCAGGTACCGCTAGGAAAATAAACAATGCCCCTGCAACGTGGCTTACATTATTAATCTGCTTAGCAAACCTGTAGGCAAACTTAGGCTCAGTTCTTGTTTATCACAAGTTACAAATGTGCAGAGCATGAATTAGTGATGATGTTTTACTATTCAAGAGTTGACAATGATGCCCATGTTCCAGGCACAACTAGAGTCTGAAAGGGTCACAGAGATGTTGTGCTTGAACTTAGGAAAAATTCCATCTGTGTTGTTCTGTAGGCATCATAAAGAGAAGCTTCCCTCACCCCCTGGGGAGTGGCTCAGAAGTTAGAGAAGCAACTACAGCTCATTCAAAATGAGAAGCTATTGAAAATAAACTTTCTACATCAACTGAATGATGAATAGTTCCATCAAAAAACCATTTCCACCAGGAATATATTTAAACATTTTCTTTTAAAATTTCCTATCTCTTCAGGCATTTTATTCTTCTGACATCTACTTCCTGATCCTCTATATCACAACCTTTTTAAAAATTTAACTGCTTTCAGCCCAATAACTCCATAACTCCTACCAACAATACCATGATCATCTAAATTGATAACGTCCCTACCTCCCTTCTCCCTCAGGTACCTTTTCAACCTAGGAAAGATGCATTGGGCTAACCGATGGAAGATGTAGAATGAGAGAAGTAATGAGATGGGAAACCTTGGTTTAATTCTGTTTGCTGTTATTGTTTAGGCAAATATTAATAATTCATTATTCAAATACTTCGGCTTTTTACCAACATACATATCTTGGTTATATCTACAGATTATAGCATCAACCTCCTAATGGTAATCTGTCCCATTTTCCATTGTTTTAAACACTTCCGCCAGAAGTTTTTATGGTTTAGATATGAGGTGTCCCCTGAAAGCTCATATGTGAGACAATGCAAGAAAATAAAGAGGAGAAATGATTGCATTATGAAAGCCTTGTCTTAATCAGTACATTAACTAGGTGGTAGCTATAGGTGGGTAGGGTATGGCCAGAGGAGCTAAGTTGATGGGGGTGCCTTTGGGATATATATTTTGTCCCTGGTGAGCAGAGTTCTTGCTCTGCTTCCATATCCTGAGCTGCTTCCCTCCACCACACCCTCCCACCATGATGTTCTGCCTCACCTTGGATCCAGAGCAATGGAATTGACCATCTATGGACCCAGACCTCTGAAACCAAAAGCCAAAATAAACTTTTCCACTTTTAATTGTTCTCGTCAGGTCTTTTGGTCACGACAATAAAAGAGATGACTAAGACAAAAGTGATCCAAGAAAGGAATCATTTAAAGTTTAGATTTTTCTCATGTCAGATGTGTTCTAAGGGAGCATCAGAAAGCAATGTTTGTTTCTAACCTAAAAACAAAAAACAAACAAAAAAAACTCTGTAAAAAATAGCAGTCCTTATATTGAGCTCCAATTATATTAATTAGTTAAAGAGACAAAAGTTATCCACCAACCAACCAGCATTGCTGTACTGGATGAAGACCAGAGGGAATATACTAAGATGTGTCAGCAAAGCCAAAGGAGAGCACATACACTAAGCCTCAGCTTGCCACCATCTTAATCCTGAACGAATTAGATAAGGCTCTTTGATAATGAGGGGGAAATCACTTAAAAGCCAATTGATCATAGCGTCAGAGACTATTAGAGTTATCAGCAACCTCATGGATTATGAAATTCTAGGCCAAAGGTTTCCCAGCACAGAGAAACCCAAAATTAGAGAAAAGTGAGAGCTCCGCCTCAATGACTGCTTATGTTATTTGATGGTGAGTTTCCTTTACTGGAATCAGAAGAAAATTCTGGAATGGAGCTTTTAAAATTCCAGATTTCTCCTGGAAGAGGCAAGTCAGTTTCAGTAACAGAGTATCTGGTGTCCAAGTGCCCTCTCCCTCCCCCAGGCCCCGCGGCCACCTTCAACACTGCTCACTGGGATCCCAAGGGGATAGAGCTCCCAAAGGCAGAAAAGGGGAAAACCTTACATGGATTGTAATCCTGCTCTCAAAAACCCTCAGGAAAGACTGCACAGCATCAGGAGCACTCCAAGTGAAAGTTCCCAGTGTCAGGGGAAGATACTGCAGACAGCCGAGCTGGCTGCCAGGATCAACTGCGCTCCTCCGAGGAGACACCCTGCCCTCCACATGCCTCGAGGTTAGTCCAAACTCCCACTCTCATTATCTGTGCTGGATCCCAGACAACCACGGCAGACAGGAGGCTTCACGGAGGGGGGTGCTCAGCACCTCTTGACACGCAGATTGTGGGAGGGGGAGTTCAATGGCGGCGCTGTAAACCCAGCGGCTCCCACATGTGTTCCCTGGCAGTGCATAATTAGCACTCAAAACATGCTCCATCTTCATAAAAAGTGTACACACAAACACCACTTTTTCCCCCTAGTGATAACAGCAGATTCCACATTTGTCAACCTGTCTGCTGAGACATATGAAGCAGAAACAGGCGACATCTAACCCTCACTTCCAGGAGGGCTCACTCAAGTTTCAACCACAGAAAAAAAAAGCTACTGCAAGTTATGGGTGTGTGTGTGTGTGTGTGTGTGTGTAGGGCTATGAATGTCTCTACCCTTTATCTACTTTATCCCCAAGGGGTTGCCTTTCAGGGACAAGGTCCTGTGCAATTTTGATGGCCTGTCAGTCCTGGAGACACATGGCCTCTTCCTCCTTCGTCCCACAGCTACTCATCGAGCACCTTCTACGTGACCAAGGGTGTTCTTAACACAAAAAGAAGAGCCAAGAAACAATAACTAAGTACAAAGAGCATCTCCAGAGGTGACAAGAACTATACATTAAAGGAAAATGAAGAAGTTAAAAGGAATCAGAAATATTACAGTGGAAAGAGGTAGGGGGTAAGGTGCTGTTTTTACAAATGAGGGGGCAAGGTGACTTGAGCAAAAATTTGATAAACAGGTTCCAAGCAGATATCTGGAGAAAGAAAGCCATAAAAATCATCTCCCCTGCCAAGAGAGAGACCCATATTTGGCAACTCCAACAGGATGCTCCAGTTCACAGTGAGCTGGGAGAGGACACACAGTCCCAAGGTACTTGGATACCACACAGCCTGGGCATGACATGGAGATTGCCAGCTTTTCACCCCAAGCACCATTTTTCTATAAAGAGGGAATGCTGTGTAAATTCACACCTTTACAGATCTTCACAACACAAGGACTCTCAAGTCACTTTAAAAAGGACAACAAACATTTCCTGGGGAAAAGGATACATTAATCAAAGCAAGTTTGGGACATTTATGGAAGTAATCTGATGAATTTGATTTTTTTAATGTTTAATAAAAATTTAAAATAATTCCTGCAGCATAAAACAACATTTATGGTGCTATGGTAGGCAATCTTCAAGAGGGCCTTTAAAAAACAGTGCTGGGATTCTATACACAAACGAATGAGAATGTACCAACCTTGACGTGGTGAATCCCAGTCCAGTGCTGAGCTAAAGGTCCACTTACATAAACAGTCTGGGTAGTGTCCTCAGCTGCTAGGAATCAGAAGGTGCCTTTGGGAGGAGTGGCCCCAGAAGGTTCCAACTGGTAGTCTTGTTCTTCCTCCTGACCTGGGTGTTGGTGCTCAGGCATATCATTTTGTACAGAGTTGTATACTTGTGATTTATGCACCCTCCTGTATGTATATTATCTCCAATAAAAAGAGGTTTTTCTTTGTTGAAAGCAAAAGTGGTCCCATTATGGAGATTTCTCATTTATCTCTGAGTTGCATGAGGAAAAACACCTATCCTCATGTTAAATGAATGAGACTTGTAACTTAGGATAGAGTTTCCAGCAATGCATCATTCACAAATGATAAAAATGCTGAATCCCAAACAATTTGAATGACAGTATTTAGGATGAACTTGAAATATATTTGATGACCACCTCCCTCCCCAAAAAAGTCACTCTATGGGTGAGAGGGTCACCGAAGGCAAAGATGTATGGGAAAAAGCACGGGAATAAAACTGTTCCGTGAAATATAAGCATGCAGGGTGGGGAACACTATTTTCAAATGCATGCAATTTAAAACACATGTATAACTACATTATTAATATTAGAAGCAGAAATGTAATTATTTCAAATGTACTCCTAAAAGGTTATTATGTTAAAGCTGGCCCCAAATCATGTTTTGGATTCCACCCCCACCCCCCCCCCACACACCCCTGCCAACAGGAAAAAGGGAGATTCTCTTGTGTTACCTTACATTTGGGCACACATGCCATATACCATTCTGGGCTCCACCTTCCCCTGGGGCTGACAAGGTTCAGTCACAAATGTTTTGTGTCAACTCAGAAAACTGTTTAAATAAATGAATTCTATAGAACAGTAGACAGATATGGCTAATAAGTACTTACAGTGTGGCTAGTAAGACTGAGGAGTGAAATTTTTATACTATTTAATTTTAAGTTTAAAACAAGCAGCATAGAGCATTTTTCTTTTAAACACAATTTTATTTTGTAGGGTATTTCATTTTATTGAAATCTTTAAATCTGAACTGAGATGTAATGCAAGGGACAGCAGGTTTTGAAGAATGTTTAAAAAAAAGAATAGATCTCATTACATGTTGGAAAAGATGCACAAGGTTGTTAAATATATTAAGAAAATTTCACTCTTTATTGCTTTTATAATATGGCTATTAGAAAATTTAAAATATATATATTTAGGTGGTTCATGTTGGATTTCTATTAGAGCAGTTTAAAAAGAAAATGCTACTTTTGATCAGAGGCCTTAGGGGAAAGATTTTTAAAAATGAGAAATCAAAGCTGAAAAAGCTGATCTATTTGAATATCTCAAACAGCTATGACAGGAGAAGTCCAGGGATGGGGAGCAAAATGAGAAAGCAGAGACTGCGGCGGGGAAAGAGGAGGCCAAGAAATCAGCATGTCTTTTAAGAGGAGTGGTCAGATTAGCTGGGACTGACCCAGATAGCACAGCAAATGCTGTCTATGATCCCACAGCTGTCAACAAATCCAATTGACCCAATTTTTGCTGACTATGTGTTAGAAACTCACTCTGTCTGTTATTAAAGAATGACAGAGGTGCCGAGCACTCGCTGTTCTAGGGTGACAGAAGAGAGAGCTTTTGATTGCCCTTCTCCAAATCTTCCCTCTGTTAGAGATTTGGGTGAGGATGAGAAAACACACAGTTACCGCCCAAGTATCTGGGCCAGAAAGACTTGTTTTAGTGAACCAAGAAAACACAATGAATTACTTGACTCATCTGAGCCTATGGGGATTCTGCACAGTTGGAGGAGCCAGAGTTGGGTTGGAGATGGAGCTCAGAGCTTCACCCATGCTAGGGAAGCTTTCTAGCACCAAACCCCTTCCCCAATCCAGTAACTCATTTTGTTCATTTACTTATTTACTTTATGCATTTTTTTCTAGTAACTCATTTTAAAAAGAGAGGAGACCTGCTGATAGATGAATGAATGGAAAATTGTGTGTGTGTGTGTGGCGGGGTGTTAATTAGAATATTTACTTATTCTTTTAAAAAGGAGATCCTGCCATTTGTGACAACATGGTTGAATCTGGAGGATATTATGCTAAGTGAAATATGCCAGACGCAAGAGGAAAAATACAGTACTGTATGATCTCACTTATATGTGGAATAAAAAAAGGCTAAATTCACAGAAAAGAAAAAAAAACTGTGGTTGGTTAGTAGGAGTGGGAAGGAGGGAGGAAATGGGAGCTGCGGGATAAAGTTACAGGTTCAAGGGATGAACAAGTCTAAGAGATCTAAGAAACAAAATAAGCACTACGGTTATAATAATATATTGTATACTGAAACTTTATTGATAGTTTTTATATGCTCTCACCACAAAAATAAGGGTAGAAAATAATGGGCATATTAAGTTGCTTAACTATAGTAACCATTTCACTGTGTATATATACTAAAACATCAGCCGGATACCTTAACTTTGAAAAATAAATGAACAAAGAGGAGAGGAGACTGACCCTCAACACTGGTGACGACCTGTAATTACCCATGGATGATAAGTTGTCAACAGATTCCTCATTTATTTAATATATTTTCCAAAGTATGCACCATGATATAAATAGCAGTTTGGCAGGGAGAAGAAATAAGAGGAAAGATCTCAAGCTGTACTTAAGAAATCCTGAGGTTAAGTAAGCAGGTTTCTCATTGCAGGCTTTGACTTTTTGAATATTGACTTTTCTAAGGGGCCTCATGAGAGCTTCTAAAAGACCCTCCAAGAAGGTTTATGATGTATATGTTTCCCAGACATAGTGGACTATGGGAACTCATGGAGAAGCATCCCAAAGAGGGCTCACATCAAGAGCCCATGGCTTAGGAGAAAGAACTCAAAACCTTCAACCCTTTAGGTTTCATTATCAAAAAGGAATATACTATCTATGGTAAACAGCAAGAGGCAAAACCTAGCGGCTACTCCAGCATGTCCTTCACCAGGCTACTTTGGACCCATCTCATGACTGTAAGAAGAAGGTAATCAGCTACCCGGGGCCACTGCCACCATGTGCCAGAGAAGCAGCCTTTGTCTCTCACTTTCAGGGCTCCCAGGCTGCTCTACGAGCAATCCCATGGCCAGGTCTCAGCAAAGTTGTGGGAGTCTCAACACCAACCTCCTCCTGACAGTGGAGATGGTAGAGCCCTCCCCAAGAGGGTGGCAAATCCCCCTGAGATGACAGAGTGTTACAGCCAGGTGACAGCATTCACATAGCTGCCATCTCTCTTAGGGACCTTCAGCTTCACCTCTAATGAGCCTCTAGACTAATCTGTTTCCCTGGATTGGGGGCAACTGCTCTGTAGAGACCACACAGGCACACAGGCCTGACAGCCACAGGCTGCCCACAGAGACAACAGGCCACCACTCTGTTCTTATGCCACCATAAGGGATCTCAAGTTATTTCTCCCCCCCCCACCCATTTAACTACAAGTTCTTTCATTGTTATTATTTCATGTGACACACCCTCTGAATGCTAAAAGTTACGTAAAATGGTAATGTTTTACACAAGCAAATTCTAATCCCCTGGTGGGCTATTAAAATTCTATTGTTTAATAAATAACTACATTAAGGAGAACAATGAAGATAGTCTCCATTGGTTTTGGTATTATTTTTTTTTAATTTAAGACAAAACTTCAGAACTACCATCAGATAACACAGGAACACATGAGTTCCATGGGGCCAAGGGCAGTGGATTTTTACTGGAACCCAGAGATATTCTGTATCAGGCTTTGAAAATATATGTACTGGGAGGGTTGAAGCCACCCCAACAGCTTCCACGGGGATTGCTGGTGACTTAATGGCCCTCCAGTGATGGCCGTTTCTGCCTGTCAGCCCTTGGGCACTGACGGCAGTGGCAATTCCCCCCTGCTGTAGCCCTTCCTCCCTTGACATCACCCCTCACTTCTCCCTCCTGCCTCTTGAGTGTACTTTGTCTGCTTTCTCTGCCCCACAGTAAATGCTGGAATTCCCCAGGCTCAGTCCTAAGCTCTCTTCCTTTCTGGGTGAGTTCATCCATGACCACAGTTTCAACCACTACCCTTCAGCCATTGTCTCCAGCCCAGACCCCTGCCCTGGGCAGTTTTACACTCATCCTATCTCAGCAAAGCCCCCCACCCCCACCCCCACGTCCTCCTGTACAAGTTCATCAGCCCAGTCCCCTCCCTTGCAACCATGCTCCCATTTCCCAGACCATGCTTCAAATCTACCCACCCCTGTGCATCTCCACCACCTGAGCTAAGCTGCAATTTCTTAACAGTCCATGAAGAGTTACTCCACAATAATGCTACCAATAATGCCCTCCTGCCGCAATCCGGGAACTATCCACAGCTGTTCTGATCTTTCCAAAATGTCACTGGGTCACTGGAATCCTTCTCCAATGGTTTCCTTCCACTGCATTTAGGACTAAGACCCAAATCCTTAACCTGGACTGAGAACTTCTGCACTGAGAACCCTGGGTAACTCTCCAGCCTCATCCCATGTCACTCAACCCTCCATTCTCTGTGGTCAAGGCACAGAAATCTCCTTTCTGTCCTAAAACAGAAGGCTCTCCCTCCCACCACATGGCCTTTGTCCAAGCTATTCCAGTCCTCACAACCTATGCCTCTCTGATCTGGGTGCAAACACTTCAGTGACTGTCCCTGACTCCCACTGCTAGCCTGCGCAAGGTCCCTGCCCACTGTACTCCAGGGCGCCCTCCAACCTGCCATTGTAACATCTGTTGCATGACTCTCCACTCCACGTTTCTGTTCTCCACTAGACTGTAAGCTTCATGGGACCAGGACAGGACCCATACTGCATGTCCATACTGCCTCGGAACAGGCCTCGAAAGATCCTTTCAGAGAAACAAGAATGAGCTCTAACCCAGTGGTACTGGGTCATGGGTTCATGCAAAGGAGGAAGAAATGAAATGCAAGAACATATCCCCCTTTCTAGGGAGTGACTGATCCAAGCTCACGACCTTCTGCCTCTCTGTAGGCTCAAGCTGATTTCAGCTAATCTCTCTGGACAGAACAGAAAGATCACAGGACAATAAAAATAGCAGGAGGTCAGAGGATCAAGAAACGCTAGGGCTGGGGAGAGGAACCTTAAAGAAAAAGGAGGCCTCTGGGTAGTAGTTCTTCCATCATCTCCCCCACCAGGAAAATCTAAGCCTGTAACCTTCCTCCTACCTCCTCCCTGCCACACAAAGGAAGGGGTGTCCATTCCCAAGTGCACAGCAGATGCCCCCTCTGCAATCTCATCCCACCCTGGCCAGTCTCCATCTTTTTATCATCTCTGACTTTATTAACTTTTCCCTCACTACTAGAATTTCTAGCTTTAAAAGGGCTCAAATCTCTTACCTTAAAACATGATTTCCTTCTACCTGGACCTGTTGCAACCACCACTCTCTCTCACCACTCTCAGATTTCTGTTTTAAACATCACCATTTTCTTGGTTTGGGGGTTGATGGGGGTACAGTAAAGACAGGAAAGCCTTTGTAACAATGTTCACTCTGATCCAACGTCTTATGCTATTTGAAATTAAGACTGTGCACTGCACATATAGAAATGAGGCTCTGAATACTCAATAATCATCCATAAAGTAAATGAGGAGTCATTCATACACTGTGGACAAGGTTTTATAATCCTGGGGATTATGTTGCATTAAGAGGAACTATTGAGATTTTAGAAATTGGATTGTTTATGCAGGCTGGGGCAGCAATAGCAGCATTTGGGTGTCTGAAGGGCAATGCTTAGTCCAGGCCAACTATATAGATTAACTCTATATAGTTACTCTTAAACTCTGGCAGGGCAGCTCCTGAGGGTGACCCCCCCCCCACCCACAACAATCACTCTTGCAAGACTGAGGTTTGGGGTAACACCCAAGTCTAATAGGTCCTTCTGACTTGAGTGTTTTCCCAATTTAAAAACTGTTATCTAGTTCTGTTTGTTTGTACTGGGGATTAAACCCAGGAGCACACTCTATCTCTGTGCTACAACCCTAGCCCTTTTTATTTTTGAGACAGGGTCTCACCAAGTTGTCCAGGTGGGCCTTAAATTTGCAGTCCTCCCAAGTCAGTGGGATTAGAGTTGTGCACCACCACACCCAGCTCTGGTTTCTTCTTGAGGCAAGCTCTTCCCTCGGATTCTACAACATCCTACTCTCCTGTTTCCCCTCCTACTTTGTCAAAGTTCTTTTTCTCCTCCAAGTGACACAAAAATATTGCTTTGTAACGTACTGGGGAAAAAAAAAACCCTGCTCCTTTACTGCAGACAGTTTGAAAAATTCTGGTCTAGATCTTGCAGTATTTTTAAAATTGATCTATGGGCTCACATTAAAAAAACAAGAGACTTCCCAACAAGAAGATAAACAC
The DNA here is from genome assembly GCF_964194105.1 of Spermophilus citellus. NCBI lineage: Eukaryota > Metazoa > Chordata > Mammalia > Rodentia > Sciuridae > Spermophilus > Spermophilus citellus. The sequence goes on along the minus strand of NC_138184.1, from coordinate 44,825,244 downwards.
CATCAACTTCTTGAAAACAAAGCCAAACAACTAACCAATCAAACAAGAAATCTCATAATGCTGGCTATATTTTTCTACCAGGTGACAATGAGCCGTATTGCCCAGGGGTGGCTGCCCTTTAGGATGGGCACGTGCCATCCAAACAACACATCCTCACGTTTCCTCATTGTCTTCACCTGCCTGGCTCCTGTGGGCCTCCTGAGTTTGCTACTGCATCTCCAATCCTAGCCTCCTCCCAAGTTCTATCCCCAAAGCCACAAAAGTCTCTGGAATGTTACCTCCAGGGTCTCATTGGTCCCTTGACATGTCCATCACCAATCTTACCACCTTTCTATCTGCAAAAGGCTCATGCCCATCCTCATAGGTGATCCCACCTTGTATCTCAGTGTCCCCAAATCCTCTTAGGCTCCTCTCCTCCCTTGTGTGACACAAAGTCTTCATGATTTTTCCTCAAAATTCTTCTTAATTTATCCACTGACTTGATAAACTTTGATTTAGTTCTGGAGACACAACAGTGAATAAGACTCCCCCACCCAGCAAAACCTCTGCCAGCCTCGGGCTTTCTAACACACTCGGAATACCCTCATTTCCAGGATTCAGCAAACCCCCCACCTCTTTTTCACTTTCTCCCAACTCTCACCAGTTTTCTGTTTTAAACATCACCATTCTCTTGGTTTGGGAGTTGATGAGGGTACAGTAAAGACAGGAAAGCCTTTGTAACAATGTTCACTCTGATCCAACGTCTTATGTTAATTAAAATTAAGACTGTGCACTGCACTTATAGAAACAAGGCTCTGAATACTCAATGATCAACCAGAGAGTAAATAAGGAGTCATTCATATACTGTGGACAAGGTTTTATAATCCTGGGGATTATGTTGCATTAAGAGGAACCATTGAGATTTTAGAAATTGGGTTGTGTGTGCAGGCTGGGGAAGCAACAGCAGCATTTGGGTGTCTGAAGGGCAATGCATCTTGCTTAGTCCAGGCCACCAAGCTTCTGAGCATGTGTTCCCCAGGTATCAGACAAGGCAGGGATGGGCCTCGGTTTCCCCGAAAAGTCTCGGAGTAAGACACACCTAGTTCCTAAGCAGATCATTTGGGTCATGGGTTCTACCATATAAGGAAGCGACTCCCAGGAACACAGCCCGATGCTGAGGGCCTGAAAGCACAAGCCCAAGCCCTGCTTGGACAAGAGTGGGATGAGGCAACTTCCATCCAGAGAACATGGACACCCAGGCCCAGATCCCCAGCTGTGCACCAGACACAGGTTACCCACCTGCCTGTCATGCTCAACCTCACATTCAGGCTCAGAAAGCATCACTTTTTGCCCCCAGAGGGACATACGATGCAGGAGAGGTAGAATAGCCAAATGACCATGAGTGTGGTCTCAGAGTCCGAAAGGCTGGGTTCAAATCCCAGCCCTGTTGTTCACAGTTACAATTTTGGGTAGAATGGATCTGTGCCTCAGTTTCTTTACCTGTCAAATGAGGATAAGGGGCTGGGGATGTGGCTCAAGCAGTAGCGCACTCGCCTGGCATGCGTGCGGCCCGGGTTCGATCCTCAGCACCACATACAATCAAATGAGGATAAGATTTCCTAGGAGTGTGATAAAGGCCATGGGTATAATGCATGCAAAGTGCTTTCCCCTTAGGTTCCGCTCTACTGACACATAAAAAAAAAAAAAAAAACCCAAAACCAAAAAACACTGGTCCATATTTAAGTCTCCTGTATTACTGTCCTGGGACTCTGTCATTTCCTGCATCCTCATGGTAAATTCCACCTGACTCACTTGAGCTCAGCCTAGTGGGGCCTTTCCAGATAATCAAAAGAACCCCGACAGGACAGACTCCCTTTACACTTTGTCCACTCAATACCAAAAAGACCTGGCTCATTCTTAACCCCAGGCCTTCCTTCATGCTCCTGTCCACACCAGGATGGCACCGTGAGCCTCCCCCTCAGCCCCTTGGAGCATCCATCCCTCACTCCATACCGTACCCCACGCCTTTCCCCAAACTTCCCCAGCCCACCTGGCCAAACAACCTTCCTGCTACTCCCAAGTTCCTCTGCCGCCCACTGAGGCCTGTCCAAGGGAGGGGATGGATCCAGGATCTATCAGTTATCAGTCCTAGCCCCTGGGCAGAGGCCTTGTCCCCTCCTAGCTTAGTTTGAGTCTAGAAAGAAGATATCACTGCCAGCCTGGCTTCTTGACAAGAATTATTGTGAAGCACAAGTGAGAAAATGTATGAATGAATCTGAAAACTAAAGTGCCTTCCAAACATACATGTGCTGTCCCAAGAAGCTCCAAAGACTGTCCTGTCACTGGAATGAACACGCAGACTCCTCACTCTATCAGTCTTCTTGATGATCCTCTGGGATCCCTGAAGAGTAGGAAGTCCCAGCAGGCTCCCACAGACCTAACAGCCACACAAGGCAGCCTCCAGATGTACCTTGGGGGACAAGGGCCAAGTCCTCATCCCAGAGGAATTCTGGGGACACTATCGCTTTCCATAGCCTCTCAAATCTTCATCCCTTGAGCACCCAAGCTCTGGGGCTTGGAAAACATTCTCCCCAAGTCTGTCATAACCCTGTGTTTTAAATGTTCTGTGGTCCATAATAAATAATTTCCATAAAGGCTGGCTAGCTGAAGCACAGCGGGATAAACAAAACATAGTAACCCGGATCTCATCTGACCAGCCAAACCCAGAGACCTCACGACTACAAAGGAAAAGGAGTCATCTTAACACAACTTCACGCTCCATGAAAAGACCATGATGGAGAGGAGCTGTGAATTGTGACATCTCCAGCTAATTTTACACGACACAGATACAAATGACCATTTTTCCCAATTATGAGAAATAATGAAATCTCTTCTCCCTCTTTCTATTCCTGTTCTATAGTCAAAGGTTCTGGCCAATTTAAAACATTTGGTGCAAAAAAAAAAATAATAATACGGGGACATTGTTCTTAAGAAGAAAAAAAAAATCTAATGGGTTTAATTCTAGTGTGCAGAGAAGAATATGAGCTTATCCTGCACGGTGGTACAATGAGTTAATTACCATCTCATCCTAAGACAAATCTACTTGTCACAGGAACAGGAGCCATTATTTCACACAAAATAATGACCCATGTAAAAAGCAATGACCGCAAGCTGTAGCAGCCAGTGACACAGCTTCATCTGGCCTAACTGAATGGCAATTAACAAGTGTCACCATACATAAGTAAACGGGGCCTAAGCTATTCATTAAATATTTACAAGAAAGAACAAATGGCTTTCAGCCTACTTCTCAGGAAGCACCTGTGTTCTTCTACCTGTGTAATGACAGGAAAATTTACACACAAAATTCTGCCATCACTGGAATAGCCACAGGCCCTGGAGAGGAGCACTTAGATTTCCTCTGCTCTTTGCACACAGAGGTGGTGTTCTCTCTAGAAATTGTGTCCAACGACAGAAAAGAGCAGAGGGAAACACACCCAGTCACATCATTTTGTCCATCTTCTTGGGTTGTCAAGGCCACTGGCCCAGAATCTAAAGCCCAGATTGACAGCCAGAGATGCTGAATCCTTCCAAGCCCAGATCTTATCCAGACAGGGTGGGGGTAAACGATGGGGTGACCTCAACAGAGCAAAGATCATAAATCACCTTTCTGTTGAGAGGTAAGAGACTCAGGGATACACATCTGATGATGAGCTCCAGATCAGAAATCAGAGCTGCCCTTCTGTGCAAGTTGTCTAGTCTGACCCAATCCAATAATTTTTATATGGAAGCCAAGGGTATAACAGTAGCAGAGTGTCAGGATGGGCTCTAAAACATACCATTTCCAAATGTCAAAAACAGAATTCTTATACAAGTACAGAATGAGCAGGTGTCAATCATATATTGAACAAATTAACTAAAGTCTTCGGATACTAATGAATGTAAAAAAAGATTCTGGGATAAAAGCTCAGTAAAAGTATTTTTGTCGGTCACTGACCAAAATACCTGACAAAAACAACTTAGAGGAGAAATAAAGTTTATTTTGGGTTCATGGTTTCAAAAGTCTCAGTTCATGGTTGACCAGTTCCATTGCTCTGGGCCCAAGATAAGGCAAAACATCATAGTGGAAGGGCATGGAAGCAGAAAGCTACTCAACTCAGGGCAACCAGGAAGCAGAGAGAACGCTAGGAGGCAGGCACCAAATATCATCCCTGAGAGCACACCCCCAGTGACCCACTTCCTCCAGCCACACCCCACCTGCCTACAGTTACCACCCAGTAATCCATTCAAATTATTAATCCATCAAATGGATTAACCCACTGATTAGGTCATAGCTCTCACAACCTAATCACTTGGCTTCTAAACATTGCTGCTCTGCCACGTGAGCTTTTGCAGGACACCATATATCCAAACCATAAGACTGGCTAATGTCCCCCAGGGCATAAAACCCATAACTTTGGGGTTATCTTCTGTTGGAAAGATGTCCATCTCTACTCCAGTATAAGAGGAACATGGCATCCAAGTGGCCCATAAATTAGACTATGGATTCTTTAACACCCATACAGGTTCAATGCAATCGTCAGTCCTGTGATGGTCTGGTTTGGTTGAGATCAAGGCACAATATCACATGTTTTCCAAGAGCATATTTGATAAAGTAGAGAGAGCCTCAGGTCCTTATCTTATCCAGACATTCCTCATATATTCCAAGCATCTCATCCTTAATTACAATACCCATTTTCAAAATTATGTCTCCTCAGCCTTCAGACCATCAAGCCATTTCCCACTCCAGGAGCCCGCACCCAAGTTGACTAGGGAATAGTGATTGCAGCAATCCAAAAAGGATGGCCCTATTTATACAACATCTACATGAGTCAGGAAAACTCGTGTGTTATCAAACTTAGGTCTATGTAAACAAAACCTACATCCCCCCTCATTCCCAAATCATCATCTGAGTTCTATCACCATCTTAGTAGAAGTACCAGAAATTCTGACCTAAGACATCATCTGATTCCTGATCTACAGGTCTTAGCTTTTTTTCCATAGGAGTGGTTATTACCAAGGCCCTGGCGGGGGGGCGGGGGGGACAGTGAATGCTCAATAAATGTTGAGAGGGTAGGAAGAAAACAAATATCCTTTAATTATTTCATTTGCAAAACTCCTCACAATAACTTCTCACTTTTTGTTGTTTTTAAAAACAGTCAAGTGCCAGCGCTCTCTTGCTAGTCCCAACCACCTCTGTTTTTATAGTGGCCCTTGTGATATTTTTAAATTAATCTTTTTAAATTTTTTTTAAATTGTAGGTGATCATAATACCTTTTTTTATTTCTGTGGTGCTGAGGGTTAAACCCAGTGCCTCACACGTGCTAAGCAAAATTCTACCACTGAGTCACAACCCCAGCTCCACTTCTGATCTTTTGATTCCACTCACCCTATGTCAGGCCTTGCTTGGAGACTCCCCAGCCTGCCCCAGCATAGCTGCTGCCCCATGGACTCTGCCTCATCCTCCCACCTCAGCTTGAGGCACTGTCCAGATGTCTGGTCCACACTTGACCTGGCATCCACTTGCTCCTCAGCCCGGCTGCTTCCCTCCTGGCAATGCTCATCAGCAGGGTCCGTCTGCCCACTAAGACAATGCCAAGGAGGCACCACAGCTATTAGTTTGTTCTCTAAATCCTGGCCCAAAGTTCAAAGCCAATGCTATTAATGAATTCACTAACTGGCTGATTGGGCCTCAAACAAACAACATCTACCTGTACAGGGCACTGAATTGTCAATTATAGTCATGGACATTTTGGTCAGTGATAGACTACATATATCACTATGGTACCAGAAGATGACAATGGAAAAACTCCTATTGCCTACTGATGCCATAGCCACCCTGACATCACAGGACCACACACTCCATGTTTGTGCCAGTGCTGATATAAATAAACCTACTGCACTATCAGCCCTGTAGAAGTAAATCACATAAATATAAACAGTACATAAAATGGATAATAAATGACTATGTTAGTGGTTCATTTAACAAACCATATTTTATCTATATTTTATAGCGTACCTCATTTACTTAGATAAAATTAAAAGTTTACTGTAGAATGTGTGCCATGTGATGCCTGCAGCAGACTCATGCTCCATGGTTTTTAAGAGGCCCTGTCCAGTTTCAGACCTGCACCGCGCAGGTTAGTGTAAGCACACTCCATGATGTTTGCACAGTGAGAAATCTCCCAGTGACGCAGTTCTCAAACACATACACATCATTAAGTGACTCACAGCTGTACTTTGGAAGACTGGGTAACGAAGGATAAACACTAAGAAAGTACTCAGCCCGGTTTTGGGCAAGGACATTCTTTCTGCAGTAAATGTTGTACGGAAACTCAAGTGGACCCTGCAATTAGGCACAGAACCTCATATGGCATAAAGACAAGCTCAAAACTAGACACACTGCTGGGCGGATGGAATTCTCCCCGATACAACTACAGGTCAGTGGCCATGAACTCTGGCATGTCCCCATACCAGCTGGGATGGAGGGCGCAGCCACCTTTCCAGAGTCAACTACAGCCTGAGCCATGTGTGGGAGCAGAAGCTCCCTAGGAGCTCTGGTCAGGGATCTAGGTCACAGCTCCCCACAAGGCCTCTGGAGTGTGTCTGATCTTCCCCAAACCTGCTTGCCTGACTGGTCACTCAGGCAGATGCTCTGTGAACCTGAGGGACTGAGTCCTACCCACAGCACTCACCTTCTTAATAAACTCTGGGATGATTTTTTGGTCTGTCAAGTGGTCTAAGGAGGAACAGCAATCTAATTCCAAGATGTAACCTTCATTGTGAAGATCAGTCTTCTGAGATCTGAAAAGAGAAATACACAAAGACTAAGATGTTGCAGGATATATTTTGCTTGTTTGTTTTAAATCAGGGGGCCAGGCACAGTGGCACACGCCCGTAATCCCAGCAACTCAGGAGGCTGAGGCAGGAGGATTTTGAGTTCAAAGCCAGCCTCGATAAAAGCAAAGCACTAAGCAACTCAGTGAGACCCTGTCTCTAAATAAAATACAAACTATAGGGCTGGAGATGTGGCTCAGTGGTCAAGTGCCCCTGAATTCAATCTCCTGTATCCCTCCCCCCAGCCAAAAAAGAAATCACTGAATGTTTAATGAAGCCCCCCCCCCTTTTATTCCCAGAAAATAGCTAAAAAATAATTTATGGTCCACAACTCAAAGAATATATACAGTTCTATGACATAAGACGACCTCCAAGACATGGAAAACCTCACTACAGAATGGTAGGTTCAGTATAATATGGCTTATACAGTAAGTAACAGACACTCCAGGAATATATGACCCATTGGATTCTCTCTTCCAGGGCACAGGAAAAGATCTAGTAAGACACACTCCAAGTCAATAACAGCAGTTACCTCCAGGCATGGGGAGGGTCTAGTTAGGACGGAGGATTTGGGGTGGGATGGGGTGCCAATTCAAAGACATTTTAGTCATAAATTTCTACATTTTTTTCATTTTTTAAATTAAGAGAACATAATCATATATTACTTGGAAAATTAATTTTAAAAAGACTTTGAAAAGGTTCAACCCCTACAGAGGGCAATCAGGCAACATCTCTCAAAATTAAAAAAAAATGCTTCAAAGAAAGACCATGAGGCAACTCAAGGTAGAAATTCTGGGACAACCGACTGTGAAGCGTGGTGTGAAGTAAAGGCTTTTGGTCTGGGGAGAGGCTTGCCAGCATGCCCTGCCGTCTCCGCACACAGGGCTCCCCGCTGCATCCCCACCATGGAGACATGTACAGCTCACAGCTCAATCCTGTACGCCATTCAGGAGAACCAGCAGCAAGCAGTCACTGAGGTGAGCCTCACTCTTCAGAGTCATCCCTTCTCAGGCTTCTAAATGACACCAATAGGGTGGGTCTGGGGAGCTTCTGGAAACCACACGGTTGTGGGAAACTGAAGGGGATTCCACTGGCCCAACCAGAACAAAGAGGGGCAGTTAGAGATCACACAACACACCCTGTCCTCCAGAAGGCTGGAGACCAGGGCTCTGGGCTCCCCTTGCAGGGCTCCCCCACACACACACACAGCCACTCTGCCCTGGTAGAGGAGTGAGCAGGGGCCTCCCGGCCACCTCTGCTCCACAGAAAAGGGGCCCCTGCCACTCCTGGTCAGACAATTCTTCACACTGCACTTCTGAGACACAGACATCTCACCAGTTTCTGAATGCGGATTTTTACGATTTTTTTAAAATGAATTTCCAAGACTCTTATGTAGCATTAAAAGCAATTTATGCTACCATTAACCATCTGGGTATGATTTACATGAAATTTAAAAATGAAAAAAAATGAAAGAGGATTTGCTTTTCCGCAGGTGTGCAACTGTGGCTCAGTAAGCAAATTTCAATAGCATATTTTTAAAAATTTTTCCTTCTAACGTATCCTTTCTGGGGTACAGTAATGAGGTGCATATGTTTGAAATGTAAAAGAATAAATGATTCTAAACTGGTTAACCTGGAATAAACTAATTCTAACAGAATAATTCAATTCTGAACCCTAGCCTCCTTGCCTTAATACTTGGTCAGAGACTAGACTCCTGTTTTAGATCTTCTAAGAGGGAGAGATGAGAACACAAGAGTCCAGACTTTAGAGAAGACTTGGTCAAGACTTGTTGTCATATGTATCATATGGGGTCTCAAACAACAAAAATTGGGATAGGGCTGGGAGTTCTCAATGTAAAATCTGAGGTATTCTGTCACATGGAGACTAGAGTCAGACTCTACAATGTGATAAATATCCACTGAGATTTTAAATGATTAGGTTGAAAATTTTTAATCATTTTAAAGCCAGTCCATACACTGGGCATGGTGGCTCATGCCTATAATCCCAGCAACTGGGGAGGCTGAGGCAAAAGGATCATAAGTTTGAGGACAGCTTGAACAACTTAGTGAGATTCTATCTCAATATAAAAAAAAATAAGAAGAGCTGGGGATGTGGCTCAGTGGTAGAGCACCCTTACCGCATGCCAGCTTCACTTCCTGGTAACACACACATACACAAAAAATACATCAGTGCCATATCCACTCAGCAAAACAATCATAAAACAACTGGAGAGAAGATGAGTCTCTCTGTAAGCAACCCATAACCCAGATTCATAAGGAATGATCTTTAGCCCAGGAGAAGTTAATAGCTACTATCTTTGGTTCTGGAAAAAGTTCTATAACAATAAAGTCAGCTCTGGTTCATGTCACAAAATAATCACCACGGTCACATCTGAACTGAAGGAGGATGAGGATCAACAAGAACAGAAATTACAAATTTTCTACATGTACTCTGAATAGATTATATCTCAGCAGATGGTTTCTTGGAAAAGCAAACCCAGTGCACACTGGAAGAACATTATGAGCAACTGGTAAGCCTTCCCTTACCTTTAGGAATTTGCACCTCAATTTGAAATAAAAGGATGATGACACTGAGGAAGAGGTGGTAAGGGTCCCTGAATCCTCTGAGGACAGACACCAGCTGCCCTGGAAGTCTGTGCTTCATGAGGGTACAGCTGTGGCCCAGGAGGGGCGAGAGCTGGGTAGAGGGTCGCAGTCACACAAACACCCTCTCTCCCTGCCACTAACTCTATAGGAGGATCCACTAGCAAAGCTTGCCTACAGGGCTCCTGGGCACCAGGTAGGGAGGTAATGTGGTTGCCAAGGTACACACTTCCTAAGGTGACCCCTGCAATGGTCCTCACCTCCTTGAGTCCACACCTTTGAGCATTCCCCTCCCCTGAGTGGGCACAAGACCTAGGACTTGCTCATACTCAGTGGCACAGGGTAAGATGGGATGCCATTCCTCTGGCCACATTCTATTCTAAGACTCCACTTTGCAGGCTAGAGCTAGAGATTCCCCTAGCTGCCCTGAAGGAGGACACTGTCATGTTGTGAGAGGTCACATGGCAAGGAACTGGGGGTTGCCCCTGGCCCATAACTGCAAGAATATAGGATCTCAGTTCCATGACTATAAGGAAATAAACTGTCAGCAACCCTTCCAGGGAGCTTGGAAGTGGATCATCACCCAGTTGGGCTATCTAAATAGTGAGATAATCAATGCATTTGTTTTGAGCCCCTAGGTATGGCAGAATTCACTTCAGAGCACAGAAAACTAATATTGTTCCTGAGGTGGAGGACTTGGCAATGCTGTGCTCAGAATGGGCCTCTCGCTGATGGACACTTAGACTCAGACCCACAAGATCCAGCCAGACACCTGAGAGCAGGAGCCACCTGGGGCAGAGAAATGAACATCTCCTAGAAGTGGCCTCCAGGGGCCAAGGCGTGGCCATCCAAGGAACCACCACAGAAGGGAAGAGAGATTGTGAAGTCAATGAAGTTTCTAAGGAAGAAGAGCTAACCTGAAACTCCCAGGTGAGCAGGTTCCTGCTACCTCCCACAGGGAAGGGGAAATGCCAGTTATGTTGCCTTTATACCATTGTATCATTTCTGTTTTAGCCAGCTGTTCTACCACTGTGACCAAAAGACCCGACAAAACAATTAGAGAAGGAAAAGGTTATTTGGGGGCTCACAGTTTCAGCGGTCTCAGTGCACAGATAGCCGGAGCTATTGCAAAACATCAAGGCAAAAACATCACAGCGGAAAAGTGTGACGGAAGCAAGTAGCTCAGGACACAGCAACTAGGAAGCCGAGAGAGAGACAGCTCCCCTCACCAGAGACAAAATATATACCCCAAAGCATGCCCCCAGTGACCCACCTCCTCCAGGTACCCCATACCTGTCTACAGTTATCACTCAGTTAACTCCTGTCCAGAGAGTAATTCACTGATTAGGTCAAGGCTCTCTTAACCCAACCTGAACTTTCTTGCATTACCTCACACACATGCTTTTTGGGGGATACCTCAGAGCTAAATCATAACAATCCTAGAAAAAGATATGGGACGCCACCATACTTCCTCTGCATTGAAGCCCAGATGGCCCCCACTTCTGGCAAGGACAGAGATAACTGGTTTAAAACAGTAAGAAAAAGGAAGGACACAGAACACATTTCTAGAGATGCAGGATTGACTACCAGCAAAACTCCCTCAAGTCTACCTTGTCTGAAATTTAACACCAATGGTCTCCAATTAAATAAAGGTACTCTGAGAACAGCGTGGCTAACAGTAAAATGTACTGCCTCACTACTCTTCAGCCCCAATTTGGTAAATCCCACCAGATTTATTAGTTGGAGGCTGCAGGTTCTGGGGCTAACTAGACAAGGGTCATCTGCCAGTGGTGAGCCTCCAGGTAACTTACCAGGCTGCAATGTCCTTCACTCTGGGAATATTGTGAGCAGCTCTCTCTCAGCCCATGAGGAACTAGATACTGTAGACCTACAGGCCATGGGGAAGACGGAATGATGGGAAGCCCTGAAGGGTATTTAAGTACCATAAGCTGAGTTTTTAAAAGCTCTCTCTGGCTGTGGGCAGGGAGACAAGAGACCACCTCAGGGGTCCAGAGCAGAGAAGACGGTGGCTCAGAGTGGACTGGCTGGAATCTGGCTACATTTTCAAGATAGAATCTTCATAATTTCTCTGTGGAGTGGTTTTAGGGGGTGAAAGGAAGAAAGCTAATGATCCCAAGGATCCTTGCACTAGGAATTGGAGATTGGATGAAATTGCCGCACTATAAGGGGGAAGGCTTAGGGGGCCCAGGCTTGGAGTGGTGGCGATTGCTAATTCAGGTTCAGAGGTGTTGACATTGACCTAGCCAGCTGACATTCCAGTGGAGATGTGGTGTGCAGCTGAAAGTCTTTCAAATCTGGACTTCAACAGAGATGACCAGAGATAAAAACTTGGGAGTCAACAGCTTACAGGGGGCCTTTAAAGCATGAAACTGGATGAGATCTTCGTTAATAAGAGAAGAATCCAAGACTGAGTTTTGAGACCCTGTACCATGAAGAGGTGAAGGAGAAAAGAGGAAGAAATGGCAAGAGGACAAAGGAGGGGTAACCAGGAAAAAAGGAAGAAAAGGAAGAGGCTGTGTTATCCTCGAAGTTAATTCAAGGAAGTGTGCTCCAGAGGAGGGCATGAGCCACCCTGTCTATTGCTTCTATTAACAAACTTATAATGCCCTCTCCAACTTGCTCATCTTCTTGAAATCCAAAGAGGGACCCATCCGATGGAAGTAAGTATAAAGAAATCTGTTTACTATATGATTATCCTGTTAAGTGGGCAGACTGTCAAATTTATGTCCTTTTGGTTCAGAATAGCTCGGGTCTGTGACATCTCTCAGAAACAACATCTCTTATTTCAGGGGGCCCCACCTGTCCACAGTACGGGGGAGCTGAGGGGGTCTAATCTTAACCATTGCAATGGGATTTCCTGAAAGAATAAAAGGATATTTCTGAGCAGAGATGCATCGTCTCGAATACCAAGAATGAAGATGAAATGGTTCACAGGCACTGAACCACTGGGACTCTGCTGGAGACAACAGAGATGCAGCTAAGACATGAGAGCCAAGTTTTTTTTTTAATTTTTTTGTTGTAGATGGGCACAAGACCTTTATTTTTATGTGGTGCTGAGGATCGAACCCAGAGCTTTCCACATGTGAGGTGAGCACTCTACCACTGAGCCCCCAGCCCCAGCCCCCAGTTAAGTTTTTAAGAAGCCATCATGACAACTAAATGCAGTGTGGTACCCTGGATTGGATCCCAGAAATGAAAACAGACATTAATAGAAAAACTGATGAAATCCAAATAAAATCTGCAGTTTAATTAGCAGTAATGTACCAGTGTCAATTTTTTGGTTTAACAAATGTACTATGGTAATGCAGGATATTAATAGATGATGGGAAACTTGGTGCTTGTTAAATACACACATAAAAGTAGTTTTATACACTGAGCATGTATACACAAATCTTTTCTAACTGCAAGGTAGGAGGCCAAGAGCCCTTGTGCCCACGTGCTGAAGTATCTCAAATGTCAACTCCACTAGCCACAGATGTCAGATTGTTTAAGAGCACGATAGGAGACCACCTCCGCTGTGTCACACTGACCTCATTACTCAGACACAAACACAACTGAAATAAAAACCGCACGAGCTCAGAGCCCAACCTGGAGATCCTCCCTGATCACAACTGTCACTTCTGCTGAAGGTTGTGTGGTCATTCCCCAGGCAGCCAGATGGTCCAACAAGCTTGTCAAATACAAAGATCCACAGGCAAGAAGGAAGAATGTATGTATGCATGCATGTCCCCATGCACGCAGACATACAACACACCTACACATACTTTGTTTTGATGAAAATATAGCAAAGTCCACCAAGAAATATGTTCTCTCCTTTTTTTTTCCCTAGAGACTTATTGGACAACTCCCTCTCACATTCCCACTTCTGAGAGCAATAGGTCCCATGACAGAAGTCCAAGCACAAGTTTGATGACACATGGTGGGCATCAGCATGGTGCTAGGGAGAGCCATGGTTTGGATGAGTTGTAGCATATCCCCAGAGGATTTGTATATTGGACGCTTGGACCCCAGCTTGGTGATGTGAGAGGTGGTAGAAACTAAGAGGTGGGGCCCAGTAGGGAATAATTTGTTTACTGGAGGCTCTGCTCTAAAAAAAAAAAAGAAAAGAAAGAAAGACAGCAAGACAAGTCCCTGCTGGCTCTCTTGCTCCTTGTTTCACCTTGTCTCTCACACCTTCTAGGATGCTATTTGCCATGCTGTTTGGTCTTAACCTCCAAAACTGAGCTAAGTAAATCTCTTTCCTTTATAAGGTACTCAACTTCAACTATTTTGTTATAGCAACACAAAACAGACCAATACAGGTGGACAACAGAAAAACCATTAAACTGAGCAATTTAAATTAATAATGCGAAGACAGAACCTACAGGATCTTTGCTAGCTATTCTTCTGACAGAAGATTAATATTCAAAATATAAAGAACTCAAACTTAACACTCCAAAAATAACCAAATTAGTAAATGGGAAAATGAATTACATAGTTCTTAGAAGAAATACAAATAGTTCACAAATGTATAAAAAAATGTTTAAACCGTTAGCAATTAGGGAAATGCAAATCAAAACTACACTGAGGCACAGGGTGTGGTGGCACACGCCTGAATCCCAGCGGCTTGGGAGGCCGAGACAGGAGGATCATGAGTTCAAAGCCAGCCTCAGCAACAGTGAGGCACTAAGCAACTCAGTGAGACCCTGTCTCAAAATACAAAATAGGGCTGGGGATGTGGCTCAGTGGTCAAGTGCCCCTGGGTTCAATTCCTAGTACCAAAACAAAATAACATTGAGATTTCACTTCATACCAGTCAAAATGGTAGCACCAAGAATACAAACAGTAATAAATGCTGGGAAGGATAAGGAGAAAAAGGAACACTTTTACACTGATGATGGGATTGTAAATTAGTAAGTCACTATAGAAATTAGTATGGAGGGCTGGGGATGTGGCTCAAGCGGTAGCGTGCTCGCCTGGTGTGCGTGCGGTCCGGGTTCGATTCTCAGCACCACATACCAACAAAGATGTTGTGTCCGCCGAGAACTAGAAAATAAATGTTGGAAAATTCTGTCTCTCTCTCAAAAAAAAAAAAAAAAAGAAAAGAAAAGAAATTAGTATGGAGATTCCTCAAGACTAAACATGGAGCCACTATATGACCCAGATACATTACCCCTCAGTATTCATCCTAAAATATTAAAGTCATCACACTATAGTGATACTTGCATACCCATGTTTATAGCAGCATAATTCATAATAGCTGAATGTGGAACCAGCCTAGGTGTCTGTCAAGGAATGAATGGTAAAGAAAATGTGGTCAGAGCTGGGTGGTGGAGCACTTGCCTAGCAAGTAGGAGGCAAACTTAGCAGGTCAAGGGTCATGTTTTTCGCCCCCATATATGGAAGCTAGAGAAGAAAGGTGGCAGAGGGATATCTCCTAAAAATAGAAGGGAGATCAGTAGAGGAAAGGGACCAGGAGGAGGTAAGAGGAAAGGGACAGGGGAAAGATATTTTCCAAATTACATTGTTATATCATGTGCAATGAATTCCACCATTATGTATAACTCTAATGTACCAATAAAAAATATGGGAAAAGAAAAAATTATCAGAATAAGTACAACTTAGGGCAAGGAATAAAGGCATTAAACACAATTGAAAATTCTTTTGAAAGAGAATAATCTGTAGGATTTCATGTCAGATTTTTAAAATTGCTTTTATTTAGTGATTCTTACTTGCTTAACCAAATTTATTCATTTTTATCCCTATCTTTGAATTTCAACTCATAGTGAGCTCTGGAGTACAGTTTTTTTCAGACAGTGCTTTTTGATGACTCTTTTCCCTGCCTCTAAGACACAACAATGTCTTTTTTTTTCCTTCCTTACCTTGCTAACTCTTTCCTTCTTTTTTCCTTCCTCAACCAGCCTTTAAATGTTGAGATCTTAGAAGCTCAACCTTAGGTTTTGTTCGCTTTCCATTCTACGTTTCTTACCCAGGTGATTTGATCCATGACTCAGTATTAAGTACCTATTTTGCTTTCTGTGCTATATATTTTGCTCTAAACCAGATCCTTTGAGTGGCATATCTGATTCTTTTTTTTTTGGGGGGGGGTACTGGGGATCGAACCCAGGGGCACTTAACTACTGAGCCACATCCCTAGCCCTTTTTTATATTTTATTTAGAGACAGGATCTCTCCGAGTTGCTGGGGGCCCAAGTTGCTGAGGCTGGCTTTGAACTTGTGATCCTCCTGCCTCAGCCTTCTTAGCCTCTGTAATTATAGGAATATACCACTATGCCCAGCTGATTCCTTTTCTTAAAGTCTCCAAGGTACCTCAGGCTGATTATATCTAAAACTGAACATATAATGTTTGTTTCAAGCCTAGTTCTTTCATTGAATTCTCTTTCTCAATGAATTGTGCTATCTTTCAAACATTTGCACAAGTCAATAAAGCAATGATCCCTCAAACCTCTTGTCTTCAATGGTGTCTAATCCATCACCAAGTCATGTTGATTTCACTTCCAAACATTTCTGGAATCAACTTGTTCTCTCCATCTTCACCACAACTTTAGGCTAACAGACTACTGCCACCTGCTAGAATACTGAAGTCCTGAGTATCCTATGGTACTTAAAAGGTATTGTGAGTACCCCACAGACTGCCACTATTCAAATTTAACCAGAGTGATATTCTTAAACTTCGGTTAGATCTTGTCAAAACAACTGCTTTTTCCTAGAAGACAGAAATACAATTGATTTTTTTGGTATTGACTTTGTATTCTGTGGCTTTCCCAAATTCAAGGTCAAATGCCTTTTGTAGATTCTGGGGAACTTTCTATGTCTATGAGAAAAAGACAATTTTTTTCCTTATCAAAAACTAAAACTGAGCAGTTTATGCCCTAGCCATTACTAGGAATTCCAGACCAGGGTTGCCAAATCTTCTAATGTTTTAAAAGAAGTAATTTAATTGTGTATTTTTATCTAGGATATAACTGTCAAATCTTGGCTCCAAACTGGTTTTTATGATTTTGTTTGTTTGGGTTTTTTTGGTAGTATGTAGCTTAATGTCTTTGGGACTGAATCTGTCCTTTTGACACCAGACTGTGGCCTCTGGGTTACAAATACAAAAGTCCAATGTGAGCCACAGAAGGCTGAATGCCAGGGCATGGATAACAGTAAACAGATTATCTAACTGTACCATAATCAAAATAACTAACCCATAAACCTAACACAAATATATCATCCATTGTAATGAGTCAGCAGGGTTTTCCCTCAGAGAGAAGACAATGAACAGTACATTTACACAGCCCCCAATTCCACTTTCCATAGCTGGGGCATAACCTTCCCTAAGCCATTAACAATACACACTTCCAAGAAAATACTATTAACATGTATGAGTGCGTTAAACATCCCAAATTATAGCAAGCGTGAAAGTGCCAACTTGTAAGTCGAATACATGTTTTGATCTCATGGGCAGATCATATCTAAAGCTAGTAAAAAGCAAATGCCTGTCAAAAAACTATTATAAACTATTCCTTTAAATAATAAGCACGTGAATAAAAACTATCATACACATTACTTTTAAATAATAAACATGTAATAGGTCTCACTTCAACACATAAATCCCTTAACTCACTTCAAAGACCATGAGTTTAAACAATGTCTTCTTTTTCCAGGACTCTAAGCAAGGCTTAAATTTCACTCATAAAAAGAAAAAAGAATGTACAGTTCATCAACAGGGTTATTTTTGCTTCATTTAGAAATAATCATAAGAAATGTGACAAACACTAAAACTTAAGTTACTGGGCCCTTCTCCAACCAAGAAAAAAAAGTTACTAAATGTCAGTTGATAGAAAAAAAATTTTTTTCTTTTATCTCTGGGAAACAGGAAGAAATTCTAAGCTGTATTTTTCCTCCAAAGCAACCTGGGTTCAAATAGAATGATAGATTTTTTTTTTTAAAAGGGATAGCAGGGAAAGAAATTAGCTTATAGATCTGAAAGAGATTCGTCAATGAAAGAAAGAGGCTATATATATTTTCATGAACTTATATGTTAGTAGCAGCAGTAAAAATATACTTATTCATCTATCCACCAGTTGCTAGATCACCAACCACACATGAGAAATTGAAGACACCGATTTAGATCCTGCCCTCAAGAAGCTTACAGTCCATAAGGAAAGATAAACTATATGTGAACAAAAATGCTATGAGACTTCAGTCATTTCTGATATCAAGGACCAGGGAATTTTTTTTTTTTTTTAAGCGAGGAACATGTGAACTGTTTCTTTGAGGCTCTGTGGAAATTAGACATGGGGCAATGACTACCTGCATATTCTAGGCACTGAGAACAGAAATTAGCAAAGATCTAGATGGAAAAGAAGCATGAATTATATGATGGAAATAATACCAGTTTAGAAAAAGGTGTATGAAGGTGGAGCTGCTTGTTACTCAGCTGAATCAATGTCATGAACTAATAATTGCATGGATGAATTCACTGTTAAGAATGAACCCGTGATGAAGGGCTCTGCAGTGGGAAACAAAGATGCGAGGAAAAGATGGGACTCACCTTAATTCTGGAAAAGGCGAGTCATGAGTGCTGTTAGAAGATACCAAGACACAGATTTTAGATGATTAAGTAGGTGACATCCAGTATGATGTAGGAAGAGGGAATAATGTTATAGGAGGGCAGGGCTTCAAGGTGAGCTAAGATTCTTGTAGAGGGTATAGCTGGAAAGGAGAAAGATGAGGGATATTTCTCATCCCTACAGTTGGGTGGTCATTGTGGAAAGGGGAATAAATGGGTGTTTGCCTTGATATTTTTAGTACAATGAGGAAGAGATTTCCCAGAATTTTTAATGACCACTCTTTAAAAAATGAATGACCACTCTTTAAAAAAAAAAAATGAACCTACAAAAATAAAATGAGGCTGCTGGAGTCGAAAGTTTCCCTTGATTGTGAAACTTAAGAAATACTCAAGGGGAAAAAAAAAGAAGCCAAGTAAACAAATCCAGTGACTCTTTAAATAAAGCATCTAACTATGGAGTCCACTGGGGGGGTTCAGAGGAGGGGGTGGGAAGGAGGAGAATTAAGGCATCCATGATGGGTCACAGTGCTTTCCTCCCATTTTCCCTTCCTCTTTCACCAACAACACTTACCACTTCTGTTGAAAGGGTTTGGTATCTACCAGAGCATCTGGAAATAGGGGGAAAGGTTAGGCAACGGATGCCCTCACCACTCCCTCAGGGAGTCCATCACGGTCCATCACCAGGAGCTTCTAACTCTCCCACACTACTACTTATGCTGGAGAAATCTTGCCACATCCTGTCTCGATGCTTACAGTTAGGGCTGGCTCCCTGGTGATAAATCAAGCAACTGTGCGTGACACGGAGTTCACCACTAGCCTTACAAAGCCAAGAGAGAAAACAAACACACTTAAACTCAATGCTCCACGTATAACATAGCTGTGAAAGAATTTTAATCCATAGCAAGCTGGGCTCCAGGAAAGAGGAGCTAGGTGCCAGAGAATGGGATTTTGGACCTAGTCCTGATCTCCTGTAGGCTACTCCTTTACTTTGAAAGGAGCAGAAAGAACTAGCATGAGTAATAATACCCAATTAATATTTTATCACAAACAGAACACTAAATAAAAGCATGTCTCTTCCTGACATTTGCCGATTCAGAAAAAGTGACATAACTGCCAACAAAAACAATGATAGCTACACTTGAATGGTCTTCAAAAGACTCTCATGGGCTGTGACCAGTTGCGTGACAGAAAGTCTCTTCCCTAGTTGCATTACTGCATGTGTTCTAAACTCAAGTTTGCTGTTTCTTTTCTAGATCTTCCTGCCTACACCATCTGACTGTTAGGTGACTGAAACACTCTACCTTTGTGCTGTCTGAACAAGAAGCATTTAGCTATTTGGACACCTGAAATGAGGCTAGTGCAACTGAGGAAGTGAATTGTTTTTTAAATTTTATTTTATTCAAGTGTAATGAATTTAAATGTATGTGGTTGCTCTTAAAGAGTAGCTACGATATAGGAAAGCAGAGCTTAACTCTATTCTCAAACTTTAATGTATCCACTGATCATGGAATCTTCTTAAAATGCACATCCTGATTCCAGGTCTGGGAGCAGGGCACCCACTTCTAAGGAGCTTCTGGGCAACGCTGATGTTGCTGGTCCAGGGACCACACTTTGAGTAGCAAAGATCTGTTTCAGGAGTGACCAGTGTGGCCCAGAAGTTGCTTGAATCAATTATCTCCAAAAATTTTCTTTTAAAAACACACTATCAGAAAAAAAAAAATCCTGAGTGTGACGATACTAACACCTAACAACTTACATATGCTATAAAGCATACACAAAGCAAAAGAAAAAAAAGCTGATGAGAAACAGATAAAGTAAGCTTTATCTATAAATGATCACAAGAAGTTCATAATATGTAATATCTTAAAGCCTAATGTCCACTTGAAATGAGATTCATTGTTAATATTCGTATATCCACACTTCACAGAGTCTTCTTGATAATCCTAAATTTCTTCAAGTCAGCTCTGAATAGATAGCATTAGTCTAAAGCATCAGTGTCTAACAAAATTCTTGCAAACAGTAAGAAGAGTCGAGTAGGTATTTGTGGGGGGGAGGGAAAGAGGGATGTATTCTCTTTAACCTGAAATCACCCGACAGAACTTTAAAACCATGAGTATGTTTCATGAGGTTTAAACACTATAGAAAACAATCTATAAACCCACTTTGCTGAGATCCTAATTGAAAGCATCCTTCTGAACCCAGCCTGATCCTAGGATGCTGCCTGATCCCTACAGGGCAGATGATCTCTGACCAAAGCTCTAAAATAAAGTTCAATATAATTGTTGGAAGTAAATTTTATGTTCTTGAAAATACATGGTGGAAATTATTCTCAAATTAGTATGTTAATGTAATTATAATTTCAAAAGATTTTCCTATGAACTGGAGAAGATTACTTTAGGCTTTATATGGTTAAAAAAAAAAGAAATTATTGTACACAAGTTGCCAAGGTTCTGTAGACCAGTGCTCTATCACCAGATACACCACAAATTATAGTCAGAATAGTGTGACATAGGGGATGGGGTGTAGCTCATTGATAGAGCATATGCTTAGCAAGGGCAAGGCCCTGAATTCCATTCCCAGGGTGTGCACACTACACACAGTGTGGTAATAGTGCAATAATCAGTAAATATAACAAAGCAACAATTAAGAATCAGAGCTGGGCATATATGGAGATCCTCACTCCACAGATGCAGTAAAGTTAGGAAAACCTAAGAAATGCTGTTGGCAAAGTTGGCTAGAGGAAAATGCTTAAACCCTCTCTGCCTCTCACCCAGTGGTTTCCCAACTGGGACAGTTTTATTCATTAGCAGACATGTGGCAGTCTCTGGAGATCTGGGGATGTCACAACGGTGGGGATATGGCGTTTCCAACCAGCACCTAGCTGATAGATGCTCAGAATGCAGCTAAATATCCTTCAATGCAATTATCTGGTCTAAAACGTCAACAGTAGAATCAAGGTTGCGAAATTCTATACTAACCTTTAGCCTAATCCCACCCTACCCACCAATGGTTAAAAAAAAATTAAAGAGGAGTAGTATTAGAAGTAGACAGATTCCAAAGTGAACCCTCATTCCTCCACTCATGATGTGTGTAGACTTTGACCTGGGCAAACCACTTAAAGGCTCATTTCTTTATTTTTGGCTTCAAGAGTAAAGATAACATGCATGACGAAGCAATGAGCAAAGACTCAGCCCGCCACAGCAATAACAAACAATTGCTATTGCAATTATTACTCAAAATGACAAATCCTACTAAGCCATCACCTACAAACATGAATGTTCTTCACAAGAAGGTTTTTGTTGTTGTTTTTCCTAGTGAGATCCAGGTTTTTTGCCAGCAATCTTGGGGACTTAAGCTATACAAGTTTGAGAATGAACATTTCAAGGACACAAGTTAGGTACATTATAAATCCCTGGGGTGGGAAACATGTCTACTCATTCTCTGACAAAGGCTACTATTTTAGAGGACACACACAACAGACACCTAATAAACACATTTCAATTTTTGAAAGAACAGAGAAAAAATAATGCACTCACGGCCCTAGAGCCATCATTTGCAGACACTGATAAGCCCCAACCTGCATGCTGAATGGAGCCACCCTGGGAGCTCCAAAAGGTCTGTAGTGGCAGCCCTATGTCCAAACCAGTCTGAGGATTAACAAGCCTCTGATTCTAAGGCCCAGTCACAGCAAAGTCTAGAGAACCCTTGGAATTGTCTGAGGACTTTCCTCTAAGTGCCAGGTTCTGTACCATGAACGTCAAGATGGACTGAAGCCCTAAAGTCACTGCACACCTCTCCCCCACACACACACACACACAAATACTTCAGTCCTGGCAAGTCTTGATAACTTTTTCAGCCTCACTTTCCCAGGATATAAAGTGGGACACAGGAGATAAAGGAAGATAACAAAACCTTTCAGCTACAAAATAGCACAAGTGTAAAAACTCTGATGAACGCACAATGTTTTCAACAAATATTAACAAAAACAACCATCAGTGAGGACATAGTGAGAATTAATTATAATACTTACCACACACACAAATGAAGCAAAGTGCTCTCAGACCCTCAGAAACAGGTGTTGTATGAATACAAGCTACTAATTTGGTGTTTAAAGTCTTTGTAGCCATTTTAAGTTCCAACTCAGGGTCGATGAATAGGAAGCAAATGAAATGATGTACTCTGCTAATTCATATTTATAGCATTCACCTCTTTGTAAAAAAAAAATGGTTCCATCTTTCAACCATTTAAAATATTATAGAAAACAGTTGGGTAGATTATAGAGATGCTCATTATATCAAAATCTCAAGAACATTTAAGTCACTAATGTCTTTATATGCCTGTGAAAGTTATTTCTCACCTGCTTCTGCATTCATATCCAAAAATGTAAAATTCAATTAGTACTAGTCTTTTCTAATTATCATAACCAATCATGTCCATTATATCTCTTTCAGTTTAAAAAACACACAATCCAAGTGTTTAATTGACGAAAATTTTTCTTTTTAAAGAATGTCGAAGATTTAGACAATCCGAGTTCCTAAATTTAATATGGAGTAGACTATAAATCCAGGAATCTAACACTTTGGTAAAATTATTTGCAACTAAATTACCTACTCTGCATGCAGATGGCCCTCAAAATGGTATCTAAGTGTCCCTATAGTACACCTGCAATGCCACAGAATAAATCTTCCTTGAGAGTCAGTTTTTATTTCAAGATTGTATACACATGCAGGAGGAGAGGGCTTTTATTTATTTTATTTAAAAACAAATACACATACTTCAGGGTTCTATGGTATTCTCCTAAGTTTTAAGATCTACAGGAAATTTCAAAGAAATTTAGAGCTTGTGCTTGTGTGGAGGTTACCATCTGGAGGTTCCCAGTCACCCCAAAATACTTCTGGGGAAAACTTAGAAATCACTAGTATGCTAATTCTTGCTCTCAGAGGAGACAAGAAATAAAATAAAAAATAAAATGTTGGGAAAGACACAGGCAATCAAAGCCAGCTATAAAACTGGGGGGAAATGAGCTTTCACACAAACTGAGCACGTTCCTCTTGCTCTCTCCACTGGGATGAAGGCAGACACTTTGGAGGAAGAGAATAAGAGTAAGTAGGCAAGCCATTTAGGGGTGTGGATTGGAAAAAGAGCTCTCCTTCCCCAGGAGAATGTGGCATTCCGCTGGCATATTAGATTGGAAAGTGCAAACACAATAATTAACAGTGAATCCTGAAACTTCAACACACCAGAAAAGGGTGTTACTCCAGAGCAAGGCAGGGAAATAGGAGGAATAAATTAAAGTAGCCTTGGTGGTGCTGGACAGCTCCTTGGGGGGTAAGGTGGCAGCCTAGAGAGCTAATCAAGTTCTCCACACACCTCGGGAAGCTTGGGAAAGTGATAAAGGATGATACCACTCCAGAAATGAGGGGCAGCTATGAGCAGGAGTGGGCGCCCTATCTATTTCTGAATCCAAAATAATGACCTGTGTGTTAAACAAGCACCTTCTTATTCCCTGCTCTGATTTAAGAGCAGAACTTCGAAACTCCCTCCCTGGATTTCTGCTCTCTGGGAAAACGCAGGCTGCTGCTGCCTCCCCATCACAGTAACACACGTCAATCACAGCTGAACCCAGCACTACTTTCCTTCCCCACCTGCGATTCCAACAATCAGCGCGCCCCAGGGCTGATCCCTAGCCTCCTGTGTGAGCGTTTTCTAGGGCACACCCCCGTAGGCGCTTCCACCCCCTGTGTATTTCGCTTAATTATGAAACCTCTTTCTAGAAGCCCTATAATTCTCCCAAGAGTCAAAGTAATTGGTAAAAATTAGACATAAAGAGATACAAGTCCACTTAAAGAGGATACTTTTGACTGTAATTTTTAAAATAATTTTCTTTTTAGTTTCAATATAATTTTGTGCTTTCCCCAATTTCGCCCTTTTCAAATGCCAAAGAAAATGTTCGTGCTACCTTGTGGACTATAAAAAAAGGCAATGTAATGCATTTATACTTCACTTAAGGTCCACAAAGGGTTTCTTTTCTTTGAAGGCCATCTTTTTTTTTTTTCTTTTTAAGAGAAGACTGAAAAATAACATACATATACTCCTGTGGCAAATCACTGTTATTCTGGCAATGAAAGGACTGTGTGTGTGTGTGTGTGTGTGTGTGTGTGTGTGTTCCATTACTCAGAGTCCATGACATGTAGCTGTATTATCAAGATGCACTTTTAGTATTGGTAAAAAAGTAAACCAAAGATGAAGCCATCTTTTAAAGAATGATTTTTTTTGAATTTTTTATATTATTATTATTATTATTATTATTATTATTATTTTGGTGAACAACAATGCAGGATTCCATAGCATGGCTTTATCTGACTCTATCCAAGAAAATTCTGTCAAATAACATCCACTAGCATTCAAAGGAGTGATACTCCAAAGATGAAAGAAAGTTTAACAAGGACAAAAGGAGGTGGGCAGAAATTTAAAAACAAAAAAAAGTAACAGAAGAGTCTGAGAAGTCCAGTGACTGCCAGTACAAAAGGGAGAACCTGCCATTCAAAAGATGTATGATTAACTCCAAAGTATCACACAGAAATTTCAGAGGTGGCATGATGGCAGCCAGTGGCATGGTTTGGGGATACACAATGCTATTTTGAAAAAGTGAGGCCACATTTTTAAAAGAGAAGTTTTCACATAGAAGTCCAAGCTTCTGATTTTTTTCCTTATAAAAATACAATATTTGGAAACAACAGGGCAGAGCAAAGGCACTGGGTCTCTAATTCCTGAGAGCCCTTGCTCAACAAACCCAGGCCTGTGGGCATCTGAGTTTGCAAGTCCGGTCATAGATCAAAGTCTTGAGGAATTTAGACTCCTTGCTCTATAAGGGGAAACAAGAGGTAATGTCTGACCACTCTCTAAGATTTGCTTTCCTGGAAATAAAACAGCCAAAAGCAAAAAGAATTTTCCCTCTGTGCATCACTCGACACCAGGTGGCCAGAGCTGACTCATTCAGCAATCTGTGCTTCTCATAAGTACTTGGGAGTACAGCCTGCTGATGTGGTGTAAGAGGGAAAATTTCTCTAACTCTAAGCATATGGTCAATTTGGAACAAAGCAGTTCACTACAGCTCTCAGCAATCCTCCGTCTTTTCTAAGAATCCCTGGAGGAATCTGGAAGAGAGAGGACCCAGCAGCCTCGGCTATGTCAGCACATAGAGAAGTGGTCCCAGCCCTCATAGGCTCACCATGGCTTCCCAACAGCCTCACTCCCGATCCAGGCCCTAGTCCTCTCATACCTTTTCTCCCTCTTAGAATCCTAGACCCTGTGCTCCAGTCTCTCTGTGGTTCATGTTCTGCTTTTCTAGGCTGCAGACCATCTTGGACATCCCTCTGCCCGGGAAGCCCTTCCCACTACTTCCCTGTGCTCAAACTCACCCATCATTCCAGACTCAAAGCAAATGAAAGCCTCCTTTTGTAAAGCTCCCCTATTGTCAAATTCCTATTAGAGAGGCAAACCAAGACCTTTAGACCAGCTGGGTAGTACATAACTTGTAGATGAAGTTTATGGCCCCCGGTAGGTTTCTTGAGATCTCAGGGCTCCTTAGTCATCTTTGCACAGTAAAATTATATAACACATATTTATTTTAGAAAAATCCAACTTAAGAGGACGAACATTTAACACTTAAGAGTATCAGTTATTCTACTCAACAGGCAGATGAGCCCCTGAATGGACTGCAAAAAGGATACACTTGTTGCGTATTCTTGCAGTTCTGTTTCCCACAGATGTCTCACTTGGACAAGAATCCATTCTCACCCACAACCCCCAAAATCCCAATGAACACACCCAAACCAGTTTAGCTCCCCAACGGGTTCATCAATGGAAATGGTCATCTGATCTAGTCCTGAAGGTGAACATGGACTGGTCAGGTAGAAATCTGCTACAGTATTACATTTCAGGGGCACTCAAAAGACTTTCAAGGACAATTTGGATTATATGCATTTTCTACCCCACTGCATTAGCTACAGCTCCTCTGTGTGCCCCACCCCTGGTCAAAAGGCACCTGATGATGTTCCTAAGTGACCTGGTCCCTGTGCCTTGTGAGGCATTAGTCCAGGAGACTTAGACCCAAGAGGCTTCAACCCCATTAGTGATGAAACACATGGAAACAACACCAAGTGAGCTCTAAACTAGCTGTGTGTGTGAACGACGACACAGGAGCATTACAAAGAATTTTGTACTTTTACCTACAACTGTAAAACAACTAAGAGTTGAATCAAACTCTTAAAAATTGGGAGATCCAACATGGCGGCGGGCACGGAGAGATCAAGTCTCTGACCTCTTCAGCTGTGCGGGCATAGGTAGTCGTAAACAGCCTAAATGCTGTTTGCTCAGGATCACTAGGCAATGCTGAGCTGACGTGGTTCTGGGGCGAACAGTCTGGGCCTCTCAGAACACACACTGAGCCCGGATCGGCTGAATTCAAGCTCCCGTTCGCCTGCTTCCTGCAGACAAACAGCTGTGACTCAGCACTAATCCATCCCGCTGAAACAACTGGTCGGCCCTTCTGATCCTACGGAGGTAAATGCCAACCGAGCCTTCACAGGCAGTGGCCACAGGATTGAAACGGGGCTTGGGAGAGACAGTCAGGACCCACCCGTTGCATTGGTCCCCCGGCAAAGGGAAACGAACTGTCACCATTTGCAAGAGATACCACCATGGCAGACAACTGACGTCACCAGACTGCGGCGGAGGAGATAACTTCATTGAAACCAGCGGTTACAGGTGTGTAATCCCCTAGCCTTCCCTCTCCACACATCGGGGAAAACTTAAGGGCCCCTCCCAGCTCTCCCATGAGCGCGATAGCCAGACCCAGGGAATCAGGAGTGGCGCGGGACCCGTGGCACGGAACTTCCAGCTACCGCTCCCACCAATGCTGACAACTGAGGTCTCTTGCACCAGCTACCGGGGGCATGGCTACTGGAGGGCAAGTAAAATTCGCTGAGGATTCTCAGCCCCAAGCTCTACAAACTTAGGGTCTGAGGGAATGGCAAACAGGGAGAGTGTGCCAAGTTGTTCATGAAAACAGGGCTCCTGGGAGCAGCAGACCTGGCGTGCAGCAAGTATTGTGGTGAGCGTCACCGGTGAGAGGGGCCTGGCTAGAGGAAAAGTGGGGAAGTGACTAGACACAAGAGGAGGCCCTAGGCACTCAGGATTGGAGACTCGCCCAGTCTGGGAGGAGGAGCTGCTGCACAGTGATTGGTTCCCGCGTATTGACAGGAGAAGCGTGGCCTGGTGGGCACAGCTCCACCTACTGGAAGAGAAGTTAATCAAACTATAAGACTGCATTTATTAGTTTTTTTTTTTATTTTGGGTTTTATTTTTTTTTCATTTTCATTTTTCTTTCTTGTTTTTTAAATTTTTTTAAAAATTTTTTTTCAAATTTTTTTTAATTTTAATTTTTTTCTTCTAATTTTAATTTTAATTTTTTACTTATTATTTGTATTAAAAATTTTTTTATTTTTTATTTCCTTTTTTTTATTCTTTCGTCTTTTCATTTCTTTTCAATTTTCTTATTCCCCCTTCCTTGAATTCTACCTGCTTACTCTCATTCTCTTTAGTGACTTCTTCCCTTCCCTTCTAATACCTTTCCTCCCAAGCATCACATAAATTTATAGGAGTAAACAGTAACTCAGCAGTCAAACAGAACAAAAAGTAACATGAGCAGCATGAAAAAGCAAGGAAGAAAAGGAGTACAAACAATGCAGGACAGCCTAAATATTCAGGAGGACCTAGAGGCATCAGAAAAATGGTCATATAAAGAACTCAAGGAACACCTTAGACAGATGGAATGGAACCTTAAAGAGGATACGAGACAGCAAATTCAAGCAGCGAAAGAACACATTGAGAATGAATTACATAAACAGATAAAAGAAGAAGTTAAGCATCTTTATCAGGAGATAGAGATTATTAAAAAAAATCAAACAATAATTCTAGAAATGAAGGAAACTATAAACCAAATTAAAAACTCAAATGAGAGTATCACTAACAGAGTGGAGCAAGTAGAAGCCAGAAGGTCAGATAATAAAGACAAAATATATCATCTTGAAAAGAGTCTAGCCAACTGAGAAAGGCTGGTAAAAAATCACGAGAAAAGCATCCAAGAGATATGGGATAACATAAAAAAACCAAACTTACGAGTCATCAGGATAGAGGAAGGTACAGAGATTCAAACCAAGGGAATGAATAATCTGCTGAATGAAATAATTGCAGAAAACTTTCCAGAAATAAAAAAGGAAACAGATATACAAATTGTAGATGCATACAGGACACCGAGCACACAAAACCACAGTAGACCAACGCCAAGACACATTGGTATGAAGATATCCAATATACAGAACAAAGAGAAAATGTTAAAAGCTACAAGAGAAAGGAGGCAGATTACATTCAGGGGTAAACCAATAAGGTTAACATCAGATTTTTCATCACAGACGCTGAAAGCAAGAAGGTCCTGGAACAATGTATTTCAAACACTGAAAGACAATGGATGCCAACCAGAATTCTGTATCCAGCAAAATTAAGCTTCAGGTATGACAGCGAAATAAAAATCTTTCATGATATACAAAAGAATTTGAAGCCAGAAAACCACCATTGCAAAGCATCTTGAGCAAAACACCACACGAGGAAGAAATGAAAAACAATAACCAAAACCATCAGTGGGAAGTACCTCGGTAAAGACAGAGGGCGGGGGAAAATATAATCATGGAGAAACAAACTAAATTTTAAAAAAAGGATAAATAATCAAACATGGCTGGAAGTACAAACCATATATCAATAGTAACTCCAAATGTTAATGGCTTAAACTCTCCAATAAAGCGACATAGGCTGGTAACATGGATTAAAAAAACAAATCCAACAATATGCTGCCTCCAGGAGACACATCTGATTGGAAAAGACATACACAGGCTGAAGGTGAAAGGATGGGAAAAAACATACCACGCACACGGTCCTCGTAAGCAAGCAGGGGTGGCCATCCTCATATCAAATAAAATCGACTTCAAGACTAAGTTAATCAAAAGGGATAAGGAAGGACATTATATACTGTTAAAAGGAACCATTCACCAACAAGACATAACAATTATCAATATTTATGCACCAAATAATGGTGCTGCGACATTTATAAAACAAATTCTCCTCAAGTTCAAGAATCAAATAGACCACAACACAATAATTATGGGTGACTTCAACACACCTCTCTCACCATTGGACAGATCCTCCAAACAAAAGTTGAATAAAGAAACTATAGAACTCAATACCACAATCAATAACCTAGACTTAACTGACATATATAGAATATATCAACCATCATCAAGTGGATATACTTTTTTCTCAGCAGCACATGGATCCTTCTCAAAAATAGACCATATATTATGCCATAGGGCAACCCTCAGTAAATATAAAGGGGTGGAGATAATACCATGCATTTTATCTGATCATAATGGAATGAAACTGGAAATCAATGATAAAAGAAGGAAGGAAAAGTCCTACATCACATGGAAAATGAACAATATGTTACTGAATGATCAATGGGTTACAGAAGACATAAAGGAGGAAATCAAAAAATTCTTAGAGATAAATGAAAATACAGACACAACATATCGGAATCAATGGGACACAATGAAAGCAGTTTTAAGAGGGAAATTCATCGCCTGGAGGTCATTCCTCAAAAAAAGAAAAAAACAACAAATAAATGAGCTCACACTTCATCTCAAAGCCCTAGAAAAGGAAGAGGAAAACAACAGCAAATGTAGCAGAAGGCAAGAAATAATTAAAATCAGAGCAGAAATCAATGAAATTGAAACAAAAGAAACTATTGAAAAAATTAACAAAACTAAAAGTTGGTTCTTCGAAAAAATAAATAAGATCAACAGACCTTTAGCCATGCTAACGAAGAGAAGAAGAGAGAGAACTCAAATTACTAACATACGGGATGAAAAAGGCAATATCACAACAGATGCTACAGAAATACAGAAGACAATTAGAAATTATTTTGAAAACCTATATTCCAATAAAATAGAAGATAGTGAAGACATCGATAAATTTCTTAAGTCATATGATTTGCCCAGACTGAGTCAGGAGGATACACACAATTTAAACAGACCAATATCAATGGATGAAATTGAAGAAGCCATCAAAAGACTACCAACCAAGAAAAGCCCAGGACCGGATGGGTATACAGCAGAGTTTTACAAAACCTTTAAAGAAGAATTAATACCAATACTTTTCAAGTTATTTCAGGAAATAGAAAAAGAGGGAGCTCTGCCAAATTCATTCTATGAGGCCAACATCACCCTGATTCCGAAACCAG
Source organism: Spermophilus citellus (assembly GCF_964194105.1). Classification (NCBI taxonomy): domain Eukaryota; kingdom Metazoa; phylum Chordata; class Mammalia; order Rodentia; family Sciuridae; genus Spermophilus; species Spermophilus citellus. The sequence goes on along the minus strand of NC_138184.1, from coordinate 44,794,860 downwards.
ACAAAGACACCTCAAAGAAAGAAAACTACAGACCAATCTCTCTAATGAACCTAGATGCAAAAATCCTCAATAAAATTCTGGCGAATCGAATACAAAAACACATCAAAAAAATTGTGCACCATGATCAAGTAGGATTCATCCCTGGGATGCAAGGATGGTTCAATATACGGAAATCAATAAATGTTATTCACCACATCAATAGACTTAAAGATAAGAACCATATGATCATCTCGATAGACGCAGAGAAAGCATTTGACAAAGTACAGCATCCCTTTATGTTCAAAACATTAGAAAAACTAGGGATAACAGGAACTTACCTTGACATTGTAAAAGCTATCTATGCTAAGCCTCAGGCTAGCATCATTCTGAATGGAGAAAAATTGAAGGCATTCCCTCTAAAATCTGGAACAAGACAGGGATGCCCTCTCTCACCACTTCTATTCAATACAGTTCTCGAAACACTGGCCAGAGCAATTAGACAGACGAAGGAAATTAAAGGCATAAAAATAGGAAAAGAAGAACTTAAATTATCACTATTTGAGGATGACATGATTCTATACCTAGAAGGCCCAAAAGGGTCTACAAAAAATCTACTAGAACTAATAAATGAATTCAGCAAAGTGGCAGGATATAAAATCAACACGCATAAATCAAAGGCATTTCTGTATATCAGCGACAAAACTTCTGAAACGGAAATGAGGAAAAACACTCCATTCACAATATCCTCAAAAAAGATAAAATACTTGGGAATCAACCTAACAAAAGAGGTGAAAGATTTATACAATGAAAACTACAGAACCCTAAAGAGAGAAGTAGAAGAAGATCTTAGAAGATGGAAAAATATACCCTGTTCATGGCTAGGCAGAACTAACATCATCAAAATGGCGATATTACCAAAAGTTCTCTATAGGTTTAATGCAATGCCAATCAAAATCCCAATGGCATTTCTTGTAGAAATAGATAAAGCAATCATGAAATTCATATGGAAAATAAAAGACCCAGAATAGCAAAAGCAATTCTAAGCAGGAAGTGTGAATCAAGCGGTATAGCGATACCAGATTTCAAACTATATTACAGAGCAATAGTGACAAAAACAGCATGGTACTGGTACCAAAACAGGCAGGTGGACCAATGGTACAGAATAGAGGACACAGAGACTAATCCACAAAGTTACAACTATCTTATATTTGATAAAGGGGCTAAAAGCATGCAATGGAGTAAGGATAACATCTTCAACAAATGGTGTTGGGAAAACTGGAAATCCATATGCAACAAAATGAAACTGAATCCCTTTCTCTCGCCATGCACAAAAGTTAACTCAAAATGGATCAAGGAGCTTGATATCAAGTCAGAGATTCTGCGTCTGATAGAAGAAAAAGTTGGCTCCGATCTACATATTGTGGTGTCGGGCTCCAAATTCCTTAATAGGACACCCATAGCACAAGAGTTAATAACAAGAATCAACAAATGGGACTTACTTAAACTAAAAATTTTTTTCTCAGCAAGAGAAACAATGAGAGGTAAATAGGGAGCCTACATCCTGGGAACAAATTTTTACTCCTCACACTTCAGATAGAGCCCTAATATCCAGAGTATACAAAGAACTCAAAAAATTAGACAATAAGATAACAAATAACCCAATCAACAAATGGGCCAAGGACCTGAACAGACACTTCTCAGAGGAGGACATACAATCAATCAACAAGTACATGAAAAAATGCTCACCATCTCTAGCAGTCAGAGAAATGCAAATCAAAACCACCCTAAGATACCATCTCACTCCAGTAAGATTGGCAGCCACTATGAAGTCAAACAACAACAAGTGCTGGCGAGGATGTGGAGAAAAGGGTACACTTGTACATTGCTGGTGGGACTGCAAATTGGTGCGGCCAATTTGGAAAGCAGTATGGAGGTTCCTGGGAAAGCTGGGAATGGAACCACCATTTGACCCAGCTACTGCCCCTCTCGGACTATTCCCTGAAGACCTTAAAAGACACACTACAGGGATACTGCCACATCAATGTTCATAGCAGCACAATTCACAATTGCTAGACTGTGGAACCAACCCAGATGCCCTTCAATAGATGAATGGATAAAAAAATGTGGCATTTACACGCCATGGAGTATTACGCAGCACTTAAAAATGACAAAATCATGGAATTTGCAGGGAAATGGATGGCATTAGAGCAGATTATGCTTAGTGAAGCTAGCCAATCCCTAAAAAACAAATACCAAATGTCTTCTTTGATATAATGAGAGCAACTAAGAACAGAGCAGGGAGGAAGAGCAGGAAGAAAAGATTAACATTAAACAGAGACATGAGATGGGAGGGAAAGGGAGAGAAAAGGGAAATTGCATGGAAATGAAGGGAGACCCTCATTGCTATACAAAATTACATATAAGAGGTTGTGAGGGGAATGGGAAAATAAACAAGGAGAGAAATGAATTACAGTAGATGGGGTAGAGAGTGAAGATGTAAGGGAAGGGGAGTGGGGATAGTAGGGGATAGGAAATGTAGCAGAATACAACAGTTACTAATAGGGCATTATGTAAAACTGTGGATGTGTAACCAATGTGATTCTGCAATCTGCATTTGGGGTAAAAATTGGGAGTTCATAACCCACTTGAATCTAATGTATGAAATATGATATGTCAAGAGCTTTGTAATGTTGTGACCAATAAAAAAAGCCAAAAAACCCAAACTCTTAAAAATTCAAAAGTGACATTTTAATAACTTCTCTCAGCTATCAAGTTGTGAGATCTTTAGCAACCACTTCTAAGGAAAACTACCCCCACCAAAATGAAGGATAACTTAATGACACTTAGAATTCAGAGTGAATTCAACCATATTGTCTGTTAAGAATCACTAAGTGATCCAAAGAGAGTTGAGGAAATGAAGCAAAACTTTTTCTACTTATTTGTGAAGTATTTCACATATTCGGCTATTCATTCCCGAGTCAGTTTTCAAAGTAACTAACTTTGACTCAATGCAATGCACTGAAATCAAGAACAATTTATAGTTAGAAGTGTAGTTTGGCCTGCCATCTGAAAATGAAATGGCAGTTATCAGAATTTTCAAAAAGATCTGATAATTTTCCATGGATTCAAGTGAAATTTGTCAAAATGGTAGAGATTTCAGAGAAATGTTAGTGCTTTTGGAATGACTCATTCATCATTGAGCTAGATTATCAACAATGATCTCCAATTACCTTCACGCCATTAGAGAACATCATAAAACTCTCCCACCCATGTTTATTTTGCTTATGTTTGCCCAAAAGAAATACAGCCCAAGTTAAAAGCTCCTTCTTCCTTAAACAGTCCTAGGTTTGCTTTTCCATGGGAGGTGACATCTCCTTTTCCCAAATTCCCAGAACATGAAGCACACGTGAGCTCCATGATATGCAAGTATTCTCAGATGGCAGGTACCTGGAGGGCAGGCTCCATACCCAACTGAGCCATGTGCCTGCACTGCTACCTTCTCACCAAGTACAGATCCTGGCCCAATACCTTAAAAAGGTTACAGGCATACCTTGTTTTATTACACTTTGAAGAATTTTTTAAATACAAATTGGAGGTTTGTGGCATCCCTAGTTGTATTGGTGCCATTTTCCTGACAGCTCAGCTAATCATTATCATCTTTTAGCAATAAGGTATTTTTAGTTAAGGTGTGTGCATTGATTTTTTAGATAAAATGCTATGGCACACTTAAGAGACTACAGTATAGTATAAGCATATAAAAAAATTTAATAGTTGTAGATGGACAATAGTATGCCTTTATCTCATTTTTTATGTGGGGCTAAGAATTAAACCCAGGCTCACACATGCTAGGCAAGCGCTCTGCCACTAAGCCACAGCCTCATCCCTAAGCATAACTTTTATATGCACTGGAAAACCAAAAAGTTTGTGTGACTAGCTTTATTGTGATATTTATGACGGTCTGAAACCAAACCCACAATATCTCCAAGGTCTGCTTGTACAAGCTCAGTAGGCGTTCATGAATGAATGAATAAGGGAATAAATTAAGATTATTAACTGTTCTTTTCCTTGGTATTGCTAAACACTCCAAAGTGCAGTTATTTGCTAAAAACTTTTGCATTCACCTTTCAAACACAATAGGTTGATAGCCAAGTTTCAAGTAGTCATTCCATGGCGATTTTTGGTAACAAATTTCCTTTGAACAGATAGTACCGTAGAGTTTAGCTAGATCTTTCAACATGCCCTACTTGGAAAATGTTAACCAGACATTTACTTCCTTTTTGAGAGCTAAATAACTTCATTTAACAGCATCTACAGCTGTCAGAACTTTGGCAGTCTTTGTGAAAAATATCATTTAAACTGTGCATATTAAAAATTAATCACATAAGGTTTTCTTTGTTTTGTTTTTATTACTTGAACTCCCTACTGATACAGAAAAAATATTCTGTGGGTTTCTTTGTTTGCTTATTTTTAGTTCAGTGGGGGTCTTTCCCTCATGATGTGAAAACATATGGTTATCACAATGGCCGGGAGAGAAAATACCTGCACTTTAGAATTATAATGACCCTGCCTCTAACTTCCACCACTCCTCCCACCCAACACCACTGAGAATGGAAATGCAGGAGATTCTCTTGGCCCTTTTTTCCTTGCTTCACATGGTAAGTTATCAAGCTTTTGTGGCTTTCCTTTTGAACAGTAGTTTCAAAGATCCAACATGAAGTTAACATAGAAATTTCTTTCTCCGTATCTGCTCACCAAGGAGCTGGAATGTTCACTGAAGTGCTCAAGGAAGTTCTCTCAGGCATTCTGGACCAGAGTGAACCCAAACCCAGGGAGACTGCCATCTTCCCTATCGTGAAAGACTTCCTGTGTCTTGTTCTTAAGAGCCTTAATCATTTCTCTTCTGGAAATTTAGTTCATTTGCTTGTAACCCATTCTTGGCAAAGTGAATTACCCCTCTTTAACCCCTCTCCAGATCCACTGCTGGCTTATAATGAACTATCTGTCAAAGTGGGGGTTTTCATTCCTGAAGAGGCACTTCCTCACCCATTTCATTCCATCAGACAAAGTCTGAATAGACCTTGCAAATCACGTGGTACCAACCTATCACTGTACCAACTGGAAAATGGTAGGCCCTCAAAAGCCACAGATGTGCTTCCCATGCAGGAGCCAAGTGTAGCCTGGAACATGGATCCTCCCATGTCCTTGCTCACCTTTCCTGGTCTTAGAGCTCTCCTGGGAGTAGAGTGGTAATTCCCAACACTGTTGCTGAGGCCAGGCATGGAGGTAGACAAGTAGTAGTTAGGTCTTCTATACCTTTGCTATTCAAAGTGTGGTCCACAGGCCAAGAGCATCAGCATCATCTGGAAACATGTTGGAGATGCAGCACCCAGGCCTTACCCCAGACCTCCTATTTAATAACATCCCCAGAACAGTCATCAGCACATTAAAGTTGAGAAATGCTACTCCATGGCAGGGGGAGAAAAGGACTTATCTTCACATTTTGAGTTGATGTAATTATAATGTGCTGACTTCATGCCCCTGTCCTAATATCACCTCTTAATGCAGAATTACACCAAGGAATTCTCCTGCAATATGACCCTAAAGGACTTGTCTTCTCTAAAAGGTCAATAGAAATAAATAAAAAAATAAATAAAGTCCAATAGAAAGGTCTAAGGAATAGGTTCACTGGAGCTCACTAAATGTCTTGTGTAATCTAAAAAACAAAGTGTTACAGTTTAGATATGAAGTACCTTACAAAAGCTGTGAGAGAGATAATGCAAAAAGGTTTAGAGGTAAAATAATCGGGTTATGAGAACTTTTAACTTAATCAGTGCATTAATCCCCTGATAGGGATTAACTGGGCAGGTGGGCTGTATAGAGAAGTGGGTCACTGGGGATGTGTCTTTGAGGTATATGCTTTGTCCCTGGTGAGTGGTATGATGTATGTATGTTGTCTCTCTGCTTCCTTGTATGATGTCTTCAACAGCTTCCCTCCACCACATTCTTTGGCCATGATGTTCTGCCTCACCTTGGGCCTTGAGAAATGGAGTCGGCCATCTTTGGACTGAGACCTCTGAAACCCTGGAGGCCAAATAACTGTAATTGTCAGGTCTTTGGATCACAGCAATGAAAAACCTGACTAAAATAGTAAGCCTGTTTAATCCAGTTGCATTTCTGAAATTATTTTATTTGAATACAATTGAGTGGTAAAATGGAAGGAGGAATTACTTCACCTAAAATCAGAGATATCATTTATTTGTTTGTTTGTTTATGGGGGCAGACCATTTCCAGAGGGGTTGTATAGTTTTACATGTCCAAAAACAATATATGTGGGTTAGGAGCTTAATTTGGGGGGGGGGATTGAACTCAAGGGCACTCAAACACTGAGCCTCATCCCCAGCCATATTTTGTATTTTATTTAGAGATAGGGTCGCACCGAGTTGCTTAGCACCTGGCTTTTGCCAAGGCTGGCTTTGAACTCACAATCCTCCTGCCTCAGTCTCCTGAGGTGCTGAGATTATAGGCGTGTGCCACTACGCTCAGCCACTTTTAATTTTTCAAAATGGTTGTCCACAAGAATTGTTGGTGCAGGAACACAGCAGGTGCATCATGCCAGCATTAAGAATGCAGGAATAGGAGCCAGCTGTCCTGGGAGCAAGTCATAGCTCTACTTGCTGCCATCTGAGTACCCTTGATAAAGTCTGTGCCTCAGTTCCCTCTTTAAAAGGGGAATGAACATAGCACCCATTTCATGAGCTGATAAAGATGAAATGATACTTATAAAGATTAGCACACAATGCGTGCTCCATAAATGTGAGCTGTAGTCATTACACATATCCTGTGTGTCAGTGTAACTTAAAACCACTCTGGCCCCCAGAATAATTTCCTCTTGTGATTGACCCAGGTATTGATCCACAGCCAGTTGACAAAGTACATAAAAGGCAGACACTGAGCAAAGTCCCACCCTACAAAAACAGAGTGTTTCTAGACTCTAGCAAAGGCATGCATTCTAATGCATGGTGACATGGACTAAGTGCCCTAGAGCGTGATCAGCCATGAGGAAATAAAGAAAAGAGAAGTCCACCTTAGTCACGCAACCTCATGCCTTGCAGCTGTCCCTTGTGGGCACACTAGTGAAACACTCCGTCCACTGCAAAGCAACTTTTACACGGAAAGAGGGAGGAGCAGTCATGTAGCACCCTCTCTTTAAAACATGCCCCATGTTGTCCTTCCTTGTGAGTTAGCCAAAGGACAAGTCTGTTTTCCTTTCCCAGACTTCATTTCAGTTTTTATTTTTATAAAAGCAGCAAAAACATTGCACTCTCCATTCCATCCTTTGTTTTAAAAAAATCCATTTAAAATTAAATTTGCTCTTTTTGAAGGATTAGTCCCCCACTTCTTTTCTTAAGCATCCCACTGGACAAGCTAAACTGAAAAACATCCTCCAAACCTCAAAAATCAAAATCAAACCAAACAATGGAACATAATTTGAGTGCCCCCCCCCAAAAAAAGGTGACTGACAGAACTTATGGGGGGGGATTCAAAATTTTAAAGCATTCCTAAGACTTTTGGAGGAGGAAGAAATCAAGTTTGTATATTGTCTTTAATAAAATCACTATGTTTTCCAGCCATGCTTTTCAGATTAATAGTATTATTATATTTTTACTAGCTGCACCATACAGGGAGTATACCTATTTAGAGGAAACATTTTTCTAGTTGAGTTTAACCCAATAAATTAAAGGAGGGGATATAAAAAAAAGAACTCTCAACTTGCAGTCAGGCATGGCATTTGTTTTTCATCATGGGAGGCTCTGAGATTTCTCTCTGGTGGTCTTTTTGCCTTACCTGCCAGAGGGAAGAGGCCCTGGGAACAGCTACTTGCCCCCATCCTCTGTCCTCCCCTCCTCCAGTCAACACACCTGAGCCACCCTGGATGCTCACTGGTCCCCTCCTTACCTGTCAGTTTTCTTGATCAGGATGGCTCTAAAGATGTGCTCGAGGGGCATCTTCTCCTGCTTGTGAGTGGGCTGCACAAAGGGGTGCAGGGTGGCCAAGGAGAACCCCTGCTGATACAGCTCCAAAAGCTGGGCAGGCAGGTCCCTCAATGAGGCCAGCCTCACTGCTGAGGACCGAGGGAGCTCCGCTGGAAGTGGAGAGAGGAGAGGCTCATCAGAGACCCACAAAAACCACCCTATGCACCCCACCGAAAACCCTCTCCTTTTGCCCTAGGGGAGGACCCTCAATGTCATCTTTTGCTAAATATGAATTTATTCCTGTCTTTACTGCCTTCAAAGTGACAGTATAAGCAGCCTGTCATTTACAACTCATCCAAAGGCATCAGGGATGGGATGTCCTGCATCTAGAGTCAGTTCTCTCAGAGATCAGTGGAAAAGTTATTTCCACCTCAGTGAGGAAAGGAGGGAAGGGGGGGGGGAGACTAAATACAAATACAAAAATGCTGAGTGGCAAAAAAGCAACATAAACAGTGTCAAAAGACAAAAAAAAAAGAAATTTTGTTAGTTTAAGAGTGAGAGAGGGGAGAGAGAGAGAGAGAGAGAGAATTTTTAATATTTATTTTTTAGTTCTCGGCGGACACAACATCTTTGTTGGTATGTGGTGCTGAGGATCGAACCCGGGCCGCACGCATGCCAGGCGAGCGCGCTACCGCTTGAGCCGCATCCCCAGCCCAACAAAATTTCAACGACACTTAAAAGTGTAAGTTCTTAGTTTGCAAAGAAACTACTACTTTCCATCTACCTCCCCCTCAAAATAGAAAAATGAGAAAAGGGTATGAACAGGCAGTTGTTTAAAAAACATAAAAGGCTAGTCTTTACTTGAAAAGCCACTCAAATTAACATTAGAAGTTCACATGTCAAAACAAGAAATATTCTTCACCTATTATACTATCTTAAAATTTGGGTCTTAAATTTAGTTATTTTTGTGAAGGGAAGACAAGGCTCCAAAGTTAAATGGTATATATACACGTACATGTAATGGGAAGTCTACAGCCTAGCCCTACCTCCAGTTTTATCCCTAGAGGCAATGAATATTATTTCTTTTTGTATATGAATTGACAATTTTTGAATTCAGACATAATAAATACCATCTTGTGCATAATCTCCTTCCCCTTCTATACAGATGGCTGGATAACATTACACACCTGGCTTTCCATCAATTGACAGGATACTTTTCCTACAGACCATTCCACAACAGTACCCAGAGCTCTTCCCCACCTGTTTTTCATAGATTGTATAAGCTATAATATAACACACGACCAAACTTCTGCTTCTACAGGTTTTAATAAAAATATTCTTACATGATTTCACACGTGTACACACCTACCACATTAAAAAAATAAATTCCTAGACATGGAATTGTGGGGTTACAGACTGATTTTTTCAGATATTGCCAGACTTCTTCCATAGACTAGTACAGACTTACACGCTATCAGTGGTATGTGAAAGTGTTTCTTTTCCCATGCCCTGGAAAATCTCAGTAAAAAAGTAATCCCTGTAAGGTAGGAATTTTTTTTTTCTTCTAGGTAATTTGTACTTTTAGTAAACATTTCGTATTTCAGTGCTGTTTCCTCTTCTGTGTACTGTCTTGTGTATAATCTTTACTTAGTATGCTATTGGATTATTGGTCTTTTCTATTCATCTGTAGGAATTCTTTATATATTAGGGAACCTCTTCCCCCAATTTGTTGCTAGTCTTTTGACTTTGCATAAAGTAGATTTTATCATGAATTATTTTATGAAGTTAAATTTATCAATCCTGTCTTCAATGGCTTCTGAGTTTCATGTTATAGAAGATATGGGATTATAAAACAATTTCCCTGTGAATTCTTATAACACATATTTCATTTGTGCATGTAAATCCTGAATTTATCTTAAGTATGTGATATGAATTCAACATCTTCCCCCCAGAGTTTATCCATTTGAGATGTGACTTTTATCATATAAATGAATTTACTTAAGATTATGATTGTAATCTATTTGTGTATAGCATTGTTTTTAAACAATGTTTTTATATGTTTTCATATCTGGTTAGGCTATTTCTTGAATCTTCTTACCTTCTTGTTTATTTTTTCAATCTTGTCTAATTTGTTTCATTTTTCCAAATGGTCTTTAAAAAACTCAGCTGATTAAATTCCTCCTCGCCCCCAAAATGTTGGTAGTTTTACTGGCTCACGTTCAAATTATGAAGGAGAATGGATATTTTTCCATCATGCCATCCAACATAGCCTAACTTTGATTTATTCAACTCCTCTTTTGGGTCCCTCAGGAGCATATTAAAGTTTTTTTTCCACTTGGATATTGCATATTTATCAAGTTTATTTATTCTTTTATAGGTTCTCTTTTACTTCTATAATGCCTATGCTAGCAAAACAGCCATGCTCATTACAGCTGGTAGGAGCAGACCTTTCTGGAGGATGCATTCAGACCTACACTCACTCACACTCTCTCTCTCTCTCTCTCTCTCTCCACACCCCCCCCACACACCCCTCTGCCCCACAACCCCACAATTGGTGTTAATCCTACAGTAGATTCATAAACATCTTTCAAAATATAAGGAAAAATGGCTGGAATTATGGCTATGTGGTAGAGCACTTGGCTAGCACATGTGGAACACTGGGTTCAATCCTCAACACCATATAAAATAAATAAAGGTATTGTGTCCATCTAGAATCAATCAATCAATCAAGTGTATAAGGAAACAGTAGCAGCATCACAGCCACAGGATGGGTGAAGATAGTTGCTAGGTCTCCAGGTTTCAACCAACAGAGCTATTCTCAATGGAGGAGGGTTGACCTTTCATTGTAGAGGAGTACAAGGGCAGCACACTCAGGTGGGTACCGAGGTGGCTGTCCTGGAAGATTCTCCTTGCCTGCCCCTGCTCCTCCACAAGCCAACCTGGGCCAGGCTCCTTTTCTCTACCTCCTTTCTCCCCCTAGATGCAGGGGCGACTATCTTCCTCCAACCTGGACAGCACTACTGCATCCTGGACATGGTAAGTCCGAAAGTGGTAAATCAGCTGGGGAGATGTGAACACTGACTGGATATTGAGGAACTGCAGTAATAGTTTAAGTGTGACGATGGTACCCTGGTCACACATAAAAACCGAATCCTAATCTATTAAAATGCAGTTTGAGACATGGTATAGTGAGGCCAGATGTCTTAGAGCTGTTTTAAAATATATGCTACTAGGGCTGGGGCTGTAGCTCAGAGCGTTTGCCTCACATGTGCGAGGCACTGGGTTCGAGTCTCAGCACATTTAAAAAAAATAAAGGTATTGTGTCTGCTATACCTAATTTTTTTTTTGTTTTTTTGGTTTTTTTTTTTAATGTGCTCTTAATCAAGTGGGTAAGTCTGGGACAAGAGACTGGGCAGATATGACTACCTATAACATCTGGATAATAAAATCTGGGAGTCTTTCTATGCTTTGTTTTTATAAATACTGGAATTTTCTAAATAAAAAAATGAAAAATAAACACTAAGAAAAAATTTGGATATTCACTACAGTATTGTTATAATAGCAAAAAACTGGAACCAAAGAGTTCTTCATTGAGGACTATTCAGTAATGGCAATAACCTAATGATGACTCCTATGAACATTAAGAAAATTGAGGTAAATCTGTTATGTGCTAATATGGGTTGAGTATAACATGCATTGCTAAGTTAAAAAGTACCCTACTCTTAATGACAGTCATGCTTAATTTGAAAAAAAGAAAGAAAGAAAGATGGATAGGCATGAGTAAAGTGTTTTTTTTTTTCCTGGAAGAAATTACAAAGATGTAAACATTGGACAGGGGGACTAGAGTAGGGAGAAAGGAGTAGAGAGATCATTTTTACTTAATACTTTCAAAACTGTCATAAAAAGAATCCAGTGCAGTGGTGCATACCTGTAATCCTAGCAGCTCGGGAGGCTGAGGCAGAAGATTGTGAATTCAAAGCCAGCCTCAGTAACTTAGTGAGGCTCTAAACAACTCAGTGAGACCCCATCTCTAAATAAAATATAAAAAGAGCTGGGTATATAGCTCAGTGGTTGAGTGCCCCTGGGTTCAATCCTGGGTGTGTATGTACACGCACACACACACACACACACCCCAAAAAGAAGAACTATTACAGGGATCATTTCAATGGAGAGTTTATAAAGTATTCTTATTTTCTTCTTTATATTTAAAAAATATTTAAGAGATAATGTCAGCAAAAGCAAGGCGCTAAGCAACAGGACTGAGGATGTGGCTCAGTGGTCGAGTGTCCCGGAGTTCAATCCCCAGGACCACCCACCAAAACGAAGTTGTTTTGTTTTCGTACTGGGAACTGAACTCAGGGGTGCCTAACCACTGGATAACATCCAACCCTTTTTTGTATTTTATTTAGAGAGAGGGTCTTGTTGAGTTGATTAGTGTCTCACTAAATTGCTGAAGCTGGCTTTGAACTCACGATCCTCCTGCCTCAGTCTCCCGATTCACTGGGATTACAGGCATGTGCCATCGTGCCTGGCAAGATAATGTTTTTTTAAATGATGCTTGGTTTTTAAAAATTTAAAATCAAAATCTAGGGTACTTAAGAATTCTATGTATCATTAGATACTGTGGCTTTCATTTCCATACATCATGCAAGAAATTTACAGGAAAAAAAAAATCCATAGCAATGATTCACTCTAAATCAAGTGTCCAGCATCGTGGAGGAACCTCCATTAATAACAATGACAAATGTAAGACTGGTTAGAAAAGCATGCAATCTCTCCCCTGAAGGATAATTTCCAGATACATTGCTAAAGAGGAAAGGAAAAAAAAATCCAAAGGCAAATCTGGTAAAGATGGAGTTCAGTGGCAAAGACCTTGCCTAACAAAATCTAAGGCCCTGGATTTGATCCCCAGCATTGCCAAAAAATAAATAAATCTAAATCTTTCTTCAATTTTCTCTACAGTTCAAACTTTTCTAAATGTGTCAGGTATTTCAAGCTCTGCCATAATAAACCTTTAAGATTTTGTTAATTTGTGTTTCTTCTTATGCATCCTGCTATAATAAAAAAAATACAAGCAGCTGATATGTATAGAAGTCAGGATTTTTTTTTTTTTTTAATGCAGGGTCTCACTCATTGTCCAGCCTATCCTCAAACCCTGGGGGGAGGAGGAACACAAGTGATCCTCCCACTTCAGTTTCCTGAGTAGCTAAGACTACAGGTTTGTGCCAGACACAAGGCAGGATTCTACTGTCAGCAGCATTCCTCCCTGGTTGTTGACCGTGGCCTAGAAACTATTTCCATTTAGAAAATGGAGAAACTTCACCTGTCTTTCATCATAAGCAGTGGTGACAATCAGATAGATTGATGAGTGTGTAATCAGCAAAGCCCATAACCCACCATCAGTCAGTAGCGTTAGCAGTAGTGGGTGGGGGTGCCAGGCTGGTTGGGGACGGTGATGACAATATGAAACGGGGGCCTTTAAATTGTTCTCCATTCCCACTCAGGCCCTTCAATCTCTATACTCCCAAACCAGTGCACTAAAAATATTAGTCAATCAACTGCTTGATAGTTAAACACTTCCTGAATAAAACATAACGCCTTTAAAATTTTTATTTTAAAAATCTCAAGATGTATCTCCTGTCAAAACTTGGCAATTTTACGACTTTAATTTTTGGTATGTGTGCTGTCAAAGTACATTTAGCTTCATGGTTAACAAAAACAAAAACGGATCTCAACAATCCTATCTCAGGGGAAAAAAAAGGGACTCCTATTGTAAATATGATTAAGAGGCTTAATTTCATTTTTCTATTTGAACCGTAACCTTAAAAGGAAAAAAACGCACAAAAAACTAGTTCTTATAAAGTACCAATCCCCCAATGTTACTACCAGAAAAATAAACGAGGGAATGATTTATATGTTTGGATGTTCATACTAATGGTAAGCTGGTTGGTCCGTTTCTCACCCTACCCATCAGAGAAACCTCTTCACTGTTTTGTCATAGTTGTCTGATCTCATTTACTGATTATGTAACCTTGGATAAATCACAAAACTCCCTCCCCATCTCCTGGGTCTTTCCTTCATTTATGAAATGAAGACCCTGGAAAGGCAATTGTAAAAGGAGCTTTCAACTTTAAAGATGCAATGATTTTATTATTCCTACTTGGAAACTAAGGAATCTGTTTATAACCAATAAATGTTTCAGTGTGAACCAAAACAGTCCCCCCACACCAGAACCAAAACAGGAATAAGAAAACACAGGAAGACATCTGCTGCCAGCAGGCAGGGGGATTGCCACAGCTGAGTGCCTGCCCCCTGCCTGCCCAGACACCAGAGGCAGCTCACCAGGGAGTGCTGGGGGCTTCTCAGGGGCGTTGTTGACAGTAAGATGGTAGGGAGAAAAGGGGTGTTTTAAGGAGCATCGCTAGGGAAAATGGTTCCCCTTCATCCTGGAGGGGTTTTAATCAGGAAAATGATATTATTCTGAAGTTACATAAACCATCATATAACAAGTAAAAATTTCCAATCATAACTTCATATGTGGAGGATGAGGGACACTGATGAGGAAGTCTCAGCCACTGCTACTCTGCCAGGAAAGGAAATGCCACCCTGCTCAGAGTGGGCAGCCCCCTTAGGGGTGGTCACATTACTCTCCACTTCTGAATCTGCCCATGTCCCATCTACAGTGATCAGACCACAAGCCTTGTCCAGACTGGCCACCCACCAGGCCATGTCCATGTCCCTCCCATCCCAGGACTTTGTCCTTTTACAATAGTGTAAAGGCCAGTTCTCTGGCTGGCTTTTCCTCCACCTGGATAGGTGCAGAGTCACACATACTACTAGATGTTAACATACACTACAAATTTATTATAATCAAAATACTGTAACATCAATCAATAGACCAAAGGAACAATTAAGAACCAGGAGTAAAGTATAGGTGGAAATTCAAACTATAATAAATGTAGCATGGTATTCAGCATCAAAGTTAATGTAATAAATGCTGCTGGCAAACATGGCTACCTAGAATAAAGTGAGGACCCCTCCTAATCACACCCTAGCTCTTACCCAGAGGTTCTCTATTGGGGAGTGGTTCTATCCATCAGCAAACATTTGACAATGGCTGAACTTTATTATTATTATTATTATTATTATTATTTGTACTGGGGATTGGACCCAGGAGTGCTCTACCACTGAGCCACATCCCCAGCTCTTTTTTCCTTTCATTTAAAGATAGATTTAAAGAGAGATTTTCACTAAGTTGCTTAGGGCCCAAGTTGCTGAGGTTGGCTTTGAACTCACAATCCTCCTGCCTCAGCCTCCCGAACCATTGGGATTACAGGTGCACACCACCGCACCCAGAGGCTAAAGACATTTTTGATTGTCAAAATTCCGGGATGCTGATGTGGAGGGAAGAGGTGCCACTGGCATCAGGTGAGTAGAGGCCAGAAATGCTTCTAAATGCCCCACAGTGCACCAGCCTGGAGGCACACAGGGTCTGGCACAGATTCCCAGGCCATGAACTGGGGTCTCCAGGAGCCATGTAAGGAAAGGAAAAAAGAGCCACAAGCCAGGGGAAGAATGATGAGCCCTGAAGTTTCCCTTAGCCCCAGGAGGCAGCATCTTGCCCCACCTGGCCAAGTTACTGCCAATGGGCACATGGGCTTCATGGTGCCACAACTTCCAATTCTACCTTCAAGAAGTCAGACATTGAGAATCTTGCCATTTCCAACCCTATACAACTCCAAGTCAAGACTTAGTGGGCTACAAAGTCTAGATGTGGCTTTGATAAATGTGGGGGAGAGGTGCCCCACAATCCTTCCTCAACCCTGTTCCTGGCACTGTTAAGGAGCAGCTGGAGCATCAGCAGTTCTGTAGTGAAAAGTGCATGTGACAGGTCACTCCCACATCATCATGTATATGTGTTTCAGGGACACCTATGCAGGTGTCTGACACTGGTCTCTGCTTCCTAAACCACCCCCCTTCCCTATACTGGTGTTGAGATGAACAAAGAGTTTAGAACCACATAATTATGTTTTTAATCCCTTGAAAATCTTTTTTCCCCCCGACTTTACCCAAAACAGGCTTTTCTAAAAAAAAAAAAAAAAAATCAAAATATGGAAACAGCTGTTGAAAAAATGCATTTTGAGTAATCATGAGAACCCCAAGTTTTTTTTTCAAATACATGTTTTTCTTTCAGAAAATAACCATATCAACAAATAACCATTATTCCAAGAGTTAGAGAAAAAAAAAAGGAAAAGAAAGGAATGAGAACAGGGAAAAACATAATCCACACAACTACACATTTCTCAACACTCCGGGGATAGAGGAGGTTTTGTTTTTGCTATGACTATGTTTTGTTTAGTAAAACATTCGCAGCCACATTTATTCCCTGGAAACCAAGCTCTTCAGATGCCTTTAGGAAGAGTCCAAGCGATCATGTCTTTGCAGTCTCAGACTTGATGATTGGAAGGTACCAGCCTCCAGCACAAGAAAGAAGCCACTGCAGGCCCCACTCAACTGCACCACGCAGGCGAGAGCAACGTGCCAATTATTTTACCCAGCAATCATTTGTGACTTTAACCCAATTATTCAAAGTCTGGCTTTGCTTTTCTAATTACATCCGCTAATGGATCTGTCAATACCACGGAGCACAAGGCCAGGGCGACAGCACCTCTCTCAGGGAATTTCTCACAGGTAAAGCCGATAATGACACTGTTCGACCAAAAATAATTTTTTTAAGTTCATTTAAAGACCGCTATTTCTACATCAGTCTGCCTGGCCTTTGTAGTAGATCCACTTAGCAAAAACACTAAAGATCAATCATTTTTCAATATGGAGCTTGTCAATGCATAGGTAAGGAATAGGAATTCAATTTTCTAAACATTTGCAGCCTATGTAGATTATATGTGTCATTTCTAAATCTGCAAACGTTCACTTTAGGGCTTTTAAGATTCTGATTTCTGTCATCTTATTTAAAAAATTGAAGTTTCTAAAACATGAGAAAAAAATAATTCACGGGGTCACACCATTATAACATTTTTTTTAAATTCTTTAAGTTGTAGATGGACAGAATACCTTTATTTACTTTTATGTGGTGCTGAGGATTGAACCCAGTGCCTCACTCTTGCTAGGCAAGTACTCTACCACTGAGCCAGAACCCCAGCCCCCATAACATCTTTTTTAATTAAAGTAATTCCCATAACATAAATTTAATCATTTTAAAATGAAGATTCTGGCATTGGTACATTTATAATGTGTAGTCATCAACTCTGTCTAGACCTAAAACATTTTTAGCACCCCAGAAGGAAACCCACACCCAGCTAAGCAGTTATTCCCCAATCCTCTGAACTCTGGCAACTACCAGTGTGCTTTCATAAAACACCATTTTTACTTTTTATTGCATATATTTAAGGAAAACAAATGCCTTGATACACATGATATTAAGTGATCTCTACATCAAGCAAATTGCCACTCATCTCTCATGGTTACCTCTCTGATATGTGTACACATGCACATATACAGGGATCTAAACTCTACTCTTAGCAAATTGCTAGCATTTAATATTTACCAGTCTTCACTGCACCCTAGAGTTTTAGCCCACTCATCCTACATAACTACAGCTTGGTTCCTTCTTCCCTACCAATCAGACACCTGTTCTGTTTATTTTTTTTCAGATTCCACATACAAGTGAGACTATGCAGCAATGCATCTTTCATTCTGTGTCTGGCTTATGAGTGGCCTCTAGGTTCACCCATGTTATTGCAAATGGAGGACTGTTTTCTTAAGGCTGAACAATATTTTATGTGTATCTATACCACAATTCCTCTGTCGACACACACACTTGGTTGTTTCCATGTGGCTACTGTGAATAATTCTGCAGGGAACACAGGAGTGCAGATATCTTCACCATATGCTAGTTCATCAGCTTTGTGTAGTTGCCCAGCAGAGGAATTGCTGGGTCATGTGTAGTTCACTTTGTAACTTCTTCAGGAACCTCCACACTGTTTCCATGATGGCTGCACTAACCTACTTTCCCACCAACAGTGTAAAAGTGAGGGGGCTCCCTTTCCTCTCCAACACTTGCAAGACATTCTAACAGGTGTGAGGTGGTACCTCACTGTGGTTTTCATTTGCATTTTTTGGATGATTATTAATAAGCACTCTTGTTGATCTGTCGACCTTTCTATGTCTTCTTTGGAGAAATGTCTATTTAGGTACTTTGCTCATTATTTCAATCAGGTTATCTGGCTTCCTGCTACTGAACTGTGCAAGTTCTAAAATACTATTCTTAATACCTTAACCAAATCATGGATAAACACAGAAATCTGAGACCAAAAGCACTTGTTTCAGCTTCTATAAACCAAGGATTCTGCAAGCCAATCAGGGAGTAAGTGTCAAAGCCAGGGAAGCCTCATCCACTGAGTTCTTAAGAGGCACCACCAGACCCCACAACACTGGCGAAGCATCAGGTTGCCATGGCAACAGGGAGGCGGGAGGAGGAGGTAGTTACTGGTTTTTCATTTCAAAGGGTCACATACAGTCATTGAATTACACACATGCAGACAACACTGTGCAGTAAAAACTTCAGTGTCCAAGTGATGAAAGGAGTCTACCCGAGTAATTCCCATGACTGTACCCACTGATCGAACCCCAAAGATGGCATTACTACTCATCTCACCGGTCCATTTTGTCAGAAGACAGAGGCTGATATTCTGTTAAAAAAACACCAGGCCTCCCGCTGCTTAGGTTTAGCAGTGGGTACTAACATTAAAATCAACTCATCAGAAATTGAACCCTGGAATATTAAACAAAACATTTCATACACTTAGAAATATACATGGTATAGAAGGGAAGACACAAAGGATCGCCAAGTCTTCAGAACTGCTAACCAAAGTGGTCCACATTAAATCCAAGGAGAGTTTTTGAGTCAGAGGAAAGCTAGTTATCAATATTTTATGCCGTTTTCCTAATCGAGTACAACAGCATGATAGCTGACACTCTTGGTAGTTCTCTTTTGATTTTGAGAGTACATTGAACTGATTGCATCAAAGACCAGCCGCTAATGAATATGTACAAACAACATGGAAATTAAACTATTTAGAATGTGAATGAGACCCTATGTGGATTTCTAGGGCAATGTCTCAAGACACTGTATAGAAGTAATAAACACTGAAAATATAACACCATTGTGGCGATATATGAGAAAAATAATGCATTTTCGCAAGGCGCTTACGAGAAGTCTCAGCTTCAGCTAAGAGTGTGATCACCGGTATAGCTTCTCAGACAGGCATGTGAAAAAGCTAAGGATCCCACTCAAGGAGTGCCACACCTCCCTGGGCAGCTGGTACTGAGCCCGCAAACCCATCCTGACCTTGGGGTTCACGTGGTCCCTCTACAGCTCACACATGTTCTCACCCATCCATCATCTGGAAAAGCCACTAGGAGCCAGGCAGGGAACGGACACAGGGCATCTTCCAAGTCCAAAACAACCAAGTGCCATTTAAATTCCCCACACCCATGCAGTATGTGGCCCTTCCATGGTAGAAAGTCTGGCGACACCATGTATCATCTATAATGTAGACTGTTAAATAAAATTATTTTTTTAACAGTAATTGTAATTAACAATAAGTTGGATCTCTCTCTGACCTGGAGTGTCATGAAGCACAGATTGAGAAAAGCATAATACAAAATCATACATGCACTCTCTGTGCCCATCTCTATACAAACCAAACCCTTATGAGTGTGTCACTGGGAGGTTAACATTATTAAAATCAGGGGGAGGGGGCTGGGGAAAATAGAGATCGTCAACCCCTTTTTAAAATTACTTGCAAGGCTTCACTACAAAATAACAATGTCAACAAGACAGAACTGTGTAAGAGGACGATTACAGGGGAATAACACTATTAGGTTTTTTGTTTTTGTTTTTTTGTTTTTTGTTTTTTGTTTTGGTGGTCAATGTCAGAATCTGGATCCTCCTCTAAATTTCATGGGCCTGAAGGAAAAAAAAATTTGTGAGGGGGAGCAATAGAGGGAGACTTTCTTTATCTATACTAGTTAGTTATGAGCACCCTGCCAGAGCTCCCTCCTCCTCTGTCTCCCCTTTCTTCTCACAGTTAGCTCGTTACTTACCTGTGCTGTTCAAGACAGCAGCCACTCATCATATAGCTACTGAGCACTTGAAAAGTGGCTAGACCTAACTGAACATGCTAAAGTATAAAAATAGACACCAATTTCAAAGACTTAGCAAAAAAAAAAAAAAAAAAGAACGCAAAACATCTAAGCAGCTTTTTGTATTGGTAACAAATTGAAATGACAATATTTGGGATACACTGGGATTATATGGGATATGAGTAATTTTACTTGTTTCTTTTTCCCATTTTTAAATGTGGCTACTAGAAAATTCAAACTTCCATGTGTGGCTCAACGGAAGTCTTGTTCCATCGGGCAGCCTTATTCTATATCATTGCTTATCATTTGTTTCACAGCATTAATCACAACTTTTAATTATACAAATTACTCAATGACCCCCCCTACCCCGTCTTCCCCACTAAATAAATTCCACTAGACCAGGACCCATAGGATCCATGCCAGCTTTATTTGCCAATAAGCAGACCAACCCAGAGTGCCTGGAGCAGGCTCATTAACAGCTATTGTTAAATGAAGAAATTCTCCACTGACAGGGCCATGGCCCACATCTCGACATCAGCACATTTTCCATCAGAGAGAGTCCAGTGTAAGATGCTACCTGTGGTCACTCTGGGGGATGGTAAGCTCTGAGGTGCCCACGTACTCTTGAGTCCCAAAGTAGATTATCTATGACACTAAGATGAAAAAAATCATTGTTCCTGGAAAAAAATCAGCAATCAGTGTAAAATCAGAAGAAATTTGGGGGCCTTTAAAAAACTGTAGTAAAATACACATAAGATTTACCATTTTAAGTAGCATTAAGTACATTTGTGTTGTACAACTACTCCATCTGTCTCCAGCGACCCTTTCAGCTTCATCTCCCACTCCACTTCACACCTCACTTCCAACAAGGAAAAAGGCCACCTTGCCTCCATTTCACTGTCCTTCCTTTCTCTGTGCCTATGAGTATGAGCAGGAAATACAGAAGCAGCAAAAAAGAAAAGTGCTGGTGATGGGTCGAATAAAGAAACTGTTAAGAGTCAGAATAATTCACAATTGTGCCACTGGGGGGGAAATCAAAGAGCAAAGGAAGAACATAAACATTTCACTTTGCAGAGAGGCCAAATAAAGAACGGACAAAGATCATGGCTTTGTAACAAGGAGTGACTGGGAAACTTAACCCCACGTCACAGAAAATGGAAAAACAAATTTCTCAGGAAGTATGGTACCCAAGGGTCTGAGCACATGTCCGCTTGGCATGTGGACAGAGCACGAGGTAATGGGACTGTTTTTATCCCAAATTATCATCATCAGGATCTCAAAGCTATAACAGAGGTTTAAAGTCTTGGGAGACTTTTCAAAAATTTCTGAATGATATAAAATAATGCATGATGGAAACAGTTGGAACATTAAAAATTCACCATATGCAATACTTGTTTCAAGAGGCTTATGGCAGAATAAACTCCACTCTGAGCTTAGCACAACTTGTGCCCCAAAGTCAAACCCATTTGTCTGTTCGAAGGTGCTACCACCCCCAACCCCCAGATGCACCAGCAAACTGCCACCAGTGGATTCTCTTTCCTCACCCTCTATGGAGACTCAGCCTATGTTCAGTGGCAGTCACATAAACCATTCACAAAACTCACAAAAAAAATCCCATATGTTGTAAACACATTTTAATAAATAATGTTCTTCCATGTAAAATGTCACAAAAGATTCAACAAAACTCAGTCAAGTAAGAACAGGAGCAGACAGTCCTCATGTTCTAAATAAGGCTTCCACACCTGCGTTCTCGGCTTTGCATGAACAATTACCACATTCACGTGCAAACTCCCAAATTGGTGCATGGAAATAGAAAATCGTACACATGAGTTGAGTGTCTCCGGCTCTGCAAACCAATTTGCATGCAAAATTGTCATCAGTACCTCTGGTTTATTTTTCACCTGTAGAAGAGATGGAGTCTGTGATGCCTTGGGAGGCTGCATTTATGAGTTATTTTTGTCCCCACTATAATAGTGGGGTTTCTATACATCCTATGTCCCCCCCTCCACATGCACACACACACACACACACACATACCGCCTTCTCCATATTCCAATGGAAAAGAAGGAGAGTTTGAGAATAAGGTCAAGGAGAACAATAAGATGAGACCAAACAGCCAAAGAGATATTCTTCAGAATAATAAAAAAATAAATCTGGTGAAAATTGTTTAATCACAAAGTGCAAGCTATCAACAGTTGGCACAGGAAGGGAAAGATGGATTTTAAGCAGGCAAGAAAGAGGATCTTCTTAGCTTGCCAGCAACAACCTACTGAAATGGACCCTTGGGAAGGTTAGCCTTGGAGACCATCAATGAGAATCTGAAAGGCATGTAGGGCTTTTCCAGGGAATCCCAAGGTTCTAACACTGCCCTTCCTCCCTTCCTTCAGATCTGCTCCTTTCCTCTCTCCTGTCCAGTGGTCACCAGCCACTCAGGGTTAAGCATGAATTGAGATGGTGGAAAATGTAAAATACACAGTATTTCAAAAAATTAGTACAAAAAAATAAAAAAATCCCTGCAAAATTTAATATTGATTACAAGTTAAAATAATTTTTTAATGTACTGGGTTAATATGGGGTGAAAATATCATTAAAATTAGTTTACCTATTTTCTTTATTATGGCTATTAGAAAATACTAAATGACATGGCTAATGTTCTATTTCCATTGAATAGATCTGTCCTGAAAACTTGTTTTAAATAGATGTTTTATTATAACCCACCCCTACAAAAAACACCATGATTTCCTTTTTTTTTAAAAAAAAAAAAAAACATGGAGACAATTTTAATTCCTTATCAAGCATCCTTTAGCTATAGCTAAACCCACGACACTAAGGAATGGGGGCAAGCTACCTACATCTTCGAAGTGTGGGATCAAATGAGCAACTTTCCTTCTAGCATATTTAAACTTTGCTTTTTACTAGCTGTTCCTATTCCACACTGGAGAACATTCTTCCTGGCTTCAGTTTGATGTTTTGCTCCCTGAGCCCCTTAAACGCCTGCTCTTCAAGAATCGCTAGTAACACAATCACACTGGCTTCTAAAGCGTTTCCTTCTCAGGAGCACTTGGGTTCTCAACCATTTTCTGACCCTACACTGTGTGCAAGTCCAAAGCACCTTCCTTAGTCACACCTCCCAGCCCATGTGGGTGTCAGGAGTCAAAGGCTGTGCATCGCTGCTCTGCTGTAACTGCTGGAGGCTACCGGCAGCATGCACCCCAAAGGAGACTGTCCACAGCATAAACATCAACAGACTAGATTTTGTACTAGATTTTCCAGATGGTTTATATGACAGTCCAGAAATGCAACCTCTCTTCATAAATGCTTCTGTGTGGTTTTAATGTTCCAGCTTACCCCCCCTTCCTCCCTTCCTCTGCTTCTTGCCTGATTCCTTAGTGGGTGGGGGTTGGGGAAGGGGCTTCACAATATCCAGAATTCCCATACAGTAGCAAGATGTGACAAAGGGTATCATTTTGTTATAACCACAGCACAGTTGGTCTTCATTCTACATAGTGCAGATCAATGCAAAAAAAAATAAGAATTCTGGAATTGAATTATAGGACAGAAAGCTAGATATTTACCAAATCTGGCTGAGATAGAGTGATGGGTGGCTCAAGTTTCTGCTTCAAGTTTCTGCTTCAGAGTCAGATTATCTGGGTTCAAATCTCAGTGCTACCCCCTCACTAGCTATATGATTTTCGATGAGTTGTAAACCTTTATGGACCTCAACTATACTGATAAAGATTAAACTAATGCCTGCTATCTCATAACTATTATTAATAAGCATCACAAATTATTGCCAAGCATGAAAGGTCATCACTTCCATAAGTTGATCGTTATGTCTGATATCAGTCTAGTGCTACATCACTGTTCTTTAGTTTTCACACAAAGCTTTAAATCCACAGCCTAAGCCACAGGCCTCCATATTTTCTCAGCAGCACCCTTTGAAATGTTAGTGTAACTTCTGTTCATTTCTGAATGGGAGCCCCAAATGGGACCAGAACCCCAGGACTCTGAAAATTGACACCCAAGCATGCAGAGGAGCTACTACCTCTGAGACTGGTGCAAATTCATTGTAGCTTCTGTGATACCTATGGCAGGGGTGGGAAGGGGAAGAGACCTGTCAGAGGAGGCCCAAGTCTAGGGAGCTGGTTCCAGAAAATAGCACTGTCCCTATAAATGACCAGGAACCAGCTGGAGGACAGCAGATCTCGGTGGGGTCTTGGCAATAGTGGAAAGAACTAGAACCCAGTTAGAAATATGTTTAGGGCACAGCACATAAAGAAAGATAGGGGATGGCCAAAATCGAGGTGTCAGGCAAGTGGTATCAGGTGAAGGGGGTGGATGTGATGGGATGTGGTCTCCCCATTCTGAACACACTACCTGCCTGTCTCAAATCCATCCCATAATGTGTACAATTAAACATGTGTTGAGGAATTTTTTTTATGAGGGAGTCACAGAATTTCAGTCTCTCCACTTTTGTTATATTTTAGATACAAGGTATCCCACAAAAGCCCATGTGTGTGACAATGTGAGAAGGTTCAGAGGTGAAATGATTGGGTTATGGATCTTAAACTAATTCACTGGATTAATAATCCACTGATAAGATTAATTAGGTGGTTACTATAAGAAAGTAAGGGTATGGCTGGAGGAGGCAGGTTGCTTGGGGTATGACTTGGGATTTGCATTTTGTCCCTGGTGAGCAAAGCTCTCTGCTTTCTGTTGCCATGTCCTGAGCGGCTTTCCTCTTCTGTGCCCTTCCACCATGATGCCCAGCTTCACTTCAGACCCAGAGCAATGAGTTGGCCATCTATGGACTGAGACCTCTGAAACCATGAGCCCAAATAAAGTTTTCCTCCTTCAATTGTTCTTCTCAAGTCTTTGGGTCACAGTAATAAAAGAGCTGACAAAAACATTAACCCATAATTCCAAAATACCTCTAATTGTCACAAACACAGACTCCTCTTATCCTAGGCCCACTCTGCCTATAGCTCTACATGGAAGTACTTTAGGAACAATATTTAAAATTAAAAAAAAAAATGAGCCCTAAATGTCTGTCTTCAGTTATGGCTAAGAAAGAGAAGGCTAAAAAAATGTATCTGGCCACACCCTGGCACACAGAGCAGGCAGGGCCAGGGACTGCAGGCAGGTTGGGGACCCAAGGTCTCCACTCCCCTAGGCTCAGGATGGGACTTTATGGGTTTAATGCAAAAAGATATAAATCTTTAATCAACAGAAACCTTCTCAAAAACCACAACCCTATGCCTAAAAATGGGTGAATGGATGCACATTTTGTGTTTTATGCTGAAACATTTCATACATACACACTTTTAAAAAAGTGATGCCTTGTTCCAACCAACTTTTTGTATTTACTGACCAATTATGGTCTCAGCTGTGACAATGAGGGAGGGGTCAGGATGGTGAGGAATGGCACCATCCCCCTAGACTCAAAGTCAGCTCCGAGCAGAGAAAAACAAAGTCTGGCTAGAGTAAGTCAACAGTTATCTGACAACCTCCCTACCTGTTCCTTCCCCAACTATCAAATTCTTTCCCACTTTGTATTTTAGAATTTGTTTTAAGCAGATGGTTTCAAAGGCTTTTGTAGTTGAAAAATCCCTTAGACAGGGTTCCAGCATTAACAAATAAAATTAACACCAAAGAAACTAGCATCCATTGAACATATGTTATACACCAAACTGTTTTATGAGCTTTATAGGTATTCTCACTCGATTCTCAATCTCTCTGCTATGTATCGTTATTATCTCCAGCTAAAAGATGAGGAAACTCTGGATCAGAGAGGTTGAGCAAGTTTTCCCATGGTTGCAGAGGCAGTCATCCGACAATCAAATCCATGCATTCAGCACTTTTATGTTCTTAACCTCTAACCTCTGAGGTTTCTTTTTTTTAAAGAGAGAGAGAGAGAATTTTTAATATTTATTTTTTAGTTTTCGGCGGATACAACATCTTTGTTGGTATGTGGTACTGAGGATCGAACCCGGGCCGCACGCATGCCAGGCGAGCGCGCTACCGCTTGAGCCACATCCCCAGCCCCCTCTGAGGTTTCTTTAGTTGTCTAAGCCAATCCTCTCATTCAACCGATGAATGAACCAAGTCAGTCCTCTCAGATCATAAAGTGATGTCCAAGGGGACTCAATAGGCGGTGGGGGACACACCAGCTCTTTCCCTCACCTGTGCCACAGGACCGTAACGAGGGCAGCAGGAAAAGAACAAAACCACTCAGCTGTGAGCACCTGCTCTTTCCTCTACACAGCTGTGCGCCCCACAGCAGCCCTTCATAGACTCTGCATTCTGCTGAGGTTCCCCCGATAGTCAACTGCTGGGGCTCAGTGGTCACCTTGAAAGACGGATCACAGCTAAGAGAAACAAAGCCTTTCGTAAGGACATAACATTTTTTTCCAATGAATTTGGAAGTGTAATCATAAGTGGGAATAAAATTAAGTATGAATGTATGCAACATGTTTTCTGCCACAGAAGCCTATGATGAGAAAACCAGATAAATAAGAATAGCTCCAGAGTGACATAAATAACCACCATAAGCCAGACGTGCTTCATTTTAGGGTGTAATTTAAAAAAAAAAAAACTAGTGTATAAAAGCAAATCTGATATTTAAATATAACTATGAAAATTTAAATTTTAAGATTTTTTACAAAGGGTAATGTAATTCAGGTGAGCAAATGCAAATAACATGTTACTGACCTTCTCTATGTCCCCCAACTTCCTGCCCACAGTGCAGAAATGGAAGGTAGAAGAGCCAAAGACAGTAACGAGGTGTTGAGGCAGCCACCCACGGACTATGTTCACCACCAGGTCTGAGCTTCCTCACCCGAGACAGGGCCCACTGACCAGGATTCCTCAGCCATTGATCTGCTGTCCCAAAGATAATCATTTATATAGTCTAATCTTTTCTATCACAAAAATGATTTTCTAAAACCTATGCTTGCATATCTTATAGGCTCAGGATCTGATAGGAATTGCCAAATTGCCCTATGTTGGTCTCATCAAGCCACAGACCATCCTATGGTTTGAGGCCATACCTATTGCCCCATGACATCACTAACCCAATAGATGACAAACAATCTTACCTCGTTCAAATTAATTCAAATTAAAGCAGTAAGAATCTTTTTACATATTTCTTAGGTTATGTACTTTCACAATATGACTCTTCCTGTTGCCTATATTATGTATAAACACATTTATATATTTCTCTCTTCCCACTGAAGATTCCTAACCATCTTTCCATAACCTAGCTTATTGTTTAAATCTGTAGTAACATTTTATATAAGATGGATATTAGTCCTTCATCTGTTACACATATTACAGTTTTGGTCCTCTTCTCATTACTTAAAACTTTTTAAATTGTATGTGGTTAAAACTTTCAAAACTTTAATGCTTCTAGACTACAAGGGCATACTTGGAAAGAAACGAGTCAAGATCTTCACATTTAAAACTCGTTGTAGTTACAGGTAAAGCCCCTGAAATGCTCTGAGCTAGACTTCCACAGGTGACAGGTTGGGCTTGGCCTCCAGAACAGTCCCGATGAGCAGATCATGCATATGCACTGAGGCCCAGGAACAAAGTGTTTGAGTGACAGTCTCTCCAGAGCTGAGCTCAAGATCCAGGATTCTCCTTCCTCTGAAGCTACTGAGATATCTCTTTCTCCCTGTTTAAATTTATAAATTCCTTGATGTTCACACCTAATGTTACTTATTTCTTGGTTATTAAATGAACAGTTAGAAGAGACTCCCATGTTACACAAAGGAAACTGGGTTCCTCTGTTCCTGCCCTAACACCATGTAAGTACTGTTGGAAAGAGACACAATACAGAGTCATGGTCTCCAATATCAGCAGGATCATCAATGCCCACGTCCCAATCACCCCTCTCCTCACTTGCTTAGGAGGAATTCTGACCTGAACCACATCTCATCCATGTCATGGCTCCAGACACCATTTCTTCCCCAACACTTCCACATGCCCCCTACTCCTAAATCTCCATCTCCTGCACTATGAATCTCACTACCATGTATATCCACGAGGCACTAAATTAAAAGCAGCAACAACGACTATAAATAGCAGAAAGATCAGTAGAGTAAAGGAAACGGGAAGAAAGGGGAGTGCAGGGGACTGAATTAGAGCAAATCATATTCTATGCATTTATAATTATGTTAAAATTAATTCCGATGTTATATACGACTATCAAGAACCAATAAAAAGTATTTAAGAAATTGCATCTGCATTGAACACTTTTCTCACCATTATTCAATACAAATAAAACAATGTAACAACAGTTTCCATTGTATAATGTATCAAATAATCTAGAGATGATTTAAAATATATGGGAGGATTGTATAGGTATATGCTGATGTACCTTTTATTGTACTAGAAATTGAACCCAGGGCTTTGCCTATGCTAGATAAGAGCTTTGCCATCGAGTTATACTCCCAGCCCTTTTTCAAAAACTTGAGACAGGGTCCAAGTTGTCTAGTCTGGCCTCAAACTTTTGATCCTCCACCTTAGCCTCCCAAGTTACCAAGATTATAGGTGTGCACCACTGTGCCCAGCTAAATGCATCATTTTACATAAGTGACTTGAGCATCTGCAGATTTTGGTATTTGCAGGGTGCCACAGTACCAACACTCCTTGGAGACTGAGGGATCACTGTATACATAAGATCCCAACCTCTCCTTTTTCCCCGGCTACTTAGACCATACTTACTCATCCTTCACAACCCACCAGCCAAGTCCTCCCTCCTTATCTCAAGGCACCATCTAGCAGTTCGAAGTATTAATATCACAGTTTTCTAGTGTGAATCTCCAGGGAAGACGAGGACTTACCCTTGCTAGTTTTGTTCTTCTCACAACTAGCACTTTGCCCAACTCATAACTGGAATGAAATAAATACTTAGCAAATGAATACATGATCCAAAAAAAAAAAAAAAAAAAAAGAGCAAATACAAGCTAGTTACAGAAAGGAGACTAGATCGCAGTATCTTCCTCTACACCACGTTGCCACTCATCAAGATCCTGGTCAACCAACAAATGGCAAAGGAAGACAGGCGGACACACAAAGCCTGGCAGTCAGCACCCCTCCCATTGTGGGGTCTGTGGTGGAGACCTCCAGGCTAGAAACACCTTCTTGCTCACAGGAGCCAGCCGATATTGGGATCAGCAAACAGCTGTGGTGACAGCCACACAGGACAGTCCAAGTTTGTTTAGGTGCTGTGCATCTGTGAGGAAAACTTGCCCTGCAGTGTTTTTCTTCAACTCTCACTTGGAGGAATGTTGTTATTTTTAGCAGGTGGGAGACACCAAAGAGGCTTACTTGGCAAATGAGCACAATCTGTTCCCCTCCGCTTTGCATGTACACATGAAATGCTCACACTAGTAGCCAGAGGTTTTCAAATCCACTGGGGAGAGACTCCATAAACAGGTTGGGGGCAGGAAAACAAAAACCCCCAGGATGACAAACGTGCAAATTAACCCCGGAACCGGCAAAGAACTAGTGTTGACAGAAAGCAAACAAAGCCAGCCATATGCAAGCATTAGAAAAATTCTGAATAAGGGAGCATTCTGCCCAGAAGTTTTCTCAAGAGAGGACATTAATGCTGTTTATGGTCCTCAAAGTCCAGAATATTAGCATTGGGGAGGAGCTGTCCACTGCGTTCAAAGGACAGTGGCATTGGAAATTCAGGATTCAGGAACACTGTCATCCTAACTCACTCCTCAAGTGCTCAGATAATCAACTAATGGAGTCAAAATACTCTCATCATGAACTAATAAACGCACAGGGCAAAAATGCCACAGATCTCCTGTTCCACACAATCATACGTCGGCTGTTCTGTCAAGATGATAATGAAACATCAGACAATCTGTGAGAATACGATGCCAAGGAGAAATACAAATTGGGCTCCTCCATCCCTCATGGAAATTAGAAGATTCTGAACTAATCAATTAGCTCCCATCCCCCACTCCCCTTCCATCTCTGCAACATCTTTCCACTTCCTGAAATTTCCTGGGAATCCACTTACTACTCTTGTGATCATGGACGGTAAATGAAAATCAAGTTCTCTGTGGAACACAAGAGAAACTTTACATTGTAATGCAAGGCGAACTGATTAAGGGCACTTATCTGCACACAGCTAATTCTTAAGACTGCGAAGGAGAGTGGATGAGACGTCAGGAAGGGGGGAGTGCAGTTCTGATCACATAGAAAAATGGGTCCCGGCACTCAGCAGGCGGCCTTATTAACAATTACAGTAACTAGGGCTCTTCTCTTCAAAATAATGCCTTGGACGTTGGAATGAAGACGTGAGCTTTGGGGAACTGAAATGGGAAGAACACACTTTCCTTTAGAAACCGAGTTGCTTAGGGCTTTGGGAGCATGCTTAAAAGTGCCAGGTAGCTCAAAGGGGCCAGTGGTCTATTTCTAAGGTAGATTTCATTTCACCTGACCTCATGCATACCAAAAAGATGTCGGCAAACTCAGATATATTTAGAATATGTTTATTATGAAAAATAACATACACCCTCCACTGACCAAACTCTTAAGAGTACTAGGACTCTCAAAAATTCTTGAGGGCTCCCTAAGAACTCTTTTTTCTAATGTGGGCTATATCTATAGGTATTGATCATATTAGCAAATTTAAAACTCAGACTTTTTTTTTTTGGTATTGGGGATTGAACTCAGGAACGTTTTACCACTTAGCTACACCCCAGCCTTTTTTATTTTGAGACAAGGTCTCGCTATATTGCTGAGGATGGCCTGGAACTTGCAATCCTCCTGCCTCAGCCACCCAAGTCACTTGGGATCATAGGCATGCACCACAGCACCTATCTGAAACAGACTTTCCGCCCCTCTCCATGTTTGTTTTTTTTAAACTGGTGCATTATAGTTACACATAATGGTGGGATTTGTTGTCACATATTCATACATGCACAAAATAATATAATTTGGTCAATATCCCTCCCCAGCACCTCCCTCCTTCCTCTCTTCCAACCACCTGGCCCCCTTCCTCTATTATACCAATCTCCCTTTGCTTTTGGTGCAATGACCCCCCCCCCACACACACACACACACACACACTCACCTTTTCCCTTTTCCTCTCTAGCTTCCACATATTAGAGATAACATATGACCCTTAACCTTTTGAGTTTGACTTATTTCACTTAACGTAATTAATGGTCTCAAGTTCCATCCATTTTCCTGCAAATGACAATTTCAATTTTCTTTATCACTGAATAAAACTCCATTGTGTGTATATGTCCCATTTTCTTTATCCATTCATCTACTGACACCCACCAACACTGGTACTGTAGTTTTGTTACTGTGCTGCTATAAACATGAGTATGCACGTATGGCTATAGACGGACGACTCATTCTTCAGGATAAATGCCAAGGAGTGGTATATCTGGTCATATGTTGGTTCTGTTCCTAGTCTTTCAAAGGCCCTCCATACTGATTTTCATCATGGTTGAACTGTTACAGTCCTAACCAGAGTGTAAAAGTGTTTTTCTCCACTTTCTCTCCAGCATTTATTTTTTGTATTCTTGATGGCTGCCATTCTGACTGGTGAGAGACAAAAATGTCATTGTAGTTTTGATTTGCATTTCCCAAATTGCTAATTATGCCAAGAATTTTTGCATGTATTTGTTGGCCATTTATATTTCTTTTCTAGAGAAGTGTCTGTTTAATTCATTCACCCATTTATTAATTGGGTGTTTGGGGTTTTGGGTGTTAAGCTTTTTGAGTTCTTTATATATTCCAGGTATTAATCCTGTCAGAAGAATAGCAAAGATGTTCTCCAATCCTGTAGATTCCCCTCTTCACATTCCTGATTATTTGCTTATGCGGAAGTGTTTCAATTTGATGACATCCCATTTATTAATTCTTGGCATTATTTCCTGAGCTTTGGGAATCCCACTGAGAAAGTCATTGCCTGTTGACCCTGTTTTTTTGTTTTTAAGGATTGAATCTATGGGTGTGTAGCCACTGAACCACAACCCCAATCCTTTTCACATTTTTGAGACAGGGTTTTGCCAATTTGCTTAGGGCCCAAGTTGCTGAGGCTGGCTTTGAACTTGAGATCCTCCTGCCTCAGCCTCCCAAGCCAGTGGAATTACAGGCATGTGCTACTGTGTCCAGATAAGTCTTCATTCTCGAGGAGATGCATAGTTTCTGGTCCAATTCCAAATTCTTCCATCTATTTTGAGTTGATTTTTGTGCAGGCTGCGAGATAACGGTCTAGTCTCATTCTTCTACTTACGCATAACCAGTTTTCCCAGAACAATGTATTATTACGCATAACCAGTTTTCCCAGAACAATGTATTAAAGAGGCCGTCTTTCCTCTATGTATGTTTTGGGCACCTTTGTCAAGGATCAGATGACTATAGATGTGTGGGATTGTTTGTCTTCTACTCTAAAACAGACATTTGTAAGCCCAAAATACCCAAGCAGAAATGAATCATTGACAATGGCTCTGGAAAACTCCACTGTGTTTTGAGAAATTAAGAGTGAAAAAAGGCCAACAAAGATCTTGGTATTATTTTGAAAACAATTTGAACCATAGGAGTTCCCAGTGGTCCTGGACCACACTCAGAATGCTGGCTTAGAGACATGTCTGCCTGACACAGATGTCAACTCTTCCAAGAGCCACTTCTGCTGTAAAAACACACACTTCTGTATTATGTGTCAATAAAAAGTTTTTTTTTTTTTTAAACGACAGATGCCAGCTCTATAGGAATTTCAACAAGTATATGTGAGGCTTTCTGGCAGCCGACAGGAAAACGGGCTCTTTACTCTTTTACAGTTCACCACATTTGTTTTATGCAGCCTCTGCAAGTACAGATGACTTAGTGCTTCTACAGAGTACGGCAGTGTTCTCACCAAGGACGGGCCTATCTGAGCAACTGCACTCCCTTGCATCAACACCAGTGCAGGTGGGCCTCTCCCAAGAGGCAGTTTAGTTTAGTGGTTCAGAGTGCAGGCTCTGGCTTTAGGCTTCCGGGGTTGGCCACTTGCCAACTGGTGGGTAACCTCCTCTCAGTGTCTTGTTTTCCCCAACTAAACAAAGGAGAATGACAGCAATTATCTCAGTAATTATGTTTGACACAGCATGTCTCCTGCTATACCACTGAGATCTGCTTGGGGTCCAGGGGCCTCAGGTACCAGAGTCCTGAGCCCAGGCTGGAGCAGAGAAGAAAGGGTCCATTCTGTCCTCACCGACATTTGGAAAACATTTTCCCCCGAGAGTAAAGTGAATTTTTCCTTTCCCTTGTCATTAATTCTGTTCATCTGCAAGAAACCCATCCATCTTCAGCTTTTCCTTCACGCCAACTCCTCAACGTTAGATCTTTATTGAGCTTTTCCATCTTTGTAAATCGTAAATTGTGCTTTTGGCATCCAAAAGGGCAAGCAAGTCGACCCCCCCACACACACTATTTGCATATCATACTAAGAGCCCCTTATTTAGATGTCAAATTCCAGTGACTAAAAACTCAGATATACACACACACACACACACACACACTCACTCACACACCCCAAAATAATTCTAAAAAACCATAAAACTTTCCATAAACTTCAGGCCTTCAGAGAATTCTCTCAGGCCTCAGCTGCTCTTATTTTACACACATATATAATGTGTTTGTTCATCCGTTTTTCCAGTAGATTAGAAGTACAAAAAAATCAGAAAAGTAATTTGAAAATCTGATACTCAGTTTCACGAATTCTTTTGAAATTACAACTAGTACTACTGGGTTTTAACAGAACCAAAATGGAGTTGAATCATGCCCAGAAAGTATTTTAAACATCTTAATTTTTTAAAAATATTTTTTAGTTGTAAATAAAAAAAAAAAAAGGTATTGTGTCTATTTTTATGTGGTGCCGAGAATCGAACCCAGCGACTCACACATGATAGGCAAGCACTCTACCGCTGAGCCATGTCCCCAGCCCCAGAGACATCTTCATTCTTACATGAAGAGTTCTTTGCCCTATTTAAAACATTTTTCATTTTTCCCAGACCTCAAAAGGTTAAAAATTAAAGACTAAACTCCACATTTGAAATTTCAAGATGTTCTTCAAAATTTTAGTCCATGTTCTAAATTCACTTGCTTAAATAGCTGTCACTTATATCTCTAACAACCTTATCAATATCATCATGAATGGGGGAAAAAAAGGAATATGAACCATTATAGTCTTGTTGGCCATTATTATTTGTTGAAATGCTAGGAAAAAGTAAACTAAGATTCATATGCAATAGGTTTTAAAAGAGGCTTGTGGGTTCTTTTTTCTTCTATAACTTTTAGTCATCATTTGACATTTGCAAACTAAAAACTAGGAAAATTAAATGCAATTTTTTTTCCTCAAATGGCTGAAGCCAAGATACTTTTGAGAGCATGTATTTTCCAAATGATTGACTTACTTCAACACTCTGTACAAGACAGTTTTGTTCTGAATTTTTATGTGTTTTAGAATTGGTCTAGAAATCATATGTGACTATTTCATAAAATCAGACAATGTAGTTATGTATAAACATGGAAGAAGCAAATTCTGAAGATAATTCTGGTCCTGTACAGCACCAGAATTGTCAATGTCCCTTTTCTAATATGATTTTTATTTATTATTTTGATATTTGTGCACTTATTGGGGGCAGGCAGGATGAAATACATATGAGCTTTTATATGAAATAAATTCAGAACAAATTCCTCTTTTTTCCTTCCCCCAAGGCCCAACAGGATTATTAACAACCCCACAGCTGGACATGGTGGCATACACCTGTAATACCAGCAGCTTGGGAGGCTGAGGCAGGAGGATTTCGAGTTCAAAGCCAGGCTCCACAACTTATCAAGGCCTTAAGTTACTCAACGAGACCTTGTCTCTGAATAAAATATAAAAAGGGCTGAGGATGTGGCTCAGTGGTTATGTGCCTCTGGGTAAAATCCCTAGAACAAAAACCCAACCCCACAGCCCAGAAGCTCAGAGAGTACTTGTGGTGGTTTGGGTAGACGTTTCATCAGAACTCATGGGCCTGGTTTTACCTCAACAGACCTCATTCTCTTTGGACCACATATGGACAGCAAAATGAAGTAGGAAACAGTGATTAGATCGATGACGTCAACAAGCAATCCCACTGCCCAAGACCAAAACCTCACATTTCAATTACAGATTGGATGGGGAGTATACTTTTTTAAGCCTTAATTTATCTTCCCAGCTTTTTCCTTTCGTTTTTGGCTAGGGTAGTGGTATCATGGAAGAGGCCCGTTACACAGATAACTAATGTGAGAGACAGGTGAGCAGACGTCTCTTGGATGGGTGGGATCTTATTTTCCAAGCCATCATTCAGGATTTAAGGTTTAATACTGTAAGAAATATTTTAGAGCCTGGTGGTTCCAGAAAATCTGAGACATGTGGCCACCACAGCTGTGATGTGGCCCATTCTCTCCCATCTGCTAACCCCCTTCCTGACTCTGCACTGGACAGGACAGGTTTTAACAGATGACAAAGCAGGCTGGTCCCCAGGGTAAAACAGGTATCTCAGAATGAAGTCTAGTCACTCTAGATCATGAAATGGAAATGCCACCGAGGCCTTGGGGCAGCCTAGCTGCATCAACAACATGGGCCAGGGCGGAGGAGGATCAAGTTCAATGTATGTGACCTGATGGCACAATCACAACACAGTCCCCATTAGGCAAGGTGTAGGTAGAAGCTAATGACCTGAACCTAATTTTCCTTTGATAATCTTTGAAGAGGAATAAACTCTGCTATAATGAGTCTCTTGGGCAATTCAAGTACAGACATTACAGCAGGGCTCAATGCACAAAAACCTCTTACAAAGGGTAAGTCTCCTGGCATAGACTCAGGAGGTTTAAGTTGGAGACATTTCTTAAACTCTTCCAGGAATTCACAATAATCAATCTTTAAAATACTTCCTATATTCCCACTTGTAATTAAAAACATATCTACATGCACAAATACATACACATATATGTACTTTCCGCTAGGAAAGTGAAGCCAAGTACCTCGGCCTTGTCTGTAATAATCTGTCATACTGTAACCCAATGGCCAGGCCTCAGACTATGGTAGAAGCTTTAAGAGAAAGAGCTCTTTAAGCCAATTATACAATTACACAATATGACCATGTTTACATTATCAAGGGGAGGCAGACCAAATTACCTAGCTACTTCAAATTAATAACCCCATTTACCTCAATTATCTGGCAGGCAAGGTCTAAATAATCTGAGTAATTACCTCCATTCATTCAGACAGTATAGATTTGGCCTGTGCATTCAGAAGTAATTTTTCCTTCCAGAACACTTTGACCATCAGCAAATACTAAAATGCACAACGGCAGACTCACATCGGCTTCGTCTATAAGCCGTGTAAGCAAATTCTCCCCATTATCTAGCAGATTAAAATTTATGACACTCTTAATAATCCAGGTTTGAAGTTGTGGTTTTTTTCCCCACCCCCTGACAAAAATTCATAGAACCATAGAATTTTCAAAGTAGGAAGTATTGACCCAGGCCTGAGGCCTAAAGCCAGTTACTGGCAGCAGTCCATGTAGAAATCCTGCCTACTGAATCAGCATCACTAAGGGGTGGAGGAGGAGGTCCAAAGTTCCAGAGGTTGGGTTCCAATCCCAGCCACTTAGTAGCTACAAGACCTTGGCAAGTTCCTTGACCTCTGAGTCTTCTTATGGTGATAATGGAACCCATTTCGTGGATGAAATGTGATCATGCAGCTGGGACATTTAGCACAGCTCTTGGCACATGGCTCTTGTGGCTAAGTGCTTAGTTTTATTATTTCAGCATCATTACTTTTAGTGGGTCCCCCCCAAAATGCCCTATTTTAATCTTTAGAACCTGTGAATATCACCTTCTATGGCAAAAAGATATGACTAAATTAAGGATCTCTGGAATAAGAGATTGCTTTTGGGGCCCCTAGAATAATCCAAACTAATCACATGTATCTTTACAACAGATAAGCAGAAGGAGTTTAGAGCAGACACACAGGATGGAGGCAATGTGAAGACAGAGAAGCAGCTACAAGCCAAGGAATATTTACAGCATCAGAAGCTGGAAAAAGCAAAGAAAGATTTTACTCTCCAGAGCTTCCAAATGGTATGTGGCCCTATAATACCCTGATATCAGACTTCCAGGCTCCAGAACCCAGAACATTTCCATTGCTTTAAAAACCCTGCTTGTGGTGATGTGTTTCAGCAGCCCTAGGAAACCCACACCTCACCTTACTGGACCCAGCCCTTGTTCAACCATTAAGCTATGCAGATGATGGTAATAATGACAATAAGGCCACAGGTAAGGTGCCTGGGAATGGAAACCCCAAGTGTTACCAGGTGAGCTTGACAAAAACAAAGTAGCAGGACCATCCAAACAACAGTGAGCAAACAGGTATGGTTGGAGGAGAGGGTTCAGGGAAGTTAACATACTAAGCACGAGGCTGGAGGTTCACCCCGAAATGGTCTTATCCACCAGCTACAGAAACCTAAAATGCCAATCAATGCATTGCTTGCTTTCAAATAGCCCTTTTGTCTGTTCAACCCTCAATTTTTTCTTTGTATTTCATATGCTTGGAGCTTATACAACTTCTTAAATCTGTGGATATCTCAAGATTTGGGGAAATTCTTAGCCATTATCTCTTCAAATACTGCTTCAAATCCCCCCTTTTCTCCTGATAATCCAATTATATGTATCTTAAGACTACTGTGACTGGCCTATCCCTTATAATCTATTCTAAATGTTCTCTTTTATCCCCTTCTGCACTTCAACTTGAATGATGTCCATTAACTCTTCTCCCAGCACATACTGTCATCTTCTGCTACACATGATCTTCTATTAAACCTCCATTCAGGGCTGGAGTTGTTGCCTCATATGTGTGAGGCACTGGGTTTGATTCCTAGTACCACATATAAATAAGCAAATACAATAAAGGCCCATCAACAACTGAAAAAACATATATTAAAAAAAAAACTCCATGCATAACTTCAGATATCTTCCCCTATAAGAAAATGTTATTTCTTCTTTACACATTCCCACTCCTTTTGAAATTTTCCATCTTTTCATCTATTTAAAAAACTTATTAAAACACATTAATCATAATTATTTTTAAAATCCTTATTTGCTAAATACAATTCATTCTGGGTACCTGTGAGTCTGTTTCTGTTCGTTTTCTTCTTTTGGATGGGTCATACTAGCATACCTAGTAATATTTTTAAAAATATTTTTTAAAAGTCATAGTTGGACAATACACACGTATTTTATTTATTTATTTTATGTGGTGCTGAGGATCAAACCCAGTGCCTCACACATGCTAGGCGAGCACTCTACTGCTGAACCACAATCCCAGCCCTGTACCTAGTAATTTTTGATTGACTAGACATCATGAATAAAAAACTGCAGAGATTTCTGGTGATGTTGTCTTGCTCAAAAAATGGCTCACCTCTTCTTCCAGGCAGATGGAGTTGGGAGGGTGTCAGGGCAAATCACCTAAGCCAATCAAGGATTGTCAAACTCCCACTCCTGGTTTGCCCATGTTGCTAGGACTTGGGCCCCCAAGGACTTTCAGCTGCATGATGTGTTCGCCATGCCCCACCCACCTGACCTCCCAAGCAGATCCTGAATTCTAATCCTGATCATCTCAGCACCTCCAGACTGCTGAACACTCCTGCTCTGTGCTTAGATTTTGAACCTCCTATCCCACGCAGTTTCAGAATTTACCACCCATCTTGAGGGGAAAACCAACCAAACGTCTGAGACTTCTGAATGCTCCAATTCTCTTTCCAGTCTGCTCTCATGAGACTACCAAAAACTTCATTAGTTTCTTTTTCTCAGAAGCAATGCTCTGTCCAGACAAAGCCAGCTTCCAGAATAACACCGCACCCACCCCAACCCAGAGAGAAAGTCAGCTACAGGTCATCAGCTCCCCTCTCCTCAGTTTTCCCCTTTCTGGAACCTTAACCATTCATGATAGTTTCAACATTTCTCAGATGACTTTAAACATGATTTTTAAAAATTGATATGGACTTTTGTGTGGGGAGATCATTATTTTTGTCTCAAACTGCCCAAACCTAACTAGAAGCAAAAATCCCCTCTTTGTATTTTTTCAAAGCTCTTTCACTATAATATATAATTTCTCATATCGGAAAAGTAGGGCAGCAGTTTTTACTCTGATCATTTAGACCAAGGTGGGCAAACCAGTGAGCCAGCCAAGTACAGTCTACTGCTGTTTTTCATAAATAAATATTTTTTAAAAGTATTTATTTTTTTAGTGAACACAATATCATTATTGCATTTTTATGTAGTGCTGAGAATCAAACCCAGGACCTCACGCATGCTAGGCGAGCTTGCTACCTCTTGAGCCACATCCCCAGCCCTGTTTTTTCATAAAGTTTTATTGAAACACAGCCATGTCCATTCATGTAAATACCGTCCACGGCTGCTTTGGTGCAACAAAAGCTGTCGCAAAGTAGTTGGGACAGAGGCCATGTCACCACAAAACCCAAAAATATTTGCTATCTTTATTTTTCATTAATAATTATTGCCAGGCAGCCCTTGCTTTACTGGATAGTGACTTGCAAGGCAACTCTGGAGAGAGGGCTGCATACAAGTTTCCCCGATTCTTATTCCAGTCACTTTCCCATTCTTTTAATTTTGCTCTTATCATGATTTATTATAACCATTTTTAAAGATGAACACAACAAGGAGAGGGGGGGCATGTCTGAAGCAGCCAGACCTGGCAAGGAAAAGGAAGGCGTCTCAGAACACAATTAAGGACCCTTCTGTCTTTGGAATATTGGGGGAATTTCAACAGTCACCTTGGAAATCTGCTAATACAAATAACAGAAGCAACTATTCAAGGATGTTATTAAGAAAGTCTTAATATTTCACAGCATTTTTTTGTTATTGTTGATATTCAGAAAATGAACATCGAAGGAAGAACAATGAGAAGAATCCTGAAGGATGTGTTCAATTTTTATCCGTTTGATTGCTGAAAGCTTTCATCAAGGCGATTCTCTGAGCTGGGGGGAAAAATTCAACAGAGGGTGGCAGCTCAGAGGGACACCCACACTACGCCTGATTAAACAAAACAATTTGAAAAAATCTGATGCAGTTCCAAACTTAACAATGACTTAAAAGAAAGGCCAGTTGCTTCATTTTCCTTCCCCTCTCCCTTATTCGGTTTAATACAAGTACATGGCAATTTGCTTCTTTTTAATAAAATTGTACAATCTGATGAGTGGTACAATTTAGCACCCAATGTCAATTATGGAAGCTAAAATTTTCAGAATCATACCACCACCAAAATTATCTCTCTTTTTCCCACTCTCTCATACCCCTCTGTTGGGAGCAGCCAGTCTTTCTTTTTACTATATCTTAGGCAGAAGGCTGAGTAGGACATGTCTACATCCTGACAACCATAGAGCCCCATCCTCCCAGGGAAGGATGGCTTGAGAGGGCAAAGCCAGACAAAAGAAAGATTAATTTATAAAATGGGGGAATCATGCCCTTAACAAGGAAACTCCTTGGTAGGGAAGGAAGGAAGGTCTCTCAAGGGCTCCCTGACAGGATTCCATAGTTGTTTCTCCCAGTACCTAGATTTCTCTGAAGACTTAAAGGCAAAAGCCAAACTTGGCTCACATGAACATGAATGAACTACTAAATTCCCACTCTGTGCCACCCCTGTGCTTTGAATTCTTCAATGGGTCCCCAGTGCCTAGTTTTAGAGTCCACAGCACACACAGTGTTACCCAATCCTCATACACTAATTTTTCAGACACTCTGTCCTAGATGGTCATATCTTACAATGGAAAACACTGTCAAAATACATTGCCCAGTGGGACTGCAAGTTGGCACAACCACTCTGGAAAGCAGTATTGAGATTCCTCAGAAAACTCTGGAACCACCATTTGACCCAGTTATCTCATTCCTCAGTATATACCCAAAGGACTTAAAATCAGCATACTACAGTGATATGACCACATCAATGTTTATAGCAGCTCAAATGACAATAGCTAAGCTAGAGAGTCAATCTAGGTACCCTTCAACAGATGAATGGATAAAGAAAATATAGTATATACACACAATGGAATCTTAGTCATAAAGAATGAGATTATGGCATTTGCTAGTAAATGGATGGAACTGGAAACTATCATGCTAAGTGAAATAAGCCAAGCCCAAAGAACCAAAGGCTGAATGTTCTTTCTGATATGGGGATGCTTACAATTCGGTGGGAAGAGGAAGAATGGAAATTCATTGGATTAGACAAAGGGGAATGAAGGGAAATGAGGGAAATGGAAACAGGAAAGTCAGTGGAATGAATGAGACATAACTTTCTTATGTTCATATATAAATACAGGATCGGTATAACTCCACATCATCTTCAACTACAAGAATGGAAAGTTATACTCCATGTATGTATGTCAAGATATAGTCTATTGTCATATATAACTAAAAAAATAATTTTAAAAAACCACATCATCCATGATCCCAACTCACAAAGGAATAGTGTTATACTTGAGGATTACATTCCTACTTGAAGGTTTAACATTAAAAGTTCTAGTATTCTGCTCTACTTTTAAAGATAAATCTCTGCAGTCGTTTTCCTGTGATTGTTTTAAAAAATAAAAATTATCAAATTATAAAGTCAGAGATGTCTGATGTCATCTATTCCAAATTCTTCAACCAGTGGTTTATGAGGCCCATAAAAGAATGCAGAGGATTCCTTCCACTCTCTAATAAACACTACAAAGGCAGTGTCAAGGAAACAGCCAGCCCTATCCCTTTCTTTATGGGCCTAGCTCAGGCCATTCCCGATTTAAAAAAAAAAAAAAAAAAAAACCTAGCCACCCTCAGAAACCATCTCCCTTTTTAAACAGGAGTTTCTTTCAACCTGTTACTGGAGAATTTCAGAATCATGCCTGTTGAACAAGATGGCCCACTTCACAAGGTAAGGATGTACTGATGGAGATGAACACACACGAAGATGGACACACAAAGAGACAGGCAGGCTGACTGGTGGCATGTCAAGATGGCCAGTCAGCAGTCACACCAACACATGTGCCCATCATAGGCCCTCCATCTAAGCTCCCAGCTGACACAGCCCCACAGGTAGCCCCGGCCAGCCCCACACAGAACAGCCCTGCCAAGTCCCATCAATCCACAGATCCACAGAGGCATGGCAATAGCAAGTAAGGCAGTTTGGTTTTTTTTTGTTTTTGTTTTTTTGGTGTTTTTTTTTTTTGGGGGGGGGGTAACCAGGGATTGAACTCAGGGGCACTCAGCCACAGCCCTATTTAGTATTTTATTTAGAGACGGGGTCTGAGTTGCTTAGCACCTCATGTTGCCGAGGATGGCTTTGAACTCATGATCCTCCTGCCTCAGCCTCCTGAGTTGCTGGGATTATAGGCATGCACCACCACGCCCAGCAAGTAAGGCAGTTTTAAGTCACCCATTTCAGGATAGTTTGACATAACAAAAGACAAGGAAACAAACCATCTCAAGTCCCTTCTAGCCAGGTGCCCAATGTAAGTCAAGACACAGTGGTCATGCTACAGAGAAAGTGAGAACACAAGGGGAAGCTACCCTGACTGAAGACGCTGGTTAACCAAGGAAATGCACACCAAGGCCAGGCGGCAGGTGGGAGGGCAAAGCAGCACGCCCAGAGGTCAATTCTTCCCTTGCTGGTGTGGAGCAGAATGTGTTATGAGCAGTGTTCAGTTGAACGCTGTTTTCCAGGTGCATAAGACAAGAAGCAAGGGCTTCAAGTAGCAGAAAGTCACCCCAATGGGCAACTCTGCAGGCTGAGGGCCTGCACAGGGAGTCCGTGGGAGGGAGAAGCGAAACCCAGGGGTGAACAGAAAGATGCTCAAGAAGGGATTCTAGTTCATGGGATGCATTGGGAGCGGTAGAAGGTCCAGAATAAATTAGCACACCTTGAGCTTTCAATTTGGGTGAACAAACAGCCAAAGATCAGCAAGACCTCACCTATGCTGCAGCCATGTAGCTCTCAAAGCCAGATGTCCAGGGACAGTCACCCCACTGCTCAAACAGCTTCCATGGTGTACCACATAATTCAGAAAAAGCCACACTCCATACCACATGACCCCATAACTTCAGACCTCATGGCCACTATTCTTAACCTCCTCTACCTGACCCCTTCCTTCTACTCAACAGGTGAAGTTGTACTCCTACCCAAGAAGCCAAGTATGAGAGAAGGCAACAAGGCCAAGCCTCAGTGGAGGCCCAGAGTTAAAGGGGTACAAAGAAAGTGCTCACAGATTAGAAGCAATGAGGGAACAAGGAAGGGGAGCTGCAGATGGTAAAAGACAATGGTGAGCCGAGTACGGTACTGCACACCTATAATCTCAGCGGCTCAAGAGGCAAAGGCAGGAGGATGGCAAGTTTGAGGCCAGCCTCAGTAACTTAGTGAGGCCCCACCTCAAAACACAAAATAAAGAGGGTTGGGGATGTGGCTCTTCAATAAAGCACTCCCAGGGTTTAAAAAAAAAAAAAAAAAAAAAAAAAAAAAAAAAAAAAAAGAACAGCAGTGGCCAAACTCCAAAAGTTTCAGGCAGGTAAAAGCGAATGGATACAGAGTTCAGGGAAAGGACAAAAGGAAGGGAAGAAGAAATGGAAGGAAACCGTCCACAGGCAACAGCTATGCAGACAGAGGAGGGAGTGGACTCCACAGGGGAGGAAGCTGTAAA
The DNA here is from genome assembly GCF_964194105.1 of Spermophilus citellus. Taxonomy (NCBI): domain Eukaryota; kingdom Metazoa; phylum Chordata; class Mammalia; order Rodentia; family Sciuridae; genus Spermophilus; species Spermophilus citellus. The sequence continues at coordinate 44,751,011 of NC_138184.1, read as the reverse complement.
AGACTGTCCCTCACCCCCACCATGTGGCATTTCAGCAACACCCAAAGAGAGCTGCCACTTTGGGGGGAAGAGCCTGGGAGAAGCAGGCCGTCTCCGACGAGGAACCCCAAATTAATTCCTCAGCAAACCTTTCCCATTCATTATTGTCCTCTTCTCTTCATAAATCAAGTCTGCTAGACTCAAAGACTGGAGCCTTCGGGAAGTGCTGACTCCAAACACAAACATCAATACAGAGACTGCAGACCCCAAGACGGTAACAGGGTGAGACGTATTTATATTCCACAGTTGGCAATGCCTCAGCACACTTTTCACTTTCTAGAAATTCTGTTGGCTTAATTTATGTGGCTCATACCTCATTCCCTTTCAGACAGCAGGCTTTTTATCTTTTTCATTTGGAAACTTATCTTTAGGATTTTCCAAATCCTCACCGTCATTAATTTTTGATGTACTAAATTCTGTCTGCAGTTTCTTCACAGAGATGCAGGGCTCCTTTCGAGGCTGTCTGCCGGCACCCCAGGACTGCAAGATGTGTCCCCACCCTGAGATCAGTCATGGGATCCTAATGGCACTGACACAGCAAGCGGACTGGGCTGCTCCCTTTGATGGGGTTTTCTTTTCCAAGCCACAGGAAGACTTGAAGACGTGTCTTTCCATCTTTACCGTCTTTCAATGAGATGCTTCATGTGTAACTCAGCCCAACAAGAGCAGCAGTGTAGGGGGAAGGGAAAGCATCTACCAACAACCCAGCATTTCAGGTAAAAATTAAAAAAAAAAAAAAAAATACTTTACTCAAGCCAGGCACAGTGGCCCACACTTGTAATCCCAGCAGTTTGGGAGGCTGACGCAGGAGGATAACAAGTTCAAAGCCAGCTTTGGCAATTTAGTAAGGCCCTAAGCAACTTAGTGAGACCCTGTCTCTAAATAAAATATTAAAAAGGGCTGTGGATATGGCTCAGTAGTTAAGCACCTCTGGGTTCAATCCCTGGTACAAAAAAAAATAGAAACTAAAAAGCTTTACCCAGAAAAGAGATCAAACTCAAATGAGATCTTAGACTATAAATGGTAAGGAAGCTGTGACTAGTTGAGGCCAATTCAAACAGAGTCAACTCTCAACCCATCGTAAAAGATGAGTTATCTGAGACCCTGTTGCCTCAGTACAATGGGGCAATAAAATCTCTAATAATGGAGACCAAAAAAAAAAAAAAGCCACATAATTAGACAAAAATCAGAAAAGGGTACACACGCTTCCCCTTCCTGTGGCTGACCTGAAGGGCACACATACAGCCATTTCTGTGCTGGCAGAAGGCCAGTCTGCTCCCCCCTCACTCAGCCTGCCTGAGCCACATCCGGCACAAGGCCACTAAGGTGGAGTTTCCTTTGGCAACAGGCCACTAACAATCCTTGAGTTCCCTGGCCGCCTCAGGCCCAGATGAGTACCAGAATAACCATGTCCCTACCGCACAGGTACCCAGCTATGCGTAAACAGACCCAGCTGTGTGAACCAGGCAGTGGAACACACAGCTCCTAGAGCTGGACACCACAGCTCGAATCCTAGCTGTGCTGCTCCTCCTCGGTTTCCTCATCTATAAAGATGGGCATAATCACAGTACATACATCATCACGTGCTATGGAAGTTGAATGAGTTGAGATATGAAGGGTTTTGAACAATGCCTGGCATATAGGAAGTGCCAAATAAAGTGACTCTTGATGCCATTATTGTTCTTACTAAGTACTTTCCAGGGGTATCATTGTTACTGAGCACCCCACAAAAGTATGAATTGCCATCAGCAGCCAATTGTGAGGTTGTCACGCTTATACAGACAGGACAAATCTGGGGCACAGGCCCTAGGAATGAGAAAGCAAGCCACACCAAGAGTCACCACAAAGGCAGGTGTTGACTTCAACCAAAGCCAGGAGCGAAAGGTACAGGAGGAACTGCAGGTGTGAAGCAGGATTCCAAGATGCCACACCAAGGGGAGGAGGAGGGGCTCCACAGAGGGAGGGGAGCAAGACAGGAGACCAGGAGCTTGGGGCACACGCCCAAGTCCAAGGCCCCTCCAGGACTCCCAGGAGACTAACCCGAGCTCCATGGATGCTCACTCACCTTAACCATGAAGCTACCTTTTTCCTCCTCACACAACAAGACTGACTGGACACAGAGACTATCCCCCATGGGAAGATGGGGCAAATAATCACAGCAAATACATCCCAAGGACACTTTCTGTTGACACAGCCTTTTTCTGAAGGTTCACTCTGCCCCAGACATTCCAGGTAAGTTACCTCATTTCACCCTGACAATGACCACAGGGCTGAAGACTCAGAGAGGTGAAGTTTCTTGGTCAAGATCGCAGGGTTAGGAGAAGTGATGGGTTAACCTGGATATGGCTGTGTAAGACCTGCCCTCTGAACCACTCACCATAGCCCCACCCTCACCAACGAGGGGTTCTTCAAGTTCATCAGAATTGGCAAGGGAGGCCTTGGGTATAGTCTCAGCACCTGTAAAGTGGAAAAGAAATTGCCCTTGGACAACTGCTAAGCAAACTCATGACAATGAGTGCAGAGGAGTCAGGCAGCAACAGAGAAAGAGGACCAGGCCAGACAGGAAACCTGTGTTCTGTCATCACTAACAAGCTCAGAGATGCAACTGTGAAGGACCTTCATTCACGAATCTTGATAACAGGGACGGTTATATTTGCACTCCCAGCTCCTCTTCTGCTATGGCTGAGGAAGCTCCTATCAGATTAGCTCTCCTGCAGACAACAATTATGAACTCGACAAAGAAACCAAAACGACTTTCTGAGGGCACAAGGCAAGCAGACACCGGGGGGGGGGAAGTTAGGTACTTCACTGGACAGTTTTTGTTATTGATGGCTGTTAGCCTAAGATCAGGTCCAAGTCCGTACCACAGGGGCAAAGCAAAAATTCAGACAGAAACCCACAGTCTTACTGGCTTGAAGAAACAGGACAAACATAGGGTTATTTCAGTTACTGGAACATGAAGGGGAATTCCCAGAAAGGAGAGATCCAAAGAGGCCTGACATCTATGTATAAACTCTGGTAAAATCTCTGGCTGATCCCTGAACCACACATACATGAAATACTGTTGAAGCAGCACAACTAAGACTAAAGGAACAGAGTTCTATTGCCATCCAGGAGACAGAGGCTGCAGCTCAAGTCCAACTGCTTGTCAAAATAAAAATCAACACTCAGAGGAAAATAACAGAATCCAGAATTTCCATAAGTCATGATGTTCAAGATCAACCCCGAATTATTCCCAATATCCTAAAAACATATGGCCCATTTAAAAAAAATAACAACCAAAAAAGACCAATCTCAGCTTACCCTAGATGTAATATCCAGACAAGGACTTTAAAGCAACTATCGTAACTGTCCTCAATATCTGTCCAACCTACGTCACAGATGTGTTTAAAACTAAAATATGGTCAGGCAAGCAAAGTGTGCCTTGAGAAGTTTCTTATATACCATGCTTGTAGAACAAAAATAAGTGATCCCACTTTTCACACTTGTTCTTGAACTTTATCATAAAGCAAACCATTTAAATATGTATCACCTTTCTTCTAAGAACAAGTCTTACTCAAGGACTGAATTTTTGGGGGGGCGGGGGACAGTACCAGGAATTGAACCCAGAGGTGCTTGCCCACTGGACCATATCCACAGCCCATTTTTAAAATATTTTATTTAGAGACAGGGTCTCACCAAGTTGCTGAGGCTGGCTTTGAACTCCTTATTCCCCTGCCTCAGCCTCCAGAATTGCTGGAATTACAGGTGTGTACTGTACCACTGTGCCCAGTTTCAAGGGCTGAATCTCTTTTTTAATCAAAACCCTGTTTTTAAGTAAATTACAAAGACAACCAATAATGAATTATTATAATTCAAAACTCACCGTCCCTATATACCATCATAAGTCATCTTAAAAAGCAAAAATGAGCCACGCAACACAGTCCATCTTACACCATGGGAAGGGTCAGTATCTGCAGTGGTTCTCATCATGGGCTTTGAGGTCAGACAGCCTGGGCTCAGATGCCAGCTGCTCAGCTATAAAGGCTCCCGAGGCGAGTTACTTAGCCTCTTTGCACCTTAGCATCCTAGTGGAAAACATGGAGAGAAACAGCACCCCCTTCTCACAATTGTTGTGACAACTCACAGACCATGTAGCAACTTGGTACATAGTCCGGTGCTGAAGAAACTGCTACCGAAAAGAAGGCAAAGAAGTAGTGTCCTGCCCAGCACTGCCCAGCTGGCCAGTGACAGAACTGGGAGGCAAACCTGGAGCCATCCTCCCATCTTAAATCACCTCTTGGATTAAACAACTGCCCTTTAAGTGGGCCCAATGCACTGTAAACCAGTTATCCTTAGTTCCTTTAGTATTACAGAACATGCAAAAACAAGTCATAACCCCATCATGGCACAAACTTGATTTTTTAAAATTACTTACAAAAATCCGAATATTTTTAAACTTTTGTTGATCCTTTTGAATTTGAAAGGTTTTACGACGCAGTTTAGAAAGACACCACCCTTTTAAAAAGGTGCTCCTAGGAAATTTACATGAGTGCCTTTACGAGTCAATCACTTTCACTGGCACCTACGCAGGGCCTCCAAACTCATGCACAATCACCAATAGCATCCTCAGGAGGGTATCGCTGCCATGAGGGTCAGTGTTCAAATGGGGTCTTGTTCTGAGAACTTGAAGGTTCTCATTTCTTCTCAAAGACGAGGACTGGACCAGAGGTTCCTGGCTCAGATCTGTTTCCTAATGTTCAGTGCTTAATTAAGAGCTGTATTTCACTTGGAGCCCTTTGCTCAGTCCCAGGGAGGAAGAGCTATGTGGGGAAGGACACGTCGCCTCCCTTGGTGGCTTCCCGTACTCCCCCCAATCTCCTTTTTTTTTTTTTTTTTAAAGTCCCTACTTGGGCAGCCCTTTGCCTGGATGGCAGGACCAAGCACCTCTTCAACACAGTTCCCAACTTTGCCATTTTCTTTTCTCTTCCTTCCCATTTCCCTACAGCTGGCACAGCCGTAAAGAAGTTTAAGCTGAAATAAAACTACCTGAAGAGTCTAGGAAGGAGAGTCACGCTGAATAAATCTGGGGACAAGGCCTCTTAAAAAAGCAGGTGTGGGGACGGGAAGCCACCGAGAGAGGCGACGTGTCCTTCCCCACATAGCTCTTCCTTCCCAAGAAGTGAAATATAGCTATTAAGTACTGAATATGAGGAAGTAGCGAGATCATATAAATAAAAAGATGCAAATCTGAGCCAGGAACCTCTGGCCTAGTCCAAGAAAGAAGAAATGAGAACATTAAAAATGTGTTCAGAACACCACCCCATTTAAACAACCAAGGCCAGGAACTTAACTGGGAGAAGCCCAAAGGGTTACGGAAACTTCTGACAGGTATATGGTGGAGCACAGGACCAGGAGGCACTGATGAGAACTCAGCGACAACATTCTGGAATTACAAGGATGGACTGGTCTGACCGAGGTGTGGCACCTCATCAAGGCCAAGACCATTCTCAGTAATGTTTCCGACTCCGGGAGCATGCGATTTCCTGTTTGAAAGGGAGGTGGGGTTTGTCCCAACACATGATGATATTCACAGGTCTAGTCTACTGATTACACCGGAACTAGGACTTGTGAACTCAAAGTAACTAACACAACCTTAAATGATCAAAAGCTGAGGAGAGTGGCCACTGTGGAGCCGTGGTGAGAAGAGTCACCAAGAGATCAGGATTCTTCAAGTGGCTGGCGCTAGGTTAAGTGGCTCCTGGAAAATTCTTTCTCCATCAATGGTCTCAGTTTACTCATCTGCAAAGGGTCAGACTTGACTGGAGGTGACCTCAGAGGGTTCCTCTCCCTTCTAAGCATTCCTGGGGAATCACTATTGTCCATAAATGTCCTCATCAATGACACCCATTTCCCACTTAAGATTTTCTGAGGAAATGACTCCGAACTATCACAAACACACACAAATAATAACCTCTGACTGCAATCTCCTGTCTACCCTTTAGTAAGACTCAACTCTGTTGACCGCAGTACACCACAAGTCCCCAAAACTGGGCAAGATGCCATGATACCAGGTCACTGGAAATGCTTTTCACTGCCAGATTTCCAAAACTGGTCATCTTATTGCACCTACTGATAAATTCGACAAGACCCAGAGTTTCTTATTGGATGATCACACAAGGCCCACAAACACACACTGTATTCTTGAGAGCACTGTCAACACAAAACATTACTACTCCCCCCACCCCACTGGCTTCTGTTGCCAAAAGAGAGCTTCCCCAACACCTCCCTGCTCTCCTCTCTCCTGCCCTAGCCTACGTCTCTGGGCTGACCTTGTCCTTATGAATACCAACTTCTCTGATGCCTGTGGCCCTGGTGAATCCACCCCATTCCATCCTGCTGACAGCCACCCAGTAGGATGTTTACCATGTCCTCTGGCAGCATCCTAAAGGTGGATGGGTCCTTGAAGAGGGGTCCACTAGGACAGATCTTATTTTTCAGATGGGGGAAAAGGTACAAAATAAACATTTATCATTCCCATCTTCAGGAAATTCCCCACTCACCTTTAACCCTTCTCTATTTGGGGAATGATAATAGTTATCATTGGCTGAGAATTATCTATGGGCCTAACCAGAGTCTTTTCTGATAACTTCATTCAATTCTAACACCAGGAATCTTATAGATAAGACACTGAGGGGCCAAGTTACTCGCCTGAGGTCACAGAGCAGAGGAGACAGTCTCCCCACCAGGTCTGCAGGCCTGAAGCCCAGATCTGTGTTGCACCAAAGTCCATGCTTTTTCAATCACCCCACCAGCCCTACTCTCCAACATGCAGGGTGATGGCCTGATAAACAGCTGCTGATTAATTAGTTAACGCTGCTGCCATTTGTTCTCCTTCCACAAGATAAACCCAGGCTTGTACCGGGCCTTGTGAGAAAGATGCCAGCTCGTCCCCAGGAAGCCAGCCAGCCTTCTGGTGATGACTGATGCTGGGAACAAGGAGCTGGACATCTATGGGTGTCTGATGGCCACTTTAAAGCACTCAAGGAGAGGTAAAGAAAAAAAAATAGGCTCCCATCCAATGCAATTTTTAAACCACTGATTCACCAGGCAGTACGGCATTGAAGTCAAAAGCACCTCAGCCACCACTGTGTTTGCAAGATTCTGCATTTACCAAAGCACCATTTACCAGCCCAACAGTCCCTGTGAGGCTAGTTGGGAGACAACACCCTGACAAGGTAGAGTAATCTTACCAGACTGGAACAGAAATTGAAGCAGTTCTATTTCTTTCAAATCCAGAATACAAAAGTCTAGCAACTGCAGGGTAGGAAGAGAAGCAGCTCCTCTTAAGCCTAGCATACTTCGAATTTTGCTTCCTGACCCCACAGTTTCTAGATCTGCTGGTTCCCGAGAGATGCACGCTCCCTCCAGGAGACACAACTATGGTTTCAGAACACCAAAGCCCAGATGTCCCCTTGGCCATTTTGGATTATAAATGCTGCCGCATCATAAGGCAAAGAGAGCGGACTGCCATGCTTGTGTGTAGGGGGTGAATGATCCCAATTCCCCAGGGGAAACAGGATTTGTGCCACCAGGTCGGGGGCAGGGAAGGGTACACCTGCACCCAAGAGTCACTGGAGTATCTCTCGTTTCTTTCATGTCAAAGAGTCGCCATCAATGGAAAACTAACGCAACCGAGACTGGAAGAACCAGAGGATTTGGCTCCATAGATTCTTCTGCCAGGACCTAGACCCCCACACCCAGGGTCCCATGCAGAGGTGGCTGACATTATCCATATATGAGCCAGGCTAATCCTTCATCTCATTCCAACAATCCTATCTTAATATTCTATATCCTTCAGTCTGAACCAGGAAGATAACTCATGCCATCTAGAGACAAACACCACGCCAGTTGGGACTTTATGTGTTGAGTGTAAGAAGAACAGTTGCACCAAGGCAGGAAGAAACAAAATGGTTTTGTTAAGTGAAGTTACAAATGTGAGGAGGGTGTGTGGAGGCTGTGAATCTGAAGGAGCGGGTTGTGTTGGTCCCTCAGCTGCTTCAGCTCCAAATCCATCCTTCTAAGTTCTGATGTGTGGAGAGGCCAAACTGCATTCCCCCCTCATCCTATGAGTGCCTACCAGGTTCCTGTAGGGGGAAGAGAAGGGGGCAGGAGCTTCTCCTTCTGTTTCCAGCACTTCTTGCTGGTGCCATCTCCAGCATCTATTGCTACTCTGGAAACCAGCCTCACCCAACTCCTCCGCACATACTCAGGAAGAATCCAGCAAAAGACATTGGTGAGCAAAAGACACTGCCCGGAAGGCTGTCAATGGAAGGGTTACATTCTGGGACTTCTGGCCACTGGCACAAATACATAAGGATAATAGTAACAAACCTCATTCAGAGGATCATCGTAGACTGTCATCTACATGAAGTCTATGTACCTTTACAGAAAGCCAGTGTGCATGTTCAAGATCTTAAAAATCATCCTGCAAAAAAATGGAGTTTTTACATGAATCATTTCACCAAATCAGATACTCAACAAATGTTCCCGGCTTGGGAGGCCCCAAGGACTTAGCAGTGGACAAGGCCAAGTCACGCCCTTGTGGAGCTTACATTAGGGTGGAGGACACCATAAATAACGAAATGATAACAGACCAAGATTTCAGATGACAAGTTGCATGGAGAAACTAAAGCAGGCAGAGCAGGGGTCAGGAATGAGGAGGGCAGAGGAGCGAATGTTTGGGACAGAGTAGGAAGAGGCAGAGGCTCTGAGATAGGAAGGAAGGAGCCCTGAAGAGACCTGAGACAAAGCCCTCCTAGCAGAGGGGCCTCAGGACACTATCACAGAGAAGTGCCCCAGGGTCACACGACATGGGGTCCTTGGAGCCACGCCACTGCCAAAGGAGGCTCTCCGTGGCAGGGATGCCATTAGCTGGCTTCCAGCAGTCCCCCAAGTCAGACACAGCTCAGCGGCCGAGTTCATGTCCCCACTCCAAAATGCAGTTATTTTTCTTTACTTTCAATTTGCATCGCAAGCTGGAGAGAAATGAATTACATCCCCCTGGGTTTCTCTGTTCCGTACAATTAAGAAAAGCTATTTCTTAGTCACAAGGCGAATGACGACACCAAGATTTCCCATTTTCTCTCTGCAGGAAGGCTGTCATCACTCAATATTAATTGATCCTACTTTTCATCCATAAAGCAGGGTTGAAACAAATTTTTGGTCCCCAAAATGGCAACTATTACCCTGTTAAGGTAAATTATTAATGGCGTCTCCATCAAAGCACACTCGCGTTCACAGGGCATCAGCTGCTTCAATTCGCGCCGTGTTTCTTTAATGGGGAAAAATGAGTAAATTAGTACATTTCTTCCCCACACTGGATAAATCACCAGCGCCTATCTCGTTTAAGGTTTGCCAGGGATTTTCCACCATTTCATCAAATCTAGGAACACACAGAAAGGGTGCAATGTGTCTTCAGCTCCCAGCAGGAGAGCCTGTCAATCGAACGCAATTTCATTTTCCTGCTAGAGAGACTGGATAAAGTGAAAACAGCAAGAAGATGCAGGAAGCTCAAAAACTGAGGAGACCCATTGCTCTGTGTGTGTGTGTATTTTTTCCATAGACCAAAAAAAAAAAAAATCATGCTTATTTCTAGAGCAGGGAAACTGAATTAGAGGATCCTAGTTTAAAAGAAAAGTGGGGGCCCTAGTTGTATTTATCTACAAGTGAACAGCCTACAGTGGACTGGGAACCTATGGGAAGCCAGCCCTCATTCCTACCGAGGGTGCTCACCAGACACTAGCATCCAGTGAAAAACAATTCTCAAACTCAAGAGAGGGCTTTGCTGTCCACTCCTTCCAATCCCTTCTGGGTCATTTATTTACATGAGTGCTGGGGCCTTGTGAAAGGCTAACCACAGGCCATTTGCATTTCATCAATATGTTTAAATGTCACAACTCTTGACTTGTACAGCTGGAAGCCAGGCTTAGCCACTCATAACCAGGCTGCTGAAAAATTGTGGTCCAAGCAGAAGACATTTCTTGAACATATAATTTAGTTTTGAGAAAAGATGAGCTCTGTGCACCAGAGCTGTGGCATGAAATTAGAGATGCTATGGATGTGTCTCCATGGCGTCAAGGAAATGACAAGGGTGGAAAAGTGAACACAGCTGTCACTTGCTTCCAGACTAGCAGGGGGAGGGAAAAAAAAAAAATCACCGTGGAGATAACTTCTATTAATGGCCTTGAAGGACCAGTGCATCTCTCCCTGGGTACTGCTAAGGACTCCTCTGGAAACTGCCCTACCAAACGGAAGCCACCTGGTGTGGGAGTTTAAGAGACTTGAAAGGGAGAGAGGAACTACTGATATTACCCTTTCTTTATTCTCATTGTGGCAGAAAGTTAAAACCCATTTCTACCCTTTATTCTAGCTACTTTTCCTGGAAGAAAAAATAATTCCTATATTTCCCATTTACAGATGGGGCAATAGGAACTGAGGTTAAGTGACTTTCCCAAGATCACACAGCTAATAAATGGCAGAGCCAGAATTTAAACCCTGTGTTTCTGACAATTCCACAGGCCACCTTTCATAGGGTGGAGATATTTGTAACATAAACTGCCTGTGTTAATACATAATGATGTATAACAAATTACCACAAAACACATTTATTATCTCAGTTTTTTGAGTCAGAAATCTAGGTGCAGCTTGGCTGGGTGCCTCTGGATCAAGACCTCTCAGAAGGCTGCCTCAGGTATCATCCAGGGCTGACATCACCTCTAGGCTCCCTTAGGGTAGATCACTTCCAAACTCATACACATGGTTGTTGGCGGGATCCAGTTTCCCCGGGGGCTGCTGGACTGAGGGCCCTATTTCCTCAGAGGCTGTTAGCAAGTCTCTCAGTTCCCTCACAGATGAGCCTCTCCAGGGTACAATGAATGGTGGCTGGCATTCCTCAGAGGGAGTGAGTGCAAAAGTCCAAGACAGAAGCTGCAATCTTTTTGTATCCCAATCTCAGAAGTGACAACCCATCATTTTCCCTCTATCCTATTCACTAGGAGAATGTCTCTAGGTCCAGCCCACACTGGACCACACTGGACTGTGGAAGGGATTCTACAGGTCATGAATACCAGGAGGCTGGGATCATTTCCACGGACACCCACCAATATTACAATAAGCAGAGAAGTTGAATCTAAAGTTGGTTTCCCCCCCCTCAGTTACCTTGGTTCCCAACTCCAAGTTCAGTACAGAACTCCAACATTCCTTGTGAGAAAAAAAAATCCTTCATTGGCTCACCTCTCGGCGATGCCAATTTCGAACAACTGCTTTAAAGTTCTTTTTTTGATTTTAGTTTTTTCTGTCTAATCCATTTATATGAAGTTTACAGTAAGAAACTACTGAGTAGAAATGTAAGTTATTGCTTTTTTTTTTTTAAACAGTTTACAGATTGGTAAGAAACAAGGCAAGAAGAGAAGCAGTTGGGCCACCAGTTTGGGGGGTAAAGCAAGGCAATGCAAAAAAATCTCAAATGACTTTCTCTCCATTCCTAGTGCATCTTTCCAGCATCATCTCAGCCTGTTAGGAGAAGAAGATGCAGCAACTTTTAACAAGCTTCATCCCACTCTGACCCAGAAGACCATTTCTCACCCAGGAAGCTATCATGGACAGAAGATGCAGGGGTTCATCCCCAGGACACCTTTGAGGCACTGTTGGAAACTCTGAAGTCTCCAACAGCTCAGCCTGTCAACATCAGCAGCCAACCCAGGAAGCTGGTCTGAGACACTAACATAGGGGTTTTCTCAACTACAGCTGGGTGGACCCAAAGATGAGACCTGACTTAGGATTTCCATATACCAAACAGCAGACAAATCTCCAGGCATGAAGGGCCCACCAGGTCAAAGATAAGTGATGCAAGTCAAAACAAATGCTTCTCCAACAGAACAGAACCATCAAGGGCTGTGCCCAAACTAGGCTGGTTTCAAAACACACTCACTCTAGAATTTAGTGGAATGTTTTAGACTCCTTTTCCTACACTGGGAGACCTCATTGTCTTGTTCACCACCGTATGCACAACACAGGCTGAGAGGAGGTCATCAGTAAATAGTCAATTAATATTGGATGACCATATCAGACAAGACTGCTTCATCCATTAAACCAAATCCACCCAAAAAGCTACCAGGAATACCTGACCCATCCTATGTCAAAAGCCACACTGATTCCTCATGGCCCCATGTGGCGTTCATGCCTACAAACCAAGTTTAAACCATGATGCCCAACTGAAATAATCCCCTTCCTCTTAACAGGACCCAGGGAGGCCTCCTGATAAAAATCATATAACCTGAAAAGCACACTCTTACAAGAAAGGGGGTGGGCGGGGGAATCAGCTGCTAAATATAGAAAGTACTCCTTGCCGGCATAACCTTTATTTATCAGAAGATCTGACTTGTAAACAAAGAACAGCATGTCTGAAACACAGAACCCAGGAAATGACTTTCTAGACTTAAGAACAGCGGCATGCACCTTAAGGCCAGACTCGCCCACCTTTTCACATCAGAATTGCCCTCAAAAATAGTCTATAGATAAAATTCAACAAGTCTCCCTTCCTCTGAAAGAGCAGAGAAATCTGCTCAGAGTCTAAAATGATTCTGGACCCCAGTGAAATGGGATAAAAACCTCTTGATACAAATTCTCTGAAGCAATATTGATAATAATCATTAGTAGGGTGCACAGAACATTAACTCATTTTCTGTTCCACTTTAACCAAATTAGATTAAAAAATTATTACCACTTTCACAGGGCTGCTTTTATGAATCCCTGCAGAAAAATAATTTGGTTTTGCTTTGACAGATAACGGCCATCACTAGGGAATTTCATTTTACTGAAGACAGCCTTAAGTCACTGAAATTTACTACTTGGGTTATACACACACGCACACACACACACACATCCTGATCCCATTTTCACACAAGACTGAATGTTGTTTCTTGGGTCTGGATTTCAAGTGGCTGGGAAAAGAGCATGAAGAGTTTTTACATTAAGAAAGGAATGTAAAGAATGCCAGACTTCCTTAAATCTAATCTTACTACCCCCATTAGTGTGTATATAACAATAACATTAGTGCTAACAGCAGACTCAGTTGCAACATCAAAAGCAAGCATAGAGAAGATGCATACAGCAGCTCTGCTCAGAAAGGTTTAAAGTCACGTCACTCATACTATCTCATTCATCTTACAAATCCCTGCAAACTGCACAAGCACACTTATCTGCTGTGAGACAAGTCTTATGGGAACCGATTTCCTTGCCACTCTTCGCATATTCTGTTTAAAAACAGGGCCTGTTTTTAGCACACCTCCCAACAGTGCCTCAACCCATAACTCATGCCACTGACTTCCTTGCATGAGTCTTAAAAACAAAAAAACCCAACCCTTCGTAATTATAGAAGCCGGAAACAAAAAATGAAGCCCAGGTAGGAAACTGAGCAAGTTCATGGCACCCAACAATTGCTTTTGCCCAAACTGAAATTAAATAAATATACACATGCACTCTCTCCATGAAAACGCTGCTGTGCAGTTTATTAATGAACAGTGAAAGGAAACAGAAGCCGAAAGTGGGTCAGAAGAAACTGTTTAATCTAATAGTCTGGAAATTATACTGGAGGGAACAGATGGTTTCACAGAAGTCGATGCTACCTAGAGGACCAAAGAGCAATTTTCTAGGAAAGAAAAATGCTTCCCTACCCTACTGCACATACTGTTTTCCAGCAAAGGAGGAGTCTATATTCAACACAGGACAAACCCAGCTTGGCATGTTTACAGAACTAAGTGGCAGCCATCCACATGTCCAAGATCACAAGAGGCCTTCTCAATCTGAGCTAGAGGTCAAACGTGGCCCTCTTGTGCAAACAGCAAAGGGAAACCAACAAGATATTCCAGCAGGTTATTAACCAACATTCACAACCTTCGTAGTAAGAAAAAGTGACCTTCAATGTGGCTTGCAATTCCCACACACTCTGGACCACAGTGAGACATATAGGCGGCTTGGAGATAAAAGGCCTTCGTGTAAGATGTGGTCGCATAAGGCAGGACCAACCAGCCACTGCGCCTCCCTGTTCATCAAGTAGAGTTAAACACAGCAATCACCTCCAGAGCTGTAAGGACCAAGTAAAGTAGATAAAGCTGGGCTGCCAACCACACAGTCAAGGGATGACACGCAGGTGATATTCATATCCCATTACCTTGTTTTATTTTGTGGTGCTGGGCTCCACCACCTTTGATTCACTAAAACATACAGGAAAGTTCTCACTAACGGGGCACAATCCAAAGGAGATCCGTCACAGCTGGGAGGCTTCAAATGACAGATAAGAAGCACCCAAATCTCAAAACCATCATCTGTGAGACCTTTGATACTGTCCACATTGCTTAAGAGGAAAAGATTTAAAAGTGGCGAGTCTGACTGCATACTTGAGGTATGATCATGGATATATGCTGGGTCACCGCAATGACCCTTGTTTCCTCATTTGTAAAAATCAGGATCCTTATGGGTATTAATTTACACCAAGCATGGTGGGTGGAGCCTCTGCTCTCATAACTATTAACACCAACAACATCACTAAGCCTGTGGCTCCCCTCACAGTGGGTCATCTGGAGGTGTCTCCTGCAAGGCCAGAAGCCACAGTGGCAGAACAGCCTTTGTACCATTAAGATTACAGGCTAAGACAGGAGGACCCTCCTCCAGGATGAGCTTAAGAACTGGGGGCTAGCTGGGCGTGGTGATGCACGCTTGTAATCCCAGAGGCTCAGGAGGCTGAGGCAAGAGGATCACAAGTTCAAAGCCAGCCTCAATGAAATCAAGGCACTATGCAACTCAGTGAGATCTTGTCTCTAAATAAAATACAAAATAGGGCTGGGAATGTGGCTCAGTGGTTGAGTGCTCCTGATTTCAATTCCCTGAAACCCTTCCCCCCCAAAAAAAAAATTTGGAGGATATAAAGAGTCAATGCCCCCAACTCAGACATGGGGCCTCCTACTTTCTGCCATAATGTCAAAGGAAGCTTTGGGCCTTCCTCCTATCCTTCCACCTTCCCTCCTCCCTGGCTTCCAATATCTTGCCATAAGGTTCGTGGTTGTTTTTACCTACGGGGGCGGGGGGGGCACAAAATGCTATCAATGTCAGGGACTCGCTCCATTCTGAGAAGCTGCAAATATTATAGATGAAATTGTCATGTTCTGAAGTGGCAGATATCGTATTTAGAGAGAGATAATAAATACCTCATTAAGGGATGGCAAAACAAACACTTCAGGGTCCTTGAAGCTCTATCTAAAGGAACCCCATGGTGAAACCCACTTTAAACCAAGAATCCTCTTGTGATGCAAAGAGCCACCCAGCCCCCAGCACCCCCCCACCCCGATATTTTCCCCCTCCCTTTCCATGGTTTCCTAGGTGGGGCTTCCTTCCCAGTGAGGACTTCATGCATATGAGGCAAGCACTCTATACCTGCAGCTAGATCTCAGTGCTAATGACTAAAAGTCCCATAGGAGCCCTTCCCTAAAAATCCCAGCCTTTGGGGCCACTCATCTGCATGAACAGCTCATTCTTAGACCACTGAGGGTACCAGACCTCCCCCAGCTTATGCCATATCACATACTCACACAATGCGTCAGAAAAAGACCGGGCTTCTCAGGACCAGAGGTAAATCGCAGGAGGTTCAAGCAGCCCCGAAGGGAAACAAAGTCTCTCACCACCACTCTCCTGAAGGTCATTTATTGGGATGTCCACGATCATATCAGCGAACCACGTGGGACTTAACACGTGCCTGCTCACTTGTTAGCAAACTCAGCTGCTCATTAGCATCACCTGTAGTTTCAAAAGTACTGACATCTGGGTCCATTCCTCAAGACTGACTTAATTGGCCTGGCAGGCAGCCTGGGCATAGGAATTTAAGTTGGAGAATCATTGTTCCAGCTTATGATATTTTAGGACCATGGCCTGTCCTCCCAAATAGAGTACAAGTCACTTTAAGGAAATACTTATAAGTTGGTCATAATGTAAAAGTAGATGAGTATTTACTGAATTTATTTCATACTAAAAAAAGAATCATACCAGCATATTTATATGTACCATCTCTACTCAAGTAAAAGATGTGGTAAAGGTTCTCAAAGTATGGTGCCCACAGAGCACCTGGGGATGTGTTACAAAGGCAGATTCTCAGGCCTTACCCAAGGTTACCAAGTCAGAGACTCTGAACAGGGGCCTGTTTTAACAGGCCCTCCAGGGGATTCTCCAGATGATAATGCTCAAGTTCGAGAACCACTACTTTAGGGTAATGATCAGTTCCAAAGGCTGCAGTCTTGTCTGGAGGTTAACATTATTTGAGGCAACTCTTTGGAACTTGCCTATCATCTTTGACTTCAAGAGCCCTGAAACCAGAAAGGCGAAGAGTGCCAGGATTTATAACAAACTAAAGAACTCAAGCTCTTGGCCAAAAAGAAAGAAAGAAAACCTTTAATTTCTTAATTTTCAGAACATGTGACCCATCTTTTCAGATTAGTGTTTTTCCCAGCTGTGAAATGAGCACACAAGGACAACTACACAGACAACAACCAACAGCTGCTTCTGTAGTTGTTCAGGGCTAATGTTACCCAGACTGGAAGTTAAATCTGGACGGATCCTTAAATGATTCATTGCACAATATACATGTTTTGAATAGTGACTATCACCCTGTGTTCTTATCATGACCACCCAAAATGTATATACAGTTTAAGGCTAACATGCTGGCAGCCAAAATCCAAGTATGAGCCTGGTCAGCAAAATGTGGAAGAAAACATCCCCAAGGTCAACTCTTAAAGACCCCTTAGACAGGAAAACCACAAAGATGGGAATTTGAAAAATGTGGCCAGGCAGCCCAATCCTCAAAATTGTAACATGTGTCATGGGAATGTTTTATAAGCAAGAATTTAAGAGGGGGGAAAAAGAAGACAAGCTTGAAAAGACAGGCAATGGAGCATACAGACAAAATTTGGAGCGTTTTCAGGTTGACGCCCTTTGATTTAAACTCACCAGGGTGCAGGAGTCTCAGGAACCAGGGAAGCCCAGAGAGAAAGCTCTGCTGTCAGAGAGGCGAGAGGTTGTTCTACAAACGTCCAGTAGTGTACGGGCATACAGCAAGTTACTTCTTCTTCTTTTTTTTTTTTTTTTTTTTTTGGTACCGAGGATTGAACCCAGAGGTGAGTGACATCTCCAGTCCTTTTAACTTTATTTTCAGGTAGGGTCTCACTGAGTTGCTGAGGCTGGCCTTGAACTTGCAATCCTCCTGCCTCAGCCTCCCAAATTGCTGGGATTACAGCGTGTGCCATCACACCAAGCAGCAAGTCATTTTTATAACTTCTCCATACAATTTTTTGGTGGTCTTGGGGATTGAACCTAGGGCCCCAAGCATGTTAGGCAAGCACTCTACCACTGAGCTACATCCCCTTAAAACCTCTCCAACCAAACTCTATCACTATATTTTGCTATACCATAGAGGTGACTCCACCCACCTCATATGACTGTTGTTAGCTTGTTTAAAAGAGATGAATACTAGTTGCTGAATAAACAGTAGTCTATTATTACATGTAAAAAAAATTAAGCAACTTGCCAGGTGCAGTGGCACATGACTGTAATCCCAGTGGCTCAGGAGACTGAGGCAAGAGGATCAGGAGTTCAAAGCCAGCTCAGCAAAATCAAGGTGCTAAGCAACTCAGTGAGACCCTGTCTCTAAATAAAATACAAAATAGAGCTGAGGATGTGGCTCAGTGGTCGAGTGCCCCTGAGTTCAATCCCCAGTACCAATAATAATAATAATAATAATAAAGTTACTAACCCACATACATTGTTGTTAGACATGTAAAACTATACAATCCCTCTGGAAAACAGGCTGTGTCTTAAAAAGGTAAATATACATTTGCCAAACAACCCAAAAATTCTACTTCTGACATATTTATTCAATAAAAATGAACATATGTCCACACAAGACTTGTTCACAAATGTTCATGGCAACTTTTTTCATAATAGCCCCAAACTGGAAATTGCCCAACTGTTCAATGGGAGGGGGATTAAACAAATTGTAGTACATCCAAACAATGGAATATTACTCAAAAACAAAAGGCAATAGGCTCTGGATTCATACAACAGCATGGATGCATCACCAAAACATTATGCTGAGTTAAAGAAGCCAGACACAAAGGAGCACATTCAGTATGATTCCATTTTATTCAAAAAGAGGCAAAATGAATCTGCAGTGGTGGGAAGAAGATCCGTTGTCTGGGCTGGAGGCACCTGAGGGAGCTCTCCTGGGTAATGGGAAAGTTCTGCATCTTGAATGTGGTGGTAATTCTCCAGAGGTTCATAATATCGAAGCTCACCAAACTATACACTTAATATGGGTATATGTTTTTTTATTTTAATATTTATTTTTTAGTTCTCGGTGGACACAACATCTTTGTTGGTATGTGGTACTGAGGATCGAACCCGGGCCGCACGCATGCCAGGCGAGCATACTACCGCTTGAGCCACATCCCCAGCCCAGGTATATGTCTTTGTATAGAAGTTATACCCCAATATATATGCTCACACAAGCAGCACTGAGAGAGCATGCAGCCACATGCATTCAAAGGTTGACCCTGAACTCTCTTTCATGGGCATCAAAGCCTGGGAAAAGAAACATTGGCTTCTGGTCCATGACTTACTACCTGTGGAAGCAACTCCTTCATCTGAAAATAAATAAGAGAAAAAATGCCTTCCCTCCAGCTCTCAGGGCTCCTTGAATGATTGAGCAAGTGCATTACTAGAAAATGCTTCAAAAAGAATCAGAACACTTGGTATGTGACCTCATGCCATCCACCCGGGTACCCTACAAACCCACTTCTAAACCCAGCTCTCCCTCAGCCTCCAGGCAGGTCCTGGGACCACCTCCTGATCTCTCTTGACCCACTGACCTCTCTTGTCCCCATTGCCACTATCTTGGCTGAGGCCACCTGAGCCTTGCTGATGACTGTAATGACTTCCAAATGGTTTTCCATCCCCCACTCTTGCCCCTTCCATCCTCCTTCATTCTAAACTCAAAGAGATCTTTCTAGAGTTTGAATCTGATCATGACCCACTCTCTTTTGACCTTAAAAACCTTGAGTGTTCCTGAAAAAGCCAGGTCTCTTTAACCCAGCACTTAAGACCTTTTGTCATCTGTACCCCACCTTACTTCTCCCAACCAAACAGAACTGCCTGTGTCTTCCCATATATGAAATATTGCCTCTGAATTTTTGGTCTTTCCCATGTGTTATCCACTCTGCCTGGAAAGCTTATCTCCTTCCCTTTTGCTTCCACACATTTTTTGCCTGGCTAATGCTAAATTCACCTGTTTATCATAAGCCTTTCACCCCTCCATCAGTACTGGGGGCTACCACCTTGCCCTCTTATCTCCATCACTTTGGTTCTTCCTTTGAAAGAGATTTTGAACCAATCCAGAGTAGTAGATAAGACTGGTGCTATAAACTGAATCATATCCCCCCAAATCTTATTTCCATATGACTATATCTGGGGTAAAGAATTAAAGTCAAAGGAGGTCATAAAGGTGGGGTCCTAACCCAGCAGGACTATAAATCAAGCACATACACGATATCTTTTTTTCTCCTTCCCTCCCTCCATCTCCTCTCAAACTCCCTCTCTGCTATGAGAGAACACAGTGAGGATGCAGTCAATTCTCACAGGCAACTGTCTGCAAGCCAAGAAGGGAGTCTTCACCAGGACCCCACTATGAAGCATCCTCTCCAGTACAGAGACTTCCAGTTCTCAAAACTGGAGAAAATAAATGTCTATTGTTTAAGCCATCCATGTGTGCTATTTTGTTATAGCAGCCCAAGCAGACTAAGGCCATTGGGAACATCTCCTGTCTGGTTCACCCATTAATCCCCAGAACACAACATCTGGCCCAATGCCAATGTTCAGTCAGTATGTGTGGAATCAATGAAATGTCACCCTGTGGTCATTATGAACCCAAGAACAAATGTACATGATAAAATTGTACATTATTCTAAATTAGAAATGCAGATTCTGATCTAGAACCAAGTCTTTCTCCCTTGAAAACAGACCAACGCTGTCTCATATAACTTTCTGAGATGCTGGAAATATTATTTATCTGCACCATCCAATATGGCAGCCACCAGGCATGCATGGCTACTGAGCACTTGCAATGTAGCTAGTGTGAAGGAGGAAATGAATTTTTAATCTTATTTAATTTTAATGATTACATTTAAAAAGCCATGTGGCTGAGTGATCCTGTTCTGAACAGCACAGGACTGGAGACTTCAAGCAAGGCCCTAAGCCCTGGGCACTGGCGTCATTATATTGATCACACTCGGTGCCAACTGTCGCTAGAACCAAATGTATAAAACACAGTTGATTCTCACAGAGCCGACACAGGTAGCTTTCAAGGGGTATTAGAGTGGCCTGGCACAGAGAAGCTGGCAAAACACACACATAAAAGGGATAATAAGGCACCGTTTTGCAGAGATTGTGATGCTTTAGGGGCCTCCGTCTGCGATGAAACCCAGCAAATGGCAGGTTCATCCCTCGGTGACCAGACTTAATTGAAAATTTAAGACCCAATCAAATCACCCAGAATTGAGATTTTTGGCAGCTTATGTGCGTCGCTGTGAGGTTCCCGCTGCTTTTTGCCTCTGCCAGCCCTACAAGTGAGGCTGCAGGTTCCAATATCATCCACAACGGCACCAAGCTTCAAGCAAGAGACAAAGCCACGTTAAATCTAATCCTGATTTCTTAAAAAATGCACACAGTCCCTGTCCTTCCTAAGCCATGAGGTGAACACTGGCCAATACTCTACACCCGATTTGCATTTGCTTAAGAGTCAGAGGAGCATCTTCTCTGTGAAAGATAAGCGTATTAAGTGCACTTAAAAAAATCTCCCATGGAAGATTATGTCAAAACCTTATGGAAGGGCTGGGGTTGTAGCTCAGTGGTAGAGTACTCGCCTAGCATGTGCAAGGCACTGGGTTTGATCCTCAGCACCACATAAAAATAAATAAATAAAATAAAGGTACTGTGTCCATCTACAGCTAAAAATATTTTTTTAAAAACCTTATGGAAGAGGAATATATCATATGCCCTTCTACATAACACAAGTCTCTCGCAAGAATGTTCTAACTGGTGTTAATGCCTTATTTGCCGAGCATCTTGTAATTTACATGTGCTCTGATGCCCAAGAGATCTATGTCACTTTCTAGATCTAGGTCACTTCCTCTGTCACTTCCCAATACCACATCTTTGGGCAGGTTACTTAACCTCTCTCTGAGCACCTGTCTCCCCATGTGAAAAAAAGGGTGAGTTGTACCCATATAATTCACTAGGTTATTGCAAAGATAAAATGACAGAAGCCACACAAGATGAATATTCACAGCAACTTAATTTAGAATGGCCCCAAACTGGAAACAACACAAATGACCATCAACAGGTGAATGGAAAAACAAACTAGCCCATCCATACCATGGAATACTACTTAGTAACACAGCAGGGGATGAACACATGTGACGTGGATGCTCCAAATGAGCAAGCTGAGGGAGTGACAGAGGCTACATACTACATGACCAAAAAGAATATATACTACATGACTCCATTTATAAAAAAAAATTCTAGAAAATAAAATCGGTGACAGAAGAAGTAAAAGAAAGCAAATCAGTTGGAAAAGGAATAGAATGGTATATAGTAGGCACTTAACAAATGCTACCTCCGTTTTGGACAAGGGTGAATGAGCTCATCAGAAAAGCTGGGGATACTGCCAGGGAAATGGATTGATGCACAGAAACACACCTCTGGGTTTACCAGGACCCAACCAGTTAGCATGGGCTCTTCTCAGCTAGAAAGTGTGAACAAGGAAGACAAACAGAAAGATGAACAGGGTTTAGTCTTTGCCCTGAAGGAAATACAAGTAGGTTTAATGCCTGATGTAATAAAAGTGTCATAAGGATGGTGCTGACAAACTGCAGGTGTGCAGAGAATAAGGCTGATGGGTTTGATGTCAAGAAGGAGGATTCCAGTGGGTGGATTCCAGTGGCAAGCAATAAGAGGCAGGGCCTTGCCAAAGCAGGGAGGCTAGGAAAGGGGGGTCCTAGGGGAGCAGGCGGTCCTACAGCCACAGCACACACTGTCCTCTGGGGATGCATAGGAGACAGTTCCCCCAAGACCAAGCTACAGAAAGCCCCCAGCGCCAACCTAAGCCTCAACTTCATCTGCCCAGGGGAACCTGCCAAAGAGTTGAGCATGATCAGATGTGTGTTTTACACAAACAGGTCCTATCTAGAGGGCAATTTGGCAATTTATCAAAAGTCGTGACATTCGCATCCTTCAACTTGGCAATTCCTGAGGAAATAACCAGAAATGTACACAAAGATTTATGTACAACATTGCTTATCACAACATTATTTATAATAGCCCAAAGCCCAAAGTAACTTAAATGTCCAATAAAAGGGGACTTCTAAATAAATTATAGCACACTGAGTGATTAAATCATATAGTCATTAAATCATACTTTGAGAGCACATGGATGACAGAGTGCATACCTCACCATACCATGTGAAATTGCAAAAATGCAAGATGCATACAGAGATGATGAGCATCTGTTTGACAAATACTCATTGATTAGGCACCATCCTAAGCACCCAAGGTGCAGCAGATAATAAAACAGACACCATCCCCACACTCCAGGAAAGAGATTCTACTTTTCCATGAAGGAAGGCAGACAGAAAACAATGAAACAGCAATAAGCAAAATCCTTTGATGATATGGAAGAAATCAAGAGGGAAAGAGATGGGGAGTTGCAGGGGAGGTAGACATTTCAAACAGATGTCAGGAAAATCTTCAGAGACGAGGAGCTTAAGAAGATGAGGCAAGGGGATCTATGGGGAAAACTTGCAGACAAAGATCGGGCAGCCCGAAAGCCCTGGGGAGGCCTGGAGGATACAGAAAGAGCGGGGCAATACAGCAGAACACGAAAGACAAGCTGCAGGAGAATGAGTTCCCAGGGAAGCCGTGAGACCAGTGGAGGAGGTGGGAGCCACAGGAGGGCGCTGAGCAGAGGAGCTAAGTGATCTGTAGGACAGGGGCAAAAGCAGGGAGGACAGGCAGGACTTTTCCCAGTGTAGTTCTAGCTCTTTATAATGAGCTTGCTTCATTTTATAATTAGAAAACAAAAGATAATGCAATTTTAAAAAAAAAACAGAGAAGCAATGCAGATGCAGCATCCACGGGAACACAGGGAAACTAGCAAGGAGGTCAAGGAAATTGGCAAGAGATGATGGTGGGAGCAGCCGGAGGCCAAGAATGGCACATAGCATATGTTTCTGGAACAACAATTATTTTATTTGTGTGTGTGTGTGTGTGTGTGTGTGTGTGTGAGCCCGTGAAATTTTATTTTTATTTTAAAATTAACTCTTTCTTTTCTTTCTTTCTTCCCTTTATTTTCCCCCATATCAGGCACTGAACCCAGGGGTGCTTAACTACTGAGCTACATCCCCAGCCAGAAGGACACAATATGAGGAGGAAGAGGCTGAGTTTGGTTTTGGTGACTTGGAGGGATACGAAGATGTCACCTGTGCCCAGCAGCCCATCCCTCTTAGGGCTCAAGAAGCCACAGAGGCTTCACAGAGGGACAGTGACAGCCCAAAGGAGGAGGGGGGGATACTCGAAGCGCCAGGTTTTGTGCAAAGGGCTTTGCACACATTTCTTCTTCTAAACTTCACAGCCTCCCTGTGATGTGCACACTTCTTTTAAAGACAGGAACACTGCAGGCCTGAGAGGCTTAGTGACTTACCTATGATGCCAAAGCACAGCCAGGACCAAAACCATGAATATGAGGGCTTTTCCCACTTATTCTCCTATATATTTCACAGAAACCCAGGGAGAAAGTGTCTTAAGTGATAGAATGCCCAGTTTTGCTCCTAACTTCCTGGGGCCCATAAAAAGAGTGTTCTCTTCATTTTCCAAATCCAGTGTCCAATGGACACTCAAAGTATAACACAAGACCAGAAGTGGAAGCCTGGAGAGGGAACTTCTGACAAATCTATGCTTCGCTGCATAGATTTGGAATAGGAACTATATAGAGATGGAGCAAGAGCCCAGCAATGGTTTAGGTACCCTAGTGATATAGTGTCCAGGTTTTGCTCCTAACTTCCTGGGACCCCCAAAAAAGAGTGTTCTCTTCATTTTCCAAATCCACATAATTTTTTAAATTTGTTCTACTTAGTTGTACATGACAGCAGAATGCATTTCAATTCATCATACACAAATAGAGCACAACATTTCAATTCTCTGGTTGTACACAGTGTAGAGATGCACCACTCGTGCAATCATACATGTACCCAGGGTAATGATATCCATCTCATTTCACTATCTTTCCTACCCTCATAACCCTTCCCCACCCTCCCCTTTGCCCAATCCAAAGTTCCTCTATTCTTCCCATGCTCCCCCAATCATAGATCAGCACCCACTAATCAGAGAAAACATTCAGGCTTTAGTTTTTTGGAGTTTGGCTTACTTTGCTTAGCACAATATTCTCCAACTCCATCCATCACATAATTTTAAATAGCTGAGGTTTTCTTTTTCATTTTTTTTTTCTCTCATATGTTTGAGTCTCCTCTACCCCAACCAGGTAAGTAGCTCTAGAACCAGTACCTGCCTCCAGACTCCCCCACCACCATCAAGCAACTACACACAGTAGGTGCCCTGAACACAACTTGCCAGTCACTCCAGGGCCATTCTCTGCTTCCCTTAGACCCTGACTCCTCTAACTCAGGTGAGGCATAGGCAAGCCCAAAAGGACAAGAGGGTGACAACGGGCAGGTGAACTTGGGTTGATGGACAGATTCATTCAAGAAGATAAGGAAAACTTTCTGTTCTGTGGGGCCTGCCACAAGAGTCTGCAAACTGGTTGGTCCATGGGCCAAATGCAGCCTATCCTCATATATCACTTAGCTCACACACAACCTTCATTTGTTATAATTTCAACTTAAAAAGAGAGAGATTTCATATAAACATCTGGATTCTGTAAGCTGTCCCCTTCAGACAGGCCTGCCCTGGTTCCTCAAGCCCCTCTCCTGCCCACCCTTCCTCTTAGACTCTAGCCAGAGACCCTGCCAGGGACAGGGCCACATGGCCAGGCAGGCCCAAGGCCTCAGGTGGGTCCCCTGAAAGCCAGCCTTGGGGTGTACTCACCAGCACTCAGAGTCGTGAATTCCAGGAAGCGGTACTCATAGGCCACATCCACCTTGGTTTCCACCTGAGGCCTCTTCAAAGTTGAATAAATATTCCCAGGCCGCTTCTCATCACGCTTCTCGAACTTGTTCAATCCGCAACCCATTTCAGCAGCTGCCATGGGAAGGAAAACAAAGAGGGGGACAGGAGTGATAATTTTTCCAGAGATTTTGTTTATAAACACCACAATATTTAAAAAAAAACAAACAAACAAACTAATTTTCCTGAAGAATGTGTCAAGGAACTCAGCCCGTAAGAAATCATGGATATAATTTAATATGGATTCTAAAGAGACGACTCTGCTCCATGTCCAGGTGCAGTGTCCTTCTTGAGGATGCCATTACCAGCCATCCTGTGATTTTAAAAATGACACCAAAAGTATACCCGCTTATATCCTTTTTTTCCCCCATCTGAGGAAAATAATACCTCAGAGTGCTTCGCTTCCACGGCAATCTGTATACATGATTAAAAAATGGGATCTCAAAAGCAATACAGTGCATTATGGTGTCATCTCGTCTGTAGAAAAACAAGAGATGTGTCACCTTCCCTGTGGTTGCTAAGAGAGAATAATAAGTTGTTGTTACAGTTTCTAAACTCTGGAGTCCTCTCTACTCTCAACAGTAATTATTTAGACAGGAATGGATATTCATAAAACATCTCTCAAAGTAGAGGGCAATATTTTTATGGGCTTGTCTAAGAGTCCCCCTTTTCTTTTTTTTTCTTTTTTTTTTTTTTTTAGCCCAAATCACAGGAAATAATAGCAGACGTCCACACTCTGAGAGTCATTTCAGACCCAAATGAAAACTGACTGAACACTGATAGCAGGGCCTGAGAGATTGGAAGCAGAAATCCGTGCTTACTAGAGTGAAGATCTATAGCTTCTGTTTGAAAAGAAAATGGAGAAATGTTACAATAATGTGTACCCTAGGGTGGGCTAAGCTTCCACCCTTTCTAGGGATTAAAAACAGTGAACCTGCTCTGTTTATTTAGGCAGAATGACACTCACAAAATGACCCCATCCCCTCCCCAGACTTCAGGGGAAGATATTTCCTTTTGTGGCCTAAGCATGAGCCATATACCCCCCTCCCGTCTGGGGTACGGGGGCTGCCACCAAAACACACTTCACAAAAATATTAACTGGCCAAGAATATCACCCACAGAAACATGGTGACTGTTTCCTCTTGTAGATAAGAATTTCCTTTCGCTCAATCCATTCACAAGGCACCCAGCTTCCTAAGGCAATTTAGCAAGTTCCAGAAAAACAAATGGAACCTCAAAAAAAGGAAGGAGGGTAGGGAGAATAGAAGGAGGTGGGTGGTGTAACCACCACCAGCCTATACTTTTCAGTAATTAAAAAAAATGTCTGAAAGAATGGATGAGAACAGGAAGCCTTACTTATGCCTTAATAAGGGAACATTAGTGTCCAAAGGGCCAGAGCAGACATGATTTATGTGCAGTCTGCATGAACTGATTACTTGTAAAATACTCTGTAGTTCTGCAGATATAATAGCTGATGTGTACAGAGGCCGCATATTTAACTACCAAAAAGCAGGCCGATCGGCATCCGCTGTAGCGAAGCATAGAGGAAATGGATGGAGAGGTTCCTAAGTGCTGGGGACAGGGAACACTGGTGAGATGGGCAAGAAGGGCACCATCACCACCGGAACAGGATTGCAAATAGCACAAAGGCTTACCAAGTTGGTCACTGGGGCACATTTCCTACATGCCTACTATGAGCAAAAGCACCATCCAGACAGTATGGTCTTTGCCCTCAGTCGGTTAGCCTGGTAAAGGCCGAGGGACACTCAAAGTATAACACAAGACCAGAAGTAGAAGCCTGGAGAGGGTACTTCAGAGAGGCTTTGCTGCATAAATTTGGAATAGGACTATGTAGAGATGGAGCAAGAGCTCAGCAATGGTTTAGGCATGGAATCAGGAAGCCCTTAGGTATGGAGGGGAAGAGAGAGGGTTAGAGAGCCAGGGCCACCCACTCACCCACTTGGTCTTTTTTTTTTTTTTAAGTTGTAAATTGATCTTTTACTTTTTTAAAAAATTTATATGCAGTGCTGAGGACTGAACCAAGGGCCTCACACATGCCAGGCAAGTGCTCTACCACTGAGCCACATCTCCAGCCCCCCATTGGTGTCTTTTAGGAAAAATCAGAAAAGGGTTCCCCTTCTCTGAGGAATGCAGTCCTACCCCAGCTGTGGCTTAATGAGTGGATCAAAAGCTGCATTTAAAATAAGCTCCTACTTATCCCCTTTATGACCACACAGGGCAGGGCTGCTTCTGTAGGGGGAAAGTTAAGTAGATTATTTCAAAATTGATAGGGGATAGGGTTGTGGCTCAGTGGTAGAGAGCTTGCCTGGCACATGTAAGGCACTGGGTTCAATCCTCAACACCACATATAAATAAATAAATAAAGGTATCTTGTCTATCTACAACTAAAAAAATTTTAAAAAGGAATATTTCAAACTTGAGCATGACAAGCTAGTCATATGCAAAAGCATGGAGGTGGAGGCCAAGAGTTCTTAAATAGGACACAAAAGTTTTCTAACTACAAACAGTAAATCTTTATAGAATGGCACAGATGAAAAAATTTTTCTGTTCCTCAAAACACAACTTTTATTTTTAATATATATAATTTTTAGTTGTAGGGGGACACAATACCTTTATTTTATTTTTATGTGCTGCTGAGGCATTGAACCCAGTGCCTCACGCATGCTAGGCAAGAGCAGTCTACCACTGAGCCACAACCCCAGTCCCTCAAAACACATTTTGAAGACAGAAAAGGCAATCCAGATCCTAGAAGATGCTTCAGCACATTTATGAAATGATCTTCCAGTCAGCCAGCTCTCCAAGAAGGGGGAGAAGCCCTGATTTGCAGAGTTTGCCCATTTCTGCAGTGTAAACACTCCCACTGTGCAGATTCCAAGTAACTGAGGTGACATCACTGAAGCTCTCGTGAACCAGTGTGAACTGGCTCCGCACACACTGCATTCACTCAACAGAGTCACTATATCCACAACCAATCAGAAAACTCCTACAAAACAGTAAGAAACAGACTATCCCACAGCAAATTGGTAAGATGCCTGAAGGAGCTTGTCACAGCGAGGATGTATAGTGCACACCACCAAGGGACAGAGGAAAAGTAGCTCAGCCTTACTGCTTATCAGGGAAATCAAAGGAGCAACCACAACACACTCCCTATCAGAATAGCTAGAAATTTTGAAAGCTGCTGATACAAGTTGAGCATCCTTCATCCCAAAGTCCAAAATCTGAAATGCTCCAGAATTCGAAACTTTTTGAGAGATGATGCTCAAAAAGTTTGGATTTCAAAACATTTTGGAAATCAGATTTGAAGAAGAGACAGAGGAGAGGTGCTCCACTGGTAAAGTCTAAGCAAGTATTCCAAAATCTGAAACACTCTGAAATCCGAAACTTTTCTGGTCCAGACCATTTTGAATAATTAAACCTGTACCAAGTGTTGGCAAGGATTCAAAGCAAACAGAATTCCCCTACATTTATAGCAGGAGTGTAGGTTTGTACAACCACTTTGGAAATACAGTGATATGTAGGGAAACTGAATATAAGCATATCTTGTGACCCAGCAGTTCCTTTCCTAGGTATATACCAATGACCATGTGTATATGAGGGCATCAAAGGACACATACAATGCTCACAGTCTCTCCCCTCCTAATGGTCCTTCCCAGGGAATCGCCCAGATGTCTTTCAGGAGAAAAGATGAACAAATCGTGGTATATTCATATAGCAAAATATTATATATATTAACCAGAGTTGCACACACTCCAAAGAAACAGATCTCTGTAGTTTGAGACCCCAAGGATTCAGGTCTGGCTGGTGCTGTTTTATCTTTATCCTTGGGGTCTCAAACTACAGAGATCTGTTTCTTTGGAGTGTGTGCAACTCTGGTTAAGCAAATACTTTTAAAGCACGGTTCTCTCTGAGAAGGGAAACAAAGCAGTTGTTGGCCATCAGAACTTTAATGTGAATTTGTCCTCTTAGTCATGAGTTGTGGGCTCTACCCTGCTAAGGACACACCTGTGTTCCTTTTAGTTCCTCCCTGCATTCTCCCATTAACCCCTACACCTGTCAAAATAGGAAAGACTTTTGCCAACCCCCAAAATATCAGTTACAGTCCCTACTATGCACAAAACAAGTAAGAAAAACCCAGCTTACGAAAAGAAGGGAAAATACAATATAACCATGCTACGTTAGAGTAGAGTTTTGTGAACTTTACTGTTTACTATGCCAGGTTCCAAAACCATCTCACATCAGAAGCTGGATGAGTATGGACCTTTGAAGGCCATAGAAGGGAGCAAAGGGAAGAGTCTATGTAACAGTACTGTTGGATGCAGAAGACCCCTGATGTGCCCACTCAGGGAGATATGTCTCTCTCAGGGTTCTGTCTCTATTAAGGTAGAAGGTAAATGATAAAATGATAAGTGAGATGGCTTTTAAATATGGCTCCCAAGTCAGACACTCCCCTATATTGGGAGGTGGGGTCTGGGCTTTGAAACTGCTTAACCAATAGAATATGACAAAATGGCAGTGCTAGTGTCTGGACCAAAGCTTTAATAGATGAAGAGCATCTACTTTCTAACTCTTGGGTATCTGCTCTTGGAATCCAGCCACCATGCCATAAGGAAGCTCAAGCAACTCCAAAGAGAGGTCCACAAGTAGGGGAGCCCACAGCCAGCACCGACTTGCCAGTAGACCATCCTGGAAGTAGGTCCTCTGCTTCAGGCAAGCCACCAACACCATGTGGAGCAGAGATAAGCTGTTTCCACCAAGCCCTGCCCCAACTGCAGACTCCTGAACAGAGTGAACCATTGCTGTTTTAAGCCTCTACATTTTGGAGTGGTTCATTTATACAATAGGCAACTTATGAACCAAGTTTGCTCAAAATGACCACATCCTGTTGCCTCTCAGTTGAGCACCTGTTGAAGTTGGCCTGCATTCAGGGATCCTGATTTTGCCATTCACCCTTGGAAGGACATTTTGGTTCCAACTTGAAGTGATTATAAACATTCATGTAAAGATTTTTGTTTTTGTGGCTGTTTTCCTTTATTTAAAGCAAATGCCTATGAGTGGGGCTATAGGGTGCCATGGTAGGTGGAGGGGCCCTGTATATAAGCAATGCTTCTCTTTCCATGGGCAGGACGGCCAGGTACTGCTGTCACTAGCAATGTGGTGGAAAGCATTACACCGGAGAGACCAATGAACTGGCCCTCCACCACCTGCCCACACTGGGGCATTTGTAGCACCCAGCAGACTCCTGAGCAACTGTGCTGTTCACTGGCTATTTCTCCTTTAGCTTTTGCTTGTTTATAAAGGATATGTGCTAAAAAAATCACCTGTATCTGGTGAGAGTCCCCAGTATTTTACCTAACTCCTGTATACCTACCCCTCCAAATTCCTATGGCCACCTCACCTTGACGCCTCAAGTCAATCAGGCTACTTGTTTTGTATGTGAGCTGACTGTTGGATCAGCTTTCATGCACAGCTGTAGAGAAGTTCGGTTTTCTTTTTATGTATTCCTCTTCTCAACAGATGTCCCTGAAACTAAGTCTGTTGGACCACAGAACCAAAAAGATCCTTCTAAGAAGTCTTCAAATAAAAAAAGAAAGAAAGAAAGAGAGGAGGTCTTTCCCCATTCCTATGGGAAAACTGGGAAGAGAGTCAAAATATACATCTTCTCTGGCAGAAATTGACTAAGATAATTAGGAACTGGATGCTTTCTAGGGAAGAAGAAAGGGTAATCAGAAGAAGGTTCTGAGACTCCAACTGCAAGGAGAGGATGTCAGACATTGCAAAGACCAGGAGGCAAACATCCCCCAAATGGTGACATCCTGGAAAATAAATTCTTTGTGAATCAAATCTGAAATCCACAGTGGGCCAGCTTCACAAAGGCACTGTCAGCTCCACAGGGAAGGAACTCACATTCCAAATTTATTCATGCAGCCACTGAATTAGCACACATTTAAGGTCTACTCAGGCACTAGATCAGCAAACTCAAAAACTGGGAAGGCTAGGCCTTGTACTCAAGGATGTCCCAGATGAAAGGAGGACAAAGACAAGGAACAGACACACAGGGTACAGAAGTCTGGACAGAGTCCCAGGCATTTGGACAGGCATTTGGAGAAAATCACTGTTACACGAAACAGAGCAGGTCACCATAGACTTGACTTCAGATGACACTGAACAGCAATGGGGCACAATGTCCCTTGTCATTTTAAGTGTTGAAATTATTATTTTAAAAGCATCTCTAATTTGCTTATGAATTGCTTCCCAAGATACTCATAAGACACTGGAAAGTCACTTCAAAAGGATCACCTTCTTGAAAGGTGATTCAGTCGGAGTTTATAAAAGCCTCAGTTTAAAAGTTCATTTTTTCTATCAATTAAGCATGCACACATTTAAATAATGGGGGCAATAAATGTAGTTATATTTTCAAATACAAATTAGTTTCATTAAGAGTGAGCCCTCATTTACCACACTTGCCAGTAATCTGAAGCAGCCTGTAAAGCTAATTTTAACAAATGCCAACAGCTCATGACAAGCAACCAGAGATGGAGCAATTATATGCAATGATGCTGGATCAGCTGGCAAACTCGTTTTTTTTTTTTCATGTCTACACTCAAATTCCATATTTGAAGACTCAAATGTGTTTATTACATCATTCAGTCACTCAAAGTAAGAGCTGATGATCTTAATTAAGAAGTCTTAACATCTCAATCCAGAAATATAAATGAAAACTTGAAAATTCAGTCAACTATTCAGTTGGTGTCAAATTTTGATATCCTGCAAACAAGTCTAAGAAACCCAAGGATAACTAAAAATTTACCCGTTGAAAGCATTCATGATCCAACGCCAAGTGTAAGGAACGATCTATATTAAATGGTATTATAATATGACCAGCTTTTTAAAGTGTTTATGGATGTATTTGTATAAAAGAGCCCCTCCCCCTTTTTTTAACTAATAGGATACAGACCATATGTTAACAGAACTTTCCTCTGGGTCATGTGATCATGCATGACATTTTTCAAGTTCTCTATCTTGAGCAAGCATGGCTTTCACAGTTGAAAACAATGGCCTTGGTGAGCCTTTTGGTATTCACAACCAGTGTGGTCCCCTCCCACACTTAGTAGGGCCAACCTATTCAGTAGCCAGTAGCATACTAGGGAAATGACCCAGTATGGTTTCCTAGGATGTTGTGAAAATGATGAAGTGTGATTTCCAAAGTGAAGTTCTACCTATCTCTCTCCTGGATCATTTGCCCTGGGGGTAACCAACTGCCATATTGAGAGGTCAGTATGTCCATCAATCCTAGGCAAGGAACAGAAAGGCCTCCTGCAAAGCCAGCATTAACTTGACCCCACCTAGGTGCAAGAGGACCTACTGCCCAGCTGACATCACACACACACACACACACACACACACACACACACACACACACACACAGAGCTAGGGCTGGAACCCAGAGCTTCACACATACCAGGCAAATTGCTCTACCACCCCTCCTCACGCCCAGCTCACCAGCCCACATCTTGAGTGCAACCACAGCAGAGACCCAGTGGGATGATGAATGTTTGTTGTTTTAAGCCTCAGAGTTTGGGGGTAATTTGTTACATACTGATAGATGATATACAGACAGTTTATGTTAAAAGTCTTGCTCCTATAGGAGAGCTGCACTGGGGCTGTGGAGAGCAGACTTGTCAGCTGCCAAGTTTGGGAGTAATTTGTTACATAACAAAAGACAACTAATACAAGTGGTGTTTACATTATAAAAAGAAAACACTTGCTTTCCACCCCCATCCCTACCCTACAACCTAACAACATCTCTGTGGGGTATCCTGAGTATATTTCTGCTCTGCTGCTGTCTCAGATCACAAAACAGCTCCCTCTCAGAACCTGCTACTCCACCTGTAGTCCCTAGGACCAGCACCATCAGCATTAGAAATGTAGGTTCCGTTTGCAGGTCTCCGTTTGCAGCCCCACCCAGACCGGTTGAATCCAAATCTACATTCTAACAATGAGTGGTTAAAGTCTGGCTCATAATAAAGTTTGAGACACCCTGGGCTGCAGCTGTGGTTCTCAATCACAGGAGAACTATTAAAGGTCTTGATGCCCAGGCCTTAGGGGGTGGGGCCAGAGCACCAGGACTTGTAAACCTCCAGGTGACAACATGCAGCCAGGGTTGAGAATCAACTCTCTAGGAGCCAACCTAGTCTTATCCCACTCCCAATTCCGTCCTGACAGCCAGGGCTCAGTGGGTCCCACGATCTTTCATGAGCCCCACATTCAGGGATAAGAGCTATAGAGCAGAGGTCAATCCCTTGGGTCACTACCCCCAATCTCCTGAATCTCTTTTTACCTCAGATGCCCCTTCCTGGGGTTCTTCTGCCATCCTCCCAAATATAGGCACACCCCTGAATTTCCATCCTCTAAACCTCCTCCTGGCTCACTTTCCTAAAATTATTTTAATTATAAGTCACTTCAAACATATGGAAAGTACAGAAAATGTGCCCACCACCTGGATTGAACACATGCTTACACTTTACCTTATTTGCCTCACATCTTTTATTTTTTGCAGAAATAAGACTTTTTGGACACAGCCCTATGCCCTGTCTCTGTAATCCTGCATTTACCCTTTTACTATCTACATACGACACCTAAACCAACAGAGAACAGATTCTGAGACCTTCATTCTCAGGGCATGGTGACCTTTGTATTTCAGTACCTTTTTCACGATACCCCAGGCTACAAAAGTACCTAAAAGTCCCTCTGATTGAAGAATGAAGTCCAAACAACTTAGTATTTGTTTATAGCCTGATAACCTAGTGGGATCTTGGAAAGAAAAAACAGTATGCTTAATTGAAAGAAAATATTTTCTTTCCTTCTTAAATAACCATGAACACTTACTAATTAGAAGGTGGATTCTGCACAGCTTCTCAAACCTTAAAGTCACACTGGACATTAGCATCCCTGTTTCCTGTTCCATAGTGATTTTCTTAGTGACCACCCAAAATCCCACTTCACAAAGATATAATGTCATCAAGAGGCACGTGGTGCTCTCGAATTTTGTGAACCACCTCACGTTCATGGTGCCATCTTAACAGATATTGCTGGGTTTCCCTTAAAGTTGCAAACTATCCTATGGCCCTGCTGTGAGCTTTCTGCAGTGTCCTGGCTTACAAAATTTGGGTGCCACCAATATACAGCATTGTTGTATGCTCTAAAGAGATTACATACATGCTATGGTCTCCCCCTTAGCAATCACATCCCCCTCTCCTTCCCTAACTGAAAACTGTTCTAAGCAAAAACTCTCCATCTCCCTTCTCAGACTGTTATCCTCTCCAGCTCCAGACAGACATCCCCAAAGACCATATACTTCCAGAATATGCCCTGAAGAGAACTTGACACCTTGCCCAACAAGCCTCCTCTTCATCCTCTTTCCATGGGCAGCCACTGCCCTGGTAACATCCAAGCTCAAAACCCCAGGTATCAGTCTGCTCCAGCCACCATCCTCACTCCACAACTGGCCTGGGGACCTGGGCCAGAGGATGCTTTGATTTGTCTTCTCTGTTTTCTGAGCCAACCTGACATTTCAGAATCATCCCAAACTTCCCTCGGCTCTGGATTCTCCTCACTCATCTAATTCTGATACCAGCTTCTGCCAGATGAACTATTACGTATCACATAAGTGGCTTCTCAGAGTGTCATCACATCTGCTGTTCAGCCTGGAGGCCTTAATACCAGTCTCACTCCAACCTCCCTCCTGTCCAGTCCTGTCTCTCATTGCTAACCCTAGAGTCAAGTCAAACTAACCTGCTGCTAACTCTTATACACACCCAGAATCCTTCAAACACCATGCCTCTAACTCCACTGGAACCTCCACCTGACATTCCCTTCCCTTCCTCCAGATCCTCTGGATTAGTCAAGGTTCCCAGAGAGACAGAACCAACAGGATGTATATGCATGTGTCGTGTGTGTGTGTGTGTGTGTGTGTGTGTGTGTGTGTATAGACAGATAGATAGGTAGATAGACAGATAGTGACAGAAAGAAACAAACATCTTTATTTTAAGAATTTGGTTTATGTGATTGTAGGAGTTGGAGAATCCAAAATTTCAGATAAGGCCAGAGGCCAGAGACCCAGGGGAGAGTTGATATTGCAGTCTTGAGTCCAAAGGCTGTATGGAGTCAGAATTTCCTCTTCCTTGGGGTCCTCAGTCTTTTAAGGACTTCAACTGATTGGATGAGACCCACACATATACAGAGGGTCATCTGCTTTTATTCAAAGTCTTTTGATGTAAATGTTAATCACATTTAGAAAGCAACAGGTAACCTGGTGTTTGATCACAACCTAGCCAAACGGATAGAAAATTAATCATTATGGGCTGGGGTTGTGGCTCAGTGGTAGAGCACTTGCCTGACTCATGGGAGGCCCTGGGCTCTATTCTCAGCACTACATAAAAATAAATAAATAAAATAAACATAATGTATCCAACTACAACTTAAATAAATAAATAAGTAAATATTTTAAAAAGGAAAGAAAGAAAATTAACCATTGCACCCTGCTTCAAGGCTAAGTTCTGGTAGGACTGCCTAAGTCAATCATTCATTCAATGAATATGTATTGAGCATTCCGTGTATTTGCAAGGCCCTGTTCTAAATGCTGGCCATACCAAAGTAAAACAAAAGAGCCAAAAAAAAAAAATAACTTTACTTTCATGGGCCTGACCTTCAGGACCAGAGAAATAAACAATAGACAAATAATTAAAAATAATAAATGAAATTCAATTTTTAAGTTATGTCAAATAGAAAAATAAAGCAGAGAGAAGGAGAGCAAGAGATAGCAATCCCAAGAGAAGTTTGTAAAATTTTTAAAAATAGGAGGATCAGAGGATGCCTCACTCAGGTGACATTTAAGTAAAACCACAAAGACAGCAGAGCAAGCCCCAGGATAAGGTGTGGAGGTCTCGCAAGGTAGTATAAACATAAACAAGCAAGGGTTCGAGGGTTGTAGGAGTTCAGCCTGCTGAAGGTTGGCCAGTCCACCACAGGAAGGCAGACGCTGCTGGGGAGGCCAATCCTGCAACCTCGCTGACAGTGACTGCTGGAAACATTCTGGCTTTACCTGGACTGAGCTGGGAGTCTGCAGGGCTTGGAGCGGGGAAGACCAATGGGGAAGACACCTGGCCATGACCGACCATGGCAGTGGGGAGACCAGAGCCAGTGAGTAGAAGTGGGAGCAGCAAAGAAATTCTAGGTCTCTTCTGAAAGTAAGAAAATGGGTTTATTAAGCCAGGCACAGTGGCGCACATCTGTAATCCCAGGGGCTCCAGAGGCTGAGGCAGGAGGATCCTGAGTTCAAAGCCAGCCTCAGCAAAAGCAAGGCACTAAGCAACTCAGTGCGATCCTGTCTCTAAATAAAATATAAAATAGGGCTGCGGATGTGGCTCAGTGGCTGAGTGCTCATGAGTTCAATCCCAGGTACCCGACTCCAAAAATGGATTTATTGATAGATTGGAAATATGGGAGGAGAAACAGAGGGCATCTGAGATACCTCCAGGGTGGGCTGCCTGAGCAAGCAGAAGCTGGAATGGCCATCTTCTGAGGAAGCCAGGAGCTGATTTTAGCCACATTCATTGCATCTCAGTAGAAGGGCTTAGTGGGCAGCTGGATATACCAGCTTGGAGCTTTTGGCAATGCCACATCTCTCCACCTGAAAGCAGACCCTCTTCATCCCCTATCACAGCCATCCCAAAGCCCTCTCATGGACACACAATAAAGGCCAACTCAGTCAACACCCTTAGGGAGCAGGCAAAACACGTACTAAAGAATGAAGAGCAGCCTTTGAATCTCTTCCTGCCCCACCGCCCTTGGCCACCAGTGCTGCTCAAGTTCCCATTTATTTATTTATTTATTTATTTATTTATTTATTTATTTATTTTGGTGGGCGGGGAAGGGAGGTAACCAGGAATTAAACTCAGGGGCCCTGGACCACTGAGCCACATCCCCAGCCCTATTTTGTATTTTATTTAGAGACAGGGTCTCAGTGAGTTGCTTAGTGCCTTGCCGTTGCTGAGACTGGCTTTGAACTTCACATCCTCCTGTCTGAGCCTCCCATACTGCTGGGATTACAGGCATGAGCCACCACACCTGGCTTCAAGTTCCCTTTCTTAACAGTCCAGAACAAGGTACACAGGCTCTGGAACCATTCTGCCTGGGCTCAAAACCTTGTGAGTATACTTCCTGGCTATGTGACCTTGAAGAAACCTTTTAACCTTGTTTTTTAAATATATACTTATTTTTTAGTTACAAGTGTACACATACTTTGAATTTATTTTTAAGTTGTGCTGAGGATGGAATCCAGTGCCTCACGCATGCTAGGCGAGTGTTCTACCTCTGAGCCACAACCCCTGCCCTTAACCTTGGTTTTTTCATCTGTAAAGTGGATAGGACTGTAGCGTAAGGATTAGATGAGATAGAATGAGTTAATATTTGACAGGGCTTAAGAAGGCTTAGGCTCACAGAATTAATAGTATAAATGTTAACCACTTCAGCAATATATGAGCATTATTTGCTGTCCATCTAAAGAGTCCTTTTAACCTATTCAGGCCTGTATCCATCATAATTGCACGAAAAGGGTGCTTATAAGGTATCACAAGACACTTCAAAATCCCCCAAACCTCTCCAAACAACAAAATAAAAAAAGTATTTAAATGAACAGTCTGATATCTTTGTATTTTGTAGTTCTGAAATTTCGTCATACACGATGCGATCGAGTTCCACTAATAAGAATCCATGACTAACCCAATCACTTCTTATCGAACTTTATGCATAAGATCTGTAACAACAGTGTCCCAAAGTCTGAGGATTCACAGAGCTATTCCTTAATACTTGAAGAGTCCTCAGGACAAGGGTGAAATCAAAATAGGGAGTTTCAACATACACACATGCACACACCCCCCACACATACACACACACATCCCGGGAGCTAGTGATCATCTTTAAAATATTAATTCTTACCCTCAAGGAGGTCTGCCTATCAGAAGTCTGCCTATCACTATCAGAAGCTATTTGCTTCTGATGGGACAAACTCAGGGCTAAAAGCCAAAGCAAGTTGTCACTGAAAGACAGCTGGCTTCCTAGTCAAAAAATATGGAAACTTCTGGTCCAGGATCATAAAACAGCCTGAGTTGGTTAGTATCACTCACACAAAGTGACCAAACATAGCTTGTGTCGATCTTTCACCTCTGACTGATCTTGCTGCCTGTTGACACCCCATCTTTTGAACCAGATTCTAGAGTAGCGAAACCCACAGAAGAGAGGGAAGCCGCAGTATAACTGGGACATTGAGGTTGCCAACCCTCTCCATCGCCCCCTGCACTCCCAAGGCAGGTCAGACCCAGGAAAACCCCAAATGAGCCTTTAAGTACCCCAAATGGAGTCTCTTCCCATCTCCGTCTTGGCAGGTAGCCATCACCATAGAATGCGACCTGATTTCCTAGCTCTTTGGTTCTGGCCCGCTGAGACTGATTTTTCTTCCTGAATTCAGCCCAGGTAGGGAGCAAGTCACACAAATGCATATTTAAAAGCTAAACTGAATCCTTATTTGGAGAGCAAGGAATTAGCAGGGCTCAAGCAGTGGCTATCATTCGCCCGCTGTACTGATCTTTTATGAGAACACATCCTGATAAAATATGCAATGATTATAACGAAAGCCCCTTTGGGGGGCCCAGGAGAACAGGGAAATTCAAATTTATGTCAAAAACTGAATGTGCATGGGAAAAAAGATTATAAGACACACACACACACACACACACACACACACACAACCTTTAAAAGGTAAACATAAAAGAAACATCAGCTAAATTTATCTCTTTGTCAGTGAAAAATAGCCTAAGCCTTAGCCATAGCTATTGCCAATCTTTTTTTTCTCCATCTTTTATTGGCGCATTATAGTTGTACATAATGGTGGGATTTGTTGTTATGTATTGGTACATGCACACAATATAGCAATATAATTTAGCCAATATAATTCCTCAGTATTTTTCTTTTCCTTCCCCTCCTTCCTCCCCCTGGTTCCTTTGCTCTACTGATCTCTGTTTGATTTTCATGAGACTACCCCCTAACACACACCTTTCTTTTCCTCTTTCCTCTCTAGCTCCCACATATGAAAGAAAACATATGACACTTGACCTTCTAAGTTTGGCTTATTTCACTTAACAGAATGGTCTCAAGTTCTATCTATTTTCCCACAAATCCCATAATCTCATTTTTATTTGTGGCTGAATAAAACTCCATTGTGTATATACACCACATTTTCTTTATCCATTGATTCACTGATGGACACCTAAGCTGGTTCCATAGTTGGGCTATTGTGAATTGGGCTGCTATAAATATGGGTATACATGTACCACTATAGTATGCGGAGTTCAATTCTTTAGGGTAAATACCTAGGAGGGTATGGCTGGGTCATATGGTAGTTCCATGCCTAGTCTTTTGTGGAACCTCCATACTGATTTCCAAAGTGGTTGTACTAATTTACATTGCGAAATGCTTACTACAGGGGTGCACTATGAAATAGCTTCTGGTAGTGAAAAAATATTCCAAGTCTCTGTTATTTGATTTGGTGGCCACTACATACTCTGGACCTAGTGAAAATGAGGAAGAGAATTTTAATTCTGTCTAAGTTTAATTCATTTATATACACATATCAATTGCCACTCATAGCTAGTGGGTAGTGTTTGGAGCAGCTCAACTACAGACACTTCAACCCAACATTGGGCAACAACTTTTTTTTCCTTCAATAAAATCACAATCCTAATCAACCAATATCTTAAATTATGGCCCAAATTAGTACTTCTACATAGGCCCTGGCCTCACCAAACTCTGCAACCTTAAAAGAAAAAGAATACTAAAGAGAGTGATTCAGTGTACCATTTCCTGTAACTTTGTTCTGACTAACGGGCTGACATTTCTCTTACACTATGGCTTTGTGTATTTGGAACTCTTTGCTTGTAGATGGATTCTATATTCGTGAAACCAGAATGTCACAGTCTTTCCCCTTAAGGTCACGAAAATGTGAAGTTAGGGCAAACAAACTTGGCTAAGTTTCAGTTTCCTCAAGGCTAACATGAAAATAGCATCAGTACTCACCTCTCATGAAGATTAAATTCAGATAATGCAGCTAAGTTCCCAACAGGCCCAGCAGAGAGTAACCTCTCAGCAACTTCGAGTCATACTTATTTTGTTAATAACAATCACAAAATTTGTACTAAAAAATAAATGGTGCTAAACAACTCAAGTTCACAGTTGGCAAAGTTTTCCTAGGTCCAAACACCTGTCTCCCAGGCTAGGGTTAAGTAGCCTCTAGTAAAATTCATCTTGGGTCCCTAACATCTTGGTCCCCACTGTCAAATTCCAGAGAGCAATGGCCCAGATGGGCACCGTGAGTTGTTCAGCCAACAGTGATTGTGCCCTTAACCTTGGCAGGCCCTGTGATAAGCTATCTGTACTAGGTTGAGTGGAACAGTCCCCAAACATAGTATTAGATCTCAAGATTTCACTATTGGGGACTGGGGTTGTGGCTCAGTGGTAGAGCATTTGCTTAGCATGTGTGAGGTACTGGGTTCGATTCTGAGCATCACATATAAATAAATGAATAAAATAAAGATCTATCAACATCTTTTAAAAAATTAAAAAAGAAAAAATAAGATTGCACTGTTGGTCATCTGGCCCCTGCAAAGCTTGGTCAGCACTGGGACACCTTGAGGACATATAAAAATTTCATCCCTGGGTCCCACCAGGAAGAGAGGCTGACTTCCTGCTTCCTGAACCAGACAAGGTCAGGTTCTGTGGCAGGCCCCACAGAGAGGAATTAAGGTGTAAGGGGACCTGAGGGGGCCAGGCCCATTTTCTCAGCCAGGATAATAAGAGGGGTGTTGACAGGGCCATGTTTCTCACTGAGAGGCCAAATCACTTTCACAGGAAAGCTGTTCTATGAGCCTTCAAAAAGCCAAATCTGACCTGTCTCACAAAGCAAACACAACCCCTTTCAACAGCCTGCTGCCCAAACTGGTGAAACCCGAGGGGACTCTCCACCAAGTTCACATCAACAAGACCAATAGGCCAGAAATCCCGCCAGAGTTTCTAAGCAGAAGTTAGTGGAATTTTGTGGGGCCTGGGGGTTATTTTTCTTTTTATGGAAAGCACTCAATCAATCTTTCACAACCAAGGGTACATTCCCCAATGGAATTCCCGTCTCCAAAGATCTCTAAAGATAAAATATTCATCAGATTGTCTGTAATAATTTAAGCTTAAACCCACTTCCTGGCAGAGTCAGGAACTCTTGTAACCCCTCTACCTACAAAAACAACATGTTCCAGACTGTCTCAAGTGGTTTTGATTTCTGGATCCCTCTGGCCCCAGGAGAACACTAATCAAACCATAGTCTTGAATTTGAGATAGGAAAACAGGATTGTGATATACTTTCCAAAATCTCATACTTGTGTTCTTTCCTGATAAGACTGTAAAATAGTACCATCATGTTGAAAAAAAATCTGGCCATTTTTTTAAAAGGTTCACATATACCTCCTCTGGGCCCCAGCAATTCACTCTAGCTATTTATCCATGAGAAATGAGAACATATGCCCCTGGAAAGACTTGTGCACAAATGTTCAAAGCAGTGTTGCTCACAATACTTGTCAACAAACAAAAAAATCCTGGGCATAACCCACGTGTTCATTGACAGGGGAATAAATAAACACATGTTGGTACAGACATACCTTTGAAATATTACACGGCAGTAAAAAGATAAAATTACCAATATATACAACATGCATGAATCTTAAAAAACATACTGAGTAAAAGGAGCTTTGCATCATACTGTAGATATAATTCAATTCATATGAAGTTCAAGAACAGGTTAAACTAATCTATGCTAAGAAACAGCAGTACTTGGTGTGGATAAAGTGGGGACAAGAAGTGACTGGGAAAGGGGATGAAAAAACTTTCTGGGGTGATGGTAATATTCTCTGTCTTGATAGGGACTAGGGTTACATAAGTGCCTGCTTCTGTCAAACATTCTGCAAATGGCACTCTCAAGATCAGCACATTTCATTATATATATAAATTTTACCTTAAGAAAATCATGATTGAACTCTCATAAAACATGTGAAATGTTTGTAAGTGACTTGTGCCAATATCTATAATTTACTTTAAAATGCATATAACAATAAACTGCTGATATATGGGTAAAGGAGCAGATGGACAGATGTGTAATAATGCCAAAATAAGAAAACGTTAATTATAGAGTCAAGGTATCGTATTGGGGTGGTCGCTGTTCTTGTAACTTTTCTGTATCTTAAAAATGGGATGGGAAGTGGTGGAACAGAGTCACAGTGCCCTTCCCTTAGTCCACCAAGCAAGGTAATCATGCCTATCACACCATGGGACCACCTAGTTTCAATTCTGAGGAGAAGCAAAGAGTGGAGGGACAAGGAGCTTACAGGAACCCATATCACTCATGCCAAATATTTTTTGCCTGTTTCCCTACAGACAAAGCAATTATTTGAATGTAATCCAAAAATTCCTGCTCTCGCGGGAGAAAAAGAACTCACTGACTTGTATCCCCAATTTATTCTATTTCAAT
This sequence comes from Spermophilus citellus, assembly GCF_964194105.1. NCBI lineage: Eukaryota > Metazoa > Chordata > Mammalia > Rodentia > Sciuridae > Spermophilus > Spermophilus citellus. The sequence continues at coordinate 44,708,017 of NC_138184.1, read as the reverse complement.
TCCTGCATCAAACCTATTAGCCAATTGCACAATACTCCGCTTCCATTTGCCCCATGTCCATGCAGCCAAAAAACAAACAAAGAAAAACCAACTCAGGGACTTGCTATACAAATGCAGCCAGAGGATGATGTCCCAGTCCTGGAGCTGGAATTACTCAGAAGGGCCAGAAACCCCACTGAAGGCAAAAGAGGATGCAGAGCTCAGTCTGAGGTTAGAGTGATTTCACTGAGGTTAGTGTACATGCACCAAAGAGCCCCAAACAGCTTGTTGCTTCACCCCTCTGTGGGGCTTGTGACATCTGGGGTCACTTGAACTTCCTTGGAATTCAGCTGTTCAAAAGTACAAATTAAGAATCCCAGCGGCTGGGGCACGTGGGGTGCATAGTGGCCCTGCCCACAGGCCCAGAGGTCGCTCACATTACAACCAGCTTCCTTCCTGGCAAGGCCTCACTTATCCTGAGATGACACACGATGGCAGGGGTTGGAAGACGCCCTGGTCTGACTGCACAGCATCTGAAAACTGCTATACTGACAATAAGAAAAGGCTGTTGCTGGGGACCAGGGCAGACACTCACATGCAGAGATCTGTGCCAGACTTTTAAAAAAATACTTTTGGCTTGTTTATTTTTAAGCCCCCAAACAAACTCACTGACACCACCCAGTGTCCCTGGGAACCATCCACAGCTACACAGGGCAGCTGAGCCAGAGCAACAGAGGCAGCAGAGAGCGTGCCTGGGTCTAGAACCTTGGCCTCCACCGGTTTCTCCCTGCCAAAGACAGCGGTACCTGAGGTGAAGGGCACCAACCCTGGCCTGGGACTCAGATGGGCGTGTATGACAACCGGCTTCCTCCTCCCCGCCCAGATTCAAACCCATCCAAGTGTCCCCTGCACCTAAGAAAGTGATTTAGGATGAGAGAAAAAAAAATTCTTAAAAGGGGGGAATCCCCATTTGAGTGCCTGCCGGGGACTCTCCACCTCTCTGCGTCTACAGTGGCAGTGGCCCCTCTTCTGAGCGCGGAGCATGTCTGCTTCCCTCATCCACAGCCTCTGTCCTGGGAGCAAGCCCACCTCCAGGGCGCACGCAGAGCGGCAGCCAGCCGGGCGCAGCTCCACGCCGCCCTATCCCACCTACCCCACCCCAGGCCCGCGCACTTCTGAAAACCTGTACTCCAACACCTGACCTTTGCTGAGGACCTTACAGCAGTGTACTCCGGACCCACCTGTAGCCTCAGAACTCCCCTTCTGCGTCCTTCCTAGGCGCTCCAGAGAGCCCAAAGCCCACGACCCCCAACAGGCCACTCCCGAGTGCCTCTCTACAAAGCGTCAGAGATTTTTTTTTTTCCCTCCCTTCAAAAAAGTTGGTCCGAGACACTGGCGCCCCATCGATCTGCCCCGTCCCCATTCCACCTGGGGCAGGGAGGTTCAATTGGCAGCTCCGGAGCCCCGGCACAGGACAACCTGCAGGGAGATGCCACGAGGGCTCGCCCTGCCCGCCGGGGACCTGATCCGCAGGGCCAAAAGGATGGGCCTGTGCACGCCGACACCCGGAGACCTACTGTGTCCCCACTTACCTTTCGCGACCGGCGACGGAGAAGGTGCGGGCTCGGGTTTCCTCAGACAGCGTGTTGCGTCCCGGGAGGAAAGTTTGTGCCATACAGAGGAGGCGGCGCACGGAGGACGTGGGCGCCAGTGGGTGGGGGCAGAGGGTGGGGGCGCGGCGTGCTCTAGTGTCAGTCCCTTAGGCGATCAGTGAGTGAGTCCCTCCCCGGAGCCCGCGGCCGCCGCGCTCCCGCTCACTGCGCCCTGCGCCCGGCGCGCTCCGGCTCCAGCCCCGACGCGCCCCCGCCGCCGCCGCGCGTCCGCCGGCTACACTTCCTCTTCCTCTGAACTCATGTGCAAAATATGCTGCGCTGCATCTTCAGGGGAAGCCAAGCGGCCCCTGACAGCCGCCGCGGGAGAAGTGGGCCCGCCCAGCGCCCCCTCCGCGTCCTGCGCCCTCTCTGAGTTCTGCGCCGCCACATCCACGCGGTCAAGCTGTGAGCGATCCTCGCCGCCTCGAGACCCAGGGGTCCGAGGCTCACCGACCCTCCCTCTCGACCCCTCCTAACCAAGGTCGTGTACGGTCAGGGTCAGGCGAGCAAGTGGGAGAGTGGGATCCCCCAAGATTTGAATCAGGATGCTGGAAGGACGACCGTCATCCAGGTGCAGCTGCCTGAGGGCGGGGGAAGGGGAGACCTTAAGAGAGGACCATTCCTGCACCCCATTCCACAGGTGGGCGCGTCTCCAGCGCTGCCCAAGTTCTTTCTTGGGTGTTGGTGATTCAGGAGAGGATTAATGCCACTGTCCGCTGGTGGAACGCTATTTTGCCTACTCCAGGTGTTCACAGGTCTGAGACTATCTGGGAATCATCAGCCTGGCATCTTGAGGCCGCCCAGGGAGACGACATAAAATGCCAGGACAGGGCTGCATTACCAAAATGAAGATGTGAGGCATTGGGTCCATTCTAAAAGATTTTTTTTTAAGGGGTTACTGGGGGTTGAACTTGGAGGGGTTTTACCACTGAATTACATCCCCAGCCCATTTTGTATATTTTTTTTTACTTTACGATAGGGTATCACTAAATTTAGGGCTAAATTGCTGAGGCTGCCCTCAAATTTGCAATTGTTCTACCTCAGCCTCCTGAGCCGCTGGGATTACAGGCATGCACCAACGTCCGGCAAGATTTTCTTCTTGAAACTGTTTAAATAAAGCAAAATTACCGTGTAGTGGTTAAGAGCGGAATCCTAGAGCCAAATGGTCAGGGTTGGTTTCCCGGCCTCTCTGCTTACTCCTGTGTGATTGATTTGGGCCTGTTCATTTGTCAAATAGCACTTCCCCATGGGTTATTAAATGTAAAGTGTTTAGGAAGCACTCCATAACTTAGCTATTATTATTATAAAGAGGCTGGAACAAGAAGGCTGAAATAATTTAGTTAATTATCTCCATTTTCTGGTTGGGCTAAGAAGGGTCCTTAGGCATCTGAACCTACCCCCACCGCAGGCTGTGGAGGGCTGGTTTAGGCCCTATTGTGTTTTAATGAGGTTCTTCGGGTACTAATAACACCCCTCAGGGGGTAAGGAAGCACTATTTTGTTTTTAATAACTTGTCTTGTTAGCACAGTTTCTCAGAGATATTCCCTGTACCCATTCCAGTTGTTTTCCTCCCCTCTGTCCATCACTGGTTGGTAGTTGTTATTGTTGTTGTTGTTGTTGTTGGTTTTGTTTTGGTTGGTGTTGTTTCCCCCTTTCCCTTCCCACCCACCACTTTCTGGTGTCACTCACCAGCATTACCCTGATTTTCTCCTTCCCCACACCCATACACACTTTAGTTTGGCATTTTAGAGAAAATGATAAGACCAGGTGACAGCCTACACCCAGGTTCAAATAATAGTATGTGGGAACATGGACCAGTGACACCACTGATAGTTTTGAACACCCATTGATGAAGTCAAAGGGAGACTTCTTTATGTGACTTAATGATCCTGCTTAAGGCCTCAGTTGCTCTCAGGGCCTCTCTGAAGTCTTTCTGATCCTTTGATGGCTACTACACTGAAGAAAGAAAACAACATTTATAGGTGTTAACCAGTAGTTCACATGTCAACACTGGGTATATATAAAGGAAGAAAAAAGAAAAAAAAAAGAAAGGAAGGAGTGTCAAATAATGTGATTATAGTTGAGGGAGGTAGTTGATTTAAGCAAATCATTCCCACTCTATAAGATTTTTGTGCACACTTGTACTTTGGTGCATGGTTTCTATTTAAACTACAGGTCCTTGAGGTTAATAAGCTATTCTGATTGTTTCCATTTTTTTCCACTCAATATTTTCCTGAGTACTAATAGTGTATAATTGTCTTCAATGACTTTTTTCCCTGCTTGGATCTGCATCTTTGAGGATTTTCTAGAACTCTAGACCTTTCTTCCTAGATATCCTGATGCTTCTTATATGGCACATAGTAGGTGTTCAGTAAGCTATTATAGAATTAAGTGGATGAGGAATTAGCATCCAGCTCTCTTAAAGCTCTGTGTAACCCACATTCAGCAATTCCAGTTCTCTTTCACCTGGAAGATCCAGCAAGGAGCTGAATACTGGATTTGCTTATGTCGTAGAGAAAGCTGCCTTGATTTTTCCACTTAGCTGCCACAGGCCGGCCAGCCAGGGAACAGATCCTGGGCAGCTCGGCCTTACCTCTAACTGACCTCGTCTACCCAGCATCAACCCCAAAGATGCTGGAACTGTATCCTGGTGGGTTACCTTGGCAACCTCACAATGTCATCTGTTAGAATGTCCTAGGGCGGCAGCTTTTAATTCTATCACAGCGGTCTCATCAGGGGTCATGTAATAGTGCTGTTTTTCCTCTGCTCACACTTCCTCCCCCTATGATTTAACACTAAGTACTTGGGGAGGGAGCCGAACACGGGGAAAACCAAGCTATTACTGCACGACAGGTCACAGATGTCCCCAGAACTGGGGTCCCGAGTGATCGAAATCGATAAAACGCAGGCCCCAAGTTAATGGGGAAGCTGGTTCTCCTCACACCCCCTGTGGAAAGAAGAGGAGTTGAGCCAGTCTAGGCAAGTTTGAGGAGCAACCGTGGCCAGACTGTACAATTCTTATAAAAAGCTCAGTTAAAGGAGCCCCGGCTGGAGCAATTCTTTCTTGGCCTCAGCAGCGCCACCCCGCTCTGGAGATGATTGAGGCCATGGGTACCAGCCACTGAGCAAATTTGCTACATCCTAGCTGTGCTGAGGCTTGGAAGGAAGGATAATTCCAGTGCACCTTCTATTCTGCCTGCCTACTTCTCACCCCAACCCATGCCAAGCCTCATAATTTCACCTAACTCAAGTCCACCCTACTCCCAACTTAGCTCAAAATAACTCCCTTCCCCATTATTCTATAGAGAACAAAGACAACATATGGCAGAAAATGAGTTCAACAAAAGCTTTGGGGCTTGAAGAATTATTGTTCTGATTGTTTATTTACAGGACCATAAAAACCAGACCCTATACCCACCAGCTGAATGACAGTGTTTCAGGGCTGGAAAGAGAGAAGTCAACCCATCTACACTCCAGAGGAGCAAGAGTTACTCATCTTTATTTTCACAGTCAATATTTTAAATGGGTTTATGGGCTGGGGTTGTGCCTCAGTGGTAGAACAGTTGCCTAGCATATGTGAGGCCCTGGGTTCGATTCTCAGTGCCATTATATAAATAAACAAAATAAAGGTCCATTGACAACTAAAAAAATATTTCAAAAAAATTTTAAAATATATACATTTTAAATGGGTTTATAGCCATAGTGAGATCACAGTTTATGATGAAAAAGCTGGGCCCTTTATACCACACTGTCACCAGAAGCTGCCCCACAGAGGGTAGGTAACAATGGCTCCTATAAGGAGATGATGGCAGAGGCTCCTATGCCCCAGAACTAGGGATTTCAGAGGAGTCCCCTGCCCTTTGTTCATTATGACAGGCACAGCCCTGGCAAGCTAGTTCCACCCCAGTCACCCCTGGAGCAGGATGCACTTGTGCCACCATCAAAACATGCCTTTGACTCCCTCAGTGGTGTGGGAGTGTGAATTAGGGTGGGGGACAGGGAGCTTGTTAGGGTGTTTTCTGCATATGTGCTGATCTGCCAAGGCCAGGGACTTTTGTCCAAAGTACAGTCAAACTGATACTTTGAAAATGCCACACCCAGGCATCACCAATTTGAGAAAATGTTGGATGACCACCAAATATCCCATTCACTCCCATACCAAAAATATATATATTTATATTTATATTATTATCCAGCTCCTGAATCCACTCCTCATTTTACCTCTGAATTCCCAGTCTGAGTCAGACAGGCAGTTCAGGGAGCAGGGGCCCTCCTGTGGCTGAGAGAGAATTTGCTCTCTGGAGCAAAAAGCCATTAGGGACTGAATTTCAGGAATATTGTGTGAAGCACGCTGCTATTTGCAGCCTTGTTTCCCTCAGCCGCCTGAAGAATTGGCTAGGTTTGCCAGAAGCCATGCATATCCACCCTTCTTCATGGTTTAGTCCACTCATGAGACGCATTTGTAGACTTGGATTTGTGAACAAATTATTAGAGATGAGGTGAGATACACACACACACACACACACACACACACACACACATACATATTCTACAGCTATCAAAAAGAAATTACGGGGGGAATCATTATATGAATGTTAGGATGTTATTTGGATGTACTGATTGATAGTCTCCTTCCACCACCTCTCCTCCTGCTCGATGGCTGCACTGTACTAACTGACCCTCTTCCCATCAATGAAGACAGAGACAATGTTGTCATGAGGGAGAGTTAGCATAAAAGTACCAGAAAAATAAAAGTCCAACTCTTGGCTTATGAGTTTCTAAAGTCAAGGTCCAAATATAAAATGAAGAGATATGGAAAAATATGAAATCAAGCAGAACCACTGTCCCCTATTGTATCTCCTATCCTTCCAATATCCACCTACCATTCTGTATACACATTCCTTCCAAGAATTCATAAAAGCTGCCAGACTAGAAAAAGGGGAGCAAGGAAAGTCAGAGGGGATACGACACTAGGGAGGGACCGCAAGGACTCAGGAACTGACTGGTGTCAGAATTCAGAAACCTACCACTCCCTAGAAAGTGAAGATTATCCCTCCCTATCCTTAAAGAGTCTTGTCCACAACTGTTGAGCTCTGGGAACTTGCCCAGAGGGAGCACTGTAGACCTTCAGCTGAGGAAAGGCACATGCCGTTCTCCCACTAACACTGGGCAATGACCTCCCATCAGCAGCAGCATGTGGACCATCCAGAAAGAGTAACTCCTATTCCACGGATTCAGCACTCACTTAATAGCTGGGATGTCCACAAATCCTTGAGGCGGAGGAGAAAGCCCTGCAGCTCCAAGAGGCAGTAAGAAGATCGAAGCTCAAGATTCTTCACATCAGGCCTGAACATAGAAGAGTTTGGATGGACCAGCTCAGGATCTCCCTTATGAGGCCGCACTGTGGTTGTCATCTATACTGTTCCCCAATTATTTCTGTTCCTCCATTTCCATGGTAATTGCTCTCCTGGTTCCTTGTGGTTGCAAGAAGCTGTAACTAGCTCTGGTAGATGACTTATGAGCAGGATTGATATGTATCATTCCCCAATGATTAGATAATTGACAGGACAATATCTCCAGGCCTTTCTCTTCCCTCTAGCAAGGCCTCTGCCAACATTCCATATGATGGCTTCTCGTCAGTCAATGTTAGTGAGTGATTATGAGAAAGCTGGGCCCTCTATCTGGTGTGTACTGATTATATAACATGAATAAGAAATGACTTGTTTGTAAGTCACTCAAACTATAAAATTGTTCATTTCTGCAGCATAACCTAGCCTATCCTAACTGGTATACCCTTCTGGAAGGCATCATGATCTTATATGGGAGCTGGAAGGCCAAAAGGAGGGACCCAATTAGAGAAGCATTTCCCACATAACCTGGAATCCTAGTAATTCTCCAAGTGCCCTATAAGAAAAGCCTGTAACCCAATCAGCAATAAAAGCTATCATCTACTCCCTCATTTAACAAGTTTCTACTGAGGACCTGCTATGTGCCAGCACTATTCCTGCCCTCAAAAAGCTTTCACAATACACACTCAACAGTTATCCATGGACCTAAAATGAAATACTACCTAGGGAAATTGAGAGACTTCCCTAAGTGACACAGTTAATAAATGCCTAACTGGAACTTAATCTTAAGTTGACTCCAAATTTTGTGCTTTCTTCATTCTTTCAACTACCTTAAAATGACAGAATCAGTATAGTGTTAAGTTCATTCTAAAAAGTGGGTGGAATTTGAACCCAGGCTACCTTGCCTCCCTCTTTAAAGTTTGCTAATACCTGAAACTTTTCATTCCATATTTAGCACCTAGAACAAGGCCTGACGAATAATAGGCACTCTCTAAATGTTTGTTGAATGAGAAAAGCATGCTTGAATGAATCAATGAATTGAGAGGCTTAAATAATTACAACTATTGATTGAAATATTGGAGGCACTCAATCTCACACTGAATCATAACCGGACCATCACTCAGCATAGGTCTTATGCCTGCTATGGAGGAATCATTTTGGAAGTGCAAATTGATATTCTTTACAATCCCAGTATTTCCTGTTATTTCTCCTCTTTTACAATCAATTTGGGAACCACCTAAACTATATGGCATCTATGTCCCAGGAATGGTTGTTTTAGAGGAATTATTTTTTTTTAAATCTTGGAGGTCTCAAAAGGTTTCACATGTCTAAGGCAACTCATAATTTAGAAGAAGAAAGAAAAAAGGGTGTGAGGGAGGGAGAGGCCCCCCCCCACACACCAATTCTCTCAGACGTAATAACACACATCCAGTTTGCAGAGAGGGAGAGAAGGCTGTGAAGGGAAGCAGGAGGGAGCACACAGTAAAAGATGAGCCAATAACCTTCCCCTATGGCTTATTCAAAAGGAAGGGCAGCAAGTGTCACTGGCTTCAGAGTAGTTTGTATTGAACCAACTATCCTACAGAGAAACTCTAAAGCACAACTCTCTGAAAGCAGTGGAAAGCAACTACAAACAGGCAGAAACTAGACAGGAATTGACATTTAGAAAATGGAAGCATCAGTGGGAGGTTTGCCCACATTATTATGGCTTTTCACCAAGGATAGGCCTCAATTAGTGCCCCACAGGGTGCCAAAACTTGGAGAGAAACCCACAGTCTTGCCGGCTGAGGAATCAGAGGACAGAGTTCACAGTGACCACTGCAGCTGAAGATAGGGATCTGAGGAAGCCCCCAGGTTTCCCTGGACCCCCCCCAACATATCAGGGAGACACAGATGATCCCTGAGGTGACCCAAGGGAACATAGAAGTGCTAAAGGACTCTATCGTCCCACAAAGATTCCCATGAAAGTACAAAAGCAGCAAGATGCTCTCTTTTCCTGCAAAAAGCAGGGGAGTTACCTGAGAAACCTGCCCAACAAGCCTAGTGACAGACCTGAGGGACACTACAGCAGAGAGCAGAATGAAATGCCAATAGGCAACCAGATGCTGTGAAGATTCCCTAGGATGCCACCCTGGATGTGGATGACACAGATTGGGGCAGTACATCCTATTCATACCTTAGCCAAAAACTTATGCACAGCTCTGGAGCAGCTGAGACCAAACTTAGAATTGACCAGTTACAAGTTTCTGTCACCTCTCCCATCCTCTGATAAATAAAATAAAAGTCAAATATGGAGTCAATCAGATAGAGCTTAAGATGCCAACTTTATAACTGATGAAAATGAGAGCCATAGCTTTAGTTATGTAACTAAGTGAACTTGATAATATTTCTCCAATGAATTAGACCATCTAACCTTGCCACTGGTGGGTTACTCTCACTGCCATAGCCAGGCCTTGATGACAGGGCAGTAGAAAGGGCCAAAATGTAGGCATCCATCCTATGGTGAGGCTGGTTTCCAAAAAGAAGACTGGGGAGGAGGGCCGGGGAGAACACCATCTTTTTCTAACATGTTTTAGTTGTTAGATAAGACATTTCTCCTACTGTGGGAAGGAGTAATATGGGAAAGAGAAGAAAGGGATGTTTCTTGCAGAGAATCTTTCCACATAAGGAATGGGGAGTAATATTGCCCCCAAGTCCCAAAAATATCCATTTCCACATGAAGAGTTTATCTGCCAAGGACCCACCAAGGACCTGTGCACTGGATCAGGACTGCTTTACCTAGGAATCAGGCAGTGCCTCTAACCTAGAGCATGACTAGTAATGTGTTCAGGGACTTTTAAGTTAGTTACAGCTAATCAGATTGTTTCAACATTATGTTTTGATCTTGGAGTTAAAATACTCTTGACAAATTTTCTTTTGTCAAAGAAGTAGGAAAATCACAAGAATAAAAATTCTAGCGATCTCTATAAATTACAGAGCTATGGCTCAAAATCTTTGAAAAAATTTCTCTACAAATGAAAGAGTTAAAATATATATTTCAGTTAAAAACCGACATGTGCTCTTTTGTGTAAATAGCAGAACTATGAGGAAGATGTCTTATTTTGAGGAAGTTTATTGTTACATTTTTTGCAATAATAGATGAGGCACAAATACCTCCTGCTCTTCGACATTGCAATTCAAAAAGACAACAGTCAAGGGTAACAGTGAAATTAAAATAAAAAATACAAAAGCATAATGTTTTGGAGACAAAAAGAAAAAATATGGGCTTACAGAAACAGAAGGTGAGTTTTATTCCCAGCGCCTCCGAGTACCCACTACGTAAATATGACATAAACGTGTGTGTTTGAAACACAGGGGAAGTTGACAGTTGAAGGTTGACACTGATGATCAGCAGACAGGAGGGCTTCCTCCCACTCTTTCCAGTGCACACACAGAGAAACACCACCTGGAGTTATTTACCACATGACTGTCAAGCACAGTTCAGGATCTTAAGGGTGAGCACAACTTCTCCAGATACCTGCTCCTCCATCCCCTCCAGCATGATTCCACATACAGGGGCGCTGTCCTGCAAGGCTTTGTTAACTAAGGTTTGTCTGCATAGCCATTTATTCTCCTTTTATTTCCCCAGCCACTGAGGGTTCTGATCCAGTCACTTTGTTGCCCAAAATACTCTGGCTCATAAAATAATACGATGAACAAATGGATAAATTTGAATGAACAAGTAGGCAAGTGAGTCCGGTCACACCAGGAGCCTCTGCTTGCCTTTTGGGTTGATAAGGTTTCTTGCAAAGCCCACTCTTTCCCTCCTCCTGACTCCTGCTCTCTGATCCCTCTGCTAAGGCATTTAGAAGGTTTGAGTGTCATGGTCCCCGCCCACTTTCCTTCCTCCCATTGTCTAGTCGACTTTCTACTAGGCTGAAATGGGGGTTTTGGAATAGAGCTCTCTGTCAATCACAGCTGAGGTCCTTTCTCTCAGTCTGGGAGTGTCCAGACCCACGTATGGCAGGCTGACAACCCTGGCAGCCAGGGAAAAGTGCATGAGAGGCTTTTTAACAGGGCTAAAATCCTGGTTTTGGCACCCGGCCCTGGCTGAGGAACAGCTGGATGGCAGTAGGCCAGGCTAAAACATCTGCCTTCTTCTCTAGGCATTAGTATCAAGCATCGTTGTTAATGCTATTATTAAGGAATTATCAATATTTTACAAGTGTTGCCACTTCTTGAAAAGACAGCTAATTAAGTCAGACAGGACAGGACCTCAGTGGTCAAGATGTAACAAGGGAGGGCCATATTCTCAACTCCCCTTTCCTCTCAAGGTCATTATACTGATTATCTTAAGGAGAGCAATGCTGAATCCCAAAGACACTGCTCCCTTGTCCTTCCTATAATCCCACTTCTAGACTCTCAGCAAGAGTCCATAAGTAAATTTCATTGTGGGTAATTAAGAGTGTGCCAGCCAGGGAGGGTTTCCATTGCATTCCAGAGAGATGGGCTCTGGTCACCTTAAGATGTAAAGAAAATTACAAACACACTTTTAAGACAGCTCACAGCATTCTTGGGCACACTGACGAACCAGGCTGGAGCACTGGCTGTTTTCCAAAGATGGCCCACAGCAGTGTCTCTGGCCTCATATGCTCTTCCAGGCCCTCATTCTTTTCTCAGGAGGTAGAGACTAATTCTTTTCTCCTTCATTGGGGCAGTCTGTGACACTCTTGTGACCAATGTAATGCTGCATAAAGTAAAGCTGTGTGACTTCTGTGGCTGGAAAGTCACACCTAGATAGCTGGAATTTACTTGCAAAACAGCTATCGTGCAAGCAATCCAACTGCCTCCAGGCTGCCATGTTTTGAGGACTCCAAAACTGGTCCACACAGAGACCACAGAGAGGACTCGAGGCCACATGGAGAGAGAGAGAGAAAGAGATGCCCAGCCAGTCCTTAGCCACCCCAGTCCCTCAGGGCCTTAAATCTGGACTCAGAGACCTGAGCCAGAATCATCCACCACAGGCTTCCCCAGATCCTGACCACAAAAATTATAAGAAACAATAAAATTAGTATTGCTACTTTAGGCTGCTGTTTTTGGGGGTCACTGGTGATGCAGCAGCAGCCATCCAGAGCAATCAGGAACAAAGAACTATAACAAAAGGATCAGAAATGATTTGCTCCAATAGGACCTTCTCAGAAGCTTGATTCCTGCCACCTCTTCCAGACTTCACGCTGCTCAGTCTCTGGTTCTATAGAAATATATAAGAAAATGAACAATGCCTGTGAACCCCAAAACATCAGAGTGCCAGACAAATTATTTTCTTAAGGGCAAAGTTAATACTCTAAAGCCAAAATTGCCCAAAAAATCTCCTCCCTCCCCGGCCCCAACCATTGCTACTTGTTCCCACTATCAACCAAAACTAAGTTGGGTGCTCTTCTGTCTGAGTTGACCCCCATTTTGAGACCACATGCATATTTATTTTTAAAAGGATACTACAGTCTAAATGTTCTCACAAAAATCATTTGGAGAATTAATCCCCCTTGTAAGGTATTAAGTGGTTAGAAATTCAACCTGCGTGGTTTTGTTGTTATTGTTGTTTGTTTTTTGAAGTGAGACCTTTAGGAAGTAATTAAGGTTAAATGACGCCATAAGGGTGGAGCCTTAATCCAATTGACTAGTGTCCTTTTAAGAAGAGCAGAGACCTGAGCTAGGAGACTCTGGCCATAGGATGCCCTGCACTACAGAGCATCCACCAGCAAGGCCCCCACCAGATGCAGCTGCCTGAACTAGGAGCTGAATAAACCTCTTTTTCTTATAAATCACCCAGCCCGTAATATTCCCTTACAGGAGAAAACAGACTCAGGAGCTTTATTTGGAGGGGGTGCTCATTTTTGTATTTTGAAAATGTTTGTTGAAATAGTCAAGAAAAATACCTATAAATCCTTTACAACACACACATTCACACTTAGTGGGCTTTGTATATTAAGACTCATCAACCTCAAATCATGGAGAGACAGCCCCGTGGCCACAAGGGGACAATGATAAAAAGTGTTCCTGCTCATTTTTGAGAACCTCTAGCTTACCTCGGCTTCAAGTTCCTATTTTTGGTTCTCATTATGACACTTAGAAGAAACCTTCATTAGCATTTTTACTTAAACAAAACCAAGATACAATTAGCAGCTGCTTCAGGGGTTTCAAACGCTGACATCTGGGAATTTCCCAGAAAGTATTATGAATATTACAAGTAAAATGTGTTCAAGAGGGGAAATCTGGCCCTTGACCCCTCTGCCTAACCACACAGTAAGCAGTGTGCCTCCTATGCACGACCCTTCTGGATTTATCCAAATGACCATGACTACTCACAAATGGGCCCGTGCTGCCCCATTTCAGGATGCTGGAAACCTGGAGAGCCACAGCTTTCCTGCCTGTATTTGCCAATGGGACTGTCAACAGCTGTTGCTAAAATGTGGTTATTTGGGGGCTGCCAGACAGGACCAAGCAAGATCACGTCAAAATACATATTTGATAAAGTTTTAGCATTGGTGTCTTAGGTGGTGTTTCAGGATCTTATTACTGACTAACAAATGTATTGACCTAAAACAAAAACAACCATTTAACATTTTCTCATGGTGTCTGTGCAGCAGGAACTCCAGAAAGGCTCGTTGGGGGATTTTGGCTCAGGGTCTTGTATGTGGCTGCTGATAGACGAGAGACCCTGAGTTGGAGCTGAGTGCAAGATGCTGAAGTAGCCAGGGCTGGCAAAGTCTGTCAATCTGTCTCTTCCCCATTCCCCCACTCCCCAGACCTCTCTAAGTGGTCTGACTATGGGCTGATCAGAGCCCTCACACAGAGGCTGAAAGTTCATTGCAAGTTTTCTTATGAACAAGGCATAAGCTCCACCTTCTATGACGGAGCCTTGGAGTCACATACCATCACCTTCACCATACTCTGTTGGCCAAAACAAAAAGTCCACCCAGAGGACAGACACCTACCCAAAGACAGGAGTGAGTGACATTGTAGGGAAAGCATGTGATGGGAAGTATTGTGTCTGCCATATTTGGAAATGGTAATTTGCCGCAGGTGGAGTTCCCTAAAAGCAGAAGTTGAAATAAGAATTCTCATGTGAGTCATTTATGAAGGAATAGGGGAAAAGGAGAAGCTATGTAGTTTCAAGTAATAACTCCTTGAGCCTGGTTTTGCAGGAAGGGCTGGCAGGTACGTTATCTGCAGCATCTGTCCCCCCATGAGGCAAAAAAATTAGGGCTTTTATAAATGTACATCAGTCAGTCACTAGCTCAGGGAAGCCCCAGGTACCTGGGTTATAACCTCCAGGGACTTCATCAAGAGGTAACTCCAGTCGCTCAAGGGAATCTTTCAGGCAAGTTTTGCTGTTTGAGTCCTTAATATCAGTCGGTAGAAAGGAGATCTGAACAGAACCTCAAGAGCCTCTGCTGCAATAGGATATGAGGGCTAAGTTCTGTAGTGACCCAAGGTAAGGAGCTGAGTTTCAAGGTAAGTACAAGAGTGTGGTCCTCAGGATGGGCAATGTTGACGAGTTGAGCCAAAGGTATGTGCTTGGGGTATTCAAGGCATCTAATTCATCCAGGATTTGGGGACTCAGTCAGAAGACACTTGGAGTCCACTTAAACTGACTTAAGCCAAAAAAGAAAATGTATTGGTTTGTGAAATGTAAAAGTCAATAGAAGGTGCTGAAGCAGGCTGGATCCAGGACTCCAAATATTTTCAAGATCTGGCTGGCTCTTCCTCTCTCTTTTCCTCTCTCAGTTCTTCTTTCCTCTTTGTGGACTCTATTCTCAGGAAGTTTATCCTTTTGAGATGGCAAGATGGCAAGTTTGTCCATTTGAGATGTCACAGGAAAGGCAGGGAGCAGTTACCAGAAGAGGGATAAGACTAGACCAGGGTAATATAACAAAGGAAATTCAAGACCACACCAGGAATCCGGTCACTGGTGAACTAGAACAGTAAAGTTATAACGATCATGGTGGGCACACTGACTCTTCTTATAGAGCCAGACATTCCTGAGCCCAAGTTGCCTCAAATTCCTCTGCCTGGGGAGAATCTCGATTCCAAAATTTGGAGCCATAGTCATGCATGTAAAGACTTAGCCACCCAAGGAAGGCTGTGCAGCTCTGGTTTGGGGGCTGGAGGATTTGAAAACAGGTCAAACAGCCAAATAATCTTATTCTCCATCTAGACCAGAGGGGGGTCCTTAGTGGCCACACACAAGTTTTAAAAACTCTACCAGTAGGTTTTTTAAAATCAAATCTCTTATAAAGATTTGAAATCTGTAAAACAAGATCACTGAAGAAAGTCAAAGAAATTGATGTTAATTAACCAGGAGAAACAAATGGAATCACATACATGCAACAGAGATGGGAGAGTATTTTAATTAAGTCATCTTTCCTATTAAAGAAAGATGGTAACTAGCCATTCTTGAGCTCTACTCTTGAGGATGAAATAAAAAGCAAATCAGCTTAATTGAGCCACTGGGGTATTAAACATGAGAAGGAATTCTTTGTTCATCATTGGCCTAAATTTTAAGCTCTATTTAATTGTAAGATTCCTCTGGGTAAAAAGTTGTGTCTTCCTCATCTTCTCAAAATTCTGAATAGAAGGATAACTGAAAACTCTGAGAAAATCAGAGAGAGACAAAGACCTGAATTAGCTTCTTTAAGATTTTATTTCTGGCTACAGATGAATTTATTGTATCCATAGTTAGGATTATTTTGATTTTGAATACCAGATAACCTGACTTTAATGGTTTAAACAAATGGCTGTGGTGGCGGGGGTGGGGAGGAGTGGGGGGTAGGGGAGTGGGGTGTGCTGCTTTTCTCATATAACAAAAGTTCAAAGACAACAGCAGCTGGCTAGGTTTGCAATTCATATTGCTTTTGGCTTTTCCCTCACAGTTGCAAGATGGCTGCTGTAACTTCAGGTATCACAACCATCAGAAAGAATAAGGAAGAAGGAAGAGACAATATTTGTATCAGGGAAAATAAATACTTGCCCAAGAACCTCAGAGTAAACACGAACTTAGGTCTTCTTGGTCAAAATTTGCAACCTGGTCACTCTACCTGAAAGATAGCTGTAGGCAAGAGGTTGAGCATGGGAATTAGATCAACCCAATCCACAATAGTTGCATTATTTTTGCAAACACATACATGTGAATAAGGTGTGGGTAAGTACATATTTAAGTACAAGTACAAATTTACTGTAGTCAGTGTTCTTATTCCTGGGATTTATGTGGATGTCTTATCCCTCTCAAACTCAGCTTTTCTTATTAACAGTCATAGTTGGCTCTATATGTTGATTCAAGGAGTGCTTCTCCCCAGGCTTAATCATGAGATGCTTGATCCCAAAAGATGGATGTTCTGGCCACAGGTGTAGACACATGACCCATACCTAGCCATTCCTGACAACCCAATTACCCAATCCCAGTGATTAGCCTACAGGTGGTCAGATGGCCCTAGCAAAGCCAACAAATTATTTCTCCCCCCGGGATTTTTTTTTAATTTAGATTTAGAGAAAAAGAACCATTATCATTTTCGATGGCAAAGCTGAGAACAGGATCTGCTGGCCTACATCTCCCTGCCACGTGGAGAAAGCATATCTTTAGGAGAAAATGAGGCCACACAGAAATGTGCAGAGTTTTAAAAGCATGTGAGAGCAACAGGGAGAGAACTGTTGCCAATCTTGTTTGTGTCTCTGAATCCGGATGTGGATAGACATCCACCACATGGCCCATAAATCCCCCCTTCTTGCTCGCACTGGTATAGTTAGATTTCTACCCACTGCATGTAAAAGTCTTGATTAAATAAGAGGTTGGACAAACACCCAATAATGCAAATGCCATTTATTTGGAATGAAGGAAGAAGTTTGCCAAGGGGAAACCAGGGAAATGCTTAATGTATTTATGTTTGGTTAATAAGATTTTTTTAAGCACTTAGAAATACCAAAGTATGCAACTGCTGCTGTCAATTACATTTCTGTAATTGTTTTCTGTCTTTTTTTTTAGAGGTCATTTAAGGATCTCTAAGATGAGCTACAAATGCTGGCTGCCCCTCTGCTGTAGTTACTTTACGTACTGGAAAATCTTACCATGGAAGGGACTTAAAAAGACAGCCTGGTCAGACGGGAACCGACTGGAGTAGGAGTAGGAGCCAGATATCTGAGCTCCTGCCTGTGCTCCTGGCTTACCAGTAGTGTGGTCTAGTGCAAGTTTCTCTCTCTCTGGGGGTTTCATTGTTTTCAACTGTTCAACCAAAGGCATGACTTAAAAGCCTTCTGAGGTCCCTGTCCCCTCTACTGTTTTATGTAAATATGATCACTTGGACCAACACCCCAATTTTGCCCACAGGGTCCAGGGACTTCTCAGATCACACAGCCAGGACACAGGCTAACATTGAGAACTCCTGACTTCTAGAATGTTCTCTGGGTGCAACTGACTTCCTTGCCAATTAGAGGAGAAGAGCAGGTTCAATTAGGTCGTTAGGACTTCCTTTCTTTGAACAGCATCCTGTCTACCTCTGTTTGTCCAAGCATGAAGAATGGGTCCAGTTATAAATCCAGTTCCCTAGTGGGCCACTTCTCTTGCCTCTCTTCATGGGCCAGGAATCACCCCAGTGACTGACTGCTGTCTTGCAAATGCTTGCACTTGGCACAGAAGGGCCAGGAGACAGAATATAAATACATCCTGGAGTTCTGTTGAGGTGTAATAGGGAAAAAGCCATTTGACATCCATGGTGGTGGCTCTCTGTATCAGGAAGGAGCATCCCAAATCATCAACCAAGTGGGTGGTCAGACACCATGGAGGCTTAGTTAAACTGAGGATGTGTCCAGCCACCTCCCTCTCTGCATTGCCACACCAAAAAAATCGTGTAGGAGGAATCCATGGAATGGGAGAGTGGTCCTGACCACTGTCTCCCCATGGTCATGACTGGGGAAAGGGTCAGAGATGCTCCCCAGTAGTTAGTTAAAATAAAGGGAAGAGGGCACACAGCTCTCCAGTGTGCCTGGGAAACTCTTGGTTCGGTAGATCTGATGGTGCCTGTAGAGCCTATAACGCCCTTCACTCGGTGTGCTTCTCCAGGCAGTCTGGGTGCTACAGAGGAGGATCACTTTTATGAGAACCTGTCACTCAGCTTTGCTCTGCTAATCTGATGAGGAACCTGCTTTGGAAGGACCATCTCTATTGATAAATGTATCCTGGAGAAATACTGAATGACATGATCCCACTAGATGAGAGTTCTCCAAAAATTTTCGACCATGATCCACAGGAAGATATACATTTTACACCCCACAGCATGGTAAAATACATTTGTACGTGAAAACTGAAACCAAGCATTGGAGACACCAAACCAACTCCTACTTAGTGTGGGATATTTATTTGTACCCTGTCCTGTTCTTTTTGACTCGGTTTCACTTTCTTTTTGTTGTTGTTAACCAAAGTGCTTAACCATTTGGCTGCATCTCCATGCCTTTTTATTTATTTGTTTATTTTTTATTTTGAGACAGAGTCTCTCTAAGTTGCTGAGGCTGGGTTTGAACTTGTGATCCTCCTGCCTCTACGTCCTGAGCCATTGGATTTACAGGCATGCCCCAGCATGCTGCTTTTTTATTTTAAATAAGGACATAGAGACTCACTAAACTGATCCAGTTATGAATCTCAACTGCTGCTTCTGAGAATCAAATGCTTCTGAGACTTCTCATAGCTGTTTGTTGAGTGTCTAGGACTTTGTTTCCTGTGTGTGCAGGTCTATTAGGGAGTAGTTATGATTTGGGTATGAAGTGTCTCCCAAAATCTCCTGCTTTAATGCAGGATATTCAGAGGTGAAATGATTGGACTTATCAGTCTATTCTAGTTTCATGAACTAACTAGATAGTAACTGTAGGTAGGTGGGGCATGACTGGAGGAGGTACATCTTTCCTGCAGCCCCTCACCCTCTCTCTGCTTCCTGGCCATCCATGAGTGATGCATCTTCCCTCTAACATATTCTTCTTTGATGATGTTCTGCCTCACCTGGGACCCAGAGGAATGGAGCCAGCAGACCGTGGACTAAAGCTCTGAAACTGTGAGCCAGAATAAAATTTGCTTCCTCTAAGTTGTTCTTGTGAGGTATTTTGGTCATATTTGGTGAAAAAGATTCTAACAGTAGAGCCTCGGCCCAAAGTTGGCCATTGAGGAAGTCCCATGTTTCTTAGTAGGACTGCCTTAGGGTGCCTACTGTGCTCAGCCATTGGTTAGAAGCAAGCACGAGTCATGGTGACATGACGAGTCATGGTGACATGTCAGTGGAGGTCAATCTTAGAGCTGGACCTTAGAGCACACAGTGGGGCCCTTGACCACCTCTGCTGCCTATGCTTGGAGGTCTCCTTCCTTGCTTCTTCTTGCTCCTTCCTTCAATTAATAGTAAGTGGATGTCTATCCTAAACCAGCTATAAGAGTAGAGACTGGTGAGAGCCCCAGTGAGCCAAACCCAGTCTCTGCCTCCTGGACCACATACTCTGGTGAGGACACAGATATGAAAGAGAGAATTTCACCAGAGGACACAGTTAAGAAATGTTCCCAAGTGGAGGGCCTTAGAACAGTGAGAACTTAAAATAGGAAGTTGGAGTGCAGAGAAGGTGCCCTTGCACCAACGAGGTTGATCTCAGATCTGAAGGACAAATGGAAACTAACTAGGTGAAAAGAGAGGGAAAGAGTATTTTTGTCAGAAGGACCACCATGGGCCAAGGCTGTGAGTTCTGGGAGATAACAGGAAGGGAGTGAAGCCAGGGGAGTAGGGGGCTAGGAGAAGGTGGGAGAATTGGTGGGACATGCACAACCTAGCAGGTTTCCTTCCATCCACTGGAGTTTTGATCAGGATCAGCATTCTGAGAAACTGCTCTTCAGTGTGGTAAGTGGATTGGAGGGAGGGGGGTGGAAGTAGGGATACTGATTGTGTTATTCAGCTTTTGTCACTGTGACAAAATACCCGAGAAATCAACTTAAAGGAGAAAAGGTTAATTTTTGCTCATGGTTTCAGAGACTTTAGCCCACGGTCAGTTGGCCCTGTTGCTTTTAGGCCTGTGGTGAAACAACATGATTGGAAGAAGTACCTAGTGGAGGAAAGCTGCTCACCTCATGGCAGCCAGGAAGCAGAGAGTTCACTTTATAATAAAGCCCCCCAAACCCCATTAAACTATAAATCCATACATCAATTAATCCATTCATGACATCACTGCTCTCATGATCCAGTCTTCTCCTAAAGGATCTTTGAACACTGCTGCATGGGACCAAACTTCAACAGTGAGCTTCCAGGTGACATCAAGGATTAAACAATAACACTGGTTGTCCAGGTATAATTGACAGTGCAGTTGACCTGGGGAGGGTGATGAGGACTTGGCAGTAGTGATGGTGGAAGAGAGGAATAGATGGCAAAACAGGAGAGATTAAGGAGGCTTCATAAGTAGAAATTAGAGATAGAACATATGTGGTGGTGAGAACAGAGATGCCTCCCACATCTCTCACTGCAGCCCAGGTTCTCCTTTGAGAAACAGTCATTGGCAGTGAATGCAGAGGCAGGACCACTGCCCTGCCAGGTCCCCATGTGAACAAGACTACCTGCTGTCTCATCCCCGGACACTCTCTTACGTTCTTTCTGCCCCCAGGACCTCTGTTCCTCTCTTTTAGCATTCATTTACCTTAGCTGCACTGAGTTTTCTGGATTCAGCCTCCAGGGATGCTGCATGTTAAAGAAGTCATGCATCCCTAAAGACCTGGAATAATTCAAGATTTACATAATTCAAGAGCAATCCGTCCAAAGCATGATGTGTAACTCTGTTTCATGGCTGCACTGGCTCCTCCATGTGCCAGCTGCATAAATTTACCTTTTAACCCACTCAGCCCTCAGCTCAGAAATATTACCTGGTTCTTAACAAGATTTTAAATTTAAGGGGTTAAGTCATTTTTGTGTCTTGTCTAGAAAGTAAGACTTTATATTTTCTATTGCTATTTAGAATGTACAGAATGCAAATTCAAGCAGACTGTGGTTACTTTGGGTTTCTGTTTCCCTGAAGCCTCTGCAGTATGCAGGCAGCCTCCCAAACCTCCTAGAGCCAGACGTTTCTACTCAGATTCATCCACAGTCTTGGTCTCCCATCCCATGCTCTGACCTGGCCCTTTCCAATGTGGTCAAGATCCGTGAGCAGACATTGAAGGAGAAGACAGAGCTTCTTGGGCAGGGACAGGCTTAGAGGGCTATTTGGAGATGGTAGAAATAAAACAAAGCTTTAAAGAATGGGCTTGGCCAGAGGACGCAGAGAAGCCAATGGTGCCCAGCACAGCATACCTACGGGCCTCTGAGCAGGCAGTCTCAGGTATGGGACAAGCGGATAGAGAAAGTTTTCAGGGAAAAAAGTATTCCTCTTTCCCCATATCCAGGCATCTTTTTTTTTTTTTTTCAGGCATCTGTTTTGACTTCCACAGAAAGGACAGAGATGCTATTTTACATATTTTTGCATTGCCACAGCTTAGCACAGTGGCTTATATTAGGAATGCAATAAAAGTTCACTGAATGACTGAGCGAGTGAGAGCATCACACAGGGTCACAAGACATTTGTCCTACTTAGTGCCGATTAGTTTTCTGACATATTTTAATGAAAAAATTCAAATCTGCTGAAGAGTTGATAGAATTGTACAATCATCACCCAAGTGCTCTTCACCTAAATTCTATATATTATAGCTTATTATATCTGCTTTATCTCATCTCTATCCAGTGGGCAACCCACCTACCCACCCGTCCTTGCATCTTCTTTTTCGATGTACTTCAAAGTTGCGGACATAAGTACGTTTCACCCCTAAACATTTCAGCCTGCATGTCATTATTTAGAGTCTAATATTTGTTCACATTTCTTTTTTCCCCCCCTTAATTCATGTGGTAAAACACATAACATCAAACTTGCCGGGCTGGGGATGTGGCTCAAGCGGTAGCGCGCTCGCCTGGCGTGCGTGCGACCCAGGTTCGATCCTCAGCACCACATACCAACAAAGATGTTGTGTCCGCCGAGAACTAAAAAATAAATATTAAAAAAAAATTATCTCTCTCTCTCTCTCTCCCCTCTCTCACTCTCTCTTAAAAAAAAACAAAAACTTGCCATCTTGGCCATGATTAAGTGTGCAATCAGTGGCATTAATATATTCACATTTTTGTGCAAACATGACTGCAATTCATTTCCGTAACTCTTTTCATCTTGCAAAACTGAAATTCTCTGCTCATTAAACAGTTGCTCCCGATTCCTTCCTCTCCCAGCCCCTGAAAACCACCATTATTTCTGTCTCTCTGAATTTGACTACTCTGGGTACCTGATAGATGTGAAAACACACAGTGTTTATTCTTTTGTGCCTGGATTACCTCAAATAGCATATGTCCTCAAAGTTCACCCATGTTGGGTCCTTTATAAGGCTAAATAATATTCCATTTGATGCATACATCAAATTCTATCTGTTCCTCTACACTTGGATGGACATAAGGTTGCTTCCACCTTTGGGCTTTTATGAACAATGTTGCTATGAACACAGGTATACACATTTACATCCAAGTCTCTGCTTCATAATTCTTTTGATTTATACCCAGAAATGGGATTGCTGGATTCTATGGTAGTTCTATTTTCATTTTTTTTTTGAAGAAAGCACACTGCTTTCCACAGGAGCTGAACCATTTTACATTCCCTCCAATGATGCATGAGGATTCCAGTTTCTCCAAATCCTCTTTTTTTTTCTCCAAATCCTCTTAATGTTTGTTTTGTTTTCCATAGTAGTCATCCTTCTAGTGGATGTGAGGTGGTATCTCATTGTGGCTTTTTTAAAAATATTTTTTAGATATTGATGGGCCTTTATTTTATTTATTTGTATATGGTGCTGAGAATCGAACCCAGTGCCTCATGCCACAACTCCAGCTGCTCATTGTGGTTTTGATTTGGTGTTTCCCTAATGATTACTGATGTTGAATATCTTTTCATGTGCCTTTTGGCCATTTTTATAGCTTCTATGAAGAAATGTCTACTCAAGGTCCTTTGCCTCTTTTTTCCTTTTGAAGTGAAATTTACATATAATGTAATGTGCATACCTTAGATGAATCCTGACAAATGCATCTTGAACCTCTGCCAAGGTGTGGAAAATTACCATCACTCCAGAAATTTCCCTCAAACCCCTTCCCAGTCCTTTGTTTACCCCCCACCCTGCCCTCCAGAGGCAAACACAATTCTGGGGGGTTCTCTGCCATAGATTAATTTTGCTTGTAACAGAACATTAAATATGTGGCTCATACAGTGCCTTTGTGTCCGGCTTCTTTCACTCAGCAAAATGGTTTTGAGATTCATCCACATTGTGAATATTAGTTGTCACTCCTTTTGATTGCTGAGCAGTATTCTTTTGTATAAATAGGCCAGAGTTTGTTTATCTTTTCTTTTGTCGGTGGACTGGGCTGTTTCCAGTTTAGGGCTCTAATGAAAAAAGCTGGGAACAATCTTGTTAAGTCCTATTTTTTTATTATAACAAAAGCAAAATGTCATGAGCTTGAAGCTTTGATACAAATCTCCAACTAAGTCTGATAACTCTTGGGGGCTGAGTAAGAGCTGCCCTTTTGTGGAGGGTTTACAACGTGCCAGGCTATCTGTGAGTTCTCCTTTATGGCCGATTCTATTGAATCCACATGGCCCTGTTTTCCAGGTGAGCAAACTGAGGCTTAGAGGAAAAAACTGACTTGCCCCAAACTCTAATAGCTAGCATGTGGGAGTGTGGGAGTCCCTATTTTGCCTTCTGGAAAGTACCATAATAGTGACCCAAAGGCCAAGATGAGATGAGCATGACATTTTGGTTTTTTAGTTATTTGCAATTTGTTATGATACCGATGTCTTTTTAAATTTGCCTCTGTGATGGCCTTAATTACAATGAGGGAAAGAGGATTACAACTTTAGAAATAAAGACAATTTCTTTACTGTGAAATCTTCAGCGACAGCAAGGATCTTAAAAAAAATTAACAGTACATTCAAAAAAGAAACTTTCTTATTACAAAAAACTAGAAAATAATAACTCCAAAAGATAAGTGCTTTCTCAGCTTTTTGTCAATACATAAAAGCAGATATGACCAAATTGGAAAGTTTCTTCAGGAAACTCGTGGAGGAAGGAAGGTGAGGTTTATGACTAGTGTTTATCTAGTATACAGTAAATGCTGGGAAAGCCCTCTGCTAGGTAACTAACGTGCATCTGACTCATTTCACCTTCTCAGCAAACTCAGTACCCATTCTCTCCTTTCTTAGTAATGGAACTCCTGATTTTTAGCTAGTCATGTGGCCTCACAGAATGAAGTGTTTTTTTTTTTTTTTTGTGTGTGTGTTTTTGTTTTTTGTAGCTTTCTTGATAGCTAGGTTTGGCCTATGACTGAATGCTGACTGGCAGAATCTGAACAGAGGGAGTGCCTGCACTTTTAGGAAGGATGTAACCTAAAAGGGAAGTGTGCCCTTCTTTGCCTCTTCCTCCTTTCAAATGAATGGGAGAAGCTGTACTAGAGCTACAGCAGCTATTTGGGACTATAACGTGGGAGAAATGCAGCCAGAACAACAGAATAAAAATTCAGAAATCCTGGATACTTGATGATTATGGAGCTGCCTTGCCTGTTCTGGACTATACATCTCAGAGATTATGAGAGAGAGAAATCTATTTCTTGTATTATGCTACTATTACTCTGTGTTTTCTGCCATTCTAGTTGAGTTGAATCCTGACGTAGGAGATACTGCCATCCTCATTTTACAGATGAAAAGAATTTGAGTCTTCTGTTTCCACAACCAGAGTGAACAATATCCTTAAAGAGAATAATTATCCATCCTTGAAGATGTTTAATTCACCCAACTCCCAAAGCTGATAATGTTGAAGTACCAAAAAAAAAAAAAAAATGTTTCCTTCGGGTTTCACTTGCTGGAGCCATGCTGTGTGCCCACAGATATGGAAACATGGACTCTTTCCTAAGGGTTGTCCTGGAGAGACTTCAAATCACTGTGGGTTTTTAGTCAGGCTTCAGTGGGCAACAAATCTCTACGTGTACTCTGGAAAATTACTTAACTCACAGACCTGTTCATTCTCTAAAATGGGGATGATAGTAACAGGGTACTTGGGAAGACAGAGGCTGCATAGTGCTTGACTCACTAAATGACCAACATGTGGTAGTTTGTATTATTCATCTCTGGGCCTGGGCTGGAGTCAGACCATCTAATTATTTCTTGTTTCCATATTTTCCTCTCATCCATTTATGGGCTTATTTCCTCCAGCCTCCTTCTCCAAAATGTTATTGAACAAATGTCCCTTTTCTTCTTGCAGATACTCCCCAACCTACCCTCACTTATGGCCACAAAAATCCCTCAGATGATTAACTGCACTGGAAAACAAAACACAGGATGCATGGTTGCCAACCCCCAACCATAGGCCTAAGTTTTCAAGCGAGAGTTTTAGCAAGAAACTGAGTGTTCCTAAATCTTACTGCTTGTTCTCAAAAGGAGTTGGAAAAGAAAAACCCATAAAACAGAAAATTTTGTTCTTGAAAGCCACACCCTAAGTTAAACACCCTCTCAATGGTGCCTGCAGAACCCATGTCTAAGTCCCTGTGGGGCCACTTTCTACAGGTCTATGTGAGCAGGGAAGACTTCAGTAGACATATCTTTCTGGGTACTCCTCCTCCTAGCCCCTGCTCTCTGTCAAATGAACTATCCTGATGTAATAATGAACACCACACAGACTAATGCAATGCTTCTCACCCATAGGTCAAGAGGCATTTTGGGGAAGGGGCATAGAGTTTTTGCACAATGAGCTTCAAATCCATTCACATGCTTTATTATCTATGACTCAGCTTCCTATGTTCTTCAAATATATATATATATATATATATATATGTGTGTGTGTGTGTGTGTGTGTGTGTGTGTGTGAGATCAATAAATACTTAATTAAAAAGCATATAAGCATTGGATAATCAATAGATACTAAATACATACTTACAATCATGCAGAGGATTAATAAACCCCTACCTTAATGCTAGTAAATAAAAACTTTCTAGAAATAGTCTCACAGTTAATAACTCTTATGGTGGAGCTTCAGACACGGGAGCAGTTTAGTGAATGGATATTTGGAGACCACCAGACCATTTGGCTAACTTCTAATCACACCAAGATGTGATTGTGTGCAGCCCAGCTCTGCTGAGAAACACAAACCTAAGGTTGCGTCAGGACCACAGGTG
Source organism: Spermophilus citellus (assembly GCF_964194105.1). Classification (NCBI taxonomy): domain Eukaryota; kingdom Metazoa; phylum Chordata; class Mammalia; order Rodentia; family Sciuridae; genus Spermophilus; species Spermophilus citellus. Next base: position 44,681,773 of record NC_138184.1, on the reverse strand, counting down.
CCCAGGGAGCATAGCATGCTCTACCTCCCCACTGCCAGGAAGATCAGTTCCCAAATGCATCAAGCACTCAGTGCCTGACAATCATAAGCATACGTATAGCAAGGAGAAGAGGCAGAAAAATTCCAGAAACAGTGGAAATGTGTATGGATAGACAAGCCACGGACCACTATTTCAGCTACAGAAATGAACTCTGGACAACCCAAACCAGAAGGGAAGCATTAGAAGATAAGCTAAGAACCAGAAGGATCATGATAGCAGACACTTTTGGGGAGGGATGAATCAGTTCCAACCATTTTCTGTCTCTGTGTACTTTAGCAAGATTTGGATTCTTTGGGAAGAGCATAGAATTTTCCAGAGAAAAGCAGATGCCATGAATGGCAGCCTCTGCATCTGTCCGTCAACACAGAGGATAGCATGTTCCTCAAAGAAAACTAGGATGCTGACACCAGATAAAGGGGAAAGGATGCTGAGCATGGAGGAGACAGAGAGGCTTATCCTATATCTCTAGAACTCCATCTTTTCATTTGTCAAGTGGGAACATCTGTGGCCACAGTGTGAAATTTAATGAGACCACAGAGCATCCTGTGTCATAGGGGAGGGGCCTAATATGTAGTCTCCAGAATTTTTATCCACAGATCAAGGGTATGATCATTGACTCTGCAAAGAATGCATCCCCAGCACAGGCTAAAGGCCTTTCAAATCCAGTCATGCCATTTCACACAGCAGAACCTCAACTGAGCACAAGCAGTGGATTTTTGCATGTGTGATACATCACTTCTCAGTAGGGTAATAAAAAATAAACTGAGTTTTGCACGACTCCTTTCCTATAGGCAGGCGGGAGCTCTGGAGGAAGTCAACCCAGTGGACAATCCATCTCTAGTCAGAGGCCAATAGAACTGTTATTCGTTCTCTGATATTAAAGATCTCCCCCCGGAACCTTTATGGTGCAGTCAGTTGCCCACTGAAGAAGCTACTACAGCCCGAACAGTTTTATTCTCAAATCATATCATTTCGTTTTTATTTTCCACTGACAATCACACATCCCTTCCCCTAAAAAAAGAAAAGAATGACTATCGGTCAAAGTTACATTTTACTCACAAATTTTTCAATTTTTAGGATCATGTATTCCAACCTATATGTAAACACTTACCAGGCCAAACCTGATGAATGGGCTTGGCTGTTTTCTTCATTCTTTCTTGGCTTGAATTTTTAACAGTTTACATATTTTTGTGTAGTTTCAACATCTTTCCATCAAACCAGAAGTTTCTGCTGCTTTACTATGTCAGTGTTTCCCTGGCAAAAGTAAGATTTGACTGAATACTGATAAAGCATTATTGAAAGATGATGGTTTCAAAAGCCAGGCCTGGTGAATATGTTTGAAATAATGAACCATAAGGCCTTTTTACCTCTCAGGGTTATTTTTCATTTGTTTGTTTTATGGTACTGAGGATCAAATCCAGGCCCTTGTGTGTCTTGAGTTTGGCCAAGTTGCCCAAGTTGGCTTAAACTCATTATTCTCCTACTTTAGCTTCCTGAATACAGGGGATTAAAAGGTACATTCCACCTCGTCTGACCCAGGGCATTTTTTTTTATGTTAAAAATAAGGTGATAATGTCAGTCTTTCCAGCCTGATAATGGTTGGATTTCACCTTAAGAACAATGGAAAGATACTGAATGATCTTTGAGAGGATAAGATGACAAGATTTGTGTCTGTAACAGATTTCTGTAGCTACTGAGAATGGATTGAAGAATGGAGGTTGAGAGTGAGAATGAAGCCAACTGACACAATGTAGTCGTGTTAACCTGGATGGAAGGTGATGCAGCCTGGACCAAGATGGTGGCAGTAGAATTGGGAGAAGTAGGTAACTTCAGAGAATTATTAAACCACGAGTGTTTATCTAATTATGAATGTGATTTTGCCCTATTGTGTATAGAATTATTTAGCTCACTATCTTATATTTTGATTCAGCTGTATCTGTAGCACAACTAGTCTCTTCTTCAGAGTGAATATTATAGCCAAATATAGTCACTAGTGTTGCACAGACTTCCTTTGGATTTGCCTACAAGGTCAAATAAGTCAGCATCCAAAGGCCCAAATTCTTAATGTTTTAGATGATAGTTTTAAGATAGGCAGTGCTGAATAACCCCTCTTAAAAACTTTTCAACAAAAATCCATTTTCCCCTCTTTTCATGGCAGATAACACCTTAAACTGAACATTAAATATATTTATGAAAGTAACATTGTCTTTATTCTTTCTCTCTCAAGATGGATGGTGTTCTTACTCAGAGCTAAACTGTCAGGATAAAGAATGCCATGAGGTTGAATTGTATGATGTTTTAGTAAAGTGAAGTAAATATTTTCAGAAACATAATTGTGGCTTAAAAAACATGTTCTTTTCCACAGAGAAGAGTTCTCCTTTGAGAATAGAAACTTTTCTTTGTAATTTTTGCAGCCACACACAGATGAAAAATATGAAAAGGGCATACTATGTCAATTACGAAAACAAGGCTACATTTTAAACAAACTCAGGTTCTTTCCAGAGACATCTTAAATCTTCAACTCAGGAATGATCACTCTAGTCTCTAAAGTCACTCTAATTTCCTTCTTGTTTAATATTTTATATATAAAAAGTTTGAGGATGAAAAACTGTTTGGAAAAGGGCACTGTATTAGCCAGATAAAAACTGATTTCTATCTCTTGTGAATGAAAGGAAAAGTGACTGGAATATGTTTTCATCCATTTCCTGATGGTCTAATAAAATACCTGAGACCAGGTCATTTGTAAGGAAAAGAGTTTTATTTGGGTTCTAGTGATGGGGAAGTCCAGAAGCATAATATCGACATCTTCTCAGCATCTGGTGAGAGTCTTCTTGCTGCATCAAAGCATGGCAGAGATTATAACATAGGATATAGAGTAAGTTTGCTAGCTTGGGCATCTCTTCCTCTTCTTACAAAGCCACAAATGCCATCAGGGTAACTCCATCCTCATGACCTCATCTAATCCTAATCCCAAAGACCTAATCCCATCTAGTCCCAAAGGCCCCATCTCCAAATACCAACATATGAATTTGGCTATAAAGTTTCCAACACATGAACTTTGGGAGACACAGTCAAAACATAGCAGAAGGAAATCTAGGATTCACTAATTTGATGTTAGGATGGCATCCTAGAGCTAAGGGGCTTCTGAAAAGGACCATGTCACAGGAACTATATGATGCATACTTTTCCTCAACCTGAAATGGACCACAACCTCCACTTGCCCTGTGGTTTTTAGGCTCCAGAGTCTTCAAGAAAGCCAAGCCAAGGGGCAGAGCCTTTTCTCCTGGCTGTGTTTCTACCTCTCAGGCCCTATACAACGGAAAATCCCTCAAGAGGAGACTGTCAAAGGGGAGTGGATGCCAGACTGTCAAATGACCAATGTCTACTCAAGGCCTTCTTCTCCTCTCCAAGGCCACCTCTCAAAGAGTTCTTTACTGGGTTCCTTAAATTTGATAGATTTATCCAAAACAGTTATTAATTCATATCCTACTAATTGGATATTATTGTAAGAACACACACAGGGACAGAATGGAGTTTGACAATGACATTGACAAAGATAAAAAGGCTTTTAATGCTGGGTGAGGTGGCACACGCCTGTAATCTCAGTGGCTCAGGAGGCTGAGGCAGAGGATCGTGAGTTCAAAGCCAGTATCAACAACAGTGAGGCACTAAGCAACTCAGTGAGATCCTGTCTCTAAATAAATTTTAAAATAGGGCTGGGAATGTGGTTCAGTGGTTGAGTGCCCCTGAGTTCAATCTCTAGTACCCCCTCCCCCCCAAAAAAAAGCTTTTAGGGCTAGGGTTGTGGCTCAGAGGTGAACACTCACCTACCATGCGTGAGGCACTGGGTTCAATTCTCAAAGCCACATAAAAATAAAATAAAGATATTGTGTCCACCTATAACAAAAAATGCTTTTAATAAGCTAGTTTTTATTTTTTAAAGTCAAATTTTGGCCAGGCATAGCAGTGCATGCCTATAATCCCAGCAACTCAACTTTGGCAGGAAGATCGCAAGTTCAAACCAGCAGCAACTTAGTCAGACCCTGTCTCGAAATAAAAAATAAAAAAAAAATTAAAAAGGGCTAGGATAAAAGAAAAATGAAATTACGTAATTTGCAGGAAAATAGATGGAACTTGAAACAATTGTGGTAAGCAAAATAAGCCAAACTCAGAAGGCCAAGGGGCATATGTTTTTTCTCATATGAGGAAGCTAGAGAGGAAGAAGGAAAAGAAAGGTGGGGGGCAGGGATCTCATGAAAAGCAAAGGGAGATCAGTAGAGGAGAGGGAACAGGGGGTAAAAGGCAGGGAGGAAGGGGTAAGTGCTGGGGAGTGATAAGGTCCAAATTATATTGTTATATTGTGTGCATGGATGAATATGCAACGACAAATTGGGCGTTATATATAAGTATAATGCACTAATAAAAATGTGGAAAGGGAAAAAAGAGGGGTGGGGTTGTGGCTTGGTGGTAAAATGCCCCAGTACCAAAATAAATGAACGAATGAACAATTGAATAAATCGATCAAAGAATGAATGAATGAATGAATAAATAAATAAATAAATAAAACACTTAAAAATAAGAAACTTTTTTTTATGGTACTGAAAACAGAACCCAGGATCTTATATAATACAGTTACCACCCAGTTAGTCCATTGAAACTAGAATGGACTGATTGGGTTACAGCTCTCACATTCCAGTCATTTCACCTAAGCACATTGTAAGTACTGTACCACTGAGCTAAATCTTCAGCCTCAAAAGAAGAAACTTGATTATTCAGGTTCTGTACTCATTCAGAATTTCATTCTTACTGACCAGATCCTTTTAAGAAAGTCCCTTTAGTCATCAGTATCTCCATAAATGTTTTAATATGGAAGACCTCTTATATTTGTTTTTTTTTTAATATTTATTTTTTAGTTGTAGTTGGATGCAATACCTTTATTTCACTTATTTATTTTTATGTGATGCTGAGGATCGAACCCAGGGTCTTGTTGCGTGCAAGGCGAGCACCCTACCACTGAGCCACAACCCTAGCCCCAGACTTCTTATATTTGTACAACACTTTTCTAAATATTTTTGTGGTTATTAACATCCATTTCCCATCACCTTATAGTATACAAAGTGGGTAAATTGTTCCCATTTTACAGACAGAGGAACCTGACATTCAACTACCCAGGTCAGACACCAGTAGGTAGGTGCCCAGTGTTCATTGCCTTATACTTCTCTTGACCCCTTATTACTATGTTTTTATTATTTTATTACTGTTTGGAGAGCATATCCAAAATATATAATAATGGAAGAAATTAATGCCAAGCCTATTCATCAATAAATGTTCACTGAGACCTGTTAGGGAACTGGCTTAGGGTCTCTGCTATAACAAAGAGACTGTACATACAATGACCCAAACAAACTAAGTTTGTTTCTCTAACAGTCCACAGGTCACGGGTAGTTCGGAGAGGCTGATCAAGGGACACAATTTATTTTAGCTTCCCATTTGTGTTAGTCAGCTTCTTGTCATTGTGACCAAAATAACTGATAAGAACAACTTGGAGGAGGAAAAGTTTATTCTGGTTCCCAGTTTCAAAGTTCAGTCCATGGTCTGCTGACTCCATTGCTTGGATTCGAGCTCATGCAGAACATCATGGCAGAGGAATGATGCTCAGCTCATGGCGGCCAGTAAGCAGGGAGGGGTGGTGGTGGCAGGAAGATGCAGCCTTCCAGGGAAATCCCCCAGTGACCCACCACCTCTAGCCATACTCCACCTGCCTACAGTTACCACCCAGTCAGTCCATTGAAACTAGGATGGACTGAATGGATTACAGTTCTCACATTCCAGTCATTTCACCTTTGAATAATCCCGCATTAGCACAGGAACTTTTAGGGGACACCTCATATCCAAACCATAAGCCCATTGCTACTGCTATCTTCCAGGCCTGAAATTCTCAAATTTTTTCAGTGTATAGTCCCCTTAGTATCTCAGTAAATTCTTCCTGACATCTGTAGTTCAAAACAAATATCCAGAATATTTATTTATTTATTAGTTCAGTCCAAAAAATTTAATAATTATTTATGACTTAACAACTTAGTAGTTTTTTGAAAAAGAACAAGAATAAATGGAAATGAATAGTATTTTTATTTCATCTTTAAATAACTATGATTTCCTAAAAATACATATATATGCTTGCTGGTCACTGCACAACTGCTCATTTCTCGGACTCTGGACACTGCCATTGTCATTTCCTATTCCACACTGATTTTTTTTTCACAATACATTTTTCTTTATCACAGCAACCATCTGAAACCTAGCTTCATAAAGACATGATGTCACGATCTAATGTTGAAACTGTGAACTGCCACTGTGCAGTGGTACACACCTATAATTTCAGCTACTTGGAAGGCTGAGATAGGAGGACTGCAAATTTGAGGCCAGCATGGCAAACTGGTGAGATCCTGTATCAAAAAAATATATAATAAGGTCTGGGGGTGTAGCTGAGTGGTAAAGTGGCCCTGGCCTCAATCTCCAGTATTAGGAAAAACAAAACAAAACAAAACTGAGAACTAATTTGATCTAGTAATTTTTCACTATATCTGACAGACATTAATGAGTTTCCTTCAGAAAGCTAAACTATCTTACAGTACTCCTGTTTGTTCCCTTGTTTGCACCTTGGGGTGTATTGGCATACGATTTTGAGAATACTGACCCCCGATTGTTGTTTTCATCCAGTGGCTGTGCAAGAAGTCACTGTGCTATGCCTCAATGTGGTGACTCTGGAGGAGAAATCCTTGTGACCTCTCTGGCAATCACTTTTTCTGTTCTTCCAAGGGTCCTGTCCTTACCTATCAGCACGGGTGTCATGGCAGGAAAAGGGAGTGTGAATGATTTTATCAGCAATTTCCTTGCTACTGTTTCTCAGCTAGTGGGGACCGTGCTTTTCCATCCTGTTTGCCTCACCCCAGTGAGAAGCCTAAAGGAAAACTCATCCTATTTATCAAATCCAAGTGATGATCCATAGGCTTCTGCGTGTATTCTGAAGTTATCTATGCAGGTGCTTACAGGCACAGAACATGGAGAAGACTTGAAACTGGATTGAACTGTAAGGAGAGAACAAGTTTCCCCTGCTTTCATGCATACTTCATCTGAACACTGGCAGAATCTGTTTTAAATGGCAGGGGATAGAAGAGAGCCCATTCTAATGAGAGCTGAACCTTGTGAAGATGTCCCAGGCTCCTCCTGGAGAAGGACACTGGAACTATTAATGGTCATCTCAAGAATTACCCAGGGTCACATAATGGGGCAATTCAGTTCAGTGAGTCCAACATGCTGCCCCCAAGCAGGTGGGACAGACGTCTGTCTTCCTTGGCTATGTCTAGATTTGATTTCCATTTCAAACCCTTATTCTGCTGGATGATAGAAACTTGATCAAAGGCAGTTCAGTATTTTCCAACATTACACTGAACAAGATGAAATTGCTGCTGTTTGATCATTTCTAAACAACAAAAAATGACAACTGTATATGATTGAAAAGATAATTCAGTTCCATTGTTCCCAGGGCTTGTGTCCCAGTTCCAGGGAATTATGTACTGATGGATCAGCAAGGAAGGACAGTGTGCTCCCAGGGCCACCTGGTTCCACTCTGTCATGCCCAAGATGTCCTCAGGCTCCCCGTCATTGGTCCGTGATAATCTCCTCTCTGTCCTTGCCCCATGTGCAAGGCTTCCTTGAGGCTGCACCCTCTCAGCGAGTCCCACATCCCTCTTGGGTACTGGGAAGTGTATGTGGTAGGAATTAGACACACAGCCTCCTTTCCTGGTATTTTATCAACATACAAGCTCCCATGGTGCCTACCTCTCTCCTCTCTTTCCCCACTCTCTGAGATAAGAAAACCAGCTCCTGCAACCTCATGTATTCTTCTGAGTCTATTTTTCCTGGCACAAACTTAGTGCTCCTTTGGGGTAGGGGTTTGAAGCTCCTGCATCTCTGAAGCTTGGGTGTGGGAGACAGAAAACACTTGTTTCTATTCCTCTGCCTCAGTGTCCCTCCTTTGAGACAGTGGATGTCTTCCAGTGTGGCTCGAATAGAAGAAGGCTCTGCAGGTATAAATAATTATGAAGATTAGGGGCTGGGGTTGTGGCTCAGTGGTAGAGCATGCATGAGGCACTGGGTTCTATCCTCAGCACCACATAAATGTAAAATAAAGATATTATGTCCACCTAAAACTTATTTTTTAAATAAGTATTTAAAAAATATTTATGACGATTTGCCTCAGAATATTACCCTGCTGTGTAGTGGGGTGCCTGGCTTCCACTCAGGCCTATATCTTAACCAGATGTCTAGAAAGGGCAGAGGGAATCAGGAGACACGGTGAATCCTTACTTCTCATTTCTAAGCTGTGCAGTCCTGGATAGGACACTGCACCCCTCTCTGAACATGAGTTTTCTCAGGCCCTTAGTGCCAGAAAAATTACTAATAGGTCTGAAGCTCATCTATGTGGTCAGAGATGGGTAGAGAGAGAGAAGTCTTACAGTCAATGAAAATGCAACTACCTCCTGTTGCTTTAGGGACAGCAAGACAAATTGTGTCTAAAAAGCTTCACTATTTATATTCAAAGTAATCTGTGTATACTTAATTCCTCCTCATGTATTCTCCTCTAGTTAATTCAAATGAAGAAAGACACCAAGCACATTTCTGGCATGGCTGTCACCTATTTAGATGTGATATGAGGGGATACGCCCATTTTCCCACTCAGCTATATTCCTGTTTATTCCTGTGAACACACGGTATCTGAAATTGGCAATGACTTTCTCTTTGTTACATTTACCTTCCTTTCCAGGGCCAGCCCAGACTCCTGGGTGGATTCGTTTCCCATTGAATTACCAGAATAGGGCAGAATCTGATAGGAAGAACTGCGTGGAAGAAAACTGGGTTCCCAGGCCCTTACACAAGGGGATTTGTCCTCCTATCGATGCTGCAGCCCCGGGGACATCCTGTCCCCTCCACCAGCATTCTTTCTCCAGGGGTAGTGGCGTTTTCCTTTGTGCTTTCACACAATTAGGACTAGGTGGAGCCTCCTGCCTGGCATGACGAGAAAGACCCCGCCAAGCAGAAATGGTCCCCCTTTCCCAAGCCAATGTCAAGGGCTCAGATGACATTGGGGGTGTCTCTGCCTATGATCCTTTAAAAGAGGAAATAGCCCTCAAATGGGTAGAAACACCAAGCACTTATGAATCAGAGGCCTTACAAACTTTGCTTTTAAGGAAGCAGGACAGTTTTGATCTCCAGTAATTGAGGAAGAGTTGATAAGGGGCCCAGAAGACAGCAGGCAGTTGTTCGGGGGACCAGCCTCAGAGCTTAGGGAGAGGTATCAGAGCATCATTTCCTGGGCCTCCAGTTACCAACAGGCCTTCCTCCTGTCTGCTCTGTCCTGGGTGTGGTGACACCTCTGACCAGAGGTCCTAAAACCTTTTGTTTCTTAGATAGGTGACCCCAGATAAGTCACTGAACCTCCCCTTGAATCACAGACTTAAACTTAATTTCTTCTATACAATAGGAATAATAAATAAACTGACCTACCTCATAAGGTGGTTTCCAAGATTAACTGAGATAAAATGTGTCTCAGAATTTTGTGATCTGTACAGCATCATATGACTGTAAGTCTAGTTTTTCCTGATTTATTTTAGAGTCTTTTGGAAGTAACTTGAAGTAAGTCCTCAAGTTCAATGCCTACTAAGGCAGGCATCTGCTACTTGAATCTTTTCTATGGGGAAACGAACCTTTCTTTGATGAGGAACTCACAACAAAGCACTTTGACTTGAGCCATATCACATACGTTCTAGAACAAACAGGAGGCATGCACTTCGCTCCTCCAGTGATTGAGGAAGGATCATCATGCAAATTGGGTTGGCCAGGTGCTTAGAGATGTGTCTAAAACTTGAAGTGATTGTTGTTCATTTGCCTTTTTGAAGGTTAAATGTGTGTGTTTTCATTGTCAGAAATATACTAACATTGGCTCAGGGACAACATTGAGAAAAATGAAGAGAAATGGCAAATTCACAGATGTTCAGGGCAGTGTGTCTGTTTTACAAAGTGGAGTGAAATGCTCTGTGAGGACTATTTCACTTTGGCCTTTTTTTTTTTTTTTTTTTCCCCACTTTGGCCATTTAAAGAGGTTTCCCGTGACCTGTATAAATGTGGAAGAAAGCATCCTCCATTTCTTTTTAGTCAGGAAAGCTCCATGACATTTTTAAATATCAGAGAGACTACTAACTTAAATCTGCGCTGCTGCAGACACCATTATATGCTCCCAAAGCCAACACGTTTGTTTAGGTTTAGTTTCAGCATGAAGATAAATGGCTTTTCATTTTGAGTGTAAGATTTGGTGAGCATGTGAAATTAAGTACTACTTTGGGGAATTTTTACAGAGGGGAGAGAGGATATTCTGAGTGTAAGGGCTTAAATTTAAATCTGTGATTAGTATGATAAAGTAAAGGTAAGGAGAGAGATACTGGAAAACAGGGTTTTGCAAACAGATGTGCAGCAGAATTCAAAATCTCACACATGTATTATATCAGTGGCCTAGAAGGAATCACAGAGAGGGATTAGGAGAAATCAAAGGGGAGGCATCACCAGCTCACAGAGGAGTTACTGACCTTGAGCCTTGAAGAGCTAAGTAACAATTGTGGCAGAAACTGTTGTTCATCAGCCCTCTTTCTTTCTTTGTGGAAAACTAATTCTGTTCAGAAATTGAGCAGCAATTATTCTAAGAGGTTGGGTCCCACTTAAGTCTCAGAGTACAAATCACAATTATTCTGTATCCAAAATCATAATTATTTCCCTGGTCAGTGATTGATTTAAGATGGGACATGTGACACTATTCTGGTCAATAAGAAGTCTGCTGGAGGTATACCTAGGAAGCTTTCCTCACTCTTAAGGAAGCCAAAGTGATGTGCTGTTTCTGTCATTTGGATGTTGCTAGAAAAGAATGCACATGATTCTTGGAGCTGTTGCAATCATTTTGCAGCTATGAGGGGAGAAGCCTGAAACAAAGGCAACATTCTTAGGGTAGGAGTAGGAATTTGGAAAAATCACACGGTAACCTCTTGATAGAAAAATAAATATGTAAACAAACTTATTAGAAAAGCAAACATGAAAAACTTACAAATAATTTTTACTAGTGACTATAACATGATGAGTTTTATCAAATTAGAAATATTTTGAAAGTTATAATACTCAGCAATAATGCAGGGAAATGGGCATATTTGTTCTCTAATTTGGTAGAAACTTTTTTGAAGGCAATTTAACAATATGGAAGAATATTTTTTATTCATTCAGCAGAAAAGATTAGTTTCAAAATGATATGTATAATATGATATCACTTTGTAAAAACTCATATTTTTGCAGCTACACAGTAAAATATGACCCATGTTTTTCTCTGGTCATTTAGAATTATGGGCACTTTTAACCCCCTTCCTTTGGCCTATATACATTTTCTGATTACTCGTTAATAAATGCATCATACTTTGGAAATGAGAAAAATGTCATTAGGCTTAAAAACATTTTCCTGAATAAAGAAACAAAAAAAATAAATAAGAACTTTGTTTGTACATTTTGACCAATTAGTATGTTAGAAGACAAAAGAAAGAAGAAGGATAATATATCAGGGAAGGAAAAAAAGAAAGAAAGAAAAAAGAAAAACTCCAGAACAGGAGAGACAAAGAGAGAGAACAGAAAACGTTTCTTGGTTGTCCCATGTTAAAAATAAGTCTTAGTTGAAAATACCGAGTCCTAACTCAAACTAGCCCGATCCGAAAGGAGACCTTACAGGAGGATATTGAAGTACCTGAAACAATTAAAGGAGAGATTGTCAGAAGGACTGAGATGTTCAACAGACATTTCTTGCTCCCTTACTATGGGCTAGGTATAGCATGAGTTTGGTGCTCAGGCTCCAGTGATCTCAGACTCAGTCCTCCCTTCTCAGATGGGCTATGCTTCAATAACAAGTAAGCCCACACCACAGTGGCTTAACACAACAAAAATAATTTCTTTCTTCTTTTGTTAAGTAACCAGTGCAGATTGATGAAGAGAACTTTGCTTCACAGGGCCACTCTGCCATCTTGGAGGCATGCCATTTAGATCACATGGCCTCCAGGATCTATGAGGCAGGGGAAGAGAAAATGGCAGAGATACATTGGTTCCTAAGTGATCTATGACCTCCACCATATGCATTTTCCAGAACTCATCCATACATCTCAACTCAACTGCAGGGGAAGCTGGGAGATGTACATGACACATTAAGAAGCACTCATCCTTTTTGCCGTAGATGCCTAACCTTTTTCCAGGCTGAAACAAAGGGTAGAATCTAAAGGGCTTTCTGTTTATCCTTATGTTTGTCCCCAATTCCAAAACCCAAAACACATCTACAATTAGAATATTTGGTTTATAGGCAAGACTTCCCTTTCTCATTTGATGATCTGAGCACATCTTTATAAGAAGCAAATTGTTAACTAATATTAAAGCTGCATATTGGAATTATATCTATTCTCATTCTTTTGCTAATAGTAAGAGATTGCAAGAGATAACACTGTAGTGATTCGTTCAATATTCCTTGCAAGTGAGAAATACAAAAGAATAAATATATTTTGATTTAAGAATAGATTCCCCATTGTAATGTGCTGATGGTTAAAACTGATCTGGCCTCTCTCGGTTAAGTTCCTTATACCTTCTTACATTTTGAAATAAAGTTGGGGGGGGCAGGTAAAGAAGGGCAGGCCTGGGTTGGTGCTCAACCCTGGGGCAGAAGCAGGTACAATGGGGCTGTCAGAGTAGCCCTCCCTGCTGTGCCCAGCAATTGGCTTGAACTTGAAACAGAAGTGTTAACCTCATAGAGCGCAGGCACATCATCCTCCGCTTTTTTCCTCATTGTGGCTTTCAGCAGAGCTTGTTGGGGTGGGGGTGCAGGAAAGGTGCCTGTTTAATTCCTAATTGTACAGAGCAGCTGATCAGTGTCTGTGCGACTTCTTTGAACAAAGAATGTATTTCAGACCTTCTTATTGCTTGCTTACTTCATTTAAAATTTAACAGATGTCAATTGTGACACATAAACACTTTCTCCCTAGGCGATGGATTAAGGCAAATTTCATTTTACGCCTGGCACGAAAGCCATGCTGTATTGTGTGTTGAAAGACCATTTTGAAAGAAAGAAAGAGAGAGAGAGAAAAAAAAACATCATTCTGAATTAAAATCCCTTAATAATAGAAGAAAACCAATTTCCGCAAGGGCATTGTCCTGGAAAGCTTTGTTGGCTGATTGCGCCACCTACCGGGCATGGGAAGGATGACATGAAGGCTGTGGTGGCAGGTCCTACACTGTCACAATGATGAACAGGAAGGCCATGTGGGGCTGGGAATGCAATTTGTGAGGATTTCCGGCCAGATGAGACTTATCTTCAAGTTCTGTGTCTGCTTCTAAAAACTTAGTTCCATAACCCTGGGCAGGTCCCACACCCTCTCTGAACTTGAGGATCCTCACCTAAATGGAGTTTCTCCTGGCCTTCTTTGTGAGGTTGTTGAGAAGTATAAGAAAGGCTGTGTTTGAATGTGCGCTGAAAACCTAAGCTTTCAAACTCAGGCTATTGCCAGAATTGATGTCACAAAATCACGAGGGCCTATATGTTTTTTGCTTTGCCTTTGGGGATAGGCTTGAGTTCAGAGGTTTGCTTCTCAACAGGGGAAACGGTTAATTGGTGTTCTCCAGGTTGGAGAGGTCACAGGAAAGTGTGGGGGTTTCAAGGGGTAGTCTGCTGAGACAGGCCAGGAGACATGGCCAGATTTTCCTGTTTACCAAAAGAAACCAACTACCTCTCTGCCATCTCCTGCTTCATAAATTTTCCAATTTTTAAAACACTACAGGGGCCAAGAAATGATACATGGCAACTGAGTTCATTCAGCTTGGCTGTCTGGAGGTGGTGCTCACTGCTGCTCATTTCTACCAACATATAAGAAGGCAGGGAGTGGAGCAAGGAATGCAGCCTGCTCTGCCTGAGAAGCTGTGTGTGGGGAAAGGGGACCCCAGCACTCTGTCTGGGAAGAGGAAAGTGGGGATCTAATAACAGGAATAGGAAACAGTAGTTCTAAAATCACCATTTAACTGGCCCTGAGGTGAGAGGCTCAGCCTGATGGAGCCTAAATAAGCCTTTCTACGTTTTCAGTGGCTCCTTCCCCACCCCACATCTCTTTCTCCCCTCTCTAGGCTTCCCTGCTGAGAACTCCCAAGAGCCAAGCAGTTGATGAAGACCACTGGGAAGACTATCGATTTAGGACTCACACTCTACAGATACTGACGCTGTGTGGCCCTGGGCAACTACCTCCACCTTTCTGAGTCTTTGTTTCCTCATTTGTAATGTAGAGAGGGAGAGAATGTCTTTCCTGGCTTCTTAGAAGGAAACCTGATCATAGGTGATGATGGATGAGGCAATGCTTTGTGAACTTGAACATGTTGAGCAGTATTTGGTTATTTTAAAACTATGCCATGTGCTCTAACGATTCTCAAATCCTAGAAGTACAGCATTAAGAAAAGATCAAGGGCTTGGGATAAAGCTCAGTGGTAGAGGGCTTTCCAAGCATGAGCAAGGCCCTGGGTTTCATTCCGAAGAGGAGGAGGAGGAGGAGGAGGAGGAGGAGGAGGAGGAGGAGGAGGAGGAGGAGGAGAAATATCTATTCATCTTCATTTTCATTTAGTCACTCATTCATTTGACAAATATACATCAAGAATCCATTATGTGCCAGGCACTTCTAAGCATAACTAAGCTGAACATGGATCTTCCTGTCACAGAATGCCAATTCTGAATAGAGAATAAAAGAAAAGAAAGAAGAAAGACAGGAAGAGAAAGATGAAAAAAGAATGAGCAAAGGAGGAAGGCAGGAAAACAAGAAGCGGGAAATGGGCCGTGATAAGAGTATTTACACAACGAACACTGACAAACTACAAATCAGGGTCTTTCCTGGGGCCTGACCATAAACATTTACCATCCACCACTGGGGCTGGACAGAGGTCAGATCCCAGGAGTGAAGAGCTAGGGAGGATTCTGAGCACAGGATAAACAGGATTTGCTCTCCTTTCTATCTGTTTTTTACAGGTCACTCTTCTACCATGAGAACAGACCATAACCAGGCAGTGGCAGCAGGAGGGCCAGAAGGCCATGACAGGGATCTAGGCAAGAGATGGAGGGGCTTGGATCGGATGTGCATGGACTGGGACATGTGTTGGAGCAGGATTGATAGTGTCTGTTCATGGCTTAGCTGAGGGGGAAAGATGGAGGGAGATGCAGCTGGTGAACCTTACAGCCCCTCTTCCTGTCTAGGAGGAGCTTATGATTTTAGTGGGAGGAAAGAAACAGGCACTAAGCTAGGAATTCACAAATAATTGTTATACTGGCAGTGGATGACACAGAGGGAACCTCAGGGGGCCCTATCCTTCTCTGGAAATGACATTGAAGCTTTATCAAGGTGAGGCACGGTACAATTATGTAGCCATGGAAATACTTAGGATGTTTTCTCAACACGGATTAGTTCTGCAAACACTCAAGTCCCCAAATATGTCAGTAGTTAGTAACGGACTGTGTTGGGAGAAATCAACAGCGTGTGAGCCCTCGCAAGCTGCCTCCCTACCAGCTTTTGTGTTCTGCCTGTTCAGTCCAGGTCCTTGGTGAATTGCTGGAGTAAGAAAGCAAATGGTGGAGACATAAATGAAAATGGAAAATTGGAGTGAACAGATTTTCTAATGGGAAGGGAATACCAAAGGAGAAAAGATTTCTAATGAGTGGATTATTTGATAGTGTGGGAAGGAGAAAGATGTGGAAGAGAGAAGGTGGAATTGAACACAGTGGCCCTTAACCACTGAGTCATGTCCCCAGACCTTTATATATATATATTTTTATTTTGAGACAGGATCTCACTAAGTTGCTCAAGGCCTTGCTAAGTTGCTGAGGCTATGAGGATGACTGTGAACTTGCCATCCTCCTGCCTTCCAAGCTGCTGGGATTATAGGTCTGCACCACTGTACCAGGCTTGAGGAGAGTCTTGAGGAAGGTGATGAGTTTCTCTAGGGCTAATAGGATGGCATCATTCAACCCGTTCTGTATTGACCATCACTGGTCTTGTAATAAAAGGGCGGAATATATTCCACCACATCTGGACTTGGGGTTTGACCATGTGACTTGCATTGGCAAAAAAAAAAAAAAAAACTAAGATGAATGGAAATGACAATGAACTTAGTTCCAAGATTTAGACCTTAAAGACTTTCTACCTCTGTCACTGTCACTTGCTATTGTATTTCACAGGAGAATGAGAGACAGGTTGCAGAACCAGTCTGAGGGCCCTACCTTTGTCAGCCACAAAGCAGCTGATATGCAGATAAGTGAGCAATAAAAAATAATTGTTGTTCTGCCTGAGTTTTGGGGAGGTTTGTTACACAGCAATAGCTAACTAATACAGGGATATACTATGTGTACAGCAATGTAATTTCCCTATTGACCCTTCTTTATAAGACTAAAATAGAAAATTTGAATCATTTCAAGATTCTTTCCAGATATTTATTATTTCCAGATTATTACTTTTTAAAATAGTATCACCTTATCAAGACTAGACAGGAGGTGACCTTTGTACAATCCAATTCAGAAATGTTTGGGTTCACGCACTTACTGTCACACCTTGCCATTATCCATAGAAAGTTCATCTACAGAGTTTGAAAAAAAACAGAGTAATTATAAATCTTTCACTTAATAATTTGCTTTATTCACGTCTGAAACCCTCTATTTATTAATCTCATATAATCTACTATTCTTACTCTAATAACAATTTTATTTTTATTTTTTTATTATTTTTTTAAAGACAAGGATTTTTTTTAAAGAGAGAGAGAGAGAGAGAGAGAGAGAGAGAGAATTTTTTAATATTTATTTTTTAGTTTTCGGCGGACACAACATCTTTGTTTGTATGTGGTGCTGAGGATCGAACCCGGGCCGCACGCATACCAGGCGAGCGCGCTACCGCTTGAGCCACATCCCCAGCCCCTAATAACAATTTTAAAGGAAATAATAAACTATTTCTCACCTATGTTAGTGGACATTCTAAATCACACTCCCCAATTTTTTAAAAATATGTTTTTGGCTGTAGATGGACACAATACCTTTATTTCATTTTTATATGATGCTGAGGATTGAACCCAGTGCCTTCCACACGCAAAGTGAGCACTCTGCCATTGAGCTACAACCCCAACCCCCAATTATTTTTAATATAAAGAACTTGAGTTTCATTGCTGTCATTGTGTTTTTTAAAGTTTCATCTGTTGATCAATGTAACAAAATCACACAAATCACCTGGGGCATTTGTTCAAAATGCAAATATTGTGTCCTCTTTCTCTTCTCTTCCTTTAATAACCAGTGCAGACTTAACACCATAGCTGGGACAGAGCAAGGCAGGTTCCTAGACCAATAGCTGAGGGTGGAAGGAAGATGACTTGAGCTACTATGCTCAGAGCAGGTGTCAGAGCACAAGCAGGGCAAAGGAGAGTATCCACACAGAGGTGCTGCTAGTGTATGAGCCAGAGCCTGAGCAGGGTGAGGACATGACCATATTGGAGAGGCAGCCCAGCAGGGAAGTCAGATTCTGAGCAGGAGGAGTGGGATGTACATACATGGGTGTGGCCTGTGGCAAGGTGACAGACCTTGAGCAGAGTCAAGAGGGTGCCTGTTAGAGAAGCAGCATGACATAGGGTTCTTAAAGCCCACGTGGAGTGAGGTGGGACTCCATGTGGTGGGTATGGCAGGGAGATGTGGCCCAGAGTGTGAGTTCAGAGTCCAACCTGGACAATGAAGGCATCCTCACAGAGGGACATTCTGGGATAGGGTTTTGGAACCCATGTTGGGCAAGGAGATCATCAGGGTTCGGGACAGAATGGTGGTGTAGGTGGGAGATGGGATAACAGAATAAAGAATTATAGTAATCTTGGGGCTGGGGATGTGGCTCAAGCGGTAGCGCGCTCGCCTGGCATGCGTGCGGCCCGGGTTCGATCCTCAGCACCACATACCAACAAAGATGTTGTGTCCGATGAGAACTAAAAAAAATAAATAAATATTAAAAATTCTCTCACTCTCTCTTCTCTCTCACTCTCTCTTTAAAAAAAAAAAGAATTATAGTAATCTTATAACACATTGAATATAATACGACATCACATAGATACAAATGAATGAATTGGAAATTTCATGAGGAAGGGGCATTTATATTTCAGTATCGCTCACCACAAAAAGAGGGGCTGGGGATGTAGTGTTAGGGCCCTTGCGTAGCATATATGAAGACCTAGGTTTCATCCCCATCACTGTGAGGATGAAAAAAAAAAAGGAGGAAAAGACTACCTTTTGGTAGACAAGCTTGGTACCACCTTAATGAAATAATTCAAATAGGCATCATAAGTAATGACAAATTGGAATCATGCACTCAAGATTAGCATCTGTTCTGTGGCATTTCTGCCAAAGATGCATAATTTGAATTTAATCAGAAGAAAACAAACCTCAGGACTGGGGCTGTGGCTCAGTGGTAGAGCGCTTGCCTAGCACGTAGGGGGCACTGGGTTCTTTCCTCAGCACCACATCAAAATAACTAAATAAAGGTATAAAAAGAAGAGGAAGAAAATAAAACTAAATTGTGGCACATTCTACAAAATAACTGACCTACAATCTTCCAAAGTGTCAAAAGCAAAGAAGTCCAGGAAAGACCAAAGAAATTGTCCAGATTAAAGGAGACTAAAGACATAAGGCAGAGAAATAAAATATGTGATTCTGAACTGGATCCTTTTGCTTTAAAGAGCATTATAGGTATAAGTGGGGAAATTTGAAGAGGTTTGAGGTTTAGGCTGTTGAACTGAGTCAGTATCACTTTTCCTGATTGTAATGCTTGTATTGTGGTCTCACAGAAGCATGTCCTTGTTTGTAGGAATTACAGACTAAAATATCTGGAGATTTAAAGTGTATCATACTTTTAACTTTTCCTAAGTTTGTTAATTGTTTCAAATTTTTAATGTAGTTTTTAAGAGTTCTACCCAAGACTTTCTAAATCAGGTTTTGTTGGCAGCCCAGGAAATCATTATGCAGATCCTTTAATTCCTCACATGGCAGGTTTTATTTTAAAAAGCCATTCTTTCCTCAAAACACTTTACTGCCACCTGCTGGGAAATTGTCATAATAAATAAACAAATTTACAGTTTACTCTAACTATAGAAACGTCCTCTAGAATTTTGCAGTGCATGTTTTACACAACAAACTCTATGTCAGTCCTGCTGTTAGGCACACTGTAAGCACCTTTTCTCCTTGTCAAAATAAATAGAAGGAACTTCTAAGGGCAACCAAGATAGAAAATAACAGCAACTATAATTATCTTCTCACTTGAGACAACCAAAATAAAAACACAAATTAAAGGACACAATGGTTTTTAAGACACAGACACCAGCCAATGAAGGACAGTGATTTCTGAAAAATGGGTAACAAGGTGAACCTATTTCCTTGAGGGACTTTGGTACAGGGAGAGGAAACTGAGGCACATCACAGAAATTCTCTGGATGGAGGATACAGAGATGAGTCCAAGGAAATAAAGGCAGGTGTAATTGTTAAAACAGTACCAGTGAGGTCAGGGCTATATAGAGACAGGGTCTCACAGATCTGTAAATGGTCCTCCTCAAGTATTCAGCAGGTGCGGATCAGCACATGCATGTGAGCAATTACCAGAAGCAGAGAAAGACCCACCTGGAAGATAAGTGCCCGGCACTCATGCTTAACAGGTATGGAGTTTCTGTTTGTATAGAAAACCTTTTGGAAATACACAGTGTTGATGAGTGTAGAACATTGTGAATGTAATTAATATCACTGAGTCGTGCCCTTTAAAAAGGCTAACCTGGTGAATTTCGTTATGTATAATCAAAACAGAAAATTTAAAAATGGCTGAGGGTGTATCTCAGTGGTAGAGTACCCCTGAGTTCAATCCTCAATACTGTACCAAAAAACAAAACAAACAAACAAAACTGAATAAAAGAATGAAAGATAATCACCAGTCAAAAATAAGGTGTTATAGGGGTTATCACATATGTGTTAGAAAACAATAACATACAGGCTGAGGGGGTGGAACAAAAGTATACTAATGTAAGAGTCTTATAATATGTAAAGTGGTCTAATACTATGTATAAAGTGGTACTATCATTTGAAAGTATATTGTGATAGATAAAGATGTGCTGAAAGGAAACCCAGACCAGTTAAATTTAATAAAGTCTACTTGAACAAGAAAAAGGTCCTGGAACCTGGCAGCACTCCAGACTGAAGATGGTTCCGGATGCCCTGCTCCACCACATGTACAGTTTATATTTCTACTCAAGAGAAAAAGAAGCCACATATGGAAACAACCTGATTGGATACAGCTGGTGTTTGCCTTGTATAGACATGACCTGGTCAGGTGGTAACCTGTGATTGGTTGAAGCCAGCTCCCCTAACTGGCTGAGATTTAGTTGTTTGGTTATAAAGGGTATATTCTTAAGTTAGGTTATAATTTGTTTATGTATCAAGCTAGGGAACAATTCACTATGTACATAGGCTGCTTTGGGTCAAAGTTTATCACCCAAATATAGAGACAAGTTGAGTCCAATCTTATTTCAGTTTAACAGGTGCATGCAACTACTAAAATGGTAAAATAAAGTATTAAAAGTTAAAAACACTATAAAGGAGATAACACGAATCATAAAAATAATTCAAATGAGTTTAATTAATCTAAATTAATGCAGTTTATTCAAAAGAAGACAGAGGAAAAAAGGAAAAAGGAAGAGGTTAAACAACCAGAAAGCAAATACCAAGATGTTAGAACTAACGCTAGCCAGCCATTACACATAATAAAATTAAATAGAAATGGTCCAATTAGCCCAATTCAGATTGAATAAAAAATAAGACCCAACTTGGCATTGCCTGCAAGAAATGTACTTTAAATATAAAGACACCAGTAGGTTAACAGTAAAAGTTTTAATAAAGATATATACCATGTAAACACTAGTCAAAAGGAAACTGGAGTGGCTAAAAATTTGGCTCTGGGCCAAAATCCTGCAGTTAAATTTTCCATCCTGATCAGAGACCATTACAAAGGCCTCACCACAAAGGCAATATCCCTGGACTCTCAAGAAAAGACTCTTGCATTATAGACTGGGCAGGAGTTGCAGTAAAAGCCTCTCCACCCCCTCCTCCTGAACTCCTGCTCCCTGCTCTTCTTACCTACATTCCTAGTGCAGACACCTCCATTTAGAGTGCCTCTCAGGTGACTTTGCTGAGAACACTTTCTGAGGAGTTCTGAGGACACTTTTCTCCATCATAACTCAGTACTCAGTATTTTTCCATTGGTAGCCTTCCTCCTTTTTCCTTCCCCTACCATAGGATCCATGAAATAGCAGAAATAGCAAAATAGCAAGAATCTTTGGTTTGGTTCTCCCTTTCCCTCAGCAGGGGACAATCTTCTGTGGATGCTGATATATGGTGGTGAGGGGATAGGACACTGGCAGGAAATGGCACTTTTTCCTGTTATGCCTCTGGCTTGCAGAGAGTGAAAAAATTATTAACTGTTCACTTTGACTTTGGCTGTTTTTCTTTATTAACCACCTCCACACTTGTCCTAATTGACATTTTATACACCACCCAATAATAGCAGAATACGTATTATATTCAAGTACACAGAGATCATTTACAAAAACAGATGACATTCTAAGTCATGAAACAATTCTTCATATACATATATATAAATATATTTTATAGCTTTTTAAATGCAAATAATGTCCTTTAACCACAAAGGAATTAAATTAGAAACCTATAACAGAGAGTTATCTGGAAAATACCCAAATATCGAAAATGAAATATCTTCTAAATAACCCATAGGTCAAAGACGAAATCCAAAGGGAAATTAGAAAAGCATTTTAAGCTGAATGAAAATGAAAACACAACATATGAGAATTTGTGAGATGCTACTAACACTTTGGGGAAATTTTATAGTACCAAATGCTTATATTACAAAAGAAGAAAAGACTCAAAGCAATTACCTCAGCATCCATTTTAAGAAATTAATTTTTTTAAAAAAATGCAAACTAAGCCCAAAGTAAACAGACAAAGAAAGTAATAAAGATCAGAAGGGATCTCAATTTTAATAAGTGAGATGAAATTGACAAATTGTCTAAAAAATATAAAATGCTAAAGCTCAGTCAAGGACAAAAACATAATTTGAATACCCTTATGTTTTTAAAGAAATTCAATTTATACTTAAAACTCTTCCTACCAATGAAATTCCAGACCCAGATAGCTTTACTGGTGAAGTCTATCAAAAATTTAAGGAATAAATAATACCAATTATAAACCATTCTAGAAAATTAAAGAGACAGGGATACTTCTATAAGACTAGAATTGCTCTAATATCAAAATCATACAAAGATATTACAAGAAAAGACAAATATTGGCCCCAAATCCTCCATGAACATAGAAGAAAAAATTTAGCAAGTCAAATTCAGAAATTTATCAAAAGAATATATCGTGACCATTTGGAATTTTTCCCAGGAATGCAGAATAATTTTAAAATATTTAGGAATAAATGTAACCACAGACGTTAAAGATATTTATGTTGAAAACTGTAAGACATCAAAGAAAGAAATTGAAGATGACACAAATAAATGGAAAGAAATCACATGTTCATGGATTGGAAAAAATAACCGTTAAAATGGCTATCCTATCCAAAGTAGTCTATTCTCTATCAAAATACCAATGGCATTCTTTACAGAAAAAATAATCCTAAAATTCATATGGAAGCACAAATAACCTCAAATGGCTGAGGAATCTTGAGAAAAAAACAAAGCTTAAGTCATCATACTTTGTGATTTCAAGGTATATTACAAAGTGACAATAATTAAAACAGTATGATACTAGCATAAAAACAGACATGTAGATCAATGGAACAGAATTGAGAATGTTGGGAGGGAATCCCATGTGTGTATGTATGGCTAACTAATATTCGACAAGGGCACCAAAAATATATAACAGGGACAAGACAGTCACTCAATAAATGGTGTTGGGAAATGGCTATCCATATGCAAAAGGACAAAATTGGACTTTTATCTTACACCACTCACAAAAAAATAACTCAAAATGAGTTAAAGATTTTAAACGTAAGTCCTGAAACCATAAAACTCTTAACGGACAAGAGAGGGAAAAAGATCCTTGACAATGGTTTTTGCAAAGGTTTTTTTGATTGCTTGTAGCAATTAAAAACATAAATAAATATCTGGAAACTCAAAAAAACAAAGACGTTCTGCACAGCAAAGGAAACAACAAAATAAAAAGGCAATCTACAGAATGGGAGAAAATATTCATGAGTCATAAATCTGAAAAGATGTTAAAATCCAAGATGATTTTCATACAGCTCAACATCAAAAAGAACAATCTGATTTTTAAATGGGCAAGGGATCTGAATAGACATTTCTGTAAAGAAGACCTATATGTACTCAACATCACTATTCATCTGGGAAGTCAAAATCAAAACCACAATGTGTTATCACTTCATTTCTATTAGAATGGCTATTATCAAAAAGGCAAGAGATGACAAGCATTGGTTTGTGGGAATGAATATAGGTCCAGCCACGTGGAGGTTCTTCGAAAAACTGAAAACAGAGGTACCAAGCAATTCAGCAACCCCTTGACTGAGTATATATCAAGGAAACTATGTATACAGGAAACTATATCAGATCAAAAGCTAGAAGTTTCCTGCACATCTATGTCTACTGCAGCATTATCACAAAAGCAAAGACATGCTAACTACTTAAGAGTCTCTCAATGGATAAATGAATGAATTGTGGAATGTGGGTTATTATTCAGGCATAAAAGGAGGAAATCTTGCCATTTATGACAACATGAATAACCCTGGAGAACCTTTGCTAAGTGAAATAAGCCAGGCATAGAAAGACCATTACTGTATGATCTCATTTATATGTAGAATCTAAAATGATCAAACTCATTGAAACAGAGAGTAGAATGGTGGTTGCCAGGGAAGGGGAGTTGGAGAAAGGGGAAAATGTTGACCAAAGGGTACAAACTTCTACTTATCAGACACATATGTTCAGCATGAGTGGTGATAGATATGATAAGTAATTTGATTATTATAATCATTATATAAAGTGTATGTACTGTATGCCAACTCATCACATTGTACACTTCATGTACCATTTTTATTAGTCAATGGAATATTATAAAATAAATGAAACTTTAGAAAAAGGAAAAAGGGCAGATTTATTAAAGTCTGAAAGAAGGAAAGTTCTGTTGAGTTTGCTTGTAATTAGAGAATAAATGAATCCACAGGGGTAAAAATTTTCTCATTCAATGAAACATCAGTGAAAATTGGTATCACTAAAATAAAGTGCAATAGTTTTGTACAGTGTAGTAATCTACAAGTTCAAATACCATGTAGTATCTAAAAAAGCATTGTGAAAATGTTTATGGTCTAATGCTAAATGAATAAAGATGGAAGAATTATGCTTAAAATTATGGTTGACAGCTCTTTTCTCACTATTAAAATGAGTTGAGCAGTAACTAGTAAAAATAGGAATGGGTATATTTAAAAGTTATTGATTTTAAACAGATGGCTAAGTTTGGTCACACCTAATTATTTTTTTTATAATTCAAAAACTAAACAGATGGCTTAGGGAGGAAAACCCAGTGACCACACAAAGCAAATGAATCTCTAGGTATTGATTTTTAAAAGAAGGCTTTCCTGGTAACTATGCAGCCCAACAGCAACAGCAACCACCATTTAAACCAAAACACCAGTTTGAAATATTGACAGTAAAATTTCTTCTCTAAAACTTTTTATTGGAAGGTCCAATTTTTGTAGTGCTAAAGTAGAACCTGAGATCAGGCATCACAAATCTACAAAGTTACCATTTAGGCTTCATAAAACTTTCTAGCCAGGATCCCCATCATCTCAGTACCATGGCAACTCCAATCGGGCAAGAGATGAAACTCCTTTCAACTAGAACCTGTGTTCCTGTCATTCCTGAGACCCCCTAGGTGTCTATTGAGGATAATATGAACAATAGTTCACAAAAGCACTTTGCTTTCAATCCACAAGGCCTATTGAACACCTATTTTGTGGCAGGTTCCACATGCTGGGTGTACAACAATGAATAAAACAGAGTCCCTGCCTTAGAAGAATTTGCAAAGAAATAGTGGTACTACAGGTGCTGTGAAACCTCAAAGAGCATGTAAATGTTGGCTTAATAGCTTCTTTTTAGCCTCAAACATATTTTGTTTTATTTCTTTCTTCTGTTTTTACATTCTCATACATTCTCATTGTAGACAATGCAAACAGTTCAGAAATGAATAAAGAAGAAAGTTGAAAACTCCCTGAAATCCTACTGTCAAGAAGTAAGCACCACTAACATTTGATGACTATCTTTCCTATGCATTCATGTATTAATAAATACATGGGAATTATACTCTAAATCCTATTTTTTTCTCAACTTTTGTTTTGTAAGCAGCAGTATGAAGTGGATCTCCTAAAATTTCATTTGTTTAAAAGATGCGATGTCAGTTATTATTATTATATGCCTTGGCCTGTCATAAAAGTCTACAGAATCTAACATGCCTATAATCCCAGTGGCTAAGGAGGCTGAGGCATGAGGATCACTAGTTCAAAGCCAGCCTCAGCAACTTAGCCAGGTCCTAAGCAACTGGTGAGACCCTGTCTCTAAATAGAATACAAAAACAGGGCTAGGGATGTGGCTCAGAGGTAAAGTGCCCCTGGTACCAAAACAACAAGAACAAGTCTACAGAATCTAACTCATGCCACTGTCTTCATTCACTCCACCTTATCATTAGGTGTGTCTTTTGTCCCATGATGGAAGGAAACTTGACCTTGGAATTGAAAGGTCTATGCTCCAGTGCTCATCCTACTCTGACCCTGGTCATCACTTAAAGCTCCCCAAGTTCCAGTTTTTCTCTTCCATAAAACAAAGGTACTTGTCCTCCCCCAGGGTCTTCACTCTGGCTGTTCCTTCTGCCAGAAACCGCTAGGAACAGGTAAGAAAAAAGCAAATTATGAAACACTGTGACAAGGGCTACCTCTCCCTGGTACTTGGACAGTCTGCTCTTGACTCAGCATCCAGGGTTGTTCTTCAAATATGTGAACCAAAAACATGTCAATGCTTTATTCAAAAACACTCCAGTAGGGCTAGGGTTGTGGCTCAGTGGTAGAGCGCTTGCCTAGCATGCATGAGGCACTGGGTTCAATCCCCGGCGCCACATAAAAATAAATAAAATAAAGGTATTGTGGGGGCTGGGGATGTGGCTCAAGCGGTAGTGCACTCGCCTGGCATGCGTGCGACCCGGGTTCGATCCTCAGCACCACATACCAACAAAGATGTTGTGTCTGCCGAGAACTAAAAAATAAATATTAAAAATTCTCTCTCTCTCTCTCTCTCTCTCTCCCCTCTCTCTCTCTCTCCCCTCTCTCTCTCTCTTTAAAAAAAAATTTTAAAAAAAGGTATTGTGTCCATCTACAACTAAAATAATAATAATAATTAAAAAAAAAATAAAACGAAAACACTCCAGTGTTTTCAAAGTAAAAGCCAAGGTCCTCACTGTGACCTTCAGGTGCTTATGTGATCTGGCTGCCTGTTACCCATCTGTCCTCATCTACTGCTCTCCCTCCATCACTCCCTGACAGCCATGCTGACTACTTTGCTGCTCCTCAAAGCCACCACATTCTTTCCCTTAGGGCCCGTGCACTGACTGTACCCTCTGTCTAGAATGTCTTTCCCCTAACATCAACATAGTTTTCTTTCTGATATTTGAATCTTTGCCTGATTGAAACTTTCTGAGTCCAGTAAGTTCTGTTCCATCCACCTGATTTAAAAACTAATACCCCAGCCTGCCGCAGCCTTCTGGATCTCCTTTATCACCTGCTCTGCTCTCACTTTCTAATAGACTAGCGTATACTTACTTCACTCTTTATTCTGCTTACTGCCTTTCTCCCTGACTAGAACTAAAGCTCTCTGAGGGCCGGCATTTTTGAGCCTTTGTTTGCTCATACTTCTGCAGTGCTTAGCAAAAGGTCTGGCATAGTACATGCCGAATAAGTGTTTGTGGACTAATTAGAGCTGAAAAAGAATTGGAGATGGGAGGGCTGTCATATCCCTCAACTCCAGGGGCTACCCTTCACACTGGAGTTCATGTCAATGGCATCTCCTAGAATTATGCACTGCACAAGCTACATGACTGTGTGTGGAGAACCTAAAACAACCTACAAGTACTTCGTCAAAAAGTATGTTATAACATAAATATTTTTTCTAATGTACAAAAATATAAAGAAGAAAAAAAAACCCAAATACTTCAATCTAGAGATAACATCTTCATTATAATTTGCTGAATGCCCTTCTAGACACTTCTCTATTGATATGTACATAAATGACTCTTCATCTAACGTAAGTGCCATCATAGCATACATGATGGACTAAAATATGCTTAGTTTCCCACAAGAGTATATTATTATGAACTTGTCATGTCAAAAAGACAAATTCATATTATTTCTTTAAACCAGGCTGCCAATTGAAGCCCATAATCCAAATCAACCTGGGTTTTGTTTTTGAAAACACAGTTTTATTAGAACACAGCCACATCCATTCCTTTACATATTATCTGTGGCTGCTTTTGTCCTACAATGGCAGGGTTGATTATTTGTGACAGAAGCCATTTGGCCCATAAATCCATGATATTTACTATCTATTCTTTCACTCCAAAATTTGCCAGTCTCCATTTTGAGGCTGAATATTAAATAGTTAAAATAAAAGACCTGAAGTATTCCTCTTCTGGTACACATTTCGCTTCTTGCCAATTCTGGCTGAACAGGCTTTATGCTGTACATCTTTGGACAGTATATCACCTTAAGAGAACTTCCTAGAAGTGGTTTGGCTCCATCAAGTGTGAGCTCTGCAAAGGTTTTTGATATACATGATTAAAATGTCCACAGCATGGAAACACACTCTTCAACTTCATCTATTTCTTTTTGTGTGTGTGGTACTGGGGATTAAACCCAGGGGTACTCTACCACTGAGCTACATCTCCAGTCCTTTTTAGTCTTTATTTTGAGACAGGGACTTGCTAAATTGCTCAACCTGGCCTCACACTTGCTGAGACTGATCTCAAAATTGCCGTTCTTCTGTCCCAACTTCCCAAGTTGCTGCAATGAAATAAGTGTGAGGCACTGTGCCTGCCGGACCTCATCTATTTATCTGCTTTTGTATTTTCTTTGTGTGGTTTGGTTTTGTTTAGTTGGCTCAAGTAAAGTTAGTTCCTTTGAAAGAATTCCACTTGTATCAGCTCAACTGATATCAGGAATTTCTATCCTCATGGAAGCCACTGGCTTGCCAGCAACTGAGAGAGCTCATAGTTGGCAGAGCTTCAAATAGAAGAGGCCAGAGATTTGGTGGGGAATGGAGAATAGAGGCTGACAACTTAGGACAGAGTAGCAGGGGCTGCAGCAGGATACTTTAATCCTACCATGTGAGATGCCCTCTGGGCTCGGGATGTTTCCACTTGGTCCTTTTGACCCTATCCAGTAACTGAGAATTTAGCTCTCCATACAAGACGAATGTAGCTTTTCTTATCTTTCTGTGCAACTATGTCTCTGCTCATTAAATTTCCTAACTGATTATCTGAAAGGTAACTACAACAATTTTTTTTGTCTAAATTTTAGTTGTTATTACCAGTAGAATTCACCCAAAATAAGACTGACAACAAACGAAACTACACATGGCCAATATTCCTATTGATTGAAAATGGACAGAAGGATCAAAATGTTCTTTTTTCACAAAATTTAAATCTGTAAGAATTTGACCTTGGAGAAATTTGAGTTTGGAAAACAAAAACAGAAACTGCAATGGTTGAAAATAAATAAGGGAAAACCAGTCATGGCCTGTGAGCAAATATCAGGAGCAAAAAATGTCCATTTTATTTTTGTTAGGATTCACTACGACCTCATTGTTCCCGAAGTTGAATAATGTATGAAAGTACATGAGGTGAAAAGCAAGAAAGGAATGGCAAAAAGCCAATAAAGCAACACCTCCAACACCAGTGAATGATTTTGTTACCTTCTGTGCCCCCTCATCAAGACTGACTCTAGGCAAGAGCTACAAAAATCCCAAGAAATACCAGTTAAAAACTAAACTGTCTGAAATGATTGTGGTCATACAAGTGAGACTTGGTTTTCTTTTTTTTTTTTTGTTTTAAATATTTCTTCTTCAGTTGTAGTTGGACACAAAAATCTTTATTTTTATTTATTTTTATATGGTGCTGAGGATCGAACCCAGGGCTTTGCATGTGCTAGGTGAGCACTCCACTGCTGAGCCACAACCCTAGCCCTGAGACTTGGTTTTCTTAAGAGGAAAAAAAAAATTTGTTAGTTCTTGAGGTGGGGGTATTATCTCTATATTCCCAATGCTTTGTAAAGAGCAGTTGTAGCTCTTTCTGAGTAATGAATGGATGAGTGGGGAAAAAACCTGATGCATAAATAATCTGTCATTATTTCAATAATGACAAAATTTTTCTATTTTAGCTTGGTGTTTTTCCACTTTGGCTGCATATCAGAGTGATTTGGGAGCATCCCTTCATTTTTTATTGGTATATTATTACGCAGAAAAGTGTACCTGTTGTGGGGAGCTTTTAAAAACTAATGATGCTCCTCAGGAAGGTAAAAATTGAAGACTGATAATACCTGGCACTGTGGCAAACTTACAGAGCAACTGAGCACTCATATCACTAGTGGAAACGTAAAATAGTACAATTACTTTGAAAAAGAGTTTGGAAGTTTCTTATAAATAGAAACTTACCATATGACTCTGCCATTCTAGTTCTGGACATTTACTCAAGAGAAATGAAAACACAAGGACTTTTACATGAATATTCACAGAAGTTTCATTTATAACAGTAACTGGAAACAGCTCAGATGCCCATTAACAGTTTAACGGGTTAACAAAGTGTGATACCTCCACACAATGAAATACTCAGCATTAAAAAAGAATAAACCACTGACACATATAAACATATAACTCTCAGAAAACTATTCTGAATGAAAGATGTCAGACTGCTTGATTCTGTTTATATGAAGTTCTAGAATAAGCATAATTAATCAGTAATAACAAGGTAGATCAGTGACTATGTGGGATGGAATAGTATTTGGGGATGATGGAAGTATATTAGAATGGTGTTTATACAGGGGAATATACATTATTCAAAACTTAAAATAGTTGCATTCTATTGTATATAAATCACACCTCAAAAAAGTTGATTTAAAAAAGTTTGATGGTGCTTGGATTGTAGCTCAGTGGGTAGAGTGCTTGTACAGCACGTGTGAGGCACTGGGTTCAATCCTCAGCATCACATAAAAAATAAATAAATAAAATAAAGGCATTTAAAAAAGATTGATATCCAGACTCCACCTCATATTATTTAGATTGGATTCTCTGAAGAGTATCCAAATACTGGACATATTAAAAAGAAATTCCTGAGTGGTTCCATGTGTAGTCAGAGTTGAGAACCACTGGCTCACCTTTAAGAGCATATTGGGTTGGAAAGGGGAACAAATGAAACAAAATATATTTTTTAAAGGAGAGGACATGAAGTCTCATAGATAACTTGTATTTTCTCCTTTTAGCTACTCTGTATTTTCATATTTTTCATTATGAATTACACAGTTTTTGAAAGACAATGTTATTTTATTTATTTACCTATTCTATTTCTCTTAATCTCCTCAAATTTTGTTCTACTACTTATTTTGGTTATTAAGTTTTCATCTTATTTGTTCAGATAAACCATTACTTGATATTCATTCAACCAAAGTTGATTAAACATCTCCCTATGCAAAAGAGAAAAATAGAAAAAAGAAATCTCCAGGAAATCAAAGGCACATGTAAAGTAGAAGTGCACGTTTATTAGAATGGGAACCTCCAAACATTATAGTGACACAAAAGCAACAGGAAATAAAATGATGTTACCCTTATTCTTTATGCTTTCAGAAAACAATTTTGAAATTTCTGTAAATAGTTACAATGAAGGGGGATTCCAGATGGCAGATTAGAGGTACCCAAACTTATCTGCTTCTCTACAAGACAGAACCAAAACAACAGGTGAGAAGCTGCTCTATGAAGTGGGTAGATATGGGAGAATGTTGGAATTCAACAGAAAAGACCTGGAGAAACCCAGAGATTCTGGGTAACGAAATAGCACTAATTACACAGAAGCACAGCAGGGGAAAGAGACAGAGACCCAGAAAGCTCTACCAGTGTAGAATTTGGCACCTTTCAGACCCAGTTTAAACAGATAAAAGACCTGGGAACTGCATAGCTGGCTCCAGAGAAGTCCTCTGCACTTCCCAGTGTATTGTCCTGGAACCATAACCAGGTGCCAACTAGCGAAAGGTCCTATGGTCTGAGCTTTCTACTCTAGGGATCAGATGTCCTTGCACATTCCTGTCTTCAGGACCCCTGAACCTCATGGCAATTCACTGCACTAGTTCAGTGGGTGGCTGCTTCATGGATCAGATTGGCTTGAGGAAGAGACACTGACACAAACCTGCTGATAATTCTATGCAGTGGGAAATCAGACTGTGACACCGAGAAGAGCAGAGGGAACCAACTAACAGAGTTCAGGGGAGCAAAGAATCATATGTGATTTTGCATGGGAGCCAGGTCGGGTGGGACACCAGGATCATGTACAACAGACTGCACAGAATCCCCACCCTCACCCCCTCACAGCACAGCTTTCTGTGGTTTCATTGTCACTCCTCATTTCGGGGGCGGGTGGTATCTGGGGAGTACCAAAGGTTTCCCCACCCTCAGAGTTGGCAGTCCATAAAGCTCCATAGAGAATCTTTGCGTAGTGAGCTCTGAATTGTGTGCTATCTTGTTGACATGCCAACACCAGCCTTAACCTTGCCCTTGGAGTATGCAACCCTGAAAGCTATGGAGACCATCTTTGCTGGGCAAGCTCTCCATTCTGTACTAGTTTATTGCAGGGTGCAAATAAACTGAGAGGAGTTCCAAGTAGCTTCAGCCACAAATCACTCCTGCTAGTCATCTGGTGAGCACCACAATGGAAAGAATCAGGGCAAATAACCCATAGCCTTAATTTTGTCCACAGGGTGCAAAGCCTGAGAAGACCAAAGAGAAGCTTTGATCAGCACGGGTTGTGATAATCCACATTCCAGTCCCTTATTCAAGGACCTCAGTAGAGAGAGAAAGTCTAGCTTTTTATTCATATCTTTTTCCTCCTTTTCTCCTCTTTTAAATTCTCACTCATTTTCCCTTTTTATTTTATTCTATATGTTCCCCTTTTTTTCTGTTGTTGTTGCTGATATTGCTTTGTTTTAATCTTATTTTTTATCCATTTCTTTGTTTTTTCCTTCTGTGATGGGGACAGAGTCTCAGACTGTGTGCATGTTGCAGGTGGGGTACTTGGCAACTAAGCCATGCTCTCAGCCCAGCTAAGAGGAATTACACCTAGTTACAGCCATGACCTAGTCCTGCTTGAGGCTTGGTGGATATTTCGACTTAAAGAATAGGGAGGACAAAAGGTCCCAGTTGATGCCTATTCTCAAATGGGCACGGCTAGAGGGTCTAGCTCCTGGACATTCAGCCCCATGGTAGCAGAGTAATAACACAAATGTGTGAACACCACAACTATAAGGATCCTCAGCATCAGTCACTTCTATACCCTGTCAGATGACAAATCATTGGCATGACTGGATGTGAGTGACACAGATGGGGAACTGTGAGGAATAGAGGAACTTTAGATAGGGCAAAGGGGAGGGAAGGGAAAGGAGAGGGTGAGGAGGTAGGAATGATGGTGGGATGAGTTAGACATCATTACCCTAACTACATGTACGAAGACACGAATAGTGTGAAAATACTTTGTGTACAATCAGTGACTCGAAAAATCGTGCTCTTGTGTGTAGTATGAAATGCATTTCATTCTGCCATCATGTATAACAAATTAGAATAAATAAATAATTTTAAAAAAAGAAACACTAGAAACTGCACTAGTGACTAAACAAAGGATAAGAGTTTCAGGCCCTTCACTATGACTGGAACATCCAGTAACAGAATTGCTTTCAAGTAGAGTCAACATCAACTGTGCTCATGGAAACCCCACACTGTTTGATAGGGGCTTCTACTCCCAAGGTAGGGGTAACCATACAGTGTGTGCACCACATAATCTGCTATCTACACTATGCCTGCCTAAATTAGAAGAGAAATTCCACTCTTACAAGATCTGTACACAAAGCAGGCTTCTTGGGCTTCAATGAAGTATGCATGTGTCAAAACCTACTAATCATACCCAAAGAAGCCAATGGGAAATTACACTATGAAGTCTAATTGGAATGAAACTCAACACTACACAAAAAACTGACCCCCAAGATACATTAAGAGAAGGTCTGCTTACTAAAAAGGCCCTGACATAAAAGTGGAAGAGAGAACCATCCCAACAGATACACAAATCTCAACATAAAAACACAAGAAATAAGAAAGGTAACAAGCTAGCAGGACATAGCCTAAAGTTTATAATTCTATAGTAACAGGATTCAAAGATATCAAAGTGTATAAAATGCCAGAAAAATAATTTTTAAAATGACTTTAAAAAGAGAATTCCACAAGAGTACAGATAAACAGTTGAATGGATTAAGGAAGACAGGCAGGATATAAGTGAGAAATTCAGTAAAAAGATAAGAGATTTTGAAAAAGAACAAGACAGAAACCATACAAATGAAAAGGCCAGAGAGTCAGACTAAAAACTCAGCTGAAAACTTCACCAACAGACTAAATAACGTGAATGGAGAAATATCAGAGCTTAAAGATAAATCTGACAAAGTAATACGTTAAGACAGAAATTTTAAAAAAAGAATGAATAAACATAACATGCAAATTTCTGGAATACCATTAAAAAATCAAACATCTACAAAAGTGGCATACCTAAAGGAGAGCTATAGGCTGAAAGCATAGAAAAATCTACTCAATAAAAGAAGAGCAGAAAATTTTCCAAATCTTAGGAATGACACAGACATCTAGATTCAGGAGAAATTTATAACCACAAACAGATATGACCAGAAAAGAACTTCTCCATGACATATTAAACTGCCAAAAGGACAGGATAAAGAATATTAAAACATACAAGAGAGACACATTAAAACATTTAAAAGCAATCCATTAGACTAACAGCAGATGTCTGAGGAAAAATTCAATGGGACAGGAGAAGATGGAATGATGTATTCCCAGCCCTGAAAGAAAATATCTGACAAACAAGATTGTTATTCCCAGCAAGATGGTCATCCAGAAGCAAAAGAGAAACAAGGACCTCCCAAGATAAACTAAGGGAACCAATGACCAATAGACCAGCATTATAAAGTATATTTGTATTAGTCATGGTGACCAAAATACCCAATGAGAACAACTTAGAGGAGGAAAAGTTTATTTTGGCTCAGTTTCAGAGGTTCCGTCCACAGTTGGCTGACTTCATTAGCCTGGGCCTGAGGTGAGGTGGAGCATCATGGCAGAAGGGCATGGCCCAGGAAAGCTACTCAGTTTACTGCTGCCAAGAAGCAGAAAGAGGAAGAGGAAGGGGGACACAGGGAAGATGAAT
This sequence comes from Spermophilus citellus, assembly GCF_964194105.1. NCBI lineage: Eukaryota > Metazoa > Chordata > Mammalia > Rodentia > Sciuridae > Spermophilus > Spermophilus citellus. The sequence goes on along the minus strand of NC_138184.1, from coordinate 44,647,005 downwards.
CCTTCAAGACACGACCCCAGTGACCCACCTCCTCCAGCCACTCCCCGCCAGCCTATACTTAACACCCAGTTAATTCATTCTAACTAGGTTGCACTTATTAGGTTATAGCTCTCATAATGTAATCATTTCACCTCTGAATATTCCATCAATACAAGAACTTTTAGGGACACCTCAGATCTAAACCATAATAATGCATAAGGGAATCCTACACTCAGAAAAGAAAGAAAGATAAAAACAATTACAAGAACACATGAAACAATAAATCTCACCATAAGTGTAGACATACAAATAAGAAGTAGAAAAGAATCAACATCATTATAGTAAACCATAAAACTTTTAAGATGAGTAAGAGAAGAAGAAATGAATATCATATATTCAAAACAACCAGAAGAAAAATGTGAAAGGGACAGGAACATGTACCTACTTTGCACTAATAAATTTGGATATAAATGGCCTTAATTCTCCAATTAAAAGAGGCAGACTGACTGGATATAAAAAAATGAGACCCAATAATATGCTGGCTACAAAAAACTCAAAAGACATACACAAGCTGAAAGAGAAAGAATGGAAGATGATATTCTAAACAAATGGAATCTGAAAGCAAGCAGGGGCAGCTATACTTATATCTGACAAAATAGGATTTTTAAGACAAAACATTGATCAAGGGAACAATTCATCAAGAAGATACAATAATAATAAATATGCTCTGAACATTAGAACACCCAATTTGATAAAACACTACTAGACATAGTGTTTAGTTAGTTTAGCCAAAGTTTTGTCAATTTGGTTTATCTGTTAAAAGCAACAAATCTGTTTCACTTATCCTTTGTATTGTTCTTTCATTCTCTACTTCACTTATTTCTATTCTGAGCTTTATTATTCCTTTCCTTTTACTGATTTAATCAACACTGTTGATTCCACTCAACTTTAACCAGTAGATCATCTATACCAAAAAAAAAAAAATCAACAAAGTAACAGAGTTAAACTACACTAAATATCAAATGGCTTAATATACATATATAGAATATTGCATCCAACAGCTATAGAATACACATTCTTTTCATCAGTCAGCATATGGAACTTTATACAGACCATATATACAGACCATATATTAGGCCACAAAACAAGTCTTAACAAATTTAAAAATATTAAAATAATTCCTTATGTCATATCTGACTACAAAGAATGAAACTATAAATCAACAGCAAGAGAAACTGCCAACATTATACAAATGCATGGAGACTGAATGGCATTCTACTGAAAAAGCAGTGGATCACTGAAGATATCAGAGTGGAAATTTTTAAAAATTATTTGAATGAAATGAAAGTGTACTAAGAGAAGTTTATATCAATGAACAAATTCAAATAAATAACCTAATAATGTATTTCAAGGTTTCAGAAAGTCAAGAACAAACCAAGTCCCAAACCAGTAGAAGGAAAGAAATAATAACAACCAGTGCAAAAATAAATGAAACAGATTAAAATAATACTAGAAAGGATCAATGAAACAAATAGTTGGTTCTTTGAAAAAATAAACAAAACTGACAAAATTTAGCTAAACTACCTCAAAAGAGAAGACCCAAATAAATAAACTTAGAGATATAAAAGGAGACATTACAACAGAAATTACTGAAATTCAAAGGATCATTAGGGAATATTTTGAAAAGCTTTATGCCAATAAATTGAAAACTCTAGAAGAAATGAACAAACTTCCATACCACTGCTCATCAAACTATTCCAAAAAAATATAAAGGGAAGGAATCCTTCCAAACTCATTCCATGAAGCCAGTCTTACCTTTCTGGCTTCCAAAATCTGATAAAGACACCCCACTCACACACACACATACACACAGTAAAATTAAGACCAACTTCTCTAATGGACATAGATACAAATGTTCTCAATATAATACTTGCAAACCAAATTCAACAGCACATTAAAAAAATCATATACCACAGACCATGATCAAGTTTCACTCCAGGGATTCAAGGATGGTTCAAAATATACAAACCAACAGATATAATATAGTACTTAAATAAAATCAAGGCTATCAATCACATGATCAACTCAAAAGAGGTAGAAAAAGCCTATAATAAAACTTAATATCCCTTCATGATAAAATCCCTGAGTATATTAGATATAGAAGGATTATACTTTAACATAGTAAGAATTATATATGACATGCTCATAGCCAACATCACAATGAATAGGAAAAACATCTGAAAGCATTTCCTCTAAAATCAGAAATAAAACAGGATGTCCACTTTCATCACTCTTATTCAATGTAGTGCTAGAAAGTTTAGCCTAATCAATTAGGCAAAAGAAGGAAATAAAAAGCATACAAATAGGAAAGGAGAAAGTTAAATTATCCCTGTTTCATGATGATATGATTCTATACACAGAAAATCCTAAAGGCTCCACTAAAGACTTTTAGATTTTTTAAAATTCAGTAAAGTAGAAGGGATACAAACCAATAGCTTTTTTAGACACCAATAATGAACTCTCTGAGAAATAAGTTAGGAATATAATCCAATTCAAAATAACCACAAAAATATATCTAGGAATAAACCTAAGGATGTGAAGGACTTCTACAATTAAAAAAATCACAAAACACTGAAAAAACTGAAGACACAAGAAGGTAGAAAGACTGCTCTTTTTCATGGATTAGGACAATTAATATTGTTAAAATGTCCACACTACCAAATAAATCTACATATTCAATGTAATCCCAATCAAAATACAAATAAAATTCTTCATAGAACTAGGAAAAAAACCCTAATATAAATATCAAAGCACCACAGACTGCAAATAGCTAAAGAATTCCTTATCAAAAAGAACAATGCTGGAGGCATCACAATACCTGATTTTAAAACAAACTACAGGGCTGTAGTAACAAGAAATAGCATGGTATTGGACGTAAAAATAGACACATATACCAGTGGAACAGAGAATACAGAAGTAAATCCACATATCTTCAGGCAACTGATACTAAACTGAGGTGCCAAAAACACTGTGGAGAAATGACAGCCTCTTGAACAAATGGTGCTGAGAAAACAAAATATTCATATGTATACGACTGAAACTAGACCACTATCTCTCACTCTGTACAAATATCAACTCAAAATTGTCAAAGACTTTAACACAAGACCCCAAACCTTGAAACTACTAGAAGAAAATATAGGAGAGACTTAAGATATTGGCATAGGCAATGAGTTCCTGGATAGAAGTCCAATAGCTCAGGGATCAAATCAAGAATTGACAAATGTGATTACACCAAATTAAAAGGCTTCTGCACAGCAAAGGATAACCATTAGAGTGAAGAGAGAAGCTACAGAACGGGGGAAAATCTTTGTCATCTATTCAACTAACTGAGGGTTAATATCTAGGATATATAAAGAAGAAACCTGATAGCAGTAAAACAAGTAATCAAATAAAAAATTGGCAAAATGTGTCCTGAATAGACACTTCTCAAAACAAGTATATATGTATCCGATTCGCCAGAATTTTATTGAGGATTTCTGCATCTAGGTTCATTAGAGATATTGGTCTGTAGTTTTCTTTCTTTGAAGTGTCTTTGTCTGGTTTCGGAATCAGGGTGATGTTGGCCTCATAGAATGAATTTGGAAGAGCTCCCTCTTTTTCTATTTCCTGAAATAACTTGAAAAGTATTGGTATTAATTCTTCTTTAAAGGTTTTGTAAAACTCTGCTGTATATCCATCCGGTCCTGGGCTTTTCTTGGTTGGTAGTCCTTTGATGGCTTCTTCTATTTCATCAATTGATATTGGTCTGTTTAAATTGTGTATATCCTCCTGACTCAATCTGGGCAAATCATATGACTTAAGAAATTTATTGATGTCTGCACTATCTTCTATTTTATTGGAATATAGGGTTTCAAAATAATTTCTAATTATCTTCTGTATTTCTGTAGCATCTGTTATGATATTGCCTTTTTCATCCCGTATGTTAGTAATTTGAGTTCTCTCTCTTCTTCTCTTCGTTAGCATGGCTAAGGGTCTGTTGATCTTATTTATTTTTTCGAAGAACCAACTTTTAGTTTTGTCAGTTTTTTCAATAGTTTCTTTTGTTTCAATTTCGTTGATTTCCTCTCTGATTTTAATTATTTCTTGCCTTCTGCTACATTTGCTGTTGTTTTGCTCTTCCTTTTCTAGGGTTTTGAGATGAAGTGTGCTATACCACTCCTCAGTGTTTATCCTAAAGAATTAAAGTCATCTTACTACAGTGATACATGCATACCCATGTTTATAGCAGCATAGTTCACAATAGCGAAAATATGGAATCAGCCTAAGTATCCATGGGTGGATGAAAGGATAAAGAGAATGTGATATATATATATATGTATATGTATATATACACACACACACACACACACACACACACACACACACACACACACAGAATGGAGTTTTATTCAGCCATAAAGAAAAATGGAATTATGTCATTTGTAGGAAAATGGTGGAACTAAAGATCATCATGTTAAGTGAAGTAAATCCAACTGAGAAGGTCAAGGATCATATGTTTTCTCTCATATGCAGCTGGAGAGGAAAGAGGGGGCAAAAAAGGTGGAGGTGTATCTCCTAAAAATCAAAGGGAGAACAGCAGAGAAAAGGAACCAGGGGTTAGGAGGAGGGGAGGGAGGGGGCAGGACTGGGGAGTGTTATTGGCCAAATTATATTGTTATATTGTGTGAATGTATGAATGTGTAACAATAAATCCCATCGTTATGTACAACTTTAATGCATCAATAAAAAATGTGGAACAAAAACTAAAAAAAAGAAGTATATATGGCAATAGACAGATAAAAAATGATCCATATCTTTAGTTATCAGAGTAATGCAAATCAAAACCACATTGAGGAGCTGTGGCTGTGGCTCAGCGGTAGCACACTTGCCTGGCATGTGTGAGGCACTGGGTTCGATTCTTAGCACCACATATAAATAAATAAAATAAAGATCTATCAACAACTAAAAAAAATTTTAAAAAACTACATTGAGATTTCATCTCACCCATAAGAATGGCTATTATCCTATTATCAAAAAACAAACAAAAAATAATGAAAAACAAATGCTGTCAAGGATGTGTAGAAAAAGGAACCCTTTCACATTATTGTAGACACTATGGAAAACAGTATGGAGATTACTCAGAAAAACTAAACTAAGCCATCCCATAATTCAGTAATACCTCTCTTGATGTATATGTTTAGGAAATCAGCATACAAGAGATACCCGCATTCCCATGTTTATTGTTGCACTATTCACAATGGCTAAGATAGGGGACACAGCCTAGGTATCCACCAACAGATACACAGATAAAGAAATGTTTCTTACCTTGAATTCTGTGTTGGTTTCACAGTTTTAGACATATTAAAATTCATCAAATTGTACAGTTTAAATATGTGCAGTTCATTGTACACAAACATGTTGCATTATAGGACTCATGGCATAAAATTTGTACCTACAACAGAGAACCATTTTGGGCTAGGGTCAGAAACCTAGTACACTCCCTAGAGTTTGAAGTCTCACTAATAGGATAAACTACTATTGGAGAGGTGGACACTTAGGCTAGTTCTTCTCAGAAACCTGCAATGGGCTGTTTCAGACCCCTCAGAAAAGCCTGCTTGGATGGCAGACGTATACCAGGGATATTTGAGGCAGAGTTCCAGCACTTTGTTCTCAGATTCTTTAGAGTAAGCTAATGTGATTATGATATGTCAGAGTTTACAAAGAAAAAAGATGCCAAGAACTTTCAATGGGGGAAACAATAGTTTCATCAACAATTGGTTACTGAGACAACTGAACACCCACATGCAAAAGAATGAAATTATATCTCTATGTCATAACATAAAATATTAAAAATATTAACTTAAAATGGATCAACAACCTGAATAGAAGAGCTAAAACTATAAAAGTCTTAGAAGAAAACACAGGGACAGATCTTCATGATTTTGGATTTGGCATGGATTCTTAGATATGACAACAAAAGCATACACACAAAAATGACAAAATAGGTATATTAGACTTCAACAAATTAAAAATTTTTGTACATCAAAACACATTATCAGGGATGTGCATGGCTTAGTGGGTAGAGTGCTTGCCTAGCAGGAGTGAGGCCCTGGGTTGTTTAAGGCCCTGCCAGCAGTGGGGGAAAAGGGAGGAAAAAAAAGAAAAACAATCAAGAGGGCTGGGGATGTGGCTCAGTGGTATAGCACTTGCCTGTCATGTGTGAAGCCCCGAGTTCAATCCCTGGCACCAAAAAATATATAATTGTATTTAAAATTATCAAGAAAGAGAAAATCTGATCTACAAAAATGGGACAAAATGTTTGCAAATCATTCTTAAAAAAACCTAGCAACTAAACAAAAAAGACAACTCATTTAAAAATGAGCAAAAGACCAAATATCTATTTCTTCAAAAAAACATAATATATGTATGGCAAACAGGTGTATAAAAAGACACTCAACGTTAGAGAAGTGAAAAATCACAATGAAATATCACTTCATATTCACTAGGAAGTATTGGTGAAAAATTGGCCCTAACATATTATTGATGGGAATATAATAAGGTTCAGCTGCTGTGGTAAACAATTTGGCAGTCCCTTGAATGATTAAGCACATGACTCTAAATTACACGTGAGTAGTACCCACAAGATTTAAAAACAGGAATTCAAACAAGCACCTGCACACTCATTTGCAGCAGCACTATTCACAATAGTCAAAATATAGAAACAGACCAAATATCTGTTGATAAAAGGATAAAAAAGCAGTAAATCCAGACAATGTAATATTATTCAGGCGTTAAAAAGGATGAAATACTAATACATGCTACTATGCTGTGCTAAATGGATGAAAACATACTAGGTGAAAGAAAACACACACAAGGTCACACTGTCCGAATTCATTTACATGAATATTCAGAATAGATAAATCCAGAGACAAAATGTATGTTGGTGGTAGCCACTTCCTATCGATATAAAAGGATAGGGACAAACTGCCTAATGGGTAAGGGATTTTTTTCTTTGGAATGATACAAATATTTTAGAACTAAATAGAGGTGATGGTTGCATGACACTGTGAAAGTACTAAATGCCATTTAAATTTTTTGTTCTTTTTAGTTACACATGACAATAGAATGTATTTTGGCATAACATACACACATGAGTATTAACTTCACATTTTTGTGGTTGTACTTGGTGTGGAGTAACACTGGTCGTGTGTTCATATATGAACGCAGGAAAGTTATGTCTGACTAATTCTACTGTCTTTCCCATTCTCCATCCCCGCACTCCCGTCCTATCTGGTGAAACTCCACTTCTCCCCCCAACCCTCCACCCACCTATTTTGAGTCAATATCCACATATTGAGAGAACATTCAGCCTTTGGTTTTTGGAGATTGGCTTATTTCACTTAGCATGATAGTCTCCAGTTTCATCCATTTACTGGCAGATGCCATAATTTCATTCTTCTTTATAGCTGAGTGATATTCCTTATGTATGTACGTATGTCTCTCTCTCTCTATATATATATATATATCATATTTTCTTTATCCATTCATCTGTTGAAGGGCACCTATGTTGGTTATAGCTTAGCTATTGTGAGTTGAGCTGCTATAAATACTGATGTGGCTGCATCGCCATAGTATGCCGGTTTTAAGTCCTTTGGGTATATACTGAGTGGGATAACTGGGTCAAATGGTAGTTCCATTCCAATTTTTCTGAGGAATCTTCATATGCTTTCCAGAGTGGTTGCACCAATTTGCAGTCCCACCAGCACTTTACGAATGTTCCTCTTCCCGCACATCTTCCCCAACATTTATTGTTTTGTTCTTGATAATTGCCATTCTGACTAGAGTGAGATGAAATCTCAATGTAGTTTTAATTTGCACTTATCTAATTGCTAGGGATGTTGAATATTTTTCCATATATTTGTTGACCATTTGTCTGAGTGCCTGCTCAGTTCCTTTGCCCATTTATTGATTGGGTTATTTGTGGGGTTTTTTTGGTGTCAAGTGTTTTCAGTTCTTTATACATCTCTAGGATGAAGATTAAGGCTCTGAGGTGCAGGTGGCAAAGATTTTCTCCCATTCTGTAGGCTCTCTCTTCACATTCTTGACTGTTTCCTTTGCTGTGAAGAAGCTTTTTAGTTTGATACTGTCCCATTTATTGGTTTTTGATTTTACTTCTTGTACTTTAGGAATCTTGTTGAGGAATTCAGTTCCTAAGCCGACATGGAAATTTGGGCCTACTTTTTCTTCTAGTAGGTGCAGGATCTCTGATCTAATGCCTAGGTCCTTGATCCACTTTTGAGTTTTGTGCAGGGTGAGAGATCGGGGTCTAATTTCATTTTGCTATGTATGGATTTCCAGTTTTCCCAGCACCATTTTTTGAAGAGGCTATCTTTTCTCCAATTTATGTTTATAGCACCTTTGTTTAGTATGAGATAATTATATTTATGTGGGTTTGTCTCTGTCTTCTGTTGTGTACCATGTCTATTTTGGTGTCAATACCATGCTGTTTTTATTACTATAGCTCTGTAGTATGATTTATGGTCTGGTATTGTTATGTTTCCTGCTTCACTTCTCTTGCTGAGGATTGATTTGGCTATTCTTGGTCTCTTATTTTTCCAAATGAATTTCATAACTGCTTTTTCTATTGCTATGAAGAACATCATAGAAACCTTAATAGGAATTGCATTAAATCTGTATAGACCTTTTGGTAGTACAGCCATTTTGACAATATTAATTCTGCTTATCCAAGAACATGGGAGATCTTTCCATCTTCCAAGGTATTCTTCAACTAAAAGCCATTTTTAATGGTTAATTTTATGATAATTTCACCATAATGAACTACTTACTGAATATTCTGCAAAGAAAGAAAATTTCTTTGTGACACGTTCCTAACACCACATGTTCTGTGTAAAACTCATCACTGGATTGTTGGATGTTCTTATCATTTAAGGGTCTCCCAGAAAAAGAATCATTCTAGAACATATTCTGAAGACCTTAACATAATAAGCTGCTTTCTGCTGACAAAGGTAGGCACACAAAATCTTAGAACACAGCATGGTACCTATTCACTAAGCAATGGTCAGTGCATACAAGGAATATTTGTGAAGTTTTGGTTATTAAATGTAAAGGCTAAAGACCAGGTGAACCTCAGAGAGAGGTTGGCAAGTAGTGGTGGAGAGGAAGCTGATCACAATAATAGGCTGCCCAATTTAATCTCACAGTAACCCTATTAAATAGATACTAGAATTATTGCTTCATAGAGGAAGAAATTGAAGATCAGAGAGAAACCTGTTCACGCTCACTCAGGAAATGACAGGGGCTAGAACTTACAAGTTCACATTCTTTTTATGACATTTATCTAGTATCCCAAGGTGAGTTCTAAAGTGAACAGAGACATAAAGGCTTTAAAGATGTTCACAGTAGCATAACAGCAATCAACTAAATCATTAAAATTTAAATAATAAAAATTTTAAAATAAGGCCCAATTGTCCCTTAGCAAGGGACAAATCATAAGATATTCAACTAACGTACTAAAGAGAAATTAAATATAAATGCCAATATGTAGAATTCTAACAATGTTCAGACAAAAAGCAAGATGCTGTGTAAGTCCTTTCAAAGTTCAAAACCATGAAAAAAGAAAGTATTTAGTAGAAGATTAAATCAAAATTAAATTTGGTGGTTACTTCTCAATGAGCAGTAGGTATGATCAGGGAGGATATACAGAGAATTTCTAATTAATAGAATATACTTATACTAGTAAGTGAGCTCTGGTAGTTATATTAATCTTTAAAGATTAACTTATTTTCATGCACATTTGTGTGAATTATATGAATTTTAAAAATGCAAACACAGATATAAAAATAATGTAGATATTAAATGTCCAAGACTATCTCTGGAACTTAATCTTTTAACATATTATTTCTGATGCTAATTTATTATTATAATTCTTGAGGATATAAGAAATATTAATTCTAAGACAGGAAAAAGAGCAATGTCAGGCTATACTTTTCAAAAGTCATGGGTGAGTAACACCATTTTAAAAATTTGCCAAATGGACCAAAGGCAAGCTTCTTCTCTTCAGAAGACAAGTGCAGTACCTCTGCCTCCATAATGTCTACTCTGCCATGGGCCAGCTGAGCCTCATCCTCGCCCTCAGCTTTCCTGCACTTGGCTTTGGGACCCACCTTTGCCTTTGCCTCTGCAATCATTCCATCTTATTCATTCTTCTGTGGCCACAAGTCTTGGTTTTCAAACTTCATTCAATTCACTTTTCAGCCTGTTACCCTTGACTATGGACAACTGGTTCTCCTGGGCACAGGCTTGCTAGAAAGCTGAATTAAGCCAACAAAATCCCTTAGGGGCCATACTGAACAGGATGGGGACATTTTCTGAATCTAGCGACACTAAAACTAAGGGTAGCCTGAGAGATCCTCACCTAGGGAAGTATTTCTCAAAGTACCTGTTGTACAGATCAGAATCGCCTGGAAAACTTGGTAAAAGTGCAGACATGTAGGCCTGCCTGACCTGAATAAGAGCATCTAAGAATAGGTTCCAGCAATTTACATCTCTGAAAAGCATCCAAGATGATGGTTTGGATGTTCTTTGACTTCCCTGTGAGATTGGTATCATGGAGGACACTTGTATATCAAATACTGATCTGAACTAATCATTGATGTAACATTTATGGTGAATATACAGGTTTTTATTTTATCCAAGAGAGACACACCACCACTACCCAAAATGAGGAGCAGCAACCAAGTCATGTAAGAGGAAAGAGTTATACTTTTTTTTTTATATAGCAGGTATGCTGTTTTAATATTATTCAGATTTTACTCACATATTGAAGCAGCCCAACACTAAGAGGTCAGCATAGGTAAAAAACAAAGAGGAAACGACATCTGAATTTTAAATTACCTCTCTCCATTTTCACTGGCTCAATAAGATTTATTTTATTTCATTTCAACAAGAATATAAAGAAAAAGGGGACACACCTGGTCCATAAGTGCAGGTCAATTGTCAGCTCTGCCTTTTTCTATAAATATTTCATCCAAGAATGAATCAGAATAGTGTGCCTCTGGATCCATTTTATTCTGGGGGAAAGGCAATAGATGTTGGTTGCAACCTTAATGTATTTTTCCTGGATTTGTTTTCTGTAAAAAGAACTAATTATGGATTATAAAACATCCAACTTTCTGAACTGCTTGAAATGTTACTATTGCTTCAAATTTATAAAGAGCTTTCATGACCTGAATATATCTATCAAGCAAGCATTTGTTCTACTGTTAAAGACCTACTGAACTGGTATCTGGGAGTTTTATATGTGGGAAAAGGCATATTCCTGGCATGCTGCCTTAATGGAGGTGCACATAAGATACAAAGTCTTGCCTTGGGAAAATGAACTAGAGACTCAACTAGAAAACTTTCTGTTTCAGACCAGTTAAAAATGTAAAATATAGCTACCATAGAGCTTAATTGTACAGTGGTACTTTCAACTTCTGTACCAGGAGACAATTTTTTTTGCATTTTCTTGGTATTGGCCTACAGCTACAGCCATATTGGACAGATGTTTTTAACTCTAAATGCAATACAGAATTACCTATCATTTCTTTGCTATGCAGATTGAATATTTTGCATGAACATTCAAAAACGAATGTTTATAGTTTGAACTTCTTATGTTTATTGTTTTCTGCCACCAAATGTACTGTCTACAGATGGAAAACTCGGAGTCTTTGATGGGTGGTGAGGAATTGCTCAAAAGAATCAGTTACACACAGAGAGACATATTACATAAAATGCTAGGAAGGCCTAGATTACAGTTATCAAAATATGTATAGGAGCAATCCTCATCTAGAAGAAGTGTTTCTGGGATTCCAAATGATCATACTCAACAGCTGGCCATATTTGCAAGACTTGGTCAATGGAAAATACTGCCGCTTTTCTCTCCCTTATGGTTCCCCACCCTCTGTATTGCTATCTTTGTGAAAGCAGAGTGGCTCGATGCCTTATCGCTGCTGCTCCTTATTACCCTCAAATGACAGCAATGAAAGCAGGCAAGGCGATTAAACAGTATGGCAGCCCATTTTTATGAGTTTACCTTTAAAGGCAACCAAGAGAATTTTAGAGTGGGTAGAAAGGTTTTACAACTACAGGGAACTGCTATAGAATATTTTTTTCCAAAGTCAATGACTTTTTCAATAGGGTGTTATCAATATTGAATAGTTACTTTAAACAATTACAAAGGAAGTTTTTTAAAAAACAAAGCTCAACTTTTTTTTTTAACAAAAAAGTGGTTATATGGAAGTTTTAATCCCAAAGATATTTTTTTGTTAAAAACTACATAGTAATCTTCAACTGGAATTATACTTGATATATCATCAAGTAGTTTAAAGCAACTGTTTTATGATACATGTAAGTCTACTTTGGGGGTTTTAAAATATTAAAACATATCAAGCTTGGTCAGAGATAACCAAATATTCTGAATAATGATTAGTATGTACATATTCATGTGTGTATACATGTATGTGTCTATGTATATACAATACATATACTATATACATACACATCTAAAGATTACTAATTTTCAGCCAATTGTTATACATTGAATAATCTTTTGTAATATAGAAGCCACTCTTGGTGTCATCAATTTTCTGGTAATGACTCAGTTAATAAGAGGCTACCAATTCATAAAATATAGCACAGGGGTATTTAGAGGGGAGAATTTCTTCTTCCATGGCCTCAAATTACAGAACTCAAGAGTATTAGAACTAGAATTGGAAGAGGAAATGAATATTGATTTTTTTTGGTTACATCCTTATACGAAATAATTGCAATATGACAAATCCAAGTTTTGTTGGACAAGCACAATATCCCAAAACACAGGATCAGGAAATTAGGCTCAAAGTGTACAACAGATAGAATATTTCAGTGTCTAAAATGAAAGGGTCCTTCATCATGGGACTGCAGTTAGACATGTTCTCCAGCATTCCTGATAAGCACTTTCTGTTCATGCATTGCAATGGAATCCACTGTTACTCATTTCCAACTCACCATAGGAGGAATGTATTTTCTCACGAAAACATGTATATATGTGCATATGTGTACACATGTATACATATGAGTATACACACACACACACACACACATATCTCATTTCTTCTAAGAGAAATGAAACAAAATACAACGTACCAAAATTTACTTTTAAAATTAAGCTACCAGTTTAGTAAATTGAGCAATATTTATGCTTTTAAATCTCAAGGATCTAAACCTCCTCATACACTACCCAATTCCCCGTTTCTTTTCTTTTTAAATATATTTTTTTTAGTTGTAGATAGACATAATACATTTATTTTATTTATTTATATGTGGTGCTGAGGATCGAACCCAGGGCCTCACACATGCCAGGTAAGCACTCTACCACTAAACCAATTCCCCATTTCTTTAGATAATATGACAACAAATAGGTCAAAAATACTTTTGAAAAAAGTTTCTTTATTTATTCATTTATGCAAAGACAGTATCAGCAATAGGTTATATAAACATATTCTAAGTTTAAAATTAATCTTCCATTTTGAAAGGTTCAGGAGTTTGCCTCTTCTTTCTACCATACTCTAAATACCTCACTCCAACAAAATAGTGGACAAATAAAAGTTTATTTCCTTACTTGTCCTTAAGGTCATATTGGGACAATTAGAATTGACTCTTCAAAATTTAGGTATCATTAATAGTGAGCTAGAGATTTAATAATCACAGAATGACAGCACCAAAAAAAAAAAAAAGGTATATTTAAAAGAACAAATTTCAGGATATTTTCTAATTCTGAGGTTTAAAAAAATTTCAAAATCCTCTTTGGGGATCCTTAAAAGACTCTGGCCTTCAGATCCAGAATGAAAATTATTAAAACTTATAGACCATAATGGGCACTGATGACAGGACCCATGGTAATTATTTCAGATTAGGCATAAGCAGAGTCTCCATATTTTGGGAAAGGGGGCTAATGGAAGGCCAGGAAGGCACTTTAAACTCATGTCCATGGAAGATCAAATGATTCTGATACAACTACTTCCCTTAGGAAGGTATTACCTCACTGCTACCTTTCCCAGGCTTACCCCTCAAACTGCTCCTATGGCTACTCGACTTCTTTAGGTTGACAGTTCTAAAAGCAAACGTCCTGGAAGAACAGGAGTACAGACTAGAAAAACAAGACTGACAACAGAAGCCCCGGTATTCTAGTTGTCTGTAACAAAGCACAATGTTCAATATGGAGACCAGCTAGTCTAGAAACAGATTATTAACTTTGACTCTAGCATGTTCTTGAAATATGTTATTGAAACAACTTTTTTGGTTTAGAAATATCAAAATTACCTTCTTTGACTCTTAGGGACAGCTTACTTTACAAAAGGAAATATAGTAGACTAACAAAAAGTAAATAAAAATCTATGTACTCTACCATAAATAATATTTTAAATGTTTTTACAAAAACAATTCCTTTCAGATACTCTGATTAACCTTTAAGTGACGTAAAAAATTTCAGCATTCTTTAATACCAATATTTTGCACAATTTAAGATACAGCCATTGAGTTTAGCATTTCAAGGAAAAAATAAATAAAAGAAAAAAATAGAATGTTAACTCACTAAGAAGCTATATACCTAGTAAAGTTTAGTTTGTCTTGGATTCTTTAAAAACAATTAGGCCCAGAATTTTAGTTATCCTAATTATCATCCCAATCAAACAGGGTATGTGTGTGTATGTATGTGTGTATATGTTGTGTGTGTATGTGGATTCTAGATAAAGGATAAAATATTCTGAATAAATCTAAGACCCACTGATTGGATTGTTTGTTTAGAATCTGTTTTACTGGGTTTAGATAAGACCACTTGAATAAAGATAACTGTATATTGAGTTCCACTGATTAAAAATGCAGTTTAAAAAATGCTGTTTTGTGGTAAATTTTTAGGCAAATAATAAATGCAAAGCACAATAGTGTAAATACTGTACTGTTCAAAGGTACTTGTTGGAGAAGTGAAATGCTTGTATTCAAACTATCAAAATTCTGACCTTTCAAAATAAGTTTTTTAAAACAATTGTTTGAGTATTTGCTTCTAATCTCTTAAAATGCCAATTCCAAAAAAAACCTTACAGATAAATCTTAAGTTATTCCAACTATTTTTTTCAATTATTTGAAATTGTTTTTATACTTATTTACTTTCAATTATCTTTTACTTTTAACTATATACTGAACAAAGAACCAATTTCTAAATAAACATCTAATAAAGAACAGTTTCAATGTAAAGTACAACTAATCTAACATAACTTATATAGAAAGTCTGAGTGCAATGTCAAAATTTAGAATTAAATTTCTATAGTAGTGAACAACTTCCAGTCTCTTCTTAGTATTCAAAACCAGCAACTTCCCCTGAGACTAGAAAGTTAGCAGAGAAGATCAAACAGATTTAAGCACTGCCCGACTTCTTCTAAAGTGATGCACTCTTTTATCCTAGAAAAGATAGAAATAGTCTTTACTTCACTGAAATTTTCCTATTAACACTATTGGCCTAAAAGAGCTGCAAAATACCTGACATATTTTTTTAAGTTTACATATCATAAATGAGAAAAAAGGAGACCCCTTGGAAAAGCATTCCTGAACTTTGCTATAACAAATGCACCAAGATTGGCTAATTTTATTAAAATTAAAAAAAACAATACCAGTGAACCCAGAAATAAAGAATGCAGAATCAATAATTTTAAGTACTTCTTAATGCAGTATCCCAAAGACAGAGGGTAAAAAATACATATAATTCTTAAAAGTATTGTTTTTACTAACTGAATTGCATCTAGGAGAAAGCATAGCTTGAGAAGAACATTATACACCAGTCTGAAATCCCATTTTTAGGTTAAAAGATGTAAGTTTTGGTATGTTTTATCTTATGAAGATAAATAATTTTGTAGGAAGTGAAGAGAAAAAATTTTAACAGTTGTCCTCTCAGGTTGATTGGTCCTGGGAACCTCAAAATACAGGAAGTTCAAATCCTTCATATAAAATAACAATGTATTTGCATATAACCTACGCAATCCTCTGGTATACTTTTTCTTTCTTTGAAGTGCTGTGATCAAACCCAGGGTCTCCACATGCTAAGCAAGCTCTACTGCTGAGCTACATCCCCAGTGCATCCAATATACTTTAAATAATCTGTAGTATACTTATAACAACAAATACAATATAAATGATATGGAAATAGTTGTTACACTGTTTTATGGAATCATGGCAAAGTCTGTACTAATTTCTATCTCCAATTGGTAAAATTTTAAGATGCAGGATGCCTATAGGGAGGACTGACTTATAATATGGAAAATTTTCTTTTCACTCTATGTTGCCTACAGAAGTGCAGATAAAAGGAAGGTGTTAGAAAAGAGAAATGGAGATCAATAAACCACTAACAGCATAATATTTTCTTCTCTGTACAATTAGCTTTACTTCATCCTTTTCCTAGGAATTAGATTAAGTTGTCATATAAAAGACTGATTTCTAGAAACCATGTAACTGGTCAACAGGGTTGTATCCCAATAGGTTATAGCCTAGAAAAGTGGCCACAATCACTCATATTTTCAGATAGGAAACATAAGATTATGAAGGGGATAGAATTAAGAATGAAGAGTAGAATTTAACATGGAAATAAATGTATTCAAGTGCCTGGATGCGTACAACTTCAATAAAAACAACATTTAGTCAATTTTAAAAAAGCCAATTAAAAGATGTCAGTCAACTGCAGGCTTCCTACTTCTGACTTATAACCCAGAAGAGCATAAAGCTCTGAAGTTCAAAGGGAGGCCTTTGTCTAATACCAGGAGAAAACCATTTGAAGGGTATTTTCTGCTTTCAAACAAATCATTTATGTCCTACCTTCTTAAACTTCAGAACCTTGGGCAAGGTAAGCTATTCTTTCTATACTGTACAGTTCTAAGTAGAATGAAGCAACAAAAGAACATCAACTTTAAAAGCAAAAATGCTTAAGTCCTGTTACAAAAAAGGTAACTTAATGCTGCTATGGCTCTACTCTTCTGCATTACATAAGTGCTTTGGTATACCCATTAAAAAGGTTTTAAGTTATATCCTAAGATACCCATTTACAGATAAATCAAAGCTAATCTCCTTCCCTGTTAACACATAAAAGTGGTAGTTAAAAACTTCCCTTTGAATTTAAAATGATGCAGCAATTTTGGACAAATTCTGAAATTCTGGCAGTTCCTCAAAAGGTTAAACAGTTACCATTGCTGACTCCACAATTCCATTCCTAGATATGTATTCAAGAGAAATAAAAATATATGTCCATATGATAACTTCTACATGAATATTCATAGCATTATTAATAACAACCAAAATGTTATAAAAATCGAAACATCTTATCAACTGATGAAAGAATAAACAAAATATGGCATATTAATAAAAATTTCTAAAGAACTTATAAGTGCTGTAACATTGACAAACCTTGAAAGTACTTCACTAAATTAAAGATAATCACAAAAATCCAAGTATTTTATAATTCTGTGTATATAAAATGTCTACAAAAAAAGAAAGTAAATTAGTGGCTGTTTAAGGCTTGAGGAAATGTAAGATTTGGGAAACGTGATGGGCTGGGGCTTTATTTTTGGAGTAATTAAAACATTCTAAACTTGATATTGTTAATATATATTTAAATATATATTAAATATATTTTAAATATGTTAAAAAATATTCTAAACTTGATTGGCTGCACAATTCTGTGAATATACTAAAAACTATTTTATGACAAATTATAATCTCTATAAATATGCTATTAAAGAAAACCTTATTTCCTTACCAAACACAATATTCCTTCTAACTGGACTAATCAGTTACATTTTTTTTTTCATATTCCCAGACTCAGAACTAAAAGGACTCTAGAGAATTGTACTGTACATCCTCATTTTCAACTTGTAAAACCTGGAGTCTTAGGTCTGGGCATACAGCTCAGTGCAGAGTTCATGTTTAGCATATTCAAGGCCCTCAATTCAATCCCCAATATGCGCACATGTGTGTGCACTAGCATACAACATGCAAAACCAAATATGGAGTCTTAATAAGAATTAAATTATCTGTCCAAGGTGGATAGAACGATTAGAAAACAGATCTTTCTTAAATTTAAAAATCCACATTTATCATCCACTTCACCAACTCTGAATCAATTTTCATTTCTAATTCAGTTCTTTTTAACTGCTTTAACTTTACCCCTTCTTCCTCTGCACATTGTTCAAGCATAACGTCTGAGAAGTCCATTGCTTTTGTTATCTTTAATCCAATATCCATATGTTAAGTTCTGCCTTCTAAATTTTACTTTTACTAGTTGGTCAAGCCCATGTTTTCCTTCAACTGTCTCCTCTCATGAACTCTTTAAATTACAAGTTTCTGCTTGTTCCAAGTCTCTTCCCTTAAAGGGAAACTACACTTTATTAATGTTTAAGCACTACAAAACACACTGCTAGATAAAACCCACTCACAGTGGTTTACTGGATTAGTCAATTAAATGCTAATTTAAGTAATCTCAAAAATGGATATACTATAAAGAGGAAAAGGTAATTTAAGACTAACACATCTTCTTTTTACCCTATGTCATATTCCTTTCATACCTTGAAGTAGTCATCTTGAGTAACAAGAGAGTTTCTCAGTCTGTTCTCTGGATTAAATAGACAAGATACCACTGTCTGTATACTTCGGTCCACAGATTTCTGAAACACAAAAGTTCATGGTAATATAAAGACTACTTTTTTCACTGTTAACAGATTTTTGAAAGTTTAGTGAACATTTATGCTTATTTCTAAGAATTCTTATGTGATTCATAATTCTTACCAAATATCAATTACTATGTACATTTTCTCCCAAATTAAAGAATTGTTTCAGAATCTTAGTGATATAATACTAGTTTAAAAGGCTGAAGTTATTAAAACTCCATGATATTTGGCTTAAAGCTTTTAAATTTGTTAGAGAAGAAAATAGGGAACTCTTAATGTTTCAAGAAAAGTATTCAGGACAAAAACCTGATAATCTGATTTTACTGTAAGCTATTTTAGCATTTTGTCAACTTTTAAACTGTGTATCAAATCAAGGAATATTTTTTCTCTGTGGTTCAGTAGTTCTCAACATTTTTTTCCTCACCCACCAACAAAAATGGTATGGTATTGGCATCCACCAACAAATAAATGAAGGATTCTTCCAATGGAATCCCTCAAGATTATGCTTATTACCAGTGTATCAACTACTTCTACACTTCCACAAAACAACATGTAGCAGAATTCAAGGGTGAGAGTATTGTTATTTTAGGTGACCACTCTAATAATTAAAAACAAATACTACCTACTTCTTCAGTATTTGAGTAATTACTACTGTCTCCACCATTCTTGAGAGATGCATTATATATAATGTTATGGAGAGAATACCATATACTATTTAGATAAGTAAATGTTTAAAATCACTTGCAAAAGATTAAAATATAGTTGGTGCTAATTCCTCTTTCGAAGAGTAAAGTTGCAAAAACCTGTCTAGCATTTTGCTAAATCACACTGATACAATACTTATTAAAGTATAATTCAGAAAACCCTAAAATGATGAAATTGGGATGAGAAAAGGATTGCTGAATCAGAAACTATATATGTATACTGAAACTTTGGGGATGTCTGAAATCTTATTAACCTTTATATTAAATTGCTAAAAACTAATGAATCACTTAAGCTCTAAAGTTTATGGCTTCATCTTTAAATCTGGGCAAAAATGACTGCTTCTTAAGGGGCTATCTTTTAACCTTGAAAAAATAAATATAAAATATACATATCAGTAAACAAAATTAGATATTTGCCTTTTGTGGGCCATTTCCAGAGGATGGAGTAGCTTCATGAACTGAGCATTCATTTGGCAAAACGTCAGCTCCTGGATCAACTTCATTACAATGGTAGTTAACAGCTGTATAGCCCTACATTTGAAATGATAAAAAGTGTAATTAAAAAGATACACAGATACATTTCTAAATAATGTATTCAAAATAATGAGCTGATATCTTAAGGTTTAATGTAGATTCTGCTACGCTATTTCAGAAATTTTGTTTTAAGCTGAAGAGCTAAAATGCAGTAGCAAATATCTTAAGGTTTAATGTGGTTCTGCTACACTATTTTTTACCTTTTATCTTAAATTTTCTTTTCAATATTAACGTAATAAGAATTAAAAATATAAGAAAAGGAAACTATATTATGAGAGTGCCTGAGAATTCTAATCAACATATCCTTCAAATATCCAATCCTGATAAAAGACAGAAGGTAACAAAAGCTCAGGTGTTTCAGAGGTTAGCACCCACTTTTGTTTTATTCCTTTTCTTATTTAAAACATATTAACAGCAAAACACTTCTGTTTCTCTTCAACAGATTTCAGGGGTAGCAAAGCCAGAGGCTGATTTGGGTAGATTAAATGCTAATTCTAAATCTGTATTAATACTACTTTCTTGGATTACATAATTTATCAACAGGTAACTGAGCACTTCTCACATACAGAGCAGCCATGACTTGAGCACACAAAAATTTGGGAAACAAATTGCAGTTTTTCCTATGGGAACACATAACTGGGTGAACAAAAATGTAACACATAACATAGAGGGGGTATTTAAAATATTTATATATACACATGATATGACAAAAGATCAAAAAACATAAAACAAGAAAATACATTTAAATAAAGAATAGGAAATATGTTTGGCTAATTTATTTTACCGGAGGTATAACATAACTCCTTTGTTCCCCAGCAGGCCACTGCGGTGGCATCTTAAAAAAAGGAAACAGAAATTATTCAACTATTCCTGCACATTTTTACAAATATAGGAAATAGAAGAAAGATGTATGGTTCTTTTTGTTATTTCTACATATAAACCCCACCTTTTTCTCAAATTTCTGGAGCTAGCATTTGGTAATATTCAAAGAATAGTGTTCTGTGAAATTATTACTATAGATACGGTCATGAGTCATACATATGCTCATTATATATGGAAAAAAATACAGAGAACTACTATTCTGAGGGAGCTAGTGAACATACACAGTATGAAATGGAATTAGAATTTTGTGCTCTAAAAATTGGGTAATGATTTTTTTTTAACCTATCCTCCTAGAAAAGTAAAAGTCAGACTGGGTGCTTCATGTATTTGGCAGCAAAGATGAAAGAATGTGTCTCGAAATAAGAGATACTAAGTCTTACAGAACAGTTTTAGAAAAAAGTTCTTTCCTAGTCAAAATAACATTACCTTACTTCCAAGTAACATATAAGTAATCTTAAAATACATTTAATTCTAAACTAATTCTATTTTTTCTTGGATTTTTAGGCATACTTCACTGGTTTAAACAATATACTTTTGAGAAATTTATATAAGTAAAAGTTACAATAATATTCTAACATAAGTCATTTTTGTTTTCCATTAAATTACCTGATAATTATAAACAGGCAGCTGATATCCAGTAATAACCTGAACTGGTGAACTTGGATAAGGAGGATATGCCTGAAAAACAAAATTTATAGAAAGAATGGACTAAATAAGGCAAATTTTCTTAAAAAATCAGAATTAAGGAATATTATTCCCAATATAACAAAAATATTAAGAAAACTTAGTTGTATATATATTTCATTGTATAATTATATATTTTTATATACGTAACAATTCAGGATTCTAAATCAATGACTGGCTTTATGAAGAAGAAAACACTCTCTGCCAAATGTTAGCTTTTTGGGCAGAAAAAGAAGGTCTAAATAACAACCTGACTGGTTTTCCAAGCCTCCACTCACCTCATTTGTATATTTATCCCTACCCCAGAAGTCTCTTCTTACACTGGCGACAAGACTTTAAGACAGATTTCCATGTAAGTTAAATTAATATATCTGCTTTTTTGTAATAAAATTTTTACACTGTATTGGACTTCTTGGGTACTACTGATGGGTAATCTGTAGTACCCCCTCTGGTCTTTATGTTTTTTTCTGTACTTCACTTCTAAAAGTTAAGGGCAGCATAATCCAAAGCCAGAAACGGGTCAGTAAAATGTCTTACGTGCTTCAATGTTTATTGACTGAAAACAAATAGTAGCATACACAAATACACAGAATTGGTAATGGTTCATAATAAACGGTTTCTTGCCTAGCACATACAAGGCTGAGGTTTGATTCCTAGCATAGAGAGACAGAGAAAGACAGAGGGGAGGGAAAAAGAAAGAAAAAAGGAAGTGAGGGGGAGGAAAAGATAAGAGGAAGAGAGAACAAAGAAAGGAAGACAAGTAGGGTTTTTCTTCTATTATGTTGTTTAGAACAAAAAAAGATACACTCTATGTTTCAGGTAGATGAAAAATGTAAACAGAGATATTGTAAAACTATTTTTTTGTTTCTTTTCTGGCAAAGAAAATATCAAACTGAAGAAAATAAGTGTTATTTCTCACCAATGGCAATAATAAGTACATTAAATTCCATTTTAAATATTAAACAGGACCAGACAATTATATGCCAGAAACTCAGTTTGTAGATAGGGTAAAACACATTAACATTAGATATCTATTCATTCTAGAACTATATTAAGTCCAGAAATCAGTAACCTATGTAAGGAGATATCTATAAATCACTACAAATAAAGAATAAGTAGAATTGAAAACTTAAAAAAAATAAACTAGGCAGGAACAAAATGAAAGCTTCCTTCAAATATTTTAGGATTTATCACACGAGGAAGAAACTATTCTATATGGCCATAGAGGTTCTCAGATAAAAGTTTATGAAGTACACAGGAGGAGGTTTTAGCTTAGCATAAGGAAAAACCCCAAGAATGAGGGATTTTCAACAAAAGTAAGACTCTCAAGTATTCCAACAGGGACCATATTCTCACTTATTACAGAAACTATGGATATAATTTCAGAGGGCAAGAAGGCTGAAATAAATAAGAGAAATGTAGGCAACTCTTACCTGAACATACTGAGTTATAGGATTCATCATGGTTGGAGGCTGCATGTAAGTTTCGGTGTTTGGATTACTCCAAACACTCTGAAACTGTGGTGGAGGAGGAGGATTAAAAATCAAAGGACGTGGCTGCACATGATAAGCACCTTTTTAAAGAATAAAAATAAAACAAAACCTATTTTTAGTTTTCTGAAAAGTTATAGATATGTCAACAAGAACAATGTCATTTTTACTCACATAAATTTTGTTTCCTGATTGCAGGGCCCAGTTTCAGCTTTTTACCATGGAAATTTATCTGTGACTGAAAACAAAGCAATAACAAAACTCTAATTTTTATATCTTTCAAGACTTGCCTACATACCAAGTCCTTTAAAATTTCTATCACAATAAATGTTGGCACAGATGTGGGGAAAAAGTTACCCTCATAAATTGCTGGTGGGACTGCAAATTGGTGCAACCACTATGGAAAGTAGTATGGAGATTCCTCAGAAAACTCAGGATGGAACCACCATTTGGCCCAGTACTCCTCATTATATACCCAAAGGACTTAAAATTGGCATACTTTAGTGACACAGCCACATCAGTGTTTATAACTAAGCTATGAAACCAACCGACGTGCCCCTCAACAGATGAATGGAAAAAGAAAATGTGGTATATATATACACAATGAATATTACTCAGTCGTAAAGAAGAATGACTTTATGACTTTTGCTGGTAAATATATGGATCTGCTATCATGCTAAGTGAAATAAGCCAACCTCCCAAAAACAAAGGCCAAATGTTCTGATATATGGATACTAACACACAATAAGGTGAGGAGGGAAGAATAGAAGTTTAGTGGATTAGACAAAGGAGAATAAAGGGAAACGAGTAGGGGACAGTAACAGAAAACAGTTGAATGAAGCAGACATATCTTTCCTATGTTCATATATGAATACATTACCAGTGAAACTCCACATCATTTACAACCACAAGAATGAGAGCCTAATTTTAATAAGTTATACTCCATGTATATATAACATGTCAAAATACATTCTAGTGTCATGTATATCTAAAAAGAACAAATAAAAAGGAGGGATCCTATCATCAGATAAGATCAATGATAAATATGTATAAAATAAAAATTTGTCACAATGAAGCTACCTTAATTACTTACTATACTAATCAAAGCCAAGAGGTATCAAGTAGAATTTGATCAAAACCCTTTCCCTCTGTCTCCAAACCTGTCTGTCTCTATTTCATGAAGCTAAAGTCTCCAAAATAAACAGGTTCTGACAAGTTATATAAGATTACTCTTAAGTTTTGATTTTGAACAGGAACAGTAGTATATCTTCATATTTTACACAAGACTTAGTATACTCAGGACTCAACATTAAACATTGTTATCAATAAACTATGTTAAGTTTTCCATAAGACTACTACTTACTTCTACTATCTTCTGCACATCCACGTCATTGTAAAA
The DNA here is from genome assembly GCF_964194105.1 of Spermophilus citellus. Classification (NCBI taxonomy): domain Eukaryota; kingdom Metazoa; phylum Chordata; class Mammalia; order Rodentia; family Sciuridae; genus Spermophilus; species Spermophilus citellus. Next base: position 44,622,551 of record NC_138184.1, on the reverse strand, counting down.
TGAAACAAATCCATAGCTAGAAAGGCAGACAAATGAAATATAAAATCATTACCATATAGTATGGATTTAGAACTCCTAGTTGCCTATGAAATAATAGAAGTGATAATGATAAAAATGAATAATATACTATGATAAATAATTTTAAGATATTATAATAGACCCTCTGCAAATATGTTTTTTTAAACTGATCTATGTCAGAATGTGCTAAGATTAAGATAGTGTGTGAACCTCATTCATTAACAAAAAATTCCTATCTATGTACAAGATAGTTAAATTTAAGAAACTGTGAAATGTGCAAATAAAGCACTTCTTTGATAAAACTAATGAACGCACTTGTGTGAAATAAATATAGAAAATACTGAAATACAGGGCTGGTGTTGTGGCTCAGAGATACAGCCTATCACATGTGAGGCACTGGATTCGATCCTCAGCACCACATAAAGAAAAATAAATAAATAAAAGTGTTGTGTCCAACTATAACTAAAAAAATATTTTAAAAAATACTGAAATACAATCATTAGGAAAATTATTAAATAAAAAAGCTGAGAACAAACTTTTATCCATGACAAATTTAACAAAGCAACAAATTTCACTTACACAAATGTCAGAATACTGTTTTAAAATATTCTTCTCTCATGCTCTATCATGTTAGAGGTCAGATATTCTTGTTGGTTTATAGTAAGCATGTTTTGCTCACCCTTTGGACACACCAGTTCGATCCGTGATTATCTTCACTTCTTTTACTGAACCATATCTAGCAAAGAAACTTCTGATTTCAGTTTCATCCATCTATAGGAAAAAGTTTAAGAGTAAAAAGCCAGCATTCAAAATCTTAATTCTACTATGCAAGGAGATTTGGTGAGGTGGAAGTATCTTCCAAAAGTACCCCAAACTACCTGTTTGTCAAATATTTTTGGTCCCTATGGGTTAAAAACAAAATAAATTTCAAACCTACATGAACTACAAAAAACCTCAGGTTTGCAATAGGGCCTAGATCCCATCATGCATAAAATATTTTAAAATATAAATAAAATATGAATACAATACCCTAACATCAATTCCACCAACAAAAACGGTGTTTGGCATGATTTTGCCTTCTGGTAAAACATAGCCTTGGCTGGTGGTGGCTGATGAGGACTGGGTGCTGGCCTCTCGGGAGATGGTTGAGTTTGTAGTCTCAGAATTTGCAGCAGACTGTAATTTTGAAAGCAAATATTGTAACTAGATACACAGACAAAAACATACACAATGTGAAATCTAATTTTTGTATTTGAGTATAAAATATTTTGTGTAAATTATTTTCTTTGTAGATTAGTCACCAATACAGCTTAGTTTAGGCTCAGGATTTAAAGTAAGTAAAAGTAGACTGGCATAATATTTTAACCCAAGGACATAGTACTTTCTTAAACTTATTGTTACTCATCACCATTTTTTTGTACAATTTTATGGAAAAATTATTGGTTTTAAGTTTTATAACAATACTATGTAAGCTGATATAAAATAGAAAGTTTAGATTTATAAAAATAAAATTGATCTGTACTGATAAACTTTCATTTTACTAAGTACATTAATAAAAAACATGGTAAATCTTAAAAACCTAAAGTAAACAAAAACAAAAGCTACACACATAAGAAAATAAGGATCAAGGTTTTAAACAAACTTGTTTTGCTTCACCTTTCTAGACACTAAAATTAACATAAATTTTCAACTTTACTTCCCAGTTTAGTACACTTGCCTTACTTTAGAAAGAAATTGTAAAAACATTTGCTCACCTATTATAGCTCCTGCTAAAAAGGGGATTACAAACTTCTTCCCAATACTAAGGATGTTCAAGGCATTGTCCCAATGATAATTCTAATTTTCAGTGAACTGATACATATATATGACGCATCTTTATTGTCAGATACAGAAACCTCTCCCAAACAACCCCTCCCCCCCCGTGAATTTATTTTTCTGGATTCTGATCAGATCTCTGTTTTTAGTCTTCCTATGGTAGATCTAAAGCTAATTATAAATTTTCTAAAGCAAAATTCACTGGCAATATTTATGGTGAAGAGGCAAAGATAGCCCAGTGAAACAAAAACTGATTTAGTCAGGAGATCTAGATTCATGTCGCTTACTAGGTTGTAAGCCACTTACTTGCCAGCTGTGTGTCTCTAGGCAAATTATTTAGAGAATGAAATGAGGTAACATCTGTGAATCCATTTTGTGAAGTATAAAGTAGTATTGCCAATATAACTTAGTGTCCTAATATTCTAATCTATTTTCAATAGTTTTTTTTGAAAAGCATCTCTTCTAGTTTTACTATTTAGCTTTACTATTTTTAGATGACTTTAAAAACAACTAACTGGAACTTCAGAAAACTATGAACACCCACTCATCTGGCATTCATTTATGAACTAAATGAACTATAAGATACTAAAAGTTCAAAACAAAGAGAAAGCTATTACATACATACTCCTTTATAAAAGAAACAAAGATGAAAAAACTGTTCAATTAAAAGAATAAAAGGAAAGTGAGTTTTATAGAAATTTTAGAGGTGAAATCAAGATTGTCTAATCACCAAAGTTGAGTTTTTTTTGTGTCTCTATTCATTTGTTATACTTGCTGTTTTGCATTTCTATTTGAATATTTTCTAACTATACAATGATATTTCATGATACTGACATAGCAAAGAGTAAACATTTCCATTTTTTCCTTCTTCCAATGTCTTATATTTTTAAAATTAGGACTATATTACATAAACTATGTATCTTGGACTTCTGAGGACCTGATTAGATCTACCTTCCCCATAGAATCCCTTCTCAATTAGATCACTCAAAAACCCAAAATACAAAAATAGTGGTTCTGAAATTCTTACAAAATCCCTTTTATCCTCAATCTCCCTTCATTTTTGGATGAACTTTGGGTTCATTTTTTTGGCAAATAAACTGATTACAGTACTGTCTCTGTACCATAATGTACAGATGCATTTTAATTTAGAGTTGTAACACCTGGATAGAAAACCATGCCAGATTATAAAGGGTTACGATTCTCAATAAGGGGAGATTTTGTACCCCAGGAGCACTTAAAATATTGTCTGCAGACTTTCCAAAGTAAGGTAAATTAATATCCCACAATGCAAAGGACAGCCCTCGTAACAAAGAAATTTGTTGGGATGTTGCCCAAAATTTGAATAGGATCTGGCTGATAGATTCTGTCACAGTGTCACCAGAATTGAAGAGGAAAATTATTGTGGAGGAATAACTCTTCATTGTTCAGTAAAGTAAGTCTTTTCAGGACCTGTTTCCTTGCTTGAAATATGAGTGTTTTGAAAAGATCTTTGATATATTCTAATTTTCAGTCTATTTGCAAATGTAAAGTGGACACTTGAGATAAGTTGGTAAGGAGAAAAAAAGGCATTGGATATTACAGGGAGTCTGGTTTGGACTTAGGCCTTACAAATTGGCTAACTGCTTCCACCCTTGTATTTACAGAATAAAATTTGTATTTATAGGGAAAATGGATCAGTAAATACAAAATTCATTTAATTATTTTACTGCAATGTTTAAATTAAGGAAGGAACCACCATGTCCTAGTTCTTAGCCAGCAGGTGGCACTCAAAGCTAACAAAGTAAGGAAAACACTCCATTTCAATAATATTCTAACAGGAGGAATGTTTAAACCCCTCTTGTGCATTTATTTATATCATCCAAATAAACACTTGGGTCACTTTTGAACTACAACCAAAAACAATCTACAAACACTTTTGCTCATAAGATAAAAATTAATGTTAAAGTATAATCTTAACCATCAATAGCACACAGTAATACTGAAAATAAATTACATTAAATGTTATAAGTAATTATTTTTATTATACCTTCAAATGATTTGGTGGGTTTTTAAAAAATATTTATTTTTTTAGGTGTAGATGGACACAGCACAATGCCTTTCTTTTCTTTTTTTTTTTTAATGTGGTGCTGAAGATCGAACCCAGGTCCCGCCTGTGGTAGGCGAGCGCTCTACCACTGAGCCACAATCCCAGCCCTTGGTAGGGTGTGAAATGAGAAATCTTAGGATAGTAAGTAAGGGTAAGTGTGGAGGCCATCATGTAAACAATTCTCATCACAGCCATTTGATATTCCATTATATTTGAACATCCATGACAAAGAAAACTAAAAGCTGAAAAAAATTATCATTATTAAAGCTCCTGGATGTTTGCACTTTTGACATTATTTAATCCAGTTAATTATGTCTACATAGTAAGCAGCCTGATACCTTTCATACTGACTAGGAAAAAGTCTAACTTGTAGTCTTAAAGTTATATTCAGGGCAATAGGAAGGAACTTATCAAGAGATTAAACTAAGGAAATGAAAACAGAATAAAAACTAAACAAAACCAAAATTTTATCAGGAATAAATAAGCAATAAACAAATGATCCTGATAAAGATCAGCAAGAAAGCAAACTTATGTGTTAGACATGAGAAAGAAGTATGGCCATAGGTTCTAAGAATGTTATATGGGAATAAATGTGGAAATTTTGGACGAAATGGCTAACTTTATAAATAATCTTCACAAAACAATCTTAAAAGAACAATTACTTGAGGATACCTGGATCAGTTTCACTAGTTTTCCAAACCATATAGAAACAATCATTAGTGTATGTGTCTCATGCTCCAAGAAAGCAAAAACAATCGTAGATAGAGAAGGCAGAGGGAGAAAGACATTAAATTCAAATACTTTTCCTAAAATAATTTTTAGAGCCATGTGTAGTGGGGAACCTAGCAGTAATTCCAGATACTTGCGAAGCTGAGGTAGGAGGATCCCAAATTCAAGGCTAGCAAGCTAGCCTGGGAAACTTAGGGAGACCCTGTCTCAAAATAAAATAAGAAGGACTGGGGATGTAGCTCAGTGGTAAGAGTGCCTGACTAGCTTGTGGGAGAACCTGGTTCAAACCCCATTTCAAGGGGGTAAAAAGAAGGGAAAAATTTTTTCAGAAAAAAGAATATTTCTCAATGGATTTGATAAAGCTAACATTGTCTAAATAACAAAGCCTCATTAAGATAGCATACCCTTGCCCACTTACAGAGATGCAAAATTAGCACCATATTTTTAAAAATCCCATAATTAAGTAGTTTGTGTTGGAAATTCAAGGATGGTTCATTGCTAGGAAATCTGTTATTTTAATTCATCAGAGGGCTGGGGATGTGGCTCAGTGTTATAGCACTTGCCTAGCATGTGTGAGGCAATGGGTTGGGTTATCAGTACCACATAAAATTACTAAATAAAATAAAGGTATTGTGTCCATCTACAACTAAAAAAAATTAATTCATCACTGAAAAAAGCATCTAAAATGTAGCATTCATTTCCTAACTCTTTAAAAAAATGTATAAGCATCTTATTTTCTATCAGTCTAATTCTAACCTATCACCAAATATAAGTCCCAAGTTTTCAATTCTGTGAACACAATATTCAAACATTATTTCAAAGTTACACTGTATGACAAGGGGTTAATGTTCAGACAATTTTTATAAGAAGAAAATGGAAGTAAAAAGGTAGACCCAGAATTTACAAAAAAATAAATTTTAAAAGTTAATAATCAGTGATAAAACTTTACCAATGATTTTTTAAAAGGCACAGTAACATAGTGAAACATCTTCCAGTTGTTAGCTTGGCAACTTAAAAAGTTGTAACTGTCACTGGAAAGGGTGTGGAGAAAAGATCACCTTAAACACAATCAGTGGAAAAACAAACTGGAAACTGCATACCAAGAGTTGCTTGAAAAAACTTATTGTAATTTAAAATAATTATGAAATAAGCATAACCCCAAAATTCCACTTCTGGCAATTTATCTCAAGGAATTAATAGTACAAGTTACCAAGATATTTGTTCAGGGATATCTGTTACAGTGTTAACACTGAAAAATTATCCATCCATGAATTCAGGGTAGTAAGGAAAAGTATAAGATTTAACATTATATATACTTAAAATTATTTTAAATATATCTTTGGATCAATGCCAAACTATATTAACGATGTAGGCTGTCAAACAGTATTATATGATATAGAACAACTTTAATAAAATAAAACTTCCCTACCTATATGCAGTATGAACATATAAATAATATAGAAGGGTATACATATGTCAAAATTTACATGGTTGTAGTTGCTGGGATTGAAGATCTCTGCATTTTTTTGTGATTATTTTCAAATGAGTAAATACTTTGTAATCAGAAAAGCAATTGTCATTTTTTCACTTGAAAAATTTTAGCACTAAAAGAACTCTTGGTTGATTATCAAATAATTATCAACATGGACAACTACATATTACACAAATAATTATTGCAAATATTTACGTATTTATACATCATCATTTTAATCCTTGTGATAATAAAAATTTCCTCCCTTTACCTCTAAAATATAAATAATTATACAAATGAGGATGCAATATGTAATACACACGTTTGTGACTTAATGGTCGGCCAATGAATTTACAACAGGTTGTGTGGTGGGGAAAAAACTGCCATTTATAAAAACTCGTACCTAGCACACCACAGAATACCTACAAAATGCATGTGTTACTAAAAACTTCCGATTTATCGAGACGAGTAAACCTCTGGATCCAATCTCATGCGGTAACTATGGCGTCAGCCGACATTTTGTGCCTGGTCTGGCCCCACGAGGGCGCCACCATCAGCAGGTCTCCACCAGCCTCTGCGGAGGCGCGAGGAGCCTCAAGGGTCCTCCGGCCCCAGCCCCCCAGCCCCGAGCTCATGAACAGCGCATTCAGGACGACTTTGTGGGCAGCTCCTCGCGCGAGCACGAAACCCCATCCCACCTCTCGTAAGAGTCGCTTCCTGAGGAAGCTGCTGCCCTCCACGTCCAAATAAGCGACTTTCCCCCGCAGGATCACACCCTGGGCGTCTGGACGCCGCAGGCCCGACGGCACCTCGCGGAGACGGCCACGCCAAATCTGCAGTCTTTACCTTGCGGAAGGAGCTGCTTCCAGCCTCCACCCGGAAATGGGGGGCTGCAGAGGATGGGGTGGGGCCGGAGTGGGGTGCCCCGCGCCCCAAACCTCGGGCGGGCACGAACACTGCACAGCCTCGTAGGCGGAGGCGGGAAGAAGCCGCCGCACGAAGCCATGGGCCCTGCACGTGGCGGGGGGAGGGGAGAAGGCTCCCAGGGCCTCACGGCCACCACGCCGCAGGCATCCCACCACTCCGCCTGTCAGCCCCTCCGAAGCTGGGAGGCCACCTCGCCCTGCACAAAACCACGTGGGGCATGTCAAGCAGGCAACCCAAACAAGGAAAGCTGGGACAGCCCCGCTTTTACTCACGCCCTTCTTCCAAAGGCCCAATTCCCCGCCGGCCATGCGCTGCTCAGGCCTTTCCCTCAACTTACCATGATGGCGGCAGCCAGCAGTTCCCGCCGATTCGGCTCGACGGGGAAACAGAGGCTGCACTTCTAGGCTCCTGAGAGGCCTGCTGGCGCGTCTGCCCGGCCTCTGACCGGCAACGGAGCCAAAGCCAGAGGTGTGAGGAAAACCAGGGGCCAGCAGCGAGGCTGAGTAGCCCTGGAGTGGAGCGGCCAGGCTGAGGGGCGCCGAAGGACTGAGGCGTGGCCTGCGGGGCTCCTGGAGGTGGCTCCTGCGCCGAGTACGGGGGCGCGTGGCAGCCGCCTCAACCAATGGGTGACAGCGCCCCCGCCCCCTTCGGGGGGAGTCAGGGGGGACGTCAGGCCCAAGCCAGGGGGTTTACAGGGGATGCGCGCGGGCCGGTGTCAGGCACCCTGGCGAGTACTGTCCTCACACAGGTGGACAGACAGACACACAGATGCAGGTCACCTCAAAAATGTCTTTGAAGCCCCTTCGAAATAAGCATGCCTACTTAAATATATGTTAAAATTAAAAAATAATAATTGTGTCTAGACTGTAGCTTCAAAATGGCGTCTTGAACGCGTGAACTTAGTTGGATCAAGATTAGCTCAGTTGCCCAGCCCAAACTATCAAAATGCCTACAGAAATAGAAAATGGGAGCAAATTTGTGGGAAACAAGGTAGGAGAAACCAACAGGGCATACACTGGGATGCTTTTCTGCCATATTTTGAGGTAGATGGGGTTGGATTGGAGGAAATTCCAGACAGATCTGCCAGTATGGCTTTCAGAACCTTCGTTGTTTTGAGAAAGTTATTAAGATTACCAGGTACAGCAGAGTGAACACAACATTTCTTCTAAGCCTTGGGGAGTTTAGATTGTAATGGGAGCTTTTACTCTCTAGGCTTCACAGGAAGACGCTAGGCCCCTGCCTAGAGAATTCTAGAACATTCTTAAGGTTGAAGAAGTAGGGCCTCCAGCAGGGACAAACTGTGGGGCAGTTGATGGAGCCAACCATACAACTTTGGGAACCATTCCAAACAGGAATAAGTGGCTATGACTTTCTTTTCAAACTTTAAGAGCTTTCAAAATGGTGGATTTCTATAACAGGAAAGCTTTTATTAGTACAGTAATGCTGGCTAAAATAATAACTAACCTTATTTTAAATATGTGTGTGTGTGTTTTTTAAATAGCTAAACCCATAAGAGATGAAGGGAAATCAAATAAAAAATGATGATAGACTGAAAACTGAAGCAGTGACAAACTATTTCTTCTATGGCCCTGGATGTGGGGGATGGGTTGTAAGATGACCAGTCATATTAGTTTACCTGGGACTTTACTGGTTTTGGTACTGGAAACCACCAACAGACCAAACAAACAAGAAGGGCTGGTCATCCTCAGTGTGGGCAAGGTGTTATTAATCTCTGGAACTCCAAGCCTAGATGTATACTGGCAGGAGGTAAGGACTTGGAGTAGTGCTGAGTGAGAGCTGGAATTGAGCACCCTGCATAAAGTCAGTGTCCCTGAAAGGCATCATCCTCAGAAGAAGGGTGGACTAGGGAAGGTGGAAAACAGAAAATACCCATGAATGGATGAGGAAACTCTGATGAAAAGAAAGAAAAATCATTTAAGTCTGATTAAATTTTGAAAACTTAGACCTGCATTTCATAAGAGTTTGGCTTTTAAATTTACAGCACTTTAAAATGAAGAAATTGGCCCTATTACCCTATCATCCCTGCTCCCCCCCGCCCCCAAACAAAAAGAGCACAGACATGCTGCCTCTGGAATGCCTACAGAAGCAAGCATAAAACCAACTTGGAGGATACTTCTACAACCTTGGCTGTAAAGGATTCTCAAAGAAAAGGACTCTTTAAAGATAAGCTCACGATAAGAAATTATAAAGCACTCTTTACCATGAGTGAGAATCATGCAACAAAGAAAGTTAAAATGTCAAAAACTTACAGAAAAAGTTTTTTTGCGTTGTGTTTTTCTCATATCTTCCTCCCCTCCCCATAGCTTATTTGGAGTAATATGTTAGGTATATTTTTGAGTAATTATTTGAACATGTAAACTTAAAATATATTTACTCTCTTTTTGCTTAATGCAAAGGCCTCAGCATATTTTAACTCTGCACACCCCTTTCCCAATTTACATTATTCACTATTTTAGTTTTATTCTGTTTTTCTCCTATAAATTAGACATGTTTTTTAGATCTCACCCACATATAAAACAACATTTTGCTTATCATTTCTTTGCATTTCTCAAATCTTTCTGCATTATTTTCCGTGGGCCTGTAGTACATTCTTAGGATTTCCTTGAATGACAGCATGAGATGATAAATTCTTGGGTTTTTTTTTTTCCTACCTGAAATTTTTGTATTGCCCTTATTCCTTCAAGATAATTCTACTGGATGTATAATTCTAGGTTTACAGTGAGGTTTTTTCCCCCCTCAGAGTATTGAGCATATTATTCTGTTATCTTGTGCTTTCTAATGCTACTGAGAAATCTGCTGTCAGTCTAATTGCTGGTTAGAAAATGTTCTTCTGTGGTGTTCTGAAGTTTCACAATTGTGTGACTAGGATGTGGAGTTTTAAAATTTTTTTCTCGCTTAAAGAGTTTTAGGGCTTTCTGGATGTGTGTATTAACTTTCAACAATTTAAAAAACTTTCATCTATTTTCTTGTCAAAGATTAACTGGTTAAGGAATTTACCCTCTTTTTCTCATTTCATTTTCCAAAAGTGATTCTTAGCTATTTGTTTTAATCATGAATTTTTCAAAGGTTGGAGGTGCTTTCTTGAAACCTAATGAAATTTTCACTTCATGGAGGAAAAGAATGGTTGCTTAAAGTCAAAATTGACTGTAACTATTTAAGTGTGTTAAGATTAGTAGCATAATTCATTTAGGTTCAAAAATAAAGATATTGCTTCCTTATCCTTCAGAGATTGATAGTAGAGGAAGAAAAAAGGCTGCTATTTTAAAATCTCTGCCTGTGTTCACAAAGCCTAGGATTTTAACTCAAAGGCTTACTTAATTTACTTAAAGGTATAGGCACTCAGGAACTTAATTCATTGCAGATCATTTTCATTATTTTTTGGTGTGTCTGGTCTGAATAGCAAAAAAAAGTTGTTTTACCTATTTTTAAATGACTTACTGTTATTGTAAGCAATAATATTTGTGAAATTGGAGTCATTGTGTTACTTGCAATGCACCTTAAAATTATACAAATATAGAACTTACAACAAGACTAAATTTACAACAATGTGTATGCACCTCTTCAAATCACTTTTTCAGGGCAATTGATAACACTTTTGGAAAACTAGATTAGCAGAACTCTTGAACTAGTTTTAAGATATGCGGAGTTAAGGCCAAAAGACTAAGAGGTAGGGTGTCAAAGTGTTCTGCAATTGTTCAAGAGTAATTGAATTTCAAGGGGAAAAAGCCAAGCAAGGCAGAGAAAGTGGAACTCTTGGATGTAGAGAAAAGAAATGGCCTTGCAAAATGACAAGAAGTTGGAGACTACAGTTACAAGTGCTATCCCAGTACCTTGCAATCATTTGGGGAGCATTTAAAAATTCATATGCTCATGCTTCACTCCAGACCAACTAAATTAGATGAGGGCGAAACCCAGATATCACTAGTTGTTGGGATTTTTTTTAATGTGTCTCAAATTACTCTTACATGCAGCCAAGTTTGAAAGTGGATGCTATAAAATCTTTTTCTCAAAGTGATTCTCAGACCAGTGACTTCAAGTCACTTGGGTACAATATAACTTGGACTTATGTTGAATCAGCTGCATTTTAACAAGATTTTTCACATGGCTCACATGCACATTGAAGTTCAAGAAACATTGACAGAGAGAGCATGTGTCATAAACAATTTGCCTCCTTGGATTGAGAATCTCTGTGTGTTGAGAGACTACTTTTCCAGTCTCTCTTGCAGCTAAAGTCTGGTCATGTGCCCACGTAACACCAATGAAATGTATCCACCCTAAATGTTGAAGAGAAGACTAATGATGCCTTAAAGCAGGCTCTGTGGAGAGTACAATTTGGAAAGAGGTGACAAGAGCAGTAGCAGACATTGCATCCAGAGCTGTCGGTTGTGCAAACTGATGTAATTTAGTGCCCGAAGGAGAGGCTGAGACTTCTTCACTGGACTAGTCCTGCACTACAATTTTGCCTGTCATTAATGGAAACAAAGATCTCCAACCTGGCTTTTTTGTCTTTTTGGAGATTTTATAAGATAGTTTTTCCCCCAATAAATTTTAATAAGTTCCTTTCCTTCTTAAATCATCCAGAACTTCTATCCCTATTGCTTGACTAAAATAGGTGACAAGTGAGGTCAGCCAAAGTGCTTTTAAGAAAGTTAACAGCTAAAACATTTATGGCTCTTTGCTCTGTGATTGTGTAACATAATGTCCCTCTATTACTTCCAAACTTTCGTAAGTTTCCACTACTTTCACAAAAGCCCAATCCAGTGATGTTCTGTGAGGGGTGTCAAGGAAAAGGCCTTCTTTCCCACTCTGTTGAAACATGGTGTAGACAAGCACTGCATGCTGGGCAGCAAGATGATCCACAGATGAAATAACTCAGCAAGAACAAAAGTGTGGAGCCAGAAGTAACCTGGAAGAGCATAAATCATACTCTTAAAATTCCCAGAGAGCTAGGAAGAGATATGTATATTAGTTCCACTGCACGTGAACTGGGATTTGAGCCAGTTCCATTCAAATCTCATGATATGATGCCTCATGTTCTATTTGGTGCATATCATCCAGTGTAGCAATACACATCTTACATACATACATATATACATACATACATACATACATACATACTTGGAAAGCTGTCTTTCATTGAGCAGTGTTGCATTAAGTGTTTGCTTTTAACCCTAATTAGCCTGTGTGATAGTTTATTCATAATAAACTAATCTTAATCTCCTAAGCAGGTTGCCTGCATTTGGGTTTTGGTCTGGACCAAATTTCATAATAATAGCCTCATAAGACTTGCCTAATGAGATAACTCTGAGATGTGATTGAGATCTTAAAAATAACAATAATGCCAGGTACTATGACACACACCAGTAACCCCAAAAACTCAGGAGGCAGAAGCTGGAGGATTGCAAGTTTGAGGTTGGCCTTAGCCACTTAGTGAGTCCCTAAGCAACTTAGGGAGACCCTATCTCAAAAAGTAAAAAGGAGTAGGGATGTGACTCAGTGGCTAAGCACCCCTGGGTTCAATCCCTAGTACCAAAACAACAACCACCAGAACCAATAATGACAATAGACACTGATTTGGATATGGTGCCTACTGTGTGCTTGGCATTATTGTAGCCATTTTACTTCTATTAGTTCACCTAATCATAATAATAATAAGTACAATTATTATCCTCATCTTACAGAGAAGAAAACAGAGGTAAACAGAGGTTAAATAAGTCACCTAAGATCACAGAGTTGGTAAATATCAGAGCTGCAACTTATACCCAGTTTAGGCTGTTTCTCAACCACTATAATATTAGCAACCTGCATGGAGGAAGAAAGGACCAATATAGTGGGACAAAGTTATGGATTAATATTCTATTTTCCATAACAGTAGCCAAATAAAGAAAAAGGCTTTGAAGTCTTTTTTCATTAAAAAGTTTTCTTAGTCATCTCTATTATCTGTACATTACTAAGTAGGTTTAGGATCAAGAGTTCGTATGTTCTATCAAAATGAAGCAAAACCTAAAATCTAAACCCAAACCAATTGTTATAGTCTTGGTGTTTGTATTCCCTCATCCCTTTCATGTGTTGAAACCCTAACCCCTAAGGCAATGGTATTAGGAGGTAAGGCCTATGGGAAATGATTAGGTTAGAGGATTGAGCCTTTATGAATAGGATTAGTGTCTTCTTAAGTGGCCTGAAGGAGCTCAGTTGCTCTTTCACTATGTGAGGACCCAGCAAAAAGGTGGCAACCTATAGGCCAGAAAAGGACCCTCACAGAAACTTGATCATCTTGGCACCCTTACTTTGGACTTCCTACCCTCCAGAACTATGAAAAATAAATTTCTGTTGTTTATAATTCACCCAGTTTATTGTATTTTTGATACAGCAGCACAAACAGACAAAATTGGCACTGGGAATGGATAGTGCTGTAATAATATCTAATAAGGCAGAAGCAGCATTGGAACTGGGTAATGGATAGAGGCTAGAAGTTTTCAAGTGCATTACCAAGAATGGACCTGACTGTTAAGGGTGATTCTGATGAGGGCTCAGCAGGAGAGGAGGAAAGATGTAGAGGAAGCCTTGATCTTGTTAAAAATAAGTACATGCTTGTGAGTGCATTGTTGGTAGAAATTATGAATTAGACATCTTCATGAGGTCTCAAATGGAAAAAAGGAATTTGTTATTCAAGACCAGAGGAAAGGTGATCATTATTATAAAGTGAAAGTGAAGTAGAATGAGTCACATTCTGATCTAATATTTTGTGGAGCATGATTTTGTTATAACAACCTAAATAGACTCATATACCTATATTTCCAGTTATTTGGGAGGCTGAGGTAGGAGAATTGCAAGTTCAAGATCAGCCTGTACAACTTAGTAAGTCTTAAAATAAAATTTTAAAAAAGTTGGAATGTAGCTCAGTGGTAGAGCACTTGTTTAACATGTAGGGGGTCCTAAGTTCAATCCCCTAGTACCAAAAAGTAAAAATATGCTGGAATCTGGGGAGAACCTTTACAGCTGCATCCCATGGCAGAAGGCAGAAGGGCAAGAGAATTAATGCAAAAGGGAGAGAGGCAGGCTGAGAGGGAGAAGAACTTTTATCAGGAATTCACCTCCCTCAATAACATACTCCTGTGATCATGACATGAATTCATTAATCCCTCAAGGACTAAAGATACCACTCTCATCTCCATTTCTGTAGTTTTATCTACATTTAGTTTTTTAATATCAATTTTCAGAATATACATATGTTTCTTGTACCTAAAAAAATTAAAAGCATTAAAGCTAGGGTTTAAGTAGCAGCCCTCTCCCCGCTTTGGTACTGGTGATTGAACTCAGGGGCCCTTTACCACCGAGCTACATCCTAGCCTTTTTATTTATTTTTAAAATTTTGAGACAGAGTCTCACTAAGTTGCTTAGGACCTCAAAAAATTGAGGTTGGTCTCAAACTTGTGATTCTCCTGCCTCTGACTCCAAGTCCCTGAGATTACAGGCATGCATCAACATGCCCAACTTAAGTTCCCTTTTAGCCACTAACCCTGCATTCCAGATCTCTCCTGAGAGATAATCACTGTTGGTAGTTTGGTATAAATTATTTCAGGTCTTTTTTTTAGGTATTCTCTTTTATCTGTTGATATAAAATATTTGATATTTGTACTTAAAGTACTTGCTCTAATAGAAAATATATAATACTTTTACTATGTTTATGGAATATGTAGATATAGTTTGTATATATCTGTACTTAATTTTACATAATAATGGGCACACTAATAGTTATCAGCCATTCCCTTGTCAATGAGCATTTAGGTTGTTGTTCTACTTTTTTGTTGTTATAAACAATATGCAATAAGCCTATTTCATTCGAGTAATATGAATATTTTTCTAGGGTAAACACCAAGAAGTATAAGTGCTGGGTCATGGAATTTGCACATGTTGGGGCTTAGGAAACAATATGTACAAGTATTCTGAGTACTTTGAACTAATGAAGCTGCCTAAGACTTCTCTGACTTTCTCCTCTGGTCCCTCACTGTACCCCATCTCTCATTCCTCTTTTTTCTCCCAAAGTACAGATGAGGTTTTCTCTCTGCTATTTTTCTGTGATCATAAATATTCTAGAGTTCCTTAATACCAACTGTATTTAAGCATTTCAGCCTGGCTCTTAGAACCCTTTAATACATGACCCACTCTAGCGAAGCCCTCATGAGACTGTCTCACTAACATTAACAGTCTCCTGAGCTCTTTCCACTTAGAATACTTTTCCAACTTTAATTTTCCTCTCAGAATTCTACCTGTTCTTGAAGGCCCAGTTAAATTTCCACTGCTCTGTGAATTTTTCTCTGTCTACTCCACCTTTATCTTCCCCTCTTGTAGATATTTTAGTCCTCACAGTATGTAATGTGCAGTTTTTGGTGGCAGCACCTGTGCATTGGGGAGCAGTTATGGCAAGTCTTTAGATTGGCACTGGGTTAACATTGCCTCTGGCAGTCCACTTAAATGACACTGGGAAAGCTACTTACTCTCCCTGATGCTCCATTTGCTCATCTATAAGAAGGAGATAATATTCTTATTAATTTAAAGGCTCAGAGGAAGGATATGAAAGGTGGAAAGACAGGTATATGGTGCTTAACACATGTCCAGCCAGCACATGAAAAATTACACTAGAGATACCAATGATTTCCTTCCTGCCTTCATAGCTCCTCTGAAAGAACCTACCCGTGCCCCAGCCTCAGAAGATAACTAATATTTCAGATGTTTTTTGGATTTAGATAAGAATATGCCTCATTAAAAGTGATTAAATAATACCAATTTAAAAACAAAAATAAACTAAATTAACATGAAATCTGGATGTAAGCATTTCTAGTGTTTGTGTCAGTTCTCACTGTCAGGGCTCTGAATTGATACTTCTGGGAGTCCGTAAAGTCATGCAGCATGACTTTCATACTCACACAGCAGAATGAAGGCTGTGAAAAGAAGGGATTCTCTTCTGGCATCTCTTTTATTTGGGAGGAAAATCTTTCCTGATGGGCTTGCTTTTTTTTGTCTCACTGGCCAAAACTATGTGATGTATCCAGGTCCAGCTCAAATGGAGTCTAGGCACATACATGGAAAAAGAAAAATGCTCTTATCATAGCAGACCTGAACCAGTTTTGATTAATCTCCTGGGCTTGGGCACATTCCAACCTGAAAACAGCAATGGGGTTCCACTTTCAAGGAAGAAGATGAGATGGCTACCCTGGGGACAACTCAAGAGACCACACATCCTCTTTCTTCTGGCCAAAGATTATTGGGTAGGAATGAACATTGAGCAGAGCTAAGTCCATCAGTTCTCTGCTATAATGATATTTAATCAAGAGTCCACATTTCCTGATTCTGGGGCCTTGGTGGTATAGCTAAAGTTTAGAACCTTTTGTGCTATGGTATAACCCTGTATCTTTCCAATAAAAGCTATTTTTAGTGGGTTTCTGTTTCTTGAAACTAGATGAAGCTTGATTTGTTCATAGACTCATTTACATAGTCTTTATTAATAATCACTAAGATAACAACTATTATACCATTAACTGATCTGTTTTTTAATAGTTTCATACATGTTTGTGTCTCTTGCACATAGTTTATAAATTCTTTAAAATAGAAATCAACCTTATTCATAATTACCCATAGTTCTTTAAACAGTGTTAACTACAAGGTATGATGAAGATGTCTTAATGTATGTTTATTGATTGTTTGATTTATTGACTTCTATTATTTTTAGTTAATATTTTAAGCTATCCCAGAAGCAAATAAAAAAGAGAAATTTTGTGATATATTATCATATTAGCAATTTGTAATTCCAGATCACTGGTTTAGTAAATTTGAAGTCTTTAAAATATAGTAAATTGACAAAAGAATAAAGAGGAGTACTCCAATATTGAAATAGTGGTTATATTTTCTCTAAGAAGTAGGACTATGAGTCCTATCTCTGGGTAGTCTTCCTCATACTAATCTATATTACTAAACCTTTCAAATTTTCCACACACAGGACGCAGATTACTTTCTGTTAAAAAAAATTAAGAGAGGCAATCAAGGAAAAAAAAAACACATTTGGCCATTTCCATTTAGTGCATGATTCTTAATTTCCTTTTGGTTCAAGTGTTTGCTACAAATAACTTTCACATTAGACACACCAACTTTGGCCTTAACTGAATAGTGTGTGTGTGTTGGATTTTGATTTATATTTATCTTAGAATGATATTAATCTCATAGGAAAATTTAGTGCAGTTTTTAGCACACATGCTACTAAATTATAAATATTCCCTGAAACAACTTTAGAAATTCTTATTTAATTTAAAACATAATTTATAAGTGAACAAAAGATTGCTTGGCTATGTTTTAAGTCTAAAATTATTGTAATTTCTTGGCATTTCTGCTTATTGTTTAAAAGGAATGTTACTTTGTTCATAGGCCATTCAAATGTTTAATAGGCATTTGTGCAAAATCCAACAAACAAAAACAAAATTCCACCAGAAAGTAATATCACTAAAGTTGTTGTTTTAAGATATAAATTAGACAAATCTGGTTTTGTCTTACATTGAACACTGAATTTTATATCAAACAGCATTAGTTTAAGTAAATATACATTTCTGTGAAAAACAAAATTAATATTATAAATCTTTTTGTTTGTAAAAAGAACTAGATTCAACAGGTTCCAGATGTTGCAACTGGACCACAGATGTATTCAAAATAACAAAAAAAGAGGACATTTTTTTAAAGTTCTAAGCAGAAACATTGTCACTTATGAACTCACATTAGGGCCACAAAAACGAACAAACAAAAAAAGAAAAAAAAACCAAAACCCTGTACTCCTGTACCCAATAAGTAAATGCTATTCTATTGTTTTAGCAAAGTGTTTCATGACATGATATTATAAAAGTACCACACTTTACCATCACATGTTTGGCCACAGATACACAGATTTCTGATCTTTAAAAATCTTCTGCTGTTGATATCAAAGCATTGTCAGAGGTCAATATTCACCCATGCTACATTCAGATGTGCAAGGAACAGGTAACTTCTTTTTTTAAAAAAAATATTCATTTTTTAGTTGTAGTTGGACACAATACCTTTTATTTATTTGTTTGTTTGTTTGTTTATTTATTTTTATGTGGTGTTGAGGATCCAACCCAGGGCCTCACACGTGCTAGGTGAGCACTCTACCGCTGAGCCACAACCTCAGCCCCTAAAGGTAACTTCTTTAACTTTCATCAGCAGACCCAGTGGGACTTCATGGGGAGGGTGGGAATCAGGGTAAGTTCAGATCTGGCCTCTTGGTATATTTCAGCCTCTGCTAGAGTCACCACCTTTGAGGTACATTTGATTCATGCATCTCAGGGTCAGCCCCAAAGCTGCTTTTCCCTGATTCTCTATAAAATGGCAGCCAATAGATAGATATTTTTTTAAGATCTGAGGGTGGTGGAAGAAGAAAGGCTGCAGGGTGACTGAGTCAGCATTCTGTGCAGGGCCACCAGCCTGGTTTTGTCCTTACTTGGGCAACACCCAACTTACCTGACCCTCCACTGGCACGCAGTTCTTCCCATGAGATGCATGTAATGGCAGGTCCAGGGAGTACCCACTTCCATCCCACCTCAGTCCATCACAAAGCATAGCAAGGGGATGGGTGGTTGGGCTCATGGTGGACCTAGCCCTTTGCCCTGTCCAGCCCAGCTACCCTTACTCTTATTCCATGCTCCCTTCTACCCAGGAGGTTGCTCCTCCAAGAATGCCTCAGCTTTTGGCTTTCATTCCTTTGTCTTTCACACCCTGACCTTCTGGGGTTTTGACCAAAAAAGGGTACTTCAAGACACACCATTCTCACAACTTGAGCTTTCCTCTTTTCCCACAGTGCATCAGTGCAAAATAAAAGGGTTTCTTTTCTTTCCTCTATCTTGTTGACTGTCTCATTCTGGTTTCAGAGACTCTGTCCTTTTTCCTGAAGCCATAATGGGGCTGAAGATGGGTCAGTTCACCTTTAAAGGGAACATAAAAAAATGGAGAACTTGTTTAAATAGTTCACCTTTCCCCTAAGTGTCTAAGGGTTTAATTTGTTTGGAGTAGAGTCTGAAAACCACAGTGACATAAATAAAATTGGAGTTTTTAAAATTTTCTCATGTAAAAGTCTGGAGGTGGGCAGTCTGGCACAGGTTTGGCTCCAGCAAGTTCCCCAAGACTCAGGGCTGTTTGGATCTGATAGCTCCACCATGTGATAAGTTTATAATAAAGAGACTAATAAAGAAAAGAAGATATTTATTACATATTTTAACCTCTACAATTGAGGTCATGTAGCTTACTTAGATTCCCCTAGGAAAAGTCTGCCTGTTTTGGGGGAACAAAATAATTGTCTAGTTAAACCACTGTTTGGTCTTGAATGCTATTTTTTTTAAAAATAGATTCTTAAGGATTCAATCTACAAATAAACCTCAAGCATAGCTTGCAATTTAGAAGACTGAATGTATCATTTTGCATGGGCAGAATATTACCCCACTGCCTAAAGTGCCCACTTCACCTCAAGTGCAGATGGGATTGCACATTGATTCCCTGTCTGTTTTTTCTTCAAGGTTTTATAGAGAATTTTCCCTACCTTAGATATTTTTAATGAGAATATAAATTTCAAAATATGTTTTTCTTCTTTTCACATTTATGGTGGGCAGTAAGAATTGGCAAAGAAGAAGACAAGATTAAAATCTCTGTGTTTGCAACCTCTCTAGAAGTTGTATTTAGCTATATTGCTGAGAATCTTCTAGAGTTTCTTAACTTAAAATTAAGTTTCTTAAATCTAATTTGACCCAATAAAACTGAAAGAAACTTCACACAAAAACTTGTACATGAATTCTTATAGCAGCTTTATTCCTAGAGGCCAAAAAAGTGGAGACAACCCAAATGTCCATCAATTGGTGAATGAATAGATAAAATGTAGTATACCCTCCATACAATGGAATATTACTCAAAAATAAAAAGAAACAGCATTGACTTATGCTGTATCATGGTTAAGCCTTGGAATCATTATGCTAACCAAAGTAAAAGATGCAGAAGGACTCATTGCATAATTACATTTATAAGAAATGTCCAGAAAAGGCAAATCCATTGATACAGAAAGTAGATTATTGGTTGCCAAGAGCTGGAGGAGAAAGAAATGGGGTATGACTGCTTATGGGAATGGGCCTGCTTTTGAAGATGATAAAAATATTTGAAAGTTAGTGTTGATGTTTGCATAGACTTGTGAATAAGCTAAAAACCACTTTCAAAAGTTGTGGCACAGGGCTGGGAATGTGGCTCAAGCGGTAGCGCGCTCATCTGGCATGCGTGCGGCCCGGGTTCGATCCTCAGCACCACATACAAACAAAGATGTTGTGTCCGCCGAGAACTAAGAAATAAATATTTAAAAAATTCTCTCTCCTCTCTCACTCTCTCTCTCTCTCTTAAAAAAAAAAAAAAAAAGTTGTGGCACAGCCAGGCATGGTGACACGCACCTGTAATCTCAGCAACTTGGAGGATCACAAGTTCAGGGTCAGCCTCAGCAATGTAGCCAGGCCCTAAGCGACTTAGCAAGACCCTGTCTCAAAATAAAAAAAAAAAAAAGAAAGAAAGAAAAGGGGCTGGGGTTATATACAGCTCAGTGGTTAAACACTCCTGGGTTCAATCCTTTGTACCAAAAAAAGTGGTACATTATATCTCTATAAAAAAATCAGCTTATAATGATATTTACTTTTGCATATAAAAATGTTTATAAACTTATTCCAAGATTGAAAGAAGAAAGTTTTAAAGCAAACAGTCATTTTTTCTTTTCTTTTTGGCGGTGCTGGGAATCAAACCCAGGACCTTGCATATGAGGCAAATGCTCTGCCACTGAGCTACATTCCCAGACCTAAAGAGTCTCAAGAACCAGAGTCTTAATAGTTCATAAACTGTGTTTACCTCAAGCAAGCAATAAGTGCTTCAAAGTAAAAATGAAAATTCACATACTGTTTTCTAAAAAGTGAAGGAAGTGAGCTATTCAGGGGGAAACAGTTAAATTTTGGAGAAGCCTACTTCAGTAGTCCCAAAACAAAACAGCAAAGTACACTAATAATACTGTTCTTCAATTTGTTTTTTAAATGTGATTTTTGTTCATGTTCTAATGTAGTAAAGATAAAATTTAGGAAAGTACTATATAGTGTCCTTGATAAGCAACAATATTTCTAATATTAGGCAGGCTCATGATTTTTACAAAGTCACAAAAACATTATTTCTCATAAAAATGTTGGTAAAGCATGGTTTATTTTAAAATGTAAAATAATGGGGTGGGGGGAGCATGGAAGGATTAGACAAATTCTAGATAGAGCAAAGGGGAGGGTATATATGTCACTTTTTTTAATCCATTCATCTATTGAAGGGCATCTAGGTTGGTTCCATAGTCTAGCTATTGTGAATTATGCTGCTATAAACATCGATGTGGCTGTGTCCCTGTAGCATGCTCTTTTTAGGTCTTTTGGGAATAGTCCTAGAAGGGGAATAGCTGGGTCGAATGGTAGTTCCATTCACAGCTTTCCGAGGAATCTCCATACTGATTTCCAAATTGGCTGCACCAATTTGCAGTCCCACCAGCAATGTACAAGTGTACCCTTTTCTCCACATCCTCGCCAGCACTTGTTGTTGTTTGACTTCATAATGGCTGCCTTTCTTACTGGGGTGAGATGGTACCTTACAGTGGTTTTAATTTGCATTTCTCTGATTGCTAGAGATGGTGAGCATTTTTTCATGTATTTGTTGATTGATTGTATATCTTTCTCTGAGAAGTGTCTGTTCAGATCCTTGGCCCATTTGTTGATTGGGTTATTTGTTTTCTTATTGTTTAATTTTTTGAGTTCTTTGTATTCTCTGGAGATTAGGGCTCTATCTGAAGTGTGAGGGATAAAAATTTGTTCCCAGGATGTAGGCTCCCTATTTACCTCTCTTATTGTTTCTCTTGCTGAGAAAAAAACTTTTTTTTTTTAATTTTAATTTTATTGTTGGTTGTTCAAAACATTACATAGTTCTTAATATACCATATTTCACAGATTGATTCAAGTGGGTTATGAACTCCCATTTTTACCCCGTATACAGATTGCTGTGTCACATCAGTTACATTTCCATTGATTTACAAATTGCCTTTCTAGTGACTTCAACTTTTTAGTTTGAGTAAGTCCCATTTGTTGATTCTTGATTTTAAGTCTTGTGCTATATAGGTGTCCTATTGGGAATTTTGAGCCCGACCCCACGAGGTGGAGATTTGAGCCAACTTTTTCTTCTATTAGACGCAGAGTTTCTGGTTTGATTCCTAGCTCCTTAATCCATTTTGAGTTAACTTTTGTGCATGGTGAGAGACAGGGATTCAATTTCATTTTGTTGCATATGGCTTTCCAGTTCTCCCAGCACCATTTGTTGAAGATGCTATCCTTTCTCCATTGCATGCTTTTATCACCTTTGTCAAATATAAGGTAGTTGTAATTTTGTGAATTGGTCTCTGTGTCCTCTATTCCGTACCATTGGTCTACCCGCCTGTTTTGGTACCTGTACCATGCTGTTTTTGTTACTTGTAATATGAATTTGTAATGCATTCTGCTGTCACATATAACACATTAGAACAAAATAATTCCATCACAGCAAAAAAAAAGTAAAATAGATCTTGATAGGGTTTATTCTTAACATAAAAATGATTTGTTTTTGGTTTTGTCCTATAATTGATTTGTAAGTCAAATTTTGGTCTTTGGCTCAGTTGATCAGTAACTATTTTTGTTGTCTTCATTAATGTAATCTGGATGTGCATTATATTTCAAGGGATCTCATTAATATCCTGTCAATTAATTATACTTTAAAAATGGGTTTTGGGGGCTGGGATGTGGCTCAATCGGTAGCGCGCTCGCCTTGCATGCGTGCAGCCCAGGTTCAATCCTCAGCACCACATACAAACAAAGATGTTGTGTCCGCTGAAAACTAAAATAAATAAATTTAAAAAAATGGGTTTTGGTCAAGCAAGTTTGGGCAATGCTGCTGTGGTTTAGTTCTCTGCACACCTTTACATCACAAAGCTATATTTAGTAATAATGTATCAGGTCATGATCCAGAAACTAACAATCCCAAAATTTCAATTGCTTCTTTTTAAAAAGTTCATTTTAAGCTCATACTCCATGTCTCCGATGGGTTCGTAGGAACCTCAGCTCACATTCAGCATGAGGTGTTCAATCTCCACGTTCACTTTCATAATTTTCTTGGAGGGCATTGCAGCATCATGCACCGGCAACTTAAATGCACTGTCCCAAAGCAGCACATGTCTCTTCCACTCACCTTCATTGCTCAAAGCAAAATGCATGACCACACTCAATTTCAAAGGTGACAGAGGCATACAATCCTATTGTGTAACTGGAAGGAAGAAAATTCAAATACTGAATGGCACTGATGTCTACTCTCTAGTCCAGCCATTGTCCAATAGAACTATACTGAGAGCCCCAAATATAATTTCTGATTCACTCTTATGACCAGTGAAATAGCAAACAAGAAGCAGGTGAAAATAATTTTAATAAATCATTTTATTTAAACCTATTTATCCAAAATATTTCAACATGTAACCATAAAATCATTGAGATACTTTATTCTTTTGTATTAAGTCCTTAAATCTGCTGTAAATTTTATACCTATAGCATATTTCAACTTGTACTAGCCACATTTCAAGTGTTCCGCGTGGTTGGTGGCTATCATATTGATAGTATAGCCCCAGTGTTTATGGCTTAGGAACATGACCCTAAACACTACCACAGGTATGAAATTTCCTCGAAGAGCTTCCTTTTCTGGAATTTCTGCTCACATCCCACTAGGCTTCTTGTTTGCTATTTCACTGGTCATACAAGTGAATCAGAAATTATATTTGGGGCTCTCAGTATAGTTCTATTGCACAACGGCTGGACTAGAGAGTAGACATCAGGACCATTCAATATTTGAGTTCTTTTCCTTCCAGTTACACAACAGGATTGTATGCCTCTGTCCCCTTTGAAATTGGGTATGGTCATGCATTTGTTTTAATTTAATAAGATGTATATCTTAGTGTAAAAATGTTTAATTATTACTTCATGAAAATTACTCTGGAAAATGAGTTGTGTTAACCCTGTGACTCTGGTTCTTACCAGGATATTATCTTGAACCCCAAAAGGCCTGGACTAAGACCCAGAAATTTCTGTTTTAGTTACAGGGGGATACTAATTAGTTGAAAGGCCTTAAGTAAATCATGTGGCTTTGCTGAGCCTCAGTTTCCTTATCTGTAACATGGCACACTTAGATGAGATACTCCCTAAAGTGCTTTAGAAATTTCCAAATTCTATGATTCTAGTTAAAATGGTTTTCTTTTTATCAGAACTAGGGCTGGATTTTGTTGTTGTTACTGTTCTGTTTATAAAATGCCTTTTTATATAGTCACTTGTCAAAGAATCTGCCAAGTTTCAGGGGCCACTTTTTCTAAGGAGGAGAATGGCTATGCCCTGTCCCAATAAATAGCCATCTAAACTGCATCATTACTGAGCAGCTGTTGGCAAAAAGTGGTCCTATAGATTGAGTGGCTCAGACAACTCCTAAGATGCCGTCTAGAACATGCCCCCTTAGAAATAGTTGCCTGTGGTGTGAGGATCTGAAATCTGGTGGCTGTTATAAACGGGAGTCTTATGAGCTTCCTTTTCTGGAATTTCTGCTCGCATCCCACTGGGCATTTCACCTCAGGGCAAGGAAAAAGTCCAGTCTTCATAACTGATTAATGATCCACAGAGTATTTTGGAGTCCATAGTAATTATTTGAACAGTAAAGGGGGAGGGGAGTGAGAACTTCCTGTTTTCACCTCATGGTCAGTTGGTTGAGGACAATTGTTAATGCCTGAGGATGAAACCTCACTCCTGCACCAAAAGGGCTAGTGATCCTGTTACACTTTGGGAAGATTTGGGCATAGGGAGATCGGCTGAAAGGGGCCTCCAGCACATACTCTGTGCGGGGAGGGTGCCATGCCAGGCATTCTGTAAATGTGGATGTCTCAGCCCCACCTTTTTCCCTACAAATTTTTTAGTGCAGCACCATTGGAAAGAGAAGTGTCTTCCTGTGGTCTGCTTGGAACTCACAAAGCAGATTTTGCTTCCTCTAATTATTCTAAATCTCTCAGACAAAGCACCAGAGCTAATTAGGAGAGTTCATTTACTGTCACCCTCACACAAGGGAATAAAGAGTTTAGAACCAGGTCACTAGGTGAGTGTAATTCATTATGAATGTGCAGGGCCAAATGGTTTATTTAGCAGTATTAATAATGGTTCTTCGTAATAATAATGGCTCTTCATTAACAATGGTTCTTCTCTTCCCTTCCCTACCCTTCTTGATATTCTGCCTTTGAGTGAAATAACCTTCCACTCCCACTGTACACAGATTGAATATATTCCTTATTTTCTAGTCTCTTTCTTCAAACCCATGTAAAAATAAATACATTAGGTACTTTATGAGAATCTCCAATGTAAGCTGTTAGTTCTTTGTATAACTGAAGGAGATGAGACTCTAGGAACGTAAAACTTTCTGCTTAAACAATATTTGAATTCCAGAATCTGAGTGAGGATAAATAATGATTTTTGAAGCTTATGCAGAAACTCTGACCGGGAACACTTTTCTAAAGCCTTTGGGCATGAATTCATACCTAGGTTGAGTTTTCCTTAAGAAAGGGCCTTTGTGGTTTTTTTTTTTTTTTTAATTATGATAAAGCAGGAGGAGAGACTGCGCAGTTCAGCTTTCTTTCCAACTGAAATGTCTTATCAGTAAATTCCTACATTCTTGGATCAATCTCTGGTGAGCAGGACAAAATGAAATATGTAATGTGAGTTCAGGTGAGGTGAAATGAGGCTGTTTACTTGACAAAATACCTGTGTTTTTGTTCTGTTACAGCTGGGTGTTTACTTCTGGCTCTTTGTGCCAGACAGTGTTATTGAGTAGCCTGGAGCTGGATTGAGCATTTGGTTCATGTTGACCAGTTCTCATTCTTGCTCCATCATTCTTAGACACCCCTTGTGTGGGAGATATATCAGGCCCTCTCCAAACAGAAGAAAGGTAGAGATCACAGAGGGTTACCTTAGGTTTTATGCAGGTCTGGCCCATTTGGTTTGAGAGTCTCCTCAAACCCTGCTGGGCTCCTGATCCCTGCCTGACCCTCCTATCTATTCCATCCCTGGTTTCAGCTTCTCCCCACCTCTTATACCCTGTGGTTTCCCTGAACACACTGTGAATGTTCTAATACCTATGCCATCCTTCTTGGTGTTCTGTCTTTGATTGAAATAACCCTTCACTCCCTCTTCACTGGCTTTCTAGATGAATTTTTACTCATTTTAAGACCCAGCTTGACTTTTGTCTGTTTTTAAAGTCTTTCTAAAATCCCCTGCTTCCATTTCTACCACTGTGGCCAGAAGTTAACTGCCATCTACTCCTGAACTTACAAAGTACATACTGATTCTCTTTCTCTGGTATAGCACTTACCACCTGGTTTCACAGTATCAGATCACCTCATGCAACTTATGCTTTTTGAACCACAGCTTCATCATCTGTGAAATGTGAGTAAAAACATTCCCTACCTCATAGAGCTACTAAAAAGACATGACCCTTGCAAAGTCCTTACTTAGCACAATGCCTGGCACATAGTAAGAACTTCATCCATGGCAGTTATAATCATTATATTGTAATTATTGCCATAATTGTTCATAATAAAGAACAGTGGCAAAATATCACTTGCTTTGCAAGATTCAATGGTGAGGACCCAAACCACAACCTTTCTTGTTCTATTCCATTTCTTTTTTTTTTAATATTTATTTTTTAGATGTAGATGGACACAACACAATGCCTTTATTTTTACGTGGTGCTGAGGATCGAACCCGGGTCCTGCCCGTGCTAGACGAGCGCTCTACCGCTGAGCCATGATCCCAGCCCCTCCATTTCTTTTTAAAAGCATTTTAATCATGAAAAGTTTCTAACATACACAAAGTGAAGTCATAGTATAATGAACTCCATTACCCATGGCCATCATCTAACTTCAACAATTACCAAGTACTGTTAAACTTGTTTCACCTATTCCTCCTTCCCCCAACCCTTCCTGATTACCATTTTTCTATAGCTTTATTGACATAAGATCTCCCTACCATGAAATTCACACACTGTAAATGTACAATTCAGTGATTTTTTTATTATTTAAATTTATAGAGTTGTGCAACCATCAACCACAATCCAGATTTAGAATACACTCCTTTTTTTAAATTTAAAGTGTGAAAAAGCAACTCTTTCTCCCATGTCATTACTATACTTTAAGTAAGTGTTATGATGATAAGAGCCAGCCCTCATAGAGGAAGGCTTGGCATATGTGGACATTTTTAAATATTCCATGTCTGCTATCAGAGAAAGTTGCTTTCTCCACACTGAGAGAGTTTTTTGGAAAAAAAGATGGTCTTTTGTTTTATCTGTCTACTTTTTAAAATCCTTTCCTCCCCTTGCAATGAAGACCATCTGGCATTTTGAAAAGGTAGAAGATAAAGACATGAACAAACAAATTATAAAATGCTGCTGGAGGCTGAATATCTTAGTTTAATATGTGTACAGAAAAAGAAAAACGGATGGGGTCACTTATAAAAGATGATCATGAGTTAGTGTGGTAAAATACTGTTCCCTTCTGACTCTAGTTCATGCTGTTTTGGTCAGATTAGCGCATTATATTTACCATGAAGATTGTAATTATTTGAAGAGCAACAATATTGGCTTTAATTTCTTTTTTTTTAAGTTGGACAAAGCAATAGCCAACTTTGAGCTATGTAGAGAGTGTTGATATGGCAGAACTGTGGCTTGCTCATTTGCTCCACAAACATTTGTTAAATTCCTCTGATAACAGAGGTTATCCTAGCATATCATCTGGGTGTGGTAGAAAGAACAGATGTGAATTCAGTGCATGACTCTGCTGTTCAACTCTAAGCTTCCATAACCTTTTCTGAAAAATAGGAATAATTGTAGTTCTTACTGCACACGATTATTTCAGAGATTAAATATACCATGCATATAAAATATCTACATTGTGCATGGCCATTGATGACATTTAGTAACTGTTAGAGCCCATCTTTATCCAGATGTTGCCAGGCTTATAGATTCCCTAGAAGTAGAATATAGAATGGAAACTTTTGTGAAAGTGGTTATTTAAGGAATATCATGTACTCCAAGAAGAGTCTATAAGGGAAGTATTGGCATCAGATTCACCATTTTAGGTCAGGAGCCATTTTATCTGGAGGTTCCAAAGTTTTGATTCTGAGGCAAAGCTGCTTAACTTCCCATAAGAATGTGTGCCTGCTGTCAACCGCACCCCAGCTTAAACAGTTTACAATCAATCTCACCCAGCTTAAACTCCTAAACAGTTTATGAGATTCCTCTTATGGGCTATAAAGCTGTTCTGTGAGTGTGACAGGCTGCTGCTGTCCTCGGAGGGACAGCCTTGTTGGTATGTCTCCTGTTACCCATAATAAATCTCTTGTGTGGGACTCAGGTGTGTGACATGGTTCTTGGACTTTGCATGGACTCACAGAACAAGAACAAGATATGGCAGAAAAGAAACCTGAGAAGGATGGGAACTCAGGTAAAGTCTATCCTTAATCTGACTCGGAGGATCTATGGAGCATCAACAGCACCACAGCAGACAGTGCGCTAGGGAATGTAGCTTAGTGGTGGACTACTTTGCCTGGCATAAGCAAGGGCCTGGGTTCAATCCCCAGCACCACAAAAACCAAACAAAAGTGAACACCACACCCTGCAAAAAACTAAACCAAAACAACAAGAAGACAGATTGGGGAGGGGTTGTTTGAATGCCATACTAAGGATTTTAAGATTTATTTTGTAGGCAGTGGGAGCCATTGAACCTTTTTGAGAGAGAATGATCTGATCAAAGCTGACCCAGCCTCATTGTTGTAAGGATGTTATAGTTTGGATGTAAGGTGGCCCCAGAAGTT
The DNA here is from genome assembly GCF_964194105.1 of Spermophilus citellus. NCBI lineage: Eukaryota > Metazoa > Chordata > Mammalia > Rodentia > Sciuridae > Spermophilus > Spermophilus citellus. The sequence goes on along the minus strand of NC_138184.1, from coordinate 44,593,474 downwards.
CATGTGAGACAATATAGGAATTCGGAGTTGAAATCGTTAGATGATGGAGGCTGTGATTGTAAGGTCAGGCGCCGATGACCAAAAGGAGGCAGATTAAAACCAGCTGAACAAGGCTTTATTGAGATTGGCTCCTGGGTGAGACCCTCCAGTCCAACAGAGTGGGTCTGGAGGACTCATGTCCAGGCTCAGCTGGATTGGAATTTTATTGAGTTTAGGGCAGGAAGGAAGGGCGTGGGACAGGAAAGGGAGGTTTTTAGAGTTCCTTGTCCTCCTGGGGTTGGTCAGGGGATCTTGCTGAGATCTATGGCCTTCCAGGATTGGTCAGGAGACCCCACTGATTGACAGATGGTTAGGAGGCACCATCACTGCTTGTCTGTTGGCACCTGATTGGTTGTTCTTTCGCACTGGTGGGTTGCCTGGTGCTTTGTTCCCTTAGCCACTTCAAACCAACCTAACAGTGATATAATCAGCAAATTAATCCATTTAATGGATTAGTACTTTGAAAGGACTACAGCAGTGTGGTGACCCGTAGGCAGATGGGGTGTGGCTGGGGGTTTATATTTCCTCCCTGTCTCAGCCCATCCTTCCTGGCTGCCAGGAACAGAGACGCTTTCCTCCTCCGTGCCCTTTGGCACTGATATTCTGCTTCACACCTCCAGACTAAAGCAATGGAGTCAGCCAACCACGGACTGAATGAACCCCTCTGGAACTATGAACCCAAAATAAACTTTCCCTCCTCTATATTGTTCTTGTTGGTATTTTGGTCATAGCAATGAAAAGTTGGCTAACATAAAGGCTAAAGACCAAACGCTGGGGCTGGGGTTGTAGCTCAGTGGCAGAGCTCTTGCAAGACCCTCATGCAAGAGATTCAATCCTTAGCATCACATAAAAATAAATAAATAAATAAAATAAAGACATTGTGTCCATCTACAAAACACACACACACACACACACACACACACACAAACCGCTTTGTTCTGACCTACAATAACCTGCATGATCTGGACCTGGCCAGGACCACCTCATCCCCCAAATACACCCTGAGACATGTGCTTAGCATCACACAGTCACTCAGGAGACTGGCTGGTCTGGCCCCTATCACTAACATGCATAGGGGCTTGTGAAAGTCACTTAGCATCTCTTACCTTCATGAACCTTATTTACAAACAACTTATTACAGACTAGAATGTGACATACAATTTTAGGCCCTGAAGAGACTTTGGGATCGCAAGCATTAGAAGATTCCCTGAGAAATTATCTGGGCATCACAGCATGACTAAAAAGGAAGCCTTAACAGCATTATAACAAAGCCATGCTTAGGAGCCCATATTTATTCACACATCAGAACATAAGAGCAGAAGGAATCATCAGCCCTGGGAAGGGCAAATTCTAGAAGGCCTTCTGAAGGTGAACTTGAGCCAGGTATGTTAAAGGTGGAGAGGAATTGAGACTTTATTAGAAATGGTAGAGGGGAAAACATTGGTACTGGTATTCCTGGCAAATGTAAAGACAGAAGAGGAGAATGTTGAGGCCCTATGTGATAATTCCAGAAAGCCTACCTCAGGGGGTGAATAGGGTGTGTTCTCATGGGAGACCAGGCTGGAGCAGTGGGAAGTTTGGGCTTGATAAAATAAGTAATAGCCAGAAAACATTGCAAATAACAGGTTTAAGGTGGCTGGTTTAAGAGTATTTTTTTGGCTTTTGAACAAATAACTAGGGAAAATATTTAACTTTTTATTTTAAAAATAAATTTAGACTTTGAAAAAGTTATAGAATAGTATAGAGAATTCCCATTTACCCTTCACCCAGTTTCCCCTGATGAAAGGTTACATAACCATAGCACTATGATCAAAATCAGCAAATCAGCACTGGTAAAATATTATTTAAAAACCTAGACAATATTCAAATTATACCAGTCTTCCCACTAATATCCTTTTTTCTGGTCTAGGATCCAATCCAGGACTCCATGTTGCATTGATTATTGATTATTTCTCCTGAGTTTCCTACAGCCAGTTATTTTGTAGAACACATAGGAGAACCCTGAATATGGGTTTGCCTGTTTTTATTTTTCCCCTCAACATTAGATTGAGGTTATGGTGCTTTGGCAAGAATATCCCCAAAGCCATGATGTGATCTTCTTAGTGCAACCTATTTGTGGATACATGATGTTAATATGTATCATTATTGGTGATGCTAATTTTGGTCACAGAGCCAAGATAGGTGTTAGACTGTTTTGTCCTGATATTACAGAATGCCACAGACTGGGCATTTATAAATAATAGAAGGCTATTTGACTCATAGTTCTGGGGGTTGGGAAGTCCAAGATGGAGGGGCCACATCTAGTAGGGTCTTCTTGCTACATCATAATATGGCAGAAGGCATTACATGGCAAGAGAGCAAGAGGCAGCCTGAACTTTTATAATAAACCCACCCTCCAGATTATGAATGTACTCCAGAAATAGCAGCATTAATCCATTCACAAGAACAGAGTGCCCTCAAGCTCTAGTCACCTCTAAAAGGTCCCACCTCTCAACACTGTGGCATTAGGGATTAAGTTTCCAACTCATGAACTTTGGGGGACCCAGTCAAACCATGGTAGGCGGTCTTTCAAATTTCTCCATTTGAAGTCACAATTTGGGGGAAAAGAAAAAACAAGGAAACCCTGCCTAAAGTCAGATTTCATGGGATCGTACTGGGTTCTTAGAGATTGAATCTGACTGTGTTCCATTTTAAAACAGGTTGTTCATTCATTTAATTATTATTTATTGAGTACTTACTAAGTATTGGGCACTTGCTGTGTTTTCACATGTCAGGAAGGGAGAGGGAACGAGAGCAGGCAAACCAACATGCCAGCTCTCTGATGTCTCTATTATAAGGACACTAACCCTATCAGGAGGGCCTCATCTTCATGACTTCATCAAATCTCATCATCTCCCAAAGACCTCTCTAAATACCATCATATTAAGGGTTGGGGCTTCAATGCACAAATTTTAGGGGATTCAGTCTGTAACACTTTCTTCCTTCCTTCAAGGTCATGAAACTCATAAATGGAAAAGACAGTTATTAAATCTAAGATTTCCTCTCCAAATCTTGAACTCTTTCCATAAAACCAGCAGCATCTCATATTAATTTGAACTAATTTAGTTAGGACTTTTAACTGTTATATCCATTACTTCTTATGATGCCCTTTGAATGGAGATTGCAATATTGTTCTGTCCACTTTTCTGGCTCTTGTAGAAATCAGATTTGATAACATTTCTTCCATGGTGGTAATTCCTTTACAAATATACCATCTAGTAAATCCTAGGTTGAGCTCATCCAGAAGCTCAGAAGTAGCAAAAAAACATTCTAATTTAAATGTGCCCAATAAGTTTGGAAATTGTTAGTATTCTAGAAAAACGGAGTTTTCAGAAATTGAAATTTTCATCTTTTATTTATCCTGATATAAAATGATATTTTATAAATCTCTTTACAATAATGTATTGTTTTAGGTGACCATAGAAAGTCAGAACAGTTTCATTTTACCTTTCATAAAAAGCAAGGAAGCAGGGCTGGGGTTATGGCTCAGTGGCAGAGTGCTTGCCTATCATGTGCGAGGCCCTGGGTTTGATCCTCAGCACCACATAAAAATAAGTAAATAAAAATAAAAGTATTGTGTCCAACTACAGTTAAAAAATATTTTTAAAAAAGCAAGGAAGCAATGATTCCCCACCCCTTTGGGGATTATTACCTCTATGAACTTTTTACCTCCAGTCAAACATAGTGATATCTGTTGTGATCAGATTTAAAAAGGAGTTGTCTGCTACCCTTTTGTTTCTTCTTATAAAAAAAATTGAAATTTTAGAATTTACTATCTTGCTGCTTAATTGGTATGGTTTTGCTTTGGTTGGTTGGTGTTTTGTAGCACTGGGAATTAAATTCAAGGCTTACACATGCTAGGTTAATTAGTATGTTTTGAAGGTGAGAAATGATTTTAGAATTAATTATAATTAAAATATTAATATTATTGACATTTTATTTCTACCTTACTTTATATATCCATAAGAGAAAAAACTAATTTGTATTTTATTTAAAAAATAAGCATTCTAACAGTTTATCTCTGGAATATCCCCAGGGAAGGTCTATGAAGTTGTTGATGTAGGCAGTCCAGGCAGTCCAGAATCTTTTTTTTATTTCTCTTTTCTCCCTCCCTCCTCCCTTTCCTCTTTCTTTCTTTATTCCCACATTCCCCACAGGCGGTGGAAATGGGTTTCCCCTTGGTGGAATGGGCTGGCTGAAAAATAAAAGCTAAGAGAAATAAAACCGCAAAAAAAAAAAAAAAAAAAAAAAACCCACAGAACACAGAAAGTAGTTAAAGTAGTTTCAAAGGCAGGGACAGGATGGGCAAGCTGATGAGATGGATCAAGCGGATGAGATGGATGGAGCATCAGGCAAAAATGGAGCCCATGCCTGCTTTATTTATATCGGGAGATATCAAATGCCTTCCAAAAAAAGGTTAAGGTGGGCTGTTTGGTTTCTAATGGGTTATGCCCATCTCCGGAGTTACTATGAGGGACCTTCTTAGAAGAGCACAGGGGAAGGTCTTGAGCATTGGGCGATCTATTGCTGTGGGAGAGCCACAGAAAGGTCCCAATGCCGGGCCTATCTCTCCCTGGCTACCATGCCAAGACAAGGTCCTTATGTATTTCACGGATGGCTTCCCTCACTTACTTACTTACTTTCTTTCTTTCTCCCCATTTCTCCTTCTCTAGGGCTTAATTGCAGGGCCTCAAACATGCTAGGCAAAGCACTCTACTACTGAGCTACAATCCCACCCCTTATATTTTCTTTTGAAACAGGATCTTGCTGAGTTGCCAAGTTGGTCTCAAACTTACAATCCTCCTGCCTCAGCTTCCCAGGTAGCTGGGATTTCAGGGTGAGCCACTATGCTTAGCTAGACTAGAATCCTTTTTTAGAAGTGTAATGAACAACACAACTCCTAAAACAAAACTTTTTTAATAGACCAAATTCACCTAAAGTGAGTTATTACTTATAATTAGTTCCACATTAAAATCCTACATTCATTTAAATAATATTGATTGAGCACCTAGTATGTGCCAACAACCCCTTTCTTAGCAACTGAAAGGAAAAAATGAATAAAAACAGATCTGATAACAGCTGGATTACAGTGAAAGGCAATATGAATAAAAATCAATGAATTATGTAATAAAACAAACTCCAGGTTCTACAGAAGATTGAAAAAGAGAAAGAGAGGGAGCATTTCATTCCAACTCCACGGTGCTATTGGTGCATAGTAAGAAATGTTTTAAGCAACTTCTTATGATTAATTTTATGGGTCAATTTGACAAGTCTTCAGAGTTCCCAGATAATTGGTAAATATTATTCTGGGTGTTTCTGAATGGTATTAACATTTGAGTGGATAGACTAAGTTAGGCTTAGTCCTTCCTAATATGGGTGGGCCTTGTCCAATCACTGATACAGAACAAAAAGGAAAAGAGAGACCTTCTTCCTTTCTTCTGCCTGACTGCCTTTGAGCTGCCTTCAACTCAAATGGAAACTTTGGCTTATTTATTTATTTATTTTTTATTTTTGCTCTTTTGTTTCTCAGGTCTATAACTATACCATCAGCTCTCCCGAGTCTCCAACCTATTAACTACAGATCTTTGGATCTTATCAGTCTCCATAATCATGTAAGCCAAATTTTTATAATCTCTCTCTTTCTCTCAGCATATTACTTATATTGATTCTGTTTCTCTGGAGAATCCTGAATAGTACATAACTCTTCCATGTATAACCTATGGTGGCTTTATAAAGTGACTAAACAGAACTGCATTTCTCAGAATTCTCTTTCCTGTACGATTCAGGTGGACCACAAGAGACATTTTGCCTGGGACTTTGAAGCAGTGACTACACATGCAGGGGGCAGAGCTGAGGGACTTTAGAGCTGGTGGATGCAGAGGCTGCTGCAGCTCACATACCTTGCTGCTGTCTGCTGGCTCACCTCACTGGTAGGGAGCAGCAATTGGGTTTGCAGCTTTTCTACTGCTCCTGGATCCTTCTTTGGTTTCTCTGACCTGAGCCAAGTGCTTAGTTAGCTCTGTGACAAAATGCATATGCATCTACTGCAGGACCCCTGCGTCACTTGTGCTGGAAGCAGTAAGAAGCTTTGGTTTTTAGTCCATTGTCACAGGCTCCAGTTTGCACTCATAGATTCCAGGACGTCCCTCTGTTTATGTCAAGATTTTTCAGTACTATTAACATTTGGATTGGATAATTATTTATTTTGAAGATTGTCCTATACAATTGTAGGATGTTTAGCCACTTGGCCTGAGTATTCACTCCATGTCAGTTCCCTCCACCAAGTTATAACAAGCCAAAATGTTTCCACACATTACCAAATGTCCCCTGAAGGGCAGAATCAGCCCTGCTTGAGAACTACCGCTTTATCTCCATTTTTCCTTTCCAGCTGTCTGCCAAAGATTTCAGCCTCTTAATACCAGACATGGAACCTTATAGAGACTTATAACCAAATCCCATAATTGTAAAAGGTCAAATCCCTAAATAAATCCTTTATTGTATATCTATCTCTTAGTCGTTCTGCTTCTATGACCAAATCCTGACTGACATCTCCCTTAGAGTGGGTTGAATCTTCTTGAATCTCCTGGACCATTTCATTTCTTTTTTTAATCGTTCCTTTATGTTTAATTAAAAAGATATTTTTTCCTGCAATGCTAGGGATCAAACCCAGGGCCTCATGAATGCTAGGCAAATGTTCTACCACTGAGCTACACCCCCAGCTCTTATCACCTCTCATCCCCAAACCAACCCTACTGTAGCCATTCCTCATCTCCAATACCCAAGTTAAATAAATCCACTTTGGCAGAAGGATAATTGGATTCATCAAAAGTGTGCTTGGTGCATAATTTAAACATCATCCTGCCAAATGGAAATGTAGACTATTACCATTGCATGACTGGGGCTTCCATGAGATCTCTGAGCTGAGGAAAGTTCTGTGGAGAGTCTCTATAGGACTTAGAACCAATAGGGACTTTATTTCTTTGTTGAGAACCTAAGCCTCAAGGGATCAATTGCAGGCCATGTTTTTAAAACCTTTCAATGTAATCTTATTATATTTTTCCGAAGTCATTTCTGTAGAAATGTATTACATATTATGAATCAACAAAAACCATTTGCTTTTCACCTATTCTCTAGATCAGAAACTCTAGAAAAAATATAGTGTTTTATATAGCCAAGTGGTTATCAGCAGCTAAGATAAAAGACTTTATTTTTGTAAATGGATAAGAAATTCTCCTTGAAAAAAATTAACAAGAGTTAGATTGAGGTATGGTTAACTCATGTCTTTTTATTTTATAATAAGTTTTACTAGCCTGCCTCTGAGCCTAGTGTTAGGTATGTGGTGATCAACCAGACAAACAAGGTCTCTGACCTCATGGAGTTTACAGAGGAGTGGGAGAAACATTCATTACACAAATAATCACATAAAGAGAATATGAAGTTATGAGTTGCATTAACTTCTAGGAAGGAGTTGTATAGAGTTCTGTGAAGCACCAAATATAGATGGCAGGGTGCTGAGGCTTGGCTTTGCTCAGAAAGTGATGTTGGCTGAGACCTGAAGCATGAGTTGGAGTTGTCAAGTGGGAAGTACATGAAAGAGAGTTCCAAGCAGAGATGGGAAAGAACTTCATGCTTTCAAAAAGCTGCAAAAATGTTGAAGTATCTAGAGTCTGATAAACAAGGAAAAAAGAGAGAAGGGTCAGATTGCTCCAGGAATTATAGGCCAAGTAAGGTGGTTGGGAGTAAGGCCTAAAGTCAAACTTTCTTTGGGAAAATGACTTTTTCAAAGGAGCGAATAATATGATTATGCATGAGGAGGTTGGGGGTGATGAAGGAGTAGTCCAGGCAGAGGAAATGCCATACCTAGAGCTCTGAATAGAATGCTTTGTGGGTTCAGAAACTTAAAGGAAGTCAGTGTGATTGGAGCAGAGAAAGCAAGAGAACAGTGGCAAGAAGTGGGGCCAGAACCTCTAGGGCCAGGTATGCCATATAAATACTGGCTTTTAGTCTAAGTAAAATGGGAAAGTGTTGACTATATGAGAAACATGATTTGACTTATGCTTTACAAGGATTATTTTGGCTGCTGTGATATAAATCTATGAGGGTCAGGGCAAGGGTCAAATTAGGAAGACTAGTTAGGACTTACTATAATAACTGAGGCCAAATGGTGGTGGTGTAGACCAGGATGGTAGCAGTAGGGCTGCTAAGAAGTACATAGGAATCTGGGTATACTTTGTAGGTAAAGTTACAGAATTGCAGTGGCTTGGAGATATATATATATATATATATATATATATATATATATATATATATATATATAAGAAGAGGACAATCAAGGGTAAGGTAAGATTTTGACCTAAGTAATAAACAGGTGGATTTTCCATATATCAAAATGTGGAAGACTGCAGGTAAATCAGATTTTGAGGAGATCATTAGTCCATTTTGGACATGCTGAGTCTCAAGATGCCTATCAGACACTTATGTTTCTGTATCAAGTAAGCAATGGATACAAACCTGGAGTCAAGGGGAATGTTAGGTTTGGACATGGACATTTGACTATCATTTGTACATAGATGTATTTAAAGCCATGAAAATGGATGAGCTCACTAAGAAGAGTATATGGATATAAAAGACATGAAGACTGGGGATTAATCTGTTTTTTTCTGTCCAGGATAAACATCAAAGGAAACTGAGAAGTGGCTGGTAAGTTAGGAAGAAAACTCAAGGAATTCTGAAAGTCAAATAAAAAAAGTGTTTCAAATATAATTCAGTAATCAGTATGTAATGTGAAATTAGGGTTAAAAGTTAGCTACTGGATTTCCCAACATAGCTGCAGCTTGGGTTACATGGCAGGATACAAAGCCTGACTACAATAGGTTAAGAGAAAATTGAATGAGAGGACCAGGGGGGCAGTAAATATACTTTTTTGACAAGTTTTACTCTAAGGAATGTGAGAGATAGAGAGCAGTATTAATTGGGACAGTGGGGTTAACAGAAGGATTTGTTTTTTGCTTTGGGGAGAGGGAAATAATATGTTTTTGTGCTAATGGGAATGATCCAGTAAAGGGACTGGAACTAAGATAGCAAAGGAGGAACTGGCCTTGGATAAGGAGAGCACAGCTCATAGAACATCCTTGGGAGGGGGAAGGCAGTGTCCTTGGGAATACAAGACTGTGGGTAGGTAGATGTCGTGGGGGGAATTTTCAGAAGGTTCTCTTCTGGTTGCTACTGTTTCCTCAATAAATTAGGTCATTGCTGCAAGTGTAGTTAGGGAAGGAGGAGCTGGAAATTTGAGGACAGAAATTAACGTGGAAGAGAGTGGGAGAGTGAATGGAACAGAGAAAAAGCATATATTTGGTGGGCAACATTAAGTTCCTATGTGATGGTATATTTACTCTGTTCATTTTTCTAGCAGTATCCATGCAGGTTCAGAAAGACAGTGGGAGGTTTTGCCAAGTAAGAACAATGAGGCAAGAGAGGGAGACAAGGGACACATGATTGTAATTGATCATGGAATTCAGACTGGGTTAAAGAAAGAATGAAGACATGAAGAAGAGTTTAGGGTTTGGATGTGAGGTATCTCCCAAAAGCTCACATGTGAGACAGTGTAAGAAGGTTCAGAGGAGAAATGATTGGGTTGTAAGAGTCTTAACCCAATCAGTGATTTATCCCCCTGATAGGGATTAATTGAGTGGTAACTGAAGTGGTAGGGTGTGGCTGGAGGAGGTAGGAATTAGGGTGTGGCTTTGATATACATATATATTATACACACACACACACACACACATATATGTGTGTGTATCTGGACAGTGGAGTCTCTCGTTCAGCTTCTTGATCACTATGATGTGAGCTGCTTCCCTCTGCCACATACTCCACCATGATGTTCAGCCTCATCACAAGCTCCAAGAAATGGAGCCAGCCTTCTATGGACTAAGACTTCTGACCTCTGAAACAGTGAGCCCTCAAATAAACTTTTCCTCCTCTGTAGTTGTTCTTATCAGATCCTTTAGACACACCAGTAAAAAAGCTGACTTAAAATAAAGAGTGAGATAGAGACCATGTTGTAGAGACAATGGATTTTAGGTCCAGAGAGTAGAAGGATTGCTGGAGTTGGGATTTGGGGTAGGCAGAATAATGCCCTCCCCCCAGAGAGGTCCCTGTGCTAAATCTTAGAATCTGTGAATATGTTAGGTTATATGGGAAGGGGAATTCAAGTTGCAGACAGAATTAACATTGTTAATCAGCAACCTTAAGGATAGGAAGATTATTAGGATGGGCCCAATGTGATCACAGACTCCTTAAAAATACGGTGGCAGAAGAAGAGAATCGGTGGAATTGTGATGACGGAAGAGGCCAGAGGGACATGATGTTAGATGGACCCAGTTTGCTTTTGCTAGCTTTGAAGATGGAAGCTTTTTGTGACCAAAATACCCGAAAAGAATAACTTGGAGGAGGAAAGACTTACTTGGGATCAAAAAGTTTTAGAGGCCTCAGTCCATGGTTGTCTAACTTTATTGCTTTTGGCATGAGAAAGCCAGAAGAAGGACATGGTAGAAGAAAGCTGCTAAGCTCAAGGCAGTGGGGGTGGGGGGATGAGGCAGAGGTGGGGGAGAAAAAAGCAAGTGGTAGCAGCTTGTGATAATATATTGACCCCAAGGGCACACCCCCAGTGACCTACTTTCTCTAACCATGCCCCGTCTGTCTAGAGTTTCCACTGCCTCTCAGTTGTCCATTCTCTATCAGTAGATTGATCCACTGATGAAGTTGGAGCCCTCATGACCAAATCACTTCCCAAAACCTCCACCTCTAAACATTACTTCACTGGGGACCAAGGCCTCAACACATGAGTCTTTGTGGGAAACTTATGTCCAAACCATAACTACCACAAATCATGGAATGCAGGTAGCCTTTGGAATCCGGAAAAGACAAGGAAATGGATCCTACCCAGATCCTATAGAAAGGAACACAGCCCTGCCAATGTCTTGATTTTAGCCCTGTGAGACCCATGTGATCTACAGAACTGTAAGATTTGTGTTGTTTAAAATGCTAAGTTTGTGGTAGTTGGTTGCAGCAGCAATAGAACACTAACATGGTATACTAGATGCAATGAGCTAGAAATTCAGATTATGCACCTGAGATTATGAAGGTTTTGGGCATAGTTTTGGGGGTAACCACGGTCAAGGATATGGCGATGTCATACATCTGGGATAAGAGAGTCACCTAGATTGTTGGGAGAACACATCTCATGGAATAGACAGTTTAAAACCAAACTTTTGTCATGATTTTTATACATTGGCCAAAATTATGTGGCAAATTATGAATGTGTTGGATATTTTGTTTGTGTTTTTCCCTGGCAGGCATACCCAGCAGAAATCTTGTGTCCTCGCTACCCGCCCCATTCCTGCAGCTGATCTTTATTAGTGTTTACTGCTTACTGGCATAAACTGTGCTGCTCAGAATTGGATTAGGGGGAGATCTGGTCTAAATTAAAGCTGTGATAAATGAGCACTGTTTACATTTCCTCACACCCACCCTTCTCCACACACACATCAAATTACTCTGGAAATGAAATGCAGAATAAAGCAAGGAGGGATTCTGTTCTTCATTAACATGTAATTATAAAATGCTGGGGCTCCCCTGCCGGGTGGAGAAGTAAAGCCCATAGCAGGGGTGGGAATGCTTGAGGGTGAGAGATTCTTTGTTGTTATTAACAACGGGTGAATTATTATTTTCACATTTTTACTAAGAGATGAATGAAAATGAGGTCTTGGATCTATCCCTCTCATGAAACTATAACGAGGAAGGAAAGTGAATGGGTAGAACTGTTCATATTGCAAGACTTGAATCTAATGGTCTGTTCTCTTTGGATTCCTTTGTTCTCAGTTCTTTTTATTAATAAACTGAGCAATTTGATAAGTAACTTCTAAGTCAGCTTTACTTCCTGGTTTTAGACCACATGGTCTTTGTATAGATGTAGCATTAATATATGAATGTGGTGGTGATGGTAGAAATGCTCTCAATTCACTTCAGTTTATTCTAGAGAGAGAGTCTCATCCCTGGGAGGGGAGAGAGGTAGAACAGAACACTGCATGGCCCTGGTATCTTGTAACTTGTTAGCATCTCCTTAGCACCACAGCTAGTGGTGGACAGAATGTTGTTCTCAGAAGTTCAGTTTCTTCATCTGTATAATGGGGATGATAGTAGTCCAGTGGGCCACATAGTTATTGTGAGAAATTGATGGGACTATTGATAAGAATGCTCAAGGAAGGGATGCTATTATGATTATCATCCCTCCTCTTGGCAATGAAATGTGGAAAAGAGACAAGAGGAAATCTGTCTGTCTCTTTCCTGTCACCCTTCTCCAAACTTGGTCACTTTGGGTTTAACTAAAAAATTTACATATGGTCTAAAATTTGGTTCTTACTAAGTCATTTCTTTCCACAATACTTTCCCAAATTATAAATAGGAGAGAGGGGTTTGGGATGTGGCTCAAGTGGTAGTGTGCTTGCCTGGCATGCATAAAGCACTGGGTTTGATCCTCAGCACCACATAAAAATAAAATAAAGATATTATTTTAAAAAACTATCCAGTAAACTTTAAATAAATAAATAGGAGGGAGTACCAACTAGTTTTCTTGTCAATTTACATAGTGATGAATAAGCTATCCTGTAAAAGCATTTTGGTAAAAAGACACATTTTTCCTTAAGGCGGTTATAAATGCTCTTTAAGGATGGATCTCTCCTTTCCAATCTGCTAGCCACTAGCCACATATAGGCATTTAAATTCAAGCCAACTAAAGTTAAATAAAATTCCTCAGTTGCAGTAGGCACATTTAAGTACACAATAACCACATGTAGCTAGTGGCTACCACATCAAATGGTGAAGATACAGTGAACATTTCTATCATTGTTCTATTGTGTTCATGATAAGTGACCCAAATTGGAGTTCAGTAAACACAGAATAGAAAGTAGAAGAGATGGGGGAACAGTGTTGGAACAGAAAGCAAGGAAATAAGGAAGAGTAATTTTATTGATTTTATAAATTTGTAAAGAACCAATCTTGCATTTTTCTGTGATAAAACCATAAACACTGAGCAAAATTGCCCATAAATTGTCTGTGGATAGTGTGGGAAGGAAAACTCAATAAATATGTTTACGCTATTGAACATTTTACTGTTGTACATCATTTTGCATGACAGAAACTCATTCATTCAACAAATATTTATTGAATGTGCCAGGTAAGGGAGGGAGTGTGGACACCTAGGGGAAGAGTTTTCCAGGGCTGTGGGGATAAAAGTAGGTCAGGATAAGAAGGATCAGGAATATGGAGGTGGGAAATAGACTGGAGAACAAGGGTAGGATTAAATAGATTGATCAGAGTAGGCACCCCTTAGAAGGGGAAATTTGAGCAAGAAGAAGAGAAAGTGCGTGTCCTATGGAGAGGAGGAGTATCCACGAAGGCACAGATCCTTAAGCTAGGGTGTGCCTAGCATGGCCCCAAAACAGCAAGGGCCAATGTGGCCAGGCAGAGAGAGCAAGAGAGAAAGCAAGAGACACGAGATCTGAGAGGCACTGGGGATGGAAGAAGGGCAGATCACAGTTAGTTTTATAGGAAGAAGTACTTTGTATTTTGCTTGTGTGGAAATGGGAGTCATCCAATTTTTTGTTTTATTTTATTTTTATTAAAGACAGACTGATATGACTTAGATTTTGAAAAGAGTCTTCTGGATCTTGATTTGAAATGGTGATACCTTGGATCTAGTTGATAGCAAATGTATCAACTTTTCTTCAGTCATGGCTGAGGCTTCTAGAACAAAAGGCAGATTAACAAAAGAAAAAAAGACATAAGAATAATTTAAGTTCTATGTGACACAGAAACCTTCTAAAGAAAATGAAGACCCAAAGAAAGAGGCAAACTTTAATATTTTTGTACTAAGATTTGATGAAGCATGGATAGTCAATGAAAAAATATGACTGGAGGGCTGAAGGGTATGATCTAATGGCAATAAACTGGGAGAAAATTGGCAAGGCTCATTAGTTCAGGTTTTTCTCTATGTCCCTGTACTTTCAGAGAGGTTATGGTTTAAATGTTCATGTTCCCATCAAAATTCGTGTTGAAATTTAATCCTCAATTCGACAGTACTAAGAAGTGACATCTTTAGGAGGCTTAGCCCTCATAGATGGGATTAGTGCCTTAAAAAGAGTTGGTGGGAACTAGGAAGGCCTCCATTTGTCATTCCATCCTTTCCACCATATGAGGATGCCACCACAAGAAGATGTCACCCATGGAATAGGACCTCATTGGACAGTTAACCAGGAATTGCTTTGATCTTAGACTTTACAGGCTTCAGAACTATGAAAAAACAAACTGTTATTTATAAATTATTTAGCCTAGGGTCTTTTGTAATAGCATCAGGAAAAGATTAAATCAAGAAATAAGGGTATTTCTTTCCCCTGGGCATAAGAAGAACACCTCTTGAACAATGTCTTGTGAACTGTTTTAGGGAAAAAGAGTGGGAAGGTCAGAGTGTGGCCTTTCTAGATTTTGAATATTTTTTCTCCTTGTTTAGGGGAGAAGAGTCGGGAAAGGTGAGGTGACATTTCTGCTCCTGCTATTTTGTCAAATGCCAAAGTACCATATTTTGGGATAGTGTGTCATGAACTCAATCACAGGCAAATTGGTGAGAAGTGACTGGATTTTTGATATATTTTAAGGGAGAGGGAACAAAATGTGTTGACAGATTGGATGTGTGATGTGAGAAAGACAGGAAACCAGATGACTCAAATTTTTGGCCTGAGTAACTTTAACGATGGAGCTATTATCAACAGAAGACTGCAGGTGGAGCAAGTTTTTTTCTTTTGATTGGTTGGATAAAAATTCAGTCTTAGATATATTGTATTTGAGATGTCTTTAAGTGAAGAGGTTGGATACAGGGTTAGTTGACAGACTAAAAATTATTTTTTAAAGAAATTCTACAAATAGATAAATGAAATCATCCACTAAATTATCAACATTATTCTTAAACATGGGAATACTATGTGCCTGGTTGTGAGCTGGGTCTTTTCCCTGAAGTGTTTGCAGTTTACTCCAGAGCAAGCAAAACTAATAATACAGAATTTTGTGCCCTGTTTTTATGTGAATCTTGATTTTTTTGGTTAAGATTTTATTAAAGCCCCATGGGGCTTAGAAAATAATACCCCAAAATATGATGCTTTGACTTATTGAATTAAAGAAGCGGACATAGGTCTCTCTGATCTTTCCCCACCCCCTTTCTTTTAAACCTTTTTTTTTTTTTTTTGTCCTAAAGTGCAAGAAGGAGTGTTCTCTGAAGTTCCTCTACCAAAGTAAAAGCTGGGTCCTCCAGAAGATTAACTAAAAGATTAGAGTTGACACCATACCCAGATACTAGGCAAACTTTTCCCAAGCTATTTCTGTTTTTCTGGCCTACTCATCTTCCCTGTAACTTGTTTTCACCCCCTCTAAAATTGCCTACAGCCACAATTTCCCTCTCCCCTGTGAAGAGGGTATGTATGTCTGAACCATCTGGCCCTTCTTTGAGTTTCACACTTTCTGGGACTTCAGTGTGCTTGCACATTAATTTATATGCCTTTCCTCCTGTCAATCTGTCTATTGTAGTTTGTTTAAGCAGATTCAATCATCATAGCTTTCAGAAGCTAGATGGGAAGTTTCCTTTGCCTCTACAAATGTATACCTGTACTGACATTGTATTAGTCAGCTTTCTGTCACTATGACACAATACCTGAGACATTCAACTTAAAGGAGGAAGGTTTATTTTGGCTCACAGTCCTAGAGATTTCCAGTCCAGGCCAGTTTACTCCATTGTTTCTGAGTCTATGGTGAGGCAGAACATCATGGTTGAAGGGCATGGCAGAGGAAAGTTGCTCAGCTCCTGACAGACTGAAAACACACATGAGAGAGAGAAAGTGAAGAAGGAGGAGGACAAGGAGAAGGACAATGAGGAAGAGGGGGAGGGGAAAAAGCAGAACGAGGTAGGGTAACAGTCATGGACAAGATGCAGTCCCCAAGCGCACACCCATCACCAGTGACCTACTTCCTCTGCCATATCTCAGTTTGCCCATAGTGTCTACCTCTTCCCTGTAGTCCATTCAACTGTCAATGGATTAATGCACTGATGAGGTCAGAGTCTTCATGACCCAATCACTTACCAAGAGCCCCACCTTTGAACATTGCTATACTGGGGATCAAGTCTTTAACACACGATCTTTGGTGGGACATTCCAGATATAAACCATAATAGACATTTAAGTGACATGTACATTTGCCATTTCCAATATAAAGCTGTTAGCCACCTATGCCTCAGTAGAGCGCTTGAAATGTATGTGACTAGTCTATCAATGTGTCTCTGTATATGTAAAATATAAAATATATACTGAATTCAAGGATGTAATATGAAATAAAGGAATGTAAACTGGCTCTTTAGTATATATTTTAATGTTGATTGCATGTTGAAATGATAATGTTTTGGCTGTACTGGGTTAAATAAAATATATTATTAAAGTGAATTTTACCTTTTTTAATGTGACTAGTTAGAAAAAAATTTACAAATATGGTTCACATTATATTTCAATTGGACAATGCCAGTCTAAAGCATTATCTATTCTCTTAAAATATTTGAAAACTAATATAATTTCTCAGGGAGGAAGTTATTTGTCACGTTTCTCCAGGTGTCTTTTAAATTGTGAAGGAGAGGATTCAGAAATCATTTGTGACATGGCCTGTTTCCTCCAGGTGGCTTTCCTGCTTGCAGTGGGGCGCTTGAAACCTGTCCTAATACAGAAGCCGTCTTACAGGGCTCTTGAGTTGTGGTTTTCTGCACAACGACCAGATTGAAGGCAGCAATTATCACCACATTGTCTGACTAAATGCTGCTGGTGTTGTTACAAGAGCTGGTTTCTGGGACTTTTAGAGAGCAGCAAGCTGCCCTCCCTGAATAGATAATGAAGGTAGGGGTGAAGCCCTCATAGCACTCCTGTGTGGCTTGACACCTCCACTTGCAAGATAAGAGGGAATAATGGTTCTAAGAACCCCTGGGAAGTGTGGAGGGGACGCCTGCTGTTCTCTAAAAGGCATTCTAAGAAAAGACTTCACAGAAAATCAATTGTTATCACTTAAGACCTTTCCTTTAACTCAATATATTCCATTGTACGCTTATTTTTTTTCTTAGAAAGGAACAAAGCAATGTGTGAAAAAATATATACTGTTCCTGTGGTGTCTTTGAAAGCAAGTTTATAAATTTCTAATATGCATTACTTTACATCAGTAGTCTCAAAGAAAATAGGGTGTCAATAAAAATCATGCCCAGGGACAGATGATGGTTTCCAAGCAGGGAGAAAAGGCATTGTTGAAATTGAATGATATGGATTCAAGAAAAATGAAGTGAATTTGAAGAAAGGAAAGCTTCAGAGGTGAAACACAAAGGTCCCTACCCCTACCCTGAATAAGGCTTCCTGACCCTTTTCATTCGTTTGCTTCCCTGTGGCTTGAGGCTTCCATTCTCCAGGAGAATTCAGGCAATATTTCTGCAGGATGGCCAGGTCCTGTTAGTTCACCATTTCCCAGATTCGCTCTCTCTTCCCCCAATAATCCTTCTTAATAAATCAAAAGTTTTAAATATACCACTTTTCACTGCTGAATGTTATACAGAATTAGAAGTATGGATTCCATAAGCAGACAAAATCTGAGGTCTAATGTTGTCTAGCTCTAGAGGAAGCTGCCTAATCTCTCTGTGCCTCCCTTTCTTCTTCTATAAATGGGAACACTGGTTTCCTCTGTCCTGTGGAGTAGCTATGGTAGTCAGTGAGGTAGCACATACCTGTTGGGATGAGGATCTGGCATAAGGGAAGTACTCAGAAATGTTAGCTATTATTATTGTTATAAATTCGATACAATATTACAGAACAAACTATGATAGCATAAGGCACTGAAGAATCTATGTTGGGTCCTTGTCTTTGATGGTGTTTTCCTTGACATTTGTGGAAAGAGCAGAGGCAGGAAGGTCACTCCCATCTTCCCCATGCCCTTGTTTCCTGAAGCAGGTCACAGGGTTCTGATTTGAGAAGTGCCCTCCCTAGATCTGGAAAACAGGAGCATCCTTATCTCTGAAGACACAGGGACACAGACTAATCTAAACTAACAGGCCTCACTAAATTCCCCCACTAGGTCATATTCTTTTATCTTATAATCATACTTCTCTATGATTGTCCACACTTCAAGTCTAAGCAAAAAAATACACAATTTTACCTATTTCTTAAGGTCTTCATTTCCTTATGATGGCTCCTGTGCTAAGTAAAATGTACATTAAATAAATTTATATGCTTTTCTCTTGTTAGTCTGTCTTTTGTTATAGCCTTGGCCATGAATCTAACAAAGAGAAAGAATATTTCTTTTCCCCTACAGTTTACAGGCACAGCAACTATTCAGTTGATAGTTTCTTAGGTGTAGATAACTAAGATCAGGAATGGTATGCTTCTTCACACACACACACACACACACACACACACACACACACACACACACACCTCCTCTATCAAAATAGTCCAGTATTGACAGAACATTTGCATGTAGTATAAAGTGCATCTTCCAGTTGGATTTAAAAAGCATGGGCTCTACAGAGTTTGGGTGAGGAAGAGTGGTACACATACTCCTGCAGAAGAAGGAGCTCTGCTTCCTCCCCTGGAATTGTGATTTTTAGAGCTGTTATGAGAGTAAAGGTTTAATGCATGTAGACCTTAGCTCAGTGGCTGGCATGTGTTAACCATTCTTAATATTCTCGCTGTTGGGAATATTTGGTTGATGATAACTGAGACACTGGCTACATAAACTCAAGAGGTCATGGAATAAGTGTCTTTGATATTGCATCATAGTCAAGACATGGCATCAAATTACCCATGGGCTCTTGGGTCTGAAGATTCGATAAAATCTGTGCCCATTTCTAGACACTCAACATTTTTGTTTGTTTCAGGGTGAACTCAAGAACATTTCCTGCTGATTCCTCTCTTTTAGAGAAAAGGAAATCCAGGCTCTCATGAAACAGAGAGCTCCTGAATTTCTTCAGGCTGAGAATAAAAACTATGCCCTGGCCAGTCTGGGAACTTCTGACATGTTCTCTTGCTAGCATAGCCCAGCTAGATCTACATATGTCTATGACCTGGATTCCATTTTTTATAAGTTGTAATCACTTCTGTGGGGCCGGCAGAGAAGCAGTCTGGCCACTTCTCCCCAGTTTGATCAAATTGCATAAATTCAATTTTCCTTTTCCCATCATTTGTTTCTCATGCCAGTGGGTGGCCAAATCCAACTACATGATATCTGGGCAGGCACTCTAGCTTGGCTGCTGGATAACACTCAGAGGTAAAATTATCTGTGGTCCCACAGCCTGTGCCTGCCAACTTTAGGCCTAGAGCACCAAGGAATCAGTTAAAATGCACCCACTAAAATATTTGCTTGGGCTTTTTGGACTCTTCCTTGTTAGTATAAAATATTTTAGCAGCAGGGTGGTAATGTGCTATATAGTAACAAAGCAATGCAAATTCTTAAGACTTAGGTCCACTATGGACATGGGAGAGAAGAGCTCCTCTGTTCTGTCAGCTCTTGTGGAAAGTGAGCAGGCAGGGACTCAGGCTTTGGCTGTTCAGTGGCAGCTGGCAGCAAGCAAGAGCAGTGATTGGATCAGGTGTGGCCCAGAAGAGGCAAAAAGCACATTCTGTGGGATGCATTGGAAGCCCTCTACTCTCCAAATAAGAGAAACTACAAATTGAAGGCCTTGTATTTGAATCCAGGCTGCCCTGGGGCTTGTTCATTTCATTCTAGGTCCAGTACCTGTCCTTTCCTTCCACAGGAGGGCACAATGAGGCCCAAGGGGTGGATGGGAGAATATACGATAGAGGCATGGCATTAGTGGGCACTGATTGGCAGTTCCATGGCGATAGAGAGGTTAAAGAGAATGGAGAACAAAGTAAGGTGGCTCAAAACAGACTGGAAGAATAATGCCCATTTTATGGAAAAGGAATCAATAAACGAAACACTTCCTGGGTATTTTCTTACTCTGGGGAGTAGATGCATGATTATCCTTGGAGGATATCAGAATGCATCACCCCAAAATATGTATCTTTTGCATATGAGCTATTTTGAGCTTAGACCTTTGAAAACCATCAGAGACAGGAAAAGCTCTTAAAACAGGGCACAAGTTTTCCTTCCAGAAAGGAAATTCACATTTATAAAAGGTGCCTTCCTCTTCCTTACCAAGAAAGGAAGTCTAACTCTTCACTGTTTTAACTCTATGTAACAAGTCTACCCCTATTGCACTCATCACCCAGAAACCCCAAACCTCTTCTCCTTGGTTTAGTCTGAGGTGGTTTATAAACCCAAGTGGATGCTTTATAAACCCAAGTTTATGCATGATATACATGTTGGTGAACTTGTTTGTTTCTGTTTTATTAATCTATCTGTAGCTGTTCTAATGTTCTCCCAGCCTGAGAACCTAAGATGCATGAGGAACAACTATTTTTTTCCTTCCTCTACATCCAGATGAATGACAGGAGACTCCACAAGCTTATAGGATTTGCCCAGAGTCACAGCCTTACTAGGTTGGTATGCTGGGATTCAAATTAAAGACTGGTAGTCTCCTAAGACACTGAGAGCACCTACTTACTGGACTTTAGTCTCCTAACCCTTGTAGAGAACTGGGAATATATTCATTCAAAACATGCCAACAGTGGACAAACAGGCCAGGGAGAGAGGAGCCTCCATCCCACTTAAAGGAAAAGTTACTGAGAAATTGAAGAAAGTTCCAGGGAGTATATGTGGTAGAATATAGCTCATGGATCTCCCTATAAGAAATGTGGGATCACTCAGACACTGACTATGAGAAAAGGAGAAATGGGAGCAGAAGGTACCAAATTCTTTAGATTCTTGTGTCAGACCCTGGGGGCAGTCCTGTAGCTATAATGTACTCTGTACAGAACTCTGAGAAGGACTATAAGAAAGAGGCCTGTCCTCAGCCGGTCTCCTTTTTAAGAAAGTTACAATCTTCTAGAAGGTCAAGGTATGCACACGAACACTAATCCCACAAGATACTTTAGAAAAAGTCAGATTGAGCTTCATTTGCATTAAACACAGAAGTTGCTCACGATGGCCTTACAAGGAAAAGCTTCACTGACACAGTGGTATCTGAAGAATGGGTGAATGTTTGACCCAAGGAATGTGGAGGATTCCAAGCAGAAAAAAAGAGCTAGAAGTTGGATAGAAAGACAGACATCCTTCCAAGGCAGAGAATGTGGGAAGTAGGAGTGGAAAAAAGAGAACAGGAATTGGGGGTGAGAGGAGCTACCAGGAGTGACCCAGAAGAGGATCCAGTGGTATAGATTCCAGAAAGGCTCTTTAGAGTAGGAGAATTCATCATGAGCTGAGGGAGAGATAGTAGCCTGTGCCCTGCCTAAAAAGCCTCAAGAGAATGGAAAAGGCAGGAAGAACTAGATGCTGGGGTAAGATTTCCCAGGCTTACTTCCCTATACAGTCATTCTTGAAGTGTGATCCCCAACCTGGAGCATCAATATTACCTTGGAATTTGTTAGAAGTGCAGAGTCTCAAGCCTCACCCCAGACCTGCTGAATCAGGGGGTGGGCCCAGCAGTGGGGGTTTTAAACAACCTGCCAGCTGATTCTGATGCACACTATAGTTGGAGAAGCACACTACTCTAGCATGTCCCTCCTTAAAGGATCCAACTGATCTCCTTAAAAGAGCAGCCCAGTGCTCCTGTGACTACTAGAGGACCTACTGTACTCTCTGCTAGTGGTGAGAATTACTGAATAATGACATTCTTGTGGTCACCTAAGAAGACAAGAGACTCTAGAGGAGGGGATTGAGAGGTTAGAGATGCTGGTTATGGTGACAAAAGGGGACACCTCAAGGCAACCTGCTTTGAAGTGGGGCTTCTGTTGGGTACCACAGATCATGCCTCAGGCTGGGTGTCCTGATTTCTTGGCATTCTCCCTGTCTCTGGGGTCTACCAGTTTTCAAGGTTACCCACATACTCTGGGCAGAGATAAGGTGTATTCTGAAGGATATGCAGGAGTTAGTGGAGGGAAGAGATTATGGAAGAACATTTAGATTCAGGGCAGGTGTCTGAGAAGAAGCAAATCATGCTGAAGAATGACAAATTTAGTCATGTCAGTGTGCCTTGAGTAAGTATGTGTGAAATAGGTGGTGGCAGTTAGGAAGATGCTAGAATGTCCAGGTCCCTATAGAACATGCCCATCCAGAGATTAGCAGTTGGAAAAAATGAGTTATCAGGAAGACAATCAATACTCATAAACCAGCATAGAGGGTCTGTTAAATTCAGTACAAGAATTTCCTCTCTCTCTCTCTCTCTCTCTCTCTCTCACCAAATCTCAATTTGTAGTTCCTGTATCAATTTAAAATTGGAGCTAACACATCCATTAATTTTTTTATGTAAATAAAACCCCTTTATAACAAAGATATCATGATACAAGTCAATAGCAACAGCAAAGAAATGGTATAGTCTACTTGAGTTAGCAAATAAAAACCTCTGGATCACATAAAAAGCAATTTTTCAAAGAGGTAATTTCTATGATTTATTGAGAGCTTACTGTAAAACAGGCATACTCATTACGTGTAGGTAACCTGCTTGCAGTAGTTCATTTATTCTTTGTGACAACCCTATGTTTTGTGGGGAGATAGCAGTTTCCATATTTTAAAGATAGGAAAGTGAAACTCACTGGATTAGTCACCCAGGTAGAAAATATTAAAGCAAGGAGTCAAAGCCCAGTTTTCTGATTCCAGTGTCCAGGTTCTGTATCTCTTGGACTTTCTGTCTACTGTGATCTGTGAAGCCAACAGCCCAGAGATCTGGATCTTCATGGCAGAGACACAAAGAGAGAGGGAGAGAGGGAAAGAGGAAGGGAGGGGGAGAGAGGGAGAGAGAGAGAGAGACAGACAGACACCCATAGTTTCCCTATTATGGTCAGGACTGGGGAATTAGGGCATTCGAACCTGGAAATCCATTTCTTTCTTTTTACCTCTATTAGATCTGATAATTTTTTTTTAAATTTATTGTTGGTCATTCAAAACATTACAAAGTTCTTAATATATCATATTTCACAATTTGATTCAAGTGGGTTATGAACTCCCATTTTTACCCCGTATACCGATTGCTGTATCACATCAGTTACACTTCCGTTGATTTACATATTGCCATTCTAGTGACTGATGTATTCTGCTGTTTATCCTATTCTCTACTATCCCCCTTCCCCTCCCCTCCCCTCCCCTCCCCTTTTCTCTCTCTACCCGCTCTACTGTAAATCATTTCTTCACTTGTATTATTTTTCTCTTACCTCTCCTTTCCTCTTATATGTAATTGAGTATGACCCTGAGGCTCACCTTCCAATTCCATGCGATTTCCCTTCTCTCTCCCTTTCCCTCCCACCTCTCATCCCTGTTTAATGTTAATCTTCTTCTCAAGCTCTTTGTCCCTACCCTGTCCTTGGTTACTCCCCTTATATCAAAGCAGTCATTTGGCATTTGTTTTTTAAGGATTGGCTAGCTTCGCTTAGCATAATCTGCTCTAATGCCATCCATTTCCCTCCAAATTCTATGATTTTGTCATTTCTTAATGCAGAGTAATACTCCATTGTGTATAAATGCCACATTTTTTTATCCATTCATCTATTGAAGGGCATCTAGAAACTATTAGAGCTAATAAATGAATTCAGCAAAGTGGCAGGATATAAAATCAACACGCATAAATCAAATGCATTCTTGTATATCAGCGACAAATCCTCTGAAACAGAAATGAGGACAACTACTCCATTCACAATATCCCCCCAAAAAATAAAATACTTGGGAATTAACCTAACAAAAGAGGTGAAAGACCTATACAATGAAAACTACAGAACCCTAAAGAGAGATATAGAAGAAGACCTCAGAAGATGGAAAAATATTCCTTGTTCATGGATAGGCAGAACTAACATCATCAAAATGGCGATATTACCAAAAGTTCTCTATAAGTTCAATGCTATCCCAATCAAAATCCCAACAGCATTTCTTGTAGAAATAGATAAAACAATCAGGAAATTTATATGGAATAATAAAAGACCCAGAATAGCAAAAACAATGCTAAGCAGGAAGTGTGAATCAGGCGGTATAGCGATACCAGACTTCAAACTATACTACAGAGCAATAGTAACAAAAACAGCATGGTACTGGTACCAAAACAGGCGGGTGGACCAATGGTACAGAATAGAGGACACAGTAACCAATCCACAAAACTACAACTATCTTATATTTGATAAAGGGGCTAAAAGTATGCAATGGAGGAAGGATAGCATCTTCAACAAATGGTGCTGGGAAAACTGGAAATCCATTTGCATCAAAATGAAACTGAATCCCTTTCTCTCGCCATGCACAAAAGTTAACTCAAAATGGATTAAGGAGCTCGATATTAAATCAGAGACACGGCGTCTGATAGAAGAAAAAGTCGGCTATGATCCACATACTGTGGGGTCGGGCTCCAAATTCCTCAATAGGACACCCATAGCGCAAGAGTTAACAACTAGAATCAACAAATGGGACTTACTCAAACTAAAAAGTTTTCTCTCAACAAAAGAAACAATAAGAGAGGTAAACAGGGAGCCTACATCCTGGGAACAAATCTTTACTCCACACACTTCAGATAGAGCCCTAATATCCAGAGTATACAAGGAACTCAAAAAATTAGATAATAAGATAATAAACAACCCAATCAACAAATGGGCCAAGGACCTGAACAGACACTTCTCAGAGGAGGACATACAATCAATTAACAAGTACATGAAAAAATGCTCACCATCGCTAGCAGTCAGAGAAATGCAAATCAAAACCACCCTAAGATACCATCTCACTCCAGTAAGATTGGCAGCCATTAGGAAGTCCAACAACAACAAGTGCTGGCGAGGATGCGGGGAAAAGGGTACACTTGTTCATTGTTGGTGGGACTGCAAATTGGTGCAGCCAATTTGGAAAGCAGTATGGAGATTTCTTGGAAAGCTGGGAATGGAACCACCATTTGACCCAGCTATTCCCCTTCTTGGTCTATTCCCTAAAGACCTAATAAGAGCATGCTACAGGGACACTGCTACATCGATGTTCATAGCAGCACAATTCACGATAGCAAGATTGTGGAACCAACCTAGATGCCCTTCAATAGATGAATGGATAAAAAAAATCTGATAAATTTTTGAGAAGTTAACCCAGTATCATCATCTGTTTGGACTTCTTCATTTTAACTTTTCAAAAATGAAAGACCTCATAAATAGCAAATAAGTGTTTTCATAAGTGAGACTAAACATCAGAATTAAAATTTTATAAATTGCAGGGCTTTTTGATGTCCTTAGGCTACCCTGGGTAATGTCATCCACTCACTAAGTGATTAATTATAATTTGGGTATTCGGCATTGTTCAAGAAAAACAGAGGAACTATTTATTTATTTATTTATTTTATGAAGGACAAGCTGAATTCTTATCTCAGTAGTGAATGTTGTAGAAGTAGATAGCATACACCATTTCCCTCAAATTGCATAGCATTTGCCCATTTTCCATGGCTTTACTTCTTTGTTCTTGTTCTTCCTCTCTTCCTCCCCTTCACAAATGGAGCAAAACATTCTTTTCTTTGTCCTATGCTGGGCCATTACATCCAAACTCAGTCTGTATCTGCCCTTACATCCCTAAATATGCTATCAGAATGTCTAGGTCATGCTACAGTAACAAATAACCCATAAATGTTAGTGGCTTAAAACAACAAAAATTCTTTCTTGCTTATGACATAATTCATTGTAGGTCAGCTGTGGATGCTGTTCTACATCATCCTCTGTCAAGGCTGCAAGCTGATGTACACTCTACTCTCTAAAATGTTGTTGTCAATATGGCAGGAGAAAGAAAATGTGGCTAATTCACTTATTGACTGGCATTTCTACTTACATGTCCATGCCCAACTTCCTGAGGAATAGCATATCTTACCAGAAGGAGGAGAATCAGACACAATAGTGAACAGCACTTACGACTGGCACATACCCCCGAGAGATTATCAAAATATTTTTGCAAACAAAAAGATAAAATTCTTGTAACCAGTAACTTTAGCTTTATGAATGGGGAACTCCCCATCTCTCTCTCTCTCTCTCTCTCTCTCTCTATATATATATATATATATATATATATATATATATATATATATATATATATATTGGGTGCACAGTTATATTCCAGGGCAGTGTTATATGGTTATAAATGTGTATGTGTGTGTGTGTATATATATATATATATATATATATATATATATATAGAGAGAGAGAGAGAGAGAGAGAGAGAGAGATAACATTAAATGCATACATATAGGTGTGTATATATGTATATGTATATGTGGGTGTGTATGTATGTTTATGTGTGTGTGTGTGTGTGTGTGTGTATGTATATATATATATATATATATATATATATATATATATATATGTGATTAAATACCAAAGATAGATTGTTTTTGTTTTTCCTAAAAGTAGCCTGGGCCTACAGGGGAATGGAAGAAGAAAAAAAATGGAAGAGCCAGTGTATGCTAGGCATTGTGTTAGGAACCTCACCTATGTTGTCTCTAAGAATAATCCTAAGAACAAGGTAAATACTTTAAATTATATTTCATAATGGCAAAACTTAGGTCCAGAGAAGTTACATTCATGGGGCAGAGTTAATCTTACTCCAAGAGAATTCCAGCCTCTGTCTAAGCCCCTGGCAGGATAGAATAGAAGGGTAGAGGCACTAAAGGCACCTCTAAATCTTTTCTGGGCTCTAGCAATTTATTAAACATGAGCGGGTCTTTCAGAACTTGTGAATTTGTAGACAGCTGCTCTTAAGTGGGATGATCCTGGGAACTTCCAATCTTGTGTCTGGTGTCAGAAGTCTTGGGCAGACTGGGTGGCCTTAAAAGGCATTGTCTTTAGCCTCAAGTATGTATAATTCCAGATGCTAAGCAATATACCTAAGCCCACACAACTCCTAAGTGTTAAAACTGACACTTTCAGGTTGTCTCTGTTACAATATAGTCAGGAAAGAGTTCAGTTTTATAACCATATAACACTGCCCTGGAATATAACTGCGTACCTATCATTAATCTACACTGCCCTTTCTTGTTTCTACATGTAGATCAGAGGTTCTCATCTGGAGGTGAGTTTTACCTTGAAGGACATTTGAAAACATCTCGGGGCATCTTATGGGACAGCTCATACCAGCATCTTTTGGGCAGAGGCCAGAGATGCTGCCTGTCTTGTTCCAGTTTTTAGAGGGAATGCTTTCAATTTTTTTCCATTTAGGATGATGTTGGCCTTGGTTTAATGTATATAGCTTTTACAATGTTGAGGTATGTTCCTACTATCCCTAGTTTTTTTAGTGTTTTCAACATGAACGGATGCTGTATTTTGTCAAATGTTTTTTATGCATCTATTGAGATAATCATGTGATTTTTGTCTTTAAATCTATTGCTGTGGTGAATTATGTTTATTGTTTTCCATATGTTGAACCAGCCTTGCATCTTGGGATGAATCCCACTTGGCCATGTAAAACTATCTTTACAATATATTTTTGTATGCAGTTTGTCCCTTCACAACAGCCCAAAAACATACTTGGAAATCAATCAAACAAAAACGGTAAAAGAACTCTACAATGAAAACTACCGAACACTGAAAAAAGAAATTGAAGAAGACTTTAGAAGATGGAAAGTTCTTCCATGTTCTTGAATAGGCAGAATTTATATTGTCAAAATGGCCATACTACCAAAAGCACTATACAGATTTAATTGCAATTTCTATTAAAATTCAAATGACGTTCTTCATAGAACTAGAAAAGGCAGTCATGAAATTCATTTGGAAAATTAAGAGGCCCAGAATAGCCCAAGCAATCTTTAGCAAGAAAAGTGAAGCAGGAGGCATCACAACACCAGACCTTAAATTATACTACAGAGATATAGAAACAAAAATAGCATGGTACTGGCACCAAAACAGACCAATGGAACAGAATAGAAGACACAGAGACAAACCCATGTAAATACAGTTATCTCATACTAGACAAAAGTGCCCAAAACATACATTGGAGAAAAGATAGCCTCTTCGATAAATGGTGCTAGGAAAATCGGAAATCCATACGTAGCAGAATGAAATTGAAACTCTATCTCTCACCCTGCACAAAACTCAACTCAAAGTGAATCATGGACCTAGGTATTAGACCAGACACCTTGCACTAGAAGAAAGTGTAGGCCAACTCTCTCATGTTAGTTTAGGAACCAGCTTCCTCAACAAGCCTTCTAAAGCTCAAAAAGTAAAATCAAGAATGTTAATATGTTTTTGTATGCAAACTAAAAAGCTTCTTTATATCAAAGGAAACAATTGCCTACAGAATGGGAAAAAATCTGTGCCACCTGCAACTCAGATGGAGAATTAATCTCCAGATATAAATAGAACTCAAAAAACTTAACACCAAAAACCAAAAACAAAGTCAAAAAACATAAAACCTATCAATAAATGGGCGAAGGAAATGAACAGGCACTTCACAGAAGAGTAAATATGAATGGCCAACAAATATATGAAAAAATGTTCAACATTTAGAGAAGTGCAAAGTAAAATGCCACTGAGATTTCATCTCACTCCAGTCAGAATAGCAATTATCAAGAATTATAAGTAACAATAAATGTTGGCAAGGATGTGAGGAACAGTGGACACTCATATATTGCTGGTAGGACTTCAAATTGGTACAACCATTCTGTAAAACAGTATGGAGATTCCTCAAAACTAGGAATGGAACCACTATTTGACCCAGTTATCTCATTCCTTAGTACATATCCAAAAGACTTAAAACCAGCATACTATCATGATGCAGCCACATTAATATTTATAGCAACTCAACTCACAGTAATAGCTAAGCTATGGAACCAACTTAGGTGCCCTGAAACAGATGAGTGGATAAAGAAAATGTGGTATATATACACAATGGAATAGTACTCAGTAATACAAAGAATGACTTCATGACTTTTTTACGTACAGACTATCATGCTAAGCGAAATAAACCAATCACCCGAAAAACGAAGGTAAAAAGTTCTCTCTGATATGCATTTGTTGACACACAATAAGCGGGGGTGTGAGGGGAAGAACAAAAGTTCATTGGAGTAGACAAAGGGGAATGAAGGGAAGGGAGGAGGCATAGGATTAGGAAAGACAGTGGAATAAATCAGATATAATTTTCTTTTGTTCATATGTGAATGCACTACCAGCAAAACTCCACATCATATATAACCACAAGAATGGGATCCTAATTAGAATGCTATACTCCATGTATGCATAATATGTCAAAGTATACTCTATTGTCATGTGTATCTTTTAAAAACAAATTTTAAAATAAATAAAGTGCAGGTTTTGGGTCTGTTGTTCACTTTTTAGCCCCTGTAGTTGAAGATCAGAGAGGCACGTTCTCATAGCCACTGTAGCTAATAAGCACATTTTTCAAGTTAGCATTTTCAGCATAATGTTTCCTGAATTACTAGTTGCATCTGTATTCCAGTTTTACCACCTCTGATCTCAGAATTTGGATCAGAAGTTTTCATGTTTTTCTTTGAAAATTTTACAATCACTAAAATCCAAATTGACAACAACAGCCTTTGGATTTGACCTGATAAAGTGCAAGATATGCTACCCCAAAATATGACTGTAGGAGACCAGAATATACCACTCCAAATATGCCTCTTTCACATAAGGATTATTTTAAGCTGGTTATTTTGAGAAACTGCAAACACAGGAGTTCTGAAAAACTTCCCTTTTTGTGAGAGAAATTTACATCTAGAAAGGAAATCTCCATTTGTAAGGTGTCTCCTGCTCTGTACTAGGAAAAGAAGGACACTAAATCTTTAGAGACTGGAGAAGTTTAATCAGTGGAGAAGATATCTGTTGAAATCTGCAGAGCAAATCTTACCTTTGTTCTATAGCACTTTTTTCCTGGGCATCTAATCTTAACAGGGACTCTTTTTCTTTGTTTCAGAGTGATGATATTTAAACTAGAATTCTAAAACTACTCCTTTGAGATGTATTCTGGAGATGTACTCATTTCTCAGGGTTATCTTCCAGGAGATATAGCAGGAATTTGCATGTTATTAAGACTGTTTGTTTTCTCTTGTTAATCTGGCTTTTGTTACAGGGACTCGTGTAAGAACTCATGAAGGGTGGGGGGAGTAATTTATTTTTTCTTCCCTGTGTATTCTTTAAAGCTCTACAAATAACCAATAGTGCATGATCCATAAAAGATGCTTAGATTTATGGATTTTCAAAATATTTGTCTTTAAATAAAACTTGACATTAACTTCCTGTTATGGTTTAGATATGAATTGTCCCCCCAAAGCTTATGTGTGAGACAATGCAAAAATGTTTTGAGAGGAAACATTATAAGAGCTGTAACTTAACAGTAGGCTAGTTCACTGATTTTGATTAACTGGGTGATAACTGTAGCCAGGTAGGGTGTGATTGGTGGAAGTATATCACTAGGGGCATTCCTTTGGGGTTTATATTTTGGCCCCGATGAGTAGAGTGTGCGCTCTCACTGCTTCCTGGCTGTCAGATCCTAAACTACTTTTCTCTGCCACACCCTTCTGTCATAATGTTCTGCCTCACCTTGGGTTCAGAGCTATAGAGTCTGCTGACTGTGGACCAAACCTATGAAACGATGAGCTCCAAATAAACATTTCCTCCTCTAAGATGTTCCAGTCAGGTATTTTGGTCATAGTAATGCAGAACTAACACGACTCTGTTGAATCTGAGAAATAGAGGCTCAATTAAATAAAATCTTTTTTTTTTCTTAAATAGTTCTGGAGTCTGTAAGCATGCAGTTGTTGCATAGATTCAGTGGTTCAAGGATGCCAAGGTCAAAGTCTTTTGATTCTCTTGGCATTTCCTCTCTTGGTCACAATTGTGGCTGTAGCTCCTCTTGTCCAGAGAAAGAAAAAGAGACAAAAAGGCAATTGCTATCCAAAGTACTCCATCTTAAAGTGTTCTTCAAGTTCTACCCAGCAACCTCTGCTCAATTCTCAGCTGACCGCCACTATCAGCTATATACTCCCAGTAGAGCTGGGGCTCTCTTGGTGATAGAAACAATCACTTTATTTCTATTTCAACCTCCTTTTATCCCATTTGTTTAAAAAAATAGCTATTCTAGGCAACTCTTGGTTAACAAAATCAGTTCAGTGTTTTCATCATCAAATCAAAATCTAAGCCTAGTTAATTCAGATTTCATCTATTTATCTCTCCTCTGCCCTAGGAAGCTTGGGAGAGGGGTGCCTATGTGCTGGGTAAATCATGCCATGATAGTGGAAGTAGTGGTGGGTTATAAGCCTTGGGGGCCTACAACTGACAACCAGGGAGCTGTCCATGCCCTCAGATGTTTAGTTTTAGGCTTGCTTACTCTTCCTTATCCTGGTGTGCTACTTTTTTTTTTTTTTTTTTTTTAATTAGGAGCCATCATACCATCTTGGCCCAGAGAACACTCTATGAAGTTTGCTATCTCCTAGGGCATTCCTTGGAGCTAGGCATAAATTTTTCCATTTGGATACCCACCCCCAAATTTATCTGGAATTCTATCATCCTCTAATAGAAAAGAGAAACAAGGGAGCAGATCTCTGTCCCAGAGGTCCACATCAACACATAAACCTGGAACTCTTTGTCTGACCCTCCCCTAGCAATTCAAGTACCTCTGACCTAGTTTCAAAGAGTGGGGACTCTGAACAGTCATGTACTGAGTTTCTAATCTGTTGGGTTGGGAAGTGCTTCTCAACTCTTGAGTGTCTACTAGAATCACCTAGAGTATAGATGGATGGGAGGGGTCCTTTAAAAATATCAATACTGAGGTCCCATAGCAAGAGATTTCCATTCAACTGGTCCAAGGTTCAGCCCAGGCAATGATATTTTTAAAAAAGTTCCTCAAGTGATGCCAACAGGCAGTCAGGTGGGAAGCCACTGGCGACAATTGATGCTATATGCACTGATTTCCTTAGAGCTTTATTTTTGATTCTCTAACAGGATTTCATAACTTAAAACAATGTTTTGGCCCCAAAACCATAGCTTTTATAAATCAAACCTCTGTGTTTCTATCACAGATTTCAAAGGCCTACTCAGAAACTCAAAAGCCTAGAACATGACTCTAAATTCTCTGTTGTCTGCCTTCTCAAGCAAGAAACTGAGAGGCCAGCCTGGACAGAGTATGGAAAATTGCAACTCATATATTAAAATAGTATCACTTCCCCCATCTGTATCAGAAAGAATTTCAAAGAAGCCAATTCCCTCTACATCCTTTGGCCCAAGAAGGCACATCTAGACATTTTCTCTTAATCTCACTCCATAATGAAGAGAAAGGCCCTTAGAAACTACCTGTATTTTAAACTGCTCTATAGTGTTCCCTATTATAGACACAGACAGGTGCCTATGTAAAGGGTCATGGTCAATACTGTTGTCAACCAATTTGAACTTAGAAACTGCAGAAATAAAAGAACTCTGGGGCTGTAGTTCAGTGATAGATCACTCCTGGGTTCAATATTTAGTAATGAAAAAACAAAGCATAGACCAAATGGAAATGTCCATAAAACAAAGGTCTGGTTACCTTTTGATAAATGTCTTGAATATCTGGACAAATTGTTATTATCTAGTTGTTCTGGACATTCCAGATGCCTGGGAAGTGTAGATGTAACCAAAGCTCACACTTCCAGTTGGCAGCTTGGGACATTCATAGTCCTGTTTCCTTAATGGCCACCAGATTCTGTTTTTAAGAGCTCCTTCAATATTGCTTTCATTGTTATTTTCCTTTTATTTTCACACTCCTATTAACAAAAGGCAGGTTGACAAGAGAAGCACAACAAATTTATTTAATCAAAGTTTTATGTGACACCAAAGCCTTCAGAAAAGAGCCAAAGACTCTGGGAAAACTGTCTTTCTGGTTAGTTTTGATGAAGAACAGACATCCATGCAGACACATGATTGGACAAAAGGTATTAATTAATGATAATAAACTGAAGGAGGAGAACCAGAAAGGTCTTCTTGGGCTCTCTGTGCAGCATTCCTTCCTCCAGGGTATAGAATAGGATCCCTCCAGAATAAGGGTCTTATGACCTACTATCAGACAAGGTAGGTCAGAGCTTTTCTGTATGAACAGCACCTACACAGAAAGGCTGTAACAAGTTAATGTTCCTATGACCCACCTTGGGGGAAGAGGAATTCTGGTTTCTATGGCTCATTTAAGGGGAGGAAGATGGATGATCAGAGGGCAAGGAAAGGTTTGGGAAAACTTGCTTCTGAGTCTTTCTAATTTCAAAGTACTCAGCATGCCAATGTTCCACATTGGCACTTTGGGCTCTTGGGTTCTGAGCCCCAACACTATAGAAGAAGAAATATTTCACAAAGATGTGAATGGGATACATTTTCTTGAGAGAAACAAAACTTTTTTTTCCCATTTAAGTAGGAATAGTTATCAGTGTTCAGAGTATCATGTGTAATTTAGATTTGATTATAGAGGAAAGTATTTATTTGCAAATCCATATATTTGCATTTAACTGGGTATATACTTTTTCCTTGGGCTAGTCAACTCAGTTGGTTACTGCTTGCTGCTACTAATGTCAAAGTTATTAATGCCCTTCTTCTCTACAGGGCCTAATTATCTTTGCTGTGTTCCAACACTTTCTAAAATACATCACTTAGTTACCAAGGGGACAAGATAACATAAATTCGAAATGAAAAATTTCCAGAGAAATTCAAGGCCTTTGCAGGGGGAAGAAGTAGAAAGAAGACAAGTTTTACTTTTCTGGAAGCCAAATGACAGAAATGTTGGAAAAAATCATCCATTGATGCTGAGAGCCACAGCCGAGTCGGTATGGCCCCTGGCATTTTGCCAACAGTATTGGTTGACAGGCGAGGCATTACTATCTGCCTCTGCCGCTACTTTGGAGTTCTCCTGCTACTTTGGAGTTCTCATGGGGATTCCCGGGGATTCCCGGAGAGTTCCCATTGGTTGGGGAAGTGCAGGAGGAGGGATTTCCGGAGGGGATATTTCTGGTTGCTGGTTCCTGGAGGAGCCGTGTGGAGGTGGGCAGATTTCCCAGGAGCGTGTGTGAAGTGTGCTGGTAGAGTTCAGAAATAAAGTTTGTTCCTGCTTCAGTGGCTCATGATTTGTGCCCAGCCAGACTGCAGCACATTGACTTTTTTTTCTTTTCCTTGACATTTTATTGTTTTAAATTTCAAAAATACAGAAAAGTTTTCAGTAAGCATGGAGGTACCTATAACCTAGATTCTAACATTAACATTTTGCTATCATTGCTTAATCCTATGTCTGGCCATTTGTCTTTCTCTCTCTCCATCTATTCAGTAAACCTATTTTCTATTTTTATGCATATCAAAAAAGTTGCAAAAATCATTAAGAATCATCACTTTGGTGTGTATGTATGTGTGTATATATATATATATGTGTGTGTGTGTGTATATATATGTATATATATATATATATATATATATATATATATATATATATATATCAGTTTTCCCTATTGGTGCTGGAACAAATTATTACAAACTTGGTGGCTTCAAGTTTATTATGTACAATTCTTGAGGATAGAAGTCCAAAATGGGGCTTCTGGGGCTAAAAATTAAGGTGTCAACAGAGCTGCACTCCTTCTGGAGGCTCTAGAAGAGAACTTTTTTCTTTTGCAGATTCTAGAGGTTAGCATTTCTTGCTTCTTTGCCGCTTCCTCGATCTTCAAAGCCAGCACTGGAACATCTTCAGATCTGTCTCTGCTTCTAGCTTCTGCAGACTAGCTCTCTTGCTTCCCTCTTATGGGGACCCTGTGGTTGCACTGGGCCCACAGGATAATATGCTTATTTTAAGATCCTGAAGTTAACCACATGTTGGGGCTCAGAAAATGATTTCCCAAAGACTGGCACTTTGATACACTGAGAGAAGCTTTAGAGACTCCCTGAGAACCAAGGTCCCTCTGACATTGTTTTATTTCTCCTCCTGAAGCACAGGAATAGTCTGTCTCTGGAATTTCCTTGTCCACAGGAAGACCATATATGCCAAAGGGAAAAAAGATTGCCTTCCTTAACATCCTGAAATCTCACTAACTATTGCAGAAAAGATCAAGGAACGTATCCACACCTGGAGGACTTTGTCATTGTCTCTCAGGCTCATGAAGAAGATAATGTCTGACTCACAAACCCATTCATTTTAACTAAAAACATTTATCATTCCTCAAAATTATCTACATGCCCCATTCTCTCCTTCCCTTATGGAAAAGGATTATATAAGCTTCTGAATCATGTTGGGCACCTTAATAAATTTGTGTATCTTTTCTCCTATTTAACCTGTTTATTGTTAGTGTATTTGAATGTCAGTGTATTCAGTATATTTGGAGGACAAAGGGAAGGATTTTCATTTTTCCCTACACACGTTTCCTGTTTTAGTCCACTTTTTTCACTACCTTGACCAAAAGATCTGACAAGAACAATTTTAGGGAAGGAAAAGTTTACTTGGTGCTTACAGTTTCTGAGATCTCAATCCATAAATGGCTGACTTCATTACCCTAGGCTTAATATGGAAATGTGTGATGGAGAAAAGTGGCTCAGGACAAGGCAACCAGGAAGTAGAGAGACTAAACTTTGCTCATCAGGGACAAAATATATACCTCAAAGGCATGCCCCCAAAGACCTACTTTCTCCAGCCCCACCCTACCTGCCTATAGCTCTCACCTATTAATCCATTCAAGTAGATTAATGCATTGATTAGATTAAGACTCTTATAACCCAATCATTTCACTTCTAAACTTTCTTGCACTGTCTCACATATGAGCTTTTGGGGGACACCCCCTGTCTAAACAATAATGTTTCCAAAATCCCTTTTTCTAAATAAGATAACAAATTTATAGGTTCAGGGGATTAGGACATGGGTATCTTGGGCAGCAGGAAGTATTCTGTTTAGTATAGCATGAATAACTTTTCCGTTCTAGCACTCTTTTGTGTGTGGGTGTGGTAATGGGGGTTGAACCTAGAACCCAGGTCCTTGCACATTGCTAGGCAAGTACTCTACCACTGAGTTACATCCTCAGCCCCTTAATACATTTTAAAGGTTTACAGTCAGATGAAAATCTGAGTCCACATATGGATGGGAGTGAATATTGATACAAAGAGAGGTCCCCTAGCACATGTCTG
The DNA here is from genome assembly GCF_964194105.1 of Spermophilus citellus. Lineage (NCBI taxonomy): Eukaryota > Metazoa > Chordata > Mammalia > Rodentia > Sciuridae > Spermophilus > Spermophilus citellus. The sequence continues at coordinate 44,557,104 of NC_138184.1, read as the reverse complement.
GAGATCAAGGAGATGAGAAGGAACCAACAATGAAGCCCTAGGTGGAGCCAGTGAGTAGAAGAGGAGGAAATCCAATAAGTGTAGAATTCTTGGAGCCTAAAGAATTTCTGGAGTATTTCTAGAAGGAGATGATCAGCTAGCTACTATTATGCTGCTGAAAAAACAAAGGGGGACTGCCAAGATCTGGCCATTGCTTAGGCTTAGCAAAGTGGAGATCATGGAGCTTCCTGTACTTGTGACATGGTAGGCATGGTAGGGGTGAGTGCTTGGTTAGAGCAGCTTTCAGAGAGAAGGTGCTATGGCTTACGTGTCCCCCAAGGGGAAACTGAAAATCCATATGTAGCAAAATGAAATTAAATACCTATCTCTCACCCTGCACAAAACCCAGCTCAAAGTGAATCAAAGACCTAGGCATTAGATCAGAGACCCTGAGCCTATTAGAAGAAAAAGAAGTAGGTGCAAACCTCCACCATGTCAGCTTAGGAACTAAATTCCTCAATATGACTCCTAACGCTCAAGAAGTAAAATCAAGAATCAATAAATGGGATGATATCAAATTGAAAATACTTCTTCATGGCAAAGGAAATAATAAAAACTATGAAGAGAGATCCTACAGAGTGGGAGAAAATCTTTGCCTCCTGCCCCTCAGATAAAGTGTTAATCTCCAGGATATAAAAATAACTCAAAAAACTCAACACCAAATAATAATGATAATAATAATAATAATAACTCAATCAATAAATATAAATGATCAACAAATATATGAAAAAATGTTCAACATCCCTAGCAATTAGATAAATGCAAATTAAAATGCCACTTAGATTTTCATCTCACTCCAGTCAGAATGGTAATTATCAAGAATACAAGTAACAATAAATGTTGTCAAGGATGTGGGGAAAAGGGTACAAAGGGTAAATGGTTAATTTGAATTGTCAACTTGATTGGATTAAGACATTCCAAGGATTAAGAAGATTTTATGGGTATGTCAATGAGAATGTGTTCAGAAATGATTGGCATGTGAGATAGCCAACTGAAATGGAGACCCTCCCTAAATGTGGGCAGCACCGACCAATAGGATGATGGCTTGGATGGAATGAAGGTTGGAAGTTCAAAGAAGCAGCAGCAGATGCAACCTCTGTTCTTCTGAAGGGGTTGTTGATTGCTGCTGTGATTGTCTGAGGAGATTAGACTCTCACTTCTTCATTCCTCCAAAGTGGACTCTGACAGTGATTCTCCAGAAGGCTTAGGTTTCAGACTAGGGTAGTACCATTGATCCCTCTTGCTCTGAGACTTCAGCCTTTTGTACTGTGCTATTGATTCTTTTAACTCTCCAGCCTGTAGATGGCCACTGTGGACTATCCATCTTCTGGTCGCATAAGCCAATCTAATAAGTCCCCTTTTTATACTTATACTTCCTTTTGATTTTGTTCCTCTAGAGAATCCTGACTAATACAGGTATTCATACATTGCTTGTGGGACTTCAAATTAGTGCAACCATTCTGTAAAGCGGTATGGAAAGTCCTCAAAAAACTTGAAATGGAACCACCATTTGACCCAGTAATCCCACTCTTTGGCTTAAACCCACAGGACTTCAAATCAGCATACTATAGTGATATGGCCACATCAATGTTTATAGTACCTCAACTCACAATATCTAAGCTATGGAACCAAACTAGGTGCCCTTCAACAGATGAATGGGTAAAGAAAATATGGAACACACACACACACACACACACACACACACACAATGAAATATTACTCAGCTATAAATAAGAATGAAATTATGGCATTTTCCAATAAATGGTTGTAACTGAAGACTAACATGCTAAGTGAAATAAGCCAATCCCCCCAAACCAAAATCCGAATATTCTCTTTGATATGTGGATGCTAACACATAATAAGGGCAGAGGGAAGGAAGAATAGAAGTACTTTGGATTAGATAAAGGGGAATAAAGGGAAGGGATTAGGGATAGGAATAAGAAAGACAGTAGAATTAATCAGACATAACTTTCCTATGTTCATATATGAACACACAACCAATATAACTCCACATCATGTACAACCACAAAAATGGAAAGTTATACTCCATGTTTGTACAATATGACAAAATATATTCTACTGTCATGTGTAACTAAAAAGAGCAAATGAATTTTTTTTTAAATGTGTCCCCAAAGGTCCATGTGTTAAAGGCTTGTTCCCCAGACTACGGTACTATTGGGAGGTGTTGGAGACTTTAAAAGATGGAACCTAGTGGGAGGTCTTCCAGTCTTTGGGGACATGCTCTTGAAAGGGGATATTTCAACTCCAGCCCCTTCCTTTCCTCTCTTTATAGTTCTGACCATGAAGTGAGGGGTTTTGTCATTGTGCTGCCACCCTGATGTACTACTTCATGTTTTAGTCAGCTTTAGAATTGCTGTGACCAACATACCTGACAGGGACAATTTAGAGGAGGAAAAGTTTATTCGGAGTCCACAGTTTCAGAGATCTCAGTCCACAGATGACCAACACCATTTCTCTGAGCCCAAAGTGAGGCAGCACATTATGTGGGAAGAACCCAGAAGAGGAAAGTTGCTCAGTTCATGATGGGGTCACAAAGCAGAGAGAAAAAGGGAGGAAGGGGTCACATGGAAGATGCACCTTTTCAGGGCACCTCCCCAGTGACCACCTCTTTCAGCTATACCCCACTTGCCTAGTTACCACCCCATTAGTCCATTCAAACTAGGGTGGACTGATGACATCACAGCTCTCACAAGCCAATCATTTTACCTCTGAATGTTCCTGTATTAACAGGAGACTTTGGGAAACGCTTCATAGCCAAACCATCATATACAGGACCAAAAGTGATAGAGCTTACCAATTATGGACTGAATTCTCCAAAACTCTGAGCCAAACTAACCTCTTCCCCTTTATAAGCTAATCTCCAGCATTTGTCATGGTAATGGAAAGCTAACTAACACAGAAAGGGAGGAGATAAACTGGAGTGGGCATAGGAGTGAATAGAGGAAAGGAGAACACATCAGGTAGCTTTTTCAGAAAATTCTGAAAAAAGGAGCATGTTGGATTAGTCCCCAACTTCCTTAATAAGATTCCTATAGCACAAGAATTAAAACCAAGAATCAATAAATGGGATGGATTCAAACTAAAAAGCTTTTTCTCAACAAAAGAAACAATCAGGTGAATAGAGGGCCTACAGAATGGGAGCAAACTTTTACCACACACACATCAGATAAAGCACTAATCTCTAGGATATATAAAGAACAAAAAATCTTTTTTAAAATATTTATTTTTAGTTGTAGATGGACACAATGTCTTTATTTTATTTATTTATTTTTATGTGGTGCTTAGGATCGAACCCAGGGCCTTGCACATGCTAAGTGATCACTCTACCACTGAGCCACAACCCCAGCCCCAAGAACAAAAAAATCTTGACACCCAAAATACAAATAACCCAGTCAATAAATGGGCCAAGGAACTGAACAGACACTTCTCAAGACTGATATACAATCAGTCAACAAATATATGAAAAAATGTTCAACATCTTTAGCAATTAGAGAAATGCAAAGTGTTGGTGAGGATGTGGGGGAAAAGGTACACTCATACATTGCTGGTGGGATTGCAAATTGGTACAGCCAATCTGGAGAGCAGTATGGAGATTCCTTGGAAAACTTGGAATGGGACCACCATTTGACCCAGCTATCCCACTCCTCAGTTTATACCCAAAGGATTTAAAAATAGCATACTACAGGGACACAGCCACATCAATGTTTATAGCAGCTAAATTCACAATAGCTAAATTGTAGAACCAACCCAGACGCCCTTCAGTAGATGAATGGATAAAGAAACTGTGGTATATATACACATGGAATATTACTCAGCATTAAAAGAGAACAGAATCATGGCATTTGCAGGTAAATGGATGGAGGTGGAGAATATTATGCTAAGTGAAGTAAGCCAATCACGAGAAACCAAATGCTGGATGTTTTCTCTGATATGAGGTTGCTGGCTCACAATGGGGATGGGGGAGGAGCATGGGAGGAATGGAGGAACTTTAGATAGAGCAAAGGGGAGGGAGGAGAAGGGAGAAGGCATGGGGATAGGAAAGTCAGTGGAATGAGATGGATATCATTACCCTAAGTACATGTATGAAGACACACACATACACACACACAAAGGAGCATGAGGCTGGGAATGGGGCTCAGCAGTAGCACACTTGCCTAGCATGTTTGAGGCACTGGGTTTGATTCTCAGCATCACATATAAATTAAAAAGATAAAGGTCTATCAACAAATAAAAAATAAAAATAAAAATTTAAAAAAACAAGGAGCAGAGATGTTGTTGTCACCATCATTATAAATCTGACATATTTGCAAATCTTGACTTTTTTTTAATGAATTCCCTAAAGTAGAATGCTAGAGGAAGGATAGAGTCTGTAAGTCCTTACTTGTAAATTGTCCTTACCACACAGTTCAACAGGGACATACATCACTGATGAGATTCACAAGGCATGGATGTACTAAATTCTGATAATTTCCTTCTTTCCTCCTCTTTTCTTTCTTTCTTTTCAGCTTAGCTTTCACTTATTTATTCATTTTTTGCTTTTTTTTCATTCCACAAACATTTATAAGCCCCCACACCTTTGAGACTTGAATCCAACAAAAGGATTAGCATGAATTAGCTAACAGTAAATTTTTTTCCACTTCTTAATAAAAACTTTCATTCTGTTCTTGAGAATGAACATATTCTTAAATTTCAAAACTGGTTGGTTTTATCTGCCAAGAACACTCTCTGATTAAGTTGCAGACATTTCTGTAGATAGTTCCACATGCAAATGTTCCTATTGCATGGTTTTTTAAAAGTAATTTTTGGAAAGCAAAGACTGGGCAGCAATATTTGCGCAATTTATATTGTGAATTTCATTCACTTTAAAAACATAATCCATTCTTTTCCCATTTCCATGAGTCCTTCAGAAATGAATGGGGAATGTCATGAATGTTTCCAACTTTTTTCAGATTTCACATGTCAGTATTTCATTCTTCCTTGATTATCTGAAACTCCTAAATCTTCCATTTCCCCATTCATATACACATACTCTTTGCTCTTTTTCCATTTCACTGTCTTCTCTTACGTCTTCTTGAGAAGTTTCTGTCTCCGGTGTGACTAATGATGATACACATATCTAAGCAGACTGTTTAATATGGTTCTTTTGATCATCCTGTGTCTGTCATTTCTTTCTTCACTGTCCATTATGTGACTCTGACAATCTCATTCTCCCATGTGAAGATAATTTTCTTACATCTTATGATTCATTCTCTGAAAGTGAACAATTAAAATCCTGCAATGAGAACTTCCTGGCTTCAATAAAGGAACTAGAATCTTTACAACCTTAATATTTACCTGGTCAAATTAGCATCACATCTTTAGAAGGACAATTATGAATTAAAATGTGCTCCTTGGTGAGCCATCTGGAGTTGGAAAATCACGTCGTGAGCAATCATTGCAGAAACTTCGGAGTGTTTCGTTTGGCGAAAAGAAGACTTGGGTTGGAGTAGAGGGGAGTTAGAAACGAAAGAAAAATAGAGACTTTGGCAGGGATGGGAACTGCCACTGTGAGTCAGTGGTGGGCGTGTCCCAGGAGGATATTGGCACTTGAAATGAAGGAGGATCAGTATTCTTCAGGGTACACAGAGGAAAATGGGGGTGTTAACAAGTTTGGCCATCAACTGAAAGAACACACAGCTATGAGATGTATCTCACTCATTCCCCACACCTACCTAGGTTGTCATGACTTTTGCTGCTTCCTCACAAGCAGAGGTGATTGATGGTATCAAGACTGAAGATGAGCTCATAGTAAAAAATCTTAGGGCAATTTAAATAAAACAAATGCTATGGATAAATAACTACAAACAGAATAGTATGCAGCAGAGGAAGTCGATCTCTTGACAGAGCTAAACAGGAATCTTAATCTAAGTAATGCATTGTAAATATGAAACATGAATAGTGGTTTGAGAGCCAGTTGAAAGTACTAGATGTGAAAATATAATTGCCACCATAAAGAATAGACTGAATAACTGAACGGATACCAGATGGATAGGATCTAGAAATAGACCCATATGTACATTGATGATTGGTATATATATGTGGCATCATAACCTGATGGGGAAAGATGGATTCATTGACAGAAATTTAAAAAAAAATAGAGAAAACTGATTTTCTAGAGGAAACTCATTAATTATATGGGGAAAAGGAAAACTACGATCCAATCCTTGCCTTGTTCTATATATTAAAAAAAACTTTAGATGGATTGAAAACCTAAATATAAGTGACAAAGATATACATTTATTAGAAGAAAAATATAAAATACTTTAGGACATAGTAAAGAAGGATTTTTAAAAATGCCAAAGAGTTCAAATCATAAAGGAAACAATTGATGTAGTTAATGACACTAAAATTAAAGATTTCTAATGCCATAAAATTAACAGACAACTGATAGATTGAGATCAATGACTGCTTCAGGAAGATCAATGACTGCTTCAAGAAGAGTTCAGTGGCGACAGGCCAGCAAATTGCACCTCTGTTCCTCAAGGTGCTTTGCCAAGCAGTGCCTCTTCTAACTCACATTGTTTTGTCCAGTGATGACCTGCTGGATGAGTGACACATATCTACCCATAGTGCCTTCAGTTTCATGCCCATACCCACTCAAACAGGTTTTATAGGTTAGACTGCAAAAGTAGTGACATCATCAGCATTAGCTTGCTTAGTTTGCTTATTTGAACAGAATCCTGAGGAGCAACTTTCTTGGTGTATGTGTAAGAAAGTACCTTTCTACAAATAATGCTATTTTGCCCTAGTTCCAAGTGTGCATAAGACAGAACTGGTGTCCTTCAAGGTAATATGCCTCTGAACTAGTCTCCCCAGGCTTGCTCTCAATGTTCCCTTAACTTAGCTAGGTTTTGGGGAACAGAAAAGGGACATTCAAGGACATGATATTTTTCTGTTCCCTTTTTCTTTAGAAATTATATACCCTAAAACCTGTTTCACCTCATCTTCTTCTTTTTCTTAGTAAATGGTATGACTCCACCTTTCTAGCTGCTCAAGTCAGAACTCTTAGAGTCACCCTTGATACTTCCTCACACACCCCACAGCTAATCCACCGGCAAATCTCATTATTTATTTATTTACTTATTTTTGGAAGGGTACCAGGGATTGAACTCAGGGTCACTCAATCTCTGAGCCACATCCCCAGCCCTATTTTTTTTTTTTTTTTTGGTGGTGCAGAGACTGAACTCAGGGCCTTGTGCATGTGAGGCAAGCACTCTACCAAGTAAGCTATAACCCCAGCTCCATTTCATTGGTTTTACCTCCAAAATATGCTATAGAATTCCTCCTTCTTATCATCTCCACCATGTCCAAGCACCATCATCCCTGCCTAGGAACACTGCAAAGGCCTTCAATAGCTAGACCCTCCCTTTTTCCTCTTTACCCTCCTACAGTCTTAAGTATTTTGCTTCCAGAGGGATCTTTTTAAAAAATAATAATAATAATAAGTCAAGATGGGGTTGTAGCTCCGTGGATCTAAAGCCCTGGGTTCAATCTCCAGTACCAAAACTAAAACGAACAAAAACTGAGTGAGATTTTATTATTATTTTCCTCAGAATCCTTCCCACTTTACTCAGAACGTAAGACAAAGACAAAGTCTTTACATGGTGGTGTAAGAGATCCTACCTGGTTAGGTTTCTGCCTACTCCTGGGATCTCATCTCCCACAAGCTCCCCTCCGGCCACCTCTCACCCTCTCCACTTTAGCCCCACCCACCGCTATTCCTGGAACCTGTCTTGCAGTTCCCTGCTCAGGGCCTTAGCACTTACTGTTCCCTCTGCCTAGAGTGCCCCTCTTCCAGATATCCACATGGCCCACTCTCTCACTTCATTCAAGTCTCTACTCAAAAGTTACCATATTCTTGGAGAGGCCTTTCTTGACCCCTGAATCTGAAGTAGAATTCCTCACTACTCTTCGCTCTGTTACCTTGACTTATTTTCTTCTTTTGCACTTGTAACTTAGCATTAAATATTTATAGTTTGTTTTCTCTCCCCATGAAAGCAAGTAAAGGGGTTTTGTCTATTTTTGGTCATGATGTATTTCTAGCACCTAGTCATATTTAGCATAGGTTAGGCACCCGATAAATACGTTGAATAAAGGAATGAACAGGTGCACAAATAAAAAACTAGGCAGTTTTGTCCCGTAGTATTCCATAACAACAAAAACAACAACAACAAAAACTCAAAACAATTTGCAATGCCCTTAAGTGAGAGAATGGAGGAATAAAATGCAGTCCAAGAGAAAAGAATTAAATACTATTTTCAGTTATTACAAGAAATAAACTGGACTCATATATCCATACAACAATATGGGTAGGGTTTTTCTGTCTTTTGTTTTGTTTTGTTTGTGGGGTTTTGTTTGTTTGTTTGTTCTGGAGCTTGAACCTAGGGCCTTGTGCATGCTAGGCAAGCACCCTACCACTGATCCATACCCCTAGCCCTTTTTATTTTGAGACAGAATCTCACTAAGTTACCCAGGCTGGCCTTGGACTTGTGATCCCCCTGCCTCAGCCTCCTAGTAGCTGGGATTACTGGTATGCGCTACTATACCTGGCTATGGGTAGATCTTAAAAACAAAGTTGAGGGGGGAAAGTAGCAAGCAGGATGAAATATAGGGTATAATTATGGATGAACACTGGAAAAGGGAGATTTATTTGTTTGTTTGTTTGTTCTAATTAGGTATATATGACAGCTGAATGCATTTCGATTCATTATACAAATGAAGCACAACTTTTCATTTCTCGGGTTGTGCATGATATAGAGTGGCTCTATATGTGCAGTCATACATACATGTACCTAAGGTAATGAAGTTCATCTAATTTCAATATCTTTCCTGCCCCCATGCCCCCTCCCTTTGCCCAATCAAAGTTCCTCCATTTTTCCCATGCCCCACCATTATGGATCATCACCCACTTATCAGAGAGAACATTCGGCCTTTGGTTTTTTGGGATTGGCTTACTTCACTTAGTATGATATTCTCCAATTCCATCCATTTACATGCAAATGCCATAATTTTATTCTCTTTTAATGCTGAGTAATATTCCAGTGTGTATATAGACCACAGTTTCTTTCCATTCATCTATTGAAGGACATCTAGGTTGGTTCCACAATTTAGATATTGTGAATTGATGTGGCTGCATCACTCTACTATGCTGATTTTAAATCCTTTGGGTAAAGCCTGAAGAGTGGGATAGCTGGGTCAAATGGTGGTTTAAAAGGAGATTTTTTAAAAAATAAAATAAATAAAAACATAATAAGATAAAATAAGGGATCTTCCACGGAGCAATGCACTATGAGCTGGGTTCAATTGTTTAAAGTTTAAAACTAAAAACCAAGCCAAAAGAAATAAACAAAAAACTATAAGAAGAAAATAAGACTTGTTTCTTGAGAATATTTGCTTAGCTGGGAACTCTGGGAGAGGATTGCTAAGAGCTATAGGTAAGACCGCTGGGGGCTGATACTGTCAGGGAAGGCTTTGTGGAAACAAAGGATGGAAACAGTGTAAACACAGAACAGTAAGGGGACATTGCAGTGGGGCAAAAACTTGTGAGCAAACCCCAGAAGGAGGACAACTGAAGACAGAGAAGCAGGCCCGCCACCCTTAGCCCATGGTTCAAAGGGTATGAGAAGGAGTAGAACAGAAGAAGAAAAATTGAAAATGCTCACTGATAATGCCTGGGGTAACTCCAGCTTCGAAGGAGCTACAACTTGGTTCTGACATGAATAATATTAATAATTTGTGACATTTATTAACTACTGTGTGTCAAAAACTTTTCATGAGTGCCCTGTAGGCTTTATTTGATTTTCTTCTCACAGGAAGTCTGTTCTATAGGTGGCAATATTACCTTTTACCAGTGAAAGAAATGGTACTAAGCAAGGTCCAGGAAGTTGCCAGGCATCATACAACTATTCAGGTGGAAGCCAGGATTTGACTTCAAGCAGTCTGACTCCAAAATTCCCACTTTTTTAATTTAATTAATTGATTTTATTTTTTAAACACACGACAGAGGTATTACAATTCTTATTACAAAGAGCATTACAATTCTTATTACACATATAGAGCACAATTTTTCATATCTTTGTATATAAAGTATGTCCATGCCAATTCATGCCTTTATACATGTACTTGTTTTTTTTGCATTACAATTCTTATTACACATATATACCACATTTTTTCATATCTCTGTATATAAAGTAGGTTGACACCCAATCCGTGTCTTCATACATGTATTTTGGATAATGATGTCCATCACATTCCACCATCCTTGCTAATTCCCTACCCCCTCTTTTTCCCTCCCACCCACCCTATCTAGAATTCATCTATTCCTCCCATGCTCCCCATCCCTACTCCACTATGAGTCAGCCTCCTTATATCAGAGAAAACATTCAGCATTTGTTTTTTTTGGGATTGGCTAACTTCACTTAGCACTATCTTCTCCAACGCGCCCCCTGCCATTTACCTGCAAATGCCATGATTTTATTCTCTTTTATTGCTGAGTAAAATTCCATTGTGGATATATGCCACAATTTTTAATCCATTCATCCACTGAAGGGCATCTAGGTTGGCTCCACAGTTTAGCTATTGTGAATTATGCTTCTATAAACATTGATGTGACTGTGTTCCTGCATTTAACCACTGCACTAAACCTCCTTCATAGAAGGTATGAGAGCATAATAATGGTGTGGGACTTTAGCAGGGTGGGTTCACCACAGTGTGCAGAATGGCTTGCTGAGAGCAGAGACTGGAGGTGAGAACTTAGGTAGCAGGCTAATAGGGTTGACTGATCAAGCAGGACACATGCTTGCATGGTGACTCTACTGTGTAAGGCGTTGGGGGCAGTGTGATGAAAAAGATGGACATAAGTAATTAACTAAGAACCTGAAATAGGAGGAGTAGTGGATTTTGCAGGTAATTGCAGCTCTTATTGTTGTTTTTGCAGTGCTAGGGATGGACCCCAAGGCCTCACACATGCCAGGCAAGCACTCTACCTGAGCTCCACTCTACCCCTCCATGCCCCACGACTACTTTGCAGAAACAACCCTTACTTTCTTCTCGTATTTCTCGTTTTGCAAATCTTTTTATTAAAATAACAAATTTTACTCATGATGTAGTCTTAATATTTCATACCCTTAAGAAAAATTATTCTAGGAAAAAGTCACTGTTATAGAATTTCTCTTGATAGCCAAAAAGATAGAATATTTGCTTTTGAAAATGGATATCCTTTTCAAGTTAATAACTTTTTTTTTAATCTGAAAAAGCTCAGGAGATGGTTTAATGGCCATCTAATTGACAGATGTAACTAGGAAGATAGTCTGGTCATATGATGCACAATTATAGAGAAATGTAAGGGCTGTTTTTATGGATAATGAATGTGTTATCTTCAAGTAGATTTTAAAAGTCAGAATGAATAGAAATTTTAGCTGGCAGATCAAAGGTGCAAATCAAGAAAATTCATCCCCAGACAGAGGTTGCCCAAGGCATAGTGACTTTTATGAATATTTATATATTCACATGAATAATACTACATTTGCCTTACTTAGTAGTTTATTTGAGTCTGTTAGACATCCTTTTTATTCATAAAATGTAATTGCACTGTTATCAAAATGACTATAATATCTGGTACCTATGCAGACATTTATCTTATGTTTTTAAATGTAGGGATGCTTATGGAATGGATGTCTTCCTAGAAAGTTGTACTTAAACAATATGTTGGTAATGGGAATCAGATGTTCTCAGCCACCATCTTTTCCCCTTGGATATTACAGAATTACTCCATGATTTTTCTAATGCTCCTCCTTTGCTCCTGCCCCAGCACATTCAGAATGAGCTTTCAAAAAGTAGTTGATTTTATCACCCACCTATTTTAATATCCTTCATAGACCTATTGTTCCTGACTATTACCTTTAGGTTTTTATAACTTTGTAGCTGCCTCCCATGAATTTCACAGCATGCCATTTCCCTGTCTCCTTGTATTCTTAGCACAGAGATGTCTGAATTCATTCATGCTTCTTTCTACCTCAGGGCCTTTGCACCTACATTGTCTTCCTCCTGAAACAGTCCTCCCACCCTCAAGGCACTCCTCCTCCTCCACACCCTCTAGTTCTCAGCTCAGGGTCACCTCATTCATATATATGTAACCCTTGCATCCCAGGAAATCTGAGTGAATAAAGTTCCTCCTTTAATGAATTGATATTCTAGTGAGGGAGATATCAAATAAACTAATGCAAAAATATGTAGCACACCACATTTCCTGTGCTAAGACAAGAGATAAAGCAGAGAAAGGAGGGAGAAGCCAAAGCGGAGGTAGGATTGATACTTTAAATGTATGGGCAGGGAAGGGTTCTGTAGTAAGGGGACATTTGAGAAGAGACTGGAAAGAAAGGAGACAGTAGGCCAAGTTGCTCTCAGGGCAGAGTATTCTGGTCAGAGGGAACAGCAGGTGCAAAGGCCCTGGAAGCAGGAGTGCTCTTGGCTGGTGCCAGGAAGACTGAGGTCTCCAGTGTGGTCGGAGCAGGCTGAGCAGAGGGGGTAGGGAGTGAGGGAGATGGGGTCTGAGAGGCAGTGGGGCAGGGGCTGTTCACCACAGAGGGCCTCACAGGCTGCGGTAAGGATTTCCCTCCAAGTGAGAAGGGGGTCCTCTGGAGGGGTCTGAGTAGGTGAGTAGCATGATTTGACTTGAGCTTTTGAGGATGCTTCTGGCTGCTGTGAGGATAACAGACAAGAGTGGAAGCTGGGAACCAGCGGGGAACCCATGGAACGTGTCCAGACAAGGAATGATGCTAGGGAGGATGGAGAGGTGGCCGGAGGGAATGGGGAAGTGACCAGATTCTAGTCGAATTTCAAAGGTAGAGGAGACAGTCTTCCCTGAAGCCTTCCCAAAAATGGGATCAGATCCCCATGCTGTATTTTCTCTTTGAATTATCCAGTTCAAAATTATATATTTCTTTGTATGATTATGTGACAGGGTAAAATTTGTTACTATTATTAAGGTATCTTTCTGCCTTAGGGAGAGAGTAGAAACTGCAGAGGAAAAAGGAGTCTTCTCCTGGATTTCTTTTTTCTTTTCTTTTTTTTTGGGGGGGGGGGCGGATACCAGGGATTGAACTCAGGGTCCTTTGACCACCGAGCCACATCCCCAGCCCTATTTTATATTTTATTTAGAGACAGGGTCTCACTGAGTTGCTTAGCACCTTGCCTTTGCCAAGGCTGGTTTTGATCTCACGATTCTCCTGCCTCAGCCTCCTGAGCTTCTGGGTTCTCTTAGATTTTGAGAGTCAAAAGTTTAGGCCCCCCACTGGAGAGTCCTGACAGAGGCCATAAGTTTGGAAGAACACATGTTGAAAACCAGCAAGACCTCTCACTGTCAGAATCAGCCAAGGATGCCTGGGTCAGCCAGTAAGTGTGAAGAGAGATGAAGGGGAGGTAGAAGAACAATCCTAATTGGTCCAGGTCAGGCTTGTGACTTGTTCCCCCTATGCCAAAGCCTGGGGGAAGTGGGGTCAGAACCCCTACTTGGAGTTTTTTGCATGGGTCAGAATGCTGAGGTGTGGCAAGGTCCTGAGAAGTGGCTCCGTGGTGAGTCGAAGCAGATAGGGCCTATGGAGTCCCCAACGATGCAAAAGGGCCTACGAGCAGCACACACCCCTACTTACACAGGCTAGAGTTATGCTGTCTACAGTGTGGCAGAAATGTGCCATACCTTTGCCATCTCATATGGTGGCCACCAGCCACATGTGGCTACTGAGCACGTAGCTCAGTGTGAATGAGAAACTAAATTTTTAATTTTTAAAAATTTTAATTAATTTGGGCTGGGGTTTTGGCTCAGTGGTAGAGTGCTTGCTTGGCATGTGTAGGGCACTGGGTTCTATTCTCAGCACCACATAAAAATAAATTAATGAGGTAGGGGTGTTGTGTCCATCCACAACTAAGAAAAATAATTATATTAAAATTTTTAATTAATTTAAACAACTGCATACGGTACTAAACAGAGGGCACAGAAGTAGGAGCTTTAGATAGCTCCACATTTTTTTTTTCTGTGGCCCTATGTGGCATGAGAACTGCAAATGGCTTCCTATGTATCCAAGAAATTCCTGGAAGTCATCAAGAGGGATTGGACCAGAAGATCCCATAGTTAGGAATAAGGGGCCCAGACAGAATAAATACATCTCCACAGGTGTTTGTATGGAAAAATGATGGCTGAGACCAGGAGCTTATTGTTGCAGTCTTGGTTTAATAAAGTTCACTTTCCCCAGTGCCCCTCAGACACACCTGCAGGGAAAAGCAGGAAGACATCTACCTGAATTGAGATGAAGTTTCTATTGCCTGGCAAAATAAACCCTCTTAGTAAAATGTTTAAGTCAGGTCAAGAGAATACAGTGAGACACATCCTTCACGCTTCTGTCTGTAAATCGATACAGTTATATATTATACATATCTGTATAATTATTGATCTTGGACAATTTTAGTAAATACAATTACATACATATTTATTTTATTACATATGTAATTATAATTATATACAGTATATATAATTGTCAGAGATCAATAATGATTCAACTATGGTGGCAGAATAAATTTTTTTCATGGTGGTTGCCCTGAAGAAAACTAGAGTTTTATTAGCAAGGAAGATAGGGGTCACTAGCAGTGCCAGTGAATCCAAGTGCAATGAACAGGTTTATATGGCTATTACTTGGCACTGTGCATATTTTAAATATGAATTCAGTTAAATCCAGGATTTAAGGTGAGCAGTGCATGCAGTTAAAGTTGTTCTTGAATATTTCCTTAGGATTTTGCCCTGTGGAAGGCCACTATGCTAGCACCCCACCCTTCTTTAGAGGTCACAGTCATTTTGCCACAACATTGGACTGGATCACTACTTCAGCAGGTAAACTACCTAGCCTGTGTTTGGGGGCTGTCATGAGCAATAGGATCACATTCAGTGCACCAAGATAATTTATTATGAGAGGCACATGGAACCCCAACCCCAAACTCATGAAATAAACTGGTGAGTAGAAATGACCTTGCTGTTTAAATAGTTGCTCACGTGCATGGAGCATATGGTAGAGAAGCAGTTCAGAGCTTGTGCACTGGAAACAGACTTAATTTGAAAGCCTGCTCCATCACTAACTAGCTAGTGTTGTGACCTTAACCTTGGGCAACAACCTCTTTCCCCTCCCCATTTTTTTTTTAGTTGTACTGGAGATTGAACCCAGAGCCCACACACATGCTAGGCAAGTGCTCTACCACTGAGCTATACCCAGTTTACAACATAACCTCTGGGCTCAAGTTCTCATTGTGAAAAGGGGCTAATAATGGCACCAACCTCACAGAGGTTATGTGAGAATTAAGTGAGTAAATACAGCTAAAGCTCATATGTCTGGCCCGTGATAAGTGCCTTGGAAGGCTCAGCTGTTCCTATTGTTGTTATTCCATAGTTGTACTTACTCGTGTTAAATGTGCATATGATTCTTCTACTCCTGGGGGCCTTCAATCAATGTTTGTTGAATTAATAAATAAATTATAACACTTAAAGTACTTTATTTAAATATCTGATTAATATTCAACCAGTAGTGGTTCCTAACACTGTCACTTTAGTATTGTTGAACTTTAATTATTCTGTCTTATATTAAGGAATGCACGAGAGATGGGGAGGAAGTACTCGATATTTAAAGGAAAACAGAATCCAATTCTTACCAATGCAAATATTCATCACAGGGTGGTCTGTGTCAATATTAGGAGTTTAAACCATTTAACCCCTCCACATCTTGGTCAAACACAAAAGGTTAGACTAAGAGTGCTTTACAAGTGGCTTCCCTGAGGTGTTAATAGGTGTTCTTAGATAAATTTAGGAAATCTAGGGGTCAAGTTAAATGGATTACTACTGTCTCCTTTTTCCTGGCTACATTTCTCAGACTGCTTCAGGTGAATTTGCATTGCAAATCTCTGGAAGAGTGAATAGAATGAGTATTCTCCAGGCTTGTTTGATGACAGAATCTTCCTCTACCTCCAGTTTCTGTGGAACATCCTGCAGCTCCTTTGTCCTATGCTGGGTGCCTTTGAGGTCCCTCATCCATCCGACTTTATGATTCTCTAGATGTCTAGTGACCAGTGGAATTTTATCTTACCATATATAGTTCAAATCCCCAAATGGGTGATTTGTAAATGTCCATGCGGGAACTGTTCTCATCTTTGCCCATATGTTAGAATCATTGGGAGAAAAATTTTTAAAAATACTGATGTTCAGGCTGCATTTCCAGATATTCTGATTTAATTGATCTGGATGCTGCCTGAGCGTAAGAGTTTTAAAAACTCTCCAAGTGATTCTAACATGCACCCATGGCTGAGAACCACTGACCTAGAGGAAGGAATCCCAGACTGGGACACATGATAACCAGGGTCAGAAATGTACAGGAATATAGAGTTTATATCAGAAACTAAAAGGGCTGGTGTTTCAAACCTCAGAGAAGTGTGGGAGTGAGCTGTGTTGAGAGAAGGGATGAGACTGCCTAAGTGGCTACAGAAGATAGTGCACTGGAAACAGACTTCATTTGAAGGATGGAGATGCATATAAATGTGTCCTGAGGACCCAAATGCAAAAGGACACACTCCCTTCAAAACCAAAAATAAACACAAAAGAAAACAGAAATCTCAAAAACAAAGAACCTTTACCTGGATTTTTGGACGTGGACCACATTAGCCAAATGAGCTGCCACTTTTCTTTCATGTTGGGAGTCACACCCGGGAAAAATGTCCCTTCGGCAGAACTCCAGTTTTAGGAGAAAATCTTTGAATTTATCCAAATCGCCTTTCTCTTGAGATATCTTTGTTTTGGGCTTGCCTCAGCTAATGCCATCTGTGCCCTGTTTCTTTCCACAATAGCCAGGTTGATAGGCTATGAAATAATCTCTCATAGGTCATGGAGTGCTTTCTGCTGGGCCTCCACTTTACCCAATGGATAAGGGAGAAAGCCAGAAGCAAATGTGCTTTTCAGGTGTCACTCAGCTGCAGGATGAGCCCAGTGGAAGATGACCAAATATTCAAACCAGTATCAGAAGAGAACAGCAGCTCAAATCCCATTCAGATGGGCATTGTTCCAAGAGGGTACATCCTGAGGGGAACAAGATGGCCCCCAGATGTTTCTAAGCCAAGGAGGATATGTCTATGCAAATTGCCCTTCATGCTCACCCTGGCATACAGGGCAGATATGACTCATTGATCATGGTGCAACTTTACAATGAACACGGGCATGCTTCTCAATACAGAGCTCCAAATAACTACCACCAAGGGATCAGAGTTAGGTTTCAGTGACCAACCCAGTTCTAGGCTGTATTGAGGCTCAGAGTGATGTGGGTGGCAGCACTGTGATAGACAACAAAGTCCTATCTATTTATTTACTTATTTATTAATCATTCTGATATTGAAAAGACAGAAATCTTTGCTTAGCACTGCAGTGGGCATTAAGAATGCAACAGTTGGGCTGGGGATGTGGCTCAAGCGGTAGCGCGCTCGCCTGGCATGCGTGCGGCCTGGGTTCGATCCTCAACACCACATACAAACAAAGATGTTATGTCCGCCAAAAACTAACTAAATAAATAAATATTAAAAAAATTTCTCTCTCTCTCTCTTTAAAAAAATTTTTTTTAAAAAGAATACAACAGTGAATAAAAGACATGATTTTTAAAAATCAGTCAAACAAACCCAAATAAACATATAAATATAAGCTGTAGTGAATGCTACTGAGAGTTTAGGGGTTAATGGTTAACCTTTAAATGGTTCTCCCTATCCCAACTCCTACCTTGGTTTAGAAACAGCTAAGAGGCACAGTAGTCAAGGAGACAGTGATATAATATCACCTTCATTATTGATAAGAATATGGCTTAGGTTTGGCCAACTGAGCTTGTTAACGTGCCACTCATTAATTGGTCTTAACACTCCTCTCCCCACAAACCCCAGGCCACAGGGGCTAGCCTGTGCCATCAGCTTGCTTTGTAAGTGTAGAAAATTACTGACCATCAACTTCTTCAGGTGGGAATGACCCTTGTGGGG
This sequence comes from Spermophilus citellus, assembly GCF_964194105.1. Lineage (NCBI taxonomy): Eukaryota > Metazoa > Chordata > Mammalia > Rodentia > Sciuridae > Spermophilus > Spermophilus citellus. Next base: position 44,538,963 of record NC_138184.1, on the reverse strand, counting down.
GCAAGAAGTCAGGAATATTATACCAATGCAGGATTTACACCCAGCAAGTAAAGAGTGCAATGAGGGGTAATAGACTCTGTTTAGACACAGGATGTTAGGAAGTCTCCTTTGAGTGAGACTAACCCCTCAAGGAGTATGACTCCGGAAACCAACCAGCTCACCTTCTGGATTAGATCCTGCAGGATTTGATGTTAAAAGTTGTTTTTTCCTAAATTATGCCATGGCATAATATTGAACAGTTTAGGCTGGAGAATGAAGTGATCAGCTTTGCATTCTCAAAAACACTCTGCCAGCTGTGAGGACTGGAGGAAGACAAGAGATAGAATTTTCAGCATTAGAAAAAAATCAGTTAATAAATAAACAATAAAGAAATCAGATTGCTGCTGCCTCTGATTCCACAGCTGCCAGCCGGAGATCATCTGGAGGTCTTCTTTCTGGGTGCTGCTGTCACAGAAGAAACCGCTGCCCTGGATGCAGCTGACACTGCTGCTGACCCCCTGGAGATTGCCTGGTGATGCTGCCCCCACAGCTTCACTTGCATCTGCAACTGCTGCTACCTCTGACCCGCTGCCTGCTGCCAACAACCACTGCCACTACTGCAGCTACCACATCTAGAGGACTGCTTCAGAGGAGATTCCAGGTTTGGGTGCACATTGGCTGCACCCATTTTGGAACACTAGCCAGGGCCTGGGACCTGGGTGCCAGCAGGTTTACCACCAAGAGCCTCTGTCTGAGGACTGCAGCTGGGACCTGCAGATTCTTTATTGGTGTGCCTGAAGGTTTGGAGGAGCTTAGGGATGTTCCTGCTGAGAGTGATGGTGGCCCTTGTCTTGCTGCTGCATCTCAGGATTGCTCCTTTGCCTGAGTGTATCCCTAGTGGTCTCTTTACAAGTAGGAGCAGAATTGAGATCTTGGGACTACAGCCTGGTGGAGCCTGAGGTATCTGAAGCCCAGATCGGTGGGATAGAAACTGGGTTTTCGAGGGCTGATCTGGGTTTGGTGATGGCAAGAGATGTTAGAGACAAAGATGAGAAACTGTTGAACACTGACAGAGAAAGCTCAACTTTCCAGCAAGATTTATTTTATTTTATTTTTTGATATACTAATCTCTCTACCATATTTGGAACAGGGTGTTGTTTATGCATCAGTGTGTGGAGGACAATGATATATGAATGGTGTTTTGAATTTTTGTTGTATTCTTATGTCTTTGGTTTTATCTCTTTGTGTTCTTCCTCTATCTTGTCTATTTACTTGGATTTTCTTTCCAACTTTTCTCCAACCAACAGCCAACCTCTGTTGGATCCTCTTCCACTCTTCCTGTGAATTTTTACTTCTAGCTTCTCTCTTCCTCCCTCACGAATACTGCATACTACACTACCTCTGTTTTCTCATCCACCATTTGAAATTATAAATTCTTTTAACAAATATTCTGTTTGTACAATAGACAGTTATTAAAATCATCATTTTGGTTCAATATGAGAAAGCAATAGATGCCTTAGTGGGAGTTATTAGGTTTAAGACTATATGTTGTGTTCATTGGGTGCTATTGATATTGGTCTCACCAGTAAAGGCCAAGCACTGGAAACCTACAGGGATTACTAGAAGTCTACAGGGTAGAATTTATCCTGTCTTAGATCCATACTTTCAGATGGAAAAACAAACTAACAACATGAAAAAACAATGGAATAAAACTCCCCAAACAAAACAAGATGCTTCAACAATAGAAGCCACTGATAACACAGTAGAAGAAATGTCCAAGAAGGAGTTCAGATTGTATGTAGTTAAAGTGATATGTGAAGAAAGGATAGTATAAGGAGTGAAATCAAAGAAAAAATACAGGAAGTGAAAGACCACTTCAATAAAGAGTTAGAGATTGTGAAAACAAAGCAGAAATCCTCAAAATGAAGGATCAGGAAATCAAATTATAAATTCAATAGAAAGCATCATCAACAGACTAGACCACTTGGAAGACAGAAGGAGAAGACAATGAAGGCAAAATATATAGTTTTAAAAGTAGAGTTGAACATGTGGAGAAGATGGTAAGAAACCATGAACAGAACATCTAAGAATTATGGGATAACATGCAAAGACCAAATTTAAAAGTTATTGGAATAGATGAAGGAGCAGAGATACAAACCAAAGGAATGCATAATCTTTTCAATGATATAATAGCAGAAAATTTCCCAAACCTAAAAAATGGAATTGAAAATCAAATATAAAAGGTTTTCAGGACCCCAAATAACAAAATTACAGCAGACCCACACTAAGACACATTATAATGAGAATGACTAACACAGAGAATAAAGATAAAATCTTAAAATCTGTGAGAGAAAAAAATCAAATTATGTATAGGGAGAAATCAATTTGGATCTCAACTGATTTCTCAACTCAGTTAATCCTCAAAGCTAGGAGGTCATGGAATAATATATTTCAGACTCTGAAAGAAAATGCATACCAACAAAGAATTTTTTATCCAGCAAAATTAAGTTTCAGGTTTGAAGATGAAATTGAAACATTCCATGATAAACAAAATTTAAAAAATTTACAACTAGAAAGGCTACACTACAGAGCATTCTCAACAAAATATTCCATGAGACTGAAATGAAAAAAAAGTGAAAACTAGGAAAGTAAGGATCTATACTAAAGGGACATTCAACCAAATGAGAAACTAAGACAAATCAAATAAATCAAAATGACAGGGAATACAAATCATATCTCAATAATAACCTTGAATGTTAATAACCTAAACTCATCGATCAAAAGACATAGACTGGTAGATTGGATTAAAAAGCAAGACCCAACAATATGCTCTCTTCACGAGACTCAGCTCATGGGCAAAGACATCCACAGGCTGAAGGTGAAAGGATGGGAAAAAACTTATCACTCATATGGATTGTGTAAACAAGCAGGGGTTTCCATTCTCATTTCAGATAAAGTAGACTTCAAACCAAAGTTAATCAGGAGAGAGAAAGAAGGACATTTCTTACTTCTCAAGGGGAATATATATAAGCAGGACATAACAATTATAAATATTTATGCCCCAAACAATGGAGCATCTATTTCAAACAAACCCTTCTCAGTTTCAAGAGTCAAATAGACCACAATACAATAATACTGGGTGACTTTAACACACCTCTCTCACTATTGGACAGATCTTCCAAACAAAAACTAAATAAACTATAGAACTAAATAATACAATCAATAATTTAGACTTAACAGACATATATAGAATATTCCATCCATATATGAGCAAATATACTTTCTGCTCAGTAGCACAAGGTTCCTTCTCTAAAATAGACCATATCTTATGCCACAAAGCAACTCTTAGTAAATACAAAACAATAGAGATAATACCCTGCATTATATCAGACCACAATGGAATAAAATTAGAAATCAATGATAAAATAAAAAATAGAAGCTACTGTAACAAATGGAGACTAAATAATACACAATTGAATGATCAATTGAATGAACTGAATAAATAGTAGCAGAAATTACGGATGAAATAAAAAAATTCTTGGAGGTAAATGAGAACACTGAAACAACAAACATCAAAATCTCTGGAACACAATGAAGGCAGTATTAGAGGACAGTTTGTTGCATTGAGTGCATTTATTAAAAGAATAAAAAGTCAACAAACAAATGACCTAATACTACATTTCAAAGCCCTAGAAAAAGAAGGACAAATCAACATTAAAATCAGTAGAAGGCAGAAAATAATTAAAATCAGAGCTGAAATCAATGAAATTGAAACAAAAGAAACAACTGAAAAAAATTGACAAAACAAAAAGTTGGTTCTTTGAAAAAATAAATAAAATAGATAAACCCCTGGTCATGCTAACAAAGAGAAAACTCAAATTAATAAAATATAAAATGAAGAAGGAAATATCACAAGGGGCATGTCTGAAATACAGAAGATAATTAGAAACTATTTTGAAAATTTATACTCTAATAAAATAGAAAATATTGAAGACATCAACAAATTTCTAGAGACATATGACCTACCCAAATTGAATGAGGAGGTTATACATGATTTAAACAGATCAATTTCAAGCAATAAAATAGAAAACACCATCAAAAGTCTACCAACCAAGAAAAGCCCAAGACCAGATGGATTCTCAGCAGAGTTCTACAAGACTTTCAAGGAAGAATTAACACCAATACTTCTCAAAGTATTCCTTGAAATAGAAAAGGAGGGAACCCTTCCAAACTCATTCTTATGAAGCTAATATTACCCTGATACCAAAACAAGACAAAGACACATCAAGGAAAAAAACTTTAGAACAATATTCCTGATGAACATAGATGCAAAAATTCTCAATAAAATTCTGGCAAATTGCATACAAAAACATATTTAAAATATATGCACCACGATCAAGTAGTTGCAGGGTTGGTTCAACATACAGAAATCAATAAATGTAATTCATCATATTAATAGACTTAAAAATAAAAATCATATGGTCATCTCAATAGATGCAGAAAAAGCATTTGACAAAACACAGCACACCTTCATGTTCAAAACACTAGAAAAACTAGGGATAGTAGAAACATACCTCAACATTGTAAAAGCCAAATATGTTAAACCCAAGGCCAGCTTCATTCTAAATGGAGAAAAATTGAAAGCATTTCTGCTAAAAACTGGAATAAGACTAGGGTGTCCTCTTTCACCACTTCTATTATCCTTGAAACTCTAGTCAGAGCAGTTAGACAAAAGAAAGAAATTAAAGGGATACAAATAAGTAAAGAAGAACTCAAGCTATCACTGTTTGCTGATGACATGATTCTATACATAAAAAATCCAAAAAATTCCACCAGAAAACTTCTAGAACTAATAAATGATTTCAGCAAAGTACAAATATATAAAATCAACATCCATCAATCAAATGCATTCCTATACATCAGTGATGAATCCACTAAAAGAGAAATTAGGAAAACTATTCCATTCACAATAGCCTCAAAAAAAAAAAAAAAAAACAAACCCTGGGCATCAATCTAACAAAAGATGTGAAAGACCTCTACAATGAAAACTACAGAACACCAAAGAAAGAAATTGAAGAAAACCTCAGAAGATGGAAAGATGTCCCATGCTCTTGGACAGGCAGAATTAACATTGTCAAAATGGCCATACTACCAAAAGTGTTATACAGATTTAATGCAATCCCTATTAAAATCCCAATGACATTCTTCATAGAAACAGAAAAAGCAGTCATGAAATTTATTTGGAAAAATAAAAGACCTGGAATAGCTAAAGCAATCCTTAGCAAGAAAAGAGAAGCAGGAGGCATCATAATACCACAACTTAAACTATACTACAGAGATATAGTAACAAAAATGGCATGATATTGGCACCAAAATAGACTTGTAGACCAATGGCATAGACTAGAGGACAGAGAGACAAACCCACATAAATATGGTTCTCTCATACTAGACAAGGGTGCCAAAAACATTCATTGGAAAAAAGGTAGTCTCTTCAACAAATGGTGCTGGTAAAACTGGAAATCCATATGAAAGCAAAATAAAATTAAACGTATATCTCTCACCCTGCACAAAAATCAACTCAAATTGGATCATAGACTTAGGCACTAGAACAGTGACCCTGCACCTAATAGAAGAAAAAATAGGTCCAAATCTTCACCATGTAGGCCTAGGATCTAACTTCCTTAAGAAGACTCCTATAGCGCAAAAAGTAAAATCAAGAATAAATGAGATGGATTAAAATTAAAAAACTTCTTCTCAGCAAAGAAAACAATTAATATCATGAGGAGAGAGCCTACAGATTGGGAGAAAATCTTTACCACATGCACCTCTGATAAAGCATTAATCTCTAGGACATATAAAGAACTAAAAAACTTAACACCCAAAAAACAATAACCAATCAATAAATGAGCTAAGGAACTGAACAGACATTTCACAAAAGAAGAAATACAATTGATCAACAAATATATGAAAAAGTGTTCAACATCTCTGGCAATTAGAGAAATGCAAATCAAAACCACTCTAAGATTTCATTTCACTCCCTTCAGAATGGCAATCATCAAGAATACATGCCGCAGTCTGGCTGGGCACAAGTCATGAGCCACTCAAGCAGGAACAAACTTTATTTCTGAACTCCACCAGCACACTCCACACACGCTCCCCGGGAACTCTCCCGAACGCCACCCACTCGGCTCCTCCAGGAACACACACACACCAACCGGAACTCCCACCACTGGAACTTCACCAACCAACTCGAACTCTTCAGGAATCCCCACGAGAGCTCAACTGGAACTCAATAGGAGCTCCGCGAGAACTCAAAAGTCATCATCTTAATGGCTCGCTGGCATCACCTCTCAACCACTACTTCTGGCAAAAATGCCATGCATCATCTGGACTCAGCTGTGGCCCTTAACAAATACAGGCAACAATAAATGTTGGTGAGGATGTGGTGAAAAAGGTACACTCATACATTGCTCAATTCACAATAGCTAGACTATGGAACTAAACTAGTGTTCCTCAATAGATGAATGGATAAAGAAAATGTGATATATATATATATATATATATATATATATATATATATATATATATTAAGTGGAATATTACTCAGCTTTAAAGAAGAGTGAAATTATGGCATTTTCCAGTAAATTGTTGGAGTTGGAGAATATCATGCTAAGCGAAATAAGCCAATCCCACAAAACCAAAAGCCAAATGTTTTCTCTAATATGCTGATGCTAATGCACAATTAGGTGGGGGGCACTAGAGAAGAATAGCATTACCTTAGATTAGGTAGAGGGAAATGATGGGAGGGGAGGGGATGTGGGGATAGGAAACATAGTAGAATGAAACACACATTATGTAACTACATGACCAATATGATTCTGCAACATGTACACTCAGAAAGACGAGAAATTATATCCCATCTATGTATGATATATCAAAGTGCATAAGTGTATTCTACTGTCATGTATAATTAAAACAAAAATTTTTAAAAAACAAAGTCTCTTCTAGAAATTAGAGAAAAATAAGAGATTTATTGAGTTAGAAGAAAATGCTGAGAAAATCACCTAGAATATAGCATTAATGTCATTTGTGGGGTTTTTTTTGTGATAATAATAAAGTTATTTGTTGAAAGACTTGAAAAAAATCAATAAACAGGATGCCCAGTTAAATTTGAGATTCAAATTAACAATGAATAAGCACATCCCTAACATTGTATGGGACATGTACTTTAAACAGATTCAATGCAGTCCCCATCAACATTCCAGTGATGCTCTTCACAGAAATAGAAAAAACAATCTTGAAACTCATTTGTAAAAATAAGGGACCCAGAGATTAATCAAGATGGCTGCCCCCATCAAGAGGACCATGGTGTGCCTGGGGGAAAGGGACAGCAGAATGGTCTGAGATGGTCTAGCATTTGATCATGTGGAAATTTCTGAGACTGGGGAGCCTGATGATGGGTGGTGGGGCTTGTGGTGGATAGAGGAAGCCAGAGTCCATTCCCAGGCTAACCATAGCCCCTCCCTGTCCTCTGGGCCAAAATGGGTAATACATTGGGCCTGATACCGATGGGGACTTTGCCTGCTGTAGCCCCTGCCAAGAGGAACCTCTACTCTACCCTGGGAGTTTTTATGTGCTGCACGGGCTATGCAAAGACGTATTCCCAGCACAGATAGAGGGAGTGAAGCTCCTTGTCAACAAGGTTCTGAGCAGCCATTTCCAGGTGGCTCACACTGTGCACATGAGTACCCTGGGCTTGCCTGGCTATCACCTCCATGCAGCGATGCAGGGGTTTGGCAACTCAGCCCCACAGAGGTGTTCCCCACTGTGTTAGGGGATATGGACAGCAGTGAAAGTCTCAACGCCCAGGTCCTACTTCTGTTGGCAGAGTGACTCTGAACTAAGACTGCCTTCCAGACACAACAGGTCAAGTTCCTGAGATGGCAGTTTGACGGCAAGTATCGGAGGAGATGACTACACAGCCACTCTGACCCTAGGAAATCCTGACCTGATTGGGGGATCGGTGACCATGTTTGCTTACTTCCTGCAGAGCCTCACTCATCGACTGGTGCTGGGAGGAGAGCTGGTTTATCATGGGCGGCCAGGCAAGGAGGGGGCCATCTTGACTCCAGTTGGGAAGTACTCGGCTGTACACTGGGTAGCTACATTGAATGTGGGATCTGGCAGGGCTCATCAAGCTATTACCGTAGGGCAAATGAACAGGTTCAACTTGGAGGGGAGTTTGAGGCAAACACAAGGCTACAAGACACAACCTTCTCCTTTGGTTACCACCTGACTCTGCCCCAGGCCAATATGGTATTTAGAGGCTTGGTGGATAGTAACTGGTGTGTGGGTGCCATACTGGAGAAGAAGATGCCCACGCTGCCCATCACCCTTGCCCTTGGAGCCTTCCTTAATCACTAGCACTGCTGTAGGGGCAAACGAGGCAAGGCACCGAAGACAGCAGGAAACAGTTTTATTTGGCTGCAGCCAGGTTCAGAGGGCACAGCTTTTGCTGTAATCAATCAATCCCCTGAACCCCGAGTTCAGGGAGTTTCAGAGTTTTATACCCAGTGTGTAAGGGGAGGGGCTCAGAAGTTCACAGTCTGCAGAAGTTCACAGAAAAGCAGCTTTTTCTTTCACTGTTCTGGGCAAGTTAACTCTTCAAGGACAACACCTGAGAAGGGGAGAGCTTCTTCTCCCCTTTCTTTCTTTCTTTTTTTTTTTTTTTAAAGAGAGAGTGAGAGAGAGGAGAGAGAGAGAGAGAGAGAGTGTTTTAATATTTATTTTTCAGTTCTCGGCGGACACAACATCTTTGTTGGTATGTGGTGCTGAGGATCGAACCCGGGCTGCACGCATGCCAGGCGAGCGCGCTACCGCTTGAGCCACATCCCCAGCCCCTCTCCCCTTTCTTTCCTTCCCCTGCCAGCTGTTACCATGGAGCCCATTTGTAACTTATCTTAAAAATGTAGACATCTCTGTGAAGCCCCAGCTCAAGGCCAGAGACATTGTTTGCACATTTCTACAAAGTACTATACTGGATATGTTTGTGAAAAACTAATAAGGGAGTGTCCAGCACCTGAAGTGCTGGTATCTTCCTGGCCAGTGGCCAAGTAGAACAGGGCAACACGAAAATAGGAAGTTTATCTACATTGGACTTTTTTGCAGACTCTTTTGCTGACAGTCCTAAAATCAGCCATGGTGAAGAGGGCTTTTCTGTGGAGAAAGGGGGTGCCACTTCAGCACAACAAATTCCATGGTGGCTTCAGCATCACTGTGGGCTGAGGTTGTCCCAGAGCCAGCTCCCACAGCTGGAACCTCTGAATCAAGTACCCTAGGGACAGAGACTAGGTTCCTCTCCAGAGCCCACCTCGCTGGGTGACTTCTAGGTCCCAGAAGCAGTGTGGGGGACAGGACCTTACCCTTCTAAAAACTGGCACTGCCACTGGATCAGCTAATAAGGTTCGAGGCTCCCACTTCTGCCACCAGCCCCCATATATCTCCCCCTTACTCTTATCGCTCTGGACTAAGAGAGAAGGAATAAGCAATATGTCTAGTTGAACTCCCCTCTTCACTTCCATCTTTGTTTTCAAGCCCTAGCTCCTTCCTCTCCAGAGCAGAAAAGTCTGCATGGGATTAGCTTCCCCGTCCTGTTTTCCCATCCCAGAGTCTCCCAAGGCTGAGAAAGTAGGGCTGAAGGGCTAAATTTTGGGGCATCAAAAAGTGAGACCTACCTATTCCCAGAAGTTTTACCTCTTAGCCTTGAGGCTTCTTCTTCTTCATCTTCTATGTATGCAAAGGACAACCTTATCCCCATGGTCACCCCTGAGTACCCCAATGATTGCATGAAGAGGCATTTATTGCTTTAGACTTTCATTACAGTCACTGAGCTCCCTTTCTCCTGGTCCTAGCAATTTCCCCCTTTCCAGTCCAGTGTGTCCCAAGTGGGCTGGGGAAGGAAGCCAGTCCCAGCCTCAGCTGCAGATCTCCTGGAGAAGTGGCATCATGGCGATAGTCCCTGTATGCGCTGGATTTGATACCAGTATGCGTCGTTGATGCTCTAGAGTTCAATCAACAGGAAAAGCAACTTTGCCTATAGAAACCCTTGAAGGAAGTAGTGGGGTTACCAGGGAAGAGGAAGAAAATAAGACAGCTAGAAGTCTTATCCTGAGGCCCTGACCCCCTGAATTGACCCTCAGTGAAGCTAAGTCTGAACTTTAGAAAAAAATCATGCTCTGATATGAAAATTTGTCAAATATTCAAAAGTCCCCCAAAAGGGTGTCTATCTGATACTATCTTCTTTCATAATGCCCAGCTTTTCCTGAACTCTGAGGGCCAAGTGTTAAGGAAGCCCCAGACTTGGCCAGAACTTCAACTGTGTAGAGTCTGAGGATTTGGCCTCCTATAGCAAGTTCTAGAAGGTGGGTGTACAAAGTATCCTCTTTCTGGCAAACGGACTTATTGAGGAATGAGCAAGAGCAGAAGTGGCACATACCTCAGAGCCCAGCTAGATCATGAACTATTGAACCAGGGATACAAAACTGTGAATGACCATTACTTCAAGAGAAATGAAAAACAAGGAATTGACCAAGTCAAGAGGCGAGAAAGGGCCAAGGAACAAGAGTGAGTGAGACTCTTCATGGTCTGCTTTAGTCTGGAGAAGTTAGAGTACTAAGGTGATGGATGTCATTAATCTCAGGATGCTCTTATAAGAACCTGTGAGCTAGTACTTTATATCTCTACTAAATAAAAAAAATCTGGAAAAATAATAAGAGATCCAGAACAGTCAAAGCAATCCTTAGTGAGAAAAGCAAAGCAGAAGGTATCACAATACCAGACTTTAAATTATAGTGCAGAGATATAGTTAAAAAAAAGAAAAAAAACCCAGCATGGTATTGGCGCCAAAATAAGCATGAAGACTATGGAATAGAATAGCAGAGACAGAGACAAATTCACATAAATACAGTATCATAATAGACAAGATAATAGACAAGGGTGCCCAACATACGTTGGAGAAAAGATAGCCTTTTTAACAAATGCTGCTGAGAATACTGTAAATCCATATGTAATAGAGTGAAATTTAACCTCTATTTTTCACCCTGCACAGAACTCAACTCAAAGTTGATCAAGACCTAGGAATTAAATCAGAAACCCTGCACCTGCTAGAAGGAAATGTCAACCCAACACTCCAATATATCAGTTCAGGAACTGACTTCTTATAACAATACTCCTAAAGTGCAAGAAATGAAATTAAAAATCAAAAAATGGAATGGCATCAAATTAAAAAGCTTCTTCTCAGCAAAGGAAACAATTAATAACGTGAGAAGAGAGCCTACAGCTTGGGAGAAAATCTTTGTCACTTGCTCCTCAGATAAGGTATTAATACCCAGTATATACAAAGAACTCAAAAAATTTAACATGAAAAAAAACAAATAACCCAATCAATAAATGGGCAAAGAAACTAAAGAGACATTTCTCAAAATAATAAGTATGAATAATGGTCAACAAATATGTTTTAAAAACTGTTCAACATCTCTAGCAATTAGAGAAACACAAATTAAAACTACACTGAGATTTTATCTCATTCTTCAGAATGGCAATTATCAAGAATACAAGTAAAAATAAATGTTGGCAAGGATATGGGAAAAAGGTACACTAATATATTGTTGGTAGGAATGCAAATTGGTGCAATCACTCTGGAAAGCAGAATGGAGATTCCTCAAAAAGCTAGAAATGAAACCACCATTTGACCCAGTTATCCCACTCATTGGTACATATCCAAAGGATTTAAAATCAACATACACAGTGATGCAGCCACATCAACATTTATAGAAGCACACTTCACAATAGCTAAGCCACGAAGCCAATATAACAGATGAATGGATAAAGAAAATGTGCTTTATATACACAATGGAGCCATAAAGAAGAATGATTTTATGGCATTTGCTAGTAAATGGAGGGAACTGGAAACTATTATTAAGTGAAATAAGCCAGTTCCCCAAAGTCAAAGGTCAAGTGTTTTCTTTGATATGTGGAAACTAATCCAAAATAAGGAGGGGGATGAAAAAAAAGATACTAGAAGAAAGATCAGAGGAAACAAAGGGGAATGAAGGAAAGGGAGAAGGAATGGGATAGGGAAAGACAATGGAATGAATCTGACCTAATATTCCTGGGTACATATATGAATATACCACAGTGAATCTCACCATTATGTACATCCAGAAGACAGTATTTAAAAAAAACTTATAAGTAAATAGCAGAAAGATAAGTAAAAAAGAGAGAAGGGAACAGGAAGTGGGAAGAAAGGAGGGAAAGGGGAATTACTGGGGACTGAATTAGAATAAAATATATTCCATGCTTTTATAATTATCTCAAAATGAATTCTATTGTCATGTATAACTAAAAGAAGCCAATAAAAAATATTCATTGTTTATCTGAAAATCCAATTTTAACTGGGTGTCCTGTATTTTTTATTTGGCAACCACAGATGGGAAAAAAGTAGAGAAGACAACTAGAATACAGTCACAAGAGTTTGTGGTCATTGCAGATGAAGAGATGGCAAAGATTCCACCCCTGTTTTGGAAGTAGGCTCTTGGAGATGGATTGTTGTAGTGGGTGAGTGAAAGAGTCTGAGGTCAAGGGCGCGACTGAGACTCTGTGGTGAGCCATTGGCTAGATAGAGGTGCCAGGATAGCCAGTTTCACAGAATGAGAATACAATTAGTTTTGACATTCCAATCTGCTATTCTTCCCTTGTAGTCACACACTCATGTAGCTATATTTGCTACAACAGTTACCTGTTTATTGATTGGTTTCAATATAATCTGCTATTAAAACTGAGACAGAAGGAACAAGTCTTCTGTACTGCCAACAACAACAATAACAAAAATATAGCATGCATATCTCTCAATTCAAGCTCTGCTTTTCCTAACATAGCATTTCATGTGACTACGAGAAATACCAAAAACATCTAGGATCAGTAGACAATGTAAATTAAATTAGTCCACAAGTGGGAGGAACTCTGTACCATGATCTGGCCTTCTAACTCCATTTTCCTCCTCTTTCTCTTCCTCCCTCTTCTCCTTCTTCCTTTCTTTTTTTATTTAATATTTATTTTTTAGTTTTTGGCGGACACAACATCTTTGTTTGTATGTGGTGCTGAGGATCGAACCCGGGCCGCACGCATGCCAGGCGAGCGCGCTACCGCTTGAGCCACATCCCCAGCCCTCCTTCTTCCTTTCTTCCTTTTCAGTGCTAGGGATTGAACCAAGGGTCTCATTCATGCTAGGCAGGTGCTCTACCAATGAGCTTTACCCTCTGTCCCCCTTATCTTGTTGATTATGTAAAATATAATTAATGTAATCTAACCTATCACATAGCTTTTGCAAATAAAGTGTGGATTACAAATATGAAAAATACTTTAGTAACATTAAAGAACTGTTGTAGACTAGAGGTCTCCCCCCAAAATTCACATCCCCACTGTGATGCCCAATGTGATATTATGTAGAGATAGGGAGTAGAGGAGGTAGTTAGGATTAGACTAGGTAATGAGGGAGGGCCCTCATGATGGAATTAGTGGCCTTATAAGAGGAGAAAGGGACCCCAATATACAACATCTCCCACATTAACACACACAAGGAAAAGATTATGTGAATACTAAGAAGGTGACCATCTGCAAGTCAGGAGCACAGGCCTCATCAGCAACCAAATGGGTAAGAGCCTTGATCTTGGACTTCTAGTTGAGAAGAACTATGAGAAAAATAACTGTAAGAAAATAAATTTTTCCTGTTTAAGTCATGTTGTCTCAAGTCATTTTTTTACTAACACAAGCTGACTAATATTGATACTATCAGTTTTATAACAATAATTAGGTGTAAACCAGCAAGAATTTTACACCAAAAAAAAAATCTTGCTATTTTTGGTCTGCCAGTGAACTTGCTGAATCTGTAAGCCAGGCAACCTCTGGAGCATGGTATTAAATCTTGGAATAAATTACATTGTTTTATTCCCTTGCCTTCTTTTCTACCTCCCAAACATACACATTAAGGGAAACCTTGAAAAAAGAGATGTCACAAAAGGTGTGAGTGTGTGAGAAAAGTGAAGGGAGCTTGGTTGCTAGGAAACCAGGGAACCAATCTAGCTAAACAGTAGGTGCTTAGGAGCTGTGTGGATTGTGTGGATATGTGTATGTGAGCACCTGGGGCCTTTCTCTTATAACACCAACTAGAAAGCTGCCTCATCCAGCTCTTCAGTTGGAAACCTGGCTCTGACATCGGATATAACATGATGTTGATTAACATGTAGACTAGTAAGGTTTTCCATTGCTAGAAAGAGAAAAACCCAACTCTAAAAAAGAGAATTTGTTATATAACTGGAAAGTCTAGGGGTGGATATTGCTTTGGATCCAGTGACTTGAATGATGTCATTAGCTAATTTTTACCATATCTGTTTTTCTCTGTGGTTTCATTTTCACTTATTTTTTTTTTCCTGGCTGTAAATGGGTCTCTGCAGGTGGTTGGAAATGGATAGTTTAGCTACAGAGGTCCACGTTCCTATTGGCTCCAAGAACTATCCTCAAGCATAAGAAGAGCTCCTCTTTCTCAGGATCCAAATATAATATCTCAGAGAAGAGATCTGATTATTCTGTGTGAGTCACAGGCTCTCCTATTTGACTGATTATTATGGCCAGAGTAACAGGGCACTCTGATTTGCAGCCCTATCTGAACTGCATGAAATAGGGAGCAGAAATTCTCCCAAGAAAAGTGAAATATTTTAAAAGACGAGGAAGTGAAGTAGGCAGGTCAGAACAGTAGCTATCCACAGCAGTACTTGAAAAAAACCATTTATACTGTTTGCCATGACTTTAATTCTATGGAAAGTTTTAATCAAAATGACATATGAAGAGTGCTCACTGAAGCATTGTTTTCTTTCTTCTTCTTTTTTTTTTTGGAACTGGGGGTTGAACCCAGAGCTTTGCGAATGCAAGGCAGACACTTTGCCACTGAGCTACATCCCAGCCCTGAAGCATTGTTTTCAATAAGGAAACTAGAAACAACTCCAATGTACACCACAAAGATATAATAGATTATCCTATATTTATACAGTTTATTGCCAAAGAGCATTTAAAAAAGAGGTAGAGTTATATTGACTAACCCAAAAGCATGGCCTTGATATATGTTAAGAGAAAAAAACAAGTTGCAAAAAAAAGTATGTTTAAGATATAATTTTTTGTAAAATTTTAATATTCAGAGAAATAACCTTGTAGGCATGTGCCCCAAATTCAGTTTGCTATTATGATCCTTTTTTGTGTGTTATAAACTCCTGAAAGTATGATATTTTACAATGAGCAAATGTTAATTTTGTATTTAAGAAACCAATAAAGATGCGATTTTTAAAAAAAATTCGTTATGGACATTAAAAAATAGTCTTACTGATGTTAATCTATATATCATGAAATTCATTCTTTTAAAGTTTATAATTCCATGGTTTTTAGTATATTCACAAACTTGGGCAACCATGTCACTATGTAATTTCAGAACATTTTAATCAGCAATAAAAGAATCTCCACAGCCACATTAGTGGTCACTGTATACTCTCTTCTGCCTGGTAAACACTAATTTACCCTCTTTTTTCAATAGATGTGTTTATTTTTAATATTTAACATAAATTAAATCATACAATATGTAAAATTTTTTTCTGGTTTCTTTTACTTAGGATAATGTTTTGTAGGTTCAATCAGATAATTAGTATTTATAAGTATTTCATTTTTTTTTTACTACAGAATACTATTCTATTTTATGGATAAACAGTACCATATTTTGTTTATTTCATTTGTTTATCTGTTGTTGGACATTTGGGTTCATTCCACTTTTTGACCATCATAAAGAACACTGTTCGGGCTGGGGATGTGGCTCAAGCTGTAGCGCACTCGCCTGGTATGTGCGGGGCACTGGGTTCGATCCTCAGCACCATATAAAAATAAAATAAAGATGTTGTGTCCACCGAAAACTAAAAAATAAATATTAAAAAATTCTCTCTCTCTCTCTCTCTCTCTCTCTCTCTCTCTCTCTTTTAAATAATAATAATAATAAAAGAACACTGTTAATCTAGGTATAGCAAATGTACATAGGCTGTTGTTTGGACTTAGGTTTTTAATTCTTTTGGGTATGTCCCTAAGAGTCAAATTGTTGTGTCATGTGGGAACTCTATGTTTAACCTTTTGAGAAATTGCCAAACTATTTTTCACAGCATCTATAGCATCTTATATTTGCACTAGTAATGTCTAAGGATCCTTGTTGCTTCACATTCTTATCAACACTCGTTACTGACTATCTGTTATCTTTATTTTAGCCATCCAAGTGGGGCTGAAGTGACAATTCATTGTGGGTGGGTTTTTTTTTTTTTAGTCAAAATGTATTTTATTATACATCTTAGATTTATACATTTCATATATACTTTTAAAGCTTCAATTAACAGTTGAATACAAAATTAAAAAAAATACACATATATGCAGCTGTGGTTCTCAGGCACAGAATTTAGGAGATTGGAGCAAGTCTTTTCCTGGCATATAGTAGACATTATAAGCCATAATAGTGGAAAATTTCCTTCTGACCTAGCTGCCTTCTTCACTGAATTTTATTAGAGCAAACAGCTTTAAGACATATGATATTGCTAAATGGAAACAATGAGATTGAACATATGTTTAATCTGTATTTTCTTAATGCCTTTAAGACCTTAATGATTACTTTCCTCCTAATATTGCTCCAAGATTGTCCAATGAAAATAATTTGTCCACAGTTCTATTTGGAACAACTGCCTAAGAACCACTGCCTATGGTTATTCAATGTATTCAGGCCTCACAGGATGAGGTAACGGTACAACGGATTTCTTCTCGGTGTCCTTCCTCATATCATAAGCATCCTCATTGGGCTCCCAGTTGCTGGCTGATATACTCTATGACTGTCCTATACACACTATAGCCCAGTTGCTTGTGCATGTTGACTGCAACTTGGTTAGACACTCTTACAAACAGATCAAGAAAGAAAAATCCACCCTTTCTTTCAGAAATCTCCTCTAATAACTCCACAAATTTAGTAGTCAAACCAAGGTGTCAAAATTCAGAGGCAACAAACAGAGCTGTGACATGCTCATGACATTCTTCCCTGGTTCCTGAGCCTTTTGCTTTACCCATAATATAACCCATCAATTCTCCACCAAGTGCCTCCAGAACAGTGAAATCTCTGGCCAGAGGGTGAGGCACTGTAAGTAGAAAGGAATTCCAGACTAGATCCTACCCTCTGTTGATTCTGCTGCCATACTGATAGTTTGCTCTGGAGCCACTGAGGAAATCTTTATTTAACGTTTTTAAAGGATACAAGTTCTTTAAGTTGGTCCAAATTAATGTTGTTGAAGTGAAACCTGGAGTGTGTTCATCTCCCCACCATCGCCACCCCAGAAAGCCAGCATGTCTCAACCCTGTGCTCACCCCACTGGAAGTCCCTTGTAGATTTGGGGGAGGGGGTGGTGTCGGATACCACGGATTGAATTCAGGGTCACACCCCCAGTCCTATTTTGCATTTTTTTTCAGAGAGGGTCTCACTGAGTTGCTTAGGCCCTCACTGAGTTGCTGAGGCTGGCTTTAACCCGCAATCCTCCTGGCTCAGCGTCCTGAGCGCCTGGGATTACAGGCATCAGCCACTGCACCTGGCCAGTTGTGGTTTTGATTTTGTTTTTCTATTGACTAGTGATGTTGAATATCTTTTTGTGAACTTACTGGGTATTTGTATGTCTTCCTTGGAGAAGTGCCCATCCAAATCCTTTGCCAATTTTAAAATTGGGTTATTTGTCTTTGCATTATTCTTTGTTGTTATTGTTGTATATTCTGTAGATAAATACTAATATTGTTTCCCATTCTGTAGGTTGTCTTTTGACTTTTTTAATGATATCCTGTAAGACACAAACATTTATAATTTTGGTTAAGCCCTACTTATTTGTTTTGGATTTTTTCCTAATGCAAGGTCATAAACATTTATACCTATATTTCATTCTAAGAGCCTTCCAGTTTTAGCTCTTAAGTTTAGGTCTATCATCTACTTTGAGTTGATACTTTTATATGGTGTGAAGTACATGTATGTGTAGTAAAAGGGGTTAGGGAGCAGGAGCTTGGGAGGAATAGATGAACTCTAGATAGGGTTGGAGGGTAAAGGAGGGGGCATGGGGTAATTAATGATGGTGGAATATGATGATCATTACTATCCAAAGTACATGTATGAAGACACAAATTGGTGTGAATATACTGTGTATACAACCAGAGATATGAAAAATTGTGCTCTATATGTGTAATAAGAATTGTAATGCATTCTGCTGTCATATATAAATTTTTAAAATTACATAAAAAAGAATATGGCCTTGCCCAAAAAGAGAGCTAGCCTTTGCCTTCAGTTTAGTTATCTGTTTTATACATGATAGAAGTGTCCTTGTTTAGCATGTCAGCTGGCCACACTAGATCTTAGGATGAGGCTGATCACACTAGACTCCACTAGACTCACCAATGTGAGTTAGATGAAGGCTGGCCATATTAGAAAGACTGTGTGATTCGGGTGGGGACTTTGGGGCATATGGTTTGGTCAGCCTAGAGATTGAGATCAGTCATGTAAGCAATCAGTCATGTATATATAATGTAAACCTAATACAAACTATGAACACTGAAGCTTCGGTGAACTTTCCTGATTGGCAATACTACAAGTATATTGTTAGACACCAGTGCTGGGACACTGCCACTCCACAGGAAGAGGAAAACAACAGCTGTATTTTTGGAAACCTCTAAGACCTTGTCTGTGTCTCTTGCTTTAACTGATTTGAATTTATATCCTTTTACTACAATAAACCCTGACAATCAACATAATACTTCTAGTGAGTTCCGTGAATTCAGCTAATTATGAAACTTGAAGGTGGTTTTGGAAACACCCCCCGCACCTGCAGTTGGTATCAGAAGTGAAGACAGCCCTGTGGATATTGCACTCTCTAATCTTTTAGTGGCCTTTACTTATCACCATTGGTATCCGAAATGGGATTTGCTAGATCAAACCTGATTTACTGACACATGTGGTTGGGAAAGAAGAGGATGAAAGGGCAGGTCTTAATGATTTTTTGATTTCTGAATGGCTACAGCATTACCTGTGGTATGGAACTGTAGATGTCCTCTGGTAAGTTACTGTAAGTAAAAGTTTCCAGTGGAATTTAAAAATAATGGCCTCAACCCCCAGGGAGTTGTCTCACTGAATGCATAAGAAAATTCAAAATAACAGAGAGGAAATGAAATATACAATCACTTGGCTATTGTTAGCTATCATAACTAAATGGACATAAGGGAGCATGTTGGGGTGAATCCTGACTCAGGGCCATGTTTGGATTCTGACTGGTTTAAGCTGGATCTGTTAGCCTGTAGGATCCCTACCAATGATATAGTTAAAATAAAATTAAATAAAAGTGTTGGGGTGAATCCTCATTCTGAGCCAAGCTTAGGTTTCTCCTGAACCAAGTTACAGTTTCTAGGCTAAGGGCCCTACTAAAGAAAATTATGCTGAAACAACAATGAAGGAGGTTAGGATGATTTGTAAGAGAATGGGCAAAACAAGAGAACAGAAGAAAAGGGCATATTAGGGTACTCATCCAAGCAGTGTAGAAATCTTTAAGCACTTATTAAGAAATGGAATAAGTAAAGCAAAAATTAATCGCGCTAAAGAGAAGACCACAAATGTCCTGAGGATAGTCATTGAGTGATCAGTAGAGATAAGGAAGCACATCATTCCCAGAGTTCAACACAAAGACCTGCAAATAGACCCTCTTGCTTTCCTTATCGAAGTGACCATATAATTTTCCTCTTCTTATAGGCTATCTTGGAGAGGAGAGAAGCAGCCAATTGGACCCTTGAATCTGACTATTTGGCTAGCGGTTTATTATTTTTTTAAATGACTCCCATTATGCCTACATTTGGGTTCTATATCATTTGGGGGAGAAAAAGTTTTTCTGCTGTTTATCAACAACACCCACAAAGAAAAAAAACCAACAGGTCAAAAATTTTAGGTTAAGTTAACCTGGAAGAGACAATTTCAAGCAGAAATGTACTGTCATAATTTTAATCATTAAGTTTAGAATTTACAGTGTTTCTTCCCATCCACTGGAAAGAATGCCTGAGAGGACAATGAGATCAGTTGTGCAAACAAAGGAGCATTGCTTATGCATAATTTAATACTTCTGAATGGTAGTGCTTATATTTTAATCCATTTTGAGTCAAGTAAATTAAACATAAGTGATTTGGTTCAGCAGATTAGAAGGAGGCAGGGGGATACTTTCCTGAATACTCCTCACCAGAAAATCTCTGATACCTCCAGAGCCACTTGGAGATGTTTGAAAACTAGTGATCCATCTGGGGAAATTGGTCCTTTGATATTTTTAGCGACTTCTCAATAACATAGCTGTTTAGTTAGTGGAAAAGCCCATACCGGCATCATGGAAATTAACTTGTAGGACTTTAACAAGGACTAGACCAAGCCAATATACTTTCTTATCAGCATGTTGACATTTTCTTCCAACTAAATAATGTATTTTTCCATTCTTAACTAATTGCTTTTGGGACCAGGGCTCTCTTAATCCAGTGTTAGATATAAAGTCTAATTCCACAATTCTTGCTGTTCATTTTATCATGGTGCCTATTTCTAGAGAATTTTTAAAGTTGTTTTGGTGTAGATTTATAGATCATGTATTCTACTATAGAGGTTTCAATCTTATCATTCTTGAAATTTTTGAATTATTCTTGAATTCCTGAGTTATTTATTGGAAAGGGACAGGGGACTGTCTTGTGCCTTGTAGGATGTTTAGCAGTATCCTAACCTTTACTCACTTTATGACAGTAATACTACTGCTCCACCTGTACCACCAGATGTGAAAAAATAGATATTTCCAGATGTCACTTGAGGAACAAGATTATCTCCATTTGAGAACCACCGTTCTTCCATGATGACATAAACCGATTCTAAGAATAGACCTCTTGTGTACGCATGGTTAACCTTTCTCCCCTGAGGATGAGGGGTACTGAAGTAAAACAACTCTATGACTGCTGCACCATATTCCATTCACATCAACAATGCACAAAGGTTCCAGTTTCCCTCCATTCTTGTTGATACATTTTGTTGATGTTGTTGTTTTGTTTTTTAAATAGTAGCCAGCCTGGTGGAAGCAAAGTGGTATCTTCTTGTGTTTTCAACTTGCATTTCTCTGATGAGTAGTGGTATTGCATTTTTGTGTGTGCCTTTTGACCATTTGTATAACTTCTTTGGAGAAATGTCTTGATGGTAGGGGGATAATATTTTAAGTTATGTTACTTATAAGCACGTATAGTTTTTCACACCAAAATCCTTGTGTGTTAGTTTTAATACATATTTAGTTTGTCTTTTAGAATATTCTATGTACAGTGTTTCTCTAGACTGTGCATCCTTAATCATTATCATCTTACACTAGACTAAGAACAAATTTAATAAGAAATTGTCTGCTTCCACACAAGGACTTGAGTGCAAAAGAAACTTTTGGGGTGCTCTGCAGTTCACAGAATACTTCCAGACCAGGTTCACCTACGACCTTTCTCAATTTCCTTTATTTTTGGCTCCTCTGGGACCCTCATGTGCTTGAGCTTATTGTTTGCCTCCCATCTTATTTTTGATCCAATAAGATTTGATATCCTGTCTCCAAATAATTTCCTCAATTTTACAGAGGTGAAAACTCTGTCAGATGCAATCAGTAGAACACATTCTTAGATCCCACATATCTTAGCACTACCAGGAGCCCTTGAACTCCTATGTCTAGCATGAGGCCCTGTGAGGCCACTTGCACAGAGTGATTAAAATGTTTGGAGTGGCAGGAGGTGGTTGGAACATGGTTACCATAGATTTTTCCATGAGATGACACTCAGACATTTTTTTGTTTTTATTTTTTCCCTGCAGCAACATTTGTAATTTTTATGCTCCAACAGACTGTGACTTATATTTCATAATTTCCATAAATGATATTATATATTTTGGACAGATTTGTCATGTTTCTAACAATTATATATATATATTTTTTTGGTTTGTTAGATCTTTCCAGGTTGAAACTGGACAATGTAGAGAGCAGAGCACTTGCTTCCTCTTGGGCCCTTTGCTTTGACACAATGACTATGTCCCATCTGCCCTTTCCTCTCAAGGGAGAAAAATTGAGTAGAAATGTTATATTGACTCCAACTAGTCAACTACCCAGCATTCATGGGTCAGTATTCTTCCCCTTGTAATATCCCTTTACTGCACACCATTCTCAACTATTAAAGATACTTCCCAGGCATCCCCACACTTCCTTTAATAAACTACTCATGACTTTTATGCAATGTTGTGTAGTTTTGAGCAAATATATCCTCTTGGTTTTTTTTTTCACGTATGCTAACAATGTGCTTTAAAAAGAAAGGTAAAAATGTCTTACTTAACGAGAATTACATGTTTTACCAAGGTTTTCTCTTAGCAGAAGAATTTATATCCTAATTTGTGATTAATTAATTTTCTTCAATAATAGAGGAATAGTACTTGAACTCCTCAACTCACCTCATGGTAGACTTTATAAAAAATTTTTTACAAGGGCTGGAGATGTGGCTCAAGCGGTAGCATGCTCGCCTGGCATGCATGCGGCCCCGGTTCGATCCTCAGCACCACAGACAAACAAAGATGTTGTGTCTGCCGAAAAACCAAAAAATAAATATTAAAATTCTTCTCTCTCTCTCTCTCTCTCTCTCTCTCTCTCTCTCTCTCTCTTCTCTCTCTCTTTAAAAAAATAATTAAAAAATTTTTACAATATTGATGGTATCCACCAGAAGCTATTGAATATGTACTTTTCCATTCTGTGTTTAAGCTTGTGTGGTCAGTGTGTGTGTGTGTGTGTGTGTGTGTGTGTGTGTGTGTGTGTGAGAGAGAGAGACAGAGAGAGAGACAGAGAGAGAGAGACAGAGAGAGACAGAGAGACAGAGATAGACAGAGACAGAGAAATTGGGTAGCATTTTCTACTCTTTCATAAAAATGGTTCAGAATAATAAAAATGTGGCATAAACACTTATATGATTAGGAAGTAATTCAGGAAAGGTTAAGAGTGTTACTAAAAGCATTACTAAAAGTGATAGAGCAACAGCTCCACGTTAACTTTTATTAACCACCTTGCATGATTAGAAAGAGGACTATGAATTTGTATTTTGCTAAAGAAACAATCTTTTCACCCATAATGCTGGGCACCTGGCACCATTCCTGGGCTTTCATGCCATCTTCTGCTTGATGATTCAGGAATCCAGTCTACTTCCCTCTGGTAGTTCTATCATCTCAAATGTGGTTTCCATGATCACTGAATAGGAGGAGAAAGGGCTGGAACATTTTTCAAAGGCTATATAGGGGACTGAATGATGGAACCTTGCTAATGGAAGATTTTATTTTGCAAAAATGGTCCATCCTACATTTTCTTTCTGCACTGTGACATTGATTCTCCTTCAGATAGAGAGTTGTCCGTCATACTCCTGTTTCTTGAATTTAAGATGGATTTGAGAAAGAATGTATGTGACTTTAAAGGTTAGGTCACAGAAGGAGTTACATCTTTTGCCTGGCTCCCTGGATACCCTCATCAATGTCAGGTGGAAAGGTAAGGCATAGTTGTTCTAGCTAATAATTCCAGCTGGTGTTCCTGCCTACAGAGCAAGAGACGATGGCCAGACAGGAAAGAGAGAACTAGATGACTCTACCCCCCCACAGCCTGAAGGCCATTTCAGGTAAAAGATGGAATAGAGTTTAGGTGTCTCTGTTCAACCTATCCCATATTGTATATATGAGCTGAATAATGATTGCTGTTGTTTTAAGCCACTGTTTTGTATACTCTGATGCACAACAATAACCAATACAGAGACACACATGTTTTCTACTGACTGTCCATTGTTCATAACTAGTCACATGGCCCCACCTAATTGCAGAGGGTCTGGAAAGTATATATGTGCTGAAGAAGAAGAAGACAACCTGACATTGGTGAGCACTAGTAATGCTTCCAACAGTGACTTTGTATTAATTTACCTGGAATATTTTTTGATTTTTTGTCACAAACGGAATACAGTCATAATGGGAAGTTTGGAAAACATAAAATGGTATAAAGAAGAAAATTTAAATCACCCAAATCCGATGACCTAAAAATGATTATATCTGTTAATATTTTACTTCCTTTGATTTCATTCTATTTACACTTAAACTAAAATTGTAGTTATTCATTTTTATTTTTTTCACATTTTTATTGGTGCATTGTAGTTGTACATATTCATGGGATTTTTTGTTACATATTTGTACATGCACATAATATAACAATATACTTTGAGAGATCCAACATCGCGGCGGGCGCTGAGAGATCAAGTCTCTGACCTCTTCAGCTGTGCGGGCATAGGGAGTCGTAAACCGTCCAAATGCTGTTCGTTCAAGATCACTAGGCAATGCTGAGCTGACGTGGATCTGGGCGAACAGTCTGGGCCTCTCAGAACACACACCGAGCCCGGATCAGCTGAATTCAAGCTCCCGTTCGCCTGCTTCTCACAGACAAACTGCTGTGACTCAGCACTAAACGATGCCGCTGAAACAACTGGTCGGCCCTTCTGATCCTACGGAGCTTAATACCAACCAAGCCTTCACAGGCAGTGGCCACAGATTGAAACGGGGCTTGGGAGAGACAGTCAGGACCCATCCGTTGCATTGGTCACCCGGCAAAGGGAACGAACTGTCACCATTTGCATGGGATACCACCATGGCAGAGAATTGACGTTAACCAGAATGCGGCGGCGGAGGAGATAAATTCATTGAAACCAGCGGCGACAGGTGTGTAATCCCCTAGCGTTCCCTCTCCTCACAACGGGGAAACCTTAAGGGCCCCTCCCAGCTCTCCCATGAGCACGATAGCCAGACCCAGGGAATCAGGAGTGGCGTGGGACCCGCGGCACGGAACTCCTGGCTACCGCTCCCACCAGTGCTGACAACTGAGGTCTCTTGCACCAGCTACCGGGGGCATGGCTACTGGAGGGCAAGTAAAATTCACTGAGGATTCTCAGCCCCAAGCTCTACAAACTTAGGGTCTGAGGGAATGGCAAACAGGGAGAGTGTGCCCAGTCATTCATGAAAACAGGGCTCCCGGGAGCAGCAGACCTGACATGTAGCTAGTATTGTGGTGAGCGTAACCGGTCAGCGGGGCCTGGCTTGAGGAAAAGTGGGGAAGCCACTAGACACAAGAGAAGGACCTAGGCACTTAGGACTGGAGACCCGCCCAGTCTGGGAGGAAGAGCTGCTGCACAGTGATTGGTTCCTGCGTATTGAGAGGAGAAGCTCCACCTACTGGAAGAGAAATTAATCAAACTCTAAGACTAAATTTATTAATTTTCTTTTTTTAATTTGGTTTTTTTATTTTCATTTTTTTGTTGTTGTTTTTAAAATTTTTTTAATTTTTAAAAATTTTTTTTAATTTTAATTTTAACTTTTTTAATTATTTTTTTAAAATTTTTTTTCTTTTTTTCTTTTCTTTTGTCTTTTCATTTATTTTCAATTTTCTTATTCCCCCTTCCTTGAATTCTACCCGCTTACTCTCATTTTCTTTAGTGACTTCTTCCCTTCCCTTCTAATACCTTTCCTCCCAAGCATCAAATAAATTTATAGGAGTAAACAGTAACTCAGCAGTCAAACAGAACAAGAAGTAACATGAGCAGCATGAAAAAGCAAGGAAGAAAAGGAGTACAAACAATGCAGGACAGCCTAAATATTCAGGAGGACCTAGAGTCATCAGAAAAATGGTCAAATAAAGAACTCAAGGAATACCTTAGACAGATGGAAAGGAACCTTAAAGAGGATACGAGACAGCATATCCAAACAGTGAAAGAACACATTGAAAATGAATTACATAAACAGATAAAAGAAGAAGTTAAGCATCTTTATCAGGAGATAGAGATTATAAAAAAAATCAGACAATAATTCTAGAAATGAAGGAAACTATAAACCAAATTAAAAACTCAAATGAGAGTATCACTAACAGAGTGGAGCAAGTAGAAGCCAGAACGTCAGATAATGAAGACAAAACGTATCATCTTGAAAAGAGTCTAGCCAACTCAGAAAGGCTGGTAAAAAATCACAAGAAAAACATCCAAGAGATATGGGATAACATAAAAAAACCAAACTTACGAGTCATCGGGATAGAGGAAGGTACAGAGATTCAAACCAAGGGAATGAGTAACCTGCTGAATGAAATAATTACAGAAAACTTTCCAGAAATAAAAAAGGAAATGGATATACAAATTGTAGATGCATACAGGACACCGAGCATACAAAATCACAGTAGACCAATGCCAAGACACATTGTTATGAAGATATCCAATATACAGAACAAAGAGAAAATATTAAAATCTACAAGAGAAAGGAGGCAGATTACATTCAGGGGTAAACCAATAAGGTTAACAATGGATTTTTTACCACAGATGCTGAAAGCGAGAAGATCCTGGAACAATGTATTTCAAACACTGAAAGACAATGGATGCCAACCAAGAATTCTGCATCCAGCAAAATTAAGCTTCAGGTATGACAATGAAATAAAAATCTTTCATGATAAACAAAAGCTAAAAGAATTTGCAGCCAGAAAATCAGCATTGCAAAGCGTCTTGAGCAAAACACTACACGAGGAAGAAATTAAAAACAATAACCAAAACCATCAGTGGGAAGTGCCTCAGTAAAGACAGAGGGCGGGGGGAAAGCTAATCATGGAGAAACAAACTAAATTTAAAAAAAAAGATAAATAATCAAACATGGCTGGAAGTACAAACCATATAACAATAGTAACTCTAAATGTTAATGGCTTAAACTCTCCAATAAAGCGACATAGCCTGGTAACATGGATTAAAAAAACAAATCCAACAATATGCTGCCTCCAGGAGACACATCTGATTGGAAAAGACATACACAGGCTGAAGGTGAAAGGTTGGGAAAAAATACACCACCACACGGTCCTCATAAGCAAGCAGGGGTGGCCATCCTCATAACGAATAAAATCAACTTCAAGACTAAGTTAATCAAAAGGGATAAGGAAGGACATTATATACTGTTAAAAGGAACCATTCACCAACAAGACATAACAATTATCAATATTTATGCACCAAATAATGGTGCTGCGACGTTCATAAAACAAATTCTCCTCAAGTTCAAGAATCAAATAGACCACAACACAATAATTATGGGTGACTTCAACACACCTCTCTCACCATTGGACAGATCCTCCAAACAAAAGTTGAATAAAGAAACTATAGAATTCAATATCACAATCAATAACCTAGACTTAACTGACATATATAGAATATATCAACCATCATCAAGTGGATATACTTTTTTTCTCAGCAGCACATGGATCCCTCTCAAAACTAGACCATATATTATGCCATAGGGCAACCCTCAGTAAATATAAAGGGGTGGAGATAATACCATGCATTTTATCTGATCATAATGGAATGAAACTGGAAATCAATGATAAAAGAAGGAAGGAAAAATCCTACATCACATGGAAAATGAACAATACGTTACTGAATGATCATTGGGTTACAGAAGACATAAACGAGGAAATCAAAAAATTCTTAGAGATAAATGGAAATACAGACACAACATATCGGAATCTATGGGACACAATGAAAGCAGTTTTAAGAGGGAAATTCATTGCCTGGAGGTCATTCCTCAAAAAAAGAAAAAACCAACAAATAAATGAGCTCACACTTCATCTCAAAGCCCTAGAAAAGGAAGAGGAAAACAACAGCAAATGTAGCAGAAGGCAAGAAATACTTAAAATCAGAGTGGAAATCAATGAAATTGAAACAAAAGAAACTATTGAAAAAATTAACAAAACTAAAAGTTGGTTCTTCGAAAAAATAAATAAGATCAACAGACCCTTAGCCATGCTAACGAAGAGAAGAAGAGAGAGAACTCAAATTACTAACATACGGGATGAAAAAGGCAATATCACAACAGATGGTACAGAAATACAGAAGACAATTATAAATTATTTTGAAAACCTATAGTCCAATAAAATAGAAGATAGTGAAGACATCAATAAATTTCTTAAGTCATATGATTTGCCCAGACTGAGTCAGGAGGATACACACAATTTAAACAGACCAATATCAATGGATGAAATAGAAGAAGCAATCAAAAGACTACCAATCAAGAAAAGCCCAGGACCGGATGGGTATACAGCAGAGTTTTACAAAACCTTTAAAGAAGAATTAATACCAATACTTTTCAAGTTATTTCAGGAAATAGAAAAAGAGGGAGCTCTGCCAAATTCATTCTATGAGGCCAACATCACCCTGATTCTGAAACCAGACAAAGACACCTCAAAGAAAGAAAACTACAGACCAATATCTCTAATGAACCTAGATGCAAAAATCCTCAATAAAATTCTGGCGAATCGGATACAAAAACACATCAAAAAAATTGTGCACCATGATCATGTAGGATTCATCCCTGGGATGCAAGGATGGTTCAATATACGGAAATCAATAAATGTTATTCACCACATCAATAGACTTAAAGATAAGAACCATATGATCATCTCGATAGATGCAGAGAAAGCATTCAACAAAGTACAGCATCCCTTTATGTTCAAAACATTAGAAAAACTAGGGATAACAGGAACTTACCTTGACATTGTAAAAGCTATCTATGCTAAGCCTCAGGCTAGCATCATTCTGAATGGAGAAAAATTGAAGGCATTCCCTCTAAAATCTGGAACAAGACAGGGATGCCCTCTCTCACCACTTCTTTTCATTATAGTTCTTGAAACACTGGCCAGAGCAATTAGACAGACGAAAGAAATTAAAGGCATAAAAATAGGAAAAGAAGAAGTTAAATTATCACTATTTGAAGAAGACATGATTCTATACCTAGAAAGGGTATACAAAAAAGGGTATACAAAAAAATTACTAGAACTAATAAATGAATTCAGCAAAGTGGCAGGATATAAAATCAACATGCATAAATCAAAGGCATTTCCGTATATCAGCAACAAAACTTCTGAAATGGAAATGAGGAAAAACACTCCATTCACAATATCCTCAAAAAAAAATAAAATACTTGGGAATCAACCTAACAAAAGAGGTGAAAGATTTATACAATGAAAACTACAGAACCCTAAAGAGAGAAGTAGAAGAAGATCTTAGAAGATGGAAAAATATACCCTGTTCATGGATAGGCAGAACTAACATCATCAAAGTGGCGATATTACCAAAAGTTCTCTATAGGTTTAATGCAATGCCAATCAAAATCCCAACGGCATTTCTTGTAGAAATAGATAAAGCAATCATGAAATTCATATGGAAAAATAATAGACCCAGAATAGCAAAAGCAATTCTAAGCAGGAAGTGTGAATCAGGCAGTATAGTGATACCAGATTTCAAACTATATTACAGAGCAATAGTAACAAACAGCATGGTACTGGTACCAAAACAGGTGGGTGGACCAATGGTACAGAATAGAGGACACAGAGCCTAATCCACAAAGTTACAACTATCTTATATTTGATAAAGGGGCTAAAAGCACGCAATGGAGGAAGGATAGCATCTTCAACAAATGGTGTTGGGAAAATTGGAAATCCATATGCAACAAAATGAAACTGAATCCCCTCCTCTCGCCATGCACAAAAGTTAACTCAAAATGGATCAAGGACTTGATACCAAATCAGAGACTCTGCGTCTGATAGAAGAAAAAGTTAGCTCCAATCTACATATTGTGGGGTCGGGCTCCAAATTCCTTAATAGGACACCCATAGCACAAGAGTTAATAACAAGAATCAACAAATGGGACTTACTTAAACTAAAAAGTTTTTTCTCAGCAAGAGAAACAATAAGAGAGGTAAATAGGGAGCCTACATCATAGGAACAAATTTTTGCTCCTCACACTTCAGATAGAGCCCTAATAGATTATACAAAAAACTCAAACAATTAGACAATAAGATAATGAATAACCCAATCAACAAATGGGCCAAGGACCTGAACAGACACTTCTCAGAGGAGGACATACAATCAATCAACAAGTACATGAACAAATGCTCACCACCTCTAGCAGTCAGAGAAATGCAAATCAAAACCACCCTAAGATACCATCTCACTCCAGTAAGATTGGCAGCCATTCTGAAGTCAAACAACAACAAGTGCTGGCGAGGATGTGGGGAAAAGGGTACTCTTGTACATTGCTGGTGGGACTGCAAATTGTTGAGGCCAATATGGAAAGAAGTATGGAGATTCCTGGGAAAGCTGGGAATGGAACCACCATTTGACCCAGCTATTGCCCTTCTCGGACTATTCCCTGAAGACCTTAAAAGAGCGTACTTCAGGGATACTGCCACATCGATGTTCATAGCAGCACAATTCACAATTGCTAGACTGTGGAACCAACCCAGATGCCCTTCAATAGATGAATGGATAAAAAAAATGTGGCATTTATACACCATGGAGTATTACTCAGCACTAAAAAATGACAAAATCATGGAATTTGCAGGGAAATGGATGGCACTAGAGCAGATTATGCTAAGTGAAGCTATCCAATCCCTAAAATCAAATGCCAATGTCTTCTTTGATATAATGAGAGCAACTAAGAACAGAGCAGGGAGGAAGAGCAGGAGGAAAAGATTAACATGAAACAGAGACATGAGGTGGGAGGGAAAGGGAGAGAAAAGGGAAATTGCATGGAAATGGAAGGAGACCCACATTGTTATACAAAATTACATATAAGAGGTTGTGAGGGGAATGGGAAAATAAACAAGGAGAGAAATGAATAACAGTAGATGGGGTAGAGAGAGAGGATGGGAGGGGAGGGGAGGGGGGATAGTAGAGGATAGGAAAGGTAGCAGAATACAACAGTTACTAATATGGTATTATGTAAAAATGTGGATGTGTAACCGATGTGATTCTGCAATCTGTATTTGGGGTAAAAATGGGAGTTCATAACCCACTTGGATCTAATGTATGAAATATGATGTCAAGAGCTTTGTAATGTTTTGAACAACCAATAAAAAATATAATTTGGCCAATATCACTTAATTTTTTTTTTACATTAAAAACGTGTGTAGGGCTGGGGTTGTGGCTCAGTGGCAGAGTGCTTGCATTGCACATGTAAGGCGCTGGGTTCAATCTTCAGCACCACATAAAAATGCATAAATAAAATAAAGATATTGCATCCATCTATAACTAAAAAATATTTTTAAATGTTTCTATTAGAACTAGGGTTGTTTCTCAGTAGTAGAACCTTTGCCTTCTATGTGTGAGGCACTGGGCTTGAACCTCAGCACCACATAAAAATAAATAAATAAAGGTATTGGGTCTATCTACAATTAAGACATATTTTTTAAAGTTCCTATTTTACTGATACTAAAATATGTATAATATAAAATTTGCCATTTTAAAGTGTATATCTCAAAAGCATTTAGTATATTCAGAATGTTGTGCAACCAGCACCACCACCTATTTGCAGAATATTTTCAATCACTTATAAAAGAATCCCTGCACCCATTAAGCAGTCATTAGTCAACCTTCTCTCTTTTCCCCAGCAACCACTAATCTGATTTCTGTCTCCATGGTTTTGCCTAATCATGGATGTTCCATATGGATTGAATTGTATAATATATGGCCTTTTGTAACTGGATTCTTTCAAGTAGCATAATATTTTCAAAGCTCATCTATGTTGTAGTCTGTATCAGTACTTCATTTATTACAAGGCTGATAATATTCTCTTTTATAGATGTTCCACATTTTGTTTAGTAGATGGATATTTGGACTCTTTACACCTTTTAGCTATTGTAAATAGTGCTGCCATGAACCTGTGTGTGTGTGTGTGTGTGTGTGTGTGTGTGTGTGTGTGTGTACTTCTTTCAGTCCCTGTTTCTACTCTTTGGGGGTATATACCTAGAAGCAGAGTTTCTGTGTCATATGGTAATTCTATGTTTAACTTATTGAAGAATTGCCAAGTTGTTTTTGATAACAAATGCACCATTTTACATTCCTACCAGTGATGTAGGAGGCTTGTAGGTTCTCCACATTCTCACCAACACTTGTGACTGCCCTTTTAAAAATTGTATAATCTTTCTGGTATAGGTGAGGTGGTGACTCTTTGTGGGTTTGATTCATATTTCCCTAATCACTAATGAAGCTGAGTGTCTTTTTACATGTTTTTTCCCATTTATATATCTTCTTAAAGAAATCTCAGGTCCTTTGCCCATTTTAAAAAATTGGATTGTTTTTCTTTTTGTTGTTGAGTTGTAGAAGTTCATTTAATATTGTGGATATTAAGACATTATCATGTATATGATTTTCTAATGTTGTCTCCCTTTCTTTTTTTTTTTTTAAAAGAGAGTGAGAGAGGGGGGAGAGAGAGAGAGAGGGGGGAGAGAGAGAGAGAGAGAGAGAGAGAGAGAGAGAGAGAGAATTTTTTTAATATTTATTTTTTAGTTCTCAGCGGACACAACATCATTGTTGGTATGTGGTGCTGAGGATCGAACCCGGGCCGCACGCATTCGAGGCGAGCGCGCTACCGCTTGAGCCACATCCCCAGCCCCTGTTGTCTCCCTTTCTATGAGTTATCTTTTCATACTCTTTCTAGTGTTCTTTGATTCACAAAGTTTTTAATTTTTATGAAGCCTAATTTATTTTTTATAATTTTGCTTAACCTTTTGTTGTCAAGTTTGAACCATTTTTGCCAAATCTAAAGGAGATTTTTACCTAAGTTTTCTTCTAAGAGTTTTATAGTTTTTTTTTTCTTACATTATGTTTTTGATCCATTTTGAGTTAATTTTTGTGTGTGGAGTGAAGTAATGGTCCAGTGTCATTCTTTTGTATGTGGAAATCCAACTGCTGATCATCAGCTGTTAAAGGATATTAAGCACTTTTTGAAAATATGCAACATAATATTCCATAGTACATCAACCATTGGTCATTCACTCCTTTGTGACTTTGTAGTATTCTAGAGATGCATATAATTTACTTGTGTCCACATCTTTCTTTCAAAAACCTCTCCAGTTCATATCCCTAGAAAAAGGAACCTTTAGAGCCACTTTAAGGATCATTGCTTTTAGATATGACTGGTTGAACTACAAGTAGACACTCAAGCCAAAGATGGACTCATTACATCTTTACTCTGGGAAGTTAGCACCAGTATTATTATAGCTTGCATATGGTTTATGTACCCCAAGGGTCCACTGTGATTAAAGGCTTGGTTCCCAGAGTGGCTCTGTTGAGAGGTGGTCAAACTTTGGAAGGTGGGACCTAGTGGGAGATTCTTAGGTCACTGGGAGCATAAGGTAGTTTGTGGCCCTTGGTGATTCTCTTGCAACCTCTTAAGTTCTAGCAAAAGGGTTGTTAAAAAAAAACTGATTTGGGCCCTACTTATTCTCTCTGTTCCTGGCTCAAGATGTGATCCTTCCTCCACACATGCTCTACCTGCCAATCATCATGAAGTTCTCAATCAGAACTAGTGCCATACTCTTGAGCCTCCAATACTCTGAGCTCAATAAACCTCTCCCTCTTCCTAAGTATCCTGTGTCAGGTAGTTTGTTAAGGTAATGAAAAGCTGAGTAATTAAGGAATACTGAGACTATGCCAATTAGATTTGTGGAAATAAATTTAAAGGTAATATAAAGTCTGGGGACTGAAATCATTAAGATGAGCTCCGTGTTAAAGGGATGGAGGAAACTAGCTACAAAACTAGAAAGAAATAAGACTATGAGAAATAGAAGGATTTGCAGGGTATTAACTTCCTAGTTCTCAAGAAGTCCATAAGATGTTCTGCTTCCTTTACTTTCACTTTTTTCTGAAGTTATTTTCTGTTGCAAAGAAACTTTCCCTGACTAAAGTGATGCTTGTATTAGTTAGGAATCATGGTAGCAATATACTGAAACCCAGATCAGCTGACTTAAGGCAAAAAAAAGAATCATGTTGATGCAAATAAATAACCATAAAGTCTAGGTTTAGCTTGATCTTGGGCCTCAAAAATGTCACCAAGAGCTCATTCTCTCCATTTCTCAGCTCCACTTCCAGTGGTATTTACTTAATTCCTAATTCTCTTAGTAACTCTCAACTTTGGTCACTCTGTAAATAGTCTCAAAAGAATAAAAGAACATTTCCCTGGTAACTCCTACAAGTGTCTGGAATTCACTGTGCTTGTGACCACATTGGTTTATGAGTCATGGCCCATCCTGAACCAATCCCAGGGGGATCTGGTACCAGGTCTGAGTCACATGCCCACTGCCAGTGTAGGGGGAACCTCATTGGAACCACATGACTGAGAAAGAGGAGGGAGGTTTCGTGAGGGAAATTTTGGATTCTGTTACAGAGAGAGAGAGAGAGAGAGAGAGAGAGAGAGAGAGAGAGAGAGAGGGAGGGAGGTTGAGTAGCTGAAGAAACAACAGAATTTCAATACAGCATTTAGATAAATTCCACTTTTTTTACTATTGCAATTAATACTTATGTGAATCACCTTGTATTCGTTCATATCTTTTATTATTTTTAGGATATATTTGGAGTTCTTTTGCTGCATTACAAACTAACTCAAATGTCGTGACTTCAAACAAAAATGATTTATTTCTCACTATTCTGTTGGTTGGCTAGATTCAGCTGGAAAATTCTGCTCCATGAGGTACAGCTGAGCAATCTCTCCTCTACTAGTGGCCTCCCTTTGTGTAGCCTCAGCTTCTTTATGGTTTAGTGGCTCACTTCCAGGAGCTAGAGAATGGAAACTACGAGGCAATTCTCTTAAGACCTAAGCCTGGAAGTTCCGCTGTATCTCTTCTACTTCAGTCTGTTGGCCAGAGTCACAGGGTCAGCCCAGACTCCTGAGGCAGGGAAGAGCTATAAATATACTCCAACAAGTGGAAATACTGGGCCAAAAGTATGCATATTTTAAGGTTCATGATACAAATTGTCCTCCAGAAATGTTCTACCATGCACACACCCCCTCAGTGTTGAACAGTGTGTGTCTCACCATGCAGATGCCAATCCTTAGTAATTTCTTAAGTTTGATGATAGCACTGTGATTGTTGTCTTATTAATATTATTAGAGAGGTTAAACTTTTTCATGATACTTCTTGGTCATTAATAATTTAAATGTCCATGGCATGAAGAATTAGGATATAGCATTCATATTCATATGCCATCACTTAGTTTAACAAAAACTGTCTTTCTATGGAATGTTCTTTTTGATTCCATTCTTTTCTCTCCTTCTCAAAGGTAACCATTATCCTGAGTTTTTTATTCATACTTACTTTTCCTTATTTTCTTCTCTTGTTTTTTAAACAATTTTGTTGAGTTAAATTTATATGCAGTGATACCACTGAAGGTATACAGTTCAGTGGGTTATAGAACAGTCACTGAGTTGAGAAATCATCTCAATCAATTTTAGGATATTTTCCTTATCCTCCAAAGAAGCCCTGAATTATAGACTATGTGGTCTTTTGTGTCCATTTTCTTTCACTCAACTTGTTTTCAAGGCTCACTGGTATTACATCCTGCATGAATTCTTCATTATTTTTAATTGCTGAATAATATCTCAGTTTTACAGATATGCCACGTTTTATTTATCCATTCATCTCTTGATGAATATTTAGACTGTGTTTGCTTTTTGAATTTTATGAATAATGTTATTATGAACATTCATGTAAAGTTTTGTGTGCACTTATATTTTCAGTTTTCTTGGTGTTTTTTAATACTTAGATTTGCTGGGTCATATGGTAACTATATTTAACCTTTGGGTATCTGTCTTCCAAAGTGTTTCCCAATTTTTCAGATTGTTTTCCAAAGTTAATGCACCATTGTAAATTCCCACCAAAAGTATGTGAAGTTTCCAGTTTCTTGATTTCCTTATCAACACTTTTTATTTTCTGTCTTTTTAATTAGAGCTGTCCTAGTGTTTATGATGTAGTATTTCACTGTGGTTTTGATTTACATTTCCCTGATGACAACTGATGTTGAGAATCATTTCATGTGCATGTTTGCCTTCTTTTATGATTATTGAACAAAGGTATTTATAATTTTAAATAATTTATTTGTTTTACATATTTTGAACTCACATTGAAATTCTTTATGACAGAATAATGTATGTAAGTGTACACCCTTAGAAGATACATATTTCACTAAATTTAACACTTTGGGGTTCATGTATGTTGAATTAAATACCTGTAATTTATATTCACTTTTGCAAATATTCTATTGTGTGATTATGGCACAATTTATTTCTTTCCTTATTGAAGACATTAAGGTCATTTTCAATTTTTTTTTTTTTTGCTGTCATATACAAGGCAGCTGTGACTATTTTTCTATACAGATTCACAAATTCAAGAATTTCTCAAGGGCATAAATAGAAGTGGAATTTCTGGGTCATAAGATACATAAAGTTTAATTCCACTAGATAATGCTAAATAGTCTTCCAACATAGTTGTACCAGTCCATATTCCTCTAACAGTGTTAGAATTTCTGCTACTCCACCATATCTCCAACATTAGATAATATCAGAACTCTTAATCTTTGCTAATTTATAGCAATGAAATTGTATCTCAATATGATTTTAATTTACCTTTCCCTGGTTACTGAGATTGAACAGCTTTTCACATGTTTATGATATATAATATGCCTATGTTTTATTTTTCTTCTCTGAAGTGCCTAAGTGTTTAGTCTATTTTTCTGTTGTTTATCTTCTTATTTATTTGTAGATATTCTCTTTATAATGTGAATACTGATACTTTGTCACTTGTATATATTTCAAGATCTCTGAATACTGGCCTCTCTTTTTATTCTCTTTATTGTACCTTTTTTTCATACTGAGTATCTCCATCCCTTTGTATTTTATTTAGAGATAGGGTCCCACTGAGTTGCTTAGGGCCTTACTAAGTTGCTGAGGCTAACTTCAAACTTGTGATCCTCCTGCCTCAGTCTCCCAAGCCACTGGGATTATAGTCACCACACCTGGCTATTGTATTTTTTGATGAACAAAAATTTGTAATTTTAATGTAATTGAGTCTATAGTCCTAGATTATATGATTTGGGGGCTCTTTGTATCTTCAGGAAATTCTTTCCTTACTTCAAGTTTAAAAATCTACAATCCAAAATTGCCTGTCATATTTAAATATTTGCCTGGACTAGAATTAATTTTGATGTGTGGTATGAGGAAGTATGTATGGTGTAGAGTAGATGACTAACAGTGCCACAACAAGAGGAAATTCCAATCTTTCCCCACTGGTCAGTTTTACAAATAGGATCACATATCTAGCTTCTGCATATGTGCAACTCTGTTTCTAGGTTCTCTGTTCTAGTCTATTGGACCTTTTGCCTATTATTTTGTCAATATCACACAGTTTTAATAATTGTATTTTTACAGTATGGATTGATATATCTGGAAAGGCAATCCACCATTTTGTTCTCCTTTTTTGGGAATATATTGGCTATTCTTTATTTTTAATTTGTTCTTTTTAGATATACATGACAGTAGAATATATTTTGACATATTTACACCAATATGGAGTATATCTTATTCTAATTGGGATTCCAGTCTTGTGGTTGTACATAATGTGGAAATTCGTTGTGATGTATTCATATTTGTACATAGGAAAGTTATGTCAGATTCATTCCATGTTCTTTACCCCCTCCATTATTTCCATTCCCTTTTGTCTAATCCAATGAACTTCTATTCTTTCCCTCTCCCTTGTTGTGTGTTAGCATCCACACATCAGAGAGACTATTAGACCTTTGGTTTTGAGGATTGGCTTATTTCACTTAACTTGATAATCTCCAGTTCCATCCATTTACTAGAAAATGTTATAGTCATTCTTTTTTATGGCTGAATTACATTCCATTGTGTATATATATTAACATTTTCTTTATCCATTCATCTGTTGAAGGGCATCTAGGTTGGTTCCATAGCTTAGCTATTGTGAGTTGAGCTGCTATAAACATTGATGTGGCTGCATCACTGTAGTATGCTAATTTGTAACTCCTTTGGATGTATACAGAGTGGTATAACCAGGTCAAATGGTGGTTCCATTCCTAGTTTTTTGAGGAATCTCCACATTGCTTTCCATAATGGTTGCACCAATTTGAAGTCCCACCAGCAATGTAGAAGTGTACCCTTTTCCCCATGTCCTTGCCAACATTTATTGTTATTTGTGTTCTTGATTGTTGCATTCTGCTTGGAATGAGGTAAAATCTCAGTGTAGTTTTAATCTTGACTTCAGTGGTTTGGATCTGGAATATCTTCCAAAAGCTTCTATGTTGAAGGCTTGGTCTCCAATGCAGCAATGTCCAGAGGTGAGGCTTTTGGGAAGTGATTACTTCTTGAGGGCTCTAACCTCATCAGTGGATTAATTCATTTGATGGATTAATAATTTGAATGGACTCCAGGAAGGAAATAGAAACTGTGGGCAGGTAAGGTATGATTGGAGGAAGTAGGTCACTAGGAGAATGCTCTGGTGAACTATATCTTATCTTCTCTCTCTCTCTCTCTCTCTCTCTCTCTCTCTCTCTCTCTCTCTCTCTCTCTTCTCTCTGCTTCCTGGCTGCCATCAGCTAAGCAGCTTTCTTCTCTCAAACCCTTCTGCCATGATGCTCTGCCTCACCTTGGGCCCAGAGCAATGGATTCAGCAGACCATAGACTGAAACTTCTGAAACCATGTGCCCCAAATAAAACTTTCTTCCTTTAAGTCATTATTGTCAGTTATTTTGGTTATAGCAACAGAAATCTAACGCACTGACCCTTCAGTATTCCACATAAATTTAAAAATACAGATTGTTAAGTTAAAACAAAAGCTTGTTGTAATTTTTGTTAAAATTACATTGACTCTGCAGATTGATTAGGGGAGAATTTACATCTTTATCACATTGAATTTTCTGACACATCAACATGGCATAATAAATTCTCTCTTATTTTTGTCCTTTTAAGTACACTTCACAGAAGTTGTGTAATTCTTTCCATCTGGCCTTTCACATCTTTAGTAGATTTATCTCTAGGTACGTCATGTTTATTATGAATTTAAAAAGCTGTCTCTTTAAAACGACATGTTCTAATTTTACTAATGCATAAAAATTCATTTGACTTTTTAATATTGATTTTCTTATGTAGCAAACTTGTTCAGCTCTTCAACTCATATTCTCTTGTAGATTGTCTGGATTTGACCATATAGACATCATATCAATTGTGAATAATGAGTGACTATTTTGTTTTGTCACGTT
This sequence comes from Spermophilus citellus, assembly GCF_964194105.1. Classification (NCBI taxonomy): domain Eukaryota; kingdom Metazoa; phylum Chordata; class Mammalia; order Rodentia; family Sciuridae; genus Spermophilus; species Spermophilus citellus. Next base: position 44,499,672 of record NC_138184.1, on the reverse strand, counting down.
CTATCCTTATTTTTTAACTTCTTTTTCTTATATTAGCTAGAACCTTTACTACTAGGTTAAATACAAAAATTGATTTTATTCCACTTTGATTCTTCTTTACTTTAAAAAATTTTCATTTTTAAGTTTTAGATGGACACAATATCTTCATTTTGTTTGCTTCTTTTTATGTGGTGCTGAGGATCAAACCCAGTACCTCACATGTGTGAGGCAAGCACTCTGCCATGGAGCTACAACCCCTGCCCCTCTTCTTTACTTTTGAAGCTGTACTTGTGTTCAGAAATAGAAATCATTACAGAAGAAAGAAAAGAAAAATTAGTAACTTCCTGCTGTACATTTCCCAAAATAATTTTCTTAATATTTGTCTATATTCCTAAGTTCTTGATACACTTTTTTTATCAATTTCTAAATTTTAATTTTCAAATCAAAGAGCAATATGAACTCACAATGAGAACTTAAACAATACTGAAGTGTTATAAGGAAAGTTAAATATTAAATGTTATAAGGAATATTAAATCCCTTACTTACATTCTCCAGAACTTTGTAGCTACTGTCAGTTTCTTGAGTGGTTTTTATTTGTAATTTAATTTTTTTTATTCTAATTTGTTATATATGACAGCAGAATGCATTACAATTCATATTACACATAGAGCATATTTTTTCATATCTCTGGTTGTATACAAAGTATATTCACATCATTCGTGTCTCTTGAGTGTTTCTGAGGACATTTTATGTGCATAATGTATGTCCTTTTCTTTGCATATAGTTTAATAACATACAAATTCCTCTGCGCCTTATTTACTTATACTGGCAGAAACTGCTAGTTATTACCAATATCTGTTATCTACTTCTTCCTTCATAGTAGAGCTTCAGGCTTTTAGCTGAATATATGACTACACAGAATAAAGAAGACATTTTATATTCTGTGTTGCAGGAACACATGACCCTGTGATCAATTCTGGCCAATAAGATGTAAGTACTAATACAATGTGGCATTTGTGACATTGTCCCTTAAAAGACTGCTAGAATGCACTTATTTCTCCTTGTTTTTCTATTTTTGTAATGTCTGAGATGCAAATATTATTCTGAAGTGATAGTCCCTATGTTGTATGAAAGTCACATCATAGGGATAATTGAGCAATGATGGGAGAATTCTAGGTCTCTAAGAACTTCGTGAAGCAGAGCTGCCTACACACTAGCCTAACTGCCCACTTCTGCACTTTTACATGAGAGAGAAATAGCCCATCATCAAGTAGAACCACTGAATTCAATTTTTAAAGTGTTGACACTGTAACTTTTTTTTATTTCATTTTTTTTCTTCATAGAAGTTTGCACCGTAGTGTTCAAGAGTGCCAGTTTCCACATATTTTAAGGTGTTTTCAAATCACATGAAGAATAGCTATAGATGCAATTGGTTTATAGCACTAAATCTGAAAATTTAGTACAAAGGAAAGAGTGTTCTATTAGTAGAACTGAAAGGCACCCTTGGAAACAGCTTGTGACTGATGGTTGGAAAACAATAGCTTGGCTTAGGAGGAAAATGCCCTTGGAGACCATCTGCTAAGGCCCCTTACCTCCAATTTATAGATAAAGACACAATCTCTCACCAAACTTCAGGTAGCCTGACTCAATGAACAGTATACATGTGGATGTCAGTCTAAGTGCATTTGTCCCACAACTGGGCAAATCATATCTTCCTCAGCCTCGGTTTCTTTACTTGTGAAAAAGAGATAACATTAAAATCTCACAGAAATATTACAATTATTAAATGGGCATTTCTGTTTCCTCGTGCAATCCTTGGCACACAGGTGCTCAAAAATAGCCCTTCCCTCCCATTACCACTGCTCACCCAAACTTCACAGCACCCTATCCTGTGTGTGCTTCCTCCTTCAGCTGCTGAGTGCTCATAAATGGTGTTAAGGATTGTTTGCAGAGGCGATTGGCTCTTTGACTGTCCTTCTAACCTAGGAGCAGGTTTTTCTCCTGTCAATCTGTATCATGAATCCTTCTATAAGACCTTAGCAACTATGGTAAACTCACAATTGGGGACTAGCTTTGGCAGTAACAGTGATAAAGCAGAATTCATCAGCAGGTGTTTGAAGCTCAGCATTTGGCTGAGTTTTCTTTGTTAATCCCTGATTTCAAAGGAGGAAATGATCTTTGCCTATTTACTTTGCCTGAATGGTCTGCTCAGCTCAGCAGAGTCCTATTAATTATTGAATGGAACAAATAAAAGCTTTCCTTAAAGTTTCCTGCTGTGCTATAACTTTGTATCTTAGGGTATTAGTTTAGCTAGCTTCTGAACCAGAGTGGAAGCATTATACGGGCTTCGGCTGTATCAGCTCTCTTACACTCAATGCATTATAAGTTTGTTATTCCCATGAATGTCTTGTACATCAGAATTTCCTTAGCTGTCTTCACTGATCACCTCCATTTTACTAGTGGCTTCTTCCTGTGTTTCTAAATATAAGCCCTTTTATATAGGGCAGGCAGGCATCAAAATGTTGGTGAGTTTTGTCTCCTACAACAGCCAAGACAAATACTTCACAAATAGCAGTTGCTGAAAGATTAAGTGAATAAATTTTTTAAAAATGAGTGAATGAGCAAGCAAATTTTGCTCTGGATTTGTTTCTTAAATATTCAGGCATGCTATAAAAAACATAAAAAATTGTGGTTTTAAGACGTCATAATCTTTATGAAAGAGATTTCTTTAAACTATTTAAAGAAATGAGCTCAGTATCAATTAAGAATAGGCTTAGTGGAGAATGACAGAAAGCATAAAATAAAAGTATAAATGCTATGTAAGTTATAGCAGTATAATTCATATAATTTTCCCTCATGTTGAAGATGCCCTAAGGTCTCCGCTCAGGAGACCATATGCTTTCCCTACAGTGACAGGCACTCGGGCTTCTTTCATCTGGTAGTGCTGCTGTGTGGCTTCCACCTCATGGTCCAAAGTGGCCGATGGAAAAGGGGAGAACATACCCTCTTCTTCAAAGACACCTCCTGGATTTTGTTTCCATCACTTCTACTCGTTGGCCATGATAGTCTGGAAAATGTAGTTTCTATCTGGGGCAGCCATGTGCCTGTCTAGAATCGGGAGTTCTTCTGCTAAAGGAAAAAGGATAGAACCCATACGGGGGGGCAAATTGTCTCAGTCACAGTTTCTCATTGCTATTTGGATAAAATATGAACTCACTGCTATGCTCAACAGGGTTCTGACTGATCCAGTCACTACCTGGTCTCTGGCCTCATCTCTGATTACTAACTTAGGGTTGTTTTTATCTCTGTTTTTCCACTCTAATTTTCTCCAAAAGGCAGGGCTACATCCCACCTCAGTGTCTTTGCACACATGCTTATTTCTGGGATTTAGGAACACTAGAGTAGACCTGCTTACCCCATTAAATTGTGTGTGTGTGTGTGTGTGTGTGTGATATCATACTTCTTCTTTGTAGCACCTGTCACAATTGCAATTACAAATTATTTATGTTATGATTTGCTTTGTATCTGTCTCCCCCTAACTTATGAGACTGTGAATGTAAGAATTTTGTTTTGTTCATGGCTATTTTCCCAGTATGGTATGTTGCATTTGGAACAAGTTAGGTACTTCCTAAATCTTTATAAGAGCAGTGAATAGATTTCTAATGGAATACTTTCATTTTACAGATGAAATAATAGTTTAACCAGAGTACTCAAAGAATCTGGACTTTAATTTCTTTAATTAGTTAAAAATGAAGGTTTCAACTCCTTTTCAAAACCTTTCTGAAATGTTTTGGTCTAAGGGAAGTTCATCAAATAATATTTACTCTTCCTTTGATGGTCACCATCTTATACCTAATGGGCAACCTTAGAACTGTCAATCAGCACTTAACCACAGGCACTTAATAAGAAAGAAATCATGCAGGGTCAGTCTAACTCCAGGATAAGCCCAGAAAGTTGCTTTAAAAAAATGTGTTTAACATTCGTTGATTTTCTTTTCAATTGTTCCTTTCCCCAGAAAAATGATACACCAAAAAATTCAAATGATGGTGCTCCTGGATTGATAGAGGATTTATTTTATGCAGAAATTATTGTGCTTTTATTGAAAGAAAAAATAACTTTTTTAAAAGTCTCAGTCACCTGTTGGGACTATGAGTGACAGTCAAGTTTGAGTTCAATAATTGGTTTTTAAGAAATATCAGAGGAAAAAAAACAGCATTATATCTAATGTCCTGATTTTTAAATATAAGCTGCCAGAGTCAACGTGAAGGAGGGTGGTCAAGAAGAAGGAAGACAATCTTTGGAATACTCTGAACTCTGGTGATTGCCCAGAAACTTACAGAATGTTGGGATTTAGGGATTTGATTTAGGATGTTTTGAAAACTGCAAGTCTTGGTTTTCCTGGGATATGAAACCTCCATGGACTGATTACATGTGTCACAGGCAAACTACACTATTCTTTTGGCATTTGTTCAAGATTCCAATTTAATGTCTTACATCTTTAAAAAGTTTAGTATTTAAATTTTTTTAAAATTCCCTATAATTGAAAATGGACATTTTACTTTCCAAGTATTTATGATAACATTTACCTGTTATGTATTTTCCAAAGCTGGAAACTCGGGGCTGGGGATGTGGCTCAAGCGGTAGTGCGCTTGCCTGGCATGCATGCGGCCCGGGTTCGATCCTCAGCACCACATACAAACAAAGATGTTGTGTCCGCCGAGAACTAAAAAATAAATATTAAAAAAATTCTCTCTCTCTCTCTCTCTCTCTCTCTCTCAAAAAATGACCTTTGCAAAGCTGGAAACTCCTTCCCTTCCCATAGTGCCTCAGCGCCTCTCTCAAGGTTGGCACCTCTTGCCTTTGAAAGAGGAGAATTAACCCAGGCGTAGTGGCTCATACCTGTAATCCCAGTGGCTCAGGAGGCTCAGACAGGAGAATTGCAAGTTCAAAGACAGCCTTAGCAACTTAGCAAGGCCCTAAGCAATTCAGTGAGACCCTGTCTCTAAATAAAATGCCAAATAGGGCTGGGGATGAGGCTCAGTGGTCAAGTGCCCCTGAGTTCAATCCTGGTACCAAAAAAACAAAAGAGAAGAATTAACTAGCTGTGGAACTAAAAGTTGGATATAAAAGGGTGTAGAAGGACCTGAACAGACACTTCTCAGAGGAGGACATACAATCAATCAATAAGTACATGAAAAAATGCTCACCATCGCTAGCAGTCAGAGAAATGCAAATCAAAACCACCCTAAGATACCATCTCACTCCAGTAAGATTGGCAGCCATTAAGAAGTCCAACGACAACAAGTGCTGGAGAGGATGCGGCGAAAAGGGTACACTTGTTCATTGTTGGTGGGACTGCAAATTGGTGCAGCCAATTTGGAAAGCAGTATGGAGATTTCTTGGAAAGCTGGGAATGGAACCACTATTTGACCCAGCTATTCCCCTTCTCGGTCTATTCCCTAAAGACCTAATAAGAGCATGCTACAGGGACACTGCTACATCGATGTTCATAGCAGCACAATTCACGATAGCAAGATTGTGGAACCAACCTAGATGCCCTTCAATAGATGAATGGATAAAAAAATGTGGCATTTATACACAATGGAGTATTACTCTGCTTTAAAAAATGACAAAATCATAGAATTTGGAGGGAAATGGATGGCATTAGAGCAGATTATGCTAAGTGAAGCTAGCCAATCCTTAAAAAACAAATGCCAAATGACTGCTTTGATATAAGGGGAGTAACCAAGGACAGGGTAGGGACGAAGAGCTTGAGAAGAAGATTAACATTAAACAGGGATGAGAGGTGGGAGGGAAAGGGAGTGAGAAGGGAAATCGCATGGAAATGGAAGGTGATCCTCAGGGTTATACAAAATTACATATAAGAGGAAAGGAGGGGTAAGAGAAAAATAATACAAGTGGAAGAAATGATTTACAGTAGAGGGGGTAGAGAGAGAAAAGGGGAGGGGAGGGGAGGGGAGGGGAAGGGGGATAGTAGAGAATAGGATAGACAGCAGAATACAACAGACACTAGAATGGCAATGTGTAAATCAATGGAAGTGTAACTGATGTGATACAGCAATCTGTATACGGGGTAAAATGAGAGTTCATAACCCACTTGAATCAAACTGTGAAATATGATATATTAAGAACTATGTAATGTTTTGAACGACCAACAATAAAAAAAGTGGGTAGCTGCAAAAATAAAATAAAATAAAATAAAAGGGTGTAGAGACAAAATAATGTCAATTAACTTTAATTTGAACTGAAGCCAGTTGTATTCCTAAACAGTTTACCAAATTATTTGTCTTCTAGAAAGATTTAGTCATCAGAGTATAAACACAAATCAGGAGTAAAGGTTAAAATTTTATCCATTTAAAAATGCTGCTTCACACTGTATTTCAGCAATTAACACTTCAGATGGGATTGGTGTGGTTTAAAATATGCACCATCTCTTCTAGTTTAAAAAAAATGCCTGTACCTATTCTTAGTAGCATTAAGGGAATCAATGGGGACAACTAGACTTTTCAGGCAAGGTAGCTGTCAATCAATAAATGTTCTGGCTACTTGATATTCAGTATGATGTGATCAAGTAGGAAAGCAATCAATCAATCAAATAGGGCTGCATCTGGGGGTGGGGGAGAGCAGTGAGAAGTAGTTCCCAGGGTAATGACAGGATACAGGTAGTGTCATGGCTACACTGCTTCTACCCAGTGGGGAAATCTATTTTCAGCTTGGCTCCCAATGAGGAAGTGACACTTCCTGTCACATAGATGTTAAACAGTCCATCCCTTTGCTCTGGCTAAGTGGCAGATGCCACTCAAATGCAGGTGGAGTGCTCTGAGTAGCAGAAAGAGCACCTAGCATGGTGTATCATTCTGGGGCAATTAGGTAAAGCAGGCAGCCAGCATTTTCTGTAAGCAGAGTTTATCAAGAAAGCCCAAACCTCCCTAACAATTTCACAATGAAGGCTCAATCCTGCTTCACCCTAGAAATAAGGAAGTAATCAGGGTCCATACTGAGAAGGTAGAAGAGGAACACAGCACAGAGCACGCAAAAGGAAACCAGCGCACCTTGGAAAATACAGAAGGGGGATCTTCCCATGCCACTCATAGTGCGGACTGGTGCTGGGCTGCACGTTGTTGGTTACGACATGAGAAAAACATGTAAGTTATGCATTTTAGGGAAATTGAGTGAAAGCATTTAGAAAAGATTGTAGGAATTTGATATTGCTGCCATATCCAGGTGTGGCCCTAGATTCTCATAATTTATCTTGTCCTAAAACTATCCGAGTTGAAGGCAAAAAACAAAACAAAACATGAGAGACATACACCTAAGACTGCTTAAGCCATACAGAAAGCAATGAATCCACTGAAAGAGGGACTTGACTAAATGGGTGGGTGTTTTAGAAGTTTAAACTAAGGGCAGGCATGAGCCTGGGAGATGAGCCCCAGCAGGATGGAAGAAACAGTGGACATATCTTATGGAGCAGGATAAAGACCAGTTTGGGTGTTGCCAGATTCATTTAGTAAGTTGTTTGTGGTGTGATGTCTTCTGGTTAGTGTCTTTGTCCATTTTGTGCTTCCATAATAGATCACCACAGATGGGTAATTTATAAAGAACAGAAATTTATTCCAGTTCTGGAGTCTGAGATGTTCAAGAAACCTACATATTTGGTTGTTGTGTAACAACTTTATCTTCCAGAGGGAAAGAACTCTAACCTGACATGGCAGGTGGAAAAGCAAGGGACCTCGTACCACATGAAGCCTCTTGTATAGGATTTTAATTCCATTCGAAGCCTGATCACCTCTTAAAGTCCCAACTTCTTAAAACGATCACAATTTCAAACACCTGAATTTTGAAGGGGACACAGTAAAACCCTAGAAATTAGTTTGTCAGTTTTAACCCCAAAGTGCGTTAAGATCCAGAATTCATTTGTTCATTAGAGGATAATTTAAATTTATTATTTGAATAGGTAAGTGAGTAGAACTGACAACAAATGAATTATGATGGGACAACATTTTTTTTAATATAACAATAATTCTCCAGTAGTAATGACCTGCTCACATACTTCCTGGGAAGCATGTGTATAATTTCCATAATTCTTCTTTTCCCTCTTGATTCATTGGTCAGACAGCTGTCTATGTGGCCCCATTAGACTATTTCAGACCAACTGCTGTGGCTTGGAATGGCCACATATGGGTAGAAGGAATCCTTCTGGACTATTTCTTTAACCAATGAGACCTAGTTCCAACGAAGTGAATTACAATCAAATTTTCCCAGTTTTCTGCACGTGGAAGACTTACATTTCTACCTCAATAAACTACAGTTGGTTAAAAATAAATAAATAATCACCTACATCATCAAAATGTGCGGCTTTGGACTGGCGTTGTGGCTCAGCAGTAGAGCGTTTGCCTAGCACATGTGAGGCCCTGGGTTCAATCCTCAGCACCACATGAGAATAAATAAATAAATAAATAAAAATATGGTGTCCAACTACCACTAAAAAATAAATATATTTTTTTTAAAGTGCAGCTTTGGTCTTGGATTCTTGCATATTACCTTGTACTAGAGCTGTATATTGAGTTGAAACAACAAGAAAAACATGAGAGATATACACCTAAGATGACTCACTCCATCCATCAAGGGAGGCTCTTGCTTGGGTGCATGGGTATTCAGGAAATAAGTAAGGACAGATCTGATGAAACCTGAGGGTTCCCTCCAAGTTAGGCTGGGTAGGAAAAACACTAGTGTTAAGATCAGAAGATATAGGTTTCAGTCTTCCTCTGCCTCTTAACAAGGTGAGTGATCTTGGGTATGTTATTTAATCTTTCTAGACCTTATTTTTCTTGTCAATAAAATGAGAAAAACTGCATACTTTTATGGGTTACTGTGAAAACGAAATGAGGCTGAATGTGAGATTTGTAGGTATTAGGGGATGATAGAAAAATCAGTGGCCTAGAACAGAGCAAGCATTTTCTTTCTGTCAAGGGCTAAATAATAAACATTTTGGCTTTTGGGGCCACATATGTCTATTGCAACTACTTAACTCTGCTGTTGTAGCATGAAAGAAGCCATATGTAATATATAAATGAATGTCCTAATGAAACTTTATTTAATGTAAGTGGACTGGATTTGACCTAAGGGCAAGTAGTTTGTCAACCTCTGGACTGGAAGCCTGGAGATTTGAATTCTGATGCTTGCTGTTTTAATCTTGCTCTTGTTTGCTTGGCGATCTTACGTAAGTTGTTTCTAGAGCCCGAGCTTCAGTTTCTGTACCACTGTCAGAGCTTCCCAGGCCTCTTCAATGCTATGACTTGTGGAAGAGTGAGGCAGAAGGTAAGGATCCTTGCAAAAGCAAAAGGATCTTAACGAACAACGTTCTGATGAAAGAAAATTACAGCAATACATGAGATGAAGAATTAAACTAAGGCGTAAGCACACTATGGGTACGGATAGGAAGAAGACAGGATAAAGTATGAGAAATAACAACACAGAAAAACTGTGTACCTTCCATAGAACCCAAAGAGATCAAACAGGATTGAACTCAACCTCCCTGTCATCAGAAAATTACACTCAAACCAAGGCCAGAGTGGTCTAGCACTCAGCGGTCTAGCCTAATCTTCTCTGTCCCCAAGCCATGAGAGCAGGGTTTAGGGCCTAAATGGGACAGAACTCCTAGCAGTTCCCTTCAGTTAACCCCTCAGCACTCACCTTATATGTGGGTGGATGGTTTCTTGCCCCAAATACTTCTCTTCTGATCTTTGGCAACATGCACTTCCCTTGACTGCCTGTGGGGAAGATGAGAAGTGCTGGGAGTCAGCCTTCTCAGGAGCTGCCCTCACCCCATGAAAGATGGAAGTTAGTGGATAAATACCCCAGCTCCCTTGCTCCTTGGGGGAGCAAACTCTGAGATGTCTTCTATACTATTCCCAGAGATTCACACAGGGATTGAGCCCCAGATTCCCACAGCAGTAAAGTCATTAATGAACCTTTGATTGGTTTCCATCCCTTGCCTGCATTTATTATCCTCTGCCTTACAGTGCTTCTGGGATTTCCTCTTAAATATGGTATTTACACCCAACTCTTTGTCTTAGAGTCTGTTATTTGAAGAACTCAAAAGAAAACAGAGTCTTTTAGCTATATAACCACTAGGAGATAGCCAAAGGTTTAAAAAATACAAGCTTTTGTAGTTTCAGGACCATAAGAATGTTTCCTATGCCAAATTTTCAGTGTATCAGAATAGTAAGTTCGCACTTGCATGGTAGGCTTGACAACCTTTCAAGGATTCAAGAAGAACTGTCATTCATTCATCCATCAATTATCTATCCATCCATCCATATATTCTTTTAGCCAGACAGCCAGTTATTCCTTCTGTCTAACCAGTCCAGCAAACTGTTGTCTTTCAAATATCATGTTAACTGCTGGGGATAAGAAGATATCAGATTCATACTCTTTAGAAGCTAAAAGTCAGTCCAACTGAACAAATAATTAAAAGATATCATGATAAATGTATCAATAGATAAAAGAAACTATTTGGAGCGTATAGGGCAAGAACTTTGAGCTGGTTGTCTTTACATCTTTTCTCTAACAATGCATCATCTGTTCCATAAATATAGCTCCATGAGTTGTGGTTGGCTCTTTCCTATGACTAAACACTAGACTGAGTATTATCTGCTTTCCAAGTGGACTTCTGTCTTGCTTATCATCTATTCTTATCAGTTTTAGAAACTTATTCCTTGAGGCCTCAAATCTAACATGTGGCTAAAGGTCCTAAGTATGGATGGAGTAATAGGAATTTATCTTACCACAAATACTAGGGGATCTATTTTCTTTCACTAACCATATTATAATAACCTAGCTTTTTTCTTGTCTTGACTTTCAGGTATCCACAGATTTTCATTAAGCTTGTAAAAGTTTGGATTTTGAATGTTTCCCAAACACTTGGTGACCTACATGTGACACTACTGGGAGGTGTTGGAACTTTTAAGTAGTGGAGTTAAATAATTGCAGTCATGCCTTTGAATGGGATATTGGTACCCCAGCCCCTTCCTGGCTCTTTTTGCTTCTGGTTGCCATCGTGTTTGTTCTACCACTCTCATCATGATATAATGTGCTACCATAGGCCCATAGACAATAGAGCCAAGCAACCATGGATGAGACCTCTGAAACCATGAACCAGAAAAACCTTCCATCTCAGAAGTTTATTATCTTAGGTATTTTGTCACAGTCATAGAAAGCTCACTAAAACAAAGCTTCTTATGTTTAGGCCCACAAGGCATACACTAATAATAATATATGCCATCTGTACAGTGTTTTATGACTTCATAAGAAGTTCTTAATAGAATTTCAGAATCTAAAGAAACATTAAAGGTCATCATTTAGTCCAGCCACCATCTTATGTCCAGATCTTTCTTACACCATATGCTTCAACCCTCCCACTTCCTTCCAAGAGAGCCTCCTCTGTCTTACTGATCTGGAACTACTTCTTACTCTAAGACAGAGCAAGCTCTTTTTTTTTAATATCTTTATTTTTTTTATGAGGTGCTGAGGACCATCCTGGTGCCTCACTCATGCTAGGAGAGCGCTCTACCTCTGAGCCACAAGTGAAGCCCAGAGCAAGCTCTTTTTAGAGTAAATGTGCACTCATTGTAGGCCTATAGATATCAAATAATTAGATTTGTTTCTGAATCGTCTGATCCCATTCATTCTATACCTTTATCCTTTCTTTACTCTCCCAGTATCCTTGCCCATCTCTTTACACCCTATCCTTCCATCTCTACCCATTACTCAGACTTGCTCCCTTTCCTCCTGGGTAGGGAGGCCTTATTAGTATTTGGGTAAGACCCTCTTTTCTTGTTACTTTGGTTTGCTATACCAAATTAATTCAAAGTATAAAACAATCATTATTATGCTCACAGGTTCTGTAGTCAGAAATCCAGACAGGGAATAGCAAGATTGATTAGTCTCTGTTCCATAACTCTCTGGGCCTTGGCTATAAACTTTTGATGGCTGAGAAATGGGAAAAGGTTCATTTTCTCACATTTCTAGTAGTTAATGCTGACTGTTGCCTGGGAAGACTTAAACAGCTGGGACTGTAACTAGAACGTGTACATGAAGCCTTTCCATGTGTCTGCTTAGCTTATTCACAGCACGGGGACTGAGGGTGAGGGTTCTGAGAGAGCTCGGCAGACAATGTATACTTTTAATAACCTATACTTAGGAATCACATAGGATCATTTTTTTCTCTATCGGTCAAGACAGTTATAAAGATCTGCCCACATTCAGGAGAGAGAATAAAGACTTCACCCCTGAATGGATGAGCGTAGCTAATATTGCATTGTAAAAACATATGCAATGAGTTATATATTGGCATGGCTAAATTTAGAAAATATAGTCTGACATATCCTTCTAGCATTGTATTTTCTAAGAGCTCTTATTTCATTCCCAGCTCCAAGGAAAAATCCCATGATTTGTATCTAGTTCTGTAGGAGTCATTATTCCTTGGTAGTAAGTAAAATCTGTTTCTTGTGGGTCCTATACCTTGGTCTTAATTCTCTGTACTTAGACCCACATAGAATCAATCTTGACTTCCAGTGTATTTAAAGCAAACCATCTAGTCATCCAGCAATTTTGGGTCCTTTAGGTTAACGATCCCAAGTTTATGTTCTCATTCCATCTTATACATTCTTCTCTGAGAAGGCTTTAGTTCATTTTTAACTTCTTTAAATTGTTGAAATCCTTAGATAAACTCATACTCCAGATGGGACTCCTCCACTTTGGATTAAGAGATGATGAGGGGCTGGGGATGTGGCTCAAGCGGTAGCGCGCTGGCCTGGCATACGTGCGGCCCGGGTTCGATCCTCAGCACCACATACCAACAAAGATGTTGTGTCCACCGAGAACTAAAAAATAAATATTAAAAATTTTCCCTCTCTCTCCTCTCTCACTGTCTCTTAAAAAAAAAAAAAAGAGATGATGAGAACTTTCTTGATGCAGTTCTGGACACCCTTCAATCAACCCAGGATTCTTTGGCTCTAATTTCTGGTAATAATGTGACAGTGTTGAGTCATACTAAGTTTATTGTCAACTAAACCTCCAAAATCCTTTCACATGTGTTTCTGTTAATCCATGCTCTTCATTCTGTACTTGAGTTGGTTTTTATTTCTTTTTTTTTAAATTAAAGTTCAAAATTTTTCATCTTCTCTTTTAAAGTTTATCTCATGAAATTCATATCATCATTTCAGCCTGTTACATCATTTTGAATATTATACATTACTTGGTTTATTAGCAGTCCTTCCAAAGCTGCATGTGGCCCCAAAATTCTGTTATGCCATTAGGGAATATCTAAGTCATTCATAAATATGTTGAATACCTGTATTATTTCTCATTTGATGTGCATATATATCATTTGAAGGGGACAGGCAGGTAAAGATTATCCTTGCTTTTGAGATGAGGTAACTAGGACTCAAAAACATTTATTAGCGATCTGCTTAAAGTCACATTACTAATTGGTGTGGCAGAGTAGGAATTTGAACCTGTGCTTTCTGATCTTATGCCACACTGAGATATCCATCTAACTCTGGACACTTGACTAAAGAGAGTTCAGGGGAAGACCAAACACAAAGCAAGCCACGTGAAAATGAAAATAAGCTCTCACAGTGACATGTAGGAAAGATAGCATAAAGCACTTCTTTTCCTAATTTCTCTTTTCTGTCATATTGTATTTTCTTCTCCTTACTTCCAAGTACCTATATTTGCCAACTTCAGTCTCTAAAAGATGTTCCCTGAGCTCTTTCCTTGACCCACATAAACAGACATCTCCCACAAGAAGACACCAAAGAGCAAAACTGGGAAGAAGCTTTGTGTCTGTCAAAGTGAATCAAGAATGCAGCTGAGTAAGTAGGATGACCAACTGACCCAGTTTGCCTGGAATGGGTTGACCCAGTTTTATCTCTGAATGTCCTTGGAAACTGCTCAATCCTGGGACAATAGGAAGGTTGAATGCTATGATAGTTAATTCTAGGGGTCAACCTAACTAGATTAAGGAATTCCAAAAGAACTGGTAAAGCATTACTTGGGAGTATAGATCAACACATGAATCTAATTGGACTAAGTAGGAAGATCCACCCTTATTGTGGGTGGGCACCACCCTATTGATTAGGAGCCTAGTTAAAACAAAAACAAAGCAAAAAGTGAACTGGTGTCTCTCTTCCTAGAGTTGGTATGCATGCATCTTCTCCTATTTTTGGATGTCAGAACTCTAAAGTCTTTGGCCTTTAGATCTCAAAACCCATACCAGAGGACTTCCTCAACCCCATAACCCTTGCAGAGTTCTAAAGCCTTTAGATTTGGACTAAACCATACTACTGGTACCCTTAAGTCTCCAGCTAGCAGACGGTGTGTCATGGGACTTCTCAGCCTTAATAATCATGTGAGTCAATTCCTCTCCCATACATGTCCTCTTTGGAGAACCCTATCATAGTAACCTTGTGAGGTTAGTGTAGCATTCTATCCTCTAGTCTCCCTAATGCTGTGGTTGTTTAATATGGCCATAAATTCATTGACATTACTTCTAACAAGAAGTGGGGTCTATTTCCCTTTCTCTTGAGTATGGATAGCTCTTTGACTATATATGATACAGGGGAAGTGGTGCTACAACAGTTTTCTTGCTCATGCCTAAAGGCACGGCAGCTTTCATTTCTGCCATCTCTTGGAACACTTTCTCTTGGAGTCCTGAACCTCCTTGTAAGATGTCTGATTACTTTGAGACTGCCATGCTGGAATGATCACATGTGGGCATTCATGTTGCTAGTTCCAACTGGATATCAGCTTCCATCCATCCACATGTAATAGTGAATGTGTTTTAGACATTCCAGACCAACACATGCACAAAATGAATACCACCACTGAGGATATCATGCAATCTCAATTAAGTCACATGAGATAAGAGGACTGACCAGCTAAGTCGCAGTCAAATTTCTGTCCCTAAGAGACAGTAAAATGTTTTTTTTTTGTTGTTGTTGTTGCTGCTGTCTTTTAGGTTGCCAGATATTGGAGTAGTTGGTTATGCATCAAGATATCTATCTGGAACAAATGCTAAAACTGGCCTGAGTAAACCATACCTAAAATTTTAGCCACCATTATAATCAACAGGCTGTTGTTGTATTTTAAATGTTAGATGTCCCCCAAAAAACTCATGTGTGAGACAATCCAACAAAGTTTGGAGGTGAAATGATTGGGTTATGAGAGCTTTAACCTAATCAGTGCATTAATTCACTGGCAGGAATAGGGATTAACTGGGTGTTAACTGAGACACATAGGACGTTGCTGGAGAAGGTGGTTTACTGGGGGTGTGACTTTGGGATATGTATTTTATCCCTGGTAAGACTGGTTTAGTCTCTCTCTGCTTCCTGATTCTCATGACCTGAGCTGCTTTCTTCCTCTACCCTTCTGTCATGATGTTCTGTTTCATCTCAGGTCCAGAGCAATGGAGCTGGCCTTCTTTGGACTGAGACCTCTGCAACTGGAATCCCCCAATAAACTTTCTACCATTAAAATTGTTTTTCATTTGTAACAGCAGTAAAAAAGCTGACTAAAATAGCAATCATCAAATAATTATTCTGCATAAGATTTATGCCATCTTTGGCTAACTTTAGCAAGGTTCTTCTAGATGGGCAAATGGTGCAGGGTGAGCTGAGATGCTGGTTTTCACTCCATACCTCTATTCTTCCTGTATCGCCTTGGCACACCATCTTGGCACACTTCCTTCCCTGTGAGCTGGCTCATCTCTATGCCATGTGCTTCAATGACTCTTTGATGAGACTCACATCTTCCATTCCAGTCTTTGGCAGTTTTTTGGCAATAACAGACTGCACCCCTCTAGGCTATCATCTCCACCAAGTGAAATTTCATGTGTCGTCACATTTATCTAGAACAGCAAACACATGACTGCTCCTTTCCAATTTGGCTTGAGGGTTGAAAATCTGATTGACAAACTGAAGATTCCTGGAGGTCAAAGCCTATGTTTTGAACATCCTTGGGCTCCCAATAGCTTCTCTTTGGATGAATGAATACCTTCTCACCACTGTGGCAATATTAGATAGCTTTGCTTATGCTACTTTCCATGCCCAAATCATTTCACTTATACCCTTCTTACTCTCTCCTTGTTTCCAGGAAAGAGAGTTCTTAAGGAAAAGTCTATCGTTGTAGCAGAGGATTTTAAAGTAGGGAATAAAGAGTTTTATATCATTTTGAGATGTCTGAGCCTTCAATTCTCAATGAATTTGCTTCTAATTTGCTTCCTGGTTCTTGGACTGTGGGAAAGAGGTTCTTGGACTGTGGGAAAGAGGAAGGTGATACAAATGTTCATTTATCATGTTTTGGGATGGCAGGAGGAAATGTCAGGGATGAGCCTCAGAATCCAGCTGATGGGTGTCATCTGGATAGGAATATGTTCCTTAAAAAAAATTCAGAATTTTTGAGCTCTAAGAAACCATTGAGGAAAGAGGAGTATAAGAACAAGGGCATGTAGACAGTGATGAACTCAGAACAAGAACTCTGGTCTCCACCCACCCTCAATTCCCCTTGACACTATACCATATTACAAAAGTGCCAATATCTAGGCAAAGATAAGGAAACCACAATCATTTGTCTCCCCATTCTGTCTCCAAATTCTACTGAAATTATGACAGAAGTTCCAGAGGAAATAAGCCCCCAACAGCGTGGAGAGTGGGAGCAGATTTATCATCACATGTGGGTTATTAATGAACGTCTGGATGTTAGACAGTGAAGGGGAACACGCTGACAGGTAAACAGATGGAGGGGCCCACCACTGCCAGAATGAAGGCTGCCGCTCAGCCTGGAGCCTGTCTCCGCCAGGAGCTGAGGAATACTAGAAGCCTGAAGCCGCCAGGTAGAGAGAACTAGTGTGGGAGGTGGGATGGTAAACTGTGGAGGAAGTGTTCATTGGAAGACTGCCTGTGGCAAAGCTGTGCCTGCCAATCTCCTCCCTGCCACTGCCACTCACATGCATAAATGTTCTCCTTGCCCACCCATGGAGCTGCAGGCAAATTGGCAGCGATGGGTTCATCTTTAGGCAAAATTTGGTAGCTCTGTGGGCCTGAGGTATCACAAGAGCTGCTTGGGGAGAGAGCTAGCACTTCCAAAGCGAGGTCTGGAATCTCAATGCAAAGCCCTCCTAATTTTCAAAGGTGAGGGTTAGGTGTCCAGTCTTATATCCTAAAGCAAAGTTGTCATCAGCACACATGGTCAGTACCTGGAGATAACCAGGTATTCACATTCAGGGAGAAGCCTCTCAGGTCAAACCAAAAAGAAAATCATCAACCATTTGCATTAGTCTGCACGTTCCCTCATGTTCTAAGGTGAATGGACAACCAAGAATGCTCAGGCATTTGCAAAAAAAGAAAAAAAAGAAAAAAAATTTGCTCATGAAAGAGGGAGCAAAAGGAAGAGAAAGAAAAATGGACCACGGAGAAGTAGCAAACATTTAAAAACAGCATAGGAGCTATTTCAAACAATGAGTACATTTACAAAAAGAAAAAGCAATCAAGGAATAAGGGAGAGTTCTTGGAAATTAAAAATGCTTGGTATACATCAAATCTAAACATGAGCAACACTTTCCTATAGGGCTGATACCCATTGTTGGGTCCATGAGCCTCAACCCTGACATGTTCTTCTGCCACCCCAATGCAAAATAAATGAATATTTTATGTCACCTTCCTCCTTTCCACAGTCCAAGAATCAGATTTGAAGCAAATTATTCATTGAGAATTGAGGACTCAAGAGTCTTTCATTAAATAAAATAGGAATCCAGGAATCTGTATGGACTTTAAACAAAGAGACAGGTAGATAGATACAGTGATAAAGATAGGTACATACTCTCTCTAACAGCATAATAATAAGTAGTAACTATAGAAGAAATAATGGAATTAGATTATTTTTGGACAGCATTTTTAAATACTATGGTATTAGTTCAAAGAAGAGTCATTTGTGAATGTTAAAACTTGTATGTAAATATTTGACAAGAAAGAGGATGTTTACATGATCTCAAAGTATCACCCCACAAATTACTTATAAATCATCAAGGGAAAATAGTCATTGGAAGGAGAGAAATGTGGTAGTTGCCTCTTGAATCGGGTGATAAAAATCAGCATCACCGGAGAATTCAGCAAAGTGGCAGGATATAAAATCAACACGCATAAATCAAATGCATTCCTGTATATCAGCGACAAATCCTCTGAAACAGAAATGAGGACAACTACTCCATTCACAATATCCCCCCAAAAAATAAAATACTTGGGAATCAACCTAACAAAAGAGGTGAAAGACCTATACAATGAAAACTACAGAACCCTAAAGAGAGATATAGAAGAAGACCTCAGAAGATGGAAAAATATACCCTGTTCATGGATAGGCAGAACTAACATCATCAAAATGGTGATATTACCAAAAGTTCTCTATAAGTTCAATGCTATCCCAATCAAAATCCCAACAGCATTTCTTGTAGAAATAGATAAAACAATCAGGAAATTCATATGGAATAATAAAAGACCCAGAATAGCAAAAACAATGCTAAGCAGGAAGTGTGAATCAGGCGGTATAGCGATACCAGACTTCAAACTATACTACAGAGCAATAGTAACAAAAACAGCATGGTACTGGTACCAAAACAGGCGAGTGGACCAATGGTACAGAATAGAAGACACAGTAACCAATCCACAAAACTACAACTATCTTATATTTGATAAAGGGGCTAAAAGCATGCAATGGAGGAAGGATAGCATCTTCAACAAATGGTGCTGGGAAAACTGGAAATCCATTTGCATCAAAATGAAACTGAATCCCTTTCTCTCGCCATGCACAAAAGTTAACTCAAAATGGATCAAGGAGCTCGATATTAAATCAGAGACACGGCGTCTGATAGAAGAAAAAGTCGGCTATGATCTACATACTGTGGGGTCGGGCTCCAAATTCCTCAATAGGACACCCATAGCGCAAGAGTTAACAACTAGAATCAACAAATGGGACTTACTCAAACTAAAAAGTTTTCTCTCAACAAAAGAAACAATAAGAGAGGTAAACAGGGAGCCTACATCCTGGGAACAAATCTTTACTCCACACACTTCAGATAGAGCCCTAATATCCAGAGTATACAAAGAACTCAAAAAATTAGATAATAAGATAACAAATAACCCAATCAACAAATGGGCCAAGGACCTGAACAGACACTTCTCAGAGGAGGACATACAATCAATTAACAAGTACATGAAAAAATGCTTAACATCGCTAGCAGTCAGAGAAATGCAAATCAAAACCACCCTAAGATACCATCTCACTCCAGTAAGATTGGCAGCCATTAAGAAGTCCAACGACAACAAGTGCTGGAGAGGATGCGGCGAAAAGGGTACACTTGTTCATTGTTGGTGGGACTGCAAATTGGTGCAGCCAATTTGGAAAGCAGTATGGAGATTTCTTGGAAAGCTGGGAATGGAACCACCATTTGACCCAGCTATTCCCCTTCTCGGTCTATTCCCTAAAGACCTAACAAGAGCATGCTACAGGGACACTGCTACATCGATGTTCATAGCAGCACAATTCACGATAGCAAGATTGTGGAACCAACCTAGAAGCCCTTCAATAGATGAATGGATTAAAAAAATGTGGCATTTATACACAATGGAGTATTACTCTGCAATAAGAAATGACAAAATCATAGAATTTGGAGGGAAATGGATGGCATTAGAGCAGATCATGCTAAGCAAAGCTAGCCAATCCTTAAAAAACAAATGCCAAATGTCTCCTTTGATATAAGGGGAGTAACCAAGGACAGGGTAGAGACGAAGAGCTTGAGAAGAAGATTAACATTAAACAGGGATAATAGGCAGGAGGGAAAGGGAGAGAGAAGGGAAATTGCATGGAATTGGAAGGTGATCCTCAGGGTTATACACAATTACATATAAGAGGAAAGGAGGGGTAGGAGAAAAATTATATAAGTGGAAGAAACGATTTATAGTAGAGGGGGTGGAGAGAGAGAAGGGGAGGGGAGGGGAGGGGAGGGGAGGGGGGATAGTGGAGAATGGGATAGACAACAGAATACATCAGTCACTAGAAAGGCAATTTGTAAATCAATGGTAATGTAACTGATGTGACACAGCAATCTGTATACGGGGTAAAAATGGGAGTTCATAACCCACTTGAATCAATCTGTGAAATATGGTATATTAAGAACTATGTAATGTTTTGAACAACCAACAATAAAAAAAAAAATCAGCATCACCAAAAGTGGGTCATCATCATATGCCTCTTGCTGTGCTGTACCAGGAAAGACATAACATCTCTTTGTAATATTCCTGCTACAAATGAACAATCTGAGTCTAACCTTGAGGAAATATCAGTCAAAACTACAATTAAGGACAGGATGCAAAATAAAAGGCTCGTGCTTTTCAAAAATTTCAATGTCATGAAAGACAACAAAAGGCTGAGAAAATGTACTAAAGAGACATCAAAACTTAATGCAGTGCATAATCTTAGATTGAGCTCTAGGGCAGAAAAATAATCTGTAAAATATAGTATTAGGATAATTTAAAAATTTGAATAAGTCTGTAGATTAAGCAGTAGTATTTAAATTTAAAAATTTCTGTTGTTTTAATATTTTAGGAATTTCATATAGAAATATTTTAGTTGGAGAGATTTAATATTCGTAAATTAACTCTAAGATGGGCAAAGAAAGAAAGAAAATGTGACAAACTCAACAATGGGCAAATCGGCATAAAGGGTATGAATTAATTCTGTTATTCTAGAATATTTAAAATGGTTTCAAAGTAAAAATGTTTGCAATAAAGTAAAAAGGTGAGTGAAAAATGAGTAGAAATATTTGCGACAGAGAGGAGATAAAGAGAATATCTAGGGCTGGGATGGTGGCTCAGTGGTAGTATGTGAGGCACTGGGTTCAATTCTCAGCACCATATATAAATAAATGATTAAAATAAAAGTCCATCAATAACTAAAAAATATTTGAAAAAAGAGAATATCTATCCATTTATCTATATAAATACATGTGTATGAAGAGCTCTTCAAACAATAAAATGAATTATACATAGAAATTTGCAATGGTTTGGATAAGAGGTTTCCTGAATTAATTCAGGAGTGTTTATGAATGGAATAATCAGATTAAGAGAACTATAACTTAATCATTAAATGAATCCATTCGATGGATTAATAATTTGAATGGGGGGCTGGGGATGTGGTTCAAGCGGTAGCACGCTCACCTGGCATGCGTGCGGCCCGGGTTCCATCCTCGGCACCACATACCAACAAAGATGTTGTGTCCGCCGAGAACTAAAAAATAAATATTAAAAAAATTTCTCTCTCTCTCTCTCTCTCTCTCTCTCTCTCTCTCTCTCTCTCTCTCTCTCTCTCTCTCTCCTCTCTCACTCTCTCTTTAAAAAAAATAATTTGAATGGACTAACTGGGTGGTAATTGTAGGCAAGCAGGGTATGGTTCAAGAAAATAGGTAACTGGGGACATGCATGTAGGGTTTATTTTTTTGTTCCTGGCATTTTGGGCTCTCTCTGCTTTCCAGCTGCCAGGAGCTGAGCAGTTTTCCTCCTCCATGCCCTTCCACCATGATATTCTGCCTCATCTTGGGCCCAGAGCAATAAGTCAGCTGACCCTGAACTGAACTTCTGAAATCATGAGCCAAAATACACTTTTACTTCTCTAAGTTGTTCTGGTCAGGTATTTTGGTGAGAGTAATAAAAAAACTGACTAACACAAAATTTAATAGAAAAATAGTTAAATAACATGCACATAGTTCACAGAAAAAGACTCACCAGTGGCCCTGAAATTTTGAAAATATGCTCGACTTCACTCATCTTAAAAGAAATATAAACTATACTGAAATACTGACTCATGTATTAAATTAGTAAAACATAAAAAATTAGTAAAACATAAAAGTTTTAACAACACAGCTTATTGAGGAGACTGTGATGGAATTAGGCCCTGGAATACATCATTGTTGGTACTGCCAAGTGGTCACATCAACTTTGGAATTTGGAGGGGAATTTGTCAATGTTTAATAAAATCACCACACCGTACCTGTGCACTTAGCCTTTGACCCCAAAATCTCACTTTAGGCATTTGTCCTAAGAATACATCTCTAAAAATCTGAAACATGTTTACAAGATTATTCATTATGACACTATTTATAATATTAAAATATTGGAAACAACCTAAATATCCATCGTATTAGTCTGTCAAATACGACAGACTGTGTGGCTTAAACAACAGAAATTTGTTTCTCATACTTCTGGAGGCTAGAAATTCAAGATGGAGGTGTTGGCAGGGTTAGTTTCTACTGAGCTTTCTCTCTTTGGCTTTTAACAACCTTCTTGTTGTGTCTTTGCATAGCTTTCCCTCTTCTTGTAAGGACGCCAATCATATCAAATTGAGCCCCACTCTTATGACCTCATTTAACTTTAATTACCTCTATAAAGGCAATATTTTCACATACAGTCCCAAACTTAGGTTTTGAAGCTTAGGGCTTCAATATATCCATGGAAAGTGGGGGCACAATTTAGTACAAAACCTTCTTCTATAGGAGAGTGGTTGAATCATGCAGCTTTTAAAACTAAAGTTCTAGGAAACTCTCTCTGAATTGTCTGTATTCTTAAATGATAAAATAAAACAAGATGCACAATACTCTATATATTATCTAGGAATGAAGGAGGGGATTTTACATATATATATATATATGTGTGTGTGTGTGTGTGTGTGTGTGTGTGTGTGTGTATGTATGTATGTATTTTTATGTATACTGTACTGGGAATAAGTATGTTTGTATTGTATATATACATATGAATATACTTGGGACACTCAAATTATGCCATATATATATATATATATATCATATATATATATGCCATATATATATATATATCATATATATATATCATATATATATCATTGAGTATGCTCAGAAGATTGACTGTTTCTAGCAACCAAATTGGGTACTGACCACATAAGCAGCATAATTAATGAATTAGCTCATTATCATTCCATAGTTTCTACAGCTTAAAAACCTTAAACCTTAAACTAAACCTTGAAGTGTGGATCATCTCAAAACTAGTTCAAGTTAACCAAAATTTTATTGATCTGATGATTCCTCTGACTAGTTTTCACTGCCACAAAAATCACATATAGTAACATTTTTAAAAGAATTTGGAGATTTAACTTGGTAGGTAATATTTTTAGGATTTAGTAGTCCTTTAGTAACAGAAAACTCCAGTGTGAGTTGCTTAAACAAACAGAAGTTTATTTTTCTCTATAACAAATGTTTCATATATCAGAAGCCCACCCAGACTTATGCTTATTCTTGACAGACTATCTTCCTGCTCCGCCATTCTTAGCATGTTGTCTTATGATCATAAAGTATCTGCTGTAGTTTCAGGTTTCACAACTGCATTTAACACTCCCCCCTCACCCCCACCAAAATGCAACAGTGATAGCCTTTTTTGTCAGGAAAGTAAAGTATTCCCAAGAACCCTGTGAGCTTTTTTTCATATATCTCACTAGCTAGGACTAGTCACAAAACCTTTAAATTTTATTTATTTATGTGGTGCTGAGGATTGAACCCAGTGCGTCACGCATGGGAGACAAGCGCTCTACCACTGAGCCACAACCGGAGCCCAAATGGCAAGTCTTAGTAGGAATGGAAACAAGATTGTTACAGTTGACTTAAACCAATTAAATTTCGTCACCTGTGGCCCAGCATGTTGTCACTCCAAACAAAGATGAGGTGGTGTTAGCAAAGAAAGGCCACTAGCACTTCTTTATTTCTAGAAAAGAGAAAAGCGGGAGACAGGTCTTTTCTCAGCACAAATTCATTTTTATTTATCTTTGTCTTTCACTTTCCTTTCTGCCATTGAAGTTTATTTTTAGCTAGCCAATGACCTAAAATTCTTCTTACACCTGTCTATTAGTCAGCTTTGCATTGTTATAATGAAACCCATAAGGAAGCCTAACTTGATAAAGAAAAGAGGTTCATGTAGCTTACAGTTTTGGAGGTTCCAGGGCATGGTGCTGGCATCAGCTCAGTTCTGGTGAGGGCCCTCTCAGCTGTGTCCCGTCACAAGGGGGAACAGCAATGTCAGTAGTACACATGTGAGTACAGGATCACATCCCGAACAGGAAGCTGGTTAGGGCAACTCAGGCCAGGCTCAGGCTTTCATAGTAAGTTCTTGTAAGAACTCACTCTAAGAAACTAATGTTCCCTTCTGATGGCAGATCTAAGGATGGCCTAAGGATTTTCCACTTGTTCCCACATCCTCTTCTTCAAGGTTTCGACCTCCACAGTGGGGACCAAGTCTTTAACACATGGATCCTTGGGGAACAAACCATATACAAATCATTGCAATCTGTCTTTCCATTTTTAGGGACTCTCTTCCTAGTGTATCATGCAATAACTCTGCCCTCCTCATCCAAGTCCACCTACACCGTGCATTATTACATTGGTAACTCTGGTTCCTGAGGTAGTGGGAGGAGTTCAAAAATAACCAATTAAACATCAGAATGATTTTTTGAAAACCTACTAATTTTCATTCTCACAAAACAAAGCATTGGCAGAGTTGACACTAAACTAGAAAGACTGACTAGTGATTGTAATCTAAATCAGGCTTCCCCAGAAAGCCTGAGACCAGGAGTTGAGTGCAAGAAGTTTATTTGGGTGATTATCCCAGAAGGTACTGATAGGGGGATAGGGAACTGGGTCAGGGAAGGGAAGACTGATCAGAGGTACAGTATGAAGCCAGTCTTCTTTGCTGGCAGAGCTAGAGGTCAGTGTGGCACATGCACCTCAGAGTCATCCCACATGAATAAAGAACTGGCCTGTTTACCTTCAACTCCCAGTCATTGGCTGATGGCTGTTATAGGGGATAAATAGTCATTCCTTGACATTTATGGCATCCTAGGTTTGGGCAATCCACCCAAGAAAGCCTTTAGGTAGTTGTAAGTTGGGCAGTTGTATGCTGCAGTGGCAAGACCAAGGGAATGTGGCATTGACAGAAGTTGCAACAGGGATACAGTTTTATAATTCTCAAATCCAATTGCTTAATGGAAATAATAGTAAAAACATGATCGGCTTCAAGGAAGACAGAGAAAGCAGAAGAACTTGAATAATATGGAAACAGGATTAATGAGCAGTTTTCTGTTTTAGAACTCCTTAACACCTCAAGAGTAGAGAAGGGTATCATCCAGTACCCCCTGCTGGAGGGCACCAGTTCCCTGGGAGCACCTGGCACAAAAATCATCCACCTAAGGACTCAGATGAAAACTGCAACTTCAGCTAAGCTATTAAGCACCAGAGTTTAACCTGCACCAAATAAGCATATCTTTTTGTTTCTGGTGATAATGCAGAAGATAATGCTTGTCCAAAAGGCTAAAAACTTTGTGACTCGATGTGTCTGGCTTGCTGAAGCCCCCAGAGAGACTAGGCACCTCTGGAGTCCTGGGATCATGTGTGTTCTCTTTAGTGCCTCTCTCTGACTCAAATGAGAAGCAGGACAAAGGGAGCATGTTTTTTATAAGAGGCTTTAGGGTACTTGAATAGATTTGATTATGCAACAAAGGAACATTTTTCATCTCTTCATGCAAGGCTGTACTTGAGCTGCCCTTAGATGACCTCTCAGTGCCTTGGCTGCTGCTGTCCCTGTAAACCCCATGCTCCAGAGCTCTGGCATGTTCCAGGCTCGTGTCCCTCAAGCCTCCACACCTTTCCTGCTTTGTATCCTTGTTAAGCCCTGTCCATTTCCCCACCTGGTGAATTTCCAAGGTCTTTCAAATCCTAGCTCCAAATCACTTCTTTTCTGTAGCTTCCTTCTTCCCACTTTTCCTTCCTCACCCCAGTGTTTTAAGAAGCAAAACTTGTGGCAAGGCCTTGGGCACAGATAGTTTATTTGGAACAAGTGAAGGAATGAAGAAAGAGAGCTGGGTGAGGACAGCAACCAGTATTGTGTGCAAATTAGGCTGTGGGCAACTGAGGCTCTATCCTGTTGGGGGCCTCTGAGGCACCATGTAGAATATGCCATGAAATTGTTGGACAGGGAAATTAGGAATTTATCTGCAAACCCTACCCCTCATTGGTTGAGGGTTTCTTCTGCTGATGGTGAAGTCCCTGCACTTCCAGGCTGAGCAAGACCCACACCGGTGCCACAGAAAGCTCTTCCTCAGGCATGAAAGAAGAAAAGCTCAGGGACTGGGGAAGGAGGCTGTCAGCCTGCATAGAAAACACCCACCACAGTGTCAGGAGGACTTATGGGACGTGTAACACATGCTCCCCTTGCCACCTTCCCATTAATTCTTCCCTTACTGGTGCCCACTGTGACACTTTATAAATTCCTTCATAATAGCCCATAATACTCTGTGTTTGTTTAGCTGTCTAGCATATTTTAAGAATGTCCTATGTTCCTGCTTTACATTCAACCCTTATAGCAACTCAAGATAAGTTCTGTAATTATACCCATTTAGTGACAAGAAAACTGAGTCACAGTGGTTAATTTGTTTGTTTGCGTATGTGCCTATCTTCACTTTTAGACCATAAGCACCCAAAGGGCAAGGTCTTCATGTTATGGCTATTTGCATGCTCACATTCAACACATTGATTGGCATGTCAAGAGTATGTGACAAATGTTACATAAATCACATTGTTCAGAAGACTCAGAGTCAATATGGCAAAGAAAGAAATGTACAACTTTATACAATACTGTTTTTAAAATTGCTCTTTAGTAATTAGATAGTTCTACTAACATTTCTAGAAGTTAACATCTACAACTTGTCAAGAAAATGGAGTGATTTTAATTAATAACTTAAAGGATAACACTTTAAAACTTTAGCTTAGTATAAGTTTTATTGACCTCAAAATGTCTTATTCTATCCCAGTTGTGGATTTATCTTGGGCCCCTGCCTAACACACTGCCAAAGTGGACAACAATTGATATATCCGTCAAGATAGGCTAAAATATGCTACAGTATTCCACATCCCCTATGCTCTGTGACTTCAGGAATTAAGATTGACTTTTCACTAACACTCCATGTCTATTTGGTGTTATCTGATGACTCTTGATATGTGTCATCTTAACTCTGGGAACCCACGTTGTTGAAGCAGCCACTGTCAGGAACATTAGTAGTTACCAAGAAAGAGGGAACAAACACTGCAGAGGATATCACAGTAATAATTAATTCTGTGTTAAATAAAACTTAACACAGAAGCACGAGATGTCACTTCTGCTCACAAAAAAAAAAAAAATCATTTGCAAGAACTGACTGCAAGGCTTTCATCTTGCTCATAGTAATCAATTTGATATTTATCAAATACATTATATCACAACAGACAAATAAAAACCCGTGGTTTACCTCCATTGCTACTAAGATAAAATTGGCCTTGTCCTTGACACATGCACACCTAGCTGTAAGAGAGGCTTATAAATCATATGCCCTGTTATAAACTGGGATTCTGTTATTAATAAAGAAGGTGAGAGTGAATAATAGTGAACAACATGCAATATCTGCCAAACATACAAGTAAATGTCCAAATTTTACATTTGTGCATACAAGGTAGTTGGGGGAACCAGGCTTGTTCTATAAACCAATGATCAGTTTAATGAGAAACTTCAAAGAAAGTTGAGATCTGAAAAGTGGGAAGGCATTAACTGGGGGAAAGTGATCAAGAAGAGTAAACATCATGCAAGAAGGACCCATAGCATGAGAAAACCAGCCTGTTGGAAGAATTTTTCCAAGTCATGCTTTCTGAAGTACAGAGAAGGAAGGAATGTGAAGCAAGAAGACCTAACTGGACAACCCTGTGGAGATTTGGAGGGATTATTATTATTGTTGTTATTTAGAGGTTTTGAGGATTTAATTTGGGGGTATTCCACCACAACCTAAACCCTTTTTATTTTATTTTTATTTTGAGACAAGGTCTTGCTGAGTTGCTGAAACTGACCTTGAACTTGGAATCCTCCTGCCTCAGCCTCTCAAGTCCCTGGAATTACAGGTGTGCACTAGCATGCCTGAATTTTGTAGAGCTTGTTAAGGATTATAATTGTCACTCTAAATACAATGGTATATTTCTGAAGGCCTTTAACAATGAAGGTAATCTGACCAATTTACATTGTAATTTGTGGGAAACAAATTAGAGGGGGCAAGAGTGGATATAAAGACCAGTTATCTCTAGATAAAGAGATAAAGGTAACTTGATATAAAATAATGCTACTAAAGACAATCAAATTGGGAGGATTTCGGAACTATTTGTTGAAGGTGACTTCAATAGAACTTAGGCATGAATTAATGTGGAAAGAGACGTTGGACGAGGAGGAAGGGGTAAGGATGAAATGATGGAATGAGTTTTTCTAAAATACAGAAACTGAAATAAACATCCAGGAAAAGCAAAGAGAATCTCTGAATACATGTATAACATAGCACACAGAAAGCACCACAATTCAGAATCACCATGGGACATCATGGTCACACTTGTTGATTATAAGTTGTCTTTCTCTCTCTCTCTCTCTCTCTCTCTCTCTCTCTCTCTCTCTCTCTCTCTCTCTCTCTCTCTCTCTCTCTCTCTCTTTTGCTCCAGGGATTGAACCCAGAGGCACTTTACCATTGAGCCACATCCCTATCCCTAGCCCTTTTTAATTTGAGAAAGGATCTTACTAAATTGCTTAGGATCTTGCTAAATTGCTTAGAGCCTTGCTAAATTGCTGAGGCTGGCCCAGAACTTGTGATTCTCTTGCCTCATCCTCCTGAGTTGCTGGGATTACAAATTTGTGCTACCACTCCCAGCTGTAGGTTTTCTCTCCTAAGATCTATTTCAAGAAATAGATCACTCTTCATGATTTGCATTAAAAGGAGCTCTGAGTTCAAGTCTGTTTTGCTTTTTGTTTAATATTTGCTATCAATGTTAGGAATTCAAAAGCAATAACCACTCCATTCTAGAGGCATCTCTGACTCTCCAAAAAAAAGGGGTCTCTGTGGGTTTTCAGTTGATAAAAAACCTCCAAGCTTGCAGCCCTCTAGAGTTCCCCTCAATGAGGGAGTAAAAGTTCACTCCTTGTTCTTCCTGGGAACAGGAAGACAGCTGTCTGGAAAGTATATACATGGCTTATCTTCAAGAGTGCCTTCAAAAAAGGAAATACTGATCATTTACCCTATGAAATGTATTTAGTGTTTTCTTCATGCAGGCCCTGGAAACAGCTGGAATGATCAGATTGGGAAAATTGAGTCTTTCAGAAATTTTCAGGAAGAAATAAATTGTTTTGTATGACCACTCATGTGCAAACTATCTGCTTTTTACTTTTTGTCTTGAGATTAACCACCAGTTTTAATAACTCTATTTATACTTGGATTTTTAAAATAATTACAAAACAGAATTAACTTCAGTCTTTATCTTTTGATGCAATGCTAAAGGACTGTTTGGAACACAATTCAGTCTCTGTCCAGAGTACGTTGAAATAGCCCAAAGTATCTGTCAAGGCATAAACAACTCAGGAGGAAAGCATTGCTGTGGTTTTACTGAACAGATGGTGTGATGACGTCAGTGTCTCCAAATTACCTGCAGCCAAAGCAGATGGAAAAATTAACATTGAAGCCCAAGCTTGATGGCAGGCAGAGAGTCATGGAGAACTTCACAGGAGAAAAATCACACAGGGTGCTTTCTTCGCATTGTTTTCAAGTTCTATAAGGGATCTTTTCCGCTTTGCAAATTCCTTAAATAAATAAAAAAAAAAGAATTATTATAGCTGATCAACAAACAACCAGCACCAAAGCAGGACTGGAGGAAGTGACACTTAGTAATGTCTCTACCACTAAAAACAAGGATATTGATTCTAAAAAGAGACTACTCAATGTGTAAAAGTATTATGTAGATGAAAAAAATTCTCAGAGCTATAATTAAATCTGATGTTTCTTAGAAAAATCATCACAATGGCTTCATATTTAACCCTGAGCATAGCATAGTATACTTTGTGGGACTTACATTCCATCTTTTCTCCAACAGCATGCATTATAATTAACATTTCATCTGCGACTGACTGCACAATCCTTTTATCTCTATCCATCTTATTTCCTTGTTTGGTACTATGCTCTCACCTTTTCCTGCCTGCCAGTGTCCCTTATGTAAAGTTGTCAGCTGCAGAAAGTGATGCATTCCAACCTTAATGTGGACCAGCCAGTCGTGCTGGATTCTCTCAACTGTAAGATCTGAAACCCCAGAGTCAGAATCACAGAGCTTTCTGTTCACAAAGAACTAGGCCTCCAGATGTTCCACACTAACTGTGGGCACAAAGTGGAGAAATGGCTGAAGGCAAAATCAGAACCATGGAGTCTTGACACTCTACAAACCCTAAGTGCCCCAAACTCTCCTCTCTTAAGGGGCACAGAACTTGAGATAATTGGTTTGTATACTTCACACTTATAGAAAACTCACTAGGACCTGAAGAAATGGATTTTAAGTGTATTTTTTCTGGAGCACTCCTATCTAGTTTTCATGGCAGCATAGCATGGTGCAGGGTTGTCTTTGATTAATTATCAGAAAAAAAGGTTCTGAGACAAGAATCTAGATACAAGGATTTTGGAGGGAAGGTGATCTCAGGTGATAAAGGTAGGGGAGAGAGGAAGGAAGATGGAAGGGGAAAAACATACTCAGGGTCATCCTAACCAAGAGGGTGAGGGAGTTGGAGTATGTATCCTTTAATTCCCCTCTATCATTAGAGAGAGCTGCTTCCAGGGGCATTAACTCCTCCCCACTTCTGGAACTTCTGACCTGTTCCACTGGGGTGAGAAGAAGCCCCCAAGTGGAGAGTGACTGATGCATTCAGTAGACTACATTAGAACAATGAGTGTCAATGATGTGTCTTTGTCCATTTTGTGTTGCTGTAAAAAGAATACCTGATGCTTGGTACTTCATAAAGAAAAGAGGTTTATTTAACTCAGTTTTAAAAGCAAAATTCTAAGATCAAGTAGTCCCTGATGAAAGTCTCTGATGAAAGTCTCCGGGGGCTGCATCACAACATGGTGGAGAAGCAGAAAAGGAAACAACCACATACAGAAGGGACCAAGAACATGGAGTGGACTCACTTTATAATAACTCCCTGTTGCAAAAATTAACATGTTCCATGAGATCAGTATTAATTCCTTCTGGAGGGGGTGCCTCCATGATCTTTCACTAGGCTCCGTCTCAACACCACCACATGAACCTTTGGAGGAGACACTCAAACCAAATCTAAACCATAGCAGGAGATGGGGGCAGAGTATAGGCAACATTTGCTATGGTCATATTTGGGTTCAAACCTGCATCCATTGACTTGCTGGATGGCCTCAGTTAAGCTACTTTCCCTCTAATCCTTAGCTTCCTCACCTGTAAAATATAGAGAATAACATCATCGTGAGATATTGTGAGCAGCAAGTGGAATAATAAGAGATATAAAGTTCTTAGCACAATGCTTCATACAAGGAAGGTCTTTGAGAGATGGCATTAGCACTATTATTTTCCTCACCTTGACAAACGTGTGGCAGGGAAAATGCAATTTAGAATCACATCAGGTGCTTCAGGAGCTAAGGGCCTCAGACAGTACTTAGGCCAAATTCCTGATTTCAGGATGAGCTCAAGGATGAGGGAGATGCTTGTCTCAAGAAAAAAAAAATCCTCTAGCAGTGGTTGGCAGAGCCAGACGGGCACACTGCGGCATCTGGCTCTGTAAGCAGTGCTCTTTCCAAAACCTTGGACTGTCTTCCTCAGAATTATTCATAGAATATAGATCTAGAAGGAAGAATGAATCATCATCTTGTCCTGGAAGGCAAAAAGATTTTCTCTCACAACTTTGATAAATTAGCGGTGGCCACCCAGGGGGGCTGTGTTGAGAAAGATTCTGTTGCGAAGGTGCAACAGGCAAATGCACTTGATTGATTCTCAGTCTTCCATGTGCATGCTGATCCTGTTGGGTCAGAGGTTATTAAAGAAGTTGAGTGCTGAACTTAAAGTTGGTACCAAGGGAATGAGGTGATCAATTTGTTTGTTTGTGTGTTTCCTTGCAATAATAATGCATATTCATCATAGGAAATGTAAAAGATACAAATGAGAAAATAAAAATTACCTCTAACGTACAGCCAAGAAGAGAACTAATCTCTGGTACTGATTCAGAGTCTTGAGACTGAGAATCAGAAAATCTGGGAAGAAGAAAGGGCTGGAAACAGAAAATCAGTTGAAGATCTGTATAAGGAATCACTGATTCCCCCTCATCTTAGATGCAGAACAACGGGCAGCCAGTCATTTAATCACAGGATAAGAAAGAAAGAAAGAGGGGGGAAAAAAAGGAAATTTAAATCTCCCAAGTTGATTGATAGATTCAGTGCAATTCCAGACAAAACATCAGCAGGGGTGGGGGATTGTTTTGTTTTTCCCAAAGAATTAAAAGCTAATTCTAAAATTTACCTGGATGAGTTAGGAACAAAGAGTGGTGGCATTTCTGAAGAAGGGGAAGGAGAAGGGGAGACTTACAGACAACATAACTTACTATGAAGCTATTATCATTAAGGCAGTGTGGTTCTGGTACCTACGGAGCTTTGATCAATGATAGTGGTGGCTTGGCAGTGGGAAGGAAAGGGACCCTATGATATGCGGAATTAAATGCGTATTTCCCCTATGGATAAAAAAGAAACTAGATTCCTACCTTACACCATACTCTGGGGAATAATTCTAAATGAGTAAAAATCTTTATTATAAGACTTTAACATTATAGTAAAAAAATATAGATTAATATTTTGTTTCTGACCTTTAGGGAAGATAATTTTCTTAAATAACATGTGAAAAGTGAAGCTCTGAAAAAAATCTCGGCAAGCCTATGGGGAGCTTCAGAACAGAAATGTGGACTCCGGTATTTCTACCACACTCAGTCATTGAGTGGGGCAGCCAGAGACCCTGGCCTCAGGGAGAGCACTAAGGAATTCTGAGTGTGCGACGGGTGAAGTTATTAGCTAAATGCCATCATCCCAATAGGTTCACTCTCCAGAAGATCTAAGTGGCATATAATATGGCTGCCACATGCCAGGATTGAGACAACCTGGCTTCAGGACTGAGATCATTGTAAGAAAACTCCAAAGCTTCGTGTTCAGATTAATTATTTTAGGGAAAAAAGATGGCCCCAGTCATGGCCTTTGGGCTTTGATTGGCTTCTCTTTTGAAAAATGATTCTTCCTGAACTTGTCTCTAGATTTGAGAGTCTGCCTGACTTTGGGTGCCAGCTTTTTGTTGACTTATTCATGATTCTCCAGCAGTCTCTGGCTGTATGGCTAAGTTGTTTACACTCATAAAATGATTGGAAGATTTGTGAAGTACAACTGGAAGATTGGAAAGTACAGGCCAAGAAGATGAAGATAAGGCAAGTTGAAAGATACTGAGATAGATCACATCAAATTTATCTGATATCAGGATGCATGGGACTTTGTAGCTCTTCTATCCAGAGGTAGAAATCGATACCCTTTTAAAACTGGGTGGGCGCTATGACTTGTTTTGACCCATGAAAAGAAGTGGTGGTAGTGATGTGTGCACTCAAGAGGCTTAGGCAGCTTCTGCCTCCGCTCATCTGAGACACTGCCCTATGGCCACTGTGTTATAAAGAAGCCCAGAAGAAGGACCACATAGAGATTAAGGCCCAGCAAGCTGGCTGTCTCCACCAGGTCTAGTTTTTCTGTAAGTAAGCCCACATAAGACCACAGAAGAACTACTCACATTCAGTGGAAGTAATACACTTTTCTTGTTCAGAGCCACCAAGGTTTGGGAGTGTTTTTTTAAATGCTGCAATAGACAGGCCAAACAGACATAGTCAAGGTCTTAGGTTTTCATTTTTCTTACTGACCTGATGCTTTTCAAAAGATTATATATTTTCAATATATTATAATAAACATACATTTCCTTTAAACTTCTCTTTTACGTCTTGAAATATATAAAACTTTTCCCTTTCAACAATAACAAAATAACAAAATAATAATATTTAATTAACTAATTCAAACCTTAACAAATGGCTGTGGTCCATTAGTGTTCAGGAACAGAACCTAGTTCTGCTTTTTTTTCTTTTCTTCCCTAAATTAACCAGTCATAATCAAGGTCTTTAGTGTACTGCTGGTAAAAAAAAAAAAAAAAAAAAAAAGCAACACAATTACAATTACCAATCTCTCTTTCTGTGGGCACTTAGCATATGACTTTGTGTGTATATCTCACTTGATCTTCCCAAAAACCTTATGAGATAGATCCTATCACATAGTTGAGTAAATTGAGGCACTGAGAGGTGAAATAACATGACCAAGGTCACATGGCTAGCAGGTGGCAGGTCGGCAACTTGACTCTGTTTGTCTGATTCCAAAGTCCTGCTTGTATATCACCACACTTAAAATAAACCAAAAAATGATTTAAAAAATTAACAAACAGAGGTAGGAAAAGAAGCATGCATTCCACCTTTTCTTCTTTGCCTTTTAAATTGCACATAAACACTCTAGCTTAGAACTACACTGATGGGCTGGGGATGTGGCTCAAGCGGTAGCGCGCTCGCCTGGCATGCGTGCGGCCCGGGTTCGATCCTCAGCACCACATACCAACAAAGATGTTGTGTCCGCCGAGAACTAAGAAATAAATATTAAAAAAAAAGAACTACACTGATAATTGATGACTGTCATTTTAAAAATGAGAACCATATTAGAAATTGGCTTCAGAGGAGTGTTCTCCAGTAATAGGCAAGGAATGTTTTGCACATGTTCCTTGCCTTTCTTGTGCCTTGGTTTCCTCATCCGTGTACCAAGACTGTTGGATGAAATTATATTTAGGATTTTTTTTTAGATGTAAAACTGTGTGATTGTTTAAAGAGCTTTTGTTAGTTCTTCACTGTTTTCTCTAGGTACTTATGACACTTTCTTAAGAAATCAGATACAGAATCCCTCAAGATTGTTAGTAGAAACTTGACTTCACTTTTTTGGTCTTGATTTTCATCTGGAATTTTAAAAGTTCTTAATGTTGATTTTCCTGTATTTTTCAGGATATGGAATAGAGGGCATGTGTTTATGTGCATTGAATTGTTATGGTTATCCTTTTGAAGGTCCAAGAGAAGATGGGCATGTTCCCCATTATAAGCTGACACTTCTTAGGATGTGGGAATTTTGAGAAACTGCTGGCTTCGGTGCTAGCCATCTGCTGGGTTTATATAATCCACCCAGTACTGGGCTCTCCCATATGTTCCCCTCTGCCCCTGGATGAAGGCCTAACAAGGAGAGCTCAGATAGCTGTGTTCCAGTCCTCATTTAGCACCCAGTGAGTTACGTGATGAAGTACTGCTTCCTTAACTTGAGCCTTGATTTCTTCATCTGGAAAATCAGGGCCTTTATATCATGTTTCCCTAGCATGTCTGGACACTATTTTGGGAGTTAGATAAGTTTAGTGTAAAATAGTACACTTAATCCCAACATAATTTTAGCATATAATATGCACATGTTCAATTGCCCTTCAGTAGTTAAAAGAGAAGTTAGCACCTCAATAGGAAAGACAGAGAATCATCACCCCAAAGGCCTGTAGGGCCTTTGTGATATCCCTGACATTACCAGTCATGCTCTACACTGCTCTAACTGAATGCCAATTGAATGTTCCCTTCTGTATCACCACTAGCTGCAGGGGCCACATCATCACCACATCCCAGAAAATAACTCCTCTGTTATTACAACAGACAGGAACTGAGATGGCCTCAGTGGCTTCTCTCCAAGAGCTCATCCAAAAGTAGACCTTTCTACAATTTTTTAAGTAATGAGTTGAGCTGATGACATGAGACATATGGAGCAGGTACTCTAAGGCAAGATCTCCCATGCTGACACAACTGACATTTGGGGCCTGGTGATTCTTTATCATCCTAATACTTATAAATATTAGGATATTTAGTAGCATCCTTGGCCTCTACCCATTACATGCCAGTAGCACCAACTGTGACCAAAAAAAAAATGTCTCTAGATTTTGTCAAATGTCCTTTAGGGGACAAAAATCACCCCTGGTGGAGACCTGCTCCTCTAAGGGTAATGTCTTTTTCATCTGTCAACTTCTCCATTATCAAAAGCAGACCTTGAGACAAGGAATTGGGTGCAAGTAGTTTATTTAGGAGGTGATCTCTGGAAGCAATCTGAAGGAGAGAGGAGGGGAAGAGAGCTAATCCAGGGTCTGCTGTGGTCAGCAGGAAGGCATTTTCACTGCAGACTTCTATTGGGATTATGCAGAATACATAATTATGCAGAATTGTCCCGCAGAGGAACACAGAAGCCAAGATGTTTATTATCTATCAGTCCTTGGGACAGTACACAAAGCCCCCCACCTTGATTCATCCCATCTCCAGACCTTTTCCTTTGATTCAGATTCCTTTTAGTCTTACAATAGCAATGTGTACTTTGTTTTGTTTCTTTAAATGCCTGCTTAACAAAAATATTCATTTCGAATAGTTCTATCTTTTGGGTACACAGATCCTCTAATGTAACTAGGCTAGAAAATCTTTAAAGTCCCCCTCAGCACCCACATCCAAGGACTCTTTGTTGTGATTTGAGGCCAACTCTGAGGATGCCTATGAATAAATAGAGAGCACAGCCTGAAGAGGTGTGGGGTGGGTGGAGAGGCACTCATCTTTTATCTTGCAAATTGAATACGGAAATAATTGCAAGAGAACAGGTAAGACTTCCCACAT
The DNA here is from genome assembly GCF_964194105.1 of Spermophilus citellus. Taxonomy (NCBI): domain Eukaryota; kingdom Metazoa; phylum Chordata; class Mammalia; order Rodentia; family Sciuridae; genus Spermophilus; species Spermophilus citellus. The sequence continues at coordinate 44,462,920 of NC_138184.1, read as the reverse complement.
TGTCATTTTTCACTAAAGGCACTTTTGTAACCATGACTTCACTGCGGAATTGACATTGCATTGGCTCCTCTGACAGCCTTAAAGAGATACCATCAAGACTTTGTCACATAAATTGAACAATTTAGACAGAGCTTAGACGACAATAGAACTTCAACTGGAATGTTGTGGGGGCAATGGGATGAATCCCTTACTAACTCTGTGCCAGTTCAAATTCCTGCATCTCCTTCTCCCATAACCCACATTAAACCTGGGTATTGAACCGTTGATCAGTTTGGAATGTAAAGAAGAAAGTTGGGGAAATGAAATTTGAGCAAATGAAGATAGAAATAGCTGCCAATCATCTCAGCAAATGGTAGACTGGTGAGTCTCCTTTTTTGGTTATTTTTTAAATGGCATTTTTTTCTTTGCATTAAAACTGTTTGAGATAATCCTAAAATTGTATTGCTTTCTGCTGATGAAAGCTTGGATATACAGCTTCCGACTTGGCCATAACTCCAGCTTTCCTTCCTAGGAGTGCAAAGCACTTTCACTTGTGCTATACCATATTCTTTAGTTTTGTAAAACTGAGGCAAAAACAGAGAGGAAAGATGGATACACAGGAATCTATTTGACCAGTGAAGATGCAAAATGTGTAAATATTCAATAAATACAAAGGTGCTAAAGATGAGTGGCTTGGCCAAAGTAACTCAGAGAGTCTGAGTACTATGTCAAGAGTTTTCCCAAATCCTAAACCTGAATGCAGTGGGGATCATGACTCTGGCAGGGATTTCCCTTTAAGAAGCCTGCATGTCAGAAAAGATGTCCAGGATTCTCAACAGAAAGCTCAGCCCAGCAGTATGAAAAGTGCATTCCCTCAGCCAGTTTGGAGGTTTTGGCATGATCTTTATCCTGATCAGAACAAAAAGTAAAGATTCAATACCAGCTGAGGGTTTTTTTATTATTATTATTTTAGTATTAAGAAACAGAAAATAATCATCCCCTTTCCCGCCAAGCATGGCATTGCAAAGACTAGCCAAGCCCACCTTTCTTGAAAACCCATGATCTGCTTTTCAAGGGAGGATGAAAGTGCCAGGAATAGATAATGGTTTTGAAATACTGGCTGACTTTTGAATATTCATGACTATTCTAATGCAAATGAATATTTCAAATTGAGCTGTTTTTTGCCCAGGTGCTGTTGGAAATGTATACACTTATAAAATTGCTTTTCTAATTCTGCAGATCCCCAAGAATGACTTTCTTTGCTTGTTTATAATTCTCCTAGAAGGTTTCCCAGGTGTCAGCCTGGGGCTGGAGTTTCACTTGGTTTCTTTTCTTTTTTTTAATTTTTTTTATTGTTGGTTGTTCAAAACATTACATAGTTCTTGATATATTAAGGAGAGTAACTAAGAGCAGACTAGGGAAGAAGAGCACGAGAAGAAGACCAACATTAAACAAGGATGAGAGGTGGGAGGGAAAGGGAGAGAGAAGGGAAATTGCATGGAAATGCAAGGAGACCCTCAGGGTTATACAAAATTACACTTGGTTTCTTTTCACCAAAATTGAGGGTGGCAGTTTAGCCTAAGCTAGGACGGAGGCCCGGCTCTGTCTGATTGGAGTCCGGGTCTGATAGGCCCTTCTTGTTCTGCCAGAGGCCACAGAAGCTTATCACACATCAGATTGTTTTTCCTTTGCGGTAACCTCAAACTAAAGCTCACTGTTCCCTGAAGAACAAAGAGAGAGTGAGAACGTTGTGCCAGTGCTTAGCTGCGTTCCCATGGCCAGGAAATCAAGAGGACTGTTTGGATTTTGCTGACTCTGTGTGCCCCATGGATAGCAGCCTAGTGGCTTTGAGTGTGGTATATGGCTTTGCCAGGTGGAAAGACTGAAGATACACAGATCCCAAAGGCTGGAGACTTTAGAGACCTCCAGAGCGCAGTGAGTGTTCAGTTCCCTGGAGGTAACTAGGGGCCTCCTTCCTACTGCCAGGATTCAGGAACAGTGATTGGGAGAAGAAGCGGGGAGGGGTCTTCTCTCCATCCCAAATATTTGGTCTACTCTCCATCCCAAATGTTTTTCTCTGTTCTGTGATCACTCTCATCATCTCATCTTTTCCTGGGGTATTTTTGTTATCTGGAGTTCCCTCCTTTCTCAGGTTTTAATTTTGCAAAACCTATGCTCACTTCTGAGGCATGCAAGGATTGTCGTTTCCATTCAGCTTCTCCCTGATTTTGTCCTTTCTCCCCAACTTCTGTAGCATATCTGTCTTGTATAATTTACAATATAATTTTAAGTGGCCTCACTTTGTTTAGTGACTATTTTGAATGTGAACTAGTCTAGTCTCCTTAACAAATATATAAATTATTTAAAAAAACCTGAAACCTTAAATCAGCTCTAAGTGTTTTAACCCTTAAGCATACTGTAGTAGAAAGTCTCCAGATATGGTCACCATCAATTCCTTCCCTCTCTGTATACTTATACTGTTTTGTCTCATTTAGAGATAAATAAATATATAAATTCCTCGAGAGTTGGCGTCAGATATTACAATTACTCTAAATCTCTTCTCAGTGTTCCATTCCCACTCCAGCACTTGGCACAAGGATGAACAGTAAGTGTCCACTCACTACTGTTAGTGGCTCTGATGAGGATTATGTGCTGGTCCTGACAGCCCCCAGCTGGGGTGGAGGTGGGTAGTTGGTGGGAGGGTGAGGAACCTGTCTCTAGACTAAACCTCTGGTCAAATATAGTAGCCATGACCCTGAAGTAGACCCTGAATATAATATAGGCAAAGATATCAGCAAACAAAGATAGATATTTATACATAGAAAATATTTCCTTCCTTTGCTTCCAGATCAAGGGACATTCCTATTTCATTTAAAAAAAAAAAAAAAAAAGAAAGGAAAGAAAAAAAGTTGTAAGAGTAAGCAGTAAGCAAAGGTGTACCTCATATGACCTCTGGCAAATTACTTTTCTGAGTTTCACTTTCCTCATCTATAAAATGGGAATGATAAAAAGAACGTACCTAGTAGGGTTGTTGGGAGGATTAAATCAGGTCATGCATATAAAGCATTTAGCCCAGAGTCCTGAAAAGTGTAGTTTAGTCAGTTATTGATCACTATTCCGCTCATTATCTTTGCTAATGCTGTCCTGTTAAATCAGTGTTTCTCAAAGTCTGACAAGTGGATTATTTGGTGGTCTAGACAATAATTTTACACGGATTGTATAAAAATTTTCATGTGTGCTAGGAAAAACATTTTATCACATTTATGATTTCAAAATGGATAGTATTTCCATTTTAGATATTTATTGTTGCATAGGAAGCCGTGCCAAAACTTGATGGCTTTAAACAACAACGATTTATTATTTATTTTGATTCATGATCTGGGCTGGGCTCAGCAGAGTCGTTCTGCTCTTCTTCACTCACTTTTCTGGCACCTGAGCAGACGGCTAGAACAGCTGGGGCTAGCTGGGAATCTCTCACTCCTGTGGGATGAATGTTCTCATCCAGGCAGCTGGACTTCTTCATATGATGGCTCAGGGGTCCATGGGCAAGCATTCCAAGAGGAAATTTTTCATTGTGCAAGTGTGTGTTAAGGCTCTGTTTGCATCACACATACTAAAGTCTCATTGGTCAAAGCAAGTCACCTGGTCAAGCCAGGTCAGTGTGGGAGGGATTGCACAAGGGTGTGAAAGGAGGAAATGCAGTTCACTGGGGGTCACAATGTAGCAGTCTACCACAGTCATAATTTATCCAAAATCTGAGTTGGTAAGTAGCCAAGCTGGGATCTGGAGCCGTCTGGCACCAGCTCTGTGGTCTTAAACACCAGGCAGCTCTCCTCAAGTGGAGTACTGCAGTAATCTATTCTCAAATGTAGTGATTTAAAGCAATGCTTCTTAATTTTGGTGATTAGTTTTTAGGCCATGAATCTTGATAGATCACAGCAAAGGTGGCTGATCTGCTGACAGTGTCTAGGACCTCAGCTGAGATGACTTAAATTGCTGAGAGCTGACTGAGATTGTTCAAATGGAGTCATATGTTTGGGGCTGTGGTTCTCCCTGTCTGCTAAGTTGCTCAGTTACCCCGAAGTGACCTCCTCACGTCACTAGCTTCTAGGCTTCCTCACAGCATGGTGGCCTCAGGTAGTCAGATTTCTTATATAGTGACTAGCTTCTCTGCAGAGACCAAGGTGGAAGTTGCCGAGTCTCTTAATGGCTGGGCTCAGAACTGTCACTGCTTCATCCCTGCCCATTGTATTGTTCAATGAAAGTCACAGAACAGCCTTAAATCAAGGAAAGAAGAAAGGGACTCTTTATCTCTTGATGAGATAAACAGTATAAATGTTCAGGGAGGGAAGGAATTGATGGTGACCATATCTGGAGACTTTCTACTACGGAATGCTTAAGGGTTAAAGCACTTAGAATTAATTTAAGTTTTCAGGTTTTTTTTAAATAGATTTTATTTTTTTAGAGCAGTTTTTGGTTTTCAGCAAACTTGAGAGGAAGATATAGGGATTTCCCATATACTTCCCACATATACTATTCCCATATACTATCCCCACACATGTATAACCTCCCTGCTTATCAACATCTCCCACCAGGGTGTTACACTTACTGCAGTTGACAAACCTACATTAGCACATCATTATCACTCAAAGAACAGAGTTTACATTAGGGTTTGCTGTTGGTGTACATTATATGTAGGTTTGTACAAAGGTATAATTGTATAATTGGTATTATGCCATTATAGTATCATAGAGTAGATTCACTGCCCAAAAAGTCTTTATGCATCTATCTTTTCTTACTAATCTCTGGAAACAACTTATCTTTTCATTGCTTCCATTGTTTTGCTTTTTCACACTGCCATATAGTTGTTATCATACAGAATATTTTATATATATATATATATATATATATATATATATATATATATTCTTTTGATTCCAAAATGCAACAGTATTTTCTACATATTTATTTGGACAGTTAATCTCAGTATATATATATATATATATATATATATATATATATATATATATATATTCTTTTATATATATATATATGTATATATATACATATATATTCTTTTCAGATTGATTTCTTTCACTTAGTAATGTGCATTTACATTTCCTTTCCTCCATGACTTTTCATGGCTTGATAACTCATTTCTTTTTAGAGATGAGTAATATTCCATTGTCTGGATGCACAGTTTATCCATTTACCTACTAAATGACATCCTGTTTGCTTCCAAGCCTTGGAAATTATAAATATAGTTGCTATAAACATCAGTGTGTAGGGCTTTGTGTGGGCATAACTTTTCAATTCCTTTCAGTAAACATCAAGAAGCACAGTTGTTGGATTGAATTTAACGTTTTAAAGTTAGTCAACTTAAAGAAAAATTAAGTAAATAACATTAAATTGAGTCGTATGAAATTTCTGGTTTTATAAATTGGGCTCAAATATTGGTAATTTTATATGGTTTTAACTTGTACCATGGTCCTAGGATATAAAAAAAAAGATCTCTAGAGTGATATGCAAATAACTGAGGTTTGTGAAGCATCTTCTGATTGAATTATAGATACTCCTCTACTTACAATGTATTTACATCCTAATAAACCCATTATAAGTAGAAAATACCATAAATTGAAAATACATTTAATATACCTCACCCTGAACATTATAGCTTAACTACACAGGACACAGTGGAGTATCAGTCATTTCTTTCATAATCAAGTAGAGGACTGGGATCTATGGCTCACTGCCACTGCCCAGTCTCCAAATATCATACTGAATATCACTACCTGGGGAAAAGATCAAAATTCAAATTTCAAAGTACAGTTTCTGAATGCATATCATTTTCTCACCATGGTGTTGTTAAAAAAAAATGTAAGTCGAACTGTAATAAGTCAGGGACCATTTCTATTTTACTTACTAGTTTCTTTCTTTGCCTCACTAGTCTCTGTTTGATTATAACATGAAAGATATTTATTTGGACAGTTAATCTCAGTAGTGGTCATGATGGTGGTAGTTTGGAAGAGAATTGATATGGACTATAATTGATGTCAGGTGCCTATCAAATGTATACATTAATCAAAATGTCCTTGGCCAGATTTCCTGGAAGCCAGACACCTGAGACAGCTGATAGGCCTTGTGATGTTCCTGCATACAATTTCTGTGGCTCCTTTTGATTCCCAAATGCAACAGTATTTTCTACATTGTTGTGTATATCAATAGAAATCCCATCAGCCTAGTGGGACATTGAAACTATTTTCTGGCAGAAATTGGTGCAAGAAAATTGGAAAATGAATCAGTCGAACATTTGATTATGAGTATGCATCTGAGGAAAATGCCCAACAATTAAAGAGAATTCTGAGACTAGATTCTGACAATGAATCAGAACTTCAGTGATTATAAAGGGTTGGATGTTGAGGATTTTTACAGAATTTTACTTTGTATTTAGTCTGTTCTAGGTTAAAAAAAAAAATCCACCCTCCCTATGACTACCCTAATTGTTTTTAAGCCTGGCAGTCTACTGTAGTGGAAAGAAAGATTGTAACCAAATTGGGTCATGTTGCTTTGCAAAGCTCTATTAAAAATATTCCAATGTTATTTGAAGTTTTGGAATTGGTAACATAATTTTAAGGCTCCTTTTCTTCATTTCAAGTCTTTCTGAGCGAAATCGTAAGAGAAAATTTTTGTTCAAAAATAACATCCAAGAGATTTAATAGTTTCAAATGGAGTCTGTACTATGTCCAGAAAACCCAACCCCCCCAACCATTTTTCCAGTAGGATTTCCTAAAGGAATGCCTCAGAAGGTCTAGAGAGATCCAAGATGGCTTAAATCCCACGCCTGCCTTAAGCCTCAATATATGCACTTGCTTCATGTTCTCAGTAGCTTCTTAAGTTATTATGGCTGCTCACCCCTGACAGTTAAATAAAAACGTGATGATAGAAGAGGTTTCATTATGTGTGTGAACTTATTTTCTTCAGCTAATCAGTGAACAGCTGACTAGAAGTTATTCAGAGGCCCAGAACAATAACCATCAAAACTAATTCACTCCCCTCCAGGTCAAGAAGGTGACCGGGGTGGTAGCCTTTGTCAGACAAACAAATGTATAGCACTTCTGTGAGCATCTTTTCAGCACATAAAATCATACCTTGAAATAAGTGGGCATTGATTTCTCTGGCTCCCATCTGTGTTTATCTGAGGTTCTTTCTCTGGGGTGTTGCCCTTGCCCGGCTGGCAACACTGCACACTTCCCTCTCTTACAGCGCTTCAGTAGCACACGTCAGCTTCTGTTATGTGCTGATTACTCACCAGTGATATGCTGAATTTTAATATCACATTATTTGTCTCTTATTTGAACACTCTAAAATATCACTGTCTTCATTTAAGGATCATCTTTTCAGGAACATAAAGTTACTTTGTAGTTAAATTTTGGATCCAGCTCTTCTTAATTTTCTCATCCATTTCATGTGACTTATGAAGAGATGATAGTTTTATTGTGACTCCTTTAGACTGTCAAAATGGTCTTAAGTGGAACAATTCCTTCATCTAGCAGTTGTCTACATATATTTATTTTATAACCAAAGCGAAAGCATGCAGAATAATAATAATGCTTCCTGAAAAATTATGCACATGACTAGTTTTTTCATGTGAGAGCCAAGTAGAACTAAAATTGCCTGTGAACAATGATTTTTCTGTGTCATCATCTTAATTGCCAAATCTCAGAAACCAAGCAAAGAAAAATGATATCTGTGATTTCTAATTATAAACAGAGAAGGTGGGGTGACCTTGAATGCTAAATTCCCAATTAAGAGATGCAAATAAATAGTCACATCATGTATCACAATACCAGCCATCTGTTCTCAAAGCCTGTAGGTTATCTCTCACTGCAAGCAACTGTTAAGTAAAGAGAGTCTAAGGTAGGTTTCAGGTTTTATAGCCAGTATTGGATTGGAAATCATACCACATATATTTTAATAGATATATATTTATTCCTTTAAGAATAGTTTACTGCTTTTTCAAAAAACAATTGCAAAAATTCTTTGTTTACTATGCAATTTACTACGTACCCTGTAATTTCTTCACCTCCATATCTACCTCAGAAGTAACTACTTTAGACTTGAGCATATATGCATGTATGTATATTACCCATTTGTGGGTTTTTAAAATATTTTTTTACTTGTAGATGAATACAATACCTTTAATTTATTTGCTTATTTTTATGTGGTGCAGAGGATCAAACCCAGTGCCTCAAGCATGCCAAGCAAGCACTCTACCACTGAGCCACAGCCCCATCCCCCATTTGTGTTTTTATTGTGAACTTATTTTCCATCTCTTATGTTCATTTGAAAAGATGAATTGTACTTTTTTCCTTACTGAATTCTCAGAGCTCTTGATTTGTAATATTTAACTGCATTAGATTTGTAGGTAAGAGTAAGAATGAATAAACAAGCAATAAAAAAGACCTTGTGTAAATAGAAATAGGAATAATCCCTCACTAAGCCTGATTACATGCAAGAGGCTTTGTTTATACTATTTTATAGAAAAATTTGCCCTCATTATTAGGGAATGCCCCCTTTGAAAGACTGGGTATAGCAAGCAAGTATCTTGGCTCAGTTCATTTTGGAGCAATAAGGTTTTGAGTGGGAATCTATTCCTGAGCAAAAATTACCTGCTTGGTTGTAATTTACAAAAATGAACGCTCCCCTATCAAGGAAGTGGAGGATAACTCCCATCTTCAAAGGGCTGGCTGCACATAGTGACTTTCTTTCAAAAAGTAAAGTATGGAAGCTGTCTATGAGACTGAGGCCCTGGGTCTTGCTGGGGAAGTCACTATAGCTAATTCAGAACATGGCCCTGGAGGAATGGGGGTGGGGCAGGCACCGTGGGTGTTGGGATCTAGGCACTCTGTGTGCAACCTCTACTTTAATATGAATATCTCCTGTAATAGTTGTGATTACCCCTATAAAAAAAGTAAAGTATGGAAAGAGGAACAAATACAACTTTCCAAAGAAATATCAACTCAGCCACAGAATCAAGGTTAATTTCGATAGTGTAAGTCATGTTGATCATATGCACCTTTGATGTAATGTGATGAAGGATGTACCCTGTGATCTTCCTACCCCCAAAGTGATAATAACAGTCCATCCAGGAGAAAAACACATCATATAAATCTGAACCTATGAACAGTCTACAAAATATCTAATCAGTACTCCTCAAAATTGCCACCACCATCAAAAAACAAAGAAAAATCTGAGAAACTTCACAGCTTAGAGGAGCCTAATAAAACATGACTACTAAATGTAATTGGTATCTCAGATGAGATCCTAGGACATAAAAAGGGCACAGGTAAAAACAAAGGGGATAAAAATAAAGTGTAGAGTTTAGTTAATAATAATGCATCCTCATCACTTCATCTGTTGTGACAAATGTACCACTGTAATATAAGATGCTAATAATAGAAGGATCTGGCTGTGGAGTATGTGAGGACTCTCTATGCTTTCCTCACAAGTTTTCCTTAAATCTAAAACTATTCCCCCCCAAAAAAATTAAATGAAAAGTTCACTAACAAAAAAAAAAAAGAATGGCAAAATACATTAATTGAACCATTTCCTTAGTGAAGCCATAAACTTGATTTAGATTGGTTCTGACAAAAGCACATCAATACACTGAACTTAAGCCTTATTAATTTAAGAGAAGCAGCAACAAAACAAAATCTAACTGTGGGAGTGATTTCCCAGGGAGGTTGAAGATAGTAATCTGTATGGCTGGGTAACTAGTCCAGTAAAAATACTGGACTGCTAGAGACTGTAGCAATGTCTTCATTGAACCATTTCCTCTTTTCTTTCTTGTTACCAGATTGAACTCAGGGGCACTCAACCACTGAGCCACATTCCCAGCCCTACTTTGTATTTTATTTAGAGACAGGGTCTCACTGAGTTGCTTAGCACCTTGCTTTTGCTGAGGCTGGCTTTGAACTCAGATGCTCCTGCCTCAGCCCCCTGAGCCACTGGGAATACAGGCATGTGCCACCGCAGCCAGTGAACCATTTCCTCTTACAAATGAAAGAACTGAGGCAAGAGAGATTGAAGCTTTCCTCTGTGTCCTGTGACACTGAATTGGAACCCAAACTTTCTGCCTCCGAATTCAGCGCTCATTCTCCTTCCTCAACCTTTCTGCTTAGCGCAAAATTGCCATACTTTTATTTTCTTCTGGCTTTGTCTAAAGAGCTATGAGCATGACACATATCCCAAACATTGTATAAAAAAATCAGAGGGAGAAAATGTGAAATTTGGGATCAAGTTCAGCTAGGTCTGAATACCAACTTCCTTATGCTTTCTGCATCTCAATTTTCCTCAGCTACAAAAATGGCTCTGATAATCCCTGTCTCTCAGAATTGAGATCCTGTACATAAAACCTAGTACTAACCTGGCCATAATGCACCCTCAATAACTGATAGTTTGCTTCCACAAGAATGTCTTTGTATATACCAGTATAATAGCAGGATATCCTGGGCCCTTAAGTAGCACATAATGAATGAGGTAATAACTATATTCATGAATGCTCTTTCTAGCCAGAGTTCTTCTATAGAGTTAGCCACTTCTGCTGACCTTCTTATTCATCACAAATAGATCTCCAGTATAGCCAAAGCTGGTGAGTGGGGAGAGACTGTAATTTTACAAGACAATTAGGTCTTGGGATCCAAGAGATAGTCCCCTCCTGCAGAGGACTGATATACAGCAGCCTGAATGAATGCTTCATCATTAAGATACATTTTTAAAATCATAGACTGGAGGAATGCAATTTGGCAACTTGGAATGTTCAACTTGGTTTCTAAATGTTACATTAAGATTGAATTGTCTCTTTTCCCCAAAGCTAATAAAAACATATCTGTATTTCAGATGGCATTTAATAAGGATAATATCAATCTTGTATTTACACTTTAAAGCAAAAAGGCAGAGTACATAGTCTGTGAGTGATCTTGTGGCCTTGTCTTTGATGACTGGCCTTACCTATCACAGTGGCAGGCAAAGACATGTACAAAGACAAACCATTATTAAATATTTTGTCAAAGTTTAAAAGATTTTTAAATATAATGAATTATAGCAGCTTTCGTTATAAAATTCTTTATTATGTTTCCATAATTGTAGAAATTTCTATAGAGTAAGAGAACAGCTTTTGGGGTCTCTTCTGTTCTATAGGCCCATGAAAAATACATATTCTCTACTGAATGCCTGTTAGTCAGGATAGGCTAGGTTTTGCTGCAATAACAAACCCCCAAACCTAGGTGGTGTTTAACAACAAAGGTCTGTTCTTCACTAATATGTCTAACACAGGATGCAGTTTGGAAAAGAACTTGCCATCTAGAAATTGTCAGTCACTCTGGAAGAGGAAAAGAAATCTTTGCAGGTCTTACACCAACAATTAATATCTCACACCAGAAATGATATTACTTGCATTTATGGCTCATTGGACAGAACAAGTCCCACCTAACCAGTAGAAGGGCCAAGAATTTCAGGGAGGAAAACGGGACATCAGTGATCTGGTCTGTTGACTAACTCAGTTGACATTCCTTCTTCATTTACTTACTCATTCATGTACTCAACAGATATTTGAATATTTGCAAGGCATGGTAGTAAGCTTTTGGCATGGGAGGATAAGCAAGTAGGCATGATTATTCTTCACAGGGAGTTCTGTCAGTAAATGCGCATCAAGAGCAATTAAAGTGAAGGAGAATAAATGTTCTGATAAGGAAAGAACAAGATGCTTCAATATCAGTGAAGCAAGCAGTTTTCATGCAAATCAGCGAGAGAACTAGAACTATGAGTATTTGTCCAAGATAAGGAGTCCAGAAAAAGCATTGGAATAGGAAAGTGAGGACCTCTGTTTATTCTTCCATGCCCTTCCATTTGCACCTTTGCTCTATTCCTGAATGAAGCCCAGAGAAATGTTTAGCTAACTCCTGCAGAGTGGTCCCCTTGACTGTACCTACCTTGGGTGGGTGCCTAGAAGTTGCATGGGAGTTTGTCAATGTGGACACACTGGCTGTGCCCCCAGAGTTCACCATGGCACTCAGCACTGGTGTTCCTGACACGCAGCCCAAGCTGGGCAGCAGGCCTGGGAGCCAGCAGGCCCTTCTGAATTTCCCCCTGAGGAGGTCACACTAGGGCAGCCAAGGTCCCAGGGCTACTTGAATGAGTCTGTGGCACTGACCAGGAAAGATGCAGGGGGGCTGGACAGTGAAGTGCTGCCTGGGTTTCTGGTGCTCTATTCTACATTCTCTGTGAGTGTTGCCCTTATCTTCAGACCTGCCTGTCCTCAGAGTAGGATATGTGGCTGAGTGTCACGGTTCAGTTCCTGTCATTTGGTTTAAAGGATATTTACAAGTACAAATTTATTTAAAAATTCTCATCTTCAATGATGTGGCTCTTTTTCTGTATCCGCCCCCCCCCCCACACACACACACACTTAAAGTCATTAAAAATAGATGTTCTGGGAGGCAGCATTGCAGTTATGAGCATAGCCTCTGGGGCCAGTCTTCTTGGGTTTGCACCCCACCTTTGCCACTTACAGCATGGGACCTTGGGAAAGTTGCTTAGCTATTCTGTGCCTGTTTCCTCATTTATAATTGGAGATAATAATTGTACCTACTTCAAATGGTCAGGAGAATTGCATTGGTTAATAGAAGCAATGTGCTTGAAAAGGTGCCTGGCACATAGTAAGTACTCAAGTTAGCTCCTATCTTATTATTATCATTATTGTCATTGTTATTATTCCTAAGTACCCGTTGAAGTGTTCCTCATCACATTTATATTTATTTATTTATTTTTTGGTATTAGCTTTGGGGAAGGTACAAAGATAGTCAAATTATGAAGAATGGTGGTCAAGGTATGAGCTCTGCCATCAACCAGACCTGGCTTCAACTTTTGGCTCTGCCATTTACTAGCTGTATGACTTTAGGTAACTTGTGAAGCTCCCTGAGTGTCATCTGTAAATTGTGGATAACAACTCCCACGGTTTTCCTGGGGATTGCCTGAAAAGATGCAGGTACCTCAATGCTTAGCAACTAGTAAACACTACAATCTGGCTACAGAAATACTAACAGGGGAAGAAAAAGAAAAGTAGTGCATGCTGGACAAGAAAACAAGCACATGACAGAAGTTTGTGCTTGAGAAGTGATGGAGAGTGGTAGAGCCATGGTCCCGTAAGGAATCAGGGTCTTCTGAGGGGGGCCAGTCGTGGAAGGCTTCTTATAGGTGGCATCTTGGAACATGGGCCTTGAAGGAAGCATAGAAATTTGCCAGGAAAGGAAGGAGGGAGAGAGCATTCCAGACCAAGAAAGGACAGGCCTTGCATACCAAGCAAAGGCATTACCATCTGATTGGATAGACAGTGGGGAGACACTGCTGCAGGATTTGGAACTAGAGCACGACCTGATCACTGAGATCCAAGAAGAAAGTGGGAAAGGCATTGGGACTGATGAAATATGAATTAAATAGAGAAGATAAAAAAGCAAGACAGTGCCATTTAGAGTGCTAATTGTGTGCCTGGTACTGTTCTGGGCACCTGCTTGGATTCATTTATTTAATCTTCATAGCAATGCCACTGGGTGGGTTCTCTGATTATCCACAAGTTACAGACGGCACAGAGAGGCTGAATCAACTGCCCAAGATTACACAGGAATCCGGGTCCAGAACAGATGATGGAAGGGGTGACCTAAAGTTCATCTTGGGGTGGGAAATCCTCATTCTCTGAAACACAGGAGAAAAAAGAGCTGTGGGTAGAGAGGGTGATATGAGATTCAAGTAATTGAGGCATCTTCTGAGAAGCAGTTTACATTTTCTGACCTGAGAAGCTGAGAAGGAGGTGCAGAGGTTGGTGCTTTTGAGGTGAAGTAGAAACGAAATCCTTGACTAGGCACTAGTCAAGTAAGCTAGGCACTATTTGGGAAAACAATACAGTGGGGATTGGGCTGGCCATCCAATTCCAAGATGTGCCAATTTCTAGCTGTGTGACTTTGACATGTCACTTAACCTTCCTGTGGTCTAAGTTTCCTCATTTGAAAAATTAGGCTACTTATGGGTGGTTGTGAGAATCGCACCTGTTAATTTATGGAAAGGGCTTAGGGTTGTTAGCACTGTGCAGGTATTTGCTACTATTATTGTTGTTGTTACTTTTCCTGCAATGCCAGAAGTATCTTTAACAGCTTTACTGAAGAACTGCATATATTTCATGGGTATGGCTTGATGAGTATGGACAGATAAATATCTGTGATACCATCATCATGATCAAAGCAATAAACATATCCAGCACCTCCCACAGTTGTCCCTTTTGTCCTTTTATTTTTATTGGTGTGTGTGTAGTAAGAACTCTTAATGTGAGATCTAACCAGTTAGTGAATACAGTATTGTTAATTATTAGCCCTATTGTACAGTAGATCTGAAACTTTACATCCACCGAATGACAGCTCCCCATTTCCCCCACCTGTGGTTCCAACCACTTTCATTGTAATCTCTGCTGCTGTGAGTTTGAACAGTATAGATACCTCATGTCAGTGGAATCATTGCCAGACATCTTGACAAGCCAAGAAAACAGTGGTGGCTGGTGGCATGAGTTTCTCAGGACCAGCCCCACAGCCCTGTGGCTAGAGTACAGGGACATTCTTGATGCCTCAGGTGGAAATGTGCAAAAAATGAATCTACCTTTAGCCAACTAACTTCCTCCTTTTTCTAGTGGCAAATTCCAGAATCACCAAGAAGGCCTTGGGAATTCAAACTCTACCTTGAGAACAGATGTGTTCAGCAGAATGCTTGCTAAGATACCAAGCCCAGGGGAAACATGGAGGCTAATGAAAACATACCAGAGACACTAACGAAGTAACATGGGAAATCTGTGCTTCACATCACAGATGCTGCCATTCCCCTCCTCAAAGTTGCATTTGGTTTAAAAAACCTTACCTACAAATTTCCCATTTCAGGGGAAATCTTCTACGAGGCAAAAGCCTCACCTGTCCCTAGATGGCTGCCACATGCTACTCTTGCTCCAGGGGCATTAAAGTTTCTAATCCTCAACAGAGACACAGAGACAGTTAACCAACAAGCAAGCCTCCTGTAATACAGTGAAGTCCAAATGATTCTAGTTTAATTTGAGAGCATACTGACTGTGTTGCATTTGTAGGATGTAACACACTCAGTTGATAACAACTCACTCGATCAGCAATCTTTGATACTCATTCTCTCAGTGTCTTAGATGAGATGATTTCAGAGGTACTATCTTTTGATGGTGGGGAGCCATGTTAGCAGCCCCTGTTCTCCTATTGTCCTGGGTCTTGGAATTGGCAAGGGTCAGGGAGAAGACATGCCCCCCCAAATCTCCAAGAGGCACTCCTGCACAGTCACACTGCCACAGGCTAATTTGGTTGACTAAAGATTATTTGGCTTTGCAAATGCCTCATCACCTTATGAGAGTTCTCGCCATTTATCTTTAATTACCCTGCTGAATCAGAACCTCTAGGGGCCACCTGAATATCTCAAAGCTAGGGGCAGAAGTGTAAGAAGAATGCAGGGGAAACAGGGGAGATTCACAGAAGCCTTTTACCACCTTTGCAGATTTGCTTGGGACCTTCGTGGCCCTCCACAATGAATGTTTCTGGAAGATGATCACTTAGGGAATTTTGTATGAGGTTAAAAAATGTGGGCTGGGATTGTGGCTCAGAGGTAGAGGGCTCCCCTAGCACAGGCAGAACCCGGGTTCCATCCTCAGCACCACATAAAAATAAAGGCATTGTGTTGTGTCCATCTATACTAAAAAAAATAAATTTAAAAAAATGTGTGCTTGGATGAAGAAGAGAGCATTTTAATTCCTTTAAAAATCAGTGATTTGGAAAAACATCATTTGTTTAATAAGCCTTTAGCTGCACATTGGAATCACCTGGGAGATTCGAAGACCTCCCATGACCCGGATGCACACCAGACCAGCTGAATCTCTGAGGGAGGGACCCAAGAATCAGTATTTTTGGAAAGCTCCCCAGGGGATTTCAAGGCACAGCAGACACACATGGTGCTTCCTAGATACTTAGGCGTCTCCTAATAGAGGTGTGAACATTGTTTCCATTTTACAAATGAGGATACAGAGGCACAGTGAAAGTCCCATGCTTTGTCTTAGATCACACAGTGGTAAATTCCAGAGAGTAGGTTTGAACCCAGGCCATCTGGCTCCAGAGCACATGCTCTTAGCCATTTAGTTCATTAGTTCATTTCTCTCACAACATGAGAAACACAAATTCTTGCCAAAGTTCCACCCTGTAAAGCAGCCGTGGAGCAGAGGATGGACACCCTATATCTGCTTTCTGGGAAGCTAAGTAAAAGATCTTCTCAAGCAATGCCACATTTATAATTAGTGGCTTAAGACATTTTTTTTTCTACCGGAAAGTACAGACTTTCCCATTCCTCCCACGGACTGTTTCAGAGTAAAATTTCCAACCTTTCCTTTTCTTTCCCATATCCATCCAAAATAGGTTGAGAGCTTGGCTCTAGCCAGGATTAAGTGGAGGGTGGATGTAGTTTGTCAGCTGGGTCTTCTATTTGTTGTTGAGTCCAGTTCATCAGGTTGAAGGCTTACTGACATGCATGAGTGGGGATGGGAGACTCATCTTGGGCCTGTCTAAAATTAGCCTATTGCTTTATTAGATATGTTATATCAAGCTGGGGAAAGAAGACAAGACTGGAAGGTGAACTGTATTTGTTCCCAGTTCCTGCTCCAAACCAGCCTGGGACCCTATTAGAGTAATTCCACTTCCCTCTGGGCCTTGGCTGCCTCTTCTGTAAAAATCAAGAGAGTTGGATTCCATTCGAGGCCACATCTCAGTTCAGCCAAGAGACATGTTTTGTTTGGCCCCCACAGTGCTTTCAAATTTTTTGAATTAATTGCCAACATTTAAAAATTGGATCCATTTACATACAAATGTAGATTTCCAGCTTCTCTTGAAAAATTGGAAGCGGGTCCTATAAGCAACCATGGGCTGAACTGAGAGGCAGCTACTGTCTTCAGACGGGGCATAGAGTTAGTCAGCTTTTCGTTGCTATGACCAAAATATCTGAAAAGAACAACTTAGAGAAGGAAAGATTTATTTTGGCTCATGGATTCAGAGGATTCAGACTGTGGTTGGTTGGCTTCAAGACAGAAACATCATGGTGGAAGGGCATGCCAGAGAAAAGCTGCTCAGCTCATGGCAGCCAAAAAGCAGAGAAAGAGAGGGGGGAAAGTGTTTGGGAGAAGACAACCCCTTTCAGGGCATGCCCCCAGTGACCTATATCCTCTAACTTCCTCTTATCAGGTCCCACCTCCCACAAGTCCATTCTTCTGAAAATCCACTGATGAGGTCAGAATCTTCATGACCAAATCATTGGCTAAAAGCTTACCTCTGAATCTTACTGTATTGGGGACTATGCTTTCAACATTGGGGGGTCATTCTAGATTCAAATCATGACATGCATGTTATCCCTAGTTTTCCATTCCCCACCTGGCTACTGTCACTGTTTATCTGTTTGACCCCTCAAGGGTTAGAAATCAGATACCTCCAAAGTCTCTTCCAGAAGTTGTGATTTCTTTATTCATGGGTTCTTAAAACCTGTGAAGTCAGGATAAAATCTTAGGGACCCGGGCTCGGTGAATATTCTCATATAAAGACAGGGATGATCAAAGTAAAATGAATAAATGTTCTCTGTTAGATTCTTGCCTAGTTTTTTTTTTCTCTTTGACCTTGACACATATAAATGATAATGTTTGGCATGCTCTCTTTGCATTTTTATATTCTGGCTCACATTTTGAAACCATAAGCAGAGACAAAACAAAAAAATCATGAAAGGTTATGAAGAAATTGCTTGATCAAGAAGAGAGAGGACACTGTGTTCTCAGGAGGACAATCTGAAATGAAAGAGGAACTACCTGTTCTTCAAAACAAGATAATCTGAAAGAAATTCCAAGCAAATAGGTCAGGTGGGTGCTGAACCTGATGTTTTTACAACAGGCCACATTCAGTAAAACTCTTTCCCAGATAGGACGTGGAGTTTTTTGGAAGCTGGGTTATTTACTTAGGAACTTTCAGATAACCATGTAGTCACTTGAAATTGTTCATAAATTTAAGTGTTGTTGACTCTTAGAACTCTTGGAATAGGACAGTGACCAACACAGCTAGATGCAGATGGTAAGAGATTTTAATGCCCTTTGACTGCTCATAAATTTCTTTTATGCATTTATTTTATTTTTATTGAATTATTTAGAAAATAAAGGTAATATGTACAGATGTCAAAAAACGGAGGAAGGTGAGAAATGAGAACTTAATTATCTCTTCCTCCTCATTTTGTTAGTCATTATAGTAATTCATATAGCATAAAATTTACCATTTTAACCAATTTAGAGTACAATTCAGTAGTGTTAAGTATATCCACATTGTTATATCTAGTTCCTTATCTTAACCCCAATATTAACTACAGTTATATTCCTCTATATCCTTTAACACAATTATATGCACGTTATTTATTATTTTTCTATATCTTCCAAAGTTTCCACATCACCACAGGCCAATCTTGCTTCTTCTTTCTAGTAGCTGTTAAGTATTCCATTTTTATTAATAGACCATAATTTACTTAAACAACTATTAATGGATACTTAAGATATACTGAGATTTTGGTGTCATAAAAGAGATTTTAAAAAAGAACACACTTGATATGTATATCTTGGCTTACATACAAGTATACCCTGTGGCTAAATTCTCAGCAGCCCGTAAAGTGAGATATTTGTTTGATTGAAACTTTTCTATCTGGCAGTAGATATAGTTGCATACTATGAGTTTTTAGACTAGGTAGAATATTCATTATAAATTTTAATGGCATAGAAAATAAATTGCAATGGTAACCTAGACTCTGGAATTAGATGATGTAAGTCCAGATGTAGGCTCTGCAGACCAGCTATGGGAACTTGAGAGCCTTGCTCATAACATTTCTAGCCTCAGCTTCCTCATCTGTAAAATACTACCTGCCTCTGAGAATTGCTAGAAGAGTAGATGAATGAACCGTACTTGGCACATGTTAGGCACTAAATGCATCAAGTCTCTTCTCTTAATCACAGAATTTGTACCTGATATTTTAAACATAATAGCATTTGATTTTTTTTTTTTTTTAGCACTGGATTTTTTTTTATTTGATTGTAGGCAGGAGCGAGGGTGGGGTGACATATGGACAGGTCATTGTGCGGGTGGAATCTGTCCAACTCGGTGACTGTAGCAACTCTTGAATGAGTCCTCAACCTGGAGCTGTTGTCATAGTGCAGTATTCAAAAGGCCCTTTCACTCCTGCCGTTGCTTTATGGCCACAAGAGGTCCCTCTGCTCTAGTTTGTCAGGTGGTGGGAAATGGTGCTGTCACTAAGGATAGAGAAAGAGAAAGAGATACTGTAGACTCCTATCTTGGGATCCTGAGGTACAAGTTGATTTGCTGTGAGCAGTGAGAAATGCAAAGTTTTGTAGTTGTGTGTTTATTTTGCAATGCCTCATATTGACTCCTGAAAATGTGTGCATCCTAGTGGCCCTGGGTGCTCTGAACTGCTCCCACTCAGCTCTGGCCTCAACTCCAGAAGGACTGGGTATTGAAAACATGATCAGAAAAAAAGTCCCTTTGGAGGTTTCATCCTGAAAGCTAACAGAGAACCCAAGTGTTTATGGAACACCTACTCTGTCCCACGCTCTGTTCTAGAACCTGAGAACACAGTGAACAGAATAGAGAAAGCCCAGCCCCTTGGAAATTTATGTAATAGTGAGGGTAGTTATAAATAGATGGCAGTAGGATCAGTAGTGGTAAGGGCTATGAAGAAAGTGTGTGGAAAGAAATGTCAAGAGTGACCAGGAGCAGGAAAATGAAATAAGCAACAAAAGATGCTCACAAACACATACATATATACATATACAAACACATTTGTACTTCAAAACTTTTGGTTTTGAAATATACCATCAAGAAAATGAAAAGGTGATACACATATGTAATCCCGGTGGCTTGGGAGGTTGAGGCAGGAGGATTGCAAGTTCAAAGCCAACCTGAGCAACTTAGCAAGAACATGTATCCAAATAAAACATTAAAAAGGTAGAGAATGTAGCTCAGTGGTAGAGCACCCCAGGGTTCATCTAATTCTGCAAAACAAAAAAGCTGGGGATAAATCTTATATGTAATAAAGGCCTTCTATCTAGAATATAAGTGGTTCTTACAATTTTTGGACTTTGTGATGGTGCAAAAGTGCTACATATTCAGTTCTTCAAAATATGAATTTTGATCTTTTTTAGGCTATAATATTTCTAACTTATTGGGTTTATTGGGACATAACTGTGTCATAAGTCAAGGAGCATCCATACATAAAGAACTCTTACAACTGAATTAGAAGAAGACAAATAGCTTGATTAGGGCAAAGGATCTAAATAGGCATTTCTCAAAAAAAAAAAAAGATATACAAATAAGTATGTCAAAAGAGATTCAATATCACTAACCATCATGGAAATGACAATCAAAACCATGACGTACCATTTCACACCCATCAGGATATACCATTTTTCACCCATCTAAAATCAAAAAGTCGGATAATAACAAGCGTTGATATTGCAAAAATAAAATTACCAACATCATACTTTACTGGTGGAACTATAAAAAGATGCAATCATTTTGGAAAATACTTTTCATGTTCCTCAAATGAGTAAACTTAAGAGTTACCATTTGACCCAGCAATTCTACTCCTAGGTATATGCCCAATAAAGGTGAAAACATGTCCACACAAAAACTTAAATATTCGCAGAAGTATTATTCACAATAACCCAGATATAGAACCAGTGCAAGGGTCCATTAATTGGTGAATATTTAAATGTGGTATATCCATACAATGAAAAGTTAAGAGGACATAAAAAGGAATGAACTATTGATACATGCTAGAATGATGAATCTTTAAAACATAATGCCAAGTGAAAAAAGCAAGTCAGAAAAGACCACATATCATATATATGAAACATTCAGAATAAGTAAATACATAGTAGTTACTCAGAGCTGAGCTTAGGGCTGGAGTAGATTTGAGAGTGAGAGCTACAGGGGATGGAATTCCCCTTTGAGGTGATGAAAAAGTTCTATAGTTGATTGTGGTGATGGTTTCACAACTCTATATATTTTTCCACCAGATTTTTAAAAATATTTTATTTTAGTAGTAGATGGACACAATACCTTTATTTTATTTTTATGTGGTGCTGAGGATCGAACCCAGGGCCTTGCACGTGCTAGACGAGCACTCTACCGCTGAGCCACAACCCAGCCCCAACTCTCTATGTTTTTAACCAATGAATTATGTATTTTAAGTGAGTGAGTTACATGGTATGTATACTATACAACAAATTCTTAAGGGAAGAAAGAGAGTTAAAAAAGGAAAAAAGATAGGGAGAGAGGGAGGAAAAGTCTAAGGATCAAAATTTGCAGAAAGTATCAGCAGATTGTAGGAAGAGAAGGAGGAGGACAGGATAAAGGGGGGAGGGCTTTTTCTTTCTTTTTTTTTTGAGCTTAGTTTCAAAAGCTTTTTATTAATAGTGTAACATAAGAATTCTTTTTTTAATTTGTTTTAATTAGTTACACCTGACAGTACAATGATCCTGACATATCATACATTTGAATCAGATGGGATATAATTCAAAGGGGTGATGTCCTGAAGGCCTCTTTAATAGGGTGATATTTATAGCTGAGACCTTTGGGAAGAGGAAGTCTGACACAAAACTCTGTGAATGTCTGGAGAAAGAGAGTTCAGAGAGAGAAAACAGCAAGTGCAAAGGCCCCATGGCAGTCATGGGCTCAGTGCATTTGAACAACAGCATGGAGGCCCAGGTATCAGAAAGACAGTGGAGAGAGGGCAACAAGAAGTCTAAGCGGCAGGCAGGGACCAGCTCAGATAAAGGCTCTTAGACCTCCATGATAAGGACTAGATGTTTACTAAGTGAAATGGAGGGTCACCACGGCCTTCTGAGAAGATGACATGCTCATTCTGGCTGCCAGAGGGATGGAGTACAAAGGAAGTGGCAGTGTGTTGGGGAGGATGCCCTTTGGTACACAGCATATGAGATGCCTCTGTTTCTATATGCTGTACTTTACTTGCCCTTTTAGAATTCAGGAAACGGAATCCATGGTTTGAACATTGCACAAACCATTGAAGAGCAGAATTTCCTGGAGAAGTGGACAAATGACCCCCACCCAGGGGACATAAAACTGCTTGCTTTCAATGTCATGCTCCACATGATAATGGCACAAGTATGTGTTCAGTCTTCACCTCCCCTCCTTAGACTGGAAACGTCATGGTGGTCAAAGCCATCTCCATGTGTTCTCTGTGACATTTCTGGTGTTTAGAACAGAGTCTGACACAAAATACGCCCTCAACGCACATTTGTTGAATGACTCAGCAAATGAACAATTATCTTCAATCATCTTCATCTTGGTGTTTCTATGGGTGGTGAAGACAATAGAAAACCACCAACATCTGTGTCTTCCTCTACATTCCTGGCCTCCCTTGCAATAACTTGTGGCCATTTGATTGCTGTTGACCAATGTGAAGAGAGCAGAAACAAGGACCAGGACAGTTACTACCTGGAGTGTATCCTGCATCCTTCTGTTTTCTTGATGAGGTGTTCTTGAAGGCAGTTCCAGATGGCAGAGCTACAAGATCGAACAGGACGCCTCTCCTATGTAAAACTTTAGAGTGAGAAACAAAACCTTTGTTGAATTACTCAGTATGATTCTTTCCATTTCCCCAAGTACAGACCTCTGCAGCATACCCCACAGCGTTAGACCGGTTTGGATAATGAAAGCTGAAAATTGACCATTGCCCCTCATGTTTAATTTTCCTTGCCGTTGTCTCCTTCTTATAGGATGAGACAGTTTATGGTTTTTCAAATATTCCCATGGCAATTGGAATCATGAGAGCAGCAGAGTGGCACATTTCATAATTTCCAGAAGGCCGTCAGTGTGGTTGGACCCAAGGCCCTCCTGATAATGGAGGCACTGCAGTCAAGTTCTAATAAATGGGGCTGGACCTTCTCCCATAATTTTTTTCCCGTAATTGGAGGCAAAAATGTGAAGTCTTCATTCAGCTGGGAAGAGGGGTTGGCAGCTGTTTGGAAGAGATGTGCATTGGCTGAGCTCCGCTGTAAATGTTCCTGGCTTAATTTGTACATTTCATCTCTTTATTCTGCCCACTCAACTCCATTCTCACTTTCTTGCTGGCCAGAAACTAGTCTGTAGAATCTAGAAATAAAATGCAGAGAAAGAAGTTTAGAATAATCAAGATCATGTTTTATTTTTAGCACTAAGCTATCAAATCCACTATTTTTACCCATTATATCTTGATTAAAAGAACATAATTAGAACATCAGTAAAAACAGCTGATTTTAGTACGAAAATGAATACCCAGTCAGGACATAATTCAGCCCGAGGGTATGTATAGAGTCCTACCTTAATCTTTGCATTTGCTATTTATCATGTGCTGATTCAAGTACTGTATAAGGCTTTTGAATCCTAATAGTAGTTAATACTTTGAAAAATTATATGCCTCCCACACCGGCCCCACCCCTTCCCCAAGCTACTCACTCAGTTAGATCCTAAGGGGTAAGTAGCCTCTGGAGTCAGTTAAGTAAGGATGTCATGCTGGTAGTCCCAGGTCTATCCCCAAGGTACAGAGGGTCCCCCAGGCTGTAGTGACACTTTGTGGTTTGGCTATTATTTTCTCTCCTGTCCCTGCAGGATACTCTGAGCCATGGAAGTTGCCTGTACAAGGGAGGAGACATGAAGCCTAAGCTTCATTAGCTTCCAGAGAAGTCCACTACAGCACTCCACACACACGATAGTCCTTCCATGATCCAGAGAGTTGGATATTACCGCAGCCAGGTACAGGTCAGGAAAGTAAGGATGGTGGAAGGAAGCTCCTTTGCCCAAGTCTTATAGTTAACGGATGAGTGGGAGAGCCGGGATTCCCACCAGCCCTGCCTCACACAGGTGAGGGTTTGCAGCTGCTATTTCTACGGCCTTGGTCTTTCTGTTCTGGAAAGGATGTGGAGGGGCAGAAGAGAAGTTCCTGGCAGAGGAAGTCGCAGACAACGTTGGCGGTTCCTTCTCATAAACTTCCTCTTGCCCTGACTTCCCATAGACTGAAGAATGTCTACCTTTTTCCATGTGCATGATCATGCTTCATGAATTTTCCCCCTTCCATGACAACCTTGGTGAAAAGTTTACTTCCTTTGCTCAGATAACATTGGTGGAAATGACAGGTCCCAACTGCAAACCCGACAATTACCCATACTCCTAGGGTACTGCCTGGGTCCTGTGGCCAGTGTGATTTGGCCTACTGCCCTGACTCCCACTCCCATCAAGGATGGACTCAAGTCCTGTACCCCTGACCCCTACATCCTTGTCATGATCTTCTTCTCCCATTCATTCACTCAACAAATATTTATTTTTGCCACCTTTGTGCCTGACACTGCATAAGAAGAGCTAGGGAAACTGTGCATCTTCCTCAGGACTGCAGACCACTGTCTCTCTATGATAGTTTTATGTGTTGACTTGACCAGGCTACAGTCCCAAATTATTCAACCAACACCTAGGTCTCTCTACAAAGGTATTTTGTAGATGTGGTTAAAGTCCTTCATCAGCTGACTTGAATAGGAAGATTTTCCTGGATGACATGGATGGGCCTGATTCAATCAGTTGGAAAGCTTCAAGAGCAGAGCTGAGGTTTCTCTGAAGAACAAATCCTGCCTCTGGATTATAGCTCCAGCTCCTACCTCAGAGTCCAGTCTGCCCTTTCAGACAACCTGTCACAAATCTTAGGCCCAGGCCCACAATTACAGAAATCAGTCCTTTGCGATAAGTGTCTTAATAAATCTCTCCTATTGGCTCCATTTCTCTGGTCAATCCTGACTGACATGCCCTCCTTTCTACCTATGAAATTCTTCCTTTCAAGCATACTCATTTTTGTCTGCCCTCAGCTTGCAGAGGAAAACAAGAGAAATACCAAGGTTGGCAAAGCCACTTGGTTGCCCCCATTGGTCACTTCATCCTTGGTAAATTCCAAGGCCCTGGTCACTATTTTAGGCAAGTTCAAAGTGTCTGGGAATGAGTGGAAAATGGAGATGGACCTCATAATGAGAAAATCAGATGCCATATACCACTGGTGGCCCTGGGTTGATAAACCACAAAGGTCGTGGGTCCTTGAATGGTAGTTCCAGGGAAGTCATTACCCCATCAATAAAGTATGTGTGTGACATTAAGTATGGATCATGCTCAAGAAGGCTTGTCTAAGTCAGTTTTAAATAACCAGTGTTTCTCCATTTTAGACATTAGGCTATACCTGGATATTATACCATTAATGCTTTCAAGGAAAACAACTAAAGAATGATATTGTCAGTATAGGTCCTGCGCTCCGAAAACTCAAGTTTCTATTTGTTGGTGTGTACAGTTTCCTGTGGACTTCTTCAAATTTCTTTCCAATGCTAGTTTTTTTTTATAATTCTCTTTGATAAGACTATCAGTTTCTACTACTAATTCAAATGGGTTTCAAAGCAAAACAATGTTTGGCCATGAATTCAGGTAGGCTCTCCTCAGAGAATCTGAATTGTGGAAAATCAGCCTTACCAGAAGGCCCACCCCAGTATGTGGGAACTGCAGTCCCCAGAACTTTACAAGTCTACCTTCTGAGACACGTTTGCACAATTACAGGAATTCTTCTGAAACTGAAAATTCTGCCAGTTACTGTTTATTACACTTTCTTGGTTTGCTTTTCAAGTACCAGATTGTGAGAGAAATACCTTCATCACTGAGATATTATTGGTTTTCTCAGATTCTCAGTGAGGGAACAGTGACCTAGAGCTAATATGTAATAGAACCTTCTAGAAAAGGAAGACCTGTGTGATGGAAAGGAAAAAATTTGGATTGCAGTTAGTTTGATTGAATAATTAAAAGCAATCATTCCCCCCAAAAAAACCCACCCAGATAAACTAATTCTTCATTATATTCCACCATAGAGACACATATTGACAAAAGCAATCAGTGTCCCTACATTAAGGAAAACGGCCATCACTGAAGTGACTTCAAACTTTCAACATCCGAGAGGCATAACAGTCTAATCAATATATCAACTTTGGAGCAAGATCATATTACCAAATGTTCTGCATGTGCTTTAGAATGGTCGGGGGACCTCCAATCCATCTGTAGACTGAAAAAATAACTTATTACAGTTCTTTCACAGATTTCACAGATTTTATATGACTCATAACCAAATCTATGTAGATGGTAAAATGAAGAACAAAATACAAATTATATTTCAAAGCCTCACTGAATTCACAGTGGCTTCCAATCTTTCGACCCTACTCAGACCACACAAGGCACACTGAGAACAGTTTTTGACCTTGAAAGAAGGTCCTCTGAGCACAGAGATTAAATCCCCTGCAGATGAGGGAGAACCCTGAAATGTCAGGTTTGCCATGGCCAGCCTACCCTTGAGTCCCGCCAAGCCCACAGTTGCTGGTTCTGTCCATGCACTTCCCCACCCCAGTTGTCGGCAATGAAAGACATCCCCAGCTGTCCTGGGCAAAAAGGGACACAGAGAGGAGGCTTTTGGGCCTGCCTGTATCTGTGCTTCAGCCTTTGAAAGTACAGCCCCATGTAATGACAGGGAGGTTTAACTTCAAGCTCTCTGGATCTTTAAACTCAGCTCTTTCCTTTTAATTCTACCTCATTGCTCCTCTCTCTTTTGCTGGATTGATTGTATTTTTTTTTTCTTCCAGAATGTGTGGTTCCCAGATGTGGTTCCATCCAGCAGATCTAAGGTAAATTCAGTTTTGTTTCTAAAAATGTAATTTTCTGCATCTTTCTCACCTCTGTCCTTTGTCTTTGGACAGTGTGGACATTTAGTCACATGACACATTGGAGATTCTCTTCCCAATATGTCTCTTTTTTTTTTTTTACTCAGACCATACATAAGTGAACAAAATACTCATCTATATCAGTTTTTACCTCTAACATGAAATCTGATAATGGGTTAAAATACATTGCATGAAGCAGAATAATGGGTTATTAGCATTTAATTTTCACAATATCTTTATTTATTTATTTTTTATGTGGTGCTGAGGATCGAACCCAGTGCCTCACATGTTCGAGGCAGGCTCTCTAACACTGAGACTTGGTCCCAGCCCCACTTTATATATATATATATATATAGTAAAAGCATGACACTAGATTTTGGTTATGCTCTCCTATTTTTTTTTTAAGTAAAATGATAGTTGTTATCTGTCAAACCCAGGAGACTTTAAATTTTGATACTTTGTATTTTTACACTACTATATATATCATTGGGAAATATTCTAACCTTCCTTTCATAAAAGCACCCATTGCTTCTTGCTCTGGGTACCCCCAGGTTGGCATGATCTCTTATTCTCAGACTTTTTATTTTTCCATTCTCAATCCTGAAACCAGCTCAGTACATTAAGCTGCTTGTGTTGCTCTCAGATAAATTTCCTGAATTGCTCTATCAAGTACTTTGCTCTTTTTTCATGACACCCAGCTTCTATTTATAGGCAACAGATGATCAGAAGCCAGGTCAAGGACAGTTGTTGCTTGGGCAGGCCCAACTGTTGAATGCTGATTGGTAACTGGCAAGGTGTGGCAACTGCCATCTGGCCACAGCAGGGTCCTGATAACACTGCCAGCATTTGCTTAATTCAAGCCAAAGAAGTTAACTTCAGCCTATTCTGCAGAAGCAAATCTGGTTAACTATTTTGGACACCTCATCCAGTCAAATTGGTTCCCGAGTTTAGCACAACTGAAAATGAAAAAACGGTGCTGTCTGAGTCATCAGGGTCTGTCATGACACACTTGTCTCCCCACCCTGTTTAGGATTCAGAGACAGAAGTGTGTGTATCTCAATCCTTCTCTGACAAAGAGCATTGAGTACTTTTGCAGAACATGAACCAGAAAACCATTTTCGGTAGCTCAGAGGGATGAATATTTTAATAGCTCTCCAAGTATTGGAATAGAGATGTATTAAATCAATCATATGAAATAATATGGCACTGTGGATCTATACCTCCCAGAAATTCGGCTAGCCCTAAAAGAAATCACACCATGAATAAGTTAAATAAATATTTCAGAGGGAAATAGAGATCAAGTCATTTTTTTAAAATCATGGATTATGAGTAGTGCTATTGAATGACCCAGCACTTGTAGGGACTGAGGGACTAGTGGGGGAGAAAGTCTGTTTTGGTAGTTAAAACTTCACTGGGATTGATATTCAGAACTCTTGGCAAGATTTTCAGGGATTCTTCTTTGTGCTGCACATTACTTTCACAATAATTTCGATCGTAATTAATCAGTAGTCATTGTGTGAATGACAGATGCTGTCCAAAACTCTATAAAACATTCCTCGGCATCTGATAGTCCACATTTTCCTTGCCTAAGGTCCAGTAAAGCCCAGCATCCTTGCCATCTTCCTGAGAGAGGTTGATGCCCTTTTCCTTCTTTTAGGAGAGGAAATTGAGTCATGGGAGGAATAAGGGTCTCCCTGGCAAGCAAGATGATTCCTGACATCAGTTTTTCTCTTGGAAGCGAAGGATGCAGACAGATGATGTCCCAGGGATCCTTCTGTCCTTCCCTTGTAGAATTCACAGAGAAATGGGGCTCCTTTCCTCTAGATAGATACTTTACTTGGAGGATAAAAATGAATAAGGTGCCTCACTCACAAAAGGCCCCCAGAACATAAACTTTGATATTCTAGCATTTGGGGATCCTGCTTTTAAGGGAAGTTGTGTCATCTGGTAGCTGAGAGCATCCACTCTGGGACCCATAGACACAAATTTGAATCCAAGTTCTGCTACTTACTCTATGACCACATGTCAGCAGGGAGAGCTGGATATATTACCTCTGGGTCCTGAGTTTCTGTTTGCCTGGCATGAATTCAGATGTTCACTTTGGTCTGAGTACAGATAAGGTTGGCTGTGGATTACTTTCAGTGTGCAGACTCTGCTATAACCCACCCGTCCTGGACAGAATCTGTGGTTAGGACCCACTGTACAGGTATATGTAGTGGGCATTTGCCAAATATTAATTATTTATGAGATTAAATTTAAAGACATCTTTTATAGAAAGTCAAAAGTCTCATTGTCCCCTTTTCTAGCTGTGAGTAGGAAGTGATTGTGTTCTAATGGGTTTTGAAATGAGAAACACCACAAAGAAAACCTAAAACATTAGAGTATTTGGTTAATAATATATATTTTGTTGTAAGATCATGAAGAGATAATTTATGGAAGAATCAAATACAATTTGGTTAATTAATATAAAAATAATTTTATTTATTAGTAATTTTTTAAAAATGTAAATTTAAGGGCAATAAAATCTAATTTTTAACCTATCAAGTTTACAGATTTAAAAACAAGAGAATTTACTACTGGTGAGTATACAGAAAGATGAGTAATTCCACTTGTGACTGGTAGAGGAAATTTGGTACAATTACTGGGAAGTTATTTGTCAATATATAACAAAAAGCTTTTAAAATGTTCTTATTCACTAGTGGAGTCATCCATTTTAAGCAAATAATATTTTTTAAAAGAGCAAACAGAAGGTTATAGTCAAGAAGCCATGATAGTGCTATTTTTTAATAGGAAGGGTTAGAATATTTCTAATTCAGCTCAATACAATAAAAAGGTGGTTAAATATACTACCTAGAATGAAGAATCATGCAGACATTAAAATGAGATTTTAGTAATAATTTAGGGCCATATCTAGCATTTATGAAGAGTTTACTGTATGCCGGTCACTGAGCTAAATGCTTTGCATATATATTATTTCATTTTAAACTTATTATGACAGATTAGTAATCTTCTAGCTTCCAACAGTTTTCCTTACCATATCATTTAATCACATTTGACAAATTAAAAATTGAAAAAATAATGTGAACTGAGAATACTCTTGATATTCATTTAAGCCAAAAAAGAAACTATTACAAAATCACGTATAATTTTAGTTCAATTATATGAGTACGGTAAACCTTCTCATAATGCTATGAGTAGGGATCAAAACTCCCAAGTGCATAAAATGTATTTTTGTACAATTATAAGGTTCCTGAAGTAGAAGTGGGGGTGGAAGGTGGATGGCAACCAATCCCTAGTCACATTCTGTGGAAATCCATATTCTAGGATTGTGGATATATGATGTTTCTTGAGAAATTTGCCAAATGTTAAGAGTGGTTTTTCTCGATATTGTGACATTTTCTTTATATTGTGAATAATTTACGTTTTTCTGTATTTCCCCAATTTTCTGCAATTAATCTGTAGAAATACTGCATAAGAAATAAGGTGCTTCTAAAAGAAAAAAAAAAGCAATTGTTGTGGTAATTCTTTCTGTAGGTAGGCAATTTCCTCTTTATTCTTTACTGTCCCTTTAGATCTGACAGCTCAGTAAATTAGGCAGGAAAGGGAAAGGCAAAGCCCAACAGTGCGAGGGAAAGGAGAGGCGGGTCTTCCCTCCCCACCACAGTGAGGGAGGGAGCCACGTGACGCCTCTGGCAGCCGCTGTGGTCGCCTGTCTTACAAGCCGGAAAAAAAATATATCCCAGCTGGGTTGGCAAAACCTGGGGCATGACCCAACACCATGCAGCCACCGAAAATGCTTTTACAAAAGAAAGTCGCTCTTAGGGGGTCCAGCCCCTGATGCGTGTTCTCTGAGAACACAGGTGGTCCCCAAGTCAGCAGGGGAAGCTAAATGAAGGACCGCAGCTCTGACGTTGCAGGAGCTGTGGGGACCAAACTGAAGTTTAACTTTGAGGTGGGCTGGGTATCAGTTTAGCCTGCGATTCTGAAGCTCTCCCAGTGCAGGGCATGTCCTTGGTTCCAGCAGAAATTCACACAACCCAGGGAAAGTGCAAGTGGGAGGTGGGTGGGTGGGGACCCCCTGTAGTGTGGCTTGCTGGCCCAGGGCGGGGCCTCACAGGAAGCACCCAGCTTTTGTGGAGGAGGGTGTGCCAAGCTGCAGAGACCCGCCCTTGTTTGTTGGGGCTTTCCTCTGGGTTCTGTCACTAGATGGCTAAAAGCAGAAGGCTCTGTAAACCAGCTCTGGCTCAGCGGGAAGGCTGAAGTTAGTGCATTCATAGAAGTCATTCTTGCGTCCAGGGTGTGGCCCTAGCAGCTGGGAGGGAGAAATGCCAAGAACATGCTTCCAGATGGGCTCCTGGCAACAGCGATGTTAACTTTCAGAGAGTACTTTCCCCATTCTTCAGAGCCACTTGCTACTGACAATCCTGACAGCATTGTTAGAGGTGGAGAAACCCGGAGAAATAAGACACTACTGCTCTCCTCCCAGCTCCCAGGAAGGTGTCAGAGAACCGACAAACACATTTTAGCGTGTTGATGCCATGGTGGGCTGAAGACCAAGGCACCGTGGCCGCTCCCTGTAGAGGCATCTTACTAAGCCAGGGGCTGAAGGAAGTGACAGTGTTTGAGCTGTGTCTCACGTAGCCCTCTCCAGAATGTAATGGGCCCAAGAATCACTCGAGGGTCTTGTTAACCTGCAAGTTCTGGTTCAGCAAGTCTAGGTGGGGGCCTGGGAGTCTGCGTTTTTAACAAGGTCCCAGGTGATGCTGAGACTGCTGGCCCGAGGTCCATGCTTCAAGTCAGCCCAGTCCTCTGTGATTTCTTTTTCTTTTTTTTTTTTTTTTAGATTTGTATGGATTCATCTTTTATTTTTTTTTATTGGTTGTTCACAACATTACAAAGCTCTTGACATATCATATTTCATACATTAGATTGAAGTGGGTTATGAACCCCCAATTTTACCCCAAATGCAGATTGCAGAATCACGTCAGTTACACATCCACAATTTTACATAATGCCCTATTAGTAATTGTTGTATTCTGCTACCTTTCCTCTGTGATTTCTAACAGGGAGCTATCCAAGGAAACAAGTAAGAAAGGATAATCCAAAGAAAGGTCACATCCTAGGGGGCATTTTGGGAGAGGCTAAATCTTGAGGAAGTTGGAATTTTGCTGCATAGCCTTGAAATTGCCCAGAGTTTGCCTCTCTATTCTATTAGAGATTTACTTCATTTTTTAAAACTCAGTCCTAAACCTGATATTTTCAGAAATATATTTCAATCACTCGCCTGATTGTATTCTTAGTGGTGTTTAATGGGCTTGTTTCCCTGGTGATCTTTTCCTGACATGTAGACTAAAGATCCTCAGAGCAAACAGTGACTGGTGACTAGTCAGCGTTACTGCCTTTCCAAGTCCAAGTCTGCAGCCCCACAAGGGAGGTCGCTGCCTTTTTATCCCACCACAGGCTTAGTTCCTGATACACATTAGCAGGTAATGCTCCTTATATACTCACTTTGAAATAAGTGCAAGAATCTAAATGCCTTAGGTTCTTCTGGAGAATAGCTGAGTGGTTTAGAGTGTAAACATTAGAGCTGGAAAGTCTAAGGTATGAATCCTACCTCTCTTGTGTTAGAATGCCTTGGTATAAACCTTGACTCTAGCTATTTAACCAGGGCACATCCTATAACCTCTCTGTGCCTCAGTCTCCTCATTGTAAAATAAGGGTGAAAAATAATACAGTTATCTGCCTCAAAAGATTGTTGTATACATTACATAATACATATAAATTGCTTCTGCCAACTGTAAACATTTGATAAATCTTATCTGTTATTTCTCTTAAGGGCTGACATTGATATTAGCCAACTTAATCATATGTTATCTGGCATCATTTGGTAAGGATGAAAATATTTACCTAAGGTAGGGCTTATAAGTGAACGTGGCTCTCTTTTTCATACCTGCCCTTCATTAACATACATAATGACAGGTCATTTTATTCTTTTTTTAAATTTTTAATATTTATTTTTTAGTTCTCGGCGGACACAACATCTTTGTTGGTATGTGGTGCTGAGGATCGAACCCGGGCCGCACGCATGCCAGGCGAGCACGCTACCGCTTGAGCCACATCCCCAGCCCATTTTATTCTTTTTTATAAAAGGATTTTTGAAGCTAAAATAGGAAAACACATGTAAGGACAGAAAGAGTGGACTTAGCAAGACATGTCAATTGGGACCCTTAGGTTGGAGCCAGTTTTCCCAAGACCTCTAATTATTAGGTAGTGCTATGTGGGGGGATTTTATTCTGCTTCCCTGTGAGATTACCTGAGCTGGGCTTCTGGAATCTTAGATGGGGCATAAAAAAAAAATAGGAATGTTTTGTCAACAGATAGACAGTAGGGAAACCTGACTGAAACTGTGCTATGTGGGTGAGGAAGTTGGGGAACTTCATGACATCACTAATCAATACCATTGTAGATTATTTTGGCTTAGAGTTTATTGAAAAGCTCTGGGGCTGGTATTATCTATCCTCTTTTATCAGTGAATACTTAGACCTGCACTGCTGAATACATTTTTCACTATTTACACGTTACTATTTAAATTAATGAAAATTAAATTAAAAACTCAATTGCAGTGGACATAGTTCAAGTGTTCAAAGGCCATTGGTGGCTAGGTGTCACAAATTAGACAGCACAGGTATATAGAACATTCTATAGAGTAGTACCTACTTATAATGTGAGTTTCTGACTTTTGGAGTCGCAGATCATAAATGATACCCCGAGATAGCGAAACCCAGAACTCACGCAATGAGGATATTGCAGAATTGAATTAAAAAATTAGGACATGTAAATGGGAATTTTGTGTTACTTTTAGACAATAAAGTTTGACTCCATAGTTTTTTTGCTCAACAACTATTAAATAACAAATCATTACTCTATGTAAAGCACTAAACCTAGGGGAGAAAAGCCAAGTCTGTTAGATGCAATCACTGATCCCAAATTGTCTGCTGTTGAATAGAAGAGATGCTAAGTGCAGGAACTGTGTGAGAAAACCCAATTAAATACTGTGAGACTTAGAGTGAGTTTCATGAAGGAGGTGATGGTTGACTTTGACATGGCAGGAAAGGAACAGTGTACTGCCTCAAGGAGACAGAAATGGGTCTAGCATACTGAAACAGGAAAGGGGGAACTCTAGATGATCTAAAAATATTATTAGTCAATCAGATTGGACATAGGGCTGGGGTAAAATTTTTGGAAGAACTTGAATGACAATCTAAGACAATTAGACTTTTTCCTATAGACAGTGGGGGCAATAGAAGGAATGGGAACACAGTAGCACCATCACATGAGTAGTGTTTTTCCAAGATGAATATGGCAGGTAAAAGATGAACTAGATGAATCAGGCTCTTTGTAGGGGTACCAGCCCAGAGGATGTGGGAAAAATTCAAGCAAGAGGTTGAAAATACCTAAATAAGGTCTATGAGAGAAAAATTGGAAAGAGAAGCAATAAAAAGAGAAATTCAATAGGTTTGAGCTGACCAGGAGTGGCAGAAATATAGACTAGAATGGCTTACCAACTTTGAACATTTGGCATGTTCAGGAAATATCCATGGATTTGGAATTTGGTAGGTGCCTCCTCAATGTAACTTGACCAAGTCATGCCCCACACCTCCTTGAACTGCTATCTAATGTTGTTCCCTGGGATCCATATAACCCCAGAGCAAGGAATTTGGAATCAGTGATTGCATTTGACAAGTTTTGTTTTCTTCCCCAAACCCCCTTGCTCAGTGCCATGCTTGGAAAAAGTACCCAGTTATTTAATGGCTGTTCTACAATTAACTGTAAATTCAACTCTATTATCTAAACCCATCATTTTGTTTTCCAATAAAAAATCCCAAGAAAATCTTTCATTATTATGAAGAGAAATGAATGACTATAAAATGCAGTTGCCTGAAAAATATAGGTGCAAATACCTACCTCACAGAGTACCGAGGATTAAATAAGATACATGCAAACTACCTGGCAGGTAGTAAGCCATAAATAGCTGCCAGTTGGTTCTAATCTAAGAAACTTAACTATACAGGGATTGCAAAACCCCACACATGACTTTATGGCAGTCACTTTCTCCACCTTCTTGGGTGCCATAAAATCAAGGATGTTTGGGGGTTATTCCAGGTCATGCTGGGCAGAATTGTTAAACATTTGTTTGCTTGAGGAGGCAGAAGCCAGGGAAGGGCTAAGCCCCAGATATAATCACACGCTCAGGTTTCTGACTTACCCCTTACTTGTTCCTGCCTCTTTTACCCTTTAAGAGTGGGTTGTCAGTGGAGCATCTGAGGATTTGGAGATGTAGCTCAGTAGCAGAACACGTGCTGTGCATATAACAGTATTAAAGAAAAATTTCCAGGAGGGAATGATGCAGTCTTTGTACATGATGTAACCAGTTTCATAAGCATCAGAAAACCTCTGTCATTGTGCTCAAGTTCAGCATCTCAACTACTGCCAGAAACTAACCCAGGTTGGGCCATGGCACTCAGAATTGAGGGCTGCAACTTCTTCCCTGAGTGCTCCTGCCTAGTTCTCTCTTCTGTGCCTCACCTCATGCATCATGGGCAGGAAAAAAAAAGATTTAATAGATCAAATTCTGCTTGTCCAGAACTGTCAGGCACCCTCTTTGGCATGAAGAGGAAGTCTGAACTCCACTGCTTAATTTTTGTTGCAGAAACATTATCCGCCATGTTGATTCAAACTTACTTTCTCATTTTTCCAAGTGTATCCTTAGTTTATTGTACTAAAAGATGCAATACTGATTTTTTTCTTGTGCTTTGGCTGTATCCCTCATCTTAAAGAAACAGCCTTCA
This sequence comes from Spermophilus citellus, assembly GCF_964194105.1. Lineage (NCBI taxonomy): Eukaryota > Metazoa > Chordata > Mammalia > Rodentia > Sciuridae > Spermophilus > Spermophilus citellus. The sequence goes on along the minus strand of NC_138184.1, from coordinate 44,427,175 downwards.
CTTATTCTTTAAGATAGTCAAGACCCATTTCTTCTATGAAGCCCTTCTTGATTACTCCAGCCTGTAAGCATTCACTGAGTTCTGGATTCCTACTGCACTTGTTTATGGTGACAAAAATTTACCACTTTCCTATTGCATGTTGTTTTTTACTCATGTTTCCAACCAGATCAAAGTCAGGGACTATTGTCTCACCTTCAAATCACATCATCAAAACTGAAAGTTGAAGTCTCTGTGATATTTCAGAATCCTAACTCTCAAGTGTTTTCCAAGTGACCTCTTATAGACTTGTTGCTGTGAGTACTTGAGTAAACTTGTGTTTGAAAGAAGGAAGCTTTAGTGAAAGCTTGAGGACTACAGTTCACAGCCATTGGAAACATGAGAGTGAGCTACTATGGTGGTGGGCAGTATTATAGGTTGACCCACTCTCAATTATGAGAATCTGAAAATTGTTCTATTTGGGAGAAGTAGAGAATGGGGCTTAACTCTTAGAAGACCCATCCCCACCCTCACACACATACACAGAAAGTTGGAAATATTAAAAAGCACAAAGAAAAAAATCATCTCTACTCTTACCACTTGGGAAATAACACTGTTAATTTTGGTGTACTTTTCAGTTTTTCAGTTATACGTACTCACACAGATATAATTTATTATAGTTAAGAGAAAATCCTGTGTGTTGAGTTTGGTATCCTCTTTTCACTAAAATACTCTTAACTATATTTGTGATGGCTCATTGTTGTGGCCCACCCTGAAAACATACTCTGAGATGCAGATTGGCATGTAGGATGCTTATTAGAGTGCCTTTGGAATTAGCATCTGCCAATAGGAAGATAAGGAAGCAGGGAAAGACAAAGGGAGAGGCTGAGCTGTGTTGTGGACCCAGAGAAGATCTTGACCAACTTCATGGGCAAACTCGAGTGCTGGGATGGCCTCCCAAGTGTCCTAAGCAAAGGGACTGGATATCTATACCTCTAGATGGGCCACTCATTGATTTCAGGCTGCTCCTAGAAAAATGCTTAATTTGGGGCAAGGCAGTCTTAAAGAGGGCTCATGGTTGCCATCATGGGACAGCATTTTCAGTAGCTGGGAGAATAACTCCTTCATTTCTGAAAGGGAATCCAGGCAGCCTTTCACAGCCTCCTCTACAATGGTAATTCTATACAATCCGGCCAAGAATGGCTGAAATGAGTACTTACCATATGACAACCTGTACTAGGAGATCTTAGACACCTCAGCTTCCCATGAGATGACTATTAGTGGTATGCCCTTTTACTTATGAGGAAATAAGAGCAGACACTACATGGTTCCACAGTTAAGTGGGGGAGCCAGGAATAGAACCCAAGCCTTTGTTTTATTTATAAGCATATAACAGAGTGTTTCCAGGTAAAGATTTCCATTTCCAGGAAAAAAATCTTACCACATATTGAAATGAAAAGAATCATGCCACATTTTTCTTTCCTCTTCAGGATGGACTACAAGGATGATTTTCAGAAATGGTAAAACTGATCATTGCTTGTCCAAGGTGAATTAGGAACACTTAAATCATGAAGTCACACTTTAAGAAGGTGTGAATAAGAGACCATAGGGACTGTAGAAGTTACTTATAGCATGTTTGGTTCAAACTGTTTCATTCAAAACACAAAATAGCAACTGCACATTGATATGAAAACTCAAGCTTGACCTGCCCCTTTCTACTATGCATGTAAAATATTATTTCTACTACATGTGAGAGGCAAGGGTAACTCTAGAGTTCAATATGTCTTTCTATGCACCACATTTAGTGTTCATTCTTATTTTTGAAAAACTATTCCAATAAAGGACTAATTTTAAAAAATTAACATTTTACTCTTTAGATTAGTATAGATTTTAGGGTTTTAAATTTGGGAGATTAAATTTGCCTTCCATTCTTACAATTATACAATAATTTTATTATTTTTTTCCACAAACCTAACCAAATTTTTCATATTTTTAAAATAAAGTGTTTCGCCAGTGGCTTGGGAGGCTGAGACAGGAAGATTGCAAAATTCAAAGCCAGCCTCAGCAACTTAGTGAGGCCTTCTCTCAAAATAAAGGGCTGAGGATGTGGCTCAGTGGAAAACAGTGGTAAAGCACCCTGGGTTCAATCCCCAGTACACACACACGCACACACACACAAAAAAAAAATCCAGAAAAGAGAAAGGCTTTATCAATTTTTTAATATCACTCCATTCACCACCCTATATTGTACATATGCAGCTTACCAGTTAAAATGAATATTGGTTCAGGATGATTGCATTTATTTATTTATTTAGTCCACCTTAAACATCAGCACAGAAATTAAAATTCAGGGTTGGTTATTGCTGGGGAGTGTTCTCAGCAATGTAATTTGGTTGCTAGGCAACCTCTGGGCGGGCTTTAACAAGAGGAAGAGAAAGCTCAGATAGCCACACTTCAATAGCAGTATTGGCTTTCATTTCAAACGTGCTAAATAATAGGGCCCTGCAATTTGCCTTCTTTCGTGAAAGTTGCTTACTTTTCTCCTTGAATGGAAAATTAACCTAGTTTAGTGTTGATAACATTTGCAACCATACTTCCTCTGTCAAGCATTGAAACATAAGCATTTCTCACTTTGGGAAGTAAGAAAGTTCTGTGTCTTCATGTTTTATTGTATTTCTTTCCTTTCCTCTCCTCTCCTCCCTTTTCTTTCTTTCTTTCTTTCTTTTTTATTTTATTTTATTTTTTGATGAGAAAACACATCTCTGACAGCTATTAGCCCAGGAAGAAGGCAGAGAAAGAAGAGCTCAGAAGAAAGGGAGAGGTCAGAATAGGACTTTATTTCTGAGGTACAGTATAGAGATGGGAGTGAAAGGAGTCCTGGGTCTGAGGAGGAGATAAGAGAACTGACCTAGGCAACAAGTAGAGCTTGAGGAACTGAGCCAGAGGTGAAAGGGAACCACATTTGTAGTGTCAGCTCAGGCTATTTTCACCCCTGCTCACACAGAAAACTGAACACAGACCTGAGAGCACCTTGCACAGAGTAGGTGCTAACAACTATATGTAGGCAATGCACAAATTCTGACATACTGATCCCAGTACAGGAAATTCTATCAGAACAGCTGCATTCAGTCATAGAGTTGTAGGGGAGCATGTTTGAGGCCTCACGTAATTTCCTGTCTTAGGAATGCAAAAAAATGGACTAGCGGCCAAGCTTGGTAAGCTGCTCCTGGCCTACTGTGAACCAGGCTTCAGATCTGCATTACCAAAAACTCTCCTATGCTTTTTTCCTCCTTCCAGTAAATTAATTTTCATTTGCCTGCTCTGAGTTTGTAGGAGCTATTGAAAGCAGGCCAAGGTTACCTTCAGCATAGATTTAACAGAATTCCCACTCTTTTGCAGACTTGTAAAACCCGATCCAGTCTAAGAATATGAAGACCCTAACTTGAGGTTCTTCTTTAGAAATGCCTCTCCTCTCCCTTCTTCCTTGCTGATGAAATGGGGAATTTAGATTCTTACTGTTTTAGGCTGGCACTGATCCAGCCTGCTAACAGGGCCTTCTGCTGGTAGACTTGGACTTCTCCAACCTCACAGGTTTCATCCATATGATGCCATTTGTAGAATCTTGCCCAGTTGTTTGTCCCTTCTCTTGAATACCATGCGTGCCCACTATTATTTCATAGGATCATATCAACTCTTTTCACAACCACAGACAACAGTACTCTCAGGATGAGGTGTGTTACAATGGAAGCCAAGCCACCTTGGTGGTCTTCAGAGTTTTTCCCCAAGGTTTGGAAGCTCTCAAAGTTTGAGAAATGGTGCCCTTGTGAATTTTCACCTAAGCAGCTCACCCTCCACTGTGCTTTGCACTTGAATTTTTGAACCCAAGGTAGTGTCACACATTGATCTTTTAATGGGCAGTAACTAGAGAGAGGCACAATGAGAAGAAACAATAAAAAAATCAGGATTTGATTTTTAGAAGTTAGATTTCCAAGGGAAAGGGGAAAAAAATTGAGGAGGAACCCTTAGCAGAAGGTTAGAGAAAGGGGAACAGGGTGAAGGAAGCTAGTTAGGTCCCCCATCAGGGGACTTAGCGATCTTAGAACACAAAGTATGCTTTCAGATGATTAAAAGGTAATAATAGGCAGCAGAATAAGGGAACTGGCGATGCTGGGAAGAGGTAAAGGCCCAGAGTAGGGGGATGTGATGAATTGGGCATGCAATAGAATCCATGGGCAAGACAGATTATAGGAACTAAAATCTCCTTCTTCTCACTCTTTCTCCTACTGCTGATATTCTATTCTTTTTTTTTTCTTGGATATCTTATATTTCTTTTTCTTTTTTTTCTGAATCCATCAATTGATTAATCAAACTCGCTCTTCTCCCCACTTTCCTTTCTTGCCTTTAAAGTGTTTTGTAAACTGCAGATCATGACCTTTTAATAGGTGATGAAATCATGTTGGATTACAACAAACATTTACAAAACATGGAAATAGAATAATATAAAAAGAACATATCGAATAATACACAATAAAATAGAAAACACTGAATGTGTCTTAGGGTAAGGGAAGTCTTTCATTTCAGTTATGTGTATGGCTGCATAATGGGGATTGCAGCCAAGAAAAGTTTGAAGACTTCTAGGATATAATCTATAATTTAGGGAATCTCTTTACATGTAGTATCATTCTTAATGTTTTTCTGTTACAGACTTTTAAAGAGGACCATATTGATAACACTTTTACTATTTCTCTCAATTTCTGGCCCTAACAAAAATAACCCTGAATTTTTAAACTACTTTTTCCTGGAGATTTTTCCTTATGGACTAGCATCTCTGAAAAGGAAAATATGTTTTTTAGTAAAAAAAAAAAAAAGTCAGAATACTCAGTTTACATAAAATACTGATTTCGGTTAAACTCGAAGGCAATATCCATTTGCTGGATGCAAATTAATTCAGACGGTTAGGTTGTTGCCTCGGAGAAGGTAAGTTTCATTTACCATTCTTGGATGTCATTATGGTAGGCAACAGAATGTTGAGATATGTAATTAATTAATTTTTTAAATAAACTATGGCATGCATTGCCTGATGAGAGTTAAGTGGAACAGAACCAATCCTACTTGTAAGAAAATTTCCTCCTTGACCATAAGTCTGTGCTGCTTTTGGTTTACTTGATGTGCTATTTGCTAAAAATATGAAATGAATACTAATACGCAGCCTGCATGGTGATTTTTCTCTTTACTGTTTTATAAATTACAGAAGATGTATATGTAAGTTGAATCAATGTCAAGTAATACAGTTGCAGAGAGAAAAAAACCAAGAACATCCTCTTCCCACTCCATCACTTCCCTCCCATCCCCACTCATCCCCCAGCTTCTTGCCTCACTTTGATAACTTTGAGGCCAGTATCCTTCTAGATACAGGGCAATGCTACTAAAATTTTAATGTGCATGTGAGTCACCTGGGATCTTGTTAAGTACAAGTTGTGAATCAGCAGGTCTAGGGTGGGTCCTGAGGCTCCACCTTTCTAACAAGCTGCCAGAGAATGCTGATGCTACTGGTCCAGGGATCACACTTCAAGTAGTGAGGAGTGAGACTGCTAGACTGTCCAATACCCCCACCACATATGGAGATTCAATTTTAAATTACTTAAAAAGGAGAGAAAGTATTCTCTTATAGGCAGGCTGCCTCTGACTCTTCCTGCTTAAATGGTATTACATTACTTCTGATCACCTTCAAATTTTTTTTACTTTTTATTATATAGTTATGGGCAGTAGTGGTGAAGAATGTTGAGACCAGGTATAATTTTAGGGTGCACATTTGATAAAGTGTTTATTGTATAGTGAGAAAAAGATGAGGATCTGCATATTCATTTATTCAATGACTCGCTCATTCAACACCAATTTTTTAGTAACTACTATAATCCAGATAAAACGCAGCCCTCGAAATCAAATTATTTTCAAATTGTAAATTGGAAGCCCAAATTTTGAAACCTATCTCCATGTCAGTAGAACTGTCTAGAAACCATATTGACTAATTAACTTCTTTTTTTTCTTTTTAAGGAATGCACATGCGTACACACACACACACACACACACACACACACACACACACATACACTATAGTTCTTTAAGGGTGGATTTGATGTTTGATTTGAACATAAGTCTTCTCTGGGCAAAAATCCTAAAATATGATACATGCCCAGGAAAACTCACTGCAATTAACCTTGGTTTTTGCAAAGGAAATATTCTTGTTGTTTTTGACTTATAGATTAACTCAGTTTTTGTTTTTAGAAAGCACATAAGTATTGGGCTGGGATTGTGGCTCAGTGGTAGAGCGCTCGCCTCGCACATGTGAGACCCTGGGTTCGATCCTCACACCACATAAAATAAATAAACAAACTAAAGATATTGTGCCTATGTATAACTAAAAAAAAATTTTAAAAAGAAAGCACCTAAGTATTTTTAAAATTTGTGATTAATTAATTTTATTACTATAAAATGCATAGATTTAAGGTGTATCATTTGATGAGTTCTAACAAGTACATACCTATGTGTCACTGCCACAATCCTGATGTTGAATATTTTCATCACCCAATGTTGTTCCATCCTATATCTTGGCACTCAGGCACACGTTCCATTTTTCTCCTCATCCCCACTCTAGGCAACTGCCATTCTGATCTCTCTCTTAGGTAAATTTCACAGATTTTAGAACTTTATATAAATGGAATTACATAATATGTACTGTTTTGTGTCATTCAGCATAATGGTTTTGAGATTTATTCATGTGATGGTGTCAGTATTTTACTCTTTTTTTTTAATCGACGAGTATTATTTCCTTGTATGAAGATACCACAGTTTGCTTAAATGAACATTTATCTGGGCTGCTTCTAGGTCAAGGCTATTAATAAAGCTGCTGTTTACATTCGCATATATTTTCTTTTTGTGGATATATGTTTTTATGTATCTAGATAAACACCTTGAAGTACAGTTGCTGAATCATAGGCTAGGTAGACGTTTAACTTTATAAGAAACTACCAAATTACTGGCCCAGAGTGATTATATACCTATTGGCAATATATAAGAGTTCCAGTTTCTCCATATCCTAACACTTGGTATTATCATTCTTTTTAGTTTTATAGAATCCAGTGAGTATGTGAATGATATGATTGTGGTTTTAATTTGCATTTCCTTGATAACCAATAATGTTAATATCCTTTAATTTTGATCCCTTTGGCCATTTGTATAACTTTTTTTTTTAAAAAAATGGCTTTTCTAATCTTTTCCTCAGTTTTTACCCATTGGGTTGCTGCTTCTTATTAGATTATAAGAGTTCTTCACATAATTGGGATAGAAGATCCATGTGAGGTAAATGTATTACTAATTTTTCTCTCAGCTGGTAACTTATCCTTACATTTAGTGGTGTCTTTTGAGGAGCAGACAGTCTTTATTTTGTTGGAGTACGATTTATCATTTTTTTCTTATATGATTAAAATTAAAGAAACCTTTGCCTACCCCAAATTGCAAAGATGTTCTCCTGAAGCCCTTTTACCAAATGTTTTATTGTTTTATATTTAATGTTTAGGTCTATGATACATCTTGAATTCATTTTAGGGTATGGTGTGAGATAAGAGTAAGATTTAGTTTCTTCCATATGGATATTCAGTTGTTTCAGCACCATTTGTTTAAATGGACATCTTCATCCTTTCCTTTTTTGGGGGGAGGGTACTGGGGGTTGAACTCAGGGGCACTCAACCACTGAGCCACATCCCAGCCCTAATTTGTATTTTATTTGATACAAGATCTCACTGAGTTGCTTAGTGCCATACTGTTGCTGAGGCTGGCTTTGAACTCAGTGATCCTCCTACCTCAGCCTCCCGAGCCACTGGGGTTACAGATGTGCCCAGCTCCTTTTATTATTCATTTATTTGACAATGCTGGGGGTCTAAATCAGGGCCTTGCACCCGGTAGGCAAGCTACTCCCCCAACTTTTATTCATGTCCTTTCTCTGTTGAATTATCTTGACACCTTTGTAAAAAAAAAATCTATTGATGGATAATGTATGGCATAATCAGTGTAGTTAATCACTGATATATTTGAGCACTGGTGTATTCTTGTAGTTATTCAAACTAAATTTATATCAACATCAAAAAGCTAAATCAAGATCTGTTACTTTACTAATGAAAGGAAATTGAAGTGAAAATCTTGGAGATGACTCATCTTCAATTTAATAGGCTGATCATGAATATTTGTGAGATTTGCTTCTCTGTGAGGAGGACAATAGCTATAACTCAACATTTTACTTTTTTTATGGTATGTACTTATAGGCTTACAAATTGATTCTGGAGATTTTTATTGAATAATACATCTTTGGGAACCAACACAGAATATATATTTTAAAATTAAGCTATTTTTTAAAAAACTTTAGGTATGCATTTAGCCAAGTCAACAAGAAAACATAGGATGGGATTGTTTTGGTGCTTTGACTTATGTCTTGAATGTATTCAAGCCTGATGTTGTGACTGGAGTTGACCAAAAAGATAATAGTGAAGCTGTATATGTTGTAGCACACACCCTATCAAGCCCTGCATCCTGTGATGCTCTTCAATGTTTGCATGGGAGATTTCACAACAGACACCTACTCCCTGAGCCCTGTCTGAGAGTGGCCTCCTAAAACCCAGTGGCTCCATCTCCTCGCCCTTCACCCACTGCTCCTTTTCCAAGTCCTGAGAGTCCTGGAGGAAGGACCTCATCATGCCTAGAGGCAGAGCCCACACTGGTAATAATAGTCTGCATGGAGCCTTCCTCATGAACCCAACCAGTAGACCTGCACCTGAACCACCCACTGGCCCTTTCTACAGGACCAAAGAGGACCACAAGAGTGCAGGAGAGAGTGGGGGTACGTTCGAACACTGCTCTGTAGCAACCCCTGTTTGATGAGGTTGTCACAGTTAATTGTTTCAATTTCTTTGCTCTTGCTTAAAATACTGATTTCATTCATTAAGGAAGAATGATCCAAACAAAGAAAGAACCCAAAACTTGAGGTTCTTTCACTTGCTTCGTTTGTACTCATCCTAAATAATAGAAAAGCTATTAGTGACACACAGAGTTGTTGTGAACATCAGATAAAAGATTCTGAAAACTGTATTCAAGTGATATATAAAGTATCTTTCTTTCAGTAGCCCCAAACGTTGCTATTTTCAAGTCTGATTTATTACTTAAATATGCTCTGTTGAAATGAAGTGCACAATGTCTTTTACTCATCTGCTGGATTCACTTTCTTTACAAACTCATCAGCAAACATTTGCTTGCTGAATCGCTCCTCTAACCTTGAAATACATTAGAGTTAGTTCTATAGAAGGATAATTGCTGAAAGCCTAAGTCATGGTCAATTTGTCATTTATTAAGGATTTATACTTTTGCTGAGGAAGCATTGAAACTCCTACAAGACCAAGGTCAGGAAATAGTGCACCTTAATTTATGGCATATCAACAAAAACAAAAACAAAATTCCCCCAAAGTTTACATACATACTTAAAGCATTTTAAAGAAGATGTCATTATATCTTTTCCTTGATATGATTTAATTTCCATAAATATTTTGTGGGTAATCATTTATTCCTAACTATAACAGTGACACAAACTCATTATAGAACTTGGAAAACTATAGGCACGTAAAGTTGAAACTGAAAATCACCTTCCCTCTTTGCCACTCGACACCAATTGACACTTTAATGAATATTTTCCAGTTGTTTATATTCACATATGTATTTTTAGAAAACTTGTAAAGCATTCTTGATGTAGTTTTGCATATTGCTTCCCCCAAAATTAGTTGTATACATCGTAAGCAAATTCTAGTATCAGTGATATTCTCAAAAAAATAATTTTGAAAGCACCTAATATTTCATCTATACTTAGCACACCTAATTTAGATATAGTTCTTCACAAATGATCACATTAAATTTATACAAATTAAAATTTACCTACTTTAAATTTGCAACTGTCAAATTTAAGTGACTGAAAGAATTCTAAATCCTGTTTATGGTAAGGAAAATAAAATATATACAGTCAAATACATACATACAATTTAAAATTAGACCATACATTTCAATAGGGGTGATATCATCTAAAAGGGAATGAAAATTGGTTTGAGGCAAAAAAGATCTTACCTTGTTTGATGGATTAAATATATACTATATATATAAACAGATCTATAGTATATCAGTAGGGTTAAAATGTCTTGGGTAAGGAGGGTGATTAGGAAAAAAAAGTTTCTCTAAAAAGTTTTCTTAGAGGGTGATAATGAAAAATAGGTTGAGAAACGCTGAGAAAATCTGATAGAGAGTTGGAATCCTGCGGACAATTCAATTGCTTTAAACTTAAGTTCATTTCAAAGAAATGTTTCCTCTTTAACTCGCAGAATCTTCTGCTTTAATAGCATAAGTTCTACCTGGTATTAGGCGGTGATTTCTTTTTGAGTATAGGATGCCAGGAAAAGAAAATATGCAAAATATGCAATATGAAACTCTATGTTTCAATTATGTAAAGGAATAGCACTCCATTATAAAATAGTTCATTTTGAAAGGGAAAACTCCATTACTATGCCTTATAAACCTACAATTAGTCATTTACCTATACAGAGAAATTAATATTTTCTTTGTATTTTAATTTGACAAACTTCAGTAATTTTCCAAGAGTATCAATTTTCATTTAATATGCAGATGTAACAATCAAAAGGATAGTATCACCACAAGAACAAAAATTAGAGTAAGATGCATTGATTTAGTTTATTTTTTATAACAGTTTTATTGAGACATAGCTTACATTCATACATTCATCCTTTTAGAACTTACAATTCAGTGGGTTTTGTGTATTCATCTTCATACAGTTATTAGCACTAAGTGCAGAACCTTTTCATTACCCCCAAAAGAAAGCCCATATCCATTGGCAGTCACTTCCCACTCCTCTTTTTTTTTTTAAAGTTTAGTGAACATCTAATTATTTCTGAACTTGTTTTTGCAATTATATGTGTTTTTCTTTTTTTTTAAGAGAGAGAGAGAGAGAGAAAGAGAGAATTTTTTTAATACTTATTTATTTTTTTTAGTTATCGGCGGATACAACATCTTTGTTTGTATGTGGTGCTGAGGATCGAACCCGGGCCACACGCATGCCAGGAGAGCGTGCTACCACTTGAGCCATATCCCCAGCCCACTTCCCACTCCTCTTTCCCCACAACCCCTGGAGCCACCAAATCTACTTCCTATCTCTAAGATTTTCCTATTCTGGACCTTTCATATAAATGGAATCATACAATATGTGGCCCTTCATGTCTAGCATCTTTCACTTAGCATTAATGTTTTCAATGTTCATCCATGCTGTGGTGTATATCAATACTTCATTCCTTTTAAATTCCTTAATAATGTTCCACTACAGGTGAATACTACATTTCATTCATCCATTCATCAGTTGACCATTTGGGCTATTTATACTTTTTAGCTGTTATGAATAATGCTGTCATGAACATTGTGACTAAGTTTTTGTGTAGACATGTATTTTCAATTTTCTTCAGTTTATATCAAGAAGTGAATTGCAGAGTTATATCATAACTTGAAAGTTTAACATTTTAAGAACTGTAAAACCATTTCTCAAAGAAGCTGTCCCATTTTACAATCCCATTGACTATGTGTGAGGGCTTCAATTTTTCCACATTCCTCCCAGCACATGTTATTGTCTTTTTATTTTAATCATCCTGGTGGGTATGAGGTGATACCTAACTGTGATTTTTTATTTTTATTTTCCCAGTGAATAGTAATATTAAATATGTTTTCATATGCTTTTTGGAATTTTGTATGTAGTCTTTGGAAAACTTCCTATTCAAACCCCTTTCTTATTTTTAAATCGGGTTATTTGTCTTTTTAAGATTGAGTTGTGAGGGTTCTTTATAAATTCTGGATACAAGTGCCTTATGAGACATACCATTTGGACATATTTTCTCTCATTCCGTTGATTATCTTTTCATTTTCTTCATGATGTCCTTTAGTACAAAAGTTTCTTAATTTCAGTGAGGTTCCATTTACCTGTTTTCTCTGTTGTCCCTTGTGCTTTTGATATTATAACTAAGGAAATGTTACCTAATTGAAGGTCACAAAGATTTACTTCTGTGTTTTATTCTAATAGTGTTATAGTTTTGTTCTTACATTTAGATTGACTCATTTCGGGTGAATTTTTGTATGTGGGGTGAGGATCCAATTTTGTTCTTTTTCATGTGAATATTCAATTGTTATAGCACCATTTATTGAATAACTTGGGTTCAGAATCCAGATAAAATAATGGTTAAGGGTTAAGATCTTTGTCTGGAACATTCTTTGTTTTTCCTATCTATCATCCCTTTTTCTTCTTTTCCTTTTCATAAAAATATCAGTAAAATGATAATGTTTGGAAGTCACATTTTTTTAAATAAAGACTTTATTATTATCAGTGGTAGTGACATAGAATGTTCTAATTGGTTATTTTTCCAGCCATAAAATACAGATGTAAACCAAGATTTTTAAGTTCCCTAGGGTCCTGGTTAATACAGATTTAACATCCACTTTATCCACATATTGTCACTTTTGGAATAATTAACATATCATAACATTAAAATTATTCTTAAGTAATATCATGTTTTATTTAATGAGATGGACTGGAAACCAGAATGGGCATTTATTAGGAAAAGGACAGACTGTGTTCTAGTGAGGGGTTTTCTAGAAGGAAAGATAGTGAACTCTATGAAGTATAATAGAGGATGAACTCCAATAAAGAGACTCTGGATTTAGCAGCCTGGACATTGTTGGTGACCTTTGAGGGAAATCTCAATAATTGGTTGATGTAATGTTTAGTTTTATGTTAACTTGGCTAGCTATAGTACCTAGTTATTTAATGAAATGCTAATTGAGGTCTTTCCCTGAGGTGTTTCATAGATGTGCAATCAGTTGACATTAAGTAAAGGAGAATTTCCTTGATAATCTGGATAGTCTTCATACATATTTTTAGTTGTCTGTGGACCTTTATTTTATTAATATGCAGTGCTGAGAATCAAACCCAGTGCCTCAGACATCGCAGGTAAGCACTCTACCACTGAGCTATAACCTAGCCCTCATTTAAATTTAAGAGTAAATCTGAGGTATCCTTGAAGTAGAAATAAGACTGCTGGCTTGCCCTACTGATTTTCAACTTGCCAGCCTCCACAATTGCATAATCCAGTTACTGGAAATTGATTTTTCTTTGTAAATAAATATATATGTAAATACATACCATATATATATATATATATATATATATATATATATATATACACACACACACTCTCTCTCTCTCTCTCTCTCTTATGTAGTAATATAATATACCTAATATAGACTTAGAATGTATAATTATATATAATATATAGTAGATATATTGACACATAAAGAAGTTATATCGATATATAAAGAATAGAGAAGATGTATAAAGATATAGATATTAAGAGAAGTTTGTAAGGAAAACAGAGGGGAGGATAGAGTTCAGCAAATAAAGCATTTTGCTAAGAGAGATGAGTCTGGAGTATTTGAGAGAGAGAAAAGTTGTTTTGTTTTTTTTTTGGTTCGTTTTTTGTTTGTTGGTACCAGGTATTGAATCCAGGGGCACTTAACCACTGAACCACAGCCCTGGCCCTTTTTTATTTTTTATTTTGAGTCAGGGTCTTGCTAAATCTTTAGAGTCTTTCTATGTTGCTGAGGTTGGCTTTGAACTTGTGATCCTCCTGCCTTAGTCTCCCAAGCCGCTGGTATTACAGAGAGAGAAAAAAAGAAATTAAACACTTAGACACTTCATAATATAACCCTTTATGTATTTAATAAAGTGGGTTTTTTATCATAAATATATCTACCTTCTATTTATTTCTCTCCCTTTTTGTTAATATGCAGCTGAGTATTTGACTTTATAATCTGACATTATAATTTTAGGGTCTGAATTCCCATTAAAATGTTCTCTTTTTTTCACAGAATGACAGCTACTTGAATAGCAAAAAATGGTCAGTCAGCCTCCATAACATTTCCCTTATAGATTTATCCTTTTATCTGTTGGCAGACATTATTGAGGAAAGTCACAAAAGAGTCATCAGTGGAAAAAGTCATAAAAACAAAAACTACAGATTCTAACTTTCATGCTAGCCATCGAATCATAGCTGTAGTAGAATCATAGAATCAATAATGGAACAAAGATAATGATGAAGCTCATTGGGAAAAGGTGATGAAAATATATTCTTTTAAAAGACATATGGAAGAAAGTGTTAAGAATGCCAGAAGTAGAGATTTTACTTTGAGTACACAAATGATACCACCTTTTAATTACACATTAAAAGTGTAGATTTACACTTTAAAACGTGTGCTTTAAAAAAAATAATGGATATGTTTACTTTGGTGCAGAGCTGGATATAGTAGTCTATAAACAAGCTGATTAAATTCCATCCAGCTCTGATTAACCCCTACTGATTATATCCTAGGGCCATGTTAACTTTGAAAAAAAATCAACCTTGTTGATTTTTAGCAAGATGTTAAAATTATGTAGTTAATAAATCAGTGAAACTGCTTTCTGAGTATTTTTTGTAGAGTTTTGTCCCAGAAGAACTCCATGAAGATAAAATACAAGCATTTAATTTGGGTCTTCTTGAGCTCAGTGACTTCCAATTTTTTAGATGTCTTAGATATTATTGTGTCAAGTTCAGTACTCAGCATGAAAGCGTTTGTCAGAAAGACTATTATAATTATGGGAATATAGGCCTTCAAACTGATTCTAAAATTTGCAGAAAGCAACCATCAATTTACTCAGATTATATATATTACACAGTATCATTCACAGTCATCTGGGGTCTGTACCTTCCTTTTTTACAGTACATATCATATAAATCACTGAATGATGTGTACCACATTAGGCTGAGAGGTTATTGGGTACTTAGGTCATATCCTGAGTGCACTCTACTTAATAATTTTCATGATTTATCCTTTGGGAGGACATAGGAAACAGGAACTACATACTATAGAAAGCCTTCAGAAAGACTGACTTCCGCTGTCACTGTTAGATTAAATGGATTTTAACAGACTTAAATGTTGCTACTACTTATAGTTTTTAATTCTAGAAATTGCTACAGAAATATACATGTTTCCTAACTTGTGATGGTTCTATTTATAGTTTTTCAAGTTATGATGGATTCATCAGGAAAGGTTCCATTTTGATTTGAAAATACCATGAGTCAAAAAAGCATTTAATCTACCTAACCTACTGATCATCATAGTTTAGCAACAGAGTGCACTACAGAATATTGGTTATTTACCCTTAAGACTGCATTGGTGGCTTGCTGCCCCTGCTCAGAATCATGAGAAAATATACTGCATATCACTAACATGGGAAAATATCAAAATCAAAAATGCAAAGTGTGGGTTTCTACTGAATTTGTTTCACTTTTACTTCATAATAACTTGGTAATAGAGCATTTGCCTAGCATGGAAGAGACTCTGGATTTGATCCCCAGCATCTCAAAAAAAATAAGTTGTGGACATCCATAACATTTCGCATCTAACTGAATGCTTCATCATATATATAAAACATACAACTGTCAAATCTTAATAATAGCTGTTGGTTTTAGAACTCTTAACAGGTGCCTGACCTATGATAAATGCTCTACTTACATTCATTCATTAATCCTTACAACAGCCCTTTGAGTAAGATCTGATCACCAAGACAGGATTCATATCTATCTTGGTCATCATCAAGACCAAGACTAACTGATTCCAAAGTCCAAAAAACACAAGATAAGATATAGTTAAGGGTCCAGAGGAATGAAACTACCTTAAGTTTTCATTGAACTTCAGAGCAGGGAGTAATCCTAGCAACAAGTTCAGTTTGAAAATGTTTCCCTGAAATGGATGCTTTTGGTTGGATCCATGGAGACAGTTTTTTTTTTTTTTTTTCTTGTACTGGTGTTGGGAACTTATGTCCCCAAATCACAACATTTATACATCTGTATTTCCTTTTCATTTTAAAGGTAAAATTAATGGCATGCAAACATTTATATTGCTTTTCCCTAAGGCATAATAATATATATTATATGAAATTTATTTTACTTCAATAGCATTAAGTATTTTCCTAGTGGAGAGTCATATATTTACTGTAAAAAATGTTCTGCGTTTCTGTGTTTAGCTATATAGAAACTTTTTAAATCATAGGAGCTGTCATAGCAGGTCTATTTCTAATGTACAGAGGGATGGTATGTGTGCAAATATATCACTCAAAATGTAAAATCTCGAAAAGCATGAAACTAAACATGGTTCATAACTCAACAAAAACAAGAGTGAACTTATGCCAAAACAACTTTGCTCTGCACATTTCCCAGTGCAGCAACATTTAAAGAAGGATTATTTCTGAAAATGTGCGTGAGTCAGAAGTGGGGAATGAGTAATTCTGTACTTTGGACTTTATTAATGTTTTAGTGTTGAAGGGATATTATCTAGTTTTCTATTTTTTTAGTAAGGTAGTGAGTTACTGCTTTATCTTCAGGTTCCCAACTGGCTTCTTTAGATAAACCAGAAGACAATTTGAACAATCTAGTTAACTAGTATCCTCTGAACAATCAAGTTAACTAGAATCACTGAGCTTTCTTAACATGTTCTAATTCGTTGAAAAATACTTTAATACCTCTCTCTCTCTCTCTCTCTCTCTCTCTCTCTTTACCCTAGTGAAAATGCACATTGGACACCGAGGGTTACAATAACCTTTGAATAGGTCAACAATGGTCTTTAGCAAGTAGAAAACAAGGTTGGGCTGACTCATTCTAGGTTAGAACTGCATGAAAATATACTGGATGGTTTGTTGATATTTCAACTCTTTTGGTGGATTTTAAAAATCTATCATGATGAAAAGGTCAATGAAAATATTCATGAGGCCTATGAAAAGGCTGGATTTTATGTCTTATAATTTGTACATTCCAAGGGGATTTGGAAGTCTCTAAATTTCATTCTTTTGTGTATTCCTTCTCCCCATTCCCAGATTTCCCCCCACTGAGTATAACATTTTTGGCTCTCATTATAAATGAGTTAAGGAATTTTTCGGACACCCCAGTTTGAGTTCCGTGTTTTAAGCCAGTGAATTATGCTATTTTAATTCCTCAGTTAAGCACTTATTCCTGAACATTCCTGAACATCAACTGTGGTTCTAGCACTGGAATTGGAAAAGTGAGCACAACTCCCCGCCCTTTGCCCTCTGAAATCTTTCAAAGGAAACTTTTTCCCATTTGAGACATTGCATTTGAAACAGTGATCTTGGTATACATATAGTAATGGAAAGAATGGCCATAACCCTTTCAGGGGAACCCTACTTTTTTGGGGAGTACTGGGGACTCAACTCAGGGGCATTCAGCCACTACACCACATCCCCAGCCCTATTGTATATTTTATTTAGAGACAGGGTTATCACTGAGTTGCTTAGCGTCTCACTATTGCTGAGGCTGGCTTTGAACTCGAGATTCTCCTGTCTCAGCCTTCCAAACCATTGGGATTACCAGGCATGCGCCACTGTGCCCGGCTGGAACCCTACTTTTAAGCTGCTGGAAGAAAACAAGGTTTTTTGTGTTAGAGTAAGAAACTTATCCTAAATTGCATATAGAGGCAAAATTTAGCTTATAACCTCACTATGTCTCTTATTATAGGGAGGGACTAAATAATCCAAATCCTATATTTTTAGAGTTACATTAAGAACAGCCTGTGATGCCCTCAGCCCTTTTCAGAATTGGAAGAGCCACCTCACCCAGGGCATTCCCTCTTTCTGGGCATCATCTAATAACTGGTCAATGGAGGTGTATAAAACCTGGCTCCATTGCTTGCCTCAACTTGGTACAACTCTGAAGAGCCAGCTCAGCTCCTGAGCCCTTCACAGGGCTGGCACAGGTCTCCCCTGTGACTACATCAGAGCAGGACTTCTCCCTTTGTCGAATCTTGCTCTTTTCCTTATTACAATTGTTGATACCAAGAACACTCTCAATAAACCTCCTACCCGTTGATCCCCACCTCAAAATCTGTTTTCCAGGGTCTCAGTCCAAGGGAATGACTGTAAAAAATGAGAATTCACTCAATTTTTGACAGAACTTTGTAGAAAAGAGCATGAAGGATCCTTGGCTATTAACAGCTTTGCTAAATATTTCTTCATTCAGCTTCTTTGCAGTAGGTATTTCTATTTTATTTGAGCTTGATATGAATGAACTCCTTTTCATGAGTGATGCTGTTATCGCCCTCACCTCCCTACCTCCAGTGTTCATATATTTTTCAAAATGTTGAATACTGTTTGATGTTAAGATCCAAGGCTGAACTTTCAGCATATGTGATGATTTGGGACTTGATTTACTGTTCTTTGTCCTTGGTTTGTTTCCTTTTGATTTCAAAGGATGATTAATCTTCCTGGGAAAGCCTCCAGGGGTGGATGGTGCCCTGGTCCGTTCATTGTCATAACCAGAATTATTCTGATGTTCATGTATCATCTCCTCTTCTGACAACCTTTATCCTCTTAAAGTCCTCAAATGTGACAATATTTAGAAGGAGAAAAAGAATGTTGGGGGGCAAAGACATAACTGATTGAGTTTTACCAAAAGTATGTATTGGGTCTACAACTGGCCTGTTGGTGAGAGGATAGAGCATGCTGAGCTCTGCAGTACTGGCAGCTGATGGCCCACAGCTGGAGAAAAACACTTTACAGAGGACAACAGAATTGCTGCTCATCCAGAAAATCTCTCACAGCCTGTGGGCCCACTAGTCTTCTGGTGTGCAGATTCTAAGACCACAGGGTTCTCGCCCAAGCACTCTCTTACACTCAGATGTGACCTCAGACCTATAGTACACTGAAACAGACTAGTTGGACTCTTGTACACTGGACTGTGGGTAACAGTATCGCATAATGGCTGAGTGGACCTTCTCTGGGCTCTGCCACTGACTAGCTCTGTGATCTTGAACAAGTTACTCAACCTCTTTGTGCCTCAGTTTCCTCAACTATAAAATGAGGATGACAGTAACAGTGTCTAAGTCAGAGTTTTGGTGGGGGTTATATAAATTAATGTATGTCTACTACTTAGAAAACATATTAAGCACTGTATGTGCTTTGAATAATTAATAAAAATCTGAAAGTGTGACAAAATATGGAGAAAGAGGAACATTTGATATTGAAATGATATTGAAATGGTGCCATGGCTCAGTCAACAAGTCTCCACTGACAGATCTGGGCAATAAATTGTACAGCCACATAGAATACTGTGGGCCTATATATTCAAAGCTCCTATAGTAGTTGTATCTGTAACAAAATATGAATCAGGTAAAAAAAAATTCTAGAGGAATGGTGGATGCATGGAACATATTAATGTTGGCAAATGGTCAAATTTATGTAATATTAAAGTTGAAGAAATATAGGGCCGGGGCTGTAGCTCAGTGACAGAGTTCTTACCTAGCATGTGTGAGGCACTGGATTCAATTCTTAGCAACTAAACAAAAATAGGCATGCTGTCCACCTACAACTGTAAAAGAAATTTTTAAATAATTAAAAATGAACGAAGAGGGGCTGGGGTTGTGGCTCAGCGGTAGAGCGCTTGCGTAGTGCATTCGAGGTCCTGGGTTCAATCCTCAGCACCACATAAAAATAAATGAATAAAGATATTGTGTCCAACTAAAAACTAAATATTAAAAAAAAATGAAGAAATATAATGACATACAATGAATATGAATTTTTATAACCTCCTGAAAAGCAAGTAAACAGTGATTGATTTTAGAGTACATCAAACTTACTTAAATCAACATAACTTCTATCCTTGTTAGTAGTGTGATTATTATAGCACAAACCACTTACCTATGAAGTAAGTCAATCTCAGCTGGTAAAGATGACCTGGAGGGTTGTAAGAAGACATTTAACGTATGTATATATTTTCAGACAAAGGGAAGAAAATGAAGCACAAATTTTTCCTCCTCATCAGGGCATCATTCAAGCAATGCCTAGAATATGCCAGTGTTGAGTCTTACAAAACATATATATGGCAAAAAGTGTCAGATAATATACATTTCCAAAAACCAATCCCAAGAAAGATATATTTGTGTGTGTTATTATCCTTTGCTTACTGAAAGACTTGTAGTTTAAATTATAATAATAACAGTAGGTGTGATAAATACTGCTACCAGGTTAAAGTCAGCATTAAAATGTAAGTAACATGTCAAAGTGTGTATAAGTCAGCTTTTGTTTGCTGTAACCAAAATACCTAACCATGACAATTTAGAGGAGGGAAAGTTTATTTGGGCTCACTATTTCAGAGGTTCAGTCCATGCTCAGCTGACTCCATATTTCCAAGCCTGAGGTGAGGCAGAACTTCAAGGTGGAAGGGCATATAAGAGGAAAATTGTTCAGCTCTTGGCAGCTGGGAATCAGAGAGAAAGAGAGCAAGTGAGGCTCCAGGGAAGAAATACCCCAAGGGAACACCCTTAGTAACCCACCTCCTCCAGCCATGTCCCACCTGCCTACAGTTACCACCCAGTAATCCATTCAAAGTCTTAATTCATCAAATGTATTAACCACCTATTAGGTTACA
Source organism: Spermophilus citellus (assembly GCF_964194105.1). NCBI lineage: Eukaryota > Metazoa > Chordata > Mammalia > Rodentia > Sciuridae > Spermophilus > Spermophilus citellus. The sequence goes on along the minus strand of NC_138184.1, from coordinate 44,406,587 downwards.
GCTCTCATAATCAAATATTTTCACCTCCTGCACAACATGTGAGTTTTGGGGGATACCTTATATCCAAACCACAATTGTAATCTAGAAAGGATAATAGCATAATGAGAGGCCCCATATGTCAAGTCATTTAAAACCATCAGTGCCCTAGATGCTGTGGATGGGGCTTCACCCCCTAATTATCTTAACTATAGTAAATACAACCCAGTAATTCTAACTTCTTTTCTGCTAAAAATTAAGAGTATTTTAAAAACAAATTTGCTATGAAAATTATCATTGATTTTGCTTTTATTTTTTCTTATTTTTAAGTCAATGTTTTATTTGTTTATTTTATCTGAAATATTTTCTATTGCCTTTGAGAAACTCTTAGGGTTTGGGCATTGAATCTATGGGGGGAAAAATGCCCCCAAATTAAATTATTTTTGGATCCCAGTTTCCTCATCTATTAAGGAAGTGTTACCCAAACTGGAATATGAAGCCGAGCTTAAACTCTATCATGGCTCTTGATGGGGAAAGGGACAAAGAATGAATCCAGCTGGAATCATGACTTCTGAGGAAAAGCAGGGGTTTCAGAATTTGCCATTGGTGAAGTCAGTGATTTTAGGATTCTGCGAGGGCCAATGTTTTCCTGAAAAAAATGTTCTAGGGGGTCAGTTTATTCCTGGTTGTGTGTAGGTGCAGCTCTTAAATTCTAGGTATCCACACTGTCCTATATAGTAACCACTGGCCACACAAGGCTCTTTAAATTTAATCAAAGCTAATGAAACAAAAAAAGTCAGCTCCTCAGTCACATTAGGCAAACTTCATGTGACAAACAGCCAACCAGTGTCAAATAGCCATTGTCTCCTGTATTACACAGTGCAGATTTAAGATATTTCCATTGCTGCAGGAAGTTTTATTAGACAACAATGTTCTACAGTCCTGGTGTCTGGTTTTTTTAAAAAGGAAACCACTTGCTCTTCCGAAAGTTAAATGTTTTCTTAAAAAACAGCTTCACTGGATACGATTTATGCACGCTAAAATTCATCCATTTTAAATGTACAAGTCAATGATTTCTAGTACATTTACCAGGATTCCTCTTCTGCACCAAGGAACACAAAAAAATGATTGGGGTGACTGTTTTCTCAATTTTCCCAAGGATGGCATATAGCTAACAAATTCCAGATGCCAAGGAGAGAAGTTAATACATTACAGCCTACAAGTGGATGCCTTAGTGAATTGGGACTTTATTTCTCCAGGAACCCCAAGTGAGAAAGACAAAACATTATTTGGCAGCATTTTGAATTACATCAAAGAAAGTAGTAAACCTAGCTGAATTTCCCTAAGTCAAATTCATGGTGCAATTGCACTGTATAACCAAACTTTGGTAACTGTTGTGGTCATGTTGAAATATCTTAGCATTTCCTTTCCTTTCTTCATAAACAGAAGTATCTTTTTTTTAAGAAGAGAAATCTTAAATCCAGTAAAACATGATTAAAGTAAAACTGCTTTGAAACATTAATGTAATAGTATTCTATGCATTAGTATATTAATAGTATTTTACTATTAATATGTACATACTTATAAAATATAGTATATAATGATATCACATTATAGTATTATACAATATTAGTATTTTATTCTTCACACTTAGTTCTTTTCTTTGTAATCACACAAACATGCTTTTTCATTTAGTTGTGAAGAATTTTACACATTGTTTGGCTTTTATTTCAATTCATGCCATTTTCAGTGTGTGTGTGTGTGTGTGTGTGTGTGTGTTGACAGTATTGCTAGAGGTGTTACAAAATTTATCTTGTTGATTTTACATTTTTTTATTAGTTTGGCCTTAGTACAGTTTGGATGTTTTCAATGTTTTGATAATGTACATAATACTACAATGATAATACTTGTGCTCAATTTTTTCTTGGAGTCATTTATACTTATTTGTGTATATATATTTCCATATGTAAACAAATAAGCAATTTGTTCAATACTATCATTATCTATGTTGTGTTGTTTAGCATGGTAGTAAATAGCCTTGTGAAAAGTGGGTGTACTGCACTAATATGTGCAGTTGTATGACATACAAATTGAATTTTGCAGATTAGTATGAACAAAGGAATGTAAAATATATTACTGATATTTTTTATGCTGATTACATGTTGAAATGATATTTTTGATGCAATGGATTAAATAAAACACTACTAAAATAAATTTCACCTATCTTTTTGTACTTTTAAAAATGTAACTGCTGGAAAATTTAAAATTATATCTATTGCTTATATTATATCTCTTTGGGGTAGGACTAATCTATTGTCCTGAATTTGTTTCTGAGTTTTCTATTGAATTGATATTTTTCCTAATTGTTCAAACCTAATTCCTGTGCTTTTGATAATTAATGATTTAAAAGATACTTGAAATATAACAGAAATATAATCATATTTCTAAATAAATTGATTTCTTATGTATTCTGATGATGTGCATCATCAATTTATAATTTTATTATGTTATGGGAACTTGATTTCATAGTGCATTAAATATTTTTATTAATTTAGAAATATTGTTATATTTTCTAATTTTAGACTTTCCAAATGCCTGCTTTCTGCTTTATTTAATATATATTCCTTTACTTTTCCATCTGGCTTTATATTTTTTTTAAAATCAATGTATTCTGAGTCATTAACCTTTTCTCATTGTCTTAATGGGAACTCTTTGTATTTTCTCTCGGCATGTTATCAGTATAAAGGAATGCCATTGAAGTTTGTGTCTCTCAAGTTCTTTGATGTTTTTATGAATTATCTTTGATACTTTGTGATTTGTTTATTTCGATTTTCTAGATTATTTGTGTGTGTGTGTGTGTGTGTGTGTGTGTGTGTGAGAGAGAGAGAGAGAGAGAGAGAGAGAGATGCTGGGGATCGTAAAAACAATTTAAAATTTTATTCTTCCATGTTTGTGTATAATTTCTCTTCCCTTTTGAATACATTGTGCTAGAATTTGTATGTAGCTTTTACTGGTAAAATATCTTTGCGTGTTTTGTTTATTTCTTATAATTCATTACTATGCATTGGTTAATAAAATAATATCAACCTTATATTTCTCAAATAAATTCTTCTTTTTCCAAATTGGATAATTTTTAACCTATTACATTTTGTTTGCTAAAATTTTAAGGTTTTACATCTTTGTTTCATTAATGGGATTTCCTAGTCCTGACAAGTTTGAAACTCAACAAATTTACTTTGAAAATATAGTTCCCAAAGGAAACATACTACACTTTAAAAAACTATTTTAGGAGCAATTTAAATAATACACGGAGTTATTTGTTTTTTAAAAGCTTAGGAAGGTCTCCAGTTAATTCCTCAGGGTCATAATTCCTAACTTTTCTTATTTGTGTGTCAGAAAGTATAATGTTTTCTATTTTTGAGTATATATTTTCCATTGTATTGTGATAAACCAGATAAATATGATTATTAATTAGTTATACACTGAGAGATAAGAACAATGCTCTTTAACACTCGATGAAATGTATGCCAGTTTGTCTTATCACTGATTATATTAAGTTGTAATTTTTCTTTATCATTTGGCCAATACTTTATCAATTTTGCCCATTTTGTTGAAATCAAACTTCTGTTATATTGTTTTATTTCTATTATTCCTCTTTTATTTTTAAAAAATATTTATTTTTTAGTTGTAGTTAGACACAATATCTTTATTTCACTTATTGATTTTTATGTGGTGCTGAGGATTGAACCCAGGGTCTCCTATGTGCGAGGTGAGTGCTCTGCCACTGAGCCACAACCCCAGCCCCTCCTCCTTTATTTTTAAAGTTGTTATATTTTCTTTTTTCTTCTTTGTTTTGGATCATTACCTCCATTTGAAGTTTCTTTAGGTACATGATTAATTCATGATGCTTCTATTCTCATTTTCTTATTAATATATATTGAGAGAGATAAATTTCCTTCTTAGTACACTTCTACCAGTATCTCATGCTATTTAAAAATATTTTTTCAGCAGCGCGGGAGGCTGAGGCAGGAGGATCTCAAGTTCAAAGCTAGCCTCAGCAAAAGTAAGGTATGCAATCCCCAGCACCACAAAAAAAAAAAAAAGAAAAAGAAAAAAAAAGAAAGAAAAAAAGAAAAAGAAAAAAATTTGAGGCACTAAGCAATTCAGTGAGGTCCTGTCTCTAAAGAAAATACAAGATAGGGCTGAGGATGTGGCTCAGTGGTTGACTGCCCCTGAGTTCAATTCCTGCAACCCCCCCCCAAAAAAAATAATTTTTTGTTAACACAGATTTCCTTTATGTAAATTAATATGGGATTTTGAATTTTTATTTCCATGTTGTTTTTCTGTAAAAATTCTCTTTTCACCATTTAATTATAATTGTATTGTTAGGTTGTGGTGTGAGAATATGGTTTAATAGATTTCATGCTATTGTTTCTTGAATTAACTCAAGTACAATTTTCTGTCCCTGTATATGATTAATTTGTGTAACTAAAAAGAATCTTTATAATCCCCTGCCTGATAATTCCATACTTTTCATGTCGATTTTTCTATTTTATTCCGTATATTTTTTAAGTTATATAATTTCTCTCTTATTTGTTTACAGATTTTGTCATATACCTGAGATCTACAACTATAATTATTTCTGTGAGTTTCTTGGCCAGCTTCTGTATATGCCTTGTTGGAGGGATGGCTTCAAGGGCATTGTGACCCACAGGGTTGCACAGGCTCCTGTCCTCAGAACTTGATTAGTGCTATGCTGTTACTGTCTTAAAATTCCTAATAATTTCTGAACAAGAGGCCAGCATTTTCATTTTGCAAAGAGCCCCCACAGAGTCTATACTGGTCCTAATTGTTCCTTATATTCTGAGACTTCACTGGACTCTTTCTTTCTTTATTTTTTTAATCAGAATCCAATTGGGGGTGATTTGTTGGATTTTTCCAGATAAGTCATTCCATTATCTAAATGAGATTCTCTTCCAGCCTGGCAGCTTCAAGAAAGTTCTCTGGTTAGCTCTCCTCCCACACCCCCACTCCTAGAGTGAAATTGCTGCAAATAGTCCTCTTCTTGTGTCTCCTTCACTTCATGTCAAGTGTTCCTTTATGACTTCCAGAAGAGGTTGAGGGCAGGTGTCCAACAGATGGGACCCAGCTCAAGCCCCACCAGGGATTTTGTCTATAGCAGGAGCAAGAACAGAAAAGTAAGTTTTGTTCCTAGTCTCCCTTTCTCCCATACTCTTCTCTGCACACCCTCCCATCATCCTGGAGGTGCAAAAACTCGCTTTCCTTCAAACACAGCCCTTCTCTTGAGGAGCAAAGAAGGTAGCTAACTCTTCTCAATATATTCTGGAGAATAGGGCTGCCACAGGGCAGTGGGGCCAAAACATACAGGAACACCCTTGATGACTTGTCTTTGTCTCTCAATTGTGGCTTCACCTCAGGCAAGTCACTTCACCCTTCTAAAAATGAAAAAGATAGAAGTAGTTCTGTAAGACAGTTTTTGTTGGGCTCAAGTGAGGTGAGGTATAAGAGAGAACCTGGTGCATAATAAGTGCTCCCTAGTTTTCCACTGAGATACATGATTAACCTCAAGATGGTGGGGCTACATCAAGATGGTGGTGTTATTTGAACCTCTGAAGTGTTATCTTTTTATACAGTGGTCTCAGGAATGAAAATGAGAAGACAGTAGCTGGGTAGCATTCTCTCAGCCTTTGTGCCTGTGGAGAGGAACATTGGACCAGATGACTGACCATGATTCCAGTTGCTGGAAATAAAAGAGATACAGATGTGTATGCATTCTGTTGGATTGTATTCTCAAGGAGGTGTCCTGGCTTTTCCTTCTCTCAGTATTACATGGTAGTTAGGTGAATGGACTTTAAAGCCACACTTGGCCCAAAATGAGTTCCATAATTTTGGCTGTGCCTTAGTGCCTCGTCTGTAAAATGGACACAAATGTGAGTAATCTGCCCTTCCTCCTGGTCTTACCATGGTATTCCCTGTCACTCACTTAGCCACTTTATATTAGGGTGGCTATTGGCCCAGAAGGAGATGAGTGTGCTTGGTTATCACCTAAGGACCCTAGATCCCTTTGCTTCATTCCTATGTCCTCAAGTTGAACTCCTCTTTTCCAGTATAGCTGCTACTGAAGGCTAAAATGACTCTCAAAGGAATCCCACCTCCAGATTCTGGAAATAGAATATTGATGAAATAAGTCCCTAAAGCTTGAATTTCAAAGCAGGTCTACCCCAGAGTTCCTGTGTGCTCACACTGAAGGGCCTGTGTTCAGGCCTGGATAGGGATGTGAGGCCACTCTCAGGTGCCCTTCTTGCCCTACAACACCTGCATGCTTCATTCTGAGGCCTGGAATTATATAGACTTTCCCAGGGAAACAAACTAATAAATATTTTGTTCCTCCCGACTGTTCTACTCAATGACAGAAATAAGTAGGACCCTTGAGCTTGCCACACAGGAAAGTTTTAATTCTACTAATACTTTCTTTCTTTAGTTACTAGAATTTTCCACTTTTTAAATTTGTTCTAATTAGTTATACATGACAGTAGAATGCATTTTGACGCATCCTACATAAATGGAGTTTATATTCATTCTTCTGGTTGTACATAATGTCAAATCACACCTGTCATGTAGTCATATACATAGGTAGGGTAATAATGTCAGATTCATTCCACTATTCTTCATACCCCCATATCCCTCCAGTCCCTTCTTCACTCCCCTCTACTTAATCCAAAGTAACTATTCTTCCCTAGCTCCCCCACCCCTTACGGAAAAAAAAATTTGGCCTTTGGTTTTTTGGATTGGCTTATTTCGCTTAGCATGATATCCTCCAGCTCCATCCATTTACTGACAAAAGCCATAATTTCATTTTTTTGTTAAGGCTGAATTATATTCCATGGTGTATATATACCACATTTTCTTTATCCATTCATCTGTTGAAGGACACCTAGGTTGGTTCCATAGTTTAGCTATTGTGAGTTGCTAATGCTTTCTTTTATTTTGATACTTAGGAATAATGTTCTTCCCTACATATGAGCCCCATAACTTGCCCACCTTTCTGGATTGGTGAATGGGTTTTTCCCCAAGGCATTCTGTGGTTGCTATGCTAGCTTCTTTCTTTCTTGATGAGATCACAATTTAGGTTCTTATATTCTCAATATTTTGTGTCTCTTTCTCTTCAGGATTATCAGATTGTATTTAGAAAGATAAAAAAGTTTTTATAACACGTTGTGTGCTGATAAGTGAGTGGGTGTACAAACAATCCCTAAGTCAATATAATATACAAGAATCAGTTGTTAATTGCACTGCAAAGGGAATGTAGCTTGTGTGCTCCAAAAAATATCCATATTCCATGACCAAGCACACATTTTGTTATATTCAAAATGGAAATAAGGGGGCCATTGACTGGGGCTTTGGAATTTGAGTACATGGAAATTTTTATCATGAAATATTTATTGCACCCCAAACACACCTTTCAGAGAACCAGTGAGCAGGGACGACAATTATATATAGATGAGGCTTAGACTTTCTGTGTGTGTCAGAGATACCTTGTGGATCTTTTGGGGAAATCATCGATGAGTTTAAGTTGTTACCTTTTCTATCAGTGTTCATATCATTCCTTAAGGCTTGCAAATGTCACTCTGACATCCACCCGATAGCAAGATCAGGAAGCCAGTCACCATTTTTTATCTCTGTGTGACTAAAGAGGAAAATGAAGTTTTAAAGGATTTGTTTTATATCAAGCAGTGACCAAATGCTATGTGTTCTGATCCCCACTCCAGCCAGAGAATCTCAGGTCTGGGGGCTGAGTCACACAGCAACGCTGCTTCCTAATACCCCCAATTAGACAGAAGGTTCAAATTCTTCTACAAGTAAAAGTGAGAACAGTAGGCTGTTGGATTGAAATGTTTATACACCACTGCAGAGAAAAGGGCTTTTGAATTAAGCTCAGTGTTTAAAAAGGGAAAGAGGGACATAGCAGGGATGGTTGGGATCATTTTTATGGCTGGAATGTCAGTGTAGGCTAATAAGGTCTTTGTAGAGAAACAGATGGATAGATAATAGAACAGAGAGATGGTTCCATGTACAAAGTGTTCATGGTGACAATAAAGCTGAGTTTGACACCATAGAGTAGGTGGTAAAATAACAACAACTTAGTTTGGGACACGACATAGAGTTAAAACCCGAAGGTACCCTTTATCGGTACTGAAGATTGAGGGTGATTTAAAATTATTCCAAGTGCTCTAATCACATTAGCATATACTCTACCAGACACTTTAATTACCCCTGAAAATTACAAACACAGCAAACATACAGCATCAAATGTTACCATATTAGGAAAAAGATCATTTTATAATTTACCACATGGAGAATCCTCCCAGAGCAGAGGATACTCTAACTCAGTGATGAAAAAGTGTCGCAGTCTGGCTGGGCACAAATAACCGAGCCGCCACAAAGCCTTGTAGGTTCAAACAGCAACTCTTTATTCCCCAACTCTCACCGGCACTGCACACACAGTACTGCACACACACATTCCACCGGGCTCCTCGCGCCCAATCTCCCGGAACCCTCTGAGAACTCCACCAGGAACTCCAAAGTAGCGGGCACGGGAGACAGATTCCTGGAGCTGCCCTATTCCCGAGCAGGGTCCATATACAACTCAATCAATCCAGCATCACAGCAATTATATACAGCTTAACTCAAATCATCATCTTAATGGTTCGCTGACTTCACCTTTCAACCATTCCCTCTGGCAATATGCCAGGCGTCTTTCTGACTCGGCTGTGGCTCTCAACAAAAAAGGAATTTAAGAGGTAGGAGAAATGAAACAATGATGTGAAATTACGCTTAAACTGAAACTACAGAAATACAGCATAACAAAGATATTTGATTCAAGACAGCAAATGATAGACAACTAATTGATCACCTGGCTGAGAAATGCATGTTTGAAAGAGGGCTAAAACATTTCATGATGGCCCACCAAGTAGTAAGTCCACTAAGATAAAGATTAGGCAGGAGGCTGGAGATGCAGCTCAGTGATAGAGTGCAATGCATTCCCAAGTCTCTGGGTTCAATCTTCAACACTGAAAAACAAACAAACAAACAAAACCAAAAAACTGGGGAGAAAAAGTCTAATTTGACTTAAAAAGAAAAGAAGTTTTTAAAAATTGATTCAATGCCCAGAACTAGTAGGTAAAAGGGAGTTACTCATTTTGACCTTTGGCCTTCAAGCTGGAACTGCCCAGACCATCCTGGTAGGTAATTGCCTACCCTATTCTAAAGGTTCTTTTGGAAAGGAAATTCCAAGGGCAGTTGGTAAAGGATACCAGTACCTGATGGCAGAACAAGAAAAAGATTTCCTTTCTGTGGAGCCTAAAAGCCCTGTGGCTGAATCTCATCCATTTCCTCTTATTCTTGTACTTTCTCCAGTACAACTTAATATCCTCAATTTAAATAATCATACTTTTTTTTGGCACTAGAGGTTGAACCCAGGGGTCCTCTACCACTGAGCTACATATCCAGCCATTTTAATTTTTTTATTTTTGCCTGAGAGTTGCTATCCTCCTTTTTCAGCCTCCCAAATAGCTGGGATTACAGGCATCCATCACAGTGCTTGGCTAATCAGACTTTCCTAAAAGATTATCTTAAGGCTCTCTCCATATGGAATCTTAACAAAGTTCAATAATACAAGAAACATTTGCACAGGAACTGGCGTGAAGAGAAGAACTTGGATATGTCTTAGCTTGTGCTGTCCAGCATTCCCAGAATGACCTTCTGACCCCTGTTTGGCAAGCCATCTTCGTCACTTCCTCCAAGGTCTAGATTCACTAAAGTCATGCTGCCTTCCCAAGTCCTCTCTTAGATGATTATCCGTGTCCAAGCAGATGTAAAACCAGATTATAAATCCCACACATGTGACTCCCAATCTCTCCTCATTTGCACCAAACCTCTATGTTCCCTACCCCGACTTTAGTAAGGAGAGGGCAGTGTCTTGAGCCTTTTCCTACCACCTTCTGGGTAAGAAGATTAACCTGTCTTTTTTTTTTCTTTTCTCTCTCATGAGAACTCCATATGTCTCTGCCAAAAAGGACAAGGTGACATTTGGCTAATTTTTTGCTAATGTGCATAAGTGGGAGCTGTCTAGGGAAATTTCCTTTTGCCAGGTAATTTGTACATTTTAACAGCAGCCTTCTGGAGATTTTGTCCTCTCTTGTGTTGTGTATTGTTAAAGGTGGGAATTTCTAACTAATTAAGAAAGGAGTTGGGCAATGTGCCAAGCTGGAGAGGCAACTTTTTTTGATCTGGAAGGGTTTTGCTACATCCTACCTCTCCGAGCTAGGTCATAATTTTTACTGACCCATGGCAAAGCTGGGACTGCTCCCTTAATTTACTATTTTTAACCACTTTAAAATTGGAATTATAATGTACACATAATGGAAAGTAAGGCTTCCTACTACCCCAAACGCCCAGTCGCCTTCCTTGACAGCATCAAATTCAGTCTTTTTGCAAGTGTGCGCACGCGTGTGTGTGTGTGTGTGTGTGTGTGTATTTCACAGATCGTAGCTACATGAATGAATTTATTTGTATCAGATAATACGAAAAAAGCAGAAAGGAAATGTCAAAAGGTACAGAAAAAAATGTACTCAGCATGTCCAAGAAAGAAGGCCTTATAAAATAAGAAAGGCTTATATAAATACATGAGGAACAAAGATGGATTTTAAAACTGCTTTATTTATTAAAATCTACAAGTTTATTGAGAATCTGTGACATATCAGGTCCTGGGCTGGTGCAGAGTTTGAAGATAAATTCTATGTGGTGTCAAAGTCTGATAAGCTCATTTAGTATGGAGAGAAGACTTTAAGTTATACTATGTTGAGTTCAAATTCATATGGGGAAAAGACTTGTAAATAAATAATTGCAATATATTTTAATGAGGGCCATTGTAGAGGTATGTACTAAGTGCTTTGAAAGCCTATAGGAGTAATAAATTATGTTTTTTTTTTTTGGCACTGTGAACATATTATCAAAGGAGGAAACTTCTGTGCTTTCTTGAAGGATTCCTCTCCATTAGAAGGAGAGAGAGAAAAGGAATTTGACATCCAGCAAACACCATACACAGAAAAGAAAAAGGAAAAGGGGGGTAAGTGTGCCCAGCCTTTTGAGGGAAGCAGGTCAGTGTGACCAGCATGTAAGGAGCATATCTACGCAGGAGATGTTGCTAGAAATGAAGCTGGGGGCCAGGTTATGAAGAGCCTCATGCGTCTCTTTAAGACAACAATGTCAAGAAATGGGACTCTTAGATTTTAGGTTGGCAGTGATACTCCAGGACAATTCCGATGATGGTTTGAGAAAGAGATGAAAGCTAGGAGAGGACAGAGACTCACAGGGTTAGGCAATTGCAGAAGTCCAAGCAAGGTGTGACAAGACAGTGGGAGTGGGAGTGGAGCAAGGTATAGAGGAGGGGAACCATAATGCCTACCTCTTTTTTAGTAACAGCTGGGACGGATGGGGGGTGGGGAGGCGGGGCGGGGAGTTGCACCACACAGAGCAGCTTTAAACTGGCCACACAATGTCTCCAACCTCAGAGTCCACAGGCTCAGCCTAAGGGGATTTCTGATGAAGGCAACTTCCTCTTGTCCTGACTCCTGGAGGCCCTAATCACCTCATTGTTTTGGAGCACCATTTCTTCTCTCACTGCTTGAAGAACATTGTTTTTTTTTTTTTCTTTCTTTCTTTTTTTTTTTCTTTTCAGTTCTAGGAATTGAACCTGGGGCCTTGGTGTTAGGCAAGCACCCACTACTGAGTTCATTATCTTGGCCTACCTATTTTTCTTTCTGCCTTGAGACAGCAGATCCAAGAGAAGGTAGTCCCAGGCTGCCTCCCCAAACCCTGATTGTGTATAACTTGAGAAGAAAAGATTGTTGTCCTTGTGTGGCTGACACTGGGACTGGCCACTCCCTCAGGGAAGACCCCACTTCACCTTCTACCAACAAGAGGGTAAAAATACTTTGGTCCCAAAGGACCACATTAGAACAGAAGAATCCAATAATCATCCAAGGCATACACAAGTGGTTCTGATTTGAGTTTAGTCTTAGCTGAGGTGGACAGAAAGAGAGGTGGACAGACAGCAGAGTGCAGCAGAATGGGGAAAAGTTAAAGCAGTTTATTTCTTCAGGCAGCTTATTGTCTGTGTAAAGTAGAATCCTAGGACAGTTGTTGAGATGGAGGACCAACCAGTGGGACAGTCAGGAGAGTAATAGTTTGGAGAATGAAGATTGGTGCCAACTAGCAAAGAGCAAAATATTGCCTAACATCATGAAAGACCCACTGAAGACAGAAATTGTATACTGTACTATAACCTGACAATGTGATTTTTTTTTTCTGTAGCAAAGTGGGAAACTGGGGGCATGTACAAACAAAGTCATGGTTGGATGTATGCAAAGCTTTAGATTGGCAAGGTGGGCACTGGAGGACAAAGATGAGAAAGACCAGGATACTGGTATAAGGATGTGATTAAAAGTCTTGGTTATGAGACCCAGGTTGATTAGGGAAAAAATGTGTATAACAAAGCTGATGGACTGAGAGAGTGGGATAGGGTAGAGGAGGTACAGACCCATGCTAAGATTGGCAGATTTGAGGGAAGGGAGGGAGTAGGACTGATGAAATGGCGCTTTCTGGCTGGACAATAGATTTTTGAGTTTTAAATTTCAGAAATGAAATCGTTGTGGGGTTAGGATTATGGGATGGGTAGATGAAGGGAAGTGGGTTGTGAGCAATGATACATCACACATCAGATGTGTGAAATGATATGTCATTAGATATTTGACATCTAAAATGAATGGAATAAATCTACCCTTAAAAACCAGGTTGATAACAAGATCCAAAAATTGCAAGATTTAGAAGGCATTTTCTTAACTTTGCTTATCATTCAGTTTGAGATAGGACAGGGAAAAATAGGGCTTTTTTTTTTTTTGAACCTTATAAACATGATACATGATGATCTTAGTTTGTGGATGTTCTTCTCTTAAGAGAATGAGGTAACAAAAATTGTAAGGTTTGTATTCTAGACTTCTGCCTTCTTTGGAAAAATATAATGATCTTGGCAGGATTGTGCCAGGATTCACTCATGGCAGTATAAGATTCCTCACCAGCTTACCTGATTCCCTACCACTTTGTATTGCTGCCTCACATGGCTTAGTGTCAGTTGTACTTATCAGTATGTTCCTGCATCTTTCCTGAAATTAAGAAGAAAGTGAAATATTTCTTGTACCAAAACCTATGAAAATTAGAAAACCAAAGATGAATCAGAAAGAGTATTCCTCTGTATTTGACATGCAAACTATATCACTGTTGAAAAACTATAAGTTATAATGTTATTATGAAACAAATCCCTCCAGCTTCACTTATTACCTGGCTCTCAGGCATTTGAGCTTACAATGACCAATGACTCTGGAAATAAAATAATGCTATAAATACATGAGACAGAATTTACAAAAGTGGTGTGATAAATAACAGTTATTTTAGAGCAAATCATATTAGTCTCATATTGTTATTTTTGCTGACAGAATAATTTTATTGAATCCCCAGTAATTAATAGATTCCCTCAAAGTGCTATCTAATTCAATAGCCACTGAGAAAATTTAATGAATTCATGAAGTGGTTTCTCACTAGCTGGAAAGCATCAATGTAATTCTCTGAGTGCCTAGCTTCTTGGCAGTCATATATACTTGTAGAAGATAGATCCAAGAAAAATGGGTGAAGGACCTTTACAACCAAAGGAGATTAAGGATATGGAAATTAAAACTTTTGGCAGAACTAACTTGCCACATTAGTACCCAGGAAGAATGGTGATCAGTACATAATTTCTTGTTGTTAAGGATCATGATAAAGCAAACATAATTAAGATGTAGAGCATAATAGATTAAGATCAATATCCTGGATTAAGACAGGAAGCAAATGGGTAGACAGTAGGAACAACACATTGATATAATCTGCTGTTTCCTTAAAGCATTTTTGATTTTCTAACTTTCTGCTCTACTTAGCTCTCACATTAAGCATATGGGGTGCAGTCAAATATGAAGGCTCAGAGGTTGAACTGGACCTTTAAAAAAATACAGGAAATCAGATGAGATTGAGGTTTGGGAAATGAAAATTGTCATAATACACAGAGGGAGAAAATAATCTGAAGGCCAAGTACTCAGTGACTCAGAAAAATTTGGAAAGTTGTAATATTAGAGCCTGTGAACTGGAAACTAGATACGAATTCATAACCTGCAAGGGTATAAATGACAACAAGAAGTCGGTAAACAGCATAAGTGTTATTTTGGGAGACTGAAAGAAGGTTATTATGGACCATGGAGCCTGAGTTGTACAAATTCTAGGCATCAAATTAATGATGCAAACAAATGGAAGACTGTTTGGTGAAGGGTAACAACAATGATTAGAAGCTGAGATGGATTTAAATATGAGAAAGCCTAAAAGAGATAAAGCGGTGTACTGTTGATATGATATAGTGAGATTGTAAAGGTATCTGTTAACTTTAAACATTATGAACAACCATTAGAACCCAACCATTAGTATATGGGTACAATAAATTGGTACCATGGAGTTATCCAGAATGAACATTTTATCAATCTCTTGAGTATCTTTTATTGGCCTGCTCTGAAAATTAGTCTGAAGGAACCATTAAACAGCATTTGCTGAGGAACTACTATATTTTGACTCCTTGTCTAACTTCTATGAATTTTATAATGCCATGAAAACACTTTAGCAAGAATTTTGGCAGAATATTTACCATTACTTTAATAACATTGCTCACCAAATAGAAGAAATGAAAAGCAATCACTTAGTAACTGCAGAAAATCAAGCAGGAAGGAGGACAAACAATTGCTTACTATGCTGTTTGCAGTGAAAAAAAAAAATCTGAGTTTAGCTTATTAAAAAGCCTGTTGGGAGCCAAGAATTGCACAAGTCAGAGGAACATGCTGCTTCCTATCACCATTTCAGAGAAATGGTACCTATGGTTTGGATGTCTGTGTGATGGAAAAAGTACAGCTAGCACACCAGCAGGTGTGTGACCAGAGGCTTGTGGGAGACAAGCACTTAGGGGGATAAAAAGAAACCTGGCACAGGCCTTGGGCTTCTGGCATCATTAGTTACAGGTCTGCCAAGATGCTTTGGGAAACATTTTAATTTAAATGCCAAGTCCATTTCAACGAAGTCTCTCTGGTTTGACCTGTTGGGAGTTCTAGAGTGAGATGGATAGGTGCTTATTTTGGAGGGCACTGGGGAATTAGATGGTGGTTCCATAAAAAACACCCTGGGTGTTTATTCCTCAATACATCCCTACTCAGCCCAGGATGCTCATGATAAGAATTGCAGGACCTATGGCTGTCATAGCATTTTACTGGTAAACTCAGAGATGAATAGGTATTACCACAGAAAGGGGAGGGGTCCCTTAGGTTGATTATTCAAAATATCACAATTAGAGAACTTCAAAAATAAAGGCTCCAGTGTTTTTCCTTTCCTCCCTTACAACATACTTACAGGCCATTATGACTACAAATTTCATAAGGCAAATTAAGAACCGGATTTGAATTATTTGAATGTATTTTTCTGCAAAACTATCACTAGACAGAAAAAATATTTTGAAACAAAACTAGAAAAATGAAAAGGGATGGGGCTGAATAAAATATTCAAACATTGTTGTCTATCGATGTGAAAATATTTCTGTTAGTGTGTAGGCCCAGGTTGGCAAGAGATGTATAAAAGCTTGTCTGATGAGTTAGAAAAACACGAATCCAGAAGATCAGAAGAATTAAAACAGTCCCAAGAATAACAGGAAGGTATTTGAGGTTGCTTCTAGGATAAGGGAGATATGTATATGTATGTAAAGCCCATTTCCTCAGAGGCTTTTTGGCAGTTTGATACAACACCATGCTAATAAAGGCAAGGTCTTTAAGTTCACCCCCTCCCCCCATGGCTCTTTCTCCCTCGCGCTCTATGGGGGAGGATATTCCAGGAAAAGGACACACACTAGTGGGAAGAGCTTGGGTACTAGAGAAGGGCAGAAGGCTGGAGCCCGGGAGCCTGGAGAGGTACGTGGGGCCAGGCTAGAGGGGCCTCAGGTACCAAGTTGTGGAGTTCAGGCTGTCTGGCTCCAGGGATGGAGGTTCAGGGGAGGTTATTTGCACCTTCCAGCAACAGGATCATTGTTTTTTTAAGCCCCTCTGCTTCAGGTGTGGGTAGGGGGGACCAGAGAGAAAAGAGACCATTGTAGAGATGCTAGTAGTATCCTGTCCCAAACACGGAGCCTGATTTAGGATGAGACTCCAGGAATGCTAAACCAGCAGGCATCCCCAGGGGCAAGATCAGGAAAGACTTTGGAGGAAAGGATGACAGTGATAAACCTCTGTGGGGTGACTCAGACGGCAGGGAATAGGCTCTGCGATGTCTTCTGCCCCTCAAATCCTGCCAGCCATCCCACTGTTCACCCGGACGCCAGCATCCTTTCAACCAGTTGAATCAATTCACAGTTCCGGAGCCCAAGGGAACCGAAAAGAATCGGTTTCAGTATGTGAAAAGGGTCTGATCCACTGGGGAAGCCCAAGGGGGAGAGTCCGGTTGGCTTTTTCCCCGAGTTGGGTGGGAAGACACGAGTTCGTGTGTGCACAGTGGCCGAGTCCCTGAGCCCCAGGACTTTTGCTCTCCGCCTGCGCTGTGGTTGCCCCTCCGGACTTCGGGCGGGTGATTGGCAGTTGCAGCGGCGGGGGTGGGGGTATCCACGACCCGCGGCTGCCGTCCGCTCGGCCGCGAGGTACTCCTGGCCCGATGACTGGCCATGGCGACAGCAGCCGCGACGGCGGCGACCTCGAGCCGAGCCCAGGCAGCTCGCGGTGGGTCAGGGGGGCGGCAGGGAAAAGAACTCGCGGCCTGTAGGGGGCAGTGCCAAACTAGGGAGGAGACAGCCTTGAGAAGGGGTGGGTGGGCCTGGGCCACCCCTGCCAGGAGCTGCCCACCGGGTCCCACCGCTACTGTTGCGGCGCGGCCGCCCTGGCCCGCAGTGCGCTTCCCCCCCGGCGCGGCGGGCTTCTGCGGGGACCCTGAGGGGACGTGACGGGGCTCAGCACGCGGCAGCCTCTGGGGAGTCGGGGCTGGGGAGCCCCTGGCGTCTCCGCCGCCCACCCCGGGCCGCGAGACCATCAAGAGACGCCTCCGCATGGCCAGAGAGCGTCGGGGAGCCCGCGGGAGTCCCCTAGCCCCGCGCCGGAGGCGGGTCCCTGGGTCCCCGGGGTGGGCGCCCTTGTCCCTCGTGGTGGGTGCTCCATCCCCTGGTGGGTGCCCCGAGGTAGAGCGCCCCGAACCCCTGACGTGGTCGCCGGGTTACCTCGGGGTGAGCGCCCCGAGCCGCTGAGGTGGGCGCCGAGCTGCCCCAGGGTGGGCGCCCGGCCCGCGCGGGTTATTTTTGGCGCCCGCAACGGCGCGTGTGTCGGGGCGTGTTTTCCTTCCCCAGGTGCCGGGAGCCGGGGCTCCGCCGCCGCCCGAGCTGACTTGTGTCTCTCTCTCGCCTCTCCCCTGCAGGAATCTCCCGATAATTCTGCCGCCACCACTTGAACCGTGCGTGAGGCGAGCTCGAAACAAACAGCTCATCTACATTAAAAGATAAAAGAAAAGGCAGAAAAAAAGAAAGAAAGGAAAGGAAAAAAAAAGAAAAAAGAAAGAAAAGAAAAGCGGAAGAAGCGGCCGAGGCGGCGGCGGCGGCAGCGGCGGCGGCGGGAGGAGGCGAGGAGGAGGGGCCGCGCGCGGCGGCCCGAGGCGGCGGCGGGGACGCGAGGACGCGGGGACGCGGCTTTGTGCAGGCGGGTCGCGGGGCGCCCATGGCGGAGTGCGGCCGGGGGGGCGCCGCCGGCGGGGCCCTGCCCACCTCCCCGGGCCCGGCCCTAAGCGCCAAGGGCGCCCTGAAAGCCGGAGCAGGGGAAGGCGGTGGCGGCGGGGGAGGTCTCCTCGGCCACGGGCGGGCGCGCTATGACAGCGGCGGGGTTTCCAACGGAGACTGCAGCCTCGGCGTGTCCGGAGAGGAAGCCCGGGCCAGCCCTAGGGGACCCCGCGGCGTCGCTCTCGCCCCGACCCCCAGCCCGGCCGCCTGTCCCCACACCCGGGAGAGCAAGCAGGGCGGCCTGCCCCGCCGGAGCAGCATCATCAAGGTAGGTGGGAGAAGGGCGCTCATTGCCCACCCGCAGCCTTCCTTAGGGTCTGTCTCTCCCTTCTCCTCGGGCGGGAGTGGTGGAGGAACGGGATTGAAGGGGAGCCCACTGCTAACAGGAATCATGATGCACGGGTGTTTGGAGTGGTTGAACAGGGATTGGATGCAGATGGCATTTGGAAAGAATGGAGAGGTGATCCCGAATGTGCGGGGGAGCTGTGCTCATACATCCCCAGCGCAACTTGGGGCTGTCACCTCTCCCAGGATTGGCTTGGAATGAGGGCCTTGTACCTGCCTGGGCAGGGCATGCTTTTCAGTGGAAGCCTAGGCTGGTGACAGACTCCCTGTAAGATTGCTATTATATTTTAAAGACAGGGATTGTGTGAAATCATCTTCTTAAAAATCCTAGCCAATGCACAAGAGACTGTTTAATAGGCTTCTTCAGATCTATATTACAGTTAGTTGCCTCTTGCCAATGGTTATACTTGGAGAGTGCAAAATCTCCCCTCACATAATCACAGGGAGAAATGGAGTAGGTTTCTGAACATAAATGCAGATTTCCGCTTTCTTAGGCTCTAAAGCTCTGAGAGATTACAGTTCCGCACGATTTAATCTTTTCTTCTCTGCAGTAGGCAGGCCTCCAGATCTGTGGAAGTTCTTTTGGACAGTTTGCTTGGTTTTGCTAGCTTTTGCACACTTTTATTTAGCAGAAGAAAGCCAACAATTGCATTGTGGGTTTAAACTCAAGAAGTAATATTAGGAGTTTTTTGGTGGTTTCCTTCTGATATTACATTTTAGTCTGCAATGTAAAAGTGAGTCTCATGACATGAAGTAAAGTAGAAAAAAAAAATAGTTGATGAGCTAAGAAGAGCAGAGTCTTAGGCAAGACTAGCCCAGTAGGCTTGCTCAAGTTTGGAGCAAATATGAGAATGTTGCTTTCTTTCTCAAAATCAAGGGGTTATCAGGACAGTGAGCAGCAAGGCACATTGACAGGGTTGCACCCACCCTTCCTGTGGCTGATAACCCGTGGGAGAGAGGTTAGAATGTGCCCCAGTGAAGAGAGTTGGACTGGTGGTGTTTGAAATTCAGTGGGACCTACAGAAATCTTCAAGTGCTCTAAAAATGTCCACTGGTGTTATCAACTTCTGCAGTAATCTTCTAGTGAAATATACCACCTTGCTACTCTATGTAAGAGGCAGTTGTGAAACTGCATTTCGCTTTGTCATGTTTGTACAGTTTATATCTGGGTAAGGGCACAGTTGAAGGGCTTAAAGATCAAGTGTGCTAACTACCTGCAGTTCACCTTTAAACTAAAAAATTTAAAATACCATGTCTTTTTGCTGCATATGTAGCTTTTAGTGACCTGTATTTTCTTTCACTATGTAGTTTGTTTCCATGAAAGTTGCTTTCAACTGTACAAGAAAATCAAACCTATTGACAGATACATGACAATTCTTTTTTTTTCCTTATCAAATATTTGTGGTGATTTTGCATTGTGGTGTTAAGGAAATTTGAGGTGAAAATTTTAGCAGCCTCTCCCTCTACTGTTTTGCTGGCCTGCTTTTGCACTTAAAATCGGTTTATTAGTGTCTGTAGTGGGATTCAGAATATAACTTAATGAGGGGCTGGGTTGTGCCTCAGTGGTAGAGCTCTTGCCTTGCATGTGTGAGGTACTGGGTTCGATTCTTGGCACCACATATAAATAAATGAATAAAATAAGGTCCATCAACAACTAAAAAAAATATTAAAAAACCACAAGACTATAACTTGATGAATGACAGCAGCATCTGCTTTAATTTTACACTCATGGGAGATAAGGAAGAAGGATGATTTGTCAATATTTGTGATATGTGGAATTGAGAACTTGTCAGTAGATAGAATTTCTTCATTAAAGCTGTAGAAACACTTGGGGGGAAATGATTAATTGTTCAGAAATCACTGGCTTTGAAAATGATAGTTATATTGATAGTTATATTGAGTTCTGAAACTTGCAAAGGTATTTTTCATTTTTCTTCTTTTTAATGAAGGCAGTTGGCTTCTTGTTCACCATCATGTGTCTGGATACACAGTGCCAGGAACATAATAGATGCTCAATAAATTGCTGACTGTTTGAATGGAGGAATAATAAGGAAATACACGTGTTTTTTCCCTCCTAAGTTTCATTAATTTATGAAACAGGTGGTTTTTGGATATACCGGTCTTGTATATGGTTCATTATCTTGTACCTCCTAAGATGACTTGATAGACACCTTTCTCATCTTTCTTTTCAACTTGCATTTTCTTAGCCACTTGAAAATTACAAAAGTAATGTTGAAAGTTGATTTGAGTTTAGAATATAAGAAAGAGAATACTGTGTTCAAATAGGTTACTAGTTGGTATGTTTCTCCTTGAATTAGTGTCTTGAAGTATCAAGATTTTAGGAATTTAGTGTGGTATTTTCTAAAGACATAGCATACAACATCACAACAATACCTTAATGGAATATGAAAGTCTTTTTAACATATTTCACAAAGTGAATACTGCACAGATAATTTTGTCACTTGAGTGGCAGAAATTATATTTCACTTTTGTTAAGAAATAACAAAAAACCCATGTTAAAAAAGCAATAATGACATCTTTCCTTGGTTTCCTTGTGTTTTTTCTAAAGGATTTTAAGGAGTGAATGCAGTCAGGTGGTTTATGAGTAGAGGTGGGAGTAGATTAGTAAGCAAGGTGGTAATTGGGGACAAGGGAATAGCAGGGAGCAAAAGAACAGAGGCTGATATTTCGGGGGTTGTATGAGTTGAAACATCTGGCTCATGCTCCTTTGCTAGCTAGCTTCCATCTTCATTAGCTGTGGATTCCTAAATCAGAGCCTAAATGTAATAAACAGTAGGCAAAGAAAGGGGATTATTGCTAACGCATAGAACATATGCAGAAATACACTTTAGGCTGACCAGAATTATATTTCTCATTTAAAATAATTTCTTTGGTTCTCCATCTGTTTTGTAAATATGGCATGGAGTAAGAAATTGTTGTAAAACTCCATTTTCTGCCAAGATAGATGCGCAGAGCTATACTAAAACAGCTCTTTAGTTATGGTAACAGTGTTGATGAAAATTCAGAGTGAGCAGCCTTGTAGAACCTTTCACAAATAGCTTGAGATGATAAATAAGTCATGGAAATCATCATCAGACTTTTAAAAAACATTTCTTTAGCTTATTGAAAGTAACAATAGACTTTTAAGATGACTTACAAAGGCCCATTACTGGATTTTTAGGGAAGAAGCCATTACGTTTGGCATCTTAAGTAATCTAGTAAACGCAAACATCACTTTCATTTTCTCTTTCCATAATTCACTTCATCACACTATTCAATACAATCTATGCTTTATTTTGAGACAGTTAATTTGGTTAATTGTTCAGATGGCATCCATTTTTTACAAATAGCTCTATCCTTTAATTAGAGAACTTGATCTAAAAATACGAAGTAGCATTTTAGGGCTTAGATTTCTTTTTAACTTCAGGAAAAAATGAAGTTGAAATGTTAGTTTGGATGTTTTATTTTAATCAGAACTAATTAAATATTTTGGATGATCCTTTTAAAAACATGGTATCATTACATACAGTAAGATTTGTGTTGTCAATTTTTAATGTTCTTTTTTTTTTTCTTGGTAATACGGATTGAACCCAGGGTCGCTTTACCACTGAACCACATCCCCAGCCCTTTTTTAAACAGTTTTTATTTTGAGACAGGGTCTCATTAACCTGAGTCCGACTTTGAATTTAAGATCCTCTCTCCTCAGCCTCTGGAGCTGCTGGAATTACAGGTGTGCGCCACCACACTCAGCTCATGGTGTCAAGTTCTGTGAGCTTCTAGAAACACATAAAATCACCTAATCCCCACACCACAATAAAAATACAGAGCAGTTTCACCACCTAAACCCCCTCCCCAAGGTCTCTTTTTAGTCTTCCCTTCCCATATCACCAGGCAATGGCAACAATTGAACTTGTCTTTTTCACTACATAGGAAATGCAGCCATTGCATTATTTGGGTATTTAGATGCAGTAATGCTAGTGACCATTTATTAAATACTCACTACATGTAAAACATGTGAAAAGTGCTTACCATAATTCTCTGAGTTGGTCCTGCACCAACCACAGAGGCTAGAAGAAACCAGAGTTCAGGGAGGTTAACCACACATCTAAGGTGCTGGAGCTAATTGCCAATCCTCCCTTGAATAGACTGTGCTCCAATGCCCTCCACGTTGCACTTGCTGTTTAAATTTTCTGTTAAGTGAGGGAGCACTGGTGGTTTGGAATACCCTATTTGGTTTTCTCCTTTAAATGTACAGGCCTTTGGAGAGGGAAAATAATCTCTTTCTGCTGGCAGAAGAAGTTGACAGATAATATAGCCAGGCAGCTGTTTTGTCACTTGTTGTTGCTGCTTGACTAGGCCATCCACCTTCACAGAGCCAAAGGTTTGACCTTGTTCAAGGTGGCAGCTCTTGCTTTTCTTAATATCATTATTGCCATTATCATAGTATCACGTTGTGAAGAAGAAACACTCCTACAATCTTTTTACCAACATACATTCATATGTCTTGATGCTGGGGTTCCCCAACACAGAAACAAGCAGACTTTTCCCATCTATTATACACATTCAAAGAAATAATGAAGACTTATGTATGTGTATTATGTTAGCCCATGGATTAAGTACACTGTTTGCATACAAAACTTGCCTGTGTTTACTAGTTCTGCACAGATATCAAGCCTTCCATGACTATTTTTTAAATTGAATCTTAAAAATATGTGCATTAGACTTAAATTCTTTTGAATGGGAGAAACAGGCAGTTGTTTGTGGGCATGTTATAAATCTTAAACAACAAGTAGCTGGATCACAAAGTGAATTTTTCTGGATAGATAGGCAGATCCTAATGGATCATTTAGATCAGAAAAATCTAATGGTTGATTGGCACCTGTCCACTTGACTTTGTACTGATGCATTTCAGACCACATAAGATAACTGTTGAAAGATCAGGGCATGGTTGCTTGTTTTAAAACCACTCAAAAAGCTTTTGTCACAACTCAAGAGTTCAGTTTTCAAAAATGATCACAGTATATTAATTTTCATATGCAAAATAATCTGCCCCCTTTTGCTTTTCCCTTCTCTCTTTTCCAACTTCTCCCCCAAAAGGGTTGCATTTGATTTGCATTGTTTTTCACCAAATCCATAAAGACAGCTGACAGGAAATTGTTTGTTTTATTAATTGCTGATATTGGCTACTTTAGTTATTTTCTTAGAATGTTCTCTGCCAGAAGCAGTTCACTTCCTTTTATAGTTTTGTGTGCTCTGCAAGGGGCCTAAACTAGATTATTTTTTTCTTTTTTTATGTTTAAGTTGTACTTGCCTCAGTATTCAACAAAACAGGGCATGTTGTTTACAGCCTAAATGCAGATATAAGTGAAAAATGAATGTTCATAGTTTCATAGTTTCTCTTCAGACTTTTTACATACTGTCCAAAAATAGTTGCTCTATTCCTTATTAATACTAATTTTGATATGCCACTATTTACTCATTTATTAGACCTTTAGGTTAGTTTAGATTCCTTTTTGTTCTTCATTAGTGGGATTCAAATATTTTTACCAGTGGGCCACTGGATCTGAAACTGTTTGCAAGCCCTTGCCAACTTTTTTCTGTTAATAATATAATGCTGAACCAGGAGGGTTGTGCTTGGCATAAAGGTGTCAGTCATGATGTAAACTCAAGTCAGAGTCACCAAATAACTTTTAGTCATACTTATTTTCTTCATGTCTGAATAATTCATTGACAGTGGTGAGAATGGTTCAGCCTGCTGGCAGGATACTTGGCACCTGTGCATTCCAGAATGGCAGAGCAGGACAGGCAGCTGGGTTCTCTCTGGCCACTAATGCTTGTTCACATGGTAGGGTCAGTTAAGTAAAGCATATTCTAGCTAATTATCTTGGCTTGGCTGTCCCTGCGGTGGAGGACTATAACCAGGCCACATGTTGCATGTCAGGAGGCAGAATAGTGGAGGGAAGAACAGAGGGTTTGGAGTTAGCTGCTTGAATTAGATTCTGGCTCCCCTTCATCCTTTCTGTGTAGCCTTGGTCAAGATACTGAAGACTGTGTGTCTAGTTACCCAACTCTAAAATGGTAGACTAAAACCCCATCTCATAGCATTGTTAAGATTAAATAAGACAATGTGTGATCAGTGTGTGGCATGTAATCACCACCCAACAAGCATTATTTAATATATTTTTCTGATCTTTAGCTTCTCTTTAGAGAGCATCCTGAGAAGAGCAGACTCTCTTAGTTTCATTTGAGTTGGAGATCACTAGCACTCTTACTCCCATTTGGAAGTTTCGTCTTTTGAAATATGCAGAATGTGCTCAGAGACATTTCCCAGATATATTCCATAGATGATCTCAAGGATGATTTGTTGAGGTGCATTTTTTAATCTGATACTTCAATACAATGGCACACATATGTAAATAGCCCCAACTATATGACCAGAGAGTAGTGATTTGACCAGGAAAATTCAGATTTACATCTCTGGTCATGACAAAATTATTAATAGTGCTTCCTTTCATTCTCAAAGGTGCCCCAGTTTGGATGATAAATAATATAGTCACTATAATCTTCTTTTTACAATCTCCATTACTACCCATGCTGGATCCTCATGAGACTGTTTTCTGTGCTGAAACTTAGCCTTTATATTCCTAGCTCTCTCTTCTAAACTTGGAATGCTTTTTTTCCCCTTCTAGCCATGTTTAAGTTCTTCCTTGGTTAATCACCTCTCAATTAAAATAAAGTGTTTCTTTTTCTGTCTTCCAGCCATAACTCCTTTATCTTTCTGCTGCCCTGTTTTCCTTTGCCTCATAGACAACTGCATCTTTATTCACCTTGAGTTTATGAAAACATCTAGTTTAATGTCTTGTGGAAGGCATATTTTTAAATATGCATTTGTTGAATAAGTGGGTGAATGAATGAATAAGTAGAAATGAATGCTAACTCATTTAATGAGGTTGATGAAGATATTATTTAGACTCAACTCCAACTGATTTTGTTTGGGATATAAAACTCTCTGGGCTCTGTACTTCAAAGGAAAAATTTATTTCATATGAATAATTTTGAAAACAATCAAAGGAAAGGAAATAACTTTATTTAAAGTTGAATCCAGGAGTTTGTTTGGTTCTAGAATTATTGTTCTACAAGGTGTTAAGTGGTTTGCCCATTTTGTGCTCCTAAAATAAAAGTGGACCTTTGAAAATTTCTTTTAATTTGTGTTTTATATATCAAAATTGAAGAGTATGGCAAGAAAGTGTTATTGTATTTTACAACACTTAATCTCTTTGCTGGTATTCAGTTTCTTTAAGTGACAGGTATAGGTTTTGCTGAGTTTTGTTTTTTAATTTTTAAGGAACTAAATTACCTAAACTTTTATTGTCACTAACATTGGATTGCCAAAGGGTATTTATTGTTAGTGCTGTAGAATTAATAATAAAAAAGAAAAAGGAATCCAGAGTGCTGATACAGAGAGTGGCTGAAGTGACATCTCTAATCCCTTAGCACATTTTGTCATATGCTATTTGAAATTCTGCCCTTTGTTGCAATGCAAGGATCGGGTGAAGAAGAGACACGTAGAAATATTTTGTACTTATTGTTTCAGTCACCTCTCACCAGAACCTGCAAGGAGACATTATCATTCCTTTTACAGACTGGAAACCCATTCCACAAATTTTGAGAATTTCCAAGCAAGGTCACAGAGCTTCTAAGAGGCAAAGCCAATATTTGGACAAAATCTGTCTGTCTTGAAAGCCCATGTTTTTTATTGGTCTACCACTCTCTTCTATTTCAGCTTCTGAAATGTATTTTTGACTTTATTTGTTTTTTTCTCCTCTTTGCCCAAGCCATTCTGGCTCCTTAATCTTAGAAATTTCTACCAATCCTAAACTAGAAGACTAATTTCTAATTAGATGAATTTGGCTTCTTGTGGCTGAATCTTGGGGTGAAACCAACATGAACCTAATAATATGAAGCCATAGCCATGGTCTTGTCAGCCATGCCCCAGGTTTCTGTCTGCTCCACAAATCAGGACTTTGACTTTTTCCTTTCCATTCTCCTTTGATAGATTATAAACCCTTTTTAGGGTCTCATTTTTCATTTTGTTTCTTTATTAACATAAAGTTGATTTATAGTTATATACATTTTAGGGTTGTAGAAGGTAAAGAAAGTAATAGTGAGCAACATTTTACTTTTTTCAGGTAGATTTCTTCTAATGGCATCTATCTTATTGTTTTGGAATTGTCTAATTATAGAATAATATAATCTAGCACATTACTGTGGAGTTAGTATTCATGTATCTTTTTGGAGTTGGAAATTGCAAGCTTTAACATCCCAGAAATTAAGCAGCTGAGTTTAAAAGTGATTAATAATGTAGATTCATGGGATTTGAAAAATGGAGAGAAATCATGTAAAATTCTTTTGTAGTTAGAGATACACAAGGCCATCCTGATTAGTACATTTAGCTCCTAGCTATGGTTGAATTCATTTATTTGCATATTAGCATAACAGAATTGGAAAAAATTGTTATGTAATACTGCAGTATGTGTGTATTAATAGAACAAGATGTGGTCTTACAGATAGCTATTTTTGTGGATTTATTTTTTGCTATAGATAGCTGCATGTGTACACATGCTACTTTGTACATGCATATACTCTGAAAACTTTGTTTATAAGTAGTAGAGATCAAGAGCTAACCAAATAATGTAGTGGTAGATTGGCATGAGCCCTGTCGATCTGGTGAGAGATTGATAGGTAGCAGGTGTCAGCTTTATGAATTGAAAATGCCCAGGAAGGGGTAGGCTGTTTTTCTTTTTTCTTAGCATTGCTGATGAAGCCTCTGTTGCTTTTGACCAATTAGATGGCCACAGAGGGATAAGTGACCTCGTTTGCAGCTACCATTAGAAGTACAAGCCCTATGACTCTCCCCATATGATTTTCTGCTGCCTTTTTTTCCCCATCTTCTTCTAAACTCTGGTATCCTGTGGGCATAGTAGATGTAATTTTTCAAATTGTTGTGCAGTTTAGTGTTTATTCTTGAAGAAAAATAAAGTGAGTTGCTTTGATTTTTATTCCTATCAATCCATGCTAGCAGTTTATATTTAAAATGCCAATAGAATCATTCAGATGTTTTCATATTGGAGCCAATAGAATCCCTGATGAAATGCCAGTTTTAAGGATGTGTTTATCTTGGGAGTATTTTGTGGTTTGTTGAAAAATGTTTGTATATTCTTTCACTGCTTTCTCTAGTTTTTGTATATCTTCATGAATAATGTTCTATACATTAAAAATACTATTAGAAATAGAACTGCTATGTCATAGGATTTGTGTATGTTCAGCTTTAGTAGATATGATTAAGCAATTTTCCTAACTAGTTAAACCAATTTATATACCCACCAAGTTATGTGAATTCTAATTGCTCTGAATGTACATATTTGGTATTGTCAGTGGTTTTATTGTTTTGTTTTTATTGTAACCATTGTGATGGCTGTGTGATTAATTGTTCCTTATTGTGGCTTTTAAGCTGAGTTTCCCTGATGACTAGTGATGTTGAGCACCTCTTCATGTGTTTCTGGGCCCTTTGGATGTTCTCTTTCATAAAAATGCTTGTTCAAGTCTTTTTGCTCATTTAAAAAATTGGGTTTTTAAAAAATTTCCTTGTATCACTTCTTTACATCTTCTGGATATGCCTTTTGTGTGGTATAGATATGAAAATGTCTTCTGCTGGCATGGTACTTGCCTTTCCATTGTCTTAAAGGGCATCTTTCAGTGAGTAACAATTTTTAATTTTAGTGAAGTCCAGTTTATCAATATTTCCCCTATGGTTATTATTTTGTGTCCTGTTTAAGAAATCTCTACTTAAGATCATGAATGTATTCATTTATTAACTTCTAGAGCCTTTAGTGCTTTGCTGTTCACGTTTATATCTACAGTATATCTGGTTTTTATTTTTATGCTTTGTGTGAGATAGGGGTCCAGATATCCTTTCAACATAAATATTAAATTAATTACTTCAACACTATTTATTTGAAAATATTATCTTCCCCCCACTGCACTACATTGGCCCTTTGTTATAAATCAAGTGACTGGATACGGATATGTTATGGGTCAGTTTTGCCACCACTGTTTATTTGACTGTCCTTGTGTCCATTCTATCCTGTCTTTCCTATTAGGTATATGCCCAACAGAAGTTATTACAGATGTGTACTGACATGTGTGAGTACTTTAGCAGCATTAACCGTAATGGCCCCAAATTAGAAATAGCAACCAAATGCCCAGCTTATAAAATAACATATTACACAAAGGAATACTACAGAAAAAAAGAAAAGGCTAGAAAGAAAGAAAGACAAATGATTTTTCTATGCACCATTGAGTCCCTCAAGCATAATGTTGAAGGAAAGAAACTGGATACAAAAGGATATAGTTTTTTTTTACTCCACTATATAAATTTCAACAGCAGACAAATTGATTTGGGGTAATAGAAGTGAGAGTAGTTACATTTGAGGTGATGATTGAGAGTGGAATCCAAAGGGCCTTTTGAATGCCAATATTGTTTGGTTTCTAGATTTGGGTGGTGATTCCAAACTTGAGTTTAATTCATACAAATCCATCAAACTTACATAAAATTATAAGAGGTTATGAGGGGCAAGGGGGAGGGAAAAAAAGGGAGAGAATTGAACAACAGCAGGGGAGGTAGAGAGGGAAGATGGGAGGGGAGGGGAGGGGAGGGGGGATAGTAGGGGATAGGAAAGGTAGCAGAATACAACAGTCACTAATATGGCATTATGTAAAAATGTGAATATGTAACAGATGTGATTCTGCAATCTGTATTTGGGGTGAAAATGGGAGTTCAAAACACAATTTGAGTCAAATGTATGAAAGATGATATATCATGAGCTATGTAATGCTTTAAATAATCAATAAAAAAAAAGAAAAAAAATCCATCAAACTGTACACTTAGGACTTTTCTGGACAAATGTCATATTTTGCTAAACAATTCACTGTTTAAGTCAACTTATTTAATTTGATTATTTAACTTCAATCAAATTCAAATACTTACCAATTATTTCCACAGCACTATTTGGGGGCGTGCATTTTACTGTTTGCTACTGTAAAATACTACTTTCCTTGGGTCAACATGTGAAAGGTGCTTTTGCTGCAGAATTTCTATAGAAGAGGAGCTGCAGGTCTCAGCCACAGGGTCACTAACTATCTGTCCCCTGCTTGTGTATGAGGAAACCTGCTTGAACCCTGAGCAAGAAGGAAGAGAGGGGAAACTTGCTGGAAATCCATGTGTATACCATTTGTATTCAATGGCATGGAGGAAGAACCTCCCTAGGAGGAAGAGTGTGCAGAAAGAACTACTTGGACAGAGGCACAAGCACTATTTCTAGAGAGATGTGATTGAATATTGCAACGTTACAGAAATAAGTTCTTCCATTTCCTTACCATCTCATCTTGCACTTACATGGCACATTTTACGTGTAATAAAAATGCTGTTTACTCAGAGAAGATTGTACATCTGCATTTGCCAAAGAGGCATCTCTTAGTAAGGAAGATTTATACTGGGAGATAAAGAACCAGTCTAGGGATGCTACAGTCCCTTTGCATGCTGTCTGACAGGCTGGTTTGGTGTCATGACCTGTGGGGTAAGTGTGTACTTTCTAAATGTTGGAGCATTTCTCTCTTGCAACATAGATCCTTGTGGTCCAGAAGAATAAACATTGGATTCCCAGAGCATCCATAAAATTTTTTATTGGCTGCAAAGCAGCAGCATAAAAATTTCAATTGTCACATGTTTGTAGCTTTAGTTACATGGTGAGTATTTGACAGTTCACTTTGGAGATTATCATTATTCCTATTTATTCTCTTAGGTCATTCTTTTTTTCTCTTCCAAATTAACATGAATGAATCTTCTAGCATAGAAGCTTTTATGTTTCTCCCTTGTCTTTAGAAGATACCAATGAAGAAAAGTGTCTTAGTGGGAATGCTGAGTTTTAGGGGACTCCTGTCTAGTGGCTGCAGGAGCACCCACAGTTTGGCAGCTGCAAAGGTGTTCTTAAGCTGTCCGGATTTTGACCATGACCTGCTTTTTAAAATATACACGTTTAATAGGAAGTTGTATTTATTTATGTCTAAATAGGAGGCATTGTAGCAAGGAGGTTTAACATTCCTTAGGAGGAAGTCTACAAGCTTTTTATGAAAATTCAGAACTCAGTAATATTTGCTAGGTGAAGAGTCAGGTTTTCTTTCCTCCAGCCTCTTTAGCCAGGTCTTCTTACCTGTCTTTGTTGAAGCTATTTGAGAATATTTTTAAATTGTTAAACAGGCCATTTGTCTTAAAGTCAAATACTCAACGTGTAACTAAAGCTACAAACATGTGACAATTGAAATTTTTATGCTGCTGCTTTGCAGCCAATAAAATTAAAGAATAGCTGTGATTTGTGAGTGCTCCTGTGAGGGGCCTGGAAGCAAGAAAGTGCAACAAAGTGAGAGAAATAGGATCCATAGCAGGTACTCTGTTGGATCCTCCCTGGGGAGTCCAAGACAAGTGATCACAGGGCATACATGTTGCTGTTCTCATCTCACTGGTTGCCATACAGCAAGGTAAAAACAAGGAGAACGATGATTTAGAATTCTCTCAATCCTTAGAAAGCTCCATCCCCAGGGTATCTCTCAGGCCTGTCACGCCTGGGAATATCTGGGGCCACTGGATCCATAAATTATATACTCTAAAACATTGCTTCCAGGGCTGGGGTTGTGGCTCAGTGGTAGAGCGCTCGCTTAGCATGTGTGAGGTACTGTGTTCGATTCTCAGCACCACATGAAAAACAAATAAATAAAATAAAGGTGTTGTGTCTATCTACAGCTAAAAAAAATTTTAAACAACAACAAATACTGGGCTACACATCAAAAATAATATCATTGTATAGCTAAATTGAGGAGATTACACCCAGCTGTGGAAGGGGTGTAATAAGTTCAGGCCCAAAGTTCCCTGGTACACACAAGGGCACAATTTTCAGGAGGCTATGCTTTCAGGAAGGTGGATAAATGAGAGGGAAAAGGAAAGGTACAGTAAGCTCTGAGCTACTGAAAGGTACAGTAGCTCAGAGCTTACTGCTGAGGAGCTGCCCTTCATGCTATGAGTCTAACCTAGTGAGGGATTGAAGTTGGGCTCTGAGGCATGCCACAGACCTGTGGCCATTGTGGAAACAGTAGCAGGCAGGTAAGCCTGGCATATGGATGGACATGAGACTTAGCTAGAATGGAACATCTCAAGAGTAAGAAGAACAATTAAACATCCACCTTCACACATGGCTGTTTTCATATGCAGAGAGGACTGGCAGTCTAACCTTTAGCTTTTCTGCTGCATCAGAACAGAGCAGACCTTTGGGGTTGTATTTAAAAACAACAAAGGAACATAAAGTTGTTAGGGAAGCTGAACTCTGAATTCTTATGCAGAGGTTCAAACCAGGACCAGAAAGCCAGTTCTGGTGGCTGGGGAGCTGGCCTGGAGTCCAGGAGCTGCAAGTGGAGAGCCTTGGGCTCTGAAAAGGACCGTGCCTTGCTTATACAAAGGTTAAATGTGTCAGAAGGACTCTGTGTTGTCCTTTTTCTATAAAAAAGTACACAAATTCTTGTCTCCAAGATGTTTTTGTGTCTTTTGAGTACCTGGGCAAATACTTTTTGCATGACTGATGTGTTAAGTAAAACCCATATAGATCTTGGAAGGATCTGTTTGTCTCAATGATTTAGTTTCTTCGATTTTATTGTTGATTCAGTTCTTTGTGTGAGAAAGATCTCTGCTGTTCCTAATAAAGTTATTAAACTACCTGTCTCCCTTCAAAAACTCTATCCTATTGTAAAATTCATATTTAATTTTTTCCCATCTCTTATCATCCATAATTTTAAATTGTTTTTTAATACTCTTCGGCTCACCTTACTTGAGTATCGTGTTTGATTTTGATATTTTTGTTCACTCTGGCTTAAGTTTACTTGCTATTTCAAATGGAAGCACTTAGCCCTAGGTTGTGTATCCTCCCCTAGTCCATCATTTTTATCAGCTTTCAGCACTGAGAACTGGTGGGTTGGCACAATTGTTTTAGTCACTACTAGGAAAGACTCACTGACGTCTTCATCTCAGAGTCTTCGAAGATCTTGTTACTGAAGTAGCAGTGACTGTGATACTAAAGAAAATAATCTCCATTTTCTTTTTTGGACAGAAATACAAATTCAGAGACAAATTCAGGAGGTATGTTATGGGAATGAGAATAATTTAAACCCAGTTATTTCTGTATGTTTAGTATTTTCAGTAGAGTTGAACAGTCAGTGAAAATTTTAGCTGATGAAATTACAAATTATCCAGCTTTTTTTTAATATTTATTTTTTAGTTTTCGGCGGACACAACATCTTTGTACGTGGTGCTGAGGATCGAACCCGGGCCGCACGCATGCCAGGCGAGCGTGCTACCGCTTGAGCCACATCCCCAGCCCTACAAATTATCCAGCTTTTTTCATAAAAAAATATCAAACTGAGAGGAAAGATGATCTAAACTTTATATCTAGCATGTACTTTGACTTTTAAGAATATCAGTTAAACTCTTATACCTCACTGTTTGTATGTTGAAGTAATGCTGTATGTATACTCTGCTTATTTCATTAAGGCAGTTATCCTATTCTGAAGCAAGATGTTGTGAAAATGTAAAATAGTGGTAACAGTGCTTCATAGCAAAAAAATAATCTGGCAAAGTTCATTTGTGTGCTAAATACACCTTCAACATGCATACTTCTTTCATCTCTACAAGCCACTTTTAACATCAACTCACTGTACTCTCACAGTGATCCTGTGTGGTAGACAGCATTGGTAACCTTCATTTTATAGGTCAAAAAGTTGAGGCTTGTGTGTCCAAAATTGCACATAGGCACACAAGATGTTAGCAGTGTTGAGCTTGGACCTGGGTCCCCTCCTTGCCATTCAGATCCCTTCTCACATCTTATACATCCACTGGGGAAGGTGGCACTTTTATTCTTCACCTGCTGCATTAACAAGACACAAAAATAGAAACCCAGGGTCATCAAAAGGAAATCTTGAGGCAGCATCCATTTGAGATATGAACTGTTTGGTCCTTTGAAAAAAACCAAAGAGTTGTTTTTCTGCATTGAAAGACAAGTTTCACGCCTTGGTTATGTGTCACTGGCCCATTATTACATAGAAAAATTAACTGCTCCATTGCTTATTCCAGTAAGGCAGGACATCTTTGTGTCCTTGAAGTTTAAAAAAATTTATTTATATACAAATTTATTTGGCAAGTCAGACCTGTTTGTTCAAAGAATGCAGCAATATATAGCTGGGCCATCCTGGAAGCCACCTGGTGTCTTGAGAGTCATGTGGAAAGTGCTGCTCCTCAGTGACTAGAGACTTTTAAGACTAATAAATAAAACTGCTGAGGCAGTCCTTTTCACATGGCCTCATGACCTAGGGTGGAGCCAGTGCCCCTTAGGCCAAGGTCACAGGCTGTCCTCTTCAGGGAGCTTCACAGAGAGAAAGAGTCCACTCCATAGTTCACAATTGCGTCCCTGACTTGGGCAGTCCCTATACAAGTGAGTGACTGTTGGAAGGAAGTATATGGATGTCCATCCTGTCACTGCCTCCTCACCATCTTTAGCATGTGGTTTTCCCTCTTGTTCTTTACAAAAACCCTTCAGCTTTTGTATTGAGACCTGCACTTTGGGCCTCCCTCTGGTTACCAGGGGGAACTGTCTCTCCTTCCTCCTCTTCCTGCGCTCCAGATCTCATCCCCTCTCTCTTGCATTTGTCACATTTCCATCCGTTCCTGTGTCTTCCTCACCAATATGTAAACACACGCACGTTGATAAAAACAGGAAAGATAACAGTAACCTTCCCTATACCCTCCTCACTCTCTTCTCCTCATTTGCAGCTGTATCTTTTTTTAAATTATTTTTTTAGTTATGGATGGACACAATACTTTCATTTATTTATTTTTAAATTTTTTAGTTGTAGATGGACTCAATACCTTATTTTTATTTTTATTTTTTTAATGTGGTGCTGAGGATCGAACCCAGTGCCTCATTGGTGCTAGGCAAGCGCTCGACTGCTGAGCCACAACCCAGCCCTTCAGCTGTATCTTGAAAGAGAAACTGTGATCTCCTTTTCTTTTAGTCTCTTCTTTACCCTCTCCCACTTGTGAAGATCATCAGGGCTCCTTTTGCCGCACAGTTAGTGGCCCATCCTCCTCCTCCTCCTCCTATTCCAGGCCTCATCCTAGACCACCTTTCAGTTGCCCAGGTTGCAGTTAACCATGGATACAGTAATGATTCCCAAGTTGATGTGTCCAGCTTAGATTTTTCCCTCCAAGTTCAAAGTACAATTGTCCCTCTAGCAATTCACCCAAACACCTCACTGCATCATATCCAAATCTAGTCTTCTCTTTCTTTTCCTGTTCCCATCCTCCTATCTAGTTCTTTTCAGGAGTTATTTATTTTGGTAGATGGCACCAGCATCCATTCCTTTTTTTTTAATGGCCTTTGAATTAGTGTGGGTGAAACTGGGAGTATTTATTATCTGAAAGGAGTTGACAAACTCAAGAAATTATAGCAAGCTCATTTTTTCATAAGAAAATAAAAAGCTTTGACTTCTTCTTCTTCTTCTTCTTCTTCTTCTTCTTCTTCTTCTTCTTCTTATTATTATTATTATTATTATTATTATTATTATTATTATTTTGGTGGGCTGGGGATCGAATCTAGGGCCTTGGGCATGCAAGGCAAGCACTCTACCAACTGAGCTATATCACCACCGCTGCAGTTAAGAGAGATGATCAGTTCTGGTGTATGCTGCTTGCTATAGTTTGGATGTTGAATGTCCTCCAAAGGTGTTAAAGCCTTGGTACTCAGGGTAGTGCTATTAGGAGCTGGGGCCTATGGGGAGGTCTTTAGCTCATTGGGGTGTGCTTTTGAAAAGGATTAAGGCCCTTCCTTTTTCTTTATTTGCTCCCTGGCCATGAAGTAAGCAATTTGTCCCCCTAAGTGTTCCCTGCTATTGTTATCCAGCATGCCACCAGAGGCCTACAGCATTGAGTCCTCCTGATCTTGGAATGCAGCCTCTAAAACTGTGAGCAAAATAAACCTTAAGTTAATTATCTCAGGTAGTTTGTTATAATGATGGAAGCTGACTGATATATTGCTAATAAAATTAAATAAGTACATGATTTTTATAGCAAGAACATGAGCTGAATTGAACTAAAACAATGTAATGCTTAAGTATAACTTTCTAATATTCAGTCTAAAATAGTTTGGAAGAAATCATACAAGTATGTAGGGGCCGATCTGCCTTTACCATTAATCTCCGAGAGTCTCTTATCATCATTCGCCATGCATTGGTTCACTTAAAATTACAAAGCCAGGTTTAATTGGGCTCTGGCTCAGAAACATTTGTTTCTTATAGGAAAGGAGTTACAAGTTGGGAATGAACATATTTGCATGCCAAAGAGGAACAAGTTTAGAGCATTTTGAAAAGGAATATTCCCATGAATTTATTTTCTTTTAAGATTTCAGTTTTAAATTTGATCATCTTTAATCTGAGGTAGCACTTCTTGTCCTAGGATCTATGAATTACATTTTTTCCCATTAAGTTTTTTCTTGTCACTTTGAAATTTATTTCCATAAAAATCATTTTTTTTTTATGTCAGAGATGTTAGTAAGCTGTTTTTCTTTTTTTTTTAAAGAGTGAAGGCCTTTTTTTTTTTAGAGAGAGAGAGAGAATTTTAATATTTATTTTTTTTTTAGTATTTGGCGGACACAACATCTTTGTTTGTATGTGGTGCTGAGGATCGAACCCGGGCCGCACGCATGCCAGGCGAGCGCACTACCACTTGAGCCACATCCCCAGCCCAGTAAGCTGTTTTTCAATAGGTATTAGGCATGCTACAATAACACTATGCATGGTCTAGAAATTGCCATTAAGGTTATGGACATCATGTTATGGGCTAGTTTAGTTCTCCTTTGATAAGCACTTAGCAGGTCTGTCCTACCATATGATTATAGATATCAGTCTTTTCTTATATTGGAAAAATGCTAAGAAAGCAAAGTCCATCAGAGCCTCTGACCTTCAATTTTACTTTCTTTACTGAATATGATGAGACACAAAACCCCAGTGCTGATTTTATAGCAGGGATCTTGCCAGTGAAAGTGTGGAGTCAGTAAGAGTTCCACCATGTCTGCGGATGGATGCTCACATGTGAGAGGACAGAGTTCTGAAGGCTCTTCCAGGTTGTGTGTCACATGGCCAAGTGGGAGAAGCCCCACCCAGTGGGAGAGACACTGTAAAACTTTATTTCTGGGAAATGGTCAGCCTGATTTTGTGACTGAATATAGAAGAAAAGACTGGAAGTAAATCATTAACATGGCACCATTTATTCAAGATTGCCAACGTTTCTGATAATCTTAAGCAGGTTTTTGGCAGGACAGACCCCTTCAGCTTGCACCTTCGAAAGTCTGTTGGTATCCTTAATTATAACCTCCTGGTGGTTTCATCTGTTATGTGCATGTGGGGACCTTCAAAGAATGTCTTTTGTAATCTCTTTTTGGAAAGCATAGTGTCCACGGATACCTTTGAGCAATAGAACTGTGATGGTAAGAACTTGTGAAGAAGGGAATACCTGGATGTGAGACCGATAATGTGGCTTTGCTGTTTTGGTGAGAGAAGTCCCATGTGTCCTGGGAACTTGTAACATTCTATGTCTCTGCTCAGTTTTGTTAAGCCTGCTGGCCAGTAATCATGAAAATTGGTGGATGCACTTACTATCGGCATAGTTTTCAATTTGGCCAAAGTCACAGATGTGAATTTCACTCCTTAATCTTTCCAGAGGTCTTAGGAAAAGAATCAGAAGAAGAAGAAGACAAATTCATTTTGTAAACACTGAGGTTTAGTGGTTTTTAGGAGAACAGGTATGTGGGTGGATATGTGGGCTGTGGGGGGTGGGTGGGGCATGAGAGAATGACTTACCTGTGCTTTTAAAAAGGGAAAACTTTTCACAGGGAAGAGCTTGCTGAAGGGTCAGCTGATTTGTTGGCTTTCTGGTCCTTTGAATGAGGTCTTATAATTCAAGGCTTTACATCACCACTGTGAATGCTGCTGAAAAACCAGGGATGTTTTAGCCCAGCTGTCATCTTGGAAGCACAGACTGGAAGCAGACAACCAAGTGCATATGCTAGCCTGAGTCAGGAGTGGTACAGCCCTGGAAGCCTCTTTGTAAGCAGAAGCCATAGACTCGAGGGAAAACTACAGAATGTTTTTGAAGGTTATTTTGGTTCTAACAACCTTCCATTGAAATGCAGACTGAATCCTTTCCTTCCTGACATAGACAGCATTGGTGGTGCCAGCTTGCCACAGAGGGCCCCAAGGATGCATGGGTATGGGGGACGGGTGACGCAAGTGAATGTAACCAGAAGAGGTTGGGGAATTTTTAGACTGCTCCACCCCTGTCATTCCTGGCCTGGCAGAGTGGTCTCTGATGCTTCACTTGGTATTACGTGCCTCCTTTTTATCATTAAAACCAAAACTAGAAGTCAAAGACTGGGTCCCAGTTTCAACCTCTGTACCAAACCAAAGTAGCAGGCTTCTAATGAAATTTTTCTTTTCATGTAAAGTGTACTTTCTGTTTTATCTACACAATTTTGATTTATATTTTGAGGAGCAGCCATTTAATTATTTATAAAAATTTTAAAATCTTCTATGTAAAGGAAATGAATTTTCAACTGTGAAATTGTGTGCAAAAAAGAAATTAATCATATGCACGATTTTGTGGGTATGTGCATATTTCTGAAAAGTTTTCATCTGAATTTCAGAGGGATCTGAAACCAAACAAGGAACCAAATAATTGATTCAGAGAAAAAATCTGCAGTTGCAGCAGCTCCAGCTTTTTGTTTAAGCCTCCTCAGAAGATGTACAGCATGTAGGAAGCCTTTTAATTTTACACCCATGTCTTTGGGGAGTTTGGAGGAAATCAGGATGGGAGAGGGGCCATAGACATGGAGGAGCAGTTGCTGCAGGTGCCCATAACTCTCCCTACTCCAGTCTAGGCACCACTAGTCATATTTGGCTTTGCCAAGGGTAATGTGGATTGACCTAGAGAAGCTTCTGGGATAGAAAGGGCTTTATATGTAGTTGGGATGACTTTCACTGGCATAGGCCATTTTCTGTTTGTGAACCTGTTCTTCCATTAAAAAAAAGTTATATTTAAAAGATAAATGTAATTAATATTACATATTAAAACATTTTATTTGATCTAAAGATCTTTTTTCTTCTCATGTGAAAGAAATTAAAACATTTTCAAGTACACTTAAAAATACCATAAACCTCAGTTTGACATTGTGCTTGCTGTGCCCAACAGGGCCATAGGCCCTGCTGTGTACAGACCATTTTCTGATTTTTCTTTCTACAGTATATGAGGAAGACATGGTATATACAAATTAATATGTTCTTTTCACTTCTAATGTATTATTTTTAATACAAAGTTGAGAGAAGTCATTCTGCATATTGTGAATTTTAATTCTGAAGAGAGAGCTTTGCATTAGTTAATATGTAACTTGTGTCTTCAATTTAGATTTATTTTATTGTTAATGTATGCCAACACATTCATCAAAATTTTAATCAAATTTGAGTTTTTAAAATTAAAATTTTATTGTATTAACATCAGTAATGATTATTCTACAAAGTTTGAGTAATTTACAATGGAAACTATTTTAAGCCTTTCTAATTCAGTTTTGTGAATATGTAATATTTTTTTTTAAAGAGAGAGTGAGAGAGGAGAGAGAGAGAGAGAATTTTTAATATTTATTTTTTTTTTTAGTTCTCAGCGGACACAACATCTTCTTTGTTGGTATGTGGTGCTAAGGATCGAACCCGGGCCGCACGCATGCCAGGCGAGCACGCTACCGGTTGAGCCACATCCCCAGCCCCAATATGTAATATTTTTACATTAAAGTTATTTTCTAAAATAAATTAGCTTTATGTAAGAACTTACAAAAGTATCTTTCCAATTCTAAGATGTTTTCTATGAATTCTTTGAGTAAAAAAATCTATTTTAAAAGGTAACAGGCCATAATTTGTGACTAGGAAATTTCAGAGTGGCCAGGAAAAGCATGCTAAGAATAGAAACTGTGTTTATTTACTCTCTGCTCCACCCAATCCAAAACACAGCCATGTGGTTGCAGACTTGGGGAAGGCCAGTGGTGACTAGGAAAGTGGTTTCCCTCATTGGTTACGAGTTGAAGAGATCATTCTTAACTTCTGAATCCTGTTTCCTTTCCTTAGTAACTCAGATAAATTATTTTTTCAAGCTCTTATCTGAACAGGAGTTTGACCACATTAATTTAGTTTTCAGCTCCTTATCATCCTCCTTCTTACTTATATATTTAATCTAAACTTTGTCCCATGGAAGGACATTTTGAGATTATAGATTTTACTAATAATTATACCCAGTATATTTTCTGTTTTCCGCTATTCTTTGTGGTAGTCTAAAATGATGGCTGCTTATTTTTTCACTGTATTAAAAAAAAGTCTAGATTGGTTGACTCCTCTTTTTTTGTTTCTTTTCTCTCACTCTTGAAATGTTTTATTATGGGGAAAAAAAATAGACCAAATAGAAAGAATGGTATAGTGACCCTTTTGTACCCATCACCTTGCTGTAATAATTGTTCTCTCATGGCTAGTGTTGCATCCTCTGTACCTGTAACTGCTTATTCCTATCTGATGTTATTTTAAAGCAAATCCCAGGCATCAATTTATCCATAAACCACTTATGCAAATGACAATATTATTATTATGCCTAGATTAATACTAATTTCCTAAATGTCAAATATCCAGTCAGTATTAAGATATTATCTCACTTATCTTTAAAAATCATAGCTTTAACCAGATTACTGTTTTATTCAGGATCCAGATAAGGTTCTACATAATTTAATTAGTTAATGTGTCTTAAGTGTCTTTTATTCTAACTCCATGGAGGTCAGTCAGTCATTGCCTGTGGACAGCAGGGCATAACATCCCTGGGGTAGTTGTGAGCTGTTAGCAGCCAACCCTTTGGCATTGGAGGATTTGGAGAGGGGATCTGCTGCATTCACTACTTGAGGGAAGTGGATGGAGAACTTCCAGGCAAGGGAACAACATGGGCAGAGACCCTAGAATGGCATAGCATAACATGTTTGCTGACTATCTTAAAGGGAGCCTCAGAGTGGAGATGCTGGGGATTAAGGCTGTACCCCAGCTTGTGATTTATTATACATTTTTAATGCAGAGTTGGAAAGTAGCTTATTTATTCAAATAAAGATAAAGTTGATTAAAAAGCAATGCAGCAGAGATTACATGAACTATATTGTCTATCAACTTACATCTATTTTTGATAATGTCTAATTTAGAAAATTATGGTAAACTATGAGAAGTATTTTGGCATCTTAAGTAGATATTTGAACAAAGTAGTCTTCAGCCTTTTTTTTTAATTTTCCTTTTATTATAAAAGTAATGTTAATATATGATGGCATTCCAGAGGGAAACTATGATTATCACTTTGTCCCAGCAAGAAACTATGGGTGTTTATGCTATTCACTTGCTGTACTTGGTATAAAAGTAGAGATATTGTGCTAAGTCAAGAG
This sequence comes from Spermophilus citellus, assembly GCF_964194105.1. Classification (NCBI taxonomy): domain Eukaryota; kingdom Metazoa; phylum Chordata; class Mammalia; order Rodentia; family Sciuridae; genus Spermophilus; species Spermophilus citellus. Next base: position 44,365,667 of record NC_138184.1, on the reverse strand, counting down.
ATCAGGATTTCAGGGCTGGGGTTGTGGCTCAGTGGTAGAGGACTGCCTAGCCTGTGTGAGCACTGGGTTTGATCTTTTGTACCATATAAAAATCAATAAAATAAAGTTATTATGTCCATCTATAGCTAAAAATATTTTTAAAAAGAGATCAGCATTTCAGTGTTTTTTCCTAATACATTTAAAACATTTAAATAATTATTATAATTTGTTGATTCTCTTGGACTGAATTCTTGAGTGATAACTTTCTCAACATACAGGTTTTTATTTCTTCTTGATAGGGAGTTCTAGCCCTGCCACTTACTTTTTTTTTTTTTTTTTTTTTGGCAAGTTGCATACTTTCTTGTAGTTTCCTCATCTCTTTAAAGGGAATAATAATTATAGTGTTCCTCCAGAGGACTTCTGTGCACATGCTTTGGCACACCAATGGAAAAAGATACCATTATTTGTATTCTTACTAGTAATGTTTTCTTACTAAATATCTTTCAGGATCATTGATTTAATATGTCATAAGAAAATTAGGAGCCTTTGTGTTTTCTGGAGTTGAAATTTCCACATTACAACTCAGATGTTCTTCTTTTGTATTCTCTAACTCCTTTTATATTTGGTAATAGATTTAATATTGCTCTGGAGTTCGCATTCCTACTAAAAGGCATGGTTGTGTCAAAAATAATTCTGTCTTTTTTGGTTAAAATGGCCTATATTTGTTAAATATTTAGGAAATTTAAAGTTCAGGGTGGTTTCTTTCCTCTTTAAGAGATCTTCCCTTCCCATCCCTAAGAAACAATAGAAATGATCTGACATTATTGTTACTGACCTTGGCCCACTATAATATCTACCTATTTATTAACATGTACATACAGATCCTCCCTTCCTCCTGTTAACAGAGATGAACTAGCTAGGGTCCTATCCAAAGCCAGTCTTTCCATTCAGGCAGATCTCATCTCCTCTTGCCTACTCCTCATTCGTACAGAATCTCTCTCAGTCTCCCCTGAAGCACAGTTTTCATTCTCTAACTGGATTGTTCCCATCAGCATTGAACATTGTGACATGTCTTTCATGTTCTCTTTTTTTTATTTTTATTTTTTAATATTTATTTTTTAGTATTTGGCAGACACAACATCTTTGTTTGTATGTGGTGCTGAGGATCGAACCTGGGCCGCATGCATGCCAGGCGAACGCGCTACCGCTTGAGCCACATCCCCAGCCCCTTTCATGTTCTCTTGATGTCATTTTTTCTTGCCACCCCAATGTCTTGCCCTCCTTTTGTAGCAAAAACAACTTGAAGAGTTGTCCATGTTCTTTGTCTCCATTTGTTTGCTCCTATTTATTTATTTTAAATATTTTTTTTTAGTTGTAGATGAACACAGTTCTTGATTTATTTATTTTTATGTGGTGCTGAGGATTGAACCCAGTGCCTCACACATGTGAGGCAAGCACTCTACCACTGAGCCTCAGCCCAAGCCCCTCTTATTTATTTTTAAACCCACTCTTTTCAAGATCTCACTCTAGTGTTTACAAGGGCTGCTTTTGTTGAGGTCACTAATAGCCCACGTACTTGCAGCCACTAGTCAGTGTATCCATCAGTCATGTTCAAGATGGCTGCTCATTTTTCATCTCACTTGGCTTCTGGAGCTCCCTCCTCTTCCACTTTCCCTCTTGTCTCACTTTGTTATTCCACTTTGCTGATTCATCTTTTTCTCCTTGATCTTGGCATATTGGAATGATTCTGGCTTTCTATCTGTTCTTTACTATCTGTCCATTCCCTTCATCCTTTCTCATGGCTTTAAGTGCCATCTGTAGGCCAACCAGTCCCAAATTTATATCTCCACGCCAATTCTCTTCTATGCTGCAGGCATGTATATCCAACTACCACTAGATCTCTTCAATTATCATGTCTCAAATACACCTCCTTTTCCCCAGCCCAGCTTGCTCCATATGTGGCCTTCCCTATCTTAGTTTGATGTCATCCTTCTAATTGTTCAGGCCTTGTAGTCATTCTTAACTCTTCTCTTTATCTCATACACCACATAAATCTTATAAAAAATACTTTTGGCTCTATTTTCAAAATATATCTACAGTCTGACAATGTGATAGAGGTATTATCCCCATTATTAAATTAGTAATGGGCACAGATCTTGAATGCAGTTTTGAATGAAGATTTATCAGCTGCCAAAGTCTTCACTATTATTTTACATTAGTATATTTTTAGAAAATTTACATGGATAATTATTTTATTTTAATGTCATAATAATAATGGGAAAGTAGGAAGACCATTGGGAACTAAGGTACAGAAAAATAATATTACAAAGTATTTTTAGAATTTACTTAGTTTGTCTCCAAAGTTCTGAATTTTAATTTTAAATTGAATTATGTATTAGACTATGGTTTATTTTCAACACCCAGTCTTTAAGAAAGACAGTTAGGAACCTCCTTCTCCAATTAGCTAAACACCTAGAGCTTCACTTTTGTAGATTGTAGGTACTTGACTCCTGAAGTTCATGCAGTTGCAACCTGGACAGAAGGAAACCTAAACTTTCTCCAGTGACTGTTAGGTATTCCTTGTGATAAGTTTTCATGCAAAATGTAAATGACTTTATTTTTTTTTTCATTCCTTTGTTTTTGTAAATAGTATATGGTTGCCTTGCTTTTTAGCACAACAACAAATTATTTTTGTTTTAAAATATTTGATCTGTATTTGAATTTATGGAAACACCCTAGATGTCAGTTTTTAAAAGTAGCCATGTAGTGTTTCAAAATTGTATCAAGACTGTGATTGATCTTTAACCCAAGAAGCAAAAAACAGATATGTAAGGATTTAAAGTGATGAATTTTGGTATTGATGTGTTTGGACATCTGCATCCTCATCAAAAAATGCACCCAGTTGGGTAAAACTGAAGGGCCATCTGGTATCATTTAGAAAATATTACTTGTTAGTGGTTTAACATTTGTATAGTGGTTTTACACTCAAGTACTTTTATTTCACAGATTGGAGTTTGTTTCTCTCTGTGTAACACTTCACAGGTTGTATCAGTTTGCTTTACCATTTTTCTTTGAAGGGAACTGAGACCTATTCTGTTGTACAAGGTGATGAGCAACATTGTTCAAAAAGCCAAAAATAGATTTGTGGGCTCCTGACTGTGAGACCAGGTGCTCTCTCCACTTGGTTTTTCTGCTTTCTGAGTTATTCTGCTTTCTTTGCTTTTAAAAATGTTAACCCAGGGGTTGGGCGCATAGCTCAGTGGTAGAGCACTTGTTTAGCATGTGAGAGGCCTTGGGTTCAATCCCCAGCACCACAAAGAAAAATTTAAAAATAAATAAAAATATTAATGCACTGTTGAATTATTGTTGATTGTGAGGTGAATCCTAGTTAGATCTATAAGTAACTCACCCCTTAATCAAACCAGACCAAACAAGACTAGTTTTACCAGTTTAAACAAATGCTTCTCGAGGCATTGGTGCTGGAAGATGGCTTCCTTCTACCAGCTGACTATTCTTATGGTTCCCCACATCTGTCCTATTCTTTCTAATGCTGGTACCAGGATCCTGTCAACACCATATGCTTGGATCATTACAGGAATTAACTTCCTTTCTTTCTATTCCTCTCCTTTTCCCCCAAATCTTTTTCTACAGTTTCCAGTTTGGTACTCCAACAGTACTACTTTGTAAAATTCCTCACACAACAGTTCTGTGATGCCCTTTGCTCTGAGGCTGAAGCCTTGATCTTCATGCTGGTTTCCAGAACATTCTCTTTCTGTGCTCTGTGATCCACCAGGATCCTCTTTGTTTCTCACCAACCCCTTCCTTATCCTGGTGAAACTGGGCCATGAGGCTGGGGGTCCTTTACGTCTTTATTCTTTTATCAGGCACACTGTTATAGAAATGGCTTTTCTTTCCTGTTTTTTTCAGTAAGCCTAGCCCTTCTTGGACGGCATTTCTCACCCATTGGCTGGAATTTTGCTTGTCAAAGTCTTTAGCTAGAAACACTGTTCTATGAGCTTACAAATATCTTCATTTTAGAGGTAGGCTCACTGCCTGGTATGGGCTGTAATGTAAAATTTTTCTTAATCATATTATCAGATTATGCTAGGATTCCATTATGATTAGTAAGCAAATAATATTATAAGGTTTGACTATTGTCTGATATGTTCTTTTCAAATAATATCATTTTATATTTGGCTGTAAGGAAAACAAAGTTTAAGTTTGGTCAAAGATTTTATGAAATTAAAGTGACCTTGTTCTGAGAAAGGGAAATGAAATTCAATTATTTAAAAGGATATAAATATATATGTTTATATATAAATATAATTGTGTATGTGTATTAAAAACAACTTTCATGTAGCCATTGTTTTTATGACAGTATTGTGGTGCTAATCATTTTGAATAGCGTACTTGAGGTGCTAGATTTAGAGATTCATGATTTTGTGAAAGAAAGATCTGCCTGGACATTTGTTCCTGTTTTAAAAAAATATAGGAAAACTTTTATTTCAAATTATTGAAATTCAGGGACTGTTGTAGTATATTACATCTACCATAGTGTTTTTCTTTTTAAAATGTTTTCTCAACTCTATGATATATGAATTTCCAGATTCCTGATACTATGAACTTTTAGTAACTATAGTATGTATTGTCATAATGTTTCTAATTTTGTGACTGTAAAAATGCAAACGTCCAGGGCCAACTTACTTGTATTTAGCCAATATTTACCATATTCCTTATTTTTGTTTAATGCAGAACTTTTGGGATATGCTGTTACTTATGAGATATTGTTTTAGTATGAGTTGGAGAGAAAGTAGAGAAAAAATTAAGGTAAACTTTCATGTGGATAATAAAGTAAATTTTATATGTGGAGAAATATATATAATAGTGAGCAGAGGAAGGAATTAGGGAACAACATTTTCAATTAAATTTTCTTAAACACTAATATTTTTTAGGAGAAAGATGAATTTTCAAAGGATGCATTCCTTATATTAATCCATCATTAATATTAGTAATTTGAATTAGATTCTCAGGAGACATTTATTGTTAGAATCTGACAATTTTTTCAGTGTGTACTTCATGTTTAGGTTATTGATGTTCCATAATTCTTGGGTTCTCTTAGTTCTGGAAGCAGTTACTTCCCTGCTGTTTAGATCTATTCTCTTGTTGTATAGGTAGAATTCTTTGCGGCCCTAGTATTTCTTTTAGTTTTATGACTTTTTCCTCTTTTTATTCAAACAGTCTTTCATCTCTTGTAACTAGGAAATTCATTCTCATTAATTTAGTTTATTCAATATTTCCTTCCAAATTTATCAAACAGTGAAAAACTCATTATTTCTAAAGAGATCATTTTGAAATTAGCTGGGTCAGGTCAGGTTTGATGTAAGGAAAAGGATGATGCCCCTACTATACCCACCCACCTGCTTACTCAGAGCTTTGTAAGTGGGAGAGAGGTGAGGTGGGAGGAAAGGTGAGAGGGAGGAGGGACTGCCCATTCAGCTTATGTCTCATAAGCTTGGAATGCCTAATAGACATAATGAATAAAGTTGAGGGCCAACTTGCTCGCAACTGAGGAAACAATTCATGAACATCTAAAATAGTCTGCTAATGGTTCCATTATTTTTAATTAGTTAAATCAAAGCATATTTAGTAAGAGCCTGTAATATTGAACAAGCATTTTGTGTTTTGATGGGACTAAAAGGTTTTTTTCCTTTTTGCAGATGACAGCTTCCTTTAATACTGTTGCAATAGGATTAAGAGAAGTACGATTGACTCAGTAAACCTGCCATACTAGAGAACAGTCACATTAGAGAAGGGATGAAGGGAATGTGGAATATAAGATTATTCGGCCTCTTACACTATGAATAATGAAAACTTTTGCTTTTATACTAGGAATTCCTTACATCTTTTGGTCAAGAAAATTTAATACCCCTTGTTGGGTGAGAAATTGGGTGAAGCTAATGAGTTTCAGTAGTGAACCACTTACTCCCCACATCTGTTGAGAAGGTCTCTTCTTCAGCCTGGAAGAAGGAAAATAAGAAAATGGCCTGTCGGGAAGAAATGGTTGGGTATAAAGTAGTTTCTCCTTAAATTATTTATTTTTTTTTTGAAAATGTATTCTTTTTAGTATGTACAACACCAGGATATGCCCTGACATAACCACAAAAACACGGAATACAACCCATTCCAGTTCAGTCCTCAGCACTACCCTTCCACTCCCTCCACCCCACTAATCCCTCTTCAGTCCATCCTTAAATTATTTATGATGGAAAAATATATTCTGGAGCTTGGCATTCAAATTTGTTACTGCCCAAATTCCAGTAATAACTTACCACCAAGAGCATCTTGTATGCTGAAGAAAATAGCCTAAAAGAAGTTAGCTCATACCATTCACCTAAGAAAGCAGTGGTTTTGTGGCATCAAATGAATGTGCTTTGTGAAACTATATTGATAATCTCTTTTATTTAGAGGAAAAATCCAAATAGCTGATTACAAATATTTGGAATAATTTTGACATCAAGCATTTAAAAGACTTTAATATACATGTGTTATCAACAAAATTTTGAAGGAGAAAAGATAAAGATAGTTAAAATACTTGACTTTTCCTGTTTGGTATTCAGGCTAAAAGATAAATTATATCTTAGGCTTTGTTTTTCTCTCTCTCTTTCTCTCTCTCTCTCTCTTTTTTGTCATACATTATCATTTGTCATCAGAGAGCAAAGGAAAAACTTGTATGTTCTTTATCTTCCCTTTTCCTCTGGCCTGTGTTCTTTGTCTTACGAGCCCCTTGGAGACTCATAGTTTCCTAAGTAGGTTGCCTGGCAGTAGCTGGAGAATAAGATAGCTGTGCTATAAAAGGCTCTTCCTTCCATGGCCCAACCTTTTCCTGGTACTTAGCCCCTTTCTGTCTTTTACAACCTGGACGTGCACAGGACATGGTCCCATTTTGTAAGGACATGCATCCTCTGTGTACCAGTGAATGGATCTTTTTAATGAGAGCCAGGTCTGTCTACCTAGCGAATAAATATAAGAATTAGTGATTTTCCTAGGCTCAGTGGTAATGTAGTCTTAGCAATTTGTTTTTGTTTTGGGACAAATCATGCTCTTCTGGTTATTTACAAACTATATAACTTTGAACTTAGCTGCATCAAACAGTGACTATGGATTCTGTAGGTTGGCAGTTTGGACAGTATGTCAGAGATGGCTTGTCTCTGCTTCTTTGTGTCTGGGGTCTCAACTGATAAGATCCAAATGACTGGGGTGTCTTAGACACCTAGGGCTTAGGCTGGAGGGTCCACTTCCAAGCTGGTTTTGTTTCTCACATATTAGGCATCCTTGCAGGGGTTAATGGGAAGATTGGGTTCATCTGGGACTGTCAACCAGAGTGCCTACCTGAGCCCTCTCCACCATGACAGTCCAAGGTATTTGAAGGTCTCCCAGGTAGAAGTTGCATGGCTTCTTCTGATCTAGCCTTAGAAGTCACACTGAGTCACTTCCACTAATTCTTTTAGTTACAAGTGAATCACTGCCCAGCCCAGATTCACGGAGAAGGGAATGGGACCCTACTTCTAGATGAGGGAAAGTTCACAATGAAGATCATGCAGGATGGGAGATATTATGGTAGTCATCTTGGAAACTTGTGCAAAACGAAAACTGCAGACATTGATATTTTGATTCCGTAATGCCAAATTTCCATTTTCTTATATGGATCACTCAAATGTCTAATTATTTGAAAATATAGCATTAGGTAGAAAAAATTGGGGTAAGTACCTAAATATTCTCCTCTTCACCTGTGTGTGTTACTATCTGACATACGACTTTTTATAACTATGTGAATCAAAGGAGGACTGTTTAGCATAGTCTTGGTTCATACCCTTAATCTGAAAAACTAAAATTAGACTATAAGATTGTGTCAGGTGAGTATAAGGACGAACAGATTGTCACCATGAACTTTACAATCGACAAGGCATTCAGCCAGGAAAATGAAAGGAGAGAAATGCTGAAACAATAGAAATTTTTGTGTGTTGAATGAAAATCTTATCATTTTAGTAGTTTGTTGTTGAAAAATTGTATATTGATGACAGAGAAGACTTTATTAATCACAAAATTCAATTTTGAGTATCAGTGGTAAAACAATTCCCTTCTTTTTCTGTTTTGTGATAGATCTCTCTTTACATAAGAAAACACAGTTAATTTTAGAAAATAGTAGAAAGACTCAAGAATTAGATAGGAAAATAATCTCTTTAGGTAATGTATGAAAACTCTCCTTATCTCTTAACACCTGTGCTGATTCTAAATGCTGTTTGTATACTAAATAGTATGCCACAGGGAGATGCATATTGGGTTTGAGCATAAACATTGTTTTACCTTAATGGTGACGGTAATTGGGCAGAATTGTGTTCCAGAGGCTACAGAGTTATCATAACTTTCTGTACTGGAGGAAAAAGACTAAGCCCATATCACAAGCTGGGTAAGTTACTTTGCCTGGCTGTCTCAGTTTCCTCATCTTTAAAGTATGGGGTTGAAATCTTTCCTAGTTATATCATTCACTGTGTTGCTCTTTGCACTTGCTTTGCACTGAAATAAAGCAATTCTATGGCAGCTCAAAGTTAATATTAAATATATGAGTACAAGGGTCATTTAGTTAAGTCTCAGAGTGTTTATAAGTCCTCATCACTTTATACTTGGCAACATATATAAACTGGTATTAACTAACCCCAAAAGTTAAACAGAAATACCTTAGGAAAATTCTGGATGAAGTAAGTCATTTAAAAAGACATTGACAGATATATTAAATTTAGAGCATTTACAAATGATAATACTTTAGAAATTTTTTATTTAAATTTGCTAGGTTTATTCATTTGAATCCAAAACCTAAATTTATTTCTTTGAAACTAAAATTTGAATCACTAAATAAAAATTTAATAGGAAACAGTGCAATTGAGGTTTCGACATTTGTTATGTTTTTCTGAGCAGTACCTTTGAATACTAATAGCTAGCTTGAAGTCTAGGCATTGCATTATTTTTTATAGTGTTTGGTTATAAGATTCTAGGAATTTGTCCATTTTGCCCAAGTTTCCAATTTATTGGTGTAATGTTCATCATATTTTCTTGCTTATTTTCAATCCATTGCATATGTAGTTATGTCCCTATTTTCATTACTGGTATTGTTTATTTGTATTTGTTTCTCAATTAGGTGTGCCAGAGGTATATCAGTTTCACAAGCTTTTTAAAGAACCCACTTGTGACTTTGTTGACAATCTGTATTGCTGTATTGTAGTCCATTTCAGTTTCATCAATTTCTGGTTTTGTCTTTATTATTTTCTTTGTCCTTATTATTTCATGTTTTTTTTTGTTGCTTGTTTCATTGCTTTTTCTATTTTTCTGAAGTTTTACAGTTGTATATTTAGCCCTTCAATATTTTGCCTTCCTTCAGGGTATTAATTTCACAGTTCATAGCTGCCTTACAAGAAATGTGTACTTTTATGACTGGAGTCTGGTTGAAGGGAATCTTTTTTCCTGAAAGTGCTTTCCTCAGAACAAGAAAATCTTGAGGGGAGCTGTAATCCCAGTGCCCGGAAGACTGAGGCAGGAGGACCATGAGTTCAAAGCCAGCCTCAGCAAAAACCAGGCACTAAGCAACTCAGTGAGACCCTTTCTCTAAAAAAAAGTGCAAAATAAGGCTAGGGATGTGACTCAGAGTCGAGTGCCTCTGAGTTCAATCCCTGGGTATCGTCCCCCCCCCAAAAAAAAAAAAAAAAAGAAAAAAGGAAAAGAAAGTTGCCTTAGGAAATAGTGCACATGAGAACTGTTATCAAAACAGTTCTGTGACTATGGACTTTGGAATAGTCTTTTCTGGAAGCTGTGGGGCCATAATTAGTAAAGCAGTTAAAATTCAAGCAAATTATAAAATAGTGAATGCCCATATTTGCACCATAGATATACATTTGTCTAGAACTTAGTCACCAGAATATACCCTTGTCAGCCCAATTCTCCACCCCCACCCCCGCCCCCTGCCACTGCCTCTGAGGACACGTGAAAATCAGGCAGAGATCCTATGTAGTTTTTAAATTAATTGAAATAATTTGTTCATAATCTTTTGTTAATAATGCCATTTATGGTTTAGTTACTTTATCATCTGTAGATGTCTTCCACAGGTAGCCTATGAATGTGATAACTTAAATCACTGAATTATTGATTCTAGATTTTGGAGAGGCCTGTTGGTTAGAAGACAGTGAGGCTATTCTTATTGATTGAGTGGCTTTATAATATCATTTAACTTTTTAATGCTGCATGTTTTATATAAAGTGCTAAGCTTGATATGTTTTTCTTATTTTGTAAATGATATGATAATGCATTAGCATTATATTAACTGCTAAGTTTATTCTTCATAAATGTGTTATTTTTTGCTTGCTATGATAAGATGCTAGATTAATTGAGAACCTAAATAACTGGAAAATCATCAAAAAGTTGAAAACTAGTGAGGAAGAGAAAGTGAATGAGAGAGAGCAAGAGAGCAAATGCTTTGAGCCCCAGGAGAGGCTGCTGCATCCTGGCTTGGCTGTGGAGGAGGTAGAGAGGGCTGGCCTCTAGGGAGGGCATGCCACAGGATGCAGGAAGGGAAAGGCTTGTGTGTTGTTTTTATTTATTTTAAAAACAGATTATCTTCTCATTTAATAGGAAGCCATCCATTTTCTCAAATATGTTTGTATTTGTGTGTGTGTGTGTGTGTAAAATAATCACTACTGAGAATACAATTAAATATTTTGCGTATTAATTCTTGAGCACCAACCACAATTTAAACATTTGTTTTGGTAATCCCACATTTATAATTTTTATTTGTCTTTGACCTTTGGAAGAACTTGTGTGTGGTGGCTGACATTACATTTTACCTTTAATTAAAGTTTGAATTAGGAATTTTATTCAGATGAACAGAATAGATCAAGGCCTTTTTAAAAAGGTGTTTAATATTTTCACTTAAAATAATCCTATTTATGGGGCTGGGGATGTGACTCAAGCGGTAGTGTGCTCGCCTGGCATGCACGGGGTGCTGGGTTCGATCCTCAGCACCACATAAAAAAAATAAAATAAGGAAGTTGTGTCCACCGAAAATTAAAAAAAAATATTAAAAAATTCTCTCTCTCTCTCTCTCTCTCTCTCTCTCTCTCTCTCTCTCAAAAAAAAAAAATTAATAATCCTATTTTTCCTTTGGTGCTAGGGATTAACCCAGGCCCTTATGTAAACTAGGCAAGTGCTCTACAAGCCTCAGTCCTTTAAAACATCTTCAGATGTTACATGCTTAATTTGTGGGCCTATCCCACATAGGAAGTTGTCCCAAAGGGCAAGGGGCAAGGACTTCTTCTTAACTGTGTATTTATAGCAACAAATACTTGCTCTATGCTAGGTAGAGGAAGAGACTGGCCAGACATTCTTAGTTACATCTTTTAAAATGGTTTATTCCAGATTAAATTTGACTTTGAAGAGAATCTTTTAAATAACCAGCGACAAGTAGATTGTTTGGTTTTAATTTATTCATCTGCTTTCTCCATCTAAGGTATCTGTCTCTATCTATATTTATAAATTTATCTCAAATATAGTGAGCAAGGGGTCAGGGGAATGATGATACATTAGTGACTTACTTGCTTAATTGTGCACCAGGCACTTGGAGAACTGTGAGTTGGTGAATCTCACACCCATTCTTGGCAAGCTAATAGAACATCTAGTAAAGGGTAAAATCACTGAACACTTGAGCTGGGAAGAATCTTTTGAGGAAAGCATCCGGATATTCCTATAGTGGATCCTATTTCACTAGGTTTTCAGCATTCCTCAAAGGCTGGGTCAGGATGAGGAAGAGAAAAACAGGAGATCTGCTGTGTTGCCTATGTCTTAGAAAATTGTGAAATAGAATTATGGCAGTCTTTGAGAAAGCAAAGTTTTAAATGTCCAGAATATTTCCTCTTCATTTTCATATACAAGTGCAAGATACTTTTTAAAGATAGGTTAAATCACTTTAGCATCTTTGCTGCTGCCCCATTTCTTTTAATAAGTTAAATATCAAGGAAGAATTTGATTATGAAGGGTCCAGGTAGAACTATTCTCTAAGTAAGGACACAGGAAGTATTAAGATAATTGTGTGGAGGAATTTCATCCAAAAAACTGGAAGTTGTGGGGAAAAGAATGTTGAAGATGCTTTGATTTTAATAGATTGGTTGAGTTAGGCATATTTTTAGCAGAACAACAACAAAAGACAGGAAAGAAGAAAAATGTTGCATGCAACTATTTAAAAAGAATGTGATACCACAAAAGCTATTTTTAATCTCTGTCAGGGTAGGAAGAAAATTTAAACTTTTTAATGGTTATGAACTTTTAAAACAAACTCCTATGAAGCAGAATCTTTACTGCTCGAGAAATTTGGCCCTACAGTTTTTTTTAATGTTAAAACTTATTCAGGAAGAATTTTAGTATTCAGATTTCAGCCCTGTGATTGAGAGTTTGTAATATAAATGTTCAGCAGAGCCTATTTTAAGCATGTGATGTCCCTCAAAGCTTTAAAACAATTCTGAAATTCTATAAAGCTCTAAAAATGGTAACTTTAAAGATCTGAAATCTCTTCATGCTTTTTAACTAGAAGGAACCTTCTTTGATAATGCATTATATCCTTTAACTCTCATGAAAGATTGCTTTCTTTATTAAAATAAATTATTTCCAAGATCTCATTATTATACTATCAGTTGCTTTCGAGGGGACCTATCCATATATTTGTTTATAGTTTTTAAAAAAGAGCTCAGGGGCTCAGCTTGTGGCTCAGTGGTAGAGTGCTTGCCAGGCATGTGTGAAACACTGGGTTTGATTCTCAGCACCACATATAAATAAATAAATGTCCATTAACAACTAAAAAAATTTTTAAAAAAGAGGACTCAGAAATGATGATAATAGGTGCCTATTAAACATATCCTGTTAGGTGTGCTTATGTCAATATACCAAACATAATTGGCATTGGGTAAGTAATGTATCTGTAAATGGGCACAAAATCCTTTGCTAGTCCATCATAATTAAAATGAAAATGCTGTGTTTTAAGAGAAAAAGTCATTTCCTCAAAGAGGAGTAATCAAAGTATAGGGTTCAATAAAGGACAGCTCTGTTCCACTTGCCCTACATCAAAGCTTCTGTTAATACTTTGGACAAAGCAAAAAGCTTCTGGAGGCAAAAATTAGTCTAGACATCCATCCCTGATTTTCCTACTAGTACTCATTATAAAAGTGAAAACTCATTAAAGAAAACAATATCTCTTCTATAATAAATATTGAAATTATAGCAAACTTATTTTTAAGGATGAATTTAAAAGATTATTAATTGTTAGAAAACATTTCAAATATCAAAATTAGCTCACCTCTCCCTATTCCTCCAACCAGTGATTAAAATGTGATTTATGTTGGACTTCCCCATAAGACAGGGCATAAAAGACTACAACATCCACAATAGGATTCTCAGCCTTTTGTATGCTACTAGAGAGATAAGGCAGAGACCTGTCTTGTCATATAAGGCCATTGAAGCCTCTTCCTTAGCAATCAGATAGTAATTTCCATAAATAGATGGGGAAATAAAAGCAAAAACACCATCTTTCCAGTTAGATTCTGTGTGTGTGTGTGTGTGTGTGTGTGTGTGTGTACATGATTTAACACTTAGCCAGGCAGTTGACAATCTGACTTAGTCTTCACTTCCTGTTGATGAAGAGCCTGAAAGTCAGCCAGAGATGAAAGTTTAAAGTTATTTCAGGTCTTTCCTGGGTATGTGCTCAGCTCTAGCATGTTAAATTGCTCTACAACCTATAGTCAACCTGTTTGTGTCAGTTCAGGGTTATTGGCCCCCAAAATGAGAACAATAGATTTCACCCTCAACTCTGTAAAGGTTGCTGCTGTTTCCAGAAGCAGGGTGAAAGGCAGTTTACCCGCATTGTTTAGTATAAGTCATTGATTGGGAGTAACTGTGATATGCCTGAAGCAAGTATTTTTTTGGGGGGGGGCGATATTAACATATGCCTCTAGGTCAGAACTTAAAATTTTACTCACTTTACTTCATTTATGTGTAAATCTATAGAATAAAAAGAGGAGTTTTTTGTTGTTATTTGGCTTGGTTTTTTATTGTTATTTGGCTTGGTTTTTTATTAGATTTGAAATGACTCAAGTCAATATGTCTAACCAAAATATCCTCTTAAAATTCCAGAATCCTATTGACAGACATACATATATATATATATATATATATATATATATATATATATATATATATATATAAATATAAAAGCCAACTCAAGTTATAAACATGTGCTTTATTGTTCATTTTCTTTAATGCAACTGTCCAACAAGATTTTTTTTATTGAGGTATTATTCACATACCATAAAATTTACCTTTTAAAGAACACAATTCATTATTTTTTATTATATTCACAGTTGTACAACCGTCAACACTAATTCCAGAACATTTTCATCTCTTTAAAAAGAAGCATCTTGCTCATTAGCAGTCACTTCAAACCCCTGACAACCACTAATATATTTTCTCTCTAAATTTGCATGTTCTGAACATTTCATATAAATGGAGTTTTACAATGTATGGCCTTCTTTCACTGACTTTGAACTGACTTCATTCACTCTTCTTACTGTTTTAAAGGTCTATCTATGTTGTACTTTAATCTTTTTGTGGCTGAATAATATTCCATTGTAGGGTATACCACAGTCTATTCATTCATCAGTTAATGAATATGCATGTTATTTTCATTCTTTTGGGTAATTCAAGCAAAGCTACTACAAACATTTGTGCCTAAGTTTTTGTTTGGATATGTGTTTTCATTCTACGCAATTCCTGAAAGTGTTGATGGGTTATGTGGTAGCTCTAAACAGCCAGACAGTTTTCTAAAGCAGTTTATTCTGCTTAGAAGGTGACTGTTTCTAGTTCACAAAGCAAAGGAGTGGGACTTATAAGTTCACACTTGTATAAATGATCTATTTTAAATGCTACAATTTTCAGGGAAAATGTCTGCATGAAAATAGTAAAAAAAAAAAAAAGTATTTTCTTTTGATCATTCTCCCCAGGGCTTCTTTGTATTACCTGCTGATTCTTCATGATAGCTGTCGATTCTGCTTAATCAGCTTTAATTTGTTCTTATACAAACAAAAGAGACCTGTCATTCATAATCAAATACTTTGTAAGTAGGCAGATTCAACAGCTGGCTCTGACACTTCCTAGCATTGTGACTTCAAGGAATAAATGCCTTTCTTGAAAAACCTTAGCTTATTCCTCTATAAAATGGGATTAATAATAATGCCTATTTCCAAGTGTTCTTGTAAGTATGGGAATGAGATCATGTAGGAAAAACACGCATCTGGCACTTCCAAGTGCTCAATGTTTTAACTATTATTATCATTATTATTACTTTTATGTCATTTTTTAAAATAGTTTACATTAGATCCAATGTGATGTTTCACATTTTATTTTTTTTTTCCTTGTAGAGAGAGAGAGAAAGAGAATTTTAACATTTTATTTTTAGTTTTCGGCGGACACAACA
The DNA here is from genome assembly GCF_964194105.1 of Spermophilus citellus. NCBI lineage: Eukaryota > Metazoa > Chordata > Mammalia > Rodentia > Sciuridae > Spermophilus > Spermophilus citellus. The sequence continues at coordinate 44,350,129 of NC_138184.1, read as the reverse complement.
TCTTTGCTTGTATGTGGTGCCGAAGATCGAACGCGGGCTGCACGCATGCCAGGAGAGCGTGCTTACTGCTTGAGCCACATCCTCAGCCCTTTTATGTCATTTTTTAACTGCAAGAATTTTCTTTGGAAAAATGAATAATGTTTTAAAGTACGGTGATACTACTTAGAAATGAAACTCATTTTAATATAGCAATTATTTTGCTTTAACATATCAATCATATTTTTAACTTAGCAAAGTCATTTACAATAAAAAACTTTTTTAAGGTGGAGAAATAATAGGGTAGCTATAAAATCAACTTGAAATTATTGTTTGGTAGTTATTCATTATATCCTTAATAAGTGTTAAATTAAATCATTTTTCCTTCTTCCCCAAGGCAAATGAAATTTTGAACAATTTTTTAAGTTAAAATGAAATGTTTAAAAAATCATTATTCCTCTTAGCACTTCTTATAAATTATTATTTAAGGAAGAACTGGGTGAACTCCTCACAGAATGTTTGCAAAACATTTGATTGCACAATATGGTGTCAACTGTCACATTTCCTTTTAATTTTGTTTGCTTTTTTTTTTTTATAGCTAGTGACCAAATAAAGTGAAAATTTTCCAGTTGTATTTTTCGCATGCTATAGTGCTACAAATATATATCAAATAAAATATTGACAACAAAATGCAAAATTTAAGCATATGAAATAAATAACTGAAGACAAAAATGAAAATAGCTCTGAATATTAGTAAACATTATGATCAAACATTTTTTATTAGAGTAAAAAGAGTGCATCCTTACTCTGTCTTTGTTCTAAATAGAATGTTCCATTGTCTACATCTGGATCATCTTGTTACAATTTTTATGACTTGGTGGTATCTGAAATTTTAAAGCTGTAAGGGATTCTGATAATAAAGCTTGGTCTGGCACAGGGTTTCTCAACCTAGGCACCCTTGATATTTTGAGTTGATCATTCTTTGTTGTGTGAGCTTTGTTAGAATATTGAGCAATATCTCTGGCCTCTCCTCATTAGACATCAGTAGCCTCTTCCCCACATACACCATGAGAACCACTGCTCAAATGTTTGTCAAAGTGTGCACCCCTTGGAACACCACTCACACTGAAAGGAGTCTGGGGTCCCCAAGGAAGAGAAGATTTTGTGTTCAAGTAAGTTTGGGAAACCCTTATCTAAACAACATGTTGTCAGAACTTGTAATGTACTACCTGTTATGAATTGCCAAGGGGAGAATATGCCGCACATCCCAACTTATTTGACCACAGTTCCTCTTTTAAAGGGCAGCTTGCAGGGTGGATACCTTTCCATTCCCCTTTTTCAGCTCCATCATTTTCCAAATGGGGAAATGGAGATCTAAGGATGTTATGTGATCAGCCAGAGGCTGCACTACCTAATTTTATAATTGCCAAGGAAGCACCTACCTCATATCACTAGCTCCTGCATTAAGCACTGAGAAGACAATGACAGTTGACAGGATAGGCAAAGACCTGGTAACAGTGTGGTTAGTGCTAGGAGGGAGGCACTCCTGGATGCTGAGAGAGCACTCAGGAAGAACGCTTAGCTTGAATTAGGTTAAGGAGCTGAATCTGTGTTGGACATGTTGAAGTGGAGGCACCTGTTGGAGGTAATCAAGTGTGGGTGACAGACTGGCATAAGGGGCCAATTTTGTGTTATATTGCATAATAATTGAGGAAGGGACTGGATGAGAGCATCGCAGGGATGAGAAGCCAAGGATGCAGCTGTAGGAATATCAGTATTTATGGATACACTGAGGAAGAGCAGACCTAGAAGGAGATAGAGCCAGGTGAAGGGTTCAGTGTGATGCTGCAGAAAGGAAGCTGCAAGCTGTAGTGGTTGAGGGCTTGGGCTTCAGAGCTGCAGGTGTGTTCAGACCCTGCATGCCTAGCTCACAGGCTGTGTGGCATTGGCCACAAGTTACCTTATTTCTCAAAGGCCAGATTTATGAAAGGGGAGAATTTATAAAATTGGAGGATCTACTTCTTCAACTTGTGAAGCCTAGCTAAAGTATGAAAGTATGGAGTCCTGTGCTTGGCATAGAAAGAGTGCTTGATAAATATTGGGTGATGTTATTATTACCGAATAAAACAAGGACTCAGAAACACTTAGTGGAAGGTGTGGATAACCTTGGCAGAAACTACTTTCAGTGGAAGGATGGTTCAAGGAGTGAGTATGAGGTGCAGCAGTAGAGACTGTGAGTTTAGAAATTTTCTCAGTTGTGAATGGGATGGGGAGGACTGTTGCTGGAGAGAGTTGGAGTTTGAGTACAGGTTTAAAGGGAAACAGCAGGAGAGACTTAGGCAAGAGTGCCGAGGGTCAGAAGCCAAGAGAGATGGAAATGGTGAGGCATAAGCTCATAAGAGCAAAGAGACAGAGATGCCTAGGAAAACAAGGCACTTGGAGAGGCAGGCAGGCGGCGATCAGAGTCGGGTACTAGGGAAGAAACTCCTTTGAACTAAGAACTTGCCTTAGAGCGTGTACAGACTGCTGGAATTGAGATTTGTAGGTTCCTCAAAGTCAGGGTTTAGTGAACCATTCTGACATTCTATAATGAGTTTTCAAATCCTTGAAAGACAAGGAAAGAGAAGAGTCTCCTGAGAAGACAGGCAAGAATCAGAGCATCTTCATAAACTTATGAAATACCTCGTGAGTCACTTTGGAATTCAGACTCACTCTACAGTCATTCTTAACATTAAAAAAAAGCCCTCAAACCTAACTGTATTGAACTACAGCCATTGTCTCTTATTTTGATTTCTGTGTACATAGATGTATATGCCAGCATTTCCTCCTTCTCTGCTAACCATCGATAGATTGTTTTTCTGACCAGTGATAACATACCCTTCCTCTTTCCCAATCTCCTTTACTGACCAGGAGGAATTTCCACCATCCTAAAATACTGGAGGTCTGGGGAAGCAGAGTCCTTCTGAAACTTGAAGAATGCTCTCTCTTCCCCGATATAGGCACTGTCTAAACTAGGAAGGCTGTCTGCATGAATTTAAAAAAGAGCATGGGCAGACCGCTGATGTGTTGATACTGTGTGCGGCTGACAAGTAACCTGAGCTCCTTGGGCATAATGGACTTTTCCTTCGATTAAGTACGGCATGTCACCTCCTCAGGCTCTCAGGGACTCTGCAGAAGGCAGAACCTCTCGAGACACACACACACACACACACACACACACACACACAATATACTGTGGGAAGTGACTTGCCCAGGGATGCAGAAGAGTCATGTGACACTTAATTTAGAATGTCATTTGTCCGGCCAAAATTTGCCTTGGTGTGTCTTCAGTCTTGGGACCTCGAAGAGAACTCTTCTACAGTAAATGTTCCTTGTTTATTTCCTTTTCTTTTAGTCCAAAAAAATATTTAATGTGGGTGAGAATATGCTTTTGATTATTTCTCCATTAACTTGAGGAACTTGGGTTCTTATTTTTGTTCCCCTCATCTTGAAGACAGGCAAGATTTCATGAGTAGATGGAAGAACACCCATATTTGAGGGGATGCTCCAACAACATAAATACTTGTGGCTGAGAGAAAACAATGGCCCTCCCTCAACTACTGCGGAAGATCTAATATTGGGAACAGCTGTGTTTGAGAGTCTCCTAATTGTTATTTATTCTATCTGTAGATCTACAGTCCCACAAATGTATGAATAGGACCTTTGCTGATCATATCTCTGTGTTTTGATCAGAACTTTGCTACAAATAAAAGAGCTGTAGTGCAGTATTTTCTTAAACTCCTGGGGGCTTTACCACAATTCACTAATTTTTTTTTTCCTTTGATACAGCCTTCTTCAGCTTCTGTTCCTTTCTAAGAAATTGAACCAAGAGTAGTAAACAAGAGATATTTCGGTGAACTTCCTTGGGGACTACTCAAATCTGTGGACCCTGTCATCTCTCCTGTACCCAAGTCACTTATTTTCTTGGGCCTTATGGAAGGAACTCTTCTACAGGTGCCTGAGATTCAGTGTGTTCCAAATGCCATTCATGATTTTCTCCTGAATTCTTTTTCTTCTTTATGGCCTCCCAAGAAACCTGGGAACCATCTTTATCTCCTTGTTAGCTTACCTCCATTGGCCATGGGGTTACTTCATTTTCTGAGATGGCCGTTTAGGGTGGTCAGTCTCTACTGGTTCCTCTGTAAATGCAGCCATCCCCAGCCCAAGAAGATGAATTAACCACTTCCTCTAGATTGTCATTTACTTTTTTACTCTACAAGTCATGAAATTGTTTGGTAATTTTTTTTCAGGTCTGGTTCTTCTGCTAGATGATGAGATCTTGAAAGTAAGAACCCAGTTGGTACTTAGATCCATGTCTGGCACATATGTAATCAAAAGTATTGGCTAAATTTAAATGACTTGAAATTGGAAAAAGATATGTGGAATAGAAAAAGAGCCGTTAAGTAACCAGTATTATCTTTTGTTTGATCTCTTTTTAGCATTTTTTTTATCAGTACCCTCTTGTTTTTGATTATACAAGGAGATGTTTTCCTCTTCATTCTAACACCAGCCACCTAGCTTCCCTCCCCACAAGACAGGGTCAATGCATAAGCCAGGACATATATGCATGGGCCTGTTTTTTTTTTGGAGGGGAGGGGTAGGTATTAGGGATCGAACCTAGGGATGCTTAACCACTGAGCCACATCCCCAGCTCTTTTTAAAAATATTTTATTTAGAGTCTGGGTCTCACTGAGTTGCTAAGTGCCTTGCTAAGTTGCTGATACTGGCTTTGAACTGGAAGCGATCCTCCTGCCTCAGCCTCCTGAGCCATTGGGATTACAGGTGTCTGCCACCACACCCAACTTGTGCCTGCTTTTTATACCCATGACAGCATATCATAATAATTGTCCAGCACTTCACTTTCTTTTTTTTTAACCTTACATTACTTCCTGATGCTTTCTAAGACAGCATATAACTGAGTTTCTTATTCTTAGGGCAGCACAGTACTCCATTGTATGTTTGTATGATTTATTTAACTAGTTTCCTCTTGAGGAAGATTTAGATTGCTTTCTATCTTTGATTATTACTAAAAGTGCTAGACTAAAGGAACTATTTTTATAATTCCCTTCTTAATTTGTGAAAGTAGACCTATAATGTGCTCTGTTGATAGGATATATAATTTGCCCAAAATAAAAGAACAAAGAGAACCATGTAGGATCTCTGCTTCTAAAACAAAGAAAAATCACATCCATAAGACTTAAAGGAGGGGATGAGGTTGTGGCTCAGTGGTAGAGCGCTTGCCTAGTATGTGTGAGGTCCTGGGTTGGATCCCCTGTAACACATAAAAATGAACAAATAAAATAAAGATACTGTGTCCATCTACAGCTAAAAAAAATTAAGAAAAAAAGACTTAAAGGAGAACCAACAAAGATCAAAGAATCATTAAAACTGTCTATAAAATGGATAACTTCAATACATCAGGCAACTGCCCCCCCAAATGTTCTGTGGTACAGGATAGTTGGACATGTCATGTGTAAAGGAAATGTGATTGGTGGTGCAGACACAGGAGGACTCTGTGTAAGAACAAGGGAAGGAGCTGGCTATTGGGCTTACTAAGAATTTTATGTCCTCTGAGAAGACCACCAGTGAGAAAGCTGACCTGAGATGCCTATAAACTAATGACTCACAGCTAAACGCCTCATTCTAATGTAGTGTGGGTCAGTGCTGTGAGTTTTGGATAAGTGCAATGTGCAGTGGACAATAGGTACCTAGCAGCTACATCTCCCTAGAAAGGCTGACCTCAGGGAGAGCCTACTAAGCTGAGCACCAAAGAATGTGTTTTGAGGAGGGTAGGTAGGAAAGGGTGGAATAGTGTAAGAAGCCATGTTCTAGGATAGGGAATAGCAGTGCATCAGAGACCAGTGCAGCCTATTTGAGGATCTTCAAGTGTGTCTGTGTGGGGTGGGGAGATGAGGCTTGCAAAGTTATTAAGGGTCAGGATAGCCATACCTCTCCCCAAGCATTAAGAAGTTTAAATTTAAAGCTGTGGGAGGCTGTTAGAGGTTTTTTACCAGGGATATGGAGTTATCTGACTTCTGTTTCTAAAATTTCACCCTGCCAGGTGGAAAGTGAACTATAAAGGGATATGACATTATTTAGGAAACTGTTTCAGTAATCCAGGTGAGAAGTGATTGTGACCTGCACTGATAATGATAATGAGGGTGGAGAAGTAGGAGTTGAAGAGCCCTTGAGGCTGCAGACTCATCAGGGTGTAGTGGTTGTGAGATTAGAGTGTAGAGGCAAAGAGACAGCCCTCTCATTGCTCAGCTTTAACAAAACCATATAAGCAGTGGATTATTCATGCATCTTTATGAACCTCTACATTATTTATTTTGGATAAATGCTAGAATGAAATTGCTGAGTCAAAGGAAATATATTTTTGAAATTTTTTAATAATGTAATCAGAATGCCTCCAGAAAGGCTAATGTATCACTTTTACATGTCTACTAGCAGTTAGGACTTTGCTTCAAGCTTACTATTATTGCTATGAATTGACACTAATTTGATACGCAGAAAATACATCTTTTTTGATGTTTTAATTTGCATTTCTGTATATTCTGGTTTGGTTGAAGTTCTTCATGTTTATTGACTATATTTCTATGAATTGTATATTTCTAGGATTTTTTGTTGCTTATTTTTCTTTTGAGATGTTTTGTTTTCTTGATTTCTAATTGTTTAGTCCTTTGTTTTTTCTATTTGTTGGAGCATTTCTCTAGCTTGTTATTTTGTTTACTTTTTTTTTTAAACTTAGGAATACTATAACACTGAATTGTATCCCCAGCCCTTTTTATTTTTACACTTTTTTATTTTGAGACAGTCTCCGTAAGTTGCTGAGGCTGGCCTTGAACTTGCAATCCTTCTGCCTCACCTTCTGGAGTAAGTGGGATTACAGGTGTGTGTCACAACATCTGACTTGTGCTTACTTTTGCTTATGTTATTTTATTGATCAGAGAGTTTTTTTTAATGTATTAAATTTTTTTCTCAGGATTTTTGCCTTTAGAGTCAAGAAAGTTCTTTCTCAACCCCAAGTTGTATAAATTTTGGGATTTATATAAGTATTCACATTTATTTCCATTTTTAACCTTTAAATCTTTAATTTTTTTAGACTTTTTTAAAATACAAAGTATGTTTTATGAAATGTACCTTTTTTTCGTTTTCAATAGTTTTAAAAAAGGTAAAAAGTATATATTTTTTGTGAACCCCAAATCAGGACAACAGTATAATGAGTTTTATGCAATTTGTGTGAAGGAGACAGTCTTTGAAATTAAATGTAAAAATATTAGGATTTTGGAGGCATTAATAGTTAAGCATAGTCAAAAGAATAGAATGTTTGAAATCTGGAGTTTATGAGAAAATCCAGGTCATAAAACATTGCCAATGGTTTGTGTGGTTGCAACTTAAAGTTCAAGATTATCCTTCTGCTTTGAAATATAATTAACATTGAAATAACTTTTCAGGTCCATGGTAGCTATAATCTTGGTCCTTTTGGAAGATTCTTTTCTACACAGAACATACAAGATGACCATTGGTGGTACCAATCAGAACAAGACCAAAGATGGTAGAGTCTTGACCCAAAGCCTCACAATGACTTAAGGAATCTTAGGAAATAAAATGCCACACTCACTGACATTTATCATTTGACAGCAAGATAAACATTTTCTAAACATTTAGAAAAATTTTAGGTACGTAGTGGAAGTTTATTTATTTATTTTTTAAATCATAGAGCTTGATTGGGTTTTCCTGAGAGAAAGCATTGCCCTGTTTTGCCTGTTTATGAGACATTTTAGAGATTGAAGCCTAATGATAGGACTGTTTTTATGAGCTTGGCTCAGAGGGGCTGTGTTGTCCACATTTAGCATGTACCATTGGCTCTGAGTGAGACCTTGGTTCCTAGTAAACGCTGTTTGCAAGAGTGAGGTGGGGTTGGGTGGCTTTCAGGCCACCCAGAATGCCATGTGTATCTGTTTGATAAACTCTGTGGTTCGTCTGTTCTGTGTTTTTGCTAGCTAGTTAAAAAAATAGGTGGAAAGAAAGAAAAGCAAACAAGCAATCATGATGTGTTAAATGTTTTTCTTTTTACTTGAATGTTTGGAAAGTTGAAGTGTAATTTCACTCCTGAAAGAACAAAAAGTTGTATTTTCAGGGGGGCATAGGTTTATTTTGTAAGGCTGTGGGCTAACCATGAAAGTGAATATATGACTTTGTAAATACATTTTTCTCACTGGGCTATTTTTTTCAAAAAGCAAGGCTGTAATTGCCTACTCTTGGCATACAGAGATCAGGAAAATATGGATGTTGGTAGTCATTTTTTTTTTTCTTAAATGGCATGGGTTTTCTGATGTTGTCCAGGTGTGAGTATTAACCCTTAAATCTTATCTTTATGGCCCAGGAGTTTTTAGCCTCAGCATCATTGACATTTTGGGCTGAATATTTCTTAGTGGTGTGGGTCTGACCTTTGTTATTATAGGATGTTTTGTGACATTACATTACCGGTCTCTACCCACCAGATGCAGTGAATCTTCACCCCAGCCCAGGCAATTAAAAAATGCCCCCAGATATTGCCAGATGTCCCCTTGAGGGCAACCACTGATATGATCAATGCAGAGGAGGTAAGATTGGTCAGCTCAGAAGTTATGTTTGACTTTTAAATATATGGTCTACTCTCAAGTCAGATAGTAGTCTTCAAGGTAAGAATAGGCTGCTAGAAGGAACACTTTAACTAAACTTCAATTAAATTTCATAGCACTCAAAGTCACTAACCAAATTTGTTATATTGAAAATAAAACCAGTGAACTGAGACCTAAGGACATGCTGAGAGTCTGGGAGGTGATTTTCTAGAAATAGTGTTCTCAATTCATACCAGGTGAAGGGCAGGAATCACATGGTACTTCTGTGGTGAATCGGTTATGGTCATTACATTTAGCTGTTTGCCCTGCTAATGGCATTAACCAAAGGACAGGAAGCTTCCTTCCTAAGATGTTCATCTGCCCTTCTCAACTGTGCTGGCCTCACAAGATTTGCTGGCTGTGGCTTTCTATGGACAGTTGACCGATTCAGACGGAACACCCACCTGCCGTGGAAAATCTGGAAAATAAACCAAAGCCTGTAACTAAACCCTTGCTTGACTGCATGTTTTAATGACTACAAGTTATACACTTGACTAGAAATTAGTGGTGTGTGTTTTTCTTGCATATGGTTCACTGTTGCTCTTTTTAAAAGATGCCTCCTTTCATTAACACTGACAGTACAGATCAAACAGAAACTGAAACAGCCATGTCCCAGACAGTCTCTAGCAGTGGATGTTGTACTTGCATTAATTTTGGATAACAGGTTATGGTTTTAAATTGAATTTTTAAATAATATAATAGAAATTGCTTATGAGAAGTTGGTTTGAAAGGTAGTAATTGAGGTGTAATTTGATGTTCCATATTCAAATGTACTTGTCCTACATAATTTTTAGTACTACTTTCAAGCACAAAACTGCCAATATAATACAACATAATGCAATGTTAATTCATTGTTAAATGTACTTTTACTAATTAACTGGAGTGAAATATAAATCTTCTGCCAAAAACATTGCCTTGCTTATACAGGACAAGCAGTTAATCATGTTTGGATCTGTTTTTTTAAAAGTTTTGATGATTTTACAAAGCTTTTGGATAATTAGATTAAGATGAACTGTTTCTGTGCTTTAATTCATTTTTTAAAGGACTATAAAATAATAATTAGAACTTAGATTTATAGTCAACTTCCAGTGATCATTTTAATAATCACTGTGTACAGAGGGAAGAGAAGGTATTATAGAAACAGAAAAAGCATTTGGAAAGAAATACAAGAAGCCTCAGCTCTCCTTACCCTCTGTCCAACTTGTAGCAGAAGTGGACCAGCCTGTGGGAGGGGAAGCCAAAGCCACAGCTTGAGAAAGCAATCCACTTGTGATGATCGTTTATTAAGAAATTTTTTTTTCTAACAGATTTTGATTGAAGTTTGTTTGAATACATTTCCCAATGAAAGCGGGAATTAGTAACCCATTTTTTGGTTGTACATATAGTGCAAAGTAGCATTTAGAAGCATTGTCTCAGCATACTGGGATTTGTCATAGCTGGATTCCTTCTTGGAAATGCCTGGAGCAATGAAACGTCTTTTGGGCTTCTTCTCCCTGACCCCTTTCTCCTTTTGTGGTGTCCCACCCAGGCACATTTGAGTTCTTTAAATCAAGGATTCCCATTCAGTTTACAGCTTTCATATTTGTTCTATTCTGTTTATTGTGTCCATTTTGTTCTGGAAACAAACACTGTCATTCCAAAAATTAGAGCAAAATAATTCAGAAACATGAGGAAAAAATATACAAGTGTTTATGGGAGGATATTAGTTCCATTTCTAATTTTTGAAATTTACCCACTAACTGTATGGTTTCCCTGAATCATCTTATCTTGTCTTTGCCTAAATATATACATTTCTAGGAATATTGTGAATCCCTGATTTATGTTGTAGCTTCCTAAAATCAACTGAGGCCCACAGATACCTGTGGGTATGCTGGGAGTATAATTCCACTGTAGGTAGCTGAGGGTGAATGGGTGATCTCTCACACTTGCTTGTCGTATTTTTTGCTAAGGCAAGAGTCTAACAGTTGTTGGGATTTGAATGGATCCAAACCAGTAGTGTTTAGTCTTCTAGAGCTTCTATGTCTGTGCTGATTTAGAAACATATATAAATCTTTAGCCTGTGGAATTTTTTCCTTAAATGCTTATTTTAGAAAAGTCTGTTGGTTGAATTTATTGGTACATGAAACTAATGAGGCCAGTGTTGTGAGTTTGAGTCCTGCTTCTAACACTTGGCCAGATTTCATGATTACATTGTTCTGCTTCAAAAGAGGTGGTCTTCATGGTGGGCAGATCCAAAGAGAACATTTTTATTCCTCAGTTACTTGTGGAGGTCTCTTCTGCTGGGCAGACATTGGTAAACAAGACAGACCACAAATACATAAATAAATGAGGAAACTATCAAATGCTGCATGCAGAGTATTAAAACTAGGCAAAACAATCAAAAAGTAAATTTTTTTCTGGAATAAAATCAATAAATATGGAATAGACCTCAGCACAACAAAAATGATAATAGAGTTGTAGAGCCTCTGAACGCCCAAAAGTCCAAGTCTCATTCTTTTCACATGACTCAGAATATTGGAGACAGCTTTCATTGGAGTGATACTTTTTGTTATTTTCACTCCATTTGTTTTCCTGCAAATTAACACATTCAGAAAACTTCAACAAAATGTTTGCTTCCAGGACAGTATGGAAGGAGAAGAAACAGAGAAACTATTCCCATTCTGGGAGGCTTGGGGAAGCAGAGGGAATAAACTAGAAGTAGGTTTTGAGTGGTACCTGATGTCTTCAAATCTACAAGAAAAAGATTATCCTATAAACAAACAAATGAAAAGCCACATTTGCATTCAAAATCCTAAATAAATATGGTTTGGAGGAGACCACAGAAGATAAGAAAAGGATTTGTTAAGTGACAGGAAGACAGGGAATGACTGGATTACTATCTTTTGCAAAATACCTAGGCAGCACCTTCCTTCCTTCCCCTGAACCGCAGTGGCTGATATGTCCATTCAGTAGACCAGAAGCTCCATCTGAGATCTGGCCCTTGCCCATCTGCATTGTCCCTTTTAACTCAGCTTCTGAAAGTATTTGCTGCTCACATCTGAAAGCAGTCCTCTCTCTCTGTTTAGTTTCCTTCTTGTCATTTTTACTGAAGGAAAGGTCAATTCTTCCCCCACCCTCCTTCTTACCATCACTCTTCCTGTGTCCCCACAACGAAGTCATATTATGCTTGCTTTTGCAAAGGCCAAAACTAAGTTCCGTGTTGTAAAATTGGGTTCATTTAAAATTGGCCTTGGCATGAGATTGATGAGACTTGAATCTTGGTTCTGCTACAAAACTAATTTGAGTTACATCAGGTAAGTTATTCTGTAAGCCTCACATTATAAAATAGGATGAAATCACTTCATTTGTTATAAAGATCAAATGTGATAAAATATGTAACATACATAATGTAATATATAATGCACTTAGCATGGCACCAGCTTACAAGAAATGCTTCAGGAGGGATGGCTGCTGCTCTTCCTTCAACGATGTTCTTGTGGTCCCTGCCTCCAGGCCTGCTTTTGATTTTGAAGGCTTGCGGGCCTGGCCATGCTGAAGACCCTTGGCTTTCACATCTATACTCTGTAAGTTTGCTTCTCACCCTGTCAGTGGCTTTCTATCTCTTTCCAACATCCTTGTCCTTTCTTGCTCCTGAGAGGAGGGAGCTCCCATGGGTTCAGTCTTTTGCCTCATGTTTTTCTCACCGCTTTTCCATCCGTATTCACAGTTTTAACTACCTTCTGTGTGCTTGGGACTCTCAAATTTATCTCTCTTGCCTGCTGACATACCACTGGGATCCCCCTGTCCCCTTTACTTATGACATGTTAAAAATATCATCACCTCTCAATTCTACTGTTGCATTAGCCTCTTACCTAATCTTTTTTCCTTCCTTTTTTTTGCCTTCCTTCATTTTAGCTACCACATATCTAGAGTGGTTTCGGGAAAAGGTAGATCAGGTGATTCTCTGTGATAAATTCTTTAGCCAAGTGCCAGGCTCCTCCCCCAGACCCTGCCCCTATAGTGCCGGCCACAGCACCTCTTTGTGACACTCAGGACCCCTCTTCTGGATCATCTCTACTCATGACTCTGTTTTTCAGCGCCCCTGCATCACAGGTCAGCTCTGGAAGTATCCCATCCCAGTGGATCTGCTGAGCACACTGCATGCTTTTGCTGGGCCTGGAACATCTTTTCTTCTTTCTTCACTTGGCTCACTTTTATTCCTCTCAGCCCAGACTTCATCTCCAAAAGGCACTCTCTGAATCTGGGCAGCTTCAGGGTCCCTCTGTTCTCCCATGGCACCATGTCTATTTTTCAGTCTGTAATTGTGATCCATTTTTGAGTATTTTTAAAATTTATTTTTTAGTTGTAGTTAGACATAATACCTTTATTTTATTTATTTATTTTTATGTGGTACTGAGGATCGAACCCAGGGCCTCGCATGTACTGGGTGAGTGCTCTACTGCTGAGGCACAACCCCAGCTTGTGATCCATGTTTAAAAAAAAAAAATCCAACGAAACTGAACTGAACAGACTAGAAGAAAAAATGCTATTTTGCATGTGTGTGTGTGTGTGTATAAATGTATTTGGGTTCCTGAATAAACTCTACACTTTATTCAGGGTCACAAAGTTTGGAAAATTCAGGTTTGCCCTTCTCTGTTTATGTTTACTTATAGATTATAAGCTCCTTAAAAGCAAGGACTGTCTATATATTTTTTAGCCTTTGTGTTTAGCCAAGTGTGTAGTTAGTGAAAAACTTGTTAAATAGAATGTGCTTTATCTGGAAGAGCAAAGGTGAGAAGAAATTGAGGAGTTTGTGAATTCCTAGGATGACACAGGTAAGTGTGTTGGAAGTTGCTCCTCTGAGTCTCCTTGAGTTACTAATTCCCCTCCCCTGGTCTGAAGTCTCCTTGTCTGGGGTGCAACTGAGTCTGTATAGGAAATCTCAAGCAAGAACCTGCTCAGGAGGTTCCGTTACCCTCTTTTGTTCAAACATATGTGAGCTGGTAACTATTTGTGGAGAAAACCAACCCTCTTATTTCTTTGGAGACTGAGTTCCTGCCACACCAGACTGTGTCAATGGCTTTTCTGCAGCCAGTATAGCAGAGGAAGGAAAGGGCAGCAGGGGGAAGGTGCCAGACCATCTTTCCCTTACATTTTCCTGCTGGCAGATCAGAAAACAACCCTGAAGAAAGGAGTATATCCTTCCCTGCAGGGTCACTGATGTCATTTTCAGAACTGAAGCACAAATGAAGTTGGAGGTCAGGATGATCCTTCATGGTAGCCCCCTGTTTCCTGTTGTCTTCCTTGTTGTCTTGGCAAAGAGCCAGGTGCAACTTTATTACCTTTGCTACTTTTCTATTCTGAGTCATTCCATTCTCATTTACAAGTATAATATTTGTTCTCAGTGTTTGTATTGCTTGCACTTGTATTTCTGCCATCTTTTTCTCTGTGCTTTTCTTCTTCCTTGCTTCATCCCATTCTTTCCTCCATTTCCCCAAAAGCAAAAAATAAAAGAAACAATTGTAAATGAAACTTGTAAGGAGAAAGATAAGTTATTAACCATTTTTGACTTCATTTGGGCACCTGCACTTAATAAAGGGAAAAAGAGTTTGTTTTAGTGTTATAGAACACACATTAGAAAATGATAGTGGTCCTAACAGGGCCACGCCTTACTTATCTTCATCCTTGTAGGATGTAGCATAGAAAACAAGCTTAATAATGGTTTGCTGTCCAGCCAGATTGAATTAATAAGGATTAAATATGATGCTGCAACTGTTTTTTTGATGGCTTGCCCTTGAGCATTTTCTCTGCTCTTTCATGTCCTTAGCTGCCTCCTTCTTTCAAACATTATTGTGCTTTACTTATAATCCTGACACGTTGACACAAATGACAATCTTGACAGATGTGATTTTTTATACCTTTATTTTATTTTATTTGTTTATTTTTCATGTGGTGCTGAGGATGGAACCCAGTGCCTCACACATGCTAGGCAAGCTCACTACCAATGAGCCACAACCCCAGCCCAACAGATGTGATTTTAAAAATACTAACTGAATAATAATATTCTTGCACTTCCTGAGGTCAGACACTTTATTTGTGAAAAGTTGCTTCTCTGAGTCTCCATGTATTGTTAACTGTGAGAACAGTTATCTTTTGAACCAGCCCTAAACCCTTTCTCTGACATTGGCTTTGTGAGAGTTGCTTGGGGTATAACCACAGCCACCTGCAAGAACTCCAAGAAAGCTGGAATGCCAGCCAATTCTGAGAGCCCTACCCGTGAGAGGAGTTTGAACAGCAAGTTATAAAGGAAATAGCTTTAAAACACCACTTACTTCGTTGGATAACATTGTTTTTCAGGCTTTACAAACAATGCATATTTACTATAAAAAAATCAGACAACACAGAAAAGTATTAAGAAGTGAAAGTTATACTGTCTGTCCTTTTTAGTGTATATTCATCTAGACTTTTGCTTTTACACATAATATGTATAACATTTTAAAAGATTATTCTAAAATTATTATTATTATTATTCTAAAAAAGCAGTCTAATACAGATATCTGTGCATATAATCAGTGTTAATTCTATGTCATTGCTTTCTGTGGCAGGAACAACAGGTTGAGGGAGTATGATGGCCTTGTTTGCAAGTTCTAGGCTATAGCACTGGGTGGAGTGGGCTTCCATAGAAGGCCTCCGCACTGTGCCCAGGCCTGGTTACCAAAGGGTGACAGGCCAGTGCATTTTGGCTTGCAGTGCATCAGGCCCACCAGGCCTACATGGCAGGTTCCACGCAGCTGCGGGACGCGTTTGCCGTCTTCTCTCCAACCCACTGGGCTACCATTCTGCTGCTCCACCACTCTGCTGCTGCTTCTCAGCTGGGGCCAATAGGCTGCTGCATGGCTTAGCAGCCAGGGAGCCATGTCACTTTTATCACCTTACATGCCGTGTATTTCATTTGTATTTTTTAAGTTTGTATTGTTAATTTCCATGAAAGTTGAAGTTTTTGTCTGATTTATTCATCATATCCACAACACCTGGAACATTGCTTGGCACATATCAGGCACTCCATAAATATTTCTGAATGAGCTAATGTTCTTTTGGCTCCCTTCCATTCTCACACTCTCCCTTTGTGCTCCTATAGCACCACATTTCTTGTGGTTCTTAATGCATTCTGAATTTACTACAGTTTGTGTGTTGACTCTCCCCCCATAGGCTATAAATTCCTCAAACCAAAAAATTTCTCATCTCCCTTCTCTCCAAAGGTATCCTGTCTATAGAAGGTGCTCATAAATGAATATGTTATAGCTATTAACATTAGCAACATTCCTATATCCATCCTGTTCCTCTTTCTTTTTCTGTCCACAGCAAATCTGTAGACCTTGAGCTTATAGTTACATTTTATGAATGGAGTGGAAGCCTTTCTGACCTAGTACCACTCGTCTCTTCTCTCCACCCCCTGCAGGTTCACTGATGGTCTACGCACTCTCTCCTGTGACCTTCTTCCCTTGCTCTTAGAGCTCCTCACTAGTTATCTCATAAGAGTTTCATTCCTTTTCTTTCTTCTACCCTCACATCAGTCCCTTTGATGTCCCACAGATAGTTGTTACTAACAAGGGAGGAAGCAGTGCTAGTCTGTAAATGTTAGTTGCCAGAGAAACAGTAGAACATGTAAGAGCAGCAGGCTTCTTGTCTAAGTTAGGATCCCTTCAGACTGAGGTGGCCTTTGTGGAGCTAGAAAGATTTAGATGGATTATGGACACCTGGAGGGGTTTGAATAGAAGAAAGGGAAGGGGTTGAGGTAGAGGGAAAGAGAAGCAGGAAAGAAGGCATAGCACCTAGGTCCTCTCCTGGGCCCTTCAGGATTCCCCCATTTCTAGTCTTCATTCAGGACCATTTCTAGTCTTCATTCTCCTTCAGTTAACATTGTTGTTCTTCATGAACTAGATGGAGTAAGAGGATCAAAATAAAAGTTTTAGAAATTATTTTTTTAATTGAATTTAAATTGTTTTCTGTTTGATTAAATTAGCAGTATTTTAACAGTGATTTTCCTATCCTTTTAAGTTGGCTGTATACATCATTTCAGTTATGTATTAAATGGGTTTATATAGATTAGTCTTAGATTATAAGGACTATTCACATTATAGTTTTTATGAGAGAATAAATTTGAGACATGGAAACATTTGGAATAAAATGTAATGGTAGACTGTTTTCTTATCATTGTTTTAAATTATTTCCCTTGTTATGGCTATATAGTTTACTTGCCTATAGTGAAATACAGTGTGACTTCTTCCCTTTGATTCCATAGTTACTCTTAAATAACTGATCAGAAAGTTCTTAAGTTTTTAGTCCTATCATAAACGATTTTACTTCAAATTTCTTATAATAGCACTTAAAATTATTAATAGTTCTTTTCCATCTGCCTTTTGGTTGGATAATAATTAAGTAGAGCCTTTCTTTTATATTGATTTTCTCACATAAAAAGAGCAAATGAATGAATATAAGATTAAAGGTTTATTCTTATAAATCATCATTATTTTGTGGGGGAGCTCAACCTACATTGCTAAAATAGCAATAAATGAAGATGTTCCTAAGCTCTTTCATTTGTGAGATGGGACCATATAAGATGTGAGCTCCTTAGGAGAAGAGGCTGCTTATGACTTTGGAACCATACTCAGGAAATGGTGCTAAAGGAATTAAGATTTGTACTGAAACTGTCAGAAGGACCTATCTGCAAATCCTCTAGATGAACACATCCTATTATCTGTCTGGTACTGTACACTTTGGGAGGGCATTTCATTATATTCATGGGGTAGAAGTATTTAGAAACAGAAAATTCTCTGCTTTTTTAATAGTTTTATCTCCAAGTATTTTAGTATTTCAAATAACTTATGAAAATTCACTCTAAGTCAGATTGCAAACTATCTTTGCCACCAAAATGTTCATAATTACCCTAGTATTATAGTTTGGCTCTGGACTATCCCCGAGAGGATACTCCAGAATATTGAAAGCTTGGTCTCCAGCTGGTGATGCCACAGGGAGGTGGTGGAAACTTCAGGAGGCTGGGATCTAATTGGAGGAAGTAGATCCTGGAGCATAACTTGAAAGGGAATATCTTGATTATGGCTCTTTTCCCCCTCTGTTTTTTTTGCTGCCATGAGGTGAGCAGCTTTCTTCCTCCATGCCCTTATGCCATGATGTTTCCACTTTACCACAAGCCTAAAAGCAGTGGATCCAGTTGGCTGTGGACTGGAACCTCTGAAATTATGAGCCAAAATAAAAATTTCCTCCTTCAAGTTGTTATTCTCTGGTATTTTGTTACAGTGACAAGAAGCTGACTAATATACCCAGAGTTTGGCAAGAGTTTTGTCCTCCTTCCCCTACTACATTTCAGAAAGCCTTTCTTTTCAAAAATTCTAATAAGAAACTTAATTGCTGGCCAAGATATTTGTCAAGTTACAAAAATTCATTTCTTATAATTTAGCATTTAAGATAAGATTAATTTGGAAGTTAATTTGGGTTAGTATGATATCCATAAATGTTTCTTTTTTATTGTTTTTATAAAATGGATCATTTGATTCATTAAGGATTATTTGTTAGGGATGAATAAAGAAAAACATATACTTTAATTGTTCTACTTTCTAGATTAACTATCAGACGTTTACATAGAAGTGCTTAGTTTTTCTTAGAAAGCATTTTGACTTCTTTAGGAATTTTTTGTTTTGTTCTGTTTTAGATGGACATAATACCTTTATTTTATTTTACTTATTTTTATGTGGTGCTGAGGATTGAACCTAGTGCCTCACACATGCTAGGCCAGTACTCTACTACTGAGTCACAAACCCAGCACCTTTCAGGAATGTTTTTAATAAGATTGTTCTTAATAGTCTAAAAGTAAAAACAACTCAAATATCCATAAACTAATGACTGAATAAATAAATATGTACATCCATATTGTGGAATATTTTTCGACAATAAAAAGAAATGAAGTACTGATACATGATGTGTTGGGAATGAACCTTGAAAATTTCATGCCAAACAAAAGAAGCCAAATACAAAAAGGCCATATGTTTATGATCCCGTTGGTATGAATATAGAACAGGACAACCCTACGGAGACAGAAAGTAGATTGTTGTTGCCTAGGGCTGGAGTGGGTGTTTGTGGGCATGGGATATGCTTGCTAATGGATGTGAGGTTTATTTTTAGGGTGATAAAAATACTAAAATTGAATTTGGTGATGATTATGGAACTCTGTAAATTTACTAAAAGTCATTTAATTGTATACCTTAATAGTTGAATTGTGTGATGTGTGAATTATATCTCAGAAAAGCTGTTATTTTTTTTTTTTAAAGTGTTAGTATTCTCTCACTGGTTTCAGTAATGGAATGGAAGAGATTTTACAGGTATGTAGCATTTTTAGTGAGAGAGATATAACATCTAGTGAGTAAGTGAGTTTATTATCAACTGAGTAAAATTGTGAACATCTCTTTAAAACTTTTATTCAGGTGAGAAAATGATAGGGAATAAATTCTCTATCCCATGAACTTGAAAATATCATTCTATTTATATACCAGGGAGCAAATCTCACAGTTTGAATGTACTAAGTATACTGAATGACTTTTTGAAAAACTCTACTATGTTTCACGAACATATCTAAAATATTTCTGCTATTCAACTTAGAGATGAACTTGCCAACTGGTGTCCAAGTCAACTGTATTACCATAGTTTGCCATAAACCGTGAAAGAGCATCCAAGCAATACAAGTATTGGGAAGATTTGTGGTATTGGTCACTTAATAATTAATCCTGCTTGTATGAAGGAGTAATGAGAAATAAGCATATTTCACAAAATTTCTTCCCTGGAGGTCTCTAGAGAGTACTTGAGCTTCTTTCTTCTGAGATGCAAAGATCGCTGTTGGCATAAGACAATTGAAAGTGGTGCTCTCCAGATGGAGTGCATTATTAGCACAGCACCCATCTTCAGGATAGGCAATGCTCATGCTTACATACTTTAAATGGCATTTTTAATTCTATTAATATCTTATGAATATGTTAATGTAAAAAATACACACTTTATGGATTCATCTAAAATTGTCTTTGACCATCACTTAATCCTATTTCTTTCTGGAGAGGACACTACTGTTTGGTGGGTGTTGTCCTAGCCCCTGAAGTCTCTTTTTCTAACACCTATGTTCTTGTGGAAATATGTAGTTTGGATGTGTGGTTTCTCAAAGAAAATCTTAAATAATAATAGTGTACCTTATTTTTCTACAATTTAATTTTTTCCCTTAAAAATATATCTGGGAGAGCTTTTCATGTCTGAATATGTAGAGTTCTACACGATTCTTTGTAACTCTTGCAGAGCATTTATTATATGCACATATTGCAAAGAATTTGTATGTTTCATCATTGATTTAACTGTTCCTTTCTTGAAGGCCACCTAACTTTTCTCGTATTATTTGCTATTATGAGCAATTAGGCAGTAGAAACCTAGCACGTGATTGCTTGCAGACATGCATGTAGAAAGCTTTGGGATAGAAAAGCAAGGGAAAGAATTGTTGGGTAGAACATGTGCTTTCATACTGCCAGGCTGTCCCCTTGAAAGTCCCACTGTGTCCTCCCACCAGCAGTTTCGCTGCACATCACCATTACTGGATGTCATCAACTTTTCTGTGGTTAAAAAATATCTCCTGGGATGGGAGGTGTAGCTCAGTGGCAGACGCTTACTTAATGCACATGAGGACCTGGGTTTGATCCTGAGTACCACAGAAACAATTAAAAAAAAAACAAACAAACCCACAAGTTCTAATTTGCATTTGCATTTGCATGAGACTCATGAGGCTGAAGAGATTTTTTCATGTTTAACAGCACTGTAACTTCCTCTTCTGCAAGGTATCCTTACATATCTCTTAACTCACTTTTAAATATTGGGTCATCTATTTCTTATTGATTGATGGACATTCTTTATATATTTGGAATGTTAATCTTCTGCCTCATATGGGTTGTAGAGGTCTCCTTCCTCAGTGGCTTATCTTTAGCTTTGTTCATGGTATCTTTTGTCAGGCAGAAGTTTTAAACTTAAGTGTAGTCAAATTTGTCTTTTCTCGTGCTCAGCAACTCCACCATCCTTCTCTCCACTTTAATTCTCTGCCATTGCTCTTTCTCTTTTTTTTTTTTTTAATTTTTAATATTTATTTATTTTTTCTTAGTTCTCGGCGGACACAACATCTTTGTTTGTATGTGGTGCTGAGGATCGAACCCGGGCCGCACGCATGCCAGGCGAGCGCGCTACCGCTTGAGCCACATCCCCAGCCCTTTTTTTTTTTTTTTTTTTTTGAGAGAAAGAGAGAGAGAGAGAAAGAGAGAGAGAGAGAGAATTTTTTTAATATTTATTTTTTAGTTTTTGGCAGACACAACATCTTTATTTTATTTTTATGTGGTGCTGAGGATCGAACCCAGCGCCCTGCACATGCCAGGCGAGCGCGTTACCGCTTGAGCCAACTCCCCAGCCCTGCCAATGCTCTCTTGAAAGTCTTGAATTTTCATTTTTTTTTCTGGGCCACACTAATTATGCAGTCAGTCCTGCTTGTGTGTTATTTTAGGTTTAGGTCTTTAATTACTCTGGAATATTTTGTGAGTATATGATGTGAAGAAGAGATTTAATTATGTTGTATTTTTTAATTTTTTGCAAATGGACAGCCTGTTATTTTGTTGAGGAGGTAATCCTCTTCCCGTCCTTTGGGATGCACCTTGATTATAATTTGAATTCCCTTATATTCAATGGATGGTTCTTGGAGTTTGTGTTCTGTTCTATCAATCTGGACATCTAGCCCTGCACCGGTATTGTGCTGTCTTAATTAGGGTATCTTCACATTTTTTGGTAGTTGTTGTTATTTTATAGGGCAAGACTTTGTTCTATTTGAAACTGCCTGAACTCTCTTATCTTCATTTGCTTTAATTTTTTGTATTAGTTTCTAAGATTCCTTGAAAATTTGTAGATTTGTCAGGGATTATCTTAAATTTATAAATTAACATGGGGAAAAATAATATCTTTATTATATTGAATCATTCTGTTTAGGAACAAGACTTGATGTCTTTCAGTAAAGTTTTAAGGTTTTTTTTCCATAAGAGAATTGTATATCAGGCTTTTAAAATTGTTATTTCTTAAATTTTTTATTAGTTGTAGATAAGACACAATACCTTTATTTTATTTATTTATTTTTATGTGGTGCTGAGGATCAAACCCAGTGCCTCGCATGTGCTAGGTGAGCTCTGTATCGATAACCCACAACTTTATTTCTACTTATTTTTTTCTAGTTGATTATTGCTAATATATATGAGAGCTTATGAACTCTGAGTTTGGTCTTATATTTGACCTTGCTGACATCCTTGTAGATCTAATGGTTTGCCAGTTGTTTCCCTTGGCTCTTCATGTAGACAGTTTAAAAAAATCTGTGAAGATAGTCTTGTATCTTTCTTACTAATATGTGTATTTTATATTGCTTTTTTTTCTTGAGATACTACTTTGTCCATACAAATCTTTTTCTTTAATTGAGAAGCTTCTAGTCTTTCATTATTAAATAAAAAGTTTGCCAGTTGTTTCTTCTAGACCCACTTTTTCCGATTAAGGAAAACTTGTATTTCTAGTTTGTTCAAGAGTCTTTTTTTTTATTGGTTGTTCACAACATTACAAAGCTCTTGACATATCATATTTCATACATTAGAATCAAGTGGGTTATGAACTCCCATTTTTACCCCAAATACAGATTGCAGAATCACATCGGTTACACATCCACATTTTTACATACTGCCATATTAGTGACTGTTGTATTCTGCTACCTTTCCTATCCTCTACTATCCCCCCTCCCCTCCCCTCCCATCTTCTCTCTCTACCCCATCTACTGTAATTCATTTCCCTCCTTGTTTTTTATCCCATTCCCCTCACAACCTCTTATATGTAATTTTGTATAACAATGAGGGTCTCCCTCCATTTCCATGCAATTTCCCTTTTTTCTCCCTTTCCCTCCCACCTCATGTCTCTGTTTAATGTTAATCTTTTCTTCCTGCTCTTCCTCCCTGCTCTGTTCTTAGTTGCTCTCATTATATCAAAGAAGACATTTGGTATTTGTTTTTTAGGGATTGGCTAGCTTCACTAAGCATAATCTGCTCTAATGCCATCCATTTCCCTGCAAATTCCATGATTTTGTCATTTTTTAGTGCTGCGTAATACTCCATGGTATATAAATGCCACATTTTTTTTATCCATTCATCTATTGAAGGGCATCTGGGTTGATTCCACAGTCTAGCAATTGTGAATTGTGCTGCTATCAACATCGATGTGGCAATATCCCTGTAGTGCGCTCTTTTAAGGTCTTCAGGGAATAGTCCGAGAAGGGCAATAGCTGGGTCAAATGGTGGTTCCATTCCCAGCTTTCCCAGGAATCTCCATACTGCTTTCCAAATTGGCTGCACCAATTTGCAGTCCCACCAGCAATGTACAAGAGTACCCTTTTCCCCACATCCTCGCCAGCACTCGTTGTTGTTTGACTTCATAATGGCTGCCAATCTTACTAGTGTGAGATGGTATCTTAGGGTGGTTTTGATTTGCATTTCCTTGACTGCTAGAGATGGTGAGCATTTTTTCATGTACTTGTTGATTGTTTGTTGTTAAAGAGTCTTGACATGAACATACTTTACATTTTATCACATCCTTTTCTCTGTGATGGTTAGTTAATACAATGATATAGTTTTTCTCCTTCCATTTTTTTCATGTTTCAATTGCCCTTATAGAATTTTCTCTCATAAAGTTTCCATTACAATTCTGGAATAATTTCTGATTATTCTTGATATATCAATTAGCCAATATTTTATTTAATCCTTTTGATTCTTTATTCATAGGTATAAATTATCATGGTGTTCTTTTTGTGCTTTGTAATTTTCTGGTTTAAATATCAGGATCATGCTAAACCATACAATACACAGGATGACCTCTCCTCCACCCCTTGATAATGATTCTATCTAGAATGTCAGGAATGCTAAGTTTGAGAAACCCTATGCTAGACTCATGAAATAAATTGAATGTCATTCTGGTTTTTTTCTTATGTTTCTGAATTGTTCATATTACAAAACTTACCTGTTCTTGGAAAGTTGGATATAGTTCACCTAAAATGGCCTGAGTGTGATGCCTTTTAAAGGAATAGGTGTTTGACTACTTTTTTGATATTTTCTAGACCATCTATATCAGTGGCTTTCTTTTTCTTAAGCTAATTTTGGCAATTGTATATTCCTGGGAAAAAATCTCTATTTTGTTTATTATTTCAATCATATTAAAATTATTTTATAGAACATGAACTTAAAAACTAATCTTATTATCTTTTTGAAAGGTATTTTCTCATAGGTATATTGGCTTTATTTGTCTTTGCAAATTACCAGACTTTGTTTTTATAGATCAATTCTACTGTCTTTTTTCTTTCTTAACTTTTCTGTTCTATTTGTTTATTTTTCCCCTTTTATAGTTTTTGGAATTGAAACTGTAGGACACTTTTCATTTTATCTTCTTAACAGATCTGTAAGCATGTAAATTTTCTTGAGTACTACTTTTTCAGTAGCACATAGGTTTTAGCATATAGTATACTTATTCATTTGTAAGCTGTTGGTGATTTCCACTTTGATTTTTCCTTTAACCCAAATGATTTTTGTAAGTGTTTTCCAAATTTCTGCATGTGTAGAATTCTTTTGATTGTTCATATCTATCAGAGAATTTGGCGAGTATGTTTTCTGTTTTGGGAATGTTCATAGGTACTCCTCAGTGGCCTGGTACAAGATCATCATTTGTGAATATACAAAAAACTAAAGCTTGCTAAATTATTATTCAGATGCTCTCATCTAATGAGACCATGTACATGTTATGTCCTAAGAAAATGAGAAGTTACCTATGTATATAAGGGGCTGTATGGAACAGATTATAGAAACCTAAGGACTTGGTATTACGAACACATTGCTCATTATTTTAAAGTGAATAACCTGTTTAACTCTTCCTGTTCCAAACTTTGAGGAATTTATTTGACCCAAGGAAATACTCACAAATATAATGGTGCTTTTCTATATTATTTGTAATAATGAAAAGTCAGAAGTAAATCTCACCTAAAAACTGTTAAATAAAAATCATGTTTTTAAAAGAATAATATTTTGAGGAAAACTATTTCCATTATCTTTATTTGATAGAACAAGATATAAAATTGAATATGGTATATTATATTTGAGAAAAGCAATTAATGTATATTATGTAAATGCAGATAATAAAAGTTTAAATTATCTCTTGAGTGATAGTATAAATTATTTTATTGTAGTCTTCATATTTGTGTATAAAATTATTTCTTTTTTGTATTTGGCTTATATATAAAGAGTATATATATTTGTATATTTTTTTTCTAAATTTTTACATTAATGGTTTATTTTACAATAAAATTTATGTCTTTGGGAGCATCTTTTGCCAAATAATTTACTTTGTCATATTTGTAGAGAACTGAAAATCATGTGAGTGCCTAACATTTAATATTGGAATATCTAATTATAAAGGCAGAATTGCTTTAAATGATCATAGTGGATTTAATCAGATTAAAATTATATCAAATGGTCAAAAAGAACAAGGACTGATATATTTTGTGTTGGAGAGTGCAAGAGGGGAAATAGGTATTCCTGTGGCTGTCAGCAGTAGTATTGGGCAGATGATTGAGGATAGTTTACCCATACATGTTAAAGTTTTGAGTATATTCTTTGACCCAGGAAGTTCTTTGCTATACATTGACCCTATGAAAGTACATAAGGTTTCACTGGGTCTTGTTTATAATAGGGAAAAATTGGAGAAAAAATAATCTAAATATCCTCCAGTATTGGAATTAGTCAAATAAATTGCATTATATCGAAAAAAAAGCCTTAAAAATAAAGGGGAATTTTATGAGTAAGAACATTAAAAACTGTTCAAGATAGATTATTAAGTGAATAAAGAAAGTTGCAAAATACTGTGTATAGTATGATCTTATCTTTGTAAAATAATGGAATGCATCTACACTCATACATTCATAGATGATGCATTGAGAAATATATAAAAGAAATAGTTAACTGCACCTACCTGTGAGCAAAGGGCAAGACATAGGTGACTTCACTTTGTATATTATTATTATTATTAAAATTTTTATAGTAAACATGAATTACTTCAAACACATTTTAATAAAAATAAAATTATAATCATATCATTGTAATCGGACAGTATGCATTTTCTTTCTGTGTGTGGTAATATGCATAGCTGTGTAATAAGAATGTAAAATAGTTAGGATCATTGCCTCTGAGAAAGTAGTTCTCTAAAATTCTTTTTTTCATAGGTATAAGACATTAATGTTGATGGGCAAGGTGGTGAATGCCTAAAATCCCAGCAACTCAGGAGGCTGAGGCAGGAGAATTGCAAGTTCAAAGCGGGACTTAGCAATTTAGGGAGGCCCTAAGCAACTCAGTGAGAACCTGTTTCTAAATAAAATACAGAAAAGGGCTGGGGATGTTCAATCCCTGGTACCAAAAAAAAAAAAAGACATTAATGTTATTTTGAATGGATGGTAGCATAATAATTAATTTTCTAGAAGTCAAATATCTAGAATTTAGTCATTTCTGACTGCAGTGAATTATTGTTGATTTCACTGAAATTTATTCCAAAAGTAGATGTTTAACTTGTCTGAAAAAGAAATTAGATGGGGAAAATTAGTAACTTTGGTGTGAACTTTAAAAAAAATCCCATTTGATTTCCTGTGGAACATAATAAAGTTTGTAATGTTTGCACCATTGTATCTTTTATAGTAGATATAGAGATAAGTTCAGGATCATTTGTCATTTATAATGGGTCATAAGTATCATATGGTGAAAGAGATCCTGGTCAAGTATTTAAATTTTGAGTTGATACCTCATTTTTGTGTAATGTGCTATTGAACTTTAAGATACCTATTCACACATATTAAACTAAGATTTTTGCTTAGTGGTATTTACGACTCTGGAGCAGTTCTTTTAATCCCGTCTTTAAATACATAGCCATAAACTTTAACTAAAAGCCAGGCTAAGAAAAGGATGAGAAATAAACCATTAATTATATATAATTATGAAACTAGATTTGTTAACAGTGTTTGTAGAAATGTCATATCAATTCAGCTTACGTATTCAGTGTTTTTTTGTTTCTACATTTTATTTCTGTAATCTGGAAGTGTACTTTGTGTATAGTAAATGTGCAAATAAGACTGTAATAAAGTAAATTAAAAGTGTAAGCAAAAAATTCCATTTGCAGTGTATTCCCTAAAACTTGGTAAATAGGTTAAAGCCACTGTCTTCTTTAGGATCATTAGCTTATAATTGAAATAAGCAATGTTTTGAATGATTAATCTATATTCATGATACAAAGATCAGAAAGAAGAAAAAGATATATAACTACTGATCTGAAACAGAGATGCCAAACTCTTTGATATAAAAAAATAAAATCAGTGTGAACAGCTTCAAGGTTTCTACTTTTCAATCACTTCCCAACTCAGTGTAAGCATCTGTGTTACATTGCTCCACACCTCTCAGATCTCTGCTGATACTTTGTTTGTGGTGTGTATTTGTTTAATGGACTGCTCAGAATGTATACCTGAGTCAGGGGCAGTGAAACTGCCACATGAGGCTGCTGGTTCCCTTTAGCTGTGGCCCTGTGAAGGTCAATTCTGTGATGCTGGACACCTTTCCATAGCTCACTCCCTGTTTCATTGGGATTAGGTTTCTTTCTACTCTGTCTTCCACTTCCAGAACTTAGAGTCCTGCTGCATTCAGCCTTATGGACCCCGTGATTGTCTTTGGCTTGGTGTGTATCCCCCAGCTTCCCAACCCTGCCCCAGAGCTAGTCCCTGCTCCTGTGCTTTGTACCATCTTCTTACCCTCCACACCCTTGCTTCCACCTTTCTCTCTCCAGGACTTTTGGACATTTCCTTTGAATTCAGAATTATTCCCTATTGTAAAGTGTCTCTTGGCTCCTATTCTCTTTTGCTTCTTTTTTCTACATTTTATTTTTTATTTTTATGTGTTCTTTTTAGTTATACATGACAATAAAGTTTATTTTGACATATTTATACAAACATGGAATATATTTTATTCTGATTAGGATCCCAGTCTTGTGGACATACATGATGTGGAGATTCACTGTTGTGTATTCATGTACATAGGAATGTTATGTCAGATTCATTTCACTGTCTGTCCTATTCCTAACTCAGTTCCTTCCCCTCATTCCCCTTTGTCTAATCTATTAACTTCTATCCCCGTCTTGCCCCCTGCCCACACTTGTTGTGAGTTAGCATCCATACATGAGAGAGAACATTTGACCTTTGGTTTTTGGGGATTGGTTTATTTCACTTACATGATAGTCTCCAGTTCCATCCATTTACCAACAAATGTCATAAAGTCATTCTTCTTTATGGCTAAGTAATATTCCATTGTGTATATAAATCACATTTTCTTTATCCATTAATCTGTTGAAGGGCACGTAGGTTGGTGCCATAGCTTAGCTGTTATGAATCATGCTGGTATAAACATTGATGTGGTCTTTTCCTTCTTTTTACTGCAGATCATGTTGAACAAGCAGCCAATGCCTGCTGTTTAAACTTTTCAAATCATTTTCCTTTCCACCAATGTACTAAACTAATCCTTTCTTGCTCTGGCCTTTCAGCAGCATTAATATTGCATTTATGTTGCTGACTGTGTTATTCATGAAAAATTGTTTTTTCTTCTTGGTTTCTAACACTATCCACCCTAATTCTCTTCCTAGCCTCGTAGCCAGTTCTTCCCAGCTTGCTCAGCTGGTTACTTTTCCTTCTGCTGTCTAATTGTAGGCATTCATTGTGGATCTGCTCTTATGCCCATCTTCTTCTTTATTGGCATCTTCTCCTTTGCAGAGCTCCCATTAGCAGCAGATATCACCTTTTCCATCATGGTCCTGTCCCTGCATACTTACCTGACTATCACTACTGTGCCTCACCTAGTTAATGATCATTAATTTGGGGGCATCACAGTTTGAATACTTAGCAAGTTGATAAAAGGGAAATAAAATTTTAGTAGAATCATCTGTATTCAACCACACACCAAAAGTTTCTTCTAATAGCATATGTCAGGGCCAAGCATTCTTGGATTATTAAAAAAAGAGAGAATGTTTTCTAAATGAAATTTGTGCTACTAAAATGTACATCCCCTTGTTTCAGTGGAAATGATAAACTGTAGATGTTGGAAGGAAGGTTAGCCTGAGGAGTGCAGCAACATCTACAGCTTAATATTATTTTGTGCCAGAATATTAATGCTAGGAAGTGTCTTGGAGATAGCCCTTTTCACAACTTGACACCAACAGAAAGTTAGGGACGGATCATTTCAACGGCTAGCAAATGTTGAAGCTGGGACTAGAAGCTTGTGTTCTCATATCAAATCCAAAGGCTTTTCTGCTGCACATTTCCCTATACCCCACTCATTTATTCATTCATCACTTACTTAGTGAGCATATTTGTAAGGCTGTGCTAGGCAATGAGATACAAGAAAGAATAAGACACAGTCCCTGGCCTCCAAAGAACTTAGTGTATTGGTGGAGTCAAGTTAATATGAAGTTGAAATAAGTAGGACATGATGTGGAGGAAAACCTTTTGGTTTTATGTTGTTTTGTTTGAAGATGGAAAGAACTGGAGGGCATTTGATGCTGAAGGGAGCTCTTATAGTAGGGGATATGATGAATATTGGGGTGAAGGGTACCTGGCAGAGTGATGTCTCTTTGAATTCTGTTGTGAAGGGAATGGGGTCCAGAACAGGAAGGGGCATTAGCCTTGGATCAGAGAGGAATAGCATTTCCAACCAGAATGCAACTGGGAAAGGAGAACCAAGAGCTGAGGAGGCATTCCCATCTGATGCATTCTGTTTTTTAGGTGAAACAAGAGAAAAGGTCATTGGGGGAGGCTGAGAATGGTGGGGTAGGGAAGGAGATGGAGAAGAATAAGAAAGAGTATGCGAAACACCCATTTGGGAATTTGTAGATTCTTGACCTTCTAGGAATGCAGGGAGCAAAGTCATCTATTACCCAAAGAGGGCAAAGGCGGTGACAGGGGAGACCTGAGACTGCACCCGTGGATATAAACAGGACAGGAGGGATCCTATGTGCAGAAGGGGTTACTCACAGGGGTGAGCCCTGTCACTTTGGAAGTGCTTTGGGATGCTCAGTGTCTTAGCTCCTGCCAGGAGGAATCTGGGTCTGATGAGCAAGGTGAATGGCAGTTAGGAATGCTCCAAGATCCACACAGGCTATGGGGGAAGCTCAGGAAGCATGGCAGACAGGGGCAGATGAGGGAAGCACTGCCTATGGGGATAAGTAGACATTCTCCTCTTGTGCCAGTTGAGGTATAGGGAGTAGAGGGCTGGTTGAAGAGATGAAGAGGACAGGATATTAGAGAAGAGGCTATTTTAAAAGAGAATGAGTTTGAAAGGTTATGGTCAGTTGATTTAGTCTTGAAATGGAGTGCTAAGCTAGCACAGATACACAGTTAAGGTCTCATCAATATGAAGCATCTCTGTCCTTGAGTAATGGCTGAATTTAGCTGCTCCACATGCTCCATGATCCTACTGCTAGGTTTTCTGGATTGTCATTGCAATTAGAAGCCTTATCTAGAATCTTGGTTTTATTCTTTTCCCAAGGCCTTTCCATGTTTGATTCTTATGCTATAATAGTTCTTCAGTATTAATAACTCAAAGTCAATTGTTTTTAATAACCTAACTATAATTAGTGAAGAGAATTAAAGGATGGGCTATCCTCATTGGTATTTTCATAATCCTTTTCCTGCCCGGTGGCATTGCCTGCTACTGATAGCATCCTATAACTTAATATTGTAAGAATGTGATGCAGTGAAATTCAAGTGTGAAGGGAGCAAAAGCAATTAAAATTGCTTTGAAAAATAAAACTAAGAGCACCTGATATGAGAAAAAATTTCTGCAGTCCTTCTAAGCCAAAAAGCTGTAGTGAATAAAGGATTTAGGAAAAAAATGCCTGAAAGCTTTAAATCTCATTCTCCTTCTTCCTAAAGATAACTGGACATAGTAGTAATAATTCAAGAATATGTGTGTATATGTGTGTATACGCACACCCCCACATATACACACATATAAATATTTGAAGCAGTATGTTTTAAAATTTAAAAAAAACAGGTTATCATAATCACAAGGATGAAAAAATAGCTTCTCTTGGAAGAAGGTTAAATTGGGCAGGTGTGGCTAAGATATTTTTTCACCCATGAAAGCAGTAAGGAATAGTTTAGAGTGTAATTGATTGTTCTAATGTTTATTGAAAGATTTTGACTATTAGAAATTTTAAATAATATTAATTTGAGGAGTTATTATTTAAGTTTTAATTATTTGGTGCTTTTGAAGGTGTATAGTGATAGTGCATGGATAAACCTAAAATATTTTTGTCTGCATTAATTACATGAGTTGAACATGGATCTCTCTCTCTTCTCTTTTCTCTCTCTTTTACACACACACTCTCACACACTCATACACTCACACAAGGATCTGTTTGAAACAATATATCTTATGAAACTTTGAAAAAAATAGCAGGCTATCATATTCATGAAGATGTAAAAAATAACTTCTTAAAGCATTTGAGAGAAAATTTTATATAAATTACTAATATTATAATTAATAAGTAGATAATAAAATCAGATAATAGAATTGCATTTCCTGGGCCTTCACCAGCAACCTATACATACTTGAGGTTCTATTTACTACTTTATGTTACAATTATGTTTACTAGATATTTTCCTGCCCTTATGACTGAATCCTTTGAAAGCAGAGAAGAAGCAGTCTTATTTAAATCTTTGTCTCCAGCAGGCAGTCATAAAAGTGCTCAAAAGGTTTACACACAGATTATCAAGTGTTCAGATAACCTATGACTTAGTGCTTCTGTTATTGTCCCAATTCTACAGGTGAGCTAACTGAGGCTTGAGAAGTTTGAGCAGCCCCCGCCCCTGCATGCTTTTAAATGTCACACTACTCCTGGGTGGCTGGTCAGGAATTTGAGCCTAGGTGCCAGACTCAAAAGCCCACTGAGCAGTATTAACTATTAAACAGGGGCAAAAAAGGTATTGCTCATTTTAATTTTTCTGAGATCTAGCACTGTGCTCTACATTGTTATTGATTTTAAGTATTTGAAATAAAGGATGAAAAAGTTATAAAACTCAGGATTACCCAAGTTTAGCCAATGATTTTTAACTACATAAATGTCTAGAAATTTCTATATCTGTTAAGTACTTTAAAATTATGTTTAAGATAGTAAAGTGGAAAAAAATGACTCTTAAATGACTCTTATTTCTAAAAACGCTTAGAAACTCACAGTGTGATCAGAAAGAATCACCAAGAGAGTGAGAGATTTTCAACTCAGCCGCCACTGCACTGCTTCACTGTTCTATTATGACCTTGGGCACTTAACTTTTCGCTCAGCAATTTTTTATTTAGGGTCTGCCAGATATCGTAGCCTGTGCTAGATATTGGCAAAATGAAAGTGTTGTGATCATGTTCTTATAGAGCTTCTAGAGAGACAGTCATTCATTATGTAATGAGAAAAGTGTAAAACTGCAAAAATGATAAGTGATAGGACAGGTATATGGTATTGAGAAAACACATAATAGGAGAATTAGACCTTACTAGGATATCCAGAAAGGGATTATCGGTCTGGAATCTGAAGACTAAGTAGGAGTTGAACTCAGCAAAGTGAGAGGAGGAGGGAAAGGCCTTCCAGGCAAATGGAACCATGTAGACAAAGGCTCAGTAGATGATAGAGCTTGGGGAGTAAGAGATAGAGTAGTGGTGGGGAGAGTTAGGTGGGACATGAGTTGGGACTTGGGAGGTAGAGTCCTGTCCTTGCAGTGCCTTGTGGGCCATCCTAAGGAGTGTTCTATCTGGAAAGGAAAGGGAGAACATAAAAGAGTTGTAAGTAGGCAGACATCAAAATCAGATCACATGACTATAGTGGCAAAAAGATTAGAGGACCTGGCTGGGTGACTTGGCAGGCTAGGAGGCTATTGGAGGAGCTCAGGGATATGGATGTGGATGGGTTTGAGTGAGCTTTAGGAAGCAACATCAGAAGAAGAGAAGAAGGGTGGGTAACTCAAAAATGTTTCTGGGCTACTGGTAAATGGATCTCACTAATATAAAGCAACACTTTCACTGGCCAGCTATCCATTTTGCTGCCTCCTGAAGTAGTGGTGTCTTTGAGATCACCAAGAAGAAATGTCAAGGAGGCACCTGGATGCACATGTATAGATGCACATGTACTTGTCACGTGCTCTGGAGAGCTCTGAACTGATGTCTCCCAGAGGAACATGATCCTTTCTGCCTGAGTCCCCATAGCACTTAGTACCTCTTTCTGCCATTTCTATTTTGGATCTTGGTTGTCTTTTCTGTGCTGTATATCATTTGCTAAGTGAAGTCTAAGCCTGAAGTTTTTGCTCAGTAGCACTAAGATTTAATACCTTTGGAAATGCAGTTATGTCTCACTTTGCATAATAGATGCTTATTGAATAGTCTTGAAAATTGCCCTCATGAGACTCTTAAGTGTATAAGGAGGGAAAGGGCTTAAGTCAATAGCTTAGGCACTTGGAATTTCTCCAAAGGCTCCTGCATCCATCTGGGTCCACTTCTGCTGCTATCCCTTTTCCCCAATCATAGGTTTTTAATGTGAGGTGACCCACTAAAGTAGAGCAAAGGGTACTTGTTCCACATCTGACTTGTATAGTCAGAGCAGTGAGGCATAGAGAATTCTACCCTGGGCTCTAAGACTGAAAGGTCTCAAATAATAAAATGTGTTTTTCCCTCAAGCCTCAGATTTCACTGAGGCAGAGGTAAATGATAGGCCTTCCATAAATAGGCTGGAATTATGTTCCCATTCACTTACTGATGGCATAGTTCAGTGAAGCCCAGAATCAGTCAGGTTTCAGGCCATTGGCTCTTTTAGGTTGTGGATTCAGCAACTTTGCAAGCTCTAGTATGGAATATAACAGCAGCTCA
Source organism: Spermophilus citellus (assembly GCF_964194105.1). Lineage (NCBI taxonomy): Eukaryota > Metazoa > Chordata > Mammalia > Rodentia > Sciuridae > Spermophilus > Spermophilus citellus. The sequence continues at coordinate 44,316,384 of NC_138184.1, read as the reverse complement.
TTAAGAGCTTTCATTGGAATAGTTTTAGACTCCCATGAAGGACCAGGCTTCTGAATTACAGGGTCCATATGATATGGTTTTCTTGACTATTCAAACTGGCAGAAGGGTCTGAGAGGCCCATGTAGGGCTTCTAGGCCATGTGAGGCTGAGACACAGGAAGATACTGGAGGTTCTTGCAAGTGGCTGAGGGTGGGGGTGGGGTACTCTCAGCTGAACTCTGTAGAAGTTCAGAATGACTGAATCAGGAAAAGGAAGCTTCTGGGCCAAACTCTACTGACTGTTTGGGGTGAAGAATCACACTGGGTGTTGTGTCCTCTCCTTGGGAGACAGACCTCTTCCAGAGTCCACCTTCTGGCAGGAAAGCTCCTGCCAGTCTCACAGGAGCCCTGGCTTACCTTGGAGCCATCTTATGTGATTGGGATCCTAGGGGTAGACTCTGTGACAGTACCTGACTGTGTGTCCAGACTTGTTTTAGAATAAATTGGTAGAAGAGGAAAGGGAGTGTTGAACCTTAACCATCCAGGTGATTACAACTGAGAAGGAAATGGGCAAGGGGACAAGATATATAGCTCTCAAGCACCTATTGAGAGAAAGGAGGATGAAGAGATCACAGTCCAGATCACAATTGTATTATAGTGCGCTAGAGAAACCAAACCAAGGGGGTATGCATGTGTAAACAGAGAAAGAAGTTTATTTTAATTTTTGTTTAGTTGTTGATGTACCTTTATTTCATTTATTTACTTATATGTGGTGCTGAGAATCAAACCGAGTGCCTCACACATGTTAACCAAGTACTCTACCACTGAGCCACAACCCCAACCCAGAGAGAAATTTTCAATGAATTAGCTCAAGAAGTTGTGAGTGCTAGCATGTCCAAGATACATAGGGCAAGTTGGAAGCAGACTAGACATTAAGAGTCAGTGTTTCAGTCTGAAATCCAAAGTCCAGAAACTCAGGCAGGATTTTATGTGTTTTTACCTGGAGACAGAATTCCTTCTTCAAGAAATGCAGTCTAGGTTCTCAAGGTCTTCAACTGACTGGATGAAGCCACACACATTGTACAGGCTAATCTGCTTTGCTTAAAGTGAATTTATTATAAATATTAATCATACCTAAAAATACCTTCATATCAACTTCTAGACTAGTGTTTTACCAAACAGCTATATACCATGATCTAGTCAAATTGACACACAAAATTAACCATCTCAACAATGCCCTTGGAGCTTTGTCATCTGTTAAAGGAAGGAAGGTCACAAAGGGAGCTTTTCTTCCTACCCTCTTTGGGGAGCTGGGTAGAGGAGAATATTCTCTTTTTTGTGGGGCTTTCTTACTTCAGTCTTTAGCTATTTCTTGAACTTTGAGTCTGCTACACTAGGGTGGCATTTGGGTGGCTGACTTATGCTAGATTACCCTTTTTTGAAAAGACTGCCATAATTGGTACCAAATAGAGACCCAGATTCTTGGTCCTTGGTTGGGGCCCATCTATCTAGATGGAAAAACCTTAAGGGTAGATAGAATTCATGTGTGTTCAACTTGGTAGCCCCATGAAGTTGTATATAATGGACATTATTAATTTAAAAAATAGTCTTTCAAGTTCACACAAGGCCCCGTGCTATCTAAGTATTGGATAGCCATTGAATATATATTTATTGAGAGAATTAGTTTCACATCCAAATGATTTTTGTAGTTGCTTTTTCCCCTGATTAAAGGGCAATGATTTCATACCGTGTCATAGGACATGGTCATGTAAGCACTTACTCCCTGGATAGCATTTATAGGTCCTGTTATTTGCCTTAGTTTACCTTTCTAGTGTTAGCTCTTGCTAGGGGAGGGCCCATAGCCTGCACTCAGGCCATGCCAAATTCAAACTGGCTGCCCTTCATGGTTGCCCCAGGTGCATTTCCATGCTCAGGATGTTTGTTCCTTTTACCAGAAATGTCCCTTTATTCCAGTTCCCTCCATTTTAACTCATTCAGACTCTCACAGTGCTCCATAAATGTCTCAGGATACACCACTTTGTATTTCTTATAACATCTATAAGTTAATGGAGGGCAGATTGTGTTTCATTACAGATTGTGTCCCTGATCAGTACTTGGCACTTTGCAGGGCTTGATGAATTGCGACTTGTTGATGTCTCCAGTGGTCTCTGTATTACCTTTGATACATTTCTTATTTCATCTAAACTGCTTGAACAAGGTATCATAAACTGGGTGGCATATAAATAAAATAAATCTATTTCTCATAGTTCTAGTGGCTGGGAAGTCCAAGGTCAAGGCATCTGCAGATTTGGTGTCTGGTGAGGGCTACTTTCTCATTCATAGATGATATGTCCCTTGCTGTATGCTCAAATGGTGGAAGAATCTCCCTCAGCCTCCTTTATAAAGGACCAGTTACCTCCTAAAGGCCCCTCCTTATACTGTGATCACATTGGGAGTGAGTTTCAATAATTGAATTTTGGGGAGACACATTAAAACAAAGCCAAACATACATTAGGAATGTGTTCAGCTAGTACTTTATTATTTTGATCTGATTATCCAGTTTGGGGACTACATCAAACTCTGCTTTTTGCTTTATATTTAAAATGCAGTTAGAGGATAGAAGAAATGATGACCCAACTTTTCATTTGTTGATAAAAGAGAACAATTTTTTTTTTAAAAAAACAGGCCTTTAATGGTTTAAAACAAATGACTACAAGACAGATTAAAAATTATTTGTGATGTCTTTACCTTTGGGAACCATTTTTTTAGATACTCACAAATTGATTAAAGTGTTTTTTGATCTAGTGGCCCACGATAGCAAATCATTTTTCCTGTTACTCACAGTTCTATGTCAGTGAGTTGACACTTTGGAACTCCTAGTCCTATCAGAGAAGGAAAGAAGTAGGAAAGATATAATGGAAAGTAGAAAAGGGGATAGTTTGGACCCTACCTTTTATATTTTAATTTTTTATGTTTTTGCAATTTATTGATTTTGAGTCTAGACTCTGTTTCCCCATCAAAAGGGAAAAGAATGTTCTAATTGGAGAGGTACTGGCTGCCACAATGTTCTTGGGGATGTAATGATGTAAGGACATTCTTACAAGCTCATTAGTTTTCTGGCCATAGAGGCATTGACATGCTCAGATGCCAGAGGACATTGTGTCAATGCAACAAGCTTGGAATCCTAGCAACAAATTTAAATGATGGAGACTTATTGAAAATGACTCTTTTCACATTAGGAAGTTTTGTTGGCAGTGAGGAAAGCAGATCTTGCCTTTTGCCAAAGCATAGGAAAACTCATATGTAATTTTCTTTAGTCAGCCCTTGTTCTTTTAGAATTTTTGGCTGATGCACAGATACTTGCCAAACGAGGATAATTGTTCACGAAAAAATAACTCTAAAGAATGATGAAGTCTTGTTTTGGGAATGTTTACTCATTCACAGCACCAGAGGTTTGTTTTGTTATTGTTGTTGCTTTTTTGACTATGAGATGATAAGCCTCTGGACTACTGTAAGCCCAAATATGAATCTCTAAATTTGACTGATATTTCAAAATCAACTAATGATATTTCTTATACACTTTAGGCCATGTTTATTTTCTGATTAAAAGCCTCAACTAAATCTAAGGCGTGAAATTCTCTTTCTTTCAATTTTCAAGGATATATTTCCCTCTCCCCCCAGGGTATTTGCATACATGAACTTTTAGATACTCTATTTTCTTCATTTTCAAGCATCCTCTTTGATTCTGTAACCATAGGCCGCTTCAGATTCTTGGTGAGCAAGTAGAGCACGCATTTCTAAAAATATGTTTTCTGGTTAATAGTTTCTAAAAATATGTTTTCTGACAGAAGTGGTGCAGAGGTAATCTGAAGCAGAGAATGCACATTTGAAATCTGGTTTAATACGAACTTTGAAAAGTTAAACTTGTCAACTCTTAGTTACAATTGTCATGATTTGTATTTACTGGAAATGTGTTAATTAAATATTATAATACTGAAATATGTTGATCAATTGCAAAAATTAAGGAAAGACGTTTTCCCTAGTTTATTTTATCCATCTTAACTGAAGTGAATTTACATCAGTTTGTTTTTAATTCATTTTAAAAATCTCAAATAAGTGTTTGATATTGAGGAATTAAAAAAAGAAAGCCAACAGTAATCTTATAACAAAAATTGTGACTTCATTTTCAGTGTCTCAGAGGAATGAGTGAGTTTAATCTTAGTAAGGCTTTAATTGGAGTTAAAAATAGTAATAAAGTTTTCTATGAGTGTGGATATTGGGATCAGTTGTAATTGTTCTATCTTCATTTGTGTGTCTGTGGAAGCATCTTCTGAAAGATTTGTTTTATTTGCAGCATGATCAATGACTGTTCTAGAAGATTAACTTATTTACTAACTTTCACATCTTTAAGGTTTCTTTTCTTAAGAAAAAAGTTATTGTCATCCTTTTGATTTTACAGTGTTCTTTATAGCAGAACCATGTTAAAAAAATGCATCTTGAATTTAGGTTCTGAAAGTCTCTTCAAGGACTTTTGCTTGCTTAATTTTGCTGGGCAGTAAAAGAAATGTAACCCTGTGTATTGCTGTTTGTGGTTTTTCTGTCAGAAAATTCAGGGTCTAACTATAGCAGTTTATTAACCTCAGGTGTGTGATGACACCTTGCCCCAAATCTTCTTCTAGATACTCTGTTTACTTCTTCTTGAAGTATCCTCTTTGAGGCTGTAACCGTAGGCAACTTGAGATTCTTTGTGAATAGGTAGGACACACATTTCTAAAAATATGTTTCCTGGTAAATAGTTTCATCTTTACGGAAATGGTGCAGAGGAATATCTGAATCTGAGAACGCATATGCTTTATGACCAAAAACCCAGAGTCATTAGAAAAGTTTACAGCACCTGGGAAGCAGTTCATAAATATCTATCCAGTTGAAGCTAATACACCACATAGCTCTTTCCCCAAACCGTAAATTTAAACCCATTCTCCATTGTTTTTTGTTTCATTCATCCTCCATCCTCTTTTTCATTTTACCACTTTATTTAGGCTTTTGCAAGTTTTTAGGAACTGTGGTTTATTGTCCTGAGAATTTCAGGAGAGCTTCTAAGCCAGTGGCCACAGGGCTTGCTATTTTTGTCTCCTTTTCTTGCTGTGGGGTGTCTTTGTGTTTGGGTGGAGGGGTGATGTTTATTATCATCAGTGCAGAAACTTATCAAAACCCAGAAATGTGGCTCAGAGCCAAGACAGGAATGTACTCTTCTGGGTAGAAGGTTGTTCAACCATTTTGAACTGAGAGGTAAGTATCATCCTAGAAATAGACTGGGATGGGTTGCCTGGGTCTGCCTGATTTCATTTAGCATTTGGTGTCTAGCCATTGTGCTCTCCCTTTCTCCTGTTCTAAGGAGCTCCTTGGCATAGGGAATGTGACTCTTTCCTTCACAACAGTGAGTGCTCCTGCTCCATTCCAAACTTTCTTCTGTCCTTTACTCAGCTATTCTACAACTGTATATTTTCTTATTAAAAGAAAAAAAATAGGGGCTGAGATTGTGGCTCAGCGGTAGAGCCCTCACCTAGCATGTGCGGCGAGGTCCTGGGTTTGATCCTCAGCATCACATAAAAATAAAAAAAAAGATATTGTGTCCAGTTACAACTAAAATATAAAAAAAAAAGAAAAGAAAAAAAAATAGAAAATAAAGCCATATTCTTAGGGGCTTATAGAAGTGAAATTTCTTCTTTTGTATTTGACTAACAAGTGTATTTTTATGTCTATATAACTTTGTCTTCTTCCATCTATTTCTGTATTATATGTAAATAGTAATTGGTTAATCTACCATAAATGGGCTTTTCCTTTGGATTGTTTTTCCATGTCAATAGTCTATTTTTATCTTAAATTTTTTATATTAAAGACAATATAAAGTACATATTTTTAAAGAACATTTTTGGGGAAAAAACACTCAGCTGTGTCGTACCTCTCCCACACAGCTGAGTTCACTACAATATAATACCTTCTAGGTGAACATATATCTAATGGAACTGTTGCTAGAGGATAGATTTTTTAATTTTTTTTCAGTGTTTGATTTGCCTTGATTCACCCAGTCTCTAATCCATTGTCCTTTGGATTTATAAAATAACTAAGTCTGAAAGTATATCATTTGTGGTCATGTTCAAAGGAGAGCTAAGTGTTGTGGGGACAAGTAGCCCACATGGAATAAGAGCAGTAGTTCTTTAGAACTGCTTCAACCGTGTGAGGTGGCAAGAATTGTCAACACTAAGTCTTTTACAAACCTAATACTGAGCATTGCAAACCCAGAGAATTTTAATAGGGACACAGAAGTTCTCATTGAAAAGGCCCTTTATACTTCATCCGAAAGATATACTGAAACACAAAATATCACTGGAGCAAATTCTTGTTCCTTAATTAATGTGGAACGTGCCTAAGGCTTTCAGTGCATTTTGCAGTCACATTTTCAAATGTAATGATTTTGTACTTCATTGTGGGTCAGTAGAAAACTACATTTTTCTGTATATTGTGAAGACAGTTAAAATATGAAACCTATTTATTTTCAACCATTTAGGTAGACTGTTCTTTATAGTAAGACAGGAAATGAGATCGTTCTATTGTTCTGCCAGAAGCCGTGTTATGATGTCTTTTGGTTCTTGAATGTGTGGAAGATATTTCTTTTCTAATATACAAAGCTTAAATAATAAGCCCCCACTGACAGATACTGATACTTGTTTTTCGTAAAAATGAGGAATTATATAAACAGAGCTAATTTGTTTTTTTTTTAAATTCTGTTATATTTAAGGGAGAAATAAAAAGAATAAAAATAACTTGCCAGTAGCTATTTTCAAGATTTCATCTTTTCCACGTAGTGATTCTGCGTGGGAGACTTGTAATTGGTTGTAAAATTCTGGAATTTGGGGAAAATAAGATTTTATTAAATAATCAATCATTTACCTAGTTCCTTGGTTATACGTCTTTCAGTGTCAGCAGGAGTGTTAGCTTTTTTTGTTTCCATGTGAATCTTTCCAGAGTTTACCTTCTTTGATTAATCTACTTGGCTTCTGAGTTCCATGAGTTAGAAAATGAGAGTAATGATAATTCATAATCAATGAAGGAAGTCACCAATAGAAAATAAAGGTTATTACTTAGGAATCAGACCCATTCCTAAAAATTTCAAGGATAGATTGATTACTTGAAAGAAACTAGGGTTAACTTTTCATGAAGTACAAGTACAAGAAGGTCAACGCCCTGATTTCCGGATGTATGCTTTGCACAGAGAACTTTTCATGGAATTCCTCCTATTACTTCTCTTTATTAGAGGGTGGGGTAATTGCATATTTTAACTCTTTCTAGGCTCAGGATTTTGGGGAGGGCTTCTCTGGACCTTCAGGCTGGGAATGATGGTTCCACTCTTGAGTACCTACAGCTCCCTGAGCACGCTTCTGCCTTTGCTTCTAATATTGTAAACTTTCTGCCATCTCCACTCCACAGTAAGACTTTTAGTACTTCCATAGTACCTGGATCCCAGTGTTTGATAACTGTTTATTGATTTGAATAAAACCAACAGCTAAAAACTTAATGCTAAATTAGAAAACAAAGAGCTGGCTGTCTTAGCTGTCTGAAATTAACAGTGTACTTGACCACTGTTAATAATGTTGGGCTACTTACGTCTTTGTCAGTAGCTTTCTTAGGCTCCTGAGTATTGGATTTCTTTGTAGAAGGCAGATCATATCTGCATTTGGAAGTAGATATGGGATTCAGACATGGTAATGCCTGTGGTTCACTCAACCCTGGGCCTCACATGCTCTAGTTGTTTACTATTCTAGTTCCCTCCTGATCCTACAGTTCTTCCTCTAATGTGATCCATAGATGAAAGAACCTCAGGAGTTCTTCGTCTCCACTGTTCCCTGTTTTGAGGATAGTAGATATGTTGTTGTTAAAGCTCTAACGGAGGAAGAACAAATGATAACCTGATAGTTGACCCCGAAAGTGTCCCTGTCAGAGAAGCTCAGAATGAAGAGTGAGGGTATTTGTGGTCCCTCAGTAACCTTTATTACTGTAACTCCTGAATATTGATAAACCCAACAGGTTTCAGATTTACAGTTAACGTATCTGTTTTAGAAATAGAACAGACATTCAGAATACAGAAAGCTATGTATTTTTAAGAGGAAGGAGACTGACGTTTATGAGTCTTGAGTGACAGATATTTTTTCCTTTTGTCTTCATTATTTCATTTGACTCTTCATAGCAACTGTGTAGAATAAATTATTATATTTGTGTAGTGGATGAGGAAATGGAAGACAGCAGGACAAATCTAGTAGCCGTGGGTCATCTGCTACTTGAGGGCAGAGTTAGAATTTGACTCGGGTCTTTGAAATTGTCATCTTTGTCCTCCCACATTTGTTGAATCATAGACAGGCGGCACTGTGAGCGCTGGAAAGCCCTGCTGAGTTCTGCTTGGTAACCTCAGGGCCCTTCAACGTCTGGCACATAGCAAGCTAGTCAATAAATATTTACCAAGTGAATGAAAATCACAAGTTAAGGTAGAAAACTAATTATTTCAGCAAGTGTCAGGTTGTCAGCATATGAAATTTGTCATCTTTATGACATTGTTGAATTACTGAAAAATGTGACATTTATTAACACAGGCTCTTCTCAAAGTAGCTAGATAGCAGCTTAAAGATCTGTGTTTAGAACTGGACAACATGTGAAAAACTGATACAAAATAAAACTTAAAATATGTCAATAATTATTTAAAATTACTAGAGAGACAAATGCTGCCTCCAGAGAAAAGTCAAGTAATTCTAAAAGATATTTAGAATAACATTGAAAAAGTAATAAGATAAAATCTGATTTATCTATATTCCCCCAAAGTTTACATGTTCAAAAGACACCATTATGGAGATTTCAAAAAGCACTATTTATCTTCATGTAAAGGGCAGCACAAACAACTTTCTTTTTAATTGAAAATTAGAGTAAATGTAATAATATAGAAAGTAATATACTCTGACTGTTCTTGGCCAAGTAAATGAAGCTATTGGTTGTATGTTTTGCAAGGATTTTGATGACGAAAATGTAATAGGACTAACTGAACACTGGTATTCTATTAGTAACCATAGGACCATAGATTTGTCAGGACTGAGATCTGATAGAAGTTCTACTAGGTTGAAGAAATCAAGTTTTAGTTAAAAGAGGATTTTTCACTAAAGATAAAAAGGCAAAACTACTGCCATGGAGAGTCTCTTCCTCACTAGGTTGTATTTGATTGAACTTCAGTTTCCTCCTCCTCCATAGACAGGAGCTTCAGCAGGGGAGCCAGACACATTTCAAAGACATGTGCCTTTTCAATCCTTTGGTCAAGGTATATTTAGAACTAACAAAACCCAATCCTGTGATGGTGATGGAGAAAGCTTTTTTGTTTTCCCCACAGAGAAAGTTCACTTCCAAGTAAGTGCCTTTAGTGCTCCTTGACTTTTCCTTAGAAGTCCCTTTCACAATTTGTGAAGATACACTAAGTATTTTGCAATTTTATACAGCTTTAGTTGAGGGCAGCCATTTCCTTTTCTTGAGGGGAATGGATTGCCTCTTGAGTTTTATGAAGACGCATCCCTGATGAATGGCTATCGTCTGAGTCTTTCAGTGGCCAGCAAACTTGGTTGTCAAGAGGAACTTGACATTTATGATTTCTGTACCCTGGGTTGAAAGAAGCTACCACCTCTCCTTTGGCTGTGTCTGTACTGTAGTTCTATAAACAGTGTAATTTTGTGGCCTTTGGAACTACAAATTATTTTTAAGTGGTTTTCCTGACTGAGCAAGCTGATTTGTATCAACTAGGTAAAAACAAAATATAATTTGCATATATTAAGCCTTTAAAATTTGAAGCAAAATATGCTTTTAGTAATACTGAGGAAAAGAGACATTCATCATTTTCATAAATTACCTGATTGTAATATTAGTTTTTAATTCCTTTTCAAGTTGTCTGTGGCCTAGCATGCATTATAGCTTCTTACATAATCTCAGAAATATGAGGTAATTTAAATAGTATTTGATGATTTGTTGTGATCATTTATTACAACTGAATTTGGGGCCCTTTTTTTTTAAACTTCTCTCTCTTTCTCTTTTGGAGGATGGTTAACTTTGTTTTCTGTATATATAATGTATCTTTGGAGTTGATTTTAGGTGAGTGTGAGAATTTTAGCAGTGAAGTCCATTTGTGATTTTTAAGGTGTAAAAGTCACAAAAATGTTATTTCTTTAAAAAATGTGTATTGAACTTGCTTACATTTATGGGCAGTAGCCCATCTTTCTAGCTTTCATCCATGAGTTTGACGAATATTTGCTGAGTGCCTGCCTTGGGCAAAAAGCACCACACTAAAAACATTAAGGGGGAATTTGGAATTAAAATGTGACAAGTTCTTGCCCTTAAGGAGCTTATCATCTAGATATACACTATCTGTTATGTTATCCATTACTCCCCCATGGTTATTGAGCAATGAAATGTGCTTAGTCCAAATTGAGATATGGTATAAATGTAAATTATGCTGTATTTCATACACTATGACGAAAGAAAGCAAAATATCTCAGCTTTTTTATGCTGATTACATGTTGAATTGATAATATTTGGTATGTTTTGAGCTAAATAAAATAAATTATTGAAGTTTATTTCACCTTTTCCTTTGTATTTTTTAAAAAATGTGGTTACTGGAAAATTTAAAATTACTTACATGGCATTATACTTTTATTCACAACTGATCTCCAGGGGTGTCTCTGCTTCCTTTCCCATGCTGTCTCAAAGGGAAAGTATCCATCTGCCCAAAGGTAATTATGTATTTTCCCCACATATATGTGTTTTATTCACAATAAGCAATAATAATCAGAATATAGCAGGATATGAAGTCAGAGCATAGGATTTCTTATTAGCCCTTTGATTAACTCATTATTATGTAAATATGTGGCTAGACAAAACAGTTTTCTTCTTTCACACTATGACCAAAAAAAAAAAAAAAAAAAAAAAAAAAAAAAAAACCAGTAGAGGTGCTGAAACCATGGTTCCCAGGTGCTCAGACAAGCTAGAAATAACAAGAAAGAAAAGAGGCCAGAGGGAGAGGAGAGCCATCCCTGTGTAAGGATGATTGCTTGAAGTGCACAGAAAGGGGTCAGAGAAGCAGATCTGAGATCGTCACTCTGCAGGGAATGATGTAGACAGAAGAGATGGCTCTGTTCAAACTCGGGCAAAACACATTACAGGAGAGGATGGGAACGATGATGAGGGTAATAACACAGGCCATGTTAATTACACTTGACATTTCTCGAGGGCATCAAGACCTTGAGTAGGCATTTCTACATTATCTTGTTTAATTTCTACAGAGATCCTAGGAAACAGGACTGTGATGGTGGCCCATGTTTCTGGGCTGCTTACTCGTTGCCAGAGCTGAGCCGACAGCCTGGTCTTTTTACCGAGGTGCTTCCTGCGTTCCCTCGGCATAGCCTCTGCTGTGATGGGCAAATAAGCAAAAGCTTCAGAGACATCCCTGACTTCCCTTTTGTTATAAGAGAACCAAGTGTAAACTCATAGTGAATTCTTTAACAGACAGCTCTGTGTAATTTTTACCATTTAGATCCATAATATGAGCTTGAGGGTTAATTTCAGGTAAACTACTTTTTCACTGCTCAGTATAATTCTAGTAAATAAGACTGAGGGCTTGTAAATGTCTGTTGAGTCAGCCTCTCCAGGTGCTTTCACATTTATTATCTCCTTTGTGTCTAACCAAACCCCATAAAGGAAAGGCAAGTAGTTACTTTCCACATTTTATAAAATTAGCAGCTGAGATTTTGAGAGGTTTATTGACCTTACCAAGGCCACACAGCCAGTAAGGGATGATCTGAAGAAGATTTCAGATCTGGCTGGCAGAGAGGACAGGGCCAGGCTGGGGAAGGGGCAAGGCAGAGCCACCTTCAAGACTTGCCTTTGCACTTAGCAGCCACAACTTAGTGCTGATCTCTCAGAGGTCCAACTAGAAAAACGATGCTTAAAACATTTAATTTAATCAAGGGAATTATACAGATGGTAGAAGAACAAAGAGGTCAAAAAGGATTACTGAAGCCACCAGAAGTTGTCAACAGTAGAAAACTATCCCTACCCCAAGGCAGAGAGACAAGGAGCAAATCGTGGTACCAGAGCCCAGAGGCATTGGGAACCTCAGAGGGCCTCTACTGGAGACCCTCTTGCCTCCTCTGCAGAGAGAGGTCAGAGAGAATCACCAGGCATCGCCATTCCCCATGCCCAGCTCTCAGTCCACTGCCAGACCCTTGTGGGTGTCCCTAAGTGGGCATTCAGTAGACTTGGGATCTGAGAAAGTCCTATGCAAGTGTTCCCCTTCTACTATACAGAGCAGAGAGAGTGTGTATAGGGAGGAACCAATATGCCTGGAAGACCTATTTAATCTCAGAAATGGGGGCGATAGGTCCTGTTTCCCAGAGTTGAGGGCCCAGAGAGATAATATTCATAAAGCATGTATATGGAAGTAATTCAACAAAGGTTGGCCCACCTCCCTGTCCTAGGAGACCAACTACAGTTAGGGAGACAGTAGTTTCCATGTGGCTCCAAATGCATAGTAATGTGACATATCCTACTTGTCTTTCTGAGTACTGTGAGCAATTAGATTTTCTTGATCATAGATTTTATTTTCTACCCTTCATTCTCTTTGGAATTTTCTTTTTTCTTAATTAATTCATAAAGAAATCCATTACATTTTCTAAATCAAGGAACCTTCCAATTTTGTTGGATGGAAGTGGGCTATAAGTGTGAAGATTACCCAGAGAGAGCTGAGATAGGCCTTGCAGAGGGTTGCTTTGCTCACATTCCTAGTCCTAGCTTATTTTTAAAAGCACTTGGTCTCAAATTATAGTCTTATTCAATTAAAAACTGCTCTACAGTAATGCTTTCAAAAGCACAACTAAATTACTTTAAAAACAAATTTATAATTGGAATAAAACATGGTTCAGTTAAAACTCCAGCTCTTTCCCGAGGACAAAATGTGATTTCTGTGTTGCCATTATAATTTCCAATAAACCTGAGTGAATTTTACATCACATTTGGATTGCAAAGAGGAGGGAAGATGCATGAAATTCGATTTAAAAAATAAACTTTTTTGCTAATCTAATTTTTAGATGCATTTTTAAAATGCCATAAGCCACAGACTTAGAAATCCTGCAAAGGATTTCTGAACTTGGAGCATTGTATTTTGAAGTGACCTTGGGATAATTGGAGAGTCCTAGCTTGTCAATAGTGACATAGCAGTAATGACATCATATATATGTATAATACACTTATATGTTGACTTCTAAAGTGAGATCTACAATACATATGCATATGAACAGGGCAGGGTGGTAATGGACATGTTTTGATCCCCAGAAAAACTGATCAGTGACACCAAGAACTCACACCCAGTCTCCTACAGCCTCCTGTCAACTATGTCCTCTTTGAGAAGGGCTTCCCTCCCACGGCTGTCTTTCACAGTGCTCACACATGCCTCTGTTATCACATCCAGCAGATCACAAGCCCCATTTTATGTATCTTTTTTCTGTTTGTAGAATATGCAGGCAAAATTTCAGTGAGATATTCAGGAAGACTGTGGGAGAGACATGATCTGAGAATGGCAGATCTGAATAAGTACGTGAGGAGCCCTGGCCAGTTCCTGCAGGGCTGCGCCTCATGAGAATCATGCAGTAGCAGGACTCTATACAACTAAGCAGGTGGTAGTGCTGTGATCCCTGAAAGATCCATGCCACTCAAAAGGGAATTCTAGCCAGCAGCTACGTAAGAGCTCCACTCTAGCCAACCGGGTTAGGGGTTTGGTTAAGGGTCCATACCCAGGAAGGGCATAGCAGAGAGAGAATTGTAGCAGCCTCAGGAAGTAAACAAGAGCAATTGTAAGCATTTGGGTTATTCAGTGGTACACAGAGCTCCTTGTCCACCCAGTTCAAGGCAGTAAGACGAAGCTCTACCTCATGAGTAGGTATAGATAGGAATGTGGTTTGGGTAGGATGAGCTTCCAGATTGGACAAGGTGAGGCCTTCAAGTTGGAAGTGTCTTCAACAGACCTGCCTGCCTGCATCCTCTGTACATTAATTTCCTGACACTTAGTAAAAACTTACATTACTAATAAGGGCACTTTTAAGTAGGGTGACCATACATTTTGGTTTTCCCAGGACAGTCCCTGTTGTTATGGCATATTTTTTAATACCTACTTTCACTCTCATAAGCAGCCACTTAAGACGTCATTCTACCTTGAAGAATATAATGTGTCTGATGCAGAATTCTGGTATCCTTGTGTTTTTCCTTCTGTCAGAGTTTTCTATTGGGTGTGACTTCATTCCCAGTATCCTGTCTCTTAAGAAGCTTGGGCTTTAGCAAGTCAGCGTGGAGTTGCATAATGGACTGAAAGGTCAGCTTCAAAACTCAGGAGTCAAAGCCCAATTTAGAACTGGTAGTTGGTAAGGGCAGCCTGATTCTTGGAATAAGCATGGAATCTACTTATTAAGGGGTTTTGGTGATTAGTTTGCAAGTATACTCAGAATTAGTCCTTTTTTTGGAAAAAAAAATCTTCTGGGCAGCTTAAATGAAATAAAATACAGTATAATTAAGTGTGGCATTTAATCTTACATTATAATACCTTTATACAAAACCTAAGCGTACCTTATAAATCCTATATTTCATTTTCTTTCGCAAGCTTCCTGAAGCATATTAAAACAAAGCCCTTTTACTTCCACCTTTTAAAACTGAAGTTAGCAATATGTACTTTGTAGGATTATCTTAAGATTCTTGGTTTTATAGTCAGTACAAAGTAGTGTAGAGACCCTATTAAAAGTGTGTTCTGTTATATTATTTAAAGCATGATCCATGTTCAGGAAGTTGCATTTAGAATGAATTTTGTACTTGCTGCAGCTGCATGGCATTAATTGTGCATTTGTGACAAGTAGTTTTCTCTCAAAAGTTGGGACTTGTAGCCAGGAAGGCTAGAAACTGTGATACAAGATTCAATGAAGAAGTTGAATTGCTTTAGTCACTGGCAGCATATGCCATCTAAAATTCATTAATGATGAGATTTTGCTGGTTTTTAAAACTGCTTTTCATTTTAGTTTGATGAGCTAATTAATTTGGAAGAGACTTGTGGTTTTAAAAAGGTATATGATGATTCAGAAAAATGGCAGAAGTGGACCTTTTACAATCCAAATTGGCATTGCTCTATTTTGCAAATGCTCTAGTTTAATCGCTGGAGTCTCCTGGATTCCTGCCACGCGGCCATTGACATTTTTATTGATCTCTTAACCCAAGTATGGCTTTTAATTATTTAAAAAATGGGGCTTACCGTGGGCATGACATAAAGTAGGCACATATTGATGGTTTAAGCCAAATAGAGGCAAAGATGGTGAAGGCATGTCTGTGCCACTTTAGCAGAGGAATTGTGTTAGGAAATACTTTATTTGTACATAACACTTCTAAGTAGAAGAGCAGTGGGTTTGGAATTTACTATGATTTTTAAATATTTCAATAGTTAAAAAAATAGAATTGCAACAATACATTTAGAGATAATTTTAACTATGTAAAAACTTGATTTTTGTTTTCTTTGAGTAATAGTAAAAATTGGATCCAGGGGTGCTTTACCACTGAGCAAACCCCCAGTGCTTTTTATTTTTTATTTTGGGACAGGATCTTATTCAGTTGCTTAGAGCTTTGCTAAGTTGCTGAGGCTGGCCTGGACTTATGATCTTCCTGCCTCAGCCTTCTGAGTCACTGGGATTATAGGAATGTGCCATCATGCCTGACTACAAAAACTATTTTTAAAGTTTACAGACATCTCTGGTGTTTTAAATGGTGATTCTTCTAGTGATAGTCTTTGCGTTCATGCAGTCCTTCAGGAGGGCAGACAAACTGTGCAACACTTGAACAGCATATAGCCTTTAGCTCAATTTTATTAAACTGTAAAGGTAGAAACAAAATAAACACCTACACAAGTGAGCTGAAGATTTTTGAAGTTGTGAAAGGAATGAGGCTTTTTCCATTCGTTGACCTTTTAAAACAGGTGGTAAGTTGTATTTGCCCACATAGGAAAAATGCACATGATTATCAGTTTCATACACGTTTGTATTTGTTCTGTCTGCCGAAAGGAACATGTGCTCCCAGGCTGCGGAGGCCTTTCTCTGAGAGGTGCTTTCTCTCCCACAGAGGCTGGGTAGCCTCGCTATATGGTGTTACCGAGGACTCACATCCAGACTCTTCTTGCTTGCTTCCTTTCATCCTATCCCCAGACTCCATGAGCTTCTTCAGACATTACAGCCTCTTTCCTACCTCATATCTCTTTATTTGCAATTCCCCAGAGAGTCAGTCAGAATTGACTGCCTCTTCCTTTCCATTTTCCATCAGGGTTCAACTCAAGAGTCTTTTCCCAAGGACTTAGCTCCTTCAGAGAGCAACATTCCCTCTCTCCTGTACTGTTAATTTTCCTTTTTTTATGAGGTAAGTCCCTTCAGCATAGAAATCTGCTCCATTATCACTAACCTAAACAAAGATAGGCTCCTTCTAACTAACAGTTCATTTCCCAAGTTCTTCTTTCACAGAATGATCTATATCTACTGTCTCCATCCCTTTATTCCTGTCTCTCTCCAGCTCCCTCCTAAGACCTTCTCACCTATCACCCCAAAACTGCTTTTGCCCAGAACCACCAAAGAAACCTTTGCTGCCAAATTTCAAACATACCCTGCCAAGTCAATGTAAAAGAAAGCATGAAAGAAGGATAAAGGAACAAAAAGGCATGAGACATATACAAAAGAAAAATAACAGATATGAATCCCAACTATATCAATAACAACATTAAAGGTGAATGGGTTAAATAATCCTATCGAGGGCAGAGAAAGACTGGTTTTAAACAAAAAGAGCCAACTATATGCTTTCTACATTTTAAATTCAAAGATACAAATAATTTAAGTAAATGGATGGAAAAAGATATACCATGCAAATAGCAACCATAAGAATATACTTAAACTGGGTGTTATGGTACATGCCCATACTCCCAGTGACCCAGGAAGCTGAGGTAAGAGTACCACAGGTTCAGAGTCAGGGTCAGGGTCAGCCTCAGCAACTTAGCAAGACCCTTAGCAACTTAGCAAGACACTGTCTCAAAAAGAACTGGGGATTGATACCATTGATACTTAATACCACTAAACTATACACTAAAAACTATACACTAAACTATACACTATAGACTAATATTATAAATTTTATGTTGTATATTTAATACCACTATTCACTAAGAAGTGGCTAATATTATAAATTTTATGTTGTCTATGTTTTATGTTATTTAGTTTGCTACAATTAAGATTTTTAAAAGTTGCTATGAGGGGCTGGGGTTGTGGCTCAGTGGCAGAGCACTTGCCTTAGCATGTGTGAGGCACTGGGTTTGATCCTCAGCACCACATAAAAATAAATAAAAAATAAAGGTACATCAACAACTAAAAAACATTTTTTAAAAAAGTTGCTATGATTATTCTTCATGTAATACATTGGAAATCTAATATTTGAAGTTTTGTATTTTAAGTCACTCTTTTTTTAGTGTTTTAGTTGTGGACTCTGAAAGAGAGGTTGCATTACTAAAATCAGACACTATTTTTTTAAAATCTATAAGCATGATCTTCCGCTTTTATGATATATTGGACAACTCTATGTCTAGTGTGGCATTAGGCTCAGCAAAGGATTTAATAAGCAAATAAATAACTTTTTAAAAGGTGAACTCTGCTTCTTAGTAGTATATGCCCTAGTTGAGAAAGGAAAGTTCACAGATTTCATAAATAGGGTTTGTGTTTAGGGAGAAATGGGAAAGATACAAGCCTCTGAGAAAAGTCTAGAAAGCCAGGCAGGGGACACAGGAATTGCATGAGATGCCACAACAGGTTCTTCACAAAGTACTGTAATGACCTCTGGTTTTGGTATTCTGAGGAGGTAGCATGTGAGCCATGCCACAGAGTGAGGAGAGCTTTGGTGCTGGCTATGTGAGTGTCTGGGTTAGTTACTCTGCTTCTCAAACCCTTGGTCCCCTCACCTGTGACAGGAAGGTGAGCACACCTACGTCTGAGTTGTCCTGAGAATTAGAAAGAGACAAAACATTTAGTTCAGTGTTTAGCACATGGAGAACACCCAGTAATTGACAGAAATATCAACTGTTATGTTAATATTAATAATGACAGTAGTTGACAGTACCTGATATGGTTGGTGTTGCTGCTCAAGGCACAGGAGACTCAGGTCTTCTGGTGGGCATGTCTGATACCTCATACGCCTGAACTCAGTGCTTTCCCGACTAGCCCCTCCCTTCCAGTTCAGTTTTCCAACTTCTAAACATACGCACGTAGCCCAGTTCCCTCATCTCTGTGTTAACAGAGGTCACTATCATACTCATGTCATGGGATTGCTAAGTACATAGCAACTGTAATGAATAAGCTCGAGGTATGTACAGGATGATAACAAATTCCTGGGCCAGAAGATTCAGACAGGATAACCATGGGTGGGAATGGGCCAGTGAAATAAGGTAGCTAGTCAGGGAGACCAAGTGAGTTTGGTTTCAGAGGAATTTGAAGAGATCCAATTTATAAACCAAAGCACAGAGGATATGTTATTGAAAAATAAGTTTTGTTAATGATTTCTTTTCATTGTAGCCCTTTGTTAGCCAATGAACACTTTGTTCCTAGCTAAAACTAGTAGTTGGAACATTGACCAGTATTGCTGTAGAGCTATAATTATTTGACTTTCTGATAAATGTAATAGAAAAAAAATAATAGTAAAAGTTGAAAAAATATTGGCCTGACTTTGCACTTTCAACTTTATATACTATTTTGCATCCCCAAACTCTCTTGTACAGAGATTTTTTTTAAAAATTCTTATTGAGAACTTTAATATAAAGATTATATAATCTACCCTCTTTAATTTGAAGAAAGAACAAAATTATTAGTGGTTTTTTTTTAAAAAAACAAATATACTTCTCTTAAACAGCCATTTTAAAGCTAAAGAATTAACTTATTTTTGTCTTTCTAATAATTCCAAGGCAGTCCTTGGCTTTACTGAAATTATGAATTGATTGAAAGGAGTTACTGCTCTGACTACCAACTTGGTGCAGCCAAGGGCTTCTAGTATGTAAGACAAGGTCCATTCTCTTAGAAAGTTCACTTTCTACTTAAGGAGATAAGACTAAACCATATAAAACAATTAGAGAACTGAATAAGACTATCATTAAATGTTTAATTATAGGGTAAGGACTATAACTACTGTACAATTTAGAGAAGACCTACATCAAGGGTTGAACTAGTGTGGGCTCATGAATGGCTGAGAGATTTAAAGAATATGTTACAGAGAGCTGAGTTTCCTTTTCATGTTGTTTCTTTTCTTGGTTTTCTGATATAATTGCTCCCCCCACCACATACACAAATTTCACATGCATATAAACAATTGAATTAAAAAATTTTCTCAATTAGAAAAATTGAGAATACTACTTCTTCAAATATTTCTTCTGCCCTATAGAAAAAATAAATTTTTCCTGTAATATATAAAAAATAAATTGCTTTCATAATAAATTGCCAGTGGGAAATTTTCCTTAAGAATTTAAATTTTAAAAATATGGAATTATTAAAATTTATGGTTGGAAGAGCTACTGTTCTTTATTCACTGGGGTGGATCTGACCCAAGGCAATAGCTGCATCTGCAGATGGATGGATCTTCATGATGCTTTCCTCCTGACTCCTAACTACCCCTGGATTGCTGTATTTTTTGCCTCAAACCTCAAGCAATACCATATTTAGGGATTAAAAAAAGTGAGGAAAATATACTCTTCTTCCAAAGCTATATTGAAAGCATGAAGAATAAGTACAGTTTAGGGGAGAAAAATAGTGATTAAGAAGTTACTCTTTGAGTTGATTAAATGTGGGCCTAATAGTCACTTTATGTGATTCAACTTGGGTACCTTTCAAAATTCAGTACAATTTACTAGAAAGTTATTAACAATTAAAGTTATATAATAGTTCTATAGTAAAGGAAGCCAGCAGGCTCTATAGTGTCTAATATGAAATTACCATCTACATTGTTGAGAAACACCCATAGTTTTCACATAAAATTGGGCCACTTAAATAACCATTATTATGGATCATAAATTAGAATACATTAGCATCAATATTTTCACTGGAATGTAGTCTAAATTTATTGGAGTTCAGTGCTTTCACTGTTAAGTTTTTCATTACTGGATAAAACCAACTGATTTTATTGCAGTTTACATTGGGCACAGATGTAGATTGTGGTTTTGTAAATTTACTTTGAATAAATATTTCAGTAGTTGTGAAAATGTTTCAACTAAAGAGTGTTGTCATGAAAGTGGTATTGTTTAATTATAGTCCTCTAATCTCATAATTAAAGACCTCATTGTTTTAAAGGCAAATGTAACTCATCGCATCACACAATTTGGAAGCTTTACCCTGACCCCAAAAGTTTGATTTTACAGAAATAAGAAATTTGTTTTCTTTGTTATTATTTTGAACATCATAGGTTTATCTACACTGCAGTTAGAATTGACATGGAATATGAAGTAAAAGGAATCATCTGAATAAGTCTGATGACAAAGTATTTTGATTGAAATAGTTTGGTTATATTTTAGACAAAAAACATGGGGGTTATGAGGATCTGTGTTTCAAATTCATAGTACATGTGGATACTTATGAGTGATTTTAGTTGTAATTTTAATTAAATTGATAGGATTTAAAATTCATACAAGACTCTGAGGAGTGGATTACCTATTTGTTCCCTAGAGATGTGGAAATTCAGCCTCTTGAAGCTTTATTTTGAGAGGGCATCTGGCTGTCTTTGACAGTTTCCCATTGTATATCTTGGGCATCGAGTCCATTTGGTTGTGTTCAGAAGCTCTGGAGCTGCATTAAGTAGTGACCTCATTTAAACACCATTCATTTGGTTTCTTCGGAGATAAATTAACCTTTGACAAATCCTAAATGGTTCGAGTATTGCAGTTACATGTTTATTATGGTATTTTTTTGTTTGTTTCACAAAGAAATAATGTCAGCCCAAAATGAACTTATTTATTTAACAGGGTCTATGTAGGCTATTAAATGCGTTAAAGAATTAAGTTGAAAAAATGGACAATAATACATGACTAGATGTATTATTCCATATGAAGATGGAAAGTAAGAAATATCTGTCCAATGGGAATGTTATTTTAAAAACTCGACAACATCAGAGATGATGAATACCAGGCACATTCAAAGTTCTTGTCAATGTGAACTAATTTGATTATTATAACAACTATATAAATTAGGTATTATAAATAACATATGAAGGACAGGTATTATTTTGATGGCTATTTTACATGTGGGGAAACTGAGGCACAGAGGACAAATATACAGTGCTAGCTTATGTTTTGTGGCCCACAGTATTTCTGTGGATAATTCCTAAACTATTAAGTTTATGAACTGTTGAACTATAGTTTGCTCTACTTTGGTATGAACAAAAACATTTCATGCCTATCAGTGTCTGTATTGATTTTTCTGTCTTATTAATAAAATTCTACTTTTATCTATAAGTTATATTGTTTGCTTTCCTTTCCTCTCAGTTTTCATTTCTCTTGGATAGCCTTCACACTTCCATTACAACTCTGTAAAACATCCTTTGCCTTGATGCTAATGTCTAACTCTAATGTGTAGCTCCATCACTGAGCTACAACCCCAGGAAGTGGTAAACTTTCCTTTGTCTTCTAAAGTTTATAATCAGTTTACAATTCTACATATTTTGGAGGAAAAGGGATGGGTGTGCAGATCACTTCAGAATCTGATCACAATTGTGTGGACCCTCTGAAACCAATCTGTGACCCCTCAGAGACTAATAACTGGGTTAGAAGCATCTTTGTCTTTGAAAGTAGAGGGAATTTCAGGGGTTTAAAAGAGAATAGCTTTCCCACAGAGCTATTTATAATATGTAGCACATTTGCAAGTTGCTGGTCAAGTAGACAACCTGTGGTTCAGTATAAATAAGTGAATCACTTGTAGTCCATCTGAATGATAATTCTTATTTGTGTTTATTTTTAAAAATATTTTTAGTTGTAGATGGATACAATAACTTTATTTTTTTTAAAGAGAGAGTGAGAGAGGAGAGAGAGAGAGAGAGAGAATTTTTAATATTTATTTTTTAGTTCTCGGCAGACACAACATCTTTGTTGGTGTGTGGTGCTGAGGATCGAACCCGGGCCGCACACATGCCAGGTGAGCGCGCTACCGCTTGAGCCACATCCCCAGCCCCAATAACTTTATTTTTATTAATTTATTTATTTTATGTGGTGCTGAGTATTTAACCCAGTGTCTCATATATGTTTGAGGCAAGTAAGTGCTCCACCACTGAGCCACAACCCCAGCCCCTCTTTTTTGTGTTTCTATGTATAAAATTTTCTTTTTTTCTCTGGCTGCCTGAAAGCTTTTTCTCATTTTATTTTCAGCAGTTTGACTTTATCTAGTTCTGTGCATGAGTGATCCTGCTTGATCTAATTTTGGAAAAATTGAGAATACTACTTCTTCAAATATTTCTTCTGCCTTATTGTTACTCTGCCTTTTCTTACTGGGGCTTCATTTTTGCATATGTTGGTCAAATTCTTGGGTGCTCTGATTGATTGAGATAGATAAAATTTGTCTCTTTGTGTTTTAATCTGGATAATTTCAGTGACTTATCTTCAAATTCACTGATTCTTTCCTTGGCTATATTTAGTCTACTTATTAGTACATGAAAGGAATTCATCATCTCTAATGTTGTCAAGTTTTTAAATTAACATTCCCATTGGATCATTTCTTATAATTTCCATGTTTTTGTGAAAATACACCATCTGACCATGCATTATTGCCCATTTTTTTCACTTAATCCTTTAACACATTAATTATAGTTTTCAAGTCTTCATCTCATAGTTCCAGCCTCTGAGTAACCTCTGAGTCTGGTTCTATTGATTGCTTTATCTCTTGACATTGTCTTTTTATTCTTACTTTGTTGTGTGTTCTATAATTTTTATTGAATGCTACGTGACGTTTTATAAAGACTGAGATAAATAAGATTTATTTTTAGAAATGGGCATGTCAGGTCACTAGTGCTGGAGAATTTGAGTCAGGTTAGTAATTGAGCTAGGTTTGGATTTTGAATTGCCACTGTTAGCTTCAGTTGCACCCCTAGCTTCAAATTCCTCTACTGGTGGGCTGCTGTCAATCTGTGTTTTGGGTGGGGGCTAGGGTTCTGGAGGGCTTACTCAGTGTTCTTGCTTTACCCTCAGCTTTTAGCTGTGATTGCCTGTGTCAGAGAGATGTCTGTTTCCATATTCTTACTCTTTCTGTAGTGGTAGACAGCTTGTTCCTCAGTGCTAGGCTTTCATTGAGATCCTGAGAGTTTTTGGTCTCCTGGACTAGTTTTAATCTTAGGCTGTGCTATGCACCTGGGCCTTAGGGTTGGGCCATCTCTGCCTTCCTGCCCTGTTCCATGTAGCAGCACAACTCTGCCTGTACCAATAGTGAGTTTGGGCAGGAGATAGTTTTTTGCCCCTCCCTGGTCTTATCAGAGCTCTACTTTCCTTGTGCAAACTCCAGAGTCCAAGAAATTTCTATATCCCTTTGGACAGTGGACCTTTGCCTGGTTCTATAGGAAGATGGATTTTGCTTCCATCCTTTTCCTAGTGGCTCTAGGAGAAAGGACTGATGGCCTTTCCCCAGGGGCTATGTCTTGCGCTTCATGAGAAAAGGGTTGAAGAAATGGGCAACTTTACACTGTACCCCAGGAGTAGCCCTCACCTCCTGCATGCCTATACCCAGGAGAGGGGCTTTCCTCCTGTTCCACCTCCATTCTTTCTCAAGTCTATGTGTGTAGAAGCCTACCAGTGGGAATTGGCCTTGGGAACTCTTTAGAATTTTAATTGTTTTCCTCTAATGGGCAACCAGATTCTATGTCCTGTTTCTCTTTAAACAGGCATATCATTTTTGGGAATTCACTTCCCTTGGTTGCCTTGTGACCACAGCTCTGACAGAAACAAGAGAAATCATGATATTAGTTTGTCTGGCTTTTTCATATTAGTTTGTAAGTGTCATTGTCTTTTGGCTTTCTGTATCGTAAGCCATAACCTGAACTGCACTTACCCTACTTCATGACTTTTACACTTATCGATTTCCAAGCCAAGAGCAGATCTGTAGCTTCATAGACTTCTTACCAAACCTGGGCATTGTTAAGCTTTTGGAATACAAAAGAGAACATCATAGAGGAGGAGGGCTGGCCGAGGAGGCCAAGTAGCTTTCTATTACTTGCACAAAGGACCAGAAGTGGCGCTTTACTTTTCCCCATTTAGCACAGTAGGCCAGAAGCTGCATTTGAGCTAGCTTTTCTTCAACTTGTTTTCTTCTTCTTCGGTTCTTCTTCGGTTCATCTTATTTTATATAGTGACCTTCAGAGTGACTGGTTTTTTTGCTCCAGATACTCCTCTTACCCTCTGCTCATCTTGGAGAGCACATCAAAGTTTTAAAGATGTATGAAAAATCTTTCAGGGTAACCCTGCAAGGTAACCCTGATATGCCCAGCATGACTTATTCTTTCAATTCAGAGTTATTGTTATTGAGATAAAGAAAAGTCAGGCCTTGCTGTGCTTGTTTAATAGACCTAGTTCTTTCTTGGGATTTTTTTTAAATGGTTTTGTTTTGTAGAAGTAACAGAAATTTGTTTAATCCAGTGTTTATTAGCTCTTTTAAATTCTGGACCCCCTTGATAAACATACAAACCCTATATCTTAGTGTTTTTATTTTTTATTCAAATGAAACAAACAAACAAAAAAACTCCAAAGGAACCAGAGGACAAAGGGCTGTTTTGTTTTCATCCTACCCCACTTTTGATATCCCCCACTGCATACCTAAATCAGTGTCTAGACTTAGTCACTATTTGGCAAGGGTTTTGAATTTAGCTATTGGTACACCATCTTTGCATGTTTATTTAGGAATAATCAAATACAAAAATGGAAACAAACAGTTTTGAAGTATAGAAGACACAAGAGGCAATTACTTCCATCAGAGCATTAACTCTGCACGCCTGTAGACAGGACTCCAATCCTGCATATCAGCCTCCTTCTTCTCCAGAGTGAGCTAGATCAGTTGGATCAGTGGTAAGTACTTTGTTGCCAGTGGAAGAAATGAGGCCTGCTTATTGTTACCTCATTTCAGAATGAGAACTGATGAAATTATTCATGGCTGTTTTAAGAAATTGCTGCTATTTAAATATCCAGATGACCTCCTATTTTTAGCAACAAACTTCTGTTCAATAAGTTGGTTAGAAATCTGTATGTTTTTCATTATATATGACTGCTTCCACTTTAGTGCTCAACATAAATTCGGTAAATATTTTTTATTCATCCTGAATTTGCTGTGATACAGAAAAGTTTCCTTGACCTCTTTCTAGCACATCGTTTTACCTAAATTCATTCCTGACACAATATTGTTATATTGTAAATAAGTGTTGGTTAATATGTAAGCAACATTTTAAGCTTCTTTCCAGTTGTAAAAATCTATGATTCTTTATCAAGGAATACAAAATTTCAGCGTTTGGTTTTCTTCTAGTCCAGACCTTTTTTGTGTACTTTTTCTTTTGATACCAGTGGGGCAGCAAAGATGCCCTGCGTGGCTGGGTTTCCATTTTGTGGTATTCACCATCTAGAAGCATTAGGTGATGAGTGCAAACTCACCATGTACAGCCATCTCTGAGAAAGAACTTAAACCTTGAAAAAAGTATTTTGAGACACCTCCATCTCAGCAGAAACCTGTGCTTTTTCCTTTGGTTCTAGGTAATTAATGCATTCACATACATGTAGTTTGTGAACATTTTAGAATTGAATTTAAACTAACTTGAATTACGATCAGATGCCTGATCACTTTTGGGCTAAAGAATGAAAGCCAAGTTGAAATGAATAGGACTGAGATAAAAATTCCAAATGTTAGGCAGTTTGGGACCCGTTCTCCTGCCCCTGAACTCTGATTCTGTGTCCCTCCCACACAAGTGCTTCTGTCTTCCCTTCCTTTCTTTTTGCCACGGGGGACCAGATGGCCTACTTCTCTAGTCGTCATATCCACCTGTTACTCCCAGCCAGAGATTCTGGTCTATCCAGTGACCTGAGTGAAGCTCGCACCTGCTATCCTCTGTATTGGTCTCTAAGCAAGCACACTCTTCTATATGAGTTTTCTAATGGCTTTGCTGCTAGAAGGGAGGGAGAAACAGATTGCTTCATGCAAACCTTGGTGTGCTGTGGAGAGGACAGCATTATTGTAGCCAGCAGCATATGGAGGGGGAGGAAGAGACAGGAGGTATCTGGTAAGGGGTGTCCCTGCTGTCAATATATCAGCAGTGCTTTGGTGGCCATCAGGTGCGTGTGTCTGCTTTCAGTAACCAGAAGTCCAATCAAAGCCTGGGCTGGTTTGTGAAAAGAAAAGCAATGTTCATAAAGGAACTACCTATCCTTAACATGCTGCCTGTCCCACAGACATGGGTGTGTGAGTGTATTATGTTGTGTGTATTAGCCAACTTTGCTATTCAACTTTTTTCTCTTAATTAACAAAGAGACCTATGAATTTGTAATGAATCAGAAAGTGGTAGTAGAATATTAATCAGTGTGTATGATGGCAGAATAAAGGATTATAGTGCTGAAAAAATACTAGATGTTTTTAATGGATCAGTGATAAACACCTCCATTTATCTTTGTGACTTCTTTTTACTAGTGGCACTTTGAGATATAATTTATAAAGATTATGAAATTTCCTTACTAAGTTAGTGTGTTGCCTTTATTAAAGGTAAATGTGTCTTCTTAGACATAAAGACATCCTTCATTCTGAAAAATGGGGAATTTATACATTTTTGTGCCCTTATGCATGGATGATTACAAATTTAATTTCATGCCAGCTGACTTGAATAGACAGAATGCAATCTATGCTTTAGGGATTTGGAATAGCTATAATACAATATATCTTATAGATACAATTAGCACAGTTTTTACCACTTTTGCACTTTATTGTTCTGAGGATACAGTTATAAAGAAATACTCTGCCTGGTGGCTTTTATGTTTTATCTTGGCACTCAGATAACAAAAGCCTCTGTGGTTCATTTTGAAACTTTGAGGGAAATGCTACCCATATGATTTAAAGTTTTAAGTTTAATTATCTTCTGCAAATTGCTTTTGGAAGTATAGGTAGTCAAAAAGTAAAAGTGGTTTTAAATTTTAAACATAGAAAGTAGCATAATGGTTTTATGAAATATAGAGGATTTTATTCAAAATAGATGCTATCCAGAAAAGGAAAATCAGAATTGCCTTTGTAAAATATTTTGCATGCCTTTTTCTTTATTGCCTTGAAAGTTATATAATCCCAACCCCCACCCTTTTTCCTTAATACAAAGGCTTACTGAAAATTTATGACCTCTGTCTCATTACAGATTTCATATACCACCTGAGAGGCAATATTGTGTTTTAAGTTAAAATTGCAAAAGATGTTTTGAGGTCATTTGAGCAACTCTTTTTCAAACAAGAAAGGTGTACATATGGGAAGGTCTTAAACGCACACAGATGTAGATGCCAATCCTTAAGGTGGGAACCTCTTTACTCATGCAGGAGAATTGAGGAGTGCATTATTGGTGGTACAAAGTTGTTTGGAAATAGATGCTACTTGAAGTTTTACACTTGGGTAGTGATAATAACCTATTTATATTGGAAGTACTTAGATGATATTGTTCTCAGCATCAGCCTGGTACACACTAGTAAATTTTAATAAGCCCAACTTTAGAATTTCAGAAGTACCCCCCAGATATAATAAAGATCTCCCTCTCAGGCCTAATACAGTTGCAAGGGTAAAACCATATATCTGAACTATTTAGGAACATGACTATTATGAGACTCCAAAGAGTCAGGAATTTCTGCTGGAATTCCAGTGTATATCCATTGAACACACATTTTAATAGTTGATACTTAGCACTTTCTTGTTATTTGTTATAGAGTCCAGAAATAGCCCAAACATCTCACTGAACCCTAGTGGCCAGGAAATGATTTTCAGATTTAATAGTGTATATCCCCATGATGTGAGGTGCTGCCTAAAATGCCACTTCCTGATACCATCCCTATCGACCTGACATCCTAGAGTGCTTAGGAATTGACAATTAAGTCAGATAACCCAGAGAATTCTAAGGAAGATGATCTGGCGACAAGCTGTTAGGACACACTGATGAAGGAGACGTATCCCCTCTCAGGACCTGCTTCATGGAGTTGCTTCAGGACCTGTGCAGTTGTACAAGCCCCACACTCAGAAGGTCCCCGTACTTGACTTAATGCTCTTCTGTTATCTTCTAGAAAGTCTTAATAATTTTTGAGTAGGACTCCTACATTTTCATTTCCCTCCAGGCCCTGAAAATTATGTAGCCAGTTCTATATACAGATTTCATTGTATGTTACTGAAATCGTGTTCCTTGGCAAGAATGAATTGAAGTTATTTGATAACGATTTCTTATCTGTTGGTATTGGGCCGTAAACTCCAAGGCTACTTCTGAGCTTTAAAGGTAAATGAATATCCTTCACCACAGGACTCAGAATAGGAAATCCTTATATTAAATTTTAATTAGTAATCCCGAACACAGACACCCATGTTTATGTTATTCTAATCCACTTTTTTTTTCCCTCCCAGGATGGTACAAAACAGAAAAGGGAGCGGAAGAAGACTGTGTCGTTCAGCAGCATGCCCACTGAGAAGAAGATCAGCAGTGCGAGTGATTGCATCAATTCCATGGTTGAAGGTTCAGAACTCAAAAAGGTCCGCTCCAACTCTAGAATTTACCATAGGTATTTTTTACTGGATGCTGACATGCAGAGCTTGAGGTGGGAGCCATCGAAGAAGGATTCTGAGAAAGCCAAGATTGATATTAAATCCATCAAGGAAGTGAGAACAGGAAAAAATACAGACATATTCCGTAGCAATGGCATTTCTGACCAGATATCTGAAGATTGTGCATTTTCAGTCATATATGGAGAGAATTATGAATCACTTGATTTGGTTGCCAACTCTGCAGATGTTGCGAATATCTGGGTCACGGGACTGCGGTACCTAATTTCTTATGGCAAACATACCCTTGATATGTTGGAAAGTAGCCAAGACAACATGAGGACTTCTTGGGTTTCACAAATGTTTAGTGAAATTGATGTAGACAACCTTGGACAAATAACTCTGTGTAATGCTGTGCAATGTATCAGAAACCTCAATCCTGGTTTAAAAACGAGCAAAATTGAGCTCAAGTTCAAAGAGTTGCACAAATCAAAGGACAAAGGTAGCACAGAAGTCACAAAGGAAGAATTTATTGAGGTTTTTCATGAGCTTTGTACTAGACCTGAAATTTACTTCCTTTTAGTTCAGTTTTCAAGCAATAAAGAATTCCTTGATACCAAGGACCTTATGATGTTTCTTGAAGCAGAACAGGGTGTGGCACATATAAATGAGGAAATAAGCCTTGAAATTATTCACAAATATGAGCCATCCAAAGAGGGCCAGGACAAGGGCTGGCTGTCTATAGATGGGTTCACTAATTACCTAATGTCACCTGACTGTTATATTTTTGATCCAGAACATAAGAAGGTCTGTCAGGATATGAAGCAACCTCTGTCTCATTACTTTATAAACTCATCTCATAATACATATTTAATAGAGGATCAGTTCCGAGGTCCCTCTGACATCACAGGATATATTCGGGCTCTTAAAATGGGTTGCCGGAGTGTCGAATTAGATGTATGGGATGGGCCAGATAATGAACCCGTAATTTACACCGGCCACACTATGACCTCTCAGATAGTCTTCCGCAGTGTCATTGATATTATTAACAAGTATGCATTCTTTGCTTCAGAGTATCCTCTTATCTTGTGTTTAGAAAATCACTGTTCTATTAAACAACAGAAAGTAATGGTTCAACACATGAAGAAAATTTTGGGAGACAAGCTCTATACCACTTCACCCAATGTCGAGGAATCTTATCTACCATCCCCAGATGTTCTGAAAGGGAAGATACTAATCAAAGCCAAGAAGCTGTCCTCAAATTGCTCTGGAGTAGAAGGAGACGTTACTGATGAAGATGAAGGAGCAGAAATGTCTCAGAGGATAGGGAAGGAGAACATGGAGCAACCCAGCAATGTGCCTGTGAAGCGATTTCAGCTTTGCAAAGATCTGTCTGAACTGGTCAGCATCTGTAAGTCAGTTCAGTTCAAGGAATTTCAGGTGTCATTTCAGGTTCAGAAGTACTGGGAAGTCTGTTCCTTTAATGAAGTGCTTGCCAGCAAATATGCCAATGAAAATCCAGGGGACTTCGTAAATTATAACAAGCGTTTTCTTGCTAGGGTCTTTCCTAGTCCGATGAGAATTGACTCCAGTAACATGAACCCTCAAGATTTTTGGAAATGTGGTTGTCAAATTGTAGCCATGAACTTTCAGACTCCGGGGCTGATGATGGACTTGAATATTGGCTGGTTCAGGCAGAATGGAAACTGTGGCTATGTTCTTCGGCCAGCCATCATGCGGGAGGAGGTTTCCTTCTTCAGTGCCAACACGAAAGACTCTGTCCCGGGAGTCTCCCCTCAACTTCTTCACATTAAAATCATCAGTGGGCAGAACTTTCCAAAGCCCAAAGGATCAGGTGCCAAAGGTGATGTGGTGGACCCTTATGTCTATGTGGAAATCCATGGGATCCCTGCCGACTGTGCAGAACAAAGGACAAAAACAGTGCACCAGAATGGAGATGCGCCCATTTTTGATGAGAGCTTTGAATTTCAAATCAACCTGCCTGAGCTGGCCATGGTGCGCTTCGTAGTGCTGGATGATGACTACATTGGGGATGAATTTATTGGTCAGTACACAATTCCCTTTGAATGTTTACAGACGGGCTACCGCCATGTCCCCCTGCAGTCCTTGACTGGAGAGGTTCTTGCTCATGCTTCTTTGTTTGTGCACGTGGCCATCACTAACCGAAGAGGAGGAGGGAAGCCTCATAAAAGGGGCCTTTCTGTGAGAAAAGGGAAGAAATCCAGGGAATATGCATCTCTGAGAACGTTGTGGATTAAAACTGTGGATGAGGTGTTCAAGAATGCCCAGCCCCCCATTCGGGATGCCACGGATCTGAGAGAGAACATGCAGGTACGTGCTCGTGGTCAAGTGTTCACTCAATGGTTGTTCTGCTGAGTGCATGTCCACAGCTTAGGAACATATTGGTCTTTTTCTTTTTAATGAGTATATTTAATTTCAAATAATATGTAAATTTCAATTGTTATTAGAATGTTTGCCTCTAGTCTCATTTCTTATCATTTAAATTTCCAGAACTACAATTGTTCAAAATAATGGTTAGAATAATCTAGTTTTGTTGCTTTGTTGCTCATCCCAGTTCCTGTTAAGGACTAATTCACAGTTCCTGTTTTTTTCTAATAGTATGCATTGGAATCTGATATTTCTTGATTGTAACACAAACATATGACCCCTCAAAACAAAAAGGGATATGGATTACAGTAAAAGAGCTGTGCTCCTGGCCTTTCTCGTGGTGCTGCAGTGCTGGGAAGATGTCAGTGTGTTTGTATATTGACCTGTCTCTTGATTTTAGAGTCTTGCTAATTGTTTAAGTAAAAAACATGTGGTGTTTTTTATTTATTTCAATAAATATTTCTATTTATTGAAGTCAAAGGTACAAATGACCTCTGAAATATATAATAGCTGAAAGCAATCAGTTAGGAACTGTGTATTTAATTAAGCATGTCTACAAGCCTAACCATGTGGTTGAGCCTCTGTGTGAGTGATGCAGAAGTGGACAGCAAAGACCCGCCCTACAGAGGTATCAACACTAGCCAGTCACAGTGTGTTTGGTACCATGCGTGATAGGTGCTCTGCTTGATCTGTTTATTTTTAAATGACTGTTATAAAAATGACATCAGCAGTAAACTCTGGTTCAAAAAATGTACTTTCTACATGCTTTTCCCATCTACCAATTCTGCAGATTCTTCATGAAGAATAAGCCCTTCCTGTAATAGGGACATATATTTTCTTTCTTTCAAGGTAAAAGCATAACTGAGATGTGGAGGGCTTTCCCACTACTGAGGGTACAAGTGTTGGGTAAACCCTCAGCTCCAAGCAGGACACACTATCCCTTGCCTGGTGGCTGCTGGAGTGTATGTGCCACAGAATTCCCTTGGGGACCTGCCAAAGCCAGAGCATCATCTTTTCCAGAGCCTGCATCTGCTCTGAATCCGACAGCCCAGTGGGTGGTGATATTTGATGGTTGCCTGCTGCCACAGGCAGTCTGGCCGCAAGCATGCAGCAGTGAACCTGAAGCCAGACCACCTGCCCTCAAGGGACTTGTCCTGTAGCTGGGGGTGGGCGTTGGAAGGGGAAACAAACAGTAAGTACGTGAATATACAAATAGGACAACTGCAGATACTGTGAGTGCTGTGAAGAAAATAAAACAGAGAGGTATGCTGGAATGATCAGACTCTACTTTATATATCATAATAATGATTTATTTTTATTCAGTCATATCAAAGTGATTTTGAGTGAAATTACTTATAGTTTAAAACATGAGTCTGTTTCCTCCTCCATAATATGGTTTGTTGAGAGGATTAAATGAGTTAGTGTGTAATACATATGCCCAGTATAGCCTAGACTTTGGAAATGCTCAAAGAATGCCAGCTCATGACATTTTACAGTGTTGAGGGTTTTCTTTAATGGCTATTTTAATGAGATGCCTCTGGTGATTAGAACACAAGAGAGACGCTGTTGTGATGGTCTACACCTGTAGTCCCAGCTATTTGGGAAGCTAAGGTAGGAGGATTGCAAATTTGAGGCCAGCCTGGGCAATTTAGTGAGACCCTGTTTAAAAATAAAGGGAAAAGAAAAAAAAAAAAAAACAAGGACTGGGAACGTAGCTCAGAAGTAGACTGCTCCTAGGCTCAATCCCCAGTACTACCATGTGGGGGAGTGGTTTGTGGGGGTGGGGTGAGGGTTACAGTGGAGAAGGGCAGGGGAGTTGCAGTGGAGATGCTAATAAGGGAAAGGCAAGGGGAACCAGGACCCCTGCTGGGCATACCCTGCAGTGAAGAGCAGCTTCTTCAAAGGTCCTGTAAATTTGGAACCTTGGTATAAACAGGTGATATTTCTTTCCTTTCCTTTTTGGATGGCTGGTGTATTTGATACTTGTTTCAAACTGGATTTGAATTTTTTTCTTAAACTTTACCTTTTCCATATGTAGAGGCCATTCTTTTTATTTGCTCAGACTTGCATATAAATATTGCACTACTGTGAACTTTGATCTGAAAAGAGGCTTTGACCTTTGGAAGAATTCAACTTATTTACATTTTCAATGCTTTTGATAAATTAGTATTACAAATGTCTGTAACCTTATTTACTTTGAAAAATAGTTATTTCTTCCAAGGATAAATAATTATTAGCCAATTCTGTCATAACATTGCCAATAACTTTTATACCAGGTTCCAATATAACCAGTTATATCAAGTATAATATCCATGAGAAATTAATTAATTACCAAGTGCCTCCTTTCTTGCCCTTTGATAGAATGCAGTGGTATCCTTCAAGGAGCTGTGTGGCCTGTCCTCAGTGGCCAATCTCATGCAGTGCATGCTGGCGGTGTCTCCCCGCTTTCTGGGGCCTGATAACAACCCCCTGGTGGTCCTGAATCTCAGTGAGCCATATCCCACGATGGAGTTGCAGGGCATCGTGCCAGAAGTTCTGAAGAAGATTGTAACGACTTATGACATGGTGAGTGCATGGTGAGTGGTGTTTGTCCCATCGTGTAGGCTGGTGCCAGAGATGTCTTTAGACAACATGCCATATGTCCTGAGGAGCTCTTGCTGAAGTGTGCGTTTTTATTTCATGCTTCGTTTGTCTGTGTCGGAGAAGTAACTCCCCTAGCCTTGCTGTATTAGAAAGAGTTTAATGTTTTGTTATTGTTTTAGAAAGCAGGATTCATTCAGAGAATTACTTGCTCACTTGCTTCAGTTGGATTAAACGTGAGTTAGCTTCTCAAGAACTATGTCTGAATTGATTTCTAAAGGATGCCTTATTTTCTACATATATGTCGTAAAGAATTTTTATCTCCTTGTAACCATCTATTGATTTCTTTTGTTTTCATATCTCAACCTAGTGAAGATGAGAAATTTAATTTAAAAAATAAATTCTTGGAATACAGGAAGGGGCAGGTGCTGCATCTCATTATTCTACTGCATGATGGTTTCCTTCTTGCAGCAGCTGCTCTAAGACACCTGTGTTTGTCATCAGCTTAATGTTAATGAGGTATCCTCAGGACACCTAGAATATTACATTTTTGCAGTTAAGGTCTGTCTTGTTTTTTTTTTTTAAGTTTTTTTTTTTAGTTGTTGATAGATCTTTATTTTTATTTATTTATATGCGGACTGAGAATCGAACCCAGTGCCTCACACATGCCAGGCAAGTGCATTACTGCTGAGCCCCAACCCCAGCCCTAGCCCTGTCTTGTATTTTCTTAATTGCATTTCACTGTTTTTGTCCTTTGTGATTTATCATAACTCTATGAGAGAATTTAATGGGCAAATAGCACCTATTTCAGGCTCACGATGTAGTTAAAGTGATCAGAACTCACTGTGTGTACTGGTAGTGTCTTGTCAGCATGTCAGGGTTAAGCATAGGACACTCCCCTTCCAGATAGGCCAGTTTGACATCCTTTACCATTCAGGGTAGTTGGGGGTAAAATTCTCATCCACCACCTCCTCCACTCTAGAAGCCCAAGCTAAGGCCACAGAGCACTAGGCTTTCTCTGATGTAGCTTACAATGCTCAAGGACCAAACAGGATTGCATCATATACCTACACTGAAACGTTTTTTGAAAACATTTTTGACTGTTTTCATAAATTGGTCTGAAAGTGGTAGATTAGAGAGATTTATGAAATTAAAGGGAAAATAAAAAATACTTCAGGTCAGCATTTCCCACACTGTTCTGAGGAACCTTGGTTCTTTAGGATGTTAGTAAATACCACATGGGGAGAGGGTTCCATAATGAAGTACTTCAGGGAAATACTGGTCTGAACAGAACTGATCAGATACCATTCTTATAGGATTTCTCAGAGCCTTATCTTTCCTGGTACACTGTGCTCCAAGAGGGCAGTGGACATGGATAGTTATCTTTCCTGGCACACTGTGCTCCAAGAGGGCAGTGGACATGGATAGAGCACTCCCTATTTCACATGTTGGCTTGACTCCTGTTTCCAAAAACAAAAGTTCTGAAGAACACATTTTGGGAAATGCTTCTTTAATCTTTGAGTAAGTCGGGAAGTATAAGCCAGAAGAATGTAATTGTTTTAAGCAATTTATTAGTTTATTACCTTCTAAAAAGGTGATTTCAAAGCTATTTCCCCATGTTCCTGTGAAGAAGGCACACATTGTAGTGGCTGCTCATATCCTCTGCTATTTCTAGCTCAGACTTCGTGGAAACACAAGAGATGTGAGGGACTGAACACTGGACACTGTGGCAAACTACAGGGAGAGTCACCCACCCTGCAGAAAGTAGGAAGACTAGGGTTAGGTATGTCTGATAACCCTTGAGTGATGCTGGGTGCCAGAGGGCTACAAAAATGAGCATGAATGGCCTCTGTCTGGGAGCCAGCCAGTCCACTAGAAAATAATGGAGGAAGGACAGAATTGCCATAATAGGCTCATGCTGGGATTCCTTGGGAATAGGGAAAATGGAAAGATAGGAAAAAGAGATAAAAATGGAGAAATTTGAAGTAATTTGCCATGCTGTGAGCTAGACTATGTAGTTAGTTGCTGATTCCAGGTTTTATGGGAAGATGCCAGAGAGAAGTAGCTGATGTTTATAAGTGAGTGCCTTTATTTATTTATTTATTTATTTATTTATTTATTTATTTAAATTGATGCTGGAGATCAAACTGAGGGCTTTGCATATGTTCAACACATACTTTAGCACTGAACTACACCACAACTCTGTAAATGCTTTTCTAGCTTGAGCCACAAATAAAAATCATAGACCTACTTCATTGATCATTTCAGTGACAGTCATATAGTAACGTTTCTTCACTTTACGGTTTTTGACAGGGACTTCCTGACAGCAGAGTGGAGGTCACCATGTAGGTGATGACATGATTGACTGGCGCTGAGTGTAGATCAGAGTAGAGTTGAAAGCCTGGCTGAACTCTTAGGGTCTCCTTAAAGCTCTTTAAGGACACAGAGACTGCCACAGCACCCACAACTATATTTGGCACAGGAATTGCTCAATGTCTCCTGCCCCTTCCTCTTCCTGGACTAGTAGATGACAACACTTATTACATAACTCTTATTTGCATCTAACTATATTTGTGTTATTCTAGAAGGAATAAGCTTGTTTAAAAGTTTTAAATTGTGAGACTATTCTTTTCTCATGTTTAATTGAAATAGCTGTGCTGCTTGATACTCTATGGTTTATAAATTTGTTTTGTTTTTAATTCCTTATGTTATAAAATATTTAAAATTAAGTTCAAATTATTGCTGCAGCAATATTATAACTCTTAGAATATTTTATGGACTTTTTTTAGTGACTTAATAGTTTCTCACCTTATGACAATTAATTCGTTAAAGCTAGCCAAAATAGGGAAAACATTGATGGGAAATGTATTGTGGTCGTGGACAGTCTGTAACTTTAAATATAGCTCTTTATTTTTATAGTGTTATATTGAGCTTGGCCCAAAATTAATCTTAGGAAAAAGATCATATTTCTTTGTTGACTTCCTATTTATAATTTGAAGACTTCAAATGAGAAGTAAGAGTGGGTTGAGAAATCCCTGTCCAGAGCGCCTGTGTCGTTGTGTGTCTGTGCTGCTGATGCTGGTCCTGCTGAGGACAGTACTGTGCTGGCTCCCACGGATGAGCAGGTGTGTATTGCTGCCATCCAGACTGAGATTGCTTCTCAATTTATACACTCTGGCTAATGAAATGGAGTGTCATAAATGTGCCAGTTTCTTTTTGAAAAGGGGGAATGCAGATCATGAACAGAGAGCAGTATGGAAGCCGGCAATGAGGCCAGAAAGGCAGACCCAAGCACACAGTGTGGCTGCACATCCCAGTTTTCCTAGGATGGGTCTTGTTTATATATACCTGTTGTTCTAGAATAATTGTTAATCATTCTCTTGTTGTCTCTTGAAAATATTCCTATTCAGAAGAAAAGGAAAGAAAATTAATCTTTTAAAACTTTTAACTATCCCTATTCAGATGGTCAGTTGTGTTGTCACCTACCCATTGACCCTAGATTGTTCTAATGGCTCCTGTGATTACCACGAACAGGCAGACTTTCAAAAGCCCTGATTGTGGTTTTACCCTATTTGTGATGTCCCCCATGATGTTGCCATGGAGTGGAAAAGAGCTTCATGTTAGTGGAGGTTTACTGGGTAGACTGGGCCTTTAAATGGCACTTCCTTGTCTCCATGGTCCTGGTGTCCTTAAGTACCTCATCCCATTTCTTAGGGACTAAACCTATGAGGGTTCAGCTTATTCCTCTAGGTCATCTGGACTCCTCCAGTCTACCCTCCCTGATTCTTAATGGAAAAGATCCTTGAGTC
This sequence comes from Spermophilus citellus, assembly GCF_964194105.1. Taxonomy (NCBI): domain Eukaryota; kingdom Metazoa; phylum Chordata; class Mammalia; order Rodentia; family Sciuridae; genus Spermophilus; species Spermophilus citellus. The sequence continues at coordinate 44,278,716 of NC_138184.1, read as the reverse complement.
CCTTTATCCAAACCTAATATTTTCAACAGATGAGGAATGACTTCCAGTTATTGATCAGTATTGCAATATACCATATACATTATTATGTCATACATTATGACCAGATCAGAGAGTTGTGCTTTTTTTACTTAAATAATTGATTTGGTTTCGTTAAGATATCATGTTGGTTTCTTCTGAAGTGGAATATAGTAAAAAATTGATTTTTTTTTATTTTAATAAAGCATATAAAATAAGTAATACTTGCATTTTCCTTTTTTAAATATATGTATATTTTTAGTTGTAGATGGACACAGTTCCTGTATTTATTTTTATATGGTGTGGAGGATCAAACCCAGTACCTCACATGTAGGCAAGTGCTCTACTACTGAGCTACAACCCTGGCCCAGACATTTGCACTTTCTTTGGTGAAATCTACGCTTATTTACAAACTCTTATTACATGCAAGGTCCTGAGCACTCATCCAACAACACATATTTACTGAGTACCTACTGTGTACCAGGACCTGCATACTCTGTATAATGTATATTTATCTTAAGGATGGATCAGTACTGTGTTTCAAATGCACCCCTATCCCCATCAATATAAGAGATCTAGTTCACCATCTTTTGAAACTGAAATTATTTTTACCAACCTTTTCTTGTTGATAACAGTGAGAAGTCAGCGCTCTAGCTATCTTTATTAGATCCAGATTTACCATCTGCTTTATACTTGAATTAATAAAATTTTTATGAGGTCCATACTAACACATGGGGACCAAGGAGTCAACATTCTTGCTCTATAAAGAGAAAACATTGGGAATATAAAGGTTTTGTGAAGTATTACATTAAAAGAAGGTTCTTTTTAAAAGTTTTTGCAACTTTTTTGATTTTGTTAGTTTTTATATGATATGAAATAGGCTTTGATCAACGTAATGAAATTGAAGATGAAGTTGTAGGTAGTGAAAAATCAAGAAAAAGAAAAAGTAAAGATGATGAAAACCAGTGCTGTCTTGCAGGCAGTATGGTGGTTCATACACTGTGGCAGACTCTTGGGCAGCCCCCACCTGTTTGGAGGTTTTACACAAATTCATTCTTATCACCACTGTTCCTTTGTTTCTACTTTCCATTTGCAATTAATTTATTTTGATCATTTCCTTGCAACTTAACAAAAATCTTGGTTTTAATTACCTTCCGGTTTAATTAAGAGAGCATACTCTGAGGAACCCATTTATCTAGTACAGAATGGTAATTTTTTTTTTTTTTAAGGGAGGAACAAGATGCTTTGTCTAAGAGGATATAATTTGCACTCTGTTTTTGTGTAAGTTGCTGAGTAGTCTCTTCTAACACATAACTTTAAATATTTTTTAACTAAAACAAGGTTCTTTAAATAAAATATGTGAAATGAAGACTGTTTCTTACACAGAAATGTTGGCAATAGGCAAGTGGCATTAGGAACATTCTGTTTTGTGTTGGTGGTATGGTTTCATGTACTTTTTCTAGCCACTGCTTAATGCAGTAAGGAGATAAATCACACTTCATAATTAATGGAGCCTGTTGGTCTGGACCAAGCCAGAGATGATCTGCAATAAGGTTACTATTGATCCCCGTCTCCTTTGTGGCTCCTTTTATCACTCTCCTGACTCAAAACTTGACATTAAAAGCTTCTTTTAATTGGAGGTGTCAACTTTACCAACTTTTATAACTGTGGAAAAAAGGTCAGATAGAATATTACGCTTTGGGATAAGATTGAGCTAAAAAAAAAGAAGGAAGCTAAGAAATGGAGGGAGGAAGAGAGGGAGCAGTGGTGGAGAGCAAGGGAAGGAGGGATGGAGAGAGGATGAGGGAATACATCCTGTAGAAGGAAGATCAGAAATCCAAGGGCTATAGATCAATTTGTTAACTAGAGATATTCAGTAAATGTTTGCAAAAGAATTCTCTCTAGAATCATCAAAACAATACAACTGAGCTACTCCAGAATGGTCTCAGTTGCTAATAGAAAAGAAAGAAACATTAAAAAGGTAGAGTGTGATGATGGCATCACTTTGTCATCAGGTCAGATGGAGCAGGCTGCCACAGGGTAATCAGTAGCAGGGAGGTTTGGAAAATTTTTAAAGGTGGTGCTTCTAGGCTGCACAATGGTGATTACAAGGTATTATTTCCAATCCAGTTTTTCTATCTTTACATGTCTTCTGGGAAACCATTGAAGAACACATATTTTAAAAGTATTCATACACATGCACACATATATCAGATATGTAAGTAAGGAACAACTGGGGAAGACTAGAATTTGGGGGGCTGGCAGTCCTCTTGAAAAAGAGACTTCATCATGTAGTAGTTTTTGACAGATAAGTTTGATACCTCTCCAAGAGGACAGCAGTGAAAACCTTGATGAAATTCACAGTTTTTCAGATGGTGTCCCCAGATAAGATATGCTCAATAGTACTAGTTGAACATCCATAATCCATAGTCCATATCTGCATGCTCCAAAATTCATCCTGTCAGTGCTCAAAAAGTTTTAGATTTGGAGACAGTTCATATTTTCAGATTAGGGATGTTTCATAAGTGAAATCTATGCTTTTTTTTTTTTTTTTTGGTGGTGGTAGTGATTGAACTTGGGGCCTTGCATGTATGAAGCAAGTATTCCACCACTGAGCTACACTCACAGCTCCTCTGTTTTAGATCCAAATCTGAAACACTTCTGGTTCCAGGTATTTTGCATAAGGGATAGTCAGCCTGTGTGAAGCAAGCCACTGTATTGTCTGACTCACCCTCAGCCTGATTTGAAATGTCTAAGTAAACTAGGAACCAGTAGTTGGGTGCTGTCCAACCATTATCGTGAATAAGAAATGGGAGCCTGCTGTTGGCACATTTTCTTAGGTAGATTTCATGTGAACCAAGGCTACCTGGAGAACAGTTGCAGGGCAGTGTTTTGGGGCCATGTATTCCGTAAGGTCTCCACTGTTTTATTTCTCTGTAGAGAGCCTTTGTATTGCCTTTTAAGGGGGCATATTTTCCAACATTTTGTTTCCCTGAATCTGATAGAAAACAGCTATAGAATTTATTTGAAACCTAAAACTCAAGAAAAGTCAGAGAATTTCTTCCTAAACTTATGCTTTATGCAAAAGAACACTACTACATTTTTAATAAAACTAAGATTGCTGAAGTACTGTAGTCTTTTTTTTTTTTAAGAGAGAGTGAGAGAGAGGGAGAGAGAGAGAGAGAGAATTTTTTTTTAATATTTACTTTTTAGTTATCGGCGGACACAACATCTTTGTTTGTATGTGGTGCTGAGGATCGAACCCGGGCCGCATGCATGCCAGGCGAGCGCGCTACCGCTTGAGCCACATCCCCACCCTGTAGTCTTTTTTTTAAAAATGAAAAAACAGAGAAATTGCTTCCTATCAAATTCCACAGTGAATATTAGATTTTGCTCTTGTATAATTCCTTCAAAATCTATTTTTGATGTTCTTTCTGTCTCTCCTTCTCTCTTTCTGTCTTTCTCTCAATAGTGGGGATTGAACCCAGAGATGGTTTACCACTGAGTTATATCCCTAGGCTTTTAAATTTTTTTATTTTGGGACAGTTTTGCTAAATTGCTGAAGGTCTTGCCTTGTTGCCCAGGCTGGCCTTGAACTTCAGATCCTCCTGCCTTGGCCTCCTGAATCAGTGGGATTATAGGCATGGAATAGCACCACCAACTATGACTTCTCTTCTTTATCAGATGTGTCTTGTGTTTGTTTCTGCAGTGTCTGAAGGCACATCCAGAGTTGTTTGCTAAGTTCTCTTTTTTCTCTCTCCAGGACATTACAGGAAAGGATTTGATATGACTTTGCAATCCTGTACTTTATGGGTAATACATATATTTCTTTTTGGTCAGCCATATGCACTGGCAGTTTTTCAAAGCTGTGAGGAGGCCTTGAGCTTCCTTACCCCAGTTTATTCAGTGATCCCTTGGTCTCTGCTAGATGCTAAGCTGCCGTCTTCCCATCTCGGGGGTCCTTACTCAGTACCACCCTTCATCACCTTCTGCCTATGTGATGGTTTGAGTTCAAACTTTACACTCAACCCAGGTGAAAGACAAAACATAGCTATCTTATCTCTCTTAGGAGGTAGGTATTTCTAAATTTCTGTTCTGTTTGGCAAGCTAGATCTGCATTAATTTACATTGCCCCTTTGGACTGTAGGCTCAGCTCCTCAGGTGCAGCAAGCAGTCTCAGTCTTCCTCTTCTTTTTCTGTTGCTCTACTGTGGCTGTCTGGAGAAGGTGGGGTTGCATGAGTCTTCTTTTTGTGTCCTTGTCAACCTGCCCTGGAAAGCTGGCTGTCTTCCTCTCTTCCCCTTCTCCCCCATCTTGGCATGAGACAGGCCTTGTGGTGGAGCTAAGGGCCTCTGCATCACACACACTGCGAGAGGTGGGCTTCCAGCTTTCTTTCCACTGCGCCTTCCCTCCTCTGCTCTGGAAGTTGTGCACTCCTTGCCTTGCCTTTGTGGGCAGAAGGGAAATCTCCTCACCCTAGGGGCTAAAACTCCATGATCTATGGGCTGTTTCTTCATATGTGAAGATAACTAAGAAAATAGTTTCTTCTTGATATATCCTGGCTTTTAAGGCTATAATTTTGGTAGGAATCTGGGTGAGTAAAAATCTAGTTGAATCTTTAAAACTGAGAAATGTCTTTGTGTTTGTAAGTTACTCATTTGTCACCTAAGCTCCAAGACTCATCCTTTGAATGAGTGGAAAGCTCCCTGGACAACATGCTTTATAAAATATGCCAACCTGTATGAAAGTAAATATCCTTTTTACACTATTGCCGTTGAACCTCAGTGATTGCTGAAGCACCTGCCTTGCAGCCTTCCCCTTCCTGCAGCTCAGCTTCTGAATTCCCCTAAAGACATTCTCCTTGAAATGTCATATAGAGGAAGGCCTGGGTGTTTCAGGGAGGAGCCAGAAGAAAGAGTGCGAAGTGAAGGTGACAAGATGTGAGCCAACTGGGATTAGATTATCATCATTGAGAGAAATAGAGCCAATTGCTTTTTAGTACCTGACTGAGGTTGTTAGGTAAGTGACATTTTTCTTAGAGCATCTGGGGAAAGTACCATACCTTTGGTGCATTTGGATTGATGAAGAATTTGTATAAAGCCTAATAATTGCCAAGAAGGGGGAAAAAAGAAGCTGGTGATAACAGAATTAACTGAAAATGTGTGCCTCATGCCTATATTCTTCTAGCAGTTGAATCTTTCCAACACAAAAATTTTTTTATTTGCCATTAAAAAAACATCAAAAACTACAAGTAATATACAACCCTTTAAAAAAAAGGATTTTTACAGCATCCAGAATCTGTGTGCTATCTCAAAGTTTGTAATTATTCTTGTAGTGTCTGCAAAATGGTATTGTCTCTGCATCCAGATTTGTAAATTGTGATTGTCCTCTTTGTGGAAATTTTTTTCAAACAGAAAAGCAATGATCAAGGAAACAAAGATCCTAATTGCCTTGTAGTGTACAGTAATTTGTGTATCTTTACTTGTGGTGTTTCTGAGTTCCCTATCCTTTCAGAGTGACAAAAATGAAGACTAGCTGGCCTAGAACATGCAATTCAGAGCTCATGAATCATCCAGCCTGTTTCTCCATTGTGTTTGGGGGCTACCTGGCTCCCTGTTACCTTAGACCCAGAGGAGAGCCATGTCCCTTTTTGATACTCCTACCTATGCTGTTGGCACAAAGGTGGTTGTGCCAGTACTTGCTGGCTTCTTTGAAAGAGAAATCGATGTATTCATCTTTATAAGCTTGCAGAGGCCTGTGATAGAAACCTTGGAGCTCCCCAAGTGGGCTCCACTTCAAAACACCAAGCACTGTCTGGTCCACACTAAATGGCAGGACCCATGAAGTGTACCTTCGCTGTTTAATTGTCCTAATAGGTTGACTTCTAACCAGGTGGGGAGGGGTGAAACCCATGGTACCTACAGTTGGCACCAGAGGACCACATAGAATTCAGGATGCTTTATAGCCAGTTAATGGAGATATTTTGCCTGAATGATTATTTTATCAGTGTTGGCTTCAAAGTGTGATCTACAATTAACTAATACGAATTACACACATAGGTACTTTTTAGAAATACTTGTCTTTTGTCAGATTCACCAAAAGAATGAATCATTGACTATTCCATTGTCTCATCATTGTCCACGTTTAGGTTAGAGTTTAGAAAACACATAAGTTTTAGTCATAAAAATCATATTATTTATTTATTTATTTGTTTATTTATTTAGATTTTCTGTATCATACCCTGACTTCATAAATATAAGGTCCATTCATTGGGGATTGATCTAATCCATTGCCACCTCTTCTTGTGTGGTTTAGAGCTACATGTGCCTTTTCATTTAGAAGTTCAGCAGTGCTGGAAAGATTGAAGTTACATCAGATACTTCTATAAAAACCATTAGTGGTCGTACATAGATTTATGTACGGGATGATGGACATGTACTTTTTAGACAAGCAGTCACATTTTAGAGGACAGCTCTTTAAGGAATGGGATAATTTGGATGGAGTGTTACCTATAAAAATGAAGTTATCGAAATAACCAGATTATATGGCAAATCATCTATTTCAGAATTGTTTTTGAATCAATGTAATTGTTGACACCTTCTCAGGCCACTTTCTGGCATCCTTTTTGGGCAAGGGGGCAGAACTGATTTTTGACCACGTTTCCTATTTCCCTGGTCATGACTTGAAAAACATTTTTTTTTAATTTAAAAAGGCTGTTTTCCATAGTCTTTTAAGAATTATTATTATTAGAGCTTTATGGTTATACATAGTAGTTGGATTCCTCATGACGAACTCATATATGCATGGAAATCAATTTTGGTTCGTGATCCTCCTTTTCCCTCCCATCCTTCTTCCTCTACTAGCCTTCCTTTCACTTGTATATTAATTTATATATGATTGTTTTTTATGTAAATCTTATCTTCACTTCCCCCTTTCCTTTATTTTACTCTAGTTTCTGCAATGAGGAAAACATTTGACCTTTGAGTTTCTGAGTTTGGCTTATTTTACTTAGCGTGATATTCTGTATTTCCATCCATTTACTATCAAGTACCATAACTTCATTCTTTTAAATTGCTGATTGGAATATCATACACACACACACACACACACACACACACACACACACATATATTTTTTTTCCCTTAATCTATTGACAGGTAATCTGGGTTGATTCCATAGTGTAGCTATTGGGAATTGTGCTGCTGTAAACATTGATGTGGCTTCTGCAACCTTTTGGATAACAAGGGAGTGATTTTTATTCACAGTCAAATGTATTACTATAAAAAATATGTATTACTTTAATAAAGCTCTGAAGCCCATATTTTGTTGATAGGTTTCATTTGACCTCAAGTTCATAAGAGAAATGAAATAGAGCCTTGCCTGTGGGTTCTTTGTTTCTCAGTTTCACTTGAGTGTGAAGACTCGTCCTCACCCTCACCCTCACCCTTACCCTCGCCCTCACCAGCCTTTTCAAAGCAGCATCCTGGCTGGTGACTCCCTTCCGCATGCTCACTGGTCTCCAGTGGGGTCTGTGGGAACCACCACTGTACTCTGTTTTGATGGCACCTGTTTCTCACCCTTTTCACTTGTATTCCCCCAGATCACTGAAAAATAACTGCCACTCCCACTGCTGTAGTAGTCACCTTTAATAGCAGAAAGCTGGTTTGACTGCCAGATGAATTTATCAGGAATAAAAATAGCATTTAATAATGGTTTTAAAGTCTTTTCTAACTTAATTAGGGCATTTTTAAATCCTGACCCATAACAAAACTCAGTAAACTCAGTGGGTGGACAATATGATGTATTAAGAGTTAAGTTTAACTCTACAAGCTTAATTACTAATTAGCTTAAAATAGTATATTAAGAAGTTTAAAACATTAGTATTAGCAAATCTTTAGGGCTAAATGTTTTCTATTTATATATGGAGGATTCATGTAGGCAATCCTTCATCTACTGTATAGAAATCCTTAATTCAAGGATTTTCTTTTAAATCAGTATGGATGTTTCTAGTCTTCTTTCTAATTATTACATTTCTATAATGGAAAGAGGTCAAATGAAATTAGAGCATAATTTATGTCATTATATAGCATGAAATAATTTTAGCTTTTAAATCAGTTACCTGTTCCAAAGCAAAATAAATTCTATCTTTGTGAATGTAAGTGGTTGCTTTCCTGTTTAGCTAAATGTGAGTAGAATGGCACTCAGTAATCTTTAGTTGATTCCCTAAAACTAAGCCCTTCTTTGTTGTTGTATATTAGAATTCTCCATAACCAAATTTTTCTTTTGCATACACATAACAAATGTTCATCCTTCAAAGGTACTAACTGAGGCAGGAGGACTGCAAGTTCAAGGCCAACCTGGGCAACTTAGCGAGACCCTCAGCAACTTAGCTGGACCCTGTCTCAAAATGAAAAGGTTTGACAGTGTAAGTCAGTAGTACAGCGCCAATCTCACGTACCACAAAAATAAATAAACACATGCACATACTCTAACTGCATTTGATTTTTCGCGTTGTTTTCTAAAATGTGCATGTAGCACTATATCTTGGGTACTTTTTAGTTGAATATCATCAAATGATGTGTATCATGTGACATTTTAGAGCAGAAGTTGGGGAATTCCTGCTTTTACATGGTTTGCAAACTAAGAATGATTTGTACGTTTTTAAATGATTGAAAAAAATAAAGACACAAAAATTATGTAAAATTCAAATTTCAGCATCCATAAACAAAACTTTATTGAAGTACAACCACATTTATCAAATATTATTGATGACTGCTTTCTCAGTAGTCTAATTTTCTATGATGGCAGAGTTGAGTAGTTACAACTGAAATGAAATCTATGTCTAAAGCTTACAATATTTCCTATCTGGTGTCACAGATAAAGTTTGCCAACCCATCAAATAAAAGATGGATCTGGAAAAAAAATCCTTAGTGTATTTTGATACATTGTTTTCCAAGTTCACCTTTTCCAGATTAAATTATGATTGTAAAGGTTTTTCTTTCTTTCTTCTTTTTTAATATATTCACTGCATTTTGAATTTTGATCTGGAGAAACGTGATTGTAATTGTTGAGGGAGGAGTGTGTCCTAAAAGCCTAATTATCCTCTCCTGGAAAAAGCAGTAAGCAGTAATGTTGTGAGCAGGAACCTGCAAAAACAGGAGGTGGAAAGCCAGTGGAAATTAATGTTTGTTCTGTTTTTTTTAGTATCCACGAGATAAGCATGATATGTCAGTAGAAAATGGTGACAGTCAAGCCAAGTTTCATGTGATAATCCAGTAAAACTTGTAACTAATGTAGCTTCACACATATTTATCGATATGTATAATCATGTGTTGCTGCTTGGCAATAGGCATTAAAAATGAGTTGGTCAGAGAATTGAGTTTAAGTAATGCTTTATGTTTAAATAGTGAAATATCTCTTGGGGTGGGGTGGTGAAGGGTGGGGTGGAGAAAGGGGAATTGGGTGGAGTTGGTAAACAACTCTGCAGCACCTTTGAAAACCCCTACTTTGGTTTCACTGCCCTACAGACAGGCAGTAGGGCTTTCTCTCAGATTATTAGATCCAGGCTTTGCTAACCACACTGTGCTGTCTAGTAAAGGAACGGATTATAAAGAGTGCTGGAGGAGGCAGAGACCAATCCTGTGAAACCCTCTCCCACAGGGAGGAATGGGAAAGATGCTCTGAAGCCCCCTGGAGATCCCACACCCTGCTTTTGTTTATGCTTTTCTTTCTCTTCCCTCACCCTAATCTGAGCTCCAGAATGGCAGGGCACCTGTGTGTCCTATCTACCCCTGTGTCCTCGGCACCGACAGTAAGCATGGACATGGCAGACACAAAAAATATTTTTTGATAAATGAATAAAAATGACCTTGATCTCATGGACACAGATTATCAGGTGTACTTCCTATCCTCTGTCTCTGTCGCATGTGTGCCTATGTTTTCCCCAAACTCTTAATTTTTATTTGTATGCACTCAAAAAGCTTTTTAGGGGAGGGTCTGGGGGCTGATGAGGTGGCAGGAGGGGGAGTAGCTACCTTTCAGTCTTAGTATTAGATGGAAGTGCTCACATTGTGCAGCAGTGAGGGGCACCCTCTCTGCTCCAAGAAATGAGGATGACGGAGGTGCTTGGGCAGCTCCAGATGCTTCCCAGGAATGTGAAGCCAAAGGCAGAGGAGGCAGCCCAGGGAACCCGTGAGAGGAAAGCAGGCACAAGTGTCCCCACTCCCACGTCATGTACCCCTTCTTCAGACTCTTGAAGTCATCCTGAGCTTTGCTAGAGGATTCTGAGTCCTGTGTGAATTCTCCCCTTAAAAGCCCTCATATACTTAAAAGGAAGTAGTGAAGGCTGGAGAAGTGCAGGGAGAGGAGGAGGAAAAGGTGAGGACTCCTACTTACCTGTTCAGGGTGGGAGAGCAGCCTGACAAGGAAGCCACTGTGAGGTAGAACCACCCCTCATAATGTATGCTGTATTTTATGGTTTTCCAAGCATGTTAATAAATGAATTGTTACATAGCTTATAGTCAGAGTCTCTGGTGTGCAATGATTTTAGCCTGGGAACTGGGAGTAGAGGACAGGAGGAAAATCTCAGGTGGGCATGGGCTCCTATTGGGCCACACAGAGACATCTTTGAAAACCAGGGAGCCCCTTCCCCCCAACGGCAGAACCACCCAAGCCCTAGCACCCTCTGGCTCTGGTGAGTGAGGCATACCACGCTCCTTTGCTTCTGGGGAGGGAAGGAAGCCTTGACCCCTCCCCACCTCAGTATCTGCCAGCTCTGCCCCCACATTATGAAATCCTCATCTTGCCCCTGTCCCACCTGCCACTGTGAGCTGGCCCCAAGGACAACAGAAGATCTACCCTGACACATTTTGCAAAGGGCACGTCTTAATAAGTAACAGTAATGAATCCATAGACCACCTAGGTAGGTGTACACTAGGTGTGAACAGCATGTTGCACAGATTGTTTTTACACAAGGACATAGTATTACTAGAAATTAGAAGGTGAAAGAGGACCTTCCATGCACCTTAGGAAGAAGACAAGTGGTTTTGTTTTGTTTTATAGGGCAGTGGGTTATGGGGAGTAGCAGAGAATATGAGCCCTGATAATGAGACAGACCCTTCTCTAGAGAGGCCATGGGCAAGTCCATTTCTTTATCTATAAAATGGGCATAGGGCCACCCCCTCAAAGTTTTGTGAGACGATATGTAAGTTAACATACATAATTAAAAAAAAAAAAGCTCAGTAAATGGCAGTCATTATCCGTTTTCAAAAGCTAGAAGCATGCCGCCCTTGAAGCTTTAAGCCCTGTACATATATGCTTATGTTAGCATCACTCCAAACTCCAGAGCAACAGTCAATAATCAGCATGTGTTCTGCTGTGTGGAGAACATGGTGACTCCATCTCATAAAATCAGGTTTAAGGTCCAAAGTAAAAAGCAGAAGGGAGGTCTTCCCTTCCACCTTGCTAGGTCAGTCGTCTTCTATTCAGAGGGGAGGATCCTGGGCCACGTGCATGTGTGGTCAACACTAGGAAGCATGCCTGAGATGGTGCAGGAAGTACTCCATCAGCTACCCAGTCTTCCTTCTTCTCCAGCAATACTGTGGACTTTCTGCTGTGCCAGAAGTTATTGCTTTTCATTACGGAGAAGTCTCCAATTGCTTTTCCGTCTTAACTAACATCTATATTTGGTTATCACAGACCTGAGAGAAACTAATGATACCTTACAATAAGACAATGATTGAATTACCTTCTGTTAATTAGGAATTTCTAAATCACCTTTATCCCCTTGGAGAAAAGACTTGATATAAATAGGCAGTAATAACAGTAGTACTATGTTTAATTCAAATTGTATCTTTTGAAATTTAATTAATTTAGTAATAACAGTTTTAAACGAGCATGTCAGAACTCTAAATGGTCCTTAGTGACTTGAAAGAGTTAATATAGCATCCAGAAGTTCCTAAACACTCTCTGGAAGTAGCTTGCTCTCTGAATAATTGGGTTTAATCAGCTCAAGTTCCCCTTTTTCTCCTGCAGGAGTAGTTCAGGCCAGGATGTGAACCATTCTGACTAGTTCTTTTTTAAAATTTTTTTTAAGTTAGTGATGGACCTTTATTTTATTTATTTGTATATGGTGCTGAGAATCGAACCCAGTGCCTCATGCATGCTAGGCAAGCGCTCTACCACTGAGCCACAACTCCAGCCTCCTGACTAGTTCTTTGGAGACACCTCTCTCCATGTAAGATGTAACCTCTCAACTATCTTAAAACCTTCCAAGACTGGGGAAGACATATTGGACCTGGCCTGCCTTTGCCTCTTCCGAGGCAGGTACTAGAGGCAGAATCCAGTGGACCTAGCATCCACACAGGTCTATGTCTGGCTATCCACAAGCCCTGTGGGAAGTCCCTTCCAAATTGCTAAGGCCCTTCACTTAACCCTCATCCCTTCCTCCTCTTGTGACCATAGAGGATATTTGAGCACAATGTGCACTTAAATTTCCTGCCACCTTAGACCGTATGAGAACTTCATGTAAGCACAGTTTAGGGAAATAAGAGGCATTGTCTAGTGTGACATGCCTGTGGGCCTGGTAGATGATGTTCGTGCATGTACATCCTTGAGTTAACCCTGGTGCAAAACAATTCTGCATGTGCTAACAACTATTTACCATGTGCTGTAAAGTATTTACTTTGTGCAAATATTGGGACAAGGCTTTCCACAGTAATTACATAAAAAATGATATGTTGCACACCAAGTTCTTCCCAGATAAGACATCTGGTCATATAAGACTGACCATAAAATAGAGGAATAGAGGATCATTATAATTTAAGGACACAAAAATTTACTGTACAAATGCTCTCATATAGAAAAGCATAGCATGATGAACTACTACATGAACTGGTAGAAATTATATAGCTTTTCTAGGTGGTTTTATAATTGCAATGGAGTTCCCTTCTATAGTAGCTTAGGTTCTGTTTTTGTTGCTGAAATCTCAACATTTTTTGTTTTCCTTCTATAAATATCTTACTATATAGGTCCAAAAACAGTACAAGATCAAATCCAAAATTCTTTCCATTTTTTGAAATTGTTTATTTCCTGAAATAAGATGAAATAACATTTCTAACTTAAGTTTTTGATTAAAACAAAACTAAAATTCGAAATCCAGAAATTATAAAAATTTGCAAACAACTTATAGTAGAATAAATATCTGAAGTCTATAAATGGACTTCATGACTTAATCTTTTGGTACAGTTGGAGCTGCTGGTTTTCCAGAGCCCTTTTCAATTTTCCTCAAGCTATTTTGTACAATGGAGCTTTGCCAGCCCTGGTCTATTTAAATATGTCTGGGACCACATGGAGACTTCTAGTAATGCCAATTCTCGATTAGGCTAGAAATAGGAGTGAATTCCTTTTAAATCAAAATTGGGTTTTGATGTTACAGTTTATTCAGTTGTTTGCGTAAAATAAAAATTTCTCATCTAATCTAAAATATAGTTGTTGAGATAACTCACCCTGGTCTAGTCACTGATTAACCCCTATACTCTGTCTCTGTGATTCTCTTTTCTTTTTTTCTCCATCTAGTCCTCTAGAAGTGCAACCCCCCCACCTCTTGCCCAATTCCCTCTGTGCTGTTTTTCCTTATCTTTGCCCCTTTCTCCTCTTCTCCCTGCCTAGCAAATGTGTATTACTAAGGACTTCTAGTGGCTGCATCTGGAAGTGCTTTTCAGAAATACCCACAAGCAAAAGCAATCATCCATCCAGCGTACCCTGAATGCCAAAGCAACTGATAGAGAGTAGGAACTTAGGGAATATGTTGGTTGTTTTGACTACATGGTACTATTTGTGTTCGTGAATTTTATGCTGAATCCAAATGACGGTTTGGGCGAGATGAACGGCAGTTCAGTTCAGAGACTGCACTTGAAGTTTTATCTGTAGAATACAGCCCCTTCTCAGTGTTTTAATATAGTTGTATATTAATTTAGAATGGGAAGTGATAGAGACACTGATTGTGATATAGCAGGTGTTTTATAATGTGAAAATCTCCTTAATACCATGTGACTTGTTATTTTATAGGAGTTTATCTGAAATTTAGTGCATATTAGGAGAGCCACATTGACCCCTGGGGACCACCTAGCTTTGAAATGAGCTTTATGAAATGTTAAGAACATATTGAAGAGGTAAGGAATTCTTGGCTTTTCAAATGGAGACCCTGGGTCACTCATAACTCCTAATTCACAGATTTCTGTAGCACTTGGCATCTATTCTCTGGCAAAGAATGATTGTTAAAATAGTTGAGTACAGTGTTGAGGCAGACTTATGCAAAGTTAAAACCATGCTTTGGTTGAATATGATAGAAACTGAGAATTCACTTTATAATAAAATTGCATAGGAGAATTTTGTTTAAAAATATCCAGAAAGATTTTTAAAATGCTGTTTCCTTTACAATCAGTGCTGGGATAAACACATGTTTTGAAAATGTGAAATTTGTTAGAATGCAATTGATACATCAGGGCATAGTTGGAACATAACTCAAATTTCTTATTTGCTTGTGCACATTTTTGTCCATAAGAACCCTAGGTAACCAGAAAATTGCCTGGGGTGAACTGAGTGTACATAAACTGCACCCCTCAGAAGTCTACTAGCATCTTTGATTCACTGAGTGTATGAGCTATATCCATCTCTATCTTGTATAATAACTTTCCATTAGATTTCAGAGAACACCCCTTCTACCACTTCATAGTAACTCATAAGCGACAGCCCTGTCAATGCCCACTTCTAAAAGCGACCTGCAGATCTTTTTCAAGGTAAAGTGCCACATTTATTGTAGTATGTTTCATTCTTTAGCCGTTTAACATGCAGGACTGTAATGGTGCTTTTGATTCCTGTCTTTTTTAAGTGTTACTTCAAAACTTTTACTGTTGTGTCCTTGACCTTTTCCCCTAAGAAGCCCTATTTTTTAAATTAAATATTTACTTTTTAGTTGTATTTGTCAATACCTTTATTTTATTTATTTATATGTGGTGCTGAGGATCGAACCCAGGGCCTTGCACTTGCTAGGCAAGTGCTCTACCACTGAGCCATAGCCCCATTCCCAGCCCTATGTTTTTTATTGCATAGTTTTGTATATTGCCATGAATTTTAGGAATGCATGAGTAGCACTATTGCAGAACTATCAGTACTGCAATTATATTCTCCATAAATACCCAAGGTCACCAAACGATCAAATCCAGAGCTCTTGATACTGTGGACTCCCTCTCCTTCTAGAAACTCTCTCCTCACACATCTGTGGATGTTTAATATCCTTCCTCTTTCTTCCCTCTGATGATTCCCATACCTCTCCTTGTTCCTCTGTCTACTTGTTAATTTGAGTGATTCTGGAGCATGACCATGATGCTCATTTATCTTTAAAATTCTTCCCTCAGTAATGTACATATTCTTTCAACTCAGCTGCCAGCACTGTGCAGAAAATTCTCAATTTTCCAAATGCCAGACCCAGGTTATACCCAATTTTTGGTTGAACTGGAGGATCTCACAAGACTTTCTTCAGCTCACCTAAGGTGGAAGTCTACATCCTAATGAGTTGACTCATTTAAGGCCCTGGGAAGTGCAGTTTTCCCTCTATACCATCTTCAGCTCTCCTTCCTGTGTCCACTCTCTCCTTTCGCAATCTCTTCACTTCTTTTCTTTCCCAGTGTGTCTCTTGTAGAGCAGTGGCCTTGTCTACTCCCTGCCCCCACTTCCATGTTTCCTTCCCCTCATTGCTTCTTTCATACTGATCATTCATGGTTCTAAATTCTGCTTTGATGACAGCACGCCTCTGCTTTAAACTGTCAGTAGTTTGTGATGAAACTCAAACACCACAGTGTCCAGTCTAGCCCTCTGCTCCTTTTCTGGTCAGATTCCCCTTTTTTCTTCTAATGTGAATTGAAACACCAGAGAGCTGAATGAATTTTGCACTGTTTTAAATCCTGCCATGCCTACAATAGGATCATGTATGTAGCAGCACCCAAATGTCCTCCTTTCTTTTTTTTTTTAACTTTTATTTTTATTTACTTACTTTTTTTAATGTGGTGCTGAGGATCAAACCCAGGGCCTCACATGTGCTAGGCAAGTGCTCTACCACTGAGCCACAGTTCCCAGTCCCCAGATATCCTCCTTTCAAAGTTTGTTAACAGTTCAGGCAAGTCTTTAGACTATCTCTGTAATTTTATTTTATATAGGTTTTTTCCTATAGTTTTATATTATTTGAATAGTGAAAACTGGGAAGGTAGAGTTTCTCTAGAAAACCAGGACACCTTGCTCTGGAAGCAATTGGTTATTTAGAAAGTGTTTTCATAGTGAGCCTGCTGGAAGGGATGATAATCACAGTGCTTGGTGACATGGCAAACCTCAATCCTTCTGTAGGATCCACACTCTGCTCTGCTCTCCCCTGTACAGCTGGATGTGACCACAATCCTCCACCAGTGTGGGGTAGAAAGGGGAGCTGGGTTCATTTGCAAAGAGGCTCCCAGGAATAAGCCTTTTGTACCCCAACTCTTTAATATTATGTTCAAATACTAAGTTATGTTGTATTTTCTCACAATAACTTTATAAATGGTGCTGCTCCCATTAGTTCAAATGTGATATTTTGCTGTACTTTGAGCTGTACTAAAAGAAAGTTTTACCTCTGAATTTTAGTTTAGAAGTCCCAGATCCCAGTGTTCCTCCATTTGATTCTAAAATTCTTCACCCACGCAGGGATAAATTATTATACAGTGTTAAAAAGAAAAATTATTATTAACACAGAGATGTTTCTTTCAAGAACACAGAACAAAAACACCAAAGCTTACAAATTCCCGAGGGAACTCTTCTCTTCCTCATTCACTGCATTAGTGAACTGATTCACTTCCCAGGGTTGCACAGCATGAGCTAAACAATACCTGCGACATCCAACTTTAAAACTTGTCTTAGTCCATTTGTGCTGATGTAACATAACACTCCAGACAGAGTTATTTATAAAAACTGAAAATTATTTTCTCACAGTTCTGGAGGCTGAGAAGCCCAAGATCGAATGCCAGCATCTGGTGAGGCCCTTCTTGCTGTATCCAGACATACAACGTGGAAGGGCAAGCTTCCTGAATACTGTGTGAACCCCTTTTATAAAGGGCTGTCTTCCATCCACAGGGCAGGAGACCTCATGGCCAAATCACCTCTTCAAGGCCCCACCTTTAAATATTGTCATATTGGCAACACCTAAATTTTCAGAGGGGACATGTTCGAACTACAGCAGAGGCTGCCATTCAGATAATTCTGATTAATTACTGTCTTCTGAAGAGCTCATCCTTAACTCACGCTATTTTGTTATTCATCCCTGGAGACCTGAGGCAAGTTCTGCTCTGGTCCTGCTCAGGTCTTTCTTGAGCTTGGCAGTACCTAAAGCCACACCTGCCACATGTCCTAATATGGATCTCCAAGATGGCTTTGGCAGTTGAGGGGTATTCAGTGGTGAGAGCCAGGTACACTCCATCATTGGCATGTTTGAAAAAGATGATATTTACTTGAGTTGGGGAAGATACTTACCTGTTATATGTCAGGTAATCATGGAATCCATGGCAGAGAATGGACCTATTCTGCTGTCTAGTTGATCTAGGACCTCTTCAACTTTGCAACTTCATTAGAAATAGCTACAACAGAAGCAGCTGCACATCTGTATGTTAAGTACAGGGGCAGGCAGAGGAAAGAGTTAGAAGGTGGGGATTTTCTATCTGAAACTGAGGTCAGCACAAGATAAAGGAAAAAAATATCTATAACTCATAAAAATGTTACCACTAAAACTTCTTTCAACAATAACTGAAAATTACTTGCAGACTACTTTTATAATTATTAACAGAATCTGTGTTCCTGAGATGAAAAGAATTGTCTAAAATCAGATATAAGATCCTTATGTAAAACCACAGAATTGCTTATTCTGAAAGCAAAATTTTTCTGGCTGATAAAGCAAGTTTCAAAACATTTTTCAAAAATATGGGAGGCAGAGGCAGGAGAATCACAAATTAGAAGCAAATCTCAGCAACTTAGTGAGGCTGTAAGCAACCTAGTAAGACCCGGTCTCAAAGAAAGGGGTGAAAGGGAGTGACTCAGTGGTTAAGCACCCTTCAATTTAATCCCTGGTACCAAAACAAACAAAACCCCAGAAAATAAAGAAGCTGTGTATAGAAACCTAGTAACATATTAGTAAAGTTTTTCTCATAGCCCTGTCTATGACAGAGAAGTTTACCTTATGCTAACATGGGAAGATACTTTCGAAATGCAGCCTTCTTATAAAAGGCCTTTGGTTTTCTTCCAGCTTAATAAAATATAAATTTTAATTTTAATTTTGCTTTTAGTTGAAACTTCCTTTTTATCTGCTTGAGTCCTGTATGAAAACCTTGTATTAGAGTTGATCAAATTTATGAAATGGGTTTCTAGGCTATGTTAAAACCAGAGATGTTTCCTATCACATTAGTTCCAGAAATTTAGGAGGTACTGCTTACAGGTCACTAATGTAAAATCCATTAGCAACAACTGTATAAATGCATCTTGTACTGAATAAACAATTGTGCCCTTGTGGTGAGTTCCTCTGGTTGGCACAAGGGTGTCTGATTGCTGTGCCAAGACTTGTACCTATGTGCTTAAAGGGGATTGATAAAAATAATTCACTTGAATTAGTGCAAATAATGCTTTAATAGTGCTTGAGTTTGGGGAAGATACTTACCTAGATAATCTGACATAGCCACTCTGCTTGGCCTTGCATGCTGTTGACACACTAATGTAGCATACACAGAGATAACAAAATGAAGCCATTTATTAACTCACGTTTGCTGTTTTGTTATTCCTTTGGCTCATCTCCTGATATTATTCCCTACACATTTGCTTTCATCTAATCTGAGGTGCTTATTCTATTAGGTTCACATTAAAAGCAATGATTTTTCTTTTTTATAAAAATGAATTGCTAAGAGGGGCCAAATAATTTATTTATTGCTGAATTTTTCTTAAAAAATTTATTCTCTCAAAGTGGCATATAGAAATATTACTTGAAAAAACTAGGGTTGGGGAGGGTAGCTTAGTGGTAGGACACTTGCCTAGTATGTACAAGGGAGGCTATGGGTTCAGTCCCCAATGCTGCTTAACTAATTATTTTAAGAGAAAAGGAAAAAACAACATAGAGCCAATGACAGTAGTTGAGATGATACCGCCATCTGCATTACAAAATTACCCTCTGCCTTTTGTGTCCTTCTGGTTGAAATGCTCTTTCCTCCTTACTGTGCGGTTGCTACTCATGTGTCAAGAATTATTATGGTATTGTGTAGAAAGCAAAGCTTTGAAGTCAAATGGAATACCAGTTTCATCAATGATTAATTCTAGTCTCTTTGCCTATAATTACAGAGACCTGAGGAAAGTGACTTACTTTCAGTGTTCACATCTGTAAAACTAACATCTTAAATGCCCACTTCACGTGGATAATGCTTGTTATAAAGTAGCAGACTCAGAAAGTGCTCCCTACTAGATCAACTGGCCCCATGCTGCCCCTGCTGTGCCCTCAGTGCCATGTTTTCTTCCTTTAGTGGTAATTGTCAGCTGAATAAAAGGAAGACATCAGCCAACTCTCAGGAAGGAAGGCACATTGCTTCACCCTTCCCTTCCTGTACTCTAGACTTGGTGCCCTTGCAGGAGCTCACAGCCCAGAGTGCTTCCTCAATAAGAGGGTCTTTTACACCCTAGGGGAATTTACTAACACTGCAGGGTTGAAAATTAGTAGCTGGGCATACTTGTACACCTGAATTCCCAGGAATTTGGAAGATTAAGGCAGGGGAATCTCAAGTTTCAATAATCTCAAATCTCAACAATTTAGTGAGACTGTCTCAAAATAAAAAAATAAATAAAAAGGGCTGAGGATGTAGTTTGGTGGTAAAGCAAACCCCTGGGTTCAAATCTCAGTACTGAAGAAAGTTATTGAGGATTAATGAGCTCATACTATGAACAAGAACTCTAAACTGTCTACCAAACATTAATTTAATTACAAATAGGTACCCAGTTTATAAATCTGTACCCCAAAACTATAAAAAGATATAAATTGTCTGTTACTCCTTTCTAAGGAAATTGTGCAAATATTTAATAACAAGTATGACAAAGTGAATCATCTCTGCTAAGGACTGGATGTGTTTTCTTCCTGTCTTGTCTAAGTTTTGCTGATTGTTCACCGTATACCTCCCTCTCCTATCTGGTTCCCTCAGGAATTCCTAATATTGTCTGTTAATGTCTGTTCCTATTTACTTCCAAACCTGAAAATGTCTTCTTACTTTGTGTGTTCTACACCCTGGTGTATTAACCATCCACATATTTTTTATCTTGCTCTTAAGAAGGGAGTGGGTAGTATAGTCATCCCTTAGGAGAGGAGAACACATCCTTTGGTGGGCATCAACATGGATGCCATTACACCAAGAGTACCCCACCAAAGGGCTGTGGCTAAAGAATATTAAACTTTACACCCTCAAGAGCTTACTGGCTACAGTAGCAATGCTGCATTATGCTGTAGTGAATTTGGGTTCGTCTGGGTTCGTCTGTCTTCTTTGTCTACCATACTCCCAGAATCAGCAACCGTTCTTCATTCAGCCTCAGCACTTAGCTCAGAGTCCCACACTTAAGGGGCCTCAGTAAATGATTGTTCCAAGAACAAATGATCCTCCATGTATTGCAAGGCGCAGGAGGCAGACAAACTTCCCTGTCCACACCCTCGATGTGTCTCTCTTAAGCCTTGCATATATTTTACAGCTGAGAGGTGCATAATTATTTAGCCTTTGGTGATACTTTCCTCTGGAAGATGCTTCTGAGAATAATAATGTGATTTGTTGTTTCTCTGAGTTTCATCACAGCAGGCTTTCCAAGTAAAACTAAAATTAGTAATGAGTGTTGGAAACATTGCCAGTGAACATATGAAAGGAAGTCATGCTCATTCAGCTAATTTTGGGCTACCAGAACATGCTCTGCCAGGCCTCCTGGGTAAATGGGGAGGCAACCGTGACATCTACCATGTGCAAGTGTCTTCCTGGAGCCAGTCACTCCACGCACATCCTTTCATTTAATTCTCACATTATGAGGTGTAATGTCTTTAATAAGTGCATTTTACAAATAGGAAATTATGGTTCTGTAAGATTAAATGTTGTCCTGGATGATAAAACTAATGAATAGCAGAATCATAACTGGAACTCATATATGCCCTTTCTGTTGCTATTACCCACCCCTCCATGATTTGCTTTGCCCACTCTTCCCTGGCAGATGATCTACGTGTGTGAGAGCTGGATGCTGCCTTTTTCTTCTCTATTGCTTTTCTATTGCTCCTGTCCTACTCTTTTTGCTTCATGACTCAATTCATTTTTTTTTTTTGCTTTAATTTGTTTTTCTTTTTACTGTATTGAATGATGGAGGCATGACTGGCCAGTTCATTGATACTGAGCTATGACAACTACCATCCTTGCTTGAAGAAGTCCTTGCTTCTTTGTAATTCCCATCTGGCTTGACATCAAAGCTGAAAAAGGTTACTGATGACGGTATGAACCTTTTCAGTATGCAAATTTGTAATGGCACAAATGACTTTATATCAGCATGATAGAGTTTTTAACTATTCATTTTTATCGCTGCCTGTTCAATATGTCAAGCTGTAAAGTAGAATATTTTAATTTACAGGAATGACTCAGATCTTGAAGAATGAATGTGAAAATACTGAGTTCCAAGGTGCAAGCCTTACCTCTAGGCTATGGACTGTGTGTGTGTGTGTGTGTGTGTGTGTGTGTGTGTGTGTTTTACTGGGGATTGAACCCAGGGGTACTCTACCACTGAGATACAACCCCAACCTTTTTTATTTTTTATTTGAGGCAGGGTCTCACTAAGTTGCCCAGACTGACTTCCTCCTGCCTTGGCCTCCCCAGTCTCTGGGATTATAGGTGTGCACCATCACAGCCAGCTTAGGCTATGGAATTCTTGAAAGGGACTATATCCCAGTTTATACCTGGGGGCTGCCGCTAGTAGGCCCTTCCTGAATAAAATGAAGACATATTAAATTTTGATGTTCACTATGTTTTTTTTAGAATAGAGGAAGCTTTTGATAAATGCTGTTTGACTAGCTTAAAGAATCTTTTGCACTACTAAGAGGCATGTTGGATTATACTTCAGTTTAAATAAGGGTAACTAATAAGAATGGTGTTCTTTAAATTATAAAATAAATCTACATATATTGAGTTACTATAAAATAATTACTCTGGCAGTTAGTGATAAAAGCTATAAATAAAAACAAGACAGAAAGTAAAAGAATGGGTAAGTGTTATTTAAAATAGGATGGTCGTGTAAAATAGGTGAGTAATATTATAAAGAAAAATATTTGTAATTAAAATGCAGAAAATTAGAATCTATACTAATCAAGTGTCATAATTGCACCCATTTGAGCTCAGAGAGTTGAATCTGGCCATCTTTGTTTTTATATTGTGATTTTAGAACCAATAAGATTACTTCATACAAGTCTTTTTCCTAGCTTTTTGTTGAGTAAAATCATTAGTCAGATGTGCCCTGATGCTTTCTTTTCTTCAAGGTTCGGCTCTTAAAACAAGCACATGTAATTTGGAACAAGACATCAAAATTATTATTTTTTTTTAAAAAAGAATGTTAAGAGGAACATTTAAAAATGCCAGGGATTTTTAGTTATCATTTGTGATGAATGGCATCACATAAATGCTATTTTGTAAATTCTTATTGTATGTTTTAATCTAATTTTCAAATGAAGATGATTTGACTAAATGGGTGAAGTGTGTAGGTGTTAGAACTTTCTATAAAATTAAATTGAATATTTTGTTGAAATGATGACCAAAAATATGATTTGAAATTCAGATTAGATGAGCACACATTTTTATTTACAGGATTTCACAATGAAACTGGTTTAATTACACATAGCACATAAACCTATCCATAGCCTTGTGTAAGTTGTTATGTAGGGAGCACGATTTTATCACTTTTCACCCACAGTTTGAACTTGAGTCATGAGAGGTCAGATAAAACGGTGTTTTGCATCATCACCCCAGCCTATTATTGTGCAGGAGTGCAGAGGATGCCTGGTTGCCATCCTTAGGTGTGATCTCATGTCTGGATGTTTCCTTCACAGATGATTCAGTCCCTCAAGGCATTGATTGAAAACGCGGACTCTGTGTATGAAAAGATCGTGCATTGTCAGAAGGCAGGTAAGTGAAAGTTTCTTCTCTTTAAAATAAAATAAATAGCACCATGTTCTTCCCCCAGAACTATGTTATCTTTTTTGATACTTTATCAAGAAAATCAGATAAGAACATCATTTTTCCATGGTTAAAGAAAATACTAATTCACTGGTTCTCAACTGTGGATAACAAAACTAACCTGGGGGAAGCTCAGAATACATCAACATTGGTTCTGGGGTGTGAGCTGGCATTAGATAGCTGTTAAAAATGCCCAGGCATTTGTAATGTGCACCCAAGATTGAGAACCCTGCACTAATCTTGTCTTCAGAGTTACCTGGGCTGCACAGTTACCTAGCTCCTGCCAGTCATCCGTGTCTCTCTAATACATAGCAGGATAGTAAGGCTTGAAGAGAGAAACGATGCTTCTTAGGAAGTAGAATGGGTGCCAATTAACAACTTTTTAATGCACTGACATTTTTAAGTACTGATAAATTATTACTTTAATACCCAAATGTTAGTCCATGTTATAAAATTCTGCTTATATAGACACCCATCTACAGATGCCTCTTGGCTTAAAAGGGATAACGTCTCAATAAACTTATCACAAGTAGAAAATGTACCTGACATCATAGCTTAGCAATACAGTGCATTAGAGAGCATTGGTTCTTGACTCTCAGGATTGTGTGGCTGACTGGGAGCTGGGATTGGCTGCAGCTTCCCAGATTAATAAGAGAGTACAGTGCCATGAGTCCAAGAAAATATTCAAATTCAAATTTTGAACTAGGGATCCTACTGAATGCACATCACTTTTGCACCCTTATAAAATTGGAAAATAACCAACTGAACTGTCACAAATTAGTTAGTTTTAGCTGTAGTAAAAAAAAAATCAAGTACCCTAGATTGCAATAGTAACACATAAAATAGGGTGTTTAGAGTTCTTCACTTTTGAGTGCATGCCAGTTTGGAAGATTCTAATATGAGGAATATTTGTGAGACTATTAAATAAGGAGATCTGTCCTTGCTTTCCAGGGTTTTTTGGTTGCTATCTTTAAAATCAAGAGACTATACATTTGCGTGGCTGAAAAAAATAGTTATCTCTTATTTTAGAAAGGAACAAGTTTAAAATAAATTGAAGAAAAAGATATATGTTAACGATTTTCTTTTTGGTGTTTATTGAAGGAATATTCATGTTAGTGGCCAATCAACAAACTACAAACTTCTCATCTTGTTTTTCTTATCTTGTGAGCAGAATATTGTTAGCAAAATGATCTTTATATTTTTAGTTCTTCCCAAGATGATTTTCCCTACAATCTGCAACTAAAAAAGTTGCTGTAGACACCATTCTTATCATATCACTACCATGGTCTCTGGCATCACACCTGAGCTCCTAATTTTACATGTAAGGTCATTGACCAACTGGTCTATCATCTTTCCAGTAGTATATAAAATTTATTAATTATGACATCTGTTCATTCATTGAATAAATGTATGAGCTTCTATATGCATAAGGTACTTCGTAGCTCCTGCATATAAAAATATGAAAAAGGTCTTTGTATTTTTTATTGCCTTCTAGAACCTTCAAATCAAACAGGAGATATAAAAGTAAACAGTCTATATATTATTAACTGTGTATAACTCTGGAGTCTCAGCCAGGTTTGTGAGGCATGGGGGAGCCATTGATTTTTGAGCAGAACAAGGAGGGACACTGAGCTGTAAGGTAGTAGATGTAATAGCTGTGTACAGAGAAATTTAAAAGACAGAGCCTGATTGGAAGGCTATTGGCAATAGTTGAGGAAGAGACCTGTGAGCACAGTAAGGAAGGAAAGGAGGCAATGGTGGGCCATGCCCCGCTCCCCTTTAGGCTGCCTGCTGCCTTCCCATTCCATGTGTGCTCCTATTTCATTGCATTTCCACAAGCCACCCCTCTGGTAAGAGTTCTGTCTCTATCCTCTCTGCCACTCTCTAGTACTTTCCTTCTTTAAATTGCCTCATTCTTCCAGGAGACCTTCATGATTCTTGGATTTATGTTACTAAGTCATTCTGTACAGTCCTTCAAATAATTTGCTTCAGTTGAGAGAACTTTGTCAGTTATTGTGTATTTTATTAATGTGTTCCATCTTCTAAATAGGATAATAACTTCCTGTGGCACCAAGATTGTATATTGAGTTACTCCCTGTATTTTATCCATGACATCTGTTCCAACATTCTGTGCAGAGTAGTGGCTCGAATATTAACTAACTAAATATGATTTGACTTGTATTAAGTGCTTAATTCTGTTGAGCACATGTGTGAGAAGTGTGAACTTTGTGGAGTTTTTTTGAAAATAACTTTTTTTCAGAAAAAAAGAACTGATTTATTAATTCATTGGTCACTGTTAATCCTTTACAACTCCATGGGCTTATGAAATATGATTATTTCTAGTATAATATGGCTTTAGATTGTTCTTCTGTTTGATTTCAGTAAGGGATGTATTTGCTTATTGGAGTCTTGTCTAGTAGGGATTTTTCAGGATGGGTGGAGCAAAGTAGTGGTTCCAATTGCCCTCAGCTTAAAGATCTTTAGAAACTTGTAAAGATTATCTTTTGGTTTCACAGTTATTCTGTAATGCCTTCACAGTCCTTCTGTTACCTCCAGTACCTATTTTAGAGTCCCCTGGTCTTTGTTTTTTTATGTTTGCAGTTATTGTAAGGACTTAAGGTCATTAGTCATATTTGTATTGAGCTCAAAAGACATTTGCACAAGATTTTACTTTTGATAAATAATTGCTATTTTGCCTACAGAATTTTCATTTTGCAAAGGAATATATAGGTCACCAAAGTGCTTGCAAGAAAGGATAATTTTAGAAGTATTCCTAATGTTGAAACACAAATTTATATTCTTATTTGATAAAACTTTATTTAAGGAATTAAATGGAAATAAGGAGTCAGACACCCACCCCAAAATCACATGCTAAAAAGTGCACCAAGTTTGGGCAGGTTCAGACTCCTGGCTATATAATGGAGTTTTTATGTATGCCAGTGTTAAGAAAAAGAAAAAAATGGGGCAGGAGAGGCACTTAGCAAGGGAAGACCTTCAGACAGGCTATGCTAGGAACCTGCAGGCCCTAAGAGATAGATTACCAGGAGACATCTAGAGAAAACAGTGGGAACAACTTAGTGATGGACAGTTGGGACATTCTTCTCAGAAATGAAGCTGGTGCACAGAGGAATGGGGGTAGAAGGGAAATATTAATAAGAAACCCATATTCCTAGGAATATGAAGGATTCAGTGATTAAGAAGAATGATAAAAGATAAGACAGATTGAGAATGGAAGAAGTGGGGTGGACAGGAAGGAAGTACAGCCATGGAACCCTTGACCTTAAGAAGGGGAAGGACCCCCCCCCCCTCTTCTTCTGAGGTAATAATAAAGTTGTGACATTTAGAGAAATTCTAAGACAGAGAGGAGCGTTTTCCACTGGGAAGGTAGACAAGGAAGTAGTCCCCATAGAATGCCAGCTTTGGGGTAAGGGTACAAAAGAGGGGATTCAGGACAGGGGTAAGAATATGGGAGCATTTTTTAAGAGTCAGAGATGAGGCCAGGCGTGGTGGCTCATGCCTGTAATCCCAGCAGCTGGGAAGGCTGAGCAGAAGGAGCTCAAGTTCAAAGCCAATCTTAGCAACTTAGCAAGGCCCTAAGCAGGTGAGATCCTGTCTCTAAATACAATATGAAAAAGGACTAGAGATGCAGCTCAGTGGTAAAGCACTCCTGGGTTCAATCCCTGGTACTCCACTCCCACCAAAAAAAAAAGTCAGAGGTGAGCAGTGCCAGACTAGATGCAGCAAATAGAAAGGAAGCAAAGGAGTCGTGTACAAATAATCAGAAACACAGTATTGATCCAGTACAAGGAGACTAATTAAATATTGCATCCTGTAGGAGTGATGTGGGATGAAGAGTTCTGTGCTTCCTGTGAGAAAGATGAATAAGTAATAAATAACACAACTATTCAAGAATGAGTATGTATAAATTAATAACCCAGATAAATGCACACACACACACACACACACACACACACACACACCATTCCCAAGTAGGTAACAGGTAAGGAACACATGAAGAGGAGCCAAACAGGAATCTGCAGAGGATGAGGGATCATAAAAGTTCCTTTTTTAAAGACTTAATACAATAAGATTTGCCAAATTCTTTCAGGGAAAAATCTTTTCCACTTTCTAATATGTATCTTTTTTTCCTCTCTTAATGGCCAAAACCATAGCCTCTTTGAATTGTAATTTTTTTTTTCCTCTCATCACTAAATTGATCTGCTTCCTGAAGGATAGGAAGACAACCTGGAAGGAAACCTAAGCCACTTTGCTTCATTGAGCTGGGCATTTTTATCAGGTGATTTTAAATGGAAAATAAATTGTTCTCCAGAGGAGAATAGAAAGAAATCAATGACACACTTCCTGCTAAAGAATTAACACATGTTTAATTTCCACTTCCTTCTAAAACCTCATTAAAATGACAAGTTTTTTTTAAAGACACAAATCCATAAGGACAAAAACAATGGCAGCAGCAAAACATATATCCACACATTATTATTACTGTGTATATATATGTGACTGCATGACCAATATGATTCTGCAACCTGTACACTCAGAAAAATGAGAAATTATATCCCATCTGATTCAAATGTATGATATATCAAAGTCATTGTACTGTCATGTGTAACTAATTAAAACAAATTTTTTAAAAAAGACACAAATCCGTAAGGACAAAAACAATGGCAGCAGCAAAACTCTGAAAGCTGAAGAACAGCTGAGCGAGTGATAGTTGATTGAATAAGTGATAATTGGCTGAGCTGCTGAGTCAGGAAAGCTGGCAGTGATAGGGAGGTGTTGAGGGGACTAACCATCAACCTGCTTAGAACAGGGTCATGCCAGGTACTTCTGGAATTGAGGGTAAGATAGGAATAATAAGAGAGCAATCTGAAAGTTGGATTAGGAAGCAGTTAGATCCATGTGTCCTGATAGCAGTGAAATTTAAAAGAGCAAAACTCTCAGCTTTCATGTGGGGAACTTAATAGGTAATGCTTGGAAAAGACCTAATTTAGCCTAAGCTTGTTGCTTACAAATAGAGACATACCCACTGAAGGAGAAAATGAAATCAGTTAAAGGGGTGGAATGTGACTGCTTCTGAGGAGGGGGAATTTGTGACAATTATTTGGCTCTTTAAACGGTGCACATGCATAATTCTGATCAAAATAGAAACCAAAGTGAAGAAGAAGAAAGGAGAAAGGAAACAAGGGACAGAAGCTGCCACAGGAACCGAGGTTCCTGGAAATGTGGTCCACACCCACAAGCCCTGGAGACTTGTGATCTGCAGAGGGTTCAGGGGCACAGCCAGACAGCAAGGTGTGTGCATGTGCTGCAGGTGAGAGCCCGGCCTTCTTCTCACAGGGGAACTGGCTCTGCTGTTTCTGGATGACTATGACCAGGGAGGATCAAGTTCCAAACGAAAGAAAACGCAGCCCCTGGCCTCTGTGAACACGGCTTTTTTCCTGAAAGCTCTAAGGGATTCTCTCTCTCAGGGCCCTGGTTGCATCATTTCCAAGTGGGACAAAAGATAATTTTCTGGATAATGGAAGTTTTAATTACCCTTAATTTTTATCAGTTTAATATAAAACTTTTAATGATGGATCCTATCCACCCCTGCTTTCTTAAGTTCAGTTTGCCAAAAATTATTTGAAGTTTTGTGTCATCTTGAGACATACACATCTATGGTGAGGCTGCAGCTTAGTGCAGTGCTTCCCCGAGAGGCCTTTGAGTTCTGAGACCCGCTTGCTATGCCTGTTCACCTCCAGTCCCTGTGTTAATAGTTTAGTCCCATCTCCTTTTCTTCAACTATTACTTCCTACTGCTAATCAGTACTGTATTTCTGACTATTTGTACGTGGTTCCTTTTTTTCCTTTCTATTTGTTGCATCTAGTTAGCTGCTCAGTTGGCATCTCCCCCATGACCAGGCTTGATTGATTTGTCTTACCTAAAACAGTACTATGTGGAGAGAGTGAGCAGAATATCAGGCCAGACCTACCTGATGTGAGTTTGGATGCTCAGATCTTTTCAGTTCACTTCTGTTCTGTTCTTTTTCTTCCCTTTCTTTTTTGTTGTTCTCTCTCTCTTTTTTTTTTTTTTTATTTTGAAAACTCCTCAGATCTTAGAGTGCTCTTAGGACCTGAGGTTACCAGATAAGTAACCTGTCACTATCATCACTTGGTTCACTGACATCACTATCCAGCACAGCACAGTAAACAAAATCTTCTGTGAGATTCATTCTGAAAGTACTTCACAAGTGTTCTCTTTGAAAAGATTTGCAAAAGAAAACCCACGAGACTTGTAACTTTTGTTTTAGTTTATGTCAGAGTGTTTCTCCACTGTTATACAGAAGTAAAAGCTTTTTTCTTTCCTGGGAAGCCAGAGACCCAGGTTCTTCTGCCCTCTCTGCCGTGTGTTGCTGTGTGACTTTAGGTTGATCACTTGACCCCTTTCTGTCTCATTTTTCTTCTTCTAAGGGGCATGTGATTTTCTGATGATCTATAGGTTCTAAAATACAGAAAACTAAGATCAGTAGCATAAGCAGTGATTTTGTAATGGTTTGATTACAATTACTTTAAAAGATTAGGAAGTGGTGGGGGCTGTAGCTCAGCGGTAGAGCACTTTCCCAACAAACTGAGTGAGGCCCTGGGGAGGGGTGGGGGTTGAACAAGTCATCACGCACAGCATCACAAAACACATAACTGCAGCACATCAATGTGAACCTGAGGGGAGAGTTCTTAGCTTAGAAAGTAAAGAGTGAGTCCTCTGAAGGTGAGACCCCAGGAACCCGCATCAGACTCCCCAGCCCCTTTAGGGGAACCTAGTAGGTGTCCTCAGATGTAAATAAGGTAAAGGATCTCACAACATCTCTCCTTCTAAAGATTGCATGCTGACCCATCAGCTCCTTTTCTAGGCACTTACTAATTAACTAGTAATTAGTGAAGCTATGGGACGTCAAGAGGTGGCAAGATCATCAGTGGTCTCCCTCTCTTTTCCTTCAAAAGGGAACTTCATTGCTAATAAGGAAGCACAGAAGAAATTATCTTAGTAAAGGTGACAATTCATCCAGGGCAAAAAAAAATGGTCTTTAGAAACCCCACCTCACCACCCTCTGTCTCCTGTACCCATCCCAGTACTGCTAATGACACACACCTATAATCCCAGCTACCTGGGAGGCTGAGGCAGGAAGATCATAAGTTTGAGGCCAGCCTGGACAATTTCACAAGATCCTGTCTCAAATTAAGAGCTGGAGCTGTAGCTCAGTGGCAGCACTTGCCTAAGCATATGCAAGGCCTGGAATTCCATCCCTAGTAGCACAAACAAAAAGATACTCCTTCGATTTTCATACTAATAGTATTCTTTCTGAGCGTGATCAGAATGTCCTAGTGATGTTTATTTAAAATGCAGTTTCTTTGCATTATCCCCCCTCCATATTGAATCTTTGGGGATGAATCTCCAGAATTTGGAAATTTGGAAACTGTAGAAACTTTTCCCAGGATAGAGCAGAGCCGTCCCCCTTTCTGATGCATGCTTTGACCCTGTGTCTCTTTCCTCTGCCCTCAAAGGGATCCAGTTGACTCTCAGACTCAGACAGGTGCTGGCTGCATGATTGGAGTGACAGCCAAGTTATCTTTCTAAAACAGCAAGCTGCTTCTTTGTAATGCAGCTTTGACCAGTGAAATTTCCCCTATGCTACAAATGAATGTGCAGAGAGTTGGGGGAACACTTGACCTTCCTGGGGAACCTTTTCTGTGATCACATCCCAAAGCTGTACTCTCTTGTCACATCTTCTTTCATTCTTCCTTTGTAAACCCATAGTCTCTGAAAGTATTCTTTTCATTCAAATAGCAACTCTCATGATTGTTTCACTGCTCTGTTGGGGAGGTTCAGAAGTGACCCCCTCTATGTAGGCTGTTTTAAACTCTAGAACTTGCATTTAAAAACTGCTTTTTGGGGGGCTGGGGATGTGGCTCAAGCGGTAGCGCGCTCGCCCGGCATGCGTGCGGCCCGGGTTCGATCCTCAGCACCACATACAAACAAAGATGTTGTGTCCACCAAAAACTAAAAAATAAATATTAAAATTCTCTCTGTCTCTCCCTCTCTCACTCTCTCTTTAAAAAAAAAAACTGCTTTTTTGGCTACTTTTCTTTTTATTATAATTTCCTAATACAGCTGAAAAGAACCACAGTTCAAGTAAAGTCCGCAGACAAAATGAATCACCTTTTCCATACAAATACTAGAAAGTTTAGAAGGCTCAAAATATATAAAACCTGATAGATATCCTCAAATATTGAAAATAAATTAGCCTAGATGATCTCAAAGAACTTTTCTGCTTTAAAATGCTATAGTCTGCAAATCCTATAATCTAATATAAATACATAGGGGATTATAAAAGGCAATATATTAGGAATCAGGTAAAAGGGGAAAAAAGCATTCTAAGAATGTTTTAATAGTACTTAGAAATAGATCCTCTTAAAACAAGGAATTTAAAACAGCTTTAACTTCTATTCTTTTGTTATAAGTCATTATACTCATTGCAGGGCATGCTGTGTTGACAACACATTAACATAGTAAAGAAGTAGCACAGTCATGTATTTGTGGACTGTGTTCCATAACAAGGTGTTGTATTAAATCCAAGATTTTTAATAAGATGAAAGGTCTCTGCTATCATGGGACATGAAAGGAGTGAATGGCACAGATAACAGGTGTAAATGAAGCGTGAAGGAAGGAGCTCTCCCTGAGGTTTTGTTGGCAGAGAAGAGGCTTTGAGCTTGGGGCTTGAGGAAATATAGGATTCATATATGTTAAGCAGAAGGACATGGCATTTTAGGTAGGCAAAGCTTAGAATTCTTCATCATGAAGGTGTGCTGTCAGTATGCATGAAATATATTGTCCTGGCTAAAAGGAGATATTTGATCAGGAAATTGTAGAAACTAGGGTTGGAATTCAAGTTGGGCTTAATGATTCGAGCCTCTGATTCAAGGCTAAAGTATTTGGGGTTGATTTTCTAGGCCAACCTTTCCCAAAATCTAATTCAAGGGACATTTGTCATTCTCTTGGGCAAAGGATTTCATCATTAATATCACACTACAATTTACACCCTTTAGAGAGTCTCAGTGCACACCAGCATGCTAAATGTCCTCCAGTTTAGTTCAGTATGTTCCAAACTCATTTCGTTACAAAGCCCTTCCTTGCTTTGAGTTCTCTCCGTCAATGTCTTGAACACTGAGGAAACTGTTTTTGGGCAGCAGGGCCATGAAATCATTCCCCTCGGGGAATCTGATCAACTTGCTTTCTTCCTGTGTGTTTGTGTTCCGCTGCTATTTCCTGAGAGAGATTGTGGAGGCCTGAAATGTTGGCACAGGAAGAGTTGGTGGCGAGGTCTGTTTTAGGTGTGGTATGCAGATCACAGGAGGGTGGTCATGTAGAAATGTCTGGTGAATTATCAAGAGGACCTAAAGTGAAGCTTGGAATGGAGATATCAGGCCAGCAGGTTGAACTGGCTATCATGCAGATGGAGGCACTGCTTGTGGAATGAGTTCTGTCAGGAAGAAAGGACAGGCAGGAGATTCAGAAAGCCCTGGGACATGAATGAGACTGATTCTGAACCCAAGGTCTTCTCCTTCAGAACTTAAAATCATCTCACCATACCTAATCCCTTATCCTGCTCTACTTTGTCTTTTTCTATAACAATCATTATTTTAAAAAATATTTTTTAGTTATACATGGACATAATATCTTTATTTTTGTTTACTTATTGTTATGTGTTGCTGAGGATCAAACCCAGTGCCTCACATGTGCGAGGCAAGCGCTCTGCGACTGAACCACGACCCCCCCATTATTATTTTTTTAATATTTATTTTTTTAGTTGTAGTTGGACATAGTACCTTTATCTTATTTATTTATTTACTTTTTATGTGGTACTGAGGATCAAACCCAGGGACTCACACATGCTAGGTGAGCTCTCCATTGCTGAGCCACAACCCCAGCCTGCAATCATTACTTTTTTTTTAACATACATATAATTAACCTATGCTGGTAGATTGATATCTGTCTTCTTCCAGCCAGAACACAAGCCTCAAAGGCAGGAAATCAGTTAATAACATCCAAGCACCAAGCATAGAGGCTGGTACTCAGAAAATGTGTGTTGAGCTGAGCTTAATCCAGGATGCTGCTGTTATCTGTTCATGCATCTAGTCAATAGACATTGGTTAGGTCCTTACTCTCCTCAGATCAGAAGCTGAGGATACCAA
The DNA here is from genome assembly GCF_964194105.1 of Spermophilus citellus. NCBI lineage: Eukaryota > Metazoa > Chordata > Mammalia > Rodentia > Sciuridae > Spermophilus > Spermophilus citellus. The sequence goes on along the minus strand of NC_138184.1, from coordinate 44,245,170 downwards.
AGAAGACATGGGCCCTGCTTTCAGTGGACTGTGGGTGGAGTGTTGAAGAGAGGTGTGTAAGAGCTTCTTGCTGCCACCAGAGTGTGAGTGGAGTAGTGCGTGCCCTTTTCCACAGCCCTAGCCACACTAAGGAGGGTGCTCTGTTTGGGGGCAGATAGTTGAACCAGATTCAAGGCTGGAGTGGAGTTGAGAAGGTGGTTTGTCTAAGAGCCAAGGCAGGTGAGCTCAGGCTCCAGATGGAGGGAAGATCATGTGCAGGGCAGTAAGGCCCATGCTGGCAGCAGCGTTGGCCACGTGGAGCATCATGTGGCCAGTACAGGAGAAGCAAATGAGGCTGGAGAGGCTGGCCAGGGTTTTTAACAGAACATTAGACCAACAAACTGGTGTGTTAGACTGAACATAAAGAATTCTGTATGACCAAATCAACATTATGATGATCATGCTGACAGGATTTTTTGCTGAGTTGGAGTGGAGTGGGAGGAGAGAAAGAGGGGCGTAGTAAGACTGGATTGTTTGTGCTGTCCTGGAGGGATGGAGCTACTGTTCATAGAGATGGGAAAGAGGATGGCACACATTTGAGGGGAAAGAGCAGAGGTTTGTTTTTGACAAGTTAGATGCCTTGTTGACTTCTGGGGTGAGGTTGACACTAGAGGTTTAAATTTGGAAGTCCTAGCACAATGGTGCTCTTTCAAGCTGGAAGATTGAGTTATCTCTCAGGTAGAGAATAAGGAGTCCTGGCCCCCTTGTGTTTAGATGCTGGGGAAATGCAGAAGAACTTGCACAAGTGATTGAGGGGCAGTAGACAGAAGGGCAGGATGAGACTTGTATCTTCCGTGGGTGGAGTGAATGAGGTATTGCAAGAAGATGCCACTTTTCTCTATCAGATCCAAACTGCATGAGAGTCTTCAGCATTCCCATGAGAGACTTCATTGTATCCAACTCATGAAGTCTCAGTGAGAATACAGGGCAAACCGATAACTGTCTCATGAGGATGCATGTAAGTTGGGTCCATGCCTCAGAAAGGCCAAATGACAATAGTTATAAGAATTATAAATTATATATACTTCAAGCCAGCAATTCCATTTTTTCAAGAGTTTTTTTCTACAGGTATGATTACATACTTTACCATGTACAGTTTTCTTTGTTAACACTGAGAACAACCTAAATGTTCGACAGGGGATTAAATACATTTTATGATATACCCTTATGAGGGAACATTGTGCTACCATGATAAAGAATAAAGAAGTATGTGTATACATGTGTTCACACACACTGCAGGTATATACATCTATAAGGAATAACTCATATATACACATATCGGTAAAAGTATAAAAACATGAATTTCAAAAGCAAAGCAAAAGAAAACACTGTGTGTTATTTGTAAGTATTTGTTTTAAAAGCTGGGAGGGGAGAATATCTGTGTGCTGTGAGCACATCACTCTCTGGAAGAAAACTTGGGATAACAGTGGGTGCCTGGCAGGAGGAGATCTAGGGGCCTGGGAAATGGGAAAGAAAAGACAATGCCCTGTATACCAGTTTAGACTTTTTAACTTGTTGAACCATCTGAGTATATTATCTGTTGAAAATTCAAATAAAAAGAGGTGTAAAAAAGAAAGAGAATCGTATATAGGGTACAGTGATAAGGGTCTTGTGTGTTGTGGTGATTGTGCCAAACTGGGAGAAGGGAAGAATTGATGTATGTGGTGATCCAAGCAAAAATACTCCAGGCATACAAAAAAAAAAAAAATCTGTTTACACAGTTTGTCTGTTTGCAATGCTAGGAGATCAAACCCAGGGCTTTGTGTGTGCTAGACAAGTACTCTGTTTAAAAAAAAAAAAAAGTACTCTGTGCATTATTGAAGAGGGATTTTATATTGTATTTCTAGATGAAATTAAATAAGGATCTTGCTAACACAATTCCTCCTGAGATTCTGCCCTCTGGAATCACACAGCCATAGGTTGAGAATGGCTTAACCGGTCCCACAAAGGACCAAGAGTGATGCAGCTTCAGCTCACCTAGATTTACCCAGATGGAAATGCTGGCAGGGAAAGAAAACCCTCCCTCGGGTAATTCATTCACAAATTGTACTGCTTTGGGCTTGGCATCACACAGATCTTGTCATCCATCTGGGTTTCAGGGCTATATTTAAGAGACCTGGTTTATCTATCCTGTCTTGGGTGGAATGGGATTTAACAGTTCAAAATCCATCTTAAAAATAATGTGGCTTTCCTTAATGCCAAGATTGTTTGGCAAGAAGGCCAAGAAAAAGAGACTACCAACTGGAACTGTTTGAAGAGCAACTAGGCTGTCCACATCTCCCCAAGAACAAGCGTGAAACACTCCCACGTCAGCAGTGTACCCTCACTCTAGACCCCTGGAGTCTGGGGCAGAGTGTTTACAAAGGCTATTTAAACAGGCACTATGTGAGAACTGGAAAAAAGTGATCCAGATTATCCACTCTTTTGTTCTCTGGATAGTATGCTACCACAATACTTTGTGCAGACCATATTAGATCAGTCCTTTTAATACTGTTGGTGAATTGACCTCTTGAATGAGTTTCCAAGTAAACCTGTGTCATGTAGAATTCCATCTTCTAGGAAATATCCCACAACACCAAATTTAGGGAATTTGAAATAAATTAGAATTATAAATATCTAATTATTCTGTCACCATCTAAAAGGTTTACCTTTTGCCTTCAGTTTTTATTTTTCAGTACACACACAGATGTATTTCAACTGGTTATTTATAATAGAAGAGCTTTTTAGGAAAGCAAATTTTCAGCTGAAAAACGAATCATTATCTCAATCTCAATTAAGATTAGTATGTCTCTCATGAGTGTTTTTCTTAATTACATTTGCTTCTTTAAAAGTTTAGCCATGTGCAACATGATGTATTTTAGATTCATATCACTTAGATTGAGAAAATCCCAGCCATAATGTTTGAAAGGTCATCTGCTTTACGTCTGGCAAGGAAGCATGGCATTCATTTCAGTTGGAAGAGGAGGTGATGCCATAGTTCTGCCTTGGCCCCACCTCCCATTTAAAGCAAAAACTTCTTCTTTGGATTTTTTTTATTATATGTATCGTGCATTTTATTCTTAGGGCTGATTAGATTTCATCTAAGTTCGTTATCTGTGATAGGCAGCAAGAGAACTTAATAGACCTGGAAATTTCTCTTCTGCACATTGGAGGATAGTTACAGGCAGTTGCACTAATGTTCTGAGTTAATTACATCATCTTGAAGACTTTGAACTCATCTATTAATTTTCATAAAACATGATTCTTTTTTGTCATTAAGTTTTAGTCTCCTCCAAACCCTTCCAATATTTAAATTACAAAGTACTTTGTAATAGTAACTAGAAAACTATGTGAAACAAACATCTTCATGTCAAAAATTTGGGCTGTTTAGATTTTAAAGAAATAGCAAAGAAAGAAGTGCTAACTTTCCAAAGATATTTCTTTACATAAAAATCCAATAATGTACCATCATGTGGCCATACCAGTTCTTAAAATTTAACACTGTAGGTATAAATCAAAAGTTAAATAACTTGTTCCATCCCCACCACAGACCTAGGCCTGACTTTGTTCTTCCTCAAATGATCTGTATCTTCCATTCCCTTGAGACTAGAATGGAATTGAACTCTTATAGACATCATCTGACCTTAGGTTTTCCATTGTCCTTTCTCTGCTGTTTGACAATCTACTGTTTAATGCCTTGGTTCTCAAGTTATTTACCACCAAGGGATTTGAGCAAGTTTTCTCCTTGGTTAACATCCCAGAAGAAAAATAGTTCACTGCTTTTCCTTAGGATCAGAAGCTAAGAGTCTTGGAGTCAGAGGAATCTAATTGTAGATTCTTTGGCACAAAACAACCAAGGCTCAAAGGCAACCTTTCTTCAAAAGAGCAACATCCTAGGCCCAGCCAGATCTATGTGTGAGACACAGATCATTTGCTGATTTCTAAGCATTGACTCATATTTCTGTATACTTCATTGGATTTGTGTAATATGTTGACAATCTTCAAACGTTGATACTTTTAAACACAATATGCATTTTGACTGTTAAATAATATATCACATTGTAATTGTGTCATACTGGCCAGTGGACTAGTTACCTGGTTACTGTTGGTTTTCAGCTGAGGCTTAGTAACATATAAAGAATTCAATTTCTTTGCCCAAATTAAGTGTTACCTCTTAGTTGAAGAATCATAGAATCTTAGTTCTTTTCCCTTTCTCTTTAACAGGTGCCCCCAGATATTACATTTTACCTTTAAGAAAACTTGGATGAGACCAAGTCTTGTTTGAGAATTTTATAATGCCATTTAGTTCAAATCAAACTAGTATATGGGACATAGACTAAGAAAAATTATAATTTTTATAAGATTTTATAAGATTTTATAAGATTTTTATAAGATTTTATAAAAATTATAATAAAAATGGTAATTTTACTAAACAATTAGCTGCAAGATAATGAACAAGTGTACATGACTCTGAAATATACAAATTTATGACAAAAATTGCTGGCATAGTATTTGGAAGATATTGGAAACGAACAGGGATATAGATCTTGTTCCTGAGAGAATACCCTACGTCTCATTCCCTCATCATTACTGGCCTGGTTTCTATCTCTGAACCTGAAGATTGCTCTCACAGTGGGAATTCTTATCAGCGTCACTATTCAGCCACGGCAGCATCCACATGATCCAGGCTGCCTGTTATTTTCCCCACGTCTGCCTGGTAGCTTTCCACAAGTCTGTCAGGCAGTGCTTGGGCCATGTAAGCTGAGAGCCAAATCCTGTAAGGACATCAGGACTCTTTGGGCTTAAGCTCATATTTTAGAAACTTCTAAATTTTGATTTTGCTGAGGATCATCACAAAAGTAATTTTTCTCAGGATCAATAAAATTCCATTTATTTTCAGAACTGTGTAGGGTTTTCTTAGCTGTGATTCATGCATAAAAATTACTTATGCTTTAGAGCTGGAAAGCTCTCAGTTTCAACCCCTAATGCTGCAGACGAAGAAACAGAGGCTCCATGGAAAACCTTGGTGTGTGGCAGCAGAACCCTATATTTCTCATATTTAAGAAAGTGTTTGAATGGAAATCAGCACAACATATAATCAAGTGACCTGCACATAGTGTGTGATCAGTAAATGATAGCCCTGTAAGGTGTCTGCTGAGGGAAAGACAGCAGCTCTGTTCTGTCCTTCTGACTTGCGGAGAAGGAGAAGCTGGTTTGGGTAGTGCTGCATCTTCCTATCCTTTTAGATCTGTGGGGCTCCAGTTGGCAAGCATCATTAAGAGCCTGCTTGTGAGGGCTGCTGCTGTGCACTGCAACCATCTGAATCAACAGTCCCCTTCCTGAGGGCAGGGACTGTCACTCTAAAATAGATGCAGTATAGACAGGCCTATAAAACATCCACTGATAATGAGCAAACCTGGAACATGCAAAACAATCAGGTATTTACTTGGTGTAAGTGCAAAGGAGTGATTTCATGCCAGGGTTTTCTAGTGTAGTTAATAAGAAGGAAGGAGGTAGGACTACCTTCTGTAGGCTGACTAGAGGAATAGCCACCAGAGGGGCCAGGTTTTGTTTCTGAACAGAGTAACACAAGGCTCTGGCATCAGGGACAGAGCACCAGTGGTTGTGATTGAGCTGTGCCAGTTGCTCCAGGGCCTGCATCCTAGGCTCTGGCTGTCAGCTTGTCCGTTGAGGATAGGAGCTAAGCAGAGAGCCCTCCCTAATCACAGCTCAGCATCCTTACTGCTCCACTCAGGACACCATGGCTAGCAAAGGCCAGCACAGGGAGTGATAAAGGATTCTGTCTCATTCGTTATGTAACTTTCCAATGTAGTCATTTAACAGTTTTGCAGTAGGTATAAAGGGCATTCAGCTCTATCATAGAGGAATTTAATATATTTCTCATTTTCTGTCTAATCACTTAAGTAAAAACATAGGATGTGGGTTTTCAGAAATTTAAACTTGTTTATTACTTTTTGATTCTAATATTAAGTTATTTTAAATGATCCACTATTTGTAATTTATCATGTAGAGTTTTACATTGTACTATAGAATCTTCCATACATAGCATGTTACCTAGTACAAAAATCCTAATTTGGTATTATACCTAGAGTTTATTTGGGCATTGAATTTTAAAAACCAAGTTATTGTTATGTAATTTCATGTCATCATTTGAATGCTGTAGCCATCTTTACTAATGCCTCTAAACTCAGCCATTATGTTCCAAAACAAAATTTTAAAGATGTTTTTATGGAAGGGTTATGCTAATAATATGTGCACTAGTTTCCATTCCCAGTTTGCTGCCCGTGCTTCTAGAGTCTGTAGCTTTTTATGAAGTGTTTCTCATATTTAAGAAAGTGTTTGAATGGAAATCAGCACAATATATAATCAAATGACCTGCACATAGTGTGTGATCAGTAAATGCTAGTGGCCTGCCAATTAGTACTATTACTTCAAGAATCAAGAATTGGAGTTTCAAAGCCAGAGGCATTGTGGCCCCCCTTTCCCCCTGCCAGGCTCTCTGTGACGATGGTGAGAGTGAAGATGGTTGGGAGTGACCTGATTTATAGCTGGAGCTGAGCACTGCAGGCTCCAGACTCACTGTGGTCAAGTTCACCATAAGAGGGTGCCTTAAGATTAACATTTCTGTTGGTGATATACTCTAGAAATGGTCATTGGTGTGGACTATGTTTGAGGATTCCCCCAGCTTTCAGTTCTATGAGTAATAAATATTCACAGGCTGTTTTCTTGGAAGTAGATGCATATCAGTTTCAGGGAACAGCTGCCACCAACAATATATCAAAATAGGAATTGATCAGTATCAAGGAGCAGATGCTGTGGGATTAGAGGAAAATATCAAGCAACACGTAGAAAATGACGCAGGAAGCAATGAGGACACAGATATTCCAAAAGGCTATATGGATTTAATGCCTTTTATTAACAAGACTGATTGTGAAATGTCTCAATGGAAGCAATGAACATGATTTTGACAACTGTTTATGAAAAGACATGACCTTCTTGGAAGTTGACTATGATGAACAGCTACTTATTAGTGTGGCATTCAATCAATCTGTTAAGCTTTATTCCATGAAATTTTAAGGGCCAAATAATAGCCAGGATCCTAAATATGTAAAAATTTTATCCACCTACATCAATTTTTATCCTTGAAGAGGAAGAAAGAACTGAACCAACTCAAGCTCTGGAGCTGACAAAGGATGATATCAAAGAAGATGGCAGTGTTCCACTTCATTCTGTTGTTTTAGAGTTAACAGTGTAAACTGTATTTGTTCAGTCTAATCAGGGTAAAGACGAAACAACAAGAATTCCATATTTTACTGTCATTGGTACTCCAGTCCAGGCAACAAATATGAATGACTTCAGATGAGTAGTTGACAAAAAAAAAAAAAAAAAAAAGGAGAAAGCCACTAAGGTACAAAACATACTGGAAGACCTATTGCAATCAACTTTGCAGCTCCTGGATAATTGCTTGATTCTGTCCAGAGACTGTCAGTGTTTTGTTCATTGCCATTACCAATAAATCATTGCTTTTGTTCAGACGGTTTCCCTGGTCTTTCTGTTATAATCTTGATACATGTAATTGTAAATAAAAGCCACTGTTTTTGCCAAGCTTAAAAAAAATCAAGAATTGCTCTTATCATCCAAAATGATGAGATCTTTTGTATCAATATTATGGATATTGAACAAGTAATTGCAGAAACAGAGAAGTATTCTGAAAATTCCACATGACAAAGAAATTTCAACTAGTAGTTTAGTTTTACCTCTTGAAGTAAACTTTTTTTCTTAAGATTCATGTTAGAGTCCTTTTAGATAAAAGTGAAACAAGAAAACAGAACAAAATCTTGTGCAAGATAATTTGAAAACAAATATCTGTATATGTAAACCAGAAATCATTAGAAAGAAAAACAGTAGTGTCCTCTCCTCCCTCCTTCCTTCTGGCCTTCTCCTCGCTTGTCTCCCTCCCTTCCTTCTGCAGTGCAGGCTGAGTTGACCAGCTCATAATTCCTACATCTTCAGTCTTGCCTGTCTGATCCTGGTAAGTCACTGGTGTTTCACCCACATGCTGTGGGTTTTAGAATGTTAACATCGTGGCTTCCAGTATCTCAGTCCCCTCTCCTCACTCTTAGTTAGCTTTCCTCAGAGTGGACCCTAGCCTTTCTGCTAGGAAACCTCCAGGAGTACTTGTGAAACATGTTCCTGCCTGGGCCCTCCCGACACCTCCTGAACCGGAATCCCCAAGAAGTAGAGAACCTGCATTTTCAATGGGCACCTCCAGCGATCCTGCTGTGCGCTGAGGTTTGAGATGCACTCTAGAGTCTCCCTGACTTCCCTGAAGAGCCTGTCCCCATCACCCTCTGGCAGCTCTTCCAACCACATTACCACACATGCAGCCAGATGCTCTGAAAATTCTCTGGATTATTGTAGCAGCTTCTCCTGTGCTTATTTGTCTGCTTTTACAGATTCACACCTGCAACAGGCCCACCCAGGGTTCTGCCCAACACTGGTTAACCCCCACCCTGGTCCCCATATCTCTTCTCCTTATAATTAAAGGAAAATGAATTTTGTAGCAGAACAATTAGGCTTCTTTGGAGGTGGGTTGTATGACTTAAGAACTCCTACACTTTTTGATTCATCTTGTTTTTGCCAGGTACTTTAAGATTTACTCTACTGTTTAGACAAATAATGTGGATTACCGAAGGAAAAGAAATTCTGCTTTTAAATTTCTTGATAAGATAAGGACCTTGTTTTGTCGAGTTCATTCTTTGCTGTAAATAATTTGAAATGCAGGGAGGAGGTTACTGAACTCCAACCCAGACAAGGTCTTTATATTTACTATTGATGTAAAGACCCCAGAAGGCCTCCTGTGACTTATTAGAGTAGATTTTTTTTTGTAATTTAGTACAAAGATATAATGAATTTTCGTCTTAGATGTATTATTGATTCTTCTTGTTAACATGTATGGACTAATTCAGTTCAAATACAAAAACCTCACTGAATCTCCTGTGTTCTCTAAGAACTGGGCCAGCACTTGTTTAATGGCCCTTGTACCATTCTACCTCAAAGCACAATTATTTTATACCATAATCATATCACCAGCTCCTATTAAGAACTGAGATGCTTTTGTTTAGGTTTGGTGGTTGGAAAGCCTGGGGCACTGGGCTCAGACAAACCAAGATTCAAATCCTTCCTCACCATTTCCTTGGAAAGTTCTGTAGGCTGTCTCCATATTCCTGACAAAGTACATGTAAGTGCCTGGCTGTTGTCCTGTGCTTTTCTTGGTTGTGTGTCCTTGGTCCTTGCACTGGACTTTGCATGTCACTGTTAACAGAGAAAGGTAAGATCCTTCTCTATATGTCAAGGGGAGAAACCTTTTCTTTGCTTAAAAAATAAAATCAGTATATGCTTCCAATCCGTGGATTAGCTAAATCCAAGCCAGTAGATTTTCAAAGATCGACCTCTAAGATTAAAGATGTGTTAGCCAGAAAAATCAAATAAGGAAATAAGTAACAATGGGACACATATTCTTAGTTTTTAAAATTCTGGGTTTTATATAACATTTTTCCAGTATTCAATTCATCACTTTTTCATGCTCCTTTTAATTTTGAATTGTGTTTTAAGGGCTGGGAATGAACCCAGGTCCTTGTATATCTGTATCACTGAGCTACACCCTTGGCCCCCCATTATTAAAGATCTTCTTTAATAATATACTGTACTTCCCTGTGAAAGTTTTATTGGACTATAGATATTTTAAGAGGGGTGAAGTAAGGGGGAATTGTTTCAACTCTTTAATAGACATGTAAAATATGAGCTTTTTAGATACTTAGGAATACATGCAGCTATACTCATTTGTGTATATATTTCCACATTCTTCCTTATCCATATCCTTTTTCAAAAAATCATTTTAATCATGTTTCTTCTTCATGTCTCCAAACTTTCTCAAGGCAGCTTGTCCTTATACTGCCTCTGGCCCTGGTTCTTTCTGTCTTCTGAATTTTCTTAAAGCTGCTTTCTTAAAATCTAGGATGCACGAGTATCTAAGCTCAGCATTCTCCACTGTTCCATGCTTATATTATCTGTAGGTTCTTATGCGCTAGTTGGAGTTCAGCCCAGTGTAGCAGCTCCTGTCACTGCTCATTACCTTATGGCTAAGGAGGAGTTATATAAGATAACATAAGCTGTCAGCCCCCGGCAGAATGAAGCTTCCAACCACATACCTGGTAGTTGAACAAAACCCTGCTATTGTTCTGTTACACCTGTGTGCCAGTTTTAGAATGTATAACAAGGAAGTATCATGAATGGCCCACATCTGGACAGGTACTCACAGTCTATGTTCCTATGTTAATGTCATTTACATGTCTCTTCCCAATTTCTTTTCCTCTGTGACATGCTGTTCTCAGAGTTTGCTGCCTTCTTGTGTACAGAGTGCTACTCCCCCGCCGCTTCTCTCCTCCTGTCTTTTCCCTTTCCTGGATTCCAGTCACGGATTCCAGTCACGGATTCCATCCACCATCTCATGCCTTTGAGACCATGGTGCCTCCTGACTGACAGAAGTATAAACATTATGAGTATTAAGGATCATATTTGGAAATGCAGATCTCTTCCAGAACAGTATTAAAATTTAACAGAAGAGGCAGCATATTAGTGCCTTATCTTTAGGGTCCCAACTGATGGGTGAGTCATTGCAGTCCAGTCTAGGGAGCCTCCCACATGTGAAGAGGGGGAGAGGGAGAGAGAGGGAGTGTGTGGTTCAATGCTCCAGCAAAACCCATGAGTTTTAGAAAAGATTGCTGGTCATTGTTTTCATTTTTGCTTTTTGTTTTTCTTCAGTCTGTTAAGCCAAATATATCCAGTGAAAGGAAGAACTAGACATAGGGGATGAAGCTCGCCATCTGAGCTGGTCACCTGCATTGGGATGCGGGAGGATTAGTTAATCAGGTTGAGGTGTCTTCAGGTACCATCATTAGCAAAAGAGGAGTTGGAGAAAAGGAGAGCTGGTCAGTGTGCTAGTTTCCTAGACAATGGAGTGAACTCTACTCATCACTGTTCTTTCTTGGAACCAGTGAGGTTCTCATGCCTTATTAGCAGAACAGGATTTTGGACCACAGTTCCTATCAGAGAGAGAAGAAAATAGAAAATACAGTTTATTATCTTTATCCTACATGTATTGACCTTTGCTTGATGATTAAAGATTCTAGGGAGTAAAGTTGCTATCAGTCACCATGTAGAGTTGCTTTGAAATGGTGTTGCATAGAAAAGGAATTAGAAATGGGAATGTTTAAGCAAAGAGTAAAGTATCAAAAGAACAGAGAAAATGCCTTGTAATAACTACAACAGTTCCATATTATATAACAGCAAAAGATTTGGAACAAATTGGTAGGGGACTGGCTACCTAATCACCAGCTCATCCACACAGTGGGGTCTCTGGAGCTGTATATAAAGAATGAGCCAGGGCTCTCTATGCTGACACGAGTGATCTCCATTGTTCAATAATGTGACAAGAAAAGCCAAGATCCAGAACAGTGTACACAGCTTACTGCTTTGTGTAAGAAAGGGAGTATTCTGAATATGTATACAAATTTACTTGCACTTGCACAGAGAAACAGTACAAGGGGAAGATAAATTTAAAATATACAAGAGGAGGAGGGATCAAGGTAGAGATCAGGAAGGAAGCAGGACTTATCTGAATACATCTTGATGTGTATGTATGTAGTTCAGCTGTGGAATTATGTCAGGTTTTGACTTAATCCTAAAACAAATTACAACCAAAAAAAGCTCATGTGTGCACACACACATAAGACCTAATTGAACCTGAGTTACTTTGTTAATGATATAACCACATAGATTAATGAATTATTCCAACTTGGAACACAAAAATTTTACTATGCATCTCAATAAGATATACTCTAAGGGCACATATAGAAAAATGCTGAGAGTTTTAAGTGTATCTGGCAGTCTTATTATTAGTAGTTGCATTGGTATGGCTAGGAATTAAGATTTTTTTTTCTACATGAGAGGAAAAAATAAACATAATATTTAAAATGTTATTTTAACACTCTGAATTAAATTTTTAGTAAGCTCTTTCTGTTAAAAAAATATACGTGTCCTAGATCTGTCTAGTGAAAAGACCTTAGAAAACAATAAAAACTCAGTTAACATTGAACACCCTGATTATGGAAAGGAAGGTGTCTTTTCTCCCTATCTTCTCCTTCTCCCTCCTTTCCACCCACTCCCTCCCTCCCTCCCTCCCTCCCTCATACACATGCATCATGCATACAGTTTCTTTGGGGAAATAGCTAGCTCCAGGCCTGAGATGGGAAATGTATTTTAGATGGGTGAGTCTGGAATTTCTTGTGCCAGAAAGCAAGGAAGGTATCAAAGGCTAATTGGTGATTTCAATAGGGTGTGGGAACCATTTTGAAGGGTTTCTATTGGCCAAGGATGGGAGGATTGACTATAAGGGAATATGCAAAAAAAAAAGTCTGAGTTATAATGACTATAAGTAGAAGGACCATCATACCCTCTCCCCACTGCTCCCCCCTCATCATTGCAGTGAGAAACCTCTTTGATTATTTTAAAGGACGCTGGGGAGTATTCATTTGATCAGGTAAACCCTGGTTAAAGTTTCATAATTTAAATTCAAAGTTTAGAGTTCACATCCTTCTCCCCAACCTCTCCCCTTTACGACAGGCTTGGTATCTGAGCTCATATTGACCCTCACTGGGATGGGAAGTTTCTGACTTTGCATTCTTTGCATCCCCAGTAGCCAGCATTATGTTCTTAGTAGAGCTGAAATCTACCTTCTCAGATTTCAGAGACCTGGGTTCCAGTCCCTGCTTTTCTTCCTTCTCCCTGGGCAACCTTCCTCTCAGAAGCCATGTCTCTCTTCTCTAAATTACAACCCTGTAATAATAATCATGTGTCCTTCTGCCCTTCAGAACTGACTCTAAGATGCCTGCCACTTTGTTGGAACCATTTCAGTGTTTCCTCCCTATTACTACATTCTTACATGGGAACGATTATTAAGTTCCATTAGTGACTGAAATTGTTTTAGCTCTGCCTAGAAAAATGAATATTGCTGGTTCATTACCACAAACTGGATGGCGAAGTAATACGCTTTGTCTTTTTTATTTCTTTCAGCCATGGAATTCCATGAGCACTTACACAGCATAGGCACCAAGGAGGGTCTGAAGGAACGGAAACTACAGAAAGCAGTGGAGAGCTTTACCTGGAATATCACGATCTTAAAGGTATCTACAGAGTTGTATCTGAGGGTAATAGTGCTGTAGTTGTTCTCTGCTTGCCTTTCTCTCTCAGAATAACATTTCCTTTGTTGTGCATTATCAGCCTTTGAGGCTCTACAGCACAGCACAGAAATCACAGTGACAACTCTTCCCCTATAGAGTTCATAGGCACAGTGGCTTGTCACTGGGGCTCAGAAGGAGCACACAGGTCTTCTGGTATACAGACAAAGACTTCATTTTATCCTGGGAGCATTTTAAGGTTCATAAATGCCCATTGGTGTATGTGAAGTAGAAAATACTGATTACAGAGGATTGATTGGAAAATTAAAGATTCTAGCCATTCAACTGTCATTTCACACTTTAAAGTGTAATCAGAGCCCTAATGTTAATATGGACCCAGAAAAAACAAGAAGAGGATTGGATAACGTATAATGTAAGGAAATGCATAAAGGAATTGCCATTTGAAAGAAGTTTTCCTTTAAAGGTGAAGTTGCATATGTTTCTCTCAGTATGCTGCTTTTAAAAATTGGCTTGGGTTATTTTTATTATAAAAACAATACATTTTTGTTTTAGAAAATGTCAAAGGCAATAAGCAAAGGTGCACATAATCCCACCATCCAGAGACAGTTAGTGTGGGTTTTCTGCCATGCATTCTTCCAGTATTTTTTTTCTGTGCTGGATTTAATGTGACATGATTTTTTAAATAACATAGTATATGTACCTTCAAACATTTTTGAGTTTTTATTCCAGGGGTTCTTACTGTTCTTCTTAGTGCTTGAGGATACGAATAATCACAACACAGGACAGTTATTTCATCCTGGATCTTGGACAAGTAAACGTAAAACTGCTTTCTGCCGTTCACCCTCCAAAACTTTATGCTCAGTTGAATTTGAGACTGTAAAGACATTATCATAGCTGCCTCTTTTAGTCTCCTCACTACTCCTCCAGTTTAGAGATCCATTCCTGCCACTGACAACAGTTTTCTGATTTGATTGTGTAAAAGGTCCCCCTTCCAAAGCTAGCGAGCTTGCATTTTCTCATGTTAAACCCCTACTCATTTTATAATTAAAATCATTTTCTTGACTTCTTCAAGCACTTCCCTTCCTACACATGTACTTTTTAAATACATATATATCAAGATCTTCTGCTTAGAATTTAACTCCAATGGTTTGCAGTTCTGTAAACAGCAGAAACAAGAATTTACAATGAAAAGGGATTTGGCGTTACAACTTGCTGACTCACCCCCTTTCAGGGGTGGAGAGTATACCACACATTTCCTGCAAACCTCAGGAAAAAATAGCACAGCACTTTAAGCCCGTGGTAGGAACAAATGCTCATTTTCCTTCTATTTTATATAGGCAAGTAGAGGCCTAGGACCAACTTTCCTTGCTCCTCAGTGTGATCTGGGAACCAGCAGTGTGAGGTCCCTTGGGAGCTTGCTGCCTAGCAACAAAGGGAAAACTTTCTGTCACCCTCTGAAGGCTGGCTGGAATGAACTGACGGTAGATAGATCCATAGAAGGAAAGGTGTATGCATTCCTTTCCTGTGCCCAGGATAGTCATGGGAGTATGATTACCCAGTAACTCAAAGAGGTCCAGATGCTTATACGTTCTTCTAGAGGAGAAAGGGGAGACATGGGACAATTTTGAGGGGTACTAAATGATTTTAGGTGAATGGGAAAGAATTGGAGGAATCTATGTGTCCTTGCTGTATGATGGAAAGGCTTTCCCTGTATCTGTTTCTAAAGTTTAAACTCTGTTTAGAAGAACAAGTGTTCATGGGGTCTGACGTGTGAGTTTGCTCTGAGTTGGGCTGTCAGCATTTTTGTGGCCGGAGGGAATAGAATGCCCTGAGATCCTTCCTCCATTTATTCTTTGCAGTAAACTTGGAGAGGCAACATCCCTTTGGGGCTACCAAGTGGTGCCTCCTGGTGGAACAGAGGCTAGGCAGGGTTTGAGTTAACTCCAGATATGGAAGAGAAGAACAGGAAGACATGTTGAGGGAGCTCTGGCACAGTGAGGCCAGAGCATGGGCATTATCTGGGGTGCTAAAAAATGTACTCTCCTGAGCCCCACCCCACACCTACTGAACCGGAATATCCAGGAGTGGAACCCAGGAATCTTCTTGCCTGTCTAGTTCCTCAAGGAATTCTTAGGCACACTAAAAAATATTGAGTACCATTGCTATAGAATCTTTACTTATTCATCACCCCATTCATTGGAACCACAAAGGAGGAAAAGTGACTATGTTAGTCAGCTTTTTGTTACTGTGACAAAATACCTGAGAGAAACAGCAGAGGAAAGATTCATTTTGGCTCATGGTTTCAAATGTTTCAGTCCATGCTTAGTTGACTCCTTGCTTTGGACATGAGGCAAGGCAGAATATCATAGTGGAAAGGGTGTAGTAGAGGAAAACTGCACACTTCAGCCCTCAGGGCAGCCCCGGAAGCAGAGCAAGGGGTGCTGAGGATAACATATAGTCACCAAGGTCACTCTCCCAAGAACCTCCTCCCTTCAACTAGGTCTTGCCTCCTACAGTGTCCAGCACCTTATGGTAGTCCATTCAGCTATGAATCCATCAGTAAATACATGGATGAGTTTAGTACCTTTGTGATCTAATCATTTCCCAAAGGTCCCACCTCTGAATATTGTTACATTGGGGATCAAGCCCTCAACACATGAACTTTTGGGGAACATTCCGGATCCAACCATTTCAGAATGTAGGGCTTTCAGTCCCAGACATACCAGGGACTCTGCTCACCCTAAGCGGAGGCACACTGTTGGTAAGAAAGTTCATATGTCTAAGGATATTCATCTTATTGTTTTTTAATCTTGGTTTATTTTATTTTTTATTTGGAAAATTGTTTAAGATACAGAAGTGAACAAAGGAGAAATAAAATCATTCAGGGTCATCACATCCAGAATCATTCACTACTAACAACTTGGCATACTTACTTTTGGTCATTTTTTTTATTAAATAAAAAGCATTGATTTGTTTTTATAAATGCATATTTATTATAAAGAATTATTTTAGTATAGAAAATATAAAAGCATTAAAAGGACTTTAGATCCTCCCTCTAATTAGAACCTTCTTTAAATGTGAGTGACCTTATTCCAGGAAGATTTTCATGCGCAGCATGTGTGTGCACGGATGGGTGTGTGGATGGAGATGAGTATGACTGAGTTTGAGTCATATCTTTTTTCATGTTGATGACATTTTTGAAATTGTTATCTATCTCATAGTCCATGACATCTTTGCATTGTGTCACAGTTACAATGGCAGCGATGTTCCTTTTCTGGAGTGTGACCCACCCACACACACTTCCACTTGCTTGTTTGATCCAACCCTCAACATAAAATCATTATTTTTTACTTCTTTGCAAACCTCATTAAGATATAATTTACACAAAATAAAATTTTCCAGTTGTAAACATATAATTCCATGATGTATAATGTATATATATGTAGCCTCCACCACAACTATGATAGAGTATTTCTGTCACCTCCGAAGGTTTCTTTGGGCCTCTTTGTAATAAAATCCTTTGTGTTGGTAACCACTGATCTGATTTCTCCATATATATTTTCACCTGTTCCAGAGTGTTATATAAATGGAATTATATAGGATGCAGTTTTTACTACGTGACTTTTTTCATTTAGCATAATGCTTTTTAGATTCATCCACGTTACAACAATCGATTCCTTTTTATTGATGAATAGTATTCTATTTTTATGGATGTAACACACTTTGTTTATACATGAATCAGTTGATGGACATTTGGGTTGTTTCCAATTTTCAACTATTGTGAATAAAGCTGCAAAGAACATTCACATACAATTTTTTATATGGACATATGTTCTTATTCTTCTTGGGGAAATATCTACGAGTGGAACGGCTTGATTGTTTGGTAAATGTATGTCAGATTTCATAAGAAACTGCCAAACTACTTTAAAAAAAAAAGTCATTTCCTATTTGCATTCCCCTCAGCAGTGTGTGGAGAGTTCCGATTGCTTAGATGATCCTTGTCAACACTTGAAATAATTGGTTTAGCCATTCTAGCAAATGTATGAAGGCTGAATATCTGTGTGTGTGTGTGTGTTTAAAAAAATTATGATGAGTCTTGATGTGGTTTTATTTATGTTTCTTACACTTGAAGTTTGTTAAAATTCTTGGATAGGGGCTGGGGATATGGCTCAAGCAGTAGCCCGCTCGCCTGGCATGCGTGCAGCCCGGGTTCGATCCTCAGCACCACATACAAACAAAGATGTTGTGTCCGCGGAGAACTAAAAAATATATATATATTAAAAAATTCTCTCTCTCTCTCTCTCTCTCTTTCTCTCTCTCTCTCTCACTCTCTCTTAAAAAAAATTCTTGGACATGTGGATTTATAACTTTAAATAAATTCGGAAAATTTCAGTCATTATTTCCTCCTTTGATTACTCCAGCTATACATATATACTGCTTGGCATTGTCCCATGAGACATAGATGCTTATTCATTTGTTTTTAAGGTGTTTTCTGTGTTTAAAAGAAAATGTTGGCGGTTATACTGTCTTCAAGTAATTAATATTGCTGTCTTCTATATTATCTAATATGCCATTAATCCTGTTTTTATTATTTTTTTAATCCTGTTTTTTTAATTATTTTTTTAGTTGTAAATAGACACACAATATCTTTATTTTTATGTGGTACTGAGGATCGAACCCAGTGCCTTACACATGCAAGTCAAGTGCTTTACCACTGAGCTACAGCTCCAGTCCCAGTATGCTATTGATCCTATTTCACGTATTTTATATCAAATTTCATGCATCTCTCCTCTTTAAGCTCATCAAATCCTCTGACTTCTTGAACATGTGTAATAGGCAGCCTAAAGCTACTTCCTCCTCTCCCCTCCTCTGAGCTTCAAACTCCAGCCACTATGGCTTCCTGAATTGCAGGCTCTGTCCTCTGAGCCTGTGGGGCTGTTGGGCTCTGGGCCACACCCTTCTACATTATTACCTGCAAACCACACAAAGTGTGGGACACTCTTTTTCAGGGTTTTTGTTTGTTTGCTTATTTTTTGTTGTTTTTTTAGTACTGGGGATTGAACCCAGGACACTTAACCACTGAGCATATCTCCAACCCTTTTTACATTTGATTTTGAGATAGGATCTCGCTAAGTCGCTTAGGGCCTTAATGAGTTGCTGAGGCTGGCTTTGAACATGGAAGCCTCCTGCCACAGCCTCCTAAGCCACTGGGATCATAGGTGTGTGCCACTGTGCCTGTCATTCATGGCACTCTTGGTATCCTTCTCTCAGACATCACTCTTGTGCTCTCTGAAAGCCATTGTGTTCTGTATTTTGTCCTATTTTTTAATTGTGTCAGCCCTATTCCTAACTTTTCCAGTGTCACTTTCTTCCCACCATCTGCCCATAATGTCTTCTGCTACTCCAGCAAATAGAAGAAGAGAAGGTCGCTTACTTTGTTCATATCCCTCTGGTTGGGTTGAGTGTTAGGGAGAATTTTGTGGACTCTAGTGACTTGACAATGTAGGTACTGTGAGTTTTAAAAGTTTATTAAATTATGTTATACCCTTTTCTTAGTTTGGTTGCTCCTTGGTAGTTTTTTACCTGAGTTTGTTTTTGGCTAATTTTGCTGTTTGGGCTCCTTTTGTTGGAAATGTGGGATGGGAACTCCAGTGCATTTTCATCCCTCCACCATTATCAGAGCTCCTCTACTTTCATTTTTTCATTTGCTAAAATGCTCGCTATACAGGTGGTGGTGCTCGCCAGGCCCACTGACTGCCATTCCTAAGATGCTAAGATCTCCTAAGAAGAGTGCAGTTTTCACAGGCCTGCTCTTCGTTACCAGAAGCAAAAATTCACTTAGACTAACTCACTGAGGAGGGGTGAGAGATGCAGGCATATACAGCCCAGGAAGGGCATGAACCTTCAGGAACTCTGAGACCAGAAACGACAGTCCAGCTTCACGCAGTTAGGAAGCTGTTGGAACCCCAGTGGCCCCAGAAGAGCTGCGTCTCTGTGGCCAGTGCTCTGCCTGCTTGTCTCTGTGCCTCTGCTCAGTTCTTCTCCCTTCTGCCAGCCCATGCATTGTGCCCATTGGTAGTATTTTGGAACTTTTTCTTGCCTTGTTCTGGCCCTGACAGTACCATATAAGCTTTTATTTCAAGTGCTCAAACTATTTGTCTTTCCTAGTTTAGCTCAACCATTTAGCTCCAGACTGAGCAGTCCTAAGGTGTGTAAGTCTTCTCTTGTATCAGGGCTCCTTGGATCGAGCTCTCCCCCTACCTCCATACACTGTGTCCAGGAAGATCTTGTCCTGTAGCTCAGAAGCTGGCCACCTTGAGTGGCTGTTTCAGTTCCCTACTGCTGTTTAACAACCCACTTCAAAACTAGTGGCATAAAATGATTTCTACTTCTTTTTCCCATTATTCTGTGTGTTCACTAGCTCAGCCACATGGTTTGTGCTTCATGTGGTAGTGGCTGGCTCTATCCTGGGGCATAATTCTGCTGGGACCTCAGCTGGGCCTGGAACATCAATTAGGCTTTACCCACATGACTGGCATCTCATCTGGGGTGGGCTTTCATAGCGTCTGTATCACATCTTAAAGTAAGTTGATTGTAGCCCAAGATGTCTCCAGATGAATGGCTGCCAAGCCAGCTCTTCCCATCCTGTGCCACTCTGCCCTCAGAAACCAGACTGACAAGGAAATCCTGCAAGTAATTAGAGATTTGTTCTCTTCAGGAGCATAAGACTTCTGCCAAAAATGAATCAATAAACCAGATGGCGTTGATCCCAACATTGAGCTTGGTTTTTATTTTTACCTGAGGTGTAGTCTTTACCTTGAAGACTGGCATTTGTTTCCTTTCTGAAAATCACTACTATGGTCTGTGGACTGATTGCATTTTCTTTTTTTAGACTTATTGACACTCATGTCTTAGTTATTTTATTTATTGGTGATGTCATGTGTTGCCAGTTTTCCTGAAAAGCAATAATTGACTGAAAGCCATTTCTCCATTTAGTGTGTGAAAACTCAGAATGGTTCAGGAAACACACTACAGTAGTGCTCACCATTAGGCAGGCCGCTCTTCCTGATCCATTTAAAACACAGAAAAACCTCAAGCACTTGGATCCCTCTAATGTGGAATTTGTGATTACTCAGCTGATATTTGATTAGGCACAAGGTATGCTTAAAAGAGTAATAATGCGAAGGAAGTGCTTACATGTGCACTGTTGTTCCTAATGTGTCCAGAGTCTCACCGTCCTGGTCCTGCTCATCCCCCAGCCTCCTATCCCTCTCCACTTCCTCTCCTCTGACCCTGGTCCCTCTCTGACCTCCTGCTTTCTGTGCTTATGTGGTGGCTCACTTCTACTATCAGGAGACTCCAGTAACTGCTCCTGAAACCCCCATCCCACCTCTGCCACCAGAGCAACCATCTAGCTCTGTGCCAGTCCAGGCCCCCTCCTGCTGCAGAGTGAACCTTAGCTCTCTCCATGAGCAGGTCTGTAGCAGGGAGAGATTCAGAGTCCAAACTTAGAAAGCTTTGTGGTCTAGAGGACATGCTGCTGAATTATGGCTGGGCTGCAGAGCTTGTTTCCTGGAGTCATGGAAAGCAGCAGGATTCTCCACAGCCCCCCACACCTACCAAAATCCTTTCCTGCCCTTCTCTCCAGGCCCAGCTCTCCATCTTGGTTGAAGAAAACAAAACTTATTTTTGAGGAGAATGGCATTCCTTCTAAATTTAAATTAAATTGAATCTTATTTTTGAAATTTAAAATTATTGACAGTCATACAATTATTGGCAAATTGGGAGATGACTGTAGATGTGATGAGAGCCCAGATGTGGGCAAAGTGTATGGGGAGAATCCAAACTTGAGAATAGTCCTCAGACGGACCCACCATCCTCCCATGATCCACTGCTGCATTGTACAACTGAAGCATCTCTGGATTAAGGAAAAAAATTCAAGGTCCAAGAGCCACGTTTACAGTGTGTTCTTTCCCCTCTCGCCCAGCACCTCATCCTCCCCAGGGGTTCTGAACCCCGTGGGGTGGAGGCAGGGTAGAGGAAGGCACCCCTGCTATGGTGAGACCAGTTTGCAGCTTGCATTACAGCCCTACTGAACAGAAGGGGAAGCCACAGGAGAGAAAAAAATAATGACGCACTCCAGCAGTTCTCACGTCCTGTAGCAAAGCATGGGTTCTGTTGCTGTAGCTTGAGGTGATTCTGATGATGGGGATCTTTTTTCATGTGTAAGGTTTATTAAGACATCAGCAGGAAGTACGCCTGACCAAGCTAGGAGGGCTTCCTTAATCCTGATTAATGTGCTAGGTTTTAGCTGGCCACAAAAGGCCTCTCAGAAGGGGGGCCATCAAAGGATAAGAAGGGGTGATTTGCAATCTGTAGCCAAGACTCCCATGGCCCCCCCTGCTTTTGTTCACGCATTCCTCTTCAACATATCTGATTCAGACATCTGTATTTCTGTTTCTGTATTTAACCACAGGAAGATTGAATTGTCTACACAATTTGTTGATATGCTGAGTGCCTTAAAAATACAGTGGAGTTCCTACTTTGCTTGCATGCAACATGTGGGGTTCAACCCACTATGGTTGGAGGTCCCACCATTTAGTTTATCCAAAAGGAAAACAAAAGGTTCTGTGTGTTTCAATATAATTTGCTATTTAGACTCTGCCTCAGGCAAGGTCCCTAATCTCCTTAAACTAAGTTTTCTCATTATAAAACAGGGATAGTAGTAGTGTCTTCTCAGAATTAAGAGACTGTCATGAGAGAATCTTTGTAAGTGGCTTATTACAGTGTTTGGCAAAGCAGTCACTCAATAAATAGTAACCAATGCTCCCAGAAGGCTTTGCTGGTGTATGTGCCTTCATATTTTATTTTAACATATTGTAGGCTCTGTGGTTTCAAACTTAGGACCATAATTACTTTTATAGCCCTTCTGAGCCAATCTGAATTGTGGTTGTAAGAAATGTACTAAATCATTTCCACAGCATTCCTTTTTTAAAAGACTTTAATTTTTTCTAGAGCAATTTTAGGTTCACAGCAAAATTGACAAAAAGGTTCAGAGACTTCCCATATCCCACCCACACACCTCCCTATTAGCAACCTCCACCATAGTGGTGCATTTGTTACAGTCAGTGAACCTGCATAGACACATCATTGCTCAAAGACTATAGTTTATGTTAAGATTCACTCTTGATGTTGCACATTGAATGGGACTGAACAAATCTATAATGACATGTATCCACTGTACTTTTTTAAATTAATGTATTTACTTATTCATTCATTCTGTGGTGCAGGGGATTGAACCCAGGCCCTTGCACATGCTAGGCAAGTATTCTACCACATAGCTGCAATCTTAGCCACCATTTTTTTTAAATTTATTTTTTATTGTATGTATTTAAGGTGTACAACTTGATGTTTTTATTGTGTTCATCATTTTAGTATCATGCAAAGTATTATCACTAATCTAAAAATCCTCTGTGTTCTGCCTATTCATCCTTCCCTCTAATCCCTGGTACCCTACTGATGTGTGAACTGCCCCCATGGCTTTTACCATAGCACTCTTGAAGGAGGTTTGAGCATTTGGCCTGTGATTTTTAAATGCTTACGAAATACATGGTTGGGGCTGGGGTTGGGGCTCAGTGGTAGAGCTCTTGCCTAGCACATGTGAGGCCCTGGGTTCAATCCTCAGCACCATATAAAAATGAAATAAAGATAATGTGTCCACCTACAACTAAAAAATAAAGATTTTTTTTAAAAAAGAAATACATGGTTAAAATATATTCCCTTTGTATGTGAATCTCCCATCACCTGAAAGTGACTAACCACAAAATATTTACTAAAAGGCCATGTTTGTGACTGCTTGCCATTAACTAGACAGATAACCAATGAAGAAATGACAACTTCCTGGCCACCTGGCTTTCATTTCCTGTCATGAAATGTGTGTTTGGGCTCACTGGTTTTAGTTGCAAAAGACACTCTGCTGAGAGACAGGAGAAGCCTAGACCTGCCTGCCATCGTGTGAGGGTTCCCACAGCCTCTTGGAGACTTACAAGAAAGATAAAGTAAAATGATTTAGTTGGGAAAATCAGATGCATGCAAATCCAGTTGCCAAGGAAGGGCTGAGTCGTGGGTTGGGATGGGCCCACTCAGGAAGGCAGTCTGTCTTCCTGGTAGACCTTAGAGCAGCCCCAGTGTCCGCCAGAGTCAGCTTCAATCTGCTGTGTTTCTTACTGTGTTCCCAGGTAGATAAGAAAGCCAGAAAGGAGATAGTCCATTCTCGCCTAGGTGAAGCTTCTTAGGTTGGAACCTTTGGCAAAGCCCAGGGCAACTCAGAAGTCAGTGTAGACCCCAGATATGGAAAAGTCAAAAGTAGACTCTGATGATTTACAGTCCTGTTTGCATCAAAACAAAAAGACCTGAATACTTTTGTGCTTCCTTCAAACTCCCAAATGTACGGTATGAGTGTCCACTTCTTTCTCCTCCCTCCCATTACATGGAATTTGGAAAAGGTGTCTGCTGGCCCCCAGGGAATGGCAGATGGCTGTCTTTGCTCTCTGTAGCTCCAAGCCATGCGGTCATTGCAAGGGCCAATTGTAGAGGTCAGGGACAGCTTCGCTGGGTCACTCATCTCCACAGTAAGGCAGCTCTGTTTTCCTCTAATAGATAGTTTGACAAAGGGGCTTTGAAAAAATTAACTGGAGTATCTAATCCCTATTGTTTTATCTCTAGATTTGGATAAAAGCAGTGAATGTAATTATTAATTTTGGTTCCAAAAACTATATAGCACTAACAGATGTATTTTTAAATATTTTTAATATATTAAAAACCGAAGCTAAATGCAGTGACACATGCCTGTAATCCCAGCTACTTGATGCCATTCTGGGCAACTTAGCGAGAACCTGTAGCAAAACAAAATTTTTTATAAAGGGCTGAGATGTATGTAGCCCAGTATGGTAGAGCACTTGTCTAGCATGTGCAAGGCCCTGGGTTCAAAGAACTGAAATAAAAAGAAACAAAAGCAAACAAAAAAACTAGGACATCTTTTATAATCACACAGAAAGTCTGGTGACTAGCCAAGTGTTGAGTACAGCTGGGACACCAGCTCTGGGGTTTGGCATCCATTGTATATTTCCTGGCTGCTCCTGGCCTCTGATCCAATTCCAGGTAAGCCATTGGCACAGCTAAACTCAGCAAGAGCTGCTGTGGTGCGGCTTCTGCCTTTAGAGATGTATTTTAAAGATTACTTTCTAGGCCAAAAGTGAGAACCTTAAATATTTTGACCTAAGGTTGTTATAACCCTTTCAAGATGAAAACCAAATCAAATAAATTACAAAATTCAAAACAGAATGTGTGAAACTGAATGAGGTTTGGGTTTTTCAACTGAAAACATTGCAAAGCCAGCTTGTAGAAAGATTCTTCTAAACTAGACACCCTGTGTCAGTGGGTGGCAGTGTTTTAAATAGCTTGTGCTCTTTCGAAGTCTTTTGAAGCAATGACATGTGAGCATTGCTACCGCAAACACCACCACAGCCTTCAGAATTGTCCTTCACTCATGATCGATGTCTTAACTCCAAGACGTGTCAGGCAGGTAGTTTTAGACACACGAACAGAATAAAAGTGGTGGGGACCAAGTTTAGCAGCTCCCCAGATCTGGATGTGTTGCTTGTGGCGTCCTTTGGTGTCACTTGCATAATGGCTGAATGCCTACACCTGTTCTGTTGGAAATACCATCACAATTTGTCTGAGTTTGGGAAACATAAAATTCATCCAAAGAGCTCTGTTGTTGCCACATTAATTATCCCACACCATCTGGAGTTTTTGTTTTAAATAACCTATCATGTGGTAGATCTATATATGCTGACATAGTAAGGTTACCAAGACGTGGCTTCTGGTGAGTACAAAGGGAAACCAAAGAACAATGTAGATTACCTGATACCACTTATATAAAAAGTAAAATATCTTTTTATAACATATATACAAAGAAGGAAAGAGAAATACAAAACATGGTTGGGGTGGCAGCTATGGATATTCAAGAGGAGATTTTCACATTTTACTTTAATTACATTCATTCCAGGAAACAAAAATTCCTGCTCTCATGGAGCTCATGTTTAATGAGAGAGACAGACAATGAAGAAAACAACAGAGTATGTCAGATGGTACTATTTGTTGTAAAAAAACAAAGCAGGAAAAGGGTAAGGAGAACCATGGGTACAGGACAGAAGTTCTAATTTTAAATAGAATTGTGTCAAGGTAGATACCACTTTAAGGTGATTTCAAAGTCAAGACATAAAGGAGGTAAGGGAGTGAGCCTTGTACATTTTTAGACAAGAGCCTTCTGATCAGAGGGAGCAGTGAGTGCACAGACCTTGAGGCCCACCTGCAGAAGACCTGCTAAGTTTGAGGTACATTGAAGAGCCAGTATAATGAAGGCTGAGTGAACAAGGCAAAGAGATACAGGGAATGAGGATGGGCCCTGGGCAAGAACTTTGACACTCACTCTAAATGAGTTACTTGTTGAGCCACTGAAGAGTTTTAAGAAAAGGGGAAGGTATGTTCTGACTGTTTCAATTGGAACGTTCCGCCTGTTATGTTAAGGAAGACCAGTCAGAAGGGTACCATCATAAACCCAAGGAAAGATTATAGTGCCTTTGACTGTGGTGGTGGCAGTGAGGGTGATAAGAAGTGGTGGTAACCTGAATATATATGTTTTGAAGGCTGGGACATATATAGGAACTTCTGATAGGTGGGGTAGAGGATGGAAGAGAAAGAGAGGAATCAGTGATGACATTTTGATCCGAATGACTACAAGAATGGAATTCTCTACCATCTCCTTCAGAAGATAAAGGCAGAGTGAATACTTTGTAACTGATTCTACAAGGCCAGCATAACCCTAATACTAAAACCAAAGACATTATAAGAGAAGAAAATTGCAGGCCAATATCTCCCAGGAACACAGACACAAAAATCCTCAAAAAATTAACAATAGTAATTCAACGATGTATAAAAAAGAATCATATATCAAAACCAGGTGGGATTTTTCCCAGGTATGCAAGGTTGGCTCAACTTTTAAAAAGCGATTTGTGTAACCCATCACATCAACAGACTAAAGAAAAAAAACATGATCATAACTAGACACAGAAAAAGAAAGGGACAAATCTAACATCTGTTCATGTTGAAAACTCTCAGAAAATTAGGAATAGAGGGGAACTTCCTCAAGTTGATAAGGATTGTCTACAAAAATGTGAAGCTAGCATCATACTTAATGGTAAGAAACTCAAAGTTTCCCACTAAGATCAAGAACAAAGCAAGGATGTCTCCTCTCACCATTCACCACTGTTGTGAAGACTTTCATGAGTAAAACTAATGAACTCTGAAAAAAGATAGAAAGGAAATAAATAAATGGGGAAATGTTATAAAAACTCAATACTATCAAGATAGTAGTTCTTCCCAACTTGATTTATGCATTCACTGCAATCCAATCAAAATCCCAGTGAATTATTTTATGGATCTGACAAACCAGTTCATATGTAGAGGCCAAAGACCCCAAATAGCCTGTACAATATTGAAGGAAAAGAACAATCTTGTCAACAAGTGGTGCTGGAACAATTGGATATCCACACACCAAAGGCTGAATCTAGGCACAGATCTTACACCCTTCTCAAGAATTAACTCAACAAGATCATAGATCTAAAGGAAAAACAGAAAATTATAGAACTAGAAGATAACATAAAGGTATGGAAATTACTTTTTTAGATGCACCATTAAAATAATAATCCAGGAAGGAAAGAATTGGTGAACTTGACTTCATTAAAACTAAAAACTTCTTCTCTGCTAAAGACAGTGTTAAGATAATGGGAAGAGAAGGCACAGATTGGGAGAAGATATCTGTAAGACATATCTGATGAAGGACAGCTTTCCAAAATATACAGTTTCTCAAAAATGAATTCTCAGTTTCTTAACAATAAGGAAATAAACAATCATATTTTAAAATGGGCAAAAGCCTGAACAGACCCTTCCCCAAAGAAGATACATTATGAAAGTAAACATGAAAATAATATCATTAGAGAATTGCAAATTAAGACAGTGAGTTACCACTACACACCTATTAGAATGGCCAAAATCTAAAACACAGACCACAGCAGACATTGGCTAGAATGTGGGGGCACAGGGACTCTCACTCAAAGGCCAGTTGGTGTATAAAATGGTAGACACTTGAGAAGGTAGTTTGGCAGTTTCTCAAAAACTTAACATATTCTTACCATATGATGCAACAATTGCACCCCTTGGCATTTACCCAAATAAGTTAAAAAAAAACTTATGTTCAATTGCAACTTTATTTATAACTACTCAAATTTGGAAGTTACAAAGATGTCTGTCAGTAGGTGAATGGATAAACTGTAGTACAGTGGACAAAGGAATATTATTCTGTGCTGAAAATAAATGAGCTATCAAACTATAAAAAAGACATGGTGGAACCTTAAGTCCACCTTGCCAAGTGAAAGAAGCCAATCTGAAAAGACTGAGAACTATATGATTACAACTGTGGAAGAGTCTGAAAAAAAAATTACAGTAGAAAGATTCAGTGGTTGATAAGGGTTTGGGTTGAAGAGGTGTGGGAGGGAGCACTCAGCAGAATGTAAAGGATTTTTAGGGCAATAAAACTACTCTGTCTGCTACCATAATAGTGGATACACAACGTCATACATTTGTGCAAATCTATATAGCACCACGTAAGAACCCTAACTTAAACAATAGACTGGCTGACACTGATGCATCATTGTGGGTTCATTGATGAGAACACACACGCCACTGTGGTGTGGGATGTCAGTGCTGCAGGAGGTATGTGTGTGGGGAGAGGGTAGTATGTGAAAACTCTGTGCTTCCTGCTCTGTTTTGCTGTGAACCGGAAGCTGCTCTAAAAATAAAGTTTATTAATTTAAAAAGTAATACTTGGAATTTTTAAAACACAAATGAATTATGTAGTTACAATCTACTAAAACTATGAATGCATGTAGCGATTTTGCTTGTGAAGGCAAATAAGCTCTTTAATAAGAAATTTTATTCCTGATACAATGTGCTGCTGTGTTAAATACAGAGGTCTCATAACTAGTAAATGCTCAACATGTGAGTTCAGTGACAAGGAGGAATGAATAAAAATGAAGCTCCTTCAGTGAGACTAAGCCTTGGAACAGCTATTCATAGTCACTAATTTAAGGTCTGTGTAAATCAGGAAAGTCATGAATGATAAGTGGTAAGCAACAAACCACTCTGTGGATTTGGGCCTCGTGGTGGTTTAAAATCACGTTGCAATTTGGTGTCACCAGCAACTGAAATTTGATTATAGTCTAATTGCCTGCCAAGGTAAGGCCTTACCATCACCCTCTGTAAACAGCCCCAAGCTCTGGTTATACAGGAACACTTTAAAGGAGCTGCACTTGGGAGGCAGTTAGTAAGGAAAAAAAAAAAAAAAAGGAAGAGAGAAAGAATTATGCCAAAGAAAATGTCAAACTGTAGAGCAATTATAAAGAAAATAAGATAATAAATCGAAAACCTAAGAAGGGGAAGAAAAACCATGAGCAAGGAGAGTAAGAGAAATGGAAAGGCCATAGTGTGAGTAGAAAGAAGTGTTAATGGAAGGCAGGTCAAATTTGAAAGGAAAATAGAACAAAAAAGCAAAGTAAAAGGGGTGGAATCTGCAACAGGAGCACTGCACCGCACCGCATCGTCTCTTCCACCCTGCGACCTTAGAGTCAGTTGCTGATACCTCAGCTCTGAGGTTTTCAACCAGGGCTTCCCCCAGTGCACCCTCCCACCAGGAGAGAGCTAGCAAAGACTTCAGATGTTTTCAGTTGTCACAGTTGAGGGGGTGCCATGCTACCTAGTGAGTAAAGACCCGGGATGCTGCTAAATATCCTGAGATGCACAGCACAGCTCTCACCCACCCCTGAAGAATCCTGTGGCCTCCTAGCTGAAGTGATGAGGCTGACAGACTGCGTTGGTCCATTGTCAGCACATTCCAGGCTCCCATCAACTGTGCTTCTCATCTGTCCACCTTTTTCTGACCTGTATTCATGTCAGGCTAAATCCATGTCGAGTCAATGGTCAGACCTCATTAGAAACTAAAATGGGGCTAAGGACGTTTATCCAGAATGAGAATCCTTTCTGTGTTCTTCTTTCAGCAGATGCAGGGAGGGCCTGCCTTGGGCTCACCACTGCTAGCACTCTTAGAGGCTACGTAGGCTCAAAGACCAGACTCCACATATTAGTGGCTGTTGGAGTGAGGGGCTGGAGGGGAAAGGGAGGTATGTGACTGTAAAGTCATGGTACAAGGGATATCTTTGTGGTGAATTACTCCTGTGTCTCTGTTGCAGTAGTGGTCACATGTGATAGAGCCTCATGGAACTTTGGGCTCATTGCACCAATGTCAGGGTCCTGGTGCTGATATTTTATTATAGTTTATGTGGGGTGTAACCATTTGGGGGAATTTGGGGAAGGAAATGCAAGACCTCTCTCTATTGGCTTTGTATCCTTCTGTGAATTGGTACTTACTTCAGAGTAAAGTGTTTCAAAAAACAAGCCTTTTTAAAAAAGGGGCTGGGTGGGGGCATGCCTCTGATTCTAGCTCCTCCAATGATTGAGACAGGAGGATCACAAATTCAAGGCCAACCTGGAAAAACAACCAGCTGGGAATGCACCTCAGTGGCAGAGCACTAGCCTAGCATTTGAGAGGCCCTGGGTTCAATTCCAGTACTGCACACAAAAACAAGATTGGCCAAACAATGAAAGATATGATTTTAACTGGGATAGGCAGGAATAGCTGTTCAGATTTCCCAGTGGAAAGACCTGGTGTTGTATTAAAAGTGACCTATTTGGATGCAGTGCCAATAGGAAATAAATGTGTCCTCTTGTGGAATCAAAATTCTCCTCTTTCAGCAGAAGATCTATATTGTAAAGTCTAGCAGAAAAGTCGTGTCATATCTAATACTACTCAATTGCATGTTTCATTACAGGGACAAGCAGATCTTTTGAAATATGCAAAGAACGAGACTTTGGAGAACCTGAAACAAATCCATTATGCTGCTGTTTCATGTGGACTGAATAAACCAGGCACTGAGAACACTGAGAAACCACGCCGGAGCCTGGAAGTCATACACGAAAAAGCAAATGATGAAACTGGAGAATGAGGAAGCTGCCTGTCAATCATTATGGAGTTTATAACTCTAGGACCAATCATAGTCAAACGAGACATTGGCTTTGCACTCACTAACGAGAATAATATTTGGGATTTTAAAGCACAACTGGAATAGCTAATTACAGTCTATTAAAACTGTGAATGTATGTAGCAGTCTTATGTGTGAAGGCAAATAAACTCTTTAACAAGAAATTATATCCCTGGCCCAAATATGCTATATTTGTATACAAAAACCTCCTAATTCAGTTCCAGTGTGAAGAACAGATTGTTCCCTCTAGTTCTCTTGAGAAAAATTTTCCTAAGTGAAAATAATTTCTTCAAATGAGAATGGATTGGATTGTCAAATTAGTATTTATTGGTGAAAAAAATCTAATCTATTGCTTTTTACTTATGTGTGGTTGCCAGAGTCTCTGGATTATAGATGCTTTGGGTAGCATGCTTGCTGAGCCATAATTACTGAGGAGAATGTAAGTGGGCAGGTCCCCTGAATCCCCAGGAACCCCAGAGAGCCACCGAGGACCTGGAACGTGCAGTTGGACTGAAGCTCCCTGGCTGAGGCTATGCTGTGGCAGCACATGGTCAACAAATGATGCAAAAGCAACTAATCTGAAAGTGACACATTGTAAATAGTTTCTCCTTGTATGAAGTAGTGTTCACATTAAAGAGATGTTTTATGATATTTCTCCAACAGCAGTACCTGCTTTTAATGAAATTTTAACATTTCTAGTTCAAAATTGTCTACTCTTGAGTGGCCAGTTTGTTGTTGAATGGATCATTATGTGTTCAAAATAAGCTACTTATCTGGCTTGACTGTGCTTTTAGTAGGGTTTCAACAGCATGGGGGCAGAGGCAGTTGACTGTAAAGTGAACCCAAACCCCCACAACCGTCCCTGTAGGGCTCCTGGATTAACCCCCTAGTAAAGGACACCTCAAAATCAGGCAAATAGTAAATTGAACACAGCTACAGAACCTGAAGCTAATAGAGCTTTCCTACAAGTCTGCAGGGGACAAATCCCCATGTTTTTTATTTTTCTGAAAAAGTCTTATTTCCCCTTCACCTCTGAAGGGTACTTTTACACCAGCTGAGATTTTAATCCAGGCTTTTATTTCCCAAACCAGTGAGACTTCATACTACTTTCACAGAAACCTAATTACTGCTTCTCCCAAACCAAAATTGCTTTCAAATCTGGAAGACTAAAGGTTCTCAAAAAATATTCAATGGCCCCTTTTCTCTGTCCAGTGATTCAGATATGTGATCCTGGTACCTGTATCTCTTTCCCAGCTGGGTATCTCAGTATTGTGTTTCCTCGTGGTTAAGGAGATACCCAGGCAGGTATAGTTCAGATACTTTTCCCCAGGCTCCTGAACATCCTCTTAAAAAATAATTCCTTTGCTCAATTCCTGCCATGTACATTCTAATAGAGTACTTAAGCTAAGGTGCCCATTTCCACTGGCCCTTCTGTAGATGTAATCTTAGTTAGAAAATTAATTCTACCCACTATTTAGATAATAGTGCAGTTCCCTGCACATACCAGCAAACTGCCAGCCAACAACGTAGACTCTTGGCTTAGAAATGAGCTCAGGGGGAAAGTGGAGAGAAAATAAAAAGTAGACTTATAGAATAAGAAATAAAATAACACATAACTGATTTTTTGTAGCAATCCTTGAACTCAGTTTAAAGAGAAAATCCAGAAATCATAAGAAAATGACTTAAAATATAGTAAAATTGAAAAAATGACTACATTTATGATGATGGCAGATATTATCTAATACATGGGCTGATTGATAGCAAGGCACATGTAATTTGTTGTAGTTTATACAAGTTGAGAATCAGTGACTTTAGAACTAAAGGAGTCGATGAGATCATTCAGTCTTCTCCAGATGCAGAAGTTGTAGATAGAAAAATAAAATGCATTGTCTGATGTCACAGACTCTCTTAGGGGTCCTGGATTTAGTCTGGGGCTTGCTCCACCTTTCCATGCTAAAAAGTTAACCTTGTTTTGATCCGTCTCTTCAGAGGAGAAAGCCCAGTGATGAGTAGTCAGTGGCATAAGAGTGGCACCCCAAGCTGCAGTATACCTCCCGTTTGTCTAGATCCTGCCCCAGTGAATGCACCACCTGCCAGTGAAGATGAGGACCCACATCAGCAGAGCAGGAATTCGTGGCCAATTGAGCTGTTCTGCTCCTCTTTCCTCTTTCAAATGGAAACAGAAAGCATTGATCAAACTGACAAGGCCACAGTTCTGATTTATGGGCCTTCATAAACAGTTTTCTCTTGCAAAGGACTAACTGGCCCACCCTGGACTGAAACTGTGGAGGCTTTATAATAACCCTGATGATCAAGTGAAGGTGAGATCCCAGCTCCTGGGTTTCCTCAGTTGAGAAAAAGGGTAACATGCTAGTTTACTTCCATCATTTACAGTCTTTAAATGGGGAACACTCATATAAGGTACTGGAGATGAAAATGATTCCCTGTTCATTTGACTAGTGTGTACATTGTTCACACTGTATACATACACATACATAAACACATATACACTGTGCATCACTCCCAATTAGGGGGATGAGTGATTAGAAGTAGCGTGGAAACAACTGGTAAATCTACTGAGGCCACAGGAAAATGAAGAGTTGGACAAAAATGTGCAGAAACTGGCAAACACCTGGTCAGTTTCCTGGGAAATAAAAAGTCCCATTGACAACATATCGAGCCGGTGTCAGGTTTCCAACAGTCGTTTTTATCATGCCCACAGAGCAAATCTTGAGGCCTCTGTGAGTCCA
Source organism: Spermophilus citellus (assembly GCF_964194105.1). Classification (NCBI taxonomy): domain Eukaryota; kingdom Metazoa; phylum Chordata; class Mammalia; order Rodentia; family Sciuridae; genus Spermophilus; species Spermophilus citellus. The sequence goes on along the minus strand of NC_138184.1, from coordinate 44,211,906 downwards.
CTAAGTACATTCTGCCTCCTTTGCGCATGCTTATTAAATTTATCCTCTCAGTGATGTAAGCCACAGCAGGTGTTGTCTATTTTTTGCTTTTGGCAGCTGTGGCTTCTGAATTGTGGGAAAGAAGTCTTCTAAACCCAAATGGTTAACCTCCTTCAGGGCAGTGTGATCTGGGGCCAGGGCACAGGGTGGAGTTCCTCAAGGGTTGTGTGTTAGAAATACCCTAGGTAAGCTGCCCTTCTTCACCTGCGTGGAGTTAGGCTGTTGGCCCTGAATGGAAAAAAACCATCTAGCATGCGAAGGTTCTGTAAGCAGTCTTCCTTATGAGACCTCATTCAGTATATTGAGATAGTAGAATCTTTAATCAAGAGTTGCATTTATTTATTTATGTGCTTCTTTGTTTGTTTATTTATTTAAAAGAGAGAGAATTTTTAATATTTATTTTTCAGTTTTCGGTGGACACAACATCTTTATTTTATTTTATGTGGTGCTGAGGATCGAACCCAGTGCCCCGCGCATGCCAGGTGAGTGCGTTACTGCTTGAGCCACATCCCCAGCCCTCAAGAGTTGCATTTATAATGCAGAGTTTACTATGGCCACAGCATAGCTCTGCTTTACCCATTCAGTGAGTGAGGGTGACAAAGTGGATAGGTCTATCTACTGCCATGTACAGGAGTTGCTCATGTTTTGATTGATGTTTAATATGAGCAGAGTGAGTTGGGAGTATTTTCTATGGCTTGTTTGACAGTGAGACTCTTTATTGGGGCTGTATGCCAAGGACTGTGTTCAAAACACTTTGCCTATATCATTTTGCTGTGATCTGGACCTGAAATGCACCCCCAAGGCTTACTCCCAGTTTGACACTTGGAAGGTGGTGGGGCCCAGGGGATGGTCATCAGGTCATTGCGGGGGGGGGGGGGGCGTACACTTTAAGGAACCTTCTCTTTGCTGCCTGCATGCCGTGAGGTAAACAGTTTCTCCTGTCATGATGTACTGCCTCCCCATAGGCTGAAAGGCAACGGGGACAACCAGCTGTGGACTGAAACCTCCAAAACTGTGAACTAAAACAAACTTTTCCTCCTTTTTTAAAGTTGATTACCTCAGGTATTTTGTTACAGTGATGCAAATCTAACTGATGCACATTTCATCCTCAACAACTAGCAAGGTATTTATCTATTATCATAGGTGAAGAAATGAAGACTTTAGAGAGGTCATTTAACTTGACTAAAGTGATATTCAACTCAGAATTTGAACCAGATCTGCCTGCTCTGATGCTATATATCCCAAGCACTCTGCTATACTCACTTGAATTACAAATACATATATCACCTCTAAACTACAAGCTGGGTACTGTATTGTAAAGAACAGTTAGGCAGTTGGCATTTATTCTTTTGTGATGAATGTGAGCTCCTTAGGAGATTTATCCATTCTGATTTTGTGAGCTTGTTTTGAACGCCAGGGATTCACTCAACAAACACAGACATAGTCCCAACCCCAATGGAGCTCACAGTATGGATGGGAATAGAGACATTCATCCAAATAATTACAAAGACAAAGGTACAATTAAAAGCCATGGGAGATGCTGTCAAGAGGCTGCTGGAGCACATGCTAGCTGAGCATGGAGGCGAGTGTGCTCAGCCCAGCTTGCTTCTGTAATTGAAGAAGGATTTTTCAAATGCTTCTTTCCCTCGCAGGGTTCTTGTGAGGACAGAATGACGTGGTGGTTGTTCTTGGTTGAAGTGCTTGTAACAGTGCCTGGCTCTGGTCACCTCCTGCTATTCACTGTTACTGAAAAGTGGGACTCTAACAGAGTTTAATGGGGGACCTCACCTCTCTAGGGAAGGTAGATCATCTACTGCTTGTAACTCAACCCCCCAAACCTAAAATAGTCACTCCCATGACTCTGTGTGCTGACCAGGATCACCTTGTGGAGTTTTTGTTTGTTTAGTTGGTTTTTCAGTGCTGGGGATTAGAACTCAGGGCCTCCACATGCTAGGCAAGTGCTCTACCACTGAGCTACCCACTGTCCCAACCCTTCCTCAAAGCTCTTTTCTGGGGGTCTGTCAAAGCTGGGGCTTCAGCTATCTGGCTGGCTAGACAGGGCAGATGGCTCACTCACAGGGCTGTGGTCAGGGATCCTGGCTGGGGCTCTGGACCTAGTATTGCACATGGTCTCTCCATGTGGCTTGGACTTCTCCCTGGGTTGCAAAAAGGACTGTCTGAAGAGTGAGCATTCCAGATGACCCACACAGAAGCTTCTAGTCTTCCTGAGGCTCACTGAGGCTCTTCTCAAAAGCCTCAGCATGTCGTCTCTGTCATGTGCTGTTGTCCTGCCCAGGTTCAAGGGGGTGGAGAACTTGACTCCTTCTCTTGACGGAGGCAAGGTCATGTCACAGAAGAGGACATAGGAGAGCAGAGATTGTTAAGGCCATCTTTGGAAAACACAAGCTGCCACAGAAAGTTCCCTAAGAAGATAGCGTCTGAGTGAGACCTGAGAGCAAAAGCACCCTCCCTACCTGCTCCCAGCCCAAAGGAAAAGGTCAGAAGAGTGTGAGCAAGTCAGGCAATTTACAGTGAGAAATCCGTCTCCTGCAAGGCCCCAGGCACAGGCAGGTGCAGCATCCTGGGCCCGTGCAAGAGGCTCAGTGAGACGGAAGCACCGAGAAGGAAAGGGAGAGAGGGTGGGAAGCAAGTAGTGTGGAGGGCGTGGTAGGCCTTGTAGGGGAATTGCTCTTCTTTTCCTAAAAGGATAGTGCCACTTAGTTTGATTATATTTAATCTACCTTTTATTAGCTTAAATTATAAAAAAAAAACAGTCATGTTCATTGTTACCAAAAAAGTCAGATTATAGTTAATTTAAGGTAAATTGATTTAAAGGTAAATTAAGAAGTACAGGTGCCCTCACGTTGCCCATCTCATGGAGATGCTCAGGTGCCACCAACAAACGCCACCTCCTTTCTCAGAGAAGTTCTGACCTTCTATACCTACCTGTCAAGGAGAGTTGTGACTCTCCCAGGGCCCGAGCAGTCAAAACATAGAGTCTTAAGGGGCAGAACACAAAAAGCAATGGCTAGCAATTCAGTTTTACCAACTAGAATAATTTTTTTTTATTTCATCAAAGCTGCAGGTGTTAGGTAGAAAATTAGGATTAACAACTTGACAACATTTGACTCTCTATTGGAATGTGTTAAAACAAGTATTTCCTCTTTAGAAATATTTTTTAAAGTCTCACACAAAACCTTAACTCCAAATCGTCAAATTCCTTTAAGAATAGCCCATCATGGGCACTGAGATGCCCTGGAGGGATGAGCATTCTGGAAATGCAACAAGACCTGACATAGATAATAAATATTTGAGGCATCAAGGAGGAAACGAGATGAAGAGTCAAACCTCCCCCATCTCCTCAAGATTCACTGCCAAGAGCTCCCCATGCTCCATCTTATCTAGTTTTGAGTCTTTGGATAATCCTCTCCCACATCCCAGGCCAGTGCTGTCCTACAGAACTCTCCACGACAATAAAACATCTGTATCTGCTCTGTCCAGTATGAAGGCTGCTAATCACATGGGGCCATGGATTTAAATTTTATGTTAATAAAAATGTAATGAAATTTAAAAAATCCAGCTCCTCCCTCAGACTAGCCATGTTTCAGTAAGTGGGTGGGCGCATGTGGCTACCAGAAGCCACAGAAGACAGCGGAGAAGGAGAGGAGCTTGTGGGGAAGAGGGCGGAAGAGAGCTAGGCTGCGTGTCCTGGTCACCTCACAGTTCAGAAAGGAGGCAGCAAAGGAAAGCCGAATGGAAAGGTGAGAGATGAAATAAATGCCCTAAGACACCATATTACATGGTCTGAGACCTAGGGACACTGGAAGGTAGGTTACCAGAGGAGAAGACCAAACTCAGAGTGCCCTGACCCAACCTGCAGATGGGGGAAGGGGTGGCAGAGAGGGAAAGGCGGGGACAGTGGTGGCCTGTTAATTCGCCCTCTTAAAACTGTGGGAAAGACAGACAAAATTTAAAATACAGAAGACTCCTGAAAACACCACAAAGAGCTGAAAACCAAACCAGGAAAAGAAAGCTGGGGTGGGGGCCGGGGGCTCAGGGTAGAGCCCACAGCTGACCTGTCACCCTCTTAAATCTGCCTGGCATCTTCCCACGGCCGCACGGCTGCAAATGAAACCAGAGGGAAGTCCCCTGCAGTGGGACCTCTTAAGAATCCAGCCAGAAAGAACTTCTAGAAGGACCACTACTAGCTGTTAATCACCAAAAACTTCCCCCACGCTGCACCATGAACAAGGGGAATGAAGGGGCTGGAGGGAACTGGTGCCAGGAAAGCCAGCAAGCTCCGCTCAGTCTCTGCGACCCAGGCAAGGGCAGGAAGCTCTGCGCAGGCTGCCTGCTCGCCCCCTCCACTCAGAGGGCACAGTGGACAGCTCTGGCCTTGAACAAAAGAAAGTGGATTCACCAGGCCCCAACCACTGTACTGGGGGAAGGCATCATGGGAAGCCTAGGGATAGTCCCCTGGATCACAGCATGATACCAGGGGGAGCTGCCTGAATATCCAATGACACACAGAGGCAGAGGGAAACTGCCAGAGGCTATACATAGGAGAAAGGTGCTAATACCAACCTTAATAGGTGCATAGCCTGAACCTTGAACACAAGTGGCAAGTGAAAGGGCATATTGTTTAGATACTTGTGGAACTTTGCACTACAGTTATTAAGCAGAGGAAATCAATGCCCTCCATTCACAACCTGGGGCAGTAGAAACTAGAATCAAGGTGACTACCAGAGACCCTTCACTATAGCACCTTGGAGAGCAAAGGCATCAGGGTGAATATTACTGCAACATACCTGTGGAAAGTACACAACCAGTGTTCCTGCACACACAGATAGCTACCAGATCTTCACTACTGTGAAGAGGATCCAGTAGAGAGGAACAGATAAACCACTGACCCACAGCAAATATGGGCACTTCAGAGCCTGCATCCTGAACTTGTGCAACATTAGAGTCAGCCAACTCACAACGCTGTACCCTCTGAGCTGTCAGCTGCAGGCCCCAGAACTGACAAGATAGAAGCTACTGGTAAGAGGATCATAGCAACTAGAGACCCACAGCCAAATATTAATGGACAGCTGCTAAATGTCCAAACCCCAATGAAACCCAAACCAAGATTGAACAAGAATATTTGTCACCTTGACATGGTACACTATACACACCTCTAATGTCAACTTTGATCATATAAGGAACTCCTTAATTTGAGTGACAATTGTTAACCCAGTAGCCAACATTGTACCTCCAACCCATTTGAATGTATTTCATTTAACAGTTTAAAGCATTAATTGGAATCGATCTTCCTATGTTCCTCACTCTAGTTTATACCTGCTTCTCTTGCCCCCACCCCAACTCATCCTCTTGCACTATCCACTACCACCTTAAATAAAACCCATCCATCTATTTCTCCTCTCTACCTTGGTGTAAATTACCCGTTTATAGATCTGTTCTCCCCTCCCCCTTCTTTTTCTACTCTCATTTGTCTAATCTTTCTCCCTTCCTCATTTTTAGCATGCACTTAAGTTTGCTAAATCTAACTTACTTTTTGACCTCTTCCAGAACTTTATTATAGATTTATACTTGAATTTGAGGAAACACAGAGAACAATTGCAACAAGTTTTTGTTCTTAACAAGGTTAAATAGAATGAGGGTTGCCTCAGAAGTGATTACAGTAAATAGGGCTCAGTAGTGTCTCTTTGAGTAGAGCTGATATTGGGATCAGCAGAGGTCACACAATGCTTTAAAATATCATAACCTAAATATCCACCCAAACCCGGGGGTCTTAAGAGAAAGAAGCTCACAAAGTAGTCCTTCACTTAAAAGAACTCAAAATGATACTGATAAATAGATGGATATATGAACATTATGAAAAAGCAAGGGGACAAATTATTTCAAACAACCCATAATACTTCAACAACAGACTTCATTGACATCACAGTGGAGGAAAATTCATAGTTAAAGTGTTCTATGGGCTAAAAGACAATATAAGGAGTGAAATCAAAGAAAAAACACTGAAAGTGTAAGATCACTACAATAAAGAGAGATTCTGAAAATGAATCAAGTGGAAATCCTCAAAATGAAGGAATATGGGGCTGGGATTGTAGCGCAGTGGTAGAGTGCTTGTCTCTCACATGTGAGGCACTGGATTCGATCCTCAGCATCACATAAAAATAAGTAAACAAAATAAAGATATTGTTTCCAAGTATAACTAAAAACTATTTTTTTTAAAAAATGAAGGAATCAATAATCAAATTAAAAATTCAGGGCTGAGATTGTAGTTCAGTGGTAGAGCATTTGTCTTGCATGTGCAAGGCACTGGGTTTGATCCTCAGCATCACATAAAAATAATGTGTCTATCTACAACTAAAAAAAGTGCCCCAAGCCCACAATGATAAAGGAAAAAAAAAAACTTAAAGGCAATTGAAGAAAAGATAGACATTTTATACAGAAGAACAAAAATAAGCATGACTAAAAAGAACAATCTCCCTAGATTACTATACACAACCAAAATATCTTTCAACAAAGGCAAAATAAAAGATATAAAATATGTACAAAAGTTAAAGCAAGTCATTAGCAACAGACCCTTGTGACATAGACAGTTTTTTAAAAACTGATGCCAGATAAAATATGGATCCGTGACAAACAGATGAGGAGTACTGGAAATGCCGCAATATAAATATGTTTTTAATTTTTTCTTATTGATTAAATTTCTTTAAAAGATAATGGGGGCAGGGTGTAATGAGGCATGCCTTTAATCCCAGCAACCAAGGCAGGAATATCACAAGTTCAAGGCCAGCCTAGCAACTTAGGGAGAGGGAGACCCTGTCCCAAAATAGAAAATAAAAATGGCAGGGGATGTGGCTCAGTGGTAGAACATCACTGGGTTGAATCCAGGTTTCTCCCTCCAAAAAAGATGATTGTTTCAAAAATAATAATGCAGTGTGAGGTTTTTAACATGCAGTATGACAACAATAGAAGATGAAAAACTTTATGGAAGAGATCAACCCACTCAGCCTTAGAAGGAAGAAATGGTCTATTATCCTAAGTCTCTTCCTCTGGGCTGTACATGTTGGTATATGTAAAATGGTGTCATATAACTTAAAAGCAGGTAGATATAAATTAATATTTACTGTTAGCCTTAGGAAAATACTAAAATAACAAAACAAAGAGTTATAGCTGATAAGATGACCAGGAGGTGAAACGAATAATAAAAAATATACTGAACGGAAGGCAAGAAAAGAGGGAAAGAGAAAAAAAAAGAATAGACAGGACAAATAGAAAGTAACTGGCATGATTAAATACAAAGATTTCATAAGTTTGATTTTAGTATAAACAACATCTACTCTTCAAAAGACCTAAGAAAATGGAAAGTCAAGTCATAGACTGGGAAGACATATTTGCAATACCATATTTGACTTATTTCCAGAATATATAAAATCCCTTACAACTCAATAGTTAGAAAGCAAACCAATATAATAAAAATCATGGACAAGGCCAATTAACAAATAAAACATAATGGTGGCCAAGAAACACATAGAAAGCTGCTGATCATTACAGAGCATCAAATGCTAACTAAATTCACAACACATGCCACTCCACACCCAACAAAATGGATAAAATTTTAAGAAATTGACACTGCTTCGTGTTGCTGAGAACGTGGAGCAACTCTTAGAATGTAAAAATGTCATCATCAATTTGGAAAACAGTTGGACAATTTTTAACATAGTTAAACTTAACATCTAACCTGTGAGTTAACAATTCTCATCCTAGGCTTTCTGATGAGAAATGAAAATTCCTGTCCAGAATGAGACTTGTGTAAGAACATTCACAGCAGCTCTCTGCATAATGTTCAAAATTTTTTTTAATATTTATTTTTTAGTTGGACACAATATCTTTATTTATTTATTTTTATGTGGTGCTGCGGATCGAACCCAGGGCCTCGCACATGCTAGGCAAGTGCTCTATGGCTGAGTCACAATCCCAGCCCATAATGTTCAAATTAAAAAAAAAAATCCTTTGAATTATCCAAATGGCCATCAGTAAAACAAAAAAACAAAAAAAAACGGATAAACAAATTGAGTTATATTGATAATATGTTCAACTATAAAAAGAGTAAAGTAACTGCGACAAACGTGGGTAACTAAAAATACACTGTGTGAATAAATCCAGGTGCTGGAGAGTACTTACTGTATGATTGCTTTTATGAGGAGTTCTAGAACTGGGAAATTAAGACACAGTCATAGAAATGGCATCAGTTGTGGCTGAGCTGGGAGCTGACCCCAAAGGGAACTTTCTGGAATGATGCCAATGTAAGGTAGATGGGTCATGTGCACACCAGCTGTGGTGATAATGTACTAGCTATCTGTGAAAATGCATTGAATAGCACATTTGAAATCTGTACATTTTATCATATGTAAATTACACCTCAATTAAATGTGTTTTACATTTTTAAAAGGAGAGTATAACTTAAAAAACTAGGAGAAACAATTGGGAGTGGGAGGAGGGAGAAGGGAAGGTAATATATTATTATCACTCTTATTATATCATGCCATTCCCTGAGGAAGGGAACCTTACCCATTTCTTAATTATGTAATTTGTTACAGCTTATTTTCTTTTGAAGACTGTTTTTCTTCTGAGCCCTCTGATTTCTTGCTTTAATTTGGACTAATTACTTGCTAGTCTTGCTACACAGGTTGTATTCTGGAATTCGTTTTATTTCTTACAATGCTTAGATTGACTCTGTTTCACTCTTAGTTTCTTCTTCTCCTTCTCCTCCTCCTTCTTTGTAAATTTGTGAATCATTCTTTCAGAGGGTGTTTGTAAGAAAGCAGAGTTTGAACCCTTCCATGCTCAAAACTTTTGGACTTTGTTCTTGGATTTGATTGAAAGTTTGGCTGGGCATCTAATTCTAGGATGAAAATTATTTTCTCTTGGAACCGTGAAGTATCACTACATTTTCTTCTAGTTCCAATATTGTTTGTGAGAAGTTGGATAACTTTGATCATATTCCTCTGTAGGTAATCTGCTTTGTTTTCTTGAGAACTTCTTGAATTCATTCTTTGCTTTTGCTGTTCTAAAATATTGCAGTTTATTCATTCAACAAATATTTACCATAGATATTGGTTGCCAGGAACCTTAGAGGCTGGAGATAGGTCTGTAAGATCCCTGCTCTTGTGGATATTTGGAACAATAAAATGTAGACAAATGAATAGATGAGATGCCTACGTTGGGAGAGGTCTATGCAACAGGGGAAGAAGATAATGATGATCTTGAGCAGGATGAGGAGACCCTTCAGATGAGGTCCGGGAGGGGGTTCTCCCTGAGGTGACAAATGAAAAATCTGGGGGAAAGCACTAGGAAAAAAGGAAACTTGAATCCAAAGGATCAAGGTGGGAGTGGACTCTGAGTGTTTAGAGACAGAAATTTACCGGGGTAGCAGAAGAGTTAGGGAGCAAAGCCGGAAGGGGCAGGAGCTGAGACCCCAGAGGCAAACAGGAGACAGCATCTGGGAGCTCACAAGGGGCTCAGATCTTATTCTAAATCAGGGGGTACTAAGATCTGATTTAAGTTCAAAGGGCCCTCTGGCTGTGGTGTGTAAAATAGATTCATAAAAGGCAGGAACAGGGAGGCCAGTCAGAGGCCATTGCTCTAACCTTGGCCCACAGCAGCTGTGGTTTGGGGTGGTGTTGCAGTAGAGATGGGGAGAAGTGGTCAGGTGAGGGTCTTAGTTGGATGCTACAGGAAAGAACATGAAATTAAAGACCCCTCAGTTTCACTTGTGCACTTAGGTAAGTGGTGGGCCATTAACCAACAGGGAAATCTTGAGGAGAAGAAAAAAAATATTCTATTTTATTTGGAAGAAAAAAAATAGAGTGGTGTTAGGACATAACTAAGCAGAGATGCCAGATGGACCTGAGCAGTCTGTGCCTGTGTCAGATATCCAGGCCAGGAACTTAGGTCTGAGTGCCTTCACCTTGTCAGTGGTGTGCAATGCCCTGCTTGATCATTGATGGGCCGTTTTGAATTTTATTTAACTTTTTTGATGAAGCTGCAGATCCAACCCAGGGCCTTGCACATGCTAGGCAAGCACCCTACCACTGACCTTACCAGCCCCGAAACCTTTTTTCACGATGTCTTGTGTGTCTTCCACACTTTTTTTTTAAATTGTTTATTTCGTTATAATCTTTCCAATTCTGCTGACCTTTTCTTATTACAGGGATGTTAAACCTCCTGGTTTGATCCAAAGGATCTCTTAACTTTCCTTCATTTTCCTTATCTCTTTGTGCTTTTGTGCCATGTCTTCAGAAGGTTTTTTGACTCTTTTTTGTCTCACAGTGATATTGATTCATGTGATGTTGCTTTAATCCTTTTTTCCTTTCAAGAGCTCTTATTTTCTGGTGATTGCTTCTTTTTTATGGCAACCTCTTCTTGTCTCATGATTGATATCAGGATTCTGTTTGTATTCTTAAAATGTTCTGTCTCCTCCTTATATTATTTCTGTTATGGTCTTGGTCCTTCTCTTTTGTACTGCTTTTCATGGAAAGTTAAGAGGTCATAGTACTCTCCATTTTTATGAATGAAGAGCTACTTGCTTGATCTGCCTGTCTGGAAGGGTTTTCATACAAGTGGGCTGCCCTGTGGGCCTTCCCCCACCCCCACTGGCAGCGAGGGAATGATTTAGTACATGGAATGTGTCCAGTAGCAACACAAGTAGGACCTGGAAGTCAAGCTGAAATCTTGAATGCTTTTAGATTTAACGGCATATGAACTCTTTTGAAAGATCAGTAACGGTTACCCCTCCCTGAAAACGTATGTCTGGATAAGTGTTACCAGTTATTCATTACTGTTTTTGAGGCATTGACAGATTAGTAATGTTTGCCATGGGTGTGAGTGGGAGGGGGAGGCGCCTAGCAAGAGGTCACCAGGCATCGTTCTTACTTCAACCTACAGAGCTGTCAAGGATCACAGTTCAGAAGACTGTCGTTCAGCTCCAGCCTGAAGGAGATATTCATGGATAGATCGCGGGCCCTCGAAGCAGTCATTTCAGTGAATGATAATTCATGGTTAAATGTATGTGAACTTACCTTGGTCTCCATTTCTATAGTGCTGACAGGAGGACTGACCAGAGAGGAAATCAGTTTGAGAAAGAAGTAGCCACTCATGTATTATTAGTCCTAAAATGTGTGTGTGTGTGTGTGTGTGTGTGTGTGTATTTAGGCAAGTGACCCTAGTACAAGCTACATGCAAGTTATTTGTGGAATCTTTATACCTCTGTTACCTCCACAGGTCTGGTTAACCAGAGTTAACTGCATTTGACTTTATTTTAATGGCTAATATGACAGACAAATATTTATTGACTCTACAGAAGAACCTGAACAGGATGCTGCCATTAGCAACTTGGAAAGACAGAGTTGAATTTTTTAAGGACACTTTAGTTTAAAAAAAGAACTTGAATCAACATATTTGGTATCCACAAAGGTAAATTAGGGCAGTGAACACAGGAAGAACAAACAGTTCACATCCAAGATGGGCCAGACCTAATTCATCCATGTTGAACAGAGTGGCCATTTGGGGAAATTGCAGTGGGTCACAAGATTCACGAGTCACTGAGATTGAGTTTTAAACTAGAAATATCCAAAGGGAAATGTGATGGTGGGATAGATGATGACTAGGAGGGAGAATGGGCAAGAGATGTAAATGTGAGTGCTTCTGGGAGCCATGCTGGTGGGATCAATGTGTGAGACAGACGGGAGCATAATAAGAGGTGCTGAGGCCTGCAGCCAAATGCAGAAGAAGTGTCACTTCTGAAGACAGTCTAATTCAGATTTTGTTTAAAAACCACATAGTAGTCAGTCATGTGGAATTTCTCAGATCTCATGGTACACCCTATCTTTGGCACCGTGAGCAATTAGCAGCCCACGTCTTCAGACCTATTGTTTAAGGCAGTTGTCCACCATCAGGCTACTTGTGAGCTGTGATAATGCTGATAGTTAACAAACCACACTGCTCTTGTGGTGCTATGTGTTCACCTTCTCACAAAGGGCAAGGGGGATATTCTTAAATTCTCAGTTCCTGGAGGAACACACCCAAACATAGAAATATACTAAATGTAAATACATTCCATCAAGTGATTGTCCAGAAAACATTGAAGAGACTTGTCTGAGGAATTGTGATTTCATTACTGTTCATTGTGAGGGTCTTTCTCCTCAAGTATGAAGGCGAACTCGAGGAAGAATCCATTGCAAGTCAGCAGAAGTTTCAGAAGTAGCTCCCTGAGGCTGTGTTAGCCAAGTGAACACAGCTAATTAATTAGCAGCTGGCTGATGTCAGCAGGCACATCCATGAAGATCGTCTGTGTTCTTCAAGTCAAGGAACATGGTGGTTTAGAACTAGAAGCACCTTTACCCCAGGAGAGCTGCATGGTAACAGACCATCAGGAGATAGTAAGTAGAAGACACATCCCAATTAAAACTGAAATCAAGATAGACAATGGCTTCTGTTCTGAGGGCTGTGGATGAACTCTAAGTGTTTCTGGATGGATGGAGAGAGAGAGAGAATTTTAAAATCTATTTTCTGAAATTTCTATTAATTATGTAATAGGCTGTAGAAACTGGATAAAATATGAAAAAGCTCCTACTAACTAGAGCTTAGCAGAAATAGGATTTATAAGTCCTTTTCCTCTTTTCTGCAAAAGAAGAATGATATAAGTTGGTTCAGAAAAGGAGGAAGTGATAAAAAAATTACTTTTGATATAAAATCATTGTTGCCAGTTCTCCATTTAATCTGTAGAGATAAGTAGAAGGAATAGAACAGCCCTGGCTGGAGTGGGGGTGTATGAGGTGCAGATCCTTCTGTCTTTTCCTCTCTTACCTCCTGTTGGTTGATGGCATTCTCTATAATCAGAAAAGTTTGCAAAATTGATATGAATGATGATTAAATGGAAAAGTCAAATTTATGTCATATAGATTTGGGTGGGCTCAGTGAGGCTTCAGAAGCCTTGGGTTTTGCTATCTCTATAGGAACATTGAAGGGTTAAATATATCTCTCTTGGGCTTAAGTAAATGAATTGGTGGCACAATATTATTTAAGATCATTGAGTTGATCTAATCCAGTATTTGTCAAAATGTAGAAACTGAGGCAGGAGAGACTTGGAGGAGAAGTTAAATTCAAGGCACAGGATTAGCCAGGTCAGGTGTAAGACCAGACTCTAGAACTTCCAATTCCAGCATCAGTTCTCATTCAGCTCTGATCTCTTCATTTTGTTTAATTCTTGAGATTATGCCTAAGAGCAATTGTATTTCTGATGTACATTGTACATTGACCAACCCATTTGAAATTGCCAACCTACAGGCTCCCCTAAGTATTCACCTACAGGTTGGCAACTTCAAATGGTTGGTCAATGTAATGTTATATGTGAGGTGCACACTTAGGTGTTTTTCATTCTGGATGGGAAACAGAACATTTTGGATTTTCTGATCAATAGAGGAATGGTGAATTGTATGGCAAACTTCACTTTCCTGAAAGATTGTGTGTATGCGTGCATGCGTGTGTGTGTGTGTGTGTGCGTGCGTGTGTGTGTATGTGTGTAGTGATCTAATCACTTCCCAAAGACCCACCTCCTAAAACTAGGGTGGGTGATCTGGATGAACACCACTGTCCATCTAACTCTGGCTCATGCCTTCCACTATCCTTTGGTGGCAAGAATTTTAACATATAGAGGATGTGAGGGGAAAGGGGGAAAAAAAAACAAGGGAGAGAAATGAATTACAGTAGATGGGGTAAAGAGAGAAGATGGGAGGGGAGGGGAGGGGGGATAGTAGAGGATAGGAAAGGCAGCAGAATACAACAGACATGAGTATGTCAATATGTAAATCAGTGGAAGTGTAACTGATGTGATTCTGCAATCTGTATACGGGGTAAAAATTGGAGTTCATAACCCACTTGAATCAAATGTATGAAATATGATATGTCAAGAACTATGTAATGTTTTGAACAACCAATAATAAAAATTTAAAAAAGAAAATAAAAAAAATTTTTTAAAAAAGAATTTTAACATATGAATTTGGGGGAACACAAACATCCAGATCATAGCACCCACAGTTTAAATATACCATAGTTACATCTTCATTTAGGAGTTTTAATTTTCTTAGTACTATAATAGAAGAATATTATTTCTGAAAATTATATGGATGAAGCAAAACTCATATTATCTGGTATATCACTTAAGCCAGAAAGTCGAGATTTGGGGTTAAAAAAAAAATAAAAAGAATCCTTACACCCTTAGCATATACAGATTTCTTTGTGCCATATAAATTATATCTACTTTTAAAAGAACTCTAGAAAACATGAATTTTATCTTATACAGAGAAAAGTTAAGTCCAGCTTCTGAATATATCAGAAAAAGGCTGACAGTGTGAACAGATAAAATACAGCCAGAAAATGCTCATAAAAATTCACTTTCATAAAGTAAATATATAGATGGATTTTTATTGGCATATTTAACCAACAGAATAAAACTGTTTTCTATCTGCAACATGCCAAGTTTTCTCAAAAATGAATCTGTATAAAAATTATCCTAGATATGGATACAGTGGATAAGTGAAGATAGTAATGAGGACAAAAATATTTAGGAAAAAAGTATCAAGAAGTAAAATGTACATATGACATGGGTCCTGGGATTCTGCATTTTTAAGTTCCCAAGCGAAGCCCCACTGCCTGAGGACCATACTTTGAATGACAGGGTGTGGATACTATCTTGATTATACTAAATAAGTACAAAAATTAATTCACCAGTAAGCTGTAAAAAGCATTTACAGTACTAAATGATTTTCATTGGGAAAGTAGGAAGTTTCAGGAAAATCGAGTGTATTTGTAAGTGCAAGTATATGACATTTATAATCACTGTTAACTTACCACAAACTTTGGTAATGTCTCGTGTTCATCATAACTTGTGGCAAATCATCAGTAAATGCTCATGTACCCTAGATTTTTCCTTACCAGAAAATGGGTTCTTGTGGGCAGGAAAAGATTCCTCCAGATGTCCCCAGACTTGCAAACAGATGAGGGTCCCCTGGGGCCTCAGGCTGACCACAGAAGGGCTGTGTGGAGCTACCAATACAGGCGCCCTTTGTCTCCACAAAAGGGAGGTAGGTGTTATCATAGGAAAGGTAAAAGAAGTAAGAAGGCACAGCTCTTCCAGGATCCCACCTTACTCCACTATAATTCTGACAGATCAGGTTTTTGCATAAAATAAATTTTGTTCCCCTAGGTATTCATCAAAGGAAAATGAAAACATATGTCCTTGCTAAGACTTGTACACAGCAACTTTATAATAGCCCCAGACTGGAAACAACCCAAATGGCTTTCAACAGGTAAAAGGATACGCAAGCTTGGTGTATTTAAATAGGGGGTGCTATGATCTGGATGTTTGTGTTTCCCCAAATTCATATGTTAAATTTTTCAAACCCAATAGATGGTGTTAGAGAGTGGGATCTTTGGGAGGTGACTAGGTCACAAGGGTGGTGCTCTCATGGGTAGGATTGGTGCCCTTATAAAAGAGGCACCTTACAAGGAGAGCATTCTCACCTGCTGAGATGGAGTAAGCAGCCTGCCACCTAGGAGAGGGCCCTCACCAGGACCACACTAGCACCCTGATCTCAGAATGACCTCCTCCAGAACTGTGAGACATAGATTTGTGTGGCACTTTGTTACAGCAGCCTGAACTGACTAGGACCCTGGCCACTGCCCAGCACTGGCACACACAGCTCCAGGGGTCCTCCTGACAAGCGTTGAACAAAAGAAACTGAAGCAAGAAGCACATGTTGAAGGACTGGATTGATTGGAAGGTCTAGAACAGGTTGCTGCTGGGGAGTGAGGACAGGTTGGGTGTGACCAAGGGGGACTTTCTGGGACTGTGGAATGTGCAATGTCTTGCATAGGGTGGTGGTGATGTGGGTATATCCTCTCATCAGAGCCTTGAACCGTACAATTAAAGGAAGTTATGCTGTAGTTTTTAAAACCGAATGTATGAGAAAGGAGTTTGGAAACCATAGCTACTGCATAAGGAGAGTCAGACCTGAAGAGGCCACCTGACTGCCCCAGAGTGATAGATAAGGGTTAACCCAGCCCTGTCACAGCTCTTCTCCACTCTGTCCTCGCAGCCCTGCCATTTCTGAAAGCTTCCATCATTCTCTTTCTGGAAAACAAACTTTCCAGACACTTGGCTGGAGTTTTTGGATTCAGACTGATTTCTCCTTGAGGTGGCGTCCACTCGTCCCTACCCAGCATGCACGCGGACAGTGGTCTAGAAAACAATGGTTTTGTAACCTGGAAACAAGGCCACATACCTGCCCTGCTCAGCCAGGGAGGCTCTTTGTTCCCACAGGCCTTAGGCAATTTAGTTAAACTGAATTCTGTAATTGAGCTGGGCTGAGCTCTGTAACCACACAACAGATCTTTATAGATGGAGTGGGTATGTCCAGCCCCCAAGGCTGTCTGTCACATGCACTCTGCTTCCATCCTGGCCAAGAGCCTTCTGTTTTCATCACCTAAGTGTTTTGGGGGGACTTTTCTCATTACAATATCTCTGACCTAGATGTAATGCATTATGTGGAAGAAATATACTAAGCTGCTGACTGTGGTGTCCCTGGGAGGTCCAGAAAAATTCCCCCTGGATACCAAGGGACAACAGAATGTGTCTGTTTGTTGCCTGTTCCCCTTAAAAGAGGTAGCCAGTGTTCTCTTTCCCCAGCACTTAGAACAGTGCCTGGCACATACAATTGCCCAGTAATAACTGCAGAACTGATGGAGACCCTATGACATCTTCATTGGTTTATTGATTAGAAAGAACAAATATCCTATCAAAAGCATGCATTTATGAGTCATAGTTTATTTATGGGATTTTCCATGCCAGCCTGTGTATGTATCCACATGATGAGTGGTAGAAAGAGCATCCAGGCAGAGGACAGAACAGGTGCAAAGGCTTGGTGGCAGGGAGAGATCAGTTGTCTGCTGGGAACTGAGAGGAGATAAGCAAAGACCATAGCAGCACTAGGAGACTCTGGAGAGAAAAACAGGGAACAGATAACTTGGGACCTTGTGGGTCAAAATTTCTTGGTAAGGGCTTTCAGTTTTATTCTAAATATGATTGGGCAGCTATTGAAGCTATTAAAGTGCTTTAAGGGTATGATTCAAGCTTTCTTATAAGATTATTTTTTTCCCTCCATGCAAGGAAAAAGAGTTGCAAGTTGTCAGCATTATAGAGGGAGGCCAGTCGGGTGCCGCTGCAATAATCCATGGCGGGAGGCGATGGTGGCCTCCATTACAAAGGTTGCAGTAGAGGTGGAGAGGGGAGGGTGCATTCAAGGCAGAAGCTGGCAGTAAGAACTTTCTGAGCAATTGAATGAGTAGGGTGAGAAGAAGGAGGAATAAGGGATAACTGCTAAGATCCTAGCATGAGAAATAATACATGGAAAACTAAGCAATGAACACATTTTGAAAGATTGAGGGTTCTTTTTTGGATAGGTTGGACATGGAGATGTCGGGCAGTTGGACATATGAGCTTGGAGGAGTGTCAAGGCTGGAAGGACAAAATGGGAGTCGTTAGCATCTACATGTGGCATCCACAGCTAATGGAGTTGACAATAACACTGCAGAGCAGGGTGGAGCTGCGGGAACCTCAGCATTTGGGGCTGACAATCAGCTTCTGGTGAATTCTCACCATTTACTTCACTGTGTTCTCTATAATGTTATTGGCCAATATTGTTTTGAGTGACTTTCACACATATCTTTAAACAGCCTGTAAAATGTTATATATGAAGAATAAAAGGTGTAATTTCAGAGGCTGTGTAGGGACAGGAAATAGCAGAGGCTCTCCCCATCAAAGATATGTTACTGGCACCATTTGTATTTCCAGCTATTTTCCTCATCGATATTGCTGGGTGGACATGCCCCCTGCCAGGTGCCAGACCCACATGCCCAGAAGAGATTGAGTGGACTAGACACCCAGAAGGGGGTGAGGTGGAGTTATGCTCCCTCCTGTATCTGCAGCTCAGCTGGAGCCGGCAGTGGCTAATGATGTTCACAGTAACTGCTCTCATTTGACTCCCACTCACCAAGAACCAAGTTGTCGCCTGGACCTGGCAGAGTCTGACACCTCAAACAGTTTTCAGATTTAATAAATGCTGTTCAATGAATGGATGCATGCACACATAAATACAAGAACACTTTAAGTCAAGATAGGCAGTTAAGAAAGTGTTTTATCCCACCACTGCCCAAAGTTATCTGCCCTGTCACTCCCACACCAAGGGACGCGTGCAAGGAAACACTGCCTACATTTATTTTTCTGATTTCCAGACTTTGACATCAGATTGCCTGGGTTTGAATCTCACCTCAGTCACTGACTGACTGAGCAGCCTTGAGCAATTTGATGGACCTTGGTTTCTTTACCTGGGAAACAGAAATCACTGTCATGCCCACCGCAGAGCGGTGCTGTGAGAGCGGCATGAGCTGACACATGTGACATGCTCAGAACCAGCCTGGCACATTGTTAGTGCTGAGGAGATGTTAGCTCTTATTATCCTTATTGTTATCTTATTATGTTTATTATTACTCTTGTTCACTGTAGCTCTTTCATCAAGGATCAAAGTCAGCCATCAAAGCAACTCTTGCTCCAACTGTCTGAGCCAGAAAATAGGCCCAGAAATGGCAGATGTGATATTCCAAATGATTAGCAACTGGCCTAGCACCCTATAGATACTGTAATGACATTAGACGGTCCCAGCCTTGGGCGGCTGGCGGATGGCACATTGCCTAGGGTGTGAGCTCAAGGATCAGGGGCCCCTTCCTCCCACCAGGTCCAGGCCTGCTGTGGCCAGAGCAGTAGAGGCTGGGGCAAAGGAACTGTGGCCATGCAGGCAGTTCCAGGCCAGGCCTTGGTAGTAGGAGGACGCAGGCCCAAGGGGAGTTCAGAGCAGTGGCTGTTTTCTTAATCCTAGCAATAGGTCTGATCATTCTAGGGTATATCTGCTGACCTCAGCCTGTGAGGACAAACTGAGCACTGAAAAAAACCTTCCTCCAGTTACCCCACTGTTCCCACCATCACCAACTACCAACACTTCCTGGCCACAGTCTAGTCTGTTGCTACTCATTTTTCTGAACTACACCAGCTCAGCTTGAAAGAGTTGGGAGTTGAACCAGCACTTCTGGGGAACTCACATTTGCCACCTGATTCTTCTTATCTGTTAGGACCCACAGTACTCAGGGCTCCAAAGACCCTGAACCATCAAGTTGACCCAGGGCCTGGCTGGTGGACCAGCTCTGTGTCCTGACATCTTAACTAAACCTTCAAGGGTTAGTAGGTCCCCAGCCACTCCTAGTTATATAGCCAAAAGCAGAATGCAGAAATAAATTGTAATACAGTCAAACAATAGGCTTCCTTAGAGAAATGAGAGTAAATAAAATACCTAGACTCACAAAATAGGTATCGTGCAGGTATAATGTTCAGAGAAAGAAGTAGACCCCAAAGGCCACCCTCACTCCATACAAGGAGTGTGTTTTCTTCATGCTCTTCCTCTCTTCCTCTTTGCTGTCTCTGGCTCCCCACTCCTCCAGCTTCTTCGAATCCCTCTCACTGGCTGCCCTAGAGGAGCATTTTATCACTCCTGTAATTCTGTTCAGAGCAGGTGGGGACCCTGTTTTAATTTGGCTTATTTTGGTATGAAGCTCCAGATCAGTGTCCTAACTATGGGTGCAATCATATCACCCTTGCTTAAAGCCATTTAATGGAACCCATTGTACCCAACCTAAACTTCAAACTCTGCCAAGACCTAAAACAAAGGCTGGCAACCTCAGATTGTGAGCCAAATCCCGCTTGTTGTCTGTTTTTGTCAGTAAAGTTTTATTGGAACACAGATGTGTCCAATGTTTGCAATTTGTATAGGCCTGCTGTGTGTCAAAAGCAGACTTGAGCTGTGGTGGAGACCATAAAGCCCATAGAGCCCTTGAACATTTGTCATCTGGCCCTTAGTAGAAAACATTTGCTGACCTCTGATTAGAAGGTCTCACAGGATCTGGCCACTGTCCACCCTTCCAGCCCTGGGTCCATCTCCCTACCTCATGTGCTCCAGCTACACACCACATTCAGTGTCCCCTGGGGCCTGTCCACTGGCTCTTTCTCTGCCAGGAATGCTCCTCAGCCCTCCCTGTCATCAATATAGTCTCAACCCTGATGCCCCTGAGGATCCCTGGCCACAGGCTCCCACCCCTCCCTCTAACGCCCTGGCTTACTTTGCACCTTCCAAAGATGCGTTTACTTTTCTATTGACTGTCTCCTCCAGTAAAAATGCAAACCCCACCATGGCCAGGACGAAGTCACCCTCGTCCACTGGTGCACCCTTGTAGTTCTTGATACCCTGACCTGTTATGGGTGTTCAGTAGATATGAGGCAAATGAATGAAGGAAGGAATAAAGATTTTCTAAAAGGCAATGCTGAGCAGTGGAGATCTGGAGTAGCAGGTGTGTTGTATGAAATGTTCTTTCATCTGATGAGCACACAGATGATCACACACTGTGCATCTCGCTTCCCTTTGTCTGTGCACCAGTGGTATTATGCCCATTTCACAGATGAGGAAACTGAAGTTCAGAATCATTGGATTAACATGCCCACAGTCACACAGTTAGTAAGTGACCAAGCAAGATCAGACCTGTCTGAATTCAGTACTCACCTTTTCCCAGTTGCCCTGCTCTTGAACTCAGCCCAGATGGCCTTGACTCTTGCAAATGCACCTCCCCTCTCACAGAACTTCTTTCTGGGCCAAGAGGACACACACACCCCATCTGGCAGATAACATCTTAGAATTTGAGTCCAGGCTGCACATATGCTATTGATCTGTTACCCTCATTCATTTTTTTTAAAATCCAAATAAAAATGAAGCCCAGCAGTCAATCTGAATTAATTAGCTTTTCTGGCAGCTGCCATCTGAGAATTAGGAATTATCCTGAGTCAATAAATTCTAACTGATTCTTTTTTTTTTTCTTGTGGTGTCAGATTGGATTAAAAGAAATGTTGTGGGTAAAATTAAATGCTATGCCTTTCTTATTGCTTCAGTTGCCTGAAGATAAATGCTTTTCATGATGATAAATATACCATAAATTATTGTAACAATAACTGAAATTCAAATAAATAGGCTGTATAACCCCATGGGACAGTAATTTTCCTTTTATAGTCGGCTTATTTACTGTTTATTGAAGAGAATGCCTGGTCGTTGCCTTTGAGGGATTTGAAATCCAATGTTGGTCTGGATTACTTAAGGAAAGCCCCAAGCCAAGCACCTGTCTACATCTTTGATTGTCTGTACTTTATTAAAAGGTTACAAGTCCACAAAATTCATGATCCTGAAGGCTGGAGAGGGCATGGGTGAAGTAAGAGGAAAAAGAGGCAGGACCCCTGGGAGCTGCACTCTGACCTCAGCCACGCTGATTCAGCTCATCATGCCCCAGATTTCTCTCCTGTTAAATGTGGGTTTTAGTAGCTGTCCTGCATCACAAATGCAGCCCATTCCTGAGATATTAAGTGTGACCTTTTTAAAAATGGACAGAACTTATTCCTGCCATCACATGAGTGACTTTGTCCAGTGTCCTAATGAAGCCAAGCCCTTGTCCTAGAGCTGTGGAGTGGTGGCCCAGGGAGCCTGGAATGCAGGCAGCATGCAGAGCCTGCCAAGCCAGCGAGGGCCTGAGCACCACAGGCAGGGTCCCATCCAGTGGAAACACCTGCTCCACACAGCACTGTAGCTAGGAACCCAGAGCATCTACCATCCGGCTGATGTGGGGCAGATCTGAATGGAAGTCCAGACTGAAGGGTTAACCAATAGTGTTAGTGCTTTTCCATCTGACTAGCGTAAATTTGGACCAATAGCATTGACCCAGTGCAATATGAACTCCTAGACTAGCACACTCTGGCAGCAACTTCCATTAGCTTCCCTCTTGCCCCTCAAGAGTGGTTTCCATCCTTCACACTTGAATAAGTTCTGCTCCTTTCACTCTTGCCTTTCATTGTCCTATTGGAGACAAGAACCTGGAAAGAAGTTGATGGTGGGGTCTGGGTGCTGGGATCTGTTGTAGCACTGGAGGGCATAGGCTGCCACACCACTTGATGGCAGTGGAGAAGAATCTGGCTTTGCTGGCTGCAACCCTTGGCTGCTGACCCTATCACGCAGGCTTGCAAAGGCCCCACCCATCCACAGAAGCAGAGAATAGAGTTTCTTCTCAAACTCTGGTTTCACTAAAGCCACTCTGTACACTGTATCCACAAGTTGAAATGACAGTAAGGGGTAGAAACATCAGGCATTGACACTGCTAAGGCAAATGGTCCCTGCTTTCAGGGAAAAGCAAAGTTTAACCAATAAACACATTTCTCAATGTAACAGTGTGTTTAGTTGGAAGTTTTATATGTATAATGACTGAGTTTCCAGAGTGAAAAAGTCCAAATTAGGTGACAGAGAACCAGACCTCTCAAAAAATCACTGAAGAGATCCCAAATGATTGAGAGACTTAAAAAGTGAGATAAGACTTGAGGAGAACTGTGTGGGGAGAGCTGCTGCAGGTTGGGAGTGTGCCTGTACTTCCCTGCAAGGTGGGATTCAGGATCCAGCCCAGGGAGGGATGTGCTGCTCAGCTATGGCTGCCTAACAAATCACTCCAAAACCCAAGAATTTATTTAGCTCACCAGTCTGCAGATTGGCTGGGGATTAGCGGCTCTAGGATGGTCCCCTTAGGTAGTTGCAGTCAACTGCTGGGTCAGCAGGCCACTTCTGATTTCTCCTGGTTCGCCTGTGTATCTGGAATGAAGAGCTGACTCAGTGTTGCTGCTTGTCATCTCCCATCCCTGAGAGGCGGGACTGAGTAGGTTCACATGATAGTGGCAGGCCCCAGAGAGCAGCATACAGGGACTCTTCTGGTCTACACTTGGAATGGTACATCATTATTTCCCATGCCTTCTGTTGTTCAGAACAAGTCACTAGACTAGCCCAGGTTCAAAGAAGATTGGTCCCTAAAAGGGGGAACATCAAAGACAGGTTGGAAAAGCGTGTGGCCAAGGAAGGAGATTTGCGAGGTTTTTATTTTTATTTTTTAATTACACATGGTTCACATTTATTTCTATTAGCACTGTCAGGAGCATATAGGGAGGAGTCTGCTGCAGGAGGGCTGCAGATCAGAATAGGCAAGGAAGAGACAACCCAAACCCGGGCTGCGGGCATTCAGCCCAGGCAGCGTGGAGGCAATGTGCACTCGGGATCCATTATTTTGAGCTGTGCTCACTGCACCACCCTGTGCCCTGCCCAGTGCCTTCCACTCTTTATCAGACCGGAAGGGCTGGTGCCATTACTGCTCTGCACACCCCATTGCCCATGGGAGTCTCTGGTCTTCTCACACAGGGCCAACTATGTTCAGGTGTCTGGCTCCAGAAGTACAAAGTCACCATATCCATGTAGAGCAAGAAGACGAAGACCAAGACCACCAAGAGTCCCTCAGTGTTCAGCATCAAATGTCATTGCCATATTTTATCATTCACAGATTCAGGAGTTCAAAGAGGCCTTTCATATGACTGATGAGAATAGAGAAGGTTTTGTGAACAAAGATTTGCATGATACGCTTGTCTCCCTAGGGAATAATCCTACTGATGCAGACTTTAAGGCCATGATGAATGAGCTCTGGGGTCCATGTCTGGTGAGAAGTTAAATGACACAAATCTTGAAGATGGCATCATCAATGCTTTCACTTGCTTTGATGAAGAAGCAACAGGTGCTGTTCAGAAGAATTAGCTGAGAGCTGCTGACAGTGATGGGAGACCAGTTTACAAAGGATGGAAGTGGATGAGCTGTACAGAGAAACCTCTTCTATGGTGTCTGTTTTCCTATGGACCATGATGAATATGCCAATTAGGATTGTGCTGATAAAGGCCACCAAGATGATCATAAAATATCCAGGGTAGATGGAGACTGGTGATCTCTGAGGCTGTTGGTGCTGTTGTTGGCATTTCCAACCAGTGCTCCAAGAGTGGCAGCACCCTCCCATGGAGATCTTTCTGAAATATTGTACCCATTCCCTGTCATTCTCTCACTTCTCCTTGTGCCCTCCGGCTCTAGAATTAATCACTGTCCACCTCAGGTATATCACTTTAAAACAGAGGCATGGCTGTCCATCAATACTGAAGTTCCAGAATATACCAATGCATTTCTCTCCATCTTTCTGACAAAATACCTTGGCCTGCAAAGTGAGATGACACTGGGTCTATTTTTCTACAGGTCCATGTCAAGCAGGATCATGCTGAGCTCTTGTTCCACTTCTCCCAGTGTCTGGGTCAATTCTGACCATGTTTTGTGGTGTTTACCTCTTTTGGCAAGAGACCCAAAGGTTTGATCTTGTTGCTGTCACTGTCAAATGGAAGGAAAGAGGTCTCATTAAGCGCTGTACTTCACACCAGGGCTGTCCAGGTGTGGACTGACATTTGACAGTGAAGTTGAGGCAAA
This sequence comes from Spermophilus citellus, assembly GCF_964194105.1. Taxonomy (NCBI): domain Eukaryota; kingdom Metazoa; phylum Chordata; class Mammalia; order Rodentia; family Sciuridae; genus Spermophilus; species Spermophilus citellus. Next base: position 44,187,328 of record NC_138184.1, on the reverse strand, counting down.
GAGAATTGAGGGTATAGTTCTAGAGGTTTCCAAACTACGCAGGTTCTGTGATAAGGCCTTCCCCCTTGGCTGTGTCACTTCATGGTCAACAGCAATGGAAGGAATCAGAGGGTTGCAAGTTCGAAGCCAGGCTCAACAACTTAGTGAGACCCTGTCTTGAAAATAAATAAAAAGGATGGGGACATCGTTCAGTGGTAGAGTGATTGCCTAACGTGGGTGAGGCTCTGGGTTCAATCTCCAGAAGGAGAAGCCAAGAACTTTGCACTGGGACAACAGAAAAGATGCCTGGAGGGCATCTCAGGAATTGGCAAGACCCCACCCGTGGCAGGCTCAAAGTGTAAAAGTGTAAAACCGTGCAAACTCCTTTCAAAGATATTTGTTTGGGAAGAGAGCCCCCAAGCTCCCAGAGGGTCACCCAGGCAACTGTCAGCCTCAAGGTACCCATTTCCGCCTGAAACATTCAGATGCAGCTGTGGTTCCAGTCAGATCTTGGCCTCCACTACTTGATGCTGGTTTTGCAGGTTTGCAGAATGGGAGTTATGAGGGCTGGGGTTGTGGCTGAGTGGTAGAGCGCTTGCCTAGCACGTGCGAGGCCCTGGGTTCAATCCTCAGCACCACATAAAAAAATAAAATAAAATAAAGGTATTATATCCAACTAAAACTAAAAAATGAATATAAAAAAAAAAGAATGAAAGTTATGGAGTCATAGAAGCAACTACCAACATTTCAAAGGAAAGTCTGGGAGGCCATGCTGTGTGGCAGGGTCCCTATGAGCAGCCCTAAAAGGGCAATGCATGAAGCTGTGATGAAGACTCCAGAAAGTTAGAGGTCCCAGGGACCCAAAACACCTGCACAGGGAGGCTACAGGCAGCAGCAGCAGGGCCAGCTGGAGAGAGGCCATGTGGGCTATAGCTAGCAAGGTCATAGGGATGTGGCTGCCAAGCCCTTTGCAGCCCACCCATATCATGCCATAGTGTACCCTGATGCCTGCACTTGAAGCTGTAGGATTTAACCTTTGTGTTGCTGGGTTTCAGTCTTGCTTTGGTCTGATTCCTCCTTACTATTTTCCTGTTCTTCTGGAATGGGAATGTTTACCCTGTGCCTCTGTATCTTGGAAATATGTAACTTTAAAACAAAATTTTTATTTATTTATTTATTTATTTATTTATTTATTTATTTATTTATTTATTGCAGGGGCTCACAATTTAGTTTGTCTTGAGTCTCAGAGGAGACTTTGAACTTGGACTTTTGAGCAAGGCTGGAACTGTTAAGACTTTGAAAACTCTTGGAGATGGACTGAGTGCATTTGGCACTCTGCAATGGACATGAGGCTTTGGGGTTCAGGGCTGGAATGTTATGGTTTTGATCTGAAATGTCCCGAAAAGGCCCATGTGTTAAAGGTTTGGTCACCAGCCTGTTGGCACTATTTGAAGTGGTGGAACCTTTAAGAGTTCTGGTCTGCTGAGAGGAAGTTAGGTCAGCGAGGGCGTGCTCCTGAAGGGGTTATTAGAACCCTGGCCCCTTCCTGTCTCCCTCTTTGCTTCCCAGCCACTGAGAGGTGAGCGGCTTCCTCCAATGCTCACTCCCTGCACGATGTAGACCTCTCCACAGGTTTGAAGGCAGCAGGACCATGTGACCATAGCCTGAAACTGTGAGTCAAAGTAAGTCTTTCCTCTGATTCCGTTGATTTATCTCAGGTATTTGTTACGGTGGTGCGATGCTAGCACACTGAAATATAGAGATGTGATGGCTGGTTCTTGAGCGGCTGTACTGTCCTATAAGGAAGTCACTACCTATTGAGCTCGGTAGAGCCACACACCAGCCTGGGACTGCTTTCCTTCGCACATCATCTGCCTCGCAGAGAAATTAACCACTACTCATTGAAGCCTGCGGTGCTTGCTCAGCAATGCTGGTCCCATCTGGAAATTTGTTAGAAATGCAAAACGTTGAATCTCACCCCAGACCTGCATTTTATCAAGATCCATAGGTAACTTGTGCAGTATGAATTTGGTAATTGCTTTATTTTTAAGTCGTCTTCACTGGATGATATTCATTATATTCCTAACCTTGCATTTGCCTGAATATTAAATAAACACTTTTATAATTTTCACAAGATATGGAATTAGACATTCTAATTTCCAGTACATAGCCTCTTTTTATTTATTTTTTATTTTTTTAATATTTATTTTTTAGTTTTGGACAGACACAACATCTTTGTATGTGGTTCTGAGGATCGAACCCGGGCCGCACGCATGCCAGGTGAGCGCGCTACTGCTTGAGCCACATCCCCAGCCTTGCAGTATAAATTTGGAGTAGCAGTAGTTTGAGCTACTGCCATTTGAAGCGGGCGGGTCCCATGTGAACTCAGTCCTAACTAATGTACCTCCCCGGTGGGGGGGATTAGATGAGATCAAGGTATGGCACCTGGGCCTGCAGTGTGTAGCTAGAGTTACTGAGTTAAATTGCCATGGGGAGGGGGGGGGGGAGATAGGTTCCATAATAACGTACAGGTCTATGGCAATATTAGCATCTGCCACTGCATGCCCAAGGACGTCCTCTAACTCAATATGAAATCTTGGAGACCAAGATGAAAGGTGCAGCGTTTGTTGAGTAAGAACTTGGGATGTTTTGCAGAAGCCATTGTTTTGGGATCAGGGACAGGTCCCAGAATGGGCCTTACAGAGCCTGCCTGGGGGCTTGACCCCCAAATGATACAGGCCTTTGGTGGGCGGGCAGGGGGCTTAGAATGCTGTCATTTACAAAGCCCTTTGAGTGGGGTGGCATCTGAGGGACACAAAGGACCCTCTTATACTGTGTACTGGCGTGAGAACTGCTGAGTCCTGGCTCTGGGGCCAGTCTCCTGACTGCAAAAGGGGAAACCTTCCGGTTGCTGGTTGGCTCTGCCGCTGTGCTTATCCCCAATTTTCCGGCTGGTCAGGCTTCATCTCTCCTGTTACGTGCTTGATGGAACTCTCCTCAGTGCCTCATTATGGTCTGAAGGACAGAGTGGCCTAGTTTTACTGGAATGCAGGGAGCCTGCTAATGCAGGGGCTGAGGCCATGGTGTGTTGCTGGGGAAGGATGGAAAAATATTTTTTCTTCTTTTTTTAAAATTTTATTTTTTAAATACATGATGGCGAAATGCATTACAATTCTTATTACACATATAGAGCACAATTTTTCATATCTCTGTTTGTATATAAAAATTTTGAGTCAGGAGGTAACAGGCAGTCCCAAGGTGAGGGGCCTTGCAGAAATACCTGAGCTCAGCCAAAGCAGAGAGTTCTCCCTAAATTGGAAGCCAAGAACTCCCTGGGGCTGCAAGTCCCCTGTGTGCTTAATCTGAGGCCTAAGCAGCCCTACCTCCAACCTCGGGCTGGCAGACAGGTGCTGGCCTCGCCCACACAGCACGGGGTGCAAACTGTACTGAGCTTCTGGCCCAGGTGTTTGTATTCAGGCTCTAGCTGATTGGTCGTGAACAGGTTACTTCACTTTGCTATGTCATAACTTTCCCTCTGTAGTGGAGATCATAGGGTTGTTATGGGAATCAAACGAGCCCCATAGAGCCCTCTTCGGGGCCTCAGTAAGTCATGGTTGCTGGCTTTGATATTACCAAATCGGCCCTACCCAGGTGACACACACTCCACTCTCAGGAAACCCTCGAGCCGTGCATAGATTGGGGCTCCTGTGAGGAGCCCCAGGAGTTGGCGCGTGGTTTGCTGGTGCACAGCAGATACTTGCCAGAGACTCTCTTTCCATCTTAAACTTCTGGCTCTGTCTTCTGAATGCCATGGGCCACTTATGGGGCCGCAGAGGAGCTTCAGGTAAAATTTGACACCGTGGTCTATGGTCATTTAGGCCACATCCACTGGCAGGAGGAGAGCTGGCCAGGAGTCGGTTCAAGTCAGGCCCTTTGATTATCAGGTGAAAAGAATTTAGTAAACATGGTGGTCAACCAGGCCAGTGGTCAAGATCAGAACTGGCCCTAGACCTTGAGGCAGAGTAGGGCAGGGCTCTGCCACCAAGAGGACAGTTGTGCCTGCAGCTTTTGCAGGCTGGGTGCCAGCAGCCAGGAGGGTAGAGTGAGTGGTCAGGAACCCCTTTTTTGGTAAAGTTCCCTTAATTCCATAAAAACAAAGGGAATTCTGTTTTTCAAGAGCCACGATCCCTTAATTAGCTTTCCCTGTGAATTGGGTTCTTTTTTTTTTTTTTTAAGAGAGAGTGAGAGAGGAGAGAGAGAGAGAGAATTTTCAACATTTATTCTTTAGTTCTCAGTGGACACAACATCTTTGTTGGTATGTGGTGCTGAGGATCGAACCCGGGCCGCACGCATGCCAGGCGAGCGCGCTACCGCTTGAGCCACATCCCCAGCCCCTGTGAATTGGGTTCTTATGAAGTTTCCTTAGGACAGAGTCTCGGGCCCTCAAGTAGCAGACCCTCCTCAAGGAAGTGTCTTGTGGAGCTGCTGCCCCTTCCAGGGTCCTGTCTGCTGTGCAGGTCTCTGTCTCTAATCTTTTTTTAATTATTCTGCTTAAGTCTATTGTTGTAGGCAATGCTGACATCTTAGCATAGGAAACATCATCCTGGTTTATTTTTTAATTGTCGTTGGACACAATACCTTTTATTTTTATTTATTTTATGTGGCGCTGAGGATCAAACCCAAGGCCTCGAAGGATCTATCCCTCCCTAAGTGAGCGCTCTACCGCTGAGCCACAATCCCAGCCCCTCTTCCTGGTATTTAAAGTAGGAATTCTTTCAGTGGTGTTTTTACCCTGGGGCACAGAATGGGAGATGAGGACCAGTTGACTTGGGCCACTGTTTTCCCAGTCTCGAGGAGAACGACAGAGCATTGCATCTGAGGGCAGGATGGGGACAGGGAGGGGAGGGCTGTGCCCACAGATGGGTTTTGCCTGCAGCAGTCCATTCTTTCCTCCCCAGTAGTGTCCCAGCTCCTCTGGAGACTCTTTGGCTTGGGTTTCTCCATAAGCAGACTCTGAGACCAGGTTTCACTTAGAAAGTCACCTGGAAACTTCAGAGGGAGTGAAGGGGGAAGATAGGGAAGGGAAGGATGTGTTTGCAAGCCTTTGCACCTGCAGTTGATCCCCTGGGGAGCTCCAGCAGCTGGTGTCCAACACTCTTGTCACCTCAGCAGGGATTGCAAGGCTGGGTGTAACCCAGCATGTAAGCTGGCCCTATTCACTCATTCCTGCAGGGGAAAGCCCTGAGGCAGAGGTGTCCCAGTGCAGCAAGGAACATCCTTCTGCCTGGAGAGGTGATGTCTGGGAGCCCAACAACTAGCATGTTCTGTGACCCTGAGTCTGGGCAGCCAGAGGACCTAGAGCTGGCCACTGAGGGAGACCAGGAATTTGGCTGGTTCCTTTGGGGGAGGGAAGGGCCTATTTACCGACCTGCTCACCTGGAGGGAGTGGCCCAGCCATCTGGCACCCTATTAGAAGTGGGTGCTTTTTCATGAAGTCGACTCAGGAAATCAAGCAGAAAGATTATGGTGGCATTGATTGAACAGCTCATTTAAAAAAATATATTTGAATTCTTATTGTGGAGAAACATACATGGCTTAAAATGTACAATTTTAACCATTTTGAAGTATACAGTTGTATGGTATTAAATACATCCACATCATTGTGCAGCATTTTCTCATTTTAAGTTTTTGCATTTTTATCCTTGGGAAGAGGGCACGACAACTGTGATTTATTTTTCTTGGCTGTTGGTAAGTCTATTTACATGGCAGCCCCCCCTCCTCAATGTCTCCCTGGCCAAGGAGCTGGAAATACACCTGAGTGACCTGTACGGTCCTGAGTGACCTGTACCATGGGTGCCTGTCCACACACCAGCAGCTAGAGCAGCCCGCCTGGGACAGGAAGGAAAGCACTTCGTTCCAGGCTTAGGGAAGGGCCGGGTGCTGGCCATGCGACTTCTGTGGCATGGGGCTGGGGGTTATTTCTAACCCTCAAGTGGTGCCTGCTGTCTTTGGTGCTGTGTGTCTGAGCCTGCAGCGCCACCCTTTTCCTGGCTTCTTGAAGGTGGCGATCTGTTGAGACAGATGACTTGAGCAAGTCATCCTCTGATGGATTCGTGGGCTCCACCTCCATCCTGCCCTGTTTTCTCCACTGCATTGTTGAGCCCAGGGCTCTGGGCTGCTTGGTGGGGATTGCTGGGTGCTGAGAAGTGGGTGGGATCTTGGCACCTCTCTGGAGACGCTGTGCCTGTGGGCAGCTTTTAGTCATGTGCTGTGTCCTCACGGGGCCTCCCAGTGCTGCCCCCTCTGTGCACTTATTTAGGGCCTTTAGTTTCTCAAAGCCCCTTCTGAGCAGCGTCTGGGGTAGGATCTGAGGTTGAGGGGAAGGTTATTGGCACACGAGGAGCTGTGTGCATTCAATCCTTCCAGCAGTTCAAGAGGCTTGCCAGACATGGAGGCCCAGTGATCTCCCTGTTTAGCTGCCAAGGAGTTTTCTGTTTTGTTCTGTGGATTTTAGGAGTCACTCACTCTCGCTGTTTCTTTCTCATCGCTGTTTCTCTCTACATATCTCTGTTCCTAACTATCTCAGTTTCAGTGTCTGAATCGCTGTATTATTCTCTCCCCTTTCTGTCTCTCTTTCTCTCTCTCTCTTCCTATCTCAGTCTCTGGCCCAGTCCAGGCAACTTGGGTGAGCCAGGGCTACTTAGGAAGGCCAGCCAGTTGTGTTCTGGTGAGAGAGATCCCTGTACTTCTAGGGGAAGAATCTGGCCATCCATTCTGTCCTAGACCCCTCTGTCTCATGTACCCCAGGGGGCCCCTTGGGGAGCTCCAGCCACCCAACCACCCACCCTGCCACTATCCCCATTACGGGGCTGTCCTTGTGCAACACTGCATCTGTGCTGTCAGGCTGGGTTGGACCTAAGGGGGAAGAAGAGGAGCACAGGACATTTTAGTTTCAAGAGAGATTTAGGATTTATGTGCAAATAGTTAATAAAGAAAATACTGTATGGGGCATTTTGCTAGTTTATTTCAATCCCTGACTAGTGCCCCACAAAGCAACCTGAGAGATCTTATTGGGAATCTAACTTAGGGGTCAAAGACATTCACGGTTACTTATGCATTCAGTGGCACGAGGACTGACCTGCCCACTTGGAAGCAGCCCTGGTGCCCCAGAGACTGAGGGCCCCACATAGCCAAAGGAGGCTGAGGACCCTGTCAGGCTCCACCACGCTCTGTTCTCAACTAGTTCACAACACCTTGCTGGGGTTAGGTCTGGCCTCGGGGCCCAATCCAGGACTTTTCTGCCATCTGACCCTGCCTGGGGTACTCACAAAAGCAACGAAAGCAGAGGGAAACCAGTTACTTCATGATACCTGGCTCTCCCTGCTGAAGGCCCAGCACTTGCAAAGGTACTGGGGTGAGCACAAGCATGCAGTGAGGCTGTGAGGTAGAGCGGCAGCTTGGCCTGCTGAGTTCAGACTGGGGGTTAAGAGGGTCTGTGAAGGGTGCTGAGCAGTGGGTGAAAGGAGCAAAATAGTGCCTTAGGTTGGAAAACAAACCTGGCAGCTCTGGCCTGGGGTGCAGGGTGGTCAGAGGCAGGATGGGCAGCTAGAAGATAGACTCAACCATGAACTGTAGCCTACACGAGCTTGCACATACCTAAGAGGTTGCCATCTGACCCTGTGACCCAGTGGCTGGCCGTGTGTGTGTATATGTGTCTGCATGTTGGTCTGTGCCTTAGGGCATCTTCCACTGAGCTCCCCACTCTGGCTGTATCCCCCTCCTACCCCTTCTTGCAGTCCTTCCCTCAGAGAGCCTCTAGAAAAGATGGGCCCATCAAATGGATGGGTTTATTTTTAAAAATTGAGACACCTTTGAACATCCGTATGGGATACGTTACCAAAAGTTCAATACCTGCCTATCATGTGCAAGTCAAATTGCAGTGATAAGCACTTCCATCTCTTCAAACATTAATCATTTTTATGTGTTGGGAATTTCATATGCTTCTAGTCATTTTGAATACATCATAGATGGTTTCAACCAACAGTTATGGTATTGTGCCCTAGAAAGCCAGAACGACCCTCCCCTTCACCTGTGTTTTTGTTTGCTTTTCTAACTTCTGTCCATTCCCCCTTGCCAAGCTCTAGTGACTGCTGCTCCACTCCATTCTTCTTTGAAATCCATTTTTTTAGTTTCACCAATGAGTGAAAACATGTTATTTGTCTTTCCATGTCTGACTTATTTCACTTTACATCACGGCCTCCAGTTCCATCCATGTTTCTGCAAATGACAGGATTTCATTCCTGTACATGACTGAATAATATTTTATTGTGTGTAAGCACCACATTTCCTTTATCCATTCGTCTCTTGATGGGCACCTAGGTTGGCTCCATATCTTGGCTATTGTGAATAATGCCTCAGTGAACACGGGAGTGCAGGTATCTCTTTGGTAAAAAGGTTTTTTTTTCTTCAGGCTTATGCCCAGTAGTGGGATTGCTGGACCATATGATAGTTCTGTTTTTAGTTTCTTAAGGAATCTCCATACTGTTTCCCATAATGGCTGTGCTAATTACATTTGTTCCAACAGTGTGGGAGAATCCCCCTTTCTCTGCATCTTCCCATCTCTGGCTGCTCCCCTCCTCAACCCCACTCCGAATCCTTCCCCGGGAGACCCCACAGAAAAGGAAAGCACATAAAACAGCTGGATTTTTTTTTTAAAAAAAAATTGAGACATGTGCACTTTGTCTTTTTTTAATCTTTCTGGTGATAGCCATTCTACCTGGGGAGAGATGATATCTCATAGTGGTTTTGATTGGCATTTCCCTCATGATTAGTGATATTGAAAAATTTTTTTCATACTGGTTGGCCATTTGTATATCTTTAGAGAAGTGTCTGGTCAGATCTGTAGCCTGGTTTTTACTTAGACGATGATGATTTTTTTTGGCATTCAAGTTCCTTACTTATTATGGGTATTAATCCCTTGTCAGGTGAATGATTTGTAAATATCTTCTCCCCTGCTTCAGTCTCTTTGGGGGGGAATAGGGAGCATACTGGGTATTGAACTCGGGGATGCTCTATTACTGAGCTACATCCCCAGATTTTTTATCTTACATTTTTATTAGAGCATCATAATTATACATAGTACTTGGGTTCATTTTGACAAAATCACACATGCAAGGAATTTGATTTCAAGCCTCATCCCTCCCTATTCTTCCTCTCCCGTGGTCCCTCCCCAATTCTCCCTGCTTTATTTAACTTTCTTTCTTCACTTCTTAAAAGTGAAATTCCCTTTGGTATCTTTATATGTGAACATGATTTTTTTTTTGAGAGAGAGAGAGAATTTTAATGTTTATTTTTTTTTAGTTTTCGGCGGACACAACATCTTTGTATGTGGTGCTGAGAATCGAACCCGGGCCACACGCATGCCAGGCGAGTGCGCTACCTCTTGAGCCACATCCCCAGCCCAACATAACATGATTTCATAAGTTCCTTCAAATTATCTTCTCCTTTCCTTCCCTCCCTCCTAAATCTACTCCACTGATCTTTCCTATATTTTTATGATATCCCTCAAAGCCTTCTTTCCCTTATTTTGCTCTAGCTTTCACATATGAAAACATTCTAACTTTGATTTTCTGAGTCTAGTGTATTTCACTTAGCATGATTTTATCCATTTCCATTAATTTACTGGCAAATGCTGATATTTTTAAATTATTTTATGGCTGAGTAAAACTCCATTGTTTATATATACCACATTTTCTTGATCCTGTCATCTATTGATTGGCATCTGAGTTGATTCCATTATTTGACTATTGTGATTATGCACTATAAACATTGAAGTGGCTGTATCACTATAGTTTGCTGATTTTAGACCTTTTGGAGAAATATGAGGAGTGGTTCCACTCCTAGTTTTTTAAGAAGTCTCCACACTCCATTTCCATAGTGGTTATACTAAATTGCAGTCCCACCCACAATGTGTAAGTATACCTTTGCCCCCACATCCTGGCCAGCATTTATTATTTGTGTTCTTGATAATTGCCACTCTGACTGGAGTGAAATGAAATCTTAGTATAATTTTGATTTGCATTTCCTCGAGTGCTGGTGATGTTGAACATTTTTCATGAATTTCTTGGTCATTGTGTTTCTTTTTTTTTTCTCTTTCTTTCTTTCTTTCTTTCTTTTTTTTTTGAGAAATTTGTTTGGTTCTTTCCCCCCCATTTATTGATTGGGCTGTTTTTGCTTTTAAAATTATCTTTTAATTTTGATGGAGGTTGGCCTCGAACTTGTGATTTCTCTAAATCAGCCTCTCAAGTAGTTGGGATTACAGACATGAGCCACTGTGATTGGCTTTCAGGTTGTCTCTGTTGATTGCTTCCTTTGCTGTGCAGGACCTTCTTAGTCTGATATAATCCCATCTGTCCATTTTCACTTTGCTGTGTGTGTTCTTGGGGTCTGATTTAAAAATAAAATCATTGTTTATACAAATATTCCAAAGCATTTCCCCTATGTTTTCTTCTGGTAGCTTCAAATTTTCAGGTCTTCCGTGTAAGCCTTTGATTCATTTCAAGTTGTTTTCTGTGTCTGGTTAGAGGAAGGAATCTGGTTTCATTCTTCTGCATATGTATGTACAATTTTTCCACCACCATTTCTTGAAGAGACTGACATTCTTGGTACCATGACAAAAATCATTGCCTGAGCATGTGTGGATTAATTTCTGGGCTCTCGATTCTGTTTCATTGGTCTATGTCTGTTTTTATGTCAGTATCATACTGTTTTAGTTACTATACCTTGTGGCATGTTATGAGGTCTGATATTATGATGCCTCTAGTCTTATTTTATTTAGAATTGCTTTAGCTATTCTGAGTCTTCTGTGGTTCCATCTGAATTTTAAGATTTCTTTTTGTGTGTGTGTGAATAAAGTCATTGGTATTTTGTATCCAATCTTTGGGTAGTTTGGTCATTTTCACAATTCTTATGATCATGAATATGGGATAAGTTAACTTCTTTCCAATTTGGATATCTTCTCTTTCACTTTCCAAGACTTCCAAATTTAATAATAGCAGTGAAAGTGGACATCTGGTCTTATTCCAGATCTTAAGAGGAAATGCTTTCAGTTTTTCCTCATTCAGTATGATATTGGCTGTGAGTTTTTCATGATTAATATTTTTGAGGTATGTTTCTTTTATATCTGATTTGCTGAGAGCTTTTTATAAATAAAGGATGTTGAGTTTTACTGATTGTTTCTTCTGCATCTATTGAGATGCTCATGTTAGGTTTTGACCTTCATTCTGTTGGTGTCACATTTGTTGATTTGTGTATGTTGAATCATTCTTGCATCCTGCAATGAATCCCACTTGATTGTGGAGTATGATATTTTTTGATGTACTTTGGATTCAGTTTGCTAGTATTTTATTGAGAATTTTTACATCTGTGTTCAACAGCATGTGGGTCTGCTATTTGTTTCTTTGTTTTGGATTTTTTTTGGCACCTTTGTCTGGTTTTGTTACCAGGGCAATAATGGCCTTGTAAGAAGAGTTTGATGAAATTCCATTTTACTTTTGTGAACTAGTTTAAGAAGAATTGGAATTAGTTTTTCTTTAAATGTTTTGTAAAATTCAGCAGTAAAGTTATCAGTTTCCAGACTTTTTTTTAAGATGGGACTTTTAATTACTGCTTCAGTGTCTTTACCTCAATATCATATTCATTATTGATAGGTGCATATTTTATATTCCTTTTTTGTTCAATTTTAGTAGGTTGTATGTATTCATAAATTTATCCATTTCCTCTAGGTTTTCCATTTTTTAGCATATAATTACTTTGTTTCTTATGATCCTTTGTACTTATTAGTTGTCTCCATTTTCACCTGATTTTATTTATTTATTTATTTATTTATTTATTTTTTTTAATTTTTGAGGACCAGGGATTGAACCCACAGGTGCTTAACCACTGAGCCACATCCCCAGCCCTTTTTATTATCATTATTTTTTAAAATTTTCAGACAGGTGGTCTTGACAAATTGCTTAGGATCTCACTGAGTTGTGGAGGATGGCCTTGAACTTGGAATCTTCCTGCCTTAGCCACCGAAATCACTGAATCTTCACTCTTTTTCTTGGTTGTCACTTTTCCTTTGAGAAAAATCAACACTTTGCTTCATTCATCTTTTGTATTTTTAAAACTTTGATTTTATTTCTACTCTTATTTTTATTCTGCCAATTTTAGATTTAGTTCTTTTCTAAGTCTTTGAAGTGCATTGTTAGTTTGCTTATTTAAAACATTTTTATGTTTTTTTTGATGTTTGCATTTTCTGGCATAAATTTCCCTCTGAATCCTGTTTCTGGTGACATGTTGTCACCATTCATTTGTTTCAAGAATTTTTAGAGGCCCAGCGGCCTGCTGAGGGGCGGAGCCGCCCCCTCCCCCTGCACCTGCAAGGTAGGCGGACCTGCGACCCACCAGCAGGTCAGGCCCAGCAACCTGCGGAGTGACAGAGCTGTCCCACGCGCCTGCAGGGTAGGCAGACCTGCGACCCACCAGCAGAACAGGTCCAGCGGCCTGCTGAGGGGCAGGCCCGCCCCCTCCCCCAGTGCCGGCAAGGTAGGCGGAACTGTGACCACCAGCATATCAGGCCCAGCGACCTGCTGAGGGGCGGAGCCACCCCCTCCCCCTGCACCTGCAAGGTAGGTGGACCTGCGACCCACCAGCAGGTCAGGCCCAGCAACCTGCGGAGTGGCAGAGCTGCCCCACGCTCCTGCAGGGTAGGCGGACCTGCGACCGACCGGCAGAGCAGACCTAGCGGCCCGCCAGCGTGGTAGACAGATCACCCCAATTGGAAGAGGATCACAGCCACTACCTGCCCTGCAAGGGAGATTTTTCAACTATACAAGAGCATTATAAATAAATAGAGGGAAAATTTCAAAAACACAACAGTTTCACCAAGCAGAAAGAAACGCGAGCAGTATGAAAAGACAAGGAAAGAAAGGACCACAAGCAATGCAGGTCAACTCAACTTTAGAAGAGATAATAGCTGCAACCGATGGAATGTCAGATAAAGAGTTCAGGATATACATGCTTCAGATGATCTGGAGTCTCAAGGAAGACATGAGACAGCAAAATCAGACAATGAAAGATCACTTTGACAAGGAACTACATAAACAAATCCAGGAAGCAACAGATCAATTACGCAGGGAGATAGAGGTAATAAAAAACAAATAAATAGAAATCCTAGAAATGCAGGAAGCAATAAACCAACTTAAAAACTCAATTGAGAATACTATCAGCAGAGTAGATCACTTAGAAGATAGAACATCAGACAATGAAGACAAAGTATTTCAACTTGAAAAGAACATAGACAGTTCAGCAAGACTGCTAAGAAACCATGAGTAGAACATCCAAGAAATATGGGAAAACATTAAAAGACCAAACTTAAGAGTCATTGGGATACAGGAAGGCAGAGAGCTCCAAACCAAAGGAATAAACAATCTATTCAATGAAATAATACAAGAAAACTTGCCAGAATTGAAGAATGAGACAGAATCCCAAATCCTAGAAGCCTACAGGACTCCGAATGTGCAAAATCATAAGACATCCACACCTAGACACATTATAATGAAGATGCCCAACATACAGAATAAGGAGAGAATTTTAAAAGCTACAAGAGAAAGGAAGCAGATTACATTTAGGGGTAAACCAATCAGGATAACAGCTGATCTCTCAACACAGACTCTGAAAGCTAGAAGATCCTGGAATAACATATTTCAAACACTGAAAGAAAATGGGTTCCAACCAAGAATCGTGTATCCGGCGAAATTAAGCTTCAGGATGGAAGATGAAATTAAAACCTTCCATGATAAACAAAAGTTAAAAGAATTTGCAGCTAGAAAACCATCTCTTCAAAAAATCCTTGGCAAAACATTACAGGAAGAGGAAATGGAAAATAACAATGAAAACCAACAGTGGGAGGTAGGACAGTAAAGGGGGGAAAGTAATCAAAGGGGAAAACAAATCAGGTTTAGTAACATTAATAAACAAATATGGCTGGAAGAACAAACCATATCTCAATAATAACCCTAAATGTTAATGGCTTAAACTCACCAATTAAGAGACACAGGCTAGTTGAATGGATCACAAAACAAGACCCAACAATATGCTGCCTACAGCAGACGCATTTGATAGGAAAAGATATACATAGACTGAAGGTGAAAGGTTGGGAAAAATCATATCACTCATATGGACTGCGGAAACAAGCAGGAGTGTCCATACTCATATCTAATAAATAGATTTCAAGCCAAAGTTAATCAAAAGGGATAAACAGGGACACTGCATACTGCTCAAGGGAACCATACACCAACAAGACATAACAATCATAAATATATATGCCCCAAACAACGGTGCAGCTATGTTCTGTTCATCAAGCAAACTCTTCTCAAGTTCAAGAGTCTAATAGACCACCATACAATAATCATGGGAGACTTCAACATACCTCTCTCACCACTGGACAGATCTTCCAAACAAAAGTTAAATAAGGAAACTATAGAACTCAATAACACAATTAACAACCTAGACTTAATTGACATATATAGAATATACCACCCAACATCAAGCAGTTACACTTTTTTCTCAGCAGCACATGGATCCTTCTCAAAAATAGATCATATATTATGTCACAGGGCAACTCTTAGACAATATAAAGGAGTAGAGATACTACCATGCATCTTATCTGATCATAATGGAATGAAACTGAAAATCAATGATAAAAGAAGGAAGGAAAAATCATGCATCACTTGGAGAATGAACAATAGGTTACTGAATGATCAATGGGTTTTAGAAGACATCAAAGAGGAAATTAAAAACTTCTTAGAGTTAAATGAAAACACAGACACAACATATCAGAATCTATGGGACACATTGAAAGCAGTTCTAAGAGGAAAATTCATTGCTTGGAGTTCATTCCTTAAAAAAAAGAAAAAAACCAACAAATAAATGATCTCATACTTCATCTCAAAATCCTAGAAAAAGAAGAGCAAAACAACAGCAAAAGAAGTAGAAGGCAAGAAATAATTAAAATCAGAGCTGAAATTAATGAAATCGAAACAAAAGAAACAATTGAAAAAATTGACAAAACTAAAAGTTGGTTCTTTGAAAAAATAAATAAAATCGACAGACCCTTAGCCATGCTAACGAAGAGAAGAAGAAGAGAGAACTCAAATTACTAGCATACGGGATGAAAAAGGCATTATTATTGGTGCAGCCAATTTGGAAAGCAGTATGGAGATTTCTTGGAAAGCTGGGAATGGAACCACTATTTGACCCAGCTATTCCCCTTCTCGGTCTATTCCCTAAAGACCTAATAAGAGCATGCTACAGGGACACTGCTACATCAATGTTCATAGTAGCACAATTCACGATAGCAAGAGTGTGGAACCAACCTAGATGCCCTTCAATAGACGAATGGATAAAAAAATGTGGCATTTATACACAATGGAGTATTACTCTGCATTAAGAAATGACAAAATCATAGAATTTGGAGGGGAATAGATGGCATTAGAGCAGATTATGCTAAGCAAAGCTAGCCAATCCTTAAAAAACAAATGCCAAATGACTTCTTTGATATAAGGGGAGTAACCAAGGACAGGGTAGGGACGAAGAGCTTGAGAAGAAGATTAACATTAAACAGGGATGAGAGGTGGGAGGGAAAGGGAGTGAGAAGGGAAATCGCATGGAAATGGAAGGTGATCCTCAGGGTTATACAAAATTACATATAAGAGGAAAGGAGGGGTAAGAGAAGAATAATACAAGTGGAAGAAAGGATTTACAGTAGAGGGGGTAGAGAGAGAAGAAGGGAGGGGAGGGGAGGGGAGGGGAGATAGTAGAGAATAGGATAGACAGCAGAATACATCAGACACTAGAATGGCAATATGTAAATCAATGGAAGTGTAACTGATGTGATACAGCAATTTGTATACGGGGTAAAAAGGGGAGTTCATAACCCACTTGAATCAAATTGTGAAATATGATATATTAAGAACTATGTAATGTTTTGAACGACCAACAATAAAAAAGAATTTTTAATCTCCCTTTTAATTTCTTCAGTTATCTGTTGCTTATTTAGGAACATGTTATTCAATTTCCATATATTTGTATATTTTCCACTATTCTTAGGCAGTTTTATTCAGTTGTGTTCTGAGAAAATATATAATATGATTTCATTTTTTAAAAATGTATTGAGACTTGATTTGTTGCTCAACATGTTATCTACCCTGGAAAATGTTCCATGTGTTGATGAGAAGAATGTCTAATCAGATGTGTTAGATGAAATATTCTGTCAATGTGTGTTAGGTCCATTTGCTCTAGAATACGGTTCAAACAAACATTTCTTTATTGAATTTCTGTCTGGATGATCTGTCCCTTGAGGAAAAGGGGGTGTTGAAATTCCCAACTGTGCTGTGTGCATATGTTTACAATTGTTCTATATTCTTGCAGGATTGACCTTTTTAGCAATATATAATGACGTTTTTGTCTTTTTTTTAAAACCGTTTTTGACTTAAAGTCTGTTTTATCTGATATATCACTATCTCTGCTTGCTTTTCGTTTCCATTCGCATTGTATATCTTTTTCCAACCCTTTACTTTCAATCTATGTGTATCTTTACCAGTGAAGTGAGTTTCGTGTACACAGCATATAATTTGCATTTGATTTTTTTAATCCATTCAGCCAGTCTGTCTTTTGATTGGTGAATTTAATCCATTTGCATTATGATTATTTTTGCTAGGTATGAACTGACTCCTGCAATTTTGTTGTTTTTTCCTGTTATGTATATTTTTTGGTCCTTTCCACTACTTTTATTATTTTTGTGATTCAGTCATTTTTTGTCATGCTAGGTTTGTTGTCTGTTATTCCTGGTGAGTTCTATATATGTATGTGTTTTCATGATGGTAGCTATAATATTTTGTTTCTAATGTAGGACTCCCTTAAGTATTTCTTGTAGGGATGTTCAGATGGTGATGAATTCCTTCAGTTCCTACTTATTTGGTATATGCTTTATTATTAATTCGTGAAGGGCAGTTTTGCCAGGTAAGATATTTTGGATGGCAGTCTTTTTTTTCCCCCCTTCCAGGACATTAAATATATTATTCCATTTTCTTCTGGCCTTCAGGGTTTCTTCTGAGAAATCTGGGTATTTCCTTACACGTATCTGGACCCTTCTCTGTAGAATTCTCTCTTTGCTTTATACTTTTGACATACTGATATAATATACTTTGAAGGTCTATTTTGGTTGAGTCTAGTTGGGGTCCTTTGAGCTTCTTGTAGGTGGATGTCCATATCTTTTTGAAGGTGTGGGAAGTTTACAGCTATTTTTTTCATGAAATATATTTTCAGTGCTTTTCTCTTTTCTTCCCTCCTTTTGAAATTTCCATTATGCAAAAAATTTGTTTGCTTAATTGTGTGCCACATGCCTTGTAGGTTTTCTTCATTATTTCTAATTCTTCTTTTTTTTGTCTGACTGATTTAATTCAAAAGACCTGTCCTCAAGTACAGAATTTATTTATTCTGTTTGTTCTAATCTGTTGTGGAAGCTTTCAGTTATATTTTATTTCATTGATTGAAGTTATTAGCTCCAAGATTTCTTGATTGGTGGTTATTATTATTTTTTAATACTATCTCTTTGGTGGTTTTCTCACTCATGTCCTTAATTGTTTTCATTTCTTTGTATTGTCTATCTGTATTCTCTTGCATCTCACTGAATTCATCTTCTAGTTCCCTGGAGCTACAGGATGCTGAGGAGTCTGTCCTCTTCCTGTGAGGTGTGCATTTGCCCAAGACTTCTGGTGTCCTCAGTGGCCTGGTTGCTAGCCCCTGCAGCCATGAAGGTGACAGCTGGGTTCTGGGGGTTAAGGGAAGCCCAAATTGTGTTCCTTCTTTGGATCAAAGCAGCTGCTTTAATAGCAGTTGGTCCCTCAAACTGGACTTAAAGCCTGTGAGGACTGGAGCTCTTCTGCAGTTGGGACTGATGGTCTGCTGCTGTGCCGGGGTTCTTGGTGTTTCCTGCTGACCTTTTCCTGGCAGCATGCCATCCCTGCACCCTTCCCCGACAGGGAGGCTGGGCGAAGTTGCAGTTTGCTTTGTTCTTTTCTCTAGGTTGGCTTTCCATCTCGACCCTTCATACTATTTAGGGTTCACATCCTTCCTTGCTGATTTCCAGTGTTCTCCCTCCACCATCTTCTCTAAATAGTTTTTCCTTGTTGCCTGGGTTATTTTCGTTGGCAGAGTTACCCACAGGGCACCTTTATTCAGCCATCTTGGATTCACCAGGGCAGCTGGATCTTTGAACTCTGGGAGAGGGTCAGGGTTCTTCCACCCCTGAAGGGGAGGCTGCAGAAAGCTCAGCAAATGCCCTGAGGGGCTTGTTTACTCCTCAGCTTTATTCACCACAGCTGTGAATCTTGCCAGGTACCCTCAAAAGGAGAATGGAGAAGAACCAGATAGGTGCTTGCAGTACCTTTCCATTAGCATTGTAAGGAAGGGCTGCAGACTGCAATGGTGGGCTAGTCTCACAGAAGGGACATGGAGGGAGAGGACAGGCAAAATAACACCTGCGAAATTCTCTTCATGACTCCTGATGCAAAACAGAGATCAGTGATTGCCTCAGGTGAGGTGATGGGAGGACGTGACCTGGGGACATGAAAGAAATTTTGGGGTGATAGAAATATTCTTTATTTGTGGCTACACAGATATAAATATCTGTCAAACCTCATTGAGTTGAAACTTTTAAGATCTTTATTTATTTATTTATTTTTAAAATTTTATATGTCAGTAGGATGCATTAAAATTGTTATTACACATATAGAGCCCAATTTTTCATATCTCTGGTTGTATATGAAGTATATTCACACCAATTTGTGTCTTTATACATATACTTTGGATAGTAATGATCATCACATTCCACCATCATTTCTAACCCTATGCCCCATCCCGTCCCCTCCAACCCCTCTGCCCTATCTAGAGTTTGTCTATTCCTCCCATGCTCCTTCTCCCTATCCCACTATGAATCAGCCTCCTTATATCAAAGAAAACATTCAGAATTTGTTTTTTTGTTATTGGCTAACTTCACTTAGCATTATCTTCTCTAACTCCATCCATTTACCTGCAGATGCCATGATTTTATTCTCTTTTATTGCTGAGTAATATTCCATTGTGTATATATGCCACATATTTTTTTATCCATTCATCTATTGAAGGGCATCTAGGTTGGTTCCACAGTTTAGCTATTGTGAATTGTGCTGCTATAAACATTGATGTGGCTGTGTCCCTGTAGTATGCTATTTTTAAGTCCTTTGAGTATTGACCAAGGAGAGGGATAGCTGGGTCAAATGGTGGTTCCATTCCCAATTTTTGAAGAAATCTCCATACTGCTCTCCATATTGGCTGCACCAATTTTCAGTCCCACCAGCAGTGTATGAGTGTACCTTTTCCCCAACATCCTCACCAACACTTATTGTTGTTTGTCTTCATAATAGCTGCCATTCTGACTGGAGTGAGATGAAATCTTAGAGTGGTTTTGATTTGCATTTCTCTAATTGCTAGTGATGAGGAACATTTTTTTCATATTTTTATTGATTGTACATCATCTACTGAGAAGTGTCTGTTCAGGTTCTTGGCCTATTTATTGATTGGGTTATTTGTTTTTTTGGTGCTTAGCTTTTTGAGTTCTTTATATACCCTTGAGATTAATGCTGTATCTGATGTGTGAGGGGTAAAGATTTGCTCCCAAGATGTAGGCTCTCTGTTCACCTCAACAGATTGTTTCTTTTGCTGAGGAGAAAATTTTAGTTTGAGTCCATCTCACTTATTGATTCTTGAATTTAATTTTTGTGCCATAGGAGCCTCATTAAGGAAGTTGGGGCCTAATCCCACATGATGGAGATTAAGGCCTACTTTTACTTTTGTTAGACACAAGGTCTCTGGTTTTATTCCTATGAAGAAACTGTAATAGCTCAGCTCCACACCACAAGATAGGAAGACACACAGACAACATGAGAAAATAAGGGAGGAAAGTGCCCCAAGTAAACCAGGACACTATAATAACAGAACCCACGGACATTTATGGGTGTTGATTTTATAAACAGTCCTTGATCCATTTTGAGTTGAGTTTTGTGCATGGTGAGAGATAGGGGTTTAGTTTCATTTTGTTGCATATGGATTTTCAGTTTTCCCAGCACCATTTGTTGAAGAGGCTATCTTTTCTCCAGTGCATGTTTTGGTGACTTTGTCTAACAAAAGATAATTGTAATTTTATGGGTTAGTCTCTGTATCCTCTATTCTGTACCATTGGTCTACTAGCCTGTTTTGATGCCAATACCATGCTGTTTTTGTTACTGTTGCTCTATAGTATAGTTTAAAGTCGGGTATAGCGATGCCACCTGCTTCACTCTTCCTGCTAAGGATTGCTTTAGCTATTCTGGGTCTCTTATTTTTCCAGATGAATTTCATGATTGCTTTTTCTATTTCTATGAGGAATGTCATTGAGATTTTGATGAGAATTGCATTAATCTACATAGTGCTTTTGGAAGTGTGGTCATTTTGATAATATTAATTCTGCCTCTCTAAGAGCAAGGTAGATCTTTTCATCTTCTAAGGTCGTCTTTGACTTCTTTCTTTATGGTTCTGTAATTTTAATTACATAGATCTTTCACCTCTTTCGTTAAGTTGATTCCCAAGTATTATTTTTGAGGTTATTGTAAATGGGGTAGTTTTTCTCATTTCCCTTTCTGAGGATTTGTCACTGATACACAGAAATGCCTTTGATTTATGGGTGTCAATTTTATATCCTGCTACTTTGCTGAATTCACTTACTAGTTCTAGAAGTTTTCTGGTGTAACTTTTAGGGTCTTCTAGGTATAGAATCCTGTCATCGGCAAACAGTGCCAATTTGAGTTCTTCTTTTCCTATGTGTATCCCTTTGATTTCTTTTGTCTGTCTAATTGCTCTGGCCAGTATTTCAAGAATTATGTTAATTAGAAATGGTGAAAGAGGGCATCCCTGTCTTGTTCCAGTTTTTAGAGTGAATGCCTTCAATTTTTCTCCATTTAGAATGCGGTTGGCTTGGGGCTTAGCATAGATAACCTTTATGATGTTGAGATATGATCCTGTTATCCCTAGTTTTTCTAGTGTTTTGAACATAAAGGGGTGCTGTATTTTGTCAAATGCTTTTTCTGCATCTATTGAAATGATAATATGATTCTTATGTATAAGTCTATTGATGTGATGAATTACATTTATATTTTTGTATGTTGAACCAACCTTGCATCCTTGGGATGAATCCCACTTGATCATGGTGCACGATCTTTTTGATATGTTTTTGTATTTGATTTGCAATAATTTTATTGAGAATTTTTGCATCTGTCTTCATTAGAGATATTGATCTGAAGTTTTCTTTTTTTGATATGTCTTTGCCTGGTTTTGGAATCAGAGTGATATTGGCCTTGTCGAATGAGTTTGGAAGTGCTTCCTCTTTTTCTATTTCATGAAATAAATCACAGTATTCATATTAGTTCTTCTTTAAACATCTTGTAGAACTCGTCTGTGTATCCATCCGGTCCTGGGCTTTTCTTGGTTGGTAGACTTTTGATGGTGTCTTCTATTTCGTCACTTGAAATTGATCTGTTTAAATTGTGTATATCATCCTGATTCAATTTGGGCAAATTATATGACTCTAGAAATTTGTTGATGCCTTCGATATTTTCTATTTTATTGGAGTACAAGTTTTCAAAATAATTTCTAATTATCTTTATTTCTGCAGTGACTGTTGTGACATTTCTTTTTTCATCACATATGTTAGTGATTTGAGTTTTCTCTTTCCTTCTCTTCGTTAGCATGGCTAAGGGTTTGTCAATTTTATTTAATTTTTCAAAGAACCAACTTTTTATTCTATCAATTTTTTCAGTTGTTTACTTCAATTTCATTGATTTCAGCTCTGATTTTAATTATTTTCTGTCTTGCTTTTGGTGTTGATTTGTTGTTCTTTAGGGCTTTGAGATGTAAGGTTAAGTCATTTATTTGTTGACTTTTTATTCTTTTAAGGAATGAACTCCATGCAATGAGCTGTCCTCTTAAAACTGCTTTCATAGTGTCCCAGAGATTTCAATATGTTGTATCTGTGTTCTCATTTACCTCTAAACACCTTTTAATCTCCTCCTTGATGTCTTCTGTAACCCATTGTTCATTCAGTAGCATTTATTTAGTCTCCAGATGTTGGAGTGGATCTTATTTCTTATTTTATTATTGATTTCTAATTTCATTCCATTATGATCTGATAGAATACAGGGTTGTATCTCTACTTTTTTTTACATTTGCTAAGAGTTTCTTTGTGGTATAGTATATGGTCTATTTTAGAGAAGGTTCCATGTGCTATTGAGAAGAAAGTGTATTCTCTTGTTGAAGGATGTAATATTCTATATATGTCAGTTAAGTCTAAGTTATTCATTGTATTATTGAGTTCTATAGTTTCTTTATTCAGCTTTTGTTTGGAAGGTCTATCTAGTGATAAAAGAGGTGTGTTAAAGTCACCCACACCTCTATTTGACTCTTGAACTTGAGAAGAGTTTGATTGTAGATGCTCCATTGTTTGGGGCATATATATTTATAATTGTTAAGTGTTGTTGGTGTATGGTTCCCTTGAGCAGTATGTAGTGTTCGTCTTTATCCTTTTTGATTGATTTTTTTAAGTCTACCTTATTTGATATGAGGATGGAAACTCCTGCTTTCTTCCATAGTCCATGTGAGTGGAATGATTTTTCCCAACCCTTCACCTTCAGTCTGTGGATGTCTTTTTCTAGGAGATGAGTCTCTTGGAGGCTCCATATTGTTGGGTCCCTTTTTTTTTTTTTTTTTTTTGATCAAGTCTGCTAGTCTGTGTCTTTTGATTGGTGAGTTTATGCCATTAACATTCAGGGTTACTATTGAGACATGATTTGTATTCCCAGACATTTTTGTTTATTTTTGGTATTTAACATGACTTGGTTTCTCCTCTGATTCGATTTTCCTTAGTGTAATCTCTCTCTCTGCTGATTTTCATCATTGTTTTTCATTTCCTCTTCTTGGAATATTTTGCTGAGGATGTTCTGTAATGCAGGCTTTCTACTTGTAAATTCTTTTAACTTTTGTTTATCAAAAAGTTTTTTATTTCATCATCAAATCTAAAGTTTAGTTTTTCTGGATATAAGATTCTTGGTTGGCATCCATTTTCTTTCAGAGCTTGGTATATGTTGTTCCACGATCTCCTGGCTTTGAGAGTCTGGGTTAAAAAATCTGAGATACAAACTGGTCTCCCCCTATATGTGATCTGATTCCTCTCTCTTGTGGCTTTTAAGATTCTATCCTTATACTGTATGCTAGGCATTTTCATTATAATGTGCCTTGGTGTACATCTATTGTAATTTGGTGTCCTGTAAGCCTCATGTATTTGGTTTTCCAGTTCGTTCTTCATGCTTGGGAAATTTTCTGATATTATCTCATTGGAGAGATTGTGCATTCCTTTGGTTTGAAACTCTGTGCCTTCCTCTATACCAATAACTCTTATATTTGGACTTTTGATGCTGTCCATAATTCTTGGATTTTCTGTTTATGGTTTCTAACTTTTTTCATTGTGTGATCAGCTTTATTTTCCAGATTGTATACTTTGTCTTCATTATCTGAGGTTCTTTCTTCCAAGTGGTTATGCTTTCTATTGAGTTTTTTATTTGATTTATTATATCCTTCATTTCATTAATTTTTTTCAGAGTCTATCTCTTAAAGTAATCTTTTGCTAACCGTGTTTGCTCTCTTATCTCATTGTTGGAGTGATCAATTTTTGCCTGTGTTTGCTCACTTAGCTCATTCTTTAACTCACAGATCATTTTAATTATGAACCTCCTGAACTCCTTCTCTGACATTTCATCAAATTCACTATTCATGGGATCTGGTTTATTTGGGTACTTTCCTCCCTTGTTTTTTCATGTTGTCTATGCGTTTTCCTGTCTTGTGTTGTGGATCTGAGATATTACAGTTTCTTCCCTATATTCTTGTAGTACGTGCAGATTGTCTATACCTCAGCTTGATGTTGGGCTTCCAGACCCTGCTGGTGACTCTCAGTGAATGCTACTGCATCCTCTTGTGTAAGTTGGAGCGGGTGGATCTGGGCCGCTGGGCTGGACCTGCTGATGGGAAGGGGTGGTCCTGCACCAGAGGCTAGGCTCTGGTGGGTGTCTGACACCCGCCTCCACCTGGGGGCGGGGTAGGCCAGGCCTGCTGTGTGCCTGGGACCATCACAAGCAGGAATGGATAGATCTGAGCCACTGGGTTGACCTCCAGGGGTAGTCTGCTGGTTGGAAGGGGCGGTCCTGCACCAGATGCTAGGCTCTGGAGGTGTCTGCCCTGCCAGGGGAGGGTTGGACCGGGCTTACTGAGAACCTGGATCCCATGTGGGCTGGTGTGGGTGGTCTGGCTGGATCTCAGCTCCCTCTGTAGTCCACTGGTCCTCAAGATCTTTAAATTCTTACTCAGTTAAAAAAAATAGGCTGCCAATTAATTAAAAAAAGAAAGAAAAACATACAGGAGCAGAGGGGCTGGGGTTGTGGCTCAGCAGTAGAGCACTTGCCTAGCATGTGTGAGGTGCTGGGTTCTATCCTCAGCACCACATAAAAATAAATAAATAAAATATTGTGTCCAACTACATACATATACATATACATATGTATATATACATACATACATATATGTGTGTGTGTGTGTGTGTGTATGTGTATATATATATATATATATATTTTTTTTTTTTTTTAACTACAGGAGCAGAAATAGCATGTAGGTAAATGGAGGCCTCCAGGAGACCTAGAATGGGCCTGGCCAACATGGCTTCTCTGCTCAGTGCAGTGGTGGTGGTGAAGCCATAATTAGGCAGACAGGCTAGGGTCAGATCTAGAGAATGGAGGCCTTGAAATGTTAATTCCTTCAGAGCTCTTTCTGCACCCTAGCAAGATAACCTGCCCTTTTTCTGACCTGTTGCTAAAGTCACCTGTCCCAGGAATTGCCCTCCCTGCAGGGAGTTATAAAGATGTTAATGTGTCCTGGGCTGCTCCATCCTGCCCTTCCCCCTTCCATCCATCAGCTGCTTTTGGCCATCCCACAGGAGCATCTCTTGGGCCTATCCTTGTCCCAAGGAAGAAGAGAAATAAGGGCAAGAGAGCAGGAGAACAAAGGAAGCCTAGGACATATAAAAAGAGCAGAACATCTCACTTCTTCTGATACCGGGATACCAGCTATGGGCTTCTTCTCCCTCCCAGGAGAAGTCTGCTACCCCTTCTAAGTAAACTCTGCTTTATATGCTTGCCTTGGCATGCTTTTTTTTAATATTTATTTTTTAGATACAGGTGGACACAATATCTTTTTTTTATTTTATGTGGTGCTGAGGATTGAACCCAGTGCTTCATGCATGCTAGGCAAGTGTTCTATCTCTGAGCCACTAACCTAGCCCTTGGTGTGCTTCTTTAATGTTATACTTCAACAGCAGGACTGGTAATGGGTCAGTGGGGTCAGAGCCTGGGAGTGGAGCCTGAGGTCCCCTGGCTCATCCATGTTGGTGTCTGGCTTAACCCCAGGGACCAAGCTTCCCAGGAGTTAAGCCACTGGAAGTCCTGATTTTCGAATGATTTTTTTTTTTTTTAAGGATTGACAACTATCACCTAAATTTCAAAACTGAGTGAACCTCACAAATCACATTAGGTCTCTTTGCAAGTTTGCCATCCCTTCCTTAAAATTTTGTCTTTGGAGCGTGTCAGATGATGTCAGGGTTGCAGGGGGTTTCCATGTATTTGAGAGACACCACTAAGTCTTGATGTGCTTTGATTTTATATTGATTTTATAACCGACCTAACTGGGGCTGAGTGGAGGCAGCCATCTCGGGCCAGTCATGAGGAGTGGTGGGTGCGTTGCCATAAGAGGTCCTGTGAGAGGGGCTTCAGAGAGAACCTCCTTTCAGAGCATTTATCATGTGATTCTTTCGCTGTGTATTGGGAGAACTGGCAGGTCTCTGGTTTGGATGCCAGAACCCCAGCAGGACTCCCCATGAGGAAAGCTGGGCCCCTTGTAGAGACATGGCCACTGTGGGGAGGGAGTGAGGTGGCCTTTCCTGCTGCCCTTGTTTCAGCCTCTCTGACAGGAAGCCCCAAGGTGGAGGGAGCCAGCTGGGGTTGACAACTTATCTCTGCCAACTTACCATGAGACCCTAGACGAGCAACTTCACCCCTCCATGCCTCCGTTGTCTCTTCCCTAAAATGGAATAATAGTCCCTCCCTCACAGAGTTGTTGTGATGACCAAATGAGCTCAGCCCTGTAAAGCACTCGCAGCTCCAGCCCAGAAACCTTGGCTACATAGGCCTCTCCCTGCTGGGGAAATACGCTAAATATAGATGGAAGTTAATGAAAAAACAACATCTCTCCCTGAATAAAAATGAGTATCCACTCTCAGTTTGAGTCACCTTAGGTTGATAGTGTGGAAGTGGGACAGTATGGGCTCTGTCCTCAGAGGAAACATTTCATCCCAGATTGGCTCCACACCGTCCTTGGCCACCTGCAGTCCTGGGCTTGCTTTGGGCTCCCTCCCTTGCTCCTCGCAGGATCAGAGCTCTGCCGCTCTCCCACTCGGGGCTGGTGTCCCACCCTGCCTTGGGCTTGGTTGTAGGGCTTGTTTTGGTTTTGAAGCTGGCAGGGATCTGAGATGCGTGCTTCCCTCTCTGGCAAAGCTGCCCTGGCCACTGAGAATGTGCCCCTTCCCCCTCCCCCACGGCTGCTGGTCCAAGGACACTGACCTGGAGAGTTCTTTCCTCAACCATCTCATTGGATTCTATGACTCTCCAAGGAGAGGGGGTTGTCATCCCATTTTGCAGATGAGGAAACTGAAGGCTCACTGGGGGTGCAGGACTCCGACCTCCGTCACTCCTGTCTGATGGTACGACCTGCACCTGACTGACCTCACGGCCTTGGGTCTGAGGCTGGATCTGAGGTGCCCCAGTAGGACTTTCTCCTTACAAAAACCACATCCTCTCCAGTAGACATAAGGGGTTCCCAGCTCTGTGCTAAGGCACGGCAAACTGGGCGCCCACACTTTCCTGCTTGGGCAAACTGGGGCAGTGAGTCAGACTTGGAAAGCAAGCACTGACCCCAATGAGTTTAATTAAGTGGTTTTTGTCTGGAGTAGAATGAGCAGCTCCTGATTGTCACAGGAGGTTTAGAGATTGACACTTGATAGAAGATAACTTCATTGAAAGAGGCTGCACTTCACAGATACAGCTCCCAGCCCTCAGCTCTCCAGAGGAGCCTGTTTGCTGGTGCAGATGGTGAGGGGGTGGGTGAGGAATCCCGGGGTGGGAGAGTCTCAGAGGCCCTGCGCCAAGTCCTCAACAGCGGACCTGTCCCTAGTACACAGAAGGTCAATCAAACTCCCAGACTCTGGGGTTGGCAATGTGGTGGGGGTGAGATTTGTACAGGTGGAGGGAACAGAGGGCGCATGGAGGCAGGAAGTGACTAAGAACTGGCCTGTCACATACCCACATCGAGGAGGGTAGGAAAACTGCAGCTGCTTAAGGGAAAGTGGTTTCTCACATGAAAGTTGACTGAATCTCTGATGTGTCACAGACCTGCCTCCTATTCCGTCCTCACTGTGACCCCTGCAGGGATGTATTGCAACTCCTGTTAGCTGATAGGGGAACTGAGGCTCAGTGAGATTAAACTTGACCAAGACAGTCTGCTAAGAATCACACCTGGGCATGTGTGACTTCAGAGCCAGGCTCTTGGGGAAAGTTTGATTCCAGACTTGTTGCTACCTGCTGTGTAGACATAAAACATAAGTAGCCCTGGCTCATTTGCAGCTGGGATGTGTCGCTTGAAATTAATAAAATGAAGCCAGGTGTGGTGGTACATACCTGTAATCCCAGCAGCTCAGGAGGCTGAGGCAGGATGATCCTGAGTTCACGGCCAGCCTCAGCAACTTAGTGAGGCTCTAAGCAACTTAGCAAGACCCTGTCTCAAAATGAAATATAAAAAGGGCTGGGGATGTGGCTCTGAGGTTGAGTGCTCCTTGGTTTACTCCCCAGCACCAAAATAAATAAATAAATTTGAAAAATGGTGCTGTGTTTACCTGGCATCAGGAAATGTGGAATTTTTCTTTCTTTCTTTTTTTTTTAATGTTTTTGATGGTGCTGAGGACTGAACCTAGGGCTTCATGTACGTCAGGCAAGATTTTTACCACTGAGCTATACCCCCAGACCTCTGGAATGTGGGATTCTTCAAGTCAATTTGTTAAACTTACTATTTGAATCATTTTGACTTCTGTCAGTCAGTAGTTTGAGGTGTCCCAGAAATTCCCTTTCTGGGCCTCTATGATGCCTTCTGCCTCTGGACTTCTGACTCCACCTCACTTCTTTGGCTGGATTAGGGCACATCCTGATCTCTCTTGGGATAAAATTCACCTTTACTGGTTCACTTCTTCCTCTGAGCGACAACTCTTTTCTTGGATGAAAGACTCCTTCAAGATGTGTGGCCACTGAACTCTGTACATTCTACAGTTGTATAATATTCTGGTTGTTTCCTTACAGAATCATCTGCATTTTTAAACTACAGGCATTGATGGGTCATAAGACTAACTCATTTGGTCACATCAGCACTTACAAAAATAGAATAGAATAAAATAGGATAGAACAGAGGAAAACAGTAGAAGGCATCAGAATCACAAGGCATCTCTGTAGCATGAGGAAGTCTCATGAACCTACTTCAGGGGTGTGTGTGTGTGTGTGTGTGTGTGTGTGTGTGCGCACGTGCATGTGTGTTTGGAGCTCAGGGTGTGGTATGGCTATTGACCAGTGGCCACATCTGTGGTCCTTTGTCTATAGGGAGGTGCCATCCTGCCAGGATGACCATACCCAGACCCCTGGGGGACTTGCTGTCACCAGTAGAATATGATTGAACTTGACATTTTGCTTTTGGGTTAGTTTGAGTCCGACATCCTCTGAGTCCTAGAGGATGATGGAGCCTCACATTGGCTGGGTCCCTGAATCACTGTGTGGAGGGGGGCCAGGAAAACCAAGCAAACGTCACATGGAAATTTGTGAGAAATGAGCATTTGTTGTAAGGCACTGACATTTATGGACTCGTGTATCATATAGTAGCAAGAGTAATCCTATCCTATGTATACATCATATTATTTTTGGGTGCTGGGCATTGAACTCAGAGGTGCTTAACCACTGAGCTACATTCCAGCCCTTTTTAAAATATTTTATTTAGAAACGGGGTCTTTTTGAGTTTCTTAGGGCCTTACTAAGTTGCTGGGGCTGACTTTGAACTCCTGATCCTCTTGCCTCAGCCTCCTAAGCCACTGGGATTACTTCTTACTGTGGGTTGTGGTTAAAAAAAAAAAAGTTTGAAAAAAAGAACAGTTCTCCTCTCAGTCCCTTTATTTTTCAGATGGAGAAACAGTGTTGGGGTGGGGAGTGTCTACCCATGTCCTGGGTGAGCAGGAGGGGAGATGCCATGAAGCCAGGGCTGGTTTGTTCCCAGGGAACCCAGCAGAGCTGACCTGGGTTCTGGACGCCCTCCCAGCGCAGTGTGCCTCCCCTCCCTAAGCCTCCTCCATGTGGGGGGATGGTCTGACATTTGCATCCTGCCTGTGGCCTGTCTTTCCCAGAGCAGAGAGGGCCATCTCTGCCTGACTGAACCAGCTCTCACCTGGCTTCCTGCACCAGTTCTGTGGTTAACATCTCTAGCTGCACACGGACCAGTGGACTTTCTCTGAATCTCTGAGGCTCAGGATTCTGAGAAACCCAGTAGCAGCCTTGCCACCCACCACTGTCACAGCATGGGGTGAGTCACCTGTAGGCACGTCCCAAGAGGTGCCTCCATGTGTAGCCACACAGTGGGTCTGGGACCTGTGGCTGGCCACAGTGGCTAGAAACCATAGGTGCTGTGATCATGCAGAGCCTGCCACTCCCAGGAACCTGGGTCCTGCTCCTCAGCTGCTGTGGGAGGGGGCAGTCCTGAGGGGGCAGGCATTGGGCTGCTCTCACTCTGTCCAGATCAGTGAACTGTTGAACCTTCCCCATTGCCTGCTCCCTGGGTTGACTGGGCATTTGAGTTAATGTAGGTGACAGCCAGGCACAATGCCTGGCATTTAACAGACCAGACCCGCTCGCAACACTGCAGCAGATGGTCGAGCTTGCCCAGCTCTTCCCCCCATCTCCCCCCCTTTTGAAATTGATGTATTATAGTTGTACACAGTGGTGGGATTTGTTGTTACACATCTGCACATGCACACAATATAGCAGTATAATTTGGCCACCATCACTCCCCAGCACTTCCCCTTCCCTCTCCACTTCTCACCCCCTGGTCTCTTTCCTCTACTGATCTCCCTTGATTTTCATGAAATCCCTGCTACCCCCCACCTTTTCCCCCCCTTTTCATCTCTAGCTTCCACATATGAGAGAAAACATATGACCTTTGACTTTCTGAGTTCTGTTCATTTTCCTGCAAATGATGTAATTTCCTTTTTCTTTCTGGTTGAATAAAACTCCAATGTTTATATACACCACATTTTCTTTATTCATTCATCCATTGATGCACACCTACGGTGGTTCCATAGTTTGGCCGTTGTGAATTGGGTATGCACGTATCACTCTACGTATCTGAGATGACTTTAATTCTTTAGGTTAAATGCTAAGGAGTGGTGTACCTGGGTCATATGCCTGGTCTTCTGAGGAAACTCCATACACATTTCCATAGTGGTTGTACTAATTTACAATCCCATCAATACTGTAACAGATAGTTCCTTCTTCTCCACATCCTCTCCAGCATTTATTATTATTCATATTCTTGATGGTGTAATTCGTAATCTTGGTGTAGTTTTGATTTGTATTTCCCTAGTTGCTAATGATGTTGAACATTTTTTCATGTATTTATTAACCATTTGTATTTCTTTTGAGAAGTGTCTGTTTAATTTACTTGCCCACTTATTAATTGGGTTATTTGATTTTTTTTGGTATAAAGCTTTTTGAGCTCTCTATATATCCTGTATATTAATCTTCTGTCAAAAGAATAGCCGTCAAAGTCTCTTCCATTCTATAGGTTCTCTCTTCACATTTCTAATTGTTTCCTTTGCTGTGAGGAAGCTTTTCATTTTGATATCATCTTGTTTATTAATTCTTGACATTATTTCCTAAGATGAGGGATCCTATTAAGAAAGTAGCTGCCTGTGTGCCTATATACTAGAGTGTTGGCCCTACATTGTTGGTCTCTGGTCTAATTCCTAAGTCTTTGATCCCTTTTGAGTTAATTTTCGTGCTGAGAGAGAGATTAGAGTCTAGTTTTATTCTTCTACATATGAATAACCAGTTTTCCTTTTTTAAAAGGCATTTCTCCAATGTATGCTTTTGGAACCTTTGTCAAGGATCAGATGACTATAGATGTGTGGGTTTGTCCATGTACCATTGGTCTATGTGTCTGTTTTTTTTTTTTTTTTTTTGTGTGTGTGTGTGTGTTTAAATGAACATGATATGTTTATCTTTACCTTTATGGGGTGCTGAGGATCAAACCTATTGCCTCACATGTGCCAGGCAAGTGCTTGACCACTAAGCCACAGCTCTAGCCCTATGTGTCTGTTTTTATGCCAGTACCTTGCAGTTTTTATTACTATAGCTCTGTAGTATAATTTGAAGTCAGGTTTTGTGATGCCTGCAGAATTGCTTTTTTTTTTTATGGCTTAGAATTGCTTTGGCTATTCTAGGTATTTTTTTGTTTCAAATTAATTTTAGGACTTTTTAAAAATTCTAGTTCTGTGAAGAATGTCATTGGTCTTTTGATGGAGATATTGCTTAATATTAATTCTGTCTATCTCTGAACATGGGAGGTCTTTCCATCTTCTGAAATCTTCAGTTTCTTTCTTCAATGTTCTATAATTTTCATTGTAGAGGTCTTTCATCTCCTTGGTTAGATGTATTCCTAGGAATTTTATTTATTTATTTGAGGCTATTGTGAATGGCTTTGTTTTCCTGATTTCTTTCTCAGCAGAAACATTTTTTGGTGTATAGGAAAGCTATTGATTTTTGTATGCTGATTTTGTGACCTGTGACCTGCTATTCTAATTTGTGTATTAGCTATAACAGTCTTTTGGTGGAGGCTTTTTTTTTTTTAAATCTTCTATGTATAGGATCATGTCATCTGCAAACAGTGATAAAATGACTTCTCTCTTTCCCATTTTTAATCTTTTATTTCCTTTTCTTGCTTAATTGCTCTGAGTAGAATTTCTAGCACTGTATTAAATAGGAGTAGGAGCATGGACATCCTTGTCTTGTTCCAGATTTTAAAGGAAATGCTTTAATTTTTTTCCCCATTTACTATGAGCTTGGATTTGGGGTTTTCATAGTCTTTATGATATTGAGGTAGGTTCCATCTGTATCTAGTTTCTTCAGTGTTTTTATCATGAATGGATGTGGATTTTGTTAAAAGCCTTCTCTGCATCAATTGAGATGATTTAAGGGATTTTTGCCCTTAATTCTACTTACATGATGAACTAAATTTATTGATTTGCATATGTTAAGCCATCCTTGCATCTAGAACAAAACCAACTTGGCCATGTTGTGCAATCTTCTTAGTTTGTTGTTGAACATGATTTGCTAATATTTATTGTATATTTTTGTATCTAAGTTCAACAGGATACTGGTCTGTAGTTTTCTTTCCTTGATGTGTTCTCATCTGGTTTTGGTATGAGTGGGTGATACTAGTTTCATAGAATAACTTTGGAAGTCTTTCATCCCCTTATGTTTCATGGAAAAAAATCGAGAATTATTGGCATTCTTCTTGAAAAGTTTTTGTAAAATTCAGCTGAAAATTCATCTGACCTGGGCTTTTCTTTGTTATAAGCAGTAATAAAAAGCTTTCCATCTCATTGCTAGTTACTGTTCTGTTAAGGTTTGCTGTGTCGTCTTGATTCAGTTTCTGTAGGTCAGATCTGTCTACAATGTATTAATTTCTTCTAGATTTTCCAATTTATTGTAGTTTAAGTTTTTGAAATAGTCCCAAATGATCCTTTGGGTTTCTGTGATGTCTGTGGAAATTTCTCCATTCTCATCTCTAATTTTATTAATTTTGGTCTCCTTTCTTCGTCTTTCTTATTTTTTTTTTTTAAAGTTTGGCTAAGGGCTTATCAATCTTGTTTCTCTTTTTAAAGAGCCAACTCTTTGTTTCGTTGATCCTTTGTATTGTTTACTCTCATGTTCATTGATTTTTGGCTCTCCTTTCAATTATTTCTTTCCTTCTACTGAGTTTTGGAAGTTTGAAAAATATTACAGCTTTAGGATTTTTACATAGTGGTTGGCTTCATCCCAACACACTCATTGATGCATGGAAATCAATTTCGTTCAAGATCCCCTGTTTTTCCTTCTCATCCTCTCCACTTCTTCCTCTAGCCTACTAGACTTCGTTTCACTTACCCATTAATTTATATTCGATTGGTTCTTTATGTAATCTTAACCTTCCCTCCCACTTTCTTTATTTTACCCTAGCTTCTGCATATGAGAAAAAAAATTTTGACCTTTGTGTTTCTGAGTTTGGCTAATTTTACTTTGCATGATATTCTCCATTTCCATCCATTAGCAGCAAATGCCATAATTTCGTTCTTTTTAATGGTGTATATAGACCACAGTTTCTTAATCTATTCATCCATTGACACCTGGGTTGATTCCATAATTTAGATATTGTGAATTGTGCTGCCATAAAACACTGATGTGGCTGTGTTGCTGTAGTATGCCAATTTTAGTCCTTTGGGGGAAATGCCCAGGAGTGGGATAGCTGGGTCATATGGTGGTTCTATGAGTAATTTTTTGAGGAGCCTCCAAATTGCTTTCTGGAGTAATCGTACTAGTCTGCAGTCCCACCAACAATGTATAGGTTTTTCTTTCTCCTCACAACTTCGCCGGCATTTATTGTTATTTGTGTTTTTGATCATTACCATTCTGACTGGAGTGAGATGAAATCTTAGTATAGTTTTGATTTGCATTTCCCTAATTTCTAGAGATCTTGAACATTTTTTCATGTGTTTATTATTAGCCTTTTGTGTTCTATTGAAACGTTTCTGTTTAGGTTTTTTGCCCATTTATTGGTTGGGTTGTTTTTTGGTGTTAAATTTTTTTGTGATCTTTATATGTTCTGGATGTTAATCCCCATCAGGCAAGTAGCTGGCCAAGGTTTTCTCCTATTCTATGGGCTGTCTCTTCATGTGCATAGTTGTTCCCTTAGCTGTGCAGAAGGCTTTTAGTTTAATGGTGTCTCACTTACTGACTGTTGGTTTTGTTTCTTGTGCTTTGGGGGTCTTGTTAAGGAAGTCTGTGCTGTCACTTGTGTGATGGAGTGTTGACCCTATGTTTTCTTCAAGCACTTGTAAGGTTTCTGGTCTAGATCCTAAGTCTTTTATCCATTTTTGTTTTGAGTTTTGTGCAGGGTGAAAAATAGGGGTGTAATTTCATTTTTATACATATAGCTATTCAGTTTTCTCAGCATCATCTGAAACAGTGGCTGTCTTTTCTCCAAGATATATTTTTGGCACCCTTGTCAAATATCAGATGGCAATAGGATGGTAGCTTTGTATTGTGTTTTCTATTCCAATGATCAAGTGGGTTTCATTCCAGGGATGGAAGTTTGGTTCAACATATGCAAATCAATAAATGTGATTCATTACTTACACAGAATTAAGAACAAAAATCACATGATCATCTCAATAGATGTAAAAAATGCCTTTGATAAAATCCAGCACCCATTCATGTTAAAAAACGCTGGAGAAGCTAGAGATCAAAGGAAGTCACCCCAACATTGTAAAGGCCATTTATGACAAACCCAAAGCCAACATCATACTAAATGGAGAAAAGCTAAAAGCATTCCCACTAAATTCAGGAAGAAGACAGGCTGTCCACTCTCACCACTCCTATTTAATAAAGTGCCTGAAACATATATCAGAGCAATCAAGTAAGAAAAGGAAATCAAAGGGATACAAAATAGGAAAAGAAGTCAAACTATCTCTGTTTTCCACCTAGAAGATGAAAAAAAATCCACCAGAAGACTTCTAGAACTTATAAATGAATTTAGCAAAGTAGCAGGATACAATATCAACACCCATAAATCAAGAGCTTTCCTATACTCCCAACAGTGATTCAGTTGAGGAAGAAATCAGGAAAACCATCCCATTCACAATAACCTCAAAAAATAAAATACTTGGGAATTAATCTAGCCAAGGAAGTAAAAGAACTCTAACATGAAAATGATAGAACATTGAAGAAAGAAGTTGAAGTCCTTAGAAGATGAATTCCATGTTCTTAGAAAGGCAGAATTAGTATTGTCAAAATGGCCCTACTACCAAAAGCAATATACATATCCAGTGCAATCCCCATCAAAATACTAATGACATTCTTCACAGAATTGGAAATAACAACTCTTAATTCATTTGAAAGAATAAAAGACCCAGAATAGCCAAAGCAATACTAAGCAAGAAAAGTGAAACAGGAGGCATAAAATACCTGATCTGAAATTGTACTACAGAGTTGTCCATAATCTTCAAGATTTTCTAGCTAATTGGAGTATAACTTTTAAAAATAGGGTCTGATACTCCTTTGGATTTCAGAGGGGTGAATCTCTCCTTTTTCATTCCTAATATTGTTGATTTGCTTCTTCTCTTTCTTTTGGTTAGTTTGGGTAAATATTTATCAATTTTCTTTCTCTTTGAAGAACCAACTCTTCATTACATTGATCCTGTGTATTTTCTAACTTTCAATTTCTTTGATTTTTAGCTCTGATTTTATTTCCTGTCCTCTACTGGTTTGTGGGCTAATTATTCTTTTTCTAAAGGCCTTGAGATTTAGCATAAACTTATTTGGGATCTAATATTTTTTAAAAAATATTTTTAGTTGTAGATGGACAGAATACCTTTATTTTGTTTATTTTTTATGTGGTGCTAGGGATGGAACCCAGTGCTCATGTGTGCTAGGCAAGCACTCTACCACTGAGCCACAACCCCCAGCCCCTGTTGTCTAATTTTTTTTTTAAAGAGAGAGAGAGAGAGGAGAGAGAATTTTTAATATTTATTTTTTTTTAGTTCTCGGCGGACACAACATCTTTGTTGGTATGTGGTGCTGAGGATCGAACCCGGGCCGCACGCAGGCGAGCGCGCTACCACTTGAGCCACATCCCCAGCCCCCTGTTATCTAATTTTTAATGTAGGCACTCAGTGCTCTAAATTTGCCTCTTGGAACTGCTTTCATACTGTCCCAGAGATTTTGATATGCTTTGTTTTGATTTTGTTTATTTCTAGGAATTTGACTTCTGTTCTCATTTTTTCTCTGATCTGTTTTTCATTTAGGAGTATTGTTCAATCTCCATGAGTTTATGTAGTTTCTACTGTTTTTCTTGCTGTTGATTTTTTGCTTCATTCCATTGTGATCTGATAGGATACATGGGATTATACCAATTTTTTTTAAAAGAGAGAGAGAGGAGAGTGAGTGAGAGAGAATTTTTAATATTTATTTTTTAGTTCTCGGCGGACACAACATCTTTGTTGGTATGTGGTGCTGAGGATCGAACCCCGGCCGCACGCATGCCAGGCGAGCACGCTACCGCTTGAGCCACATCCCCAGCCCCATGGATTATACCAATTTTTAAAATATTTGCTAATATTTGCTTTTTGGCCTAGAATATAGTGTATTTTGGAAAAGTTTCATGCACAGCTAAGAAGGTAAATTCAGCTATTTTGGGGTGGACTATTGGATACATGTCCATTAGGTTCATCTGATTTATGGTGGTATTTAGGTTGGAGATATCTTTGTTAATTTTTTTATTTTGATAACCTTTCTATGCTAATAAGGGTATATTGAAATCCCCCAGTATTATTATGTGGAATTTAATTTCATGGAGTATTTTGTTTTCATGTAATTTGGGGCACTGACATTTGGGGCATGTTTACTATGGTTTTATCTTCTTTTTGGATTATTACCTTTACTAGGATGTAATGACCTTCTTTGTCACTTTGGATTTTTTTTTTTCCTTTGGCTTGAAATTAACTTTGTCAGATAGGAGAATAGCTACTTCTGCTTGTTTTCTTGTACCATGTGCCTGGAATATTTTTTGCCATCCTTTTACCTTCAACCTGTGGGTATCTTTGCCCATAAGATGGACTCTTGTAAAGAGCATGTAGTTGGATTTTGTCTTGATCCATTCTGCTAATATGTGTCTTTTAATTGGGGAGTTGAGACCATTAACATTCTGTATTAATATGGATTTTTTTGTGGTTTCTTGCCATTTTTTTTTGCTCTATTTTATTCTGTCTTGATTCTCATTTAGTATATTATTCTTCTGTTGAACTTCCTCTGTTTGGGAACTAGTTTTTAGTTTCTTTCTGTGAAGTTTGAGTTTTCTTTGTTGTGCTGGTTTGGTGTTCATGAATTCTTTTAGTTTATTCTTGTCATGGAATACTTTTATTTTCCCCTCAAATTTGAAACTTGAATTCTGCTGGGCATAGTAATCTTTGCCGACAGTTGCTTTCTTTTAGGGTCAGGAATATATCATTCCAGGCCCTCCTTGATTTTAGGGTCTGGGTAGAGAAACCAGAAGTGAGCTTTATTGGTTTGTCTCTACATGTGACCTGATATTTCTTTCTTGTGGCTTTCAATATTGTTTCCTTTGTTAGGCATTTTGATTATGATATGTCTTGGTGAGCTTTTCATCTGGCTGGGTCTACTTGGGATCCTATAAGCCTCCTGTATGTGGCTATCTATCTCATTTCTGATATGGGAGAAGTTTTCTGTAACTGTCTATTGTTCTTCATGCCTTTAGTTTATATCTCTGTGTTCTCTTCTATCCCTATGACTCTCAGGTTTGGTCTTTTAAGGTTATCTGAGAGTTCATATATATTTCAGTCATGTTCTATAATTTTTCCTTTCCCTACCTTCTGTGTATTCAAAATCATTTAGCCTGTTGTCAATGCCTGAGTTCTGTCTTCAAGGGATGAGGTTCTTTTTTCTATACCATCTAGTCTGTTATTGATGCCTTAAAGTGCGTTGGTAATTTGATTGATATTATCTTTCATTTCTGGGAGTTTTGTTTGGTTTCTTTTCACTAATTCTATTTCTTTATTAAAATGGTCTTTCATGTCCTGTAATTGTGCTCTTATTTCCTTCCTTAGGTCTTCTTTTAGTTCATTGAACATTATAATAATTGAGTTTTAAAAAAATGATCTTTCTCTGGGATTTTGTCTGCTTCACTATTGGTGGGTTCCTCTGTTGGGGGATTGTGGATAGGGTGGCAGAGATTTGTTTGCCTGTTTTCCCATGTTTTCAGAGATCCTAGTCTTGTGCATCAATTGAAGTGGATTCCTCTACCTCTTGTTTGGTTCATGTTCTTTTGTATGTAGTTATCTTATTTGTTCTGGGACTTCTGTCTGTTTTTGATGTATGAATAGATGCCGAGGGGTGGGACCTGAGTTCCCTCTCTGGTTGTTCCTCCTTGTTGATGGTTTGGAGCTTTTTGTCTCCTCCCTTTAGGTAGGAGTAATATGAAGGGATGTTTAGTTCTGCAGCAGAATCTCTAAACTGTGAACTTCTCATGTCCCTGTAGTAGGTTCCCAATACCTCATAGAATGGGGGAAAATAAACAATTGTAACAACTGTTGCAAATAATAAACACTAAACAGTATTACAGTAAATACCCAGATCCTTCTATGACATCTTCAATATTATGTGCCATCAATAAACAGGAATGGGGGGTTCAGCAATTATTAACAGTGAAAACAATAACCACAAGCTAGCTCTGGATTTAAAGCAAGTAGCCGGTGTCAATTTGCAATTTCAAAAGTGAACAGAGAATGCAGAAGTGCAGTAGCAGGTGATGTTTATACAGAGGGAGGGGAAAAATAGAAGAAGCACAGTATTGGGAGAGAAGGAGAAAGAACAATAGAATTAGGCTGATAGCAAGAGAAGATAAGAAAGACAAATAAGAGAAATACATGAAAATAAAACAAGATCAAACTAAAATGTACAGTTCAATGAACCTGAACCCTCACAAGACAATGCTAGAAATAGATAACTACATTAAAAAATGCTAAACATGAGAGAACACAAGGCAAATAAGCACATATATATGCTATCTATATTTATATATCTCTCTATAGATATCTCCCTGAAAAAATTGGGACAGCAAGAATGTCCACCCCCACCCACCTTGAAATAAGGAAAAAAATATGTAAAAAAAAATCTGTTATCTTGGTGTAGACTGAAGGGACCTTCTCTGCTGATATAAGTGGTCAACATATTTGACCAGAATGGGTGGTCATTGTCTACATTCAATTGTCTTTCTTATCAATTATTCTTGAATAAATTGATAGAATAAGAGGTAGGGTATGTTAATCTTTCTGTTATTATATTGCAGAGTTGCCCAATGGAGTGGCCTAAGATTGAAGATATTTCATAGAAGACTCAGTTTCCCTTTCTGCCAACATGGAGTGGGTTAGGTTAAGATGTACAGCCAGTTTGTGGTTTGACCTTCATACCAGATCCGTGCGCTCCCAGGGTACCACTTCTGCAGTGTATTCTGTGAGGGGGGGTAATCTGGCAGGTGGTGCTGAGATCTACTTGAGCCTCAGGTCTAGTTATGCTAGGTTGAAAGTACCTTCTTTGGAGACATTAGATTGGTCTGCCCTTAGAGATAGACTTTGGCTGATCACTTCTGTGGGTGTGGTTCTCAGGTGCCTCCCAAGAAATCCCATTATAGGGCGGGGTGGCCAATTCTGCACAATTTTTTTTTTTTTTTTGCTGAGTTCAGCTTCCCAGGTGTAGTTCCTTAGTGTATTCACTCACATCCTTTGCTGTTCCAACTCGAAGTAGAATCACTCCATGCCTGTGTATCTCACCACTTGGTACCTCATTAGGTGCCTGCTGGGATGGTTTGTTCTTTTCAAGGGCATTGAGATGCATCATTAGGTTGTTTATTTGGGATCTTTCTGATTTTATGTAGGCACTCACAGCTATAAACTTTCCTCTTAGACCTGCCTTCATAGTGTCCCAGAAGTTCTGGTATAGTGTATCGATATTCTAAGGAGTTTCAAATTTCTTCCTTGATTTCTTCTATCACCCATTCACAATTCAATAGTGTATTGTTTAATCTCCATGTGATCATATAGTTTCTGTAGGGTTTCATTGTGTTGATTTCTAATTTCATTCCATTATTTGATAAGATGCAAAAAATTATACTTTGTTTTTTACTAAGAGTTGCTTTGTGTCCTAAAATATGATCTATTTTTGAGAAGTTTCCATGAGCGGCTGAGAAGAAAGTGTATTCAGCAGTTGTTGGTGGAAATACTCTATACATATCTGTTATGTCCATTTGATTTATAATATTTTCAGATCCAAAGAATCTCTACCAAGTCTACGTCTGGATGACCTATCTAATGTGTGAGAGGCGTGTTGAAATCACCCAGTATTATTGTACTGGAGTCTATTTGAGGCTTCAATTTGGGTAGTCTCTTATATAATTAGTTGCACCTGCCTTTTGGGGCATAACTGTTATATCTTGTTGGATTGTTCCATTTATGATAAAGTGATCTTTGTCTCTTCTGATTTATTTTGAAGTCTGCTTTGTTAGATATGAGGCTAGTTACTCCTGCTTGTTTTGGGGCTCCATTTTCATGGTATTTTAATTTCTGCCCTTTCACTTTCAGCCTGTGGCTGTCTTTGCCTTTAAGGGGCATCTCTTGCAAACAACAATATAGTTGGATCTTGTTTTCTGTCAGCCTTTTCCCACCCCATTTCACAGATGGGGGAAATGGAGGTTCCCAGAGATGACTGTCTTGCTCAGCATCCCCTCTTAATTGGGAGAGTGGCTGGACAGTGCTCTGGCATCTGTAGAGTGAGGCAGGATAGCAGGGCCCACATGTCTGGACACTAACATCTCTTCAGATGCCAGGTCACTCTGGGCTCTGTCTTCCTTCAATTTGTGATCAGCCCTGGGATTGGATCGAAGCTGGCCTGACTTTTCCCTAGGATGAGGTTTGAGAGTGGAAGCAAAGATGACAAAGAGGCTTAGGAAAGGCTGGTCTTTGAAATCTTGGGAGAAAAAGGGCTTCCACTCCTGGGCCCCTGGGGTTATTGTCTCATCTTCTCTCTACCCCTGCCTCTGCCCATATTCCAGTATCCCAGCTCGGCACCTGAGGGAGGCTGAGAAACTGTCTCTCTGCCTAGGAATTTAATTTTTATCTGGGCTTCCTGGCTATCCTCCGCCACAATAGTTCCCATCTAAAAATTCGCACATGTGCATTTTCTGGGCCCTGCCTTTCTTCCCCATTGGACTGAAACTCCATGAGGACAGAACCCTTACAGTGAGTGACAGAGATTCAGACCTCTTTTCAAGAAGGGACATGCAAACTATGGACTTAGATATGAATATATTTATTAGAGAGCGAGGGAAAGGGAGAGGGAGGAAAGGGCCAGGAAAGATGTATGGTCCCCAAATGAGAGAATTTTGAGATGAATCCTGCTAGTTAGGAAAGTTGTACCTTGCTGCACAACCATCCAACCCAAAACTTAATGGCTTAACATCTCATATGTTTGCTTGTGATTCTGCAATTTGGGAAGGCTGCAGGGAGTACAGCTTTTTCTGTTCTGCCCAGTGTCAATTGAGGTAAAGGGATTCACTTTCAAGGTGGTACACTAGGTTGTACCTTGCTGCACAACCATCCAACCCAAAACTTAATGGCTTAACATCTCATATGTTTGCTTGTGATTCTGCAATTTGGGAAGGCTGCAGGGAGTACAGCTTTTTCTGTTCTGCCCAGTGTCAATTGAAACTGGGTGAGCTTGGGACTACCTGAATGAATAGAATGTGGAAGGACTGATTCCATGTCTGTTGGCTGTTTTCATGTAGGCCTGCCCACAGAGCTGCATTGGGCTTCCTTGCAGCTTGGTGGCCAGGAACCAAGAGACAGGGAGTAGAAGCTGACAGTCTGTTGAGGCAGGGTACTGGAAATTGGTATTGCATCACTTCTTCCTCCATATTATTCTACTGATTAAGCAGTCTCAGAGCTGAGATTCCAGGGGTTCTTGATAGGAGGAAGGTGTCAAAAGTTTTCAGATTATTTTTTAAAACCATTTCAGAAGGCTTCCTGGAGGTGAGGAGTGGGCAGTTACCGCTCAGGTTTGGATGAAGTCTGTAAGCTCTGCACTGTGGCTAGAGTAGCCTTAGTCCATCTCAGGACCACTGCAGCTGCCTCCTGCCCACCCTGGAGAAGTCCCAGTTAGTGCCATAAGTGGCCCCAGCAGCACTTCAGTCTATCTAGTATGTTTCTGGGCCATTGCCCTCCCCATAAAGAAGTGGAATTTGTTCTCCCTTCCCTTGAAACTGGGTGAGCTTGGGACTACCTGAATGAATAGAATGTGGAAGGACTGATTCCATGTTTCTTCTGGGGGTAGGTCAAAAAATGTGCAAATTGCTTCCACCTAGCACTCAGGTGTGTCCTGCTCTTTTCTCCCCCTCCACACACAGCTTAGATATCTAAGTGAATAAACTACATCTCAGTTTTTGAGTCTTCCAAGGCCTCATAGAGCAGGATACCCGGGGGGCCAATCATCCTCCTGTTCCCTGCCTGAGACCTTGACCCAAAGCATAATGAATGGTTGCATTAGTGCATGGAATAGTTTACTGTGTCGGCAAAATGAAACATAATATTGGGACCTCCACAACTCAGTCTGGTGGAGCCTCACTAGGGAGGAGTGTGGCCACTGAGCTTGCTACTTGCCAACTATCAACAGGATCAGTGAGCGGGCACATGGGCGGAGGAAAGAGTTTGTGTGCATCTTTGGCAGGAGGGCCAGTGGGGCTGGAGCAAGGAGCAGTCTTTTCTCCTGAGGGCTGAAAGAAAACTCTTGGTCTGATCTTCTGATCTGCTTTTAGGTTAGTTGAGCTGGATAATTAGAACAAGGTTACTGGCCAGACCTGACAAGTGGGACCAGGCCTCCTCTGCAGTGGGATGGGGGTGGGATCTGACCAAGCTGTAGGGTGGACCAAGGACAGGGAGGTTGCATGTGGAGCTTGAACAGCTGGCTTGAACAGATGAATGGGACAAAGCCGAGGAGGCAGGAGGTGGCACTGCCTGCATTAAGGGCCAAGAATGTCATTGACAGTTCCTTTTTACATCATGGCCTTTGCTGGCTGTGCCTCCCTTGGGAGCATTATGAGGGGCCACCCTGTAGCCCCATCCTCCGTTCAGTTATACCTTGTTCAATATCCCTTCATTTCTATGAGTCTGAGAGACATGGGAGGGTTTCCAGGCTACTTCCTGAACTACAGCCCATGAGTGCACTCCACTGTCACCAGGGGTTTGATTCATCAAGTCCTCCATGGGGGGCCAGCCCCCATTACAGCAGATGCTGGTGGGCAAGTACAACTTATTTGGCAGTCATAATTCCACACTTCAACTACTTTGTAGCATTTATTTTTTATTTTTTTTTAAGTGGGAGTTCCTGTCATCCCTATAGAGCAACAGCTGACTCGGACTAGCCTAGCCCTTCCATCTGAAGCCTCGGGGCTCCCTCCAGGCTGGAAGGGATTTTTTTCCCCAGTGCTTTTTCCTTATATAGAAACATGTCTCTTCCACCCTTTCCTGGCAACTTGAGGGGTATTTTGTGTCTGA
The DNA here is from genome assembly GCF_964194105.1 of Spermophilus citellus. Classification (NCBI taxonomy): domain Eukaryota; kingdom Metazoa; phylum Chordata; class Mammalia; order Rodentia; family Sciuridae; genus Spermophilus; species Spermophilus citellus. Next base: position 44,143,623 of record NC_138184.1, on the reverse strand, counting down.
ACACTCATGTAACCTCACACTCTGAGGTTGTCCATTGGAATTTGCTGGAGGAGTGAGATAACGGATGTCCAGTGGATCCTCTGGGTTGTGAAGCTGTCACTGTGTCAGGGCCCTTTCCCTTCCTGTGAGAACTACCATCTCTTCTCACAAACAGATGTGGCTCTCAGTGCAAAAGTTTCTGATGACACATATATATCCTCAAAGGCTACGGATGCTGGCTGTGGCAGAGATAAGTTACAAAATAAAGGTGGAACTGTCAGTAGCTCTTCCTAGCAGGGCACTGTTGGCCATGGGTACTGCTCATTTATGGGAGTTGGCAACTAGGTGGTTCTGGAACACAGAGGGGCTGTCCTGGCCCTTAGATGGGACTTGAACAGTCTCTGTACAGTCTCCTGATCACAGTGGAGGGAAGGAGCATCTCAGCAACCCCTCTTCTGCCAGGATTCTAAGCTCAGCCAACCTGACACCTTGGCTGCTTCCTGTTTTCCCCACCCTGCTGGGGTGAACCAGGCTTGTCTCAGGAGGAAAGGAATGTTAGTTTGAGTTTCTCAGAAGCAGATCCTAAGAGAAGACTCAGGAAAGGCAGCCAGCAACCTGAGCTTAACCTTGCAGGGGAGCTGTGGGAAAACACTAGCACTGGCCTCAGGTGGTCAGTCCCAACCAGGGGTTAGGGCAGCTGCACTCACAACTGACCCCCAGCTTTCCGTCTATAGCTGTGCCGGCTGATTGGTTCTCTCATTTCACACCAGGAGCAGCAGTTTCCTGGGACTCCAGCCAAGTCTCCAGAGGGGGGTGCATATAGGGCAGGATGAACTGTAGCACATCAGTCTTGAGGAACGTGAGCAAGGTACCCCGGGCCCCATTCGGGGAGCATATGTGGTTGTCACTGGCCTGAGGAAGTTGGGGTAACCCTCACTAGCAGGAGCCTTCTGAGAGGTGGATCAGACCCTCCACAGAGCCTGCAGGGAGCTGTGGCACACAGGCAGGGAAAGTGTCCTGCAGTCTGGGGCTGGGCCCAAGCACCCATTCTTAGGAGCCACTGGCTTCCTGGCTCTACAAAGGTTCCTCCCCCAGCCTCCACCTTTCCTGGCTGTCCCTTAAGCATGCTCTCAGCACCATTCCTGTGTCGTTGCCCTGTGCTGAATGTTGGGCTAGTAGGACAAACTTGGTGCTGTGGGAGTGGGAAGGGGTGGTAGGCCTTTGGGGCGGCCCCCAAATGGCCTCTTGAATCAGCAGGCAAAGCAGGAGGATTGTCTCAAGAGTAGCCAGGCCTCTGGAGGGTGGGGGAGGGATGGCTGTCAATGGAAGGGGTCGGTCTCTACCCCGTCCAGAATCATCCTTAGCTGTCCTGCTTTTCTCTGTGCTACATGCTTTAAATCAGTTATCCCTTGTGATCCTTATCACCCCATGAAATGGGTGACTACTAGAATTTTCAGTTTGTTGATAAGGAATCCGAGGCCCAGGAGGTTAAGCAACTTGCCAGAGTTGGAGAGGATGGCAACTAGTGAGAGTCCTGGGTCTTCTCCAGGGGGTAGGTGAGACCAAGATAGTGCTGAGGCTGTGTGACCTCTGCTTGGGGGCTGGACCATGTCCATACCTGCACTTGACCTCAATGTGTGTTCACCCCACCTGGAAAAAGTCAAGCTACACTGTCAGTTTCACATTAGTCTTTTATTATGACCGTATTGAGTGGGATCACTTTGCCAAAAGGATAAATCGTTTCTTATATCAGTATGAGTTACAGCATAAAGATGGATGAGAAAAAGGGTATGTATGCTGTAGAGGGCACTACTGGGAATTCTATAAATCAAGTGAATTATGCCACTGTGAGAAAAGTTATCATGACAACTTTTTATATCAACGTGGTCTCCAGCCTGCTTACATGAACTATTACCACTAGAAGAAGCTACTGAAAGTTAACACCGACAAAGTGATTTGGCCAGTGAGGAGGAGCCTGGCTGGCCAGTTGCTGTCCCTGCAGCCGCTTCTTCCTGCCCCAAGCCTCCCTGCTGCTCCTGCACTGAACACCCAGGGCAGGGCCAGGCGTGTGTCTGCTGGGGAGGAGCAATGGAACCAGTCCTGCACTCACAGGATAGCCATTCAGTGAGCTGGAGACTTAAATCCTTCATCCATTCTCTTGTTCTGAATGACCCGTACGGGTGATTCTTAAAAAACAAAAATGATAACCTGTCATGCTGTTTCCTGATAAACTTGGATCAATTATAACTGTCAGAGCTTTATGTCTACTCAGCATCTCTGACAAAGTAAAGGCAGTGTTCCTGCTAGTGGCAGGCACCCAGCTCCGTGGCAGCTTCCTCAGTGCTGCAAAGGACAGTGCCCTAGAGTCAGCCCAGTCACATGTGAGAGGGCAGAGCACATTCATTCTGCAGTGCTGTCCTTCTTTACAGATTGCAGTTGGCACTGAACATAAGCAGGAGTTCATCCTTGCAAGAATAATCAAGTATAGCTGAATGTTTAAAGTGTTATATGACCTTGGCATACATACAATATAAGGCAAAGTAAGCTGATTTTCTTCCTCTAGTCTGTAATGCACAGATAATTTTAATTCATTTCTCATTAGAGAGGAATGCATGAAACACATGGGGACATGTATAAAAAAAGTGGATGACAGCGGGAATTAATCTAAGCTTAATGTATATAAAATGTAACTGCTAATAATCACAACATGCGAGGAATTCCACTGATTACCACAATTGTTAAACAAAAAGGTCTCATATGTCCAAGATTTAAAAAAATATACAAATGTAAGTACCTGATAATAAAAAGGAACACATTCTTTAGCACTGTAACTAATAAAAAATGCAAATGATATTCACCAAAGAATAATAAAAAAATGTCACTTAGAAAAAAACACTACTCCTACATTGCTCTACCTCTGAACCTGTGGGGTGGGGTCTGAGGCTGGTGCTGCATTACAGGCTCCCCTCCTACGTTTCCTTTGAGAAGGGAGTGGGCTCACAGAGGCAGCACCTCTGAGTGCTCCTGTGGCACCAGCACAGAAGTACAGGATGGAGAGGACCCTCCCTTAGCATATGTACAGGGCTGAGAGTTTCTGGTGATGATTAAATGCCCAGCCAATGGCAGGGAACCTTCTTGGCTTGGTGGGTGGCAGTGGCTCTTGTGTGGCCAGTGACACCCAGCTATCCCTCTATTTCCCAGGGCAAAGGAGATGTGGGAGTGAGCAGAGGACAATTCTGTACTCCCTAGAACTGAATTTCTGACACCTTCCCAAGTCCTTTCTGAGAAAGTGACCCCTGCACAGGTGTGAGGCTGCCCACTGCATAAAGACCTAGAGCTTACAAAGTGTCGCCACAGGGACGTGCCCCGGAACAGTTTACTCAGAGGTGCTGTGAGGACCAGACTCAGGTACCAGGGAGCTAACTGGTGCAACTATTGAGCAGTTGCCCAGTCATTAACCTCACACTGCTGGTGAGAGGGGATTTCTGTTAATTAAGAGCAAATTGTAGAGCTAATTAGAACCACCTCTGCAGTAGCTGACTTGAGAGTCATCACCATTTTCTTAGAGATCGAGTGGGAAATCATGTCATTATCACATTTGTCTGCAGAGAAATATATGGTTATCAGTGGGAGGGACATAAATGGAGTCTTCTTTTAGACTTAACTTTTCATTTAAAGTTACCATGAAGGCTGCCACTGCCATCTGTTGAGAAGAGCCAGGCCTCCCCGCAAGGGCTGCTCTTTACTCTGGGAAGCAAAACAGGTCCCATGTCCATCTGCAGTCCCTACTTGTCCCTGGCAGAGTACCTGCTCAGGTGCAGGGGAGAGGTGTCCTTCTTGGGTCCTTTTCGTTTACAGAGAGAAACAGCTTAGGTGATGCTGTGTGTTCCTAAACTGCCAGCTGAGGGAGGTGGTCTCCAATCTGTGTTGAAGCCCAGGAAAGTACTAGTATGTCAGACCTGGTCTTGGTGGTGGTGCCCAGGACACAGGAGTTCATAGCTGAGCACAGGCCCTGCAATTCCTTCCTCCCTCCCCAGGGAGGGAACATCCCAGCACCTGGAATGTTCTCTAGGAAGCCCTGCTCCCTAGAGAAAGGACTCCAGGTCCAATTCCCTGTCACTGCTACCATAAGGCCACTAAGGGGTTCTGACTCTAGATAGGAATAAACAAGGCTTTCCCCCTTTACTTCTCAGTAAAATACAGCTCTGAAACCAGAGACACTTTGACGAAAGATGTGTATCCCTTAGAGTCAGGGTCACTTTTTTTTTTTTTTCAGTTCAAGGATAGTAATACTCTTGCAACTTATGAAGTCAGTAAAGATAGCTTAAAGTGACCTTGTTTTCTGTAAAAGATTCTAAAAAGTGAAATACAATTGTTTAAGGAGGAACTATAAGGCCAAAATCTATTTAGCCTGAGGATTTTAAATGTCTTCTTTAACAAATCAAAAGAATCTTAAATCACACCATACCTCCAAACAACTTTTAACTTTAGACCCAGTTTCTAGAAATCATAATTTTAAGAGGTCAGTAATTGAGTAATGGGTTTTTCCATGTCCTGGAATCCCTTGTTCTAGTTCATTCTATTGCACTTGGCTCTGCTATATGGCTTCCCTAGGTAGGAACTAAGTAATATGAGACAGATTTCTACAGAGAAAGCACTCTCAATATCAACTACTTTCCCGGTGGCTGACGCTTTGAGGGAGGGAAGCTGTCCACCTCCTCCTAAAGGTAACTGATGGCATTGTCAGACACTCTCAGTTGGGGAGGAGAAGATGGGGAAAAGTGGTTCTGATTGTGGCTTGGTCTTTTCTCAGAGTATGGTCTGGGTACTTAGTCTGGCTCTAATTCAGAGCAAGAATTGGGGTGGGGTCAGGTAAGGTCCCAGAAAGTCCTGTCTGCATTTTTGTGAACATAGGTGTATTTGCTTCTTTCTAAAGGGTTCGAATGGGCTGTACCAATGCCAAATGCATGCTGGGGAAGCAGCACTGGTTTCAGAGGGGTCTCCCCTAGGGAGGCCCCTGAGGGGGAGACTGGGTCCCTGTGGTCAGATGTCCAGGGGACTCACGATGGTGAAGCCAGAGTCCTTGCTGCTGTCGTCATCAGGGCTGGAGCTGGGGTTGCTGGAGGATGCTGAGGCTGGGCCCATCAGGGGATCTGAGAACACCAGAGGAGAGCAGGCCAGGGTCCGGCTTTTCCCAGATGTGCTTTTGAGGGTGCGAAGAGGCTGAGCCTGACCTGAGAAGTGCCCCTTGGCACTGCCCCCCTCATCTTCTTTTGAAACCAGGATGAAGTCATCAGAGCCCCCTCTGTCTGGGAGCCCAGGAGTTTCTGCAGAAGCCTGTGAAATAGAGAACAGGTGGATGAAAAGAGAAACTAGCCAAGAACAGGGCAGCAGACCTTCATGAAAAGCCAGGCTACCTTGCCCCAGGCTCTGCCTGGTTCTCTGCTCTGGAGCCTGGGCATTTAGCAGCAATACAGGGTCATGAGCATGTTGCAGAGCCCCCGAAGCAGAGTGCTGGCTTTCCTGGGTTCAAAAATAAAAAGAAAAAAACCCCCAACTTTCTCCTCGATAGGCTGCCTGGGATCAAGGGCAGCCCTACCATATCATGTGGGACCTGAGTGCAAATCTCTTGGTCCTCCTTAAACTTCAATTCTCTCATCTGTGAAATGCTGATAAGGACACTGTCTTTCTCGAAGTGTGTGTATGGGGTCACAGTGAAGCAAGGTGATGTTTGCAGATGCAAACCTACCAAGACTGCTCCTTAATGGGAGCTGCCACATTTGGAGTGGCTTGACTACCACCTGCTGCTTCTTTCCTCATACATTCCTCAGTGGTAACTCCTTGAGGGTATGCATGTCAGTGACTCCTGAGGCGATGGTGGTAGGTTCTATAAATAGGAAAACCCAAGAATGGCAAGCAAGTGCCAGGTGAAATGCCAAAGGTACAGAGAGAATCACTTTAGTCTACAATTATCTTCCTCCTTAAGATTAAAAAAAAAAAAAAGCCACTCATAATTGCTGAAGTAATCCATGAACACAGATAGAGGTTTTGGGTTAGCGAAGCTATAACTTGACCAAGGTTGTCCAATGCTAGCTAGCAGAAAAAGCACCTACCTTGTCTAGGGTGGTGTACATTGACCCAGTACCCATGCCTGCCTACTCACCCACAGCATGGGTGGAAATTAGTGCAGGGTCTAAAGAGATACATGGAGCCCCTTGGCTGGAGGTGCCCCCAGGGCCTCCTGATTGCTGCAGCCTAGGCCAACCCTGAGTTGTGCAGAGCCTGGAGAGGGAGTTAGCAGCACTTACTGTCAGGTCTCTTTTCAAATTTCATGTCTTCCTCAGTAATGTAGGGGGCGAGTGGTTAGATAATGGGCCAGGGGTCTCCCATCTCTGACACTCATCGCCCTGTGAGGCAGTCAGCTCAGGAGCTTGAGCAATCTGCCTTAAAATCGCAGCAGGCCCTGCCGTTCCCCACTTCTAACTCTCAGGCTAATGACATTCTGCAAACACATCCATTCCTATAAAGAGAAGCAGCATGTGATATAATGGGAGAAAGGGACATGATTGAAAATGACACTCGCATAGAACTGTTTGATAAAGACTGTTCTTTTTCCTGAGTTAGAGGGAAGGACATCAAATCTCATCCCCATTTACTACCCTGTGTATGGGGCATTGGCGAGAATGTTGCTGCCCTAGAGTGGCATTCCTCCTGCATACATCTTACTCTAAGCACCCAAGGCCACGGGAATCAGCGCGAGGCCGCAGGTCTAGCCTCCTATTCTCACAGAGGACACTTTGTATGACTGGGTCCTGCACGTACATCACGAGAACCTTGAATTCTTATAAAATGGGTTTCTGGCTGGAATGCTATTTGGTAGAGCTTGTCTTAGGGTGGAAATGAAAGAGCATGTACAGTACATCCTACTTCTCAAGTGGTACTGCTATTACAGGGATAGCATGATCACCTACAGTGGAGACAGCAGAAAGGCTTTGAAGAGGGGGGATACTTTTCAAAGCCCTTCCTTGGAAGTAAAGATGGTTCTTCCCATTCTTCTGATTATTTGGCTTGTTTCTTCCCAGGTCCCAGATACAGGTTGTAGACTGGCTTACACAATGCAAGTTGTCTGACAGGGCCTTGATGATCCCTAGTCTTTTAACTGTGTTCCTTCTTTCTGCCCTTAATATTACAGATCAAGAAAGAAGCCTCAGAGAGGGGCCTTGGGCTCTTGGCCAATATCACAAAGCAACTTAAAGGCCTCCACTCCATTGCATTACTTCCAGTTTTTTTTTTTTTTTAAATCTAGACACCAAGATGGATTCCTCATGGCTTTCCATAGTGGTCTTTACTACAGCAGGTACCCTGGACACTTAGTAACCTGGCAGAGCAAGCCTTCAAAGTTTCTACTTGGGAGCTGGTTCGTGAAGCCCAAGTTTTTATCTTAATGTTATAGACATCTGGAGTTCAGTTATTGGGTCACTGGGAATTCTAGTGTTCAGTGCCCACATGTGGCTAGGAGCTGCTATTTTGTATAGCACAGATAGGCAACATTCCATCATTAGGAGACATCCTATAGGCTTCTACCCTAATCCTGATTTCACACTATAAAATAAAAAGGATCAAGGGAATAGGGAACCATGTGTTGTGGTCCTGGCCAGTTTTAGGTAGGACCAACAGGTTGAAGAACTTTTCTAATTGTATAGTACTTACCTGTTACCCTTGAGATGGCATGTTCCTGACTATAGCCAGCATTCCCTGCCTCTACTCAAAAGTCCTGAGAAGGAAAGTGCAGATGACTCTTAGCTTACAGTGCAGGCTCATGCAGGAAGAAGGTGGGTCAAGGTTTCCTGCCTGAGAGACCCCTGATCAGTCTTCTCCAGATCCTTGTGCTTTGCTGCAGAAGGCCCCATGGACTTTTTTTTTTTTTTCCCTGATTTGCTTGCGTCTAGGATTTTCTTGCCCCTCTTCCTGATCCTACAAGTTTTTAGTTACAGGAGGCCAGGAGCCAGGGAGCAGTGTTAGGGTCTTGAGAGATTTTTCTGGTGATGCATTCACATGTTAGATTGGTGATGGGCTGTACCAAAGATGGAATGACTTTGTTGTCTTGGTCAAAATTATGTCTAAGGAGAATGCTTCCCTGTTCTCTGGTCAAATCTTTTCAGGAGCACTAGTTCTTAATAAGCTGCTAAATATCACAGGGAAGGGGCCACAAGGGGACTAGGTAGAGAAGCTCTTCTCTTCCACTTGGGGGATTTTAGGTCCAGGAAGGGCCATCTCAGCAGCAGGTGCAGACGAGAAGTATCTCTTGGATGCTGCACCCAGGTGAGGCCCTGCCAGAGCGAGGGTGCAGGGCACTTCCTCTCATGTATCTCAGCTGGCTCATCTTGGGGATGCATGTGGGGTCCAGCACCAGTGCTTACGGCAGTGAAGTTGCTACCTTCCCCTGATGACTGCCACCATCTTCCAAATTCTTTGTTGCCCTTTGGAGAGGACCATGAGGAACTAGCCCAGACTGCCCAGTCCCTCTTTAGAGGTGACCTAATATAACCTTGCCCATTACAATCTTGCTAAATTCTCTGCCCTGAGGGGTTCTTGCCTGCCATATTAAATGTGCAACACAGGAAGAAGCATGGTCTGTGTGTGTACACATGTGATGACAAGTGCAGGTTTCTGTCTCCCCAGGAAAATACCCTACTTCCTTTGCCTAGAGAGCTACTGCTCTGGGATCCACCCAGTGTTCTCCTTACCTGCTCAAGTGAGAAGCCTTTCTTCACTCTGATCTCCTGTTGTACCTGCTACCATCCTGGCTGACTCAGCATCTCTGAACATTTTGTTTGCAAGTTCTCCCCAGCTTGGTCAGTAGTGCCAGACTCTTGAGTTGGCTAACAAATTTGTAGTAATAGAGTTCAGGAGACCCTTAGTCAGGCAAGCTCACACAAAGGTCAGCTAGAGCTCAGTCCAGGCTGAAGGGGAGGTTGGTAGGGGATGCCTGAATACAGAAAGCTTCAGTACAGAATCCTTGGAAGATCTACAGCAAGGCAAAAAGAAATAAAATCCTAGAGCTCCAGAGGGAGCTATGGCTTTTTGATATCCTGAAACACCTGCTCCCAGTTTTATAATTTTACAGTTTCAATGCTCTGAAATCCTTTGACAGTGGACTAAGTTAAAAAACTATTCCAGGTAAAGATTTGTGGGATCTGCATTCAGAACAACCATTTCAGACAGCCCGTGAGGGTGTTTCCATCACTGATGGATGTCTGGTTATTTGTCAGTGACTAAGAAACATGGTCTTTGGCCACAATACATTTCTCTTGTGTGACCAGGAGAAAGGTCTTGAGGATGGGTTCCTAAATTGCAATAGTATTTTGCAATTAGATCTGTAAGAGGAAAGAAAAGTGGTATGAAGTTCCCTATGGACAGTGCTTTATGGCCTTATATCACAATCAGAAATATAAATTAATCAGTCTTCTTTGACTAAGAAGAGAATAGTCCTCTACCCTCCTGAGCCTCAACCCCCTTGTCTGGAGGACTCTCCCAGGGCCTCTGCACCTAGCTCATCCTCAAACCTATAAACCCACCTCTTCCTGATGGCAACATTAGACATGGGACCAATTACAAACCAGGAAATGGAGTTCTTCCCTCTAATGTATGTACAAGTGCCTTTCATCACTAGCCTTTATAACTGGAAGGCACATGGCCAAGGTCTGAGGCTGACCCAGGAAGGTTTGTCACTCTCATAAGGGGTATCTTCACAACCCATAACCTCTTATGGGTGGATATTCAAATCTAACCAGAGAAGAAAAGTTGGCTGTGCTAGCAGAGGCAAGAAAGCAAGCCAGTAAGCAGCAAGCTAGGAGGCTAGACAGCCAGTTCTGGAGTCCCTCCTAACCCCAACACAGTTGCAGAACGAGTCAGAGTGGAGCACTAGGGGTGCCAGAAGCTGGCTGACGCCTAGTTAATTGGAGAAACTGAGGGAAATTCAGCAGAGGCCAGATGAAAGGCTTTCATGCGGAGGGTGGAAAGAATGTCTTCAGAGACACATCCCATGGATTTCTGAGGGGGGGCAGTAGCCAAACAGTGCTTGGAACCTACTTCGTATCTCAGGGTATTCCTGATGTCTGGAGAAAACTCCCAAAATCAAATGTGAGTCCAGAAACTAACTCTCCTTAACTTGTGAATATTGCCTTCAAGGTTTTCAACAACAAATAAGGCTGAAGAAGATGAAGAAGCAGGCTGCCCTTTTAACAGGTGCCCTCCAGGTAACCCTGAGGGAAGAAAGAAGTCACTGTGGGTAAGTCTCCCTTTCCTCCAACACGAGACATGCTGTTCACCAGCGAAGCTGGGACTTAAGTAGTGTGCATTTTGCAAATTGGAGGGATATTGAAGAGGGAATACCCAAACTGTCTCACGAGGGTAGGGGACAAACCCAACTGCTATTACCTCCCCTCACAGAAAATGAAGATTGATGAAGTCAAAGAGCTCCTTGATTGGCTACCAAAAAAGGCACATAAAAGGGTTTCTTGAGCCTGGGGGGGGGGGGGGGCGGTTGCAAGGTTTTTTAACCTGCGTGTTCCTGAGTGTCCCATTTCCCTTTGAGAAAGAGGTTGGTTAGCCAAACTGGGGCCAACAACTCATCTTCAGCAAGATAGGATGGAAGTACAGGTCCCCAAGAGTCCTAGCATTGAGCTTACAGCGCTGCTTTGTAAAACACCAATAATACCCAAAACTGTCCCTGAAAATGTCCTGACTCGAATCAAACTTTACTGGTTTGGCTGATAATTCTTCCCACTCATCCTTGCAGACCTAGGTTTATCTTAAACAAACCAACAGCTGGCCTGAGTGAAACAATCCCCTCTGGCCATGGCTAGAATCAAGCCTGTGCTGAATACTCAGGCAGGATTTTTTTTCATGGCTCTCAGCTGTGGAGGCAAGGTTAAGGGGCTGCACCAGGTGATAGTCTTCTTGTTAAACAGGGTTTAAAGAGAGCCCGCAGGTTGCCCTCTATTTCTCCCATCCTGCTGGTTAAAAACCAAGGAAAGGAGAGCACAGGTTATGCAGGACTGACTGGTAATTAGTGAAGCTGTGCAGACATGCACCCTTGTCGTTCTCAGTCCCTCTACCTTATTAGCTAATGTTCCCAGGACTATAAGTATGACATCGTTCTAGATTTAAAAGACATTTTCTTTTGTATCCTGCTGGATTCTGGGACCCAGGAGTTGTTTGACCTCTCTGGATCCCCTCATGGGAAAGCAAAACAACAGTACTGCCAGACAGAGCTCCCCTTACACAGAGGAAACAAAGCAAGCTTCAAAATGTCTCCTGCTTAGGAGGGTGGACGACAGGCAAGCAAGGTCGCTAACAAAGTTGGTGTAGGTGATTATACGACTGGCTTCCTGGAGTAACAAGGACCCCAGACTTAAAGGAGATCTTATGTAAAATGAGAACAAGGTGTATATTACAAAAAAAAAAAAAAAAAAAAAAAAAAAAACTTCATTCAAACAAGGCTGCCTGTATTCTCATTGGCTAAGATGGTACAAGCCAGGGATGCTGCCTGGAGAGGACCTGCAATGCCAGCCACCCTGGGAGGTCCGAGGTGTATTTTAGGTGGAAGCCTTCCCCTGTGTAATAGAAAAAGCAAAATTTAGAAAATGATCTTGAAGCAAAAATAGGCCCACTGTCACAGCTGGATAGATTTCCTTCAAAGATAGTGCTGGTGTTTCCCAGATGCTTGGAATACAATGGAGATAGCATGGAAAGGACCAATCGAAAGAAAACCGAGTAAAAGCCAGGTGTACACCTGTAATCCCAGTGACTTGGGAGGCAGGAGGATTGTGAGTTCAAAGTCAGCCTCAGCAACAATGAGGTGTTAAGCAACTCAATGAGACCCTGTCTCTAAATGAAATACAAAACACGGCTAGGAATGTGGCTCAGTGGTTGAGTGTCCCTGAGTTCAATCCCTGGTACCAAAACACCACCAACAAAAAAACCCCCCAAACGAGTAAAGTTCCTGGAAGCTGTTTCTCTGACCTGCACTGAAGCTATTCCCAAAGGGAAGCTCAGCCTCTTTGAGATGTGGAATGGAAATCCTTTCCAGGAGCCAGTGGTTCTGATGTGGAACCAGAATTGGCAATAAGATACAATGAACTTGAGGCAGGTGATGGCTACCTTTCATAGATAGATAAATCTCAATCTTCCTCTTACCAAAATATACTTCCATCCCTATGAATTAGGGGGTTGGATATAAGTCAGGATTCCCTGAAGACCCAGTGAACACAACTTCTACTGGGTGTTAATTTTATTCACTACTCACTCTTCTCTTTAATTGTAAGGTGTAATTCCCTGGATTCATCACAAGAGACTAAAGAGCATCCTGGAACTGGAAGACTGTGGATGAGCCTGGAAATGCCCCTCCTATAGGCTGGGACCCATGGAAATGAAGATCAAACAAATAAGTAAAGCCTAACAACAAATGATCTTTCTACTTTTCTTGTTGGAGAGTTTGTCTTCTAAAATAGTTAGGCAGACACTCTATACATGATTTCCTTCATGTTATTATTGACATGATTTCAGTGTATAGTTCTTTCCATGTGAACACAAGGGCAGAAAAACAATCTCCCCAACCCTGGATAAGGCAGGAATTTAATAGACTCTTGGATATGTTACCCAAAACCCTTTTGACCACCCTGACTCCTCTGTTTTACCTGTGACCAACTTTTCCATGGTTCTTAACTTTAATGGGTCTTTCATCATAGTACACAGTAAAGTAATGCACCAAGTAAGGGTAACCACCTGAAACTCCACATATCCTCCCTTGGTTTTGAGTTCTGCCATATACCCTGAGGCTATAAATTGTCCTGAGCCCATCAATACTGCTGTAGTCACTGAATTATTTAACATATTTCCCAATAACAGCTCAGTTAGATTCTCTGTAAGGGAAAGCCAACAATATGAGGCTCTGGCTTTCTGGGAATACCTGGATTGAGCCTGCCAAGGAAGTAACAGAAACCTTTCCCTTTGTATGGACTACCTGAGACTCAATATCTGGAACACTCAGGGTCTACAACCTCCTAACATAAATCTCTAGAGGTTTGTTCAATAACTCCAGACTCTACCTTGGCTCCCAACAAACAGAACACTGACCAAAGGCCACCAGTTACATAACCCTGGTTTAAGCCAATTCTGGAGACCTTGCCCTGGGACTCAGAGCTCAGTTTAAACAATTGATTGGGAATCCCATATGCTGACAGGATATCTGCTTGCTTGTGGGGGATCTGAAGGAGCCCCAGTGAGCATATACATGGCTGAAGGGAGCAGTTTTTCTCCACCTTGGATTGAAATCACGAACCAAAACAAATCTAACACAACCAGGAAGATGGATTCTGGTATACATTCAGTAGAATCTTCTTGCCCTGGTGGAGGTAGGAGCCCATAAACTTATTAGATATTCTTTCCAGGGTGTTAATCATGTCTGGGCCATCTCCACATAGCAAAAAGGAAGAGAATCCTTAGTAATCTGGTTTCCAGGCACTACCTTAGCTTTGAACTGTATCTGAGAAAGGAGTTTGTACGAGCATGGGTACTTTCTTGTTGTTCTTATAGTAACACTCCTGATGTTGAAACGTACCTTGAGAACACTGTGAAACAGGCATCCTGGCTTCAACAAATATCCCCAGAAGCACAAGGAATAAATGACTGGTTCTCAAAATTGCTTTCCTGGATCCTGCAGGGTGTTAAGTCTGTATTTTCTGGGCTAATCAAATTAGGAATGTCCATTTTACTGATCTTATTTATGTCAGATGTGCTTCAAAATGCTGCAGTAAAACAATTGCCCAGGATACTTCAGCTATGGTTTTACTGATTTTGTTCCTTCCTTTGACATCAAGTGAAGTTCACTCATCTAACTCAGGAGGAAGGTGTTCCACAAAATGATTTCCCTCTCCAAACTCTTCATGAACAAGGAGTAAAAGATATGGGTGGGGAAGTTTTGTTAGCTGTTACACAGAAATTTTAAAGTCCAGCACCTGTGTTTGCAGGAGAGTCCAAAAATGACAACTGCTGATACCCTTCAGAGTGTCTCTCTCAACAAGGCTTTCCACTGAGTCCACAAGGAATTGGCTTAAACCAGCCAAAGTAAACTTTGTTCCTTATAATGCTAAATTCTCATCCCTGGAGGGGTTCCTGCCTGCCATTTAAACATGGACTCTGTGAAGAAGTATGATCTCTAATTGCACATGCACAGGAATATGCCCACCTCTACAAGTCTCTCTGGTATGAATAGGCATAATCTCCACAATAAAGTTCCCTTGCTTCCTTTGTTAGGAGAGCCTCTGTTGTGGGAGTCACCCCTGATACTCTCCTTATCTCCTGTTTATGCTTTTGGGCTCTGCATTTACCAACGGGGGAACTCATTGTGTCCATTACAGGTCCTTATAAATACCAGAACCAGGAATGACCGTTCCTGGTTTAATATAATAAAGACATTTTAAATTTAGTAAATTCATTAGTGTTTGTAAAGGTTTTTTTTTGGGGGGGGGGTTAGGGTCTATAGTATTTTTACACATTCACCTAAAAATAATAATGTTAAGTTTGTCATGGTGGTACATTCCCATAATCATAGCCAGTTCATTGAGACCTTGTCTCAAAAATCCCCAAATTTCCTATTAAGAATGGTGGGTCTGTGCTCTATTTGAAAAGTAAAACAGCTGTGCAGGGAAGGAGACTTTGAAGGAACTAATCAAATTGAAACCTGCACTAAGGAGCTAGAAATGCTCCATGACAAATAGCTTTTACAAGGTTATGCAGAGTTCTGTCTTAAGGCATATATCCTAAGCTTCTGGATGCCAGTTTCAGATAAGTCTTTTGCTTACATTCAGGATGAGATATCTAAACTGTTATTTCAGGTATAGGAGGGAAATAAAGTACAGTGAGCTAAAACTTACTGATGCGGGCAGGGAATCTGAAAACAATACCTGGTGAGCTGGGGGCCTTCTCATTGCAAGGAGGAAGAGGCGAGATAAAGCATGCAAGGAAGTGCTAAGATCCTCTTTAACTGGATTCTATGTTAGAACAAATCTACATAATACTGAGACCCAAGAGCAGCAAACTATGGTCAAGTCTGGCTTCCAGGCCTCATCCACAGAATGAATTTTTAAAGGGTTGTTAGAATATGTGGTAGGCCAATCCTAATGTTTTACTGTCTGGCCCTTTCCAAAAAAAGTTTGCTGACTCCTGTCTTAATGAAGTTCTTTCCCATGAAGACAGATGAAGTAATTTTGGCAGAACAAGTTCTAGCCAAGTGAAAGCATTAGGAAAGCAGGGATAGTACTTCCTGTGCTAACAGAATGGAGGCAATTAAGATAGCTGTCTTCTATTTTCACAGAATAAGAGCAGCTCTTGCTGCCACATGTGGGTTTTTTCAGGTTGAGCACTGCAGAACTCTAGTTCATCATTACCGTTGTTAATGGCACCACCTCTGGAGTGTACAACCTGCACAACAGTACACAGCATCCCTGGCTCAGGCTATGTGTGGTGCTTTATTTAAACTTCACATATGGTAATCTGAAACACTTTGGTAGGGTTTTTCTTATTCATAACGTTGAGGAATTTCTACTCAATGTCAGCCCATTCACATAACAGCATTGTACCTGCTTGGTGGATCCAGGAACTTGTTGGTTCTGGCCCTGGCCACTGGAGCAGTAGTGGTCATCTGCGATGGTAATCTGCTCATTTTCTTCAGCTTCCAGTTGGCTCTGGTTGAAACGCAGGGAACCTTTTAGAATGTCTTTGATCTATTTTCAAAGAATAAAATAAAAAAGATGAATGAGTTTGTATTTAGAGTGCTGGTTACATCTCCTATGTTTAGACTTGTCATTGACCTTTTTATACAGCAGTTCCCCCTCATCTGTGACTTCAGTTACCTGTGGTCAACAGGAGTCTGAAAATATTAAAGGGAAAATTCTAGAAAAATAAACATTGTTGACTGTTCTGAGCAGTGTGGTGAAGTCTCTTGCTGCCCCTTCAAACAACCTAGAATGTAAGTCATCTGTACAGCAAAATCATGCACGGTCCTATCACATCAGCTGTTGCAGTATTAGAGCACCTGTGTTCAAGTCACCCTTACGTAGGAGTATCCAGCATGCCTACTCATTCACATAGGTGCTGTCTCTTCTCACAAGAAGGGCAAATGAAATATTTTGAGAGAACACTTTCAAATTACTGGGATTATAGTATAAATTATCCTATTTTATAAATTAAATCTCATTCTAGGTATTCTGAATTTAGGAAAACATAGTGCTGAACCTTACATGCAGCACATCTATAGTTTCAGACATCCCCTGGGATCACAGTATTGCCCTGGAGGTTAAGGGGTGACTACTATAGTATGAATGTTAACATTTTACTAAAAGAAATAGGGGAAAAATTCAACTTTATCAACCCTTTAAACTTAGCAATGACCAAGGAAAATTTTGTGGTGTTAATGGTCAGATTCTCACAGGGTCAGATATGTATGTCACGTCCTAAGCAGGAAGCACCATATGCCTGCACACCTAGCTCCAGTGAACCACCTCTGAGCTGCCAGCTTGTCAGACATAATCACTAGAAGGAGTAAGGGGTGGATATTGGGGGTAGGGAGATACTGGCTCTAATATCATGGCATTCCATATTCTAAGGTGCCCTCCCCAGAGCAGGCACCAAATGGATGGCCTGTGTGACACAAATAGTATCAGAGTACTGCAAATACCTGTTTTAATCCTGCCAGGGAAACCAGAATTTGATCTTCTTTTTCCAAATTTTCTTGTAATATCACATCTTGAATATTTACTGAAAATAGAAGAATGACATTTTATGACTAATACTTTGAGTATAATTTACATATTGCTACCTTGTAACTTTAGACAAGCCTGGGAGTTTTTCTGCCAACTTTCAGAGCAATTGTTCCCACCAGGGATGCTCTGCATACTGTAGGTGGGGAGCAGAGAGGACAGCACTAGGCCTGCATGCACAGCCTGGTATGGAGCCTTCCCTCCAGCGTTCCATCAATGTGCTTTGATAATGGCAGTTGTTATCTTTACTTCCTAAAAGTCCAGGGCATTTCTTGATGTACTACATGGCCAGTGGCCTGAAGCATTCATCCAGTCTCTAAGAGGAAACATTTTAGCTTTAGTTTCCTAGGCTGCTGGAGTTCCTTGGTATTACCTTTCTCACTAAAGAGGAGTTATCCCCAGGTGACTAAAATTAATACATTGTCTCTAAGGATTTATTAACCTCTTTGCCATTTCATTTCAAAAATAAGAGGACAAACTCACAGCACTAGGGGCTGTGCTTAGGTGGCGATGCTTACAAAGTCAGCACACCTTCAGCCAGCATCTTCACAGGAGCTGTTTCTTCATCCTCTAGGAGGTTCAGAGCCACATGAAGACACTTTTTCCCAGACATGACCTGAGGGACACATCCAGCCAGCTTCTGATCCTCAGAATCAGCATCACACCCAGTTACCCACACATGCAGTGGCCCTGGTGCTCCACACCCCTGAAGGATGCACACAGCCCTTTGAGAGACTGTGACTTAATGAGGTGGGATTCTTAGGGGAGCTCAGTGGGTTGAGTGAAAGCCCCCTCCTTCTGGGAATGCACAGGAGAATGTGGTGGGGGCTGGAAGGCACAATAAAAACAGTGTAATAAAGAGACCAATAAGGACACCAATTTGAAAATCGCTACACTAAGATTTACATTCATACTGCTTTTGTATTTCCTGTGGCCTTAAAAAACAGCCCCAGTTACAAAGTCTTACATGATACACTCTTATTCAACAACGCTGTCCCAGTCTCTACTTGAAACTCCTAGGTTCCAGCCTATCCCTACAGCCACCATAGCTAATATATCACCCTTGCTTGCTCAGTGCCCAGAGGCAGAGCCAGCACACTTGTACTGAAGACTCTGCCTCCAAGTCTGTGCAGCCCTCTTACTGTCCAACTTTCTGCTTTGGCACTGTATCCTCAGAGCAAACCAAAGTTGACCCAAGTCCCAGTCTAGTTCTGCCACACCACCTATTTAGTCCTCTCTGGCATCATTGCCTGTAGGTGCTGCCTTATTTGTTTTCCTTCTCCCCCAAGAGGACAGAACTTCCAAGACATGCTTGCTCAGGGCAAGCACAAAATGATGCCTGAGGCATTACAGGTACACAATAAGAATTCACTGAATGGATGAGAGAATGAACACTCTTGGAACATACATTTCAAGACATTATTATTTGAAAATTATTATAAATTCTTAGATTATTAGAACAGTCTTCTAAGTGAAGTAAGCCAGATTCAAGGGTTGAATGTTTTTCCTCATATTTAGGAGCCAGAGAGAAAAAATAAAATAAAAAAACACTGGTGGGGATAACCTCATGAAAACAGGAGAGAGAGAGAGCTGTAGAGATAGGGGATCGAGGAAGGGGAGAAAAGAGGGAAAGGGGAGGAACTAGGGCATAAAGTAGACTAAATTATGCTATGTGCATGCATGAATGTACCACAATGTACCACTTTTACAATGAGCCAAGGAAAAAATACATATAAATAAATAGAAGAAAGACTGGAAGAACAGAAGAAGGAGGGAGCAGGGGAAAGGAGAAGTAAAGGGAAAAGGAAAGTACCAGAGAATGAACTGGAACAAATCTTGTGCATATATGAATATGTCACAATGAATCCCACTATTACGTATAATTGTAATGCACTAATAGAAACATTAAAAAAAACACTGGTATTCTAAATATTTCCAAAAAATATTCCCAGTAAGGGGCAAAGCAAACTGATTCCATCAACATGCTTCCAGCCTGACAATTTACTAGAATCTTCAGTAAGAATGAATCTATAACATGCTGACAAGTCCTCTTACATACTCCAGAGAAAAGCAGCTTTTATTTATTGGGAAAACTTGACTGTAGTTCTTGGCTAATAGAAAGTCTTGCTCTACAACAAGAAAGAAAGTTGAATGAAATAATAGACATAATTAGAGAGCAAATGTTTTTGGTTTTCTTAAAAGCCTGTAACAAATTGTTCTCTCAATAAAAAACAAAACAATCCACGAGCTATTAACAGCAACCAACTGCAAAAAATTGACAAGAACAGTTCTGCAGGCATTTTAGAAGATTGAAAAGGCTACTTTTGCTTTAATAGAGCCCCAAAATATGCAGGGACAGAGCTCTCCTTAGAGGCCAGCAAAGACCTTGTAGGCATTCAGAGGCCATTCCTTAAACACCAAGGAAATATGTGAGTCCATCCCAGAACCCTGGCACTATCGTGGCAGGGAGAAGAAAAAATTAACAGTGGGCACTGGCCTAACTTGTAAAAGACTGAATTGTCTTCAACTGGCAAGTTTAAGCCCTTGGACTGCTACTGGTGAGAATGGAACTTTATGGCAAGATTTTGTACACCTGAGTTTACACAGATTTACAATCTCATTATAGAAGTATCTACGTGAGACCTTCTAAAATCTTATTGGTTACATTGCCTGACCATACTGGTCATATTGCCTGGGACTATGAATCAGGAGGTCCTAGCCAGCCTCTCTTGAATGCTCTGTTTTGCTGTGAACCTCCCACAAAACATATACTCAAGATTGGCAATAGTGACACTCATAGGGGTAGGTTGGGAAGATAAAATGATAGAAATCTTTTTGTCTTTCATGGCAGGTCTGAGTGCTCCTTGTTGTAAAGCTCTCTTGGCAAGAGCACAAGCAGCCAGGGAGCCTGGAGGCCTGAGGAGGTGGTAGAGTTGTCAGAAGGCTGGCCCAACTCCACCCTCCACTCTATTTGCACCAGTACAACTGATTTTAAAGGGCAGCACTAGGCACCTGTCCTTCAGCTGAGGTTGGTCATGTGACACAACTCTGGCCAATGAAATGTAGAAAGTTCCTGGGTGGAGTTTCTGGGAAAGCTCCTCCTGGCAACTGACTGACTCGGCTCAGGCCTTTTGGACTTTTACTTCCCCTGCAGTTTGCCTGCCAGAAATGCTTGTAGGAGCTCCAAAAGTTGCCTTCCAAGCATTTGGTTGAAGATCACAGTTTGAGGAAGATCCTAGGGTAACTCATGGAGCTGCCATACCTGCATGGACTGCCAATCTCTGGGCTTCTTAATTACTTGAGGGGCAAACAAACAAACAAAAACAAAGCAACCTGATTTATTTACTTTTTCAGGCTTATATTATTAGCAGCTGCATTAGTTTCCTAAGGCTCTGGAACAAAGTACCTCACACTGGGAGGCTTAAAACAACAGAAATGTATTCTCTTAGTTCTAGAGGGTAGAAGTGCAAGAGGGCCGTGGTCTCTCAGAAGATTCTAGGGAAGAATCATTCTGACTCTGTCCTAATGTGCAGTGTAGCTGGCCAGGATCCAATGCAGAATGGGTGCACCAGGGAGGGAGAAAGGTACAGGGCCTTAGTTTTATCAGTAGTGAACCGTCACTCCCAAATTCTTTAGACTTATTTTTTTTGATGAGGTTAAGGATCTCCCTTTAGGATCTTAGTGATAGCATGACCTGTCTTTCCCCCTGAAAACCCCAATATACATGAAACCTTCATTTAGTTTCAAGCATGAACTCTTGTTTGAATCAAATAAGCTGTCTTTAAGAAATCCAGGTTATAGAAATCCAAATTAAAACAGTAGAGCCCCTTTATAGAGGCTGCTAATATTTTGAATACAAGAATTTTTATTTTGCTGAGAGTACTAACCATGTAAATCCTTTCCTTAGCCATTTCTATTATATATTAAGGTAGCACTTATGAACATTCTACTAACATAAAACCTCCTAGTAAACAAGTATTCAGTTTCAAGTAAGTTGAACCTGCATGTAAAAACAGAAGAGCACCATGATGTCTGTGTCAGCTCTTCATCACCATGACCAAAATACCTGACAAGAACAACTTAGAGGAGGAAAAGCTTATTTTGGCTCATGGTTTCA
The DNA here is from genome assembly GCF_964194105.1 of Spermophilus citellus. NCBI lineage: Eukaryota > Metazoa > Chordata > Mammalia > Rodentia > Sciuridae > Spermophilus > Spermophilus citellus. The sequence goes on along the minus strand of NC_138184.1, from coordinate 44,122,704 downwards.
GTCTATAGTTGGTAGTCTCCCTTTGGGCCTGAGGTGAGGCAGAACATCCTAGCAGAAGGGTATGTCTGGGGAAAGCTGCTCGCTCATGGCAGCCAGGAAGCAGAGAGGGGAGAGGGTGAGAGAGACAGGGCCAAGGACAAGATATAGTTCCTAAGGGCATGTTCCCCTGGGACTGGCCGCCTCCAGTTGTGCCCCATCTGCCTAAAGTTTCCATGACCTCCAATAGTTCATTCAAATTATTAATCTACTTAATGGATTAATCCACTAATGAGGTTAAAGCCCTCATGATCAATTTATTTCCTCAAAGCCCCACTTCTGGACATTTCTGCATTGGGATGAAGACTTCAACATATGAGTTCTTGGGAGACTTTCCAGATCTAAGCTGTAACAATGTCTTTTCATGCCTTAAAATATTAAAGGAGAAATGTGAAAATGTTAAAATTTCCAATGTAATGTGTAATTTTCCTCATGGCAAAAGGCAGAATATGTTATAATGTGGAGAAGAAAGATTACATTCTTCATTATCAGTAGATATTAAAGTATTATATCTTATAATTGTTGGGGCACTGAAACCAAGGGAAAAATGCCACATAACTAGCTACTTCTGTAGAAATTACAGAAATCTCATCACATAACAATCCATTTTTAATGAAATGTCAATACCATAAAAATAGATTTCTAACTCTAAGGGTTTTAGAAATTGCACACAAACTACTTCTTCAATTTCTTAAAAACTTTACTGTTTTCAATGCTAGAATAAACTTGTTTTCATCTAAATGTTTTAAGTGGCTGGTGCAAAAGGTAACATAAGCCTTCTTAGGGGTAGTGGAAAGTGAACAAAAGCAGAACTTAAATCCACCAGTGATGGGGGTGAAACTGGGAAGATACTGAGCTTCCTCATGCCTGCCTAGTTACAAGTGCCCTCCTCACATGAGGGCTGTGAAGAATAAATGAGACAGCCCAGGTTGAATGCTGGCCCAGCACCTATCTGCTGCAGAAGCTCATAGCCCGGCTGCTTTCATTTCTACATGGCTACGTGCCTCACTGACTATCTCAACAACCCTCCAGATGAGAACCATCACGTTTCAGAAAAGGGAGACAGACCTACAAGTGCCAGTTCTGTATCTTGAAGTCTCACAACAGAAAAATGATGGAGGTAGGGTTAGATTTCAGATCTTTCAAACTCTGAACCCTATCACAATGGAACTGATGTTGGGACCAAAGATATGAAGAGGTAGAAGCTAGGATTTGGGCACTGACTCAACTGACCTAGATGTAATGCCATTTTTTCAAAGTGAACTGACTTAAGTGAGGCCAGCCAGCAACAGGAAGTCGCCTACATGCAAAACAGACCACATGATTATTTTTACTAGAGACCCCTTTTTCGAACACCGACAATGGCACCAAACATCTTGAACTTTGAAGACCCTGAACTGTGACCTGCGTATCACTAATCCTTTCAATAAGATTGAAGTAATAACTTTTACAGAGTTATTGTGGGGCTTAGACGAGATAATCAAATGGTCACTGCTGGCTTTGACTGCACATTGGCAAAGGGATTTTTGTGCATTGAGTATATGCCACAGTTGTCCAGACTTTGAGAGAAACTGGGACTTGGAGAGATGTAGGCATCCATTTCATCACAGAGTTCCAACACTTGGTATGTATACTGTGCATCCCTGTGAATGCCCTTCCCTTTTCTAGAAGGTCCTCCCATCCTCTGTATAACACTGCATCCTGCCTTTTTTTTCAAAGTCCACCTCAAAGTTCACCATGTCCAGGCACTGGTTCCTTATTATTAGTCTTCCCTCTGAAAGCACCCAGTTGTGGGGCTCTCCCTACTTCATCTCTCTCTCTTTCTCTCTCAGAATTTGATGATGGAAGTTTCTAGAAATTGCACCATTCTACAAGGCAAATTCTAGGCTCATGTCTCCTGGTTCTGAGGAGCCCTAGCTTTCTTTGCCAGTTTGCTAAGATCACTGATGCTCTGGGGAGGTCTGTGGTTTGCTCCATGTGAAGCTGTATGTTACCACAGGTATTTCTGAAAAGTTATATATTCTCTCCTGTTCTCTCTGAAGTCCTTCTTCCATACATACTGAACTCAAGTTTAGCTTAAACTCCCTCACATCACTTTTCCCCCAATCTATTTGTCATCAAATAGAACATTGGTGGCATGAGCAATGTGAGCTATGGGCTTTTCTGCTAGCATGAAGGCCCATTCTCATTTTCTGATCAACAATGTGGGTGAGATGTTTCCCAGATCAAAATTAAGGGATATTAATATGGTTAAACAGACCCTGAGCTGACAAGTGGTAGGCGCAAGAGAGGAGAAATAACATTCACTGATGGTCTAATAGGAGTCAAATACTTCACAGAAAGAGTCAGACACTTCACATTCAGAAATTTCTAAAAAAAGTAAAAAGCAGATTGTGCAGAAAATACAATCAAGGATCCTATTTTGTGTCCTGCTGCTAGAATGGCTGAAGACCCTAATCTCAGCACTGAGAGAGGAACATTACTTGAGAAAATCCTGTGGTGAAACTAGGCAAATATATAAGATATGGCTGCCCCCTTAAAGTCAACCAAGGAAAGAGACTTCATATATCTTCTTAAAATCTATTTAGTTATTAAACCCAGTAAGATCACTACCCACCAGAGAAGTCTCTTCTTTACTAACTGGAAGGATAAAGACATCAGTAAAATGGCTGGAGTCTCAGTGAGGACAGCCCCTGTTGGGGATGCTTCTTGAGTAGGAATGCTACCATGCCAAGGAGCCACAATGAGGCCCTGTGGTCACCATGCAAGACAGCTTGTAATAACCACTTCTGGAAGGTGGAGTTTAATGAATGAGTTGGATACTTTATTTTTTTTAATGAAAGTATATGATATTTAGTTTGGATCCTTTCTATGGGAAAGCATGTGGAAAAATGCCTCTGTCATTTTTCGAAAACAGTATATTGAGGCACCGTTACTGGAGTGGAGGCATCCTGACCTAGGGAGGGATCTATCTGCAGGAGTATAGTTTGGCAAGTTTTTCTAAGTAGGTTTTAAGTTGGTACAAGGAAATTGTTGACCAACTGTTTTCATGTCTTATGGGGGGAAAACTTCAATTAGGATAGAACAAGTTCAGAGAGGTTGAAAATGAACTTATGACTTTCCAAGAATTGCAGGCTACATGCACTGGAATGCCAGAGGAGGCAGTGTGCCCTCTGCCTACAGAGTTTAGTTGCACATAAGCCTAAAGTGTGGGGTCATGAATATATTAACAAGGTTATGAATATGTTAACTGAACTGTGCCCAAATAATTTTAAGTTCTCTGGTTTCTTACTTCTCAACATCTACCATGAGCAGTAATATCAGGTGACCCTGGGAGCCTATTAGAAATGTAGAAGTTCAGGCCCTACATCAGAACTAATGAATCAGGATAGCATGTTTAATGAGATCCTCAGGAGGAGTGTGTCTTTCTCTTCCAGAGTACTCTGCTACCCACAATTAAATGCAGTGTTTAGAATTCTTAAAATGATTATGAAAAGCTTTTATCAGAGTGTAATTGACAAAGAGCTGTCTGGTGATCATGTTTTCCTTCTCACTTTTTCAAATGTCATTTAGTTAATTGCCTTACTGAACATTTCCAAAAACATTCATTGAAAACTATAAGACTTAAAGTTCTGACAGAGGCAAATAAACCAATTTTCAAAACTGGCCTCCTCTCTTTTAGTAATTCTTGCATCAATATTATGACATGTACAAAATCAGTAAAGATGTGTGTAATAAAATAGGAGAGGATCTGAAATCCAATTACTGATTCAAGTGTGGCCTCAACAGAAGCATCAGTGGGCTTGGGTTGGACTCTTCCTGCTAGCTAGATGGGTCAGTCATCTTTCCCTGGCCTTAGTTTTCCTCATCTGTGAAATAAAGAGCAACTGATATGGCCTCTAGGATGTTCTAATGTCCTCTGAGCTGCAGTACTCCCAAGGAGAGCATGGGAAATTTAATTTCCTTTAATTAAATCACTGCATTTAATCCTTCTATTGCATGTATGAACCAACAATGAAAAAAGAAGCTGCTGGAAACCAATGTCTAAATACCAAACAACTGAATGGAAACACCTCTATGTGGAGCAGGAGCAGGAGCAGGGAAGGGGGTGGTGTGGGCTTTGGAGCCCAGCATGGTGAGCTGCTTATATATTCACTGTAAACAGTTGGTAGCTGGGCCCAGATGCTCATGGATCAGACTAGTGTAGGCTGCTCACCCACGTGCAATTATGTGTGAAGTTCAGCAAATCTAAAAATAGCATGAGCTCAGTGCAGAGGTTAATACTGTCAATGGCTTTCAACTCAACTGTCAGGATGACAAGAAGGGGAGTAACTATGGCAACGGAAAAATGAACACATTAAAAAAAGTATTCTGAAGTTGACAGGAAAAGTTTAGATTTAGTAAAACTCATTTTTAATTCCTGTCTCTAATCTTTGGATTATTTCAATTATATAGAAATAATTTTATTAGAGTTTTGACAAAACAAATACTCTTTCAGTTTTGGGTTCCAGAACCAAGAGGAAATATCACTAACCTGTCAACTGTATTGCCCCAACAGCCAGAAGGCCATTTGAACAAATGCCATCATGTAATTTTTCTGAGCGGCCTTTCTTTATATTTGTTCTGCTATCAGTTACAAAAACAGCCTTGAATAGTACTTGACATTTTAAGATATTTATTGCATGTCTGATACAAACAAAGGATAAGAAATTCTCTTAAGATGAACAACTTAAGAGAAAATTAATTAATATTAGCAAAGGATCCAGAGAAATATCTCTGAGACAGTTCTCACAGCCAACTTTGTAGCCTATCACAGCAGTCCTCAAGACAAAGTGCAGATGCATCATTAAGTTCTGATTAAGCTACTGCTCACACACCTAATATTAGAGCAACATATCTCAATTCCAGCATTAAAAAAAAAATCATTTGCTAAGGAAATGTTCAGTTGGGTATTGAGAACTGTAGTACTGGTCCAAGCTCTTCAACTAACTAGTTGTGAGGCCTTGGATGGGTCACTACTCAGCTTTATGGCCGAAGGACTCTCAGGTTCTTCCCTGTGAAGAGTCAGTTGGGGGAAAGAGTTGATTCCTGTGGAATATCCCCTTTGGGCCATGTCCTGTGCTATGGTCTAAAAATATATTTGGGCAATAAACTAGCAAGACAGATATTCTTTTCTCAATTTCATGTATGAGGACATACTTGTAAGCAGGCTGAGCTAACTGACAGAGCCTGGAGTAACCCTAGATCTGACTGATCCCACATGAGGTTGTCTCTCCTCAGACACCATTCTACCATTTTTACAACTGCCTCCTGCATGCTTCAAATACTGAGTGCTGGTTACATGCACTTAAGCTGTCCAAAGATTTTCATGAACGTCTTACATTTCTCCTAGGCACAGAAGATTAGGTTCCAAGGAACGTCCTGTAAGCTTCCTTTCATCTAGTCAACTGCTGTTAACAGTTATTTTCATATCAAATATATTCTATTTGGCCACCTGCTTTTTTGACTTAATCTATCATGAACAGCTCCTTATGTTAATGATAAAAAAGTACTTTAATCTTTATAAAGATTGAATTACTTTGTTATATTCAATCCCTACTGATGGACATCTCAGTTGTTGAAATTAGCTTACCCGAGTCAATCTTTTTGTTTCCATCAAAGTTTTCTTTAGAATCAAAGTTGCCCACAACACAGAAGCATCCTTTAATAAATCACTACTACATTTACAGATAAACTGAAATGCATATGTGGGTATCAAGATCAGGAATTCTTTCTAGCACCCCACAATGCCACTTTAAAAATGCAACCATGCTATTCATATGGGGGAAAAGATATTGTTAGCTATTTGAAGGGATTCAAACATATGCACAAAAACAAACCTAGTTTTAAGGTTAATTGAAAATGAATAGCTGGTATGGCCTTTTCTTAATTAAAGTGTTTCCCCGCCCCAGGCAATGAGAACCTGCTCTTTTAGTGCTGAAAGACCAAAATCAGAGCAAAAGCTGCTTGAAAATTCTGAGCTTAAGTAAAGCTGCTTTAAAAGCTGCTGTGTACACCAAACAACAGGATTTTCTCGAGTTTCAGTAAATCTTTCTCCCAATCATTTCTTTGCTTTTCTACTTCAGTTAAAACCAAAATTAAGTAAAGCAAAGTTCACTCAAACAGCCAAAAAAGCAGAAAACACACACACTTTAACATTAAAATTACATTTAGCCAAAATGATGATATAAAATATATTATTTATATGTAAACTATCTCTTTAAAATTACCTCTTTTTTAGGCATTTTAAAATGTGGTCCTACTAAAGAATATGAGACTTATATAAATGTAGCTCTGTATGAATTTTTAGAATGATCATTAAGCATTATATAAACAATTCAGAAGGGAGTGGAGTCATATGTGACAGAGGAATCATTTCTTGCTGAGAGATTCTTCTCTGTTAATCGTCCACTAGGTTTTTCCTGTTTTCACCTCATGGGCCCTCTATCCTTGAAGGAGTGGTTGATAGAGCTCAAATAAGGCTGAAGGTAGAATAGGGCCCAGCCAGCCACTTAGAGCAGTGCCTTTTCAAACCTGTAACAGTATGTCTATTACTTGCTTAACACAAATATGGTTTAAAAGGTTACACTGAAATGATAACTACTTTTTGTCACTTGCAATGAACTCATGACCTCATGGGCTTAGAGATTACTTCATGGAGTCTGACAACAGAGGGTTCATCCCTAGCAAAGGTATTTCAATTTCAGCATCCCACCACTATTAAAGGTCTTGCTGGATTCTCTTTAGTTTCTCCTCAGAGGAGGGATGCATCTTGATTTCTTACAGTACCTGGAACTGCCATGAAATGAAATGCATAATGGCCTGCTCGTAAGAGTACATGTCTTTTTTTTTTTTCATCTTTTTTTTTATTGATTGTTCAAAACATTACAGAGCTAATGATATATCATCTTTCATACATTAGACTCAATTGGGTTTTGAACTCCCATTTTTACCCCAAATACAGATTGCAGAATCACAACTGTTACAAACTCACATTATTACATAATGGCATATTAGTGACTGTTGTATTCTGCTACCTTTCCTATCTCCTACTATCCCCCCTCCCCTCCCCTCCGCTCCCCTCCTCTCCCATCTTCCCTCTCTACCTCCTCTGCTGTTGTTCAATTCTCTCCCCCTTTCCCTCCCTCCCCCTTGCCCCTCATAACCTCTTATAATTTTGTGTATCATTGAAGATCTCCTACCATTTCCATATGCTTTCCCTTCTCTCTCCCTTTCTCTCCCCCCATTCGTCTTTGTTTACTATTAGTCTTTTCCTCATGCTCTTCCTTCCTGTTCTGTTCTTAGTTGCTCTCTTTATATCAAAGAAGACATTTGGCATTTGTTTTTTAGGGCTTGGCTAGTTTCACTTAGCATAATCTGCTCTAATGCCATCCATTTCCCTGAAAATTCTATGATTTTGTCATTTTTTATTGCTGCATAGTACTCCATTGTGTATAGATGCCACATTTTTTTTTATCCATTCATCTATTGAAGGGCATCTAGGTTGGTTCCACAGTCTAGCTATTGTGAATTGTGCCGCTATAATCATTGATGTGGCCGTATCCCTATAGTGCGCTCTTTTAAGGTCCTCAGGGAATAGTCCAAGAAGGGTGATAGCTGGGTCGAATGGTGGATCCATTCCCAGCTTTCCCAGGAATCTCCATAATTCTTTCCAAATTGGCCTCACCATTTTGCAGTCCCACCAGCAGTGTACAAGTGTACCCTTTTCCCCACATCCCCGCCAACACTTATTGTTGTTTGACTTCATAATGGCTGCCAATCTTACTGGAGTGAGATGATATCTTAGGGTGGTTTTGATTTGCATTTCTCTGATTGCTAGAGATGGTGAGCATTTTTTCATGTACTTGTTGATTGATTGTATGTCCTCCTCTGAGAAGTGTCTGCTCAGGTCCTTGGCCCATTTGTTGATTGGGTTGTTTGTTATCTTATTGTTTAATTTTTTGACTTCTTTGTACATTCTGGATACTAGGGCTCTATCTGAGGTGTGAGGGGTAAAAATTTGTTCCCATGACGTAGGCTCTCTATTTACCTCTTTTATTGTTTCTCTTGCTGAGAAAAAACTTTTTAGTTTGAGTAAGTCCCATTTGTTTATTCTTGTTATTAACTCTTGGGCTATGGGTGTCCTATTAAGGAATTTGGAGCCTGACCCCACTATATGTAGATCGGAGCCAACTTTTTCTTCTATCAGACGCACCGTCTCTGATTTGATATCTAGCTCCTTGATCCATTTTGAGTTAACTTTTGTGGATGGCGAGAGAAAGGGATTCAATTTCATTTTGTTGCATATGGATTTCCAATTTTCCCAACACCATTTGTTGAAGATGCTATCCTTCCTCCATTGCATGTTTTTAGCTCCTTTATCAAATATAAGATAGTTGTAACTTTGTGGATTAGTCTCTGTGTCCTCAATTCTGTACCATTGGTCCACCTGCCTGTTTTGGTACCAGTACCATGCTGTTTTTGTTACTATTGCTTTGTAGTACAGTTAGAACTCTGGTATCGCTATACCTCCAGATTCACTCTTCCTGCTTAGAATTGCTTTTGCTATTCTGGGTCTTTTGTCTTTCCATATGAATTTCATGATTGCTTTATCTATTTCAACAAGAAATGCCATTGGGATTTTGATTGGCATCGCATTAAACCTGTAGAGAACTTTGGGTAATATCGCCATTTTGATGATGTTAGTTCTGCCTATCCATGAACAGGGTACATTTTTCCATCTTCTGAGATCTTCTTCTATCTCTCTCTTTAGGGTTCTGTAGTTTTCATTGTATAGATCTTTCACCTCTTTTGTTAGGTTGATTCCCAAGTATCTTATTTTCTTTGAGGATATTGTGAATGGAGTGGTTTTCCTTATTTCCATTTCAGAGGTTTTGTTGCTGATATACAGGAATGCCTTTGATTTATGCGTGTTGATTTTATAACCTGCTACTTTGCTGAATTCATTTATTAACTCTAGCAGCTTCTTTGTAGACCCTTTTGGGTCTGTTAGGTATATTATCATGTCATCCGCAAATAGCGATAATTTAATTTCTTCTTTTCCTATTTTTATGCCTTTAATTTCTTTTGTCTGTCTAATTGCTCTGGCTAGTACTTCAAGAACTAAATTGAATAGAAGTGGTGATAGAGGGCATCCCTGTCTTGTTCCAGATTTTAGAGGGAATGCCTTCAGTTTTGCTCCGTTTAGGATGATGCTAGCCTGAGGTTTAGCATATATAGCTTTTACAATGTTGAGGTAAGTTCCTGTTATTCCTAGTTTTTCTAGTGTTTTGAACATAAAGGGATGCTGTACTTTGTCAAATGCTTTTTCTGCATCTATCGAGATGATCATATGGTTCTTGTCTTTAAGTCTGTTGATGTGGTGAATAGCATTTATTGATTTCCGTATATTGAACCAGCCTTGCATCCCAGGGATGAATCCTACTTGATCATGGTGCACAAGTTTTTTGATATGTTTTTGTATTCGATTCGCCAGAATTTTGAGAATTTTTGCATCCAAGTTCATTAGAGATATTGGTCTGTAGTTTTCTTTCTTTGAAGTGTCTTTGTCTGGTTTTGGGATCAGAGTGATGTTGCCCTTATAGAATGAATTTGGAAGAGCTCCTTCTTTCTCTATTTCTTGAAATAGCTTGAAAAGTATTGGTATTAATTCTTCTTTGAATGTTTTGTAGAACTCTGCTGTATACCCATCAGGTCCAGGGCTTTTCTTGGTTGGTAGTCTTTTGATGGCTTCTTCTATTTCTTCCTTTGTTATTGGTCTGTTTAAATTGTGTGTGTCTTCCTGTCTCAATCTGGGCAGATCATATGCCTTAAGAAATTTATCGATATCTTCACTATCTTCTATTTTATTGGAATATAGGGTTTCAAAATACTTTCTAATTATCTTCTGTATTTCTGTAGTGTCTGTTGTGATATTGCCTTTTTCATACCGTATGTTGGTAATTTGAGTTCTCTCTCTTCTTCTCTTCGTTAGCATGGCTAAGGGCCTGTCTATCTTATTTATTTTTTCAAAGAACCAACTTTTAGTTTTATCAATTTTTTCAATGTTTTTTTTTGTTGATTTCTGCTCTAATTTTAATTATTTCTTGTCTTCTACTACATTTGCTGTTGTTTTGCTCTTCCTTTTCTAGGTTTTTGAGGTGTAGTGTGAGTTCATTTATTTGTTATTTCTTTTTTTTTTTTGAGGAAAGAACTCCAAGAAATGAATTTTCCTCTTAAAACTGCTTTCATTGTGTCCCATAGATTCCGGTATATTGTGTCTGTATTATCATTTGTCTAAGAATTTTTTCATCTCCTCCTTTATGTCTTCTGTAACCCCTTGATCATTCAGTAACATATTGTTCATTTTCCATGTGATGTAGGATTTCCCCTTCCTTCTTTTATCATTGATTTCCAATTTTATTCCATTGTGATCAGATATGGTGCATGGTATTATCTCCATGCCTTTATATTTACTGAGCATTGCCTTATGGCATAATATATGGTCTATCCATGAGTAGGATCCATGTGCTGCTGAGAAGAACGTGTATCTACTTGATGATGGTTGATATATTCTATATATGTCAGTTAAGTCTAGGTTATTGATTGTGCTGTTGAGTTCTATAGTTTCTTTATTCAGTTTTTGTCTAGAGGATCTGTCTAATGGTGAGAGTGGTGTGTTGAAGTCACCCATAATTATTGTGTTGTGGTCTATTTGACTCTTGAACTTGAGGAGAGTTTGTTTTATGAACGTTGCAGCTCCATTGTTTGGTGCATACAAATTGATAATTGTTATGTCTTGTTGGTGGATGGTTCCTTTTAACAGGATATAGTGTCCTTCTTTATCCTTCTTGATTAACTTAGGTTTAAAGTTGATTTTATTCGATATGAGTATGGCCACTCCTGCTTTCTTCCGAGGGCCATGTGAGTGGTATGATTTTCCCCAACCTTTTACCTTCAGCCTGTGTATGTCTTTTCCTATCATATGAGTCTCTTGAAGGCAGCATATTGTTGGATTTGTTTTTTTGATCCAGGTTACTAGCCTATGTCTCTTGATTGGTGAGTTTAGGCCATTAACATTTAAGGTTACAATTGAGATATGATTTGTATTTCCAGTCATGCTTCTTTATTTATTTATTTTAGTTTGGCTGGTTTTACTTTTTGGTTATTTTCCTCCCCCTTTATTGAGACACCTCCTGCTGTTAGTTTTGGGCACTATTTTTCAATTCCTCTTCTTGTAGTATTTTGCTCAAAATGCTTTGCAGTGCTGGTTTTCTTGCTGCGAATTCTTTTATCGTGAAAGATTTAAATTTCATTGTCAAATCTGAAGCTTAATTTTGCTGGATATAGTATTCTTGGTTGGAATCCATTATTTTTCAGCGTTTGAAATACATTGTTCCAGGATCTTCTCGCTTTCAAAGTCTGTGATGAGAAATCAGTCGTTAACCTAATTGGTTTACCCCTGAATGTAATCTGCCTCTTTTCTCTCGTAGCTTTTAATATTCTCTCCTTGTTCTGTACGTTGGCTATCTTCATAATTATATGTCTTGGAGTTGGTTTATTATGGTTTTGAATGTTTGGGGTCCTGTAGGCTTCCACGATTTGGCAATCTATTTCATCTTTCATCTCTGGGAAGTTTTCTAGAATTATTTCATTTAATATGCTGTCCATTCCTTTGGTTTGAGTCTCTGTGCCTTCTTCTATCCCGATGACCCTCAAATTTGGTTTTTTTATGACATCCCATATGTCTTGAATAGATTGCTCATGGGATTTAAGCATCTTTTCTGTGTTGACTATATTCTTTTCAAGTTGATAAACCTTGTCTTCATTATCTGATGTTCTGACTTCTACTTGATCAAGTCTGTTTGTAATATTCTCGTTTGAGTTTTTAATTTGGTTTATATTTTCCTGCAATTCTAGGATTATTGTTTGATTTTTTTTAAGATCTCTATCTCCTGGTAGAGCTCGTTCTTTGCCATTTGAATTTGTTTGTTTAATTCGTTTTCAAAATATACTTTTATTGCTTGGACTTGCTGTCTCATGTCTTCCCTAATATTCCTTTCCATTCGAGTTAGGTAGGCCTTTAGTTCATTCCCTATCCCTGCTTCTGATGTTTCTATGTCCTCCTGTAGAATTAAGTTGTATTGTTTGTACTCCTTTTTTCCCTTGTTTTCTCATGTTGTCCACATTACTTTCCAGCTCTATTTGATTGCCGTGTTTCTGCTCTCTTCTATAGATTTGTTTTGGTTCTGTATTAATCTGTTGTTTCTTCTTTGTGTTGTTAAACTGTGCCTGCTAACGTGGATTCTGCTGGGAAGGAATTCCGACAGCTGAGCTCCAGTGACGTCACTACTCTGCTATGACGGGCCCCAGGCTCCTTGCTGGGGTGTCCTAATGGGGCTGTGTGACTGGACTGTCTCTGTTTGGTTTCAGCTCCCCGTCGAGGCAGGCGGGCAGTCTCCAGCCACCCAGTATCTCAGGCAGCGGGCGGGTGATCGGTCACTGGCGGGGGAGTGGACTTCAGCCGCCCAGTCGCGAGTGCCTGGCCTCTAGTCCCCTAGTTTCTCCTGCTAGACCAGATTTCCCCTGAGTGATGGCTCTTGGCAGTTCAAACTGTACTCTGGACCTGCCGTTTGTTGGGTGTGGAGGGTGTCTATTGGGGACCCCAGCATTCTATTGTTTTGTTCCCGTTGTGGGGGATAGAACTGTACTGCTTCCTTCCCCCTCTGAAATCCCGTACTCAGCCCGGGGGTCAGTGCGGGCTCATCCAGCAGGATTCCACAGAATTGCAGCCACTTTTCTCCCTGCTTGCTAATTAATTACTTCTCTGCAGCCTTCTGTAGCCGTGGGGAAGGCCGGGCGAATCAGTCAGCCCGGATCCCCGGGGTCGCACAATTGGCTATTGGGATCCCTGGCACTCTATCGTTTTGATTTTTTCTGCTTGCCCCTCCCCCAGCGCTGGCTAGACAGGTTTCGTTTTGGCTGCTGATGGGAGGGGGAGTTGAAGGTCAGGTATCTCTAGTTTTCCCCTAGTCTTTATGCGGGCTCACTCTGATACTCCCTCCCCCGGAAAGCCTAGGAGAGCCCAGGAGACACAGACCTGTTTTATTGTTGCAGTCTGTCGGAGAGTGTCGCTTTTCTGCGGCGTCCCGCCTTCTGTCAAGAGTACATGTCTTATCTTCCTAATTTGTTGCCAAACTATAGATGCATTACACTAGAGAATGCATTACACTGGGAGAAGAAAAATGGATGCCCACAGTGTACTGAGAAATCATAATAATGGGCATGACAAAAGTTTTTGCAAGCAGCAAGGAATTTTCAAAGCAATATAAACACAATTCAGCAGAGACCATTTCTAATACAAAACAGAGAACATTTAGAGAGCTAAAGTAGTGCCTGAAGACTTTCTAATGTGACATATGTATGACTAACCCATAAACTGAACTTAAAATTTGGACATTTCTTGGAGTATAAGCGGAGAGAAGGAAGAAAAGGTCTTATTGTTCTTATGGCAGGTGGTCAAAAAACCTGTATTTAAAAAACCAAACAAACAGCTGAGTCTTCAGAGGTGCACACCTATAATCCTAGCCTACCCAGGAGGCTGAGGCAGGAGGATGGCAAATTCAAGGCCAGCCTGGATAACTTAGTGATACCTGTTTCAAGATAAAAATAATAATGTCTGGGAATGTAGCTCAATGCTATAATTGGCATGCCTGAAGCCCGAGTTCAATTCTCAGTACCACAAAAATAACAAACAAAAAAAAAAGAGGCATCATCAAAACGATGTTATTGATTATAGCAGACAGACTACCACAGCAATACAGCTGATTGATTTTGAAACCTCAATATTTGACTTTGGTTTGAGATAGACAAAGGCAGTATAGTAGTTAAGAGTTGAAATCTAAAGATGTGAAAAAAAAAAAGAGTTGAAATCTACAGTTATATTGTTTGATATTGATTTTGATTTCATTTCAAAATCTTGATTTCACTTTAATCTTGTGACATTTCTTTACTTTTGGTGCTTCTGTATAATGTAGATAGTAGCAGTACTACTATGGGCTGTTATAAGGATTAAACAAAAAAATTCAATGTCAAGAACTTAATATAGTACCTAATACATAGTAATGCAAGTAGCTACTATTGTTACAACTGTCATTGTTCCCTTGGCCAACAGTTCACTCACCAAGATGAGTGTCCATCACCTTTGCACAGTATTTGCACATGGCATCCAGGTCATTCAACTGCCCTTGAAGGAAGGAAATCTGGGCTTCTAATTCTTCTTCCTAAAATGAAAGGAGTAGAGATATGGAAATTTAAAGACATTCAAATAAAATCTCCAAGGTTTTCTAAATGATCTGGACCATTTTAAAGAGACCCAATCTCCTTTCAAACACAGAACAAAATAAAAGAGCAAATGAAAACTCACCACTGCCATCACCAAATCAGAAACAGCAAAATGGAGATTTTAAAAAATCTAGGCCATCAATATGTATAACAATAATGCATCCATGAAATAATGAAAAATAAAAAAATCTAGGATATCCCTAATTGATTCTAGTTTTGTGCCAAGTGCAAATGTTTACACATACAACTTTGTGTAAAAAAAGTACACAAAATATCTTCAATAAATATTTAGCAACACACATTAAGAGGGTAACTTAGATTTCATTGAACCACAGTTCCTACACAGATGGTACAGAAACAGTCCATTTTTTTCCTCACATACATTTGGGAAACCAAGATTTCCATTTTATAAGATGAATCTCATAATTTTCTAGACAATGATAATCTTAAAAATTTGAAATTTCCCAAAGCACTTGAAAAGTTGCCCCAACAGCCCATAAATAGCTGTTCTTGTTTCCTCTCTTGACACCACACAAGAGCATTTTATTTGTTGGTTTCTAGGAAGAAGTATTCTGGGGCAAGTAATTATCTAAGTGGTAAAGGACAGTTTAACTGTAACAAAAGAATAGTCTTTTTTTTTTTTTTAAAGAAAAAATAACACATGCAAAAATTTTCCCAAGGAAATTTAGAAGATTATGGGAGTTTTTCTCAGAAACAGAGTATAATCCTCATTATTTGGGATATTCTAAGCCAAGTTATCTAGAATACAAAGAAAGGATGTTGCCAGGGCTGGAACAGGCTAGAAAATTGATTTTCCAGTCTTGGATGCTTGTCCTTTCACATAAAAATCCTTTGTGTTGTTAATAAGAACGGAAGAAAAAATCCATGGCAGTATATTTTTTTAAACTAATCTGATTTGTACATGGAAATTAATAGTTGAAAAGGTTACTTGTAGGTATATTCCATTTTAACAATATACATATGCAGCACTGAAAAGTACTGTTTGTAACTGCTGCCTGAAGAATCAGCCCTCAGGAGTATGGGCTGAAATGTCTGACACAAAAAACAGACCTAACAGTAGCTTAAAAAAAAACAACAAAAAAACTTGTGTGAACTGTCCACTGTAGGATTATGCAAGAAAGCACTAACCATGGTTTTTTTTTTAAAATATATATTCTACAAAGTGCAGCAGTCTCTCCTCCAGTCCTTAAATAAGGACAAATGCCACCAGAAGCAGATCAGCCAAAGGGGACTGTGGATGGGGTGGGTAGTACCACCCTCCTAACTCTTCAGCTGGGTCATACAGAGAAAATGTTTTTGTATAGGCTTGAATTTCCCTGTTCTATCAGGAACTATGAGAATTAGAAAAAGAAGGCTATGTCTACTGGTTAACTATGGTTGTACCTAATGGCAGAAGGTAACCATCAATTCCTTCCCTGAGTGTGGAGGCTCCATCATTGGGAGGTGGAACGAAGCTCCCTTCACACCCTTTCCCCCTTGAATGTGGGATTGGTCTTGTGACTTTGCTTGATCAAGAGACTGCAGAAGAAGTCAAACTGTGCCAATTCTGGGCAAGTTTAAGAGGACTGCTAACTTCTGCTTTTCCTAGAGAAGATAGCTACCATGCTGTAAAGAAGTTCAGAAGAGAATACAAAAGAGAAAAGAGATTACTTGGAGAGAAAGGGGCTACAAGAGAAGCACTAAGGCTCTAGACTGTGAATGAAGTTTTTTTTGGGCTTTTTAGCTCAACCCAGCTAAAGCCAGGCAGGTGAGTGCCCCAGTCAATATCACATGGAACAGATGATTGGCCTACCAGAACCTGGTCCAAATTCCTGACCAACAGGTCTATGAGAAGCAAGGGTAGTGTTGTTTTTAGGTACTACATTTTGGAACAGCTTATTATGCAGAAATAGATAAACGAAACAGTGGTAGAATAGAAAGACACTAAATTGGGACATGGCATGAAGAAATTTAAGTTCTATTCCTGATCCTGCCATCAAGGAGACATGTGATCTTCAGTAACCCTCTCCTTGCTGTGGCCAAAATTCAGTGCTCTGAAAGATGTGCAAATCAGAGGGGATTTGCTCCGAAGGATCTTACCAACTGGTAGTTGGAAAAATAAAGTTATATAAACTACTGGAGGGTGAGAGAGAGTGTATGAAGGTCTTACACTGAAATAAGAAATATCACTCTGGGAATCCTGATCCCAGTCTCTTGTCCTTTCTACAGAATAAGTCACCTTTGTTTGTTACAGATACAAACTCAACTGGATGAGTCTAGAACTGTATGAAGGATAGGGTTTGGCAATCTTTTAAAAGAGGGCCCAGATGCAGCCTGAGTTTCTCCTTTTATCTGGTGAGTAGCAACTGGGTGCTGACAGCCCAGAGTGGAGAAGGGTCACTAAGAATGCAGTGCTTCCTGACTGAACTCTGTTTAGTCTAGGCATTAGTTTAATTTGGTTTCACAAGTATTTCTTTCAAGACAGAAAGCCCTTGGGAGCTGGAATTCCCAGGAGTCATTCCTACCTGAAGGGATCGATTCTGTTTTGTTGGCTTTCTTCTCAATAGTGGGGAGGAAAGAATTTCAGAGGACACATTTTAGAGGAGATGGGCCAAGCCTGCTGTGAGAGGCACTGGCTGTAGCTCCAGGGGCCTCTTCCTAAAAATACTTTGTTGCTTGAGCAGGAACACTATTGTAATAAAGACTTTGACAAGAACAGGGCCCTCTAAATTGGGCAATGCAGGATTTACACATGTGTGTAGAAGTCCTGAGAGCAGAGCAGCCCATGGTACTTGGTGGGTGAAGATGTGGGGATATAGAAACATAAATTTCCAAGTTTCCATTTTTGCTTAGCTCTCTGGTGGCAGCAAACGAAGAGCATCTTGCACTCCTAAAAATCCAAATGACTCATACATAGACAACATATTTGGCTTGATATGAATATGGTAGAAAAGGGGTCTTTTATTCATTTACATCTTCTTTTTCAAAGGAAAGGTTATGCAAAAAGCCTGATATTATAGCTGAGAGAAGATAGCTGCTCTGGTTGAAGTAGGTGGAGGAGCCAGGAACCTCTTCTGGAAGTTTGGAATCCAGTGTTATCCCTCTAGGCGTTGCTTAATCTTAGAACATTACTCAGTCCTTCCACTATCACTCAAACTTTATTAATAGAAATGGAACCACTTTGTAGGCAAAAGAGTGGCTTGTCATTTATTCTTGGCTATATTATATGATTACAGATAAAAGAAAGAGCCAAGAATCAAGCTTCTAAAATCTTGGGAAACAGGTTTACCTTTCTATCTTAACTTCTTAGGCTCCTCACTCCTTCCAACTAATACTTAACATGGACACTTTAGTAATTTGTTTCTGTTTAGCTGATCCTCTGTCATCAAAAATAAATGTCTGGCTAACTGCCCTGAGGTTTTATGAAATCAACTAGTTAATGTTGTACTAGTTTTACTTGCTTATGAGTAAATAAGAGACTTGAGAGATGTTTATTATATTCCTTCTGCACCCATGTTCTGCTTCTATCACAGGCAGGGGAGTGGTAGGGCATGAGGGAATTCTGAGTAGACACACTTGGCTCCAATCTTAATTTTTGCCAATTATTAGCTGCATAATTTTGGCTAAATTCCTTAGTTTCTTGGTCCCTTCACTCCCATCTGGCAGGATTGGAAGGAAAGTGAAAGGAGAATATAGTGTCTAGCATAGAGGAAGCACTCTATAAAATAATTCTGTAAAATTTTTTAAAGTTAGGTTAAAACAGTGAAATGGACTAAGTAGAAAGTTTTATGATTCACTGTTGGAAAACATTGGTTTCTGGTTTGAAGCCTTTTATTGTTTAGTCCAGAAGATCAATAAGGGCTTAAGAGCAAGTACTGTCTGGGTTCTTAAATTAAAATTTAATGCAAATTAACATGTGAGGCAAGAAACCGACAGACTTAGGAAGTCAGGCCACAAGCAGACTGTGCTGTGCAACATCACCAACTTGGAAGCCCTGTATGAAAGGATCAGAGCATGAGGGCTCCTGTACCATGGAGAGAACAGCTGGCCCCCAGCCCTGCTGTAGTGATTTTAATGGCCAGGCACTGGGTTTGCATGTGCTAATACATTTAATCCTCACAACAAACCTATGAGGTAGATTTTTTATCTCTTTCATGAAACATGGCCTGCTTCTCCGTCATATTCTCTGGAAGTGTATGGTAAGGTTTAGACAGCTATTTGAGAACCAAGTCACATGGCCCACTACTCCTACCACTTCCCAGTATACACACTCTTTCTTATCTCAGCATGGGCCTCCCAATGAATGACCACATATCTCAGTTTTCTTTAACAGAGATTCACGAATTGTAATGGAGAGTACTAACCTCAAATTGCGTACTAAATTGTTTTCCTTCAAAATCATTCAGTATAATTGGCTCTATGGTTTTATAGTTTATAGAATGATTTTAATTTTGACTAAATAATTGGAAGAAATGGCTTTTCAAATTTGCTTTTAAAAAGTAGTATTTCTACCATTTCCTCCCAAACAGATGATGTGCCATATACTTCTTAAATTATTATACAACTCAGTTGTTTATTATATAGATTGTATATGTTGATTTTATTAAGTGCTTTAACATCTTTCTACTATTTTTTGGTTAAAATAGAGTAAGTTTTTGTATTTTATTACTTGTTCACTTATTCATCAATTTATTCAACAAATGTATTCATCTGCATTGTGTTAGGCCTTGTGGAAAATACAATAATGAATGAGACATGGTACTCTGACTTCTACAAGTTTAGAGGAAGGTATGGTCTGTAAATAAAGCCAAGAAGGGAGGAAAGAGAGTTGAATGACTCAGACATTACTGTCCTACAGGCATATGTGATTACATGACCAATGCAATTCTACATCATGTACAACCAGAAGAATGAGAAGTTGTACTCCTTATATGTATGTCAAAATACATTCTACTAACATATATACTAATTAGAACAAACAAACAAACAAACAAAAAAGACCATTCTATGTAAGAGATGAAGAGAAGGCCCTTCTTAAGTCTGGGAAGAGAAGACAACTTCCAATTCTAGATGTGGAAATGAAGAGCACATTTTTCTGGAAGAGGCCACCTTTTTGAGGGGTCTTAAAGGAGAGTGTCACAGGAGTAGTTGCCTTTGCTAAAAGCAGTGACTCTTCAGTTAGGTCTGCAGATGCCTGAGGGATAAGTGAAAAGCAGGATAAAGCTTGGCATCTCTGCCTTCACTTTCTGTCTCCTTTATTACCTTAAACTTTGGGTCAGGTCTCCACTCAGCTCTGCATGTAAGCAGGTTAATAATTTCAGGAGAGTTCGTCTGCAGTCTAGGAATACAAGGTTTTTAGTCCTAAATTTACTTAGCTTATCTTGTCCCCGTTTAAGTTTGAGGCAAGATTTGCAGCATTGTGTTTCAGACACCTGGAGTGGTGCCTAGAAATCTTTAGCCCTTGTTCTATACCTTCGAGGAGGAGCAGGTGGCAGACATACCACCCCATGAAGAGTAACCATCTCATGGAAACTGAACTGTCCCTTTCCAGGGCCACTGGTCTGACAGATAAACATTCCGAGCAGAAATTGGAAATTGCCCCCTTAAGCAATAAGGACCTCTCTGGAGCCACCTTGAAGAACCAGATCTGAGGCAATGATCAACCAGAACACAGTTTGACCAAGACTGCTAATTTACCCCAGTTTTTTCTCTATTTAAAACTAAAGCTCCAATCAGCAACCTGAAGATAGGGCTGGGATGTTAGATCTCACTTTGCCTTCCCAAAGTAGCTATACTGATTAAAGTTCTTTTCCTACTTTTCACCATGTTCTTTCTGGTTGATTTTTGGGACAAACGGCTAGACCTCATTGGTTGGGGCCCCTGGAGTCAGGCCTCTGGCCTTGGACTCTGATAACAGGAGAACTTACGTTAGAAGAAATAATAAGAAAGGATATTGTAGGAAGAAGCTGCCTGGTACATAAAAGAATATAGGCAGCAAAGTGTGGTATATGGGCAAAGACAAGTATGGAGTTGAGCTAGCACACATGGATCAGCAGGAGCTGAGGTTTGGCAGAAAGGCCTCCCTTCCCTACTGCATTTTTTTCCTTCAGATGATTACATTTTAGGGGTCAGGGTTTGACATGCAGTGGGGGTTGGTGTGTAAACACATACACCATGCTTACAGATGATTATTCTTGCAGTAGCAATGTCTCTGTCTCTAGGCTAATTCTAACTCTATGGATAGGGTGGGGACACAGAAATCAGAATTTCTCTTTTGGAGCGCAGTTCTGCTCAGCTTCTTAAGTGAGTGTCCTCAGATCACAGGAGAAGCAGACGAGGGAACCAACACTGATACAGGCGGCAGGAGTAGGCTAAGAATAGCAGCCAGAAGACAGGAAAGACACCCAGTCTTTCTTGAGCAGATGGGTGAACAAGAAGTGGGAAGTGAAGGAAACGGAAAGTCTTGAGGAGAAGGAGGAAGGCCACGGATGTTCTGAGGAAGCTGTGGTGTACACAAGGGCAAAACACACACGGAGTGAATGAAACCCAAGCCAGAAGCATATGGTAACGGCAGAGGAAGGGACCATCAGAAAAAACGGAAGAGGAGCACAAATAAGACTTTTTAAGGAATATAAAAATAAGTGGCATGGGTGTGTAAAGCAGCACAGCAGGGCTGAAGAACAAGCTGTTACATGAATCACATGCCCTAGAATCAGTATACCAGGCCTGCTATTTACCATCTCTGCAACCTAGACCAGACAGCAAAGCTCTTTAAGCCTGCCTATGAGATAGTGATAATAATTGTTTCTGCTTCATATGATTGTTGGGGGATTGAATTACATGAACTTTTCCAGCTGAAAGGCTGTGCACAGTACTACACACAGTAAATACTTTATAAAGGTTAATTTTTTTTTGTTGTCAGATTAGGAATATAATACTAGAAAGTTATTCTAATGAATTACAGATGCATGTAAAAACATAACTCCTAGGATATTCATCACGCATGCAAGGGTAGCACACACACACATATGGACCCCATATAAATCCTAAGTGTCTAATAAGAGTAACTTGGGTAAACTGTGGTAAATCCATAAATAGAATGCAATGTAACCTTTAAAAATGTTCTTGTAGAACATTTAACAATATATACTAATTGGGAAAACAGGGTGCAAAGTAGTAGTAAAGAGTATTCTGATTTTGAAAAAATGTACAAAAAATATCAATTACTGATTATTTGTCAAACGGTAGGATTACAGGTGTATTTTTCCCTTCTTTTTTGCTTTTCTCCCCCTGGATTTTCCACAATGAAATTGGATATTTTATAAAAAACCAAATTAGTATGCAAATAACATAATAGAGAAAAAACTTTAAAGTAAAAGGTGATAATCAATAAGAAAAAAAAAGATGTTTATATTTTAAAATGACCAAAATCAACTCCAAGTCAAACTCTAAACAACTCTAAACAACACTAAATAGCAAGAAAACATAAGTGAAGTAACTTGTGAAAAAAGTAAATATTTATAATGTTTTGTGCAATGTGTAAACCTTAAGTAACACTTTTTGGGTAAAGGGATTCTTTCTACACAACTGAAGCACAGGTATAAACGGACATTATTCTTTATAGGCTGTCTAGTGTGATTCTTTAATGTACTTAAAAAACAGATGCTTACCAAAATTTCAAATAAAAGTTCCCGTTTTCATAAGGATGAAAACAAACATGTTAAATATGAATGAAAATGGCCTTATGAATTTAGAACTGAAATTCTAAGCTCAAGATGTGAAATTTATGCTGTCAAACCATCATTTCAAAGTTGGAAATACCTATAGAGATAATTTATTTCAACTTATTTTAATTAATAGAGCAAGTTTAATGTGGCTAGGTAAGTGGGTGTGGTGATGCAGTATCTTTGGTTCCAGCTGTTCAGGAGGCTGAGGTAGGAGGATCAACCGAGACTAGGAGTTCAAGGCCAGCCCAGGCAAAAGAATGAGACCCCATTTCAAACAAAATAACAAATGCATAGAAAATATAGAAAGCATATAAAATATATATATAAAACATATACATATATGTATGTACGTACACCCATACACACACACACACACACACACACACACACACATCAGGCAGCTAGTGAACAGCAGAACTCACTCTAGTAGGCTTCCTTCTTTTTTTTTTTTTTTCAACCACTGAAGCACTGTGGAGTCCACCCTGAGACAAGCACTACCAGGGATACTGGAATTGTCTGGAGAGGATGGGTTTTCACGACAGCCATTGAGGCCCTCTTTCCACCTGTGATCTGCTGTAATGATCGTGCTGCTCCTTCCTGCCCATGCTGGCCCACAGCAAAGACACCAAAACCAAATATAACAGTATCTTTTATGACTTTTCACTCTTTTAGTTTCTTTCAGCAAACTGAAAACAAACTACTGAAGAGTACTGTCTCCTTCATAATTCATGAGAGCTAAGTCATGGAATGGGTGCCTGGGTGCCTGTTGATAGATCAATAGATAAAGAAAACATGGTATATATACACAGTGGAGTATTATTCAGCCATAAAGAAGACTGAAATTATGTTATCTGCGTGAAAATAGATGGAAGTAGAGATCTAATGTTAAACAAAATAAAAAAAAAACAGACTCAAAAAGATTAAGCATCACATGTTTTCCCTCTTGTGGAATCTAGGAAGAAAAAACCCCCAAAAGTTGAGGGGGGCTATTAGAGAAGAAGGGGAGACAAGGGGAGAGCTATAGGGGTGCATATGACCAAAGTATGTTATTTTCATGTAGAAATATGCCATGTGAAATTCACTACTTTGTATAATTAAAATGTACATCATACAAAAAGAATATTGCCTCACAACAGGTAAAGGTTAAAAGTGCCTTCCTTAGAAACTGGGGTCGTTAGGTAAGGCCTGGTTAAGGATTTTGCCAGTCCAGCACCTCTCTGATCCTGTTGCTTCAGCTGGCCACAGAGGATGGTGACCATCCTCACTCCCTCTCTACTATGGTGCAACAAAAATGGCAGGGAAGGTCCACAATGAGAAGTATGTGGAGAAACCTCTAAGGTTTCTAAATTTGTCTATCAAACTACAACCTGACTTAGGGCATACCCCTGGAGTTGACCAATTATATAAATCAAATCTACATTCTCTTCATTGGTTTACACGTGAAAGAGTTCCAAATCTCTTTTTGAAGCCAGGTATTGGCAGGTTAAAATAATTAATGCATATCACATGCTTGCCATGGGTTGAACATAGGGGATATTTTTTTTTTTTTTTAAAGAGAGAGTGAAAGAGGAGAGAGAGAGAGAGAGAGAATTTTTAATATTTATTTTCTAGTTCTCGGTGAACACAACATCTTTGTTGGTATGTGGTGCTGAGAATAGAACCCGGGCCGCACGCATGCCAGGCGAGCGCACTACCGCTTGAGCCACATCCCCAGCCCATAGGGGATATTTTTATATTCTGATATATGTATTTTGGTTTTTCATACATGGTTTATGACTGGCAACTCCCTCCCCAAGGTAGGCCATGGAAATCAGAATTTCTCTTTTTCAATGCAGGTCACAGCAACACTAAAGTTCTGCTGCACAGGGGCCAACAAGAATGCTGAAACTTGCAGGTTTTCCTGGGGTTCCCAGTCTATTAGCATTAGGTATACAATGAAATCTCCACTCAAACCCAAAAGGGCAGGATTCAGAGAGCTTCCAGGAAGCTGAATACATGCAGGATCTCTAGGAGCTCCATGCCCTTTCTTCTATACTTTGCTCTTTGCATCTCTTCATCTGTGTCCTTTACAACATCCTTTGTAATGAATTAATAAGTTCTGCAGGCTGCTTGACCAACTTAATTAAACCAAGGAGAGGGGTTCAGGAAACTTGAGCTCTATAAAACTGGCATCTGGGATGGGCAGCCTTGGGGAATGAGCCCTCACCTGTGGGATCTGATGCTGTCCCCAGGTAAATAGTATCAGAACTGAGCTGGAGAACACCCAGCTGGTGTGTGCTGCTGCAGAACTGCTGGCTTGCCTGCCAATGGGGAGGACTTGTCACACCTTTTGAGGACACAGAAGTCTGTTGTGTTGACTGTAGCATGAAAGCAGAGGGAAAATAGACCCCAGTACCCCAACAGAGATGGATTCTAAGTATTTTAAAAATAGAATGTTAGGTTTACAAAACTGACAAAAAATTCCTTTTTTATTCAGCTGCCTCTCATAATTTTTCTTGAGACAGTAAAAAATAAAATGAAAATCCTAGTTTCTTAACTTACTTTATTCTTTGGCTCTACCTGATAAAGCACAAACTTCCTAGTGCCCAATTATGACTAGTGACATTTTTTTTTTTTATAGACAGAACTTAACTAGTCTCTCTGTGCCTCTGTTCTCTCATCTGTAAGATGGGCAGTAATTACAGACTTACCTTGCAATGTCCTTGGAGGATTAAAGAAACCAATGCATATTAAATTCTCAGAATGAAAAGAACACAAGGAAAGCACTCTATAAACCCTCAGCACTTAGCTGTCATCTACAAAAACATGCTTGCTTTATATGAGAAAATCTCATTTCTGATTTGATAGTCAATTGATCTTGGACTAATTCTTTTCAATCTTTAATATGCACAAAATTGCCTGGGTGTTAAAATGTGGGGTCTATTTTAGTAGATCTTGGGTAGGCCTGGGATTCTGCATTTCTAACAAGATCTCTGTGGATGCAACAGAGTTAGTTCATAGAACACAATTCAGAGCTAATTCTTGGATCATTAGGCCTCAACTTACTCTACTGTAAGCACAAGTACTTATAAATTATTATAAAACACAAGTGAAATACAAAATATCTTTTGTAATTTTTGATAAACAGAGGCTATAAGTATCAGAGAATAAAAGACGCTTCTCAAACATGAATGCAAAGAAAAGTAAATTGTACCGCATGTCCATAATTTATGGTAAATTCATTCTTGATTTTTAGGCACTTTAACACTGAGCTACATCCCTAGCCCTTTTATTTATTTTATTTTGAGATAGGATCTTGCTAAGTTGTTCAGGGACTTGGTAAACTGCTGAAGCTGGCTTTGAACTTGTGATCCTCCTGCCTCAGCCTTGGGATTACAGGCGTACACCACCATGCCTGGATTCTGAAGATATTTTTATAAAAAAAAAAGTGTAAGAACTTTTAGCTTTAAAAACATATGCTTTTATATCCCTTGCCATTCAACATTATGAGCTATTTTAATCTAACTTTGCCTTTACAAAAGTTGCTTAACAAAAAACACAATAAACAGAGAAGACAAAATAAGTGCCAGAAAATAGAATCATGGGCTACAAATTCAAAAGTAAACTGAATAAACTTATAATCCTATAATAAACATACTAGAAATTGAAATTAAATCTTTAACTAGGATCAACCTTACATGAGTATGATGAAAGAATCACACCTCACTTACATAATTACAAATGTTATTATTTGTAAAAGCCCTAAAACTGGTTTAAAATAAATAATTATATGCACATGGTATATCTTGGTATTCTTTGCCCTATAAAAATTAAGAGGTATGAAAATGTTAAGCACAGTTGTTAAGGCAATTTCCTGTCTTTTGAACATTTTATCTGGGAAAAAAGGGCTCTCCAAGGAAGACCCTTATATCAGAGTCTAAATGGCAATGGTGGAGAAATCTTTTGGACTGTCAGGTTGTCATCTGTGTTGTATTTTTATAACTCGGTGACCTGATCAAGCTTGTAGATCCACGTATCTATCCTCCATAAGCCAATTAGCACAGATGTGACTCTATTCACTAGGCCCTTTCCTCCTCACCACTCACACATAATCAGACCATTGGATGAAACCCACATAGCCAGCTCCAGGGCCTCTGGTTAAGTTTCTCATATGTTGCTGGCTGAGCAAAACCATTTGTGAATTCTCCTTTGCTGTTCCTGCCACCAAAAGTAGGTGTCTGCACAATACCAGATCCTGATAGTAGGGCCTTGGCAAAGCTAATTGATTTATGTGAGGTTGACATGTGACACTTGTACCATTGTTCTCCGAACTAAATAACCCCATAACATCCCCCCATGATATAATAAAGGTAAACAAAAAAACATATCTTGCAGCAAATCCAAGTGGAGAATCAAGCAAGGTTTAAGAAATACTTTACAATTTGGTACAGGAAACAAGTGCTGAAATAGCCTTAATATTTCTTATTTTTAACATAAATACCAATTCTGAGACTTCTTGAAAGAAAAAAAAAATCAGGTGAGAAGGAGAATTATCTGGCTTATTCACATGCCAATCATACTTTTCTTAGTTCATCCCTTAAACTAATATATAGAAACCCCATGTCTCACTAAGTAGCAACAATTCCAGATTTTATAAATGGTTGGAAATGCCACTTGCCCTAGAGAACACCAGAGTAAGTCCTGATACAGCTGGACATGTGCACAACACATAAACTTGAAACGTTACTTATTTATTCCTAAATGTTCAATGAACACCAGTGAGAGAGACCAGTGCATGCAAGAGCTTCATGGGTGAGTACAAGAAATCTCTGCCACTGGAAGCAGGGGCAGCAGGGGTAGCATCTGTAGCATCTGCAGGCTAAGCAGAGCACCCTCCACCTCCAGATGCTGTCTCTCTAGGTTGGGAAGGATCTGGAATCTGCAGCCTATCTAGAGCCTCTACTACCTACTGACAGCACTGAAAGCTTTCAGATGGGAGATGGGAAGGTGGTTGGGCTGAGACTGGAAGGAACCCTTGAGTTTTGTAGCCACAAGAATCATTTGGATCAGGAGAGCAGTGGAGGAAAATAACACTCAACTATGAGAGCACATTTGGTTTGAGGGAACTAATCAGCTGCATATTCCTGAAGTGCTGGGAGTAGCTAGAGGGAGGATGATAATGAGGCTTGACAGAAAAAGATCACCCAGGGTCCTATGGCCACACTTCAAAACTGAAGAGTTTATTCTAGGGAGAAAAGGGACCTTGCAGAATTCTGATGGGGAGTGAGAAATGGAGGCAGACATACTCAGTGAGCAAATACCTTGGATGGATGTGGCCATTATAAAATGGGTTTCCTCAAAAATTCTTAATTAACATGAGCCTACTGTTTACTGAAATGAGGACAAATAATTATACAACATATACTATTTCTATATTCTCACACCTCCAACATACCAAATTCAGAAGCTGCATGCAACTCAGTATAGTCAATTCTGTTGCAATGCTTGTTTGGACAATGAGAATGATGTATTAGGAAAAACTGAGATAACTTGAACTTCATGTTTGCTTTATGTGCCATTTTATCCTTAAGAAATGCTAGGGGACCACAGAAAACTGCATGTAATTGAACACAGGAATACAAAAAATTCCTACATGCTTACAGGCACATACCCTAGATATATGCCAGCTGTCTTAGCTCATGATGGGTCTTATGGGCTGGAACCCCAACCCCAATCCATCAGATTCAAAATAATTCTTTCCACCACTTCACAGTAATTCACAAGCTATTATTAAATTCTTACCTTGTTTCATGTGCCACTGATGATGTTCACCGAGTGTTGTGCCCTAATCCCATGAGCCCTGTGGTTTTATAACCATGCTTAAAACTGACTATTCTGAAGATGACTGTTCATCTCAAGATGAATACATACCTGACAACCAGATTTATATTTTTTCCACAAAGGTAACTGCAGACAAGCTTTAGTCTAGATCCATAGTAGCTCTCAGAGTTAACTGAACAAAAGTGGCCACATGAATTCTGGCTCTCTAGCAGTTAATGGTAATGTTCCCTGTGTCTTCCGTCCCAAAGAGGCCCTGCAGCCATGTATCTCCTCTTGGGGTGAACCTCATCCAATCCACAGCTGTAGGGCAAGGGCTAGAGCTTGATGGATTTAAGGGTAATAGCATTACGTCTTCCATTGATAGTTTTAGGAATCTTGGCCAATGAGACAAAGGGAAGACTTTGAATGGTTCTTAAAAATCTTTTGTCTTTAATATAAGGTTGCTATATTTAGGAATAAAAAACATAGGACATACATTTAAATTTGAGATAAACAATAATTTTTTAGTGTTAAGTATGTCTCAAATGTTCTATGGTACTAAAAGTACCTTTTTACCTGAAATGTAACTGGGTATCTTGTATTCTACCTGGCAACCCTATTTTAAGAGGACACCCAGGGAAGACATAGGGAGAAAAGGGACCTTTCTCCTCTGGATGTTGGTGAATGTATATGGTGCTTACAGTTGTTGCAGGTGTCTTGTATACAACTTGGGGAAAGGCCTGATCTGTGCAGAGCAGGGCAGAAAAACAGCAAGAACATGGTTCCTTGAAGATATTGATGAGCTTCTAAATCAGTGGTTTTAAATCTCAATAACACATTTAAATAACCTGATGAAACTGAACAATTGATAATGCCCGGGCCCCATCTTGAAATTCTGATTCAGTTCTTCTGTTGCCTGCATTGCTTTAAAATTCCCCAAGTAATTCTAATGTGCAGTGAGAAATGAGAATCCCTTTGGATTTATTTATATTAATAACTTTCCCTGTTATTGGAATCATATAACAGAATTCCT
This sequence comes from Spermophilus citellus, assembly GCF_964194105.1. NCBI lineage: Eukaryota > Metazoa > Chordata > Mammalia > Rodentia > Sciuridae > Spermophilus > Spermophilus citellus. The sequence goes on along the minus strand of NC_138184.1, from coordinate 44,093,727 downwards.
GTTATATGTAGCTTAAAGAATCCTAAATAAGAACAATCTCTCTGGAGTGAAATACAAGGTCCAGCATTGAAATTTAAATCCTAATTCCCAGCAAAAGTATTAGGCCTGCTCATTCATTTGAGAAAATAAGATCATGTGTCTGCCCAACCTTCAAACATAATTTTTCTTTTTTTTTGCAGAGATGGGGATGCAAAATCTAATATATTTTACTGATATTACTGATCTATTTTACAAGACCTTGTGCACAGTAGGCAAGTGCACTGTTAGTGAGCTTCACCCCCCAAACTCAGTTCTAAAGCCCTTTATCAAAGGTGTTTACCCTTGGCAGCAAACAGATTAGTTTCAACAATGGACTGTATTAAAGTTTGTTGTCTAGGTTAAATTTAACATTTCCATAATTATAAATCATCATATTGTGCTAACCAGCCTGATTTCATTCTTTTTCACTTTTCTTGATATTTTATGGAGTACTCATTTTGGTATCATGAGGATTGAATTAGAGTTGCATGCAGAGTGCACAAATGTGCTTCAAACCCAAGAGATCACCTAGAACCCAGACTGAGAATGTCCTACAAGTGAGCAATTTGGCAGTATTTCTTGCTCTAAACTGATGGGGTATTATTGTGTATTCAAGGCCTCCTTCAATTTTTGGACCTTGCAGTAGTGGGTACACATATGTACATGGGCAGGTTACTGATATATTTTACAAGACCTTTCCTTGTCAGGGGAACTCTTGAAGTATCTGAAGGCACAGAGGGAAGGATGCAGGCAAATGTTAACTGTCTTCCCTTTGGAATGGCTTCTAGGAATACAAAGGTGATGAAATTCAAGAGGTAAGAATGATAACCTGGAGGTGATCCTAAATGCTGTACTGAAAGGCCCTTTCAACAGCAGGGATAAGGATTTGGTTTATTTAATGAGATCAGGCCATGTTTAAGAGTTCATCACAGATGCAAAATAAGAAAGGAGATTAAAGCAGAACAATAAGAATAATAAAGGTGACATAAAACTGGGAAATAAGACCACAAAAGCCAGGAATTAAAGAGTCTAGTATTGGGTCTATAAATGAATGATGGGTGGAGATGGGAGAGAAGGAAGCCTCCCTTTTTACAACTGCTTTTCAAGTCAAAACATTTTTTTTGAATTCTCTTCTCTCATTTTCATATATAGCCTATAACGTTCTAGGAATTTAATATAAAGCCAATTTATTCTTGGCTTATTACAAACATCATGATTGAGTTACTGATATTAAAATTCCTATTTACTGACCAAAAATAATTTGTAAAATGACATTCTGACTGGAATGAGAGGCTACAGATACCACAGTTGATAAGAATTCTGAGGGAAAACATCATCTCAAATAAAAAGGATGCTTTGGAAATTTGATTTATCTTTTGGTGATCCATATATTTAAGATGTTAAAAATCTATTAGTTGGCCCACACCAGCCCGCAAGGGACTCAGGCTCACAGTAGGCCCTGGTCCACCCCTCCACCGGTGAGGCAGAAACCTGCCAGAGCCTAACCTCTGGCACAGGATTGCCACTTCGGTCCAGCAGACTACCACAGGAGTCAGACCGGGCCCAGATCTCTCCACACTGACTTGTGCAGGACCCAGGTCCAGGGTAGGTCCAAAACCTCCCCACCCCCCACTCTCCAGCCTGGGAGCCTAAACCTAACCCCTTCCATCTTGGGACACTTCCATCTTGGGCAGTCATTGTCATAGCCTTCTCTACTCAGTAGCCCCTAACTTTTTGATAACAGGGAATACAAGCAGCTGCATTTCAGAGCAGGCATCCCCAAAACAGTGTGAGGCCCACTCTTGCAGCCCCATCTCTGTAAGACATTGCTTCCATCTTGGGGCACCTTAACTATTATCTTGAGTTACCTCTGCTATTGTCGCCATCAACCTTAGATGCAGTAGCATACACTGAGGGACACCAGCAGGGTCTAGAAGCCCAACATCAAGGTGAGGTACAGACAATCTGCATGGTACTACAAGAATATAGAGAAGAAACTGTAGTATCTTACTTCAAGAAAGGAAGACACATAGACATCATGGGAAAAAAAAAAGGTGGGGGGAGGAAAGTACCACAAACAAACCAGGATATTATAATAACAGAACCTATGGACAGCGAAGTTTATGAAATGTCAGAGGAGTTCAGGAGGTTCTTAATTAAAATGATCTGTGAGTTAAAGAATGTCCTAAATGAGCAAATACAGACAAAAATTGATCACTCCAAAAAAGAGATAAGAGAACAAATACAGGTAGCAAAAGATTATTTCTAGAGAGAGACTATGAAAAAAAAAAGTCAGAAATCCTTGAAATGAAGGATACAATAAATCAAATAAAAAACTCAATAGAAAGCATAAACAACAGACTATATCACTTAGAAGAAAGAATGTCAGATAATGAAGACAAAGTATACAATCTGGAAAACAAAGTTGATCACACAGTGAAGACAGTAAGAAACCATGAACAGAACATACAAGAATTATGGGACAGCATCAAAAGACCAAATGTAAGCGTTATTGGGATAGAGGAAGGCACAGAGTTTCAAACCAAAGAAATGCACAATCTCTTCAATGAGATAATATCAGAAAATTTCCCAAGCATGAAGAACGAATTGGAAAACCAAATACAAGAGGCTTACAGGACACCAAATGTACAAAATTACAACAGATCTATACCAAGGCACATTAAAATGAAAATGCCTAGCATACAGATAAGGATAGAATCTTAAAAGCCACAAGAGAGAGGAATCAGATCACATTTAGGGGGAGACCAGTTCGTATTTCAGCAGATTTTTCAACCCAGACCCTCAAAGCCAGGAAATTGTGGAACAACATATACCAAGCTCTGAAAGAAAATGGATGCCAACCAAGAATCTTATATCCAGAAAAACTAAGCTTTAGATATATGATGATGAAATAAAAACCTTCCATGATAAACAAAAGTTTAAAAAGTTTACAACGAGAAACCTGCACTACAGAACATCCTCAGCAAAATATTCCAAGAGGAGGAAATGAAAAACAATAACGAAAACCAGCAGAGGGAGATATTACACTAAAGGAAAATCGAATCAGAGGAGAAACCAAGTCATGTTAAATACCAAAAATAAACAAAAATGTCTGGGAATACAAATCATGTCTCAATAGTAACCCTGAATGTTAATGGCCTAAACTCACTAATCAAAAGACATATAGACTAGCAGATTGCATTAAAAAAAAAAAAGAGCCAACAATATGGAGCCTCCAAGAGACTCATCTCATAGGAAAAGACATCCACAGACTGAAGGTGAAGGGTTGGGAAAAATCATTTCACTCACATTGGCTGTGGAAGCAAGCAGGGGTTTCTATCCTCATATCAAATAAAGTAGACTTCAAACTAAAGTCAATCAAAAAGGATAAAGATGAACACTACATACTGCTCAAGGGAACCATACACCAACAAAACTTAACAATTATAAATATATATGCCCCAAACAATGGAGCATCTACAATCATCAAACAAACTCTTCTCAAGTTCAAGAGTCAAATAGAGCATAACACAATAATTGTGGGTGACTTTAACACACCTCTTTCATCACTAGATAGACCTTCCAAACAAAAGCTGAATAAATAAACTATAGAACTCAATAATACAATGAATAACTTAGACTTAACTGACATATATAGAATATTACATCATTCAACAAGAGAATACACTTTCTTCTCAGTAGGACATGGAACCTGCACCACAAAGCAACTCTTAGCAAATATAAAAAAGTAGAGATACTATTCTACATTCTATCAGATCATAATGGGATGAAATTAGAAATCAATGGTAAAACAAGAAATAAAATCCACTCTAACACCTGGAGACTAAATAATACGCTACTGAATGAACAATGGGTTACAGAAGACATCAAGGAGGAGATTAAAAGGTGTTTAGAGTTGAATGAGAACACAGATACAACATATGGAAATCTCTATGACACTATGAAAGCAATTCTAAGAGGAAAGTTCATTGCATGGAGTTCATTCCTTAAAACAAGAAAAAGTCAACAAATAAATGACTTAACATTACACCTCAAAGCCCTAGGAAAAGAAGAACAAATCAACACCAGAAGCAGCAGAAGACAGAAAACAATTAAAATCGGAACTGAAATGAATGAAATTGAAACAAAACAAATGAAAAAATTGACAGAAAAAAAGCAATCATGAAATTCATCTGGAAAAATAAGAGACCCTTAGCAGGAAGAGTGAAGCAGGTGGCATCACTATACCAGACCTTAAACTATAATACAGAGCAATAGTAACAAAAACAGCATAGTATTGGCACCAAAACAGACTGGTGGACCAATTGTACAGAATAGAGGACACAGAGCATAACCCACAAAATTACAATTATCTTATATAAGACATAGGCACCAAAAACATGCATTGGAGGAAAGATAGCTTCTTCAACAAATGGTACTGGGAAAACTGGAAATCCATATGCAACAAAATGAAATTATGCCCCTATCTCTCACCGTGCACAAAACTCAACTCAAAATGGATCAGATTTAGGAATAAAACCAGAGACGCTGTGTCTAATAAAAGAAAAAGTAGGCTTTAATCTCCATCATGTGGGATTAGGCCCCAACTTCCTTAATAAGACTCCTTTGGCACAAGAATTAAAATCAAGAATAATAAATGGGATGAACTCAATCTAAAAAGTTTCTTCTCAGCAAAAGAAACAATCTGTGAGGTGAATAGAGTGCCTACATCTTGGGAGCAAATTTTTAACCCTCACACATCAGAGAGAGCACTAATCTCTCAGGTATATAAAAACTCAAAAAGTTAAACACCAAAAAAAAAAAAAAACAACAACAAATAACCCAATCAATAAATGGGCCAACGACTTAACAGACACTTCTCAGATGATGAGATACAATCAATCAACAAATATATGAAAAAATGTTCATCATCACTAGCAATTAGAGAAATGCAAATCAAAACCATCCTAACAATAAGTGTTGGCAAGGATGTGGGGAAAAAGGTACACTCATACACTGCTGGTAGGACTGCAAACTGGTGCAGCCAATATGGAAAGCAGTATGGAGATTTCTTCAAAAATTGGGAATGGAAGCATCATTTGACCCAGCTATCCCTCTCCTTGGTCTATACTCAAAGGACTTAAAAACAGCATACTACAGGGACACAGCCACATCAATGTTTATAGCAGCACAATTCACAATAGCTAAACTTGGAACCAACCTAGATGCCCTTCAATAGATGAATGGATAAAAAAATATGGCATATATACACAGTGGAATATTACTCAGCAATGAGAGAGAATAAAATCATGGCATTTGCAGGTAAATGGATGGAGTTAGAAAAGACAATGCTAAGAGAAGTTAGCCAATCCCAAATAAACAAATGCCGAATGTTTTCTTTGATATAAGGAGGCTGATTCATAGTGAGAAAGGGAGAAGAGCATAGGAGGAATAGAGAAACTCTAGATAGGGCAGAGGGGTTGGAGGGGAAGGGAAAGAAGAAATGATGGTGGAATGTGATGATCATTATTATCCAAAGTACATGTATAAAGACACAAATTGGTGTGAATATACTTTGTATACAACCAGAGATATGAAAAATTATTCTCCATGTGTGTAATAACCATTGTAATGCATTCCACTGTCATATATAAATAAAAAGAAATCTGTTAGTCATACTACAATGTCAGGGCTAAAAAGACTCTTTTCCTCCCCAATATATTTAAAAAAATTGTGATGAACTGCATTTATAATCAGACCAACACCCCCCCATATCAAGGTGAAGCTTATGTTAGTGAAATCCACTAGTCTAATCAAACTCAACTATAAGAAAATTAATTAGATGCATTTGTAACAAATGACATGTTTATGTAAAGGATTAATGAGGCATTATAACAGGATCTCAGGCTGCTTTTGCTAACGCAGTGCCTCTTAGGCCTGCAGATGCCCTATGGGTAGCTAAAAACAGGATGAAGTTTGGCATCTCTGCCTTCATTTTCCATCTATCTCCTTTACTACCTAAAACTTTGGGTCACAACCTTGTTCAGCTCTGCATATAGGCATGTTAATCATTTAAGGAATGTTGACTAAAAATTGGTAGTTCAAAGTTTATGAGCTCTAAATGAACCTATTCCAACTCATCCCCTTCCAGACGGAGGTCATATTTGTAAGGACATTAGACTGTGAGCGTTTATAACATCAGACATCTGCAGTGTTGCCTAGAAGTCTCCAGTCATCGTGCCCTTCCAGGACCACATATCCAAGACACAGACATCCCGAGCATCAGGTAGAAATTGCTCCTTTGAGCAATGATGATCTCTCTGGAGCTACCTTGCAACACCAGACTGGAAAATAATGTTCAACCAGGAGACAGTTTAACCAGGATTGTTAATTATGCATTACTCCCTGCATCAATCTTCCTCTATTTAAAACTAAAGCTCCTGTAAGGACTCCAAAGACAGGGGTGAAATGCTAGATCTCACTCTGCCTTCCCAATATGGCCAGACTGATTAAAGATTCCTTTCTTGCTTAGTATCCAAGTTTATTTCATCATCACTGCCACAAGACAGAAAAGTGATGGATTTTCCAAACTGCAGTTCCCTTTTCACTAACCTAAGGCATTCATTAACCTAAAGCATGGAATTAGGGAAAATCTTTCCCTTTCATAGCAGGACATATGGAGTGAGTATTTCCTTTGTGCAGAAGGGAAAAAAAAGCAAATATGGCCCCTGGAACAGGGTATGTTGCCCAGTGAGTAGAGCATGGCTGGGTTTTGCCCCCATAACCTGCCCCTTTCTCCCATGCATCAGGTGTGAGGTTTCCCTCAGATTGCAGTACTTCCAGGTGTATGAATTCCTATCACATGGACCTTGGGACAGGAAATAAGGAGAAATAAAAGCAGAGAAAGAGAGAAAGCTCTGGTAAAGGTGCCCAGCCTCCTACTGACTCTCTGGGCATAAGATTCAGTTTAGTTATGAGGAAGAAACCTAAAGGAGTTCCTTAGCCTTAAAGTTTCAGGGGTAGAGTGAAGGCTGATACACGTCTCCTCCCTTACTATTCAGTAAGTCTAGATGTCCTTTGACAGGCCTAGAATTCTTCTGGATTAAAACTATAATCTCTTCAGAAAGCTATTATAGGTGGTTTAAAGAATAAATGATGGGATGCTAGGAATTAAAGTTCTGAAAGCAGGCAGACATTGTAGGGAGGGTGGTTATACCATTGTGGGAGCGGGGAGACAGCATTACAGAAGCCACAATCTAGCCTATGGCCTTGGCTGACTTTCACCACCTGCACAGGATTAAATCAAAGCCCTCATTTCCCTCTAGGCCACACACATGTGCATTTTAGGGCACAAATAACTTGTCCCCAAGGTAATGTGGCATTGAAAGAAGACATAATGTGAAGTTTCCAGAAAGGTCACTGGAGGAAACAAATGTTATCAATAACACACTTAATTTAGCATGATTCAAAACCACAGGAATTTCTGGTCAGGCATTGTAAATATATCTAATTGCTTCACTTAAGTTCTCCTCAAGCCATCCGCTATGCCTCCTGGGCAGTGTTCAGCATGGGTACAATCTGGCATCTTTGTATTTTATGGAGATGATGAAGATGAAGACAAATGATGGAGGAAGAAGGCCCAGCATGAGAAGGATGGGTGTCTCATTTGCTTCAAAGGGCACTGTCCTACAAAAAGCATTACAGTGAAGGCGCAGTACTCCACTGCCTGGGATTCTGCTTTCATGGGCTCCTTGGATGTTTTGGTTTAAAATGAATATATTGAAGCATAAAGCAGCAAAAAGGTTGGTTGTAAAAAATGTTTATAAAAGCTAAATTGAAATGTCATGCTATAAACTGTGGAAAACTGAGAGGTTTTGATGATGTTCCCTTTGCTGTTCATGTTATTTTACATGAGCTAGGTGAGGTGACTAGATGGAGATGGAACTCTCCCACAAAGACACAAGGTCTACCCTCCCTGACCTTAAGCTGATTCATCAGCAGACCATGCACAAGGTTTAAATGACTAGCTGACTATCATAAATTGGGATTACATTAAAATTTCTCTCATGATATTTAAAAGCAGCTAGAAAAACAGATTTCTGAACTCATATCTATTCATTTCAGTTAACTTGGTAAGTGGGAATGTGCTGCAAACAATACTGTATTTTAATCCAGTTATCATTAACATTATTGAATAAATGATGAGAGATTACCAATGTAGCTTTAAGTATTGAAAGATCCTATATAACAAGACAAATTCTAGAGGCCAGCATTCAATTCCACCCAGAAGTCCATAAAAAATTCCATTGTGATTGAAACTTCCCATGTGTTCCTGGGTAGTATATACATCATTGACTTGAAAGAAAATCAGGTAACTAGGAAAATTCTGGTGTCCTGGGAAAGGCACTCTGTTCCATTCTTTTCCAACCACCAATTTAACTCAAGTGGCCTGAAAATCCACTGCTAAAACATAACTTATTACAACAAAACTGGCTCTTTGAAAAAGCAAATGTTTCAGGGGAGGATAAAATAGATTATTCTGTCAGTTAATTGCCTATTAAGTTGTTGGCTGACTTATCATATCTGCCTACAGCCTTTTCACACACACAGACATGGGTTTCTCTTAACCTTTCCCCTTAAACAGAGGTTGGCTTAGGAGTGGGCATGGAATTTAATTCTGCCCATGGGATGAGAAAATAAGCCTCATGAGGATTTCCCAAATACTGTCTCTAGAAAGGGTGTGTGTGTATCTTTACTGCTCATAACCATGTCTCTTCAGTAAATGAGTTTTTAAAAAAAATTTAGTTTAATTACTTAACTCCCCCTTCTCCAGTTTTACTATAAGCATTTTATCTTATATTCCTTATACAGATATAATGTTTTAAATTACAGTTTCTAAAATAAGGCCAGAAGTAGATTAGGTAAATAAGAATCCACTTTCTTTTCATTCACCTGATACTTTTTGTTATTCTGTCATGATAAAGAATAGACCAAAGAATATTATAAGATTAAGTCCTATTAGTATGACCATGGTGTATGTTCAGACTACTAAGGGGCAAAGAGGTGTGAATGCAGGGGTTATAAACACACGGGGTGAGCCCCTCAGAAGCACTATGAACCCTTGGTGGTGGGTTTATCATTATGCATCCTGTCTTAGATAGGGATATCTAGCTCAGGAAGCTTTTGATTTTTCTGTCCTTTCTCGAGAATTCTGAATCATGGATATTTTCAGGTTTTTGGAGATTGATATATAATTATCATAAACATAGCAAAATGTCTTGCAGTTCTTCAGGAACTAAAAAAAAAATCCTTTTTAAAAAATATTAGAATTTATTCACATAAGTCACTTTTAGAGTTTTCCTTATATTCATTATCTTCCCTATCTTTTAACCATAGCAAAGATACCATTAGAAAATAATTTAGCAACAATCATAGAATATGACTAAAAATTTATTTAATAGATAAATGACCAACTAAAAAGCACATTTCTAGGAAACTTAAGTACTGGATGACACTTGTCATGTAAAATAAAGCATAAAATATTAAAAGTATCAAAATTTTCCATTTTTCTTCAAGACAAAAGAGCTTAATTAAAACCTAGTTTGAATTAGGTAAGACTTAAAGGCTCTTTTGAGAAATAAGACAGAAAGAAAACTGACTTCATGAATAAATACCAATCTTCAAAACCATGGTATGATGGGTAGTGAAGTGAGGCCAATTTTTAAAACTTTCTACTTTGTTCACAGTTCAGTAAAGAAGTTTAATGATGTCTTTTATAAACACCTGCACAAGGGTTAATCTGTTACCCCTTTAGAATTTTAGTTAAATATGGCCCTCTCATATGGCCAGATGTATCTTTATCTAAAGAAGATAGCCTGCAGATTACAAAAGGGCTTTAAATGGTACACATGCAGGCGATACCAAGAGGGAAAAAGTTCAGCGACATAACGTGATGCTCATCCAGGATATGTTGCACCTGTACTGATTTTGAAAATCATTTCTCAAAATATCATTATAAGCAGATTTCACCACACTTGGGATGATAGCTATTACTAGGTTATCTTTGGTTGTATGTCAGTTTTCAATTGCTATTGTAACTTTTTGATAATTGACATCAACACTCTTGATGCTAGACTGCTTTAAAAGATTAATGGAATCTTGAAATCTGAAAAGCATCATATAGATTAATTCCAGGTATCCTGTTTCAATTTCTGACCAGTTGCTGGTGTGAGAAACTGATGATAATGACTTAATAAAAAACTATCTTGAGCTTTTTCAAGGACACTACCCCTTCTTCACACCAAACTGAGCTGGAAATAAAAGCAAAGTGGGTGCAAGGATGGTGGGTACCTAATCAGGCTTGGTGACACTGAGACTACTCCTATGTCAGTTAAGTAGCTCATCACTCCCATGGGAGAATGATTGCCAGCTGTGGGCTTGAGCATTTTCCAACTATGCACTGTTAGGCTGTGATAACCATCAATCAAATCTTACATCAATCAAAGCATATTTCATGCATATTTCATGTATGTACTCCTGGGCTGACAGGAAGACTCTGCTCTTTGTGCTTGAGAAAATTTGAGTAGTGGAGGCTTTTGCAGTGGCAATACATGTGTATCACTTCCACTCACAATTCAATGGACAGAACTAGTCACATGACTTTGACAGATCACAGGGGACAAGGAGGTATAATCCTAGCAAGAGATGGCAAAGAGAACTGACTACCACACGCTATTTCATAAAATAATAAAACTACTGTATTACTTAAAAAACCATGAACTTTCTCTTAAAAATTTCTGCCTACTTTCTCCCCACAGGTTAGGAAACATTAAATTTTGAATGATCACTTCCATTCTGTCTCTTGGTTCACAGCACATCTATGTAGGGAGTTAGACTTACCCTATTTCTATTTTTGTTCAACTTCTCAGTTTTATGTTAAAATATCACCATCAAGAGATGTAATTAATTTATGTTGTAGACTAATCCATATGCTACCAAAAATATAATAGAATGCAAATGACACATGTCTCCATATGCCTTTCTCATTTGTTATTCCTTTATTCTGGCACTTCACATACATGATTCTTCATACAGACAGCTCTTCTAATTTATTATGCCAATGCATTCTATTTTTGTTGTAATTTTTAGTTATTATTTTAAATCTCAGTCACCTGTGTAACACTGAAGAGTCAAATGGTTCTACAGGGCCTGTTATGAAAGGCAGTTCCCACAACATTACCTTCCACTTCCTGTTCCCAGAAGCAACCTCTTTCACATTTTTTTGTTTGTTTGGGTTTTTTTTTTTTGTTAGTTTGTATTGTTACTTTTTAATTTTTCTCCACTGTTTTCCCACTATGGAAGGAGATTTAGTTCTACTGACCACCACCTTCCTGCTCTCTCCTCTTCTCATGTAAACATACAGTTTGTACACACCCCATCTGTGTGTGTGCCTAAAGAAAACTCTTCCAATCTCCTGCTTGAAGAGTTGAGCATATTGGTGCTCAGGGAAGCAAGAGGAGGAGCCTGTGTGTGCATGTGTGTGTGGGTGGTGGCGTGGTATCCTCAAACTTTAGGACTCAAGTATATTCATCACCCCTTTTCCGGTAGGGTAGTTCCATAGTGGAATGTGCCTGATGCTCTGTTTTATGCTTCTCTGGAAATGAAACTTTCTGGTCTTCTACTTAAGTGGGGAAAGAAACTGGATTCTTTAAATACTTCCATGAATTATCATCCCTTCAGTTCTCTTTTCATCCTCATTCTCAGTTCCTGAGTTCCTGGAGGATTTCACAACCTAAATGCAGTTGCTTCTTGGGTTTTACTTACTGACATACTACTTGGTTACCAACTACTATTTGCTTTAAACAAACTTTTTTTTTCTGCTGTCTTTTCTTTTGTTTTCTTATTCTTTCAGGGTTAATCTTTAGCCTTATTTTCCTTAGGCTGGAGTTTTACAAGGGAGCAGAGTTAAATTGGTCACACTAAAGGTGCCATCTTTAAACAAAACTGTTCTATTGTGCTGTTTTTTAAATTATAGAATTACAGTTTCTAAATAAAAGGGATCTGAAGACAGCATGCAGTGAACTCTTCCCTTCAGAGAGCAAAGTACAGTCATGTGCTGCAAAGTGATGTTTTGGTCAATGAGGAACCCCAGTGATCCCATAGGATTATGTCAGTGATATCATAGCTATTTAGATGATATAAGTACATTCAATGATGTTCACAGAACAACAGAATGGCCTAATAATGTATTTCTCAGAACAGCCCCATCATTATGTGATGTATAACTATATATTATTTAATTTGCAGATGTAGTAGTTGAAATACCAGGAATCTGATTATCTTACTCAAGGACATCAAAAATCACATAGATAGATACCATATTATTTATTCTATATACTTTGAATTATCATCCCTGTAAGGTTTTGTAGTTCATTTTTCCCCCAAATATAGGTCCATTCCAATTATAGCTAGATCCTGTATTACTATTACAATGTCTCATCTTAAAGTGAGCATATGAGTTCATATTAGTATATCAGGTGTTGAACTAGCCATAAAATGTGGTTAAACAAAGTTTTATAAAGTTATTTTATAAAGATTTCAGATACCAGATTTTTAAAAAATATTTTTTAGTTGTTGATAAACCTTTATTTTATTTATTAATATGTGGTGCTAAGAATCCAAACAAGTGCTTCACACTTGCCAGGCAGGTGTGCTACCGCTGAGCCCCAGTCCCTGCCTACAAAACAAAATTTTTAAAGCAGTTGATATGCTTTAGGTATGTCCTATTGGGAAATGTATACAATGGATCTTACAGAGCAACTATCAAAACACTATAACTTAAATGTAGTTTATAGCTTTTTAAAAACAAATGGTAAGATAATTATTTTTAGTTTTTAAGAAATACTTACAATGGAAAAATTAGCTTGGTTTATTTCAAATGTCATAATCTCTCACTGATATAATGTTATTTGTTAAATTTCAGAAAAAAAATGGGTTTTGACAAAAATGCATTTTGCAGAGGACAGAAGGATAGTCCAGGGATTTGGGAAAGATTAAATTCATTTTTAATAATGCTACTTTTCCCCCCCGCTAATAAAGAACATAGCCTTAAAATATTACTAAATTATACTACTAAAACTAAGATACTTTTGATAAAATAATTTGTTTTAGTTCATGAAAGTTATAAGAGCTTTATAAAAATGGGCACCAGGGGAGCTTTTGTAAATGCAGCAATCTAGAGGAAAATGAAGAATAAAAACCAAATAAAGGGTCTTTAAATACTTACAGATTCTTTCCTGCCCATAGTTTTGCTGTGTGAGCGGGACCGGGAGATGTTGCTAAAAAAGGAATCTTTTTTAGTAGCAGATGAAGGTGGGGAGCCAGTGAATTCTCTTCCTCCAGGCAAACTCTCAATGCTTGGAGATGAACTGATGTTTTTAGAATTTTGCCCTGTAAAAGAAATTAAGTAGCAATAATGAAACTCGACTCTTTCAGTAAACTATTGAATCTACCACTTTTGATATATGGTCAATTATGACACCACAAACCCAACATAAAGATGCTGTGGAATTTTCAAATGGCATTTTTATGTATCAGCGTAACTGCCAATTTTTCTTTTTTGGTACTGGGGATTGAACTCAGGGGCACTTGATCACTGAGACACACCCTTAGCCCTATTTTGTATTTTATTTAGAAACAGGATGTCTCACTGAATTGTTTAGCACCTCACTTTTGCTAAGGCTGGCTTTGAACTTGAGATCCTCCTGTCTCAACCTCCAGAGCTGCTGGGATTATAGGCGTGGACCACTGTGACTGGCATAACTACCCATTTTTAAAACAATGAAGTACCACTATAGTTTCCTGTATGTAATCTGTGCTACACAGCTCATGCATATAATATTTTTTAAAACTTAAAAATTGAAAAACTATAGATCAATGGTTAAATTTATTTTCTCCTCACTAATGGAATAATTCCTTAACTATAGAAACAGAACCTATTATACTGTACATTAGTAAGATTAAAAAAATACACAATTTTCACCAAAGTTTTTTAGAAGAGACTCTTTTTCTTTTCTTGATTGCAGAACATATATATGGACTACTGGTTATGTACTACAGGAAATGGGACAGTCTGGTTCATAGGACCTCTTTCTAGATTGTGCCCTTGTTAGTATAAATGTGTCTGTGATCCCCTGAAATGCCTTTCTTCACTGAGAGAACCTGGACCCAGAGAGCTCCCTCAGACATGAACAATGGCTCTAGTATGTCCCACTGAGAGTGTGGGTTGGTGTAGAAGGCCACCATAATTGCACAATGGGAATACTCTCATAGGACATTAAAGGAACTTATTAATGATCTAGCCCATTAGCAACTGAAGGCCTAGAAAGTGTCAGATGCTTAATGGCTACTGGAAGAGAGGAGAAACTACAACTTTCAAAAATCTTACCCCTTATAGAGTTTACTTTTTAAGTGAGGGGACATGGTCAAATATATTAGTAAAACAGATATAATTTTATATGGTAGTAAGTGCTCTCAGAAACAAATCAAAGGAGATGTGAGTGCTAGAGGAAGGTGATGCAATTTTAAATAGAATGGTCAATCAAGGAAGGTGTCACTAAGAATTGAGGTACAATGACATCTGGACAGAAATTTGAAGAAAAGTGAAGTACCAGCTTTGTATAACATATGAAATAATAGCAAAGGCCCCAAGGCAGAACTTTGTGCAAGGAACAACAAAGTGGCCAGTGTGGCTAAAGCTAAGAGTGACAGGGATAGATAGGAGGTGAGGGTTGGGAGGAAGTAGGGGATCAGAATAGGTGTGGATTTGTGGACAATGCAACCACCTTTACTATGAGAATGGAAGCCATGGAACATCACTGTAGGATTTAGGAGAGGAGTGACATGACTTGACTTATATTTTAAAAGAATCATTTTGGCTGATGTGTTGAGAATAGAATTGGGGAGACAAGGGAAAGGGAGACAAAGGCAAAAATCAGGGAAACCAATTTTTGCTACTTCAGGTACCAACACTAATCACAGCTTGGTGGAAAGAAGTGTTCAGATTCTGGACAAAACTGACTGGATTTGTTAGGGGTACAAGAGGGAGAAAGGAGGCAAGTTTAACTTCAAATTTTTGATCTAAGCAAGAAGTATAGTAGTGTTGCTACTTATTAATGGAGGAGGAAGGTTTTAGCAATACAATCAGTAGTTCAGTTGTAGACCTGTTGAGCTGTGATACCTAATCTTATATTCAAAATAAAGAGTAAGAAATTCCTTATGAGTAAGGAATGAATCTGGCTTTTAGGGGAGAAGGATGAGCTAGTAAGATAAATTTGAAAGTCTGGCATATGACATATAGACTGTATTTAAGCCATGAGGTCCTCAACAGATGTGAAGGGCACAGAGAAACAGGGGTTAGAACCCCAAATGGGTCTGTTGGGGTGACTCAAAATGGGGTAGGGAGGAAGGGCAGGGGAAGAAGAGTACCTTTGCATAGGGAAGAGGGGTGGGAAATAAAGGGAGGGAGAAGGGGAATTACATGGATGGTGGAAGAAGACCCTCATCATTATACAAAACACATGCATAAAGATGTGAGAAAGAAAGAAAGAAAAAGAATATCGTTACCTTAGATTAGGTAGAGAGAAGTGATGGGAGGGGAGGGGTTGGGAGGATAGGAAGGATAGTAGAATGAAACAGACATTACTATTACTGTGTGTATATATGTGACTGCATGACCAATATGATTCTGCAACCGGTACACTCAGAAAAATGAGAAATTATATCCCATCTGATTCAAATGTATGATATGTCAAGGTCATCGTACTGTCATGTGTAACTAATTAAAACAAAAACAAAATAAAAATGAAATATACTAAAAAAATAAAATTCATCATGATAAAACAAAACAAAACAAAACAAAACAAAACCGGGTCCCCTCAGAAATGTGGAGGTTTAAAAGTAAGGGACAGAAAGTGGCAAATAATTATGTACTCCTAGTTTTCTGTACCTGGTCTCAAGGCTAGCCCATGGAAGCCTCCTCTGTATTAGATACTAGGGGTTCAGACTGAGTTTCTATCTACCAAGAGTTCAGAATTTAGGGACAAGGGGACAAATGATAAACCAGGAATGATGAAAGAATGTTCTTTCTCAGGAGAGAGCAACTGCCTCTCTCTTGGCTGAGAGGAGAAAGTCAAGGCACATTTCACACAGAGGGGTGACAGACTTGGAAGTGCTACTATGTCCCCTTTAAGGAAACACTTGCTGCCTCAAGAAATACAGTTAGCCGGCTGCCTCTAGTTGTTAGGTTGTCTAGGACCTACTTCAGATTTTGAACCAAATCCATGCTCTTCTCAGTGTGGCTCCTAGCTAGTGACTGGAAGCTAGGACCACCCAGTTCCACCCAACACAGAATTCTTCTGGTAGGAAACCTTAGCTGCAGATTTCCCTATCCAGTTGATGGAGACATGTGGTAGGTCTTCATTATAGACTGACACTCCCTCTGCCCAGTCCTGTTTTCTCCTCTTTTCTTTCACCAATGTTATTCCCAATTACACTCTTTGTACTCCTAACTCCATCTCAGCGGCAGCTTCCTGAAGAATCAAAACTGTTAATAAGTGATACCAGAGCTGAGCCTTCAAAGATAGTGGAGGACCTTTGGGGTTAGGAAAGGACAGGGAAGAACAGGGCCCATTGTCTAGAAGCATTTTATTCTTATGTCAGAGCCTAGAATATGAAAATTCTACCCTGGCCTTCACTTTTTCCCTTCCTTACTCTGACTCCATGTCTCCCACCTACCTCCAGGGCTATAGGCCTTAACTTCTCTGTGTTACATGTTCATTGCAATAATCTCTACAGCCTAGGGTCTGAGAACACTGAGATAAAAAGTATGTCAGGAGGGCTGGGGATATAGCTCAGTTGAATGCACAAAGCTCTGAGTTCAATCCCCAGCACCCCCCCCACACCCCCCCAAAAAGATCTCAGGAACCACCTAATAATTTATACCATTAACACACAAACATTCTCACTGCAAATAGGTTAAATATGAAAGCTACCTTTTAAGAAATAACAGATTTACATCTGCCTTTTAAAAAGTGTATATTTCAGTAATTTTTAGTATAGAGATGCATGACCATTACCACTAATTTTAGAACAATTTCATAACCCCAAAATTAAACTCCATGCTCATTAGCAATTATTCCCCCTTCCCATAATCCTTGGCCACCATTAATCTACTTCCTAACTCTTTTTTGCCTTTTCTGAACATGTCATAAAATTGAATAATATATTGCCCTCTGTGACCACATATACTTTCGAGGTTCACTCATGTAATGGCACGTATCAGGACTTCACTTTCCTTTATATTGCCAAATAATACACCATATTTGGTTGATTCATTAATCAGCTGATGGACTGCTTATATCTGTTTCTTGGCTATAATGCATAGTACTGCTATGAACATTGGTATGTAAGTTTTTGTGTGGAGCTATGTTATCACTTCTCCGAGGAAGACACCTAGGAGTGAAACTGCTAAATCAATATGGCAACTCTATAAGAAACTGCCAAACTCTTTAAAATCTGGCTACACCTTTTTATATTTTCATCAGCATTGTATAAGGATTCTAACTTCTTCACATCTTTGTCAACACTCATTACCAGTTGTCTTTTTAATTTAGCCATCCCAGCGGGTGTGAAATAGTATCTCATTGTGATTTGATTTGCAATTTCCCAATTACTAATGATGTGCTTATTAGACACTGGCATATGTTCTTTGGAGAAATATTTATTCCAATCTTTTATCCATTTTAGAAATTGAGGTATTTGTCTTTATCACTGAGGTTTAAGTTCCTTATCAAATATGTGATTTTAAAAAATTATCCCATTCTGTGCTTTGTTTTTACTTTGTTAATATTGTCCTTTGAATCCTAAGTTTCAATTGGATGAAATCCCATTTACCTGCTTTTTCTTCTTTTCTTGCTTGTGTTTACACCTAAGATACCACTGCCTAGTCCAAGATCATGAAGATTTACTCCCAAGTTTTCTTCTAGTTCTAGTTATAATTCTTACGTTTAAGTCTACAGTCCATTTTTGTATATGGTATTTGGAACTTTGTTCTTTCATGTGTGCATTTCCAGTTTCCCCAGCACCATTTGAAAAACAGATTGCAGTTTGGATGGTTTGAGAACCCTGGCTGAAAACCAGTTTACCACAAAAAATAAACATTTATTTCTATACTATATACATATACATTTATGCTAGTATCACACGATATGGATTACTATAGCTATATAATCAATTTTGAAATCAAGATATGGGAATTCTTGATCTCTGTTCTTTTTTCAAGATTGTTTGGGGGGGGGGTGCTTTGCATTTCCTATGAATTTTAGGATGAGTTTTTTTTTTTATTTTGCCCCCAAAGTACTGGGATTTTGAAAAGAATTATGATAAATATTTATTAATTTGGTTAGTGTTGTGATTTTAACAATATCAGATAAGTAAAAAACTTTTAAATTGTCTTTTATAATTACCTAGTTACTTTTATTAATATTCTTTATCTTCATGCAAATTTTAATTTACATCTAGCATCCTGTTGTTTTAGTTGAAGGATTTCCTTCACTATGGCAGATTTGCTAATAATGAATGCTCTAAGCTTTTATTTATCTGTGACTATCCTAATTTGTCTGTTTTCAATACTGGGGATTGAACCCAGGGGCACTCTACCACGAGCTGTATCCCCAACATTCTTTATGTTTCATTTTAAGACAGGGTCTCACTAAGATGTCCAGGCTGGCCTTGAACTTGCAATCCTCCTGCCTTACTTTCCTGAGTTGCTGGAATTATACATATGTGTGTCACCACACTTGGCAAGAGAGGTACATCTTTAGGCAGTTGCTTATTTCTAAAAGGTAAGTTTATATGAGTGTGAATGCTATACCTAAGTATATGTGCATTTTAAATGATTCTGGATTGTCTTCTCCTAGGATTTTGACAAATTATAAGCCAGCTAAGAAATCTTAAATGTCCATCATTTTTACAGACTGAATATGATATTTTATGTGAGTATGTGTGTGTGTATATGTGTAAATATATCATGACATGATAATTATATATAATTATATATTATCTATTCATCTACTTATTTATTTGGCTAAGTGGATTGAGGGGGGACTTTACTGTGCTAGCTTGAAGTTTTCAGATAACCAGTGAGGCTGGGTACCCTTTATAATTATTTATAGACTGTTTCAAGGCCCTATGTGAATTGTCTCTGCTTATTTTACTTTTCAAAAATAGTTTGGAGTTTCCTTCTAAAATTTGGAAATGAGTGTGTGTGTGTGTGTTTTTCCTCTCATGGCTTCTGTTTTTAAAGTCCTGCTTAAGAAGGCATGTCTTTCCCTAAGATGAATATTGAGATAAAATTTAGGTACTTTATATAAATTATATATAAATTATTTTTTTCTTTTATAAATTTCTCATTGCTCCTCTCTTCCTTAAGCCAATGGTTTCACTGCCTCTAGAGGTGGTGGAAGATAGAGCTAAACTAACAGGAAAGTTTGCTCAGCTCTGAATGCCAAATTACTTTTAAAAGTCCACAGAACAAAAGACCTACATCTCTATTAAACAGTGAATCTATATTACCAAACTACCTAAATTTGTGTTAATTTTTGTCAGCAAGAGAAAACTGTACAGATTTTCAGCTTGTTATGTTGTATGCAGTACTTTCATAATAAAACACCCTTCCTCTGTATTTTTAATTACATCATAATTCTGATTTTGTATATTTTAACATTTCTCCCTCTTTTTGGAGACAAGGTCTAAGTTGCCCAGGCTGGCCTCAAACTTGCAATCATTCTGCCTCAGCTTCCCAAATCATTGGGATTAAAAGTATGCTATCACACCTGGCTATCTCATTCATTTCTGATCAGACTTACTGAATGTTACTGTAATTTAAAAAGTATCACCTTTTGGTTTCATTGATGTAACAAGTTATAAGTGTTGTTAAATCTCTCATCCTTACTCATCCCTTTACTTTTTTATCAGATGTATTTTGATGTTCTTGTTCTATTTTACTGAATCATATACTTTGAAAATTATTTCACTGTCTTTCTTATTTTCAAAAAATTGCATTTCCTCTATTATTTTATCTCAATCTTTCAGGACTTTTGTTTTTGGTTTTCTTGTTACCACAGACTTCTAAAACATTTGAAATTTTTGTTTTTGATTTATTTATTAATTAAAGAGTTAGAATAACAATTTTACATTTATAGTGGTGGGATATGTGGGGGCAGGTGGGAATTTGGTTTGTTGGTAGACCTGAATTCTTTCAGGTCCCCAAGATGTCTGCTTTATATTCCTGTTTGAATGCTAGTTTGGCTGAAAATAAGATTCTAGCTCAAGACAATTTTCTTGCAAAACTTTGGAAATAAACTCAAATGTCTCCAGGCCCTCAGCTTTGCTGAAGAGAAATTTGATGTCTATCTGATGTTGTCTTGGAAACAAGACTCTTTTTGGTTCTCTCTGGAAACCTTAAGTTTTCTCCTCATCCTGAAGTTCTATAAGTTTTCTGTGGAGCTCCTATAGAAGGGTCTTTTTAACTTTTATCTTACTTGTCAGATTTTTTTTTAACTCTATGCCAATATCTTCCTTCAGCTCTGGGAAATTCTCTTCATTACTCCTTTGACTACTGTACTCTACTCATAATCTCTAGACTCTCAATATTTGACATTATAGTTCAAGTACTGAGTTAATCTAAAATTCCAGGTAGATTCATTTAAATTTTGTTTACCCTTGGAAAATGTTTCAATTTTGTGAACTATTATAACTTTTTTTTTTCATTTTCTTCCAAAATGATATAAGTAATTATATCTAACAAATCTTAAAAAATTTTTAGTTGCCTTGGATATTTTCTAAAATTAAGGGGACTCATAAGCAAACATGTATTTTTAGAATATCAGAAACAATAATTAAGAAAAGACAGAGGTGTTGGTTGGGTTCCTTCATAATTTAATTCCCAAAACCAGAGAAAACATAAAACACATAATGGTGCTACCATTACACCTACTACCTAAGCAGGTAGCAGCCTAGAACCCTTATTATGGGACAAGTGCTGGGAATAAGGTCCCGCAACAAACCTTAAGTAGTTGCTCTTATTCCCTCTTTACCAGTAAGAGGTTAAGCAACCTTCCCAGGATGCTTGACAAGGCAGTGATGGAGCCAGCATTCAAACTCAAACCCATCCTAGGCAAAGCTACACTACCCTAGAAAGGACAGTGCCAAGTGGGCTGTGGCAAATATGATCTAAAATTAAAGAATGGAATGAGGACTTTTGAAAGTACAGACCAAATTCTGACCTTGTTTTCAGTCCAAAAGCAACTCACTATTCCATGTATTTGGAATAGATATTCCATAAAAATGCATTTTCTAGCTAATTCATGCTTCCCAGAAGTCATTTTACATATAACACATTCCTCTGCCTTAAAGTGATTATACCAAACGCAATAGAACCATACGTTCTGCTTCAGGATCATTACTTGTCATACCTATCAGAGTAGCTAGCAGAGTGTCCCCCAGAAGGAATGTTGCTGTTGCCGTTGCTGGTCTCTTGCTTCACTCCTGTGAACAGAACTGTCTCTTTCTTGTCTTACTGTGTCCTATTCCTGTTGACTTGGCCTCCCCTTTCTTGTCCTATCAAATTTCTGCTTATTATCTATATTGGAACATTTCTATTACATTTTATCTTGATAGTCCAAAGGGGAAGTCATATTCAGGCAAGTGAGATCTTACCAAAGGGGAAGTCATATTCAGGCAAGTGAGCTCTTACCAAATTAATGTGACTCCCATGTTACTCCTCAATTTCAGTCACCGCCCCCCACTGGAAGGAATCATAAGAAACTTAGCAATGGTTCCTTGGGGAAGTGGGCTGGCAGAAAGAGGTAAGAGGAGAAAGTGAAGGGCCCTTTCCCTTCTTTAATATCTTCAATTAATTGGGCTTACTTAATGTTGTATGCATTTTTAGTTTTACCTTAAGAATATCAACAGTGGTTACCTGAAGAGGGAGACTGACCCCCCCACCTCCCACATTTTTTTTAGTTGTAGTTGGACACAATACTTTTATTTTATTTATTTATTTTTATCTGATGCTGAGGATCAAACCCAGCGCCTTGCACGCTCTAGGCGAGTGCTCTACCGCTGAGCCACAACCCCAACCCTTCCCCCATTTTTTGTATTAAAAAAACAATGTGACAAGTACAATATTGATACCTCTCTGTGCATCACACCCATAATATAAATACATACATATAAGTATAAATTCAAAATTCTTTTTAAAAACATAACATTGCTATGGTAATTACTTAAGAAATTTAAACTAATTTTAATAAAACCCCAAGTAGTTAAGTATCAAAAAAACAAATTCTGTCATGGTCACGTGTGTGTGTGTGTGTGTGTGTGTGTGTGTGTGTGTGTGTAACTATAACTTACATTTCAGGATATAAAATGAAATTTTCCAATACTTTTCTAAAAATTACTTATTGACCTACACTGTGAAATCTCACTTTACACTTTTTCCCTAAAAAATTATAACCCAATAACCATTGTATATTAAAAGGCAAAGGTCCCAATATCAAATTTCATTAAGACTATAATCAGACCAGGCGTGATGGTGCATGCTTGTAATCCCAGTGGCTTGTGAGGCAGAGGCCAGAGGATTGAAAGTTCAAAGCCAGCCTCAGCAATTTAGGAAGGTACTAAGCAATTCCGCGAGACCCTGTCTCTAGTAAAATACAAAATAGGGCTAGAGATGTGGCTCAGTGGTCAAGTGCCCTGAGTTCAATCCCTGGTAAACTACCCCCCACCCTGCCCCCCCCCCCAAAAAAAAGACTACAATCAAAGAACCTCTGTTAAGTATTGGTACTTATTTCTTCAAATTTATTTTATTACTTTGAAAAAAGACAGTTTGGGAAAGCCTATTATTTAGGCTAAATTTCCCTGAAATTATAGTAAAGTATCTACACATAAGGGACTATGTAACAGGTTTGGCATTCCTGATGACATTTTCCAACTTCTAATATTATTGATGCTATTCAGTATAGATAGTTGATTTTTGTTGGGGCCATAAACTGTTTTGGTTTCTATTTCCTCTCACTTTTTGGCACTCTCCAGGAAGTATATTGAGCATAAGGAAATATGCATCCAAATCAGGATGGGTGTCACCTCACTCTCTCAGTTCTGTCACTTATCATCACAGACTGAGAACTCTTTATTTGGGACTCATAAAGTAGCTGGAATTGTCTCTATCATGCTGATATGATCTCTGTCAGAGTGTGCAGGCAGAGGGGATTCTGAACAGGTATTCAGCAAAAAAGAGATGGTTTTTGCCTGTAGGCTTGACAGGGGTCATCTAAAGCAAAGGTAATAGCCCAAGACAGCTGGTTGAAGCTGTAGGAAGCCAAGGGGCTAATGAAAACAGAGCTTGGCACGTAGTAGGTACTTAGAAAATACTTGTTAGATATATGCATGAAATGATTCTACTTATATAACACAAGTTATTTGAACAAAATGATATAACATTCTTCTTCAATATATTGTTTTTAAAACATAATATTCCTCATGTGGCTCTGGTCTGCAGGAAAAAATGAAATGAACAATAGCATAGAAGCAGAAATCAGAATAAGCAAGCCAACCCTCAGCTTCCTCTGTCCACAGGTATAAACTGACTTCAAAGCCCACATCTTGTAGAGAAACCAAAAACCTTCGCTGTAGCAATTAACTGTGGGATAATAAAACATGTGATAAAAAAGTTGTCTTTGGGGGTCCAGAATTTAATTTTAGGAAATGAATTTAACTCCTGTGAATTTTCTCCATATCAGATGATCAATTTAATATCTACCCAAGAACCATAATTGACAAGGCTAAAGATAAATCATATGGACATTATCTCTCTTTTCTATTGTCCATGCTAGTAACCTTTTATCATCATAACCTTTTATCATCAAGATCACTTTAGCAGATAGCCAATCCCAAAAAACCAAATGCTGAATGTTTTCTTTGATATAAGGAGGTTGATTCATAATGGGATAGGAGCAGAAGCATGGGAAGAATAGATGAACTCTAGATAGGGCAGAGACATTTGAGGGGAAGGGAGGGGGCATGGAGTAATTAATGATGGTGGAATGTGATGGACATTACTATCCAAAGTACATGTATGAAGACATGAATTGGTGTGAATATACTATATATACACCAAGATATATGAAAAATAGTGCTCTATATTTGTAATAAAACTTGTAATGCATTCTGCTGTCATATAAATAAAAAATTTTACATTATAAAAAAAATTCACTTTAGCAGACACCAAGAAGAGTCAACAGCTCTTCATGGAATCCCTGAGCTAGCTCTTAAAGGTCATCTGGTTCAATTACCAAAATACAGCCAGAAACTATCTGTCAATCAGAGAACTATATATAGAAGTGAAAGCATACTGTTTTATTGCCACAGTATAGTTTTTTTAAAAATCCAAGCCAATACATCAATTATTTCTTGATCCCAATCCATTTTTTGCTGTTAATTTATTAAAATGAATATTATGAGGACATATCACTATCAGAACAGTATCTTAATACTATTAGCATGACTATTTTATGTGAATGTTTTAAATTAAGCAAAACATAAGACTATTAATACTGTATTGCTATTATCTTAGTCTGAATTTAAAGGGAAGATTCTTTTAGTTAGTATAGGTATCCACTTAATAAAGAAACCCTCTCTATGACATATTTCATCTACAAGACTACATAATAAAAGATTAATGCAGCAACCTTAAATATTTTTATGTTTTAAAATCTCACAGGAAGTGCTGAAAATGGGATTACCAATTTCATTTATTTCTTCAACTGTTTTTTCTTCATATTGCACAAATGGATATGATGGCAAATGTTCTCTTTTTTTATGTTAAACTGTGGCTAAGTAGTGTATATAAAAAATTTGCCATACCATATTTTGTGTTAATACAATTCATTATATAAAGGCTATACTTAAAAACATTTACAAAAACACGTTGTAATTCTTTTATGTAAAATATAAGTATCTCAGGCTAATCATAGAACATCTCAAAACTAGTATGTCAAATACTGTCACCAAGTACCTTTGCAGCAATAAGAACACCTTGATATCAGCTTCTCTACAAAGTATAATGTTAAAATAACCAAAACATACAGATGGAATCATATTTTTCAAATAAAGAGGCTTGTGTACACTTCAATAGAAAACTCACATCAGAGTCTGTTTCAACATCAACAAGCTATGGGACAGGAAAGGGGACTTTTGTTCTACACAACAGTGCCACTCAGTGGTTAAACAATGATAGTGGACCGATAAACATGAACGAACTGTGGACAAGAGGAAAAATTGAGTTTTGGAGTAGGGAATGATAATACTGTAGGGGGAGGAAGGGAGAGAGAGAGGGAGAGAATGGTGGGGGGGAGAGGTAGAGAGAGAGAGAGACAGACAGACACACACACACAAAATGTTGCTATGGTAACTGTACCTTGGAGGTCAGTTAGAGTCTGGACAGGAACAGAAACCTGAGCATCGCTTCCTGTAACTATATCGCCTGGATTTCATAAGAAAAAATAATTAGATTCCATAGAGAAGAAATAAGAAACTTTTCTTTCATACTCAATGTTGTAATATTTTATCAATTACTAAAAATATAGCACAAGCTTAGAAAAATTAATATAAAATATTTTCAAGGAAAAAATAGTACTAGGGACTAAACCCAAGAGTGCTTTTTCACTGAGATTCATTCCAGTGTTTTTTATTTTTACCTTGAGACAGGATTTAACTAAGTTGCCCAGAGAGGTCCTGAACTCAGAACCCTCCTGCATCAGCTTCCAGAGTAGCTGGAATCAGGGTGTGCACCAACCATGCCCAGTTTAAGGAAATACATTTTTTTGTTTCGTTTTGGTACTAGGGATTGAACCCAGGGGCACTTAACCATTGAGCCACATCACCAGTCCTTTCTAAGAAAAATATTTTATTTAGAGACAGGGTCTCGCTGAATTGCTCAGGCCTCATTAAGTTGCTGAGGCTGGCTTTGAACTCTGGATCCTCCTGCCTTACCTCCCAAATTGTTGGAATTACAGGCATGTGTCACCATGCCCGACAGGAAACAAATTTTTAAAAGAGTGTTTCCTAGTAAGTTTTTGTTTGTATTTCCCAAAAGAAAAGTGAACAAGTCTATTATAATAGACTATAATACAGGAAACTTTCACTAATCAAAAGATTTTGCTACGCAGAGTTCATTGTGATTATTTATACATTCTTTTTTTAAAAAACTTTGAATCTGAAAGTTTATATGTCATTTATTCACAGACTTTTTTTTTGAAACTGATTTCTTTCTATATCAGACAAAATTTATTTTTAACTTGAAAACAACTTCTTCAGTGATAAAGTCTAAATAAGTTCTAACTTCATATTAGGTAATGAAAAGAGTTGCCACATGTACTTACAAATGTCAATGTTTAAAAATAAATCTGTGAACTGCATACCCTTCACTTGATATAATTATAGGCAAGATTTCATTTACAAATTGGACCTGTAGTAAATGCTTAAAATAAAGTAGTGCTCAAATTCAAAAAACCAAGTACAAATACAGACAAAGGAAAGATGAAGGAAAAGAAAAAAAGAGTGCATTTTAAGAACACACAAAAGAAAGGAAAGGGAGCACCAACAGAAAATTCTGTGAAGAACCTAAGGTTCACTAATATTTAGAAGGAAGACTCTGTGGTTCTTTGATTTCCTTCCTGGATAACAAAGTTCAATAAGGAGCACAGTCACTGTCAACAGAATGCTCCTCTGGATATATCATCACCTACGGTATTTTGAGATTAATGAGCAACAGAGACTTTTAAAAAGGCATATATTTTCCATGTATGATAATTTATGATTAATGGACTTGCTTCTCCTTCAGCTTTTATATAAAATATATACAGTAGGTAAAAAAATCAAATTTTGAATTAAGTAACATGCCCTCAGTGTCACTGGCTTCTTGCTGCAATTATGATTTGTAACATGGTCAATTCATCTGGAAATTGTTGGGTTGTAATTATATTATCATCACCAAGTAATTAACAGTACACACATTTACATTCCCTTATAACTGAAATAAAATTTCTAAAAAAGAATATACCCCAAACTGTGGCAAACAGCTTCTAGTGGAAATGGTCAGGTCCTGAATTTTCATAATATAGTTAATTATAAATTCACTGAACAATGGTAGGTCTGCTTTCTGTATACTTGGAGGAGATTTAGTTGGCTAATTCTAGATCATCTATTGATCTATATGTAGAGGTTGAAAACTCATTTTAACATAAATATCATTAATAAAATTATGGAGAACATCTGTGCTAACTCTTCCTTCCTCACTATTCTATCATAACACATACATGTATTACATAATGCATTTCAAACAACACATGTGAATTTGGATTACAAACACAACTGTCCCCCCTATAAACACAAATATTTGTTAACTTATGAAAAACAAAACCATTTTCATCTTTATAAACAATAATTTTTCAAAACAATTTTCAAAATTTCCAGGAAAGTACACTAAATTATCTTCTCTCAAGGGCACCGAGTAGACAACTTTGCTCTAGAAAGTCAGAAATCATACCCTAACACAAGCCTCCTAGAAGGCTACTGTGTTCACTGATTTCAGGTGATACACTTGCAGATGTGTCAGAGAGACAGCATAGAAGAATATTTGTGGGACTTATCAGCATAAAGAATTAATATTGAAGTATTTTTCATTGTAGAGTTAACAAATACATTTTTACTAAAAGAACCACAGATTTTTAGAGCTGGGGGACGCCTAGGAATCAGTCCAAACCTTGTTTCAGGATGAGGAAACAGAGGGCTTCTATTGTAGTCTAGGGTTCTCCAGGAGTGAAGTCAGGAGCAACATCCAAGTACACTTTTGTACTTCTATAAACTGTCTTTTTATCCTTTATTTTATTCAAACCTTTTTTCAGGGAGGAGAATTAGCAGGAATACTTATTTGTATTTAATATGAAAGCAGATAAGCTTTTTTTGGTAGAATGACATGAGAAGAATGAACCATAAGTAAAAATATGGAAGAGTTAAAATAAAGCCAGTTTCTTTCAGGACAGGGATCAGTTACAAAATGCCCCAGTGATACTCATGTTCCAAATACTTTATTTAAGTGCTCTGTTTTCTCTTCATAACTGGGGATTGGTTTTCACCAATTGTTCCATCTCCATGCACTTCCTTTCTCACTTATGGTGATATTAATACTTGACATTTCCTTAGAGACACAACTTTATATTTCTATAATCATTTGGCTTGGTTCCTCAGAAAATTTAAGCTATAGCATTAACAGATTCTCTGACTCATTTGCCTGCCATCAGTTAGAATTATAACTGACTAAAACTTGTTATCAAAGCAATATTGAAATCATATTTGTTTAGAACAATAAAATGTACAATTAAGAAATATACAAAATAACATTCATTTCCATATATAAAATAACATTCATTTCCATTCTGGAAGTGGGCACATCTCCTGGCATTAAATACATCTATAACATGATTCAAAGTCCCCTTTTCTTTAAATCATGTGTGACAGCTCTACATTAAAAGAAAAGAGTGCAATTTTAAATGAGATAATCTCATGTAAGGTAAACTGTGCTAACAAAAAGTGTAAATACTAATTATATCAAGTCTAATGTTTCATATAGGCAGAGACATATAGAAAAGACAGATAGCATCGTATAAGCCATGGACGAATACAGATAAGCATGCCCATATGTGAGTATTAATACATTCATTAATTTGCATCACTGGGGAATAAAGTCTATTTAACTTTAGTGTTCCAACTTAAATGCCAATATGTAAAATTTTTAATAATTTCAAATGTAATCTTAAACAGCGTAGATAGAACAGAATTCAAGGTCTTGTACTGACACTATTCCTCCTTTTACTGTCAACACTAAGTACTGAACACTGATGTAGCCCTGGGATCCCTTTTATGACATGAATAGGGCTTGGGTTAAGGCGTTTTTTCTGACACTAGATGGCTCCAGACTGTTATACTTTCTCAGGTCTTAGAATTAATTTTTTGGTATATTTTCTGCCATGATTTCACTATTTTTGTATTATAGTTTTAGCAGAGTTCCACCACTAAAAATAAAGGTAGCTGTTTCTAATCTGCTACAAATACAGGATCCTAACATATCTCTTTAAAAATAAGTGGAAAACAAGAATATAAAGATCCCAAGAAAGACCCTGAAGGGATCTCTTAGGAGTAAAGTGCAAGAGGCAGGTGGAGCTCTGAGAAAAGGCCCTGAAACAGAAGCAAGCTTAGTTGAGAGCCAGTAGCACATAGAGTCTTCACTCATCAAATGGGAGTTGTGGGCTGGATGGTCTCCCAGCTTTCCTCTGCTCTTACAGCCCATGGTGCTAACATTTGGTTCATGGATTCAAATGCTTATCTTGGTTACATGAGATTTTTTTTAGATATTTTTTTCCCTTAAGATTCTAGTTTTTATTCTTTAGAGGTGAAGCAGCTGCATGAGAAGCAAGAAGCTGAGTGGACTGCTTCCTCCAAACCATTGCAATGCACTGATCAATGCTATGACTGGAAAAGGTTTTAGACCTTCTCATTTCAGACTCTCTTCTGAAAGACAGCATTACTCTCTTTGCCAGCATTACTATATAAAGTTGCAGAGAACACAGTCAACTGATTTAAAGTCCTGTCTTGTGACATTTCATACCATCACATAGTATGGGGATCCATAGGCCAAAAATTCAAGTATACTAGGATATACAAGTTTAAAAAAATCTTAGTAAATTACCTGATAAAATGTTCTCAATTAAGAAAAATAGAATATCTGATATTTCAGCTTGAAAAAGATCAAATGCAACAGATTTTTAAAAATAAGTGTTTTGCATTACCTTCTCCTTCTGGGAGGTTGATTCCTCATAGGTTGGTGAGGAAAACCCAGGCTACCCTGTATTTTCTGTGGATTTTCTAGTAATTTTTTCCTACCTTTGTTCAATTGCACTGGCATGCTTTCGGATTTCATCAGCCGCTGCTGCTGCTGCTGCTGCTGCTGTGGTTGCAAATGATGCCTGAAGGCTTCTGCTGAGGTCCTGGTGGGGAAAGCAGCAGAGGAGGAGTTGCCACTGTTACTCCCAGGTACAGGACCACCTGTACTGCCTGGGGCCATTGCTGGGGAAATCAGCTTTCTTCCAAAATTAATCAGGCTATTAGAAACTTTATTTATATTCAGGGGAGCACCTTTGGCATTGGTCCTAAAAAAGAAAAATGAAGCAAAGTGATATAAATTAGAGGATGACTTTATTTTACCTATACTGTTGGTATGAAAACATAACTTGCCATGCTTTGAAAAAGGCCATTTACTAGATGAGCTACATAAAGTAAGAAGTAAAAACTTAAAGTGATCATAGAATAATGGAATACTGAGATTCTTAAAAACATTGCTTATGTCAAAGAATCTTACTACTTTTCATTCATTATTCACTCAACAAATAGGGCTTATTATGTGCCAACACTATTAGGTTTTGAGGATACAGCTTCTAGTCTAGTAGAAAAGAAATATATTAATAAAATCACATAAATAAGTATATATTTGAAACCTGTACTACGCGCTAGAAAAGAGAGGTGCAGGGCTTGGCATGTTCTGGGGTGCTTACAAAAGGGGGCATCTGTGAAATAAGCCTAAGAGTGGATATTCCACAAATCTAGGCACATGGGTAATAGGTCACATTTAATCTGATTTTAAAAACAAATGTTTCTGAGCGTCATGAAGTAAATTCATAAAGTTATGCCAAGCGTCTAGTTCTTTAAAACTGCAATTACCCACCTGCCCCAGCATTCCATATCCTCTAACTTCACTTCTTGACAGCACTTTTCCTTATCTGACATACTATGTATTTATTTTGCTATCATTTGTCTACCTCCTCCAACCCCCAATTAAATCTGTTTCACGAAAGCAAAGATTTTTGTCTTTGTTAATACTTCTATATTGTCACGGCCTAGAACACTGTAGGTGCTTTAAGTGTTTGTTAAATGGTAGCTGCATCTACCCACGGTTGCAATCTTTCCTGTAACAGAGGAAGAAAAGTCTCTGTTCTTTGCAATGACCAACTTCTCCATTTGTGCTGAATTCCATCTCCTCTCCTCTTTTAATATTGTTACTCCACAGCCTCCTGTCCTGTACCATCATTTCCCCTTCTCTACTCTATCATTTCCATTAGCAAGCCACCATAGTGAGTGTGTATGGGTGTATACAATTTCTCCTTTCATGCCCCATTCCTATCCAGTTACCATCCCATTTCTTTCTCTATGTTTTTTCAAGGTATCTTCATATGCTACTTCTGAATTCTTTGGTCCATTAAGCTTTTGTGGTGGCCTCTTTGCTACCTTCCTAAAACCATTCAAGGTCACCAAAGACTTCTGTATTGCAGATTTGAAGATTCATTCTTGTTTTACTCTACCACTCAGCAGCTATCAACTTCCTAACCACTCTCCTCCAACTTACTTTCTTGGGTCCTATGGTTTGCCAGCATCTGTGTTATAACTATCTGGCCAAATAGAAGGCACTGAACAAATAATTATTAAATGAACAATTACTTCCCCATTGATTCATGATCTTGCAGTATGCCTCATAGTAATACTCTTGAAGACTAGTTATGATTACAAATTATTTTAGTTGTAGGAAGTAGCCCAACTTCATGACAATACGCCCTCCACTTCCTACACCCCACCCCAGTACTAGGAATTGAACCAAGGACATTCTACCACTGAACTCCAACTCCAGCCCTTTCTATTTTTTGAGACAGGTCAAGTTGCTGAAACTTGAGAGTCTCTTGCCTCTGCCTCCTAAGTAGCTGGATTATAGATGTGTGCCACTGTGCTCAGCAAAAGTTTATATTTTTACTGCTCAAGTCATTAATAGAAAAGTGTTTTCATAAAAGTGCAAAACAATCCATGTGATTTCAGTTCAAGTTGAATTTTACTATCATTTCCTTCTCTCAGATATATCTGGAATCACACATATAGTAATTCTACTTTTTTATATGTCAGCTATAACATGAACATGACTACATATCACTCTGGATCTGAATGGATCCATATATTCACAACAAAGAGATCTGTAAGATCTGTAAGTTTTCTCTAATGGTATTAGTTAATGTTATGGGCTAGGTACTGGAGGCTTACACTACTTTGGAGATAGGAGAAATCAAATTTAAAACTTGGGATTCAGCTTTCTGAATAAAAAAATCTATTCATTTATAACTCAGTGAATTGCGGAAAACTAAAATGGTTTCTTTTTGTACCACGTTTCATCTTTAGAGAATTGAGTTATTTAATGGTCTTCTGAAAACTATGAAAAATAATGCTTCCTTATAGAGAGAGATAAGGATACACATTGCTTAGGCACTATTTATTTTCTAGTTTTTGGTTGCTTCCTAATGAAGTAGACCACTGTCAATTTACAGATACTACAGATTGGCAACAGGGAAAGCTCTCAATACATGTTTCCTGAGAAAAAAGAATGAACAAAATAAAAAGAACACATAAATTCTAGATTAAGTAGGCATTCACCTGGCATTATGTACTCCTATTTTTTGTGAGTGGTAGTAGAAAGAGGAGCTCTCATGATACTGAAGTTCTGTTGCATTTCAGTTTTACTTGTTTGCAAGTCAAGATTCATAATTCACAGATATGAAGAAGTTATAATGTTGTTACCCTTTTTTATAAACAAAAATGTACTAGTCAAATTCCCATATTGCCAGTTGTAAAATTTATATGTTGATAAAAGTACTAAGAAACAGCTAGAGCATTATCAAGAGAATATGGTTAATGCATCTTCATTACTACTAATAACCATGGAAAACATATAGATCAAGCTCATACCAAGTAATTTTTCATCTGAATGGCTCTTAGAAGGAGATGAGTGCTGTTTTCCTTTTTTTGAACATTTTTCTGTTGTTGTTTTTAACTCTTCTCCCCATTATCCAATACCCAGAGCTTCCAGAAGCAGTTTTCTTTTCAAAATGACTATTAAAGGTTACTTTGTATTTTCTAGATATAAAAAAACTGAAAATTGTGTACTTCTAGGGAAGGTATGCTGTCAATGGTTTCTTTTTTCATGCAAGTTTTTAATGTCAAAGTTAACTAATTTAGAACTGAAATACAAGTAGAAGTATTCTTCACATAAAATACTGAACAACTTCCAACAAGTACTGTGGCTGTGATGTGTACCATTATATCATGTGATAATTAATGCAGTTGTTGATCATTTGATGGGACAGTAGGGATTAGACTGGATTAAAGACAGAGTGCAATATATAGTGGTGCAAATAGTCAGGGGAACTTGGAGTTAACAAGACATTAAGTATTGAATCTGTTGAGTCATTCTGTGTAATCAGATCTTTCATTACTATTGTTTACTTACTGTTATTAAAAACAGTGCAACATAGAAGCAATTGTTTTAAAATTGTACCAAGAACTTAGTTTTGGTGCCACCTTAAATGCAGGTCAAGTCAATAGCAACAGAGGCATTTTCTGAAGACCCAAGAATCTCTTCAAAATACCTGTACCATACCCCAGCTCAAAATTAACTTCATTGTTGGGCTCTTTTTGTTCAGTTTCTGAATCTATGAAAATGGAACACTATGATACTATGAAAAGAGGCTTCCTCTTCCCAGCCTCTCACTACCCTCTTAGTTTCATATAGTGTAGCTTTCTGACCCTCACTCAACTCACATGACTCTCAGGTCTCTAGTATCTTTGTAAATGCCAGAGTCATGACCTGTTTTAACTTTTAAAACCTCTGAAACTTAAAAAAAAATTACCATCTTGCCACAACCTCTTATATCCTGTTATCCAAATCTTGACATCATCCTGGTTTATCTCCTTTCTACTTAGAGACTTATTTTTTAGATATATTATATAGCCAATATTTATTTCACTTTCTGTAATACAATTTTGTTAGGTGCTTATCTGTATTTTTGTCAAATAATCAGTTTTCAGCTTATTTTAAATTATTTTTTCTCAGTATTCTAATTTATATTTTTCTTGTTATTTTTTTCCTTGTGTTCTCCAAGGACTTGGTTCGTTCATTCATTCACTCCCTCATTCATTATTCATTTTCTCTTTTTTCCAATAAAAGCATTCTAAGTTACATATTTGCACCATAATCTAGTGTTAAAATAAAAGGTTTTTCTCCCCGGTTTCCTTAAAAGGTTGACACATTGTTATTCGGGCACATCATAAAATTTCAAATGGTTAGTTAGGTTTGTGTTTAAATACATTACTCATTTTGTTTTATTAAGTAAAAAGACATGTCAAAAGAATGGAATTTGGAAAACATTCGAATTTTTCAAAATGATTGTAAAAATCACAAATTAGAAAATATTAAATACAAATATTTTTATCAATTATTTGGAAATAAATGTAGTTTATTATAAGGGACTAGTAGAGTTCACTAGAAACAAGTTATTCCAAGGCAACTTTACTTCCTGTCTGATAGTGCTTAAGGTCTCTTAGACTGTGTCAAGGTAACACAGTATATGTGGATATAATGGAGAAAAATGCATGCTTGTTTACATTGAACAACTGAACCCCACAATTCAATAAGAGCTCTTGGTAATGATATGTGTTTTAGACTTGGTTCACAGACTTGTTCACCAGTTCATTTTTAGATCATAATTTCTGTTAATAAGTTGTGTAACTATAGGAGAGTTATTTATCCTGTCAGGACCTAAGTTCTCTTATCCCTAAAACAAGGGAACTTTTATGACATTTTAGATCACTTTAAGATAGAAAATTCCACAATTTTGTGGCTTGAAAAAGTAGGACATGTAGTAATCAACTTTTTTTTCCCCTTAAAGACAGTGTCTTGCTATGTTGCCCAGGTTGGCCTTAAACTCATGATTTTCCCACCTCAATCTTTCAAGTAGCAGGGACAAAGGACTATGTGCCATCACACCTGGATGCTAATTTAATTTCAGACTAAAGGCTGCAGACAACCCCAGTGCATTAGATAAAAGAATCAAAATTTAAAATAAAGGTTAGAATGAAATATAAATTTAGCAGAAAAAAATTAACAAAGACAATAAAAAGCTCATGTAATTATGTTGACACCATGCCTACATATCACATATACAATGGGATAGCATAAACTGAACATGAGCCCAAATTTTAAAATATTACAACTCTCAAACATCAATATTTTGGTTCGGCTGACAAGATTACAAACCTACAGTGATTATTAAGAAAATTAGGGGGGCTGGGGATGTGGCTCAAGTGGTAGCGCGCTCGCCTAGCATGTGTGCGGCCCGGGTTCGATCCTCAGCACCACATACAAACAAAGGTGTTGTGTCTGCCGAAAACTAAAAAAATAAATATTAAAAAAAAATTAAAAAAAAAAGAAAATTAGGATTCTTGGGCTGCATTAATACTTAGGTGAGTACCCATAGAGTAGAAGATAAGATATGACTGTGACAGTCAGTTTTTGACAATGTGTTAACTTCTGGGAGAAGTGAGGTCTAAAACAGAGAGAATAGCAGAGAGGTTGAAAATTAAGTTGGAAGAGGAATGGCTGAGAACACTGGGGGTCAGGTCCTCCAATATTATAAGGGCTGCTATATGGGTGTGGCTTTAAAAAACGATATAAGTCACAAAAGTTAGAGAAGAGACTTCCAAAGCAATGATATAAGAAATTCTAGTGATGGAATTGGTTCCATTTAAAATAGCAAGTGTCCTAATCCTGAAACTGTATAAGTAGAGATTGGGAAATCATCTTCAGACAGACAGACTTCTAGTTCTGGCATGAGTAAAAGCTCCATCTAACTCTAAGAGTTTATCATCTGCAAGACAAAATAACACAAGTCTTGGACCTTGAAGAATGTGGCCAAACCCTATCTCCAAACTTAGGGCCTACTTGCTTGCCTTGTCTCTTTATTTGCACTATCAGTTTCTATTCTGTTCCTTTCCCTCCCCCTCCTTTATCTTCCATGATCATTCTTCTTGATTCTTATCCATTTCTATTATTTTCCCATATCATTCTACCTATAGTTTTTTCCTACCATAAAAGCAATTTATTTTAAAGTTATTTTCTTATGTGAAAAGAGTAGAATACATGGAAAAAGTACACACACACAACTTGATTTTGGGACGGAAATGATATCCTCTTTGCACTCCTATGTATTCCCATTCTGTCATCATTGATCTACTTTGAATGGATAATGGCTCATATTTATTTCTTCCATTCTTTTAGATAACAATCTGTTTGGAAATTTGTAAGAATTGTCAGAATTGCAGCCTAATACTTTTCCAGGTGATTCTAAGTTTATATTCATAATACATTTCAATATGATTCTAACATCCAAGCTGATGTTTAATATTTTTAAAAATTCTATAAGTTAAAGTTTTTGGACTCCATGAAATGAATTATTTTCTAATTTTCTTAATTCTGTAACTTTGATGATGGGTGCAATAAATTTACCTCAACCAAAGAAATCTATATCCAATTCTGATTTGCTTACCATAATGTGAGGTTTGTTATCTTAGAAAATGAATTCACTCCACATCTCAAAGAACTCTAGATTTTATAGGCTTCTATTAAAAGTAAATGATAGGGCTGGGGATGTGGCTCAAGTTGTAGCACGCTTGCCTGGCATGTGTGGGGTGCTGGGTTCAATCCTCAGCACCACATAAAAATAAAATAAAGATGTTGTGTCCACCGAAAACTAAAAAAAATAAATATTAAAAAATTTTCTCTCTCTTTAAAAAAACACTAAATGATAAAAATTAACTTGCTATTATTTATTCCTTACTAGTTTGAGTTTCAAAGGAAACTTTCCTTTCAGTTAGACTACAATTGTTTTATGTATGGCAGGTCCAATTTTCTCAATGTGATGCAAACCAAAAGGAGTAGTGCCTATTGGGAATAAAAAAGATTGGCAGTGATAAGTGGGAGGATATAAGTCAGACTGTGGAGCTTACCTAATTGGATCTGAACACAATTTAAATTATGGTTTGTAAACTTCTCAAGACAACTATAGGAATAAATATTGAGGTTTCTATTTCTAGGATAGAAATAGGTTTCTATTTCAATGAATTTGTCTTCTAGTCTGATGTACCTGAGAAGTAAGAATTATTCCAATGAGTAACCATGGTTCAAACTAGCAGAGACTTCACAGAGTCAGGGCTTCTTTGGCCTAGGACACAGCAGAAAGGAGGACCTTCTGAGGCATTTACTTTTGTGGGGGCAGGGAGATTTTCCCTTTTTACTTCTCTTTTTCTACTTTTGGAGTCACTACAAATATTCACAATAGAAAAAAAATTAACAGTTGTAGTTAAACATACATCAATAATTAACTGTTAGGGTTTTAAGGCAGGAGTATAAAAGCCAATAAGATATAAAGAAACAAGGTGAATCCATAAAAAAGTCATGTTTTTAAGATGAAGACACAGGAATGAACAGATTAGGTATAGAAAAATGGGAGAATTTACTTTCTCTTAATTAAAAAATAAAATCTATAAAACTTTTACACTGACAAATATAAAATATTGCTTAGATGTTGAAGAAGATCTAACTAAGTGAAGAGATAGTCCATCTTCCTAGATAATTCAATGATGTTAAGATATCAGTTCTTTCCAAATTGATCTGTAGACGTTCAGTGTAAATATAATTAAAATTCTTATCATGAAATTCCAAACATTAATTTTTACAAAAATTAATGCTAACTACAAATTTTATCTGGAAATGCAAATAATCTAGAATAGCCAAAATAATTAAAAAGAACACAGTTGGAGTACTTAGCCTATCTAAAATAAAGACTTGCTAAAAATCTACATAAATAAGCCAGTCTGTTATTAGACAAAGGATAAATAATTCAGAAATGGAGATACGTGTATGTGCGCGCGCACACGCACACGCGCACACACACACACACACAAACCACACACCTCCGATGGATTTCAAACAAGAATCCAATGGAGAAAGGAAAGAGTTTTTAAACAAATGTTACGGAATAGTTGGATACCTATATGTAAAAAGATGAACCTCACCCTTACTTCACTTCACATACACACAAATTATTTTGAGGTTTATCACAGATTTGAACACAAATCTAGTACCACACAGTTTCAAGAAGGAAATGGGAATTTTTGTAATGAAGGATTATCTGCGCTGCCCAAATCCTACACATGCCAAAGGTGTTTGGGACTAGCCTCTGACTGATTCTTGGAAGATAACTTCTAAGCTTCCTGCCTGACAAGAGTGTCTTTGAATACCTGGTCCTTGGGCTACACAAATGTTTTTTGCCAACATTGTGATTTATGGTGAGCACCTGTTTCTGTTCACTTGGGCCTTGACACACTCCATATTGATTTGACCTCTGAAGGGATGGAGTTAGTTACCTGAGTACTCCATGCCTACATGATTGACACCCCAATAAAAATGGGCGACTCCAAAGGGTGGGTGAGTTTTCTTAGCTGGCAGCACTTTCCATATGCTATCATAGGTGGTGGTTAGAAGAATTAATCACTCCACTGGAACAGTAAAATTGAAAGCTTGTATTTGTTTCTCCAAAACTCCAAACTTCCTTCTCCTGATTTTAATCTATATCCTTTCACTGTAATCTACTGTAACCATGAAAACAACAGCTTCTCTGAGTTCTACTAAATCACTGAACCTGACTGTGGTCTTGGGGAATCCATACAATGGAGGCTAGGGGTAGGAAACACGAAATGAAAGAAACATGAAATAAACTTTATCAAAAAAAAATCAAAAATTTCCATTGATCAAAGAAGTGAACAGGGAAGCCACACTGGGGGGATGATATCTGTAATGCATACATTTCACAAAGATTTCTATCCAAAAATAGAATTCCTGTAAGAAAAAGATAACCCATTTTAAAATGGGCAAACTGTTTGAACAGATAACTTCATAAAAGAATATATAAAAAAATCATCAATTTGCTGTAAAAAGATGATCAACATCCTTAGTAACTAGGAAAATGCAAATTAAACCACAACAAGATACCATTTCATGCCAAGTTGAATGGACAAAATAAAGATGACTGACCACAGCAAATGCTGGCAAAGATAACTGGAGTAACTGAAACCCTCATGCATTCCTGATGTGAGTGGAAAAAGGTATATTTATTCTGTAAAACAGTTTGCTAGTTTCTTGTAAGGCAAAAATACAGCTATCCAAAAATATAGCAATTTAATCTAAGAGAAATTAAAAATATATATAAAAAACGAATAACTGTTCAGGTCCTTGGCCCATTTATTGATTGGGTTATTTGGGTTTTTTTGGCATTTAACTTTTTGAGTTCTTTATATACCCTAGAGATTAGTGCTCTGATGTGTGAGGTGTAAAGATTTGCTCCCAAGATGTAGGCTCTCTACTCACCTCACAGATTGTTTCTTTTGCTGAGAAGAAACTTTTTAATTTAAGTGCATCCCATTTATTGATTCTCGATTTTAATTCTTGCACCAAAGGAGTCTTATTAAGGAAGTTGGAGACTAATCCCATATGATGGAGATTAGCAAAAACCAAATGCTGAATGTTTTCTTTGATATAAGGAGGCTGATTCATAGTGGGATAGGGAGAAGGAGCATGGGAGGAATAGATGAATTCTAGATAGGGCAGGGGGGTTGGAGGGGAAGGGAAGGGGCATGGGGTGGAATGTGATGATCATTATTATCCAAAGTACATGTATGAAGACAGGAATTGGTGTGAATATACTTTGTATACAACCAGAGATATGAAAAATTGTGTTCTATATGTGTAATAAGAATTGTAATGTATTCCACTGTCATAAATTTAAAAAAAAAGAACATCAAAATATCTCCATGAAATGTTCACAGCAGCCTCATTCATAGTACTCCAAATCAAGAATAACCCAACATCTCTCAAGAGATCTGATAAACAGTAGCGTATTCATATATTAGAATACTATTCAACACTCTTATTATAGTTTAGATCTGAAATGTCCCCCAAAGGCTCATGTGTTGAAGGCTTGGTCCCCGTCTGGTGGTACTACTGGGAGGTGGTGAAAACTGTTGGAGGTGGTTAGAAGAAGTTGGTCTCTAGGAGCATGCCTTCAAAGGGTGTATTTTTTCCTAGCTCCTTCCTTTTTCTCTCTGTGCTTCCTGGCTTCCATGAGGCAAACAGCTTTGTTCCACCATGTCCTCTCTGCCATGATGTTCTGCCTCACCTCAGGCCCCAAAACAATAGAGCCAAGTGACCATGAACTGAAATCACTGAGACTATGATCCAAAATAAATCTCTCCTTTAAATTGATTTTATCTGGTGGTTTGTCACAGGGATGGAGAACTGACTAATTACTCAAAAGGAATTAACTACTGATATGTGCAATGAAGGAATTAACTACTGATATGTACAAAAACATTATGCAGAGTAAGGAAAAAAAAAGCAGGCACCAAAGAGTAGCTCCCGTATGGTTCCATTTAAGTGAAGCTCAAGAATAGGCAAAACTAACATATAATGATAGAAATCAGAAAGTAGCTGCCTTAGGATGAAGGATTGGAATTGACTATAAATGGATATGAAGTAATTTTGCAGCCAAAAAAGAGAGATTCATTTCAGATGTATTATTTTGGATGGTAGTTACATAGGTATATATAAATATCAATGCTCATTAGACTGAATGTTTAAGATCTGTATATTATGTGCAAGTTATACCTATTTTTTTAAGAAAAAAGATTTACCCTAGACTAGACATGAGATAATTTTAGAATTTACCTAAATTGATTAAGAATTAACAATTCTCTTTGCTATAATATTGAAGAGCATTTCAGTATAGATGTGCTTATATGTAGCACAAATGCTTAGATATTTGAACACAAAAATATCACAAAATAATATAGTCATCTGTGTCCCCTAAAATTCTGATTAGTCCATTAATTACTAATACTGAAAACCATGGACTCCAATGCTTTGTGAACATTAGCATATTATTTTTAATCATAACTTAGCAATAGAATTTCTTTGAAAAATGCAGTCATTATGGAAGTATAATAAAGCCCAATTTAAAAATTTTGATGACTGCAGAAAATGGAAATTGTACTGCAGAATATTATAATACCTTTGAGGATTCAAGAGAGTATTTATTTATCTAGTTGTTAAGTAAAAATATCTATTTACTCTAACACAGTGTGAGGTACTAAGCTAAACACAGGGAATATGAAGGAAATGTATAGGGCAAAATAAATGTCCATTCCAGATGTATGATTTGGATGGTAATTATTACACAGACATATGCAAATATCAAAAAATCAGACTGAATATTTAAGATCTATATTTTAAGGACCAGACCCTGATATCAAATATGTTCAGACTTACACAAGTCACACTGTCAGGCATATGAGTTGCTCTATAATTGAAGCTCAAAAGCACTCATTCATTTTTTCCAGATGCTTGAATTATTTTCTCTCTGCCAAGTACTAGAAAAATACTAGTAAAAAAAAGGTGGTCCCTGCTCTCCTGGAGCTCCTATTCTATTATAAGACTACAAGGACTGGAAGAATCTTCATGCTTCCTGGGAACTTGCCGGTTTTCAGGACATTCTGATAAGGCAGGACCAGGGAGGCACATTCATGATTGTAGTCAGATCCTGATACCTAGCACAGATGGGACAATTAAGAGCCTCTAGGTATTGCTGGGGTAAGAATAGATGCTATCACTCCAAAGAGACAAGGATTCTAGCTGAGGAATTTAGGACATCCTGTCTCTGGAACCTGGCTTCCTCTTAGATCTCATTTTGTAGACGATATTCCTGCTGAAATTAGAATTGACAGGGGGCAGAGGAATGCTGGGTAGGTTAGTATAAGGAGTGCTATTGCTGATCTGGTGTGTTAAGAGATAAGGGGGCCAAGATTAGTTTCTTACATCTCTAAGGCCTAATTTACTCAAATGAAACACCTAATTTTTGTGATAGGCAATTGCTTAGGTAAGTTAAAAGACCTATAGTTATACTACCTCTATAATACTAGTGACAGGTGCTCTTCAGCCACTACTGATAGCTACTGTTTATTTCATCAACTGTACATAGAATAAAAAAGTTAGAGTTTGAAAATCTGTCATTTTCAAAAGAGAAAATCCATGAGTGTTTTGGAATAAGGAAGATGCTATTCTACTAAATGCAGGAGAATGCAGTCTTTAAAAAATATAAAATTCTGTTCAGTGACCACTCAATTGGGCATTTTAGTAGTCACAGATTCTTAAGGAAATTAGATGGGTCTTTCTGAAGACTGGTCACAATTTCAGTGTACTTTTTTATAGCAGTAATTTATGGTTATTTAAGGACAAAACTAGAACAAGATTTGAGTGTTAAATTGTCATTCTGAGCTCAAAAGTTGAATGGATATGAAAATGTCAATTCCCATTTTAAAAAAGAAATATGCAAGTCAGTGAAATCAGAGCACAGTGAATATTATCCACACACGTAATGGAAAATGTATCACTAAAATACCTAGGCACATGCTTTTAAAGGCTTAATTATAGCAATCCATGGTAAAGCAGAGAAATCAGGCTTCTTGATTTTTAGAGATATTCTTATCCATGAAATCACATGTCATCTTTGCATCCATGTTCCTTATTTGGATATGCAACACAAATAGATGTCCATTGCCATAGATGTAGCAGGTATCAGATCCTGCTCTCCAGGTGTCGCTGGTAACTGGTAAAAACAACTTAGGCCTTAAATAGTTAAAAAGGGACTTTACCAAAGGTTGCACAGTGGTAATGGTTTTTCATTCAGATAAAGGAGTAAACCATGGCCAGCAAGGGGATAATATGGTAATTATAAGGCCTATATATAAAGCTGGAAGAAATGTTTGGCAAGATGATCAAATCTGCCTCTATTTATACTCTCTTGACTGGTGACTAATGGGACACATGCACCTTCACCAGTGCAGGTTCACTGATTTTCAATGAAAGGTGAAAATGGCACTCTACTGTCATTTATTTTTAATTTCTTTGACTAATTATGAGTTTGAACCACCTTTTAAACATTTGCTGAGTGCAATTCTTTCACTGAATGTCTGCTATACTCAGTATAGTCAACAAACATGGAGTTTATATCTAGTGCAAAAAACAAACAAAAATTTCCCAACAGCAAATAAAGAGTTTAAAACCATTTAAGAAATGAGTATTTCTATGCAAAACAAAAAATGCAAATAGTAACAAAGTGAAACCAAGGGACACACAGTGAAGGGGTCTAGTGTTGTAGGCAAAATAGAATGAGCCTCTCAGAAGAGATGGAATTTGAATAGGGAATCCACTGCGCCATGTGGATTCTTGGATATGAAAAAGCATGTATAAAGCTTCTGATGCCAGGCCACATTTGCCCAGAGAACAACTGAAGAGAGTGGTGGTAGCAAATGAGGTTGGAGAGAGAGCAGGAAGCTAGAGCAGCAAAGGTCTGTCTTGCAGGCCCTCATAAAGGCTTTTTTTTGGATTTTTTTCCTCAGTGTTTTGGGAAGTCATAAAAGGGCCCTGAGCAGTGGAGTGGTACAATCTCATTTACCTCAATTTGGCTGTAGGGTCTATAAGAGGAAGCAGCAAACTAGCAAGGAGACTAGAAGTGAGATGAGCAATGATATGACGACTCTGGAGTAACAGTGCAAAGAGAGAAAAATAATTTTTCAGGATTTATTATGAAGCAGATCTGCTGATGGATTTGATGTGTGATGTTGGAGAAAAAGGAGTCAAGGACAATTCTAAGGCAAGTGGGTGGTGCTATTTACTGTGACAGGAAACACTGAGGGAATATTATGGGTGTGAGGGTAAAACCAAGAATTCACTCTAGAAAGTATTAAAGTAATATAAAGTATTAAGTAAATTAGATGGATCTTTCTGAAGACTGGTCACAATTTCAGTGTAAT
This sequence comes from Spermophilus citellus, assembly GCF_964194105.1. Taxonomy (NCBI): domain Eukaryota; kingdom Metazoa; phylum Chordata; class Mammalia; order Rodentia; family Sciuridae; genus Spermophilus; species Spermophilus citellus. Next base: position 44,049,741 of record NC_138184.1, on the reverse strand, counting down.
TTTTTATAGCAGCAATTTATGGTTATTTAAAGACAAAACTAGAACAAGATTTGAGTGTTAAATTATCATTCTGAACTCAAAAGCTTGGGACATCCAAGAGAAACAAGTAGTGGGCTATGTGAGTCTTGAGTTGAAAGGGAAGGGTTAAACTGAAGACATAAATTAAGGAGCCTTCAGTCACAAGTAGAATATAAAGTCAGGAACTGGGGTAAGGTCCTCTAGGGAATGAGTATAGGTAGAGAGAAAAAGAGGCCTGGGGCAGGAGGTCCTCTACCTATTTAGAGGAACAGAAGGAGGATCCAATAAAGCACAGCATGAGATGGAAGGGAAACTAATGCAGGACCTTGTGTTTGTTACTGAATTGTGTATATTTTTCTTATATTCATGATTTTATACTTTGTCAGTTACAACCACTACAAATATTTTCCATTTTTCATCTGGTTCAGATTATTTTTCATGTATTTATTTAAAAATATTTGTTGTATAGTAAAATCCCCCAGTCATTTCCTTTATAATTTCCCTTATTACTATTAAGGTTAAAAAGTCTCCAAGTAACTGTCAGTGAAAGTACTGTATTCTTTTTAGATATACTTGATAGTGTATTTTGATACATTATACATATATGGAGTATAACTTTCCATTCTTGTGGTTGTACATGATGTGGAGTTACACTGGTTAAGTATTCTTATACAAAAATAGAAAAGTTATGTCCAATTCATTCTACTGTCTTTCCTATTCCCATCCTCTCCATTCTCTTCATTCTCCTTTGTCTAATCCAATAAAGTTCTATTCTTACCCCACTTCTTATTTTATATTAGCATCTGTATATCAGTGAGAACAAAACATTCAGCCTTTGGTTTTTTGGGATTGGCTTATTTCACTTAGCATGATAGTTTCCAGTTCTATCCATTTACTGGCAAATGCCATAATTTCATTCTTCTTTATGGCTGAGTAATATTCTACTGTGTATATATACATTTTCTTTATCCATTATCTGTTGAAGGGCACCTAGGTTGGTTCCATAGCTTAGATACTGTGAATTGAGTTGCTATAAACATTGATGTGGCTGCGATACTGTAGGATGCTGATTTTGAGACCTCTGGGTATATGCTGAGGAGTGGAATAACTGGGTCAAATGGTGGCTCCATTTCAGGTTTTTTGAGGAATCTCCATACTGCTTTCCAGAGTGGTTGCACCAATTTGCAGTCTCACCAGCAATGTATGAGTGCAACTTTTCCCCATATCCTCCACAACATTTATTGTTACTTGTATTCTTGATAACTGCCATTCTGACTAGAATGAGATTAAATATCGGCAGAGTTTTAATTTGCATTTCTCTAACTGCTAAAGATGTTGTACATTTTTCATATATTTGTTGACTAATTTTATTTTTTCTTCAATGAAATGCCTGTTCAGCTCCTTTGAGGCACTGTATCTTATTTCTAAGTTGGCTTGAGTGTACTTTGGGATTTATTTTGGTTTGTGGTAAAAATCGACAACTTTTCAAAGATTAGCCAGTTTTGAGAAATTAATTAGTTTTAATTAGGTATATATGATAGCAGAATGCATTTTGATTCATTGTATACAACATCAGCACAACTTTTCGTTTCTCTAGTTGTACACAATAGTGTCACACCATATGTGCAATCATACACGTACCTAGGGTAATAATGTCCATCTCATTCCACCATCTTTCCTGCCCCCAAGCCCCACCTCTCCCTCCCCTTTGCCCAAAGTTCATCCATTCCCTGCCTCCCCACCCCCAATGGATCAGCATCCACTTATCAGAGAGAACCACTTGGCCTTTATTTTGAGGGGGTATTGGCTTACTTTGCTTAGCATGATACCCTCCAACTCCATCCATTTACCTGTAAATGCCATAATTTTATTCTCTTTAAATGCTGGGTAATACCTAGGCCAAAGTTAGGCCCAGGACTATTCCCCAACCAGCAGATAGATTTGCCAGTTTTCCCATCTATTAACTCTATTTTTTTGCTCACTGATCTGTGATGCCTTCTACTTCACAAATTAATTTCATTTGTCTCAATTTCAATTTTAAGCTTCAAAATTACAAAAGATATGATGAAAAACCTTTCTCCCAACCATCAAATGAACTTTATACAAATAATGTGGTAATGAGAAAATGTGCTTACTTGGAAATATATAAAAAAAGAACCAACATTTTGTGGAAGAAAAATGCAGGGAGAGCAGGCTAAACAGAAGAAAATAAAACCAAGAAGTGAGGAAAAGGAAAGGTATAGTCCATTTCCTCTAGGAGAAAAAGATGTTAAAATAAAAAAAAAAAATACATCCAGTAAGTATTTGCTCAGTGTATTCCCTCTACTAGGCACTGCTAGAAGCACAAATGAATTACGTAACTTCTGCTAGTGATGAATGCTATGAAGAAAATAAAATTGGGCAATAGGATAGTGAATAGGAGAGAAGACAGGCAGGGAGGTCAGGATAGTAGTGGCCTCTTTGAGACGATATTTGGATATAGCTCTACTTCGGAAGAGGCATGAGAAGATGGGGGTGAAAGAACAGTTCTAGCAAGAGGCAAGAGTTAAGTGCAAAGGTCCTCAAAAAGAGCAAAAAACAGAGGGTCAATAAGGCTGTGGCACAGGAAGGAAGAAAAGGGAAACTAGGAGATAATGTAGGAAGACTGGGAAGGGCCACCTGAAGAAGACTGGATCATTAATGGCAATAGGAAACCTTTGGAGGGGTTCACCTGGAGGTGTGACATGATCTACTGTAAAAAGAGATTCCTTTGTTCAGTGCAAATTAATTTGGCAGAGAGTGGGCAAGAAGGGACTCCAGCCAGGAAGAACTCACATAAGAAAAGAACCTAAAATACATTTTCTTTTAAATATATGAAAGGTAAATGTTTGACATAATGGAGGGAAAATACAAGTGAACAGACTGTAAGATTCCTGAAGGTAGGGACTTGTGTCTGATTTGTTTATAGGCATCTCCAATGCCTAAAATGATCAAAATCTGGCACTTGATAAAAATTTGCTGTATTAAATGAGCAAATTACTACAGGAAACAGTTTTTTTTTTATTTGTGAAACAAGACTCAAATGAAATAAAAAGAAGAGAGCTTCAGAGAAGTCTCATGGGTTGTGAAGTGTGTCAAAATATGGGACAGATTTCAATCAAGGCTGGGTAATTTTATATTAAAATTACACTGCTTTTATTGTTACAATAATATTTAGCCACTCTGTTGTAAACGTCTTGCCCTTGAACTATGAGTTTTTATGAGGCAGGTATTTCAACCCTCCACATAGCAGAACACATTGTGCATACACACCCCATAAATGTAAACTTAGACTGCTGGTCTACTGAAGAAAAGCTAGCAAACACAGGCAAAATTCGGACAACTTGACAGCATTTATCATTACTAACATTTTAGTCATTCAGAGTAAACTTCAAAATTACCTTCTAATTTGAAATGGTTCTGGTTTGACAAGTTAACTCTTGAGACATCTGAGTATTATGAAAGAACAAAACTGTTCATCAACCCTTTATGCCAATGTTAATTTCTTTAAAAAGTAGGATTTTAATGTTTTTTATTCCTACAGTGACCCTTAAAATTTCTATGTATGCAATCACAAATGCACACACAAGATGCATTTATAAGCTTATTGGGTAGTTCTAAAGACAGTTGGGAAACCCAATTTTAATTTTGTTACTGAAATAATTTAAAAATATATTATACAACAGCTTCTTTTCAATCAACAGCAAGAATCTAGAAAGAGATTATACCAAGTAGGCACAATTTATTCAGGTTTATTAGTGTTCAAAAAACGAAGCTGCCTAACTTCAAATTGTAAAAAGTACTCTTATATTCATTTAATTTTTCATCTTACTACTGTCATAAAAACACCATTTTCTTATGCCTGAAATAAGCTTACATAATTTATTTAACAAAGAATCATTATGCACATTAACCACTGATATGCTAAAGTCTGGAAAATAAATTTCTGCAAATGTGTAAAATTTCCTGATGACGTCTGAGATTATGTTTGTAATTTTTAGCTGTCATCAGGGGAAAGAGACTTACCGGCTTTTGTTCATAAGGTCTGCTCCCCGTGCTTTGTAATAATCTAGATTGGGATGGAACTGATAAGTCACTGGTCTTGGATTTTTCTAAAAGGGAAAAAAAAGCAATAAATTAAAATGTATAATGCTATTTAAATTATTCATTAACATGTAAAAGTACAGAAATGATCATTTTTACATTCCTTAAGAAAAATACATATAATAATGAAGTTTAATAATTAGTGTGCTTGAGTTTTGCTTTTATTGTTTAATTAAGTTCTTCTATAACTCCTCTTATTCCTGATTAAAACTGACATTTTTTGACATATTTTTATTTTTGCCTGTCTTATAGTTCAAATAGATTTACTTCTTCCATTTATTTTCAATGATTTTGATCATTTTCAAATGACTTTTATTATGAAATAAAATGATATAAAAACTGAGAAACTGTATGAGAAGTAACGCAAGTACAAACTATGTTTAAAAGTCTTGAGAATGCTCATTGTGGAGGAAGAGCAAAAAAAAATCATTAGTTTTTGTTGGCCAGAATGCTAAGTATGTCCACTAGATGGCACACTGAGTCCTTCTTCATCCAGAATAAATAAGTTATTTCAAAACTCAAGGATTCTTTTAAAGATGGCAATTTCTATGTCATCTCTTCTTATTTTTGAGTGTAATAAGTGCCTAAAATATGCCAGGTACTGGAAATAATAAAAAGACAAAAATAAAATGACTGATGCAAATTGAACAATGCACATTTTAAAAGCAGCAAGAACAGTGCCCTGTCTGGCATTTAATATTATTTATAACACCATAGAAATGTCCTTGAATCATTAGATTGGGTGTGCCTATTTAAATATGTTGCTATTGCTTAACTGTGTTAATTATTTAAATGTACCAAGCCCCTTACATACAGGTAAATAAAAATTAAATATGTCTACTTTACAAAAACAACATATTTACAGCATAATTTAAACAAATACTATCATCTCTAAAATATAAAATCACATACAGTTTCCTTAAATTTTTTTAAAAACTTAGAAAAAAGTGTTCTAATGTTTACCTGAATATATAATTCAAGTAGTAATTGGGTATTTGAACCACAGCATAATCTGTCTTTGAGAGATCTATCTAGACACAGAAAGGCTGTATTTTATATTCATTGAAATTACTGATATACTTAGATATTAATCCTTGGAGACATAATCCCAAAGCACTGATATACTTGTATGTAGGCATGGGGAAAAGAGGGGGATGTAATTGCTAAGGTTAAATAGTTTGAAATTCATCAAGCTAACAAGCTGCATCTTAATGGCCATGATGGACCTTTTCTTTTTCTGCTGAAAAGAGAATATTTACACAGCTCAACCCTTTCATATCTCTTCCATGCCAGCCCTAATCATCTGACAAAAACGACAATCCCTTGATTTAGCTCCAGCTACTACTCCACTGGTTTGGTATTCAACACAGTTCTATGATAATCAAATCTGAATTGCCTTGATGAAGATAACTGATGCTTCCATGACTACCATACTATTAAGTCTAACAGTGCAACTTCTCTCTAAGAATTTCATAGGTTTCCTCATGGTAGCTGATGACAACCTGGACCCAAGTATAATGTGAAAATAAAACAGAGGTTAAAGCTCCTGGCAGACTGACAGTGCATTCATGATTTATTTTAAAAATTAACTTATGAGGACTATCACTCATGACTAATTCTGCTCTTTATTCTCAGTACCTAGAAACACATTTTATTTTTACTAATCTCAAAAGCTTTTGTTCTCTAATGTCCAACAAACTAGTAAAGAATTATGCTACTTTTTGCAAGAAAATAATGAAAGAAGGGATCGCATGGAGTAGTTCTTTTGAAAACATCTTTATGAAGAAATAACATGCAATTCAAGAGAGGATGTGCTGATCCACCTAAGCACTTAAAGCCATTATTAGGAAAAATGATTTAACTTGAACATATGTATAAAGCTCAAGTATTGCTTTCACTGAGACCTATTTAAATTCCTAGGAGACTACTGGTAGCAAAGGGAGAGAGGTAAAGCACCACTGTACTGGAAACAACAACAAAAAGAATCAAAAGATGATGCTGAAAACAGCATATGAAATATGAAGAAAATGTTATATCTAAAACATAAAAATACATATAGATAATCTAGACAAGCACTATTCAACAGAAATACTATGTATGTTAAAAATGCAAACTTCATCTGTAATTTAAATTTTTTTAGCAACCACACTAAAAAAAGAAAAAGGGAACAGATAAAATTGAATGCAGTATTAGTTATATAATAAACTTTATCATTTTAACATGTAATCACTATAAAATTTATTAATGTGATACTTTACATTCTTTTGTTTGTACAAGGCTTTGAAATCTAACGTGTATTTTACACTTACAGCAGATCTCAATTTGGACTATACACACACTTCAAATATTGAAAGCCACATGTGGCTTGTGGCTACTGTATTGGTCAGCACAGAGCTAAATGCTGAAGTATCAATAAACCATGCTGTAAAAATCAACACATGGACATGAACAATGAATAGGGTGTGAATACTTTAAACATTGAGATTCATCACTGATGGTTCTTCAGATTACCTACAATTTTTTAAAATTGATGGCTATCTTTTATGAATAAGGTTTTAAAAAGTCCAGAAATTTTGGAATACTTTCTTATATGAACAAAAAATTAAAAATAATAAGTTCAAATAATTGTTAAGAATATTTGTATAAATGTACACATGTAGGTAAATGGATAGACAAATGGGACTGTGCACCAAAATGAAAATATTTCCTTAGGGCAATGAGATTACATGAACAAAGTTTTACCTTTAAAGTCCTATGGGCAACAACATTTCAATATTTTAAGTTCAAACTCATTTTGTTATGGTAGTGTAAAATATTTAAGTGCTAATTCACACTAAGAATAACTAACTACAGGATGCTGTAAGAAGTACAATTAACTACAAGATTGTACATAACAATATTCCTTGTTCTGAGACTGTTAGAGATCTTAACTTTTTTATTTTAAAGGATTTTTCTCAAAATTTTATAGACATTTAAGGTTTCTTCTTTCTAATTTTTAAATATCTGAAAATTTCCTCTAAAATATATGAGTCACTAGAGTTCTACATACAAAAAGTTGTATAAGTTAGGAAGACCAGATCCCACAGGTGTAGTAATTTCTCATTGTGCAGAACACATTCACATATCTTTAATATCATGTCTTTGTAAACCCATTTCCACATAATCAGAATTTCTGACCAAAATAAGCACTTCTAAACTAATGTACTTTTTTTTTTTTCCCAATGCATGTTTTTAAAGAATGTTTTTGTTTGGTAAATTTTCCTTTGGAAGAAAGATGACAAAATGGTAATGGTTAGCTTACTGGGTTTGTATTGGTCTAAGAAGAATAGCAATTATATGATACGACATGGGAAGTCTATACTATCATACATACAATTGCAAAAATCGTAACTTCAGACCCCACTGAAGGTTACTGTGTCTTTCCTAGACCAAACATGATAGGCTTGAGACAGATCTTCTACATAGACTTCATCTAGTAACTTCCCAAATAATCATTCAACTCTTTTCCATTAAAGTTGTTACAAGTTACAAGCTTTCTCTTTGGTATTTTATTTTTTTAGTAGTATTTGTGGTACTGGGGATTGAACCTAGAGCTTCAAACATGCTGAGCAAACACTCTACCACTGAGTTAAATCTTCAGCCCTTTTTAAAAACATTGATTTTGAGAAAGGGCCTGACTAAGTTGCTGAGGCTGGCTTGGAACTTGTGGTCTTTCTGCCTCAGCCACCTGAGTATCTGGGATCATGGAAGTTAGCCATCGATCTTGGCTTCTCTCCAGCATTTTATTTTATGACAATAAAAGAAGAATGCTGCAAAACCCCACTCCTGGCATAAACAGGCTGGATCTTGGAGAGGCATCTTAAAGTCCTGTGGGCAACAACATTTCAATATTTTAAGTTCAAACTCACTTTGTTATAGTATTGTAAAATATTCAAGTGTTAATTCATACTAAGAATAACTAACTACAGGATGCTGTAAGAAGTACAATTAACTACAAGATTGTCTATAACAATATTCCTTGTTCTGAGACTGGTGAAATCAAACTTACCCAAAAGATCATTACAAACAGTTCTTCCTAGCTTGAGCCCCCGACTCCTGTATCTCATTTGAAGATAATCTCCATTTAAATCAACACACAGAAGAAAGGACTCTGAAATACTCATCCTTCTTTGAGCAGCACAGGACTGTTCAAAGACTTGGCTATTTATGCATACATGTGGAACTAAAAAGAGGAGAGGAAAAGCAATTCCAGTGATAGTGATCTTCATGTATTAATGGACTAGTAGGAGATGATGTCATATGAATGTTATATATTGAAAACAACAGCACTAATGTAGACATAACAATGCTCATCTGCTCTAGAGGGACAGGGTGCCTGGTGCAAAGGATCAGGAGACTCCTGATCCACCTATTATCAGCTGAGTGACTGTGAGGAGTTAATTACACTCTTAGATCTAGTTTTATCATCTGCAAAACTGTACCAAGGATTAAATGACAGAATAAGAACGAAGAGCACAGCACAGTGCCAGGCACTTGATAAAACCACATGAAAAAGAAGCTATAATCATACTGATATCAGTGAGCACTGACAAACAGACCTTGACTTGAGAGCAGATTTAAATTTGACAACCTAAAATCCAGGACACTAAAAGGGTAGAGAAAGTGATGTTTTACACTTCTGATAATTGTAAATTTTCCAAATATTATATCTATTTTCAAAACAAAAACACACACTTAGAAAAACATATCACGCACACTGGATCTCATATATGGGGAGAAAGGCTGTGACATTTCTCTGAATTAGGAGCACATACATTTACAAATTTTTAAAAATGTATACAATCATACCATGCTAATAATGCAATATTTGCCAGCTTATGAGATTATAATAATCAGGGATTTCCTGAAATATGCCCAAATTATCATTTTATAATTTATTGGACATCAATTTTACTTTGAATTAAACTGACAAAGTTCTTTGAGTACTTAAAAGACTATTTTTAGTTGCAGTATAATGTGTTTAGCACGAAGAAAATATCTGACAAATAAATTACTTAGTTTTATTTCCCCTAATATCTTGCTATCAGTCCTTAACTTTTATAGCATGCCAGATGAGAAAGGGGAGATAATAATGCTCAAAAAGGAGAAACAGCACTGTAAAAATATGTTGAATATTTCTCTTTGATGAAAAATGAGGCCCTTATTTTAGTAAATATGTTATTGCCTCTAAGCTGGGGGAAAAGCAACCATCATTAGAAAAACGAATTGCTCAGCTGTTTATAAGCAAAAAGCTCTGGGGGAATTTCTTAGGACCCCAAAGGCAAAGCATTACAGGGTTATGCAAACATATGTTGCAGGTGTTTTAGGGGAGACAGGTGGGCAAACCTCAGCCATGGAAGAGGAGTTAGTTTAATACGCTGTAAATGAAATGAGATAACCCAAATGCGTCCAAGTGCAGAGATGCCATGGCATGAGTGAACTAGAGCTGGGGAGAAAAACTCTCCCTAAAATAATTATCTTGTTAGTGCCAAGCAAACAGAATTTTCCTCTTCTTATAGTTTTATAGGAAACAAACACTGCCAATTACTTAAACAAACAAACAAACAAAAAAAACCCCAGAAAACTAAAGATATTTTAAACCTGGAACAAAGAACAGCCTGAAATAGTGATAATTATCCAAAAAAGATAAGGATGAAGTATTGTTGCCTTTATTTAAACAAATATTCCTAAGGAGACAGTTTGTTATAATATCTCCTCTTTGGTTCACTAGGCAACATTAGATTTATCATAATTCTCCTAAAGCCTAAGATATTTCTATATTAAAATGCTAATTTTGTCTTTTCTTTTGCCTGTAATTAAAGCTGGAGAAATTGGTGGTCTGATATTCATTGATTGCTAGAGGGTTCACAAAGGTCTCCCCATTTCTGTCTCTTATTGACACACACTGCCCTCTTCATTAAATATAGATACAGTGACACAGTGCATCAAAAAGGCAGACATTAAAACAAAATCCTACAGGCTCACAAAATTCTTCTGATTAAAACACACACACACATACACACACCCCAATAAGTGGTACTGTTTGGATATTACTATCAAATCCAGACTTTGTATCTTATTTTCTTCTTTGTTATTTATCCAAGAGTTGGTTTTCTTATATTACTTGTGATTGAGGACAATATTCAGTTTACATAAAATGTACATTGGTATAATAGTTACATATAATAACATTGGGCCATAAGTCACTATTTTCTTTTTAAACCTGTACTATGAGTTAATTTTAAATACTTAGTATAAAATCAGCATCCGATTTAGAAAACCAAAATCTGTAATATCTTTAAACAGTGTTACAAAATCCATAAGATGTGAATATAACGTACTCACCAAGTTAATAAAGATTCTTTATCAAAACAAAAAAAAAAAGAATATAAATCTTTGTAATTTGATTGTAAAGTAGAATATTATTTTAGTACCAGGATTAAAATCATCTCTGGTATAAACTAATAATTCCTATGTATTTTGATAGAAAATATACATTATGTTATGAATACCAAGTGTTAAAATCTTAGAGCAATTGGCAGAAAAATTTAGGTAATTCTCATCTATGTATCTATATAGATCAAAACTTCAAAAAAGAAAATTTAGAAGTTAAAAAAAGGAAGCAAAAACATGGTTAATTGGGTAAAGACACAGACAAAACCTCTGAACCAATGCCAGCCTCATTTTACATACTGAATAAGCCCAATTCCCTAAAGTGACATCCCCATCTATACCCTGGCAAGCCGAGATCTCAGATGGCAGAGAAGCATTTTAAACCACCTGTGCGTTATGCTCGACTCTAGCTTCACACAATAAATAGACACCAAAAGAGAAATAAAAATTTTTCCTTTTTCTAATATATTTACATTTTTGAATTTAGCATGCAGAAAGATGCCAGAGTAATACACTCCACCACCCCCACTTTGCTATTTTTATATATGGAAAGTAGGAGCTTAGGTCTACAATATTTCTTTGTTACTAATACTAGGCCTCAAAACATTCCTTTTAGGTAGTTGGTTAGCTCTTTCAGTAGTGCTCAACTCTACCTTTTTATTTCCTTCACTGCCATCAGAGCAGTGGGCAGGGGCTTACCACAATGGTTTAAAGAAATTTGTAAACCCATTTATGTGTACTTAAGAGTTGTTCTCAATCATCTTTATTTCTTTATTCTCCAACCTTCATTATTCAAAGTCAAAAGGAAATATTCCTAAATATCATGGTTTGAGAAACTGACTTAAGGAATTAAAGTCCTTTATGTGGTGCTAAGGATCAAACCCAGTTTGAAGAGGACCCTGTGGAGAGAAGTGGGTACATGGTGATGCACAGCAATCAGAGCAATGACACAGACCCTTGCATCCAGCCAATAGATACAACATCATACCCTCCAAGCAGTCAGCCTCTGGGCTGGCAACTGAGAACTGGCTTGGTAGATGGTCCATAGCATCTAGGGAGTGGTTCCTGTGACCCAATATCTCTGGGGGGAAACCAAAGTCAAAGAGTGATGGACATCTTCTAAAAATCCCAAATTCTGACGAAATCCAAACTAAGACTCAATAAGCACCTTGGCATGGTTCACTATAAATAGGTCTAACATCAACTTTGATCATATCCTATCTTATATATCTATATTAGTCTTCATTTTGATTTGATAGCTGTTACCCTAGTACCTAATACTGTACTTCCAACCTATTTGATTGTATTTCTTACAATGTTTTAGAAAATTAATTGTAATCATTCTATCCTTTTTTTTTCCTAGCTCAGGTTTAAATTTGGTCCTCTTACTCCTCTTTCCCTCTTACATTACTTGATACTGCCCCAAATCCTACCCCCTCCATCTTTTTCTTCTTTTTACTTTGCTGTTTATTATTCTTTTTTCTCTCTTCTTTTGTCCATTTGTTATTTCTTCTCCCTTTCAGTTCCTATATAATGTTATAGCAATTTTACTTTATTAATAACTAATTTTTCAACCAATTCCAGAACTTTAACACGTTTATACCTTCATTAGAGGTACTGTGGAGGGAAGGATTAACAAGTTTTTTTGTTTTTCATGAGGTCAAACATGGCTTTGCTCTGAAGTGATTGTTATAAATAGGGTACAGTATATTCTCTCAAAGTGGAGTGATACTGGGAATAGCAGAGGACATAAACTGAGTGAAAGTATAGATACCTGGATATTCACACGGCCAGGATTCTAGAAGAAAAACGCTCATGAAATAATCCCTTACATAAAAGAAGCAGGAATAATCATCCCAATGGATGGGCACACAAATAAGCAGCAACTACCCCAAACAGTCTCTAACACTTCAATAACTGACTTAACACCACAGTGGAGGAATATTGGAGAAAGAATTTAGAAAGTTCATAGTTAAAAGGTTCAATATGCTAAAATAAAATATAAAGAGTGAAATTAGAAAGAAAATACAGGAAGTGAAAGATCATTTCAATAGAGAGATTTTGGAAAAGAAATGAAAACTCTGGAAATGAAAGATTCAATAAATAATTTAAAATTCAATACAAAGCATCATCCATAGAGCAGACAACTTTAAAAATAAGACTTTCAGGCCTCAAAGACAAAGTATATAATCTTGAAAATAAAGCCAACTATAAAGAAAAGATGTTAGAAGACCATAAGCAAAATATCCAAGAAATCAAGAGACCAAATTTAAGAATCACTGGTGTAGATAAAGGCTCCAAAACAGAAACTAAAGGGATGCACCATATTTTCAATGAAATCTTTTAAAAAATTCCAAATTTTTGAAGATTAAAATACAAGTAAATGAGGCATATGGAATTCCAAACAGAATGAAAAAAGATCTTCTCCATGACATATTATAATGAAAATGCCTAATACATAAATATAGAATTTTAAAAGCTGCAAGAGAAAAATAGCAGGTCACATTTAGAGGTAAACCAATTGGATTTCAACTGATTTACTGACCCAGACCCCCAAAACCAGAATGGCTTAGAACAATACATACCATGTCATGAAAGAAAATGAATACCAACAAAGATTGCTACACATCGCAAAATTATCTTTCACAGTTGAAGACAAACTAAAGACCTTCCATGATAAGCAGAATCTGAAAGAATTCATAACCACTAAGCCTGCATTACAAAACACACTCAATGAAATATTTCATACAGAAGAAATGAAAAAAATCAAATGAAAACCAGCATAGGGATGAATTATAGTAGACTAGTCAAAGGAGAATCAAGTCTGAATTAAGCTCTAGAAATAAATCAAAATGGCAGGAAATGAAAAATAATCTCTTTATAATAACACTGAATGTAAACCTTATAAACATTTCCATCAAAAGACACAGAGTAACACACTTGTTAAAAAACAAGACCCAACCACGTGTCAAACACTTTACAGACAAAGACATCCACAGACTGAAGATGAAAGGAAAAGAAATGATATTCCAAGCAAATGGAAACTGAAAGCCAGCAGGAGTAACTATTTTCATCAGATAAAGTAGACTTGAAGCCAAAATTAATCAGAAGAGACAAGGAAAAACAAGACATAATGATTTTAACTATTTATACCCCAAACAATGTCATATCTATGTATATGAAACAAACACTGTTCAATATTAAGAACCAAACAGATCACAATACAATACTACTGGGTGATTTTGACATACGTCTCTCACTGGTAGATATACGTCATTTAGACATAAAACTCAGACTCTTTAAAACTAACAAATACTACTAATCAAATGGACCTAACAGACATCTATAGAATATTTCATCCATGGACAACTGAATTTACTTTCATCTCAGTAGCACACAGAATATTCTCTAAAATAAACTGTACTTTTGGTCATGAAACAAATTTTAGCAAACATAAAAAAATAGAGATAAGTAATCAATGACAAGACAAAAAACTGAAACCATTCATTCCAACACTTGGATAATAAGTAATACACTTTTGAATGAGGATTGGATAACAGAAGAAATCAGGGGAAAAATAAAAATATACTCAGAAACAAATGAGATCAGAGATATAACATCAAAATCTCTGGGACAGTATGAAGATAGGTCTAAGGGGTAAGGGTAAAGTTTATAGCACCAAGTTCCTCCATTAAAAAATTAAATGATATCAAATAAATAATCTAAATGTTACACCTTAAGACCTGAGGAAAAAGAAGAACTAAAACCAAAAATCAGTAGAAAAGAGAAAATAATTAAAACAAAGCTCAAATTAATAAAATTGAGAATGAAAAGAAAAACAATACAAAGGACAATTGAAACAAAGAATTGGTTCTTTGAAAGGATAAAAAAGATGGATAAATCCTTAGCCAAACTAACCAAAAGAGAAGCGAGCGAAAATCCAAAGTACAAAATTAGAGATGAAAAAGGATATATAACAATAGACACTACTGAAATCCAGGGGATCATTAAAAAGTATTTTGAAAATTTATACTGCAAAAGGTTAGAAAATCTTGAAGATACTGACAATTCCTAGACACACGACCTACCCAAAATTGAACCATGAGGATATAGAAAATGTACACAGTATATATCAAGTAATGAAACTGAAAAAGCTATTAAAAGCTTTCTAATAAAGAAAAGCCCAAGACCAGATGGATTCTCAGCCAAGTTGTAACAGACCTTTAAAGAACTAATGTCAATCCTCCTCAAATTAATCCATGAAAAGGGAGGAAACATAACCAAATTCATTCTATGAAGCCAGTGTTACCCTGATACCAAAATTAGAAATAAAGAAAATTTCAGAGATCTATTCCATGCTTGTAAAAATATGTCAAAATAGATTCTTTTGTCATGTATAACTAAAAAGAACCCCCCCCCAAAAAAAAAACCCCAAACAAAACAAAAACACCAACTTCAGATCAATATCCTTGATGAACATAGATGAAAAAAATTCTAAAATATTGGCAAGTCACATTCAAAAACACATTAAGAAGATAGTGAAACATTATCAAGTGGGTTTTATTCCAGGGATGTAAGGGTGGTTTAACATATGCAAATCAAAAAATGTACTTTAACACATAAACAAGATTAAGGATAAGAATTGCATGATTGTCTCAATTGAAGCAAAAAGCATTTGACAAAATCCACAGCCATTCATGTTTAAAATACTAGAGAAACTAGGAATAGAGGGAACTTACCCCAACATTGTAAAGGCTATACATGAGAAACCCAAGGCCAACATCATAACCAAATGAAGGAAAACAAAGTATTTCCGCTAAAAATCAGGAACAAAACAAGGATGTCCACTCTCACCACTTCTATTCAACATAGTTGTTGAAACTCAAGCTAGAGAAATTTGGTGAGAGAAGGAAATTAAAGAGGTACAAACAGAAACAAACAAACAAACAAGTCAAATTATCTCTGTTTGCTGGTGACATGATTCTATATTTGGAAGACCCAAAATACTCCACCAGGGGCTTCTGGAACTGATACACAAATTTAGTAAAGTAGCAGGATACAAGATAAACACACACAAATCAATTGCTTTCCAATACCACAATAATAAATCTGCTGAAAAAGAAATTAGAAAAAGCATTCCATCCTAAAATCTAACAAAACAAAACTTAGGAATAAATGTAACCAAGGAGGTAAAAGACCTCTCCAATGAAACCTACAGAATACTGAAGATAAATATTGAAGAAGACTTTAGAAGACTATTCATGTTTTTGGATGGGCAGAATTAATATTATCAGAAGGGTCATACTACAAAAGTGTTATACAGATTCAATGCAATCCCAATTAAAATACCAATAAATTCTTCAGAGATCTAGAAAGAACAATCCTTCAATTCATTTGGAAAAACAAGAGACCCACAATAGACAAATAAATCCTGAGCAAGAACAGCAATGCTGGAGGCACTACAACACAGGAACTCACATGAGAGTACAGAGCTATAGTAACAAAACCAGCATGGTATTGGCACTAAAATAGACATACAGACCTGTGGAACAGAAAAGACAGAGACAAATCCACATAGATAACAGTCATCTGATACTTGACCAAGATGCTAAAAACATACCTTGGAAAAAAGACAGCCTTTTAACAAATGACGCTGGGAAAACTGGATATCTATCTGTGGAAGAATGAAACTACAGCCTCTATCTCATCCTCCACAAAAAATCAAAGTGGATCAAATTCACAGGAATTATCCCAGAGTCTCTACCACTGCTAGAAGAAAATGTAAATTTAACACTCCAACATATTGGCACAAGCACTGACTTCTTTAACAAAAATTCTAAAGCACAAGAAATAAAACCAAGAATCAGTAAGTGGGACAATATCAAATTAAAAACCTTCTGCACAGCAAAGGAAACAAGAGCATGAAGAGAGAGCCTACAGAATTGGAGAAGATCTTTGCCACTTGCTTCTCAGATAAGGGATTAACAGCCAGAATATATAAAGAACTAAAAAACAAACAAACAAACAAACAAAAAAACCCCAACTTAACACCAAAAAAAAAAACCCCCAAACAAAACAACAGCTCCCCCACACAAATAAACCAATTAACAAATGGGCGAAATCATTAGACAGACACTCCTCAAAAGCAGAAACAAAAATGACCAATAAATATATGAAAAAATGTTCAACATCTCTAGCAATCAGGGAAATGCAAATCAAAAGTAAATCGAGAATTCATATCACTCCAGTCAGAAAGGCAAATGTCAAAAACACAAATAATAATATACATTGGTAAGAATGTAAGGAAGAAGATACACTTATGCATTGTTGGTAGGACTGTAAATTAATACAGCCTGTTTGGAAAGTAATATGGAGATCCCTCAAAAAGCTAGGAATGGAACCACCATATGATCCAGCTATCCCATTCCTTGGTATACATCCACAAGAGATAAAATCAACATACAATCCAGATACAGCCACATCCATGTTTATAGAAACACAATTCACAACAGCCAAACTATGGAACTGTTAATAGATGTGCCTGTTAATAGATGAATGGTTAAGGAAAAAATGGTATATATACACAATGAAGTGTTAGTCATTCATAAAGAAGAATAAATTATGGCATTTGCTGTTAAAATGGATGGAAATGGAGAATATCATGCTAAGTGAAATACACCAGACCCATAAAGTCAAGGGTTGAAATTTTCTGTCATATGTGGAAGCTAGAGGAAAATAAGAACAAAGAAAACAAAAAAGCAGATGGTGGAAGACTCCATGAATATAGACAAGAGGCTGGGGATGTGGCTCAAGTGGTAACACACTTGCCTGGCATGTGTGGGGCACTGGGTTCGATACTCAGCACCACATAAAAATAAAATAAAGATGTTGTGTCCCCCGAAAACTGAAAAATAAATATTAAAAAATTCTCTCTCTCTTTCTTCTGTATCTCTCTCTCTCTCTCTAAAAAATAGGAAAAGAAAAAGAAAAGAAAAAGAAAAAGAGGATCAGTAGAGAAAGGGGTAGAGGGGGAGGGAGTAGGGACAGGGAAAGGAAGGACAGCAGAATGAATCTGACCAAACTTTCCTATGAACATATATGAACATGTATCTAGTAAACATGTTATATCCAGCGCATACAAAGAACACAACTTAGTAATAAATAAAAAAATTAAAATGGGCAAAGAACCGAAAAACAGATTTCTTCAGTAAAGATCTATAAATGGTTAATAAACATATGGAACGTTGTTGGTCATTAGGAAAATGGAAATCTAAACTACTATGAGATACTGTTTCATGCACAGAATCTGTGTGTGTATGTGTGTGTGCGCGCACGTACATAAAGACAGATATAACCAAGGTTGGCAGGAATGTGCAGAAATTGGCACCCTCATACATTGCTGGTTAAGAATGTAAGATATGGATCTACTTTGAAATAGTTTGGCAGTTCTTCAAATTGTTAAATATAGACTTACCACATGACAGAGCAATTCCATGCCTAGGTAAGAACTCGAGAGAAATGAAAATATATGTCCACTCAAAATTCTGCATAGGAAATGTTCATAGCAGTACCATTCATGATAGCTAGAGCAGAAACAATTCAAATGTCTATCAACTGATAGTAGATAAATAAAATGTGGTTTATCTATAATGGGATATTTGGCATTGAAAAGGAATTAAGTTCTGAGACATGCTACAAGATGCATATATTCAAAAACACTATGCTAAACTGAAGAAGTCAGTCACAAAAGATCCCATATTGTATCTCATTTACACAAAATATTGAGATTAGTCAAATCTATAGAGACAGAAAGTAGGACAGTGGTTACCTGGGGTTGTGGGTAGAGGGGTAGAAAGGAATTTTAGTTGGAGGCAGATGAGTGAGAAATGATTGCTAATAGGTAAATGGTTTCTTTTAGGGGGGCAAAGAATGTGTTCTAAAATTAGATTATGGTGATGCTTGTACAACTTTGGGAATATAATAAAATCCATTGGATTGTATGTTTTAAATGAAAGTATTTTATTAGTGTATAAAGTACATCTCAATCAAGTCATTAAAAAGAAACATGTAAATGTACACACACACACACACATAACCCCCGCAACATACCCCAGGACTCCAGTGTTATACTTTGTTTAGCCAAACTTTGGACTTCTTGTAAGACTGACTCTTTTCTCACAGGCCTTTGAAGAGCTAAGAGTTCAGATGCCACAAGGCTGATGCTTGAAGGTCACCTAGAAACTTTAAATGGCACCAAATGCATTACACACACATTCAAGTGCAAGCACACACACATACACAATCTTCCAGATCTGGTAGTGATTCTTTGTGGTAGTCTAAATATATGCTCAATCTTCAATTCTTCTTGTCCAATTCTCCCCCTATTCATCTCTACACTACCACCTCTACACAAAAACCAACCTCTGTCTTTGGCATCAACAGTTCAGACTTCCTTCTGGACAGAATCCCAAGCCTAGGACATGGAAAAGTAAAGCCTTGTTCTGAGTGATGTCTGTTACCTGTCTCTTTAATAGACTCATATGGTGAGCGCACTTTCCATTTAGTTTATGACCTCACTGATTTCAGATCTCCTCTTAATTTTTGCCTTGACTATTACAAGTCTCTTATTTTCTCTCTAATCTACACATATAATGCCACTAGAAATTACAACTAAAATTCATATTCTAAGACTCCTAACTCTATATCTGGTCCAGATCCCTCCTTTGAGTGCTAGACACACATTCCCAGTTGCCCTCTGGATATTTCTAATTGGATATCCCATAACTTTCTCAAATCAACTCATTACCCAATATCCTTCTTCTATCGGCAAACTTGCTCACCTGTACATTTTCCCACAAACTCAGACAATAGCTGGATACCTGAGAAATGCAACTGATAGTTCACTGTCCACAGCTAATTATTTACCAAGCCATGTTGACAATCTTTGTTAAATATTCCTTGAAGTTATCACCTACATTTTATACTTTTAAGAAGCCCATTTTAAAAAAGGAAGAATGAAGGAAGGAAACAAAAGAAGTGAAGACGAAAACAAAATGCTCATATTATTTATATTTTACCGTTGTGTTTTCCCACACCAAAAAAATGGCTGCTGGAATATTATATTCATTTCAATAAAAATGTGTACATATACAAATACATATGAAATATGATGAAATC
This sequence comes from Spermophilus citellus, assembly GCF_964194105.1. NCBI lineage: Eukaryota > Metazoa > Chordata > Mammalia > Rodentia > Sciuridae > Spermophilus > Spermophilus citellus. The sequence goes on along the minus strand of NC_138184.1, from coordinate 44,029,992 downwards.
CTTTAGGGCACCAAACTATTTCCTCTTGTTAATGACATCTCCTATTAGTTTAATCAAAGATATATACTTAAATATTCAAAATTAGCTGAAATTTTAGGTTTTTTTCCTAATCCTGTTTCCTCTATAATTGGCTTCTCTCTAGGATTCAAATGAAAAGACATTCAAATAAGAGAGTTCAAGTAAGATATTATCAATTAAGTATTAAGTAGTTATCTCAAGTTAATAGCTGATTTTTTTGTCAGTGGGTCATTTTATAAATGGGATATATAATAGGTACACTTTATTAGAATTTTTTATAAAACAAGCTGGCTGGGTTTCTCCAGATCCTAGTTGGTAAAGGGTTTATCTCTTTCCTGAGTTTATGAAGATAATTACAACTATTTCTGTCATTTCTCTGCCTTCCTCAAATTTTCCCAGTTGGTACTTTTCCTCAAAGACAGTTCAAACCACAAAAGCACCAGACAATGTCCTCTTTAATGGAATAACTTTGAAATACTCTATTTTTTTTTTGCAAAAGCAAAATTTTTTTTATTGGTTGTTCACAACATTACAAAGCTCTTGACATATCATATTTCATACATTAGATTGAAGTGGGTTATGAACTCCCAATTTTACCCCAAATGCAGATTGCAGAATCACGTCAGTTACACATCCACAATTTTACATAATGCCCTATTAGGAAATACTCTATTTTTATCACTGTTGTTGTAGAAAAAAATAGAGAAGTGATAAATAAGGCACTTCACTGCAGTGGGAACCTCAATAAAAGACCAGAAAGAACCAAATCACTAACAGCTTCTATATCTAACATGATGATGGAAAGGCTGAGGGCTGATAATTTTGTGAAACGTGAGTCTAAACTTCATCAGTTTATATCTCCTCAACACATTTTCAATAAACACAACAAAGGATAAACTTGAAGGAACTGTCCAAAAAAAAAAAAAAAAAAAAAAGGAATGACAGTGATAGGATGTAGAGAAAAACCTGAAAATTGAAATTTTTCTTGATTTACTGAAGCAACCAAGTAGTAAAAATATGTTGAAGTGTGGGTATCCCTACAAGAGGTGAGTGGGGGAGAGGGGACAGTTATTTCCAGTTGTCTCTTCAGAAATCAATTTTATTAATGATTGGGGATAAATATGAAGTGTGCCCAGAACTGTGGGACAATCAAACTATGAAATTAATTACAGCACTTCTGGGCAGAGAAATACAAAGCCTTCCTCAAGAAACCAAGTGGTTTCCAGATTAGCAAGACTTGACTACATCCCTCATATATTTAATATGTATCTAAAGAAAGGAGAGAGCAATCAAAAGAAAGTTGCCAAGGAAGCAGAGAAAAGCAGAGTCAAAGAATAAGACATACGAGTAGAGTCACTGGGACAGAGCTTAATTCAGTGGCTAACAGATGGTACTTTTCCATACTACCTTTATGTGAAGCAGTTATGTAAAGATTTCACAGTCTGCTTTTACTAAATGTGCCTGCCCATCAGCATCCACTTGATACCAAATTTTCCAAGATGATGTGTGATTCTGATTTGAATTTTTCACATACATCAGTAAATATACTGGTCAGATGAATCAAGGTTCTTTTCCTTACTGTAAATGATTTGATAATGATGTGGCCTCCAATGTAGGTCTGTGTCTTAGTGTGTTTGGAATGCTATAATAAAATACTATAAATGGGGTGGCTTATAAACAGTAGAAATTTGCTTCTCACAATTCTGAAGGCTGGATATTCTAAGATTAAGACACTGGACAGTTGATTCCTATTTGGTATCTTCTTGCTATACCTGCTCACATGGTAGAAAAGGTGAGCTGCTTGTCTGGGGTGTTTTTTATGAGTGCATGAATCTTAACTACCATCTTCCAAAAGCTCTACTTCCTAATATCATCCATTATGGGTTAGGAGTTTCAATATATGAATTGAGGGGACATGAACATTCAGACCACAGCAGTCTGCCACCAGGAAGTAAATGGGGTGGTCATAGAGAAATGAGAATGTCAATCTTGTGGCTGTTTCACCACTGAAGACTAACAAAGATAGACTGACTTTAAACAGCAGCCTTATAAGTTCACTCTGGGGTCTGTCTCTTCATGATGGCTTAGTTTTTGGAGAGTACTGACAAAATCAGATTTTTCAGATCATGAGGCTAGAGGTCACAAGTTTTCTCTATGATTTTAGCTTTTCCCTTTGACAAAGCTCTCTTGATGAGCAACAATCAAGGGACAAAACATTTCCATTTTTAAGGATAGCCACTGGATCTCACCAAACCTGCTTCCTCTTCTTTCTGAACACATAGTTAACTACAATTTGAAAGGCTTGTTTGGGTAGGTGTAGCCATAAGATTGAATTCTGACCTATGGAATGTGAATGAGAGTGGTGCGTGACACCTGCAGGCCTGACCATAAAACCTTCCCGTGCATGATCCTTCATGCTAGTTTCTCATCCAGTTGGGGATGTCCATGTACAGAGCAACCTGTAAAGCTGAGGTTGAAGTTAACAGCAGGAATAAGCCTAAAAAATTGTGTTACTCTAAGACTTTCACCCCAAATTACAATCTGTCACTTGTGTAAAAACTAAACATCCACTGCATTAAGCCATGGGAACCAAATATTTTCATTTGCTATAGCATTTGGTCAACTTCACTAATCCACCAAAACAAGAAAACAGAACAATCATTGTAATAAACACACACATTTTAACTTCTAGAAGAAAAGTTGTCCAAGGTGACTTTTTCCCCTTTGCGTTACCTAATTTGCATATATCCATATTATTCCCCTCTTCCCCTTCAGTTTGCACTATTACTCTTAACCTCTGAATTGGCTCTCTTGACTGGTTTCCTCTCATTTTCTATCTTATTACTTTTGTCTTCTTGTCTCACACATGGGTGGCAACCCCCTGTAGCCACATAGTTAAAGAAAAAACTCGAAGAACAATTTTATTAGAGAATAAAAATTATGTTTTTCCCATCAATCTGACTGAGTGGTCCTCCTCAGGAACCACAAGGCCAGACTTGGCGAAGTGGTTATGGTGATAAGATACCAATTTTCAAATTCAGTATTTCAACCATGAGCAAATAAGAAGCAGAAGTAAACAACCGGCTGTAGGACAATCAAGTTGAAGTGTACTGTATTATGTCCCCTGCATAAAACCAAAGAGCTTACCCAACTCTCTGTGGCCATTTGAGATTAGGGGAAGTGGTGAGTGTGGGAATAATCAGAACACCATACACTAGGAATCATAAGGAGGCCAAGGAAGAAGACAATTAGCTCCAGATGGGAGCAGGAGCCAGTGGGATGGGTCTTGGCTCTGCCTTTGAATTCAGATGATTTTGGGTATTTCACCTCATTCTCATCAGGCCTCAGGAGAAAATAAAGCATAATTACATGATCTCTAGAGTCTTAACCAACCTGAAAGAAATTAAAAAAAATATACAATATTCCTAAAACAGAATGTTTAAAGTACCTTTAAATTTCTAAAAATATTTATTTTTAGCATCAGAAAACCAAGAAGTATGTAATAGATCCAGGTTACAAAAACACTGTTAAAAAACTGGGGTGGCATAGGTAGACTTCTGAGTAAAACTCAAGATCCCAGGGCATAAAACACTTGTTTTATCTGAGGAATTCAGGTGAATTCCCTTATCACATGAGAGGGTAAGTTCTGTGTCTTTCCTAGCTAGCCTTGGTAATGGCTGTGACCAAGGAACAGCTGTGTGTGTACTAGGGGGCCAGTCTTAGGATTCTTATTCTAGCTAAGCATTAGCATCACCTGGATCAGTTTCAGGAGCCACTGATCAAGAGCAGAGGGTCTCTCAACTTTTTATGCTTATTCTTTTGCTACTAAAAATTTGGGGGGCTTGCATCTTTGATATAAATGTATATTCATTTATTTAAAAATCACCTGTCTGTACAACTTGTAATAATCTATTTTATACATCAAATAACATATGCACAACCTTTTTTTTTTTTTTTTTGGGTACTGTGAATTAACCCAGAGTCACTTTTTTTCACTGAGCTACATCCCCAGCCCTTTGAATTTTGAGACAGGGTCTTCCTAAATTCCTGAGTCTGGCCTTGACCTTGCAATCCACCTACCTCTGTCTTTCAAGTTGCTGGGATTATAGGCATACACCATTGTGCCCAGCTAAACAACAGATTTTTAAAATGAGAAATGAAATAAGATATATTTGATGCTTATAATGGCATTTTTGTTCTTCCTAAAACATTTTTTTTAACCAACAATAATGTGGTTGGCTATGTTTCTCTCATGTTTAGAAATCTTCATTAAATATTTTGTGAATGTGAGACATACATGTATGTAAAGAGACATACAACTCAGTGGAAGGAGGAGACAGTGGCCTTGCTAAAGTATGGTATTCATTTCAAAACTAATTCTGCCAAGGTTTAATAAAATTTCTAGCTTCTTTAATGTTAATCAGCTCTTCTTAAATATCTAATTGAAAGAAGCTGCATTTGTATATTTAAAAAAAGGATTCAAATCTTGTTTTATCTTTTCATATGGAAGATTAATGAGAGAGTTAAATTATGTTTTCATAAATTTTAGGTGTTCTTGGAGAGTTTTTACTATAGAGATGGATGCAATGGGGGTCTGTAGGGTTAGTATTTGCTTCAAACCCTATGAAAATCCCAGATCTGAGTGAAAACTAAAAAAGAAAACAAGTAAATGTTCCTTTCCCTTGCTACAAATTCTTTCATCTTTCTTTACATGCTTTAATCAAGACATCTGAGAGATTTTACATGCTATCAATATAGGAGTTTTAAAAAAAATTTAGCTGGGCTGAGGATGTGGCTCAAGTGGTAATGCGCTCGCCTGGCATGCGCTGGGCGCTGGGTTCTATCCTCAGCACCACATAAAAATAAAATAAAGATGTGTGTCCACTGAAAACTGAAAAATAAATATTAAAAAATTCTCTTTCTCTCTTTAAAAAATTAGCTAAATTAATTAAAATAGCATTTTGGAGAAAGAAATAATGTGAAGAAATGAAGTATAAAGCACCTCTTCAAAACCAGGTAAAACAACTAAGTAAATAAAGAATTTTTCCAATTAAGACACTTATTGAGACACTTGGAAAATTCATCATTAGCATATGAGCACCACACTCACACTTGGAAGGCTACTTCATTCCTTGACCTCAGAGACACATCATGATCATTTCCCTATAATACCTTTAATACTTTCACATTTGAGGTTTATACTGACTTTCTTAACACATATCCATAAGATTGATAGCTAAAAAAGCTTTAGTAGTTTCTTTACAATAAACATTTCTCCCTAAACATCTAGATTTTTCCTTACTTCTAATGTATTGGAGGGTGGGAGGACACAAAGCAAAACAAAACAGGAGATGAGTTTGTAGCTTTTGGTTTCCTTACTATTAATCAGAAAAGAATTAATCCATGAATTTTAAAGTCTTTTAAAATTATTTGAGGAAAAATAACCACCACTGTAATGAGTTGTTTATCAGTAAGGGAACCTGTTCCTTTAAACATACAATTTCCACAAAGTTTCATAGCTCTCTTTAGTTGCTCAGAATTAAAAAAACAAACAAGCAAACAAACAAAAAACCCACTAAACCTTCCCAGAGTGACTAAAAAGCTAAACAATGACATGCTTATTTCCAGCAAATATTGTTACTGTGAGCAACTACTTATAGCCACTAAATCTAAAAAACAAAACAAAACACCAACCATTAAAATGAGACCCTTTTGTTATACTGACTTTCTAAACATTGAGTTTTCACTGCTACACGAAACATTTATTGATGTTGAATAATAACACACAAATTGGAACATTATACAAATAATGCCAAGTAAAATATTAGTAAAACTTCCTGCATATTTCATGAACTTTCAATAATTAATTTTTGCAAACACTTGAGATACTGAGGGGAGATAGAATAATTCTTTAGATCCCTGAGGGGGTTACTGAATGAATCTGGATAGGGTACTGCCAGGCCCTGCCTAGCTGTGTCCTTCAGCAATCCCCAAGAGCTCTGCTTCCTATTTTCTCAAGCTGGAGTAACAAGGCCAAAGAAAATTCTTCAAAGCCTTGTAGGAATACCTCTTCCCTTAGGAAGCCCTCTAAGTCTGAATTCACTCTTCTTCCTGAAATATTCTTACTCCTTTTTTCATAACAACTTGTTATTTACTTTCATAGGTAGGATACAGTGTCCTCATCACATGAATTTGCTTACAGAAAGTACTAGAAAAAGATACATTTTGAATTAAACTAAATCTTGCTAAAATATAACTGGGAGGATCCTGAACTTATTTGGTCCAGCTTCCTTATTCTACAGTTCAAGAAAAGAAGTGGCTTGCCCAATCAACACAGAAGTTAAGGCTTCCTCAAGTGGCAGACACTAAGCTAGAGCTGCTGGAGATTTAGTCCTTGGTCAAGGAGAGCTCTCCTTTCTGTAGTCGAGAAAGACTCCTGTGCGGTTCTTTTGTCATTACACAGTGCAGCATGTTGTTGACAAAAATGGAAGCAAAAGAGTCTGAGACTGATGTTCATAAGAGACAGTCAAGATTGTCTCTTAATAGATAAAGTAAACTATGTTCAGTAAAGTAAACAGAGTTCAGAGTCCTGGCCACGGTCTCCTAAAGTAAAAAATAAGGTTACTGAAGGAACCTGTGTGATAGCTAGAGGTCTGAATCAGTGAGTGTGCTTGCCAAGTGAAGAACTTAAATTTAAGATGGCCTCTGAGAACTCTGAGGGAAAGAGTACTTTAAAGGAGAATGTTTTAACCATCAGGAATAAACACGAATTCAGCAAATTTTTCAGAGTTTCTGAATGGGATATTAAGAATGAGTTTAACTCTGTATCACCATGTAATGATGCAAAGTAATAATCTGCCTTTCCTGGCTCACCAACCTATCTCAGACAGGTTCATGACTCCAATTGTACTGGTCTTCTTTCAGTTCCACCAATAGCCCAAGTTCATTTCAACTTTGGAAACTTTGCTTCATTGTTCCCCTCTATCCTTTGCTTGGCTGGTTCCTTTTCCTCCATTAGTTTCCACCGGAAATGCCTTCTCCTCAGAGAGAAACTTTGAACCAACTACACAAATCAAGTCTTCATGGAGTCCAAATTCAAACCCCACTTGTTATTTCCACAATGATACTTTATTATAAGCATCCTATATAACATGTCAAATCATTTTTTATTTGTTTATTATAATAAAGACCATATCTCTTTTTTTCATTCACCATCTAAACAGTACCTGATACACAGAAGACACACAGTAAGAACTGGTTAAATAAATTAATGAATTCTAAATGCCATAAAACTAATTTAAAATTGTTGAATGACCCTAAGAAACCGTAAGTATGTTTTAAGAAACATATGAATCTAGATTAAAAAATGTTTGAAGACAATAAATAAATCTTAAATACTGTCTTAATAAATACTTTTATATTACTCCTTGAAGATCATTATTATATAGCCACCATTTTTTTTAAGAAATAAAATTTAAGATTTTTAAAAAGTGCTAATCTATTGTCAATAAGTCTATTTCTGGTTGGATGTGGAAACATACCTGATTAGTCACTAATAACTAATATCAAAAATAATAAACAATCACTTTGTGATTTTCTATGACACAAAAGAATGACATCCATACAGCTCAAAAACAAAGAAAAATCAGCTTTCTTCATGTCAATAACAAACATGAAAATAAATGATTCTCCAAGAATGTCATTTAAAAAAATATACTCCATTCTGGGAGAAAAGAAAGATGAATAAACAGGAATAACAAAGCAATCTATCTATAACCTGAAATCATGATGAAAAGTTGATTGGAAAAATACTAGAAATAGAAATGTTAGGGAAAGTAAGTAAGTGAATTCAGTGTATTCTCCTCAAACAGTCAGTCTGGATAGTTTGTCCTTTATTGCTCAGATCAGAAAAGATTAGCTGGAAAGAAACATTCTCTTAACAATGTCACCTCACTGGTAGTAGGTTTGAATACTTGCTACTTTTCAATTCTGATATGATATTTTACCAAAGTTATTAGACAATGACAAAAATGTTGCATGTATTAGCAGGGTTATTTTGGGGATGAAACGAGTAAAAATTCAGTTACTTATAAAATCTGAAAAACTTCAGACATTTTATAGCTTAAAAAAGAAAAATTTAATACAACTCCAAACACAAGCAAGATTAGAAACTGGTCAAGTATAGGAACATTGCACATTATGTTTCTATAATGTGTTTCTATGTATAGGAATGACTATGAAATTGTCATTTCTAGTAATTTTCTTCTATAAACAGCAACAGTCACTGCTAGAATGGATGCTTGAAAACTTAGCAGAAATATTTTTTTCTAAATATTCTAATCTTCAAAACAAATGGTGGTTGTCAAATTCTTACTGCATAATCTAGAATGGTAATCCACGTACTGTATTTCACTTGTAATATAGTACTTGTAGTAAGGTTAACACTTCAATATACAATACAAATAAAGAGAGCTCCAAAAAAATGAAAATTACTTTGCTTCTGTTTCTGTATTAGAATTTTATTTGCTAAAGGGTAAAAACAGATTTGCAAAATTCACAGTTAACTTAAAACAATAGTTTTAAACCTTTATTCCTAGCCCTTACTGCCTTCAGGAAGGAGAGAACATCTGGTTATTTAAGGAACACAATATGTTCACATTTTCTATGACTTTTGTTTCTAATTGGGCTTTAAAATTTTTTTTTTTGAATTTGAACAACTAGCTAGAACAATGTTTTTTAATCACTTCATATTTTTTCAGACTGTCCTCCTTCTATCCCTCTAACTTCATTTAGTCGATTGTTTCTGGAAATCTGCTCAGTAGTTCTAATATGATAAAGAAAAGAAAGTGAAAATTAGAATTGTGGCCTGAAGAACTAAGTATAGAATCTGTATTTATGTCGTGCAGGGTAGAGAATGGTACAAATAGACATTTGACATCCAGTGTTGTCATAAAGTACATATTTCAAATAGTTCTTGGACCACTTTATATACAAAGTTTCACTTACTATAGCTACAAATAAATGTTTATCACAAATACTTTATATGAGAAATAGATAAGCAAGATACCACTAGTTGTAACACAACAAAGCTACTATAGTTCTTGTGTAGAAAGATGGCCTAAGATCTGAGTTCAATTGCTGACTCTGTGACCTAATAACTCTCCTGAGCTTCACTCTGATTATCTTATTTAACTATGAAAAGAGAAGACAAAATTAGACTGTCTAGGCTCTTTATACTTCTGAAATTGTGATAACCCAAGTGAGGTATATTAATTGAGGTATATCATTGCTATATCTTCTTTGTCCCACAATATCTGAAGGTGATAACAGATTTCCAGATAATTCTAACACAAAGGAAATTAAGAAACTATTGATACTCTTTTAAGTTAAAATTGTAGGGCTAATTCACCATCTTGATAAAAATGGAAGCTATGGCTTTTGTGGACTATGGATATGGGTTCCAGAAATATGCCAGGGGTGAGTGAAGTTTACCTAGATTCAAGTCAGTGTGTATACTAGAAAGGAGCACAGTATCTGAAGCAGAAATCAATTCTATTGTTATTTTCTTAATACCCAGCACATGTAGGATATGCAAAGCTAAGCGCTAAAAACCGAGCAGGTGTCTTAAGGAGAAATGACTGGTAGAACAAATATGAACAAAGATAAAACACAGGTGCTGTGCAAACTTGAAGGGAAGGAAATATCCTAAAGGAACCTGGAAATGATTTTATGGAAAAGGTAAGATGGATGATAGAAACCTAAGGAGGCAAAGAGTAGGAACAGGATCAGGATTTTTTAGAAGATATGGGTAGGGGTCTTAGTATTAACTTTCTCTTTTATTCTCCTTAGCATAAATGGCCTCTTTTATGACTATCATCAACAACAATTACAATGAAAATTGTACTTGTAGATTTCTATAGTATAGGCAAACTTTTTCTTTTTTTTTTTTTTCACTTGCACTTTTGTAGCACTGGATTGGATTGTATTAGCTCATTTGAAGTCAGTTCTTTATAGAGAAAGAAGCTCTGGAAGAGTGGGTTATCCTAGACAACTTCACTCAACCTCCAAATATTACAAAAAAGATAATGGCTCAGCAAGCATGAGTTTTCCAAAATAATGAGAATGGTCAGAAGCTGAGCCAAGGCTTGACCTAGATCCCCAATTCCTAACTCAGGTGCCTTGCAGAACACTACAGTGCTACAGACTTACATTAACACCTGTGTCAAGGACAGGAGTTCTCATTTGAAATTTCCTAATTTCAAAGAGTCTATACTTACACTACACTACCATTTGACTATAACTACCACTTTGATGGGCTAGAAATCCTTTGAAGATATACAAGTTTTTTACTTTTCCTGTAGATATCATCATTCTATGAACTTGTCTCCTCATGAGTCTTGTTATTATGACTCCCTCACCCTGTCCAATTTCTTATGTCTCAGAAATATCAGTTTAGGGCTTCATATTTTGCACCAATATTTCGACTACGTTTTTATTTGGTGGGAAATTCCTTTTTTTAAGATAATAATGCTATTATTTTTTCTCTCAAACTCTAACGAACCTATAGTTTTAATGTCTGTAGAATTTTATTCATTAAACTATTATAATATGGGCACTATTTATTGACATAAAATTACTCCATAAAAATCACACTAATATGAAAGGGCACTTAGATTCTATTAGTCAACAGTGATGGACTGGGCATAAAGATTCTGAAATTATATGAGACATTCCTAAGAAGATCAATCGTATTTAGCTAGGAAAAAAATTGCCAAGACCCATAGGTTTTTGACAACATATTCATTTCTTCCTTTAGTTAAATCAAACAAATCACGTTAAGCAGGGAATTAAAACTGCTTTTAGCTTTTTTTTTTTTTCCTTCCACTCTAAGAATTTCTAATTCTGAACAGAAAGCATTGGACTTAAGTTTGTAGATCAAAATTCATACTGAACTGACCAGCAGCCTCTTTTTTAAAGCTATTTCATTGTCTTGTTGGTTTTTTTGTAAACAAAAAGTACATACTCTCACAACTTACATATACATATGTACATAAAAACATAAGCAAAGAACTTTATATTTTCATAGTCATACTCTTAAGTTTTACCAGAAAAAAATATGCTTCCTTATGTTTCAGAGAAATGATAGATTTCTGATGCTTAGTGAAATTCTTGGTGTAATAGAAATGATATAAAAATTCATATTTCTAAAGAAAACGTACTAGCATAAAGAAAAAAAATTTAAGTCTGTCAAAGAATACACTGAGGAAATATACACAGGTTGAAGTCAGGAACCAAGGAAAGGGCAGAAATCCTTTAGAATCAAAATTTATATTAAATTTGAAGGACCAGACAGAGCTTTGGCAGTGGAATCCACAGACAGACTGACTGACTCACAGACAGTTCGACAATTGCCAACATGAGTGGTGGGAGGGCTGCCAAAAAGCCAAAGGCTGGGACTACCATCCAGCACCTGGCATTCTCAGACTCGGATTTGAAGCTTTCTCTCTTATACTGCATCCAATATTTTTGTTTGGCTCCAAAGTAGTAAGGATTCACAGATTTTTTTAGATCATTTAATGTTCTTATTTTCAAGAAATATAACATTAGTTGTAAAAGAGCACACTTTTTCTCTGCAGTGTAAAGAAAATTTTGATGAACTGCTTTAAGCTCAAATGGAGAAATCAGTGTTAAAGTCTATTTAAATCTTTATTAGATTACTCTTAGTCCACAGAGTAAAAAATACATACTCACAACTGTGGGAGGCCAACCTTACGGGTGACTGAGTTACACTCCCCAGCTGGGTGCTGAGGCCCTCAGTCACAGAAATGGGTGTGTCTTCCTACAGCCCCATGGGTGAAGCTATGTTCACCTGTTTCTTTGTAATATAACCCCTTGCCCTGTTTAGGATAGAATCTTCCATGGAAGTGCCTTGTGTGTGTCCCCTCCTCTTACTGTGCCCTTGGGTGTGGCCTACCCAGGTGTCAGTCAACCTGCTGACAGTGGACATCATGAAGATAGACTCAGCCCCGAAACCTGACCTCTTGCCTCATTTGAATAGCTTCTCCTCAATAAAAGGGGTCAGCACGTGCTCTCTCTCTCTCTTTTTCTGCAGACCCTTAAGGTCAGAGGAGCCGTCACAGCGACCCCAAAGAAAAAGGTATTTGTGTCTCTTGTGTGGTTATTTTGTGCAGCCCAGTTAGCCCAGTTTAACTAGAGTGACCCCTGAGCCTTTTAGTTGCGAGAACAGAAACCCAGCACACAACATGAAATAATTCAGTGATTCATTATATCATTAATTCTTACAGACCTTGTCCTTTTAACAGATCTACTTCTCCGACTTTTATATGGCCCCAGAGGTACTATTTGAATAAAAGTCATCCCCTATGAGGGGCACCAAGGATAATGAAGTGTGGCTGCAAGGAGAGGTAGTTGCTCAACTACTTCCTTGAGTGATGAGGAAGGCAGGAGGACCAAACAATTTTAGGAGATACAAGAGATGTGTGCTCTGATTCTAAATTTCATTGTCACTGAATTACTGGCTATTGAGGTATGTGAGTTTTGGCCTATGACTGTTTGACAAATTCGATTGCTAGGCAAACCATCTGTTATGGGAAATTTTTGATCAAACATATTCAGAGAAGCCTATTTTTCACCCAACTTAAAATTGTGCATATCCTACTGTGAAAACTTACCTTTGGGTCTCTAAGAAACAGAGCTTTAAGAATCAGTGAGTGCACATCCCCGATGAGTGGATAATGCATCAGAAGGCCAAGACAGGTCTGGTAGTTACTAGAGATCACTAAAAAAAAAGAAAAGAAAAAGAAGAATTCAAATACAATATTGATTGAGATATTTTATATTATATTACTGAAAATATAAAACATAACAACTTAGAGCCAAAGAAAACAAACCAATAATTCAACTGATTTGATAAAAGGAAGTAAGGAGAAGATATCCTTATCAAATGGCCTTTGAGCATCACACTGCATTGTTATCAGCAATCTAATACACTAGTGCTTACCCTCAGGGGGTGCTGGGAGAAAAAAGCTTTAGATACAGTTATGTGTGTATGTTTGCAATATAAATTCTTAGAAACATGCACACTTACTACCATTTATAGGACTGTGCTTGAATGAATTTTGCTTTTCTGCTTAGAAATTAGTAACAAGAACCTTATGAATGGGAAGAAACAGTTAAAAATTCTCATAAAACAATATTTGCCTTGATAATTATGTTTGATAATTTATAAGTTATAGTTACTCTCTTATGTAAATATTATAAAATTTAAAATTAAAAAAGTAATCTCCCAATTCTTTGTTTTTCTGAAGGTAAAATGAAATTTATAGAGAATATCTACGAACATTTCATTGGAGAAAAAAGTGACAAAATCTTCATAGATGAGTCTAATTGTGTTCTGCAGACTGTCATTTAATTTTTTTTCAAATCAACCTAATTATAGGTGCAATTATTAAACACATCTTTTCAGGCAGGTCTATGTAAACTACTTTGCTTCTTTGTAATCTGTCTGCCACTGCTGTCATAGTTGGGCCCATTAGCTGTACTTGTTTGTGAGGCATATCGACTGCCACCATATAGCATTGACTGTGAACAACTTTACAATTACTTCCTGTAGTTGTATCTGAATCTTTTTCATGAACTTGTCACTTGAAAAATATTCCATAGGGAAATAATTGATTCAATAGAAAAAAAATGCAAATAAAAAATAATTATTTCTAATCAGAAATACACTTGATTCTTAGTTTCCTTTTTTCTGCTGCTGTTGGAAAAGCCACTTCTTGCTATAGCTTCCTCTTCCTCTCCTGTCCCATGAGTGCTATGGGGAGAAGAGACAGAACTGGGCAAAATGAATAATTAGAACCTATGTAAGGAACCACTTTATCATCTTCATTTCTGTTGCTGATCTGACAGCTTATAATTTCATACATCTGTTTTCATTTGAACAGCACTCACTTATCTACCCTATCTATATCTGTTCAGACTCTTCTTATTTGTTTACTTTTCCATATTTACAGTTACTTGTCCTTTTTTTCTCAAAAATTAAATAAAGACAGAATGAGGGCAGAATAGTATGTTTTCTTGTACAGTTCTCTTTGAGAATAAGTAAATAAACTTAGATAAATCAACACATCTTACAACTCAATAAGTTATTTTCTCAAATGTTAAAATAATAATATATATTAGTAGCTGGCCAAAAAAGAATTCTAATTATTTTGCATGAGAGAAAAGAGAATTCTGTAAAAATGGTTTTAAAAGCTCAGTGCTCAAAAGATGTGGGTCTGAATCCTAGGGCCCCATTGGAATTTTTCATTACGTTGCCTAAAATGGTATAAGCAATGGGACTGACTTAAAGCACCCTGTTCAAAATCTGTTTGGCTACCTTCTGTGAGCTTAAATTTAGTATTCTGGAAAACAACGTCCTGATTTTTAAAAATTATCTACTTCATGCAATTCAATAATTATTTGTTGAGTACCAACTTCATGACAAGCCCTATGCTAAGACAGGATGTGGAAATAAACAAAAAGAAGTCTTTGCTCTCAAAATAAAATTACAGAAGGGCAGAAGTATAATATTAGCAGCTGTTACTAATACTTACTACTAAGATGACAATGAATTACTCAAGGCTTCTGCAAACAGGACCCAAACTAAGAACTTTACTCCTTTGCATTTAATTGTGATGACAACTTTATATAAAGGTACAGTTATTAATCCCTGTTTGACATATGAAAAAACTGATACTTGTAAAGGTTAAATCACTTAAAGGACACAGTGATTCCTTGTTGGAAAAGGATCTAAAATACAGAGGTCTAACTTCAGGGTTTATACTCTCTATAATACAAAACTCTGTTTTGAAAGGACATTGCTTTGAAAATCATGTCAAAACAGATGCAAATGTAAACAGTGAAGTCTATATTATTACTCTTTTGTAGTAGTTTTAAATAACCTAGAACGTCAATATAAACCAATGTCGAGAATAGCCTCATATAGACAACATTTAATTGGGAGGGACCAGAATAATGATCCTATTTCATTGCAAGTTTAAGAACTTTTGAAGTTATTAGAGGTTTCAAAGTACATAAGGGAAGCAAAATAATGTGTTAATATTTTATTGGCAGAACAAATGAAGGAACTAATATTTGTCCTCCTTCTCTCCCTCCCTTCATTCCATCTTTCCATCCATCCAATAACTGCATGCAACGGACACTTTCAAAACATCAATTAAATGCTAGATATTCAAAGACTACGCTAGGCATTGGCACTAAGGAATAACAGCAAATAGTGAGTCCCCTGCCTTCAGATTAATACTATCTTCAATTTACTACTGAAAATCTGTATTTTAACAGTAATAGTATTATGGTTTGGATCTGGGATGTTCCCCAAAGGCTCATGTACTTGATGGCTTGGTGCCAAAACAGCAATGTACAGAGGTAGGAATTTGGGGAAGTAGGTGGATCATGAGGACTCTGACCTCTCAGTGGATTCATGCATGGATGGCTGCATGTACTACTGGGAGGTGGTATTATTTGGAGAATGTTGGACACTGAAGGGTGTGACCTAGAAAGGCTGATCGTGTTCTAGGCCACTTCCTGTCCTCTCTCTGCTTCCCAGTTTCCAGAGGCTGAACAGCTTTCTCCTGCTGCATCCTTCTGTCTTCATACTCTATTTCACCTCAGGCCAGAGCTGACTGACCCTGGATTGAAACCTCTAAAACTGTGAACCAAAATAAACTTTTCATCCATTAAGTTGTTTATGGTATTTGCATCACAGCAACAAAAAGTTGAATAACAAAGAACATCTCTAACTTGCAATTACATATGCTAACTATCAAATCCTTTTTTGAATAACTAAGCCCAATTTAGAGTAGGTAAAAGGATTATATGTTGGTTTACAAATAAAAAAGCACAGATCTGACAGAATAAGAATTCAGTTTTTTTCTTCATAGTACATTTTTGTTGAAAATGAAAAACTGGTCTGTAATAATATTCCTTATTCAATGTTTATTCTATCAGAGAAGGGTAGTTATACGGCAGGGGGAAAAAAGTGAAAAGTTTAAAAAATCCTGAGTTTTAATGTCTTCCTACATTTGAAATGAGAAGTTTATGTTTCAAAACCAAAGTACTGAAGCATACTCTGAAGAGTTGATGCAGGGAAGGTAAAAACAAAGGTGAAGGCACCTGGGAAAATATACTGTATTTGGAATCAGAAGATCTATTAGAATGTTGGCCCCAGTTACTTATTAAATGTGTTAGGCAAGCTGCTCATCTTCACTCAAACTTTATTTCCCCCCATTTATAAAACAGGGACTATGAAAGCTGTCAGTACTAACATGGAATCACTCTTGTCAAACTAATAATGAAGCTGGGAGACCATGAAAGAAGGGCCTTCTTGAGGGCATGCTGCAACAGGAATGCCATAAAGGACTTTCCTAACCAGAACTTTCCAGTTAAGTCACTTCTATTAAGACTCTCTTCAAGCAACAGTCAATACCACCAAAGAACAAGTGTCACTACCTGGAACAAGTCACTTATAACCAATGAGCCTCATTTCAAAATGGCTTATATGGACTTCTCCTTTTGCCTTTAAAAGCTTCCCTTTGTCCTACCCCCTTGTCTGTACTTTCAGTCTACCATACCAGTCATATGCCAAATTGCAATCCCTTGCTATTCCTGAATAAACGCTTTGTTTACTGAAAGTCTGTCTCTCTGCCATTCATTTTTGGTCAACAAGACAGAAATGCTTTCTCTATCTGCAGGGTTTCTCTAAGGGTGACCAAGATGCTACACCGAGATTTCCATACTCACCGAATTTTTATTTGATGAATAGTGCTACTCCACATGGAAGCAGAGCTGACTTCTCTTTCTCCACTTTAAATTCCCCACAACTACTGTGATGTAGTTGGAGAGAGTTGGTTTATATAGTTTTCCCCAGTGAAAACAGAAAAAATAGTGCAATCAGTAAAACTAAATAGGGAATGTGATTGTTTTGAGAAAGTTTAAAGCAACATGAATCCATAACTTATCTATAACTCACAGCTAACTATACTTATAACATTTACATATACATTTTTCCAAATTATTTAATTTTATATGGAGATATATTTTCTCAAAGTAACAAAACAAACTGAGAACAACTACTACAAACCATGACACTAAATACATACTTCCTTTAATTTAGCTATCACTTACTAAGCAACTATATAATATGTCTGGTGACTTGCCATTTATGTAACAAACATCTCACAAGTCCTACCAACCTCCTCGAAGAAAACCATTATCATCAACCCTCCATAACACATGAGGACATGGGAGTACAGAGTGGATAAACAACATGGCCAAGGCCATAGAGCTCTGAAGGGGTAGGAACAGGAATTAACGTAAGTCTGTGTAACTGAAAGCTTTGCCCTTCATTGCTCTATCTTATACTTTGCTGCATTCCTAGAAGAGTCACAAGAAGAAGATCTGCACACGTAAGTGAAGACACACACAATGCAGATGGCTTCTAAATACCAACTATGTTCTGAGCCACAGAGAAGTTCAAATAAACAGAAGAGGTCCTCAGGTGTAACCAATATTTAGAAATAAGCATAGATTCTTACATTTAGGTATAAATCGTCATACAGGATAATCAGATTAAAAATAATTAGCTCATGAAAAAAGAAACCTTTAGGCTTTCTCATAATTCATCATACGTCACTGAAAATAGTGCCAATGTGTAAGTACTTTGTAAGGTATCTGGCATGCAAACACATTTAAAGACTGTTGTAGGATCTGAAAAGATATTTGTGAAGCTGGGCATGGTGGCGCAAGCCTGTAATCCCAGTGGGAGGCTGAGATACGAGATTCACAAATTTGAGGTCAGCCTCAGCAATGAAACCCTGTTTCAAAATAAAAAGAACTGAGAACATAGTTTAGTGGTAAAGCACCTCTGAGTTCAATTATGTTTTTTTAAAAAAAAAGTTTGAGAGCTATTACACATGGGAAAAAATAATAAGCACCATAATTAACACCAGAAATGTCTTCAACTATTTAAAGATCTTTACTATTTTGACTTTCCTAGTATAAAATGACAATATAAAAAATGGGATTTCAAATGGACTAGAAAACAAGGTGGAGGAAAACTGAAAATAAATCATTATTAAAAGCAAAAACTTTCATTCAGCTCAGTCTTAGTGCCAAGTATGAAACAGTCTTTTTTTCCACAAAAACTGATTTTATTCTAGCATTTAAGACCCTTGTAGGATTTTTATCCTTCTGGGTTTTCTCTCTTGGTTGCCTTTGTGACACCTGCCTCTTGTAGCATCACCAATCATTAAAACACTGAAACCCAAGACCCACCCTTAGTAAATGTGTGGGTAAGTATTGGGTAATTCCTTATTTTTCTGGTAGATTTAGTATAGATTTAGTATGGGATTTTAAAATTCATTTTAAGGAAAGAGGACAATTCATATTCAGAGTGGCACATTCTCCTGGTTCAAAAAAAGACTTTAAATTTTTTTATTTTTACTGCTCAAGCTTAATACACTTTATACAGAAATATAGTTTAATCAGAGATCAAACAATAAGAAAACTACTCAAGAAATTACATCTTTAAATGTACAGTGTTGCTGATGCTGTATATTATACTTAAGGCTGAAGCAAGGAAGGATCAAGTGCAGAATTTCCAATGACTAGGAACTGAGCACAGGAAAATGAATGCTGTATTAGTTAGGTTTTTTTTTTTTTTTTTTTTTTTTTTTGTCACTGTGACCAAAAGACCTGGAAAGAGCATAGTAGAAGAAAAAGTTAATTTGGTGCAAGGTTTCAGAGGTTCAATCCATGGTCAGCTGACTCTCTGGCTCTAGACCTAAGGTGAGACATTACACAAAGGAAGAGAGGCATTGTAGAGGAAAGCAGTTAGGACACAACAACAATGAAGCAGAGGGTGGGCCTAGAGAGAGGGAGACAGCTTGTAGAGAGCTTGTGTGCATACCCTATGCTCACCAGGGAAAATATATATACCTCTAAGGCACACCTCCAGTGCCCTACCTCCTCCAGCCATACCCTATCTACCTACAGTTACCAACCATTTAATCCATGTCAGTGGATCAATCCACAGATTAGATTAAATCTCTTATAACCTAATCATTTTACCTCTGAAAATTCTTGCATTGTCTTACACATAGGCTTTTGGGGGACATCTAATATCTAAACCATAATAAACAGTGTACTAGGAAAATCAGAATGACTGCATGTAGCTCCAAGAGTGCCACTGGGAGCAGCTATGAACAGGCTTCAGTTTTCTCTATCTTCTTACCCATTGAGAAAATAAAATGAGATGATATAGTGTAAAAGCAAAATCTTTAAACACAAATTATTAACACTAAGGCAATAATTATAGGGATATAGTCAGAATCAAAGCCCCAAGTTCTATTATTTCCATATTTGTAAAATGTCATGGAAATGAAACCTGAAAAACTTTGGTGACTTTTAAGATTTAGAAAAGGGATAGTAAACCTGATTCATAGATTTGCCTTTCTTAATTCTTCATCCAAGAAAAGAAAACCACATCTCAGGTATTAGTTAAATCTGAATACAGACATAAATGGTTATATTTTATGTCATTGTGCCCACTGGGTTCTAATGCCTTACTTAGAAATTTCAATTGTCAATAGAAATGGTTCAAGTTCTGAAGGAATTTAAAAATTGACAATATCCTCCTATTGTTAGATTTGTGTACTCACTCATTCAACAAATATGCACTGATCACCTGTTCTGTTCCAAATACTGAGTTCCAATGACATGAAAAGAATTAAGACACAGTTTCCGCTTTTCTTTTTTTTTCATATTCCAGCAGAAGAGAAGCACAGCACTAACTACAACAGAATACTAGGCTGATAATAGTGGCACATCCTCAAGCTATGCCAGCTCCTAAAATGGAAGACTCTGAGGTTGGTGGGAGTGTCAGCCAACAACATGGGGAAGCAAATGGAGGCAAGATACTGAGTGGCTGCAATAGCAGGGGTGGTGAGGAGAAACAGGGATGTGAAGAGAGAAAGTAAGTGAAGATCTTACTTCTATGTAGGGAACTCCAAGACGTCCTGTAGTAGATAATGAATAAAGACACTGTGGAATATCCAAACAGAGTATTATTCAACACTAAAAATAAATAAGCTATCAAGCCATGAGAAGAAGACATGAAGGAAACTTAAATGCACATTACTAAATGAAAAAGGCATTCTGAAAAGGATATACACTATTATCTTAACTATATGACATTCTAGAAAAGGGAAATCTATGGAGTTAGTAAAAAGGAGAGAGAGACTAATCGGTAGCACACACAGAAATTTTAGGGCAGTGAAATTATTCTGAGAACTATAATGGTGAATACATTTCATTAGACATTTGTCCAGATCCACAGAGATATAATACTGCTATGTTCTCAATGTAATTTGAGTGTCACCCAAAGTTCCATATATAAAGGCTTGGTACCTGGTATGAAGGCAGTAGAGGAACTATTGACCTTGAGGAGGTAGGGTCTTGGTGGCAGATCTTTAGGTCAGTTTGTGTGTGTTGGAGTGTGTGTTCTCAAAAAGGCTTATGGAACCTAGCCCATCTTTTCTTTTATTCCTGGCTCATGATGTGATATTTGCTCTCATGTGCTCCTGTCATGATGTCCAGTTATATTGGGCTGACATCACTATAGGACTAAACCCATGGGGCTGCCTGATCTTCCACTTGAACCTCCAGAACTATGTGCCAAAATAAACTACAATTTATTTCACAAGTAGTGTGTGGTATTTTGTTACATCAATGATTGACACAAACACAAGAGTGAATGCTAATGCAAACTATAGACTTGCAGGTTCCGGGATGATAATAATAATGATGATAATGATATGCAGGTTCAAGGACTTTAACAAATGTGTCATTCTGGTATAGGATGTTTACAGTGGAAGAGGCTGTGGTATGTGATGGGAGAGAATATATGGGAGCTATACTTTCTGCTCCATTTTGCCATGAACCTAAAACTTCTCTTTCAACATAAAAGCTATTAAAAAAAAAAAAACACCAGAAACAGAAAACCAAGACAATGAACTAGTAGTAGAGTATCAGCCTTTGTAAAGGAAATTTTAAAAGATTATTAAACTAAAATACAAAGTAATGTAAATGGCATTTGTAACTTAAAGGGTATATTAATATCCTTATCTGATGTGGTCATAAAACCAACAGGCAATATTTTACATTAGAGAAAAGAGAGTTGGCAGTCAGTAAGTGCTTAAACCCTCCTTTAAAAATAAAGCCATCAATTTGGGCTTTGGTAAAACTTGGTGACACATTACCATGTGGTTTAAGAGAGTCTTTATTTTTAGTTACTGAGGCTGGCTTTTCTAGAAATGACAAATTCGACTTGCAGTTTAAATAAACTATATTCTGACATCAGTATAATGTCAAACATGCTCTTAATTATAAAATAGATAATAGAAATTCAGGGATAGGGCAGACAGAAACACTGGCCTACAGATAGCTAGTGGCTGAAGAGGTTGCAGAGATCCAAAATGAAATCAAAAGGAACAACACATAAATCAGGAAGAGGACACAAGTGCCACAACATGCCAGGGCAGGAAACAACTAAAGACCCTTACAGAAAACAGAGAAACAGAGGGAGCTACAGCACAGTAACATGTAGTAACATGTTTATGCTGGCTGAAAAATCAGGACAGGGAGAGGAGCCTGAAGGCACCCAACACAAAGACATGAAAAGGAAGGGGAAACACAAGTACTTGATATGAAATCACATTGTACCCTGTAGATATATACAATTATTATGTACTAATTAAATAGAAAAAATGAAATTTAATTGACAAAGTGAAACAAAGTAAGAAGTGGTTAGAAATGCCAAGAAGGAAATTTTTCCAGCCACAAAATGTTTAGAGAGAAAAATTAAAAAGACAATAAACATTTGAGAGGTGCTTTGTGATTAAGAAAATTGACAGTTAAATGGATTATAGCATTTTAGCTATTAATACAGTTTATAAGACAAAGGTGTATTATATTACAAATTAGAAAATGTTTTATTTTGATACTAGTCAAACATCAAATAAAAATTTAAATTGGGCTGGAGTTGTAGCTCATAGGAAGTGTGCTTGCCTAGCATGTATGAGGTACTGGATTTGATTCTCAGCACTGCATATGAATAAATAAAATAAAGGTCTATCAACAACTAAAAAATATTTTAAAAAATGATTTCAACTGAAATAAAAAATTGTTGGTAGTTAATTTAAAAGGTAAACAGTTGTTTTCAAAAAGTCATGTCAAAAGAACATTTAAAAAAATTATTATTTATTTGAGTTGTTATTCCATAAATTAGAATGGGCACCTGTCTTCTCACAAATCCACTCCCCAGTCTCCACAGTGCTTTTGACCTGATGCTACTTCAAGTTTAGTTGGGCAGATAAAGAGCTTCAGATGCTCTGAGGGACATGGAAGAATGACAATAAGTGGTTCTGGTACTAAGGAAGCTTGTAATCTGCTTAGAAGATAGGACCAACAACCACAGTAACTAAGAAACCATGTGGAATAGAGTGAAATTGAGTGCTACATTAACTGAAACCTTGCAGGACCACAAAAGTGAGAGATCAATGAGGGCTAGAACCATGGGGAAAGGTTTTGGAAAAAGGTTCTTTACCTTAGGCCTGATTTAGGTAGACGAAGAGAGGAGAGGGAAGGAAGGAATCACAGGAATGACTTACCGTCTGGACTAACTGGTTGAAAGATCCTGTGATGAGAGGATAGATGTTCATAAACTTTTACAGGATAACAGCTCAGGATTATGTCATGATTACTGACATATCTTTATTCTTGATTTTTATTTTTGTATATAACTTTAATCCACAGAATTCAGCTAAGTACTGACTGAAAACAGGGTGTTTAAAAAAAAAAAACCACATTATTTCTCATCATTCTGGAGGATAAAAGTCTGGAATCAAGAAACTGACAGGACTATCCACCCTCAGAAACTTATAGGGGAAAACTCTTCCCTGCCTCTTCTGGCTTCTGTTATGGCAGGGTTGGTTCTTTCTCAGGGACCTGAGGGATAATCCATGCCATACCTTTCTCCTGGCTTCTATAACAACTGAACATCCTTGCCATTCCTTGACTTGCAGATATATCATTCCAATCTCTGCCTCTGTCTTCATGAGTTGTTCTTCTCCCTGTCTGTTTTCACATCTTCCTCCTTTGCATGCCTGTATCCAAAATTCCTCCTTCTTATAAGGACACCAGTTATATTAGATTAAGAGGCCTGCTCTACCTCTAATAGGACTTCATCTTGACTAATTACATCTCCAATAGTCTATTGGGAATTAGATCATATTCTGAAGTACTAGGAGTTAGGACTCCAATGTATCATTTGGGGGATACAATTCAACCCATAAAAGGTCTAATTATCTGTGCATGTAAAATTAGAACTTTAGCTTAACTGTATTTCATTTTATTGGTGATATATATTCACTTGAAAAACTGATGGAACTATAGCCCCTTGCACCAGAGAAATGTACAACATTTTGTACAACATCAGAATGATGACAGATTTTTGAAGCCCACCTATTGAATCCTTAGGAGGTATGGGGCTGAAGCAAGGAATGCCATCACTGAAGTAGGCTCTTCCACTTTCCTCAAGTGAAACATTCCCTGGGTTATGAAGAGCTCCAAAAGAACACACAGTGCCCTTAGCCACATAATATTCAGTGAAGAATATTTGAATGAATGATCCTGAAAATACTGAGTATAACTGAATACCACTCTGGATGTCATAGCTGGGCTATGACATGAAATAAAACCTTGAAACTGATGTTTTTTGTTTGTTTTAATGATGAGACTAAAAACTTTTCTTCTTTTCCCTTGGTTCTTGACCATGGCCTAAAATGTAAATTCATCTAATTAGCACTGCCCTCTCCTACACTTTACCCAATCCTGTTTTGTATCCTCTTTTTCTCCTGCTGCTCCCCTCCCTCATGATCCTCCCTCAGAGGAACAAAGTCTTTCCATGTAAGCCTGGCTCTTCTGTACTCACTGTTTTCCCTGCAACCACTATAGGTGAGGTGGGGGATCACCTTGCTCCAATGCTGCTTCCAAACTTTGCTTCCTATCTTCCCATAAAAATCCTTCTTCCACTGAAGTTCATGCCATACTCCTATACATCCATCACACATCCATGTATCACTTCATCCATGTACTACAATAGCTGGCAAATAGCAAGAACTCAATAAGTACTGGTTAAACTGCTGGTTCTTTGAATAAATGACTGAATAAGAGTTGTTTTCTTGGTCATGCTTTCAGCATTTGTTTGAGGTTTTGGTATCTGATTCTTTAAAAATTTTTTCTATATCTTCTTTTCAAATCTTGATTCTTGATGAAGTGTTCATGGAGAACCATAGTTTCAGAAATAGACCAGTTTATATGTGGCACAAAAATTTTACCTTCCTCAAAATCCCTTGATCTTGAGTGACTTACTTCCCCTTCACTCACTTCAACCATATTGACCACATCTAGAACCATTCCCTGTCCTTTTGTGTGACCACAATATTTATGCTTTCACGTCTCTTCTACCCTGTTTCCAACTCCTTGATACTTTCATTTCTTCCCAGTGGTCTCCTGACTGTGCTTCCCTTCTTATACATCCTAAAGTACTGTCTGAAAATGTACTCAACACCCTCTATCCTTCTTTTCCTCAGTTCTGCCTAATTCATTTGAAAGTAAACCCAACTTGAAACCTACATTACAGTTTATTTTTTTTTACCTCACTCCAACTCCTCAGCACAGCTGGAAAAACTACAACCTTGAGGTCTAGTGCCACTGCCCTTTGCTCATCACTGGAGGATCTTCACCAGCTACTTGTCCTAGTCCTTGTCAGCCATATTTACCATGCCTTTTAATCAGTCCCCTCAAAGCCCTTGCCCTACTCCAACTCATTCCCAGCAGATGGCATGGGATTCCCCCATTTTTGGTCTTCTCCACATATAAACTGGTCCGTTTCTGAATCCAGCCTAGTATTTCCTTCATGTATCTGCACCAGTTTTTCATTCCTGTTCTATAGTCAGTCTTCCAATTCTCTTTTATTGCCTCTGGGCCCTTGTTTAAATTATTTTATTTAAAAAAGTATTTGTCTGAAGGTTAACTATGTACTGGGCTCTGTTATAGATGTTAGTGCACAGTAGGAAAGCCAAAATGGACAAAATCCTATCTCTCACTGGGGAATAGAGGAGGGTGGGGCAGGTGTAAAGAAGAAAAAATAAATAAATAGAAAGTTAAAAACAAAAGAGGTAATTTCTGTTTTCATAGATCTCATCCATGCCACAGGAGAGGAAAACCAGGTGTGGTGGTCCCACCTACTGAGGATGAGGAGGATGATAAATTAGAGGCCAATCTGGGCAATATAGCCAGATCCTGTCTCAAAATACAAAGGGATGGGGATGTAGCTCAGTAGTAGAGCACTTGTCTAGCATGTACCAGGACCTGGGTTTGATCCACAGTATCACAAAAAATTTTAAAATAAAACATTTAAAAAAAAAAGAGGGAAACACTGACTCTTGAAGGAGATACTCTATGTTGAGAAGTAAACCTCTCTACCAGCACCCCCAAATCTAGTGCACTCTTTCAGTCTAAGGACAACTTCTTTGGCTCCTGAATTGCCTTCTTACTGCATCTTTGATGTCTAATTCTTCTCTTCTTTAAAGATCACCCTGTATAAACCATCTCTAAATTCTTACTTTCTTGGTCATCATTTTAGATGAACTCTAGATAGGGAAGAGGGTTGGGAGGGAAAGGGAGGGGGCAGGGGCTTACCAAGGATGGTGGAATGTGATAGACATCATTATCCAAAGTAGATGTATGAAGACATGAATTGGTGTCAATATACTTTATAGACAACCATAGATATGAAAAATTGTGCTGTATATGTGTAATAAGAATTGTAATGCATTCTACTGTCATTTATTTAAAAAAAACAATAAAAAATAATTCATATCTAAAACAACAACAAAAAGCTGAAGAATAGATCATGTACTTCTCAGTTGTCCAGAACCTTCTATTCTATCACTTCATTCATTCCACTCTGGAAAATGTACCCAGGGCCACTTCAGAGTGCCAAATCTGGGTGGACTTTTCCCTGCCTTACTTTACTGCAGTACAAGTACTTGTTGCTCTTTCTCTTCCAGTTCTCCTTAAATACTGATGCTAAAGGCAAAGTTCCACCTTTGTCCACGTTCTCTTTCTCTATGTACCCAATTTATGTAGGATGGCATATAAGTTTTATGATCCTAATGGGATGCCTTTGGGAGTAAAGGAGGATACTTTTAATAATTATTACTCTGGGCTAGCAGATGCAAACCAAGATTACCCCAAACTAGGATATATGGTCACTCTCTTCTTAGGAGATTGATAGCATCTACTATTATAATCTTGACTGACAAACAGTTGTAATTATTCGAAAACCTCAACCAGTAGCCTTGATAATGACATTGAACATTATTTTCCAAATCTTCAGGCGATGGTTTCTCATAGGCATCTCAAACTCAGCATGGCCAAAACTCAATCATTTACATTCCTAAAACCTGTGGATCCTTGTATTTTCTCCCCAATGACCCAGCCACTGAAGCCTCTAAAGCAGGGGATTGCTCTAGATTTCCCATTCTCCCTTACCTATCTCCTAACACTTCTGCATTCACTGTTTTTCCCTAAACTACTCTTATAACTTTTTATCTGACCTTATTCTAATCTGTCTTTTTCAAGTTCATTTTCCATGTTGTTGCAAGAGTGATCTAAAAGTGATCATACTTCTACTTTGAACCTTTTGATAACTCATTTTAGGCTGAAGACTTTTATCATGATTCCTCCTATTAACATCTTCAGTCTCATAATCTCACTAACTCCTTTTACTCAAATAATCCCAAATAGCTTGTAGAAACACAAACACAAACACCACACTCACAAAGTGGCTTCTCACTTCCAGTCCCTTATGAATGCTCTTCCTTCAGCCTGAACACAGATCACCTTACTGGATTTGCCAGTATATATACCATTTTCTCTACTCACCCACAGCTGGCCCAGAGGAGGCACAGTGTCTCTTCATAAATTTTCATACTACATTCCCTCTCAATTGCAGTATCAGATGTGTCTATTTGAAATTGTTTATGTCATTATTCCCTAATAGTTTGAAAAACTTCTTTAAGACAATAGTAGCCATAAATAACTAAAAAAAAAATTCACTCTATCTTTAAAAGACAACATCTATTATATGGATTTAGCCACAAAATTAAAATAAGCTTGACTAAATATTCATATGAAAAAGCAACTTCTTTTCTGCACTTTTCCACATGTGCCCATGTTTTATAAAACAATCAGTAGAAAGATTAAAAATGTATAAGGGCTTCAGCTGCCCCAAATTTGCCATGTTTTATGAAATTAAAAAAATAGATTTTAGTTCAGGAGACGATTAAATTCAATTTACAAATATATAGGTAGGTGTGTGTGTGTGTGTAATGTGTCAGAGTCATGAAGAGACCAACTGTTAATTGTCTAAGATTACAGAAAATCAGAATACATTTCAGAAGTTGTTTGACGTGGAAAGTTCTGTGAAAATATGATCCAAGTTTTTTTTTTTTTTTTTTGCTGTTCTAACAGTTTTCTCATTCTTTTTGTTTTTTATTACTTACAATTTTAAAAACATACAACTTTCAAAGGGAGCTAAATATGCAATACCCAAAAATCAAGTATCCACCACATCTATCCAAACAGCCTCAGCTACTTTCCAGATGTCTTCTATGGTGATTTCCATGTTTTTATATGATTAACTCCAGCTCCAAAAGAAGGAATTCTCACTTTGTCTGTCAAAACCCAAACTGTTTGACCTTTAAGGCACAGGAAAAAGCTCAATTTTTGGATAAAATGTGGTGCTCCTGGCACTTATTTAAGTAATTTTGAGGGAATTAAAAAAGTATAATCTAAAAATTTTAAAGAATATTAGTGTTACCAGAGGCATAACAAGAGCATCTGGCACAACTGGTATTCTATTAAGAAATAAAGAAAGCTATATAGCAAGTTAACAGTCATGATAAATAACAACTCCAAATGGTATATGTTCTTTTGACAAAATGCTGCTTAATCTTAACAATAGTTTTTTACTTCCTAATTCAACAACAGTACTTTGTGCAATCTTTACTAATTTTGGCTTATAAATCTTGTTTGTGAACTGTGATTATTTTTGAAAAGAAAAATAATTTGGATTACTTTGAAATTTAAAACATGCTCTGATATTTTCTTCATGACAAGGATTATCAGAGTATTGAAAGGGGGTAGGCACTGGCGTTCTGGCTATGGTAAATTGCCTTAGGTAGATCTGAGGTTATGGGAATGCCTCTACCATTAGACACTACACTGGGGAATGAATTTTGATAAAATTTAACTGGGAAGAAGTCAAATACTCTTTTTTTTTTTTTTTTTTTTTAATTGGTAAGGCGATGATACTATACAAACAGCTCCAACTTTCAGATAAACATTGTTGAATACTACTACATGTCAGAAGGTGGAGCTCTACACATATCTGAAATACTGGCTTTTATATATGAATTTCACAAATGTGTGTAACAAGAAGATTAAAGCAGGAGTATCTTGAGAAAAATGGTTCTAAAAAATATTTCAATTCTTTCATGATAAAAATCATCCTACACATCTCCAAAAACATAATGGCTACTGATAAAAGAGATGCTTACAATTTTCCATAGAATCATTGCTATATCATCTACTATAAAAATTTAGGTATATGTAAATCGAAAAATAAAGTTTAAAATATATTTTAAAGGCAAAAAACCACTTTTGAAAATCAGGGCCCCCTAGTCGAATACAAGCAAAGTCCTAATACTTACAAGCATCTCGAATGTAGAGTAACATGGCTATGAAGATATAGTCCACTAAACTCAGGCTGAGGCCATCTGCAAACAAGGCATCCCAGACCACCAGGAGGTCCTGCAGAGGGAACTCTCTGCCAAACAGCAGCCGCACCCACCGTCTGTAGAGAAACAAAACAAAAATTTAGAAAATGGTACTTTTGAGAGGAATTATGAACAAGTTATCATTTTCTCATGTAATTGTGAAAAAATTTGATTTATTAACTGAATACAGTGAGCAAACATTATATGTCAAAGACACATTACAGCAAAATTTAAGTTTTGAGCAAACATATATAAAATACAGTAAAATCTAAGTTTTAGGCATGTAAACTAATTTTAAAATTCTATACTAGGCTAAGATGATTAAACTTTTATTTATCTAAGTGTACATGTTTAAAAAGTGTAGAAATTTTTCATATTTAATAAAAACCACAAATCCTCAAAAGGAAAAAAGAAAAAATGAATATGTAGTGGTCTAGTAGTTACCTCATATGTAAAGATCTGAATTAAAAATACAATTTCCCCAAATTTCATAATCTTTACAATTTTTTGTTAACTTAACCTTTTGCAAGCATTTATATGATAACAAATTACTATAGCCAAACCTTTATAACTGCATTCTCGCATGGTATTCTTATTTAAAATATTCATTTAACATTATATGTAGGGGAAAATTAGTACTCTTGTACATATTTTTTTGGTCAAGTGTATATAGTTATCTTAAATGAAAATATAATTATACTTAAATTTTAGCTTTAGAATAGATGTATTTTCTTTCTAGGGAAGCTTTTCAAGTTGATTTCTATGGCCAGGTAAATGAGTATCACAGAATAGACATGAACAGTAATAGTAACTTTGTGTGTAATTGTATTACATAAATAGTGACATTTTATACTTTCAGCAAATGCTAATTAATTTATATCTAATGCTTACAACATAAATAGGAATAATTCAATTTGGTATACTTTTATCCATTTATACTTCAAATTTTATATAATATTGCTACACTTTTCTTAACAAGCCTTTTGCTTAAATACTTCAGTGAGTATTTTGTGATTCTGACACATAGCAAAGACTTAATTGTTCTAAGTTGCTAGTGCTATCAAGTAATGGAGAATAGAAAAAACTGCTCATAATTTAGCTAGGAAATATTACTTCTTTGTAAAATTTGAAACCAAATATAACCATCTGTGAAGTTACAGTGAGGAAAAAGAAAATATTTAAATACTTTTCTCTGGGAGTATTATATTTAAGGAGGAATTAAAGTTGTGGGAAAAAAGTATATAACCTCCCCTATATATCCCAGCGTAATTATTGAAAACTATGACATCAACTACTTAAGTTTTATTAGTTATTATCACCAAATTAATCAGAATAATTAGACTGTATGTTTTTAACTACATCAATTACTGCATTTTTCAGGGGAAAAAATGCCCAGGTGACATTTATTTTTTTTTAAATGCTTACATCTTCTGTCATTTTCATTTATCTTTAAAATTATATTCCATGCTAAAATGATGAGTGACTAACTTAAAATTTATATATTTTGTCAAATATGCTTGTGTTTATGTGCCTTAAGAAAAATTACTCCTCCCACACTTCTAATTCTTTTAAATTACAAATGCTAATATTTAGTATGCCAAAAAGAAGAAAAATATTTCTAAGTTAAATGGGTTGTTCTTCTGAATTACAAAGAATTAGCCAAAGCAAAGAATATCAGGGGAAATAGATATGGGCAAAGCAAAATAGTATGTGGATTAAACCGTTTTGAGTACTCCTGAAAAGGATTTTTAACTGACACATACATAAGTGCATTCTTAAATGACTAAAATATTTAGAATGAAGCTACTCAAAATTATTCAATTGATACAAATGAAAGAAAATCCCAACAAAAATAAAACAAACGAAGGTTGGTACACAATCACAGTTGAGTGTTGCTGTCCTTCCCAGCCTTCCTTACAGCTCAAATGCCTGTAATTTTCCTATAGGCAATAACATTTTTGGTTTCATCACAGACAGTGCTTCAAGAGCAAAATAAACAAAGTAGCTTATTTTTTAAAAAATAATTTTTATACCTATGATTTTTATAACTAAATGCCAGTTATTGCTCAAACTTCTCTTGCAATCTTCCTGCTGGTTAGAGTTGTATTAGCTTAGCTTCAAAAAGGAGCCCACAGACACATGCATGCAGCAAATTCCACTGCAGTACTGTCAGGAGGGCAACTGCAAAAGCTGGTAATTTACACTGAATACAACACTTCTGATTGTTATCTGTGTCCAATGGTTTATATGTTTAATATTTTCAAAACTACACAAAATGCAGGTCTCTAGTAATTTTGTGTAATCTGTTATGTGCTGTTTTGTAATTGCTTCACATTGCTTCAAAGTTTTAAGTTACCACAGGAGTAAATAATTCTGGGACAAGAACTAAATCTGCATGAGAGAGAGAGGGGAGAGGAGGGAGGGAGGGAAGGAGGAAGAAGGGGGAGGGGAGGGGAAGTGGGAGGAAGAGAAGGGAGGAGAGTGGAAGAGAGAGAGAGAGAGAGAGAGAAGGAGGGATGGATGCAGGGAGGGAGGGGAGATAGCAGTAGTAAGAGAAAGGGGGCAGATCTACAAAGCTCTTTGTAAAGAGCTCTATATACTTCACTAAGTGCTCTATCTGTTGTTTACCAAGGTCTTGTTAAATACACTGTAAAGCCACCTGTCACATTACTGAGAAGCAAAGGTGTAGCAAAATTTGAAGCATAGGCATTGATCTTCCTAATGGTGGCACAAAAATAATTCAGGAAGTGGGGGGAAAACCAGAAACACATTAAAAATAATTTATTATTAGATGCCTACTATGTTATTTTATATTAGTATTTGTAATTTGTATATACTAGGATATTTTAAAGTAAAATACTCTTTCCTCTATTTTATATGCTCTTATGCCCAAACTAAGGTCAAATTCTCAAAATATTTAAGAACCACCATATGACTAATAGAATGCTGTGGGACCAACAGTGACATCAATAATTTAATCATTTAAATCTCAACTGGATTTAGTTCATATATATATTCACAGCACAAAAAATTTCCTGTGCTATTTTTGGGCTTTACTTCATTGAGCTTAAAAGCCAAGGAAAATTCAGCCTATTATGGAATGAGTTACAAATAGAAATTATTTCGGGAAGCTTTTGTATTCTTAGAAAGGAAAACTTACTCTAAGAAATGAGGTCTTATAAAAAAGTCACTTCTACAATTAACATGCTTTTATTGCAGTTAAAAATATTTAGTGAGAGCTGAAGTTATACTTAAGGGTAGCATTAAACCTTTCTTTTTCCCTTAAAGATAGCTACAGTTTAATTGCTTGATACTATTAATCTTGCTTTATGTATGTTACACCTGCAGACTGCAATGCTCATATATTTTATCACTTGTGATAACACAATAATTCCTATTTTACCAGACCTACTTAGTAATTAAAATCTGTACAAACAAAAAAAGATTATCTGAAGTATTACAGTTACTAATAAGCCACTCAAAGACAGGGCAGTTTCTGTTTGCACCTATACTGTTATTCTCTATTTTAAATTTCTGTGTAACTAAGCTGCTATTCTCAGGAATCAGTAACTACTGATAGTGTTATTGTGTGGTGAATGACCCATAAAAACACCATGATAAGTCCATTTTTAACCATCAGTTTATAAAAACGATCCATTTATGTTTCAATAGCCTTGGTCCAACATGGCTGTAGTGGGTTATATAAGGAGAAAGAAATTTAAATCCTTGATCTTCATTTACCTTTTCTTTTAATGACCCTTTAGTGTCATATTGATATATCTATCTTACAAGAACAAGTAATGTAGGAAAGCTATATTTGACTTAATTCAACAAACTTCATAAGGGCATGTCAAGTAACCTGTGATCATGAAATGATAGCACTTGGTAAGCATGTTCAAACGCAACAGAGCAGTGTTATATTTTTGCTCAATTAAATTAATTTTAGGTTTTGCTTTCTGTTCACTTCTTTTCAGAGCTAACGAATTTTAAATAATCAATGCCTGGTATGGAATAAACACAGAATCCAAATGCTGTTATTATCGGGAAAAAACAAAAGCAAGTCAAAAATGTTTTTGTGAGGTTGAGCACCTACCACCTGGACTAAATTTAGGCTCTTATGTTGGGTTTCTTTGTCTTTCCTGTTTTCAAACTAATTAATCCTGAGTATTCCTTTAAACTAACTCTGTGAGAATAGTCAAAATTAGAATTTAATATTGCATTTATTATAATTAAGGTCACAAAGGCATTCTCAACTTTAATTCTAACTTTAGAGAGCAACTTTACAAAAAGATGGAAGGACAAATAAGTAACTTAGTTCTAATTTTGCACATCTTATTCTTGGAAGGGTACTACTACACAGTACATTCCTAGAAGATGCTTGACTCGCTTAATAAAGTTTTTATCAACTATTTCAAGTAGGTCCTTCTAAAAATATTTGGGATTTGCATGACTTGGAAAGATTTGAATCCTTTAAGCCCATCAACCTCTGCTTAAAACAAAATAGGAAGATCAGAAATGTCAAGTGATTTGTGTTTAAACAATTCAGATATACTTTCTTAATGTTCCTGGTAATTTATGGGTTGAACCCAGCTTGGATTTGGCATTAAGGAAAGACATGTTAAACCTAATTTAACCCCCAAAGCATATGTACTTGTACTTCTAAAAGTATATTTTTGACTTTGAGGAAAATTCTCAGTTCCTTTCAGAGGGCAATACATAGCCCTTTATTAAGGAAGGTTTCTTATTCCAAAAATAAGTTCCTAATAATTATCACCCATCCCTACTGTAATTTATTCTCCTTGGCAAGTGTTTGAAGCTGTTTTGTCAGAACAAATGTAATACGCCCTTTGCAAAAATAGTCTGAATAGAAAGTACAGCCTTGTGTATCTTGTTTTTTTAGAGATACAAAAAGCTCATGAAGATGTTGGATAAAGATGACCATGATATTTTAAGGCTGTATATATAACCCTTGAACGTTTTTATACATGCACCAACCTCTTTTTAGATCTATGTCTGCTATTATAAGTACGACATTTCAAAGACTAATTTACTAGTAAATTCAAATAAAGCTAATGAACGATAACAGATATAGCTATGGGGTAATGGAGGCCTCCCAAAAGCAATGATGGGCCATTCAGATTTTTTTGTAACTCCCAGCATAAGATAAAAAATGAAGAAATTCAAAACAAGGTTACAAAAATGATGATATATTTTAAATGTTAACATTTACCAGTCAATGATTTTAAACACAGATTTACTATGATGGAGAGTTTATTACAGGGAATTTTGAGAAAATACACTCTACATATTAATTTAGATATCTGCATTATCATGGAAAGTTATATTCTAGTAAAAGAAATACAAGTCCTTGCATTTTGAAAGAACAGCATATCTTCATTTCTAAAGGGTTCTTGGGTTAAGTCCTCGTCTGTGAGGGGCTGATCAGTATGGCTCAGTTATCTAAACAGCCTGCAAATCAGCACTATATTGGAAAATGACAATGACTTGGCAATGCTCATCTTTACTGAGCTGGAGCTAAAGTGGCTTGTGGTAGGGTGAAGTGAACATTCTTCACTGACTTCCTCTCCTGTCTTATGCTACCTCTGATATGACCATTATTAAGAATGGTATGAAAAACAATGAGAATTTTCATTTAACAAATATTTACTGAGCATAGGCAAATACTCTGTTAAGCCAAGACTAGATGTTACAATGACAACTCTCAATCAGTAACATGGAAATTATCCAAAGTAAATTTTAATTCAATAATAATCCTATCAACCTGCCTTCCTACAGACACTTTTCATTTTTCTATGCCCCCACCCCACTAAGTCCTCCAAAGAACCCGGGTATGTTCAGGGAATGCAAACTAATGGCAGCATTAGCTAAAAATAATTAGGAAGGTAAAAACAATTTAAAACATTACTGAATACATTTCAAAGCCAAGTATTAATGGTTTTTGGATTATCCACCATTTGGGATTATATATGCCCTAGTTCCCATCCATTAATGCAGATAATCAAGAACTGAATGTGGGCTGGGGATACAGCTCAGTGGTAGAGTACTTGCCTAGTATGTGCAAGGTCCTGGATATAATTCCCAGCACTGCAAAAAATAAAAAGAGCTGAACATATCTGCATGGGGCCCAAGTGACTTACAAGGGGTAAAGAGAGAGTGAATGGGGTGGCGAGGAGGGACTGAGGCAGGGGAAAAGAGGAGGGTGGTAGAGGGAAAAGAGGAGGGGGACAGAAGGTGGGATAGAGGAAGGGAGCGGGGAGAAGAGGGGAGAGAGGAGATGCGGGGGAAGGGAGAGGGGAGAGAGAGAGAGAGAAAGAGAGAGGGAAGGAGGGAGGGAGGGAGGAAGGGGGAGAGAGAGAAAAACCAGGAAACCTGGAAGGCACCAGTAGAGATGAAGGGCAGTCAACTCCACTGCATTCATTATTTACGGAATATAGGTTTCTTTACAAATTTATAAGTCCAACACAAACATCACAAATTACTTCTCCCTGTAAGTGGGAGTTAAATGGAAACAAAAGTGTTAAAGAGGAGTTGGAGGCTCCACTTTATCCCTGGCTGATAGTTGAAGTTTAGTGTCCAAGTTTAGTGTCCAAACAATTTTATAATCAACTATGTGTGTGTGTCTATTATTTTTTTAAAGGACAAATATACACTAACCAAGGAAAATTCTTTCTTATGCATGGAATATTACAACACAGTGTTTTAAAACAATCACAATTTCTGATGACAGTGCCAAATATCATGCATTTATAAGACTTTTGATTTCTGAAAGTACTACTTTATTTGATCAAATAAGCTTCAATTCTTTAAAAGCAGAATTACTGCAAGTGGTCTGTGGAAGATATGCATCTGAGGAAAAAATTCCTGCTCATTTCAGAGATACAGAGATGATTTTTTGATCACCTACCTCCCCACCCTATTTCATAGTTACTGGGTCAAACAAGGAGGGCAGGGATAGGTTTACAGGATTGACAGAGGAACATGGCATAGCCTGAGTCACTCTCATTTAAAAGCTGACTACTTGTTACAGTATGATACTGTAACTCCTGAACATTGTAAAAGACCTATTGTTCTCCTGACTTTTACACTTGTCTTTAATTTTCTTTAATTCCAAAGGTATCTAATTCAGATATGTATAAGGAAAAGCATGCTTCACATTAATGTGGAGGGTCACAGGATTCAGAATTTACAGTATTTACTACTGCTAGGTCGTCCATGGTAACGATTATTTCTGAGTGAAGAAATGGAGTTTTCTGAAGGAATTATTTTGACAAATCACACTTCGCTATTTAATAAGTGCCACTGCTACAATACAGTAGTAACTACAGCTACAGGACCCTACAAGATTTAGAGTGCTTCCTTTCAGGGAAACTCATTAAGGAAACTATAAAGGACCTTAAACTTACAAAGAAAAATTAATTGCTACTTTTGGTCAGCTGATTTTAGAAAGATTTATGAGGTCTAGTATTGGATATTAGACTAACGGAGAGAACAGGAAAATTCAGTGAAGTTTAGTTTATAAAGGCATCATAATATACATGTTCATAAACTAATCTTCTTACAAGTCAGTGCAAATATGAAGCAACAAAAACATAAAAGACTTTAAATTTATTTTCATCAACACATTTTCTTTCCATATTAGCTACCAGTTATTGTGGCTAAGTCCTGGAGTCAAAGTGCTTTAAATCCAGGACCCAAGCTCTTAAGCATTGCTCTCTGAGGTGGCTTCCTAGCTACCATCTTTCTCACTTCCTTAACTATTTCATTCCCTGTGAATTAAAATGAAAACTAGGTGAGGTTACTTCTAGTTTAGAGTACTTGCTTATTGGCAAATGTCAAAAATGAATTTTAAAGTATAAAAGGACATACAATATGAAGCAATTTTCCTTCTTATCCCTTCCCTGACAACAAACCAACTTTCCCAAGAGCAGTAAACACGCTTTCATAATGGAGCCATTTTAATGCATATATGCAAAACATAAATGGGTGTATATCTTGCCAAGCATTTTTATATTTAACAATACGATTGTTAAAATTGATATTATTCCAAATCAGCATATAGAGAAATACTTTGTTTTTAATAGTTACACAGTATTCCTCGAGTATTCAGGTCATTATTTAGCAGTTCTTTAATTTTGGAAACATTTAGATTATTTCCTTCTTTATTACACAATTATCTTGTACAAGTCTTTGTTCTTGTAAGATCTTGGGAAGATACAAAACTGCTTATTTCATGTCACTTCAACACTTTAGTTTGATGTAGGATTTTTTTTTTTTTTGCAAAAATAGTATTGAATAATCTCATGAACACAAAAAAGGAGGGTTAGGAACATATAAAACAGTGGTTTTCAAAATATGGTCTCTAGACATCAGCATAATCTGGAAATCTGTTCAAAATGCATATTCTTGAACCTCACTTATCCACTTATCCTGTATCTACTAAGAAAGAAATTCTGGGCAGGGCCCAACAAGCAGCATTTCAACAAGACCTTTAGGTGATTCTGATAAGCTCAAGTTTCAGAACCACTACTTTCAAGAGGATGTAAAAAGATACAATCTTGGGCCTGAGAGCTACCATGGACCAAGGAAGTTTCAGTGACTCCTAATGCCTTCAGGCTCTTTTCAGCTACAGGGAGGTCCCTTTTTGCAGAAAGAAATTTTAATGTAATGTTAAATTTACTGTATTTTCTTTATGGTTTATGAGTTTATGAATTCCCCACCTAAAAATAAAATAACTGGTTTTGTGTATATCATTGCTACTTGTGGAATTCATTTTGGTGCAAAAAAAAAAAGATAGTTTCATGATTTACTAAATACTACAATACTACAAAAAATTACTGAAGCTTGTTTATCTTTTGTAGCTATTTTAAAAATAAATATTTTGTGGACATTAATTCTATTCTGCTTATTGTGCAAAGAGTTAATATATATCAGCTATGTCTAACTTAGTAATGTGAATAAATTAAGTACTCTATTTTATAGCGAGTCTCCCTGGTTTACCAAGAATTAGAAGATGTATAAGTCACTTACTAGTATTTCATTTCTGTGTAATTCTCCTTATATTTCCTTTAGCTATTAAACAATAAGCTCTGCTGTTATTGAGAGCATGTGTATGCAATGATTAATGATTAAAGAAAGATCTTTACTGTGAATTGTAAACTTTTTCGACCATAAAATTTTCTCATTTCTCTCATTCAATACTATTTGCTTTAAATTCACTTTGTTTATATGAACACCATTACACATGTCTTCATTTCTGCTGGCTTTTTCTGATAGGCCTGTGCAAAGATTTTTTTTTATCTTCAACTTTTTTCAATTTTCTTTGCTTAAGGGATGATTTTTCACAATAGAATACAGTTGGTTTAATTTTATTTTAAAACAACAACAACAATAAAACAAATCTGACTTGTCTGGGCCATGATGAAATAACTGATACTGTATATGTTAACACTATAAAAAAAAACTGAACACAAATTGTGAAACATTCAGACATTAGAAGATAAGCAGCACAGAACTGTTATCACTGACACGAGGAGGAAAGAGCAAAAACTCAACTGAGTAACCTATGATAAGTGGCTTTCTACCTGTAAGCACTTTTGAGACTACAGAGCAGGAAAGAGAAGCCAGAACACAAGGAAGGCATTGGCGTTGCTGAGATGAGAAGACAGAGATCAGAAGCCAAGGGAAGTCTGAAGGACATATTACCTTTAAAGAGTAAACTCTACAGAGAACCATTTCAGAAATCTGTGTAGGGTATCTCCTAAGTCCTAGCTGAATACTGCTGTGCACATGAAGGGTAAGCCTCTAGGACGCCAAGCTAAGAAAAACTATCAGAAAAAGAATTATTATTACTATGAATGGGAAAAAATCGCAAAATTTTACAAAGCTGAGAAACATTTATGTTTTGACCAATCAGATTCAGGAGAGGATGGTATGCATGGAGATTTCAAAAGAAACCTCCTAAGCATCATGCCTTAGTACTTAATAGTAAGGCTAAATCGGCCCTTGGATAGAAGTTACATTAAAACTATATCCTTAAAAATTCTGAAAAAAAAAATACTAAAGATCAATTGGAAAGATATTTTCAAGACTACTTGAATTTGTGTTTACCTAGATAGAAATCCTAATTAACCCCCAATAAATATGCTTTACTTTATCCTTAAAAAACAACAAAAAAGTTTCAACGATCCCAAAGTAATTTAATAAACAGACTGTCCAAAGTTAAATCAATATTCCTCTAAAGGAAGACTAGAGAATTAAGAAATCCAATAGTTATAACATCAAATGTGCAGCATTCAATAATAAAAAAATAACAAAATACGTGAAGAAATAGAAAGTTGACTATCAATTAAACATTTTAGAAATGAGTGATAACCTTATTTTCCATATTCTTTCTGAAAATATGAGATGCAGAAAATCATATAATGAAGCCATAATTATCAAGATCTCAAAACCTAACAAAGAAGTTATGAGAAAACTGCAGACCAAAATTCACCATGAAATTAAGCACAAAAATCCCTAACAAAATAATAGGAGACTATCTACAACCAATTATGTATAATAATCACTGACACCAGAAAGAAAGAAAGAAAGGTAAAGAGATGAAATAACTGTCTACAAAATCCCAAACAATCTAAAAAACTACTTAAAATTAATCACTGACTTTAGAAAACATAGAAGATGAAAGGTCAACATACAAAAGTCAATTATATTTTATACCGAAATAAATGAGTAGAAATTGAAATAAAAAATACCTCAAACTTGCAATCCTCCTGCCTCAGCCTCCTGAGCCACTGGGATTACAGGTGTGTGCGACTACACTCAGCAAAAAATAGCATCTTATGGTAGCATCAAAAAACAAATAAGTCATAAAATACTTAGGGATGAATAGAAGAAACAAATATTTTTATGCTGAAAACAACAAAAATGATGAACAGACTCAAATAAATTAAAAGATATTAAAAGATATACCATTTTAAATTGCCTAGAAAAATACCGTAAAGATGCCTATTATTAAAAAATAAACTTAATGGCTTTGATGCAATCTTAATCGAAATCACAGCAACATTTTTGGCAAAAGCAATAGGTCGATTCTAAAATATCAATGGAAAAGTAAAGGACTTAAGAAACCTAAACAATTTCACAAACAAAAAAAAAAGCTGTAGGATTCATACTACTGATATGCAGAAATACTATAAAGTTAAGGGAATCCATTATATAGATCAAGGAAACAGAATAGAGTTTGAAATAGACCAACATATATATGACCAACTGATTCTTGCTAATGATGTCAAGGTAATTCAGTCATGAAAGGATGATCTTTTTTCACAAACGATGTTGGAATAAATGTATATTCACTACAAAATGATTAACTTTGTACCTACATTTCACACTATATACAAAACTTTACTTAAAATTGATAATAGGCCTAAAGGCAATAATTATAAAATGTCTGAAAATAAGTAGAGAACCTTGTGATATTGATATATACAAAGGTTTCTTAGGACACAGAAAATTCTAGTAAAAAAACTGGTAAGTCAGACTTTATCAAAGCTAAAAATTTCTCTTTGAATGACACTGTTAAGCAAATGAAAACACAAGCAACACATTGAGAGAAAATATTTACAAAAAAACATGAAAAAGGACTTATTTCTTAAATATACACAGAACTCTCATAACTCAATCATAATAAACAAATACCCCAATTTAAATCAATGGACAAGATGTGTGAACAGACCCATCACCAAAAAAGATGTATGAATAGTGAATAACATATGAAAAGATGCTGAATTATGATTAATTATTAGGGAAATACAAATTAAAACCACAATGAGATATTATTATATAATTCACTGGAATGGCTTCCCCCTCACCTGTGGTGAGGCAAATCTTGCTAGGTTGCTCAGGCTGGCCTCAAACTCTTGGGCTGCAATGATCCTCTTACCTTAACCTTCCCAGTAGCTGGGACTATGGGTGGCTCAACCATGCCTGGCTTAAAAATGGCTTCTAAAAATGACAGAACAGAATGGTGACAAGGCTATAAAGTAACTGAACCTCTCATACACTTTTGATGATAATATAAAACAGTATTAGCCATTTTGGAAAGGAGTCTGAAAATCCTTTAATTGTTTCTCACAAAGTTAAAAAATATATTTACCAAACAGTCCAGCAATCTGTCTCCTTGGAATTTATCCAGAAGAAATTTGTTTACAAAAACACCTGCATGTGAGTATTTATGTTTTTATTCATAACTATCCCTAACTACAAAAACCTGAATGTCTTTCAAATGGTAGGGAGATTTAAAAAAAATGGTATACCCAAGTGTTGGAGTACTACTCAGCAATAAAAAGTAATGAGCTACTAATATGATGAAGCCTGAATGCATTATGCTAACTGAAAGAAATCAGACTTAAAAAGCTACAAACCACACTGCTCTATTTATATGATACTCTGGAAAAGGCAAAGCTATAGACACCAATTGAATAGATGAGTGATAGCCAGGGGGAAATTTTTAACGTGAAGGAACACTTCTATGTATTGGCTGTGATACAAATGGATGTGTATGTCAAACTGTAATAAAATCTGACTAACAAAACATAATCTAAGAAGTTCGTCACAAAAACTTAAACCATCACAAATAAACATGGTAAATAATTTTTTAAAAAATTATATTAATATTAAAGCCAAGTGAGTGAAAATGATGGAATGGATAAATTCTCAGTGACTGTACTTATCTCCTAGAGCATTAGGAATGCAGCATGTAAGGAAAAATCAGAAAGACTCAATAATCTTCTAGAAAGAGATAACATTCACAAAGAATACCATATAGTGCCCAGGGGAAAAACTGTTTGTATTTTCAAAATATTTCTGATAAGAGAAAAGCTGAAATAACCCAATGTGCATGCCACTGTTTATTTCCCACAGTCCTCTAATGTTTATTTCAGTCATCTGATAAAATTTTATCCTTCAGTTGGAGATGCAGTGTGAAATGTGCCTGCTCTATATTCTCTGGAACCTGAACCTCTGTACTTTGTTTGAAGGAGTCATCTCAAACCCAAAATGTCCAGTGCCTACCTGTTGCTGCTTTCACTCTTTTCCTACTTAGGAAGGAGTAACTCAACACTCCAGTTGCTCCAAAAACCTTAGGATCTGCCTTTTTCCTCATTCTTTCATACCTCATATTTAGTCCATCAGCAAATCCTGTGAGATGTGCCTTCAGAACATATTTGCAATTTACCACTTTTTACCAATTTTATAGATAACATCCTCATGTTATTTTGATTAACCAATTAACTTTTAAAATTAAATTTTCATTTTATTAAAGATTATCTGAGGATCTAAAATATATAAATAATGAGATTATGGTAGTTATCAAAATAGACAAACATATCTGTGCTCATGAAGCCTGATGCTAATAGAAATTTACTACTGAGAAACAATTATGATTGAAAAGCTTCCTCACTGATTTCCATGCTTCTACCCTTGTATTCCTGTAGCCCATCCTCATCACTGATTCCAGAGTAGTCCTTTCAAAGAGTCAGTCAGATGTCATGTCTCTGCTCAACTTTCTCTAATGGCTTGTCATTTCAGAGCTAGTCTATGTCCTTACAATGAACGGATTTCAAGATTGGATTGTACCTTTTGACCTCATTTCTCACTGCTGTCCTGCTTGCTTTGATTTAGCCCCACTGGGTTTCAGAATGTCAAGTGTACTCCTACTTTAAGTTCTTTGTACTTGCAGTGCCATTTGTTTGGAGGCCTTTTCCTTAGAAATGTATATTTACATCCCACAGCTACTTTAGGTATTTACTCAATCATTACCATCTTGGTGAGACCTTCTCTGACAAGTGAATTAAAAAATTAGAACTCTTGGGTCCCGTGTACTCCTTAGATCCATCTAATTTTCTCCATAATATTTAATCTATGCTTCTATGTCTATCTCCTCCATTGTAACAGAAGCTTCATATGTCGAGGCGTTTTCTTTATGTTGTTGTTTCTCCATTACTGCAAAGTCAGTGCCTACAACAGTGTCTGGCATATAATGTATGCTCAACACATCTTTATTCAATGAATCGTTTTAGCTGTCATTATAAAATCCAGTGAAAAACCATGGTATGTTAGAGTTGGATGCAACTTATTAATCCTCTAGTCTTGTCTTTGTAGCACCCTCTACAGATAATCTGGGTGAGATAATTTATTTATTTTTTTCCAACTATTGACAAGATTTATTTTCCATTTCCATGGTCTCTAGTCAGTGTGTTCTGCTCTCTTCCTACTGATTTAACCTGCTACAGATTGTTCATTTGGGATCATCTGGCCAATCAGTGGCAAATGGGCAAATGAGAAATTGTGAGATAAATTATTTATCAGGTCATCAGTAAGACAGTGGCAGAACCTGGGCTCATTTTTAATCTCCTGACTTGGAATACAGTACAACCTTTTTTTTTTTTTAAATTAAATGATTTTTGAATTTTATTTATTTCTTTATTTTAAATACACAATAACAGTGGAATGCATTACAATCATCTTTCTTTATGATACACTGCTCCTCAAAATTTTTCAGGGCTGAGATGTTAACTTGCATTAATTTTGAAAATATTAGCTATTTCCTATGGCATGAGAAAAGATCTTTCAAAATTTTTAAGTGGAGATCCAGAATAAGAAAGATACACTGATAAAGTTCTCCAATTCAAAAATCTTGAAACACCACATGTAATTCATAAAATTCTCTGGATTTATGTATGTGACTCCACAAATACTGATATTATGTCCATCAGCCATTGGTATAAAAAATTGGTATGAAATGTTTATTATCATTAAGTTCAAGTTAACAGCAATTTCACCAAAGAAATTTTTAGTGCCTAACACTGAGGAAAGGGGAAATTAGTATCTGGAGGCAGGTACTAAAGAAATGCTTCCCAATAGACTTGGCACACGGGAATGGAAAAAACTCCCTCAATACCACCCCATGTCACTGATAGGTTATCTTTTCTGTGGAACCAGGGGGACAGCACAGGCTTCTGCTGCTAGAATTAAAGTATACTAATTATGGGAGATACCTCACATAGGTCCTTTATACATCTGTAGAGATAACTTTAAAAATCATTGTTCTAAGTCTTTGCTAAGCCATCCATCAGCATTAGATAGGCTTATATAAAAAAGTGCACTTTTTTTCAGTACTATTCTGGGCATAAAGAAGGAACAGGCATTATGCACTTCCAATGATGAGGGACAAATTAAAAAGCTATTTGTTAACAGGATGAGTAACAAAATTGAAAATTGCTAAATAAGTGATTCTCAGTTAATTTTATGGGCATTTGGGTGCTAAGTTTCATTTTTCATCAATAACCATTTGTTGAGTGTGGAAACACAAACAAGCAACAAAGAAGACCCTTAACCTCATGGAACATTTTTCACACTCATCATCAACATCATCATCCAAGTGATTGTACATTCAATTTTTAGGGGATGAACCACAACGTTTATCTTGGATTTATTCCATGATGAGAACAAGTACTTTGGATTCTACCACTCTTCATTTTCCTACCTTCCCA
This sequence comes from Spermophilus citellus, assembly GCF_964194105.1. Lineage (NCBI taxonomy): Eukaryota > Metazoa > Chordata > Mammalia > Rodentia > Sciuridae > Spermophilus > Spermophilus citellus. The sequence continues at coordinate 43,985,417 of NC_138184.1, read as the reverse complement.
ATTCCCAATCTTTGATAAAACACAACATTTATTTCCCTTATTCTTAGTCATGGGTACAGACATGTATCATTTAGGAGAAACTTAGAAAACCAGAAGGATATTTCAAATACAAATTATTTCTCCTCAAACTCAGTAAGACCTTTCACTTGTGAAGCAATGCAGTGGCACTGGGAACAGGGCTATGAACAATGTGTGGTAGCCCCATAGTTCTCCACAGCTTGACTTCAGCCACTCTCCTAACAGCTATTCCTTCAGATTTCACTACAAGCTCTGATCCCTTTACCTCAACTTCCTCTTCATCTACCAGGCCTTCTTTCTGTCCCAATTTTCTCCTCTGTCTAGTTCAGAGACTATTGTCCATTATGTGAAAGACTTGATTACCTTAACTCATTGTCCATCTGTGTGACAATACTCCAAACCTAGCATCTATATGTTGATAGCTAGTGGTTGCTCAGGTTAATCACCCTAGCACAAGTATAAATTAAGTTACTCCTCCACATCTTGACTGGTACCCTCGACTCTATTTAGCATTCTCTTCAGCTGTCTTAGTCTGCTCATTATTAGTTTCTTCATAGTGTCTATTTCAGATTTTCTTTGTTATCTTCAGACCTCTCCCCAGTATACGAGTAGATCAACTCAAATCACTTAACGACTTTCAAAAGTTATTAGGAGACATAAATTGGATAAGGCCTTATCTAGGGATACCAACAGGACAGTTGGGACCTTTATTTGATATCCTAAAAGGTCCATCAGATCCAAATTCACCCCGAATGTTAACGCCTGAAGCAAGAAAGGCATTAAAAGTCATTGAAACATATATGGAAAATATACATTTGGATAGAATTGATATAAGTTTGCCTTTATTATTTATTGTACTACCAACTAAAAATATTCCTACAGGAGTATTTTGGCAAGAAGGTCCATTATTATGGATACATTTATCTTATTCTCCTAACACTATTCTTACTAGGTATCCTGAGGCTGTAGGACAATTAATACTCAAAGGAATAAAAGCAGCAAAGGGAGTGTTTGGAATTTCTCACAATAAAATTATTACCATCTAATCCTTTATTGTCTTTTTGGTCATTGTATCCTGTAATTTTTCCAAAAATGACAAGAAAAACACCTATCATGAATGCTCCAAATATATTCACTGATGGGTCAAATAATGGTACAGCAGCAATAGTTAAACCTGATCAAACTTTTACATTTTTAGTACCCAAACAAACAGCTCAAAAGGTAGAGCTTAATGCAGTATTACAAGCTTTTGTGATGTTTAAAGATTCTGTATTTAATTTATTCTCTGATAGTCAGTATATAGTTAATGCTATAGTATCCCTTGAAGATGCTGGTAGGATTTCCCCTTCTTCTACTGTTTTCTCTTTGTTTTCCACTATACAAAGTCTAATCTGGGACAGAAAAGATCCATTCTTTATAGGACATATCAGGGCACATACAGGATTGCCTGGAGCCCTTAGTTTGGGCAATGATTAGCAGATAAAACTACACATGACATACATATTTTCTCTACACTAGAAGAAGCTATAAATTTTCATAAAAGGTTCCATGTCAATGCTAATACTTTACAAAAGCGTTTTAAAATAACTAAGGAACAAGCTAGACAAATAATAAAACAATGTCAAAATTGTGTGACCTTTTTACCACAAGTTAATCTTGGAGTCAATCCTAGAGGATTGATACCTAACCATATTTGGCAGATGGACGTCACACACTTGCCAGAATTTGGAAAATTAAAATATTTGCATGTTACAGTTGATACTTCTTCTGGATTTTTGATGGGCTCCCTTCATGCTGGAGAAAAAACTAAAGATGTTATAGCTCATTGCTTACAAAATTTTGCCACTGTGGGCGTTCCAAAACAGTTAAAAACAGATAATGCCCCTGGTTATACTTCTACCTCTTTTAAACAATTTTGCTCATCATTTGGCATTACTCATATAACAGGAATCCCATACAATCCACAGGGACAAGGCATAGTTGAAAGAGCCCATCAAACTATTAAAGTGTACTTATTAAAGCAAAAAGACGGAAATGGGAAGGGGTATATATTCCCCAAAGATAAACTTAAAATAACCCTTTTTACTCTAAACTTTTTAAATTTGGATTCATCAGGACTTAGTGCTGCGGAAAGGCATGTGTGTCCAAAAAATGTGCTAAGGTACTTTGGAAGGATATTCTAACAGGACAATGGAAAGGTCCTGACCCAGTAATTATCTGGAGTCGGGGGTCTGTTTGTGTGTTTCCACAGGAAGAACAGCAGCCGATTTGGATTCCGGAGAGATTAACTAAAGTCCTGACCCAGTGATTGTCTGGAGTCGGGGGCCTGTTTGTGTGTTTCCACAGGGAGAACAGCAGCCAATTTGGATTCCAGAGAGATTAACTAAAGCGATTTCTACAGACCAAAAAGAAGATGATTTGGCTCAAATCCATAACAGCTGATATCCAAAACTCCAATTTGGCTATTCTTACATCTGCACCAGAACCAGGATGCTTTTTTCAATATCTATTTTATTATTGCCCTTTCCCATATCATGAAGTTCTATTTCGTTTTTTGAGCTCATACAGACTTAGATTAATATTTTGCTGATCAGTTCTATTTTTTTTTTGACTATAGAGTTTTTAAACATTGCAATGGAGATTTCACCTGTAAAAAGTTATAAGGCCTTTACTATTATGTGTTGTATGTATTATATTATGTGTGCACACTTGTGTTTTGTGTTATATGTTTGAATGTACGTATGTCCATATATCATATATGATGAGCGCTCATGTAAAAATGGATCCAAATATTTTTTTTATTCACGTGATTTAAATGATTTAATTTAAATTGGGTAAACAACTGTTGAGGATTGTTCTAATATGTGAAAAAAAAAGGAGGTTAACAGATCTGTATGTTTACTTTCACCTTTCCTTTTCATTTAATAATTCTCTTCAAGATAATGTAAATTGTTAAGAAAATTGTTTTCTTTTAGTACCTTCTGGAATGTTCCATAATTTTTTCTTTAGCCATTATTACCAGAATTCCTATTTTCATCCCAGTGCCGGTGAAGACAAAGATAAAACCAATCTACAGCTTCTGCAATAGCCATCACCGAACTGCTTGCAGAACTTGCCTAGACTATGTGTCACTTGTATGCATTGTGAACTCACTTGTATGCATTGTGAACTATCTGTTGGTGCAACAACTTGTGGTAGTGTTGGGGTATTTTTGCTGATGATGTCATCGGTGGTACAAATTTTCCAAAAGGAGCCGTCAATTGGCTTGGTGTATCTTCCTCCCTGCTGCTTGTCATGATTGTTCAACTAAAATTTGGGGGCCAACAGAGGTGAGGCAAAGAACCTCACCCCACCCGCTGGTACAAAGACCTCTCCACAGGTGTGGCTGTATACTGGACCGGTAGTCAGTGACGGGTAAGATCCAATTGCAATGGTACCAACCTAAGACAGGAGGCTGACGCCCTGAGGTCAGCTCATCAGATGACGGGTAAGGACCATATGTAGTATTGGACAACCCAAGTCAGGCACGGTCCCTAAGCCACATGCTTGTTGTTTAAACAGAGAGGGGGGGATGTTGAGAGCCCCAGCCAAAGAGGCCCCAGCAAACTTCCTGCTGCCAGCTGATGATTGGCTCACAGCGGCCCCAGCAACATCTAGCTGATTGGCTCCTCTGCGGTGATGCTCATTGGGCTGTTTCCCTGCCCTTTCAGACCACGGAGCTGCTCATTGGGGGACTTCTTTGGCTCTGCCCACGCGACCCAGCCAATCGGCCTCAAGAGCAGGAGGATTGTGGGAGGTGGAGAGGCTGGTGTTGGGGAGAGAGGCTTGTGGGAAGCCGGTGGTGGCAGTTGGGCTCTGAGGGCTTTTTCCTGAGGAGCTGTTTTGTTTGGTGTGTGTAGTTCTAAAAATAAAGTTAGTTTCTTTTGACAAGTGGCTCCTGAATTGTGCCCAGCCAGACTGCGGCACCTCTCAATCTGCCATTTCTCACCCTCATTCTCAACAATGTCTACTCAGCAGTCTTCAGACAGTACTCTCCTATCTGATAAATCTCCTCTGACAAAAGATATTTCTTCTACAATTTTCAGACTCATTAACATAGTTGTCCAATCACTGGAATTCATCATGTAGATACCCCAAAAGCACCTGGCATGACACTCAACATTTTCAATGGTGCACTACTCTCCCATCCAACCTGCTCCTGTTATATTCTCCTCCATTGGCCAAGCAAAAATCTGAATACTATACACTCTTCTATCTCAACTGACTTCTTCCTTCCTCAGTCAAAAATTAGCAGTCTTGCAGTCTTAAGTTTTCTGACTAATACTACTTCTCTGCATCTAAGCCAGGCCATAGTCAACTTGCCCATTTGCACTGACTTTCTGACTCTGACCATCCAAGAGATATGAAATAAATGTGGTTAGATGAAGTGGGGCTGAGACTGGGAGGTGACAAACTGAGAATACTGCTTTTAAAGAAGTTGGAAGAAGTGAACACTATGCTGCTTTTCTACATTTCTTGTAAGAGTTTCACCCTTCAGGGTAGTAAAAAACAGAAAATAGCTAGTGAGGGGGTGTGGTCAGGTTGGGGTCTTGTAATGTTTGTTTCTTATTCCTTCAGAGGAGAGAGATTATGGTGTGTTTATATGCTACGTATAGTTCAATCAGGTGCAGATGGTGTCTTCAGCATTTAAGCAGCTGTGCAAGTTATGAAAAACAACAGCCAAGAACAAACAAAGAGGAAAGAAGTCCAAGAATGTATTTCCTATAACCAGTTTTCAAAAAAATACTTTAAGGATAAAAACCAAAACAAAACCAGCTACCACTAACCTTAAAATAAACATTGTTAAGTGATAAATAAGTCAGTACAGTGAATAAAGTTTTTTAGAAATACTAAAGGAACTTGCACCCTTCTTAAAAGAGCCTCTCCTTGGACCTCTGAAGAAACAGCTACTCTCTCAGCAGCACCATGAAAATGAACCAGTTAATGTTGATGAAGTTACAAGCTTAATGGCGCAACTGTAATACAGTCACGATTTATCAAATTCCCCCCAAAGACCAATAAATTAAATGTTTTATATAATTAAAAAATAATAAGAGAAGGGGAAATTAGTGACGTAGGGAGAAATGGATATAACTGTAAGAATAAATTTTTTGAGGATGAAATGACAGGATGCAACATCTAAGCAGAAAATTAAAGGTCAGTGTTGGAGAGGAGTAGGAAGAGATGCAAGAAGTTGTTAAGATCTACTTTGGGGAACAGTAGGGAAGTTCTATTATATGTTCTTAGTGAAACAAATGGCAAGAGAATCATGAGGGGGGAGTTGTTTGGAGAGATGTTTTAGGTATTTAAGAAGTGTAAAATATAGTAAGATGGCTAGAAAATGCTGACGTCCACTTGATGCTACAAAAAGCAAGTTCCATAACCACAGTTATATTTTTCTTTCATCACTTCCAAGCATAAGTAGGGTTTGGGTTTTACTAGAAAAAAAAAAAAAACACAGAAGAAGAAGGGGCCAAGTCACCAAATATTAATGCAAGGGAATGATTAAAATGAAGGAGCAGGGACAATCTGGGGGAATTCAGGACATTAGTGGAATTAATGACACTAAATAAAAAGAGCAGTGGAGTAAATGAGATGAAGTAAGACTGGGGTTAGAGATAATATAATAAAAGGAGTGAGGTGGCTTGACAAGTCAAAGAAACAGCATGGCTTACATTGGAGGTTTCTGAGGTAGTTTATTTCCTGGAAATACAAAGATTCCAAAGGACCATGACAGTGAGGCTGTGTGAGGAGGCCAAGGAGCAGCTGAAAGCAGAGACAGATGCTATTTATTCTAGAAGAAATACTGATTTTAGGAGCAACTTGAATGTTAAAAGGGATGTTTTCTACTTATCATCTAAATTTACTTCAGAAACTCAAATTGATATTAATAATTAGAGTATATATTGAACTGCGATGATTCACAAGAGAACAATTATTAATTGAAGACACTTGATGTGGATACTTTATATAAGTTCTTTCATACTTATATCAATCTTGGAGGATAAGTATGCCCCTATTTTACAGATGAAGCAGTTGCAGCTCAAAACCTTGCCCAAGTTTGCAGAGGTATGAAAAATGGCAGTCAGGAATAAAACCTTGTTAGAACTACATATCCATAAAACTGAAGAGTCTTTCTATTTCTTTGAAGAAAGCCTATCTCCTCTTAAATATAACCTTACAGACAAGAGAAAATACACCTTTCTCAGCAATGTGGGATCTGGTCTTTCACTTGAAGACCTAGTAGATTTTAGTTGGGGGTATATCACAGTAATAGAGTAACTGTTAGCATGTATGAAGATCTGGGTTCAATCCTAAATTCTGCTAAAGGGGGAAAAAGACTTAGCTAAATCCAGATACTGAGATATAAATCAGTCAGCTTTTGATATATTCTCTGGACAAATGGTTTTTGTGTCTCCACAGAACTGGATCAAAAGGATTTAGAATAAAGCAATTGGAGCTGAGAATGTTTTTTCCCTTCCAAAGAGATCTGCCTTTGCACATTTCAAAATAAACACTACATTCAACTGAGGGGGGAGAATCTATAGATAATGCAATGATAAATCAGTAATTTAGAAATAGTGCTAAAATATGTATAAAATTAATTTATGTATTTGTATAAAATATGTATAAATCAATTTATACAATTTAGTCAAAATTACAGAGATTTCTATTTGTTCTAGCTATTAAAATCTAAGTATTAGGGGCTGGGGATGTGGCTCAAGTGGTAGTGTGCCCGCCTGGCATGCGTGCCGCCTAGGTTCGATCCTCAGCACCACATATAAATAAAGATGTTGTGTCCGCCGAAAACTAAAAATAAATATTAAAAAATTCTCTCTCTTTAAAAAAAATTTAAACCCCAAATAAGAAAACCAATACTTCTATAAGAGCATCTTAAAAAGTATTTATTTAATTAATATTGGTAAGTATTAACTTGATTTTTTAATGAACTGTTATTACTAAATATAACTTGGCAAATTTTTGTTTTATCTGACATGGATCTCTTATTAAATTTTACCTCCACCAAAAAAGGAAAGAATCAAATGGCTGTTTATTGGAAATTCAAAAAAATACCAAATCATTATTTAAGGGTGGAGGATCACAATACGCATATTTTATAAGCGGGGTCTTTGAGTTAATATTTCCATAATGGTAAGAATTTTGGCCCTGCCCCATCCTGCACCTGAATAGGTCTCCGTGGTGGTGGTCCAGGCAGCGAAGCAAGCAAAGACTCTAGACCATGGCGAGAAGGACCCATCTCTGACTCCTCCCAGAACAGTCACAATACCCAGACTGAAAAAACTCAAAAAATTCCTTGGTGATAACTGCTCTACTTTCCATCAATATCAGATTCACCAATGTCTGTCTGCACATTTAAGTACTTTAGATATATCACAGAACACAAACAGGCACGGTTCTTACCCTCTATAGCTAAGAATCAGCAGATGAGATAGAGAGGGAAGATGGGAGGGGAGTGGAGGGGGGATAGTAGGGGATAGGAAAGGTAGCAGAATACAACAGTCACTAATATGCCATTATGTAAAAATGTAAATGTGTAACCGATGTGATTCTGCAATTTGTATTTGGGGTAAAAATGGGAGTTCATAACCCCCTTGAGTCAAATGTATGAAAGATGATATGTCATGAGCTTTGTAATGTTTTGAACAACCAATAAAAAAAAAAGAGAGAAAAAAAAAGAATCTAAACAGTGGTCTGCACTTTAAGAAGTTTATACAGATTCCAACTTTAATTTTATAGAATATCAAATTCTGCAGCTATTATGTTGTAGAAATTAAGTGCTGGATTCTCTCAAAAACAGAGTTAAGGTGTTATCTGGATACAAGAAACAAAATGCATATTCATAATAGCTGGAGGTCTTACTTTGGTACTGTGAGCTTCTAAGAGTTTTACAATGCCCAAGTTAGTATTACAACAAAATAAAGCTAATGCTGTTCCTTCTTAGTCTTATATGCCCTCATTCCTGTATGTTGCTGAAATCATAATATCTATAGATAAGATCACCTTCATCTTTGCTAAACTTGAAAAGTACATAGCCACTACTTTTCATAGGCATAAGGCTCACATTTAGTACCTTTAATAGTCCAATGAAGTATTATTATTCTTGATTTTACACTGGAAGAAACTATGGCTCATACATGTTAATATAACATGCCAATGATAGCTGGTAAGACATGGAGAAGGAACACTAAAGACAAAAGTGTGTAAGCCACTATGCCAAGTGCTTTGTAATGATTTTTTTTTTTCCCCCGAATGGGCAGAAATAAGGTCTAGAAAATAGAGGAAAGAACTTAGAAACAGGAAAGCTGTGTGTTTCTTTAGTTAGGAGAACAACTGCACTATGTTAATTAGGATTGCATTTGTTTGCAAGTAAGTAAAAAAACCCAAAAAACAAAAAGAGTATTTTAAATATAAAGTTTATAAGGTCTTGTGTGAAGACGTATGAAGAATATGATTGCTGGCTTTGATTCTGTAGCTCAAAGAAGCCAGGGCTAACTTCTTTGCAATTCCCTTGGGCATTCACTCATCACTATAAAATGGCTGCTACATCTCCAGCCATAGTAGAGCAATGAGAGAGAAAATGATAAAGGGAAAGAGTGTGGCCTATTTTAGAAGCAAACCTTTGTCATACATACTTAGAAAAAAATTAAATATTTTTTGTCCAGAATTGTGTCACAGTGCACACCAGAGACTGGATATATTATTACAAAGTTGAAAATGAAGAAAAACAAACAAAAACACCCTTCAAAACAATTTTTTTGCAAGGAAGAAAAGGAGAATAAATAGTAGGTGGGCAAACATCACTGTGTGCCACATTTTACTTAACAGGAAAGAAACTTGGTGTATTTTGAATTTTATTGCCAGTGATATGCAATGCATCATACATAATTATTTTGCAAAAGAAAAAAATAAATTCAATTATTTTAAAGTATAGAGATATTAACTGTCTACCAACAGTCTATTCAGGCCTTATTCCTTCCTAAACTAACTAGATTTCGTTCATCTAGGCGTTATTTCCCCACCATTAGTCAAAAAGTCAATGGTATCCCTTACTCTACAGGTCAATGGTTCTCAAACATACCACACACCAAACTTATATGGAGAATTTCCATGAACACAGAAGACAGGGTCCTATTCTAAGTTTCTGATTAGTGGGTCTGGAGTAGAACACAGTAACTGACATTACTACAAACTCCCAAGGTATACTGATAATGTTGGTCTAGGGACCACATTTTGAGGACCACTGCCTTAAAGATAGACTCCCATCAGTCTAAGGAAAACAGTGGAAGATAGTCTTGTTGGACACTGTTCTTGGTCTGGGGTAGGAGCACCATGCAATTTGGCCCAATGAAACTGACATAAATTCTTATTTTGTACTTGGTGAAATCTTTAATTCACTCTGTTTGGTCAGAACAAGGAAGCATGTAGCTCCCAAATCACTTGTCAGTAACTCCATAATTAATAGAGAATGAAGGAGCCTTAAGAAGAAACTGATGATGAGGTTAGCACAGTAGAGATATGAAAAAAATTGGAATTCTTAATTGACCCCTTGTGTTGCAGTCCCTCTAGATTTCAGATATATGAAATAATAGTTCTTTAATGCTTCAGACATTTTGAAGCAAGATTTTCTAAAGCTTGCAGTCAAAAGCACAGTGACTGATAAAAAGAATATACTTGAAGTTTAAATAAAGAGGACAACTGCATTTTTTAAAAAAGCAGGACATAAGTAAATAAAATCTACATATAACCTAAGCCTCATTTTAGACATTAAAATTTCTACACCTTTTTTTGTAATTGTTAATTAGTAACAAAAAGAATGGTCTAAAACCTACCCAATCCCAGCCTCTAGTGAATAAAAAGAAAACAGGAGAAAGTAAAAGTCTAAATCATTTTATTCAGGGTGAATAATTATCAATTAAGTTGATGAAGGAAAGAGTCAGATTTTGTTGCTTTCTTATCTCCAACTTCCAATTTTCCTAATAGAATGTCTACTCTGTGCCTCTCTCTCTATCCACAGAGAGGAAGGGGAGGAGGAAAAAATAGGAACTCATTTAAATAAAAAAAACTGAGTAACACAGTAACTGAGTGACACAGTGATTTTAAATTTTGTAGAATTCATGGGTCACTGAAGCAATAATTTCTGGCTTAGAAAATCCTAAGGGTAGGAGTAGTAGTGTTTCTAAAGTTATTTTTATTTGAGTAATTTGGGGGAGACTTTTTAAAATGAAGACATTATGGAATCTAAAGCTTTAGAACCATAGCATGACTCAACTTTAGTTAAGAAATACAGTAGTACAGAAAAAGGAAAGGAAAACAAGATTTCATGTGCTATGGAATTCAAAACCCTGACTACTAGTATGTTAAAAATTAATGACAGACATCTACAGCAACTATTTCCCTCACTTGTCTAAGTGCTCCATAGCATCCAGGTGTTGGACATCATCAATCCTACATTTTGTCCAGTCATCTCCTCAGATAGCAAGGCATTGCAAAAAACCCTCTTTATCAGAACACAGTCCCACATGAGATTTCTGCTCTACTGTCAAGATGAGGGAGTGGGCTCTAAGTTAGTGTACCTTAATATTAGCAATATCAAAATATGTTTTGATTAATATTAAAGATGATAACATTTACTTCATCTATACTTAAAAGACAAGCTGAAAATAATGCATTGTGGAAATACTACTATATAGTAGTTGCCTGAAACAAATTATGTAAATACTTACATCTTGCAATTTATTCAACTGCTTTCTAACTCCTCATTTTCTTAAGGAAATTAGCTAAAAGGGGAAATAAATGACCAAAAATGAATGTCCCTCATCCAAATAAGTGTACGATGAATTCATCTTTAAAAGTATAAGATCCAAGATGGGAAGATTTCTATTCTTAACTATTTAAACAGACACATGGAAGTTTTGGTGGTATCATTTAGATACTTGTGCCCCTAAAGAAGTTAATACACAATACTGATGGCAAGCAGTTAATTCATTAATCAACCACATTATTTTCGAGGAAAAGACAGCATTAAACAACACAATACTGAAAGTACAATTGTGGTTGTTTGAGGTCCCTATCTGCAAGATGTGTGGTGGAGACAAGCAATGCCTATGCTGTTTCTAATTATTCCAATTATCATGGCACACTATGAAAACTTGATTAATAACACTGAAGATATTGTTGTGGCAATTAGCCATATGGTTGTGGGACTTTATTCTGTCACGATTTAGCCATTAGCATCTACTTATGTTTGTCAGAACAGTGCATCCGTGACAAGTTGAAGTTCCGCTCACCTTGCAGAGTCCCCTGTGAGCAACACTAGAGAACTGTTTATTCCTAGGAGCCTCTTGCCTGAGTAAATTTTTCATGTGACATCCGGTCTGACTGGGGACAAATGTCAAATAGCTTATGTGAAGACCCATCAAGCTAAGCTTTCTCTGAAAAACCACTTAGTAACTTGTGCATCAAAACAAAGTACTTGAAGAAAAGAATTTGACCAGTAATAACTGGTCACCTATGTTGCCCAAAGTGATGTCATGGTAATTCAGAGAAACTGATTTTATATAGTGAAATACAGAAGTCTGAAAATATGGCATTATAAAGGATATATGGGTACACACTGATATATCATTTAGCCAAAATTTACTGCCAATAGAATTTTTAAGTGATGTCTGCAATTAACATATCCAAGAGAACTGAGGAGTTAATTTGCATGAATGAAGAGATCCCCTTAAGGGAAAACAAACAGTAAAGATGTTGGTCAATTCCTAAAATAAGTCAGGGAGTAAGGAATTAAGGGCCTTGCAGTAGAAAATTTAAAAACATTAATAAAGAAAAAATAAGTTTATTTTAAAAAATTGAATAAACATTAATGTAAGAAAAATAGTCATTTGCATAATTAGCTAATTAATTAATTTTTAAAAGATAAATCTTTGAAAAACTTGCTTGTAGTAGGCAGATTTACAAGAGGTTTTTCTTAGAAGTTGGTAGAATAGTAAACAGTTCCTACTGTGTATTTACAAACCTTAAGGCTGCCCAGAGCAACTGAAGTGATGTATGTGTGATTGTGTAGGGGTGTGACAACAAAAGGGGGGAGTAGGAGGAGTTCCATTTCATGCTTGGGTCCTATCTATAGAATGGGACACAACATGAAAAGACCAGGGAAGCAACCCAAGGTTTGACTGCAAATTTTCAGTTTAAGAAGTTCACAATAAGAAACAAACAAAAAAGTCATCTATGTTCCTATAATATGATTAATACATAACAGAAAACTGGGTGGACCTTAAGAAAACCAAGATTCTAAAACCCCTAAAGCAGCAAACTCAATCTAATTCCAGCTGCCACTATAGCCAGAAAAAATGGCAGCAGCACTGTTGGACTGTAGCCATGGCTGAGAGGCTAGATATTACTCAGGGCCTCTCAATAAGATTTGAGATGTCACTGGCCATAACAACAATACCCCATTTTGTCTAAGTACATGGAAAAAATACATGTCTAGCAAAACACAAGATATAGGCTAGAGCTGTCACTGAAACTTTAACAAAAGTGGCTCTTCTTTCATTTTAGGAAACCAAGAACAAGAAGTTTCAAAACATCCTGGACTTATGTGTGTGGTCTCTGGGAATTTTAAGTCCATTGAGAGACTGGAGTAGTGGGATTTGAAAGACAGAAATATCACCATTAAGAAGTTTGGAGTCATTGAAGGAACAGGGGTGGGGTAACCAACTTCCGCCTGATGAACTAAGCAATTTTATTTAATTCACAAATATATATAAAATATATATTGAGTTGTAACAGAAATATATAGCATGATTCATCTCTCAACGAGCAAATACACTTTCTTCTCAGCAGCACATGGAACCTTCTCTAAAATAGACCATATATTATGCCACAAAGCAACTCTTAGCAAATATAAAAAAGTAGAGATACTAACCTGCATTCTATCAGATCATATTGGAATGAAATTAGAAATCAATGATAAAATAAAAACTACTCCAACACCCGTAGACTAAATAATATGCTATTGAATGAACAATGGGTTGCCAAAAAGACATCCAGAGGAGATTAAAGAATTCTGAGATGTGAATGAGGACACAGATACGACATAATCAAAATCTCTGGGACACTATGAAGGCAGTACTAAGAAGAAAGTTCACTGCATGGAGTTCATTCCTTAAAACCAATAAATGACCTAACATTGCATCTCAAAGCCTAGAAAAAAGAAAAATAGGTCAACACCAAAAGCAGTAGAGAAGACAGAAAATAACTAAAATCAGAGCTTAAATTGATGAAAGTGATACAGAAGAAACAACTGAAACAATAGACAAAACAAAAAGTTGGTTCTTTGAAAAACAAAGTTGATAAAAACCTTAGCCTAATGAAAAGAAGGAGAGAGAGAGCTCGAATTACTAACATATGCCATAAAAAAGAAATTATCACGAAGGACACTACAGAAATATAGAAGATAATTATAAATTGAAAACTTGTACTCCAATAAAATAGACAATATCAAAGGCATCTACAAATTTCTAGAATCATATGATTTGCCCACATTGAATCAGGATGATATACACAATTTAAACAGATCAATTTCAAGTGATGAAATAGAAGAAGCCAACCAACCAAAAAGAGCCCAGGACCAGATGGATGCACAGCCGAGTGCCACAAGATCTTTAAAGAACTAATACCAGTACTCTCCAATTTATTTCATGAAATAGAAAAAGAGGGAGCACTTCCAAACTCATTCTACAAGGTCAATATCACCCTGATTCCAAAACCAGGCAAAGGCACATCAAAGAAAGAAAATTTCAGACCAATATCTCTAATGAACATAGATGCAAAAATTCTTAATAAAATCCTGGCAAATCTAATACAAAAACATATCAAAAAGATAGTGCCCCACGATCAACTGGGGTTCATCCCAGGGATGCAAAGGTTGGTTCAACATATGGAAATCAATAAATGTAATTCATCACATCAATAGACTTAAAGATAAGAAGATGCAGATCAACAGATGCAGAAAAAGCATTTGACAAAATAAAGCACCTCTTCATGTTCAAAACACTAGAAAAACTAGGGATAACAGGAACATATCTCAACATTGTAAAAGCTATCTATGCTAAGCCCCAGGCAACATCATTCTACATGGAGAAAAATTGAAAGCATTCCCTCAGAACTGGAACAAGACAGGGATGCCCTCTTTCACCACTACTATTTAACATAGTTCTTGAAACTCTAGCCAGAGCAATTAGACAGACAAAAGAAATTAGAGATACGGATAGGAAAAGAAGGACTCAAATTATCAGTATTTGCCAATGGTATGATTCTATACTTAGAAGATCCAAAAAATTCCACCAGAAGACTCCTAGAACTAATAAATGAATTTGGCAAAGTAGCAGGTCATAAAATCAACACCCATACGTCAAAGGCATTTCTGTACATCAATACTTCTGAAAGAGAAACTAGGAAAACTTCCCCTTTTACAATAGCCTTAAAAAATAAGTAAATAAAACATAAAATACGTGGGAATCAACTTAATGAAAGAGGTGAAAGACCTCTACAATGAAAATTACGGAACGCTAAAGAATGGAAATTAAAGAAGACCTTAGAAGATGGAAAGAATTCCCTTGTTCTTGGATAGGCAGAATTAATACTGTCAAAATGACCGTACTACCAAAAGCACTATGCAGATTTCATGCAATTCCAATCAAAATCCAAATGGCATTCCTCATAGAAATAGAAAAAACAGCCATGAAGTTCACCTGGAAAAATAAGGGACCCAGAATAGCTAAAGCAATACTTAGCAAGAAGAGTGAAGCAGGTGGCAACTCTATACTAGACCATAAACTACACTACAGAGCAATAGTAACAAAAACGGCATAATATTGGCACCAAAATATTGGCACTTGTACACCAATGGTACAGAATAGAGGACACAGAGACCAACCCACATAAATACAGTTATCTCATATTAGACAAAGGTGCCAAACACATACAATGGAGAAAGGATAGCCTCTTCCACAAATGGTGCTGGGAAAACTGGAAATCCATATGCAACAAAATGAAATTAAGCCCCTATTTCTCATCATGCACAAAACTCAACACTAAGTGGATCAATGACCTAGGAATTAAACCAGAGACCCTGCACCTAATAGAAGAAACAGTAGGCCCAAATCTTCATCATGTCAGATTAGGCCCTGACTTCCTTAGTAAGACTCCTATAGCACAAGAAATAAAAACAAGACTCAATTAATGGGATGGATTCAAACTAAAAAGCTTTTTCTCAGCAAAAGAAACAATCAGTGAGGTGAACAGACAGCCTCAGAATGGGAGCAAATTTTCACCACACCCACATCAGATAGAGCACTAATCCCCAGGATACATAAAGAACTCAAAAATCTTAACACCCAAACCACAAATAACCCAATCGATAAATGGGCCAAGGAATTGAACAGACACTTCTCAGAAGATGATATATAATCAATCAACAAATATATGAAAAAATGTTCAACATCTCTAGCAATTAGAGAAATGCAAATCAAAACTACTCTTAAGATTTCATCTCACTCCAGTCAGAACGGCAGCTATTAAGAATACAAACAACAATAAGTGCTGGTGAGGATGTGGGAAGAAAGGCACACTCCTACACTGCTGGTGGGACTGCAAATTGGTGCAACCAAAATATGGAAAGCAGTATTGAGATTCCTTGGAAAACTTGGAATGGAACCACCATTTGACCCAGCTATCCCACTCCTCTGTCTATACCCAAAGGACTTCAAAAAAGCATACTATAGTAACGCAGCCACATCAATGTTTATAGTAGCACCATTCACAATAGCTAAATTGTAGAACCAACCTAGATGCCCTTCAGTAGATGAATGGATAAAGAAACTAAGAAACTGTGGTATGTGTATGTGTGTGTGTGTGTGTATACACACACACACAATGCAATACTACTCAGCATTAAAAGAGAACAATGTCATGGCATTTGCAGGCAAATGGATGGAGTTGGAGAATATAGTGCGAGAAAGTAAGCCAATCCCAGAAAACAAACGCTGAATGTTTTCTCTGATATGAGGATGCTGATCCATAATGGGGATGGTGGAGGGAGGAGCATGGCAGGAATGGAGGAACTTTAGATAGGGCAAAGGGGAGGGAGGGGGAGAGAGGGAGCAGGCAGGTAGGACAGATGGTGGAATGAGATGGACATCATTATCCCCAGTACATGTATGTAAACACAAAAAGTGTGACTACTTCGTGTACAACCAGAGACAATGAAAAATTGTGCTCTTTATGTGTACTATGAATTGAAATGCATTCTGCTGTCATATATAACGAATTAGAATAAATAAATAAATTAAAAATATATATTTGGTTTGCGTAAGTTGTGTGTATAGGAGTATATTTCGTCCTCTATCAGTCACCCATGTCTCTGGTACTCTCTTGCTAATTTGCTAATTTAATCAGCAGCCACTGGATTACCTTGTAGGTAAACTGAAATGTAGACACTGGCTTTTGTAATTTAAAACTCTGAAAATGCCATATCATTATTTATAGAAATCTCTTAATTTTGCATCATGTATACACTGCAGAAATTGCTTTTAGAGAAAAGTGCAAGTAATTATTTTCTGCATTATTCTATTATAACATTATATTTTTATAAAATTATGTGTTAAGTTATTACAATTTTTTTATAATAAATAACAATGGCTAACATTTGAGTAATTTTATGTCAAGTGCTGTGCATGTAGCACTTTATTTGATTCTAAACTCTTAAAAGGGATTGTCCTCATTTTGCAAATGAGAACTTAGAATTTAGAGATGCAAATTACTTTTCTGAGATTCCCCAGTAGAAGTGGTAGAGTTAGCGTTCATTTTCATGTAGGTTGACATACATACAATACACATACACACATATATATGAATATATATAGATAGGTAGATGGATTAATCAAAATATATAAATATATACAAACATATATACACACACTTTATTTTCTTTTGAAGTACTGAGGACTGAACCCAGGGGGACATTCTTCCACTGAAGTATATCCCCCCACATCCCTGGTCTTTTTTAGTTTGAGACAGGGTCTCCCTCAATTGCCCAGGCTGGCCTTGATCTTGGAAGCTTTCTGCCTCAGCCTCTCAAGCAGCTGGGATTATAGGCCTATCCCAGTACAGCCACTTATAGCCTTTAAAATTTTTTTTTAGTTGTTGACGGGCTTTTATTTTTATTTATTTATATGTGGTACTAAGGATTGAACCCAGTGCCTCACACATGCTTACACATGCTAGGCATGTGCTCTGCCATTGAGCCCCAACCCCTTAACTCTTATTCTTAATTCCTGTTCTACGTATCTTCCAAGAAATGATATAAATGTAACAAAACTTTTAAACTACAACATTTAAATGAAAAGAAGTTTTGGGGGAGATATTAATAGAATATTACAAGGAACCTCAGAACAAACATTCAAATTGAAAACTGCAGCAAGTAGCAGCAATACACTTAAGCAATTTATTTGACACAGAAACCCAACTTCTCTCTTCTTCTCCTGTCTTGGAGTAGAATGGCTCCTGGCCCTGAAGTCCTTCCTTTTGCTCTCTCTCATCCATGAAGACCAAGACAGCATTCTCTGATTCTGTAATTATCTCCCGTTTCCACCTCCACTGCCACTGACCTTATTTCCTAATAAATGTTCTCTCAGCTTTCTAATCTATCTGCCATCTCATTTAGGGCCAGTATGCTGCCAGACAAATTATTCTAAAAATAAAATACGATTAAATCTGTCCTGTGTGGTTCACGTACTCGACCCTTAGCATGGCATAAAATCCTATCTGCCGAGACTCATCATGGGCTACTTCCCCATATGTCATCACCATTTTAGTTTGTCCCTATTGCAGACTACAGTGTCATCTTCTCTTCAGTGCTATAAAGTCAGTGTTAGAAATGCTCTGCCTCTTCCATGGATTTGGGGGCCTTTGTTTAAACCTTACTCAGCCTTCTCTGTGTTTCAACTACTTGCTGATGATCATTCTTCTGAGCTATATCCACCTTCCTAAACACACAACACTTACAGAATTCCCTGTCTTTTATTTCTAGGACAAACTTTTATGCAAGATGATGAATTCATGGGGCTGTAATAATAGTGGCAAATTAAAGGCATACAATACCTTTATTTTAATCTATACTTAAATTAACTGGTTTCATGTGTTCTTTTACATATTAGCTAATGTCAAGGCTGACCTCTCAGGTAAATGTTTTCGTATAAAAATCTGTATTCATTGCAGAAAAGGTAGAAAATAAAAGCATAAGCAAAAAGAAGAAAAAAAGATACCTATACTCTCATTTCCCAGAAATAATTTTGGATTAGGCTTTCCAATTAATTTTCTTTTTAAAAATTATTTTTAGAAGTAGTTAAACACAATACCTTTATTTATTTATTTTTATGCAGTGCTGAGGATCAATCCCAGCTCCTCGCATGTGTTAGGCAATTGCTCTACCGCTGAGCCACAATGCCAGCCCCTTCTAATTAATGACCTTTAAAGAGTTATTAAAGTGGCTGCATAGTATTCCCTTAGTTGTATATACTATTGTCTATTTCTCTATTTTTAGGCATTTAAATTTGTAGAACTTTTCAGAGTAACAAACAATATTACTAAAAAAAATCTTTGAAACTCCATATATTATTTCCTTTTAATAAATTACGGGTAATGAAAAGGAGGGTAAAGCTTATGCATGCATGGTTTTATGAATTTTTGAAACAAACTATCAAATTGATCTTTTCTGTAAAACCTTCCCAGCATGAGCTATATTATTTATATTATTTGGGTTTCATCTTCAGTAATCCAATAGGAAAATATAACAGGTTATTGGTTTAATTAGCTTGACTTTGATTACAGAGTTAAATTTCAAATTATTAGCGCACGCACACACACACACCTTAAAATGTCTATACCACTGGGCCTTTTTCCTATTAAGCTGTTAATCCTTTTCCTATTTACTTGTAATAAATTTCAAAATATTAAGGTTATTAATCCTTTGCCATATAGTTGCAAATACTTTTCCTAGTTTATCTGGCTTTCAATTGATGGTGGTTTACCCCATATATTGAACAATTTTTGTGTGTGTGTGTGTGTGTGTGTGAGAGAGAGAGAGAGAGAGAGAGAGAGAGAGAGAGAGAGAGAGAGAGAATTTTTTTAATATTTATTTTTTAGTTTTCGGTGGACACATCTTTATTTTATTTTTATGTGGTGCTGAGGATCGAACCCAGCACCCCACGCGTGCCAGGCGAGTACATTACCGCTTGAGCCACATCCGCAGCCCTGAACATTTTTTTTAAAATTTTTATTGTTGGTTGTTCAAAACATTACATAGTTCTTGACATATCATATTTCACACTTTGATTCAAGTGGGTTATGAACTCCCATTTTTACCCCGTATACAGATTGCAGAATCACATTGGTTACACATCCACTGATTTACATATTGCCATA
Organism: Spermophilus citellus; assembly: GCF_964194105.1. Lineage (NCBI taxonomy): Eukaryota > Metazoa > Chordata > Mammalia > Rodentia > Sciuridae > Spermophilus > Spermophilus citellus. The sequence continues at coordinate 43,965,851 of NC_138184.1, read as the reverse complement.
CTAGTGTCTGTTGTATTCTGCTGCCTTTCCTATCCTCTACTCTCCCCCCTCCCCTCCCCTCCCATTTTCTTTCTCTACCCCATCTACTGTAATTCATTTCTCCCTCGTTTTTTTTTCCCTTTCCCCTCACTTCCTCTTGTATGTAATTTTGTATAACCATGAGGGTCTCCTTCCATTTCCATGCAATTTCCCTTCTCTCTCCCTTTCCCTCCCACCTCTCCTCCCTGTTTAATGTTAATCTTCTTTTCATGCTCTTCCTCCCTACTCTGTTTTTTAGGGATTGCCTAGCTTCACTTAGCATAATCTGCTCGAATGCCATCCATTTCCCTGTAAATTCGATGATTTTGTCATTTTTTAATGCAGAGTAATACTCCATTGTGTATAAATGCCACATTTTTTTTTTTTTATCCATTCGTCTATTGAAGGGCATCTAGGTTGGTTCCACAGTCTAGCTATTGTGAATTGTGCTGGTATGAACATCGATGTAGCAGTGTCCCTGTAGTATGCTCTTTTGAGGTCTTTAGGGAATAGACCAAGAAGGGGAATAGCTGGGTCAAATGGTGGTTCCATTCTCAGCTTTCCAAGAAATCTCCATACTGCTTTCCAAATTGGCCACACCAATTTGCAGTCCCACCAGCAATGTACAAGTGTACCCTTTTCCCCACATCCTCGCCAGCACTTCTTGTTGTTTGACTTCATAATGGCTGCCAATCTTACTGGAGTGAGATGGTATCTTAGGGTGGTTTTGATTTGCATTTCTCTGACTGCTAGAGATGGTGAGCATTTTTTCATGTACTTGTTGATTGATTGTATGTCCTGCTCTGAGAAGTGTTTGTTCAGGTCCTTGGCCCATTTGTTGATTGGGTTGTTTTCTTATTGTTTAATTTTTTGAGTTCTTTGTATACTCTGGATATTAGGGCTCTATCTGAAGTGTGAGGAGTAAAGATTTGTTCCCAGGATGTAAGCTCCCTATTTACCTCTCTTATTGTTTCTTTTGCTGAGAAAAAACTTTTCAGTTTGAGTAAGTCCCATTTGTTGATTCTAGTTATTAACTCTTGTGCTATGGGTGTCCTATTAAGGAATTTGGAGCCCGACCCCTCAGTATGTAGATCGTAACCAATGTTTTCTTCTATCAGACGCAGAGTCTCTGATTTGATATCAAGCTCCTTGATCCATTTTGAGTTAACTTTTGTGCATGGTGAGAGAAAGGGATTCAGTTTCATTTTGTTGCATATGGATTTCCAGTTTTCCCAGCACCATTTGTTAAAGATGCTATCCTTCCTCCATTGCATGCTTTTAGCCCCTTTATCAAATATAAGATAGTTGTAATTTTGTGGATTGGTTTCTGTGTCCTCTATTCTGTACCTTTGGTCCACCCACCTGTTTTGGTACCAGTACCATGCTGTTTTTGTTACTATTGCTCTGTAGTATAGTTTGAAGTCTGGTATCGCTATATTGCCTGATTCACACTTCTTGCTTAGAGTTGTTTTTGCTATTCTGGGTCTTTTATTTTTCCACATGAATTTCATGATTGCTGTATCTATTTCTACAAGAAATGCCATTGGGTTTTTGATTGGCATTGCATTAAACCTATAGAGAACTTTTGGTAATATCGCCATTTTGATGATGTTAGTTCTGCCTGTCCATGAACAGGGCATATTTTTCCATCTTCTAAGATCTTCTTCCTGAACATTTTCAATTACTAAAATGTATAGTTCTTCTCTTTCATGTTTTTCTTTATTTGAAATCTCACTTATATAGGGCTACTCATATCCACAAACACATTCAGACTGAGCCATCATTTTCTTGACTTTTTATATTTTTGTTTTTCACCTTTCATCTGTATAATAGAATTAAATTCAACATACGGAGGGGGTCAGGGTAATAGATTTGTTGTCTATTATCCCCAACAGATAAGTTGATGTTACATTATTTGCTGAATACTTTTATCCTTCTCCATACATGTGAAGTTACATATATAATACATACAGGCATACAGAGATGTTCACTACCTACTCACTATTAGTATACACTAATTTTATATATACTTTAATTTTTCCATGGACTTTAACTTCTATACTAGATTGACACTGTATGTAATTTTACCACAAATTAAAATACCTTTTAAAATATGATATACTTTTATACATTTCACAAACATTTCTGGATCAAAAACATGTGTAAAAGTTCTTTATTTATGTAGAATAATTTTCAAAGAGGATAGTATTTGGCCCAGGGTCTCTTTATGTTTCTGAGGTCATGCTACATTGCTGAGACTGGCTTAGAACTTGCAATCCTCCTGCCTCAGTTTTCTGAGTTTGCTGGAACTGCAACTGTGTGAAACCACACTTGGCTCAACGTTTTTAACAATCAAAAAAAGTATGAGCTCAGAATTTGAGTTTTCATTTAAGCCAAAATTATTCCCAGGATGAAACCCTCTTCACATTTTTATTATAACCTCTCAGAACTTTCATTTTCTCTGGGGAGACATAAAGTAAATTTTAAAATTTAAAAAATAAGTTTCAAATTTACATAATTTATTCAAAAATCAAGTTGAGTCAATAAAATAATTTCTCTTTTTAGGCATAGTGGTGTTTGGTGGCACAAGCCTGTAATCCCAGAAGCTCAGAAGGCTGAAAAGCAGGAGGACTGTAAGATGATCGCTAGTCTCAGCAACTTAGTGTGGCCCTAAGAAACAGTGAAACCATGTCTTAAAAAAAAAAAAAAAAAAAAGGCACCTCTCTCTAGTATGAGACAACTGTATTTAAGTGGATTTGTCTCCGTGTCTTCAGTCCTGTACCTCTGGTCTACTTATCTGTTTTGGTGCCAGTATCATGCCATTTTTGTTACTATGGCTCTGTAGTATAATCTAAAGACTGGGATTGTGATGCCTCCGGTTTAATTTTTTTTGCTAAGGATTGCTTTGGCAATTTTGGGTCTCTTACTTTCCGAAATGAATTTCATGATTGCTTTTTCTATGAAGAATGTCATTGAGATTTTAATAGAAATTGCATTAAATCTGTATAATGCTTTTGGTAATATGGCCATTTTAAAAATGTTAGTTCTGCCTATCTAAGAGCAAGGGAGATCTTTTTAATCTTCTAAGGTCTTCGTCAGTTTCTTTCTTTAGTGTTCTATAGTTTTCATTGTAGACATCTTTCACCTCTTTTATTAGATTGATTTCCCAGGGTTTTTTTTTTTTTTAGGCTACTGTGAATGGGGTAGTTTTCCTTATTTCTCTTTCAGTGGATTAATCACTGATGTATATGAACACATTTGATTTATGGGAGTTAATTTTATATCCTGCTATTTTCTGGTGGAATTTTTTGGATCATCTAAATATAGAATCATGTCATCAGCAAATAGTAGTAGTTTTGAGTTCTTCTTTTCCTATTTGTATCCCTTTAATTTCTTTCTTCTAATTGCTTTGGCTACAGTTTCAAGGATGATGTTGAAGAAAAGTGGTGAAAGAAGGTACGCTTGTCTTGTTCCAGTTCTTAGGGAGAACACTTTCAATTTTTCTCCATTTAGGATGATGTTGGCCTTGAGTTTAGGATAGCAGCTTTTACAATGTTGATGTATCTTCCTACTATCCCTAGTTTATCAAGTGTTTTGAACATGAAGGGGTACTTGTTTTGTCAAATGCTTTCTCTGCATCTACTGAGATGATCATATGATTCCTAAGGCTCCAAAAACATAACTGAAGAAAAGATAGCCTCTTCCACAAGTGGTGCTGAGAATATTGAGAATATATATGTAGAAAAATGAAAACAATTCCTCTTTCTCACTCTTGCACAAAAATCAACTGAAAGTGCATCAAAGACTTGGGCACAAGAATAGAGATCCTGTGCTTAACAGAAGAAAAAGTAGACCCAAATCCTTACCCTGTTGGCTTAGGAACTGACTTCCTCAACAAGACTCCTAAAGTGCAAAAAGTAAAATGAAGAATCAATAAATGGTATTAATTCAAACTAAAAAGCTTCTTCTGAGCAAAGGAAACAATTAGGAACATGAAGAAGGAGTCTACAGAATGGGAGAAAAATCTTTGACACATGCACCTCAGATTCAGCACTAATCTCTAGGATATATAAAGAACTCAAAAAACTTAACACCAAAAAAAAAAAAACCCAATAATCCAATCAATAAATGGACAAAGGAACTGAACAGACATGTCACAGAAGAAATATAACATCAATCATGAAAAAAATGTTCAACATCTCTAGCAATTACAGAAATGCAAATTAAAACTATGCTGAGAATTCTAACTCACACCAGCCAGAATGGCAATAATCATTAACACAAACAACAATAAATATTGACAAGGATATGGGGGAAAAGATACTCTCATACATTGCTGAGACAATTTGGTATTACCACAATGGAAAGCAGTACAGCAGTTCCTTAGAAAACTTGGAATGGAACTACCATTTGACCCAGTCATCCCATTCCTAGGTTTATAACCAAAGGACTTAAAATAGGCATACTACAGTGGCGTAGCCACATCAATGTTTACAGCAGCTCAACTCATGATAGCTAAACTATGGAACCAACCTAGTTACCCTTCAATAGATGAATGGATAAAGAAACTGTGGTATATATACACAATGCAATATTACTCAGCCTTAAAGAAGAATCAAATTATGGCTTTTGCCATTAAATGCTAAGCAAAATAAGACAATCTTGAAGAACCAAAGGCTGAAAGTTCTCTCTCATAAGTTCTCTAATTCACAATAAGGGTGGGGGGGCAGAGAAAATTTGGACTAGACAGAGGTGATTTAAGGGTGGGGAGGGGGCATGGATGTAAGAATGATAGTGGAATGAATTACACATTATGACCCTATTGTTTATTATATGATTATATGACCTGTATAATTCTACACCATGTACAATCAGATGACAAGTTATACTTCATTTATTTATGATGTGTCAAAATGTATTCTATTGTCATGTATAACTAATTAGAACAAATAAAAATATATAAATAATAATAAACTAAAAAATGGATGGGGATGTAGCTCAGTGGTAAAGTACATCTGGGTTCAGTCCCCATTCCCCAGCCCCTAATATTTTTTTTTCTTTTATAAGTGGAAGATCACTGTGCATTTGTTGAAAAATCCCTTTGGAACTATCCAGTTTCTTTGAATTTTTCTCCATATAAAGGGTGGCATTAATTAAATAGATGCACTCACCATCAACTTTTGACCAAATCCCTTGCCTAATGACATACTAAATAAGCAACTTTCTATTTTTAATGTGCTTGCAAATCTGAAAATCTTGATAAAATGGGAATTCTTTTGTCGGTTTACTAACTTGGACTGAGATCTGGAATTCTATACTCCTACCACACTTCCAGGTAACGCAAAGAGGCTGGTCTATGCACCCCACTTTGAGCAACAACAAAAAAAAAAAATTAAGGAATGCCTTTTATACAAAATTGTCTGTAGTTATTACTGGCCCTAATTCACCTTGCATAAAATTCTTCTTGGTTGTCTTTTTCCAGTTGCACTTTTCACATGCCTCTTTCCATGAACAGCTTTGAAAAACTAAAAAAGGTAAAAAAAAGTAGCAGTGAATCAATCAGGAGAAATTGAATGTTAGATGAAATGGATCTTATGGAAATTATTTCAAGTTGCAAGCTGTCTGCTTTCTTTTGTATTCTATACATACATCAGAGATTCATAAATGTCCCACAATATTTTGTTTTGCCTCAATTACTCTATCTATATACCTCACTGGTTCAGTAACTTTACATCAGAATGAGTTGGGGTTTGTTAGAAAATAGTCCTTGCCCTTTCTCAGTTTGATTCAGCAGGATTTCCAACAAGCTCTCAGATGGTGCTGATGCTGTGGTTTTGGGATACACTTGACAACCAGTTGTCTACACTAGTCTCCCTACCAGCACAGATTGAACGCAGAGGCACTTTATTCCTTAGCTACATCCCCAGTTCTTTTTTATTTTGTATTTTGACATAGGATCTCCTTAAGTTGCAAAGGTTGACCTTAAACTTACAGCCTCAGCCTCCCAAATAGCTGAGATTACATGTGAGTGCCACTGAGCCTGGCTGATCTATGCTATTCTGAAAAACAGTATTTGTATATGCTGCTTCTGCTTAAAACAACTAATACTATTTTTAAATATATCTGGGCTTTCATTTGAATGATACTTCACATTTTCAGTGCATTTTAAATCAGTATGGTGATTACACAACTTTTTACCTAGCACAATATACGAATGAAAAAAGGCTTACAACATTGTTTTGAATGACTGGTGTATAGTGATGATGAAACAGTTTGGAGGAATTGGGGTTCCTAAAAATAAATGAGGGCAGGAAGATAATCAACAGAGAGCTGAGAGGTTCCCAGATGAAAATTATTGTTTTGTCCTTTACAGTAAATTCTTAATGTCTTCAGCTGCAGAATAGCTCATTTCTGAGGTTCCTTTTGGCCTCATGAGTTAATCACACCAGGAGGAGTCACTTTAACTCACATCCCTTTAGGAGTAATGATACGTTTAAATGATTAAACAATCAGAAAAAAAAATGCATCTCTATAATGAAAGCAGTTAGCACACAGATCCATGGTTTATATGAGTATCACAAGTCATTTGTAAATAACATGTTCATTTTAGATATGTAAAGAGTTCTGTCATGCCCTATGAAATAAATTATATTTTACTGGAGCCCAAGTGTTTCATAACTTTTATTTATTTGCTGCAAGAGTGGAGAATTAAGATAGAGTAGTTTATTTCACTAAAAGACTGACAAATGGCTCATTGGACACTTAGGAAACTGAAGTTACTTGTATAATTTTTTTTTGTTATTGTCACTATTTAACATGTTAACACTGGTGGACATCACCACCCATTTTTCACCACTGTCCCATAAACCACTCTCCAAAATAATAAAAAGAAAACAAAACAACAACAACAACAAAAACAGAAAAGAAGACTTAAAATATGAGTTGGAGGAGTAAATGGGAGGAATGAAAAGGATTAAAGTGATGGCCTTTCCCCACTGGGCCACAATAACCATCAATCCTAAATAGCAGTAACCACACTATCACCTAACAGCTTGAGCCAGGAGTCAAGGAGCCACTTTTTGTTATTCAGATTAAATGTCATTTACATTATATACTTTTTAAAAAAAAATTTCACTAGAGACATAAGGTCAGAATTGATTGAATATGTACTACCTGCATATAATGATTTCTCATTTTTTACAATCATGTGCTAACATTGCACAGTAATGGCCTATGGATGAAGAGACAGATGTACTACCAGTCATTCGCTACACATTTGCATTAACAAATCATCATTTAATTGAAGCCCATCCAACAAGTTTATGCTACTTAAATAAAGTTCCTTTCAATAAAAGATGCCACAATGACACATGGTTGCTAACTATGAGTAAAATTTTTAAAAATTATATTTATTTTATGTCAAAGGCTTAGGTATGCATCAGACAACCATTTATTAATTTTAATTTTGCTTGAAATAAACAACCTGACAAATATCTTCAATCCAGGCTGCTATGAAACAGGATCATTCACGTTCAGATAAAATTATTCAGTAACATTGTAAGTTTTTGCTTCAGCGATTTCACCCCCCCCCCAAGTATTAGAGAACATGGCTAACTGAATAGCTATACAGAAGACAAATGCTAATATTTATGCTAAAGCTCTTATATTATTATACCCCTAAAATTCTGCTATTATCAGGAAGGATTATTCTTTTTCAAACATCACACAAAGTTTGTTAGGCAAAACCCAGTAGACTCAAAATTTGTTTCTTTTTGAAAAAATGAGTAGGAAAGGGCTGTTCTACAAATACTGATCCTCAACCCTGGATTCACAAGTGTAGTTACCACTCAGGTCATTTTTAAGAATATTCTGAGTATGTTTAACTATATTACCAGTTCTTTTCTTTATTAGAGAAAAAGGAAAAGAGGAACAAAAGCAAATCCCTTAGTAATACCAATTTCTTACAAAATTTTTTTATCATCTTAAAACAAGGACTGTTAAATATGGTAACTGCACTTTCTCCCACCAACTTCCCAAGTCTTTTTGTTTTCCTTAAAAACAAATAAGGAAAAAACAACCCATTCACATTTATTTAGTTTAACATTTCCCTTAATATCTAAAGAGAAAGATGTCAAAGGAAAATCTAGAATGTATATGTAAATACTCCCCTCCATGAATCCAATCTAAAAAACTGGCTTTTCTTTATACATGCTAAAGCTAAGAATGCTCATTTAAAATCAATTTCTATAGTTTAATAAATTACACAAAAATCATTAGTTTGTGGATAGACATGCACATATATATGTATTTCATGTAAAAACATGACCTATGTGTAAGAATGAAAGATGTTAGCAGGGGTTGACCTTCTAAGCTGACAAAAATTCAGCCTTTAAATGTATTTTTATAAAAATACATCTTTAATTTCTTCTTAGCTTCCCATTAATTAATTATATATAAAATGCTCTAAAAAGGTAAACCTCCAATATTTATTTTTTAAAAAAAATCCTAATTGTTTTCCATATCACAAAGACAAAACAAAACAGGAGACCAAAAGAAGACATGAGAAAATAAAAGAAAAAATATTTTTTCTTCTTTAATCCATATCACACTAGATTGCTTTGGATTCTTTTATAGTCAGTTGTAGAGACGGGTGAAATTTCACCTTGGTACAGAATTCAAACAAATTATGGGATGCAGAAATGTGTCATAAATCACCTTCAAATATTGAACAAAAGATAAATAACAGAAGATTTATATTCTGACATAGAGAACAGTCTCTACAATACAAAGCAGAAAGAAAGCAGGGCTGTGCGGGGGGGGGGGGGGGGGCAACCATACTGTGTAATCTAGAGGGTTCTTCTTGCCCTTTTTATATGCTAACTCAGAACAGTAATTATGGATCCTGCAAGTTGACTTCTGTTTTCCAGAACTATGAGTTGTACGTAAAACATGCCTTTTCATGGAAACAATTACCATTAATCAAAACACTGAGAGCTAATACCACTCAAGTCCAACCTACTGCTGTGCCCAGCAATATATCAAACTGTCTGTTGTCAAACACACTAAACAAACTTTAATAGGCTGTTTTCATTACAAATAACAACAACAAAAAATGCTAGCTAAGTAAATTTAAAATTCATATTGCTATCTCAGTAATCCACTTTGTCACTATATTTTCATTTTAAGTATTCAATCATAGTCTAATACAGACAGATCACTAGTTGTCTCTGGGAAAAGAAAATCAGTGGCACTGATAAATAAAGTTACCTGCAAAAGAATTGATACTACAATGGAGTTGGTTAACCTCTGATAACTTAGTATAGTTGTACACTTGAACATGTAATACATTTTGCTTTTTTAGGGATTGGCAATGCTTCATTTCCCAGTCAAAACTACTAGTATAAGAAAGGGGTATGATTGCTCTACAACAGTCAGAAACAACAGACCTATTTCTACAGCAACTATACGAACTCCACAAATCCATTTGTTTACTGTTAAAAAACCAATTTACTGCTTAGTTTCAAAATCAGTCTTAAGAGAAACTGACACAAGAAATTATCTTCTGAAAACAGAAACTACCTAACTTTTGCTTATAAAAGTATCAGAAATTTATATCACCATCACATTTCAATGCACAGCTATCTGTATGCAAAGTCATCATTATAGATATGGACTTGGTAATATCTTGAAAGACCTGTTTTATTCTTACGATATCTTCTAACTATTTCTCTTAGTCTTACTAGATCCAAAAGTCAAATTCTCATTCAAAGAGGAAAAAAAAAAAAGGAATGTGTTTTACAAATCAGAGCTCTGTTACAATTTCTAATCTGAGTAGATGCCAAAGTATTTTATAAGAAAAGGATTGGAAACCACAGAGTTTAAAAAACAGATCAGGCATTTATTACCAGCCACCCCCATTATGGATTTCTGAGCTTTGTAAGCCAAGCTCCCCCAAGTGTAATTAAATTTTTATTTATAATGGGTTTGTGACTGTTAACTTCATGTTGCATGTTTCCCCCAACACATGCTCATACACACCAAGGCAAAATGGCATTCCACATTTACTACTAGATAGCACATATTGATGACGACTCTCTTCACATAAAATATCCAAATTGAACATTAACAAAATATATTCGTAAAACAAAACAAAAAAGGATATGGCATGCAGTAGTTGAGACAGAACACATACACATGAGCAGATTACTGTTTCACAGAATCAAATTATTTTTCATAGCTTCGTATAGAAAAGGATACTACAAACCTAGTGTAAGGGGATATAAGGATGCTAGACAGATGACTACATTTTTATTGCTATTGATACTCAAGTTTAGTGTAAATATATTCAGGAAGAAGATCTGAGGTCCACCCTAAGCCAATGTATTTCATATTTCAGCATTTCTTCATTTATAATCCTCCACTTCTAACAGAATTTATCAACTTGTTTCATCATTAATCCCCTTCCACTTCTCAGGTATAAACCCCTATATACTTTATACCTTCCTTTAAATGCTTAATACAAGTAACCACAGGAGAATCTCTTCTCCCCTTGAAAAACTGCAAATAAAGATGTCAGCTATTGAGTATATTTGTGGCGTCTCCAGCAGCTGCTGTTAAATACCAGCTGGTCTAGCTGATTAAAATTACCTCCGAGTTGGTATTATAAAGATGCCTGGGCAGCATTGCTGTATTAATGGATTATTGAGTGAGCGATGAAAACCTTGGCCAGCTGATGCATTTTATTACAGATAGGCTTTATGATGTGTAATCACTGTAATTTTTACAACTAGAGGAAATGTTAAAAAAGGAGTAAAAAAAATCCTCATAGAAACTGCTTTAACTGGATTATTCCTATCATTCTGTTTCCTAGAAGGAATCAAAGTATATAATTAGTGTATATAAATATACAGGTATGATCCTATACACATAATTTATCCATCCATCTCTGTGGATGTATTGTTGTCAATACAGGGCAGCAGAGAATGCACAGAGACTAATGCAGTATGCACACAATTTGTGTGACAGTTATTTGTTCTCTGCCAAACCACACAATTGGCTACAATGGGATCACATGACTTAAAATAGTTTTGAACTGTTCACCAGCTGGGCAATAGCTGAAAATATGAATCTGGCCAACTGGACTGTGGTTTACAATCCAAGAGATGGTATCATTTCACTCCTTTTTACCATTTTCCTTTAGTAGTTTTTCTTATAAGCCAAGGTTTTCACAGAACTCTACCAAATTGTCTCCCAGATCTCCTAACTTTTAACTTATATTAAAAAGGAGGTAGCTATTTTTATGGATGTGATAACATCTCATTACCCAATATATCAGTATCACAGACCCTCAGATGTATTATTATATTCACGACACTCCCAAGACTCTCATATGCTCCCAAATGTTTCGAAGAATGAACGCCACCTCTCAGGAGACTAGAAAATAGCTCAAGTAAAAAACAAAATTTGCAAAATTCATTTACATATGTCATTGTGTGAACACAAAATTAGTATCTTGCAGAAAAAGATGGCCGTATCAGACTGGATTTCCTCTTTTGGTAATCCACATTTTACTTTAAGGTGATATTTAAGAACATCATGTTCATCATCAAGCAATACTTAGTGCATTGATTTGATTTTGCTATGTGATATTTAATATCAATTTTCATCACAGTCCATTTAGAAATACACATATAACATGTGACTAGAAAGTTATGATATTTCTTTACTTACTTCTAACAAGAGTGTTATGTTTTAAGGTGAGTTTTATTTATACAACTAATACTTCTAATTAGAGCCAAATGTGGTGATGAACATTATAAAAAATAAGGTTATGTGATATTTGGAACTCAAAATGTTTTTAATTATTTGATGATACAGCTATGAAATAGGTTTCTAATAGCTCCTATCATAGTAATGAAGATGATTCCAGAAAGAGATCTCCTGCAGTTTTGTGTTTTTTTGTTTGTACTGGGAATTTGAACCCAGGAGTACTTTAAAATGAGCTATATCTCCAATCGTTTTTATTTATTTGAGACAAGGTCTCACTAAGTTGCTAAAGTCTAAGTTATTGTGGCAGGCCTTGAACTTGCAATCTTCCTACCTCAAGTCTTCCAAGTCACTGGGATTATAGGCATGTACTATTGCACCTAGCTCCTGGAGTATTTTTAATAATGATTATTCACTAAAACAAATGTGTAACTTGCTAATGTGATTGCATTTGTCAACTTTTTGTCACTGTGATAAAATACCTGAGAGAAATCAACTTAAAGAAGAAAAGGTTTATTCTAGCTTATGGTTTCAGTCCATGGTTATTTGCCTCCATTGTTTCTGGGCTTGTGGTGAGTCAGAACATCATGACAGGAAGCATGTGGCAAAGCATAGGCACAGGGAGCAAAGAGAGCTCACCTCTTGGTGAATTAACCTCTGAGTCCATAAATGGATTAATTCATTCATGAAGTCAGAGCCCTCATGATATAATCATCTTCCAAAGGCCCACCTCTGACACAGCTACACTAGGGACCAAGCCTTCAACACATGAGCTTTTGGGGCCAGTGAAGATCCAAAATATATCAGTGAATAGGTTTGGTAGGACCACAGTTACTTTCAATATTAAAAGCACTAGTACACTGGTTTAAAAGAATTATTGATTAAAATGTTTTAATGGTAACAAAAACTAGTCATGTTTTCATAGATGTGTAACTTAAAAATTGCAACGGACTTTATTTACCATCTAGTCCAATTTCTCATTCATCAGGAACTCTAGATATAAAATTTCTAATGGTTGAGGACTATGAAACTTTTGCTGAAAAATCAGGGTGCATGTATGCTCCCCCAGTTATAAATCATCTATTTAAAAAATCCTCTTGAAAGAAGATTCTTCATTTACTGACTCAACTAATGTGCCCCAATTCTTTCTACTTGTTCTTATGTGATCAATGAGAGAAGCTGTTTCCTTTTCTAACTAATAATTCTTTAAATACCCAAATGGTCCTAATGCTAAGCATAATGTTTGATAGTAGTAGGTGTTTAAACTGGAAGAACATTATCATAAAATTAATAACTCAAGTAAAAGGCATAAACTGAAGAAACTAAGAAAAAAATGGCGTAACAGTTTACTTAAATTCCATTAATGGAACAATTTATAAATCTAAGAACATCTAAGTAAAGAGACAAACTTTTAACCAACTAGAACAAGTAAGCAGCAACCAGAAGCAAAGATGCTAAATGTATGTGGGTCAGAAGCTGGCTGGGATTAGCTAGGTAGCTGTGGGACACACTCTAGTTCTGAAGTGCTAATCCTGGATGTGGAGTCTCCCATTGTCTAGGACTTTCTTCCAGAATGAAGAGTTGGGAGGTCAGAGCTCCCAAGAGCACCTATTACTATAGAGTTGGTACTAGAGACTTGATATAGGCAAATTGGTCAAAACTTTCTTCATAGATATCTCTCTCTCTCTCTCTCTCTCTCCCCCCTCCTCTCTAATATTTAGTTTTTACTTGTAGTTGGACACAATATCTTTGTTTTATTTATTTATTTTTATGTGGTGCTGAGGATCGAATCCAGGGGCTTGCATGTGCTAGGTAAGTGCTCTTTTGCCAAGCCACAACCCCAACCCCATAGATCTCTAGTTTTAAAAAAAGGGACAAAGGAGGGATGGTCAGTGTTGTGTGATAAAAAAGAATAGACTATAATTTAAGTGATTAAAATGCATTGCTATCAAACTGAAAAACTGTGCCCATATTGCATTTTGCATTCCTTCCTTTTCTTTTTCTTCCTGTCTCTGTCTTAACTAGCAGAGAGCATTGGTAAGGTGCAGGGAAGGAAGCAGCTGTGAGAAGAGGGTGGAAAAGAATAAAAGACTACACAGGCAGAAAGCCAAGGTGATGAAGAGAAGCCAGAAGAAAGCTTCTCAGCCTAACTGTAGGCAGCACTGTGCAGGAAGGAGGTACTCCCTCCCTCTCCACCACTAGTAACACACTACAGAAGGACAACTGATCACTCTCCCCCGTCCCGTTTACTGTAGTTTAAAAACCGCATTTTCCACAAAAGAAAAAAGTAGGAGTGAAAAGTTGAAAAGGAACAAAAACAACATAAGGAGGCAGTCTATCCTGAGTTGGCACTATAGTTGGACATACCAAGAGGTAGAGAGAGGCACTCCGCCTGCTTGAAACTGATGAAGCTACAGGAAAGACAGTAACTGATTGATGGGCTAAACCAGAGTAAAAGGCACTTGGAATATAGGTACTGACAGCTCTAGAAACAATCAACTTCTGAGTTTTCAATTTGAGGGAGTGATACTTTGTATAATTTTATTATTAGTTACAACAATGAGGTTTAACCAGAATTTTGTGACCTCATATTATTTTACTAAACACTTAGAAAGTGTTTCCTATATGTTAGGCACTGTTTTAAGTGCTTTGTAAGTAGAAACTTCCTGTGGTAACCATAAAAAGGATGTACTCTTAATTAGACTTAATGGTTCTGTTTACTAACACAAGAACAGATTCTGGGTTGCAGTGAATGAAGAATTTTCAAAACAACAGGTATAAACAATATAAATATATTCCTATGGATATTTCTTGTTGAAAATAGTAAAACCCTATTAATTATCAACTGGCAATTCAAATGAACTAAACCTACAACATACACCAAGCAATGATGAGATAAAATTCTACCCATTAAAATAAATTTGTAGTTCTGGACCCTTCTTCCCTTCTCTCCAAGTGGAGAGCCCAGCTAGAGGAACCTAGATCTCTTGTTCTCTTTAGAGTAAACTACTTTGGCTGAATTCTCACATAGTTCATAATGTTCACTTTTCTCACTAATACAATTTTTAATTGTTTAGATCCATTGAATCCATTAAATCAGAGGTTCTCTTTAATAAAAGCTGAACCTAATTAGTATTAAGTGTGAATCTCAGTCAATAACTTGTTATACTCAGTCATTGTTACTCTTTTATAGCTCTTAGAGCTTATATAAATTATTACATATTATAAACTAAGTTATTTTTAAAATATATTTTTATACCTTTATTTTATTTCTTTTTATGTGGTACTGAGGATCGAACCACCCAGTGCCACTCTCTCACATGATAGGTGAGCGCACTACTGCTGAGCAACAACCACAGCTTATAAACTAAGCTCTTTTAAAAGGCATACATCTCTTCTCCAACAAATTCCATGTATTACAATATTTACTGCAATAAAAGACTAGATATTTTTAGAAATGAGTTTTTTTTTAACCCCACAAACTATTTAAGTTATAAATAAGAATAATAATTGAGGTACAGAAAATAAAGTATTGTTATTAAGAAAGCAAATTTCAATGAAAAGTTTTTAGAAGACATGCAAAACAGAACTATATTATTATTTTAAAATATTACTAATAAATATGTCTTTCTGCAGCTATTCTGGACAGATCTATAAAATAAATGACCAAAATGAGTGATCTGTGGGGACAATGAATACAAGACAAAGAACCCAAAGTGGTCAAAAAAAGAAGAAAGAAGGAAAAGAAGGGCAACATGCCTTTACCAGTGTTTTACCTTTATTCCTGATTCGTGAAAGAAAGATTCGTGGTTGAAGCACTTTTGCCTTTCATCCTTTCTAACATAGTGAAATAAATGACAAACTGTCTTAATTCATCAGCCTTTTATCAAACATCATCCTATGAAATCATGAGCTTGGAAGAGAGGTTCCCTTCATTAAGCAAGTTCATCATTTTCAAACAATCAGGTCAAGGAAGAACTATTAGCCGAAAGGCAGGATTCCGGGTCAGATGAAATCGTATCTCATGGACATATTACTTATTATTATTATTATTTTTTTGGACTGGGAATTGAACCCAGGGGAGTTTAACCACTGAGCCACATCCCCAGCCTCCCAGCCTTTTTATATTTTATTGAGATAGGTTCTTGCTAAATTGCTTAGGGCCTTGATAAGTTGCTGATGCTGGTTGTAAACTTGTGATTCTCCCACCTCAGCTTCCTTAGTCATTGGGATTTCAGGAGTGTGCCACCATGTCTAGCTATAACTTCTAATTTTCATACAAGACACACATTAGTGATCCCAAATTTATTAAAAACTAGACAGGGAACACTTTTCTACAAACCTTGAACTTACAGACACATATTTGAAGCACTCCTGATTCTCAAATGGTTTTATACATTTTAAACAGAATGCCAAAAATAAAGGCAGAAACTCATGCCTGGCCAGACACTTATCAAGGACACACAATGTAATCACTAGCATAAGTGACAAAGGTTTGAGTAATTACAAAGTACACTTAATCATGGAGTATGATATCACACATTAATTACCATATGGCAAAAGGAAAGAGCTTATTAGGGCAATTAACAGTAGATATTCAATTTGCCTCTGGTCTACTTGGTGATAGAGAGTAGAAAAACAGAGACTTATGAAATAAAAAAGCTAATGATGAGAAGTGAGTAAGAGAAACTGAATATGAAAAACTGATTAATTCTAGGATTTTTGCCTACACTTAACTATTATTTCCTAGGGAGTCCTAAAAAAATTTCCTCCAAGCTTTAGAAACCACTTTTGATTCGAGAGTAAAAGTTACTTCCCTTCTAGTCTAAATGTACTGATAGCTAATAGACTCAAATACAATGTCAGTTATATCATAATGTTATCAAATCATGCAGGTTAAAGATGATATTCCTTTGTCCCACTGTGATTTAAGACAACCCTGACATAATATATTTCTGTTGAAATTTTATTTTTTTCTCAGCCTTGTATTTTGTGTAAGATTTGGGGGCAATATTTGTTTTTTGTTGTTGTTTTTGTTTTAATTAGTTACACATGACAGTACAATGATCTTGACATATCATACATTTGAATCAGATGGGATATAATTTCTCATTATTCTGAATGTACAGGTTGCAGAATCACATTGGACATCCAGTCACGTATATATACACAGCAATAATAATGTCTATTTCATTCTACTGTCCTTCCTTTCCCCTGCTTCCCATCACTTCTTTCTACCCAATCTAAGGTGATGCAATTCTTTTTTTCCTCACATCTTCATACATGTATTTTGTATAACGAAGAGCAATATTTGTTTTATGTGCAGCATTTAAAGACAGAATGGTTTGGAATTCACCGTTTTGCTAGGCTCTCTTTAAAGAATGGTGGTATAACCTGAAGTGGCCCAGGTTAGTGATTTTAATACTGGGATTGCTAAAGTGTTATTCTTTTAAAGATACAAAATTGAAAGAACTTTTAATACCTTTGTACATATATCTGCAATTATGTTCAGTTTAGGGATATTTCTATCATGTTATGGCCTGTCAGTTTTCAGTGTATCAGCATTTCTCAGGTATCTAGCATTATTTTATGTTTCAATCACCTTATTGAGATATATAAATTTTAAACTCATGAATATAATCACATACTTGCAGGAAAATTTAGAGAATATATTAAACAGTGGGTTTTTTTTTTTTTTTGTACCAGGAATTGAACTCACGGAGTGTTAACCACTGAGCCACATGTCCAGCACCTACTTTATATTTTATTTAGAGACAGAGTCTCATTGAGTTGTTTATTGCCTCACTGTTGCTGAGGCAGGCTGGCTTTGAACTCTCCATTCTACTGCCTCAGCCTCCTGAGCTGCTGGCATTATAGGCATGTGCCATCACGCCGTGCTAAACAGTGATTTTTTAATAAATGAACTGTTTTATGATATATAATTTTTAAAATGAGGTCTTATTTGCAGAGGTGAAAACTCATGATAAATTTTTTTCTTATATGTTACATACATTAGAAGTATTTCATAGCTCATTGTAAAACACTACTTAAAATCTAGACATTTGAACACATTTCAAACTATAAACATGTTACCTAAATATACCAACATTAGTTTTTTGGTTGTTTTCATTAGTCCAATGTATTTGCTAGGTTTTTAAACACCAGTGGAACAAGTCATTTAAGAAGAAATTTCAAACCATAGGTAAAATTTTAGGAAGGAGCAAACAAAGATATTCTGTTCTACAGTAAATACTGCACTTCCAGATTTATGAGTTATAGTTCTTAAGCTATAGCATTACAAAAGTATATTGAAAAATCACTCATTTAAAACCATTTTACTTAGAAACTTCACAATAAAGTCTATAACTATACACATGACAGAATGATATTCTCTGTGTATCAAAAGTACCCAGGAATTTTTTTAAAAGCTGAGGTGCCTATCATGCATTCAATGATAGTTTCTACTATTGTGTCTTCAAGTTCATTCATCTTTTCTACCATAATGTTCAACCTGCTGTTATTTCCATCCAATTTAATTTATATTTTAAATATTAGAGTTTTCATCTCTTGAAATTCAATGAAGGATCTACTTATAGACATGTATCTTTCACTATTTTATTCTATTATTCTTACTTACATTTTAATACAAAGGCCAGGTATCATGTCTTTTAGGGAGTTTTCTCTAAAACTTCAATTTCATGTAAAAAAAAAAAAACTATCAGTTGTCTAACATGCAGTGCTGTACCCTCAAAATGTGCCCAGACTCATGGAGTGCATGGGTCTAAAGTAACCATAACTCCCTGCTTTCCTACCCTTCTTTGCAGTTAAGTTTGGACATGACAGAATTCTACTAAAGCAATTTGAGCCTATGTCTGCTAGAGGGAGCTGCAGGCAGAGTTTCTACTATGCTTTATCCAAAAGGACAGGTATAGTTTGCACCAGTTGCTTGCATACATTTCCTGCCTTAAACTATCTACTAAAGTACTGAACAGCACACTAGCCATAACCACCACCTTGAGAATATTTTGCCATAAACATGAAGAAAGGATAAGAAATATAGAGGCCTTAATACTACCGAGTCACTGTCAGCAGCTGCTTAACTCTAGACTTATTACTTTAAGAAAAATAAATCTGATTTGTTTAGGCCACTGCTAGTTAAATTTCTGTTATTTATGGCCAAATCCACTCCTATTATCATGTCCAACTTAATGCCCCCACAAGCTGCACACTATTCTAGCAATATGACACTATCCCAAACTAAGTTTACATATTTATATGTGAACACAATAATATATATGAAAACATTAGTCACTACAGAAGCTATCCTGAGTATCTATATTAACTTGAATAGGAAATAGAGTAAATATCAAAGACATAATATAAGTCTGCATTATTTCAAGTCTCACTTCTTTTCTCCTTCTGTCGTGCTGTGGAGGAATGGGAATATTTGTTATTTTACCCTGGGAGTTATGCTAGAGAAGTGAATGAGATCTGCCATTGAATAAGTTATCTATGATTGTATCAAATTTCCCAGCAAGTTGAGATATTCAGTTGTTACATATGGATGCTACGTTTGGGATTGAAGCAGCTCATGATTAGCTAAAAGAGGTGACCTTCCAAGAATATCCTAGGATTTTGGACAGGCAAATAACAAAGCTGTATGATATGCTGTCAAAGGTCTTATATCACATAAGGCAACAATGTATGTACTCATTCATACTCATTAAGCATGGTTGTTTCATAAAGAAACATTAATAACTAAATGTAATACCATCCAGTCCACAAATATCCACTTTGAGCAAAATAATATTAGAAGATAGTATTGAAATAAAAATATTCCGTTCAAAGTTCTTCTCTAGTCTGGTGGAAAATGCAGTTTTGTTTTCCCCAACTGATTGGTGAAAATATGATAGTTCTTCATAATAATGATTTCCATTTCAAAAGAATTAAATTCTACTTTTAAAAAGATGCAAAAATATTGTCAGATTTGAGGTGAATACATTTGATTGTGGATGTTCATATGTATTCATTAATAGCAATTACGTACATTGTAATTTTGCCCTCACATTTTTTGGCCTTATAAAATCAATATACATTCCATGTGAGAAAATTTTTTAAAAAGTATTTAAAAAAATATATTTGGTGATAACAATGTTAAAATGATTTCTAGTCTAAGTTTTATATGAAGCAAATATTATTTCTGAAAGAATGAAAATAAATACAGCATATGTGAGTTTTGATTCTGATTTCTCTTTTAAAATATAAGCATTCTCTCATGTGGTTAGTCTTCAAATTAGCACATAATTTTGGTGTCATATTTTAAATTATTTCACTTTAATATTATTTCCTCTATTATTATATTCCCTATTATTGGAAATATATTAATTCCCATTTCATATCATTAATGATCCTGGAAAAAATCTCTCTCACAGCCTTCATTTAAGATATTTATATTCTTAGTAGAATCATGGATCAAAGAAGTCAATTTATCAGGTTCTGACTCACTTTTCCAATTGTCTCCACAATTGATTAACAGTGAGTAAAATTTTTATCTAATCCTTATTAATCTCAATGAAAATAATTTTTAAAAATTTGTTATTTCTTTAAATACTTTAACAGCTACCCACTATATTTAATGTCCATTGTTAATTATTCCCTATGATTTGTCAGCTCACTTTATATTTCTATTAATGGGTTAGTGGTTCCTTCCTAATTTAAGAGATTCTTTGTATTAAAAGAATAAGAATTTGGTTTTAACTCATATGCAGCAAAATGAAATTAAACCCCATGTCTCACCCTACACAAAAATCAACTCAAAGTGGATCAAAGACTTAGGCACAAGAACAAAGACTCTGTGTCTAATAGAAGAAAAAGTAGGCCCAAATCTTTACCATGTTGGCTTAGGAACTGACTTCCTTAAGATGACTCCCAAAGTCAAGAAGTAAAATCAAGAATCAATAAATGGGATGGATTCAAACTAAAAAGCTTCTTCTGAGTAAAGGAAACAATCAAGAACATGGAGAAACAGCCTACAGAGAATAGGAGAAAATCTTTGCCACACACACCTCAGATACAGCATTAATCTCCAGGATATATAAAGAATTCAAAAAACTTAGTGCCAAAACCAAAACCAAAACAAAACAAACAAAAAAACAGATGACCCAATAAATAAATGGGTTAAGGAACTAAACAGACACTCCACACAAGATGATATACAGAGCTAGGGCTGTAGTTCAATAGCAGAGCGCTTGGCTAGCATGCTTGAGGCACTGGGTTTGATCCTTAGCACCTCATAAAAACTAAACAAATAAAGGCATGCTGTCCATCTACAACTATAAAATTTTTAAAAAGACAAAATACAATCTCTAGAAATTAGAGAAATGCAAATTAAAACTACACTGAAAATTCTATTTCACTCCAGTCAGAATGGCAATTAACAAGAATACAAGCAACAATAAACATTGGCAAGGACATGGGGGAAAGGTACACTCATACATTGCTAGTGGGAATGTAAACTGGTGCAATCATTTTGGAAATTGGTATGGAAATTCCTCAGAAAACTCTGAATGGAACTATCATTTGATTCAGCTATCCCACTCCTTGGTTTATACCCAAAGATCTTATAATCAGCATACTACAGTGACTACATCAACGTTTATAGCAGCTCAACTCATGATAGCTAATCTATGAAATCAACCTAAGTGCCCTTCAACAGATGAATATATGAAGAAAATGTGGTACATATACATGATGGAATATTACTCAGCCTTAAAAGAATGAAATTATGACATTTGCTGGTAAATAGATACAGCTGGACAATATTATGCTAAGTGAAATAAGTGAATCCGACAGAACCAAAGGCCAAATGTTTCCTCTGATATGCAGACACTAATTCACAATAAGGGGGCATGACTAGGGAAGAATAGAGGTACTTTGGATTACACTGAGGGGAGTGAAGCGGGGCGGTGAGGGCAAGAAGGACAGTAGAATGAATTGGACATTATTACCTAATATCATATATGAGTACATAACCAGTGTAATCCTACATCATGTACAATCAGAAGAATGAGAAATTATACTCCATTATATATAATGTGTCAAAATGCTTTCTACTGTCACGTATAAATAATCAGAACTAATAAAAAAATTGGTGTTCATTCTGTTATATATTTCCTTTGTATATGTTGATTTTTTTAAACTAGTTTGTATTTGCACTGAATTTTACTAAATTGAAATTTTGGAGCAGTCAAATTTCAAATTTATTCTCTCAGTTATCTTTTACTAACAATCATAGAAAATCTATGATCATGAGGAGACAGGTTATTCACTCATGTTTTCTATTAATTATTTTCTGTACTTACAACTCAGTATTCCTCAAAGTAATAAATTTTCAGTGCACTATATTTTGAATCACTATATCCTTGCATTGATTTGTGATCTTTCTTTCATTTGTTTTTACTTCATTTCCATCCATTGTTCTATGTAAAAATTATTTACTTAATGCTTACCACCTGCCAGATTCTGTTAGGGAATAATCTAAGATACATTAATAAACAAAACAGACAAACTTCTTGCCATCTCGGACCTTACACATCAAAATTCAAAATAATTTTACGTCAGTTAAGAGTTAAATGTTGGGGCTGGGATTGTGGCTCAGTGGTAGATCGCTCGCCTCACACGTGTGAGACCCTGGGTTCGATCCTTAGCACCACATAAAAAAAAAAAAAAATAAGTGAAATAAAGGTATTGTGTAGAACTACAACTAAGAAAATAAATATTAAGAAAAAGGGTTAAATGTTTTATTAATTCCTTTCAATACTTTTGTTTTGAAGTATATTTTTTTTATTGTCACTTCTGTGTTCCTTCTAACAAGCTAAGAAATTTACTTGAGCTGTCTCAAGCAGTATATTGTCTATAAAGTTTAGACACTCTGCCTTTTATTATGTGAACTTAAAACATTTATTTATAGTATTATACCTATTGAGTTTGTCATCTTTTATCCTTGTTTGTAAGGATTCTTGTTATTTTATTTTGTTATTCTTATACTAGTACTTCACCACTCCTATTGGAAGCAAGGCATTTTCCACTAAACACCTTAAAAATTATTAACAATAAACATTAATTGAGTATTTACAATGTGCCATGTATTATACTCTGGATGATTTTTCTCATATAGCATTCACAATCCTATTGCACTGATACCATTTTACAAGGAATTTTAAAACCATAAACTTAGTGATTACAAATACCAATGAAAGTGATTAGAAATAACATAGTATATCTGAATTCTTCCATGTGTACTACTGAATTACACAGATTTTTTTTTTTGGTAGAATGGATTAATAAACTCAGGGGCACTTAACCACTGAGCCACATCACCAGCCCTTTTTTTCTATTTTATTTAGAAAAAGGGTCTCAATGAGTTGATGAGGTTGGCCTTGAACATGCAATCCTCCTGCCTCAGCCTCCCAAGCCCTGAGATTACAGGTGTGCACCAATGCACCCACCAGAATGACATAAACTTTTATACACCATTTTTACTTTAAATTACTTACTAGGATCAACAGATCTAATATAACAATATTTAAAATAGTTTTTACTGCTCTTCAGTTTTCAGCTCTTCTTTGACAATTGCATTCCTTCATATAGATTTAATTATATTGAACTAGTTTTATTTCTTTTTAGCAGTCCTCTTACACTTGCTTTCCCCTTGCTCAATTATTAATTTTTATTTACCTCTCATTGGTAAAACCATGATTTACCTAGAAGGCATGTGGATAGTACCTTACCTAAATTTATACAGATGTGACTAACTTTTCCTACTTGGCTTTTGATTAGGCTAAAATACATAGTCACTTTGTCAGTAAAGACCCTCTTTTTGCCAGATTACTAATAAGCTTTTTCTTTTAGTAGGTCAATGTTAAGATTCACATAACAGATATTTCTCTTTTTCTTATTTTGTATCCAGCAGTCTGACTTCTATGAGGCCACCATTGGACTTGGACAGGAAGATTTAAGCTTAAAGCTATAGCTTATTATTTTAGCTATGCATGTGCTGTTGGCACATTCTATATAGAATATTCTGAGCTTAATCCTAGTTTTTGAGATCTGGGGGCCTTAGGCTCTGCAGTGACCTTGATTTTTCTATTACTTCCTTAACAGGCATGTTAAGTCGGCTTATATCACCGTGACAAATACATGAGAAATATAACTTAAAGGAGGAAAAATTTATTTTAGCTCAGGGGTTCAGAGGTTCAGTCCATGGTTGGCTGGTTCTATTGCTTACATTCAAGAAAAGGCAGTACATCATGGTGGAAAGGCTTAGTGGAACAAAGCTCCTCATATTATGGCAGCTGGGAAGCAGAGAGCAAGCATGTGGAAGGGACTGGGGACAAGATATTCTCAAGGGTATGCCCACAAGGTCCTATTTGCTCCAACTAGGTTCCACCTTCTACAGTTTCCACAATTTCCCAAGAGTCCATCAGCTATGACTCCCTAATGGATTAATCCCCTCATGAAGTTAGAGCCCTCATGATCCAGTTGCTTCCCCAA
Organism: Spermophilus citellus; assembly: GCF_964194105.1. NCBI lineage: Eukaryota > Metazoa > Chordata > Mammalia > Rodentia > Sciuridae > Spermophilus > Spermophilus citellus. The sequence goes on along the minus strand of NC_138184.1, from coordinate 43,941,515 downwards.
ATCCTAACTCTGAACACTGATCTATTGGGAACCAAGTATTCATTCAACATATGAGCTTTTGGGGGTACATTTCAAATCTAAACCATAAACCAGATTAGTTAACAAAAATCCTCTAATCTACCTTCCTAGTCTTTGAAGCTAATCTGATGAAGCTGAATTTGATCCAGTCTAACACACAGTGCATTCAATTGCCTTAGTTTTCTACCACACTAGTCCTACTCAAAATAGAATGTGAATGTAAGCATGAGTTCAAAGCCCCACTCAGCTCCTTAGCAGCTGTTTAATATAAACAAACTATGGTAAGCCTTCATTTCCTCATCTAAAAAATGAGAATATGGAGATCCGCCTTGCAGACCTTCATAGGAACCAGGGCTAGGGCTCAAGGTAGACCTGGGTCTATCCTGCCATTGGCAGACACACATGGGAGCTCAGGCTCGGCCAAGGATGGCCTCCACCCACTGGCAGACCCCCACTGGAGGTCAGGCCTGGCTCAGACCCACCTCGCTGACCAGCATGGGAGCCAGGGTACAGGGTAGGCCTGGATCTGCCCTCCCCCACACACCACCTGGGAGCCCAAGTCTAACCCACTTCCATCTTGAGTCACTGAAACCATCCTCATAGCCTTCCCCATGCACTAACCTCCACCCTGGGACAAGAGATAGGGCCTAGAAGCAGCTGCATCTTGGAGCAGGCATCTCAAAGCCAGTGTAAGGCCCACCCTTTCAGTCCCATCTCTGAAAGACATTGTATCCATCCTGGGGCACCTCCACTGCTATCCCCCAACTTACCTTCTGCTACTGCCACCAACACATATAGTTGCAGCAGCATCCATTCTGGGATACTGGAAGGGTCTGGAAGCCAAACACCAAGGTGAGATAGAGGAATCTGCACAGATACTACAAGATTATAGGGTAGAAACTGTAAAACATCAGATCCAAAATGAAGAAAGGAAATCTCATAGACAACATGAAAACTCAAGGGAGTACCCCAAACAAACCAGGATACTACAATACTAGAACCCAAGGACAGTGCAGTTGATAAAATGTCAGAGAAGGAGTTCAGAATATTCAAAGTTAAAATGATTTGTGAATTGAAGAATGACCTAAATGAGCAAATACAGGCAAAAATGGAACGCTCCAATGAGCAAATATAGACAATCACTAACGACACTAATAAACAGGGGAGGAAATATATGCATCAACTGATCACACCAACAAAGGAAAAAGGAAGGAAATATAGGTAGCAAAAGATTAATTCAAGAAAGAGAGATTCTAAAAAAAAAAAAAATCAGAAATCCTTGAAATGAAGAAAAAAATAAACCAAATAAAAAACTCAATAGAAAGCATCACAAACAGACTAGATCACTTGGAAGACAGAAAGTCAGATAATGAAGACAAATTATACAATCTGGAAAATAAAGTTGACCACATAATTGATAAGATTGAAGGTGATAAGAACCCATCAGCAGAACATCCAAGAATTATGGGATAACATCAAAAGACCAAATCGAAGAGTTATTGGGATAGAGGATGGCACAGAGTTTCAAACCAAAGGAATGCACAATCTCTTCAATGAGGTAATATCAGAAAATTTCCCAAACATGCAGAATGAATTGGAAAATCAAACACAATAGGCTTATAGGACACCAAACATACAAAATTACAACAGATCTACACCAAGGCACATTTAACGAAAATGTCTACCATAAAGAATAAGTATAGAATTTTTAGACTACAAGAGAGAGGAATCAGATCACATAGATTAGCAGATTTTTCAACCCAGAACCTCAATGTCAGGAGATCATGAAACAACATATACCAAGTGCTGAAAGAAAATAGATGCCAACCAAAAATCTTATATCCAGGAAATTAAGCTTTAGATTTGATGCTGAAATAAAAACTTTCAATGATAAACAAAAGTTAAGAGAGTTTACAACTAGAAAGCCTGAACTACAAGAACATCCTCGGCAAAAAATCCCATAATGAGGAATTGAAAAACAATGAAAATCAGCAAAGGAAGGTATTACACTAAAAAATAAACTAATCAAAGGAGAAACCAAGTTAAATACCAAACAAACAAAAATGGCTGGGAATACAAATCATGTCTCAATAATAAACATGAATGTTCATGGCCTAAACTCACCAATCAAAAGACAGACTGGCAGACTAGATTAAAAAAAAAGACCCAGCAAAATGCTACCTCCAAGAGACTCAACTCATAGGAAAAGACATCCACAAACTGAAGGTCAAAGTTTGGGAAAAATCATACCACTCACATGGTCTGCGGAAGCAAGCAGGGGTTTCCATTCTCATATCAAATAAAGTAGACTTTAAGTGAAAGTTAATCAAAAGGGATAAAGAAGGACACTACATACTGCTCAAGGGAACCATACTCCAACAAGACTTAACAATTATAAATATATATGCCCCCCAAATGGATCATCTACATTCATCAAACAAATTCTTCTCAAGTTCAAGAGTCAAATAGAGCACAACATAATAATTCTGGGTGACTTTAACACCCCTCTTTCACCACTGGATAGATTTTCCATACAAAAGCTGAAAAAAAAAAGAAAGTACTCAATATACAATTAATAACTTAGACTTAACTGACATATATAGAATAATTCATCCCTGAATGAGCAAATACACTAAGCAATTTTATTTAATTCACATATATATATATATGTAATATATTGAGTTGTAACAGAAATGTATAGCATGATGCATCTCTCAATGAGCAAATACACTTTCTTCTCAGCATCACATAGAACCTTCTCTAAAATAGACCATATATTGTGCCACAAAGCAACTCTTAATAATATAAAAAAGTAGAGATACTAACCTGCATTCTATCAGATCATATTGGAATGAAATTAGAAATCAATGATAAAATAAAAACTACTCCAACACCCGTAGACTAAATAATATGCTATTGAATGAACAATGGGTTGCCAAAAAGACATCCAGAGGAGATTAAAGAATTCTGAGATGTGAATGAGGACACAGATACGACATAATCAAAATCTCTGGGACACTATGAAGGCAGTACTAAGAAGAAAGTTCACTGCATGGAGTTCATTCCTTAAAACCAATAAATGACCTAACATTGCATCTCAAAGCCTAGAAAAAAGAAAAATAGGTCAACACCAAAAGCAGTAGAGAAGACAGAAAATAACTAAAATCAGAGCTTAAATTGATGAAAGTGATACAGAAGAAACAACTGAAACAATAGACAAAACAAAAAGTTGGTTCTTTGAAAAACAAAGTTGATAAAAACCTTAGCCTAATGAAAAGAAGGAGAGAGAGAGCTCGAATTACTAACATATGCCATAAAAAAGAAATTATCACGAAGGACACTACAGAAATATAGAAGATAATTATAAATTGAAAACTTGTACTCCAATAAAATAGACAATATCAAAGGCATCTACAAATTTCTAGAATCATATGATTTGCCCACATTGAATCAGGATGATATACACAATTTAAACAGATCAATTTCAAGTGATGAAATAGAAGAAGCCAACCAACCAAAAAGAGCCCAGGACCAGATGGATGCACAGCCGAGTGCCACAAGATCTTTAAAGAACTAATACCAGTACTCTCCAATTTATTTCATGAAATAGAAAAAGAGGGAGCACTTCCAAACTCATTCTACAAGGTCAATATCACCCTGATTCCAAAACCAGGCAAAGGCACATCAAAGAAAGAAAATTTCAGACCAATATCTCTAATGAACATAGATGCAAAAATTCTTAATAAAATCCTGGCAAATCTAATACAAAAACATATCAAAAAGATAGTGCCCCACGATCAACTGGGGTTCATCCCAGGGATGCAAAGGTTGGTTCAACATATGGAAATCAATAAATGTAATTCATCACATCAATAGACTTAAAGATAAGAAGATGCAGATCAACAGATGCAGAAAAAGCATTTGACAAAATAAAGCACCTCTTCATGTTCAAAACACTAGAAAAACTAGGGATAACAGGAACATATCTCAACATTGTAAAAGCTATCTATGCTAAGCCCCAGGCAACATCATTCTACATGGAGAAAAATTGAAAGCATTCCCTCAGAACTGGAACAAGACAGGGATGCCCTCTTTCACCACTACTATTTAACATAGTTCTTGAAACTCTAGCCAGAGCAATTAGACAGACAAAAGAAATTAGAGATACGGATAGGAAAAGAAGGACTCAAATTATCAGTATTTGCCAATGGTATGATTCTATACTTAGAAGATCCAAAAAATTCCACCAGAAGACTCCTAGAACTAATAAATGAATTTGGCAAAGTAGCAGGTCATAAAATCAACACCCATACGTCAAAGGCATTTCTGTACATCAATACTTCTGAAAGAGAAACTAGGAAAACTTCCCCTTTTACAATAGCCTTAAAAAATAAGTAAATAAAACATAAAATACGTGGGAATCAACTTAATGAAAGAGGTGAAAGACCTCTACAATGAAAATTACGGAACGCTAAAGAATGGAAATTAAAGAAGACCTTAGAAGATGGAAAGAATTCCCTTGTTCTTGGATAGGCAGAATTAATACTGTCAAAATGACCGTACTACCAAAAGCACTATGCAGATTTCATGCAATTCCAATCAAAATCCAAATGGCATTCCTCATAGAAATAGAAAAAACAGCCATGAAGTTCACCTGGAAAAATAAGGGACCCAGAATAGCTAAAGCAATACTTAGCAAGAAGAGTGAAGCAGGTGGCAACTCTATACTAGACCATAAACTACACTACAGAGCAATAGTAACAAAAACGGCATAATATTGGCACCAAAATATTGGCACTTGTACACCAATGGTACAGAATAGAGGACACAGAGACCAACCCACATAAATACAGTTATCTCATATTAGACAAAGGTGCCAAACACATACAATGGAGAAAGGATAGCCTCTTCCACAAATGGTGCTGGGAAAACTGGAAATCCATATGCAACAAAATGAAATTAAGCCCCTATTTCTCATCATGCACAAAACTCAACACTAAGTGGATCAATGACCTAGGAATTAAACCAGAGACCCTGCACCTAATAGAAGAAACAGTAGGCCCAAATCTTCATCATGTCAGATTAGGCCCTGACTTCCTTAGTAAGACTCCTATAGCACAAGAAATAAAAACAAGACTCAATTAATGGGATGGATTCAAACTAAAAAGCTTTTTCTCAGCAAAAGAAACAATCAGTGAGGTGAACAGACAGCCTCAGAATGGGAGCAAATTTTCACCACACCCACATCAGATAGAGCACTAATCCCCAGGATACATAAAGAACTCAAAAATCTTAACACCCAAACCACAAATAACCCAATCGATAAATGGGCCAAGGAATTGAACAGACACTTCTCAGAAGATGATATATAATCAATCAACAAATATATGAAAAAATGTTCAACATCTCTAGCAATTAGAGAAATGCAAATCAAAACTACTCTTAAGATTTCATCTCACTCCAGTCAGAACGGCAGCTATTAAGAATACAAACAACAATAAGTGCTGGTGAGGATGTGGGAAGAAAGGCACACTCCTACACTGCTGGTGGGACTGCAAATTGGTGCAACCAAAATATGGAAAGCAGTATTGAGATTCCTTGGAAAACTTGGAATGGAACCACCATTTGACCCAGCTATCCCACTCCTCTGTCTATACCCAAAGGACTTCAAAAAAGCATACTATAGTAACGCAGCCACATCAATGTTTATAGTAGCACCATTCACAATAGCTATATTGTAGAACCAACCTAGATGTCCTTCAGTAGATGAATAAATGGATAAACTGTGGTGTGTGTGTGTGTGTGTACATATATATATACACACACACACATACATACACACACAATGCAATACTACTCAGCATTAAAAGAGAACAATATCATGGCATTTGCAGGTAAATGGATGGAGTTGGAGAATATAGTGTGAAGTGAAGTAAGCCAATCCCAAAAAACAAACGCTGAATATTTTCTCTGATATGAGGATGCTGATCCATAATGGGGATGGTGGAGGGAGGAGCATGGCAGGAATGGAGGAACTTTAGATAGGGAAAAGTGGAGGGAGGGGGAGGGAGAGAGCAGGCAGGTAGGACAGATGGTGGAATGAGATGGACATCATTATTCCCAGTACATGTACGAAAACACAAAAGGTGTGACTCTATTTCATGTACAACCAGAGACATGAAAAATTGTGCTCTATGTGTGTACTATGAATTGAAATGCATTCTGCTGTCATACTTAACAAATGAATTTTTAAAAATGGTAAAAAATTAGAGTATGTTGTAAGGATGTAAAATATAATGAACATTGTTTAGTTCATGAGAAACAATAAATATTGTGAAGTATCAGTCATTATTTCAAATATTTAATATTCCTCCTCATAATTCTAATCAGTGATTTTTTTTCATGTACAAAGAGAAGAAGTCCAACTTTCTTGAAAGAAGTAATTGTTGGGAAATGTTAGGTTTTATATGAAAACAAGCTATCAGAAACTGTTTTCATCGAATTCCTGATATTCTTTTCTTAGGTTTAATGTGTAATATAAAGCTCACTGGAAAAAAAAAAAGCAGCCTCTCATTTATTAACTATCTCTAGGCAACTACTTACTTAAACTATTGAATGATAGAATTTTTGAGATAAATAATTATAGTGATTTCTGATGATTGAGAATTATATAATTGTAGCCATATATTTATATTTAAAATATAGGGTAAAAAAAAACAGTTTGTATTCACATGTAATTATACTGTGATATGTACTGGAACCCATATACTATGGTATACTTTAAGTTATATTGCAAAATTTAGCAAATTAATCAATAACTAAGAATCTTACCCAATTAAATTATTATAAACCACATGGCAAAACACCTGCTAACCCAGAAAATAGAAAACAGATATGGAGAATGTATAATAAGTGTTTGGGGGATATGGAATTTATCCCCTGAGTGTTGTAAGGATCTCATAATTTCATAGTGCCAAAGCCCAAGTGTGTTATGAGGACCTTTCCTCAAAAGTGACATTAATTACATACCCCACAAATGCTTATTATGTATTCTATTTATACCAAAGTGTAAAAGCAGTCAAAAGTTTACAGATTGAATATATTTAAACGTGATAATAAAAGAGTCATTCAGGCCTAGCAAAAATTGTTAACTTAAACTTCAATTTTTAGTTTCATTATTAAAGAATATTGTAATTGTATTAATGCAAATAGTACTGAATCTTCCTATGAATGTGCTGCCTTTGTGATTTACATGATAGAACTGTAATGCAAATATTTTGGATGCTTTTGCACAAACAACCCACAAGTGATGATATCACAGGACCTTATTTTCACAATAAAAATAAAAATACCACAAAAACAACTCTTAAAATTACCTTGGAAAGTCATAAAAAATAAGTCAATGTTTTTCTTTGGAAATTACTATGCATTGACAGGCACTTAATTTTTAAAAATGTCAAATACAAATCAATAATTGGCAAACAAAAGCCAACTCAGATGCTAATTTCTTGAATTAAAACACAAGAAACTGCATTCCAAGTGCAGCAGGAGTAATCTTTCATAAAATTAATGAAATACATGGTGCAAGTTACTTTTAGAATGTATTATTTGATAATATCACTATGCTTAACATTTAATTTCAGATTTATTCTGCTTAACCTAAAATAGAAATTCGATTTATCATTGGCTAACAATAACAAAACTATTCAGAAGATAATAAATAACAGCATTAATAAGCAAGATTTTAGGTAACACAGGATTTCATGGGTACTTTTTCCTATATTTGAAGATAAATATCATCAATTGAGCTAGAATTAAGTTAATTTAAAACAGTGTTAGCCAGTGTCAGTGGAATTAGTATTTTTACACTAATCATTAATTAATTTTGGTAAGTTCATTTGCTTAAAGCTGCAGATATGTTTAGATATGGTATGTTGCCCATTTAAGGAGACTTACAAATATATTCTCTAACAAAAATTATTTTAAAAAATGAAGTAATTACGTATTTCCTTAATGACAATTATAACTATTACGATACAAATGATTTTTATTGTATCATATAATTGCTAAGGACTGAGTAAAATTAGATAAGTGCACAAATATATTGGTATCTTTGTATCACCATTATCCCATCATAAACATATATATGACTTACTCCTCATTCTATAAAGGTTATTGGTACTGGTAACATTTTGCATTGGCTCATTCATCATTGACATTTTTACCAAATTATTTTCTAATTTTGAATTAAATCAAGAGAAATTTTATTCTTTGTAAAATGCTGAAACATTTTATAGGAAACTATTTTGTTTGAAAATAAAAATTCTGTAAAAGAACTGTCAAGCAAAAATACATTTTAGACGACCCAATATAAATTATGGTATCATCTTGAGATGAGCTGTTTTTATTAACTGAAAACTGATTATTTTATATTCCTCAGATCATAGATTGAATTTTTGGTGCCGATTTTGAATGTAAAACTAAATCAACTTTCTTCCAACAGGAATAATCAGTAGAATGAGCAATTGTTTAAAGTAATAACACCTATATGACAATAGAACAAAACAGTCTCACTTCATTTTCATGATACAAAACTACAATATTTATTAATTTCAAGGGCATAAAATTATTGTACAAATTGTTATGATCATTACCAGAAGTCTATTCTCAACTTCTGTACTACCTCTTTAAAAAGCTCTAAAAGACACCTATTACATGTTTCTAGTAAGTGGGAACCCATATGTTTTAGTGAAGAAAGTATAGAAAAGTCTAAGAGTTTGAAGGGTGCATGAATCACAGTATGTCATATTTACATAGACATAATATCCTAATTAAGGAATGGTAATGACAGATAATGCTTAAAAGGTACTTTCACACATATATTGAATGTTTAGTACATACTGAGAACTAAGCCTTTTGTATATTATGCCTTTATTCTCATAGCACATTATGAAGTAAATACCATTATTCTGAATCTCCACAGATGAAAAACAAAGGCTCAAAGTGGTTAAATAGGAGTGTTTCATTTCAAAGTCTGTGTTTCCAACTGTTATTTTGTACTATTTTTTGACCCCAAAGTTACTAACAGTCATCAATAAACATACACAGGTGGGTAGGACATTTTAGGGGAGCATGCAGGGATATAAGATTATTCAAGCACTTTGACCTTTCATGTACCTCACAAATATTAGTAATAAAATCAAATTAATAAGTGAACTGGATCAGTGAAATGAAGTACTCATCAAATTCAAACAATGAGTGACCTCTTCTATATAAATATTTAAAGGTAATATAGATAACGTTCTATAAATAATGAAATAAATGAGGAAGCTATGGTTATTACAAGCCTTCATATTGTTATTATCGCTAATAATGTTGAAAAAATTCAGAGAAATTATGTCATGGACCACACGATTTTACTGGGAAAATACTAGTCACGATGTTGAAGAAACTCTGTGAATTATTATGTTGAAGAGGAAACTGAAGGAGATTAATGTCTGCTGAAGGAAAGTGGAACACCCTGGTTATAAATTGTTGTCCTGAAGCCCACTTCATCACCACTGCAACATAAAGCACTAGCACAGGAAAAGAGGCAGGAAATTAGAAAGAATTTCAAAGAAAGGAGAAACATGTATATCACCAATTTCTTTCCCCAATTTAAAGACCAGTTTTTAGATCTCAGCAAACAGCATTTTGAGGAAGTCAAGTGGGATTTATATTTGAATATGTTAATTCTTTTAGTGCAAAATGGAATATAGAATTTGAATCCTTGTCACTAGCTATTTCAAAATACAGTTTTAGGTCCATGATCAAAAATGCATTAAGCTAGATCTATATGCTAATACTTTTTTACGTTAGACCTATATGTTTAAGTAGCAATTCATTAATAGCCTAAAATGTTGCCTAACACCTATGTCACACACAACTTTCTCATTTCTAGTGGGAATGCTGCTCTTAATGATGAGGTTAACACACACACAAATATGAGCATGATTAAAACAGGAAAGAAGACTTCTTCAATCACAGTTCATGGCTTCCAGAGAAGAAAAACAGCAGAGAATTATTCTTAGTGAAAGATTCCATGCAACATGACAACATATTAACAACTCACCAATTCTTTTCTATGGGCTAAAAAAAAATAAAAAAAATCCCAAAACAGCCCCCTCTAATTCTAAACTTTTGACTCATTTGAGATTCTTTGTAATACAAATAAAAAATCCATATTTATTAAACCTCTATTATGTACATCTCAATAATACTTTCTTAATTTTTTGATATTCTACTAATGGAGAGTTAGACTTTATAAAAATAACTGTCAAGAGACTACTCAGCACTACATATAAATGTTCTATTATTTCAATAAAGTGGACTCTTGTCTGTAGCATCATATAACTCAGATTTATTAAAACCACTCTTATTTTTTTAAAAAACAATCTTATTGTATTTTTTATGCATTTATTTTATTTATTTTTATGTTCTAAGGATCAAACCCAGCGCCTCACGCATGCTAGGCAAGCACTCTAACACTGAGCTACAACCACAGCCCAAAACCACTATTTGCAAATTTAACTATATACTTTACAAGCTACTGAAAAAATACAAACACCCTTTCTTTCAAGTGGTTCCCTATTCTTCTGCTATTGTATGTTATGAAGTTATGTGGCTAAAGAAAATTAATACATTATGTTCAATTAAAAGTAAATCTATTTTATTAACATCACTTCTGAAAGTAGAGCAAAAGATGACCACATGATAAAATGGAAAGAGTAAGAACATCTTATAGGACTGTTTGGTTCAGGGATCAGCTTTGTGTGTGTATGACCTGCACAACCCTGTACTTCTTAAGAATGCTTCATTTAATGATCTACTATATCCATCTTGAAATTCTTATTTCTCAAAAGCATTTTGACATTCTTCTTTTGCCTAGGGCTCTGTAGCAAATTATGTAGGAAATCCTGCCTAGGTCTGAATTATAACTTCATTGTTTACTATGTAAAGTTAGACTAAGTCTTAGCTTCTTCATCTGTAAGAATAGGGAGATACTCAATTCACAAGGTTTGTGAGAATATTAGATGATACACCATACATGAAAGTAATGGGCATAAAGCACATAAGAACGAGGGGAGATGAAATAAAACAGAGATGGAACAGTTCTTGCTTCTACTTCTAGGGATCTGAGACATAGAAATTACCACAAATCATAATTATCTGTAGCTAAAACTAAAACTTTAATACTTACAATCCATATATCTGTGGTGCAATTTCCAGTCTGTTCAAGTGCATATAGAGCTCAATATCATGCTTCTTCAGTAGATGATCCTGGATCTGATTGACTTTAGTAACAATAGCAACTGTTGGTCCTAAATCCTGTGGCCGGGCAAAGGGGATGGGAGGCATCAGAGTTTCTTTCCCCTAGATAGGAATAATGGGACATATATTATTTCAATATGAAAAGAATATCATTCTTCAATTTCTTTACCAAAGAGAGTTAAAACAAGAAATAAAAACTGCTATAATTATCTCTTGACAAATGCTAAAATATGGAACCATATGATGACATTCAGATGATTTTGCTCATTAAACACTGGCCAGGAAATGCCTTCTAAAATATTTGTTGCATATATTTCCTTGCCCAGTTCTCTTGTGACAAAGTTTTACAAGATAAGTTTGTCTAGAAGTGGTGATAGCCACTACAAAGTATCTATGGCCAGTTTATGTGATGCTACAGAATGTAAATGGAATGAGATGGAAACCCATTTTTGTGTGAGGCATGATATTCAAACATAAAAAACAGTAAATAAAAACTCTTTTACTTTGAGCTCTCAAAGCTATATAAAATAGGGTAGAGAGAGATTCTATTTTATATATATATATATATATATATATATATATATATATATATATATAAAATGTTTAAATTGCCTTTGTATGTCTGTCAATTTTATTAAGGGTATGTTTTAGATTCCCAGGTCCAATCTTATTTTGTAAGTATGTTCATTTTTTAATATATGTTCATATTTTATATATTGTAATAAAAATGACTTATTATGTACTATTCCCTGCTATATGTTGTTACTGAAATCATGTCTTCACTCAAATATACTGAAAAGATCTGTTCTATTGTGTTTACCTTTTTTTTTTTAATACACACATTTTTTAGTTGTGGATGAACCTTTACTTTTTTATTTATTTATATGCAGTGCTGAGAATTGAATCCAGTGCCTCACACATAATAGGCATGCACTCAACCACTGAGCCATAACCCACGCCCCTTATAATATTTACCTTTTGACCATCATGCTCAAAAGTGGAAAACCAAGGCTCAGCAGTTTCCATCAGTTGTGAGAACATTGCACTAAAAGTAGAAAAATAAAATAATGTTATGGTTTATCCTCAATAAAGTAATAATAGCATAAAAGAAGAAAAATAATAGTTTTTATACTTACTAGGCATCATGTTCCAGATACTCGGGGTTCAAGAGAGTTTTCATTTCCTCGCTTTAAAAAGTAATACAAGCAATCACAATGTGCATTTTTTTCCAATAACTGAAGAGGATACAGAGTTTGTCTTATTCGACATTTATAAGACAACTTATATAATGAATAAATGAGAAAAATTAGCCTTTTTAATAAAAAGAGCAACTCCATTAGCAAATAAAATCCTTTCTTTCTATAAAGATCAAAAACAAATAAGCTGCCTTGTTGGTGCCACAATAAAGTAGCTATCTAATTATTCTAAGCAACAAATACAGAAAGTGACAATATTTTCTTTGACTATGTTTGATCTAGAATAATTTATAACTCTATGATGTATCACTTGTCATCTAAAACCAAACAAAACATATAGTTACTGATTCAATATGCAATATCAAGACATTCATTTATTTTCTTTTAATGGCCATATTATTTGAACATCAATTAATCAGTGATAACATCTTTTACAAATTTACTTCAGTATTGCTTTACTTAGTAATGAATTCAAAAGACTGAAGAACCATGTTCTACTAATTTTAAAGCTACATTCAATCATCTCTACTTTCCTTTATATTCTCTGTGTACATTTTCAAAAATAAAAGGGGCATGAAAACTGGTTTACAACACAAACTGCAACCTGATATTTTAGAATAATTGAAGTGAAGGTAGTTAAGATATCTTACTCTTGTCAAGATCCAATAAACTCAATAAAATCAGAAAAATTTAGAGGAAACTTGAAAATGCTAATTTTATAACATAGTAGACAAAAGTTAATTCACAGGGCTGTACAATATTGGACAGCTTACATCTGAACATTAAACATTACACAATTAAGATATATGAGATGTTATCTGCCAGTATTTTGTCTCCTGCATATTGGTGGGCTAGCTTATGGATTGCCTGACAAGGCCTTACAATCATACAGCTCTCTGTTCCCAAAATGCTTCTTGGTTGCTTTTCTGGCCCATCAGTTGGGGTAGCTTATTTTAAAAAATGAATTTTAATAATTACCTTAGTTAAATCCAATTACAAACATCATCTGCAGCTGGGCATGGTGGCACATACCTGTAATCCCAGCTACTTGGGAGGCTAAAGCAGGATGGTGGCAAGTTCAAGGCCAGCCTCAACAACAAAGTGAAACCTTGTCTCAAAACATGAAATAAAAAAGGGCTGGGAATGTAGCTCAGTGATGGACCACCCCACTGAGTTCAATCCCCAGCACATACACATATACAAAGTAGTCTCTCTCAACAACCTGAGAACCCATTTATTTACAGACTGAGATTCTTAAAAGTACTGTTCTTTTATTTATGAATTAAGCTGAGTCAAAGCTGGTAAGGAGAAAGTATGTAATAAAGATATCATTCAGTTCACAGTGAAAAATGAGTCATCAGAATACATATGAGTATTATCAACCATTAGCACTTTTGTCAGTAAAACATTTTTTCTTGACCCATCATTTATATGTCTTCCTTTGAAACATACTAAAATTTTCAAAGACACAACTGCAAATCTGCCCCACAGCTAACCTGGCATTACAACTATTAACTGGAATTACAACTAGCCATATAAAAATACAAATGTTCACAACTTAACAAAATTTACAAGTACCTTTAATTTAAAAGATTTTGAAGCTAAAAAAGTAAAGGCTATAGTAAGTATGAGTAAGGAACTCATTAAAAACTTGCCTTGGCTGTGCAGACTCACTGGCATGTAGAAAAGCTTGGTGGTCACAATGAAGGATGAAGACTATGGGGGCTAATAGCTCGTGCATACCCTGAAACACAAGATCAAGAGAAATGAATGAGGATAGTGAAAGGCCATTAGTGGACAGTATAAGCTGAGTAATGTTAAACATCTTCATATTATACAGAAAAGCGTAAAAATGGAAAGGTACAAAATGAGATTTTTACCTACATTTAGAATTTGATCCCAATTCAACCACAGCACCTATTCTTCCTTAAAACATGGATAGCAGTTCTCTTTTAAAATAACATGACAAACAATAAATTGGCATGGTAGACAACCTTGCACCTGTCAGTTGCTTCAAGATCTGTACTCATAAATATGAATTTCATTTATGCAAATTATAATCATGAGCTACAGTATAAAGATCTGCAGTAAGAAGGGCAACTAAGAACTGTAGACCTAAGAAAATTACATCCAATGTTTTCATTATATAATGGTTCAAAATTAGGATGTCTGTAGACTTAGGAAGAGCTAAAGTCAGCTAGCTAAAAGTGGTAGAAAATTTAAAACAACAACAACAACAAAACTTTAGAAAGTATGATAGAAAAAGTTTTTCAAATATGATTTTCAACATATTTAATCAGAAAACTATTATAGGTTTCTTTTCTACTTAAACTAGGGTCATTTTCAAATTATGTAATGAGTTCACTAACATAGTATTTCCCCTTGTATGGGAGGTTCAACTGACAGTTACACAAATAGGCAAAGAAACAAAAAGGCATAGTGTTAGTTACTAAACCGTCTTTTAAATATTACTCTAAAATTCCACTATTTGTTCATTACTTAGGGACATAAGGTATTAAGCATTAGTGACAAGCTTTGTTCATTTAGATTTTTTCTCTTTAAGCACAAAATACCATATTCTAGCAAGCTAAAACAGATTATTGTCCTTCCTGCCTCTTAATTGAAGCATATTTCTACTTTCCTTTTGCTTAGTAACAAGGATGCTCTTCTATAAAAAGACAAGACAAAATATCACCTTTAGAGGAAAAATAAGTAAAATATAAGAGAGCAAAGAGGAGAGAACAACTTTGCTAGTAGAATTAGAGGTAGCTTCCTGGAAGGAAGGACAGAGTCACACAGATAACTGTGCAGTCACTAGTATTGTGCTAGTCTTAGGAAGTCAGTTGTTATCAAAGATGACAGTAGATTTTATTGAATTTCATTTCTAACTTGTCAGTAGTCTTGAATTACAATTATTTAATGAATATTTTGACAGTATAACTTATAATCCATTGACAATTTATGTTTCATTTAAATTACCACATGACACTTCAATCTTTCTTGGTCAACATTTATTCATTTAACAAACCTTGGAATGAATGTGCTCTCGAAGAACATGGTAGATGGCAAGAGATGAAATCAAGTGAGCTAATTGGGCTTTAAAAGTCATCATAAGGAGTTAATTTTCTTGAAATTATATTATTACTTCAAAAAGAAAGTGCCCAAATTTTGGCAATACTGGGGATTAAACGTAGGGCTGCTCTACCACTGAACTGTACATCCCTGGTCCTTTTTAGTTTTTGAGGCCAGGTCTCCCTAAGTTGCCAAAGCTGGCCTTGAATTATGATTCTCCTGCCTCAACCTCCTGAGTAGCAGGGATTACAGATGTGTGCCACTGCACATAGCTTATGTGTCATAATTTTAATAATCAAAGTAATAGCATTCAAAGTAGAAAACTACAGAAAAGCAAAACAAGAATGAAGTCAGGCAGGAGGAAACAGAGAAACTACAAACTTTAATGGATAGCCTTATGGTAATATTTTAGCATATTTCTGATGTTTTCCTTAGAATATAGTTTTCAGAAGTACAATTTCTGGGTAGAAACATTTGTTAAAATCCCTGATGTATACTATGAGACAACTCTCCACAAAGAATTCCCTCACTGCATAATATTAAAGTCACAATCTACATTCTTTTTTAAAAATTGTGTGAAATTTCAAGAACTGTTGTAATTATATATGTGAAAGCCAGTGAGACTAAACATTTTACTACCATTTTTAATTAATTATTTTGTCCTAATTATTGTTTCCTTTTCTCTAATGATTTGTAACAGTTCTTTACCAATTAAACCCATTAATGCTTGTCAATTTTGTTAGAAATGTTTCCCATGTTTATCATTTGTCTTTTAATTTTGATATCTTATGTCATACTGAAGTTATACATTTTAGTAGTTAATACAATAAATCATCCATCATGGGTTGTGTTTTTCGTTTTTTTTAATGCCTAAAAAGACTTCCCTCATATTGAGATTAGGTAAGAATATAGTTTTCCCCCAACCCCAGTAAATTCTCCACTCACCTGATATTAGTATAATTTCTGCCATAAAAAATATAACTTTCTTCTTAAGAAGAAGTAAAATTTACTGAATAATTAACATCTTCAATAAATTTAATCTATTCAATAAGTTGAACAGCCCATCTTCTCTCTGTTTTCCAAAATACCATCTTTACCCTAACCTGAATGTTAGTTCACAATTTTTTTGGATATTTTTTTTAAACTTGTATTCCAATAGCTTGTATATTCCTGAAAAAACTGTACTATTATCCAAAATACTTGAGTCCATCCATTTTCTTTGTTTTTCTCCCCCCTCCCTTTTTTTGGTTAAAATTATCTTCCTAATTCTAACTTCACTTTTTCTTCCAGGTTCATT